>NW_023425350.1:40144476-42919476 GCF_014108415.1 Molossus molossus
TGTGGGCTCTTTGGCCTTGTACTATCTCGGAATGTGCTGTCTCACAGGGACAGGAGTGCACTGTGGAGACCCCATGACTGAACTGGTATGTCTGCCAGGCTCCCCAGCTTCCCACAGTAGGACCAGCATCTCAGATACTCAGAACTCACAGGCCTCTGTACCGCACCAGGAGTTGGGGAGAGCTACATCCCCAAAATAGCAATAGTTGCTGATGAAACCAAAGCTAATGGACGATAAAGATATGCTTCACATGTGAGAAAAACATAGCTTAATTCATGGCTGCCCAAAGGGAGACTTAAAGGAATGCAGATTACAGTGTTTCAGGTAATCAACCGTGAAAAAACCCCCACCAAACTCATTTCCTACCACCTTATCAGAGAAAAAGAGAGAAAAGCTGAAGTCTGTACATTTTGATTTGAATATCAAAGTGGAAAGAACTTGCCTTCTTGAGTCTTCTCCTAGCAAATTTTAATAGAAAGTTTGTACCCGGTCAAGGAAAGTAGCCATTTCAAATTCTGATGGCACCATAATGTCACACGAGGAAGGATCACAAAGCGGTGACTACAGCCTACCTTCTCACCTAGTAAAACCATCTTTCCACACAGTTGTTCTATCAATGTATGGATCGATGCATGTATTTCCACAAGAGTAGATGTGGTTAAAAATGTCTAAGTTCCAATATGGATAAAATGAAGAGCAAACACTGAGATTTCAAATTACTCGCCCAATGCCACATTATCCAAGTTGGATTTGAATCAAGGCTGCCTGGTGCTTAAAACTCATTCTCTTCCTCACTGTAAGGTACTTCTCCACGTCACGACTTTACATCGCCACTCTGCAGTGATAGTAAGTAAAAATACTGGAAAACATGTTATTTTTCTAAGGAGAAGAGAAACGTTTGATGTTTTATTCTGGGTTGGACCAGAAACTAAATTATATTAACCTTCAAAATGCAGAATTCTCTTTGTCCTTCACTATTTAGACAGCTTCATATCTGTCTTCTGGTCCACAGTGTTCAAGATCATCCAAATAGCAAACTGTGAAGAATAAATGTCACACTGTTTTCTGACTATGTTTTATCAAATTATATTAGAAATTGGCAATTCTTAAAATGTTCATAAAAATTTTAGACACAAGTAAAAAGAAACTCCTAATACAAATACAAATGAGGAAATTATAACAAAAATCTTAACATACTTAGAACTTAAAGACTTAAACAGAATTGAAAGTATTATATCATAAAATGGTTTAAGTTGTAATCAAAGGTAAAGGTAAAATCTTAGATGCACTCATTACATAATAAAAATTGAAGTGAGACTGATATTCAACTCAGTTAGAAAAACAATGAACAAAATAGACCTACAGAGAAAAGAAAATAGTGAATTTTTATGTGAAAACATAGAAAAAGACAAAAGAAAATTAATAAAACCTTACTTTGCTCTTGTACCCACAACTGGAGGTCACTAAGAAACATATAATAAGTGCGCAAAATTTTAATATGCACACTTCCACCAACTTGATATTAATAAAACCAAAAGTTTTATTAATATTTTTATAAAATATAGATATTTCTAGTAACATGAGAAAAGGTATAAATAACTGAGCTAATAGTTCAGACACTTGAACTTATCTACAAAGTAAAGATTAAAACAAGAATAAAGTGAACAATTTATATTAATAAATTTGACAACTTAGAAGGAATGGACAATTAAAATACAAAAGCACTTATTAAATTGACTTTAGAAGAGTTTAAAATAATAAATGAATCAATAATCATTAAAGAAATTTAATAAGTTGTTAAAATTCCATATTCCCAGCTCATTACTCATGGTTCATCCACAACTACCCATTCTATTTTTCTCGCACACACACAGATATATGCACACATAACCTTCCCAAAAGGCTTAGGTCACAAAATTTTAAGGAAGTATTTTCCAAACTTTACGTCTTAGAAACAGATCATTTCTATAATTGGAAGACTACGAAACAAAGGTAAGGTCTCCAACTCACTCTATAATGAAGATATAATCCAGAATCAGACTTGTGCAAAAGATACACAATTAAACACACTGAAATAGCAGAAAAATTTCTAATTAAGAGCTAATCAAATATATCATAGCAAAACAAAACAACTACAACTCTTGAATAGATAGTGCCAATGCCATAAATAGAAAAACGACTGGTCCATTCAGGATAAAAACTGTTAGCAAACAAGAGATAGTAAGGGGCTTCCTTAATTGGACAGAAGAAATCTACTTAAAGCCCACATTTAATGGCAAATACGACAAAACATTATAATTTGTTTAAGCTAGAAGATTGATATATTATGGGTATCTGTTATATTTTCTACATTTTTATTTATGCTTAAATATTTTCTTCATAAATTATAATTAAATATAGCTTGTGGAGAAAGGGAAAAAAGAAAAGGAAGAAATGGAGGTAAGAGGGAGGGAGGATCTTACCATTTATTTGTTATACTCTAGCTGAAGAATACTATTAACATTAACAAAAATTTGGATATATGCAAGGATCCTAGAAAAAGGTGAGTAAAAAGTAAGATTTTATCTAAGTGTTTATATAGATTGATTAAACACACTCACATGCCTGTCATTTGAGATGTTCATTATAAAAGGATGGGAATGGTTTTCAGGTATTATTATTGTTTCATCAAATAAATGAAAAAGCTCTTAAGACGAACTATCTCTGATGATATTCTCCACAACCAATTTCTGACTATTGAGTGATCCTCCCAAATACCCAGGTAAGTACAGAAATTGTCTTAGCAAACATAAATATCTATTCTATGAGGAAATAATACTCACTGCCTTTTGTAATTCCTTTGATTGGGCTAACTTACATGTTAGTTCCCTCTAACTTTCTTTAGCCTCTATCAATTTTTCTAAAACTATGTGCCCTGGAAGAAAAAATAATTCTGGGGCAGCAAAACCGAGAATAAGATTCTCTTCTTTGCTCATATACTGCAAGGTTCTGCCAAGAGGCTTGCTCCCAGTATCAACCTTTTTTCACTTCTCAATACCAATAAAGCCTACTTGAAAGTGACCAAGCTTTGTATAATGTAATCCTTATCTTGTTGGGATATACTTGGACATATCCAAACTGGTTCCATGTATGTTAATTCAGCACCCCCTATTCCTCTTTACCTCCATAGTCACAACATAATTGATTTGTAGTCTGAAGGGCTTTTCCAACTCCAATGATTTTTATTTTTTTAACTTTTCTTTTAAAACACGCATGAGTTTGAGAAGGCATGAAGCCATAGTTCCTCATGTTATTGATTAATGTAGCAATAATGAGAAGTATTATTTTCCCAGTTTTATGCTTTTCTCAATTTTGACTTTTCATAGCAATTGTTGGTAAATGTAACCTGCCATCAGAAAATTGTTACTTAGAAATGTCCTGGAAGCTGTTGGACTTTCCTGGAGAGAACTCATTTTGAGGGTTAGAACTCCCAGAAGAACAGGCCGTCTTTCTGTAGGAAAGTAAAGCATCCCATAATTCCTCTTTTTTTATATTTTTTGGAGGGTATGGCAGAAGTTGGCTATAAAACTCCAAATGGTTCTCTGAATAAATATTACTAATAAAGAAGGCTATTACCTTGCTTATTCCCTTGCTTGAAACCATCTCATACGGACTCACCATCTCACTTATCTACAGAGTAATTTCTTTCTCAGAGAGCAATAAGGTCCTAATGCTCAAATACATAAACCAGTCGTGTGGGAATAAATGGTCCCAAACAGAAGTCCTTTCTGTGCCTAGGAGAGGAAATGTGCTAACTGCTGTTCAGCCCTCTTGGAGGTGAGTTACTTCATATAGAGCTCCACCTTAGGAATATTTATATGAAAAATAGCTCAAGTTCAATCATAAAATGGCAGTGATACCTCAGGAACACAAGATGTGTGTGCAGGTTTTCAATATAACAGTTATTTATTTCTCTGGGTGCTTGGAGGAAAGGAGGAAGAATAAGAAAAGGGTACAATTTCTGTTATATCTACTTCTGCTATGCCAACAATCAGTTCTCAAAGTATGTAAGTGCTACGTGTCTCTGTTGAGGAACCAATATTTATAAACCCCTGCCCCTTAACTCGCCTCATCCATGGAAGTCTCTCAACAGAATCTGTTATGTGAATTAAATATTTTTCTGCCAGGATATTATGTACATGAATATTTGTAACATACATATAATACTTGTAGTTTATGTCTTTCACTTTTAGATACACAAGGGTTTACTGTAATAGGGGCTATGCATTATGTAACAAAGGTGCATTATATAATCCTATTAAACAAAGACGTATATAAAGAATAGAGTATATTGAACTTGCTTAACAGAGAAGGTAAAATTAAGAGTTAGGTATGATCAGGATTTAAGTTAAGGAAAATCTCACAGAATACAGATCAGCTGTATCTTGTGGAAAAGATCTGAGGAAAAAAGACACAAACACTAAATGGCAAGATGACAAAAATTACAATTTACCATTAAGTTCCTGTCTATGAAAGTTGTCATAAAGTTTCAACCTAGACTAGGTATGGCCCATAGTAGAGAAAAAGCCATGTTTATAGATTGGTGTAGATTGGAATGGCCAGTTGCTGGGACAAAATTTTCCACCCAGTTGCAAGCCCCCACTGTGTCTGTCAGGTGGTCAGTTTTGATTCAGCAGTCCTTAGTAGGAGTGTGCTGGAAACCATGATGAAATATTAAGGTAAATCAGAATATCAGTGACAAAATTTACTTCACATATGTGGGTTCCAGGAGAATGTGCTCAGGTATATACCAGAAAAATATGGCTACTATAAGCATATGTAAATATTTACATTATGCAAATATATCAAAACCAAGAAAATGCATTCATTTATATACATACCTCTTCTTATAAAGGGTATAAAATATATTTAACCTGTTAGATGCTTTGATTTACCAAATATTTATTTCAAGTCTAATATGACAAATCATGTTGGACACTAAGCAGATACAAGTATACAAAAGTTATCTTTTATTAAAGTATACTATTAACAAAAGTATACAATTCTATATGGATTGTAAAGTAGAAGAAATTATTTATACCTAAGAAGTTTGGCAGGTCCAAGAACCTATAAAAGTGGATGGACCAAGCTGAGTAAAGAAAGGCATGTAGACTAAGACGCCCAGAACGTGGTTGGGAGTCAGGATTGGTATAGTTAGCGGAGCCCAGCGTCTGACAGGGGAACGATATGAGAATGGAGAGGAAGGATTGGACTGAATTATTTGTGAAGATTCTATTTCCAAAATTGGAAATCTTATTCTTAACTCAGTGGGCAATGAAAAGTCATTGATGGTTTTTAAACACAGAAAGAACCATATCGTAAAGAATAGCACTGATGATAATAAGATAATACCAAAGAGTACCAATAATGAGAATAGTAGCAATAATAATAGCTTCAGTGTTGCCACCTTGTAATAACCATACAGTATAGAAAGTAATGTTGAAATACATCCCATGAGAAAACACTGAATCTTTGAGAAGATTTTAACCTGCCCTGAGGCCTAAGCACCTCTTTGCTCTTAGGTGATTACAGCCCATTTTTGCTTCCTTTTCCCTCTCACACCGGTAGGAAAACAGCATATGTTAGGGCTGAGCTGAAAAAATTCTCCAGTCCTGAAGCAAGTATTTAACTCGAACAGTACATATTGGTAAGGGCAGAAAAATTCAAAGAAAAAAGCAAGATGAGTAATGAGTATTAATTAGTGTCATTGCTATTTTTTTCTGAATACAGCTCATGCTGAGGGAGAAAGCAATGGTATGGCGTAGGCTGAATGTATGCTAACAGTTTCCTTAAATTTCACCAGCTTATATTTTTTAAAAAATTGAACATCATTTTATTTTATTCAAGAAGATTGATCAGGGAAAACAGCTTTGCTTAATGAGATAATATTGCATTGGATTGTTGGCTTCTGTGTGACTGCATTTGGAAAGGACTGTTCCTACTTGGCTCTGTTTTCTGACATGAAATGAACTTGAAGAGTAATCAGCCATGTGGTTAAGTGCACCCCCAATATCATATGCTGTCTTATACTCACTGTCAAAAGGAGTCTCTCTCTCTTTTTAAAAATCTACTCATATCATTTGCTTCATATTAATATTAGAACTTCCTATCATTACCGAGGCAGAAAATTGCAGCAATTGATTACAAAGCAAGGCTCAGTGTGTCTGCTAAATTTCCTGTTGGCCAGTTCAGCACTGTCTACACTATTCTGTCACAGCAAATGCACTGGACCACCTTTTACCTCCAAAAGTATCTCTCTCCCTGGGGCCAAATCCAAAAGCAGTGTGAAATTCAAGAATGAGACTCAAGCCAATAGCAAATTTTCAGTTTGCACGCTCCCCCTCCCCCTTAGAAAAATGGGCCTTAGAAAAATGATCTCATGGATTTAACATAAAATTACAGGTACAACATTAGATCTTCTTGGAGTTAAAAACAAATGCATATGCTATAAAACACTGGCAGGATTTTTTTCTCCTTATTTTTATTGCTATTATTATTGCCATTGATTTTCACAAAAATCAAATAATCCCACCAAATTGTCTGTTTTGTGAATTATTCATGGACTATTCCTCGAACTGCTTCATATGACCTTCCTCCCTGCATCTCTCCCTTAATGCGTCTATAAGGAACTTCATCTTAAGTAGAGTGTGACTTCATTCGCAAGCTCATGGTCTCTGACAACTTTTAGTCTCAAAAAGACCACTGAGACATGTGAATTGAGGTATACATCAACTCGGAGTGCCAAGCAACACTTCTATAGTCCCGTGGCTGCTGCTTATGATTGTGTTACTTTCATTTTAATCCCCAATCCCATGGCTCTTCCTCCTTTCTTCTCAAACAGAATGTTTAGCTAAATCATCCATTTAAATGGTTTCGTGTTTGCCCATGGACGTGCACAAAGATTTCAAAAGCGCATCTGAAGAAGCAGCTGTGCTCTTCTGGTTTTTGTGTGTTTAGGTAAAAATGTACAGTCTGAAGAAATGCAGTATTCCGCATGCTCAGTTTAAGTGGATTTAGGAAGCTAAATCCAACTTGCAAATCATTTAAGAAAGATCATTTTAATCTCGGTCGTTTGGAGTTCTGGATGTGCTGCCTGCCACCAAACAAGCCCACTTCAAATACAGCCTGAATTTAATGTTGGAGAGAGGGCTCTGAGAAACTGGGGCCTGAGGTCATCACCAGGGCCTTGGAGCTTAGGGGATGTATGGATATTCTGGTAGGAAAATGGAAATTTAAAAGGTATATGGGCCTTAGAAAAATGATCTCATGGATTCATATATGTAGACTGATGGGAATGGATCTAGTGCACCAATAAGAGCTGGAATATGGCCCTAGGAGAAGGAATGTAGAAAGTCAGGCATTTAGGGGTGTAGTAGGGGCTCCATATTCACCAGTTAGATGTCCTTGTGAGAGTTGATGAGCTTTGTGTGTTAGCCAATAGAAAATGTGAATTATGGAATATTTATTTATTTATTTATTTATTTATTTATTTTACTATTACTCATCAAACACTGTTTTCTTCCATCAGGGGCACTTACGTCACAAACTGAATTATATTTTGATATTAGCCCACGCATAGTACATCTTATAATCTAAACCAATACCAATGTAACTCTCCTTGTGTCCTCTCTCATTTAGAATTTTCCTTGTGCTTTCTTTCTCATGGTGGAATAAAACTGCAACATACAGAGCATTCTGTTCTTTTAAAGCTCTTCACACTTACTGCCTACTGTGTTCCTGGCTTTACAGCAACTTCCGAAGATATAAAGATGAATAAAATGCTGTGTTTGCCCTCAAAGTCCTCATTAAATGTTAATGTGTCAGATCCTGGAGTTTCCCCCCTCCCCCTCGCCTTTTTTTTTTAAAGTTATTTTTGTTAAAGATGTTTCTCCTTTTTCCCCACATTGACTCCCTCCTCCCTGTCCCCTCCCACCCTGTCCCCAGTTTTGTTGTTTATGTCCATATAAGTTCTGTGGTTTATCCCTTCCCTCCCCTCCCCCTTCTGAGGAATGTCAGCCTGTAACCTACTTCTATGTCTCTGGGTCTATTTTGTTCATCAGTTTGTTTAGTTCATTATATTCCAGAAATAAGTGAGATTATGTGATATTTGTCTTTCTCTGCTTGGCTTGCTTCGCTTAAGATAATACTTTCCAGGTCCCTCCATGTCATCTTGAAGGATAAAAGATCTTTCTTACAGATGCATAGTACTCCATTGTGTATATGTATCACAGCTTTTTTATCCACTCGTCTACTGATGGGCACTTGGGCTGTTTCCGGATCTTAGCTATTGTAATAGTGCTGCTATGAACATAGGGGTATATATACTTTTTCGGATTGGTGTTTCGGGCTTCTTAGGGTATATTCCCAGAAGTGGGATCACTGGGTCAAATGGCAATTCAATTTTTAATTTTTTGAGGTAAAACCATAGTGTTTTTGATAGTGGCTGCACCAGTCTGCATTCCCACCAGCAGTGTACTGGGGTCCCCTTTTCTTCACATCCTCTCTAGCACTTGTTTGATGATTTGTTGATGGTGGCCATTCTGACAGATATGAAGTGATACCTCATTGTTGTTTCAATTTGTATCTCTCTGATGATAAGTGACGTTGAGCATTTCTTCATATGTGTCTTGGCCATTTGTATGTTCTGTTTTGTGAGGTGTCTCTTTAGATCCTCTGCCTACTTTTTAATTGGGTTCATTGTCTTCCTTTTGTTGAGCTGTGTGAGTACTCTATATATATTTTGGAAATTAACCCCTTATTTGAAGTATCATTGGCTATTATGCTCTCCCATATAGTGGGTTCCCTTTCTATTTTGATGGTTGTTTCTCTTGCTGTGCAGAAGCTTTTTAGTTTGATGTAGTCCCATGTGTTCATTCTTTGTTTCTGGTGCCTTAGGTAATGTATCAGTGAAAATTCTGCAGCTTATGATGTCTGAAATTATGTTGCCTGCATTTTCTTCTAGGATTTTTATGGAATCACGAGTCATATTTAAGTCTTTTATCCATTTTTAGTTTATTCTTGTGTATGGTGCAAGTTAGTGGTCCAGCTTCATGTTTTTGCATGTAGCTGTCCAGTTTTCCCAATTAAAGAAGCTGTCTTGACTCCATTGTATGCTTTTGCCAACTTTGTCAAATATTAATTGAACATATTGTCTTGGGTCAATTTCTGGGCTCTCTATTATGTTCCATTGATCTATGTGCCTGTTCTTGTGCCAGTAACAGGCTGTTTTGATTACAGTGGCTTTGTAGTATAACCTGATGTCTGGTAATGTAATCCCTCCTACTTTGTTATTCTTTTTCAAGATTGCTGTGGCTATTCAGGGCCTTTTTTGGTTCCATATAAACTTTAGGGTTATTTGTTCTAGTTCTGTGAAGTATATCATCGCTATTTTGATGGGGATTGCATTGAATCTATAGATAGCTTTGGGTAGTATGGACATTTTAATGCTGTTAATTCTTCCAATCCACAAACAAGGTATATGCTTCCACTTTTTATATCTTCCTCTATTTCTTTTTTCAATGACCTGTAGTTTTCTGTGAAGAGATCCTTTACTTCTTTGTTTATTTCTAGGTATCTTAATTTTTTTGCCACAATGGTAAATGTGGTTGTTTTTTTAATTTCTCTTTCTGTGAGTTCCTTGTTGGTGTATAAGAATGCCGTCAATTTCTTGATGTTAATTTTGTACCCTGCTACTTTGCCAAATTCATTTATTAAGTCTAGTAGATTTTTCATGGAGTCTTTAGGGTTTTCTATGTACAGTATCATGTCATCTGCAAATAATGACAGTTTCACTTCCTCCTTTCCAATTTGGATCCCTTTTATTTTTTCTTCTTGTCTAATTGCTGTGGCTAAAACATATGATTTTTATTTTTCATTTTGTATCACATTTATTGATTCACGAGTATTGTACCATCCTTGCATCCCTGGGATGAATCCCACTTTGTCATGGTGGATAATTTTTTTGAAGTATTGCTGGATCTAATTTACTAATATTTTGTTAAGGATTTTGGCATTTGTATTCATCAGAGATATTGGTCTGCAATTTTCTTTCTTTGTAGTGTCTTTATCTGGTTTTGGAATTAGGATTATGCTGGCCTCATAAAATGAGTTTGGAAGTGTTCCATCTTCTTGGATTTTTTGGAATAGTTTGAGGAGAATGGGTATTAGATCTTTTTCAAATGTTCGTTAACAATCCCCCAATGAAGCCACTTGAGAAGAATGTATATTCTGCAGCTTTGGGGTAAAATGTTCTGTAAATATCAATTAAGTACAACTGAATTAGGTCATCATTTAAGGACTCTATGTCCTTGTTAAGTTTTTCCTGGAAATCTATCCAGTGGTGTAAGTGGGGTGTTAAAATCACCCACTAAGATTGTGTTGCTATTGATCTCTCCTTTAAAGTCCTCCAGGAGTTGGTTTTGTTTTGTTTTTTTATCCTCACCCGAGGACATTTTTCCATTTTTTGTTCATACAGGGTGGGAGGGAGAGAGAGAAAGAGAGAGAGAGAAACATTGACCTGAAAGAGACCCATGGAGTGGCTGCCACCCACACAACCCAACCAGGGCCAGGGACAAACTGCAACCGAGGTACATGCCCTTAGTGGAAACTGAACCCGGGTCTCTCTGGACTGCAGGCTAACGTTCTAACCGCTGAGCCAAACCAGCCAGGGCCAGAAGTTTTTAAATATATTTTGGAGCTCCCATATTTTGTGCATATATGTTTACCAGTGTTATATCCTCTTGTCAGACTGATCCTTTTAGTATTATGTAGTGACCTTCTTTGTCTCTTATTATAGCCCTCGTTTTGAAGTCTATCTTGTCAGATATGAGTATTGCTACACCAACTTTCGTTTCATTTTTGTTTGCTTGGTAATTTTTTTCCCCATCCCTTCACTTTCCTCATCTGTGATTCTTTTATTGTAAGGTGAGTTTCTTGTAGACAGCATATATATATAGGTCATGCTTTCTTATCCAGAGTGCTACACTTTCTTTTGATTGGAGCATTTAAGTCATTTATATTTAAGGTTATTATTGATAGATAGTTATTAGTTGCCATTTTTATATTATGCCTGTGTTCTTCTTTCTCTCTCTCTGTTTCTTCTTCTTCTTTTTACAACAGTCCCTTCAGCATTTCTTACAGTGCTGGTTTGGTGGTGGTAAATTCCTTTAGCTTTTTTTTTTATTATTATTTGTGAAGCTCTTTATTTCTCCTTCAATTTCGGAGTTTTAAGAAATGATTATAATTCAATGTGAAATGTGATAATAATTAAATGTACAGGTTAGAATTAATAATAATAATAATTGTAGTTATCTTTATGGAGCCCTTGCTGTATAATAAGCACTCTTCTATCTCATTTTTTTATTGTATCCTGATAGTTCTCCATGATGAAGGCATTCTTATTTTAAATACGAGGCCTCAGTTGAGACACTGGGAAAGAAAACAGCTTATCAGAGGTAACATAGATACTAAACATGATGTTAAGACTTGATAGCAGGCAGTCTGACTTCAGAGCACCAAGTAAGAGGGATTCATTTTCCCCTCTTCCCAGAGATGTGACTAATCCCTTACCTGGGGACTTTGAGACATGAATAGAAGTTAGCAAGGTCAAGGGGTATGAGACCAAGGGGACAGGGAGAAATGTTTTAGGAAGAGGGAACAGCCTGAGAAAAAGCAGAGAGACAGGAGAGAATCTTGAAACTATAGATTGTTCACAAGTTCTCAATCTAAAAGTCTGAGGAAATAAATAGCAAAAGATGCAGCTGGCGAGGAGCTACTGAATGAAGCTGCAGAGCCTTATCGGACGTTCTGAGGAGCTTAGATTTAAGGCTGCCAGCTACAGGGAACCAGGGAATTTTGTATGGGGAGGAGGGAAGTGCTCACATGTGCATTTTGGGAAAACTGACGAGGAGCTACTGAATGAAGCTGCAGAACCTTATCGGACGTTCTGAGGAGCTTAGATTTAAGGCTGCCAGCTACAGGGAGCCAGGGAATTTGGTATGGGGAGGAGAGAAGTGCTCACATGTGCATTTTGGAAAAACTATCGTGGCTGCAATAAAGAAAATAAACAGGAGTGTGGGAAGATCCAAGACAAGGAGATAGTGAGGGGTGTTGTGCTATTGAGAAGGCTGAGGCCTGCAGAACACAGCTGCAATGGTGACAGATGCAAGAGAAATCTCAGGGATCCACAGTCTGGGTGGCAATGTGAGAGTAAGAGAGTTGGAGCAGAGGAGACTGACTTCAGGATTCTCCTGGGTGACGGTGTGGATTGTGGTATGTTGTAAATAATTAACTGTGGGTGAAATCACTTTCATTAAAGACACAGAAATTGGAGGTTTCCTTTAGAAAATGGAACAAAAATAATGAACTGTTTTAAGTTCTCTTGAAAATCAAATCAAATGCAACTTTGCTGATGTAGTGATTTATCAGCTAAGAAACTGCCACAAAACTGCAAAGGAAAAACAGCATCATTATGCCAAAATAATTCCTTTGACATTGCACTAGTCATCATTATGTAACAGCATTTTCTACTCCTCTTTAGAGCTTTACATTAAATAACACTAATTCTTAGTTTCTTTATCTGCAAAAGAAAGACACAGTATCTGTAATACCACAATTGTCTACTGCACAGTTTGCAACCTTGGTGCTAGCAGGGATTCCCTTTCTGTCTGTGGAACCCCTGTCCCTCCTGAGGACAGGACCGACTTTCTACAAAACACCCAACACATTCATATCAGCTCTCAAAGAGCCCTTCTATGGATGTTTGTGGAAAAAAAATTCAAAATCAGTATTCCATGAAACTCAGGGATTCTCTGTGAGTTTCTGATAAATGCCTTCTGATTCATTATAAGCTAATTTTAGTTCATTTGCTTCTGAAAAAAGTTTGGGATGAATGCTTATATATTCTGGGAAGAATTAATCCTAAAACCATGTACCCCTTCCTTTATTCAGAGACATGATAAGGAATGCTTAACTGATTTTACAGGTGTAGACCATGAAGGGAGACAGAACATTTAATCAGAGTGATATTGCAGTGATCCAGGTAAAAGCAGTGCTCAACATGTAGATGGGGGTGGGGAAGAAGAAGAGAGGGACACTGGAACAGAAGTCCCAGAGCATTCTATTTAAAAGAGGAGTGATATCTTAGCCCTTCCAAACAAACATTTAATCTGCATGGTTTTGCAAATTTCCAAAGCACTAATATCCATCCTAATCCTAGCCCATTAACTCAAGAGTTATAGAGCTCCAAAATTACCAGATTTAAAACACTGGTTTAATCATGCAAGCAAGCAGTTCATCAATTCAAATAATGTTTCTCAATAAATAATTTGGTCACAATAGGTGTGCATAGCCATAAACCCAAAGTGACATCACCCCAAACTGTTTCTGTATCAGAGTGAAGCCATGTGTATGTGTGAGTTCTTTATCCAGGGTGTTTAAACACTCACATTTTTCCTCTAAGAAACAAAACGTACCCCACAGGAAAACTTCTTGTAATATATTAATAAAATATACTAGACTAGGTAGTTCTGTGTAAAGACTGCCCTGTAACAGTAAGAAGCAAGGGGTGTATCTCAAATGTCATCAGTGCAGCTTAGAAGGCCAGGAGCTCTTTCTAACAAGATACTTGGGTTCCAAAGAGTAAACCCTTAACAACCAAAATGTAATACAGATGAAGACTAGATTCTAGACCTCTGTGGAAATATAAAATGTTTTGTTATATGCAAGAGAACATAATAAAATTGAGTTTTTAAAAAAGAAATTATATAAGAAATTAAGATTTTGGACAGTGTTAAGTCTCCGTAAATAAATTAATGGTATTTATGTAAGGCAAATATAGTTTTGAGCAAACAATAAGCACACAGGAGGAAAGATTCTTTTATTTCCAAAATAGTTTGTTGGATTAAAAGCTTTACATGTCTTAAAATATTTCCATTCTAAATTCCTCAAGCAAAATTTCATTTGCATATGTAACACAACATTTAGCAATATAAAAATAAACCCAATCTCCACTGAAGAGGAAATCTCAAACACATTCAGAAGACAATGAACCAGTTGTACCACCCAGTAGTAATCCATCTCATTGTAAGATTAAAATTTCCCAAACTCTTAATTGAGCCCAAATCAATCAATTATAGGAAAGAGAGTGTATAGTCCACTATGATGGCACAAAGGAGCAGCAACCAGAGAGGCTCAAAATTCTCTCCTTTAAGGAGGGTCCTCTGCCCTGGCCGGTTTGGCTCAGCGGTTAGAGTGTCGGCCTGCGGTCCTGAGAGACCCGGGTTCGGTTCCCGCTAAGGGCATGTACCTCGGTTGCAGTTTGTCCCCGGCCCTGGTTGGGTCGTGTGGGTGGCAACCACTCGACGTGTCCCTTTCATGTCGATGTTTCTCTCTCTCTCTCTCCCTCTCACACTCTATCTGAACAAAAAATAGAAAAAATGTCCTCAGGTGAGGATAAAGGAGGGTCCTCTGAAGAGTCCTCGGACTTTGGGTCTTAAACGTTGCCTTTGGATATCTTTTTCCATGCTAAGTCAGCCTCTCCTTTATATAAATGCTTCTTTAGCATCACCTGCTTAGACAGGTCATCATTCCCCTGCCCCCACCTGGACTGTTCATTACATCAGGGGGAACAAAGGTACCTGGGAGGTGTCAGCCTGCCTCTGCCACCGTGGCAGAGCAGCTATAAATGTTGGTGGGGATGTGACTTGCCTTGCAATAAGAATCTGTTTCCTGTGAGGCAGACAGCAATACACAAGTTGTACGTCTAGCCCGAGTTGTCAACAATGAAATGCAAAAGGCTGGTTTGTGTGCCCCTAAGGATATTTACCTTTATCAGATAGTTTGGGTTGGTTTCCCATGGGGCCAGATTTTTAAAAATCTAGAATTGGCAACTTGATTTGATATCTTTGTTCTTAATTTAACAGTTGTGCTTTTCAAAAACAACCGAAGAAGATTAATACTTCGGACTCCTGAAGTGCTGATACCGATACCGAAACACTTTTCCAGGAGGAGGACTGTGAATTAGCATAATCAGGGAGGTGACTGCTATGCTCTGATATCAGCCTAGAAACAATCATACTACACATTTGTATTTTACATATTAAAACTTACAAAGTACTTTAATGAACAATTATTTCTCATATTGTTTGAAGATAAAAGAAGACAGTACAATGTAGAGAATAAAAACACTGAATCGAGTGGCATGATACCCAGATTCCAGGAATAGTCAGGTCATCACAGGTAGAAATCTGGGTTCTTGGAAAAGTCACCCTACCTTTTTCGGTCTGTTTCCTCTTCTATAATAAGAAGAGCATTAGATAGAAGATAAGTAAGGCCCCATGTACTTCTAACATTTTGTTATTCAAGGAAGGACAGACATAGCTCTCACTGGGTGAGTAGCTTTGCTCCACACTAACAAGAACAGAAGGCTAAAAGAGGTTCAGTAATGTGGCCAAAAGCATGTCTGATGAGTGTCCAGCTTAGCCTGATTCCAGACATTTGGATGGAGCTTCTGGTAAACTCTCCCACCCTTTCACAAAGCCATTAAGAAGATCAGCAGGCAATGTTAATGGCCCTTACCTAGGGTTGCCAAGAATTAGCAAATAAAAATATAGGATGCTCAGCTAAATTTGAATTTTGGATCAACAACACAAATGTTTAATAGAAGTATGTGCCACATAAGATGTTAGCTGTACTTAGATTTTAAAAGTATTTGTTATTTATGTCAAGTTCAAATTGAACTGAGTACACTGTATTTTATCTGCGAACCTCACCCTTGCTCCACGAAGGAATGGGACAGAGGTTCAAGGTACTCACTGCTCCTCCCCACCTCTAAAATCCACGTGGGTATCCTACGCCAGACTGTCTTACACACCAAAACTTTTCCATTCCATAGCACCTCCTCCCATCAGAATACTGGCGGGAAGAGATTAACCAAAGAATTTATATGCATATATGCATAACCCATGGACACAGACAACAGTGCGGTGAAGGCCTGGGTTAGGGGCAGGAGCAGGGTGGAGGGGGTCGATGGAGGAAAAATAGGGCATGCCTGTAACACTTCAACAATATATATATTTAAAACAAACAAAAAAAAGAATACTGGTGCTCCAGAAAGAAGGAACAATTTCTCATTCCTTAGCTGCCTTGAGAGTTCTCTTTGTCCGTCTTTCTTCTGCCAGTCCTATTTCATAACATTTGAATCATGTTGTGGCCTCTGTTACAGACAGATTCCGCTCTGATTCACCCTTTGTCTGACACTGCAGTTGTCTCTGTGCTGCAGTCTAAACACTCACCTGCTTTCCATCCCTCCCGATCCGATCTCTAATTCTGGATTCTCAGCGTATGTTTTAGAAACAGACGGGTTCCGGCTGTCTCAGTTAGAACGCACACCGTACTCGTGGTGTGGAAATGCTCTCGAAGTTGTCTTTCTGCCACTTCCTCCTGCCAAGACCTGTCAAGCTTCCAAACATTAGCCCTCACTCTCAGCGTGGTGTCCTGTCACTGCAGCCTGCTTCCGAGCTAACGTCACATCGGACAGCTAGACTTAGGTCGGGGACAGGAATTAGTTGAGAACCTTTGATCTCACGTGACATGGCCCACACCTTCACAGCTGGCTACAACTGTGGTGTCCGAAATGGTAGGCTGCAGCCACTTGTAGTGGTTTAACTTTAAATTAAATAAAATGTAAAATTTAGTTCCGCGGCCCACAAACCACATTTAAGTGCTCAGCGATCACATGTGACTTCTGACCCCGCATGGATCAGCACAGAAAGGAAACATTTTCACCGACACAGAAGGTCTGAAGGCCGTCACTCTAGACTGAGGGTCAACAAACTCGTCTGTAAAGGGTCAGAGAATATATTTTAGGCTCTGGGCCACATGTCCTCTATCTTATATTCCTTTTTTTTTATCCTCACCCGAGGACATTTTTCCATTTTTTGTTCAGCTAGAGCGGGAAGGAGAGAGAGGAAGAGAGAGAGAGAGAAACATCGATGTGAAGGGACACATCGAGTGGCTGCCACCCGCACGACCAACCAGGGCCGGGGACAAACTGCAACCGAGGTACGTGCCCTTAGCGGGAACCGAACCCGGGTCTCTCTGGACCACAGGCCGACGCTCTAACCGCTGAGCCAAACTGGCCAGGGCTTATATTCCTTTTTTTAAAAACAAAAAAACAACAACAATGCTTTAGAAAGTACAAATTATCCTTAGCTGTGGTTACACAATATTGTCCATTTGCCAGATTTAGCCCACAAGTCAGAATTTGCCAGTTCCTCCTCTCGGCCGCTCCTCTCCCTGGAGTAGCTGCTGTGCCCACTTTCCTCTCTTTCTTTTTATCAGCAAGTTTATCTCCTCAGTGGGCTTACCTCCCCTGGCGCCGATGGCTCCACCTCAAGTCCTGAACTGGCCTCAACTTTAACTATACTCGTTCGTGTTTCAAATCACACAAAATAATATCCCATGTAGGTTTTCCCCTTGCAGGGATCAAAGGCTTTCCAAGTAGTATTACCTTGGTAAGTTTTATCTCTCAAAAAACAGATAACGAGTCACGTGGAGGCCCTCCCTGTGCTTCTATTCCGGGCCTCACTCCTCGGAATTACCGGATTCTGCCCCAAGTCCACAGGACAAACTGCTGGCTCAGTGACTGAGTATTTGCAGTGTTATGGAATATGTGAAAAGAAAAATGCCTCATGAAGCTCTTTTGGTGCAATATGACTTGATGAAAATATGAATTATATATAATGTTTCATATATTCTATAATCTATACAATACATGATCATTAGACTTACTGCCAAACTGAAATTGAAAACTGGGGGGAGGTATTCTTTTCTTTCACATTGCGAAAGGTTTTCCCTACTTTGTTTTCTTTTCATAGAAAAGAAAATTGGAGAAACGGGAGACTAGGGGGTGTGAGTTTGAAACCTACTTTTTTAGGAGTGCAATAGACAATGTGGGTTTAATAGAAGAATACAACATTCAGTATTGTAAAAGTTGTATGTGAATCCTTTCAACCCATCAGCTATAACCACAGCCAGCTAATTAAGGTGTAATAATTGCTTTTTAGACATTATGTACTTCAACCTAATTTTTCTCCCTGGTCAGAAGAATGAATGAGGACTCTGGCTGCATTTGACTCTAGACAAACATAGATATTCTTTTAAAGCAAAGACAACTGACCAAATGTCAGACAAAACCATTATAATTTCAAAATCTATATCTTTGCCTTTCATGTTTGAACTGGAACTAAATATATTTTACTTTTGAAGGCGCTTCAGAAAGATAGGATTATTGCATTTCAACACAACTGCTCCACAGACAATTCAGTTTATTTCCACAAGATCGGCTTATATGTGCAACTCTCTTAACATGTCTTCCTTCAGGTGGAAAGATACACCCATTCATTCAGGGATTTTATTTACTTTGAAAATCAATTCCATTTAATATGCAGCATGATCTCAATATTTAACGGCTGTGTTAACAGGAATTGATACACTGAAGAGTTCTACTAAAAGCCAGAAATCTGATGTTATGTCTTTACAAAATGTGATAAGGTACAAAAACATACTGAGGTGTAAAGTGTAATGAAGCTGAAAAGTAAAAAAATTAAAAATCAATTAGCTGGCATCTAATGTTTGAGAGAATGTTGCCTGGGATAAATTTCTTCAAAAAAAATTTTTACTTCTGTCATTTGGTGTAATCTCTAAGTAGAATGATAGAGACCTAGGACACAGTTCAGGACAATGGGGTACCATGTTTTTTAAGGTACAAGAAAAGCCATAATGGATATATTACCAACCCTGGATTGTCTTCATTAATTATGATGCCAGAATTTGTACTAGTTATTGACACACTAAAACAACCAGGACTTGGCAACCTCATTATCTAAAAAGTCAGTCATGAGAGGAACGGCACCGGATGCATCATGGCTTCTGTAAGAGTGAGCAAAGTGGCCCAGCGGCAGCTCCTCTCCAGGCAGGGACCTAGCCCACTGCAGCGTCATGACACAGGACGCGACACTGACAGCCTGGGGCTGAGCCATCCAGAGGGAGTGACAAGTTGCTATTAGATTTCCACATGAGTAAGACCACTGTCCAGTTCTTCTGCAAAGAGCTGACAGATCTGATTACAGAGACAGGCTGCCCATCTGCAAGGAGAAATTGATGTGCACAAGGAAATTGCTATAGTTTCTGGAGCACTGCTGTAAACTGGGGATGTCAATTTCTGCCACACAGAGGTGGGGGCAAGGTGCCTAAAGATTGTCTGGACAGGTGAGACTAATCTTTATTTTGAGAATTCAGTAACTTTCTATACTTGAAGAGTGTGTTAAAATAGAAAACCACCAAAATTCATTTCAGACAGGGAATAGAATTCTGGGTAGAATGTAAAATAGAACTTCAAAAATAAGAGCTGTCCTTTCATGTTGGGTGACACTTGATGTTGCGGATGAACAATGTGGTCAGTTGCCAAAAGGTTCTACACCTACCTGCCTGCAAGGTGTCATAAACCCCCAAACTTAACTGCCGGTTCATAGAATGCCTCGTGGATCTAAGTTAGCAGAAACTCACCCCGTTGGTAAGAAATAACTGACACTACTGTGTTGTGACTTAGAGAGAACAAGCTGACTAGATCAAAGTAACTCCCTGAGTATGCATGAGACAGTTAAACCGAGAAGAAAAGCAATGAGCAATGATTCATCAACTTGAATATTCTGTGAGTATAAAAGTATGCTGGAATGGAAAAGAATGCACACAGAAGGCTGGTCATTTGCATGGAATCAAAAGTAGGAAAGAGGAATGGCAGAATGGAGATTTATAAATATTGTTCTATAATATCCAGTAGGAATGATGTGCTGGCTCTAATCAGTTGCTACTGATTCACTGGCAGAAAAAGCTTCTAGCATGGAAAACAGCAATGAATTATGTTCCCCAAATTGTGTTCCCTGGAGCATAAGTTATTAGATTAAAACAAACAAACAAGTTCATCATCCAGTTAAAGAAAACACTGTGTGTTGTATATACTCTTATAGATGGACAATGGACACTAGCTTATTATAAGCTCTAGGAAAATTCTTACTAAAAAACCAAACTTCTTAACTCTGTTTAATCAACAGCTTTTTCAAATTTACTTAACCCGACTTCCCAACACCAAACAGCTATCAGCGTTCCAGTGAAAGTTACAGTTGAGAATATTCAATAAACCAATTCCTTTGCCCTAACCGCATGCTTAGCACACACTCCTATGCCCGTAGTTGGGCTTTGGTAGGACTGTACCTACCTGCAAAGCAAACCCAAGCAGGAGGTCTGTTCCAGACTCTGGGCTACATGTATGTCCTCCTCCTTCTCCAGGGCCTCTCCACCAGAACTGCCGAAACTCTGAAAACAATTGCTGAGATCCCGAAGCAGAATTCTTGATTTGTTTTCAGATTTCCTCTGTCTCTGTACAACCCATTCACTGTTTATTTAGGAAAAATGGGGCACAGTTAGAAAGGGGTGAAGAGAGAAGAACACATTTTATCAATTCATGCTAACAGTTTTTGAAAAAACACACATGGATGCCTATTAAGACCCTATTTGTGGAAGAGGAAGAAATGGGCAAGAGAAGTAATAAAAGTCACAAACTGCCTGTTTTGCTCTCTAGACTTGGTGGTGCACCCTAACGCGGCATTTCCCAGCTACACATCTCAACCTGCTGACAGTGAGCTATGCCAAACTAACTGCAACTCATAATAAAATGCAGAGGTGTGTGAATTGTAGCCTCGATGGAGTTGGCACAGTTTTTTTTTTTTTTTAATGGGCCAGATAGTCAATGTTTTAGGCTTTGTGGGGCCAAGATGCAAAACTGAGGCTATTACATAGTTAATCAATTTAAAAAAATGTAAAATCTAGTCTTAGTTTATGGGCAGTTAAGAAAGCAAAACGAAAACAGGTAGCTGAACAAATTTAGCCCACAGACCTTGCTTTGCTAGTACCTGGTTTAGAGCATGGGCTCTAGACTCAGACCACTAGGGTCCAGGCATTGCCTGTAATTTGCAGTGAGACTTACTTTGGGAAGTGCTTAATCCCTCTCTTTTGAATCTTCATCTATAAAATGAAAGTGATAATATCCTCACCTCAACTGATAGTGGTGAGGATGACTTAGTTAAATGTGTGAGGCACTGGAGCCCTTCCTGACAATAAGTGCTCATTAAATGTTTTATGTCAGTTTTAACAGAGTCCAAAAATGAACAGATCTTAAGATGCACCCAGCTCTGTAAATGATACAGCCAGAGTCACGTCTGTGTGTAGTGCACCAGGGACCTCACACAAGGAGGTGTCTACATGAGCTCACTCCATTGTGTGTGTTGCTTTCAAAAAGCAGTAAGAGCCACTGGCAGAGTAGGTAGGATACTGAGGTTCTATTTTTAGTACTCTCCTGGTTCTTATAAATGCAAGATGACTAGATACCTCCTATCTCAGTTTACACAACCACAAAATAGTATTAGCAGTTCTTTATAGTTCAGAAAGTGTGTAGTCACAATAGGATATTAAGTATAAATCATTATGAGAAAAAACAAAAACAAAAAACTACTGCTAGGTTCCAGACTGCAGTGTAATATTTAATGTAACTTAGATGTTTGCTCCAGGAGAGCTGCCCAGCCTTGCAGTAGATGTGAGAAGATGGCCCATGACTGTGCTGGGGGCAAACCCTGCCCGGTGGATCGGCCTTCTGAACAGGCACTAGGTAGGCCTGGAAAACCTCATGGAGCATGCAGCTCGTTTTCTTTGAATTTCTACCGTCTGAATACTGAATTGAGCCCAAATGTCTAAATCCCCTACCACTTAAAATCACTTTAAAATGAAAAGGAAGTCTATGAAAAGAAAGTTCCTATCACATCACAGGGAAACAAAAACCACTGCCATTCATATCTTCGAGATTTTAGAAAATCCTTAAGAATAAAAAGCAAATGAAACAGATTGAACAGAAAAAAGCAGAGGGAAAAAAATTGACCTAAAACATCAGAGGTGCAATGAAGCATTTGAGAAAGTCCAAGCTTGGAGCCCACCAGGCAGGCATGATACCAAGGTGAGCTGCAGGGTAACTGCCCAGTTCCGGGCACTGCCTCTTCTCGGCCTGCACAGCGGACGGAGGACGGAGCAGTGTCTGCTGCCCCCACACGGATGCCCCGAGAACTGCTGCCTGAAAGGCTGGGCTCTTCTGGAGGAAGAAGGGGCGGGGACACCAGGAGACGAGAGCAGTCTCTAAAAGACAAAGTCGAAAAGGACTTGGGCCTGCTAACTAAGGCTCTTCTGTGAAATATCAGTTCAGACGTGGGAGAAGACCCAGGCACCAAAGAACACACACAGTCTCACCAGATGACCGACAGCTTCTGGAGGGACCGGGTGCTCTCACACTAAGAAGACAAATCAACCCAAGGACACATGGGACCCGGCACCATCTCCTTCCACACAGTAAGTAGCGGCAGGCCCTGCAGGAGGATAAATGCGAGAGAAACAGAGACACAGAGAGGTCAGGACCAGAGGTTTCAATTATGAAATTGATTCAGAATGAATATATGGAGCAAATGGAATCGAAGAAATAATAAAAAAATGAAGTCAACTCCTATATATGAATAAAAACCCAAGCTTGAAAATTGTGCATAGCGTTAGAGCAAAACAAACACGCACCGAGGCACGTGGTGGTGAAGATTCAACAATCTAAATAGAAAAATCAACAGCTTTCCTAAAATAAATGAAAAATACAAGCGTATCTCCTGGCACGTGAGAATCAAACTGACATCAGAATCTTGATAGGAACACTACTCTCCAGAAAACTAAGGAATCCCATTTTCAAGGGTCTGAGAAAAATAACTTAAAACTAGTATACAAGTATGAGAACAAAATTAAAATATGCATAAGGATGCCCAGGACTAAGAATATTTATTTAGATTTTCGTGTGAAAAACAAACAAACAAACAAAATAAGTGGCCAGTCTGGCAAAACAAAACAAAACAAAACAAAAACAACATAAATTCAGAGACAGGAAGGTATGCAGATAAAACACAAAATTTAAAGAAAACAACTGGTCTTCAGGCAAGAAAAGGGGTAGAGGATAGGAATGAGAACGAACAGCTAAGCCTAAAAATTGCTGTTGCACAACACATGAGAAAAAAATCAACACATGGGATAAAAATCACAAATTATTTTAGTCTGAGATCTGGTAATGATGGAAGGAGTGTGACTAACCAAAAAGAAATTAGCTTGATATGTTCCATCTCGGTTGAAACAAATCATCATTCAAATTTCTGTGCTCCAGTGAATCTAAAACTCCCCATTCTGACCCAGTGTTCAACTGTTTCATGAAAGTCTCTAAAGGCCAATGAGATGGTAATCTCAGAGCCTACACCATCATTTAGAGCAGAAGATGGTCCATGTCCTCCCCACATCCTAACTGGAGATGCAATGGAGACATGCTCACCATCCCAACAGTCACTGTGAGATGGGCTGTATCAGATGGAATGAGATGACTATTTTTGCCAGATGGCAGGCAAGCCAACTCTTAGGTTTGTTTAAATTTTCAGTAACTAAGACCAGAGAGAAGGAACTTCTTGTATATTCTCTCAGAGACTTTATTTTTGTGTTTTAAAAACATAACAATAAAATGAGGATGTAAAGGACAGAGAGTC
Organism: Molossus molossus; assembly: GCF_014108415.1. NCBI lineage: Eukaryota > Metazoa > Chordata > Mammalia > Chiroptera > Molossidae > Molossus > Molossus molossus. The sequence continues at coordinate 40,168,179 of NW_023425350.1, forward strand.
CACCTCCGTTATTTAGTATCACCTCACTCACCTCACCCTTAGAGGTTTAATGGTGTACAGAGCCATTTGCTAAAACATTATTAGATTTACTCATCATGGTTATCCTTTGAATTAAACAGAAGACATTCTAATTTTTTAAATCAATCCAGCTGCTGCAGTAAAATAAAGAAGAACCATACCCTTTTAAAAATAAGGAGTCCAGCAATGAGTTCTTAATAATATCAAATGCTTCTCACAGAAATGGTCTTAGAGAAAAAAATGCATACCTTGCCCACCAAGAGAGGACAAGATAATTCTTTAAAGAAGAATTAGCAAATACTAGAAAAGAATTTTCTCATGAGGAAAGAATTATTCAGGGCCCCGTAGGAGTTAAGTCGAGGCTGGAGGAGTCTGGGCTCAGAAGCCAAGGATGGCAAATATGGCCCACTCTCACCTCCATTTTCATGAAGTAATCCTTCTGCCATGGTGTAGATCTTCATTTTACTCAACTGCAAAACACTGAGATGTCCGTTCCTGTGAGGCCAGATGGACTTATAATCTACTTTACTCCCGTGTTTTCCCATTTCCACCAGTAGGCAGAATAGAGCTCTCTTTCTTTCTTTCTTTCTTTTTTTTTTTCATCCTCACCCGAGGACATTTTTCCACTTTTTGTACAGACAGAGTGGGAGGGAGAGAGAGGAACAGAGAGAGAGAGAGAGACATCGATGTGAAAGGAACACATCGAGTGGCTGCTACCCGCACGACCAACACCAGGGCCGGGGACAAACTGCAACCGAGGTACGTGCCCTTAGCGGGAACCGAACCCGGGTCTCTCCGGACCGCAGGCCGACGCTCTAACCGCTGAGCCAAACCGGCCAGGGCTCTCTTTCTTTCATCCCCTTCATCCCTCTCCATCCTCATCCCTATTCTGGAGATGTTTTCTAACACCATGGTAAGCACAGGGTATGCTATGAGATGCTCTCTCTTCTGTAAGACTTTTTTTTTTCCTTTTGGCTTCATTATGCTTTTACTATGTTGAAGAATGTGAACAATGAGGGGGAATTAGACTTGGTGATGTAGACACAACATAAAATCAATTTGTCAGATTGAGCATAAATAAGTGTAGGATAAATCAGGATTCATGGGGGAGAAATAGGAAAAGAAAAAGGAAGCCCAAGAGAAAGAAAATATCATGGCCCATAGTACCAGCTTCTGGATGCCAGGAATATTCCCGACCTTCTACTGGAAAGATTTGGTTATTGTTGGTGATGAACTGTGTTCTTTTCTTTTCCAGACTTTCATCAGAATGCTAGATTGCATGTGTGTGGCTCATGTTGATCACAAAAGTTCCCACATACTCCCAGCTATTTTACTGCTAAAATGCTGTCAGGAGCTCAATCAATGCAATAGCGTTTGCCTTGTAAACATTTTATAATCTTTGCCTCCTTCCTCCATTTTATTTCTGTTTCCTCAAGAGTCAGAACGAATGGCTTTTTGTATTGTAGAGAATCCCTGGTTCCATAAAAGCACATAAAGAAATTTGAATAATTTAAGCAGACTTCCTTTTCTTTTCATTAAATCAGGGGTGTCAGGAAGCGGGTGGAGTTGCAGTTACATGGTTTTGTCAATTTCTTTTCTTTTTGTAGTAGCAGCATTTTAAATTCTGACTACAAAAATAGACATGACCATTACAGAAATTTGAAAACTACAGAAAAGACCAAAGAAAAAATTAAAATCCCCCATAATCTTACTACTTGAAAATTATTATTATTCAATGTGTGTGTCAATCTTTTTATTCATAGGCAAATACACAAACATAATACATATTTATAAAAATAGAATCAGTGTGTCCATATAATTTCAACTCCATTATTTTTCACTAAATAAATCATGATTATTTTCTTTTTTCATAAATTATATTTAAATGTACTTTATTACTCAGTGTTTCATTTGTTTGTACTGTTTTGTAATGAACTAGCCATTTAGTACAGAACATGTTAATTTTCATTATAAACGGCACTGCAGAAAGTACCCTTCATGCTATTTACCCGAAGCAAACACCATTCACACTTTCTAAACTGCTCTTACCAAGTCCCCAAGGAGCTTAGATTGCTGCCATTGCCACCTCCTAGCAACAACACACTAGGTGAAAAATTGTGTGGAGAGAATATCAAATGGTTCCTTCTAAAACTGGAGATGCTATTACGCAGGATGGAAAGAGGGACAAATACATAGGCTCTGTTTTTCAAAGTGACAGTTCATAATCAGGTGCTGGGAAAGCGTCTAGCAACTGTGATGGATAGTTGAATAGTACCGTGTGTAGTCAATTCTGAATAATCTTTATAACAGAGGGGACCTTTGAGTAAGATAGGAAAAAAAAAGATGAAGGATTAGTCATCCAAACAGCAATCCAATCAAAATGAAAATCATTGGTATTTGATTTGAGGATAGATAGCATTTCTTTGGGCAATCAGAATAATTCCCTTTATTCAGAGTTTAAATAATAATCTATATTGGCATTGCCTGAGCTCACGCAATCCTGAAGACTGTTAGGGAAAATTGATTAGAGGCAAGGAAGTTGGCCTAAGATTAAACGTGTGCATCTAGGTAGTATGTACCGTGGATCACCAGCCTGCAGAAAGCCCGGCGCTGCTGTATAGTGCAATGCTGATAAGTGGCCATACAGTCTTTTCATTGAAGCTGTGAAGAGAAATGGATATCCTAACCAGTGGAGTTCTAAAGCAGAAGTCAGCATTGAAGACAGCAATGAAAAAAGAAAGTAAAAGTGCAATCTCTAATGCATGCTCTGCATGAGAAAGAGTTTGCTTAAATCATTTAAAATCTGGTTGTTGTATGACACACATGTTACACCAAAACATGTAACTTGTCTGTTAGGTGCTTGGAGTATTTTTCCTATTTAAACTAAATTGAAAACTCTGGTAGAGTGCATGTAATGGATTTCAACTTCTACTCAACATACTAGTTACCTCAAGGTCAAGTGTTGCATTCGGTGATTTCATTGTATGTAACACTTGGCCTGCTAAGAACAAAATGGTCTCATCCCCTGCTTTATTCTAGAGGATCCCGAGTCCTTGTTCGAAAACCCCATGTTCTCCTAAGCACCCTCTGCCTTTCCTTCTGAGGGCTCCAGAGGTTGACCTACCTTGTTCCTTGTCCATGGCGACTCCCAGTTGCTCCCACATGTGATTTCTTTTTTTTTTCCTCAATGGTGAACTGATAAATGTTTAACAAAAACTCTTCAGGAATAAAAAATATGCATACATACATTCTGGTACTGAAAATCTGTTACCAGTATAAAGGATGTGTAGTATACAATTTACAAATAATAATAAAAATAATACAACACACAATTCCATATAACTAGTTGATTTTTCATAGAATGTTCCAGTCAATTTTTGCCAAATTCTGTGTCCACAGCCAACCTGTTATTGCAATTCACAAACAAATGTAGTTCTGACCAAAATGTTGAATGATATTTTCATTTACATTAACAAGTAGCATGAAAGTGAAACAAAGAAAATGTGTATAAGAATGGCACTCGTGCCCTCCTGGCCAGTGTGGCTCAGTGGATTGAGCGTCGTCCCATGAACTGAGAGGTCCTGATTCAATTCCTGGTCAGGGCACATGCCCAGGTTGGGAGCTCGTCCCCAGTAGGGGGTGTGCAAGAGGCAGCTAATCAATGTTTCTCTTTTACATTGATGTTTCTATCTCTCTCTCCCTTCTTTGCTCTCTAAAAATCCAATAAAACCATATTTAAAAAGAAAAAGAATGGCCCTGGCCGGTTTGGCTCAGCGGTTAGAGCGTCAGCCTGCGGTCCACAGAGACCCAGGTTCGGTTCCCGCTTAGGGCATGTGCCTTGGCTGCAGTTTGTCACCGGCCCTGGTTGGGTTGTGTGGGTGGCAGCCACTCGATATGTTCCTTTCACGTGGATGTTTCTCTCTCTTCCTCTCTCTCCTTCCCGCTCTATCTGAGTAAAAAATGGAAAAATGTCCTCGGGTGAGAATAAAAAAAAAGAAAAAGAATGGCACTTGCTCATCAATGATGTGAGTGGCTTTTTTTTTTTTTTTTGCCAAAAGGGATAATAGTTTTCAAACACTAAAATAATTTCTGTGCTATTCACAAAGTAATAGATACAGATATAGCATATTTTAAATTTTGAAATGCATTATAAACATTTCAGCATTATTTTCATAAATTTAGACTAGAGATCAGCAAACTTAAGCTTATGGGCCAAATCTGGGAGGCCTTCCAAACTGGGAAATAGTTTGATACACAGGTAGAGAAAAAGTTTTCCAATTTCTAGTTTAGATGACCAATAAAACAACAATTGAAGCCTTGATGTGTAACATTTGCTATATCTGTGGTATGAGTACTCCCAGTAACCTGGCCATGAAATTGGGAGGAGATGCAAATAGTGTATTATTCTACATTTCCACCAAGCAAATAGACATAAATAACCTTGATCATAGGTAACAATAACATGCAGGCAAATAATTAGGAAGTGGTGAGTTTGGAGTATTTATTACCTTTGTTTTCAATATAATTTATTTAGTTATAAGTTTATATCATTTAATTTTAATAAGACTCTATTGAACAACCAGCTCTGAGCATTTATGGACATCTCACAGCCGGTCCTGGTGGGCCAGCAGGGCCAGCACAGCGCACTGCTCATTTTACTCCCCCGTCCCCACCTCCCAATACTCCCGTGTTTCTCTATCCCTCAACTAAATCCATCATTTTGGAGGTTCACTAGGGAAGGATGGACTCTTGATATGCTAAATAAGAAAAGATAGACAGTTATTTAAAGGTCTTTTTTTACTTCTTTTTTTTTTTATCCTCGACAGTTAAATTCAACAGGGAAATTCAAAGTTCACATGAAAAAAAGGGTAAAAGATGGATTTTTTAAAACACTAATAATGGAAGATCTCTCAACATTGTAAAGAATAATAATCCACCCCTAAATCTGGTCATTGATCTGAAAGAGAAGGGACCAAGGTGAGTGTACTAAAGTGATAGAATTGGAGATGTACAACCAAAGAGTTAAATGTTGAGATTTGATGTATATTGGGGTGGGGGTGTAGAAGGGAGTGAACAGGAGTGGCCAGATGCATGGCTGAGACAGGGGTGTGTCTACAAGAGGTAACCTTCCCCATCCTGTTAGATCAGAAGCAAAGTGAGAAGTTGGGCAAAAGAACACAAATGGGTTGGAAGATCAAATTAAAAATGGTAGCAATGCAGAAGTAAAGGAAGTCATGGTAGTAACTGGCCTTGGCTTCATAAAATCACGGTAAAAGTGAACCACACTCAAACACTACAAGTCGGCTATGTTGCTAGTTACCATTATTTTAGCAAAGCAAATATGGTGGATAAAGTGATATTTATTTTCACTTTCACACTCAATGAAATATAATGTTTAGTCCTCACCATAGGCAAGCACTTCCTCACCACAAAACATCTCCCTCTTACTCCACTTTATACACACACACACACACACACACACACACACATAATATTTTTTTACAATGGGTATTTTATAAATTAATATCTGAGAGGAGAGTCATATTTGAGGCAAAGTGAGATAATGTGACACTGGATATGAGGCATGGTGGAGAGTACATGAGTCACAATAATATGTGGACCCTAATAATTGACTCAGGTTATAATGAGGATTGAATGAGATATGAATCTGAGTCAGCAATGTGAAAGGTGACACTGTCAACAAAAACAGCTACTTAAGTTGCTTGCCTTTAAAATAGAGGTATGGTCCCTGAAGACACTGCCTGATCCAAAATTTAATATTGGTGGGCTTCTTACCTAATAAAAACCTTTGATAGGTAAATTACTCATACTCCCTGTGAGAATCATTATAAATGATCATGCCAGAACAGCCCATATGCAAACATGTGCCGCCTGTCAGGCTCTACAACGCCTGTCTTCAAGAGGTATAAGAATTCTGGATATATGCCATTTGTCACATACAAATGCCTCACCATTTAAACATAGGACTTAAACCCTCCTGAGTCAAGAACAGCAGGAAGTCATTTACAAAGTGAGGGGTTGAGGGGGGTAGCTCTAAAAATCTTTAGACAATAATTGTGGTAAGAATAACCAAGAGGAATATAAGTATGGTTAAATGCTGGTCAATTCAAATTCTTATTTTAAGGGTCTTCCACAATGACCACACTCATTAACAGAGTCAATGCCTGCTTTGAATATATGCAAAAATCACTTTTAGTGATTCCTCTGGATCCTATGGGAGTTAAATGAGGTATATAGTCATATCACCTCATTAAAGGATGTCAAATAGCAGAGACCTGAAAATTTTCTAAAATACTCCCATTCTGACTTCCTAATACTTGAAGAAACATCACATGACCTCATTACTGCTAAGAGTTAATGTCCATATGTCCCCTCAGAAGTTTAACAGAAGTTAATATTATAGTAATTTGTGAAAGATGAATATAATAATAATGGCTAACATCCAATGGATACTTATTATATGAGAGGCCTGCAAATGGATTAATTTAATTTCCACAAAATCCAATGCGTTGGTCAGTTTACTGAACTAAGGAGTAAACTAAGACAAAGAGGTTAATGAACTTACATAGCTGGTAAGTAATGGAGTCAGGATTTAGTCCAAAGCTGTCTGTCTTCAAACACCACACTCTTAACCCTACTCCATACAACCTCTTCTATGCTTTATTTTTTTAATGCAAAATTTGATTTACTAGTTTCAACCAAAAGGGAATGTTTCTGAGCACAAGAGGATGAAGAAATAGGAAGCGAAGAAGTAGAGAGAAGAGCAGGCATAGTAGGCTGTCGGTCACCAAAGCTAAGCTGCTCCACTTCACACAAATGCTTTCATCACGTGGCTGGGTCTTCTTCAACCCTTTAGGAGTTGGTCCGCTAGACCACATTGGGCCACGTTGAAGAAGTCTTCTTTAGTAAGATAAGTGAGTGAGTGTTGCTTACTACTAATAAATTCTTCTGATCAAGTTAGAGCTTCCATAGCCACTCAACAATGATTTTTTAAAAATGTAGGTAATACTGTGGAATTATGCATCTATTCAGAGTTGTTTATAAACTGATTAAATTTGACTTGCCAATAAGTAAGTTTTTAAGTAGCCAGGAATGGTAGGTAATCAAAGTATTTATTGAGGACTGAAAACATTCCTGAGTATCAGTATCATTTACATGTGATGTCATAAAAAGAAGAAAAAAATCAAACCCATAGAAACAGAGAGTAGAAAAGTTGTCACCAGGGGCTGGGGGTGGGCAAACAGGGAGAGATTGGTAAAGGGGTACAAACTTTCAGTTATAAGATAAATAAGGTCTGAGGATCTAATGTATAACATGTTGACTATAGTTGATAACTCTGTATTGAATAATTGAAATTTGCTAAGAGAATAGAACTTAAATGTCCTCAAAAAAGATAATTATGTGAGGTGACAGATATGTTAATGAATTAGATAGGAGAATCCTTTCACAATGTATTCATATATTAAGCCACCACGGTGTACACTTTAAACATTATACAATTCAATTGTCAATGATTGCCTCAATAAAGCTGAAATTAAAAAAAGAAAGTCTGAGTGTCATAATGTAGAAATACTGGAGCCTCATTGTTTTAAAGGGATAGTAATACATTTGCTGACTTTGTGATAGCTAACAGTGCAAAGGCTGCTCTCAAAGAGTAATTGGCTGGATGGCCCCAGAATTCTCAATTATATCTTCAGGAATCTTAGAGTCTTAGGCTATGACCTTATGTTACTGGAGAAAAAATAATAGGCGCGTAATGGAATAAATAAATAAAATGACTTATTTATTCAAAAACATGATCCAGTCTGATAAAATATACTTTGGAGTAAATGATCACAATGAAAGTTGGCTGCTGTCATTTGTCAAAGGGCTGAGAGGAATGAAATTATTAAATCAGGAGAAAATGCCTTAGGAGACTTTGATGCAGATGCTCAGATTTGAAAAACATACATGGAAAACAGAGAAGATTATCAATATGCTTCTCTCTGACAGAAAGCAGAAACAGTGTCACCTGTCTGACAGAGTGTATTTTAAATTGATATTTCATGACCTCATTTTAAACAGCTTCTATTATCATCTCTCCATGTTGGAGCCCTGATTTCTAACAATGCAGCTTTTAACACTTATTTATGTCAATGTGACCCTGTGGCTGAAAGATAAGTTTATATGGCACATCAACTTAACATTTGCATACCCAGGCATAATATTAATAGTGAGTTCAACACTGAATCATGATCAAGATTTGATAAGAAATGCAACTCATTCTAGGTATACTTAGGAAGTGTACCTAGAGGAACATAAATATGTATAAGTGTATTATTCAAATTCTCCACATTTACACAGGGCAAAATTGGGGAAAAAAAGCTCAAAGCTTTATTCCACAAATCACAAAAAGAAATATAATAAAAAACCAAATAGAAATAGACATATCAATGACCAATTGCACATTTAGAGGTCACATGAGATTGTCACCTGAGCCCTCATAGCCATGTTTGTACTATGAAATAGAAGAAAAGATGATACACACTATAGAACAGAACATAAGAAAAAGAATAGAAAACATTGCTGATTGTAGGTCCAAATCCCAAAGCTTGGGTAAGTAAATGTAAAAATAAAGAGTCCTGCAAACTCAAATTTAAGGGTGAAAAACCAATTAAAAACACTACATATAAATATATATTATATTATATGGTATATATTAAATATCTATATGATGCAAACATTACATTACATATATAATGTAATATGCAGGTTGTCTCAAAAAAGTAAACACAATTTAAATATTATAAAGTCAGTGTTTATTGACATAAAGTTCATTTTCAAAATTTAAAAGACTTTACAAAATGAATAATTTTTTTTTGTCAACACATTTTCAAACTGATGACTGTTCTGGTCCAGGCACTGCTGAAAACAAAGTAATGGAATAGCAAACATCAACAATCATTTTGTTCTGTATTTGTGTGTATTCCTTTTCAAATAGCTGCCCTCGATTCTTCGACTATTGTTGGTTTTGCGCTGTAAACTTTATCTTTTATGTATCCCCATAAAAACTCTAATGGATAAATTTTCTTCAAAGATTAGTCTGGCTTCATCCATTATTTCAAATCAGTTAAACCTGAAAAGGAGTGAGGAGTAAGTGAGTTATCAGCTGTTAAAATTTGTGTACATTTTTGGGACACTATATATATAAAATATCGAATATTTCCTATAATAGTAGCAAGGAATGCAAGAATTTACATATAAGCTTATTGGTGATATTAACTTACCTCAAAGAGAATCAGAAAGAGGTTTGTTAGCTTGGAAAAGTCCTTAGGCACATTTGCTTTTTTATATCACCCCAGGAGAGAAGAAATTATAAATGTTCAAATTGCTTAGAGAGCAAATGATATTCTCCACATTTTTAATGGGGCTGTGGTGTTGATTCTTCATTTACTTTGTAGAGGTATATATACTCTTGATAAATGCTTATTGAAAGGAGGAAGGAAGGAAGGAAGGAAGGAAGGAAGGAAGGAAGGAAGGAAGGAATTCAACAAATAATACAGATAATAAATGACAGGAAGTTTCCAGGTAGGAGGGGATGACAGAGTGATCTCTCCACTCACTAATATTGTTGCAGAGCCTAGAAAAGATAGTGGGTACTTTAGATCACATGTTGTTTTGTTGCTCTCACTTAGAAAATACATGATCAAAGCCTACTTAACATGTGGCAATGTCTGCCCAGTTTTTTTGTTTTGTTTGTTTGTTTTGGTATAACAGTAACAAGAGCTAAAATTTGGAGGGGCTATCTGGTCTACGCATTTCCCTTAGAGGCTAAGTGTAGCTGTGGTTTTGGTTCTGCCACACAGCCACACATCATCTTAATAGGAATATTGAGCTAACAAAAGCCCACTGGACTGGTGTTACAAATTCTAATCATTTTACAAAACTTTACATAAAGATGCTTTTTCATTTCATACTAAAATTTGAGTTTGAATTATAAAATATCATTTGATTTTGAAGGAATCTCCGTTTTATCTGAAATACTTTGAACTTCTGGAGAAAGATGTTGCATGAATAGAAATTATAATGAGTTTTAAAGAAAGATCCCTTTATGGTTCTAGGTCCCAGAGGTATTTTATTTTACCTTTTCTTTCCTTTTTTTTCTTGTCACAATTGGGGAATATTATTCTTACATAGGTCTAAATCAGGGTGTTTAGTGGGAGGAAAAAGAGCCCCATTAATGATAATGTAAATAAAGTGGAATTATCATTAAAATATAGAGCAGTAAGAGAGTATGAGTTGGATTTAATGACTCATTTCTAATAGCTGGATTCTTGGGATGTTCATTATCATCTAGGACTCTCCGTCCTCTTTACTCACAAGCTGCGTGATTTTAGAGGCTTCAGGTATACTATGTATCTTTTTCCTTAGCACCGTGCTCCCCACGTTCCTCAGTTCCTATTTCCTCACATTGTCAGCTGTACGACTGGGCTGGTAGAAAGGTACGTGTGGTACTAACTCCCATAGAGTTAGCCCTCAGACTACCTAAGGTCCTTGCAATCCCATGTACGGTCCATGGATCAGCAATATTAACTTCATTTGAGAGCTTATTAGAAAAGCAGAATCCCTGACCCCACCCTAAAATTACTGAATGTGAATTTACATTTTAACAAGATTCCCCAGGTGATTCTTATGTACAGTAAAGTTTGAAAAGCACTGCCTCAACCTGAACTAGAGAGAGGAAAACTGCATCATACAGGGCAGATGTTTATCCCTGTACAATTAACTGCATCCAGGGGGTCATCTGCTAAATAAACAATAATGAATGAGGACTAAATGCAATGGCGTATCTTGGATCGATGTGGAACAGAAAAAGAATATTAGTGCAAAAATTGGTAAAATATGAATAAAGTCTTACGCCAATGTTAAATATTTTAGTTTGGGTAAATGCAACATGGTCATTTGAGATGTTAACACTGGAGAAGCTTACTAAAGTGTATATGGGAACTCTGCACAATCTCTACAATTCTTGTGTAGATTTAAAATTTACAACTGTTTCAAAATAAAAGTTTAAAAATGATAGCTGTGTAGTGGACACTCACTCAGTAGCATATGAAACAACTTTTCTTTCAGTGGTTCTCAACCTTCCTAATGCTGTGACCCTTTAATACAGCTCTTCACGTTGTGGTGACCCCTAACCATAAAATTATTTTTGTTGCTACTTCATAACTGTAATTTTGCTACTATTATGTCTTAGGCGACCCCTGTGAAAGGGTCATTTGACCCCCAAGGGGGTCGCAACCCTCAGGTTGAGAACTGCTGTTAAATATCTCAACATTTAATTGGTCTGTGCAAGGCCCAGCTGATCTCAGGTGGGCTCACTCAGGAGCTAAAGAACTCTGCAGATCTTACCTCGACTCTTCCACTTGTGTGGAGAGGGATTCTACTGGCATATTGAAATGACGTTGTCCGATGCAACAGCGGCAACATGGAACTGTCCTACACGTCTTTCTCCATCATGGCCATTTTATCACGGCCACAGAAGAGGTCAATAATGAGCAATTAAAAATATACAATTTGTTTTGATGCTAGGATTTGTAATTATGGGCCAAATAAAGTTACAAAGGTTGCCCATTGTAAGGGGTGGAAAATTGGTGCTGTCTCTGATTTTAGAGGAATAGCAACCCCACAAGGCAAAGGATGTGGACATCTGGAAGTTCGGATAACTGAGGTTGTTGTTGCAGTCTTTCATCTACGCTGATGATGTACGGGTCAATGATGTCTTCCATTTCGCATATTGAATAATGTAAGTACTACAATGCCAATCTTATCCTCTAGCACTGATCAAGAAAAGTCAGTGCTAATATTCCAATCTTTATTTCATATTTTAAAGGTTATATTAGAAAGAAAGGTAAGTGATTTTTTTCTGATAAACTTTATATTATTATATAGTTTTCTTCTTGAAAGCAAAACATAAGAAGGAATTTAAATATAAAGCAAAAGCAAAGAGGTCAAATTCAATTTGAAGTATATATTTTCTTCTCTTCTGTTTGCATGTATCTCTTCTTAGCAAAACCTATGTAAGTACATAAAGACCCAATCCTACACTTATTACAGTTTTGAATCTAAACTGTTAAAATTGGAAATGAGTACAATTAAAATTTTAAATTATTATTTAAAATGTAATAAAAAATAAAAATAGGTAGGTGTTGGACATCTTCTTTGAAAGGACTCCTGGAACTTCCATCCACAGACTGACTGCCTTTCTGTCTCACACTTTGCTCTCATATATAGTAAATGAATAAATATTTGCTTATTTAGATGTGTGATTTTCAAAATATGTATAATTCAAGGAACATTTATAACTAATCTCTTCAGTTAGACCCTGTGCACACATTTTTGCTCTATAAAAACTGATGTCTGTTTAAAAGACCTTAGCAAGAGTTGCTTTGAAAAGGTAGCAAAAAAGAAAAAAAACTTTCAGAAACTATCACACCAAGTCAGCTACTATTACACAGATAAACTTTGAAGCAGAGCATGACTAGGGTAAAAAGCAAAATAATCAAATCCCCCAAATTATTTAGGTGTATATCATTATGTCTCCTTTGTTGGAGTCCAAAAATATACCAGGGTGATAAAATTGGTTTTGTTAAATGTGCCATGCAATTGGGTCAATGTTCACATTTGGGTCAGATGTGACTCTGCTGTTGTTAAGAATACTGCAAAATCATACTGTTTATTGAAATGAATAAAAACAGGGGTGTGTGTATACATATACACACACATCATATACCTAATGCACATAATTGATAATTACTTTTCTATTAGGGCAATTTAATATAGAAAAAGTAAAGTGTGATGCCAAGTGTGTAATCTCTCCCTTCTTTGAAATTCAAAAAGTAAGTGTATATTTCAGTATTGAATCTAAAGGATTACCCTCTTGGATCTTAGAAATTTCTAACAAAATATCAGTCCCCTGAATGAAAATTTTACGAAGCACACATACCTAAGTTTGTGCATATAAACAGATATTTGCACAGAGAGAGAAATTTAAAAACATTTATTAATTCAATTAATATTTATTATATAATTACTGTGTGCCAAATGTTCCAGGTGTTGGTATTCCCAGCATTGTCTCTTCTTTTTAACATTTGGTAGAATTTCAGTGAAGCCATTTGGCTGGAAGTTTTCTGAGTGGAAATGTTTTTAACCACAAATTCAATTTCTCTAACAAACAGGGCAATTCAAGTTATCTGTTTCTTCTTGAGTGAGATTTGGTAGTTTGTGTTTATTAAGAAATTTGTCTAGTCCTCTAAGTTTTCAAATTGTTAGTATAATGTTGCTTATAAATATCCCTTTTTATCCTTTTTAGGTCTATAGGTCTATGACATTGTTCTCTTTCTCACCTTGGTATTGGTAACACCTCTTCTCTTCTTTTTTCTGATCAATCTGGTAAAAGTTTTATCAAGTTGAGTGATAGTCTCAAAGAACCAGCTTTCAAAGAACCAGCTTTCAATTTCAGAGCTTTTTCTCTCTTGTTTTTTAGTTTTCTATTTTTTAACTTCTTTTTTTTTTAATCCTTGTCATCTCTTTTCTCCTGCTTACTGTGGGTTAAATTTGGTCTACTTTTCCTAATGTCTTAAGAGGGAAGTTTAGGTCACTAATCTGAGGCTCATCATTTTTTTACTAATGTAAGTGATTAAAGCTATAGATTTGCTCTATGCACTACCCTCACTTCATCCCAAGAATCTTGTATGTCTTGTTTTCCATTTTATTCAGTCCCCTATATGTTCTATTTTTCCTTTTGATTTGTTCCTTGATCCAAGTGTTATTTACAGGTGAGTTGTTTTATTTTGTTTGGGAATTTCCGAGATTTCTTTCTCTTATGGTTTTCTAACATAACCCCGCATTTGTTATATAGTATATTTGAATGATCTGAATCCTTTTTTTGTTTTTGTTAATCTTCACCTGAGGATATTTTCCCATTGATTTTTAGATAGAGTACAGGGGGCAGGGGGAAAGAGAAACATTGATGTGAGAGAGACACATAGATTGGTTGCCTCCTGCAAGACCCAGACTGGGGCCAGGGATTGAACCCACAACCAAGGTACATGCCCTAGACTGGGAATCAAACCTGCAACCCTTCTGGTCAATGCTATAATGACTGAGCCAAACTAGCCAGGGCTGATCTGAATACTTTTTTAATGAGACATGCATTATGACCATGATATGGTCTATCTTGGTAAAAGTTCTCTGTGCATTTGAAAGAATGTGTATTTTGCTATTATTGAGTGGAGGCTTCTAAAAAAATATCTATTAGGTAAAGTTTATAGTGTTATTCAAGTCTTCTATATTCTTACTTATTTTTTATCTCCCTTCTATCAAGTATGAAATCTCTCAGTATAATTGGAGTGCCATCCAGGATATTTCAATATAAACTAGATGTTAGATTATATGTAGGAATTATTTTTAATGTTGGTATTATGACTGCGAACATGTGAAAATTTTTTTCACTTTTTAAAACTATAAGCTAGCCCAGCCGGTGTGTTTGAGCGTCGACCCATGCACCAAGAGGTTGCCAGTTCAATTCCCAGTCATGGCACATGCTCAGGTTGTGGGCCAAATCCCCAGTGGGGGAGCATGTAGGAGGTGGCCAGTCGATGTTCTCTCTCATTGATGTTTCTCTCTCCCTCTCCCTTCCTCTCTGTCTCTAATATCAATAGAGAAAAAATAATTAAAAAAAAAGTATAAGCTATAAAACAAAACAAGGATGATTTTGAAATTAATAACATATAATATTAGTGTAAAGTGGAGCCAAGATACCTACGCTACCAGGAAAATAAGATTTATTCTAGATTCCATTACTGAGGAGGTGAACTAATAATATTGAAGATTATAGCTCAGATCTTGCTGTGGAGGGTTGCAAAGCCCTGGCCTACTATTGGCTATTCAAAAGTTTAGATGGACCTAGAGAGTATGCTAAGTGTAATAAATCAGGCAGAGAAAGATAAATGCCATATAATTACACTTATATGTGAAATCTAAAGAGTGAAATAAGCCCTGGCCAGTTTGGCTCAGCGTTGGAATGTTGGCCTGTGGACCAGAGAGTCCTGGGTTCAGTTCCTGCTAGGGGCACGTACCAAAAAAAAAAAAGTGAAATAAATGAACAAACAAAACAGAAACAAAGTAATTGATAAAGAGAAGAAACTGATGGTAGACAGAGGGGAGGGTGGTTGGGGGACTGGCTGATAAAGGTGAAGGGATTAAGAAATAAAAATTGCCAGTTATAAAAAAGTCATGGGGATGCAAAGTACAGCATAGAGAATATAGTCAATAATACTGTGACAACTATGTATGGTATCAGATGGGCACTAGACTTGTTGGGGTGATCACTTTGTAAGTTATATAAATGTCTAATCATTGTTATACACCTGAAACAAATTGTATACCCACTGTCATTGAAAAAAAAAAGTTTAAATATTTAGTTTTGCTTCTAATTCAAAGGTATGTGTCAGTGGCTCTTGCCAAGCTCTAGGCAAAACTCAAATTTCCTTTGCTCTACAGGGCAAGTCAAAGGACAGTGAGGACTGGGCTCTGAAGTCTGATGATGGGGACCACCTTCTAGTTCCACATAACAGCAATATTAGCATAGAAATTCCAAGGTGAGGTAAAACAGAGTTGATAGTTAAGGATGAGTCCAATGTTTGGGAGTCCAGCCAGAAATATTTCTATCACAAAATAATTGACACTATATACATAGCTATATAGCATTGAATAATTCAACAGTCCATCCTTCACACTACTGCCCGCATGTTCTGTATAACATTGTCACCTCATCACCCCGCTGACTATCAAAGAAGGCCATTCAGAAACTCTCCTTGCTGTCTCATCTACAAAACACCCTACATGTAGATCCTTAGCACCAGGGGTAAACCCATGACCTGCTTGAATGGCCTTCACCTCCTAATCCACCTGGCGCACAGCTATTTGTTTTTATTACTGTACTTCAATATCATCTTCCTCTTGGAAGTCTTCCCATACATTCCTTTTGCTCTCCACTTCCTCTAGCTGGGAGAGGAGGAAGGCCTCTTTGTTCTGTGCATCTGGCACCCTGATGCTCCTTCAATGCTGATGCTAATGTTTTATTATTTCAAACATTTGTTTTCTTCCTTTGAATGTGACCTATTTCCAGGTAGGGTTTGTGTGTTTGTTTTTAAACACATATTTTCTACATTCAAGGATTCAAAATGGTTGTTGAATAAATTGAATAGAGTGTGAAACTGGAGAATAATAAGTCATTGTAAGACTAAAATTCACCTAAAATTGAAATTATTTCTCTGCTCTATACATTTCTTTTATATGAGTCATATGCCTGTTATTTTGGAAAGAAAAAATTTTTTGTAGAAATATACACCAAGCAGTGTCATCAAAACTTGCATATGAAAAATAAAATTTTCTATTCATGAGCCAGATGTTTTATCTGTTCTATGCCAAACATCTGGATGTTTATATAATCAGCAATGATTGGTTAATTTTGTTTTAGATTTTCATCTGCATGTTTAGTATCATGTAAAAACAATTTATATTTTTAATATAATAAAATGTTTTAGACACACACACACACAAAATATGCTTGTGCTTAGTAAAATATCAGCTGGTTCCATTTTCCTTTTTATATTTTTACCTTTGTAATTTTGTCTATGGAAATGTTATATATAGGAGACATTCATACCCTCCATTAAGCCTTATAATTTAGGCATTCCCTCCACATTTTTTTTTAATCCTCATCTGAGAATATTTTTCTATTTTTCTTCAGATAGAGTGAGAGAGAGAGAGAGAGAGAGAGAGAGAGAGAGAGAGAGAGAGAGAGAGAGAGAGAGATACATTGATGTGTCTGATTGGTTGCCTCCTGCACGACCCTGACCAGGGCCAAAGATGTAACTGCAATCGAGGTTTGTGCCCTTGACCAAACCCGCAACTCTTTGGTCCATGGGCTGGTGCTCTAACCACTGAGACAACCTGGCCAGGGCCCCATTCACATTTTATAAATGAGATTAGGTGTGTTGTACTGAGGCATACAAGATTATAGAGAGCTATGATTCAAAGTTAGGTCTTTCTGAGTTTAATACCCAAGGTACTAACATCTACATCACACTGAATTTTGGGCTAATGACTGTAGCCCATCTCAATACAAATCACTTTTTAATTTAGCATTATAAAAGCATGCATTGAAAATCTCTTGGCATCTTCTCATGATAATCTCCCTGATCACTTTTTATATTTTTAAATGCTTCAATCATAATTCCCTAAATAAGATCTTCACTAAAATATAGTCTTATTGTTGACACTGTAGGTCTAAGGAGCCTCTTCTCCATTGAGACACCATGACAGATCTGAAAAGCTACCAGGATGGCCTCTCAGAATATAAGCCAAGACAGGAAAGAGAGAAAAAGAGGAAGTACTATAATCCGAGCAAAAAGCTTCTCTATTATATTTTATACTACCAACAGGGTGTCTCCCATCAGGTATTTCTTGGATATTCATTCTAAGTGATAGTAAGAGATACACTCAGAAAGAATTTGATATCAAACAAATTCCTGAACTCCTGTATTTGGCAAACCTAAAGTTAATTTGTCAAAAGGTATGTGTTGTAAATTTGCATGGAGCAGAGTATCTTTTTCTTTGTTTTCTTGTTAACCCATCTTTATTGTTGAATGTATTACAGATGTTTCCCCCCTTTTTTTCCCATTGACCCCCTCCTTCCCAATCCTGCTCCCCTCCTGTCTTCCCCACACTGTTGTTGGTGTCCATCAGTTATGCAGATATACATAGAAGTTCTCTGGTTTATCTCATCCCGCCTTCCCTCCTCCCTTCCTGTTAAGTGCTTTTCAAAGAACTGGAATATCAACCACCACCAAGTAAATTGTAAAACACTTTCCCTGGCGCCCAACAAGACTTAGGGCTTTGGCTACTAATTCTGCGGGACAACGCAAAGGACTCAAAACAAAGCTCTGTGATTGTAAAAAAGCATAAGATCCTTCAACAGAGGGCAGCTCTATAGAAAGAACTAGATCAAAACTATGTTCATATTCACCTAAGACTCCTTTGAACCATGTTGTGCTATGTCTCCTGTACACGGATTGTCTCAGGGAAGTAGGATTAGTTTATAATACAATGTAAACATCTTAAAAATACCAGCCCCGTGATGTAGTAACATACCAGATGCTTTCAGCCACAGGAGTGGAATCTAAAGAGAATGAGAATGAAAAGAATCACTTGGAAAGGAGAAGATTATTAAATTTGAAACTAAAGTTATTTTATTTAATCACCAATTAGACCCTTTACTATTTTTCACTTTACATTGGTTTATATAGATTTCAAGTTTCTATATGCTGGTCTTACTCCAGGTTACACACCTACACACTCCCATGCTCCTTTCTTCTACCTTGTCGTTGACTCCAGTCTTCCTGTTAATACAACAGACAAGATGAGATTAAGCTATTTAGACTCTCTGTCAAATATTTGAGTTAACTGTATTTTTTTCCTAAAACATTCCCTATTCATTAACACTATTTTAGAGTCTCTACAGAAAGCAATATTGTTTTCAAAAATTTTCATCTACAAAGCATTCTATCAAGAGTAAGAGCTCTATAATCAGAAGAGGGATTAGATTCTCACTCTATCGCTTACTAATTGTTGTGAACTTGAGAAAATTCCTCAGTCCCCTAGCTGTATTTCCTTTTACTTACACTAGCTAATATGATGGCCAATTTATAGAACTGTTGTGAAGATTAAAGAAGATCAAGCATTCTCAATAAACCCTAGCTGTTGTGATGCTGATGATAGTGATGATGATATAACCAGGTTAAATCAGTATCACTAGAAGGGATATTAGATTAGAATCAGTCATTTGCAAACCTCCTTGTATATTTAAAAATCACCTCGTGTGCTTGTACCCTGGGCCCACAGCCCTGTGGAGGCTGACTCAGTAGGGAGAAGTGATTCTGCCAGGCTGGCCTCAAACAACACTGAGCAGTGCTGGACGAGGGGACTCCAGGTTCCATTGGATATCTATCCCATTACGACCCTGAATGCTCCCTTTACCTTCCTATATGTTTGCATAACGCCTGTCCCTTGCTCGTCTTGCTCTTAATCTCTGGCATAGCAGTCAGGGGACCTGCAGGTTTGGAGGGGAGAGTGGAGCAGCCAGTGTCTCTAATGTCTGCCCCGGAAGCTGCAGATTCTCAGAACAGCACTCTTGTTTCTCTCACTTTCTGCAGGATGTTTTTTCTCTGTAATCAGAGTGGCTCTGGTTTCTTGCTAAATAATGTATTCCTTAGAGCCTGCTGGATAAAGAGAGAACGACAAGGGCATAAACAAGAATCATACATGTATACAAAATAGTTTGTGTGTGATGCAAAAGTCCATTTGATATCACTGCCTACAATATTTAAACCATTGTTTCAATACTTCTGTTTGAGGTATGGTGCCAGTCAGAGAAACCAGCACTTCACTCATTTTCCTGGGGAGTGGAAGCCAGAGTGCTCTCACTTTGCAAATAAACTCTGATCCTCGCTTTCTCCTGTTCTGACAAACTCCCTTTCCTAATGACTCCCTTTGAATTTTGATGAACTCGTTTAGGATTGACTGCATTTTTTCCCTCCTCTGGGATACTCAGAGGAGGTGAAGGGTAGAAGTTGACAAATGGGTGGTTCAGGCAAAGGCCCGACAGGAGTGCAAGACCAACTGCTGTTGCCTCCTGCACTGTGTTCTGCGAATCTCCTGTTGGAGTCTGACTGGGAAAAGCGGCAGAAAACCTGGCCGTCCTCGGAAGAGCTACAAGCCAAGAGAATGTAGTCAACAGTGCTCAGAGGCCCCTTGGTCAGGGATAGCAATGAGACCTTTCTCCCAGTGTCTTCACATCAGCTCTCCAGCCAGGAGGATGTGAGAGCCCCGGCAGGGAAGAGACCATCGCTTTGCTGGTGAGAAAATCAAAGCCTGTGTGTGTGTGTGTGTGTGTGTGTGGGGGGGATCTTTGAAACATAGCCCCTGAAGAATGAATAGTGGCATCTTAATACTAGCATTTGTTATTATGAGCTATGTTTTTATAAGGCTTCGTTTCAGGATCTGCTTTGAGGAGAACATGTTCCTGCCTTGCAAAGGACTCAGCACCTTGTAAAAGAAAATACTAACTGAGCAGGTCTCGAGGGCCGGCCATTCCACGGATAGTTCCAAGGTGATGGATGAGCTATCGTGGTTGTATAAACATGAGACACATAGAAAGCTTATCAAATCACTTTTTTTAGTGACATAAAATATTTCTGATCAAAGCCAATACCAAAATACAGTCAAATTACACAGCCTCTATGGCTTATATAAAACAGTTTGGCAATGAGAACTGTGGGGTCTTTGTACTAATATCAGCTCAAATTGGGCCTGTGTTTGATTCTGAAAGCCAGTTGCAGCTAAAGTTTAAGAATTTCAGTACTAATGGTGTTTCTTCTAAATGAAGCAGCTGTCAAGCTCTGCCCTCAGTGAATATATACACCAAAGAAAGTAAGACTTTCTGGTACAATGATACTTTCTTCAAGAGATCATCATTGTGCCACAAAGCAATGTTTCCCTATGCACTTACAAAAATGGTATTTCTCACATTCACATGCTAACTTCAAATCTGTAAGATCTTAATGTTCACTGCTGAGATGTCAAATAAAGATGATTTGTTGGTAGAGATCCTTTATTTCCAAGTTTCTTTAACTTTCAAGCACACACTTGGAGAGATTGCTTAATATACCCACATCCCACATTGTCCCTATGACTCCAATCCGAGGGTCTATATCTATATTGTGTGATTATTGCAAAACTCACTTTAATGCTTTCTGAAAAGGGCTTTAGTTTTATATTACTTTGTATCTTTGCTGAATATTTTTCAGACAACTCCCCATTTTGATCAATAAACAAAACCTATTTTTACTTGTAGAAAACAAAATCTATTTTCCTAGTTGATTATGCAGTTTGAGGCTTGGTTAAGGCATCTTTCAAAATGTTATCCAGGGCCCCAGCAGAAGACTTAGAGAAATATTTGTAAACAAAAAAGACTGCTATACATCCTTTCTTGCAGGTTTTTAAATGGACTCAGAAAAGCCTGGTATATTATCTACTTGGCATGTTTTATATGGAACATTTAAAAATCAAAACCGTCTAACTTAAGAAAAGAGCTTAATCAAGGAGGTCAGGACATCTTTCAGTTCTTTGCTTTGAATACAAGTGTTAATTCAAAATGACAGCATTTTAAAAACATTTTTTTTATTTTTATTTTTAGGAATAATCCAAGAAGGATATTATACTATTGCACTCAAAAGTGCCCATTTTTCTCTCAAGATATATATATATATTTTTAATCCTCATCCGAGGACATTTTTCCATTTTTTGTTCAGGTAGAGTGGGAGGGAGAGAGAGGAACAGAGAGAAAGGGAAACATCGACGTGAAGGGACACATCGAGTGGCTGCCACCCGCACGACCAACCAGGGTCGGGGACAAACTGTAACCGAGGAACATGCCCTTAGCGGGAACCGAACCCGGGTCTCTCAGGACCGCAGGCCGACGCTCTAACCGCTGAGCCAAACCGGCCAGGGCTCTCAAGATATTCTTTATACTTCCGTCAACCATTATCTAAGGACAAAGATATAAGTAAAAGCAGCAGCTGTTCCTCACATTGCTGAGCGACCCTCAGAGGGACATAAGACCCTGAGAGGGATGGGCATCAGGCATGCGCGGTAAATGGAGTTTATAGGCAGAAGCTCCAGAAAAATAACAAGTTGAGTCTGCCTAAATAATTTTGAGAGAACTGAAAGAAATCAGTTTCTCATGGTTTTCCAATTTCAAAAACAGTACACTTTTCTTAGATAAGTCCTGAACTTCTTTAGGAAAAGATCCTCATTAACATAAAGAAACCGCAAAGACAATCCAGAATTTTGAAACATGTTTCCTACAGAGGTATATCTGAGAGATAATTCATTATTAACCATCTCTAGTGAAAAATTGAGGATTCACTTTATGAAGGCTATCTTTTCTGTTTATATATGTTTGCATTTGGATGTCCTTTTATGAGACGGAAGGAAAAAAACAAAACAAAACAAAACATAAAGGCATTACATTTAAGAAAAAGAAAATCCCAACTTCAACAATGAGAAAATCTTTTGGAAAGCCTCATAGACTATTGCTATCTGCATTATAATAATATTGAAGTTTATTTTTTAGAATTTAGCTGGAGATAACATAAATGCCACCATATTTTACAATGATGTAGGGAACTAAAGGAAATGCCTGGGTATAAGTATATATGTTTAATAATTTAGCTTGTGCAATGTTCGCAGCTGCTACTCAATTTCTTAGTGATTTTAAGACTTAAATGTGCCCTTGCCCTGGCCGGTGTGGCTCAGTGGTTACAGCTTCAGTTTCCTTAGTTGTTATTGGTCTGTTCAAGTTTTCTTATGCTTCTCAATTCAGTTTTGGGAGACTGTGAGTCTATAAATTTCTCTGTTTTGCTGAGGTTATCTAGTTGTTGGTATAGAATTGTTCATAGTATTTTCTAAGAATCCTTTGTATTTCTGTGATGTTAGTTGTTACTTCTCCCCTTTCGTTTCTGGTTTTATTTGTGTCCTCTCTCTTTGTTTCTTGGTCAGTCTGGCTAAAGATTCAAAAATCTTGTTTCTTTTCAAATAACCAGGTTTTTGTTTCATTGATCTTTTGAATTGTTTTTTTTTTTTTTTTTCAGTCTCTATGTCATTTATTTCTGCTCTGACCTTTACTATTTCTTTCCTTCTACTGGCTCTGGGTTTTTCTTTTTGTTTACTTTCTAGTTCTTTAGGTTGTAGGATTAGATAGTCTACTAGAATTTTTTCTTGTTTCTTGAGGTAGGCCTGTAGTGCTATGAATTTCCCTCTCAGAACTGCTTTTGTTGAATCCCATAAATTTTTGTGTTGTTGTGTGTTCATTTTTATTGGTCTCTAGAAAGTTTTTTATTTCTTCCTTGGTAACCCATCCATTGTTTAATAACATGCTACTTAGCCTCCATGTGTTTGAATGTTTTTGAATGTTTTTATTGTAATTAATTTTTAGTTTCATGCCATCGTGATCTGAGAAGATGCTTGGTATGATTTCAATCTTCTTGAACCTGTAGAGACTTAATTTATGTCCTAACATGTGGTTTATCTTTGAGAATGTCCTGTGTGCACTTGAGAAGAATTTACATTATGCATCTTTGGGGTGAAACGTTCTGTAAATGAAGTCCTCCAGAAGGTTTATAATATATTTAGGTGCATATATGTTTACCAGTTATATCCTCAGTTCGATTGATCCTTTTAATATTATGTAGTGACCTTCTTTGTCTTCTACTATGGCCCTCGTTTTGAAGTCTATCTTGTTAGATATGAATATTGCTACCCCAGCTTTTATTTTTGTTTCCATTTGCCTGGAAAATTTTTTCCAACCCTTCACTTTCATCCTGTGTGCATCTTTTGTTTTGAGGTGGGTGTCTTCTATACAGCATGTATATGGTACATATGTATGGGCCATGTTTTCTTTTTTTTTTTTAATCCTCACCTGAGGACATTTTTTCATTTTTGTTCAGATAGCATGGGAAGGAGAGAGACAGAAAGAAACATCAATGTAAAAGAGACACATTGAGTGGCTGCCTTCCTCATGACCCCAATCAGGGCCGGGTTTGAATCACAACCAAGGTACGTGCCCTTGACCAGAATCAACCCTGTGACTCAGTCTGTGGGCCGATGCTCTAACCACTGAGCAAAACTGGCCAGGGCTCATATTTTCTTATCCAATCAGCTACTCTATGTCTTTTGATTGGAGCATTTAAACTATTTACATTCAAGATTATTATTGATAGGTACTTATTTGTTGCCATTTTAATTCTTTAGGCCCATGTTTCTCTCTCTCTCTCTCTTCTTCTTACAACAGTCCTTTTAGCATTTCTTGGAGTGCTGGTTTGGTGGCCTTTTTTCTTTTTTGTCTGTGAAGCTCTTTATTTCACCTTCAATTTTAAATGATAGCCTTGCTGGATAGAGTAGTCTTGGATTTACACCTTTGGTTTGCATTACTTTGCATACTTCATTCCATTTCCTTCTGGCCTGCATTGTTTCCATTGAGAAATCAACCGACAATCTAATAGGAGCTGCCGTGTAGGTAACTTTCTGTCTCTCTCTTGCTGCCTTTAGGATTCTCTCTTTGTCTTTAACATTTGCCATTTTAATTATGATGTGTCTAGGTGTGGGTCTTTTGGGGTTTCTCTTTATTGGGACTCTCTTTGTTTTCTGGGCTTGTGTGACTTTTTCCTTCACCAGGTTAGGGAGGTTTTCTGTGATTATTCTTTCAAACAGGTTTTCTATTTCTTTCTCTTATTCTTCTCTGGTAACCCTATGATATGAATATTATTACATTTTGTTTTGTCCCAAAGTTTCTTTAAACTCTCCTCCTGCCTTTTAATATTTTTTTTCCATTTACTACTCTATTTGGGTGTTATTTTCTACCTTGTCTTCTAACCCACTGAATTAGTCTTCAGCTTCTTCTAATTTACTATTGAATCCTTCCAAGGTATTTTTTTTTTTATATATCAGTATGTCATCCTTCATTTCCACTTGATTTTTATCCATAGCTTCTACCTCTTTTTTTTTTTTTTTTTTTTATGCCAGTGTAGTTCTCATTATGTTTCCTGTAGTTCTCACTAAGTTATTTGAGTATCCTTAAAACCATTGCTTTGAATTTTTTACAAATCGCTTGCCTTTATTTTATGTAGTTCTTTTTCTGGCAATTCCTCCTTTTCTTTCATTTGGGGATTTTTTTTTTTTTTGTCTCCCAATTTTATTAGTCTGGTAATTCAAGGCCAGGTGAGGCATGTTTGGCCATGCTGGCAGATCAGTGTGTATCAGATAAGATTGCTATGGTTCCCAGTCTTGATGTGGTGTCCTTGTGGGACCCAATAGAATAGTCTTCTTGATCTTCTGAACTGGGTTCTCTATGATAGACCCTTATGTGGGTAATGTGGGCTCTCCTGTTAAATTTGGGTCTTGATTGCTGCTGTCCATTTGTGGGTGGGCTCAATCTTTAGAGTTGTTAACTATGAGTCAAAACTCCGGCCCCCCACTGACCGTGTCATGCCAACCATTATATAGATGTTTACAAGACAAAATAAAGCAACCAGATCAAATAAAAAAGATCCTCTCAAAAGTATCCACCTCAACAATAATAGAAGCAACTGCCTCACCAAAAGATTAAAAGACACATAGATAATAGAAAAAACATACTCACGCCTACACAAGGAACAGTAGGAGGTGTGAAAGCAAAATAATTAGAAGAGGGAAAAAGAAATTGAGATAAAATAAAAGTAAAAAAGGCAATGCATAACTAGCTTAAAAAAGAGAGAGAGAAAACATCAGTTTGAACATTGATACAAGCCCCAGGCTCAGTAATACAGTTAAAAGACAAACAAACTGAAAACACACACACTCGCACCCATGCAAACACAAAGAATAATACTAGAAGGCATGAGATTGAATGACTTAAAAGGGGTGGAGAAAATAAAAAAGTATATGAATGTAAAGAAGGCAAGGCAAGCAGACCAAATCAAAGGATACCTTGAACAGTTATCAGCATCTACATTGGTAGAAGCAACAGGTTCAATGAAGAGATTAAAACACAAACAAACAACCAGAAAATACACACACACACACACACACACCACACACACACACAGAATACTAGGAAGCACAAGACTAAAAGGGCTGGAGGGGGTGGAAGAATATGAAAGCAAAGAAGGCAGAGACCAGAAATTGGGTAAGCATGAAAAATAAAAGGTAGAAAATAATAACTGAAATAATAATAATAATTTTAGAAGGTACTAATGCTAATTTGAATAAAATATAGAATAAGAAAGTAGAGAACGGGAAAAGAAAGAAGAAGAGAAAAAAATTGAATTAAAAAAAGAAAAAATCCCACATACCAAAACCACCACAGCAATAACAGAAAAAACAACAACCCTTGGATCTGTTCTTTATGGAGCTCACTGGATTCTCCTCCACTGGCCCCTTGGGTGTGGGTCCCCATCCTCTTGGGCGGGACCAATGTGGATCACTGCCTTTGCTTGGTCCTTGGCCTCCTGGCTGGAACCCTGTAGGGCATGGTCCTAGGTAGTCCTATGAGCTGGGCTACCCTAGCCCAGAGGCTGGGTCAACTTCAGGGCTAGCCACTTGTATGCATTTGTTCTGGGCTGCTTTTCCTTCCCCCTCTGGCACTGGGCTCTGTGGGGTATCAGGTCCAGTCAGGGTGGTTTACTCAGCTTTGTGTTAGGGATGGTGCCTGTAGCTTACAAGAGAGGCAGGCAGTCTTTCCTTTCCTTCCAATGATCAGTTCTGCCAGGGTTGCTGGAGCCCCACCTCAAGCAGGTGAGAATAGAAAAAAAAAAAGTGTAATGAAAAGAAAAAAGAAAGAAATGCTCTACTTGGCTCTCTGGTCTTTAAGCAAGGCCAGCTTGTACTGGGAGGGGCTACTGGCCAGGCTCCAATTTGGCCAGATGTTCTAATCCCCAACGTGTCAGACCCTGCCTCTGGAGTTCAGACTTCCTGCCCCACACTGTTTGCTGTCCACTGGGCAGGGGTTTCCTCCAGGTTAGATAGCTGATTCTCCAGCTCCTCAGGCACTGCTGCTGGGTTCTGATCTGATCTTCAGTTTAGGGCTGTTCCCCGGGCTGGGGGAGGGGTGTCTCCTCTCAGCTAGAGGTGGGGAGGAAAGGGGCTCTTACCCCAGGCACCACTTGCGCACCCCTTCCCTTCTCTGCAGACCTCCTTTGGGATCTCAGTGTGGTGCTGAGTTCCCCTTTTCCCAGGGGGCTGGACCTGTGCTGCTGCACCTTCTCTCCATCTTCCAAGCTGCAGGGATTCACTCACTCACCTACTTTGCCTTCTCCTTCTCTCTCCTCTCCGTGGCCTCCTTGTCCACAGTCTTGTTTCTTTCTCAGTCCTTCCACACACTCCACCCCAGATCCCCAACACTACCCCAACAGCTGTCAGTCTGCTCTCTGTCTATGGGTCTGTCTCTATTTTGCTTGACAGTTCATTTTGTTTATTAGATTAAACATATGAGTGAAATCATGTGAATTTCTTTCTTTTTTAATCCTCACCTGAGGATATTTTTCATTTATTTATTTATTTTCAGACAGAGTGGGAGAGAGGGAGACAGAGACAGAGAGAGAGAGAGAGAGAGAGAGAGAGAGAGAGATCAATGTGAGGAAGACACATCAATTGGTTGCCTCCTGTATGACCCCGACCAGGGCCAGGGTATGTGCCCTTGACTGGAATTGAACCCTCGACTCTTTGGTCTGCAGGTGGATGCTTTAACTGCTGAGCCAAACTGGCCAGGGCTGGATTAATTTCTTAATTAATGCATCTGCAGAAATAATACATTTTGTTTCAATTGTCCTTTTTCTTACAAGTTTTCTCTCAGATCCTGCTTGATATATAGTACTACCTATTTAGGTTATTAGCCAGAACTTGCTGAGTAATTCAAGGAAATTCAGTTTATCTAACATGCTTCTATATTCCAAGCTTTAAAAACCAAGAGCTACACTACATGATTCCTGAAAGCCCCTTCAGTTTTATATAAATGCAAATATAAATGTTTATAGTGCTTACTATGTGCCAATCACTGGGCTACATACTTTATAAGTATTATTTCATGAAATCTGCACAAAAATTCTACAGTGTAGGACCAGACATTATAAACTTTTAATATAATGGAAAACTGAGGCTTATAAAGGTTTAATAATTTAGTCACAGTCGTGTAAAGGTGAAAGCTAAAAGTCAATCTCAGGTCACCTGACACCATAGCCCATGTTCTTTTTTTTCTTAATGTTTCTACTGATTTTTTTTTAGAGAGGAAGGAAGAGAGAGATAGAAATAGCATGAGAGAGAAACATCAATCTGCTGCCTCCTGTATGCCCCCTACTGGGGATTGAGTCCTGACTGGGAATTGAACTAGGACCTCTCCGTGGGACAAAGCTCAATCCACTGGGCCACATGGGCCAGGCAGAGCTCGTGTTCTTAATCATTACATTTCACCATTCCTATTGTAAAGATAAGAGTCCTGAAAAAAGTAAGGTCAAATAGCTTACTCTAATCACTATGCACATGATAGCTCTTACACAAAGGACTAGATCCTCACCACTAGAAGGATGGTCTGCAGACCAGCTGCATCAGCATTACCTGGGTGCTTATTAGAAATGCAGGATCTCAGCCTCCACCCCAGACCTACTTTTAGATTCTGCATTTTAACAAGATTCATACATGATTCACATGCACATTAAAGTCTGGGAAGTGTTCTAAAGAACATTTAAGAAAAACATAGATATGCAGGGAAGAAAGTGGCCACATATTACCCAGTTTTAAGAACTGAACAACGTCATTCTTCAGAAATAATTTTTTCCTTGAGCCTTCAACCTACTGTATACTGAGTAAACAATACAACCGCCAAACGTGGTATAAATAAAATGAAAGCAGTGTGAAAATTTCAAAGCATATACTCAACAATATCAGGCTACTGTCAAGCTAGACTAATTCTAGTGCCTGGGAATTTTTTATGTTTTTTATTTTTTTGCCTTTAACCTGTATCTGCTATTCAAATCACTGAAAATTAGGTCAAATTTTTAATAAAAAATTTTATGCTGTTCATACAGTATCCAGTATGGAAAAGGTCAAAATAAAAGCAATAATTGTCAATGAATATATTTTTTGTTAATACTACTTAGGTAATAATATTCTTCTTTTCCCATATTCGAATATCATGGGTCTTAGCTACACATAGAAAGTCTGTTACATCTATCAGTCTTCTTTTTAAATGCCATGGAAAACCTAGCAAGGGGAACTATACACATGTTTTTAAATGTTACAATGTTTAGTAGTGGTACTATATTATTAGTATAATGAAACACTAACATATCTATATTTATTTTATATTAATGAAAACATATAGAAACCTAGTACATTCTTATATCATTGGCTGGAAAAAGGTCAAGCAGATGCAATGAAAATGAGTAAAGTGTCTCAGGTAAACCATTCTCCCGACAGTTTATCTATATTTCCTTGTCTTGAAAGTATCTGATTTGACCTAAATTAATTTTTATAAAAGTTAGAGACATTTTCACCTTACACATGTTTTTTTGTATTTAAGAAATACCTCTCGCTTTCTTGCTGCTGCATTTGATTCTAATCTAGTGGCAAAAGTGCACCAGCGTCAAGGCTGCGATTCTCCCTGATCAATACACATCCAGCTGGTGGATTGGTGCCCAGAGCTGTTGAAGTTCACTCTTGAATAGGAATCAAACTTGCAAAATACAGATCTTCTTAGTTCAAGTGATGTGTTTTGTGTGCTTGGCATAAATAATATACTCAGATTGTTAAGGGTCATTGAAGAAAATGATCAAACCACAATGCTGAAAACAGTCCTCTTATCTTTTCTTTCCTTATTACTAGAGTAGGGCATTTACATGACATAAAGTCATGTGAGATAATATAATGAATATCAAAGTAGCCCACATGATTTCATCACCTGCTGTATATATGAGCCATCTGGGATTCTTGGCAGAGATAAGAAACTTGAACTATCAGCAGAATTATTAATTTACAAATAAATCATTGCTCTCATTATACAGAGTGTCCCAAAATATGAATACAGAGTATCTGTAGATTCTATTACATTTTGAAAATAAAATGGATTTTAATAAACACTGGTTTTATAATGATTCAAAGTTGTGTATACTTTTGGGGGGAACACCCTATATATCTAACTAGTACTAAAGATTTATTTGTGTTCCAAATTCATATTCAACTCAAATACTTTAAAATTTCACAAATCATAAAAATTAGTTTGACTCTGCATTATAGTTTAGTTATTGATTCCTTATGAAGGTACTTCTCCAGCCATTGACGATATGCACAATATACTTATTTTTCATTGTGTAGTTAACCCAGCTTGAAACCCAAATGTAGGTCTGGGGCATATCTTAGGAATATGAATATCAGGTTCCATATAAATTAATTTAGGCAACAGGTTAACTCATTAACTCATGAAGCTTAATGGAAGTTTGGTTGGAAATTGTTCAAGGTGTAAGAATGCTTTTACAGATCATTTTTTTTGTAATGCTAAGATCGGTTACAATCAGGAGGACAACATTCAAAGTAAATATTGGGTCAAGAATAGGAATATTGATGCAGAAAGGTCAAGAATAGATGATCAGGACCATGGATAGCTCCCCTGAGAGCCTTGTAACAATGACATAACTGAAGCATCCGATATTCAAAGTTAAAATCTGTTGGTTACTGAGAATGCCTGGCTTACAAAAGTTTATCTTCTGTATAGTTTAACTATTGTCTTATGTATAGTCCCTACATAAGAGAGGAGATTCCTTATATAGCCTGACTGGGGTCTCCACAATTATGTCCAAATGTCCACTGGGCTCACGAGATTACCATGTGTCCTCTCAGCCTTCTTGTCTTCATGTAATTTAGAATACCTATGTCTACCAGACAGTGGGACAATACCTGAATCAGTCACCAACCCCACATAGTGGCCCATAATAATTAGTGAGGTATAAATATAATACTTTGAAGTTTGATAGAATAAAAAAATTTTCAGGTAAAGTTATAAATTGTTCTCATTTCAATCTCCTGTAAGGAAGTTAAGAGAAGTGGTTTTATACCTAGTTCATACATGCAGAACACGCATGCTGGGTAATTCAATGACTTGCCCCTAATCACAAGCCAGTGAGGACAGAGTCAAAATAAAAATTCAGACATTTGTTCCTAAACCCACTACATTGTATAAATTCAGTTCAAAGGAATACAACACATAGATAATTAAATGTCTCAAATTATGTTTATCATTAATCTCATTATGGAACTATAATATTTGTAGGTTTCTGAGATCCCCCCTTCTTTTCAGGGTTACTACCTCAAAATAGCTTTTGTCCAGTGGCACCTCAGTTTAGTTCCTCTCCAAATCTCTGTCAATAGCCCAAACTTGAGGTACACAAAGAAGAAAAAACGATTCCAAGTTTATGCAATAAAGATGGGTAAGTGACACCCCACTTTGCCCCCAAATACTTATGTTTTGTTCCTTTTATAAAAGATAGAATCATTGGCCATAAATGGCTGCCTACCTAGAAGCTAGATTTCCCAGGTTATATTCATCTAGGTGATGCCAATGTCTACTTTTCTCAGTAAAATGTAAGGGGTACAATGTGCATATTAATTCTTATCCAAAGCAGTTTAGAATTGGGCAGGTTTTTCCCTGGTCTTTTTTTCCATCCCCAAGGAAGGTTGGTCTGTGAAATATAAGGGGTTTATGTTCCTTAATTATATTATGGAAGGCCATATGACCAGGAATATCTGACTTTAAAGTGAGACAAAATAAATTATTTCCTTCAGTCACTGAGGTTTGAGGAGAACATCACCATATTTAATGCCATTTCTAATATTCTTCTTTTAGTACAGTGATTCTCAACAATGGGCAGTTTTGTTTCTCTCAAGAGATATTTCATAATGTCTAGAGACATTTTTGGTTGTCATAAGTGGAGTGAAGGAGAGTTGTGCTCCTGGAATCTAAAATAAGTAAAAATCCACAGCTTATGATGCACAAGACATCCCAGCCTCCACTGCCCGAGGAATGGATTTACCAACCCCAAATGTCAACAGCACAACTTTTGAGAAGCTCCATTTTAGTATAAAAGAACAAATGGCAGATTATGAATTATGGAAGAACATACCAGAGAGAAGGGTAAGAAAATGTCCATAAATGAGCACATTACATCTTGACGTTTTTGAGTTGGTTTCACCTCATCTGTGAATGGAGGAAATGTCCAACACTTAACCTGAGATCAGAAGTAGCATGCTCTCTTTAGGTATGTGTGCCCTTTTTCCTCTTTTTGTCACTGAATTTTACCAACTCAGTGCCCATGTCCTCACTGACCCATTTCACCGCTAGAGTCAGATTTGGGTCTAAGAGCAGAGATGGTTGGAACAGGTGCTCCCAGGCAAGCAAGCCTTTCTTCACGCTTGCCCATGTGCTTCCTTTCTAGGGCCTAGTCTCTCTGAGACGCCCACGGAAGGCTTGGATCTCTGAAGATATAAATAAATAATGTAAAAGTAGGACAAGGTTAGGAGGTCATGTTTGGAAAGTAGATTGTTTTGACAAACAAGTTTTGTTCACTGCCATCAAGTATGTTATTGTTTCAGCATTTTCGAGTATGAAATACAGACAAAAATCTGCAGGATTTACTATGCATCTTTAAGGTTGGTTTGCCTAAACTTATGTGGCCCCCTTTTTAAATAATTTTAATTAATAAAATGATTATGTTCATTAACCTTTCTGTTTCCATCTATTTATATTTCCTGTGCTTAAAGTATCATTATTGAATAAGAAATTGAATGACAAATGGGCTTATAAACTTAAAATAAATAGCTATAAATTTAATCATGAATGAGGATCACTTCTCTTTGACAGTACGGTGACTGCCCACACTCTCCTAGAATTGTTTTGTGGCATTTTACATCACATTCAGAACAAGAAATATTAGGCACCTTGACAGGAACTGAGAAATCTCTTAAAGGCATAACAAAGAACAAATAAAGTAAAGGCTTCAAGAGCTTGAATTCATTTCAAACAAATGTTTTGGACAAACAGAATGCAGGTATTTTCCAGGATGCATTATTTCAATGCACAGTTCTGAAAAGAAAGTACTAAATTACGTAGTTTGAATAAATCATAAAGAGGTAAATGGAACAAACAAGGAATGATTTCTGCATTTATTCTCACTCATAAATAATACATTCAGGTCAGAAAAAAATTCAATAGGAAATAATTATGTGCTAATAGTTTATTTTCAAGTGGATACAAAATTATCATTGTATATTTCCTGAACATTTAAAGTAATATAATAAATGGTAACTGTTTTCTAGAACACAGGAACCAAAGTTCTAGTACTTTTGAAGCACTCAGGATTCAATGTTGTTGGTGTGTGTGTGTGTGTGTGTGTGTGTGTGTGTGTGAGATTTTGGAGGCAAAGCCTGAGGGATATATTTGAAAGAAACTGAGTGATGAGACGCATACTATGCCAATAACAGATGAGGCTCTGAACGTGGGTGGACATGCCTCTCACTCTATGGGAGTTTGGCAATGACTGGCTTTGGACTAGCAAGTGGCCTGTAGCCCAGAAGTGAGAGGTGACACCTACAGATCAGAACAATAACAATTACAGGGCAGTCATGGAGGTTGGAATAGAGGGGTATGTTAGAGAACAATCTGCAAATAAATTAATATGTGCTCAGGAATCCAGTATTGACTTGAAACTCCAAATATTTCAGCTGCAAATGACATTTCTTTATTGTCGTCTCAGTAGCTAGGGAAAATGATGTCATTTCTCAGACTTGTTATTTCTGGTTTAAGCACTGCAGTGAGACCATTATAACAACAAAATCTTTGTCAGAACCAAAACACACTGGGCCCAACCAAGAGAGAATGCAGGTTCACTTCCGAACTAAAGCAATAAAAATCATCTTTCCAAAGAATAGCGTTTTGGCTTTGAACAAGAAACCTCATGTTCTATAGCTTTATCAATGGTACTTGTCTGTTCTCTTCCTCATCTTCAAAGGGATATTATATATTGACAATAGAAAGACAGGGAGGAAGGTGTCAGATAGCTAGACAGATAAAGTGTATAGGTAAATAAAACACTTTTTTTGATATTCAATACAACAAATAAATACATAACAGATACATATAATTACATAAAAGGTATTTATGTATATAAATCTTGAGCTCAGACATTTTTCTGCATTCACACAAACTACTAAATTAGGACATGGTTCTAATAGTAAATTTTAATTAACTTATTAATTCAGTCCATAAAAAAAAATGTTGAGTTCATTCATGATGTAGGGAATCCAATGAAGCATAAGACAAGGTTCTCAAGGAGTTTATGTTTAATCACTACTGCATACCACTGTAGAACATTATGTGAACACATAGACACATGTGCTAGGAAATTAATAGTAATACAATGCAGAACATGATTCATTCTGCTTGGGTGGATCGAGCTTCACAAAACACGTTGAACTAGGACTTGAAGAATGATCAGGAAATCCCCACTCAGATAAGTAAAAAAAAAAAAAAAAAAAATCAGTGCTCATATAAGAAGTAGATATATACAGGGTGGGGCAAAAATAGGTTTAAAGGTGTTCATATAGAAAATAACACAATAATTAGTAAATAATAATATAAGATTAAACTCTGTGTTTTGTGCACTCACAGCTTTTGCCCCACCCTGGATGTCTGAGGTATGTGGTAGTATATATTAGCTTAGTTTTTCTAGAAACATAGCTTAGGGCAAACATTTATATGTTAGTTCTTTCTTGGTGAGAGAAATGCGAAGGGGGCAGGCTGGCAGGAAACGGAAAGTGAGGTGTTGAAGGAAGAAGAATAAATAGGACAGAAAGTGTTACAGACTGGTCACTCCTTGAAATTCAGCACTAATTACTTGCTTGATCTACTAGGCTTGTCTTCTGAGAGGGCATAATTACTACGGTGTTTTAAGAGAGTCTACCCAAGAAGGAGGATTAAGAACATATTCACCATCTCCCACTTCTCATCCGTCAGAAGTTCAACTTCAGGGTTGCACATGCGTAGGTGCCAAGTGTATCCTATGGCATTTCACACCTCAGTGGAAACCAGAAAGCCCCGGTGGAGAGGCCAGAGACGCAGAGGACAGGCATGAGACAAGGTGCCATCATGTGAGGTGAGTTACCATAGAATGTGGGATGAAAAGGGGGACATGGCCCTGGCCGGTTTGGCTCAGCGGTTAGAGCGTCGGCCTGCGGTCCTGAGAGACCCGGGTTCGGTTCCCGCTAAGGGCGCGTACCTCGGTTGCAGTTTGTCCCCGGCCCTGGTCGGTTGTGCGGGTGGCAGCCACTCGATGTGTCCCTTTCACATCGATGTTTCTCTCTCTCTCTCTCTGTTCCTCTCTCTCCCTCCCACTCTACCTGAGCAAAAAATGGAAAAAATGTCCTCGGGTGAGGATAAAAAAAAAATTTAAAAAAAAAAAAAAAAGAAAAGGGGGACATGGACTAGGGGCAGAAGAGGTCAAAAGCAGTTAAGGTGGTGCTTAGGTGTCTGATATGGCCCACTCCTTGCAGCCTTTGAGTTGTTCGTACCATCCACCCTAAGGGGCACATACTTAATAAAGAGGCTCATCTAGACCCTGGATTGGGGAAGGAAATTCCAGGGATCCAGTTAACAGGAGAATGGCCAAGAAGGAGAAGTACAAGCTCCCGCGGAGAGGAGCAGAGCTATAGGAAGTCTAGAACAGTGCCCTCTAGAGGGTACAGTTCCAAGGATCTAAGAATATTACATGGATCTAAGGGTATTACTGTTTGAGAGCAGTAATCATTATTTCTATAACTTCATATTCATAGATGCCTAACGAGGTAATGTTGTATTCCAATGTGTATTTTTTTTTATCCTTACCCGAGGATATTTTTCCATTTTTTGTACAGATAGAGTGGGAGGGAGAGAGAGAAAGGGAGAGAGAGAGAGAAACATCGACATGAAGGGACACATCGAGTGGCTGCCACCCGCACAACCAACCAGGGCCGGGGACAAACTGCAACCGAAGTACGTGCCCTTAGTGGGAACCAAACCCGGTACTCTCCGGACCGCAGGCCGACGCTCTAACCGCTGAGCCAAACTGGCCAGGGCCCAATGTGTATTTTTTAAAGTGAGACAATAAAAGTAATAAGGAAAGATGGCTCAAAGATATAAAAATAGATGAGACTCCTGGATGTAGAAGATTTGGGTTCTAACATAGGTGTTTATATTATTCTGATTCCTTTACTAAATGAATTTCAGCCAGTAAAAACCTTCCTATCTAAAGAAACAAGGATATTGGATTGAATAATTTCTAAGGCCATTTCTGGTTCTAAAATTTCATAGCTTATTTCATCTCATCCCAAGCACTAAAATAGCAAGTCAAAGTAATATCATATATGTCCTTACCTTTTAAAATAAAAGGTGATAGTAACATAAAGCCCATGAAAAAAATCACAAAACTAATAACTATATGTTGGGTTTTTATTGGGTTTGGATGGATATATTTTCTAAAGAAGTGTCAGGTTTTACCTGAAATTATACACTGAAAAATATACCAGCTGAAAATGAGCAAAAGGTTAAGTAAACAAATGCCACCTGTAAAACAAAATTAATTAAAAGAAAACAACTAATGAATTTTATACTGGCCAGGAACTGAGATATCTTGGCCAAGAAGTAAGTCATCAAATCTGGTAAGACTTGAAAGGCCCCCAGTAGAAACAGTTTAGGGAACAGAAAGACTAGAAACTTCATTGTGATCAGTCTGGGCAGTGTGGACCACAGAAGCACACTAGGACTTATCATATTAATCAAAAGGTTACTCTTCCACGCCTTATACTTGTCAAAGCCCATACCCATTAATCACAAATATCAGGACAGACATTCCTAGGACAGACATACCCAGTTGACTAATGGAACCAAAGTCCTAAGATTTTTTAGATTTTTGTTTTGGCGAGACCTCAAACTGCCAACTTTGTCTTTTGCTGTGTAAAAACATTTTATTTATTTATTTATTTATTTGTTTGTTTATTTATTTATTTATTTATTTATTTATGTACACATACAGCTCTTTTATTTATTTATTTCCATTTTTTATTCAGATAGAGTGGGAGGGGGAGAGAGGAAGAGAGAGAAACATCAACATGAAAGAGACACATCGAGTGGCTGCCACCCTCACGACTCAACCAGGGCCAGGGACAAACTATAACCAAGGTACATGCCCTTAGTGGGAACCGAACCTGGGTTTCTCTGGACCTCAGGCTGACTCTAACCACTGAGGAAACCAGCCAGGGCTGTAAAAACATTTTAAAAAGCTCTTTAATTTACCTTTATCATATGATTTCATATGGGATAGATCATTTGGCAGCCAATATTTAAGATGGACATAATTGAAGAACAAAGTTCAATTCTTTAATAAGTTTGGCCTTGTGGAAAAATTTAATAAATTATTAAGTTCTTATTTCCTTCACTTAAACATCAGCATTTGGAAACTTTTCAGCACTATACAGAGAAATTATGTTTAAGAATTATCTCTATAGATGTTATTTTTATACTAGGGATTGATATACTCTTCAATCTAGTGTTTTCAAAGATTTTCATAAAGGCTTAATCTGTCTATTATTCTTTTATTTTTCCAGGATAAATGTTAGAGTTGTGGTCAAGTAGGGCAAACAGATGTGTTTGATGATTAAAGATGAGAAACTTTAAACTTCTAAATCTTTAAAATTGTATTTCTAAATATTAAAGTAATGATTTTTACATTATACCCTAAACACAAAGACTGAATCAAGAACTAACCTAATGTCTTATTTTAAAAAATCAGAGACATTTACATCCTCATTAGCAGTGTACAAAGGTTTCAGGTTTTCTACATCCTCACCAATACTTATTGTTGCTGTTTTTTAAAATAGCTATCCTAATAATTGTGAGGTGATATTTCTTTGTGGTTTTTATTTACATTTTCCTGATAATTAATGACATTGAGCATCTTCATATACGTATTGGTCATTTGTATGGCTTGTATGGAGAAATGTTTAAGTCCTTTGCTCATTTTAAAATCAGGTTATTTGTCATTTTGCTATTGAGTTTTAAGAGTTTCATATATATTTGGGAAATTCTATCAGATACATGGTTTGCAAATCTTTGTCCCACTCCGTAAGTTGCCTTTCAATTCTGTTGTTTCTTTTGCTGTTCAGAAGCTTCCTAGCTTGATGTCTTCTTATTGGTATTTTTGGTTTTGTTGTCTGTGCTTTTGGTGTTAATATCCAAGGAAATCATTGCCAAGACCAAGGCCAAGAAGCTTTTCCTCTGGGTTATCTTCTAGGAGTTTTACGGTTTCAGGTCTTATGTTTACCTTTAATCAATTTTGAGTTAATTTTTGTGTATGGTATAAGATATGGGTCTATTTTATTCTTTTTTGCATATGGAATATGGTATTCCCATCACCATTTGTTGAATTTTCCCAGTGTATGTTCTTGGCACCCTTAAGAAAGATTAATTGACTATATGTGGGTTTGTTTTAGGGCTATTTTTTCCCATTGGCTATATGTCTTTCTTTATGTTAGTATCATACTGTTTTAATTACTGATACTATATAATATGTTTTGAAATCAGAAATTGTGATGCCTCCAGATTTCTTCCTTTTTCTCAAGATCTCATTGGATATTCTGTCTTTTGTGGTTCCATACAAATATTAGAATTTTTTTTCTATTTCTGTAAAAAATGCCATTGAGATTTTTATATGGATGTCATTGAATCTGTAGATTGCTTTGGGTAGCCTGGGCATTTAAAAAATATTAATTCTTCTAATGCATCAACACAGGGTCTTATTCTATTTCTTCTGTCTTTCTTTACTTTATCAATGTTTTATAATTTTCAGTATACAAGTCATTCACCTCCTTGGATAAGTTTATTCCTTCATATTTTATTCTTTTCGATGCTATTATAAATGGGATTCTTTTCTTAATTTGCTTTATATAATTCATTGTCAGTGTATAGAAACACAGCTGATTTTTATATGTTGATTTTATATTTTGAAAACTTTGAGGACATTATGCTGAGTGAAATAAGCAAGTCACAGAAGAACAAATACTGCATGATTCCAATTATATGAGGCATCTAATAGGGTCAAGCTCGTAGAAGCAAAGAATTCAATAGTGGTTGCCAGGTGCTGGCAGGGTGGTGTATGTTTGGAAATGGGAAATTGTTTTCCAGTGGGAATAACATTTCAATTATCCTAGATGATTAAGTGATAGGTATCTGCTGACAACATAGTGTCCATAGCTATCGCACTGTGCACTTTAAAAGTTGTTAAGAGGATAGACCTCATGTTAAGTGTTCAAACCACACACACACACACAATTGTCAAGAGGGTAGATCTTATGTTAAATGTTCTTACCATAGACACATGCACACACAAAAAGGAAAAGCGAACATAGAAAACTTTGGGAGCTCTTAGCTATGTCTATCTCCTGATCATCATGATGATATCATGAGTGTTTGCAAATATGTAAACTCAACAAATTGTACACTACAATTATACCTCAAGAATGTTGTTTTTAAGAAAAGATACCAGAGCCCAGCTGGTGTGGCCCAGTGGTTGAGTGTTGACCCATGCACTGCGAGATCACTGGTTCGATTTCTGGTCAGGGCACATGCCTAGGTTGTGGGCCAAACCCCCAGTGGGGGGCATGCTAGAGACAGCCAATAGATGTTCTCTCTCATTGATGTTTCTATCTCTCTCTCTCCCTCTCCCTTCCTCTCAATAAATGGGAAAAAAAATACAAATAAAAAAAGACACCAGAGACTAAGACCTACAGAAGACGTAGGTTCTGAGAACCCAAGAAGACATTATGCTCAATTAATATTTGACAAAGGAAGCAAGAACATACAATGGAGCAAAGACAGCCTCTTTAATAAATGGTGTTGGGAAAATTGGACAGCTACATGCAAAAAAATGAAACTAGACCATCAACTTACAGCCTACACAAAAATAAACTCAAAATGGATAAAAGACTTAAATGTGACCCATGAATCCATAAAAATCCTAGAAGAAAATTTCAGACATCTTACGCAGCAGAATTTTCACTGATACATCACCCAAGGCAACAGAAACAAAGGAGAAAATGAACACATGGGACTACATCAAACTCAAAAGCTTCTGCACAGCAAAAGAAACAACCATAAAAATGGAAAGGCAACCCACTGTATGGGAGAGCATAATTGCCAATGATACATCAGATAAGGAATTAATTTCCAAAATATATAGAGTACTCATACAACTCAACAAAAGGAAGACAAAGAACCCAATTAAAAAATGGGCAGAGGACCTAAAGAGACACCTCTCCAGACAGGACATACAAATGGCCAAGAGACATGAAGAAATGCTCAACATCACTAATCATCAGAGAGATGCAAATTAAAACAACAATGAGGTATCACCTCACACCTGTCAGAATGGCCGCCATCAACAAATCTTCAAACAACAAGTGTTGGTGAGGGTGTGGAGAAAAGGGGACTCTAGTACACTGCTGGTGGGAATGCAGACTGGTGCAGCCACTATGGAAAACAATATGGTGTTACCTCAAAAAATTAAAAATTGAACTGCCATTTGACCCAGTGATCCCACTTCTAGGAATATACCCTAAGAAGCCTGAAACACCAATCAGGAAGAATATATGTACCCCCATGTTCATGGCAGCACTATTTACAATAGCTAAGATCTGGAAACAGCCCAAGTGTCCATCAGTAAACGAATGGATAAAAAAGCTGTGGTACATATACACAATGGAGTACTGTGCAGCTGTAAGAAAGAAAGATCTCTTATCCTTTGAGACGACATGGAGGGACCTAGAAAGCATTATCCTAAGCGAAACAAGCCACGCAGAGAAAGACAAATATCACATGATCTCACTTATTTGTGGAATACAATGAACATAACAGTCTGAGGAATAGGGTAGACCCAGAGATGTGGAAGTAGGGTACAGACTGACAACCCTCAGAAGAGGTGGTGGTGGGGGAGGGAAGAGATAAACCACAGAACTTTTATGCATGTAAGCATAACTGATGGATATGACAACAGAGCCAGGTATGGTGTGGGGGGATGGGAGGAGGGTGTCAATGGGGAAAAAAAGGAGAAACATCTGTAACAAAAATTAATTCATTTAAAAAAATAGATAAAAAATAAAGAAGACCCAGGTTCTTACTTTCTGCTCTTTTCTCATTGTCCCACTTCCTAACTATCCTTCTCTTTTTTGAAATACATCTCGGCAACTACATCTCCTTGGGTTAACCATACAACTGACATTCTCCACAAAAAGCTACATTGAGGCCAGATTGTTTACCAGTCAACCCTCCCACAAACATCACCTCTAACTCATTGGAACCAAAAAGATAAAAAGATCTTTAACAACCACTTGGATTAAAATTTGAATTTGTAATTTTTATTTGTTTTGTATGCTTTCCTCTCACAGTGGTAACCCACAGAAAGCTTTAATAGAGTCCATTTTATTTTTAGTTAAATATGACATACTGTCCAATATTTCTATTTCTTTCTAGATTATGTTTTTTTAAAATCCTCATTTAAAAATATTTTTTTTCATTGATTTTTAAAGAGAGAAGGGAGAAAGAGAAAAAAAATTGATGTGCAAGAGAAATATCGATAAGTTGCCTCCCATGTGCGCCCCAACCAGGGATTGAACCCGCAACGTAGATACATGCCGTGACAGAACATAGAACCTGCAGCCTTTTTGGTGTACGAGATGGCACTGAACCAACTGAGCCAACCACCCAGCTGGTTATGTTTTGAAATTAGGGTTTGCTCTAAGAATTTCATTTTAGCAAGGACTATTGCTAAATATACTCTCATACTCTTATTTTAAAAAATCTTTGGAGATACATTTGATTGATTAAAGATTTTTTGTTTACTTGAAGTGATCAGTTCTAAACGCAATCACAGCAATGGTGGAATGGGAAGATGAGGGTTCTGGTGGAGTGAGAGAGAATGAAAATGAGCTGGGGTAGGAGAGGAAGCAGCAATGTATTGCCTGAATGTCCTAAGAGCAAGCATTTAAAGCCATTTAAAAATGTCCAGAAATAGCTGATGCAAACACAATAACTACTATTTCCGATCTGATAATAAATATACTGCCCCCTGATATTTCCCTTTAATACTTATAATAAAAAACATGTACTCCCCATAAGTCACTATATTTTGTGGATGTTGAAACTTTTTCTTTTTCCTAAAGGAACTGTGATTTTTAAATATTTTATAGGAGATATGAAATATTAAGGTATATCTTCTGACATTAATCTGTTCCAAGTGAAGTAACTTCTATGGAATTTAATTTTTAATGTATATTTGCAACATTTCAATTTATAATTTGATTTTCTTTCTGCATGTCCAGCACTATGGTGCAATGTGCTGTTGGTGATGAGGATATCTGAAAACAATACAAATTTAATTAAGCATCGTTCTCAAGAATTATGGCAAAATGATTTTGAAGTTCTTATTTTCTTTAAGAAAATAAAAGGAGAGCTCACCTTATATCTACAGACATAGGTTTAATTAACTAGTGGACTAAAGTATAGATCACACTTGTAATTAAACATGTTCAAAGACAGCAGAGATTTTAGCCAACAAACAGCAGCCCAAACTCA
Organism: Molossus molossus; assembly: GCF_014108415.1. Classification (NCBI taxonomy): domain Eukaryota; kingdom Metazoa; phylum Chordata; class Mammalia; order Chiroptera; family Molossidae; genus Molossus; species Molossus molossus. Next base: position 40,210,558 of record NW_023425350.1, read on the forward strand.
AAAGCAATAACTGAACCGACCTCATTCACCACATCATTATTACCCAACATTGGAAAAAATGCCTTGAGACTGAAGGTTCAAATTTCAAAATTAATTTAGTTTTCTTAACTGTTAAGAAGTATTTTTTAGGAAATATTTGTTGAATGTATATATAGAATGTTAATGTATAAGGCTACAAAGAGGTTATTTCACTCATTTGTTCACTGACATATTTATTAACTATTGAATTGTTTGTTGTAAGGCATTTGCTTTATTATTTATTTATTTATTTATTTATTTATTTATTTATTTATTTATTTATTTTAATCCTCACCCAAGGACATTTTTCATTTTTTGTTCAGATAGAGTGGGAGGGAGAGAGAAAGAGAAACATTGACGTGAAAGGGACACATCAAGTGGGTGCCACCCGCATGACCCAACCAGGGCTGGGGACAAACTGCAACCGAGGTTCATGCCCTTAGTGGGAACTAAACCCAGGTCTCTCTGGACCACAGGCCGATGCTCTAACAGCTGAGCCAAACTAGCCAGGGTGCATTATTTATTGTGTATTAACAAATTACCATAAATTCAGCAGCCTTAAGCACACACATTTATTATGTCACAATTTCCTTAGACCAAGTGTTCTAGCATAGTTTTCTGGTTCCTCTGCTTCAGTGTTTCTCACAAGACTACAGTCAAGGCACTGACCAGTGCTGGGGTCTCATCAGAGGCTCCACTGAGGAGGGAGCTGCTTCTGAGCTCATGTACTGATCAACAGGATTCAGATCTTTCTAAGCTGCCAGATGAAGGCCTTGACAACTTGTTGGCTGTCAACCAGAGACTGCCCTTATTTCCTTGCCATGTGGATCTTTCCACATAGCAGCATGCTTTACCATAGCCCATAATGGGAAGAGTCTGTTAGCAAGATGGAATTTACAGTCTTCTCTGACATAATCACAGAAATGACATCTCATCACCTTTGCCATATTCTATGGGTCAGAATGAAGTCACGGGTCCTGTCCACAATCAAGGAGAGTCGATCAAAATACCATGAGGCAGAACAGCCATCTTAAAATCTGTCCATGAGGGCACTATTCCAGGTCTAAAGACAGAGCGGCGATCAAGACAGACAAGATACCTGGTATTATGGTAAATATAAGCATAACAAAAAGCGCCATTGATGCATTGGTAGCCTTCCTCATCCTGTATCAGTTTTGGTTGACAATAACTATAACTATAGATAGATAGATAGATGATAGATAGATAGATAGATAGATAGATAGATAGATGACAGATAGATAGATAGATAGATAGATAGATAGATAGATAGATAGATTATAGATAGATAGAGACTCTGCTGTCTAATTTTCTATGATGAACTGAAAGGGATGTAGAAAATTAACTGTGAGACTATTAAAGTCTTCCAAATGTGAAGTAATGAGACGCTGTTTTAGCCTGGGAACAGTGGAATGGAACAGCAAATGCATAAGATACGATTGACTTGCTACTCTTGGAAAAGGGAGAATAAAAAAAGCAGCAAGGATGGCTTCAAAGTGTTCAGAGCATTTGGAAGAATAATGAGGCCTATAAATATATCCTTAAAACCTTATTTAGGAAGAAAACTAATGAATTTGCTTTAGACTTAATAGGCTAAAGGTAAAATAAAAAGTTCAGGTGAAAATATTCTCCAAAAATCAGAGCGGCAGAACGCAAGTTTCAAAGAGAGATGAGAGTTGCAGAAATAGAAAACTGCCCTCCAAAAATAAACTTTGATTGAGTGGAAAAATCTGCTCCATCCAACTTGAAGAGTATATAATCAGAATGGTATTTCTTTAAAAAGGAGAAATACATTTTGATGTTAAAAGAGTCTTTAAGAATGATCTTGGTTTTATCTGCTTCAAATCCGAAACATGAAAAACCTGAGATCTTGAGGCCTCTTTTTACACCCCGTTATCTTCCCAACTCTGTGCCTTTGTCCCTGCTGGCCCTCTTGAGACACATTTGCCTCCATCATTTTGCCTAAACACGGAGCATGGGCCCAGCACCTTGCTTCTAGCTCTGGTACTAATGATCAGCCATGAAACACGGGCAAGTTGCTCACTCCTCTGAGTTGCATGCTATTCACTTTATTACTTTTATATTTGTCATAAATGTTACAAATTATATCAATTTTCTGATTGTTTCACAGTTAGCTCTTGAGTTATGAGAGACCTCACATTTTAAGGAAAATGACCATTGCTAAACCAACTTGTAAATATCATAGCACTTTGTGAATATAGGGGATGTGACAAAGATTCAGCAAATAGCTAATAATTTGATTGTATATAAAATACTTATTTTGTTTATTGTGTATTTGCCTTCATTATAATATAAGCTTCATAAGGCAGACACTTTTGTATGTTTTGTTCACTTTTGTATTCCTTTTCCTACCAGGGCATTTGCCACATATTGGGCAATCAATAAATATTGAATAAATAGAAGACTTAATTTATTCCTTCATTCATTTGAGTCAGTTTAATTAAAAGGAAGGAATATTTAGACAGCCAAGGTAACCATGCACTGGTTTAATTATTTTGGTGATTCAGGAAAAGAAATATTTTTAAGCTTTTTGTTATTATGGGTGGACCTAGAGGGTATTATGCTAAGTAAAATAAGTCAGACAGAGAGAGACAAATATCACATGATTCCACTTACAGGTGGAATCGAAACAACAAAAAATAAATAACTCTATCACAACTATTTTTTAAAAACTCTGTGGGAAGCAAGCAGTTTTCCCGGTTACGCCTCTACAGTGAAAACTCAGAGGTGAACAAACAATCAGGCGAAAGTGAAAACCAGCCTCACAAGAGATGGCACCGAAGCCCGATGAGAAAGCGAACCTCAGATGCACGCTAGTTGGAAGGGCAAGAGATGGCTGTATAATCGAAGGCTTTCAAAACTATGAACTCACTGAAGAGAGTGAAAATTCTCAAGATTTCATATTTAATCATATTTATGTATGCATTTTTCTCGTAGTTGAAGAGGAATGCAACTTCTTTTTTTTTTTTATCCTCACCCGAGGACATTTTTCTATTTTTTGTTCAGGTAGAGTGGGAGGGAGAGAGAGGAACAGAGAGAGAGAGAAACATCGATGTGAAAGGGACACGTCGAGTGGCTGCCACCCGCACAACCGACCAGGGCCGGGGACAAACTGCAACCGAGGTACATGCCCTTAGCGGGAACCGAACCCGGGTCTCTCAGGACCGCAGGCCGACGCTCTAACCTCTGAGCCAAACCGGCCAGGGCAGGAATGCAACTTCTTAAGGAGTATGGACCCCAAGCCACCGGCTGCAGCAGCGGCCCGGTCAGATCTGCCTCTGCAGCTTTCTTTCCTCAGCACCCTGAGCCCCTCAGCGCTTTACCCTCACCGCCATCGAGGCTCGGCCCAGTACTGACAGTGATGATCGACGCCCCAGCATGTCCGGTTAAGACTAGAGGACTCAGTCTTAATCCCAAAGTTGCTGCTGGCTTGTCAGCCAGCTGACAATAGGACATTTCTTAACACTATGTCTCCCAACTCTTTCAAAAGTTCAACTTCTTTCTTTATTGTCTGAGGTCCCTTTAATAGAACACATATATGATTAGAGGTGACGATAATGATGTTGCATTATAGATAGATACTAAATATGTTTCAGGTAAATTTAGATTATGTTTCCTTTTTTTTTTTTTAAAGAATGTAAATAACACCTGGAGTCCAATAAAGGAGAAGAATGACCCTGGGAGGGAAAAGGAGGCAGCATGGTTCCTGTAGGTACAATGGACGCCAAGGGGCTGAAACCAAGAACAAATGACTTCACAATGCAACCTTAGACCTTACACTAGCCACCTTTGTGCTAAGATAAAGAGATATATAAACAAGATTGCTTTTGCTTCAAGGCTTTCACACCCCACCGATGTGGTCCTGAATGATGTTTCTGTACTAGTGTGTACACGAGAGAGGGGGAGAGAGAGAGAGAGAGAGAGAGAGAGAGAGAGAGAGAGAGAGAGAGCGCAAGAGCGAGAGAGAGAGAGAGAGAGAGAGAGAGAGAGAGAGACTCATCAACCTATCAGGTTGGAGATACTCCCCAGAGTACCTTCAGTGAATTCCTACTTATGTTTCAAATCCTGTATATCCCAGTTTGATATAATAACTTTTCTTTTTCTTTAGAATCTTAAGGTTCACACCTGGCAAGCCTGTTGTTCCTGGAGCTCTTGGAGATTCCCAGTCTTCCTCAGCATGAACACTTAAGAAAATTATCCACATAAATAAGACTTGTTATTTCAAATACTATTTTTCAGATTGATGAGTTTGTGTCATTTTTAAAAATGTTTTCCACTTTTCTAGTCTCTTAAATATAATATATGAAGCATATCCCAAGTCTTTTTTGATGATTAAATCATTTCAGTAAGCACCGTCATAGCAGTATAGGTTGTTGAGGGATACAGAATGGTTAGCCTCTGCAATAAATGGCTCTGGTCTGTGGTACATGCTTCTTTGTATCTGTCTTATAGATGCCCTTTCTTTCAATATTAGGCTATGATTTGTCATTGTGTCACCACTCTGAGTCACTGCAACTAGCTACTTAAATGCCTTATGAGCTGAGATAAAAGACAAACTTTCTAAAAGTAAACATTGAAAAATAATCAATAAAATCTAATGAGAATCTGAAGATCTCTTCCTAGAATATAGTGCTGGGAATTTAATGTGTAAATTGTGCGGCATGATGGAGAAAGGATGATATAACTTAGATCTGAGATTATACTTGAGGTTGTAGCATGTCTAAGAAAATAAATAAATTTGGCATTAGTCCAACAATATTTTGATCAAAGCAGTCTATTTAAATATGACAGGAAAAAAGCCCCAAGTTTTTACAAAGGTGTGATTATTTCAATACAATCCAGACATGCTTTTTACTCTTACTCCTTTCAGAATATTTTGATTTGATAAAGGGGTGGCAGTATCTAGAAACCATTGGGGAATGAGATAGGGGTAACCAAATCAATTCCATGGCTGTGCTCCTCCTAGGTAAATGGTAATATGATTCACCCAGAAAGAAATGGTGAACTTGAACAATACCAAGATTAGCACTCATGTGGATGTGGCAGGAGAAAAAGTTTGGCAAAGTCCAAGGGAAGGACCTGGTGCAAGAATTCTAATTAATTAATTAATTAATCAATCAATCAATCTAAATATTTATTTCAAACCGAATGTGAGCTGAGCACTCTTCTAGATGCTGTCAATATAGTGGGGAAGAAACAAGACAAAATATCCCTCCCCTCATGGAACTTACAGTTGCATGGACAATACTTACAGTAAGATGGATATGTCCCATCCGCATTACAGGAGAACCCTACTTAAGAACTGGAGGTAGGCCCTGGCCACTTTGGCTCAGTGGTTAGAGTGTTGGCTTGAGAACCAAAGGGTCACAGGTTTGATTCCCGGTCAAGGGCACCTCTCCTAGGGCAGTCACAACAAATTACCACAGATATGATGGCTTAAAGCAGCCTCAATATATTATCTCACAATTCTGTTGGTCAGAAATCTGAAAGCAAAGTGTTGGTAGAGCCAAGGTCCCTGTGAAGATTGTAGGGGAGACCCCATTCTTGCCTCTTCCAGCTTCTGGTGGCTCTAGGCATTCCTTGACTTGTGGCAGTATAACTCTAATTTGTTTCTATCTTTAAATGCCTTCTCCTTATCTCCCTATGTTTCTCCTTTCATAGGAGCTACTATGAAAAATGTGGCAATTTTATATTTTATATAATTAAAACTACTAAAACTAAAAATTTATTTATTTAGTTACTCTAGCTACATTCAAGTGTTCAGTGGCTGGTGGCTCCTTTATTAGATGTATAATATTTCCATGATAGCAGAAATATCTATTGGATGACACTGTGCTAGAATGAGTCAGTTTCTTCTCTGAGTCAACTCCATTCATTTTCCATCCTGTGTTGTGCCACTGAAGATTAAAATTCTGGAGAAAGTTTCTCTGGCTGAACCTAAGTTATCAACCGTTATAAAGGCATCAACCATTGTAAAGAACACACCAATGGGGAGTGATACCCAGACTACACATATTATGGAAGACATAATTTCCCCAAAGAGAATTGCCATTATATTATATAATATTAGAAGAAGCAGGAGTGAAATCTTGGTGGACCAAGACGTAGAAATGTACATTGCATATCCTGTCCTTGCATGTTCATATCTTCATGGTAATTTCAATGTGAGCATGAGGGTGGCACTGCCAGTTACTCTTCATTTATCAGTCAGCTAAATGGGACAGAAGGGAACCTCTTTAAAACATCTGTTCCCTAGACAAACATCTAGGCTGGGGTAGGCAGAGCTCTTTGATGCCATGCCAAAAATCCTGGCAGCTAAGGCAGACGCAGAACAAGCCCTGAAACCATTTGCCTGGGTCTCTTTATGTCTGAATTATACTTTCCTGTGGGCCCAGTCTGGCAATAAAGAAAATGAATATTCTTATCGAGTTAGGGAAGGCTAGCACTGCTGGCTTCAAAGGGTCACTCGTTATTATGCAGCAGCCTTCAGCTTCAGCAGGGCAGGGGGAGGAAACAGCTTTTGTCAGTACATAGCACCACCAATACCTCCATTTTCACTACACAAACTGCCTTTGTCCAATATTTCTAGCTTGATTTATGATTGCAGATCTTATCTCACAGTTTGTGGTCTCATGATGATGTGCATGCAGGAAAAATATCTAAACCTTAAATTGGCTGGAGCATGAATTTTACTGTCAACTTGCCAAGAAGGAACTCAGCACTCTCTACTAAGGTTTGGACAAACAACAAACAAATACAGGCACCAGAGGGCATTCACATAAGGGTTAAAAATGGAGATCAAGTTGGTAATTAAGAGTCCTGGACATTGGTTCTAACTCTAAGCTTCAGATCCCCCTTGTATAAAAGAAAGAATTGGATAAAGTTATTATCTTCAGGATCTTCTGTCCCCTAAAATGCTCTCATGCTGATTGTGCTGAAACATGACCATTCTGTCTATCATCTCACTACCCCCTTCCCCAACGAAAGCATCCTCGTTCAGTCTCTTCTATCTGTTGGATTCATAGCACTGGGCCACTATGATGATACTTTCTGATGCACTAACTTGCATTTTGTTTGCTGTATTTTTTTCTTTCCCTCTTCAATAAGGAATTCAAGCCCTTAGTATTTCCTTGCCTTTGGAACTTTTTTTTTCCAGGGCTAAAACTCGAAGCAGTTTGAAGTCAAGAGCTCTGTTTATATCTGTCTAGGCATAAACTAATTAAAAGGATTATTCTAGATGTCTCCAAAGAGATTTAAAAAAAAATTAGTACTAGAAAGAAGCAAAAGAGAGAAGAGAAAGTTTTCCCAGCTTGGGAAAAATGAGAGAGGAGTTCATACCCTGTTCCTACATTTTTTAAGATGAGAGTATGACTTGTTATAACATATATAAGAGAACTGGAAATTTAGGAAGCACTATTCCTATACTTGAAAAATATCCCTATGCTTCCTATTCCTAGAGAAATTGAGGGACCCATATGGGATCAGGCAAAGTATGTGAAGTGGTACCATGGGGGTGACCCAAATAGAACGAGTGCCTGGTACAGCACCATGCCTCAAGGAGCCCGACCATCCACCTGAGAGCAAGTAAATCGCATTAAATTTCTTCCATCCTGAAACAGACAGGGATTCTTTGGCTGAAGCAGATACATATTCCACATAGGAGTTTGCTTTTGCTACCAGCAGGCCTGCCTGCATCACCATAAAAGGGCTTACAAAATCTTTGGCCCACTGACAGAATCCCACATAACACTCTATCAGAACAAAAAACACACTTTACAGCAGAGGAGGTTGGCAGTAGGTACATCACTCTAAGGTCCTACCACAGATCTCACCAACTGGAGGCTGCTAGCTTGACACAGTAATAAAATGACCTGTTTATGGCACAGCAGAGATACCCACTTAAAGATCCAACTCTGTGAAAATGGGGTGCCATTCTCCAGGATTCATTATACACTCTAAATAGTGGCCATCGTGTGATGCCATGCCCCCAGTAGGTGGAATATGTTGGTCCAGGGACAATACAAAGGACCAATGGGGACACTTTTGCTTCCCTTCCTACAAATCTGTTCACTATTAGCTTAGAATAAGTGTTAAATTTTAAAATATGGCTGCTACCTGGGCACTTCAGGATCTATATTAGGTCAAAGGACCTACAGGCCAGAAAGTCACTACCCTGGCAGAGCTCATTGACCCAGATCATTAGAGAGGATAAGGCTGTTGTTATGTGAGGGGAAGGGAAGGATATATTTGACACTCAGGCAATACATTTAGCACTCGTCCAGTTTTGATAGACAAGTGTAACAGTTAACTAGACAAGTGTAACAGCTACAGACTCAGAAGAATTTGGTGACCAAAAACTCAGATCCTTCAGAAATGCGATTCTGGGTCACATCAGCAGGGGTGCCATTGAGACCGGCAGAGGTTCCAGTTGAAGGTGAGGCGACGATTGGATGGATAATAGAGTAAGGAGATGATCGATATTATATGTGATTTTCAAATAAGCTATAGTTGCAGAGTCTGTATTTATCTCACTAACGTTCCTATTCTAAGTTTCCAGAGGAAAAGAGGTGGCCCAACATCCTGGCGTAGCTGTTCCCAGATGATCAGGAAGGAGATCTGATAGAACAGAGTGAACTGTAGTAGTGGACACTGTACTACGTCCGTGGACTCTCCCTTCCGTAATACAGGCATTTTCCTCATTGCTGAACAGTGGGCACTCTCCTAGCCCTGAGTAGTCAGCCCTGTCCAGGAATTTCCCTCGGCTAAATGTTATATCCACTTCCCTAGAAGAGTCTGCATGTCTGGTCAGTGGAGGGTGCTGAAGAATCCTGAAAACCCATTCTATCTTCTGAGTTCCCAGTGGATTCAGCTTCTGTTGTGAATGTATCATAGCTCAATTTCCCTCTCTGCCCAATCCCGCTTCCTTCCCTTCCCCTGTGTGTGTTTCAATTCCGAGACCATCTCTAACAATATTTCTGCACACAATTCTAGGTCCAACCTTATGTAGAGAAATCATTGTTCCCTCATTAGAAATGACTTAGCATTTGATCTATATCCCTTTCAGGCTCATCCATCCATTCAGTATTTATGGAAAAGCACTAACTGCCAGGAGTTGTGATAAGCCTTGGTGACTACTCCTCCCCACATAGGTGTTATCATCTCTGTCCTCTTATGCTAAGTACCTCTGGTCTAATCTATTTGAAAGGTTTTCCATATTTTTTGGCTAGCATCAGTTTCAGTCAGTTCCTCAAGGACAGAAACTATATCATCAAATTTGCATAATTTCCGGAATCATAAGGAAAGACAGATCAAAAAGCAAAGGAAATAAGCAAGTGTTGTATAAACCACTGTTTGCTAGATGGTTTAAAGCTTATCAGCTGATCCACTAAAAAGTATGCTGTGCTATTTACTTCTTTCCCTTTATACATGGAAAAACTAAGGCACAGAGTGAGAAATAACGTGCCAGAGACCCCCTTGCTCCAAAAAAAAAAGAAGTCAAGTTTTGGATCCACACTAAGATAAGCATGTGGCCTGGCCCTCCTGGGAAGCTGTACAGTAGAAAAGGTTTACTTTCTAACATTTTCATTATCTTATATTTATTTTTGTTATTTTGACTTGGCTCCATTACATCCATTGTGGTGGCTGCCTTTATTATGATTGCTATCTTGCTCAATGTTACCAAAGACCGATAAAGAGCCTCTTCTTCATTATATATGCCCCAAAGGTAAATCCACACACACACAAAAATGAGCTTTAACAAGCAATGCTCACCCTGACAAATAGTACTCTCTTCTTGTTACCAAGAAAGATAGACTTGAGTTGAGCAAATCTAAATAGGATGTTAAAATGGGATGTTTCGGATTTCCTGCTCTGGGGAACTGCTCAAGGTGCATTTTGGAAATGTGCCTTCATTATGGAAAGTGGCAGCCAGCCATGCTGACAAAGGTCCTCTGGCTTTCACTCTCCTGACACATGCCAATGTCTGAAATCAGGACTTCCACACTCTGTTGGCTCAGGGCTCTCCATGTCTAATGTTCCCCGCAAGAAATTAGCACAGTCAAAACTGTGGTTTTGCTGGCTGTTTTTAAGAAACCACCAAATAAAATATTTTAGTTAAATAAGACAAACCAAGGGCAGATCTTTTTTCCCCCGATATGTAAATGAAGCAAAAAAGTAAGAGCTGTAAGGAAAATCAAAACTAACTGCCTACTTGGCATATGTTATATATTTTTTATCTTCCCGGCAACCGTTAAACCCATTTTAAAAGTGAAGAATCGGAGGTTTCGAAAGGTTACTTTTTGTGTATCCCTTGCTATGCCACACAACTAGTGTGATTATTACAATAGGCTTTTCATAATCTTTGCGGTCTAAAACTCAGGGAAATAGAAGTCTGAAAGGACTTTCTGGACTGAGGAGAAGGAGGACATCAGAGAGGTATTCAGGGCAGCATTTTCCAGGGAGCCCATCATGCTAGATGTCATGCTAGTGGGGGTCACACACAGGCACAAGAGGTGAGTTTGGACTTAATCAGGATTTTTGGGGCTTTAAATGCTAATGTTACAGTGATTCTTCAAGAGAGTGATGGTATGTAGAATTTCAAAATTTTTATAACTTTGGATCATAAAGCATCTCAAAGGCTCAGTTATAACAGTTCTCACTTTGAGAACTTCTGTACTGAGCTGCCAAAAATTTCATGAAAAAGTACACAGAGCCCTGGCCAGTGAGGCTCAGTGGTTAGAATGTCATCCTGCACACCGACGGGTCGTGAGTTTGATTCTGGTCAAGTGCATGTACTTGGGCTGCAGGTACAATCCCTGGCCCCAGTCCTATCCGGGGCACATGTGGGAGGTAACAAATTGATGTTTCTCTCTCTCTCTCTCTCTCTCTCTCTCTCTCTCTCTCTCTCTCTGTCTCTTCCTTCTATGCCTCCCTTCCACTTTCTCTAAAAATCAATGGAAAAAATATCCTTGGGTGAGGATTAACAACAAAAATTGTACATGAGGAAAATATTTTACATGCAAGTTTCGGGTAAGAGGCAAACATTGTTTTCTTTAAAACAAAAAATGTTTTTTTCCTACTTTTATTGATTTTTTAATAAAAATCAATTACTTTTAAGAACTCTAATAATTTAAAAGTTTACAAATATTCTAGTTCTCTCTTTTCTAGATCCCCTGAAGCTAGGTGCAATTGTGGAACTTACTTTGACCAGTGGTGTGGAGACATGGGTATGGTGTGCCATTCGAGGCGGAAGCTTTCTAAATCTATATGGGCTTTGTCATGCTCTCTTTCCCTCTGTCATGACGACCATGCACCAGGTCAGAGCTTCTCTGTTGGGATGTTGTTCTGAACTGAGGAAAAAGGAGCAGAACTCCAGCTAGCACTGGATGGATAGTGTGAGTAGATAGTTGGATAGATAGATAATTAGATAGATAGATGCATAGATAGATATGATTTGTTCTAAGTTGAAATTTAGTCTATCCTGACTAATACAATGACTTAGGCAGCATGGTGTGGTGTGTAAAACATCATACAGAAAATAAGAAATCATAGTGTCAACTTCTCATTTGTTACTTGCCAGCATGATAAATAGTTGTGAAATTCATTCAACCTCTTCAGCGTCTCTGTTTGGGAAAATAATAAGTGCCTTACTGGCAGAATTACTCTCAGGATCAAATAAAAATATTCAAGGGTGTGATTTGTAAGCTACAAAGTACATTACACACATGAAAGGTATTCTTTTTTAAGTTTTAGATATAATGAAAAAAATCTATAAACAACAATTAATGGCATATTGCATTAATATTCTTGTGGTTTCTATCAATTTTACTACTTGTAGCCAGAAAACATAATTTACACCCTTATTTGGTTTACTTATATTCTATTTATCTCAAAACTTAATAAGAATCAATCACATTATTTTGTTACCTTCAATGATAAAGTATCATTTATACATTCTAATCTTATCTAACTATTAATTATTAAATTATAAAGGAACAAATGATTATTAAAAATACTTGTATGGTGCAAATACATCTTTATCATTTTTCTGAGTTGAACTGATTTTCCTGATTACTTTACAATAATAGCAAGTCAATTTCCCCTAATAGCTGCATTCACTAAGAAATAAATTACTTATCCAGGTTAGAGACAAGGACTGGTAGGAGGTGGGAAATTTATGGCCTCGATTCTCCTGGATAGCCACAATACTAATCTAGTCCACAATTTATTGAAATGGAAAGAGGAGTGGTCTCTATTAATAAAGACCTATATTTCCACTGCGAGTGCTTTACTGTCAGAAGGAACCCAATGCCATGTTCCCTTCAAGACTGGCTCCTTTGTGCCCTGGCCAGTTTGGCTCAGCGGTTAGAGCGTCGGCCTGCGGTCCGGAGAGACCCGGGTTCGGTTCCCGCTAAGGGCACGTACTTCGGTTGCAGTTTGTCCCCGGCCCTGGTTGGTCGTGCGGGTGGCAGCCACTCGATGTGTCCCTTCACATCGATGTTTCTCTCTCTCTCTCCCTCCCACTCTATCTGTATGAAAAATGGAAAAATATCCTCAGGTGAGGATAAAAAAAAAAAAAGACTGGCTCCTTTGTGCTCTCTCCATCACTTTTCTAGCTCAATGATGACGGAGGGTCTGAAAACCAAGCATGATGGAGAGTTGTTAAAGGAATTGAAGATTTTAGACTGGGGTGGGGGTGGAGAAAGACTTAGGGAAGTCTCACTGTTGGAGGACAGAATAAAAACCAATAAATGAAGATAAGAGATGGTAGTTAACAAACTGAATAGACAAACACATTCAACTAGAACTTGCTGAAGTGGCATGGGCTGTGCTTTCCCTTGATTCCCTAGATACTGCTTTTTCTTGGCTCTGTCCCACTGCTTGAGGTGATACTACTCAAAGTGATGTCTGCCATGAGCTAAGAGCTTGCACTAAACTGAGTCTCAAGCTGCTTCCTTCATAAAGAAAGACTTGCTACTTAAAGTCTTTCCTTTATCACCCAAAATGTCAGCTGAACAAAACTGTGTTTCATGACCTAGAATATTTACATTTTGGTGAGAGCTCTCTGTCTTGTAGAAATCCTAAAACCTACCCACAACCTCAGGTATGCAGTCTTCAAAGACTTTTTATCCTTCTCTTATAAGTAAAGTAATTATATACATGCAGGATATTATGAACAGCTCTAATTTTAAACATTCTATGTCCTTTTCCACAAGTATAATCACAAAGTGTCAAAAGAAGAAAACTGATTTTTTGTTGAAAATACTGTATAAATGAGGTATCTTTTTGTCTTCTCACTAAAGAATATTAGAAAAGCATGATATAATGCTATATGCATTTTTTATTCTATCAGTGAAGAAAAGATTGTCAAAAAAATAAATGTCTAAGCATGTCAATTCATGCCATCAGCAGTGGGGCAGTGCCCATTGTTAGGGTTTTGGGGTCCTTTTCTGATTCCTCTCCAATCTTGATGAATAGGCAGCTTCCTTGAATTCAGTAGCCCTATTAAAAATTAACTTTAGTGAACACCTCTAATCCATGAGGATTAAGGCTATCATGCACACAGCTGGATCACTTCTCTCTGCCAGGGAGGTTGACCAGAAGTAGCTGGATAGATACTTGCTGTACAGCCCTTCCACTAGTAGTCCTCTGATCCTTTCTTAGAACCTGAATAAAGGCATCAGAATCCGTTAGCATGAACAGGATAACAGAATGTTAATTCCAAAAGCAAGATCTTCTCTTGGACCTAAACTTATGCATACATTCAAACAAGCAAGCAACCAAACAAAAACAACAAAGAAAATATTTCTTTCGGGTCTGGGGAACACCTTCATAGTAAAGGAAACAGTATTGTACATCCCAAACTGTATGTATATTGCCTTTAAAATTTCTTTAACAAGAGGCCCTAAACTGTGATAGCTATATCAGTCTGATTAAACTTGCAAGGAATGCAGAATCCTAAATAGAGTCAATTATGGAAATTGTCTCCTAATTAAATTTAATGTTTGAACATGTTTAAATAAAGGAGATTTTTTTGGCCAGTGCTTTCTGTTCTCATTTTCATCCCTGCTATCTGGCTCCCAAGTAGTTCCAGCCATTGCAAAGCACTGGAGAAAGATCAGAGGTGAGAGTAAGGGAAAAGTCAATGCATGTCTTCTGCTCTATATTTGCTTCCTGCAATATCTTTCTGCAGTGAATATATAGCTTCCATGGCTCCTTGATACAGTCCTACCCTCTGTGACTCAGCTCCCTTCAGCCAAACCTCACCCCAGCTTAGCTTCTGGCTCTCGCAGAATGGCTCTCCCTTCCAGATTCTGGAGACAGTGTCCTCCTAGCCCGACTATAGTAGCTACTTCCTCCTACTGCTAACCCCAGTGATACCTCCTTTGGGTTCTTGTTTCTGTGATCGCCTATGTAATCAATTAACTTTTAAATTTTTTCTATTGAAGTACATAGAGTGATTTTAATATCCTGGCTGGACCCTGATTGATACAGAGAATGCCAATTTAAAAAAATTAGCTTTAAAATTTAAAAAAGGATGGCAGAGAAAAAGACATCAACATTAGAGTGATCATTTAAACAAACATTCAGAAATGTGAGCTCTCTTATCTTAATGGCAGCTTTATCTGCAGAGAAATGGGGGAAACAGAAACATTCTCTTAGTGTGGATTCAGTAATGCTTTTAAAGCTACCGTAAGATTATAATTTTCAAATTCATGTAGACTTGTGTCTACAAGGAAAGTGCACTAACCAGTAAATATGAATGTTCTATCTTGGTAATGATTTATTTTCATTTTAAAAAATCCTACAATAATCAAGATTTGAAAACAAAAGTGTCCATCAATGAATGAACAAATAAAGAAATTGTGCTATGTGTATATGTGTGTAGCACATACATGTCCCATTGTGTGTGTGTGTGTGTGTGTGTGTGTGTGTATGCAATGGAACAGTATTCAGTCACAAAAAATAAAAAGAATAAAATATTATAATTTGTGACAACATGGATGGACTGTGAGGGCATTTTGCTAAGTGAAGTAAGTGAGAGAAAGACAAACACTGCACATTCTCTCTCTTATTGGTGAACTCTATAAATACATACATACACATATACTTACATGCATGCATAACCAAGCTCATAAAAAAGTCCTCTGGTTTCAATCATCATGATTTGAAAGTCTGATAAATGTGAGACTGCTTATGAAAGTTTGATCCTCCTCTTCATTTATTGTAAGAAATCACATGGAAACTTCAGGGAATTATATGCAGATCTGTCTATTTGTAATAGAGTGTATATTGGAGAAGTTGCAGGGGTTACAATATAGGTACTTAACAGTCAAAGCTAGTACATGTTCACCTTTTACATTTAGGTAATCAGAAGCCACAAGCAGGTTAATAATAGTGGTACAATATAATCAGATTTATGTGTTAAAAAGTGACTTTAATGATTATGTAAAGAATGGACTGGGGTGAGGGATGATAAGGGACAACACAACTAGCAATATGTATTCAATAAATTTTAAAAATATACAGCCAAAGCTTTTACTCATGCTAGGATACATATGATCTCAAGCACTTGGGCAGTAATGAGGGACCACAGCAGGTTAAAGAGTAGACATTTTGCCTCCCCAGTATCACTCTGCAGGACTGAATTCCAAGACCCTTCCTTCCTTCTTCATTGTATCTTCCATTAAAGTTAGATCAATTTTCATTCTTCTGAAGCAAAGTCAAAGTAATAATCTTGCTAATTCTTATTTCCAGGCATATGAAACAGGATAAACACAATCAGGCACACCCAGCACTCTGGCATAAATCAGCCAAGCACATGGAGAGGACAGGAGACCGGGTGGACAGAAATGATGTAGGAAAAGCAATGAAAGAAGGAAGCTGCTTATTTCATGATTAAGAATTACTAGAGGTTGGTTTGAAGTCTTCATACGCAAGGACATCTGCATCTTGTTACACCCATGGTGTCTGGCACATAGCAAGTATTTCAGTAAACGTTGAGAGGAAGAAGAGACTGGGGGAAAAAAGGGAGAATAAAAGAATATGAAGAAAGGTATGAGAAAGAGAGAGAGAGAAAGAGAGAGAGAGAGAACAAAAGAATAGGAGGAAAGTGAGGGAGAAAGGGAAGGAAGAAAACAAAAGGAGAATTTTATTGGGGGGATTTACAATCATCCTAGCAAAATTACATTAACTAAAGTCATAAAGGGACAAATTCAGTAATCTAAAATATCTAAAGAGACTTCATTTTACATATAAAATCATGATTAAAATCAGATTATTCTTCCCAAGTTTAAGGTTCCATGATGAACATAGACGTTGACAGTTTAGCCCTCCAGGGAAATTCAGAAAAGTAGGAGTTGTTCACTCAGCTGTGACACCACACTGACAAAGAGCTAAAAAGACTAGAACATTTGGTATAGAAAAAAAAATCACTGGGCTCATGAATACGTTGATGTGATCAACAATATTTTCTGATATGCAGAGAGCACATGATATTCAGAGAGATGGGCAGTCAGCTCCCATGAGGCTGAAGACAGCAGCTCTGAAATCTTCCGGCCACTTCGCCTTGGCTGCTTGTTAGTGATCCCCAAGGAATATATGCATAGAAGTTGATGCAAGCATAATTTTACAGTGTACATATACACTAAGGAAAGGACCACTGCATCACTTCCTCTTTTTTTCCAGGGTGCTGTAGCAGCAGCCTTCCTCAGCTGCTTGAAATTAAAGAGTGATTTTAGTTTTGTTTGTATTTCTAATGAGCTTGGGGCCTTTGTGAAGAAAGTTAAAAGCATTTGAGTAAATGTTCCTTAATCTCATTGTCGTTTTAAAAGTCAATACATTGGGAAATGTGAGTTGTACAACACGTCAACTTTAGAGAAGCTGAGTTTACAGCTCTCCAGTCAGCCCGTACAAGTCTACAGTTGTATTGTATCAAGTCCATTAACCTGTAGACAGTTTTAAAGCCTTCTGCAAAAAAACATCATTTACAGTATTAAATGGGTTAGGTACTAAATGCTCTGAACGTGTATGTCTGTCCCTTGCATGAAAATTATTTTAGATAATAGTGTTGTATATAGTCCTCTCTAAAAATAAACTTGATGTGGGCAATTCTTATTTTTCTTTATGTTTCAGTCTCATTTAACACGGGGAGCATTAGCTTTATGGTTAGAGAGCCTAAATTTGAACCACAAGTTTGCCACTCACCAAGCTTAACAATGTTGGCCAAGTTACTAAGTATATTTCCATCTTAGTTCCCTCAATAGTAAAATGATGAGAGTAAGACTATCTACATACGTTAAAGCATCAATGGGCACATTAACTGAGTGGCGCATATAAATTTCTTATAACAGTGGCTGGCACATACATAGTAAACATTCAAGAAACATCAGGTATAATAACAATACTTATTGTTATTAATACTCAATACCATTTTAGTCAATCCTTAGCTGTTATTGTCCCTACCTTTTCATATCCTAAGTTATCTGTTTGCTTCTAAATTCTCTTGACTCTCCCTCAGCTCTATGGTAATCTATCTGACATTTCCAAATATTTTTATATTTCACTGCAGTACACACACACACACACACACACACACACACACACATATATATATATATATATATATATATATATCTTCTCTCTAACCCTCCTCTCTCTTACATACAAGACTTTTCATAAAACAACATTTACCTTTAATCCATATGATAGAATTGATATGTTCTACTCTATTCTAAAAATTAATGATAGTTATGATCCATTAAACTGATTTCATAACTTAGAAATAGATCATGGCACACAGTTAAAAAACAATTTACTAGAGGACAGTGGCTAATCACAGAAACTGCTATATTATTAAAAGATAATGTTAAGTAATAAATTAACCCGAGAAGAACAGATATGCCCATTAAGAGAGTCCTAAAATGACTTAACCTAAAAGAAATGAGTGGGAATTATGGGAAAGTAGGAGACATATTGCACTAAACAGATTCATATGTGTTCCCTAAATCCATGTTAAATGTGTCCCACTCAGATGGCTAACAAAATGAAAAGATACTCAACATCATTAGTACTCAGGAAAATGCAAATCAAACCACTATGAGATATCACATTACACTTATCAGAATGGCTATCATCAATTAATCAACAAACAAGTGTTGGTGAGGATGCATAGACAAGGGAACCTTGGTGCACTGTTGGTGGAAATGCAGACTGGAACTGCCAGTTCAAAAAACATTATACACATTATTCAAAAAACTAAAAATAGATCTACCAAATGACCTAGCAACTCCACTTTTGGGTATTTATCTGAAGAAAACAAAAACATTAATTTAAAAATATATATGCATCCCTATAGTCATTGCAGCATTATTTACAATTGCCAAGTTATAGAAGCACATTAGGTATCCATTTATAGATAAATGGCTAAAGATGTTATATATATATATACACACACACACATATATATATAATGGAATATTACTCAGCAATAAAAAAGAATAAAGTCTTGCTATTTGTGACAACATGGATGGGCCTATATAGGGTAATATGGTAAGTGAAATAAGTCAGACAGAGAAAGACAAATACCATATGGTTTCACTTATATGTGGACTCTAAAAAAAAAAACCCAAATGAACAAACAAAACAAAACAAACATAGATGAATAGAAATCAAACTGGTGGTGCCAGTGGGTGGGGAAATGGGTGAAAAAGGTGAAGAAGAATATAGTCAATAATATTGTGATAAGTTTGCATGATGTCAGATGATTACTAGACTTAGTGTGGTGATCACATTGCAAGGTATATAAATGTCAAATCACAATATCGTATACCTGAAACTAATGTGATATTTTCTTCAACTATACTTAAATTTAATAATAATAATAATAATTATTATTATTATACTGCATCTACAGGGTAAAGTTACAGAATGAGTTAGTCAATCTTTTTATCAAATAGGCCAGCATTATTTGCTTCCATGACAATCAAATAGGGATTTTTAATTTTGCCACCAATTTGTGCTAATAACCTTTTTTTTTCTTTTGGCAGCCTAGAGAAGTTTGTGGACCCCATTCAGGATAATGTTTTTAAATACATGCAAATGGGATTAAAACATATTGACCTATTTATGAGCCAGCCCATGAGGGTCCCTGGAACCCAGGTTAAAAACTACATGGCACATGGCTATGGTTATATATATATATATATATATATATATATATATATATCCACCCACCCACACACACTCACACACCTACTGATTTATTTTTTTACCCTTCTCATGCACTTCCTTGAAGAGATAATTAATAGAATTTACCCTTCAATAAATTAGATGTGGTTTATTAAAATGTAAGCAATTGAAAGTTGTATTTTTTATTATTCTTTTATGTTAGGGTAATATGCTCAGGTTTGAAGGTGAAACCATGATTATGCAAAATGCATCTCACTAGTAGCACTATAAAACCAATCACGTTATTTAAATATATCTATTTATTATAATATCAACTCAAAATTATCTTCAAACATGTATGCTTTATATTTTTCCTATTAATAAAATACAATCCTCAGAATACCACTTCTTTAAATAAATTATTTAAATCAATCCAAAAATATGATGGAAGGAAGGAAGGAAGGGAGGGAGGGAGGGAGGGAGGGAGGAAGGACGGAAGGAAGGAAGGAAGGAAGGAAGGAAGGAAGGAAGGAAGGGAGGGTCAGCCATCTGCTATGGCTCAAAAAGTGAAACAAGATGTGGGCTTGGATTGAGCCATGACTAAGAAACAATTAAATTGCAGTTGGAAGTATACCTTAATTCAGTTTAAATAAACAACACTAGAAATATTACTGGAAGCCTTCAAATTAGTCTTTTGGTTTCCTATGTTCAAATAAACTCCCCTCCCTCTTCATGTTATTTTATTTTATCTTTATATTATTTTGATCTGTCATTGCTAGAAAATTTTATAACACTGTTACTTGTATATTGAGATCATCTTGTTTCTGAAATATCAGTCAATCATAAATGTTGCTCGCGTGCAGTTCTCTCTACTCTGATGAATTTTCCCTGCATGATCAGTCTTGCTAACTTGCTGGAAACACACAAATAGCAGATAGTTCTAGGAGACAGAGACTGGAACTGAGATAAACAGAAGCAGATATTAAAATATGAAAAAATAATAAAAAATTTAAAACATTATCCAACTGCAGCTTCCAGTCACTGGAGGTAGAGCAATTCAACACTTCCATTTCCATGATATTCCCAAGGGAAGTTATATAATCTGAAAGCACAGATTTGTTTCAGAATGAGAAAAATCAACCCAACAATTCTCTCTGCTTCCATATTTACAGTCAATTACATGAAACATTCAAGCAGGAAATTACCCCAGGACCTAAATCATCTATAAATAATTCAAATTGTAAACTTCTGGCAGATTCACAAAAAGCATTGCTTTTATTTGTGAAACAATTGAGAAATTTAATATAAAACAACATATGTAGATGGGGAATACACCCACAGTGTTTTATAATAAAGCCTATCATGCTTTCATGTTCCCAGAAGATGGTCCCGCTGTAAAGGCTCAGAAACTGACATGCTATTTAGAGCTAGTTATTATCAGGTCAGAGGAGATGCCTTACTTAGCACAAAGACATGTAATGGAGTTTTAAATGTGAAATAGCGTTTACAGTAATAATTTTATGATACTGACAAAAAAAGAGAAAACAGTTTATTTTGAACATTAGGCTAATTGATTAATGCCCACTTATGAAAGTGATTCACTGAGTGCCTAATATTAACCTGTCATTCTATTTGGTGCTTTAGAGGAAAAAGGTGAAATAAAACACAGTCCTTACCACAAAGAAGCTCCACTACTCAGAGATAGATACATCTTTTTTTAGTGAGCTTTATATAATACCATATAATATATACCAGCTTGAATTGTAAATTATAGTATAATTAAATGTTACATTTAAAAAAATTCATCACAGCTTTTTATAAAACTACTTGTGTTATGATCAAACCTTTTGTTTTATAATCTTTTTTGACTTTCACCTAAAGTGAAAGGAAGACTAGAAACATAAGTTCTGTTGTCTTGTCAAATATTTGGCATAACCTGAAGCAACCATATACATAATCATAACTTTTTAATTGAAAGAAATATAGATATCCAGGTGAATGAAACTTCCTTATGCCATACTGGGTTATGGTTAATTAGACCAAAAATCGTGGAGAGGCTGGTTTTGTAACCATGGAGAAATGTATAAATTCAAGCCTTTTAATTCATAATGATGAAATTATCTATTAAACAAATATTTATTGAGAGTGTGTCCTAAACATTTGTGATACAGAGATTAATTAAATAATTGATCACAATGAAAGATACAAATATATGCATTAGTACAAAATAAGTATTATAGTGAATATGTTTTAATATTGTGGATATTTGGGGAGCCACAGGAAAGCACAACTAACCCTTTAGGAGTACAGGGTGGGCAGGAAAATAGAAAAGATTTCATTGAGGTGATGATATTTGAGGTGAGTTCTAAAGGATAACATAGAAGTGAATTATAAGATGAGTCAAAAATATATCTAAAGACAGTAGAAATGGCATGACAAGACATCGACATGTTCAGGTTCCAAGGAAAATATTACAAGGTGTGCTAAAAAGCAAGAAAAAACAAAGTCTAAATAAACAAAGCAATAATCAGAACTAGAACCAGATGTGATTTAGATGTAGGAATTATCAGATAATTAAAATAACTATTAATAAAGTGTTAGGGGATCTAATAGAAAAAAATGGTCAAAATACAAGAACAGATGGGTAATGTAAGCAAAGAGATGGAAACTCTAAGAAAGAATCAAAAGAAAATGCTAGACATAAATACTGTATCTAGTATGAAGAATGCTTTTGATAGAATCATCAGTAGACTTGACAGAAAAAATGAAAGAATCAGTGACCTTCAAGAATTAGTGACCTGCTAGATCACAGCTGGTTGTCTACGTTGCCTGGAGCCTTTTGTCTCAGAGCAAAGGGAGCACGCAGAAACCACAGGCTATCACCACAGGCACCAAGCAGGCAGGCCAGTGCCTCAGATGTCCCAAGTGCCTGCCTGCTCTGACCAGCTTCCTCAAACTACTGTGAATAGAAAGCCTACACGCAAGAGGTTGCTTCTACACCAGATCCCTTCCTGTACAACACACGAGAGAGAGGTTCTGTGAGAATGCTGAAACTGTGGTAGCTCTCCAGGGACTGCAGGGATTCTCCTGCTCAGAGAGCCCCCTGTTTCTGTCCCCCTCCACTCCAGAGGGCGGGCAGGGGCTCTCTCCAGGTGCTCTGGCCTACCCGCAAGGTTGCTACAGCGTATTCCTGACACATCCACACATCCTCAGAGCTTATATCCGCCAGGAACGAAGGCAGCAAACAGGATGAATAGGGCATTACTACACACATCTGACCTCCAGACCCAGAGCTGCTCCAGCTTAGTGGGCCAGTGCAGGGGATGCGGACGTCTCAGGCACCTGCTTGGCTCCTACCCTTCTGTGGAAACCACACCGCACACAGCAGCCTACACAGATGCCACTTCGACATAAGACCACTTTTTCAAGACTGGGAGAGATAACTATTTTGTCTAATTCATATAAATAAACATAGAAAGGCAAACAAAACAAAAAGGCTAAAAATTCTCATTCAAATGAAGGAACAAGAAAAATCTCCAGGAAAAAACCCTAAGGAAACAGAAAAAAGTAATTTGCTTGATCAATTCAAGGAAATGGTCATAAGAACCTTTACCAAACTTGAGAGCTGAATAGGGGAATTTAGGGAGAGTTCAAAAAAGATGTAGAAAGTATGTATAAAAAGGAAGCATCCTTCTATTGCCTATTAACACTGTCTGAAATTTCTGCATCACCTTAAGTTCAACATGTCCCAAACTGAGTAAGTTCTCACGGGGGTTAATGTTAGTGATGAGACACCTTATCTACTGGTGCTTTTCTCTAATCTCCAGGTTATTCACGATATGCTTTTACTATGCAAATTTGTCTGCAGGGCAGAAGAAGCCAAACTGTCCTTCAGAAAGATAACTATCTGCTTATTAGGTGTTTTATTTTAAAAATGAACTTATAGTCTCTTTCCTGTGCATTTGATTGCCAAGTAATTAAGTTGTGACCCCTCAACTTATATTGTGAGTGAGGAAGAGAATCATTGAGAATAGCAAATTCTTTACCCAATATATATTATTTAGTGTTTGATTTATGCCTTCAAGCCTCATAAAGATTCTTCTGGTAGTGAATTTCAAAATTTCTAGTCGTGCTTTGATTTCTTAAGATAGTAACATGAGCAAAATCAAATTATAAACGTTCTATAGAAATGTTCACTACTTTGATATTGCTTAGGGTTTTGTTGAAAAGAAAGATTTATGAATCTATAATTCTTAACTTGAAATGCTATATGTATATGGACCCATTGGTAAGGCATGTGACTCTCAATCTTTATATCAAGTAAAATAATATTTTTAGACCCAAAATGTTTTTACTTGATGTGAAAAATAGTATTGGGAATCTTGCCTGAAATCTTTGTAAACTGATTGAGGCTGTAATTCATGGTGTACTCAAAGAATATGGGCTTGTAGAGATAGCAACCTTGGAAGAATTCTTTTGATTTAGAATTATCACATCTGCAAATGAATTACTTGATGCTTAACCTTGTATCATGGTATGACTAAGACATGGTTTGCTAAATATTCAAATTCTGAGTGTGTGGATGGATAAATAGATAGGTTAAGATTTTATTTAATAGTGAACATAGTTGTTTGGATAATATATTCAATCCCTATTTACTAAGGAATTTGTGATACTCTGGATTTCATCAGGTCCAAATGATTGTGTCATGGTCCTGTTTGTATAATTTTAGGATGTCCTGGTTTGATATTATCTCAAGAAAATTTTCTGAGTTCCACCCTGTTAGAGGTTAGTTTGAGAGAGCCATTGCAGATTGTATTCAGTTTCTCAACTATATTTCTATGGTTCTACCTACTATTTTGCCTTGCTTTCCTTTTTACAGGTGTGTGAGATACTAGAAGCTAAGAAATTTTCTTTCCTCCAGTATATGGTCAGCAGAAGACTATGGCTGCCCTAGAAAGTTATCATTGCTCTGTGCTATTCAGACATTTCAGTTCACAGATCCCACTTTCACATTTTGGAGGAAAAGAAATGACCTCTAGGTTGAATGTTTTGAAAACAGTGGGTTGTGATATTTATGAAACATTACATCAGGGTTCCCTACAGGTTCATTTTTTTTTTATTATCAGAGGTTTGCTGTTTACCTGATCCCAATGTGTGTGTGAAATGACATCTACAGGGTTTTTCAAACCAGGGAGCCAAATTATACTAATATTCGTAATGCTATGAAACGAGAAACTGAGAAAATAAGATTTGAGATCTTCAGTGTCTGCACTAGAACTCATTCCTTCTTCACACTTCGTTCTTTCCCAGTCCCGAAATCTTTATTCTTCCTCTGTACATGGTGCCCTTTCTTTCACCCTAACTAATCTCCCTCCTACCTCTTACAATGGTCTTCCAAAGTAGATTATGTTTGGTCCCAGACATAAAATTTAATAGTCTTACAACTTTCATCTCTTATATCCTATTTAGTAATTTCACCTAAGGAGACAGTATTAAAAACAGATCTCCTTGCCCTGGCAGGTTTGGCTCAGCAGTTAGAGTTCGTCCTGTGGACCAGAGAGTCCTGGGCTCGGTTCCTGCTAAAGGCACGTACCTCAGTTACGGTTTGTCCCTGGCCCCAGTTGGGGTTGTGTGGGTGGCAACTAGTTGATGCGTCTCTCTCACCTCAATGTTTCTCTCTCTCTCTTCCTCTCTCTCTCCCTTCCACTCTATCTGAAGATAAATGCAAAAAAGTGTCCTCGGGTGAGGATATAAAAAAAAGATCTCTTAGAAGTAACATGTTAACGGAGCTATGTTTTTTAGATATTTCTTGGAACTGTTAACTTAAAACTATAATGTATTACAAATTTAAATACTATATTTTGGAAAACAGAGGTCCTATTGGCTCCAAATGTAAATAATGACAACAAGTTAACAATCCTTGATCTATAGACCATAGTCAAATATGGATAATGATAATAAGTTAGCAATCCTTGATCTATAGAATATCTGCTTAATGTGTAGTAAACCAGGAAGGTAGCTCAATGTCTTAATTGTCCTCTTTTTAAATAGTTACTTAGCTTCATATGCCATTAAACCTCAGTAATAGGAAACGTTAGCTCTAATAATAAAGAAGAGAATTAGAAAACAATAATGAGATATAGATAAAATCTTGCTATTTTTTACAAAGCTATCCTAATGTTCTTCCAAATTTTTATACTTTACAAGAATTGTACTTCATATAGAACTTACACTAGATGATTTTAATTATATACAATAGATCCCGAGGTTAAATGTGAAAGAGTGAAAATAGCATGGAATAATTAGTTATTAACATTAATTGAGTTCTCACTTTGTGAGGTGCACAATACAAAAGAAATAGAAAACCAGACGCAGGTTTCCTTGCAAACTAATCATCTACAGGAGAGACAGAACTGATGAAAACTAGCACGCAGTCCTGAATTTCCATGCCTAGACATCAGATGGGCCAATGTTATCAAATTAAATTCTATATTTGCATAACACTTGGCAAATTGTATAATCTGTACTCATATTTCTTGTATTTCTTACTATTTCTTAGGATACTATGTGGTGAACAGCATAAACTCTGGTTTTAGATAGAGTTGGTTCTAAATCCTGTTCTGCATCTTAAGTTGAAGATTTAAGCATCTTGATGCCTTAGTTTCCTCATTTGTGTAGCAAGACTAATAACATGGTTTTAAGTGCTGCTTTGAGAGTTAAAGAAATGAGATGTGATGCTTCTTGTAGAATGGTGACCATATAGTAGGTGCCCAATACATTTTATTTATTTTGCAGATGAGGAAACTAAACCTTTGCTAGGGGCTAGATCCTAAGTCTCCTGAGGAAGAGCAAGACTACTACACCTGGGAGCCATCATGTATGCTCAGTGTTCTAGAGAACTTCTTAATTCCAAGCCTATTTTAAGGCTTGTCTTCTTCATGAGCTATGAGGTTTGTAGTTCTAATCAAACTTATTTTAAAGAACAGCTAGATCCAAAGTTTCTCTGGGTATGTGTATTATGTATTCAATTGTATGTTTCTTTAGATGATTGTTTTGAAGGAAGCTATAGTATTTTTAAAGCTCAAATGCTCGACTGAGAAAATTTAAGATTCCGAAGCCTTACTAGCAATATAATAGTCTCCAAAACTGTAGAAGTGGAAAAGCAGAAATGTTTTAAAATATCTGCTGACTTTATGAAAATTAATATATTTCTCTGCAGTTATAGCAATCATGGCTAAACATTATAGGATAGTAAAGCTACAATAATGTAAAGATCATTTATTTCAACTCCTGGTACCAAAAATGATGAAAGTGACACCCAAAATGTGAAGGTAAATGTCCAAAGCTCTGTAGCTGGTCAATAAATGAGTCATAATCATGTCCCTTGCTGTTTCTTTTCAATGTATGATGCATAAGGCACACCTCCCTTTGAAAATTTTGCCTTGAAGAATTTTCTCATAAATCTAATTATGTGAGGATTACAAGGCTCAGAGAGAGTGATAGCTTAATGTCAACTCATTAATCTGGTGCAGATTCACAATGAATGTAATTAATAAACAAATTCCAGAATTGTCAGATATTATTATTATGGCCTTTCTTTTAAAATATTTGTAAAGAAGATATTTTGTTTTATTTTCCATTTTATATACAGAGATGGCCCAACAAGACTCACTTTTTATACGTTTTTTTTTTTTTTTTCCAATATGTTTTTATTGATTTTTTTAGAGAGCGAGGAAGGGAGAGATAGCTAGAAACATTGATGTGAGAGAGAAACATTGATCAGCTGCCTCCTGCATGCCCCCTACCAGGGATCAAGCCCAAAACCTGGGCATATGCCCTGACTAGGATTCAAATCAGGACCTCTCAGTCCATGGGACAACACATTCAATCCACTGAGCCATACCGGCTGGGCTTATATCTGTTTTTAAAATTCCAGAGAGAGATTCAATTTTCCCACAGCATCATTCAAAAGAGAACTGGTTTTAACCAATGAGAAATTAAAGTGGCTTTATTCTAGCCTCCTTGATGTCCCCTTGACCTCCCCAAATACCAGAACCACATAGGACTTGAAATCAAATTACAGTCTAAGTAGGTGTCATGTTATAATCAGCCTATATAATTTAACAGTATAATTGTCATTGCTTCATAATGTTTGCTAACAAAAAGCAAATTGGTGGCTGGGTTATTTAAAGAAGCATGTAGTACAGGACTAGCAAACTGAAGAGAACTTAGATGCAAATAAAAATCACAACTTCTTCACTCTGTATTTTTAATGCATGCCACCTTATAATTTATTGGTTGGATATTCACCTTATGCATTTTGTTGAAAGTAGCCAGGATATAAAAATAAATAGTTGGAGATTGGGCTATAAAAAAAATAATATAGAATAGAAACATACATTTATGTTAAATGTCTGCATCAGAATTCATCTCTTAAATATTCATATTCAAGTTCTTATTTTAAATGAGTTGTTTTATATGTAAATTAGTACATTTATATGACAATTTGATTTTATAATTGTGATATGACTGTCTCTTTGATCTTTGATTCTTAGTTTTCTCATCTCTAAAGTGGAGATTGATATTTCTGACATCATTGGAGTAAAAAAACATATATATATGAAAATATTTTGTATGTTTTAAAAATACATTGGTCCTGACTGGTGTGGCTCAGTGGTTGAGCGTCGACCAATGCACCCAGAGGTCACTGGTTCGATTCCTGGTTGGGGCATGTGCCCAGGTGTTGGGCATGGTCCCCAGTGGGGGACATGTAGAAGGCGGCCGATCAATGTTCTCTTTCATCAATGTTTCTATCTCTCTCTTCCTCTCTCTCTCAAAACAATAGAGAAAAATAAATAAATAAAAATAAAAATACATTGGTATATATTCACAACTATATTCTATCAAGGTGAATTTGATAAAATATCTAGTTTTGTTTTCAACTCTTAAATTATACAGCACCCAATCTTTATCATCTAACACAACAATGCTTCCATAAAGAGCCCATTCATTTATCTCAGGCCAATAAAAATGCTTTCCACTTTTCTACCCCTGTAGCATGTTAATTACAACACTAATCATTATTATCTTTGCATCTCCTAGCAAGTGCTTATCTTGGTACCTGGCATTCATTTAATTAATAATCTTGTTGCTTTCAAGCTAAGGAAGCCTGGACTAATCTGTAGCTGTCATTTGTATAGTATATTGCAGGGCCAATAAGTTGGCTGATCAAATTATTTAAAAACCCACTTCTGAGAAAATGTTGAGGAGGTCTAATGCTTAGTCACCTCTGCATCCACAAATTTTTCTATCTTTAAAAAAATAAAAGGAAGCAGGAAACATCACTGAGCAGTCAAGGAATAGATTGGTTATTCTCCTCTATTCCTGAAAGTGTAACTTGGCAGCAGCTCTCAATTCTCACTGTGTATTGAACAAGTGCCAAAATGACTCAATAATTGAGTTTATGAAGCTAAGCTTGGCCTTCATCTCTCTACACCTGATCACCTACATCCACTAAGTGGAATGACAGTAGTTACCACTGGCCTCCTTGTAACTTTGAGATTATCTTAGCAAATTATTTTGATGCCATTGAGACACACTACAAATATATACTGCTATATTCCCTTAGATGCAAATAGATTTTAGTGATCAACTTAAAATTTAATTTTTTTTTCCTTTGGCATTCTTGAAGACAGTATCACAAGCTAGCAGAAGAGTTTTCAGAAACATGTTATCAGGCTCCTGTGCTCTTCCATTGAAGGAGGAGGCAAATATCTAAACGTTTTGAAATGTTTACCTATTCTCAACAAAGTGCAAATATCTAACATGTTGTCTCTGAAAATTTAACAGGTAAACAGCACAACACTCTTAGAAGATAAAGTCATTTAAACTAGGAGTCATTTGGGGCAGTAGCTCTCTCCTCTTTTATTATAGGATATGGAAGTTCTTGCTCTCAGCCTAACCATTTGCCTCTTGGGATCTTTGGAATAGAGTCTAAACCTTCTCAAGTGCTTTGCTATCCTGAGTTAACACAGATGAAAAAGGAAGTAGGCAATTTTACTGTCACTATTCCTCTTATCTCCATTATGAGGCAGGTATTTATGCCTCTCGGCTTTCTAATAAGACCTCTCACTATGATTTCCTTCTTCAATATTTTCTTTCAGTAGGAAATCTAATAGTTTAAAACAACTTCTGACCATGCCCCTTCAACAATCAAAAACCATCACTGACACTCACTGCTTGCATATAAAACCCAAATATCTTAGTATGGCATCCAAAACCCTCTACAATATGGATTTAACCTGCTTCCTAGCCATAGCTCTCATTTTCCTCCTTGGGTAAACTGGTATTCTACACCAACTATTCTATACAATGCCTATTTAATCTGTTGCTTAATTTTGCATTTCTTATATTTTTTCTTTTTCCTGCTACTATGTTCAAAATCCCATCTTTTGCAATGGTCCTAAGCAGGGAAGTAGCCCCTACATTTTTGAAGGTTCAGTACTACTCTTAGGTATAATTACTGTTGTTAATATTACTATTATTTTTATATGTGTCTTACATCTCTCATTGTACTGAGAGCTCCATAATTCAGGGTTTACAAATCAACCATTCTTATCCTCTCAAGATCATGTGTCTAGTCTGGACTCAAATCTCAAATATGTATTTACTTGGAGATACCTGACAACATTTATCATATCACTTTAGCTAGTATTGCAGGCCTTGCATCAGAAATGTTAAATATGTCATTTCATTAACTTCATAAGCCTTCACAATGATACATTAAGATAGCTGCCTTTACTATTACCATTTTTAAAAGGGAAACAAAGAATCAGAAAACAATGAAGTGACTTGCCAAGGTTATAGTGTTATTATCATAATTATTAAGTTATTAATATTAATAATAGGAAAACAGCAAAGGGGAGTCCAGACACTATAAGCATGGTCATCTGAGTGGCTTCACTAGGAAACTGCACCTTCACACTCTACAGGGAACCACTGGTCCATTCCCTGCAAATCACTCGGGGGAGGGGTCCAACAAAGGGTGAGATGGGCATATGTGCAGTGAAATCAGGGTGATGTAGGGAAGGTATTTGCCTGTTAGTCTAGCCTGGGGAACAAAGATCATTGGCTAGAAGGGTAGAGTCAATGCAAGTGTGTGAAATCCTGAAAGGTTAATTGGTTAAGCTCCCAGTTACAATCCCCGAACAATTCTCTCTCTCTTGCTTCCTCTTATTCTCTTGCTTCACTCCTGTTGTCTTTCACTCTCTTGCTTCCTGAACCACACTCTCCCTTGTGCCTCCATAGCCATCTGGTCTTAAACATGTGGGCCCCACATGCAATGAACTGCATCTGGGAACACAAGCTAAACTAGCCAGATGCTGGACTAGACTGTACTTTAATATGGAGTGGGAACTACAGGCAGTGGCTTTAATTCTTGCCCTGTTGAAGACAAGATTGGACTTCTTCCACGGTGAGATTTTACATCATCAATAAAGCTTTCCACAATATCTCATACTCCCTTGGGGGCCTCAGGAAATTCTTTTACTAGTGGCACCCCAAGAACTCTATTTCCACCATTGACAGGTAGGGACACAGAGGGTACCCCACAGATAACAATAAAGTCAAAGTGTCTAAGAAAGAGCTTTGAACAGGTTTTTTTCATGTTATTAACTTTATCCCACTAAGGCTTAGGAAGAATTGTAATATTAAAAACAAAAACAAAAAGCAAAATCATTTTTCCAAAGCCTGGCAGGTTAGTTTACAAGAATGGAGCCCCCAAAACTCCCCAGACAACTTGTGCATACAAAATAACCAGAAATTGAAAATTTCAAGAATAATCCCTTGTCACAGATTGTATGTACAGGCTATATTTATATCAAATTTGAGATATGCTTTAGACAACGAGCAAGCTGGATTTCCCACTCAATATATTGCTTGAAGTTGATATATTTAGGGTTAGCTGTAAGCCAACTTGTAAGGGAGAAAAAGGTTGTGTTCTATAAGCTTTTGTGTCATTTGCTGGGGGCATGGCCTGACCTACATGAGCCCTTCCAAAATTTCTCAGTCTACCTCATATGTTCCACTGGAAGTCCTTGTTCAGATTCAATTGCTGTGCCAATGTCAATGAAAGCTGGCCTTCTGGGGCTTATAATTACATTACCTATCTTAGACATGGTAGTTGGGTTGTGATTGCTAACTCTATTATTCCCATGTCCCTTTTGCTGTCAGGATATGTATTGGTACATCTGAAACTGATTTCCCCAGAGACAGAGAGAGTTTAGATGTGGACATGGGAAGTGCAAACAAAAGCACAGTGCAAGATTTGCCAAAGGTATAGTTAAGTTGTATTAGAGCAAAAATGCTGTCTAGAAGGGTTTGCCAAAGGAATAGGATGAAAAGAATTCTAGGAAGTTAGAGTGGATGCTAAATAATTTAAAGTAAATGAGTCAGCAGATGAGAAGGGCTGGGTCAGGGAAGTCCAGGACTAGGGGACTTGGACAAGAGCCTGGGAGAGGCAAGGCAAGAATGATCTTTAGGGGCCCAAGGAATATTCTGAGGTCAGTAAGATGATGCCATAGGCAAAGCTTGCTATTCTAAAAACTTATGCCCCATTTCTTGTAGCATCTGCTTTTTTTTTATCTTAAAGTAGCCAACTTTACAAGTGTCTTTTTATTTTATTTATTTACTCAAAACATATCCACATGATGACTTCCCTTCAATCATTCATCCATTTAGCAGAGTGAATACAGTACTAGTCATAGGAGAGTTTTCAGTCAAGCTAGCAAGAGAGACAGAAATCAAATAACCAAACAAGTAGTTAAATAATAATTTTGAAAAATTCTATTAAGGAAACAAACATAGAAGGCCTCCATGAGAAAGAATCATAAAAGATGAGACTGTAGGTGAGAGGTTAACCACCTGGAGGAGGGAGTGTATACCTCAGGCAAAGGAAATAGAAAAAAGCCATGGTATATTTGAGGAGCAAAAAGAAGTCTAGTGTCACTGGGGCATAGGAAGAAATGAAAGTGGCATGAGAAAAGATTGGAAAGGCAAACAAAGGACCAATAACACATAATGAAAACAATTAATATTATAGAACTAAAACTTATAGAATGCTTAATGTGTGCCAAGTATTATTCTAACAAGTTTTCTTGCAATATCATTGAGAATCTCTCTCTAGCTCTCTCTCTCTACTTAATATATGTATATATTTTTTTCTCTTAATAAAACAAGCCCACAAGGCAGATAGTACTACTAATATCCTAATTTCCAGATGTAACATCTGAGACTCAGATAACTTAAGTAACTTCTCAACTAATTTAGCTCAGAAGGGGTTCAACCAAAATTTTAATGTGGAACATTTAGCTCCATAAACTATACCTATAACCCTTAGCCACGAATGCTTTTATATAGTTCCTGTTGACCATATTAAGCATTTAAATTTAATCCTAAAAACAATGGTAAGTATACTAAGAGGTATTAATAGCAAAGTAGGATAATTAAGCCTCATGATAAAACATAATCGGGGCTGGTAGATGGAGAATGGATTGAAGAATGGCACTAACTAGTAGGTTGTTGGAGTAGCTAGAATGTTCTGTATTGAACACACTCTTAAATTTCCTTGTTTGCTTAACTGGATGAAAGATTTGAGACCAGCTGATAACCCACCTCAACTGCTTATCCAAGAAGATGCTGAGGTCCAGAGTTATCTCCTCTGAGCCACAATTTTATGCTGCTGCTCTTCTCATATAACTAAGGCGTTTGGAGGTTTGGCAATCATTCAGTGTTCTGATATTCCTTATTGCAAGCTGAGTAATTGCCCGTAAGAATCAGGGCAATTGTATCAGGCATTCTTTTCTGAAATCAGCAGACACTTATGTAACTTAAACCAATTTTGATGAAATTTTAACTCTATGATATAGTCAGGGGGTCAAGTTAGCATAAATTCAAAAGGTAATGATGGTATTATTTTAACATTTATCAAACATTTTCTATATGTGGTAGGAATTAACTTTGAGGGATTTGAAAAATGACATTACGTCTATATGGGTCAATCTCATTTTAACATGAACAAAATGCATAATGGTCAGATTGGGCTATCTAATTAAAATGACACAGACGGACACACAAAAAAAGATGCTGCGGGCAGGACCGGAGGGAGGGTGCATGTGTGAGAGAGTGAGCGAGTGTGTGAGAGAGTGTGAGTGGACGTGAAGGTGGACAACCAAACCCCTGCAGTGCAGAGACGCGGAGCAGGAGGTTCTTGTGCTGTGGACGGAGCAGCCGGCTACCGTGGTGAGCGGCCCTTCAGGGCGCCTCTCCCTGCGCCGCGAGGGGTCCCCATTTTGGAAGATCCTGGGTCTTCCCTGAGAGGAAGCAGTGGGAGTGGCCAGGGCCCAGCAACCTGAGCCCACCAGCACACCTGGCACCATCAGACCAGTGGACACTCTATGTCAACGCAGAGCAGTGCACAGTAGTGAAGCTGCCAAGGTGCCGGTTTTGGAAGCCGCAAATGGCCGGGAGCCCAGCACCATCCCCCATAGTCACAGCCTGATCAGAGTTGACATATACTCCCAGCAACAGAGGCTGGGGAGCGGACATCCATCCCCAGGAAACAGAAGCACAGACCAGCAGCAGAGACCCATCCCCCAAAACTACAGTAAAAGCTGAACAGAAGTTGAGCTCCACAGGGCAGCAGCACTCCCTAGCCGCCAGTGGCGGGACCTGGGGCTCCACAGAGGCCTGTGCTACCCAGCAGCACACAAGAGCGGGGGGTGGGGGAAGGCAAGAGGGACCAGTGCAATCCAGCTGCCTGCCCACAGGGTGCAGGGGCACCAGAGAGGTCTGTGTGACCCAGCTGCCCACAAGATAGGTGTAGAACCAGGTCTCCAAAGGGCCTGTGTGATTTAGTTACTTGCGGGACCTGCGGGGTACTGAGGCACCAGAGAGGCCTGTGTGACCCAGCAGCCCATAAGATAGGCATAGAACCGGGTTTCCAAAGGGACTGTGCGATTCAGTTGCCCACGGTACAGGCAGGGAATGCGGCTCCAACAGGGCCTGAGCTATACAGCTATAGGTAGCACCAGTGACCATCTGGGAACGGAGCTCTAGAGGAGCCCATGTGAGCCAGGAGCAGCACCTACCAGGACACACCAATACCAGCCCCCAGTAGTCAATCCTCCAGGCAAGAGTCAACATGCAACAAAACAGTCTGGGAGGCATAGTAGCCTTATTTGATATACAGT
The DNA here is from genome assembly GCF_014108415.1 of Molossus molossus. NCBI lineage: Eukaryota > Metazoa > Chordata > Mammalia > Chiroptera > Molossidae > Molossus > Molossus molossus. The sequence continues at coordinate 40,245,033 of NW_023425350.1, forward strand.
GAGCTGCGTACACATCCAAACATCCCTCCGTGGGTCTAGAGCTACCAGACAGCTAAAATGGGGAGACAAAGAAACAACACCCAAAGGAATGAAAAAGAGGAATCACCAGAAAAGAACTACAGGAAATGGAAGACAGCAACTTGTCAGATAAGGAATTCAAAGCAATGATTTAAAGGGTGCTCAAACAATTTGGTGAGAACTACAAGAAACTTAATAAGAATTATGAAGAGCTCAATGGGAACTACTTCAGCTTAAAAAAAGAGGTAGAAGCAACACATAAAGAGGTAGAAGCTATACATAAAAATCAAGAAGAAATAAAGAATGGCATAATTGATATGAAAAATACCTTAGACGGGTTTAATAGTAGGTTAGAAGAAGCTGAAGACTGAATCAGCAACTTAGAAGACAAGGTAGAGAAAAACACTCATATAGAGCAGCAAATGGAAAAAAAAATTAAAAGCAGGAAGAAAGTTTAAGGGAGCTGTGGGACAATATAAAACATAACAACATAGGGATACAGGAAGGAGAAGAATCAGAGAAAGGAGTACAGAACCTGTTTGAAGAAATAATGACAAAAACTTCCCTAAACTGGTGAAGAAAAAAGTCACACAAATCCAGGAAACACAGAGAATCCCAAGCAAGATGAAGCCCAGAAGACCCACAGCTAGACACAGTATAATAAAAATGGCAAACATTAAACAAAGAAAGAATCTTAAAGGAAGCAAGAGAGAGACAGAAAGTTACCTACAAGGGAGCTCCCATCAGACTGTCAGCTGATTTCTCAATAGAAACAATGCAGGTCAGAAGGGAGTGGCATGAAGTGTACAAAGTAATGAAAGGCAAGGGTCTGAATCCAAGACTACTCTATCCAGCAAGGCTATCATTCAAAATTGAAGGAGAAATAAAGAGCTTCACAGATAAAAAAAAAAGAAGCTAAAGGAATTTACCACCACCAAACCAGCACTCCAAGAAATGTTGAAGGGACTGTTGTAAGAAGAAGATGAGAGAGAGAGAGAGAGAGAGAAAGAGAGCGAGAGAGAGAGAGAGAGAGAGAGAGAGGAAAACAGGCATAAAATTAAAATGGCAACTAATAACTATAACTATCTATTAATAATAAACTTAAATGTAAATGGCTTAAATGTTCCAATCAAAAGACATAGGGTAGCTGATTGGATAAGAAAACACAACCTATATATATGCTGTCTACAAGAGACTCACCTCACAATAAAAGACTCACACAGGATGAAAGTGAAGGGATGGAAAAAAATTTTCCAAGCAAATGAAAATGAAGAAAAAGCTGGTGTAGCAATAGTCATATCTGATAAGATAAACTTCAAAACAAGGGCCATAATGAGAGACAGAGAAGATCACTACATAATATTAACAGGAGCAGTTCAAGAGAATATAACCCTGGTAAACATATACGCACCAAATACAGGAACATCAAAATATATTTAAAAACTTCTGAAGGACTTCAAGGGAGAGATTAATAGCAACATGATCATAGTGGGTAACTTTAACATGACACCGACACTACTGGATAGATCTTCTAGACAAAAAATTAACAAGGACATAGAGTCCTTACAAGACAAATTAGATCAGTTGGACTTAATTGATATTTACAGACTATTTCACCCCAAAGCTGCAGAATATACATTCTTCTCAAGTGCACATGGGTCATTCTCAAAGATAAACCACATGTTAGGACACAAAGCAAGTCTCTACAAATTCAAGAAAATTGAAATCATATCAAGCATCTTCTCAGATCACAGTGGCATGAAACTAGAACTCAATTACAATAAAAACACACAAAAACAAACACTTGGAGGCTAAATAGCATGTTATTAAATAATGAATAGGTTACTAACGAGATCAAGGAAGAAATTAAAAATGTCCTGGAAACCAATAAAAATGACACACAACAACAAAAAATCTATGGGATGCAGTGCAAGCAGTCCTTAGAGGGAAGTTCATAGCACTACAGGCCTACCTCAACAAACAAAAAACATTTCTAATTGACTTTTTAACCCTACAACCTAAAGAACTAGAAAGTAAACAAAAAGAAAAACCCAGAGCTAATAGGAGGAAGGAAATAGAAAAGATCAGAGCAGAAATAAATGACATAGAGACCAAAAAAACAATTCAAAAGATCAATGAAACAAAAAGTTGGTTCTTTGGAAAGAGAAACAAGATTGATGGAACTTTAGCCAGACTCACCAAAAAACAAAAAGAGAGAAACCAAATAAACAAAATCAGAAATAAAAGAGAAGTAACAACTGACACCACAGAAATACACAGGATCATTGAAACATACTATGAACAATTATACGCCAACAAATTGGACTATCTAGGAGAAATGGACAAATTTCTAGAAACACACAGCCTCCCAAAACTGAACCAGGAAGAGATAGAAAACTTGAACAGACCAATAACAACAAAAGAAATTGAAGTTGTAATTAAGAAACTCTCAGCAAACAAAAGCCCAGGCCCAGATGGCTTCACGTGGGAGTTTTACCAAACATTCAAAGATCTAATACCCATTCTCCTCAAACTATTCCAAAAAACCCAAGAAGACGGAAACTTCCAAACACATTTTATGAGGCCAGCATAATCCTAATTCCAAAACTGGATAAAGACACTACAAAGAAAGAAAACTACAGGCCAATATCTCTGATGAACACGATGCCAAAATCCTTAACAAAATATTAGCAAATTGAATCCAGCAATACATCAAAAAAATTATTTATCATGACCAAGTGGGTTTCATCCCAGGCATGCAAGGATGGTATAATATTTGCGAATCAATAAATGTGATACAACACATAAACAAAATGAAAGATAAGAACCATATGATCATATCAATAGATGCTGAAAAAGCATTTGAGTAAATCCAGCACCCATTTTTGATAAAAATGCTCAGCAATGTGGGTAGAGAGGGATCATATCTCAAAATAATATAGGTCATATATGAAAAACCTACAGCCAACATCATACTCAATGGGCGAAAACTAAAAGCATTCCCCTTAAGAACAAGAACAAGACAAGGATGCCAACTTTTGACACTCTTATTTAACATAGTACTGGAAGTCTTAGCCACTGCAATTAAACATGAAGAAAAAATAAAGGGGATCCAAACTGGAAAGAAGGAAGTGAAATTGTCATTATTTGCAAATGACATGATATTGTGCATAGAAAACCCCGAAGACTCCATCAAAAATCTACTAGACTTAGTAAATGAATTTGGCAAAGTAGCAGGATACAAAATTAATGTCAAGAAATCAATGGCATTCTTATACACTAATGATGAAATCACAGAAAGAGAAACAAAAAACAATCCCATATACCATCACAGCAAAAAAATTAAGATACCTACAAATAAACTTAACCAAAGAAGTAAAAGACCTCTTTACAGAAAACTACAGGTCATTGAAAAAAGAAATAGAGAAAGATATAAAAAAGTGGAAGCATATACCTTGTTCATGAATTGGAAGAATTAACATCACTAAAATGTCCATACTATGCAAAGCAATCTATAGATTCAATGCAATCTCCATCAAAATACCAATGACATGCTTCACAGAACTAGAACAAACACTCCAAAAGTTTATGTGGAACCAAAAAAGACTCTGAAAAGGAGAAAAAAATGGCGGCGGAGTGAACGGAGCTACACAGACCGTCTCCCAGAACCAAACTGGAATTACAACTATAACACAGACAAATAGACGGGAAAAACCAACAGAAAAGCAGCTTGCGAGGATCATACAACGAGGGACACTGACTCCATCCCGGTAGGCTTGAGAAGGTGCAAGACGGGGCTGGGAGCCCACGGTCGGCAGCTCGACAGCGGCCTTAGCTGGGAGCAGCACCCTGGGGTTACACTCCCAGGCGGCTCCACAGCGCAGACGGGACAGAGGCTAAAACAGCCACAGCCACTCACCTTGGGCTCCGGCAGAGGGAGGGTGGACTGGACTGGAAATGTGTCGGGACACTCGGGGTTTGGAGGGCGCTCGGAGCTTTAGCTGAGTGCAGCCACTCAGGACTATGGCCACATTGCTCCTTCCCAGGGCTCTGAGGAGAGGCAGCAGCCCCTCCCTCGGAGATCCAACCCCACCCTGTGGGCCATTGAAGTGCTAATTGAGGCTCACTAACAACCAGCATCTGCCCCACCCTCCTGAAAGCCCCTTGGCTGAGCACCAGAGGAAGTTTTTCAATCAACTGACAACCCAAAACTCATCAAGTAACCTCGACTGCTAGCCTCCAGGCAAAAAGCTAGAGGATAACAGTACCTTTCCTGGGCTGGCAACTTTAACCAGGAAAGTAAGACTTGACAGTGGTGTTCAACATGGGTCCTCCCTCGCTCATCTAAACACAGGAGAGGGAGTCACAAACAGCAGATCACCAACACCCACAGGGAGAACTTGACAGGCACCAAAGCCCACAGTGATAGCCAAAATGGTGAAACACAGAATCAGAAGCCAAATGAAAGAGCAAGACAACTCCACCGAAGATGAGATCAATGTGCAGCAATTAGGCATGTTAACAGAGCTAGAATTCAGAGCCATGATCTTGAGGAAGCTGAAGAGCATGAGTAAGGACATAGAGACACTGAAAATAAGCCAATTGGAAATTAAAAACCAACAAGAAGAGATAAAAAAATGACATATCAGAAATGAAAAACACATTGGAAGGTTTAAAAAGCAGAGTAGGGGAAGCTGAGGACCGGATCAGTGAATTAGAAGACAGGGTAGAAAAAATCAACCAATCAGAAAAACAAAAGGAAAAAACTATTAAAAAACAGGAAGTCAGCTTAAGAGAACTATGGGTCAACTGGAAAAGTAATAATATAGAGAATATAGAGAATATATTCAAAAAAATAGTGAGAGAAAACTTCCCTAATTTGGGGAAGGAAGAAGGCATTCAAGTTCAAGAAGCACAGAGAGTCCCAAGTAAGAAGAACCCAAACAGGCCCACACCAAGACACATAGTAATTAAAATGCCACAAATTAAAGACAAAGAGAGAATCCTAAAAGCAGCAAGAGATAAGCAACAGGTTACCTACAAAGGAAACCCCATAAGGCTCTCAGCTGACTTCTCACAAGAAACACTACAGGCCAGAAGAGAATGGCATGAAGTAATCAAAGTCATGAAAAACAAGAATCTGAATCCAAGACTACTCTACCCAGCAAGGCTATCATTCAAAATAGAAGATCAAATAAAGAGCTTCCCAGACAAAAAAAAGGCTAAGGGAATACAATAGCACCAAACCAGCACTGCACGAAATGTTAAAAGGACTGCTGTAATTAGCAGTAGAAATGGGAAGAAAAATAGAACCACACTAAACAAAAATGGCAATAAATAAGTACATATCAATAATCACCTTAAACGTAAATGGATTGAATGCTCCCATAAAAAGATACAGAGTAGCTGATTGGATAAGAAAGCATGACTCATCTATATGTTGTTTACAAGAGACCCACCTCTCAACAAAAGACTCACATAGGTTGAAAGTGAAGGGATGGAAAACAATTTTCCAAGCAAACGGAAAGCAAAAAAAAAAAAACTGGGGTAGCAATTCTCATATCTGATAAAATAGATTTCAAACTGAAGACCATAACTAGAGACAAAGAAGGCCACTATATAATATTGAAGGGATCTATCCAACAGGAAGATATAACCTTGATAAACATATATGCACCCAATATAGGAGCACCAAAATATATTAAAAATCTTCTGGAGGACTTCCAAGGAGAAATCGACAATAATACAATCATAGCAGGGGACTTCAACACCCCATTGACAGCACTGGATAGATCCTCTAGGCAAAATATTAGCAAGGAAACAGAGACTCTAAATGAGGCACTAGACCAAATGGATTTAATAGATATCTACAGAGAATTACACCCCAAAACTACAGAATACACATTTTTCTCAAGTGCACATGGAACATTCTCAAAGATAGACCACATGATAGGACACAAATTAAATCTCTACAAGTTCAAGAAGATTGAAATCATATAAAGGATCTTCTCAGATCACAATGGCATGAAACTAGAAATCAATTGCAACAAGAACATGCAAAGACATTTCAACACATGGAGGCTAAATAGCATGTTATTGAACAATGAATGGGTCACCGAGGAGATCAAGGAAGAAATTAAAAACTTCCTGGAAACCAATGAAAATGAACACACAACAACACAAAATCTATGGGATGCAGCAAAAGCAGTTCTGAGAGGGATGTTCATAGCACTACAGGCCTACCTCAAAAAACAAGAAAAATTTCTAATTGACTGTCTTACCTCACAACTTAAAGAATTAGAAAGCAAACAAAAAGAAAACCCCAGAGCAAGTAGAAGGAAGGAAATAGTAAAGATCAGAGCAGAAATAAATGAAATAGAGACCAAAAAAACAATTCAAAGGATCAATGAAACAAAGAGCTGGTTTTTCAAAAAGATAAACAAGATTGATGGACCCTTAGCTAGACTCACCAAGAAACAAAGAGAGAGAACCCAAATACACAAAATCAGAAATGAAAGAGGAGAAGTAACAACCAACACAACGGAAATACAAAAGATCGTTAACAACTACTACGAACAATTAAATGGCAACAAATTCGACAATCTAAGCGAAATGGACAAATTTCTAGAAACACACAGTCTCCCAAAACTATTCCCGGAAGAGATAGAAAACTTGAACAGACCAATAACAAGTAAAGAAATTGAAGAGGTAATCAAGACTCTCCCAGCAAACAAAAGCCCAGGCCCAGACGGCTTCACAGGGGAGTTTTACCGGACATTCAGAAAAGAACTAACACCCATTCTCCTCAAACTATTTCAAAAAATTCAAGAAGAAGGAAGACTTCCAAACACGTTCTATGAGGCCAGCATAATTCTAATTCCAAAACCAGAAAAAGACACTATGAAGAAAGAAAACTACAGGCCAATATCCCTGATGAACATAGACACCAAAATCCTGAACACAATATTAGCAAATCGGATCCAGAAATACATCAAAAAAATTATTCACCATGACCAAGTGGGATTCATTGCAGGGATGCAAGGCTGGTACAATATTCGCAAATCAATAAACGTGATACACCACATAAACAAACTGAAGAATAAAAACCACATGATCATATCAATAGATGCTGAAAAGGCATTCGAGAAAATCCAGCATCCATTTCTGATAAAAACGCTCAGCAATGTAGGAATAGAGGGATCATATCTCGACATAATAAAGGCCATATATGAAAGACCTACAGCCAACATCATACTAAATGGACAGAAACTAAAAACATTTCCATTAAGAACAGGAACAAGACAGGGATGTCCACTTTCGCCACTCTTATTTAACATTGTACTGGAAGTCTTAGCCACAGCAATCAGACATGAAGAAAAAATAAAAGGGATCCAAATTGGAAAGGAGGAAGTGAAACTGTCATTATTTGCAGATGACATGATATTGTACATAGAAAACCCTAAAGACTCCATCAAAAATCTATTAGACTAAATAAATGAATTTGGCAAAGTAGCAGGATACAAAATTAACGTCAAGAAATAGACGGCATTCTTGTACACCAATGATGAACTCACAGAAAGAGAAACTGAAAAACAATCCCATTTACCATCGCGCCAAAAAAATTACGATACCTAGGAATAAACTTAACCAAAGAAGTAAAGGACCTATTTGCAGAAAACTACAGGTCATTGAAAAAAGAAATAGAGGAAGATATAAAAAAGTGGAAGCACATACCCTGTTCATGGATTGGAAGAATTAACATCATTAAAATGTCTATACTACCCAAAGCAATCTATAGATTCAATGCAATCACCATCAAAATACCAACGACATATTTCATAGAACTAGAACAAATACTTCAAAAGTTCATATGGAACCAAAAAAGACCCTGAATAGCCACAGCAATCTTGAAAAAGAAGAACAAAGTAGGTGGGATCACAATACCAGATATCAGGTTATACTACAAAGCGACTGTAACCAAAACAGCCTGGTACTGGCACAAGAACAGGCATATAGACCAGTGGAACAGAACTGAAAACCCAGAAATGGACCCAAGGCAATATGCTCAATTGATATTTGACAAAGGTGGCAAGAACATACAGTAGAGTAAAGACAGCCTCTTTAATAAATGGTGTTGGGAAAATTGGACAGCTACATGCAAAAAAATGAAACTAGACCATCAACTTACACCATACACAAAAATAAACTCGAAATGGATAAAAGACTTAAATGTGACCCGTGAATCCATAAAAATTCTAGAAGAAAATGTAGGCATCAAAATTTCGGACATCATACGGAGCAGAATTTTCACTGATACATCACCTAAGGCAACAGAAATAAAGGAGAAAATGAACACATGGGACTACATCAAACTAAAAAGCTTCTGCACAGCAAAAGAAACAATCATCAAAATGGAAAGGCAACCCACTGTATGGGAGAACATCATTGCCATTGCCAATGATGTATCAGATAAGGGGTTAATTTCCAATATATATAGAGTGCTCATACAACTCCACAAAAGGAAGACAAAGAACTCAATTAAAACATGGGCAGAGGAACTGAATAGACACCTCTCCAAACAGGACATACAAATGGCCAAAAGACATATGAGGAAATGCTCAACATCACTAATCATCAGAGAGATGGAAATTAAAACAACAATGAGGTATCACCTCACACCTGTCAGAATGGCCGCCATCAACAAATCATCAAACAACAAGTGTTGGCGAGGGTGTGGAGAAAAGGGGACTCTAATGCACTGCTGGTGGGAATGCAGATTGGTGCAGCCACTATGGAAAACAATATGGTGCTACCTCAAAAAGGTAAAAATTGAACTTCCATTTGACCCAGTGATCCCACTGCTGGGAATATACCCTAAGAAGCCTGAAACACCAATCAGGAAGAATATATGTACCCCCATGTTCATAGCAGCACTGTTTACAATAGCTAAGATCTGGAAACAGCCCAAGTGTCCACCAGTAGACGAATGGATAAAAAAGCAGTGGTACATATACACAATGGAGTACTATGCAGCAGTAAGAAAGAAAGATCTCTTATCCTTTGAGACGACATGGAGGGACCTGGAAAGTATTATCCTAAGTGAAAGAAGCCAAGGAGAAAAAGACAAATACCACATGATCTCACTTATATACGGAATATAATGAACATAACAGTCTGAGGAATACAGTAGACCCAGACACATGGAAGTAGGCCACAGACTGACATCCCTCAGAAGATGGGATGGGGGTGGGGGGGTGGGAAGAGATAAACCACAGAATTTATATGCATCTTTGCATCACCAATGGACATGGACAACTAAGCTGGGGACGGGGCAGAGGTGAGGTGGGGTGGGGGGTGCCAATGGGGTAAAAAGGTAAAATATCTGTAACAAAAAAAAAAAAAAAAAAAGACCCTGAATAGCCACAGCAATCCTGAAAAAGAACAAAGTAGGAGGGATCTCATTACCAGATTTCAGTTTATACTACAACGCCACTGTAATCAAAACAGCCTGGTACTGGCACAAAAACAGGCAGATAGATCCATGGAACAGAATAGAGAACCCAGAAATAGACCCAAGACAATATGCTCATTTAATATTTCACAAAGGTGGCAAGAGCATACAGTGGAGTCAAGACAGTCTCTTCAATAAATGGTGTTGGGAAAATTGGACAGCTACTTGCAAAAAAATGAAGATAGAACACCAACTTACACCATACACGAGAATAAACTCAAAATGGATGAAAGACTTAAATGCAACTCGTGAATGCATACAAATTCTAGAAGAAAATGTAGGGAACAAAATTTCAGACATCATACATAGTAGAATTTTCACTGATACAACACCTAAGGCAAGAGAAACAAAGGAAAAAATGAACACATGGGACTACATCAAACTAAAAAGCTTTTGCACAGCAAAAGAAACAACCATCAAAACAGATAGGCATCCTACTATATGAGAGACCATAATTGTCAATGATGCATTAGATAAGGGATTAATTTCCAAAATAAATAGAGTGCTCATACAACTCAACAAAAGGAAGACAAAGAACCCAATTAAAAAATGGGCAGAGGACCTAAAGCGACACCTCTCCATAAAGGACATACAAATGGTCAAGAGACATATGAAGAAATACTCAACATCACTAATCATCAGAGAGATACAAATTAAAAGAACAATGAAGTATCACTTCACACCTGTCAGAATGGCCGCCATCAACAAATCATAAAACAAGTGTTGGTCAGGGTGTGGAGAAAAGGGGACTCTAGTACACTGCTTGTGGGAATGCAGACTGGTGCAACCACTATGGAAGACACTATGATGTTACTTCAAAAAATTGAAAATTGAACTGCCATTTGACCCAGTGATCCCACTTCTAGAAATATACCCTAAGAAGCCTGAAACACCAATCAGAAAGAATATATCTACCCCTCTGTTCATAGCATCACCATTTACAATACCTAAGATCTGGAAACAACCCAAGTGTCCATCTATAGATGAGTGGGTTAAAAAGCTGTGGTACATGTACACAATGGAATACTATGCAGCTGTAAGAAAGAAAGATTTCTTATCCTTTGAGGTAGCATGGAAAAACTTGGAGTGAAATAAGCAGAGCAGAGAAAGACAAATATCACTTGATGTCACTTATTTTTGGAATATAGTGAACTAAATAAACTGCTGAACAAAATTAACCCAGAGACATAGAGGTGGGGTACGGACTGACAAGCCTCAGAGGAAGGGTGGTTAGGGGGAGAAGAGATAAACCACAGAACTTACATGCATATATGCATGGCCGATGAACACAGACAACAAAGCTGGGGATGGGGTGGGGGGAAATGGGAGGAGGGTGTGAATGGGGGAAAAATGAGAAACATCTGTTTCAAAAACAATAAATAAAAAAAAATGACACAGGCGCTGCACCCATAGAAATGTTGTATGTCTCTATGAAAATGAGGCAATATATATACTCTTTCGATTTTTATACTGTTTTGATTTGTTTCCCCTGCTTTACAACATTTTTAATAAAATGCAACCATAAGAAGAAAATTTCACATTGTCTTTAATTTACAATTAAAACAACATTTATTGTTTTTTAATAACTCTTTGGGGGGGACTATTAGGCAGCTGGCCGATATTCTGTTCAAACTGACCTTTTCTTGTTTCTTAGCTATAGCTGAGTTAAAAACCTTTGGGTTATTAATTATTAGTAAAGATTTTGCATTTCATTAGGTTCATCCTGTTCCCAAAAGCCTTTTACTTCAGGAAATCAATTGTTCTCTCTTTTAAACTATAATGTTGGTATGATTAGGTAGGTTTTGTGAACATCTGTGATGTCTTTCATCTCCATAACCAACTGTGGTATTTTGAGAGCTAATGTTGTAAAGTGTGACATTTAAGGCTAATTCTTTTGGACTGCACTAAGAGATTTTAGGGGCATAAATTAGTAATATAGTTCCACCTAAAGTGCACTAAGTGAAGAAAAGATGTATTAATTTTCTAACTAATTCAATTTATGTATACAATCTGTAAAATAAAATGAAACGTACTTTCCTTGTAGAAATTTACTTTTGAGTCACCTTGGTTGTTCTATAAACAGTTGTTAACCTGAAATCAGTGTGGATGATGTATTAAGTAGGACATGTCTGGAGTATTTAGAACTTGAAACAACAAAGTTATCTTCTTAAATGTATATGCCACTTCATACTTTCCAAAGTACTTTTTTATCCCATATGTTACTTGAAGGAAGGGTACAAATAATGTTAAAATTGCAGGTCAATTTTCAGAATTATTCTAACAAAGACTATCAATTTATAGTGGAACTACTTTGTGAGGAAGTTTTACCCCTGTGAGTAGTATACTATAATTTAAGACTATTACTTGGAATGATGTGAAATTTATCCACATTAAAAGGCAATTAGATTTTGTTTTATAGTTTTAATGGGAAATTGAAGCATGAGATTGGTTTCTGTCTTGCTAAGAATGCAATTGACTACCATGAAAAATGGAAATTTCCGCCCCCCCATTACATTTTCACTCCTATAGGTGTTGAAAGGTGGGCACAATTTTCATACATGGGGATATATATAAGGCATTATGAAAGACAGCTGATCCACAGTTGGAATGAGCAGGCTGTAGAATATCCTAAAATAGGTAATCTTGTTTATTCTTCCATCTTCTTCCTTGAAACTATTCCTCAGTTTTAATTTTTTGGAAAGGAAAAATATCACATTTGTTTAATGGTTGTTTAAACAGAGAGCATGGCTACTGCTTAGGATGTATAATGCAGGAAAAGAACAGAAGATATCAAACAAAAAACCCCAGAAAACTCAGTGTGCTTTGTACAGGATAAATACTAAAACAAACAAACAAATAAAAATAAATAAGAAAAAACCGACAATCAGACACATCACAGTCAAATTGCTGAGGACCACCAGTAAAAAAACATACTGAAGGTGTCCAGGGAAAAGTCACATTACAGAGAGAAGAACAAATGCAGTAATAAAAGTAATAGAAAAAAAATAGAAATAAATGATGGGGGCAAATGATGAAAGCAACATTGCATTATGGGACAACTTCATAAAACTTAAAATTTTGTAATTGGAGCTTGAAATTCTTTGAAGAAATAATGGTTAGATTTTTTCCCCCCGATTTGATAAACCCATAGGTCCAAGATGCTCAATGAACTGCAAACACTAGAAATATGAGAAATATTATATAGCGCTATTCATATTACATTGATTAAAACCAATTAAAAGAGAAAATCTTAAAAGAAAACAGGGGGAAAGACAATTATAGACAAAGGAACAAAGACATGAATTACTGCAGACATTTCCCTGGACACACTGCAAGGGTGAGAACAGTGGAGCAACACCTTTATGTAACTCGTGTCATCACGATTTTATATGCAGCATTACTCTCAAAATTGAGGTAAGTGATGCCATTAGGAAGGGCAGAGTGAGGACTTCCAAAAGGCACCTCTCATAAAAGTAATGGAAACAAGAGCAAAATTAGTCAACATCAAATTTTTAGATCTCTGAAATTAACCTAAATCTTTGAACAATCTGGGGAGTGTTTGTTCAAGAAAAATGGCTGAGTCTTGGTAAGAACAGTGAGATTTCTGGTATTTAATCTTGCTCTATTATAATACCCTTCTCCCAGGGCCAAAGCAGTTTTGAAAACCAACAGTTCCATATTCATGGATAAAAGCAGAATCCTGGCAACCACTGAAGAGAACAGAGCAGGTCTGGATATCCCAAAAGCACCTTTCTCAGAAAACTCATTATTTGAACTGTCTGGAAGGTCACAGGAAAGTTGGCACTATAAAATTTGTCTTTATTTGACCTTTATTTGCTCTGGGTGAAGCATCTTTTTCCTGGTGGCATTTACCTGTGACAATTGCTTAACATGTCACCCCCACCTGATAATAATGATTATAGTTGGGACTCAAACAAACAAACAAAAACTTTAAAGGAAAAGCTGAACCATGTGATGGTTACAGTGGGCTTTGGAAATCGCAGATGTGTTCCAGGGAATCTAGAACACCACACACAAATACAGAGCGGCTCACAAAGCCAGAGCTGTATGCATGTCCAGAGAAGACTGGAGAGCACCCTAAGTTTTCATCTATGGTTGACCTTGAGATTTTGTGCTAAAGCAGAAAGTGAAGGCTAAGGCAGAGTTGTAAACTGCTTGCCTGATAATTAAAGTTGTGCCCCAACACATACAGAGCCAATCAACAAAGTCTGTTTGCTCCCAGTTCCAGTCATTTAAAAATTTCTGTGCAATAATTAATTGATTCCTGAGCTAAGCTAGCAGAGAACTCAGTGACCACACACAATAAAAATGTAAACTTTATAGAATTATTTCAAGAAAATCATTTTAAAAATTACATAAACAGCAGCATAAATCAAAGCAACTCACAGCAAGATTAATAAAAACCCTGCTGCTGGGGGAAATCTGATTTCCAGAATTGCCACATTATATTATTTAAAATGTCTAGTTTTGCCCTGGATGGTCTGGCTCAGCAGTTAGAAAGTTGGTGCATGGACTGAAGGGTTGTGAGTTCAATTTCTGGTCAAGGGTATGTACTTTAGTTGCAGGTTTAATCCCTGGCACTGGTTGGGGTCATGTGGGAGGCAACCAATTGATGTGTCTCTCTTGCATTGATGTCCCTCTCTCTCTCTCCCCCTTCCTCCCTCCCTCCCTTATACTCTATCTAAAACTTAATGAAAAACTGTCCTCAGGTGAGGATTAATAATAACAACAACAAAAAAAGTCATTTTCAGCAAGGATTAGGAGATATGCAGAAAAGCAGTAAGTGTATTCCATTCCTAGGAAAAATTATGTAGTCAAATTGTCCTTACGGAAGCTCAGAGTTAAATTTATTAGGGAAATTATTTAAAGTAGCTATTTTAAATATTACCAAGGTAGTAAAAGAAACCATATCTAAAAGCTAAAGGAAACTGCCCTGGCCGGTTTGGCTCAGCGGTTAGAGCGTCGGCCTGTGGTACAGAGAGACCCGGGTTCGGTTCCCGCTAAGGGCACGTACCTCGGTTGCAGTTTGTCCCCGGCCCTGGTAGGTCGTGTGGGTGGCAACCACTCGATGTGTCCCTTCACATCGATGTTTCTCTCTCTCTCTCTTCCTCTCTCTCCCTCCCACTCTGTCTGAACAAAAAAATGCAAAAATGTCCTCGGGTGAGGATAAAAAAAAATAAAATAAAATAAAAGCTAAAGGAAACTATTAGAATAATGTCTTATGAAATTGAGAATATCAATAAAAAGATAAAAAAAAAATTTAAAAAGTCAAGTAAATATTCTGGATTTAAAACAGAATAACTGAAATAAAAATTTCACTAAAGGGGCTCAACATTTGAGCTGGCAGGAAGATAAATTAGCAAACTTTTAATTTGGTGAATTGAGATTATCCACTCTGAGGAACAGAAAGAACAAAGAATGAAGGAAATTAACAATAATCTGTGGGACACCATCAAGTTTAGCAACAGAGAGAGTCTATGTTGTATGAAAAGAGGAAGGAACAGGACAGACAGAAAATATTTGAAGAAGAAATTCCTGTAAACTTTCAATTGTAAGGAAAAACACTAATATATGCATCCAAAAAGCTTAGCAAACTGCGCTGCAAAAATTCAAATAAATCGACACTAAAAACATCAAAATAACACTTTTGAAGACAAGGACAAAGAGAATCTTAACAACAACAATAGAGCCTTTTGTGGGTAGTGGCGAACGCGGAGAGAACGCTAGGAAGGCTTCGGGCACACTTCCAGAGTACAAGGTGGTGGGGCGCTGCCTACCCACCCCCAAGTGTCGCACACCACCCCTCTATCGCGTGCGCATCTTTGCACCTACCATGTTGTTGCCAAGTCCCGCTTCTGGTACTTTGTGTCTCAATTGAAGAAGATGAAGAAATCTTCAGGGGAAATCGTCTACTGTGGGCAGGTGTTTGAAAAATCCCCACTTCGGGTAAAGAACTTCGGCATCTGGCTGTGCTATGATGCCCGCAGTGGCACCCACAACATGTACCGGGAGTATCGGGACCTGACCACCGCGGGCGCCGTCACCCAGTGTTACCGAGACATGGGGGCCCGGCACCGTGCCCGCGCCCACTCGATCCAGACCATGAAGGTGGAAGAGACTGCAGCCAGCAAGTGCCGCCGACCAGCAGTCAAGCAGGTCCCTGACTCCGAGATCAAGTTTCCGTTGCCCCACCGGGTTCTTCATCCCAGCACAAACCACGCTTCACCACCAAGAGGCCCAACACTTTCTTTTAGACAACGGGTACCCCCATCCCCTGGTCTGCCCAAATAAACTCCTTGGGAAAAAAACCACAATAGAGGAATGATTCAACATGTACAAAAGATTAATAGCTAATGTCTCACCAGAATACACGGAAGACCAAAAGCACTGGATGGCATGTTCAAAATGTTAAAAGAAAAAGTCTGTCAGTCAAAGATGCTGTGTGCAGCAAACTATCCCTCACAAAATTGAGAAGAAATAAAAACATTCTTAGATAAAAAGTAACAGAACATTGGATGCTGGAAGACCTAACCTACAATAAATACTAAATTTAAAATCTTTGTGCTTCAAAGGACACCATTAAAAAGTAAAAAGATAAACCACAGACTGGGATAAAATATTTACAAAGTAACTATATAATAAGGGGCTGCTCTCAAAAATATTTAACAAATTCTTAAAATTCAACAATAAAAGGGCAAATAACCAAATTTTAAAGTTGACAAATGATTTCTGTAGATATTTCTCCAGATAAGATATAAAAATGTCTACTAGACACACAATAATGTTAAACATCATTTATCATTAGGAGAATGTAAATAAAACCACAATGAAATATGACTTCACACCCTTTAGCACAACTATAATAAAAGAGGCAATAACAAGTATTAGGATTAGAGAAATTGGACCCTCATATATTGTTGATGGTTATGTAATGATACAACTGCTCTGAATAACATTTAAGTCGTTTTCCAAAATATGATAGTTATCACATGATCCAGCAATTCCACTCCTAGTTATATACCCCCCAAAACCGAAACCATATGCCTACACAAATACTTTAATGGAATGTCCATAACAGCATTATTCATAATAGCTAAAAAGTGGACATAACCCAAAAGTCCACTAATTGATGAATGGATAAACAATATGTGGTATATCCGTGTAGTGGAATAATATTTGGCAATAAAATGAATGATAAAAGCTATAAGATGGATGAAACTTGAGATTATGCTGTCTGAAAGAAGCCAAACACAAAATGCCACATATTATCATACTGTTTCTATGAAATGCTCAAAATAGACAAAACCATAGTGACAGAAAGTAAGTTAGTGGTTGGGAGTAGAGAATGAAAAATAACTCCTAATGAATACAAGTTTCTTTTGCAGGTAATAAAAATATTCTGGATCTAGATACTGGTGATGATTATATAACTTTGTTGATATACTAAGAACCATTCAATTTTATACATTAAGAGGTAATTTTATGGTATGTCGATTATATCTTAATGAAAAAATTGAAGCCAAAATGAACATATAAAGACATACAAAAACAAAGAATTCATTCTTAATGGACATCAGCTTTAAAAAATTTTAAAGACAGTTTTTCAAGCAGAAGGACTATGATGGCATATAGAAATCTGTTTCTAAACAAGATAACAATGAAAATTTCCTTTCATCTTCTCAATTATCTTTCAAACAGATGTAATAATAAAGAGACAATTCTAATATATTTACCCATGTAGTGACTATTTTTTTTGCTACTGTTCTTCCCACATACTAAATTCAAAGACAATCCAGAGTTAGTAATACTTGTATGTATTCATAGAAATATTCTTTGCATATATAAGTGTGAACATACGGATTTTTAAAGACAACAACATAGCATATTATACTCACTTCAAATTTTATTGCTTTTAGCTAAAACGTATCTTGGAGATTACTGCGTATCAGTATAACACTAATTGTAATAAAGCCATTATAGTTTCCATTTATATAGTCTGTGATTTCTTACTGATAATTTTTAATGTTTTTTAATTAAAATTTTAGAGAGAGAGCAATTGAGAGAGATAGAAACATCGATGTGAGAGAGCAACATTGATCAGCTGCCTCCTGCATGGCCCCCACTGGGGATCGAGCCCACAACCCAAACATATGCCCTGACCCAGGCATGTGCCCTGAACCAGGACTTCTCAGTGCATAGGACAATGCTCAATCCACTGAGCCACACTAGCTGGGCTTATAATTTTAAGGTTTGTATTTATCATTTTGATTATCTTTGTCATAACTCCTTTGTGGAATACATTAAACATTTCTATTTCTTTTTATAGCATGAATTTTGATATGAATAGTGACGTCTACATCTACTTTTTCTTATCTCCATTTCCTCACTTTCAATTCTAAATTTAATAGTTTATATTCCTAGATCTTGTTTGTCTCCCCCCATTCCCTGTCCTATTTATTCAGTGTTCCAGTTGCTGGTGATATAGTGGTGAACAAAGCAACAACCAAGAGAAGAAACATGTTATAGTAGGCAGACATAAGCAATATGTAAATATAATATATATTATGCCATAAGAGTAATAAAGGGGGGAAAAGCAAGTTTTAATAATAGAGGGTGCCAGAGGAAGAGGGTAAATTGAAATATTAAGTAGATTCATCAGAGAAGGATGCATTAATCAGGTACCATTCCAGTAAAGGTATGAGAAAGTGAAGCACTGAGCTTCCTGAATTTCTGTGCATTTCTTGGAAAAGATTACTCCTATTAATCTTTGTTGTTGGCTTAATCATTTATGTATGGATTAATTTATCAACTTTTAACTCTCAAATTTGTTCAGGATTTTTTCTTTCCATTATAATATTTCTCGATTGTCAAGAACTTTCTGATTCTCTTAATGTTCCATTTGCATAACTTTCTGTTCTTATGTCATGTGCACACTGTCTTCTCCGCTCTGAGGAAATATATATAAAGATTTCCTGTCTTTCTTGCATTGCATACATTTAACTCTTACTTTCTTTTGTCTTTCATTTTGCAATGTTTTTTCAAAGGTTATTTGTTCCTATTTCAGACTGAGACATTAAAAATGTAATAAAAATTATGTCAACTGATGAATTATTTATGTAGACTGATAAGATGAAGATCAGGATTTTATACTGGGACAGTCCTAAATATTAGCATTTACAAATATTTTTTTCTGTGGCTCTGTTCAGAGAGGAATCTTTTTTTAAATTTATTTTTATATTGTTGAAAGTATTATAGATGATATACATGAATGACAACCCTTTTGGGTCATAATTATGACAAGGGGCAAGAAGCCTATATTTTCAGTAAAACAGACATTCATTTATTCCCAGTTTTCAGCAGAGGAAGGGGTCTGGCTGGTTTAACTTCTTCTTGCATAGGCTTTACACACCTGCTTGTTTTAAGCTCAAAAGCTCATCCTCAAGAGATTCTGCAGCCAGATGTGACTTGCTTCTGGCTGAATTCCTTCTCAGCAAGCATTTTTTATTTTCTCAGCTATGTTAAAAAGTCCATCCACTCCCCAACCCGCCCCTCACCTTTTTTTACTTCCGTTTCTTCATCTGAAAAACATGAAGAATAATGGCCATCTGGAATTCTTCCCAGGATGGTTATAGACATGGAATAAAATAATAGAATTGAATAAAATAACAGGACTCTTTTTCTTCATTATCTCTTTGTGGTATATCATCTAATACACACAACGTAATATATACAACAGTTACATAAATTCTAGAGCATAGAAGTACTATGTAATAGTAAACCAACACTCAATTCAGAAAATAAGCCATTATCATCTACTTCATCTACCTTTATGGCTGTCTCCTAAACCAATCATTTCTCCTCTTCATAATTAATCCTTTTCCCACATTCCATAAATATAATTTCTTTCCTGTTTAAAATTATTCTATCGTATATTTGTATATTAGTAAATACTATACTATTTAGTGTGATTAGTGCTTTATAAATAGCACCACACCATATTTTTCTTTCTTAATAATATACTTTCATGCTTCATTCATGTTATTGGATAGTTCACTTATTTTCATTGCTGAAAAATACCTTACTGTAATAAAATTCCAAATTTATTGATCTGTTCTCCTATGTATGTATATATATTTTCTTTATTATGAACATGTATCCTAGTACATATATGCACACGTTTTTCTGGGGAAATACCTAGGAGTGGAATTGCTTTTTCAGAAGTTATATGAAAGTTCAGTTTTATAAAATAATGCCAATCAGCTTTTCAAAGGTATTGTATCAACACTAATGTTTATATTCCCAACACTAATGTTTAATTGTATGTATCCACATTACTTCACAGTGTCGTGGCTCCACTTTTTATTTTTTAAAGTTCAGTGGTGATAGTAATGACCTCCTCATACAGTTTTTTTTTCTTAATGTATTTTTATTCTATTACAGTTGATATACAATAGTATATTACTTTCAGGTATACATACTTATTAATGACTATATTATCTATGATGTATTTTATACCCCCATGACTATTCTCTAACAACCGATTTGTGCTTCTTTTTTAAATTATTATTATTATTTATTTTTTAAATTTATTTTTGTTACAGATGTTTCTCCTTTCTCCCCCCATTGACTCCCTCCTCCCTATTCCTTCCCATCCCATCCCCAGTTTTGTTGTCTATGTCCATCGGTTATGCATACATGTATGTAAGTTCTGTGTTTTATCCTTCCCCCCTTCTGAGGAATGTCAGTCTCTACCCTACTTCTATGTCTCTGGGTCTATTTTGTTCATCAGTTTGTTTAGTTCATTATATAGAAATAAGTGAGATCATGTGATATTTGTCTTTCTCTGCTTGGTTTGTTTTGTTTAGGATAATATTTTCTAGGTCCCTCTATGTCACCTTGAAGGATAAGAGATCTTTCTTTCTTACAGCTGCATAGTACTCCATTGTGCATATGTACTCATACAGTTTTAACTTACATTCTTCTGATTAATGAGTTTGAGCTTGTTTTCCATATTTTAATTGACCATTTGAATGAATATCTTCTGGGAAGTGCATGTTTAAATCTTTAGCCCATTTTTCCATTGAATTTCTGTATTATTCTTATAGATTTATGAGTCTCTTTAAAATATATATATTCTGGTCAAACATTTCTTGTTAGTTATTTACTGCAAATATCCTCTTCCAAAGTATGTCTTACCTCTTTACTTTTCTACAGGGACATTTTCATGGACTTTCAGTGTAGTTATATTTATCTATTTTTGCTATATTTCATTTTTAGTATATCTAAGAAATCTTTTCCTAATTAAAATTCATGAAGAGCCAGGCCAGTGTGGCTCAGTGGTTGAGTGTCGTGTCGACCCATGCACCAAGAGGTCGCCAGTTCGATTATCGGTCAGTGCACATGCCCAGGCTGTGGACCTGATCCCCAGTGGGGGGCATGCAGGAGGCGGCCAATAGATGTTCTCTCTCATAAATGTTTCTATGTCTCTCCCTCTTCCTTCCTCTCTCTCTAAAATTCAATAAAGAAAAAAAAATTCATGAAGATATTTTCTTCTGTTATCTTGTATAAATGGTATTGTTTTGACTTTCACATTTAGTATCTTTGACTTGGAATAGATTTTTGGTATGATGTGAAGTCACGCTCCATTTTTCCCTATTTGTATATCCAGTTGCCCAGAATCATCTTTACCATGTGCTTGCTGTACCTTCTTTTTATAAATTAATTATTCACATATGCAGGCTTTCTATTCTGTGTCATTTGTCTATTTATATACCTTTGTATCAATGCTACATTATCTTGATCACTATATATAGTCATATATATACACACTATATAGTTATATATATATACATATATATGTGTGTGTGTATGTATATATATATACATATATACACACACACACACATATATATATACATATATATATATGTAAAGTCTTGATTTTCCTATAGCAGGGTTAAATAAACTGTAGCTAATGGATCAAATTCATCTGACAGGAAAGTTCTCCTGGGCTGCACATGTTTGATAAGATTGATAGTCACTAAGAAAACCAAATCTACAGTGATGAGTCCATGTCATACTGCCCTTGTCAGAGAGTAGAACGTCACAGACGTAATCTTTTCTGAGCATTTTCACTTGGTTTATTAGATATCTTGGAGAAAACTCATGAACTGTGCTGCTGCCAGACCCTGTGTTTAGAATGATAGAGGTCCACCTGACTTTGATTCAAAATTGTGAGAAGGTACCAAGATGAAGGAGTCAGTTCAAGGTGACTTTTCCCAACCATCCTTTGCCCTGGTAGGCAGGCCCATGGGTGGGCTCTGTATGTGCAAGAACAGTGCCCAGCAGACCTTTGGAGCCCTTTGGCAGCCGAAAACTAGAACTGCAATTACAAATTTTCATTCAGCCAAACAGAGAGCTTGAAAATTAAAATTTGCAATGTTATTTTTTTAAAATGACCTTAAATATGATTCACAAAGCATAATTCTGCCAATGCTTTTGCATTTATTTGTTAATAATATGGCATATCATGACTAATTTACATCACTAATAATATAGCACTTAATACCTACTTTAATCATAAAAATTAAAATAAAATTTTAGATTCAAAGTCCAAAAATCATTTTATCTTTAAACACTAAAGGAGAATACTGACATCAGATTAAAAAACAACAACACAGATATCTTGTGGGAATAGTCAGACTGCAACACTGTTTTCTAGGGAATTATTGCTGCAAATTCTATATTTATAATATGATTAATGCATGTTTATGAATGTGGCTCAGAATTAAGACTGCTTGATTTAAAATTTTTTTTTTGTTGGCTAGCATTTGGGTAATAGTTTCTTCTTTTTGTCCATTAAGAGGTTGTTTTAACTCACAGTGACCATATATAGAAGTGAAAATATTCTAACTAAATAGTATATAGTAATAACCTCATTATGCTGATATAAGTTTGCAGTGGCAAAACTATTGAAGAGGAAAACACATGAAATGTATTAACCCATCAAAAGCCATAAGACAAATCTCCTTTATCTACAAAGATAATTTGACAAACTTATTTGATTCAAATGAGCATTAGTATTATCCTGCCTTTATTGATTTTTTTTTCTGAATTTTTATTATATAATTTTTTCCAAGTTCAAGTTTAAAGTGAAACATAAAAACACTGGAATATAAGTCAGAAGTACTAGATTTGGCTATTATCTCAGCTATTGTCTAGCTTTGGGAAAATATTTAACATCTTGAGCATAATTTTTCTTAATGGTATTAAATAATAATATTGCCAGACTTTCTGTGAATTTTATGTGAGGAATGTGAGTGTGTGTGCACCCAATTTAATTGCACAGAAGTCGTATGCTACATAGGTCTTTGCTTTCTTAGGAGACTTTTTTTTTTTATTATTTTTTATCCTCATCAGAGGACATTTTTGCATTTAACTTTAGATAGAGTGGGAGGGAGAGAGGGGGGAAGAGAGAGTGAGAAACATCGATGTGAGAGAGACACACTGACTGGCTGCTACCCACACGACCCCAACTGGAGCTGGGACCAACTGCAACCAAGGTGCATGTCCTTAGCAGGAACCGAACCTAGGACTCTCTGGTCCACAGGTCAATGCTCTAACCACTGAGCCAAACCAATTAATTAAAATTTAATTAAAAGTTAGAATGACTAACAGCCTACTTCTCTTGCTTCTCAGTTCCCTCATTGCATGGCAGGTGGCTAGGTGATACTGTTTTTAATATTAAATTAGTGGTACATAACAGTTTGCAATTTCCTTCTTTAGTAGTCCCTCCTTATCTTCTGGGGATATGTTCCAAGACCCCCAGTGGATGCCTGAAACCACAGATCATACCAAACTCTCTATATACTGTTTTTTCCTATATGCATATACATTTTTACAGTTTCTCTTTGGCATATTCAAATTGCCAATTGCACTTTGAGGCCATTATTAAGTAAAATCAGGATTACTTGAACACAAGCACTGTGATACCATGTCAGTCTGATAACTAGGAAGGCTACGACATGACGGAAGCAGAGGTAGCACATACAGAGTGAATACACTGGACAAAGGGATGATACATATCCTGGGGGAATAGAGCAGGACAGTGTGAGATTTCATCATGCTACTCAGAAAGGCACTCAATTTAAAACTTATGAATTATTTATTTCTAGAACTTTCTACTTGATATTTTCAGTCTGATTAGCCATGGCTAACTGAAACCACAGAAAGCAGATAAGGGCAGCTACTCTATAAACTAAGAAAATAATTGTGTTAATGTATCTTGAGTCTCTATTATATTATTCACATGATGGTAGCACTTTCTTGACTTCTAAAAAGCATGCCTTGGTTAGCAATGGTGCCTATTCATTTGAAAAATATTTAATTAATACTTACTATGTCTCAGGCATTGTTCCTATTTTGGGGGGGTGGGTAGGTAATGGTAGTAAATACATAAGACTATGTCCCTGATTTTTGAGAGAGTAAATTTCAGTAGTTGGAGAATAGTGTGAATTCAAAACTGTGTATTCATTCAAGGCTCATAAAATTTAAGTTAAAATCAACTATAGGTATCTTAAATTTGGTCATTAAGTTGTCTTTTTATTAAATTAACATTTCTAGCTTCAGAAAAAGAATTATGCAAGTATATAATTTTTGGTTCATTTTAGTTCAGTACAGTTCTAAACAAATAAGTAGAAAATAACTTTTTTTTCTACTAGGCTGCATTGACACTGAAGGTATATTGTTTATAAAAATTTAAGTGGGAATAGGAGCAAAGCTTTTCAGCAGCACTGCTTGAAATAATGGTGAGATGCAGATTTTCCAGTCTCTAACCCTGACACCCTAGACCCAAAGGTGAAAAGAAAGGGATTTGATTCTGTGACTGTCCGGCATGATTGAGAAGGATCCCAGGGGGACAAGACCATTACAGCATTAGAACAGGAACTGTGTTAGCAGTAGAAAGGACACACTAGTGCAAGTTAGAAAAAGAGTCATGAAGTGGGAAATGAATTGACAAGCTTTTTAGGTAGACAAAGATGTAAAAACGGGAGATGGGAGGGCTAGAAGGAGAGCAGAATTGCACTGAGGCATGAATGTGGTACAGAGAAAGGGTGTCTAGAAACAACATTGGCAGATAATGCTTCATACTGCTGTGGCCTTTTGACCACTCGTGTCTGACTCGGGCAAGGCTTTAGTGAGAATTTCTAGCTGGATAAGTGAGGGGAAGGGAATTGCTGTTCAAGTCTCTTCAGCAATTACCATGTGTTTTTATACACATCACTTTATTCAATTCATGTCCCTTATTTTAAATGGAAACCAAGGTGTGTAAAGATTGTGATTGAACCAAAGTCCATGGTCTTCTGATTCCCAGCCTGATACTATTTTATAACCTCCTCTACAAGTAACTTAGCTTTTCTTTAGAAGGATTCTACCATCCACTATATTCTTCAAGTGAGATCATAAACCATTTTAATTACATTTTATTCCATCCCATCCCATCCCATCCCATCCAATTCCATTCTGACACCAAATTCTGCTTAGAAAAAAATGCATGACTCATTCATATCCAATGTATACTGTCCTTATTACAAATGTAATTTTTTCACCTATCTTAAAATGCTTGTTAAATTGCGAGAGTCCAAGAAAATTATATCTAGTAAGCTGTGCAGGTGTATGCAAGAACAGATATTTCCTAAACTTAATTTTGAGGCTGGAAATATTAGAATGGCAACATGTTGAATATAAGTACTGCAATCTTTATTTCTCATCTCTGTTTCAGCAAAGAATTTAATGATGTTTCTTCCTTATAAAAAGAAAGTCTTCTCTGATAGGGTTATTAATAAGCTGATGCATGAAGGGAAAACATACGAGGGGAAGAGGAAGAATTCCAGTAAAAGTGGCCAAAATGTCTGCAGTGTAAAAGACATCAGTTCTTCAAGAACTTAAAGAAGCCAGTGCGACTAGAATGCAGAGAACTGAGAGCTCAATGATGTTAAGATGAGGCATGGTAGGAGGAAGACCATAGGATCTGGAAGACCATGGCAAGAATTTTGGTCTTCATCATAAACTCAGTAGGAAGCCAGCCAATGGATTATTTTTATAAAGAGGGGGAAGTATGGTCTGATAAAGTTAGGCAGATAATTTTTAGATAACTCTGTCTCTAGGTTGAGTAGTGATTGGAAGGAGATAAGAGTAGATGTAGAAAGCCAGTTAAAAAGCTGTGGCAATAGCATAGCAGAAAGACTGCGGTGACTTTCACTAGGGTGGTGGCCCTGGAAGAGGAAAGAAAAAAACAAAGAGGGCGTGCATTGTGGAGAAAGACTCAACAGGGTGGATTGAACCTGAAGGGAAAAAAAGACTCCAGAATACATCCACTACAATTGGATGGATGTTGGTAGTATTCAATGAGGTATAGAACACTGGGAACGACACCCATATTTAGTTTTGGATATGGGTCATTAAGTTATCCCAATAGAAAGCTTATATAGAGATTGAAATATATAGTCTTGACATTCTGAAGAATGGTCTCGCCTAGAAATAAAATTTGAGAATCATTAGTATATGGGTGGCAATCAAAGCCTTCAGTGGGAATGTAACTCCATGAGAAAAAGCTTTTGAATGGTAAGAGGAGGGCTAAGTCTGAGTTTTGAGTTACTAAGAGAGTGCAGGTGGACAAGCCTGTAAAATGGTAGAGCAGAGCACAAAAGTTAGAGTGGTTAGCAATATTGAATCCTACTGAGAAGTCAAGAAAAATAAAAACCCCCAAATGGCAATTTTCTGCTGATATTGTATGTAGGGTTAAGTAAATGGCCCAAATTGTCCATTGTTCATGTCAAATAGAGTGCTTTATCTAAAGTTGTTTAATGGCAAAGAGAGGAAGTGAATATTTGTGTGCAGAACATTCTGAGGTGTTATTTGGAGGCAAATATGAGGATACAACTGGGGACTCTAGGAAACAGTTCCAAGAAAAAGAGACTAGAAACTAGTCTTGGAGGAACTGACTAGCAGTAGCACTAAATTAAATTTCTCTTGGTCTTCCATTCTCAGCATGGTTTTCTATGGCAATCAGGTGTAAATGGTTCTGCCAGGTGAATACAATTACGGCCATTTGTCTTACTACACTTACATGTCATATAAGGAGGCCCACATTACTTTGGCTTATCTTGTCTCTATTTCAGTTCAAAGCTTTTAAAAATGTTTTGCAAACAAAGAAAAATACATATTAAAGCTAAATATGTGTGAGCAAATTATCACTATATAAATTAGGAATCAATTTAGAATAGAAGAACATGATACATTTTAAAATATAGAAACCTATTTTGTCCTGGTGGAGAACACAACAGGCTGCATTATAAAGCTATACAAATCAAATAGTAATCAAAAATAAAATATATGACTTTGTGAAGTTCAGCATAGTCTTGTACATCTATTTTTCTTACTGAATACAGTAGACATAAAATAATAAACCACTAAACTGAAAATATAACACTTTTTTATTTATGAAAGATAGTAATGCATTGATTTTGATCTTCATACATACTGTCTGATACTGAAGGAAAAAACATCCGATGTAATATTTTGACCAACAAAAAGTGGAGGTGGTTTTCCTAAAGTGACTTTAAACCATGGTTGTTGATGCAAGCACCAAACCCTGGCACAGGTCCTCTGTGTACAGTTATGTGCTCTGTGAGGTGACACTTAGTTTGCCATCACTATTCACTCACTGATTATTTTGGCCGAGTATTAAATTCACTGGGTTTTGATTTCTAGGAAGAAAATGATTCTAAGGGTTCAGAATTTGTTAATTAATGGTTTTAAAAATGCCTTCTTGATATATCTTCTGGTTCATTCTAATATTCTTTTTGAAATAAAAATAAAAATATCAACATTAATTCAATTTTAGGTCTCAAGAAAAATACAGGCTGAAATGACAACCTTTAGAAATCACATGCTATTAATGCATCACAAAACTGGAAAAGAATTAAAGCTTAATTATTCATTAAATATTTACTACAGTTCTGGGTTTGATTTGATTAGCTTATGTTGGTTTCCTGGAAAGATAATACAAGTTTGGATTCATCTGTGCCCGGAGTTACTGATTATTGTGGGTCATTTGTTCTGAGCATCATCTGAACTTGCAGATGTTTAACTTTCCCCAAGCATTTATGACAAAACAAAGCAGGATTGCTTGCTCATGGAAGCGAGCAGTTTAGCACAAAGGTTCTATTTTAAGCTAACAAATTCCACTTAGGACAGCAATGCTCTAAGCAGTAGGCAGCGAGAACCAAATACGTGACTCATGGAAAATGATAATATTTTGAATATCCTACCAGAGAACAATTTCTATGTTTCTGAAAGACTATGAAGATGGCCAGCCAGCCTTGTTAGCTATTGATCATTTCATTATATTCTACTGCTTCAAATTATGCTATTTACACAAACAACAAACTCACAGAGTAATGAAAGTAATAATGTGCCCCTCTCTCTCTTACACACACACACACACACTGTACATGTGTGTCAAATTGTTTGAGCTTGATTCTACCACTTGTTTAGGCACATTAGCACAAGGTATTTTTGCTACACCTTTTCATGTACAGAATAAACAAATACTAGAAACCTTGGAACTACTAATAAAAACAGAAGAGAGTAAGGGGAGAACCTATACATTTTGTAGATATTCTTTCTATATTTAGTTATGGTCTATAATGAAGCAAAGCAGAATGAAAAATATTGATACCATGACTCATTAAATTATGGTTTAATAAAATTCACATGCTTTAATCCACAAGGCAATGTAATAATATTAATTTTAAAATTTTATTTACATTATGGAACATGAAAGTGAGGAAGTTCTTGATAGGGTGAATAAGAGAGTTACTCTCCTCTTCCATCAAATATTTTTTGTGCACATATTCTCTCCATAGACAGGTGTTCTTTCATGGAGACATTTTAAACTGATAAGAACAGATACTACATTTGATCTTAGCCAAAAGGGTGAGAAGTGATCATGGAGGTGTTTTAAAATGGCTGGAAAACAATTATTTTAATGTCTTGTTTGGCTTTTCCTCTTCCTGTATCAACATTTCACAGGATGCTTCATACTTTTGAATACTATTAATAATCACGTTAACACAAATTTTATTTTGGTATCTAGGGAGAGAGTTGGAAACCAAAGGAACATTTGCTATTTGCATGTCTGGATGATTGACAACCTGTTTGTACCTACTCTGCTGGGTATGATCTCAAGTTGTGTGGGTCATAGTGCACTGTAAGGTAGCTGTTCTCAATAAGTGAGTTGAGACTCACTGTGTCACAACTGTGTATTGCAAAAAATAAATTACAAATATATGTTATTAAAAATAGCACAATCAAATCAAATTGAAAAACTTTATCAAAGTATCATTCTAATTTTCCATTTTCCCTTGCATTCAGATATCATTTTTGGGTGGAAAATATAATAATAGAATAAAGTACAAGCACAAGGAATTAGTCATAATTTTGGGTAGGCACATGAGAAAGTGTGTTGCATATATTAACATCATATGTGTGTGTTCTGGTGTAAAAGTTGTAGAGTCACTGATTCTAAAGTTTTATATATCTATATAGAGATACAGAGATATATAGAGAGATATTTTTATATATATTTCCACATGCAATATATGTGTATATATGTACGTGCATCATATATAAAATAGAAAAATTACATTTCTCTTGATCATAGCACTTTCATTACTGACCACACCGTATATAACTCTCTTAACTTAATAATCTGCTTATTATAATAAATAAACAGCTTGAAAATAAGGTCCATACATTGCATTTTTAGTGACTTATGGAATGGCTGACATTTTCAAGCTCATTTGAGTGAATGCACAATGATTTGACACTTAGGTATTTGCTTGCTCAATACTATAGACAGATAATGCAAATTCTAATTACATTTGATTGGCTGCATATGATACAACTATTTCATTTATTCTTCCAAATTCAGTCTACATCTGTCCCTGCTCTGAGTTATGCTACAAGAGGTTGAATGCTGTGGTCTATACCAATTTTGTCTGTGAGGATCTCTGGTAGGAGTGAGGAAGGGCGGAGAGTGAGGTCAGGACATTTATTACCCCAACTCATTTGGTAGCTCTGTCATTGCCTGGCTGAATCCTTAAGTGAAGGTCACAGCTTTGTCTGGTGGCCATCCATACAAAGCACTTTCTCTTCCTCCTGACTCCCATCACCCTGGTTCCAGTAACCTGTCTCTACTCCCACCTCCTCAGGCCTAAAGATGGTGATGGTGCCCAGCTCGGTGATGTTACGAGGCTGGTATCTGAGGTCTCCCTTAGTCTATTACTGCTCCTAATTTGTACATTAAACTTTGTCATAGGTATGTATGTACAGGGAAAAATACTATACATAGGTTTTGGTATTATCTATGGTTTCAGGCATTCACTGGGGATCTTGCAACAATTCCCCTTTGGATAAGGGGCAGAGCTGTAATATTCAGCTGTGCTTATTCTAATCTGAGTGGAAGTAAAATCCTAAATATTAAATACAATCCTGTATTATTTTGCTTGATTTTTACTTGATGCAGTGAGTTTAGGGCCTAATTTTCTTTGGAAATGTTTAAGTAAATACTTTTGCTTTATTCAATTGCCAGGAATCAGCAGTAGACCACTGTTATGGACTGCATGTTTGTGTTGCCCCCAAATCCATATGTTGAAACCCTTACCCCAAATATGATTATAGTTGGTGATGAGACATTTGGAAGGTAATTAGGCCACAAGGGCAGAGCCCTCATAATTGAATTCGTCCCCTTATAGAAAGAGATACTAGAAAGCATGATTCCTCTTTCTCTCTCTGCCGTGGGAGGACATGGCCAGGAAGAGAGTTCTCGCCAGGAACCAAATTGGCCTTCATCATCTTGATCTTAGACTTCCCAGTCTCCAGAACTATGAGAAATAAATTTCTGTGTTTAAGCCACTCAGTCATTGATATTTTTTATAGCAGCCTGATCCAACTAAAGCAACTACATACATTTATTTTTTGTAGAATAACAGTAGTTATATGATGGTGTTACTCCAAGTGCTCTAAGTAACACACCAGTGGATCTCAATTTGGGACTAGGCAAGAGAAAGTTCAGAGTCTCTGCATAGTCTAAAAATACCAGTAAACTTAAATACAGAGGCAGAAGTTACATGGGAAAAGGTTTTTATGTATGTGTGTCTGGAAGAGAGGGTAGAGTGAGTATTTTCTTATTGTCAGGAACTATCTCAAAGAAAAAATAAATGTGTCAATTGTAGCACGTTCTACTTAGAACTCTGCATTTATCCGTTTAGTACATGTCCTTTGAAGGTGTGAGGAACCTCATTTCTTTTATAGGGTAATAAGGAGTACTGATTAAATCCTAACAATAACAGATTGTCAAATAAGGAGAGGGGTGTGTTTATATCTAATAATTCAAGGCAATTTTTCTACCCATCTACTCTTTGCGTTCCTCCATACCCATTTTCCTTACTCCCACTGAACTTATTCTAGTTGGTAGAAAAGACAAAATATATATCAAATAAATAAGAACACATAGATGAACTAGGGGAGAAAACAAAGGCTGTGAGAGGGTTTTGAAGTGATAGGTAAAAACACCTAATCTGTGTTTTAAATGTGTCTCTCTAGCTACTGTGTGAAACAGACTGTAGTGGGGGCAATTTTGGCAGCAAATGACTGGTAGGAGGCTATTGCAATAATCCAGTTGAAAAGTGACTTTTGGGGACTAGAGTGTAGATAGTAGGGTTAATAAGAAGAACATGTAGAATTATATATTTTCGAAACAGGAAAAAGGAAATTGAGGAGTCAAAGATGACATACATGTTGGTGAGGTGGTCTTACCATTTTTAGTGCTACCACAAAAAATAAAACAAACAAAACAAAATAAAATACCTGATGCTTAATCTATTCTGTAGACAAAGAAAATAATATGGTTACTTTCCCAGTTATACAAGATAATCACAAAAAATTAACTCAATGGATACTCGATAAATGTTGTCAGGTAATATGCAATAGTTGTTTGATGTTTTGTTAAATCACATTAATTTTCAGACATCCCTATATGTTTTCATAGTTTTCTGAAGGAATACTAGAAAGGAGACTAAGCAGGTCAAGCATTCTTTGATTAAACAGGAACTTCATAGAAATTCCACTGTTACCTCTCATAATTTCTTTCTGTAGTAGACATTAGAACACCCTCTGCCAAGGCCATAAAGAATCTAATCCATTGAGTTAAAGATGATGGAAACCATTTCATTTTGTCCCAAAACAAGAGTAGTTTTTCGGAAACAGAATTGAATGGAAGCATACTAGAATGACCAGTGGTTTTAAAAATGGAAAGTAACGTGCTGCTACATTTATCTGTCTCTCTCTTTTCAATTCATAATGTAATAGACTTTAAATTAATGGTTACATTGTCAAATATAGAAATCCTTCAGATTTGTACAAATTCCATTGATTAGAGAATATTTTATTCGAGCAAAACTTTACTTTTAATGAATTTGAGATTTAGAAACTTGTGTGAAATTCAGAGTGCTTTTCCTTAAGCAATGTTGCTAAATATAACAGAAATAGTCTTGCTTGTGGACATTTCCAAACTTGCTGCTGACTACTGTATTATTTTGAAAGTTAGAAACTAGACCAAGGATAGAAATAAGCAAATCTAAGTCTAAGGCTGTCTTGAGGTGTTCCGAATAACCAGTGTATGAGTTAACTGCCTTTTAGTTAGAGCAAGGTCTAGGATTTTACAAGGTTTTCATGCTGAAGTATTTTTGATGTTCTTCATGTAATATCCCACATTTCACAGATATTGCTTGCTCTACACTAGGGGTTAACAAAGCATAGCCCAGTACCTGGTTTTAATAAATGAAGTTTTACTGGAATGCAGTCACGACATTCATTTAGAGTTTCAACCAAGACACGATGGCCCACCAAGCAAACAATGTTTACTATCTGGTTCTTTGCAAAGCAAGTCTGCTGACCTGTGCTCTATTCTATGGATCCATA
Source organism: Molossus molossus (assembly GCF_014108415.1). Lineage (NCBI taxonomy): Eukaryota > Metazoa > Chordata > Mammalia > Chiroptera > Molossidae > Molossus > Molossus molossus. The sequence goes on from NW_023425350.1 coordinate 40,277,629, forward strand.
CTCCACCGCAATGCTCCAGGTGCTGTCCCCTCACAGCTCCCCCAGAACCACGCAATTGTCCCTAAATTTCACCCTAATGGAGGCATCAGCCTGCGACTAAAGACACAAAAGTGTGGCTAAGACCAGATAGTGATATTTAACAAAGATGTGCAAGGCCAAGTTAGGACTGTAGCTTATGAGAAGGGCAGTGATAGAAAGGTAATGTTCTGTTTCCTGATCTGTGTTGGCTATGTAGGTATGTTTGATTTGTGAGAGTTCATGGAATTGCACACTCATAAGATATGCACACATCACTATTTAACTGAAAGTAAAACCAATATATTGAGAGCATGTGCTTAAGTTGACAGAAAAACAAACACATTTCAAGCAGGGTTCTATTTCACTTAGTCAAGGGCCTTGCTTCTCTGTTTGGGATTCCCTAGTTAACTTTTTTACTTAGAGGCAAATTTTTAAACTTGATATATTAATTTAAGTATAGCTTTGCCAATATAATACTTAGGCACAGGCCATGCTTTTCTGTATGGGATACCCTTCTTTTTTGTTAACCTTAGCTCAGGACTGGAGGCACCATTCAGTTGTATGGGAGCTCCCATGGATCTTCACCCAAATCCAGACTCCTCACCCCCTACTTTTTCAAAGAGAGACGAAAATGTCCATTCTGAATAAGTATTTTCTTTAATGAAATGACCAAAATGCCTATAAAAGTACTCCTCCCACACAGCAAAACAAAAGCAAAAAAGTGATTGACCTTATGATGACTAGTTCTCCATTCCCTGGCAGCTATTGGCTAATGTACACTTTCTCTGCTTTGAAGTACCAGTTTGTCCATCAGGAGACGCTCACAGATCTGATGGAAAATCATTGATGGCATGCTAACAAAAAATGTGGGAATCAACACTCCATCTCTGTGAGGCACTGCTTCTTGTTTTATGTGAGAACCTGAGCCTGGGTAGCTTTATAGAAAAGCTATTCTAGGCAGGGACCTCTTCTAAGGTACCGTACCCCAAACGGTTTTTAACAAGCACCACTGTGTCTGGTGTAAATTGGTCATACACACAGATGAAAACAACACTTGGAAACTACATCTTCAGTTTAAACTGAGATTTTTTTTAGCTGCTACCACTGAAAAATGAAAACTAAAATTACCCTGATATACTTAAAATGACAAGCATTCACTCTGAGGCTGTTTCCCTGAAGCACCTGTTGGTTCATTCAACCTTAAAACCATGAAAGTCGGATCATGAACCTTCACAGATCTTTGCACTCAGAAATTGCTCCAAGCACCTCTGCCCTTCCCTCCCCCAGATACACACACCATGTATTATGAAACTATTCTTTTAATCCCTCCTAACTTTCCGTCATCCTGGGCTTGGATGGGGAGTCTTGTGTTTATATGCTTTAGGTAGGGGGCTTTCCCATGATGCTGCTCCCGGGAATGGCTGGCGACCCTCATACTTGGGCTCATAGGCCTGCACCCCAACTAGGCCTATAGTTTCTCTCTGAATCCAAATAGTGTTTTTGCTTCTTTGTTTGTTTTTTTCAAGGGAGTTGGGAAAACAGGCAACGATGCTTTAATCCTCATGTCATGTCATCTCTAACAAAGCTGCTAGCTGTTGTCTTTGTAAATGAGTACTCTCCCTGGCTCTTCTTGTTTAGTTGTAGATATCATGCTGTTAAATAAAACACTTTCACATTTATGGATATGATCCTCACAGTCTGAAGAGCCCTGTTCAACATGGATTTATATTTGAGGCATGATCTGCAAATGCTATATATTATCCCATAATTTAATATGACAGTGTTGCTTGAGTTCCCCTGATTACTAGCACCTGTGCTAGAAGAGGGTGCAGGAATGCAAAAAAAGTATAGATAAGCCCTGGCCAGCTTGGTTCAGCCATTAGAGCGTCAGCCTGTGGTCCAGAGAGACCCGGGTTCGGTTCCCGCTAAGGGCACGTACCTTGGTTGCAGTTTGTCCCTGGCCCTGGTTGGTCATGCGGATGGCAGCCACTCGATGTGTCTCTTTCACATCGATCTCTCTCTCTCTCTCTCTCTCTCTCTCTCTTTCCCCCTCTCCCACTCTATCTGAACAAAAAATGGAAAAATGTCCTTGGGTGAGGATAAAAAAAAAAAAAAAAGTATACATAAAACACAGTCTCCACTCACAAGAGTCTCTGTGTAAGTCGCTGCCTAGTTGGATTTCTAGGACTATGGTAGAGTGACCAACTGTCCTGGTTTCCCCAAACCTGAGGGGTTTCCTCATCTATGGACTCTCAGTGGTAAATCTGGGAGTCCCAGGCAAACAGGAACAGTTGGCCACCATATTGGAGACATTGGTTTACTTTCCTGACAACTTTCTCCAGAAGGAGATTCTAAAGTCTCTGGGGAAATACAATATAAAGGATGATCTAGCATACAGTCGATTAAACTCTGCCCAGCTGTCATCACACCAGGGATTGATGGACCATCCTTCAGACTGTAGTTCAAGTGTTGCTTCTTCAGGACAATCTTCCTATACCTTCCTGAATAGGGCAAACTCCCTGTTTTGGAGTCTCATATCACAGTGTCCCTTGCTTTTTTTTAAAAGCACTCGTCACAGCCACCATTTTACAATTTTATAAATTAGATACTGTAATTATTTTAGGGATGTCTGTCGGCCTCTCTATGTTGTAAACTCTAGGCAGGGGCTATTCTGATTTTGCTTACCACTTTGTATCCAGTCAGTTGAACAAAGGGATACTGAATAAAGGAATAAAGAAATCACTGAAATGTTAATTTGAAAAATAATAAGAGACCAACTATTTGGAATTTGGGAGAATTTCTTTTGCTACATTAGTACTAGGAGGAATTTTTAAAGAATAAATTTTGACTTGCTTTTGTTATGTAAACATTTAAAGTATTGTGTTGTAGACACCACTGGACAAGATTATATTTGCTTTTTAATTATCAGCACGTAAATAAAGAAAGACATATAAATATATAAAATGTTTCAGACCCATAATGGATTTTTATTGTGATAATGTGCAGCGATGTGGATAATTTCAGCCTGAATGAAGTTTATTTCCATAGTACTGCATGCACTGTTTACAAATCAAGATATTGACAATAACTATTATTATTATAATATTGTTTTCCTTTGCTGGGGCTGCTATTAGTATTTTTTTCCTTTGCAGATATGGATGTTACATAAAGTGTTGCTTTTCTGTAATATTGGGAAAGCTGAAGCTGTTTCCATATTCGATTTTTTTTTCATCCTCGCTGGAGAAATTTCTGCATTTATCTTTAGATGGAGCGGGAGGGAGAGAGGGGGAAGAGAGAGAAAAACATCGATGTGAGAGAGACTCATTGATCACCACCCACATGACCGTAACCGGGCCGGGACAAACTGCAACTGAGGTGCGTGCCCTTAGCGGCAACTGAACCCGGGACTCTGGTCTGTGGGCTGATGGTCTGACAGCTAAGCCAAACCGGCCAGGGCTGTTTCCATATTCAATATGAAGTTGAAGTTGGGATACATTATGGGTTATCAATTCCTATGTGCATGTGTCAACTAATGGCATTCTGTGTTCATAATGGTGTTTTTCTTTCCTGAACACTATAATGAAACAGGGCCAGCAAAATGAGCATCCACCCGAGAAAGAGGAGAGGTCATCTATGAACCTTGTTCTAAAAGGTCACCATCAAGTTGCCTAAAAATCCCAGAGGAAAATAATCAAAACAGCTAAGGATTTTTAAAAATTTCCTTATGCTGATGTTTTTAGTAAGCATGGCATCTGCTCAAATGCTTGGTTACTGAGCTGAAGTTAGGAAGAGCTGTGCCATTAAAAATCTATCTAGATGAGTGGTTCTCACTCTTGGCTACACATTGTGTCATCTGGGGGCCTTCAACAACACCAATGCTAGGCACCACCCCTCAAGATTTGGACTGAATTGACTAGGGATGTGAACTGGGCAGCAGGGGTTTTGAAAACCTCCCAGGTGATTCTAATGTGCAGCCAAGTTAAAAATCATTGATGTAGGACAATTCTGACTAAGAGGGACTTTAGATATATTAAAAACGGAAGCTCCTCTGTATGATGCTGATTTTCCTTTGTATTTCTTTGTAACTGCTATTCAAGGAGTGTACTCCCCAGACTAGCAGCATCAACATCACCCGAGAGCATATTAGACACGTAGAATCTAAGACCTACCAAATCAGAATCTGCACTTAATATAAGTCTCAAGTATTACAGATGTTTCTTAAAGTATGAGAAATGTATGTTTCTAGCACATTCATTTCTCTGTTGTTTTTCTCCTTGCGACAGCCTGCTTGTCTTCTGCTATTAAGTGGATAGCAGATATCACTGGAATGGATGTCCAATCTCTTTTTGTGAAAACAGTGAATCCTTTAAGTTTTCTAATTTGGGAGCTTCTAAGTCAGATTGCCTGTCCACTGTGTCCATTTCTTGGACTACTAAAATACACTTCTAATTATGAAAAAAATCCTTTTGTATACAATTTTACAAAAATACCGATTGGTTTTTATTAGGTACAGTTCCCCTGGTGTTATTGGATCATACATTAAAGCATTTTAATATGTATTTCAAATTCCTGTCCATTTTCCTGCTGAAAGGTATTTCAGGCATTCAACAACATTTTCTTTTTTCTGAAGACTGATGTTTCATAGATAAAATGCTCTTGAATGCTTCCAATATTTTATCTTGTTTGGAACCTTCAACAAAGGACATTCTCTAAGAGCTCAGTGTTAGCTGTGAGGAATGACATGGAACTTTCTGTTATAGAAATAGGGACATTTTGCATCTGTCTGAATGGATGATTTTGTTATTTAAGTCATTAAATAACATTAGTAGAACCACTTTGATGCAGCTTTATTCATCATTGCAAATTACAGAGTAACGGACCAATAATAACACATTTTGAGTAGTTCTGTCTCCTTGTTCTGGAATTAATTATAAAGTGGTCTCTTGTCCGCTGAAATCAGTTCTTGTCTTTAGTACTGAGCTCCATCTAAGTTGGCATTTTATCTACTCCATGCCCTCCCCTTGACAGAGTCCTATGGCTGTACTTTATATTGTAAGTTGACAGAAATAACATGAAACAAGCTTGCCTGGTATCCTACAGTGACAACAATGAATTGGTTTAGCATCAAGAATGATGATGTGGTGTCAAGTTCCCAACCATGTGGTTTTCTCACAGATCTTGTGACATTTGTAACAGTTGGCTCATTGCTAGTTGTATTTTTTTTTTATAATGTAGTGCCAGTAGAAATTATTTTCTGCAATTGAAATTTGTCATGCATGATAAAGAGACACAGGGGCCTTTTGAAAAGGGGAAACACTGACAGGGATGGGAGACTTGTTTTGCCTTTCACGCTAACTTTGTTAATGTAAAATAAAGTCAGCGTGGACATGAGTGAAGGTTGAACTCCCTCATTAGAAGAGATTCTTCACATAACTGTATATAATACCATCACATTCCTGAGTCCCTGATCACTTACATTAAGGGCATGTTTCCTGGCTATGTTGTGCCACACTGGGAATGAAACGCTCAGAGTTCATGATTTGTGAAATGTGGTGTTCATGCGACATAGTTCTTTTAACAACTTTCTTCTTTATCATGCCTTGAAGTCTGTGTTGTCTTCTAATTTCCACCCACAAAATCATACATAAATTCTTGCTCTCTGCCTGGCCTCTTTGGACTGGTGATTTATTTGGATGTTTGATCTGGGCTTTTTAATTTTGCCAGCCAATTTACTCATATCATTTTCTTTCATTGCTGCTCCTAGAACCCCAGGCTAGAACTACTTGACCTCAGATTTCTCTTAATCTTGGAGGAGAAACTGGACACAATCTGACTCCTATAGATTTTGGGTCTTTTGCTTGCCTCGAATTAGAGCTAAAGCTAAATGAAGCAGTAAGATTTGTCCTTGATTGTTCTCTTTAGGTAGAGCTCTCCCAGGAGCTTTAGGTTGCGTTCCTGGCCCTACTGCTCTGAACACATGAACCACTTTTTATTTATTTATTTATTTATTTATTTATTTATATTGTTTTTATTGTTTTTATTGCTTTTAGAGAGAGAGGAAAGGAGAGCAAGAGAGAGATAGAAACATTGATGAGAGAGAGTATCAGTTGGCCACCTACTTCATGTTCCCCAATGGGGATCGGGCCCACAACCCAGGCATGTGCCCTGACTGGGAATCAAATCGGCCACCTCTTGATGCATAGGTTTATGCTCAATCAGTGAGCCACACTGACCGGGCACATGAAACACTTTTTAGAACTGATGTAAGCCTTCTAGAAATGATGAGCAATGTGTGTGATGAAAAGGTGAGTGTGACCTGTAGGGATGTTAAACTTCATTGTGACTTAATTGTAAATCATTGTAAATTCCCCAGACTTGACTCTTCCCTATAAACGTTCACTTTAAAAGAAAGACATGTTTATCATCTCTGTAGGTAGCTGCTCTTTTCTAGTTGCCAAAGTCCTTGATTCCTGTATCTCACTCTGCTGCACTCCAGTCCTAGAGTTGGGCAAGGATTCAGGGTGTTCCTAATCCAGTGGGAACCTACTGGCCCTCAAACTCATGTTTATTTCTTGGAAGCTGGTTCTGGAAGCCGCAATAGGAAAGGAGACTATTACCATCACATCCATCTTTAATTTTGGAGATGCTACCTCCAAAATGTTGAATACCTCATGAGAGTGTGATCTGGCCTGTAATGATGGTGATGAGCCCAGAGTTCAGGTGACATTGGGTCTTGAAAGTCAACAAAAGCAACTTCATGTGACTATCAGATGTATCAGTGCTCATAATTATATAACCTAAAAATCCAGAGTATCTGAGGGCAATATTTTTTGTTTGCTTGTTTGTTTTAAATCTAATATTTAATTGAGGACTTACTATGCCAGGTACTGTCTTAGTTGCTTTGCATATATTATCATGCTTAATCTTTACAGCTGAGTTGCTATGTTTACTTTATCTTCCTGCATATGAGGAGATTCAGGCTTAGAAAGATTACATAACCAGCTAAAAGTTCATCTAGGTACTACTTTGCTGAAACTAGTTTTTGACCCAAGGGTTGTTGACTTCAGAGACCAAGTCCTTAGCCACTGTGTGATTCTGTGCACCAGGAAGAGCTAAAGAGGCTTTGTCAAGATGGTATGTGAAAAAAGAGCCCACCTGGAAAAGTTTGCATCAGAGTATTCAGTTATCCAATGACATTTCTTTTTAATTTTTATTTATTTATTTATTTATTTTATTTATTTTATTTTTTTTTATCATCCTCACTCGAGGACATTTTCCAATTTTTTGTTCAGGTAGAGTGGGAGGGAGAGAGAGAGGAACAGAGAGAGAGAGAGAAACATCGACGTGAAAGGGACACATCGAGTGGCTGCCACCCGCACAACCAACCAGGGCCGGGGACAAACTGCAACCGAGGTACGTGCCCTTAGCGGGAACTGAACCCGGGTCTCTCCAGACCGCAGGCCGATGTTCCAACTGCTGAGCCAAACCGGCCAGGGCTCTTTTTAATTTTTAAAATTAGCTTATTTGGGTAGCATTGATTAATAAAATGATAAATTTCAAGTGCCATTTTCAAAACTTTGAAGACCACCTGCAGAGGTTTCTGGTAACAATACACCATCATCTATGACAGTTGGTTCTTGGTCATAGTTTAACTTGAGAGGCTGCTGCCCATCATTTCATTCTTCACATGTTCCTGAAATATCATTCATCCATACCTAATCTCCAAGCTACCATGTTAAAATGTTGGCAAAACTGTCCTAGTAATGGTTGGCACCCCACTGAATACGGCACATTTCATCTTCTGTGCTGAGCACCAAACTGTCATTCTGTTTATAAATAAGACCTTATATTACTGCTTGTTTTCAGGACAACAGATATCTGACTCCAGCCTCCAGGTACTTTGGATTTGACCTTCTGAGCCTTTACTAGTGATCAATGACTGGAAGTATACTAACAGGGCACTTAGTGTTAAAGGGGCCTTGAGTAACAGCACATAGTTTCTATAGTAAGCTTTACTTGTCATTTCTCACTGTGTTTCCACTCAGAAAACATACTTTCACAGAAATTAGAGCTTTTATTCCTGGTGTTCCTGAACTGATGCCTCATCAATTTGTTCAAAGACGGGAAACTATTGCCTGATCAGAATTACTTCCAATATGCTAAGCTGAATGTTCCTTGGTCTCCATAACACATTCTCTCATTATTTAGGTAAAAGATCACTAATGCTTGGCATGTTTGTCACGGCTCTCTTCTTATATCCATGAAAGTGATAGCTAATCAATCATAGTACGGCATCACCCTGAACTTGGCTGTAATTGCACATTCTTCACCAGAGTTCAAGGAGCTTCTAGCAATTGATAAACGTTGGGATATAAGATGAAAACTTCTTGCCATTTCAAATTGATGATCTAGATTTGGCTGTCTGCCTGGCTCTTTGTTTCAGTTTTGCTGTCTCTTGGTCTAGCTCCTTGGTTTCCCTTGCTGCAGCTCAATCGTGTTTCCCTTTTTGACTCCTGCTATAGTCTTCATCAAGTGGATTCTAGTGTTCATGCTCCTCTCTCCCAATGACCTGGAGCTGTAATCAGAATTTTGAAAACCACTACACATTTCTCCCAGAATAAATAGACTCATAGTAAAAAAAAAAAAATATTTTACCACCTCATAATCTAAATGAAATATCCATAAAATGAAAGAGAAAAATAAAGAGTTCATGACTTTAGAATGAGAACAAGAGAAGAGGGAACATCAAAGCCAATCAAAAGAGAAAATGATTGAGCCAGACACATGAGAAAATGATGATGGCTTTTGTTAGTGTATCTTCTTTTCTTCCTTTTAATCATAAAAGGATGATTAGTATATAGTATAGTTCATATTTAACCAAAAATAATTTTTCGCTAAACATTAAACTTGTTCCAGTGGCTCTATTCCCCTCCATCTCACTGGGGGAAATGGTAAGGGGAGGGCGTGTGAAGGGGGAGGTTATAAAGGGATTTCAATTTCCTTTAGTAGACTACTCTCTGATTATTTTCACTAAGTTTCCCTCAAATAAATAGGCTCAGATAGTCTATCCAAATCTTTTCACTATGCAAATAGGCCCCAAAATATCTATCTTGCTTAAACTTTATTTTCAACATTTCTTGTTTTCAGAGGTACAAAAAAAAAATCAAAAGAAGTCTTCCCTGAATCCCTCAATATATTTTATTAGAACTAAAAATTTCCTAGAAATAGATACTATCTCAATGATGTTTCATGTCTTGGCTGTTTGGAATGAAAGATCAAATGAAAGAAAACAACAACAACTATGTTGTTATGATCTTTCAGAAGTGTATATTTTTGTATATAATATGCTAACAGATTCCTTCTTTTAATTTATATTTTATTTGTGCATTGTAACATATATCTCAAAATTAGCCTCAAAAACAGTCAGACCAGACTGATTAAATCTTAGACTTTAGACATGTGAATGTTTGTCTGAAAGAAACACTATATAAATGTATGTCTATTCCAAATCTGAGTATCATTTACATAAACAAACATTATTTATCAAGGAGAAATTTAGTCTAGATTTTTTAAAAATAAGTGATTTAAAAAATAGTGTACACAGGTTATGATTAAGGTGACAGGGACTCAAGTCTTTTCTGTTTCATTTTATCGTATTACTTATAATCTGTAAACAAAGACTAATTTGACTGATCAAATTACAGATGCTAGAAGTGCCAGATGAAGGCTACTCCTTAATCACTTGATTAAATTATTAAAGAAACATTCTGGTGTCTCTTCAATCACAAAGGAGATACATCACTCTCATTAGGAAGCAAGGGAAAGCACAAACAAAGTTGGGAACTAGAATAAATTTTCTTGTGGTAGTACAGTTTTAGGGAATTAAAATTGCTTGTATAAATGTACTACCTGTATTATGCCACTAATGTGATATTTGTATGTGTGCATACATTCATGTTATCTATTATTTAGGTATATATAAGGCTCCAAATGAGACTCACAGTCTTTATTTTTTCATTATTATTTTTATATGGAAAAAATGTAATTTAAAAAGAAGTAAAAAATAAATGGTGGTTCTTAGTAACCTAATCATGTCCATTTTTTTCCTTCTCCTATTGCCTCTTAGGATTACAGCAAGGTTAAGGTTAACTCATTAAGCAACCAAGAGGTCCTTTAGTAGATAAATGAAGAAAGGAACTGTGGTTCATCTAGACAATGGAATACTGTCTAGCACTAAAAGGAGATGAGCAATAAAGCCATGAAAATACATGAAAGAAATCTTAAATGCATATTACTAAGTGAAAGAAGGCAATCTTAACAGTTAACACACTGTAATGATTCCAACTATTCCAACTATAGGATATTCTAAAAAAGGCAAAACTATGGAGACTAGTTGCCAGGGGTTAGAAAGGAGAGACATATAAATAAGCAGAGCACAGGGAATTTTTAGGGCACTTAAGCTGTTTTGTATGATACTACTATTATAGTATTATAAGAATAATTTATGTTTATTTTCTTCAATTATACTTCTATTTTATTTGCATTTCCTAGAGAGACCTTACAATCTCAAGGGTCATTGTCTTTTCTAATTCATTCAAACTGCTTAGTTAATTAAATATAAATTTAAAATTTTCATGTTTGTAGTTGGTAGTTAAAACATTTGTATATATTTTTCATGACTAGTGAGATGGATTTTTATGATAATGAATAAAATAGTTCAATACTTTCTGTTATCTTTGATCTGTAGATTCATTCTTTTATTTAATTGCTACCAAGTTCTCTTTAAGCTATCATTGAGGACATTATCAACATTTTCATGTGACAATATACAAGGCCACTTTGGAAAAGACATAATGTTATATTTGTATCTTACTATTAAAATGTCTCCTCCACATATGCACCCCGAATCCATTCAAGATGATTAATAATTAATAATAAAGTTTTATCTCCTAAACATTAATGAGTTCTGATGTGTTTTCTTGGGGACTCAGATGTTAATAGATATTATATAAAAAATATTTTGCCATCAAATATATCTAGGAAATTCTGAGTAAAGTATGCGAGGTTTTTTTTGCAGTATTTTTTAGATTCGTTAATTTACTGATGTGCAAATAAATCTTCAAGCCAGGGTAGTACAGTGTATTTTACCTTGGGGACATTTTTCTTTTTAAAAGAGAATCCTGCCAAATGAGTGTACCATGGGATTTCCCTTGGAAAATGTGGATCTATATATTCAGACAATTAATGCAGATGTCACTTAACTTTGCACCATTTCTCAATTATAATAAGTTATAATTTTGAGTAGTAAAATCTCATAGATATTTCCTTCTTCTAAATTCTAATAAAAATAGAAAAGTCTCAAAATCAATTTGTTACTGATTTGTTCTGTTCCTTTATTCTGTTAATCATGAATTATAATTAAATATCTGGCTTATGGAACATAACATACATTATACCTGAATGTTTCCAAAAATTTTTCACAAGAGTTGGCATTCTCAGCTGACAAAATATAAATTTGCTGAGGGTAGAACATATTAGTATTCTCTCAAAAAAAGGCTATTAGCTTCAGAAATGATGTAAATTTAACATAATTGGTTTGCCTTGTTCTTCTAAAAAGGGGGGTTTTAGTGTCTTCACCAATACTGTCAAAACTTAAAAAATGTATGCTTATCATAATTTTAACTGGTAGAATAACAGATGCATTATTACTCTAATCTTTCCCATTATGAACCTGGAAAAGGGATTCTGAAGTTAAACGATTAAAATCTATCCACAGATGATATGATCAGTTATGCAAAAAGGAAATAACATTGACATAAGTGGGTGACGTGTTCAGAAACTATCAATACCTCTCATTACCACAATACCAAGGCAAAGCGACCTAGTTTTAATCTCAGTGAGTATGTACTGGTATATGATTTAAGTTTACTATGTGGAAATCTATCCAATGACATTTTACTGTGGTGACAAGCTCTATGTTTGCAAGTCGATTTAGAGAGTGGCCCAATGTGAACCCCTTATCAGCATGTCCTTGAGAGATTCTGAAAATATGAAAATGCCAGTGCTCCACATTTTTAGATTCTGGTTTAGTAGGCTTGAGCTGGGTGACAAAAATTTGTATTTTTAACCAGATCCTTAATGGATCCTTATGTAGCCAGCCAGTGTCCTTTTTGTGAACCTGCATTGAAGCCACTGATGTAAACCCAAGAAAGCCCAGAGCCAGAAGCAAGCAGAGTGTATCTATCAGTAACTGGAGGAAAGACCACACAATGGAGAACACAAATATACTCACAAGAAAATTACAGTCTGTGTGGGTTGGGAATGGTTAATCAAGTTGCCATAGTACTCACCTCTCTTTATGGGTGATAATAAGTGTGCCAATAAAATGACACTTTGGGGGTCTCCCTGGAGTTGGACATTGGCTTTTTCCCTGCTCAGTTCTTGAAGGGGAGGAAACATCGCAGCTCACTCACCTCGCCCCGATCTCACGCCTGCTGCTCTCTCCTAGAGACCCCCTCCCGGGTCGGGTTCCCTGAGAAGCAGAGTGAGACAGGGACATTGGGGAGTTATTATCAGTATAGATTTTTCTAGTTGTTGGTTGGGCAAAGCTTGCCCTCTTGGCTCATTGTCACTGTACATCAGCACCAGAGTATTGTAGAATGCCAGAAAAAGTGGCATATTTTATCAATTTTGTCATTTTGTTTCTTTATTAGCCACAGAGCCAGATTATTGATTTTGAGTAACATCAAAATGAATTAGTTTGCTCTTGAATCCTTAAGAGCCTTTTCTGGTCGTGTCTCATATGCCACCCAGACACACCACACAGTAGAGATGGACCTCAAAGCCCCGTTCTGGCGATTTCCAACCTGTGTGTGCAAGAGTTTTTAAAACATGTAGTACCTGATGATGTAGTCAGGGGCACGGACCTCTTTTCCTTTAGGTTGTCAAATTTAAAAAAAAAAAAAAAATGACAACAGCCAATACAACAAAAGCTATCTGCTGGGAATGAATAAAAAGTATACCTATTTTTTTTTGTCAAATCAGCAAATATATAATCTATTTTTGGGTGTGCTGCAGAATTTTAGTAATTAGTTTTTGTGTGCCATGAGATGAAAAGGTTTGGAAATCACTGCCCTGTTCCAATTCGGTGCTCATGTTTGTTCATCTCTTTCTTACTCCACCTCTCTGCTAAGTCTTATTTCTCCAGTCTATTACCACAGCTTGCTTGTTTGTAATGAAGCTCTGCCTTAGAAATGTCAAACAAAATGAAAAAAAGGGATAAAAACAAGGCAAAGTTGGCCACTGAAATTCCTAAGAGTCTCACATTCATAAAGCACACAGGTTTTACAAATTTATCAACTAAACGTTGCTGTGTGTTGGCTCTTGTCTCTGGGAACTCTAAGTCTTAGCGTTCTGTCCATTCACTACATTAAGGTTATTTCACTATAAAATATAACAGTGAACATTTGGAGAATTCTATGTATATCATAGGAAAAACTACGCAAATCAAGTTTTAACATTTAACATTTTTGGTGGAAAAAAGAAAATGAACCACTAACATAAGAGAGAATGTTTTAAGTAAATATTTTGTTTTTGTTAATATACTATCAAATTGCCATGAAAAGATTTAAACTCCTATTTTTAAAATGGGTCAAATATCCTATTCTCTAATGTTTTACTTTATACTTGTCTCTTGTTACATTCAATCTAGAATAAACATTGAGGCATTTAATATATATATATAACTTTTGCTCCAGTTCTACCATGTTAATCAGAAGGAAAATGAATAATATTCTTAGTTCCACACTTTGCCTAGGGAAAAAAATATGTGGTGCTAGAATATGTTTGAGAGAAGAAAAGTGAAATAAAAGTAATCTAAAGAAAGAAATTCTATACCTAAATTTGTATCAATGCATAAAAATGGTCACTTTTAATTTATGAGAAAACTAAAGACAGAGATATTCAATAAATTTCCGCTTCTTACACAGCTAGCACTATGAGTGTGCCGAAATATCCCTTCCCGCCCAGCTGTGCTAGATCAGGCCTCACGGCAAGAATTTTGTGCCTCCTAAATCCACATTTTTTTTTCTCTATAACACAATACCTTTCAATCACATTGTGATATAGTTGAAATGAAAAGGCAAATAACTCATTTATTCAGCAAGCATTCATTAATTATTCCCTAAAAGTCTAGCTCTATGCTGGCTACTTTGGGAGCATCACAAATGAAGACAATGAACACCTATCTCCAAGACACTTATAAAAATAGAAGGATAAATGAAATATCAGTAAATAGGTACCATTCTATTATCAGTGATACCCAATTGCCTTTGATATCGTCCTGGTGATTGTTTCTCAGAATCGTAAGAGATGTACCTCACTCTCCCTACTGGCCCCAAACTTTTGCAGATTCAGTAGCAATAACAAAGTACAGTACTCTATTAGTTAGGGTGGCTAATTGTTGCAACAAACAATTCCAAATTATTGTGGCTTAATACAAGTTCATTTCTTACTTGTGGCAGTGTGCAAAGCAAATTGAGGGGGTTATGGGGAGAGAGGAACATGGGAAGCTCTGCTTTGATCACTCGGGAACTCTGTGTCTTTCTATTTGTGCTGTTATTATCTTCTATATGTGCCCTGTAAGACTGACCCTAAATGAGGATAAAAGATGATGAAAGCAAACAAACAATTTTTTATAGGGCTCATTTTCATCCATGTACCATTTGTTGGGATGTAATTGCATGGCCCTGAACTAAATGCACAAGGTTGGAAAATGTAGATTAGCTGTGTTCCTAGTAGGAAGATAAAATGATTTTGTGAGCCCTGGCCAGTTTGGCTCAGTGGTTAAAGTGTTAGCCTGTGGACCTGAGAGTCCCGGGTTTGGTTCCTGCTAAGGGCATGTACCTGAGTTGAGGTTCATTCCCAGCCCCAGGTGCGGGTGGCAGCCAGTCGATGTGTCTCTCTCATGTCGACGTTTCTTTCTCTCTCTTCCTTCCTTTCCCCCTCCTGCTCTATCTGAGGATAAATGTAGAAAAATGTCCTCAGGTGAGGAAAAAAAGATTTTGTGAAGACAAAAAATTGTCTCTGCCACAAATACTTTTGCCCCATTGTTAATTTAAGAAGTTTGATTAACAAAATAACACCAAAATGCGTATCAAAAATTAGTTTTCTAGGGTGTACATAGGCATGGAGAAACCATGGCCTTTTCATGTATATTAAAAAAATTTATACATCCAATACTAGTCTCTCATATCCTCTTATCTACTAATATTTAATTTCTTATGTAGTCTGAGCAGGCATGGTAAGAATTTGCATTTATGTTCAGCCTTCTACAATTCCCTGGAATGCATTTTGAGACTGGAGTTCAAAAGTATTCAGGAATCCTTTTTCAGCTCTGACTCAGAGAAAGTAGATCTGTCCAGTGATATTGTCTCTGTGTTATTTCCTTACTCATTGTTTTAAAAAATTATGTGTTTGATGTCTATTATGTATAAAGCTGGATGTCTGTGTCTATGCAGTGGTCAAGATAGACAATGTCCTTGCCCTGTTGGAACTTAGAGCTTAGTTAATGGAACGCGGAGAAGGCAGTGTAATTCTAAAAGCTGGTATGTATTACATAAGACATCACTGAGGGCTAGAAAGGATATTACAGGGATGCTTATGTGACTCCTGAACGATGTTTGAGAGCTGAAGGAGAAACGGCTGTTAACTTGGAAAGTGGGAAGGGGGTCCTGAGCAGAGGAGACATTCTCCTGACGCTCACTCCCAGCACACACGACTGTGGTGCCTCCACTTACCATCTTCTGTGAAACCATGTTTCTGACAGTAGCAATTGTGTGTCCAGATTTTTCACCAGTGTCACAGGAGAGAGAAGATCATACAAAATACTTTTGAAGTCCCTCGTTAACGAAAAAAATTAATCTCTGTTAATGAATAGGAACCTTTTCTCTCCTGTGAGTCTAATGTTTTTACTGTCTTAATCAGAACAGTGAGTCCTTCTTAGGTTGGGTTTCCCTAACCTCGTAAATCCTCTAGTACCCCTTTTCTATTCGCTCCTAAATTTTGTTGCACATTTTACAATAAATAGTACGAGTAAAACCTGATACAGTTCTATTGACATTCAGTTATAAACTAATTCTAGAAATAAATAAGTGTAAGTGTTAATTTAAGTGCCATAAAATGCTTTAAACAATGAAGGACATAAACTCTAGAGTAGGTACACCAATCCTTTAGTAGTCAAGGCCAACACTTTACTGATAGGAAAATAAAATTATAATTATGTTTCAAAAGAGCTTTAGCCAATTGGTGTGGAGCTTGCTAATACTGATGCCAACTAAAAGTCAAGAATTGATTAGGAATTTGAAGAATTACTTTTAATTCCTGTTTTATTTGTAGAAAAATAAATATTAGATTCTTCAAGCAATGATTAAGCTAACTTCAGGTAGTAATAGCCAAAATACCATGTTCATTTTATTTCTAGCTCTAAAATAAGAATGTCATTTTCTAGCAGGTTTATGAAAGTCAAGCACAGTTGAAACTATAATGGACAGTAAAGGCATGTAATCAAGGCTGAACCTTTTAGCTAAATAAACAATTTTAATTTGTTTCTGAAATGTAAACAGAGTTTAATAAGGAGTTTAAATTGGTCCTTACTTGGATACCAGTTGACGTTTTGTCTTTATCTTCCCCATTAGCATGGTGAAAATGTTTCTAAATATTTTTGTTTTGTTTCATTTTTGTTTTGGTTTTGGTTATTGAAGAGATCTATCTTTGAAATCATTTATAACTCATTTAAATAATTTATTTGATGGGACAACTATGACCCATATTCCAAGTAATGTTTTTAAAACCTTCAAAGTAAAAGATAAAAGATATTCCATGCAGAAAATACAGTATCAAACACAGAGATTAGAGTATCTGCTTCACCCAGTGTGTTTTGGGGTAGAGCATGAATAACCCATCAACCAAGAGCTTTAGGAAACAAAATTTCCTCTCAAATGAGTGACTGTCATTTTTAATACAGTGTCTTAGAATCTTTCTTTCGTCTGTGACACCAGATGAATTTTCTTGGTTGTATCAAATATCCAGAATTTGATTTACTGTCATTCTAAGGAATGTTCTACATAACTGTTACCCTTTATGCTGTAAATAACAAAAAACCCTACTGAACTTGGCATAAATACTAACTATTCTATTGGCTCACATAACTGAACCATCCACAGATAAAACATTGGATTTAATTGTTTAACATGTTTGCAAGGCTGAGACCCCATTTCTCTGTGTTCTTTTCTTTTGAAAGCTTTCTTTCAAAGTAGCAAGGGGCTTACTGCTAGTTTTAGGGAAACATGATTTTTTGTCCATCTTCACCGAGGACAAAAGGGGTTTTCTTTCACCTGGCCATAATAGAACTGCTGTGTTTTGTGTTATTTGGACCAAATTAAGAAACTGTCATGAATTTAGGATTGAATTTATGATGCATCCCTAACACAGTAACTGTTATGAGGAGTAACTGGGTCACCCTGAGTTCTGTGTAATTAGTTCACACATGATAAAAGAGGGGGTGGTAAAATGTCAACAGTGCAAACACACTATCTACCAAGTACTTTTTTTCTGTCCAGTCCTGGATTTGGTGTATTTTATCCTGATAAGATCATTACTAGCCCTGGCCGCTTTGGCTCAGCGTTTGGAGCCTCAGCCTATGGTCCAGAGAGACCCAGGTTTGGTTCCCACTAAGGGCACGTACCTTGGTTGCAGTTTGTCCCCAGCCCTGCTTGGGTCGTGCGTGCGGGAGGCAGCCACTCAATGTGTCCCTTTCACGTCTATGTTTTATTCTCTCTCTCTCTCTTTTCCTCTCTCTCCCTCCTACTCTATCTGAACAAAAAATGAAAAATTGTCCTCAGGTGAGAATTAAAAAAAAAAAAAAAGATCATTACTAGACTTCTGCCCATAATGTTGAAAGTAATTTTACTATCAATTCTAAACTGGACAGAGCCCCCAAATTAACCTGGTATCCACTAAACCTCATTAACTTTACTGTTTGCAAGGTATGCAGTTTTTGTGGTTGTCAGGTGTAAGAGTAACATTGTAACACCAAAGATACACATATTTTATTCTAATAAGTAAGAAAAAATTGAAAGGAAATCAGGTCTTAAATGAAATCTGGAAATTTTAAAAAGCATATATTCTTATTCCTCAGGGGATAGGATTGGGAAAAGCAAGGGGAATTTCATTGTTGGAAAGCAAACCTGTCCCACTACTAAAGTGGCATAACTTTCTCATTGTATTTTTGGAATTACTTTTATCTTACTTTGAAAAGATAAAGTATTAAATTTTGTATGCACTTTTATACTTTCATGTGTGGATGTGCTAGAAACAAATCTTCAGTAGCATTTAAAAGCAAATTAATTAAAGTTTATGAAACACTATTAAAATGACGAGTTTGATCCTGTTTAAGTTTCTGCAGTACGTGGAGAACGCGACAAGTCGTGAGAGGGGTGTCATCTGCAAACAGAATGGGGCCCATGACCATAACGAGGGAAACATTAATGCGCTTCTACCACGTGCATCACAGCTAGTTCTAAAAGAGTAGCATTTTGCAAAGATTGCATGAAAGTCCAGAGAAGCAAACATTCCTTGGAGAACAGTTCATCACATATGACATGACTTGCTTTGGTAGTTCCTAAGTATATGTACACACAGGAAACTTAAACTACCCACTTCTATCATTGTTTATTTATTATATGGACAAATACATAAAAATCGCTAATATTTAAATATTCAGGGCATTTAGGAAACATATTATAAATTGTTAGTGTGAGTATAACTTTATATATATAACTTTTCCTGGGGATAATATTCTTACATATAAATGTTTTAAAATGTATATGCCCAGCAATTCCACTGCTAGATGTTCCTGGAGTGATAATCAGACAATAAGTGTAAAAAGTATAGGGGTGATGTTCAACAAAGCATGGTGTATAATCATGAAGAAAATTAAAATAACCCATGTAATAAAGTACTATGTTACAGTTAAATGATGATATAGACCAATATTTATTGAAAGAGAAAGGTGCTAAATGTTTTATCTACATTGCTGAATAAATTTAATGTGATTTCCAACCAAAAATAGAAATGTAAAGTGAGCTAAAAATTTTGCAAAATGAAGAATAGAGGGTACTAATTTTGTCACAAATATATAAGTAGAGGAAAGAGAAAGAGTGAGCAAGAGAGAGAGAAAGGAAGGGGAAGGCAGGAAGGAAAAGAAGAGAGGAAGGAAACTAGAATGAAAAGGAGGAAGGAAGGAAGGAAAAAGAAGGAGGAAGGAAGCGAAGGTAACAAAGCTGAAAGATTGACGGATTTATTTGACAACTGCATCAGGTTCCTACTGCTGCTTAACAAACCGCCTGAGATTCCGAGCTTAAAAACAAAATTATTTATTATGGCTCTTGAGTCGTGATAATGGGCTAATCTCAGCTGGTCTCTCTAAAGAGTCTGTGGGTTGGATGGTTCTGGGATTATCTAGACTGACCTTGTCTGAGACAATTGGATTGGTCTGAGACTACTACACCTGATATTCATCTTTTTTTCTGGGACCAGTGACCTAGACTAGGCATGTCCTTGTGGCAATGACAGATTACAGTACAACAACAGAAACACAGAAGTCCTTTTGAGGCCAAGAGTCAGAATTTGCACATCAAAATTTCTGCTGTTTACTGGTAGCCAAAGCAAATTACAAAATTTGCTCAGATTTGAGAAATAAGAAAGTAATATAGAAACAACAAAGCTATAGGATAAAGGATGAAAACTGGGGCCATCAATATAATCTATGAAACAAAGTGTATTTTTATAATACATAAATTTCTTAAATATAAATCAAACACTAGACATTCAAAAGAAAAAAATATGCAAAGAATAAGAAAATAACACACAAAAGAAATACAAAAGTGTTATAAACATATAAACCTCATTAATACACCTCAGCCTCATTTAAAATTAAAATAATGCACATTAAGATAATCAGATACTTTTCTCTTATATCCAAGAGACTGACAAAGTTTAAAATTTTTGTAGTAGATTGTGCTGGCCAGGGTGTGAAGGTGCACAGATGTTCCTATTTTTCCCTAATAACTAAGACTTCATTAGAAGATAATTTGGTCATATCCAAATCATAATATAAGATGAATGTATCTTTTTATTTTTATTTTTTGAATCTTAAGTTTGCCTGCATTTGTCTTTTTTTTTATCAGCATATGAACTTTTTATTTTTATTTATTTTTTAAAATTAATTTATCTTTGTTACAGATGTTTCTCCTTTTTCCCCCATTTACAACCTCCCCCCACCCAACACCACCCCAGCATTGTTATCTATGTTCATTGGTTATGCTTATATGCATAAGTTCTTTGGTTTATCTCTTCCCTCCCCCCCACTATCCTTCTCTGAGGTTTGTCAGTCTGAACCCTATTTCTATGTCTCTGGATCTCTTTTTTTCTCATCAGCTTATTTTGATCATTATATTGCATCAATAATTGAGATCATGTGATAGTTGTCTGTCTCTGACTGGCTTATTTCGCTGAGCATAATACTCTCCAGGTCCCTCCATGTCATCTCAAAGGTTAAGAGATCTTCCTTTTTTACAGCTGCATAGTGTTCCATTGTGTATATGTACTACAACTTTTTTTATCCACTCATCTATTGATGGACACTTGGGCTGTTTCCAGATCTTAGCAATTGTAGACAGTGCTATTATGAACAAAGGGGTACATATATTCTTTCTTATTGGTGTTTCAGGCTTCATAGAATATATTCCTAGAAGTGGGATCACTGGGTCAAATGGCAGTTCAATTTTTAGTTTTTGGAGGAAACACCATAGTGTTTTCCATAGTGGCTGCACCACTCTGCATTCCCACCAGCAATGTACTAGAGTCCCCTTTTCTTTATACCCTTGCCAGCACTTGTTTGATGATTTGTTGATGGCAGCCATTCTGGCAGGTGTAAGGTAATACCTCATAGTTGTTTTATTTCGCATCTCTCTGATTAGTGACATTGAGCATTTTTCATGTTTCTTGGCCATTTGTATGTCCTGTTTGGAGAGGTGTCTATTTAGGTCCTCTGCCCATTTTTTAATTGGGTTCATTGTCTTCCTTTTGTTGAGTTGTATGAGTACTCTATATATTTTAGAAATTAACCCCTTATCTGATGTATCATTGACAGTTATGGTCTCCCATATAGTGGATTCCCTTTCCATTTTGATGCTTATTTCTTTTGCTGTGCAGAAGCTTTTTAGTTTGATGAAGTCCCAAGTATTAACTTTTTCCCTTGTTTCTCTTGCCTTAGGTATTGTATCAGTGAAAATTCTGTTGCATGTGATGTCTGAAATTTTGTTGCCTACATTTTCTTCTAGGATTTTTACAGATTCATGAGTCACATTTAAATCTTTTATCCATTTTGAGTTTATTTTTGTGTATGGTGTAAGTTGGTGGTCTAGTATCTTTTTTTTTTTTTTTTGCATGTAGGTGTTCAATTTTTCCAACACCATTTATTAAAGAGGTTGTCTCCACTCTATGCTCTTGCCTCCTTTGTCAAATATTAATTGAGCATAATGTCTTAGGTAAATTTCTGGGTTCTCTGTTCTGTTCCATTGATCTATATGCCTGTTCTTGTGCCAGTACCAGGCTGTTTTGATTACAATGGCTTTGTAGTATAACTTGATTTTAGGTACTGTGATCCAGCCTACTTTGTTCTTCTTTTTCAAGATTGTTATGGCTAGTTCGGGTCTTTTTTGATTCCATATAAACTTTTGGAGTGTTTTTTCTAGTTCTGTGAAATATGTTGTTGGTATTTTGATGGGGACTGCATTGAATCTATAGATTGCTCTGGGTAGTATGGACATTTTAATGATGTTGATTCTTCAAATGCATGAACAAGGTATATGCCTCCACTTTTTAATATCTTCCTCTATTTCTTTTTTCAATGTCCTGTAGTTTTCTGTGAACAGGTCTATACTTAATGGGCAAAAACAAAAAGCATTTCCTTTAAAAACAGGAACAAGACAGTGATGTCCAGTTTCACTACTCTTGTTTAACATAGTACTAGAAGACTTAGCCATAGCAATCAGACAAGAAGAAAAAATAAAAGGGATCCAAATTGGAAAGGAAGAAGTAAAACTGTCATTATTTGCAGATAACATGATATTGTACATAGAAAACCCAAAAGATTCCATCAAAAAACTACTAGATTTAATAAATGAATTTGGCAAAGTAGCAGAATGCAAAATCAACATCCAGAAATCAGTGGCATTTTTATACACCAATAATAAACTCATAGAAAGAAAAACTAAAAAAACAATCCTATTTACCATTGCAATAAAAAATTAAGATACCTATGAATAAACTTAACCAAGGAATGCATCTTTTTAAACAAGTTTTACTTCTAAGAACATGACCTCTGAATATACATGAATATGTATGAATAGATGTATGAAGAGCAATGTTAATTGTAATACTAAAACACTGAAACAACTCAAATATCCATCAATATAGGTATGTTTACATAAATTACAGGTACATTCATTTAGTAGTACACCTTATAAACATTGAAAAAATGAAGTGAATTTATGTTTTCTACTATAGGTTTTTTAAAAAAATTTCAAACTGACTAGTACAAGGTGTCTGAAGTTGAAAATAGTTTCCCTTTTTGCATGTAAGTGTTTATACTATTGATGCTTTAACATATATACTTAAAAATGAACATAAAGAAGCAAAATGTTCATGGCATATTGCTTAGTAAAGCTGTGAGTGAATAAAACACTATGTCAGTATCATCCTTTTCCTACAAATTATATACACAGAGACACATACACCTAGAAAAGGCTGCGCAGTTGTTCACGATATTATTAAAAGAAGGTTTAATGAAATGTGATATTTACATTTCTATACATCAGTTTGTTTTTATTTTATTTTAAAAAATAACTATATATTATTCTTTTAGTGGCATGCTACTTTTATTTTTTAAAGCATATTTTCTTAATCTAAATCTACAAATGGGGAACCTTTGAATGCATCCCTTTAATAATCATTTAACACTTTTGAGAGCCTGACCACTCTATACCAGGAAGTGTTCTGGATGCTGCAACTGCTTCCATTGTAAGGGGCTACTGCTCTTCTAGTAAGGGAGCTAGACAATGAACAGCATAAGAAAATGAATGAGTACTATAGTTTCATATAATGAATAATAATTTAAATACTTACAAAATCACCCAGTTTGCTTTCTGCTCGGAGGAGCTCCATTCTGCCTTTACCCAAATTTTTAAGAAAAACCTCTGCTCCTCTCAGCAGCATTCACATATTGTAATGTAATTTATTAATTGACTGTTTTTAGAAAGGCATTGTGCCGAATGTTGGGGATGTGAACTTAAATGAAATATGTCTTACCTCATGGTGTTTATAGTCCTTGATGTAGCAGGCTATTTTTTTTCTGTTATATTTATAGTCCTCAAAAATTTGACCAGAGCAGTGGTTTTCAAATAGGCAGAATAGAGTATTTAAGCATAATTTGGGATTTTTATTAAAATATACATGGCAGACTTATATATTTTTATTTTACTCTATGAGACTTACACCATTTTTGGGGGGTCTGTATCTATGGGGCAGAATGTGTGGGTGGTACATGAGTTCTATTTCCCACGCCAAGTGATTGTCATATATTTCCCTAATTGGGAACTACTGAGTTTGACCATCAATATGATTCATTCTAGCTGCTTTGCTTACTTAGCCAGTTCAAAAAAAAAGTATAAAATTTATGACTATGTCTCTGTTGAATAATAAATAATTCCTGTGAAAATACTAGTTGAAATTACTCACCCAAGAATTGTCTGGCATAATTCTTTATTTTCAGAAATGATGCTACTGACTACTCAAAGCAAATGTGACTTCAAAGTCAGTAAGTGAAGGAAATACAAGTGCTTCCCATGTATAAAGCATAATGCCAAAACAACTTCCAGAGTCAGAGCAGTCAATGGGAGGACAGTCAGCTTCACCATTTGTGTCATGAAGACAAAGGCAACAGTTGAGTTATTGTTTCACAAAGCACAGTTTTGTTAACAAGTGTGGACAGCTTTGGCATGTCACTGTTCCAGAAAGGAGAGAGATGGGGAAAGGGAGAGGGGAAGGGGAGAAAGGAGATGGAGAGAGAGAGGGTGACAGACAGGGAGAGAGGAACTGGGAGATGAGGAAGAGGAAGGGGAGGGTGAGGAGAAGGGAAGAGGACAGAAAGGGAGTGGGAGAGGGATGGGGGTTGAGGCCTAGGGATAGAGGAGGGAAAGGAAGAGGAGGGGAAGAGGAGTCATGGACTAAATGCTTTTCTCTGTCTAATTTCATAGGTTATCTTTAGTGCACCTGCAAAAATTGAAAATATACTGTGTCCTATATTCAATTCAGCCCTTTGTTCTTTGCCCTTTTTTCATTCTGCTGGACCCTGAATTCCAGGGCACATGACCATCTCGGGGAGAGTCATGACCTGGAAGATGCCTGGGACCCTGAAAACTACGTGGCCACCACTAATTCCAGAATACTCATCTCTGCCATCTCTGGACTTTTATTTATAAGAACAATACATTTCTATTTGCTAATTTAGTATTATTAAGATTTTCCCTTATATATAGTTATACTCTATCCTCAATGATAGAAGTGGTCATATGTGTACATAAATGAACCATGACAGACAATTTCTGGTTTGTAAATCTAATTAGTATCATCATAGGAACCTCTTTTACCCATTAGAGGCTCTCAACTTTTCTGGATATATATTTAATCATTTAGTAATGATTAAACAGCAACAAGAACATTTGCAGGTGGAGGTGAGTCTGAAGAGATAAAATTCAAGAAATAGATCTGTAAACTTTATTATGCAGTAATAATAATAGGTATATTATTTCTAACATTAATATTTAAGCAAAGTATTTATAGAAGAGCTTTAAATATTTAAATATTTATATCACTTAAATGAAAAAATGCAGAATTGCCAAAATATGTTGGCAACCTTTGATTATTTGTGAATAATACTAACGGGTGAATTAGGGAAGAGATGCTTCCACCTCATGTTGTTTGTCACCCCTAGGTAACTGTTAATGGGTCACCTTTCTAATAGAATGACCCTGGTTGCCTACTAGATGTCTTAATGTACTGGGATTAATTTTCTTGGACAGAGAAGTAGAGAGGAACACAAAAGCCACACCATTGAGATGGCATGAAGTCCTACAGAGAGGAAAGATCCTTGCTCAGCCAAGGAGGTGGTGTTGTTTTGATGCACAGCTTTTCTGTCTAAGCATTTTGAAGGGATGGTAAAGCGCAAAGCATGTGGCCTAGAGCTCTCAACAAAAGGAGCACAATTTGATTAATGAGACGTGATGTATGGCTGATTGATTTTAAAGCACATTTGGTGGTTTTCATAAATGATCCATTTTAATTTGGGATGTGTTATCAATATATTCAGCAAATGTCATTGACTATGCCTATTACACCAGACATGTTTTTCTATGAAAAGTCTAACATTCCCATAATTTATCATTTGCATTTAATTCAGGCACAGTTTTATGTAGCGTCCCATAAATAATGATCTTGATGGAAGTAAGAAGAAAAGCTCTTTTACTACCTTCTATATTTGTTAATGTAAAATTTAAATACTGCTAGATAGCTATAGTGCATCATTGCATCACATACAATGTTAGTTTAGTTAGAAATGTTTTCTGTACATCTGTGGGCTTGCCTCTGGACTCTATGTTGTTCCACTGGTCAATGTTTGCATCAATGTTAAGTTTAACACAGCATTATAATTTTTTTAAATTCTTACCCAAGAAAATTTTTGCATTCATCTTCAGAGTGGAGAGAGAGAAGGGGGAAGAGAGAGAGAGAAACATTGATGGGAGAGAGACGCACCGAGTGGCTGCCACCGACACCACCCCAAACGGGTTGGGGACAAACCGCAACCTAGGTACGTGCCCTGAGCGGGAACCAAACCCAAGGCCCTCGGGTCCACAGGCTGACACTCTAACTGCTGAGCCAAACCGGTCAGGGCCAGCATTATAATTCTTAATATCTGGTAATACAAGGACTCTACTTGCTTTTCTTCTTCCTAAATCCTCAGGCACCTTTACAGACTTTGATTTCCCACATAAACTATGGAATTGTTTCTTAAATTACTCCCACAAAAGTAATTTTTAAAAAATTATTACACTTATTACTCATTTGTAGATCAATTTTTGAGGTATTGATATCATTGTAATTTAAAAATCTTCTAATTCACAAATAAAATACACCAATGCATTGATTTAGGTGTTCTTTAATGGTTTTTAATAAAATTTAACTATGTGACCTATAAAATCCTTGAGTATTTTTTCTATGTTTATTTCTAGGTATATTATATTTTGGTTGCTAAAGTTATATTTTCTATCTATTCATTTGTAGTGTAGATAAATACAACTATTTTTGTATTTTGGTTTTGTATTCAGAATTTACTAATCTCTTAGTAATTCTAATAATATATATGCAAAATTTTGGGGAGAGGGCAACTGTGTAGGGCCAGAGTTACAAACTCCAACCACCTGACCAAATGCAGCCTGCTCTGTTTTGTAAATAAAGTTTTATTGAAACACAGTCACACCCACTTGTTTATGCATTGTGTATGGCTGCTTCCATAATACAGATATGAATACTTGTAACAGAAACCACATGGTCAGCAAAGTCTAAAATACTTACTATCTTAGCCCTGGCCTGTGTTGCTCAGTGGTTAGAGCACTAGCCCATGCACAGAAGAATTGTGGGTTTGATCCTCAGTCAAGAGTGTACCTGTTGAGGGAATGCAGGAGGCAACAAATTGTTGTGTCTCTCTTACATTGATATTTTTCTCTCTGTCCGTCTCCCTCTCCCTCCTTCCTTTCCACTTGCTCTAAAAATCAATGGAAAAAAAATCTCAGGTGAGGATTAACAATCTCAGGGGGGTAGGGGGATGAGAAGAGATAAACAAAAGAATTTATATACTTAAATGCATAGCCCATGGATACAGAATATAGTATGGTGAAGGCCTGCAAGGATGGGGTGGGGGTGGGGCTGGGCAGTGGGGGAAATGGGGGACATCTGTAATAATGTCAACAATAAAAAGATATATATTAAAAATAATAATAAAATGAAATAAAATAAAATATTTACTATCTTGCTTTTTACATAAAGTGTTAGCTTATCTCTGATGGATATAATCATGTCCACTTCTATGTACCTCTCCCAGCAAAAACCACACAGACTTTTTTTACAGTTCTTACACCTTTTTATTATTATTGTTAGTATAATGGTAGGGTATCCAATATGATATTGAATAAAAGTGTTTATGTTGGGTAAACTTGCCTTATTCCTACATTATACATAATTACTTTCACCAGTTTGTTGTCAAGTATGATTTACTCTAACTACTTAAATCAGGCCAAATTTCCTTTTATTGCAAATTTGCTACTAAGATTTTATTTTTAATTTTATTAAATTGAATAGTGAATTTTGAACAAGGCTTCCCTTCAATGTAAAATGGTCATATATTATTTATCTCTTTTAATGTGCTAATGTAATGATTTGCAGTAATCAGTATTCTGATGTAAGTCAAATTCAATACCTGTTTTGAAGTCAATTTAGTCATATTGCATTATTTATTTTAGAAAAAGTACATTAAAGGATTTGATTTTTAATATTTTTGCATATTTGTTTATGAGGGAGATTATTCTCTAATTTCCCTTTCCCACATTGTCCTTCAATGGGGTTTGCTTTCAAGGTTATAACAGCTGCATCAAATGTTTACGATGCGTTATTTCCTCCATGCATGCTCATTAAAATTACCTGTTAAATGTCTGGGACTGAAGTTTTCTTTAAGATAAGTTGTTTTAACTACTTTTTCAATAATTCTCTTGAACATAAAACTGTTTAGGTTTTTATTACATTTTTAGATTTTGTTTTATTTTATTGTGGTAAGAAGACTTAATATGAGATCTACCCACTTAATAAATTTTAAGTGTATAATAGAGTAATGTTGAAAATAGGTATGATGCTGTAGAGCAGATCATCTTTCGTAACTGAAGCTTTATGCTCATAGATTAGTAACTCCCCATTTCCCACTCCCCAGCTCCTGAAAACTGACATTTCATTTTTCTATAAATTTGACTGGTTTAGATACCTCATATGAGTGGAATAGTCAGTGCTTGTCTTCCTGTGACTGATTTATTTCACTTAGTACAATGTCCTCAAGGTTCATCCATGTAGTCACATATTGCACAATTTCCTTCTTTTTATAAAGCCAAATAATATTTTTTTACATACACACACACATATATATACATATATGTATATATATGTGTATGTATGTGTGTGTGTGTGTGTGTGTGTGTGTGTATATATATATATATATATATATATATATATATATATATACATACACATGTTCTTTATTCATTTGCCCACGTACTTTTAGGTTGTTTCCACATCTTGGCTATTGTGAATATGCTACAATGAGGATGGGAATGCTAATATCTCTTCAGGATCTCATTTCAATTCCTTTGAATAAATTCTCAGAATAAATTCTTACATAGTTGTTCTATTTCTTTCTTTTTTTTTTGAGGAAACTTCATACTATTTTCCACCACGGCAGCACCATTTTGTATAAGGTACCACCCACAATGCACAGCGTTTCCAAATTTTCCGTATCTTCACCAGTTGGTTATCATTTTTTTAAAAAATAATAGTCATTCTGACAAATGTGAAGTAATACATCATTGTGGTTTTGATTTGCAGTTCCTTGATAATTACTGATGTTGAGTAATTTTTCATATATCTGCTGGCCAATTGTATGTGTTCTTTAGAGAAATGTCTATTAAAGTCCTTAGCCCATTTTTAATTGAGTTATTTGGATGCTCCAATGATAGGCTTTAATATTTTATCTTTAATTTAAAATAAATTTAACTGGAATTACTATTTTACTTGTACCCCATGATTCTAACATACAGTATTTTATTGTTTTGTAATTCTTAATGTTTTGCTTGGTTCTGCCAATTTTGCTTTGTATGTTTTGATATCATGCTTTTATATACATACATTTAAAATTATACTGTATTTCTGGTGAATTAAAATGTTCATTCTGAGTTACCTTCTTTTATCTCTAGTAATGACTTTTTTCCCTTAATATCTATTTTATCTGGTACTAATATAGCTCTATCTATCTATCTGTCATTTAACAAATCAATTTTCAGTTACTGTTTCTTGGTATGTCTTTTTCTCCATCATTATTTTCAAATATTATGTATATTTATGTGGTAAATACTACTCTTGAATTTTAAATATAACATTTACTCCATTATATTTATTGTAATGATTGATTAGGTGAGTTTCAACCTAACATTTATTATGTTTCTTTTGCCTTACCAATATTTTGTGTGTTTTTTTCCCCTTATTGTTGTCTTTATTTAAATTGGTTGTGATTTTATTTTTATCGACTTTTTACCCCTTTACTAGTTTGGAAGCCATAGTCTGTTTCTTTGGCTCTAGTGTTCACATGGAAGGACTTTACAATATGCATCATTCATTTATCAAAATCTAACATCATCCGATTGTCATTACCTTAACCCTCCTCATGGAAAATGCAAGGAACTTAGGAAATTTAATTATTTTTCACCTCTTGCTGACTTACATGCTTTTCCTGTGTGCATTCATATATATAAATGCATGTGTGGATGTGCATATTTACCACCAAACTTTATTTTATACAATAAATATTTATTTATGTTTATCTACATATTTAGCATTAATTTGCTATTCTTTCCTTTTTGCTTCATCAATCTTCTAAGTGATATCATATTACCTTCACCCTAAAGTACATGTTTCAGAATTTCCTTTACAGCATGTCTTCTGGTTGGAAGTACTCTCAGTTTTGTGGCTTTTATTAATCTTCGTTCTTTCAAGGTATTTTGAGGATTATAGAATTACGGTGTGACAGTTCCTTTTGTTCACTTCACTTATGATGCGATTCTACTATCTACTCCTGCCTTCCAAGCGAACAGTGAAGAGCCTGCTGTCAATTCTTCACTGTTTTGATTTTTTCCTTTTGTTTCTTTCTTCCCTTTTTATGACTTTCCTCTGATGTTTGTAGGATTCCTTTTTAATTAAACTCATTCGGATGCTGAATCTGTGAATTGATGTATTTCATTTGTTTTGGAAATTTCTCAGGCATTATCTTATCAAACCTTCCCTTTGCTTCATTTCTTGTCTCCTCATCTTCAAACAGAGATGTTAGATAGTCTCACTTTATTCTGTCTCCTATTCCCTCTTTTCTAATTTTTAACTTTTAATCTCTCTGTACTTCATTGTGAATATTTTCTGATCTTTATTTAAGTTCATTCCTTTCTCTCAGCTCTGTTTAGTAGTGTTAAACTTGTTCATGGAAGGCTGCTAATTTATTTCAGTCTATTATTTTTCTTTATCAGATTGGGTAAATTATATATTAATTACTCAAGTTTCCTGAGTCTATCCCATCTTCACTTGACTGCTGAACAAATTCAGCGAACTTTTAATTTGGTTATTGTATTTTTTAGTTCTATAATTTCAATTTGGTTATTTAAAAACAAAAACAAAAAACACACCCCTCTATATTTAAGAATGGATTTAGATTTACAGAAAAACTGAAAATAGCACAGAGAGAGCCCATATATCTTACACCCAGTTTCACCTATTATTATCATCATACATTACGAACCAATTAATGAACCTATATTGATGCATTACTACTAACTAAATGTCATACCTGATTCAGAATTCCTTACTCCCTATCTAATTTTATTTTTTGTTTGTTTGTTTGTTTCAGCATACCATCTAGGGTTCTGGTTTATTTTTTTGCTCAGAGTTTTCTAGCTTTGAATATTGGGAGATCTGTCAGTTGTATTCCATGTCCCATTGACATATTCCCATCATCATGCACTTATTTTAACTGCTTTACTATTTCCTGAAAGATTAGCTCCATGCTCAGAACTGCTAGACACTACTCAGCAGATGTCTCTTGGTTTAGCCCTAATAGAATCACACAGCCCATGTCAGGGAATATGTGTGTGTGTGAGCAGTTTTTTGATTGGTGTTTCACTGAAGAATAAGCTAATAATGACAAATGTTTTTCTGTTATAAGATTCTCTTTTTCCAGTTTTTGTCTGTCTGTTTGCTTGCTTAGGAGGGGAAGAGGAATGGACTTTTCATGAAGCTTCTTTTATCTGTGCCTGTTGACTCTTCTGTGTCCAAGTCCTCTTAGTGCCTATCAAAGGTATATGGGGGAGAACAATGAGAAAACTTAGGGATCTTAGGACTTGAGAAAAAGGTGACAGTCTGTGTCTGGTAATTTCAATATCTGAAGGGCTGTATATGATTTCATTGTCTCTTGTTTTTGCTAGTTCTGTGCCATAGTGGCTTTTTCTCATATGACTTTGTCCTTTTACTTTTTGCTTTGTACTGTTTATTAAGTTTGAAAAAAAGTTTGCTTAAATATTTTGAATACCAGGATGATGTTGTCCAAGTAGGTGTAAAGGAAGTATTTTTTGACACAAGACAATGGACTTTCCTTTGTCAAAATTTGATGGTTTTATTAAGAAAAAAATGTCAGGCCAAATTTATAATCTGAAGGCTACTTAGGGTTGCCCTATAGAAATAGAAACAATTTTTAATTTTTTGAGGTAACATCATATTGTTTTCCACAGTGGCTGCACCAGTCTGCATTCCCACCAGCAGTGTACTAGAGTCCCCTTTTCTCCACACCCTCGCCAACACTTGTTGTTAGATGATTTGTTGATGGCAGCCATTCTGATAAGTGTGAGGTGATACCTCATTGTTGTTTTAATTTGCATCTCTCTGATGATTAATGATGTTGAGCATTTCTTCTTATGTCTCTTAGCCATTTGTATGTCCTGTTTGGAGAGGTGTCTATTCAGCTCCTCTGCCCATTTTTTAATTGGGTTCATTGTCTTATTTTTGTTGAGTTGTATGAGCACTCTACATATTTTGGAAATTAACCCCTTATCTGATGCATCATTGGTAATTATGGTCTCTCATATGGTGGGATCCCTTTCTGCTTTGATGGTTGTTTCTTTGGCTGTGCAGAAGCTTTTTAGTTTGATGTAGTCCCATGTGTTCATTTTTATCTTTGTTTCTGTTGCCTTACGTGATGTATCAGTGAAAATTCTGCCGCGTATGATGTCCGAAATTTTGTTGTCTACATTTTCTTCTAGAATTTTTATGGATTCACGGGTCACATTTAAGATCTCACTTATTTGTGGAATATAATGAACATAACAATCTGAAGAATAGGGTAGACCCAGAAACATGGAAGTAGGGTACAGACTGACAACCCTCAGAAGAGGGGGTGAGGGGGCAGGGAAGAGATAAACCACAGAATTTATATGCATGTTTGCATAACCAATGGACATGGACAACAAAGCCGGGGACGGGGTGGGGTGGATGTGGAGGAGGATGTCAATGGGGTAAAAAAGGAGAACATCTGTAACAAAAATAAAATTAAAAATAAAATTAAAAAAAGAAATAGAAACAGGAAATGCTATAAAAATTAAATAATCTTAACTTTATGCAGAACTCAACATTTTAAGCAAATAAATTTTAATATTTGAGTAAAAATAAGCTTGTGAGATTTCAAAGGACAAATTCTAATATTTCTTATACTCTAAAGAGGTTGAGCAAAAATTTAGCTATAGATATTGTGAACTGGTGCTAAAAATAAGTTACCTAATTTTTACTTGATTAATCTCTTAAGGAAACATATTTTATTTTAAATTGACTTTACAGAACAAATAAAGTATCATATTCTTGTGTAGAATATGAACAAACTTTAGTCTATCTCATGTTTAAAAATATTCTTAGAAGCTTAAAAGAAAAATGTTTTATAGTATTTGCCAAAAGGTCCTTAAGAGGAATTTAGGCCATTAGAAATTCCAATTTGTACCCTGGACTGTTTGATTCAGTGATTAGAGCATTAGCCCAAAGACTGATAGGTCAGGGGTTCGATTCCCAGTCAAGGGCAACTACCTGGGTTGCAGATTCAATCCCCAGCCCTGTTGGGGTTGTGTAGAAGGCAACAAATCAATGTGTCTCTCTCACACTGATGTTATCTCTCTTTCTCTTTCTCTCTCTCTCTCTTTCTCCCCTTCTGTGCTTTCCACTCTATCTAAGAAGCAATGGAAAAATATCCTTGGGTGAGAAAAAAAATAAGGAAATTCTAATCTGTGACGAAATTGATTGTCTGTGGTGGAGAAGAGAAGACATTTTGTTGAAGATGAGAAAGTCAAGAAATTTAGTAGCTAGAGTGTTGAAAAAAATTATCTAATTTAGATGCTGAAGTCAACAAGGAAATAGAGAAGGAATGGAAATCTGGGAACCAGAAACCAAGTCTTCAGTAAATGAGAATGTACCACAGGTAAACTGGTAAAAGCAAGAGGAGAAAGTGACACAGGCAGGTAATTCAAACATCAAAGAGAAGGACATTTCCAGAAGATAGGTGAAGAACACACCTGGAATAGGCAGTAGAAAGCAAGGAGAATACCAATAATACCTCCTGAACTTGACATGTTTTCGGGTGGGAGAGAAAAACAATCCTGTCTTTGAGAGGGCTGTCAGGGATAAAACAGGGAACTTTGTTTCATTTCAGGCAAAAGAGAGTTTATGAGAAAAAATGGAGTATGTTGACATGTTGAGTTTACAGGATGAAAGTTCCAGAGACCAGAGGGAAAGGTTTCAGAAAGAGAGGTAAGGACATTTAGGTATGACACAAGAAAGCAAGGGAAGGAGAATGCAAAGATAAGGGTTGGCAACACCTAAAATCAGCCTGAGATACTGTAGGTTAAATGAGAAAAAGGACATTAGGTTTAATGGAAACTTTTTAAATAACCTTTGAAAAGACGATAGAAATTTAGTGCATTATAGTTCCCAAAAGCTTAGCTGAGGGACGAGAGGATTTGGCGTGGCTGGTATTGTGTTCTTACATCTGCAGCGTACGGTGATGCAGCAGGTAACTCCTGTGCTCTTCCTGCTTATTGACTACAATTTCTCCCAAGTATGTAAACATTAGGCATTCAGAGATTCTGTTGAAAGAGGCATCCAAAGCTCTACATATAAAAATGTCTGATAAAATCCACCTTTATTCCACAACTCAAATGTGTGTAGTTAAGAGAATGTGTGTTGAAACAGTAAGAGAGTGAGGTGGCTTGCAAAATGGTGTTTTAGGGCATTAAATAAAAGGAAAAAGGTCTGGTTTCTGAATGTTGTTCAATTAGAAGAAATGTCAGAGGCCCTGGAAGCCCAATAATTGGCCACTACATGACCTTCACTGGGACAGAAAATATATATTTTCTCACCTTTCCAATTTTGGGCTCAACAAGAGTGGTAAGTGGTAAGTTTCCGACATTAATTGAATGAGGTTAGCATTCTGAGTATAAACAATTTGGGCCTTATATGTGATACCATTGTTGTTTTCTACGATGTGTTGTTATTCAAACACCTATGATACATCCTAATTCTCACTGAGAGTGGCTCGCATCACATGCTAGTTTGAGCTGCTAGAAATGGTGGCTGTTTTCTGCTTCAACCAGCTTTATTTCTTGCCTAATGATAAGAAGGAAAGCTCTTAGGCTTCGTTTTCAATAAGGACTTGATTTCTTATTCTATGTGCCTTTGAACAAGTTGCTTATTGTCACTGTACCCAGTTTGTTTGCCTCTAAAAAGGAGGAAATTATTTTCTCAAAGTTTGTTTTGAAAGGTGTTGGATAAAAATATAAAGCACCTGGGAATAGTGCTAGTTTGTATTAAAGACTCATTCTTTATTAGTCTTTCTAACATGAATATTTCTGTAACAGTTCCACAGTTTTAATGTGGCAAGAGCTAAACCTATATCATAACATACTCAATAAAGCAACATATCAATTTATGGTCCCATTTCCAGTGAGATATGTATGCCTTTCCCATGCACAAACATTTCAATTTTGAGCATTCAGTCATAATATTATCATATTGATAGTCTCAATTTAGAATATACACAAGGAGAAGTGGGGCAATGTTTGTTGTTTTTCTCAGGTCAGAGACATTGATAAAGTTGTTTTTATAATTAGTTCAGTTAGAAATCTAAAGCATTGACAAAATCAGTAATACTACTTATTGTCATTGCTTCTGTGAAAATTAGATACTATAGAGTCTCATATTTTAATGTAGAAGTTTGCAGCAGTGGTTAGTAATGAAAAATCATTCAGTTTAAGTATTACTGTTATTTGTATGGTAATTAAATTCACAAGGACCAAGGCACATATTTAATATGCATAACAAGCAGAAACATTAGAGTGATAAACAAATTCAAAAGGTCTTATTATTCATTACTGTACATATTGAGGCTTGGGAATGTCAGAGGTAACATGTTATAGAATTATAATTAACTATCTTAATACCAGGTAGTAGAGATTTAATTTCATACATGAACCCAGTGTTTTGAATAATTTTATAGGCAAATATCCCACTTTGTCTGTTTGTAAGACAAGTTTGTTCTAAACAGAAAGTATCAATCTTAACATTTTCTATCATTTATTTTTTAATCAACAAATATTTAATGTAAATCTTTAACCAAACACTGTTTTGGGTACCAGGGCTGCAACCCTGACCCTACGTATAGGACCCAATTTAAGCCTATGCTTAACCCTGTTCTTTGTGTGGCTAATAGGAAAGTAAACAAGTAAACAAAAAAAAAATACAAAATGACATGATGATTGAAAATATATGTAAAATTAAATCAAGGACTAGGGAGAGATAGAGGAGTAACCAGAGTAGGAGAGAAGATTACTGATGAGTGCAATGAACAGGTGAGAGCCTCTAATCACGCTAGAGAAGTTCTGGGGACAGATTCTTCAATCAATTCTAATCTGATCTTCTCATGATGCCACATTTTTGGTCCAATAACTGACTTACACTCATTTATTTGACCCTTCAAGTTCGGTGTTTGAAATTGGCCTCTGTGGCATGTGATTTTGACTCTGTGGATTCATTTTGGAATTGTATTTTCTGGCTTTGTCAGAGAACAGCTATGAGGAGACTTGGGTATGTGCTCAGTATCTCAGGGAGCATCAAGGGGACCAGGTACCACCCCAATCACAGCCTCACATAAACTCTGTGAAAGAAAGACTTATCAAGAAAAATCCATAAGACATTTACAGAATTAACAAGATGGAAAATTCAGAAATAAATATTTATCAGATGGTCTGATACAGTTCTCTGATGCTGTCTTGGGGAGGAGAAGACAATTCTGCACAAATAATGTGAAGTCTTATATCAGAAAGAAGAATCGGACTCGGGTACTGAGGAAATTGTGGGGAAGTTATTACTGCTTGATGTGAACATACTTGCAGGTGAAATAAGCGGGGAAATAAGTTTAAATCATAATTGACAGACAGTCTTTTTCTAAATGCATTTATGGCTTGGCTAACTTGGTGTTGAAATTTTTTTATCTTCTCTGGATCAAATTGGTTGACTTAGAATTGTTTCCACGAGACTCAATATTAGCCTTGGGGAGAACATCTAGTGAGCAAGCTGAATAATATTCTGAATTGTTAAATAAATGATATGGGATCATTTGCAAACCTGAACCAAATGCTTTCAGATTTTTCAAAATTAATCTAAAAACATGACCAAAAAAGTGTTATGGAATTTTGAATTTATGCTCTGAGACATAAAGAAAATATCACAAAAGTTAAATAACACTGCCATGCATTACTAATGTCTTTATGAAATGAAATACCAGATGTTTCCGTGGTCACTATTAAACATCAAAATAAGATCTATCTTTAGACAATACATGCTTGGCATCATAATAATACCTTTATCCTTGAAATGAGGAAATAGTTATTAAAAGTTTAGTAAACTTCTTGTGATCAAGCTGTACCTAAATTCTTGAATCATGTTCTGTGACAGGATCTTTAGCTGATGTCCAGGGAAACTTATTGGAAGACATGAGGTGATAAAAATGTCTCACCATTGTTTTGGTTGGTTTGGCTCAGTGGTCAGAGCTTCAGCCCATAGACCAGAGTTGTGGGTTTGATTCCGGGCAAGGGCATGTACTTCAGTTGCGGTTCATGACCAATTGATGTCTCTCTCTCCTTTTCTCTCTCTCTCTCTCACTCCTCCCCCCCCATCTGAAAATAAATGAAAAAATATTCTTGGATGAGGATTTAAAGAAAAAAAGTCTCATCATCAAAATATGATAAAGTACATAGAAAATACAACCTTCACTTTCTTTAATAACTTCCGATTCTTAGTTTATTTTCTTTAAAATGAGAAGTAATTTTTTTCTTCTATCTCTTTAGTAAACCCTGTAGCACATAATTGAGTGTTATTTGGGGTGAGATAAAGTAAAACAGATAGAACCAAAAGTGTGTGTGTGCATGTGCATGTGTGTGTATCTACATAGAAGACTATGGCATGAAATTATTTTGAGAGTAAAAACATCATTTTGGATGGTGGTAGTGGTTGAGAATAGATAGGGTAAAGAGTAAACATGTAATATGGAGCACATAGAGAGGGAGGCTGCATTGGAAAGTACACTATTTCTAACATAAACTGATTCCCAAAAGGGGTAATTAACATTTCATAATATAACATCCAACTTTATAGTCCTTCAAACAGCAATTTTAAATGCACTTATTTTTATTTACCGATTAATTAATCCTCTGATGCATAGCAAGTAGGATAACATTTATTCGAGGCTCATTACTCACTGCAAATTATGGCCAGGTCGCTCAAATCTGGATGCTGTTGAACTATAAAGGAAGCCTAATCTTATTTTTTCAACTATGACTAAAAGCCCATTCAAGGTAATGGAGAACTCCGTTATCCACATGATTTAGCTCTTTATGTCTAGATGTGTATTTATGCCCACCTCATTTTTGAAAGACATTTTTGCTAGCTATATATAATTTTAATTTGATAGTTTATTTTTTTGGTCATTTCTTTAGAAATGTTTCACTGTGTTTCATTTGTTTCTCATGAAAAATCTGCTACCCTTCTTATCATCCTTCCCCTGTACAAATGGCACCTCATTTCTCTAATTGCTTTCGGATTTTTATCTTTATCTCAGTTCTTATGTAATTTGCTTATAATCTGCTTTGGTGTAGTTTTCTTTATGTTTCTTTCACTTATATTATTTTATTTTACTTTCAATTTTGGATCATGGGGAAGTCCAGAATAGAGAAATCTTTGGACGCTTTGACTTCATTGAGCAAACAGTATCTGTGGTTTTATAGTTTTGGAAAATTGGGGGACACTGTTTCTTTAAATATTTTTTTTGCCCCTTCTATACTGAGGTCTTATATAGGCTGCTTGAAATTGTCCCACAGCCCAGTGGTTCTCTGGTAACATTTTTCAATCTTCTTTCTCTGTGTACTCCACTTTGAATAGATTTTATTGCTAAATTTTCAAGGTTACCAATCTTCTGCAATGTCTAATCTACTATTACTCCAATCCAGTGTATTTTTTAACTCAAATATTTTGGTTTCCTTATAGATATTTAATATGTATTTTTTAAAAGCTTCCATGTTTCTGTGTACTTTATCTTTATTATAGTTTCTTGAAC
Organism: Molossus molossus; assembly: GCF_014108415.1. Taxonomy (NCBI): domain Eukaryota; kingdom Metazoa; phylum Chordata; class Mammalia; order Chiroptera; family Molossidae; genus Molossus; species Molossus molossus. The sequence goes on from NW_023425350.1 coordinate 40,316,321, forward strand.
ACAAAGAATAGTTATGAGACATATCTTAATGTTCTTGTGTATAAATCCCTCCATCTGTATACTATCTAGATCCATTTCAATTGTTTCTTTCCCCCTTTTCTTTGTAGATTGTTTTTCTTATTTTTTGCATTCCTGGTCATGTTTATTAGATGCCAGTCACTGTGATTTTTCCCTTTTGTATGCTGCATGTTTTTGTTTTTCTATAAATATTCTTGAGCTTTGTTCAGGAATGTAATTAATTTGCTCCGAAATAGTTTGATACAGCCAGGCCTTGCTTTAAAGATTTCCTAGATAACTTGGTTTTATTATAGAATTAAAATATTTCTGAGTATTCTCCCCAGTGACCATGGAATCATAAAGTTTTCCATCTTAGTTGGTGGGAATAAATATTCCCTGCCCTGTATAAGGTCTGAAGATTCCCTTCTAACCGTTTGGATGTTTCTTTGTTCAGTTCATATATGCGGGTATTAGTGTTCTTCTGAAAATTCAAGAAAGACAGACCTAAAAAAAAAAAAGGAAGACAGACCTTCTGCAGATTGACATGGTTCTTTCTGTTCACCTGTACCCTTTGAGGCGCTCTGTCCTATGTACTCTGGGGGGCTCGACTATCTCAGAGGCCCAGTTTTATCTCCTCAGTTCCAAGAGACCACCAGTCTCTGCTAGGTTTCTCTTCCCTGCTCCATCACCTAGAATTTCTGTCCTTGTAGTAACCTGTGGGGCTCATCACATGTATTTCCTGCCTCTCAAACATCTATATTGCCTGATGTATAGTGTCCTGAAAATTGTGGTAGCATATATTTTTCCTGATGTTTATTTATTTCTAGAGGGAGAGCAAATCTGGTTTTCCTACTCCTTCTTTCTCAGAAATAGATGTTGTTGATGCTTTGTTTTTTGATAAAGATTTGTAGAGGCACTATGCATACCACATGAGACAATGAAACATTGGACATTGAAGATCAATGAAGAGATTTTAATGACCAATGACTGGAACTATAAAATTGAACTCATTTGATAGTCTTTAAGAATTTATTTGTTCTTTCTATGAATGTCCCCACAATCTAGGAAGTTATCTCCTTATAGTTTGGTTCTGGGGGAAAAAATGAAAGACTTTAATACATGTATACATTACTAGAGAAGACTCTTTTTCAGTATATTTGGTAATATATATAAAATAAAAGTAGACATTTGGAGAACTGCTTGAAGAAAACTTAATAAAGGGTTGCTAAAATTACACTCATAATGTAAATTGTAATATTTCAGAAAAAGTAATCTTTAGTTATATTTTCTCTCAAGTCTGCAGACTAATAAAGAATGACATTTTATACTATTTGTGTAACCTTTGCTTCCTTAGTGATATCATGTATTTCCTAAGTCATAAAATTCTTAATGGTACTTTCTCTTTTAAACTCTTACAAAATCTTTTCTGCATAATAAAATCCATGATCTACCTATATAATCAGAATGAGATACAAACTTGACACAATTAAACAGAAAAATAAAAAATTTTTACATTTTCACTTGGATTTTTCTGTGCATTTCTAAAGAAACCTTGGGTCTTTAATTTTATATATTTTTATCTCCATTAATCTGAGACTATAAGGTTAAAAAAAATCATTGATCTTTTGGCATATACAGTACTGAATGCTTTTAAATAGCTTCCCACTCTGCCCCCATCTGCTAAATGAATAATGTTTAGACTAATTGATTTGATTTTTCTGTATTGTTCATAGGCATTCTAGTAGCAGGCATTTCTCTGCTTGAAAAAAGGAAGCTTGCTTTTTACATACTAATCAATAGTGAAGTATATTATCACCAATAACAAACACTTGTATGAACTTAAAAATCCATATATTACTTTTATATGCATTCAAACATGAACCTCCCCCAGCACCTTCAAGTGAAGTATAATGGTCACAGTTTCAACATGTGAAAGAATAGTGGCTACAAGTAGGAGATGAGAGAGAGTGATTTTCTGAATTTATGACTCTGGGCAAATGATAGAGTTAGGTCTCACACCTGAATCTTCTGACTTCTAGTGCATTGCTTATATTTTTAAAATATATATAACAATTCCAAAATAATTTTGTTCAAGATGACTTTCAAATAGCTATTTGGTAAAGAAATGTTTAGCTTTTGGTCCTCTATGATGTCTATATACATTCTTTTAATTTGGCTTTATCCTGCTCTCCATTTTCAAAACCTGTTCTCATTTTACACAAAACTGTTTTCACCTGTACATTTTATAGCTGAGACTGCCCTTTCAATGGGATGTTGAAATCCCAGTTCCTAATGTGAGGGTATTTGGAGGTGGGGCCTTTGGGAGGTAATTAGGTCATGAGGAGGGTAGAGACGTTACTAGTTGGATTAGTGCCTTTATAAGGACAGAAGCATAAAGCTTGCTTCTTCTCGTTCTCACTATGTGAGGATATAAGACAGAGATCTGCAAACCAGGAAGTGGGGTCTCACCAGAGATCAGGTCTTCCAGTACCTTGATCTTGAACTTTCCAGACTTCAGAACTGTGAGAAATAAATGTTTATTGCTTAAGCCACCCAGTCATGATGCATTTGTTAAAGCAGCCTGAACTGATGAAGATACTGTAAGAGGTATTTCCAAAGACAGAACTGAACAAGTTCAACATAGCAATAATTTATGGCTTAAAAAACGAGTAAAAACTTTCTGAGAGATTAAATGTCTTCACTGCTTTTAGGCATAATTAATAGAAAAAGAACCCATCTTTAGACAAATCCTGGTGACATTTTTGAGTTTGAAAAGTAAAGTAAAATCTTATGCACTTACAGTCTTCCTCCATTTGCCACTCTGCGTCACTTAGTACCTGGTGGCAATGAAGCGGCATGGACAGAGCTGTTTTGGTGGTTGAAGTTCAATTCAAGTTATATATTTGCAATCAAATGATAGCACATTATTAGGGACGTGTACTAAGAAATAACTCCCAGATTTGACAAAATTCTGAAAACTCCTAACTTTTGAAAACACATGGCTCATAACTTCATGAAAAAGTTTAGTTAAAGCACTATAGCTTAACTAAATTAAAATTAAAATATCAAGAAAAGGGAGGCTCTAGTATAAAAGTAATGTCCAATATTGGACCAAATTAAATATATATAATTAAACTAATTTTATATTAAATATTGATACATAATATTATAAATATACTAAAATAATTCTTAAAAGAGAAGATATTAGTTAAAACAGATTTAATGATGATAATCAAGTTTTATAACCTAAACTAATTTGTCAAATATAATTGAATTAATTTATTTATTATATCTTACACTAAAAAAATATATTTTTGAATCTGAAAAGTATAGAGTTAAGTCCAATTGCATTTTTGAAATTAAAAGTGACCAATAATTGCCCTGGCCGGTTTGGCTCAGCTATTAGAGCATCAGCTGGGGTACCAGAGAGACCTGGGTTCAGCTCCCACTAAGGGCATGTACCTCAGTTGCAGTTTGTTCCTGGCCTCTGTTGGGGTCATGTGGGTGGCAGCCACTTGATGTGTCTCTCTCACATCAATGTATCTCTCTCTCTCTTCCTTCCTCTCTCCCTCCTGCTCTATCTGAAGTAAATGCAAAAAATAAATAAAATCCTCAGGAGAGAAAAAAAAAAAAGTAACCAATAATCAAATTTAAACCATCATTACTTAAATTCTTATAGGTATGAAAGGAAAAAAGCACATAGGACACATAATAAAGTAGTTGCTGAAATAAATCTGTTAGACATAAAAGAAAAAATAAATAAGAACATACTAGCAAGCTTAATATTTTGTGTATTTTAGCAAATCAAGCCAAATTTTGAAAAAAATGTCGAATATATTAGTTATCTATATAACAAAATTATTCAGATCTCTCAGTGTTTATATGTATATCTGTGTGTGTGTGTGTGTGTGTGTGTGTAAAGCATGATAACCTTTAAAGAAATAATGCACATTTCTCATTGAGGAATTGTTGTAATATCTGCTTCTTGAACTTGAATGCCTTCTTCCTTCACCAAATTAGGGAAGTTTTCTCTCACTATTTTTTTTAATATATTCTCTATCCCTTCCTCATTTTCTTCTTCTTCGGGGACTCCTATGATGCGAATATTATTACGTTTCCAGTTGTCCCATAGTTCTCTTAAGCTGTCTTCCTGATTTTTAATAGTTTTTTCCTTTTGTTTTTCTGATTGGTTGATTTTTTCTACCCTGTCTTCTAATTCACTGATCCGGTCCTCAGCTTCCCCTACTCTGCTTTTTAAACCTTCCAATGTGTTTTTCATTTCTGATATATCATTTTTTATCTCTTCTTGTTGGTTTTTAATTTCCAATTGGCTTATTTTCGGTGTCTCTATGTCCTTACTCATGCTCTTCAGCTTCCTCAAGATCATGGCTCTGAATTCTAGCTCTGTTAACATGCCTAATTGCTCCACATTGATCTCATCTTTGGTGGAGTTGTCTTGCTCTTTCATTTGGCTTCTGTTTCTGTGTTTCACCATTTTGGCTATCACTGTGGGCTTTGGAGCCTGTCAAGTTTTCCCTGTGGGTGTTGGTGATCTGCTGTTTGTGGCTCCCTCTCCTGTGTTTAGATGAGTGAGGGAGGACCCACGTTGAACACCACTGTCAAGTCTTACTTTCCTGGTTAAAGTTGCCAGCCCAGGAAAGGGACTGTTATCCTCTAGCTTTTTGCCTGGAGGCTAGCAGTCTAGGTTACTTGATGAATTTTGGGTTGTCAGTTGATTGAAAAGCTCCCTCAGGTGCTTAGCACAAGGGGATTTCACGAGGGTGGGGCAGATGCTGGTTGTTTCTGAGCCTCAATTAGCACTTCAGTGGCCCACAGGATGGGGTTGGATCTCCGAGGGAGGGGCTGCTGCCTCTCCTCAGAGCCCTGGGAAGGAGCAATGTGGCCACCGTCCTGAGTGGCTGCACTCAGCCAAAGCTCTGAGCGCTCTCCAGATCCCGAGTGTCCCGACACATCTCCAGTCCAGTCTGCCCTCCCTCCGCCGGAGCCCAAGGTGAGTGGCTGTGGCTGTTTCAGCCTCTGTCCCGGCTGCGCTGTGGAGCCGCCTGGGAGTGTGACCCGAGGGCGCTGCTCCCAGCTGAGGCTGCTGCCGAGCTGCTGACCGTGGGCTCCCAGCCCCGTCTCGCGCCTTCGCAAGCCTACCGGGATGGAGTCAGTGTCCCTCGTTGTATGGTCCTCCAAGCTGCTTTTCTGTTGGTTTTTCCCGTCGATTTGTCTGTGTTATAGTTGTAATTCCAGTTTGGTTCTGGGAGACGGTCTGTGTAGCTTCCGTTCACTCCGCCGCCATTTTTCCAATATCTGCCATCTTTACTTTTCACAATGGTTACATCTAGAGAGTGGTAATGGGAAAGAGAAAGGAATATGTAATTCCGATATTATATACTTCTTAAAATGATTAGGTATCGTTTTTGTAAAGCATTTTAAAAACTTATTCTTAAATATATTATCATACTTAGGTCAAAACATAAACTGTAAAACATTCCAAGAGGAAAAATATCACAAGCATAAAACTTTTGACACATAAACAACAGAAAATAAACTTTAGAGAAGATATCTTAACTCCTCAAAAAAAATTTTAAAAATGTGCATCTTAAATATCTCCAATATCAGCAAAGAAATCAAAACGCTTTATAGACCAAAAATAAAGTGAAAATGAAGATAACACATTATAGGATATAGTCAGAACTAAGTTGGGTTTTTTTTAGATTTACATATTTCTATATTGACAGAAAATTTTTGTTTGTTTGTTAATACTCAACTGAGGATATTTTTCCATTTATTTTTGTTTTAGATAAAGTAGAAAGGAAAGAGAGAGAGAGAAACATCAATGTGAGAGAGACACACATCAATTGGTTGCCTCCTACACAAGGATCAAACCTGCAACCCAGGTACATGCCCTTGACTGGGAACCAAACCTATGATCCTTCGGTCCAAGGGCAACTCTCTAACTGCTGAGCCAAACTGACCAAAGCAAGATAAAATTATTTTAACTCAAGAAGTTATGATACCAGGGAAACAAATTTATAAAGAGCAGAATAAAAATAATTGGCAAATATAAGAACATAAATTAAACTAGAAAACAGAAAATGCAGAACACATGAGTTATATTACTTTTCTAGGGCTACTATTACTAAGTAACACAAACAAATGTCTTAAACACTAGAAATTTATTTTCTCACAGATCTGGAGGCTAGAAATCTCAAATTATGGTGTTGGCCTGATTGGTTACTTGTGAGGGCTATGAGGGAGCATCTGTTTCACACCTCTCTTCTAGTTTTTGGCAATCTGCTGGCATCCTTGGCATTCCTTAGTTTGTAGATGCATCACTCCAATCTCCATCTTCATCTGCACATGGATTCCCCCGTGTCTTCACATTGTCTTCCCTTTGTGCATGTGTTTCTCCAAATGTAGAGAAAGCACAGGGAGTATATTGTGATAACTATGCACGGCAACAGTGATGTCCTAGAAAAATCATATCAGGGGGAATATTATGTAAAGTATATGATTGTCTAACCACTAAGCTCTGCACTTGAAACCAATACAAAACAAGATATAACAGTAATCATTTTGAATTAGGGCTCACTCTAATGACCTTATTTTAATTTGATTTCCTCTATAAAGACAGTTTCCAAATAATATCAATTTCTGAGTTATTGGGGGTGAGGATTTCAACAAATTTTTTTTGGGGAAACAATCCACAACATGAATATTCAACCCATAATATGAATGAATACAAGATCCAGTTACTTAGTGGATAAATTAAGAGAGATGGTATGAATACTTTAATTAATGAAAACACAAATTAAAAAATAATAAATAACCAAGAATGTAGCACAGATACAGTGATTATAAATATATGTGATATGATATGCAATAATATGTATATATTTCTGTAAAAATTTTTTAAATGTAAAAATAATTAAAACATTTAGAAATATTAGCTCAAATACCTATATTTAAACAAATGCAACTCAAAATGAAGCATAAAACCCAGCAGAGTCATCCATTGCATGATAATATAAAAGACATCATCCCTTACCCTTAACATAAGACAATGTTTTCAGACAGTGATCTGGAGAGTTATTTCTCATTATTTATCTCAATTATTTTTATATCTCCACAAAATGTACATTTGCTGTACATTCCTATTAGTGCTATCTCTTTAAAAAACATTTTTTTCCCCTTACCCGAGGATATGTTTTTATTGATTTTAGTGAGAAAGGAAGAGAAAGAGAGGGAGAGAATCATTGATGTGAGAGAGAAACACCAACCAGCTCCATCCTGACCAGGATCAAACTCGAAACCTTTTGATGTATAGAATGACGCTCCCTCTAGCCAACTGAGCCACCCGGCTAGGGCCCTATTAGTGCTATCTTTTAAAATACTCAATGATTCACAGACAGGTATGAGATATATGTAGATTAAAATTTTGTCTAAGGAACTTCTGATACAACAACCCCCACATACACACTATTTCTATTTTTAAAAATCTGGTGATTTACATTTCATATGCTCTGTTGCCAATTTAAAATGATGGAAAACTTCTCAGTTCTTTTAAAAATTGCTCCACAGATTTAACAGTCAAAACCAAAAGAATTAATAACAAGGGTAAAAACAGCACAACAGGAGAGATCAATCTCAAACACAGATGCAAAAATCCTAAATAAAATATTACCCAAATTCTGCTTTATATTAAAAAATAAAAATGGTGCAATAAAGTAATTACATCTCTATCAAATGGTCTTAATATATATAACAACAACATAATAACTTTTTATCTAAAAGGCATTTATAAAATTCACTGTGTATTCTCAGTAGAATAAGCTTATTAAATAATCAATCATATTTTTCTAGCACAAAAACAATCATAATATTAAATTGGGCATGTTAGAGGCATTGGCTTTAGTGTCAGGATCAGGGTAGGCACATTATTAATTAAAAGAATATTATCTTTACAGGCAAGTACATTATGTGCTCATGTACCTAGAAAATCTACACGATTAACTGAAAAACTAACATGGATTCTAAGAAAGCTTACTAAGTTAGATTATGCAAAATAAACACAAAATATTAAGATTTTTCTATATGTCAGTAATGATCAGTTAGAAATAAAATTAAAAATTTTAAATAAGTTTGATTAAATGTAACTAATTAAAAAAATTAGAATAAACTGAAAAAAACATTGGGCCTACTTAACGTTTTTTATTCAATGGTGGATGATTTTTTTTTTCCTAAATAGCATTTTGATTACTCTCTTTTTGACTGTTTATAAATAATCCCAGGAGTTTGGTATTAAATAAAACATGTTTATATAGTGGAATTCTGGGTAATACCATTTTGAGTGATAAAACTTATTTTGAAAATTTTAAATTTTCTAGAATAATTACAAGAATTGCTTAGGAAAATATAATTTTTAAATATTAAAAGCAAGAATTGTACTTGAATACATTGGTCAAAAAGCAGGGACATTTTAAATTAAATTCCTGTAGAAACATAATAGGATGGAGATATGTGGCAAAATCCTGACGTATGGATAGATTGTTCGTAGTAATTAATGGAAGTCCCAGAAATAGCAAAAGGATATTAGATATTTGTGTATGTGGGTAAGAAACAGGAACTACTAAAGACTGCTTTGCTTGGCCTGTCTCTGAGTCAGTTTAGGGTTGGAGATAACATTGTTTGAGAACACCCGTTCTCCACAGGGAGGGTACTTATAGTCCAGACAGATATGTGAACTTACAAGTACCTTGGTGTCCTCAGCGGATTCTGGAAAGAAGAGAACCACATATTGGAACCTTTATAAGAACTGCAGAGAGGAAATTTTTCATGTCATTTTTTTTTCTTCCTTTTTTTATTTCATAGTATCTAGTTCAGGTTCTAGTTAAGGAAATGTTTTAAATCTCTAACTAGAAAAACTTGAGAGGCTTTTTTTTTTCTTTTCTTTTTTTCAGAATTATGCCATGGTTGACTGAGAAATCAGAGAAATACTGCTTCTCAGTTGGTATTACGAGAAGTTAAAACTGATTACTGAGTTGTCGAGGAATCAACTTTATAGTGAGAACTCCAATTATGTCATAGTTGAAAACACATTTTACTGAATTGAAAAATAGTGTATATTTGTTCTTCCACTTATTTTTTCCTAAAATTTCACTCATCTGATCTAAAATTAACTTCTTCAAAGTAGGTTTAAATTTTCCAGGAAAAATATAAAATATGTCTCTGAAATATGGAGTTAAAATAATTTAACATTTTTGAGGCCAATAATTATGTATGAAAAATTTTTTATGGGATGGTCAGCAAGCAAGGACTTGGTCCAGTTTCATATTCAGAGGAGGGGCTCAAATGAGATGGGTAGAAAATAGCAATTGGCTGATCTTTATGAAGAAGGGGATTATAAAAGTAGGTTGCCATGATTATTTATTCCTTTCTAGCATGGAAAAATTTTCAAGAAAATAAAAATTATACAGATATGATTATTTTCTTGCAGTGGCATTCATTTAGTAGGACTTAATTTGCTGTTAGGTCTTAATTTGATAATAAAGAATGACCAATTGATGCCCTGGCTGGTGTGGTTCACTGGTTGGAGTGTCAGGCAACAGACCAAAGGGTCTCAGGTTCAATTCCCAGTCAAGGGCACGTACCTGGGTTGCAGGTTTGCAATCTAGTCCCAGTCAGAGTTCATGCGGGAGGCAACCAATTGACGTGTGTCTCTCTCACATTGATGTTTCTCTCTCTTGTTATCTTTCGCTCTCCTCCTCCCTCCCTCCTTTATACTTCCTAAAAATCAATGGAAAAAAATATCCTTGGGTGAGGAATAAAAAAAAATGTTCTTAACTTCATTATTACAAGTAAAAGTGATACCAAGAGACTATCTAATACTATATTTTAGTGTCAGAGACTATACAGGGTGTGGCAAAAGTAGGATTACAGCTGTGAGTATGTGAAACAGAGTTTATTCTTGCATTATTTATTCATTATTGTTTATTTTCCATATGAACAACTGTAAATCTACTTTTGCCACACCCTGTATTTTACTTCTCTGCCTTTTAACATTTCCATATGATTACTAGTCTTGAAAGTTCAGAGACATTCATAATTCAAGGAAAGGATGACTAAGATATAAAATATAACTAGAATAATAAGTCATAGGCTAATAAGGATAAAAGATAATAATAATCTGCATATAATAATTTTATAATAATATAATAATTATATATCCCCCACTTTTTCTAAAATGATCTCCAATTTTGACTAAAGGATATAAGAAGTTTCAAACATTAACCTTTAAAAACAAATCTATTATTTTTTAGCTTTACAATAAACTCATAAATTAAAATAAGTGTGATTTTAGTAGGACCATGAAATTTACTAAAGGATCGCTTTAAATAAAAAGATCACCTGGAGAACTTAAAATGTAAAGAACGTTCATTGAGTCAATCTATTACTTACCTACGACATGTGAACTTAAATAGATTCAACAGAGTCCTAGGGTTTCTCTGCAGAGTCTCAGAGTCCAGCGTGAGACTAGAAGAAAGACGAGGCAAGAACATTAGGTTTCTAAACTAAGGATATTTTTTATTGAGATATTATATTAGTTTTAGGTATACATCATAATAACTTGGTATTTGTATATATTGTGAAATGATGACCGCAACAATTCTAGTTAATATCTGTCACCACACAGTTACAAGTGTTTGTGTCATAAGAACTTTTAAGATTTATTAGCTACCCTCCAATATACAATGCAGTGTTATTAACCATAGTCATCATGCTTTACATTACATCCCCATGACTTACTTTAAACTGAGTTTTATGGGTCCATTTAATCAGTGGGAATATTTCAGGTTTGTAAATATTTGTATTGTATGCCTTAGGGAGTTACATAGTGTAGGAAACATTCTTCAGGGAACCATCTTTCATAAATCTATAGATTACAGGTTCATTTACCAATAAAGAATCAAAACCAGGACCATTCTGCTAGAAATATTTTTGTAAATAAGGAATTTCTTCTGAACAAATATAATTAGTCAATTAGGAAGTCGGTTATCAGTATGCATACAAGGCAATCAAATTGAATCAATTCGATTCCTTCCTTCTCTGAGGCAATCCACCAGCTTTGTGGAGGCAAATGAGTCACAGGCAACTGCTTTGATTTATTTCTCCCAAGCTTTTATCTTGTTTCGGACATATTAAAATAGTTTTAAAGTTTTCTTTGTTTCTGTTTTATAATAGAAAAACTTAGACATATAAATTTACTGTGTTTAAATAAGTTAGATAATTTTATGTTCATTGCATACATTGCTTAGTCACTTTTTTAGAATGCAGATGGAGAAAAATCAGCATACAAAAAGAGATCTATTCATTGCTGAGTCAATAGACTTTAACACACAAAACTCAGCACCTATGTTTATGGTGCAAATTACTTTTGATATAAAAATTAATGTCTAATAATTTTTGACCAGCAAATATGGGCTGGGATTATTTAACTCCTGTTCTCAACTGTATTCTTTGCTTTCCAGGCAAATACAATTTTGAAAAAAAAACAAAGCATTAAAGTTTGTTTTCCTAAATAAACTTTTAATTTTTTATTGATCTGATTATTCTAACTTAAATAAATTTACAGTATACTCACTAACACGAGATGGAAGGAAGAAATCTTTGAAATCTTATTGAGATCACACCCATTTTTTTCATATTTGATACATACATAAATAACTCTATACACTAAGAATTCTTTGAAATAACTCTGATTTTTTACTTTAATTTTATAGTATTGTTGGACAAATGCTACCAGGCACAAAGAAACTAGATTTGAGAAATACAATTTGAGTCTGCCATTGACTATCTTATTTACATAATCACTTCCTGAGGTATCTTCTCTCCCCATAAACCTTTGTCTGATCAATATCTATTGAAAACTGTGGCTATTTTCTTACATTTACAATTTATCCTTTATCAACTCTCTAAGACAAGTATCTTTATTCTTTAAAATTGGTAAATATTGGAACCCTCTTCTGTTTTCTACTTTGTACTTTTCAAGGAAGTTTTAACAAGGTATTTTGGCTTTTTTTTTTTGACTAGGTGAAAATTAACTTCTGCTTTCTGTCTTTAATTTTTTTTCTATTCAGACATTTACCTTTCTGAATTTCTATAATCAACATATTTTCTTTTATTTTAATTTGTTTTTATTGTTGAAAGTATTACAGATGTTCCCCCTTCTTTTCCCCAATTGACTCCCTGCACCCCACTTCTCACCCCCACTCCCCTCCAGCCTTCGCTATACTATTGTCTGTGTCATGGGTTATGCATACATGCATATAAGTTCTTTGGTTAGTCTCTTCCTGCCCTCTTTTTCCTGTTGAGATTTATCAGTCTATTCCATGTGTTCGTGTCTCTGGATCTGTTTTGTTTATCAGTTTATTTTGTTCATTATATTCCACATATAAGTGAGATCATGTGATACTTGTCTTTCTCTGATTGGCTTATTTTACTTAGCATAATACTCTCCAGAACCCTCCTCCATGTTGTCTCAAAGGGTAAGAGATCCTTTTTTTTTTTTTTTTTTTTTTACAGTTGCCTAGTATTCCATTGCGTAACTGTACCACAGCTTTTTTTACCCACTCATCTACTGATGGGCACTTGGGCTGTTTCCAGATCTTAGCTATTGAAAATAGTGCTGCTATAAACATAGGGATGCATCAACATATTTTAAATGACCTCAAAATGTTGACAGCAGAAATATAACTATATGATTGTCTTCAAAATTCAACACTGTGATAAAAGAGGCCTGTCAATGTACCTCACGCTTCCAGAAGAAATATAGACCAAGACATTATTATCTGAAGCAAGTTAGGATTGAAAACATGTTTTTTTTTTTTCATCAAAAAAGAATATTATTGATGGAAAGGACCTCAGGGATAATATAACCAAATTCTCTAATCATGGGAAATAGAAAATAGAGGCTCAGAAAGATTTTAAAGGTTGGACAATGTAATTCTCTAGCACCCCATCCTGAAACCGCTGCTCTGTGTTGTCAAAACATTGAGTAAGCAGGTCGCCATGGTTGAGACAGATACCTTAATTGTCTTCTTAGTTTAAATAGATGCAGACATTCTCAGGGAAACTAGGGTTATTTCCAATAATCTTTCATTAGCTGCTGCCTCTGCAGATCCAAGTTAGTTTCACATTATAGCATTTCCCAGGCTTAATGCCAATATCAGAAAAATAAAGCAATGTTTTCATAATATGTAACAGTGAATGACAAAATAACAAAGATGGTTTGAGAAGAGTAAGTACCTACATACAGAGAAGCAATGGCATGAAATACATTACACGTGAGTTTTTTTTCCCTATAGTGCATTTCAAGCAACTACTTTTTAGAGTGGCATTTTGTTTTTTCTTTCTTAAGAAAATGGCAATACAATTCTGAATAGCTACAGAAAGGGTCATGCCACAGTATGACGCCACAGGAATGTTATTGGAGAGTTTATTTTTCATCTAATCAAGAGTAATAATTCTACATAATTATCAATTTTATTGTACAGATAGATATAGCACTATATAAGAAGAATTCAGACATTTTATTCAAAGCAAACATCTGGGGTTCTTTGAATTCTGAGGTTGGGGGAGTTGTTAATGCCAGATGACAGTAACAATACTAAAAATAACTCATTGTACTTAAAATTTTTTCTTCTCTTTTTCAACATATATAGGGATAGATCATAAGAATTAATACTGTTACCAAGGTAACACTATCAATAAATCAAAATTTCAAAGAAGTATTGGCAATAAAAATAAGCGTATATGCAAAAGTACAATAGGAAAAGAAGCCCTCTGCAACTAAGTTTGGAGATCACATGGTTTACCTCATGAAAAATAGCTATTCACAGCCCTGGCCAGTTTGGCTCAGCAGTTAGAGCCTGAGCCTGCAGACCAGAGAGTCCGGGTTCGGTTCCTGCTAAGGGCACATAACTCAGTTGCGGTTCGTTCCTGAACCTAGTTGGGGTTGTATGGGTAGCAACCAGTCGATGTGTCCCTCTCACATCGATGTTTCTATCTCTCTCTTCCTCCCTCTCTCCCTCCCACTCTATCTGAAGATAAATGCAAAAATATCCTTTGGTAAGGATTAAAAAACAAAAAAGAAAAATAGCTATTCACTAATTTGGGAAGTATAAAATCTTTATAAAGCATATGTAACTATACACTCTATGAAACTAAACTAATAACTGATTGGTCCTTTTTAATTTTCACATATTTGTATCTTAATATTTCTCCTAAATCATAAACAAAAAAGTGTTATACAATTTTATTCAAAAGACACAGTTCTCTCAAGGAAAAAGTAATTTAGTTTCCTTAAATTAGTTGCTCTGCTCTGAAACTACTGTCCTAAAGAAAAAAGCTGCAGGACCACATAAACCTTGTACGTAGATCCTTGTTGTCCCCATTTTTTCCATGATTTCATCATGGGAATTCATTTCACAGCTGTAATATGAAGTACATATACAGGCAAAGAGCACTACATTTGCTATTATTTCTACTCTGCATGAAAAAGTTATTTTCTCCTTTTATAACTAATATAAGTACTTTTACGAACTGGAAAATAAAAGTGTGACAATAATTTGGAGAGCTTCAGTATGATTTCCATGGCTACATAAAAAACACTTTATTGGTGTATATTTACCATAATCTAGAAAAATGCAGTTGCTTTTTGTTTATTTTTTTATTATTATGCCCAATATTTATTTGACTTGAATTCCAAAGTACTATAATCTTAATGTTTAGTAGAATGTGGTTTAACAAATCCATGTACCATATCCTTTTTGGTAATTTACAATCAATTAAATCTTTCTCCTCCCTCCCTCCCTCCCTCCCTCCCTCCCTCCTTTCCTCCCTCTTCTTCTCTTTACCCCTCCCTTCCTCCTCCTCCCACTTTCATAAAAGAGTTGAATTGTGCAATGTCAGCAAAAGTCAGGCATTAAATGCTTGGTTCCTGCAACTGATGTCTTGAAAATCTGGTAACTGTTTTTCCATTATTGATCTGGTCTGTTTATTACAGAAACATTTAGCAGATGTGAAAGAAAAATCTCTTTTCTGCTTTGAGATCATCTCCAGTCTCCTCTTCTTTTCACTTACATTTTCAGAGATGTATGCATATAGCTTTGCAGAAAAAGAAAAGAGCACCTCAATTAGGGTAGAACCAATGACATCTTACTGTTATCAGTGCCTCAGGAGCTGAGTGACCAGTCTCGTTCTCTAGGCCAAGTTAGGAAAAGAGCAAGAATAAAAGCTTATTGTTTCAACTTTATTATGCTGGATATGTCAAGAATTCAAACTTGAAGAATATTTTCTTTCAGGACCACGTGTTTGGAGTGGGAAAGGGGCCTTCATGCAATGCATATAATAAACTAACTGGCCTCAAAGGATTACATGTCTTCTAGCACCTAGGATACTAAAAAAAATAAAAGGCACCCCAATGCAAAGTTAAGATGCATGTAATGTGAACATGGAGAAGAACAGATTCTGAAGCCAGAATGGCTGGACATTGAAGGAAAGAAGAGATGTGAGTATATCCAGTTATTTCCTGGTGGGGAGAGAGAGGACAGAGAGGTCTACAGCAGTGGTTCTCAAATATTGTTACCCATTAGCATCACCTGAAAAGCTTTAAAATAATATCTATTTGCAAGTCCTATACCAGAGCAATTACCAGTTTCTGGAGTGAGAGTCCCTAGTATCTGTTTTTTTAAAAATCTACCTAAGTTATTGCAGTATGCAGCAGAAGCTAAAGCCAGCAATGAGACCACTCTCCAAATGTGTTATCACACTAATTCGGGGGATAAATGTACACTTTTGTCAGTAAATTTGACATCACTTATTAGTGCATTTTATTTGGTTGGTTTTGCTGTGTTTCTGCAAGCAATTTGTTTTCTTTATTAATTTTTATAGAGAGAATAAGGGAGAGGGAGGGAGAGAGAGAAACATCCATGAGAGAGAACATCAATTGGCTGCCTCTTGCATGCCCCCACTGGGGATTGGGCCCACAACCTGGGCATGTGCTCTGACAAGGAATCAAACCAGCGACCTCATGCTGCACGGGTCAATGCTCAACCACTGAGCCACATCAGCTGGGCTGCAAGCAATTTTTTTTAGCATCTGTATGGATAAGAATATATTTGACTCTATGTAACCAAAGTTTATATAATTTATTTCCCTACTACCACAGTCGTATTTAATTGAAGTACACCAGTTTGATGTCATTGTCAGGTATGATATATTTGAATAACACCCCCCCCAAATTGTTTTTACTATTATAATTCACAAAGTCCAGAAAAGTAGGATGCAATGTAAATTTTTCCATTGAATAATTCTGATCTTTCTTATGGGGTTGCCACGAAAGGGTCATAAGTATGCTGCAAGACCTGGTCCCCTCTGCCCCTTGAGAGACAAGGTACCTGGAGATGCCTGATCTCATATGTCTGTCTGTAAATAACTTCATTTACATAATCAGAAAAGCCTAAAAATAAAACCCATAGTCAACAGGTGCAATCAGTATGAACAAATTTACTATCCTTATAAAATTAGCAAGGTCACAGAAAGGCTCTCCTCTGCACACCTGTCTCAGGGAGAGCTACATAGACCAATCTGCTCAGTGCACAGTGGGTCTGAGGACACACTGGACGAGCCGTCAAGGAGCCCTGTGTGAGAAAGTGGCAGTAAAGCAGGTAGAGATCCTGGCAGGTACAGATTTTAGCAGCAGCCAAGTTTAATCTCACTTCAAACACATAAAGTAGGAAGAATATACACTTTTCCCCTCTAGGATCCATAAAGAAGCCCCCAATTCCCTTCAGTTTGTATCAGTGTGCTATAGGGATATTCTCACTTTCTGTGTACCATGACATGGACAAATTGGGACTCACCCACATACTTTAATTTGGAATATATACAAAGCACTAAGAACAACACAAGTTGGCACACAGTCAAAATAATAGTGTTGATGTCTTTTTTACTATAATCCCAAAGGGTATATTTCCACCTTACATTGTTTTGTTTCTACCATGACACCACTGCCCAGGTTTTCCTCTTTAAATTTTAGAGAACAATAGACTCAGTTCCTCACAAATCACTATTTTTAATAGGGGTCCAGTTTAAAAGGAACTTACTAAATTCATCCTGGGAGACTTAGAATGAAGTGTTATATGATAAAATATGTTGTGCTTGAAATATATTATATCATAGAAATAAATATAATAAAATATGTAATAATTTGGGAAGAATATCATGGAGTAACTAGATATTTGAAGGCAGGACAGTAATTTAGCAGTTGGAGATAAGATTACTACTTGCAATACCCATTTTTGGATTTATTAGAAAACTTTTATGAACCCAATTAGAGTAGACTAGTGATCAATGTTTAAGTCTCAGAAGAGATTTATAATATCTTTTTTAAAAACTATAAAAAGAATAGCTAAGAGAACTCCATTCACCTGAACAATTCAATTCCATTCAATTTAACAGATACCTGTTGAGTATCTATTAAGGGAACAGGCCATGGGATGGTCAAAAGCCTTGAGCACTGTTTGCCAAACATATTACCAATTGCATTACATGAGTTGTATAATAGAAAGGACAGGATTTCTTTTTCCCAGCTATGCTCCACTTGAGAGACAGAAATACATCTAACAAAATAAAGTTAAAACCAGATAAAACCTTTCATTGCCTTCTAAAGATGTTATTTGCATTTTACTTCTCTGCAGAAATTGTTTATACAATCTGAGCCTTCTTCAATTACATCAACTAAGACCTAGCCCTCCACAAAATGAATATCCATTCAAGTTTGATTTGGGGACTTCTCTTTTTGTGCCTAATTCCCTTCTTTTCTGACTCCTCCAAGAGTTAAGGCCCTGCTACGTAAGAGGCCTCTTCTAGCCAAACCAGTTTTCAGGTAAGAACATGCTCTGTATTCAAGACAACACGCTAATTTTACCATTGACATTTATACTTTGAATTATATCTTTAAAAATAAAAGAGTCTACTCTTTAAAGAACTTTACTCCTAAGTAAAATATTGCATTAAAAAAATTCTAGTAAAGGGCTTTTTTAAAATTTAAATTTGATGGCTACCTTAGCCCAACAATTCAGAAAAATTGTAAAGTACATATTTACCCAAGAAATATCTGGTCAGATGTTATTATTTAAGAGTAAAATGCCCTGTTAAGTGTGGTGCAGTTGGTTGGTGGTCCTCTCGTGCACCGAAAGCTGGCCGGTTCGATTCCCATTTAGAGCACATGCGGAGGTTTCTAGTAGGGGCTGTGCAAAGGCAGCTGCTCAGTGTTTCACCTTCACATGGATGTTTCCCTCTTTCTCTCTCCCTCTCTCTCTAAAAATCAATAAACAACTTTTTTTTAAAGAAGAGTAAAATATTAGCATCTATAAATATCAGAATCTAAAAATCAATTTATTTTTAATATGTTTTTATTAATTTGTTAGAGAGAGAGGAAAGCAGAGAGAGACAGAAACATTGATGTGAGAGAGAAATATAGATTGGCTGCCTCCTGCACTCCCCCTACTGGGGATCAAGCCCGCAACCCAGGCATGTGCCCTGACCGTGAATTGAACCAGGACCTCTCAGGCCATGGGATGATGCTCAATCCACTGAGCCACACTGGCCGGGCCTTATAATCAATTTAAATACATACACCTCAATCAATAACACTTTTAATCTTCACAAATTTTATTGAAAAGTTTGAAACACTGGTAATTAATTTGGTACAAATAAAATATGTTGCTCATGTAAAAACTCTGTTACTTTGATAAAGAAAAGTCAAACATTCTTCCTGTCAACAATTATTTTCAAACAAGAACCATCCTTCTTTAAACTGCTTTCGAACATTCCATGTTTTGCTAATGCAAGAAAAATTATTCTTCCAGTAAGTACATTTTGATGAGACAGAAAGCAGATGCAGAGATTATTGTTTCCTAAAGCAACAGACTTCCAGACTTTTAAAAAGGTCCATGATTTTTTGATATATGGTAAGCTAGTTATTTGCACTAAAAACCCCAAGAGCATTATAAAGTACTTAATTTTCAGCCTTGCATATAAGATTAACTTGCTGATGGACACCTACTAATCATTTTCTCTCTACAAAAGAGTTGTGCATCGAATAGAACATACGTTGATTGTGTTGTGCTCCTTGGTAGGAGAAATAAAAGATAAAAGTAGAGAATAAAAATTTGCAGCACCATCATTCTATTATTTGTTATTTTAAAAATATTAGAGGCAAAGTAAGTCTTGTGTATTACTGAAGACTCGGTAGTTTTGAACAAAGAGAGTTTTTTTTTTCTCTTTGTTTCACAATGAGTATAAATCTAGTGATCTTTTAAATTCATGTGCAGTTGAGCTATTCAGTCAATTCTCCTCAGATAGCTGGGAAATACCATTACTCATTCATCAAAGGTATTTTCCTCTCAGCAAATCTTAACTTCGTGTCAACTATTCAACTATTCAACAATTGATTTCATCAATTACTTGTCAGTTGAAGAAAAATGTGCATTCCTTATGCATTAGCCATCCAGTTAAAAAAGAACATTATGCTAAGTGAAATCAGCCAGTCAGGGAAAGACAAGTATTACATGATTTCACTCATATATGGAATTTAATGAACAAACTGAACTAATAAGCAAAATAGAGACAGACTCATGGAGAGAGAGTAGGCAGACAACTCCTGTGGGAGGAAAAGGATGTTGGGAGGGGTACTGAAAGATTGAACAAAAAAAAAAAGAGAGAAAGATTTCATGGACATGCACAACAGTGTGGTGATTTGGCGGGGGGCGTGGAGGTAGAAGAGGGTATACAGGGGGGATAAATGGTGATGGGAAAAATAGAATAAAAAAATAAAAAGCATGTTTTATTGCATTATTAAAGCTTCATTCTTTTATTTATTTATTTATGATTATTTATTTTAAAGCTTCCCTCTTTTAGATGTAAGAAATATGATTCAGTCATTGAAAGCACACTGCCTTTCAATGTATTGGAAATAATAACCTTTAATTATTTATAAATAGTTTATCTAGATTTCAAAATTATTTTCCCACTAGATCTTTATTTTTTAATTTTTAATTTTTTTATCCTCACCTGAGGACATTTTTTTTATTTTTGTTCAGATAGAGTGGGAGGGAAAGAGGGGGAGGAAGAGAGAGAGAGAGAAAGAGAGAGCGAGAGAGAGAGAGAAACATCGATGTGAAAGGGACACATTGAGTGGTTGCCACCCGCACGACCCAACCAGGGCCAGGGACAAATTGCAACCAAGGTACGTGCCCTTAGTGGGAACTGAACCCAGGTCTCTCTGGACCACAGGCCGATACTCTAACTGCTGAGCCAAACCAGCCAAGAATAGATCTTCAAAAAAATACTCACTAAAACGTGTTTCTCCCTGACGATTTTTCAAAAAGACTTATTATGAGCACAATGGGGATCTTAGAAACTTATCCAAGTGATTAAAAATATTTAGGGCATAGTTATTTGTATACTTGAGGCCAAAGTACTATTTTGACCTGAGTTCTCTAGATAGTAACCTCAATTCTTTAGCATTATCTAACTATAATTTACCTATATGATGGGGAGAGGTATCTATTGCACAGATGAATGTGTGCATATTTTGCTATATAGTTTGTCTAAATCCAAAACGTAGCATGAATCCTTCTTTTCATATATGGCAAGTGTACTCAGAAAAATGTGTGTAGTTTCCCAAAGCAATAATTGAATTAATTATTTTATCTGTAACCATAGGAGTAAGACATATAGAGTAATTATGCTTTATTCAATATATGTACATACATATACAATATAATGCAGATTGAAAAATAAAATTTCTCTGCTTTGTGATTTCTTTTTAAGAGATCACACCCCAGAGTGTCTGACCTTTTTTAAACATGGTGTAGATGTATTTGTGTCACCATTTCAATGCTACATTACATTTAGCATCATCCCATGGTTGACATTATGGAATTACAAAACAATGCAGTGCCACAAATCAGAGATAACTGGTCTTTAAAATGTCTATATAAAAGATCACTTATTGTTTTCCAAATTTAAGGCCTAACATAAACTAAGTACCACCTTATGACCCAGAATCTGTCTGTCTTAAATATCTGAAAGATATATGATTCTGGATCATCTCATTCAATTAAATCCCATGAAAGTGTCAAGTGAGAACATCAGTGTGCACCCAATTCTAAAAATGAGAAGGAGTCTGTGGCCTCAAACTGTCAGAATTGAGAATGGAAGACAGAAAGTTACATAACAATGTTTAATTAATTTAGCAATTGTATTTATGGCACATGTCTATGTGATTTGCTATTATTAGCTCACTTAATCTTCAAAACAAGTAAGAAAGATATATTATTATAATTATACAGGTTATTTTAAGTACATTATCCATATCCAAGTGGCTGGCGAGTAGCAAACTGGAATGTGAATCTAGGTTGTGCCACGTGAGTCCAGCGTATCGGCCCTGTGCCCCGCTGCTTCACTGGTACACACCATGTGAGCTGAGCCCTGGGAGCTCTATGGAGCAACTTACTTTTACCTGAATCGTCACCTAAGAAGTGAGCATTTTCTTCTGGAAGAATGCTCGCTTTCTCCTCCTCAGTGTCCACACTTGGCAGGATCATTCTGGAGAGTGGTAGGCAGAATAAGGATAACAAATCTAAAGGATGGTCATATTGACTTTATGAAGGAATTTATTCCCAATAGAGTTTATTTACTTGAGTGAAGTGCATTCTTGTTGGCCACAAAGCAAACCGGAACACATGAGTGGTGGTCATATTCTTTGAGATACTGTCTGAAAACATTGAATGAGCCTGTATAGGTGGTAAGAATTGCAGTCTTTATTTGAACAAGGTATGACTCAGAGCCTTTCAGCATAAAATAAAAAGTAAAGGATGTCTGTATAGCATAGATACAGTCTCAGGCACCCATCAGTTTGACATATAATCCCAGTGTAGTTTAACCACCAAACCAGGAGTAGGATTCATGCATCGAGCACTAAAATGCCTCAGGCCTTTCTACAATTCCTTCAACCTCTTTTCTATCTGCAAGATGGAAATGATGTAACTATTTTCTATAGATTCTTAGAAAGTTAAATGAGACTTAAGAATTAAGACAATGCATATATACATCTGACATGCTTCCTCACAATTGATTTCTATGATACCTTTTGACAAAAACAAACAAACAAACAAACAAACAAAAAACACACAAAAAGAAACATTTATCTGTCAAGAGAAGAAGGGAGTCAGATTTTAGAAGGACTGGATTACTAAATACAACCATCAATATATAAAGGAGGAAAAAACACTATTAAAAAGGATGCCAACTTTATATAAATATGTTCATATTGGAAGAACTGCAATTTATTGACTTGTATTTATAAAAGTTGTGATTTATCTTCAATTACCATTCTTGAAAAAGTTGGGAATGAAATGGTGTGACTAGAGTGGTTTAGGCTTACAGGAAATTTGCAAATGGTCATTTTGGGGGGTATGAGATACAGTAGCCTTGTTACTTGGTGTTTGTGTTTTAATATGCTGTTGTATTTTGTTGGCTAGTATTTTTTGAGGATTTGTACAACTATATTCAAAAGGGATATTGGTTCATCATTTTGTCTCATCGTAGTGTCTTTGTCTGGTTTTTGGTTTCAAGGCAATGCTGACCTCAGAGAATGAATTATGAAGTGCTCCCTTCCCCTCTATTTTTAGAGAGTTTGAGAATCATCAGGGTTAAATATTTTTAAAACATTTGGTAGAATTCACAGTGAAGCTAATTCAATGGATGAGTTTTAGAATTTTAAAAGTTGATTGATGTTAGTTTGGGAGTATTTACCAAATGTAAACCATAAATGCTACAAATATGTACCTTTTTTTTTTTAGTTTTTAGAAAGATGGATGTTAAACATTTATCACCACACCACTGCTTATCTCTACTTCTCCACTAAATTGTATTCTAATTAACATTTTAAAAATGTTGAGCTCCATGCCAAGCAGAAAAAGACAAATATCACATGATCTCACTTATTTGTGGAATGTAATGAACATAACAGTCTGAAGAATTGGGTAGACCCAGAGAGGTGGAAGTAGGGTACAGACTGACAACCCTCAGAAGAGGAGGTTGGGGGGGGAAGAGATAAACCACAGAACTTATATGCATATACGCATAACCGATGGACACAGACAACAAAGCCGGGCATGGGGTGGGGGGGATGGGGAGGAGGGTGTCAATAGGGAAAAAAAAGAGAAACATCTGTAACAAAATAAATTAATAAAAAATTATTTTTAAAAAATGTTGTGCTCTCCCATCGTAAAACTGAAAACAAAAGTACTAACAAAACTCGTGACTCTCAGCTGTTGTTGTATCTCTCCCCTCTCCTTTGTAGTCAGGAAACTTAAATAAAATATACCCTAGTTTACATCACAGTACACTGCACAATTGAAGGTGATAAATATGTGTGAATCAACATTCTTCATGCCAGTGAGTGAGATATTTTCATTTAGTACTGGTTGAAGTGTGAATTTATTTGGCAATAGGGATTAAAAGCCTTGAAGATGCCCCCTGTTTTTTTATTTATTAATGGTATTTTGAGAAATCTATCATAAGAAAATAATCCACATGTAACCAACATTCAACTCATTATTTTTAATAGTGAGTGTTGGAAACTAAATGTTCAACACTAGGGATATTTCTGAATGAACGATGAAGCATTTATGCAATGTGCAGTCAGTGAAAATGAATTGATCACAACTTTAAGTACAAGTTCTAGAAGAAAAAAAGGGACTGGGAGGAAATTTGCTACTATGTTAGAAAGAAGAAAGAACAAAAGCCTTAATGAGGTAAGAGAATACCAAATTTGTATGAGAGGTAAAATCATAGCATTAATTTAACAACACAAAGGGACATTTTATACAATTAATATAGTTTGATTAAGCTGTTTGATGGGTGTCCATGGGGTGAAAGTACTACAGCTTGCAATGTATTAACAAGGGAAATCAGCTACACTGACATTTTTATTGGATTAATTTTTCTTTTCTCCCTAATGCTTTTGTCAACTTGGCCGAGGAACATTATGTATTTCAAGACACCCTATAGCAAAGTTTATAACAATATCAATAATTTGTGCTAAGAACCCTTTAAAATTTAAGAATAAAATCTAACTTGTCTGTTTAGATAGGATAAAATATAAACTTCTGCTTGGTAACTCAGTTTATTTATCTTAGTAGTGTATTTGTAATTATCTTTAAGTAACTATGTCATTTCTTTTTATTACTAAAATTGAAGAGTAGACATCATATTATCACATCCCCTAGGAAATTCTTTCTAAGTATGTGGAAGAGATGTAAGACTGAATTTGAATGAAGCATTACAAATACATGTGATATTGAATAATCACAAAGAATTTGGTAGTTTTACCCTTGTTTCAGATGATGTTCTCATTAATTTATTTCACTGTATAGAAAAGGGTGACACATTAAAGGACTAATTCGATAGTTAGCTTTTTTCTTAACTTTGAAATCATATCATTAAAATTACTTAGAAACTTGTTTGAATTGTTATTCAAGCTGCTATCTATATTTCTAACAGCTTAATGAGATAGAGAGCAACTAATTTTATTTCAAAAAATAGAAAGAGAAAATAAATTATTCCAACTGTTTCATATACATTTATTACTTGGTAAATGAGTATCAATACCAGAAAATATCTTCTGCTTCTACTTCCAAGGCCCTACTATATTTATATCTGTCTACATATACATACATCTACATATATGTAGATAGAGATAGATATATTTGGAGTTTTTAAAGGCAAACTAGCTTTAAAACAACAATATCCTTCACACATTCAGGGTCTATTGGGTATTTTGTTTTGAAAATTAGCATGTTCATTGAGGCACAGACCACCCACTATCCATCCACTATTCTTTCTTAGTAACAAAATGATAACCTTTTTCTTTAGTATAGCAATGTGTTTAGTTAAAAATAGGCATTTCCCAGGTTCCTTTGAAGATAGTTATAATGATGTGACCCAATTGTAGGAAATAAATGAAGCTGCCATGATGTGTGGGACTTGAGAAAAGCTAGGATGGTGAAGCCAGGGGGGTGGCAGGAATCTGGTCCCCTGAGCAAGATGGGCTGCATGCTGGTCCCGTTTGTATATGTCTGGTTATTCTTTATGTGAAAAAGAAACTGCCTATTTAAGTCATTGTTTTAGGGACCCCTGTTGTTTGTGCTTGAGTAAAATTTCTAACAAATCTAGTCATGGTATGTACTCTCCAGTATTATTACTAGATCTAATAGCTAAAGAATACCATTTACACATTCATAAGTGATTAGTTAGGTTATAGCTGTCTCTACATGGCATAGAACAACTGGACAAAATGTGGGGAGGGGACCTTGTATTTGAACATGACAGTGAAAAACATGTATACAACTGCATCTTCCTTCTAGTAGTAGCATCCGTACCCCTCCTCTCCCTCTGGGTTTTGGAGATCTGTGCCTATCTCACTCAAACACCGCCAGGTAAGAGGTGTCATCATCTTAAGTGACCCCAATCCCTGGTCACTCTCTACTATTTATCTCCTAACCCAAAATGGGGCAATAATTGCAGGCTTTCCTGAGATTTATCCAGGCAGTTAACACAAAGCCATAATCAGAAGTCAGATTTTTTTCTAAATTTTATTTTAATTGGTGCTAAGAAAAAAGGATCATTGCCTTTTTAGTACTGAACACTGGAAAATATGAGCTAAGAGCTGCTAACAGTTGGGACTCCAATATTTAAACAAAAACTGATGTTAGAGAATGAACAGGCATAGAGTAAATATAGAGCAATTCACGAAGTCCAATTGCTTTTGGGTTACTAGGGCCTATTGGCCCTGAAGCCCTTATTATTGTTTGGTTATATGAGTCAATGATTCTTCCATTAGATGAATTCTTTCTACAGCTTGTCTGCTTGTAGATCAAAATTTTGGTTGTAAAATATCTAAAATTAAACTAAGACAAAATTTATACCTTGTATTTAGATGAGTATAACAAAAGACATAAAATGCAGATAAAATGATGCCATATCACTACATTTTCTCAGGAAGGAAAATAGATCTTACTATCACCAGGATGTAAAGCATTTATCTTCAAGCAATCTCTCTTTCATGGTTCTTTCTAAAACTTAAAGGTTTGATTGAATAACATATTGATTACCCTTAAAACTTAAAAAAGTAATCTCTGTTCTTCTAGACTCCCTGTGTATCTAAGGACCAGAAAAAAATTTTTTTCTTTACTTATGTGAGTAATTACTCAAAAACATTTATTTACTACAATTCTGCACAGCAAAAATAAGGAAGTGGAAATTATCATCTTCCTCCCATATTATATATTTTCTCTCTCCTTTTTGTTTTTAACCAATGTACTGGCTAAGATGCTTTCTTTTATGATGACTTATTTTAAATTTTGTTTTGATACTCATCTCTGTCCAGCAAAGGTAAACATTTTGAGGTTTTAAATGTTTTGAGTGGTGACCAAATTATGTTTATTTTAAATTAAATTGCTCAATTTTTTGTTTATATATTTTCTTACTGTACACCACTTTATTGTAAAGTGGATACAAATGATATACAAATATGTATAAAATGTAGCAACATAAAGTAAACTTAAATAAGTATGAAAATGAATGAAAGATAAATTAGGTTGCATAGTGCCCCAGAACCAGAGTGTGACTGTTTCCACCCACGCCGTCAACCCAAATGCACTTACAAGGGCAGCCCATATGTTTGATGACACATTCCTGAAAATTCAACACAAAAAGGGAAAAGTAGCTAGTTAGTAAATAGTGTCTATATCCATGCTTCCAGCAGACT
Source organism: Molossus molossus (assembly GCF_014108415.1). NCBI lineage: Eukaryota > Metazoa > Chordata > Mammalia > Chiroptera > Molossidae > Molossus > Molossus molossus. The sequence goes on from NW_023425350.1 coordinate 40,343,229, forward strand.
AGCCACTAGCACAGGTGAATTAGGCCCTTGCAACGTGGCTAGTCCAAATTGAAAAGTCCTATGTGCAAAATGCACTCTGAATTTCAAAGACTTAGAATGAGAAAGAATGTAACTATCTCACTAATCATTTTTATAGAGATTACAAAAGTAATGATAATGTTTTGAATATATTGTATTAAATAAAATATATTATTACAATTAATTTTACTCTCTTCACTTGGAGAGACTACTAGCATATTTAAAACTATGTATGTGACTTGCACTTGTGGCTTTCATTATATTTCTTCGGGGCAGCACCGGTCCCAAAGGGCAGAAAGAACACAGTTTCATTGCACAACTATTTCTAATGCAGCAGCCTTCACTTTAATGGTTCTGATGTACGTGGATTTCAGTTTGTGTCATTTTAGTTTAAATACTAGTCCTCCAGCAACATGATTTAATTTTAGTTACCATGGTTTAGTAACTGTGAGTTATTGCATGAAGTATAAACTTCATTGCTAGCTATTCATTCCACAAATATCTGTGCACATCATGATCAGTGACCAATGGTGGCACTTCATGTTTTCTCAGTCTCTGGTGGTTGGTTGCCACACATCTTTTATTCAGCCAGCAAGCACACGCAGTAAAGCATGTAGTTGTGTTGCCTTCTGACCTCCAAATGATAACTCACATGACACTTAAAAATAGATAATCAAAAGAGAGAATAATCCAGTAAATGTGAAACTGCAGTAAATAAAGAAGAAATGATAACAATGGAAGTGAAATTGTAATTAAATGTATGTGGATTGATAAAAAAAATAGCTGTGCCTGGCAGGTGTGGCTCAGTAGACTGAGCATTGTCCTGTGCGGAGAGAGGACCCCGGTTCAATTCCTGGTCCGGCACATGCCAGGGTTGTGGACTGGGTCCCCAGTAGGAGGCATGCAGGAGGCAGCCAATGGATGTTTCTCTCTCATGGATGTTTCTATCGCTCCCTCCCTTCCTCTCTCTGAAGTCAATAAAAAGATATTTTTTTAAAAAAGAAAGAAATAGGTGATCTTGGAGATGTTGCCACTGCCATCATTTGAGAAATCCAGATATGCAGCCAGGGGAATTTAGTCAGGGCCAAGTCATAGACATAAGCGGGGAATGTGTGATAAAAAAGATGCAGAGAAAGTAACACTGTCAAAACTTCACATTCTGGAAATTTCTGAAGTTATTTCACAACACTGAAAGCATAGAAAGGATAAAACGTTGGAAGCTGATGAAAATTTATAAAGAAATATGATAAATTGCCCAGGTAAAGAAAAGAAGCCTGCTCCAAATCCTAAGTGATAAGGCAAAAGGAAGGCAATCGCTGTTCAAACTACTCTTGATAAGTTTTTTATAAAAAAAATTAAAAACTTTAATTCTCAATATTTCTAATGATATACTTCATAAATACTAGTGTTACTATTTATTAATTTCCTATACATGTATCCTTGAGTAAAATAATCGTAATGTTTTGACAAACATTTTTAAGATTATAGAACATTACAAACAATAAAAAACATTTTCTATTAATAAAGAGAGTCTTCCAGTTCTAACGTTAACAGTCATTTTTACAGTCCTACAGTGAGGCAAAGTGAGGCCTGCCTATAATAAGATAGAAGGAAACAGGTCCTAAGGTTTCTCATAAAAAGGTTATTGTTTAATTAAACAAAAGCACCTTAAATCCTGGTGTCAAGTCAGTGACCCGACTGACCCCCTTGTTCTTTGTTAACACTCACGAAGAGTGCTCGTTGGCATCAGTAGAACCGGGGAGTTTTCTCCCTGATGGGACCTGTGAGGCGATCTAGGGGGAAGCTCACGGGCCCTTTCTCTTAATTCACTTACACATTTGAGACTAGACTATCAATTCTTATAGCAAATTTTTGTCAACCGGTTTTTGTTCTTTTTTCATAATCTTAAAAAAGGGGAGCAGCACAGAGTTTGGGAGTATATTCTGAAACAAATAGCTCTACTGAGGATATTCTTTGTTATCAGTTAAAAGGGTCTTATGTTTGAACAGTGAGCAGAATAACACAGTTATTAAAACAGATTACTTATTAAGTCAGTTACAGGGATATTGATAGTTTTCAAAGGTACACATGTTTTTAGAACTGACCTTTTACTTCATTTTTTTCTTTTTTGGTTTGAGATACCGAGTCAGCCCAGGAAGAATTGGGATCAAGACCATGGAGTTGATCTATGGGCACTGCTCCTATTTGCCTTTTTGTTTCTTTGCTTTTTGTTTGTTTAGGACCTTGGTGAGTGAGTATCCCTTAATACTGATAAAAGTGATGACTGTCTGGAGTACTTATTGGCTCGAGGCTCCTCGGAAAAACCGAGTTTGATTTGAGGCCTCCTCAAAGGCTGTATTTAATCCTCCCTGGATTTCCCAACAGTCTAGGACATTTCCCCCCAGCCTTCCCTTCCACTCCTCAACTCTGGGTCACACCGCCTCGGTCTAGGCCTCCCCAGCCCTTTCCCATCGTCTTTCCTGCAGGCATTTCCACTAACAAAATTAGATCAGGAAGAGCTACTTCCGGCTTTCAGAAAGTGAACTATTGCTGGCTTTCAGAAACACAAGAAATACGAACAAATTAACTTGATGCTGAAGATTCCAGTGTCCTGTATGAGCAAAACATGGCATTTGCTGGAGCTCACAGGGAAGCCATTAACATTCTATAGTACTTCATATACTCCCACATCCACCTGCTGGAGAAAACTATGGTTTCTGTCCTCTTGCCCTTTCCACATTTAAGAATGGCTCTCGTTGATGTAACTAAACTAGAACCTATAGGTCAAAAGAGCTGGAAAATGAGGCCCAGTTCCTGCCAGGTGCGGAAGAGCATCGACGGCGCGGTCGGTGTTGAGGACCTACACATGGTATTCTGCATTGATAGAAACACGTCAAGAAAGACATATGGCTAAAGACAACATTTTCTTGGCTAGTCGTTTTACTAAACCCAGTCAACTTCTTTCGTGCCCTTTTTATTGCAGATTTTATTCTTTAAAGTTGACCCAAAATCAAACATTGAAAATCCTTAAAGTATGATCCATCTGAGGTCAGCGTTACTCCTTCTATTACCCACATGTTTATCTTTTAATCTTTGGCATACATTCTTTTCTAGCTCACCTATGCTCTGCCAGTGACTAATATGCTAAGATGTAAGAGTAGATGGGCTTACAGAGAGTAAAATGGGTGTCTGCTTCTTCATCAATGTGAGGGCAAGAGGCGCTTATTTTTCTAACTTGTCTTTGTGGTTTACTGACCTTTTTCTGGGGGTGTGAAATGGTGGTAATGAATACTTAAACATTTAATCTCCAACTGTTAGCTTACGTAACATCTTCAAGGAAAAAATCAGACTGTGGTCTGAGGAAAAGCCAAGCTATTTTGTATTTTTTTCTTTTTATCATATCCTCAGCATGACTCTCCTGTTGAAAGATTTGTTTAATTATTGAACATGTACCACCTTTGAGTCATTTATTATTCTGGACTCTGAGAATGAAGTGGAAAAGAAGACAAAAATGTCTCCCACTCTTATGGAACTTTTATTTCTAGTAATAAAAGCCATCAATCAATGGAAAAAAGAAAGATGGTTTCAGATTAGAGTAAAAATCTATGAACACAATTAAACAATGCAGCTTGCAAGAAATAATGGCTGGCTTTGGGCACAGCACAGTTAAGAACGCCTAGATCACGAGTTGCATATGTTTGATACCGGGAAGAAAAGAAGTTTCCAGCTACCCCAGGACAGAACATTCCAGACAAAGGAAGCAGCATGTGTAAACATTTTCATGCAAATTTCACGGCAGAAAAGCCTGACATGTTCAGTAATACAGAAGGTCAGTATAGCTGTATCATAAAGGGACAACAGAGAGTGAGAGTTATGAAAGATGAATTTGGAAAAACAAGCTAGAACCTGTAGGGTTCCGTAGCCATGATGAGTTTGAATTTTATTCTAAGAGCAAGTGTACACCGTTGTAGCAATGAAAACACAAGTGTTACATGCTCTCATTTGCATTTTTAAATTAAAAATGGGGCTAAAATAAATAAACCATGTTTGTTTGTTTTTTTCAAGCTTTATGTAATTGCTAAATTTTGGAAAACATTAATTTGCCATTATCTTTAAAGTAATATAATGAACACTTTAAAATTGATTTTGTCTGTATTGTTTTTCTAATACATACAATATTAAAATATTGTATGACATTAAAAATCTAAGAGTTGTTGTTGTTTTTTTAATGATTTCAAAAAGTGTGCTAAAATTTGAAGACTATGACAACAAAGAGAGTTTAACTGTTGCTTGTCAACTGCTTAAATATTAAAGATTTATTGATTACTTGTCCTGGTAGTCTCAATAGAGATCCAGACTGATTAAAGTCCTGTTTGAATAATATTCGTATGAAAAAATTGCAAAGTGATAAGAGGCAGAGAAAGGGGAAAGTGTGATATTGGTGAAGGGAAGGGAGTAAGCATTATGTGAAGAAATCCATCAGATAACATTATGGAGTTCAGCACCGGAAATTAGTTGTATTGGCATGCTGGAATATTCCCATGAGAGAGAGGAATGTAAGGTTTATTTCAACCTCACAGTTCACATAATGAAAAGGTCCCTCCTCCACTACAGAATGAAACCCAGCCCAGAGCACAAGGAGAAAAACTCTTCCAAAAGCCTCGTGCCAGTGATTCGAGTTAAGGACTAAGGTTCACGGACCCTGATGCCTGTCCCAGACTGTGGACAGCACGCCCCTTACGACCTCCAGCAGAACCATTCATCTTGTACTTGTGTTCACTCAGCAACACAGTTTGTGTGCTCCAAGTACTTCTTTTAGCACAGTGTATAGAACATTCAGCATGTGAAATGTTTTAAGTTCCTCCAGGAGAAAATAAATAACAGGAAACATGAACCTCCTTTTTTCCAGACAAGGGTTTAAGAAGCAAGGTTGGCAGGCAGACATCTGTGATGCTGTGCTACAGAAGTACTTTCTCCCGGAGCTGAAAGAAATTTCCATTTAATGACTTCATTTTCACACTTCCCTTTTCCTGTACTCCTTCAGAAATACGCTCTAATTCATTCAATCAGTCAGAATTGTTGTGTGCCTGCTTTATGTCAGGCAATTTGTTTTCAACATTAAGTGAGTTGTGTATGGAGTAAATTGAAGTTAAGTGCGTATGTGTTTGTGAGTTTGTGAGGGCCCATATATTTGTTATTAGGGTAATATATTTACCAATTTATTTTTTTTCTCTTCTACAACAATGTATTTTTCTCTTCTATAACAGTGTGTTAAAAAACATAGGAAGTACTGCATAATAGAGGTATTTTATGAGAAGTAATATAAAGCTTATACAAATTGCATTTTGATTTGGAGTGAGAATAAAATTCTACTTAAATAGTTTCATTTCCTTTTAAAATGATTGTTATATGAAATGTACAACTTACCTTTTTACTTAGAATTTTATTAAAGATAAGTGCACATTAAGAATTTTTTTTTCAGATCTGTAACTGCCCCAGTTCAGTGTTTTGTTTGACCCCATTGGACATCTGCTGATAAAGGAAAGTGGGTTACCATTGATTTTACTGGCAGAGACAGCACATCTCAAATCATTAAAGCTTTTTCCCTGAAAACACAACTTAAAATCCTTACACTGCCCATAGCCCCTAAATATCTATATAATGTTCTTGCTCTTCTTTATTGCCAAAAGTCATACTTCTGTTATTAAATATATAACTAGGGGCCTTTTCTACTTTTGAGATATAATCTCCCAGACTGGTTATTTGATTTGCTATGTCAATCTTTCTTCTTCTTTTATTTATTTATTTTTATTTAAAAAATTTTTTTTTCTTTATTGACTTTAGAGAGAGAGGAAGGGAGAGGGGGAGAGGTAGAAACATCAATGAGAGAGAACATCAATTGGCCGCCTCCTGCATGCCCCTCACTGGGGATTGGGCCCACAACCTAAGCACGTGCCCTGGCCAGGAATCAAAACAGCAACCTCTTGGTGTATGGGTTGATGCTCAAGCACTGAGCCACACCAGCCAGCCTTTCTTCTTCTTTTATTTATTTAAAAAAATTTTGTTTTCTTTATTGATTTTAGAGAGAGAGGAAGGGAGAGGGGGAGAGATAAAAACATCAGTGAGAGAGAACATCAATTGGCCGCCTCCTGCATGCCCCTCACTGGGGATTGGGCCCACAACCTGGGCCTGTGCTGAGAATTGAACCGACAACTTCTTGGTGTGTGGGTCGATGCTTAACCACTGAGGCACACTGGCCGGGAGAAATAAAATTATACTTAAATGTTGTATCAGTGGAGAAAAACAAGACACACATGTATTTTTAGTGGAAAAACAATAAATCTTATAAACATAATGTTTAAGGGGAAGAGGAGATTAGGAGAGAATATGTATTGCCTAATAAAATTTATCCAAAGTTCAGAAACTTCAAATACGGTATAATACATTGTATATAGATGCCTTATTTTGTAATAGTATAAAAGCCTACATAGGCGGGAAGCAGAGGAATGGGATTGAAGATGGGGCTCTGAGTGTATCTATAATGCTTTATTTATTTTAAAATGATGAAAAGCATATGTGGCAAATATTGAGATTCAATCATGCTCAGTGCTCTTTACATTATCTTCTGTATTTTTCTGTATAATTAGATTATTTCACTAATTTCTAAGATCAGGTATGTGAGTTGAGGCAAAAACCAGATTTTAATAAAAAATGAATAATATACAAATAAATTAAGTTAGAATAAACCCATTCCTCTGGTTCCAGCCTCATACAGCTACATTGCTTGTTTCTTCTTTCCTGTTTCTGTGGCTAGAAATTCTAGTGCTCTGTTGAGTAAGAGTAGTGAGAGCAGAACCTTTCCATGGGTCCTGATGCTTAGAAATAAATCATAGTATAAATTTTAGCTCTTTTGTTCTCATCTCACAGATACTTGAAATTCTGTTCTTTTTCTTTCATTCTCTTTGTCATTCAAATTGAAAAAAAAATTATTGATCTGTCTTCCAATTCACTGATTCTATCTTTTGTCAACTCTGCTCTAACTACTGAGTCTATCAATTGAGTTTTTATTTTGGTTATTGAATTTTTCAGTTCTATAATTTCCATTTTCATTTATAATAGCCCAAAATGGAAAATGGCCCAAAGTTCTTCAACAGTCAAATAAAATACTAATCATCAGTGAAGAGGAACCATTGATACATGCAACAATATGGATGTTTCTTCAGGGAATTATGCTGAGGAAAAAAGACAATCTTAAAAAGTTATATAATATACGTAAACATGCATATATCACTGTTGAAATAAAAATTATAGCCACAGAGAACAGATCAGTGGTTGCCAGAGTTAGCAAAATTGGCAAGGAGAGAGCTATTGTTATTGGTGGAAGTAGAGGGAGATCCCCTTTTCCACTGGGTGCTGGGAGTTGGGTCCTTAAGGTATCTTGAGAAATAGAATTTTCTCAGACTCGCACTGGAGGATGAGTGATTTTTATTTGCATGAAATTATATCTTTGCATTTCCAAAGCCTCGTTTCCTTTAATCCAGTCCTAGAAGATGGGTAGCTGGAGATTCAATAGAGCTAGAAGCAAAGCTAGCATTCAGAATTTCCATTCCATGGCAGAGCTAGGTCTGGTGTTGCGTTAGTCTAGTTGCAGTCCATTAGTCCATTGTGAATTCAGGAGCACGAGAGCCCCTGCAAGCCAGGAGCACAAGAGGCAAGAGAGAGCCAAGAGAGCAAAAGTACACGAGAGTGAACTCCTTTGTTTAGGAGATTAAATATCTCAAATCTTCCTGCACCTGTAGTGGCCACACCTACTCTGACCAATGACCTGTTCCCAGGTGTGACTGACAGGCAAGTACCTTCCCTTTGTCACTCAGACTTTACCTGGAGAGTGTTAAACTGCAGCTTCCTAGCAAAGCTGCACAAATTACTGTACTATTTGGCCTTCTGTTTGTTCCTTTCCTGTTAATTAAAAGCTGGGTTAGTTACAAAGGTATCACTATGACTGCAAAATGGTAGCAGGAGGAATCTATGTATTAGTACTTTTTGTATCTTCACTGTGGTAGTGTCTACCCAAATACATATGTGTGCTAAAACTGTATAAAACTAAATATACACATATACACCCACAATTTAAGTATATTTGGTAAAGAGGAATACAAGTTAATCTAAAACCTGTGGACAAACTTCCTTAAGTAGAGTACTATTTGAGGCTAAGTAAACCCCTGCAATAAGACAGTTTCTTGGTGAAGTATAGCCTTCAGGGCTCAGCTGTAAAGAGTTATGAGTAGGACAAAAACAAATTGTTATTTTATATAATGAAGTAAGAGAAAATTTAAGACTTCATGGATCAATGAAGAACAAGATGAATATATCATAATAAAATGGTTTATTGAGAGAATATATAGAGGAATCACAGGGAAATCATAAAGCAGCAACATTTTTGGAGACTCAAAAATGAGGCAAGAGACAAAGTGTGAGAAGCTCCTTATGGTGAGTATGTGGATCTCCTCCCTTGGCTTAATTTCAAGTTGGTTCCTGGCTCTCTCTCCACCCCCTGCTCTCCAGCCCACCAGCCCTGCCAATCCCTCTTGCTTTCACTCTGCTCTTAGAGCCGGGTGTTTGAGGTGGTGGTGGTGGATACTATTAAGGAAAAGAAATACATTCTATAAATGGGTTCTTTCAGGGTATAGAACAAAGAAGTGAGACCACACAGACACACACACTTCAGTAGAAGTGTTAGTGAGCAGTGGGGCATTTGCAGGAAAATTGGGAAAACAGCTTTCCAGTGCGTTTTAACTCCAACTCAGCCTAGTGATTCCTATTTGTCTTTGGAAACAGTGGGCAGCGCTATGAGCACTGAAATTTTTCCAGTGGAGTCGGGCTTACTGGCTATCTGGGCATCAAGAATGTCACTTAAATCCTATGTGTCACTTAGGAAAAAAGTTGAGGGCCACCAGGGACTGCAGGATTTATTGCGTGGCCCTCTTCAATGGATCTGCAAGTGCAAGTCTCATAATACTGTTAAAGAGGGAACCACAGGCACAAAATGTCATTTGTGCTAAAGCCTATGATACCAAAGCCAGATTTAATGCCTGACCTAATTGCTGTTTCAGTCTTTCCTAGAAATATAATCTTAATCAACCAGTCTGGAATTTTCTGGTGAAGCACCAGTAAGGACTCTGTCCCATGGGCCCTCTTCACAACCCCAGAAAGAAGCAACCTGCATGATAAAAACTCTTGCTATTCTCTTCCCCTCAAGAATAGATGTTTGGTCCAAAAATAATAATTTATTTTCTTTTGTTAATAGCTCCCTTGTCCACGCTTCTTCCTATGAAAACCTTTCATTTTGTATAATGCCTCAGAACACACTTCTAGTTAGTAGCTGCCCAACTCATGAATTGTTAATAAAGCCAGTTAGATCTTCAAATTTACTCAGTTGAGAATTAAAATGAAAGGAAGCTATGGCTCCATCTTGCTTCTATTTAAGTAAGGGTCTGCTAAAAATCTCCCAGTTTGGATGGACTTTTCTCCAGTGGCAATACTGACTGAACCATAGATGAAGTGACGGTGACGAGGAAGGAAGACCTGTTCTGGATTTTAGTGAAGTCAACTGAGATAGTTTAACCAGGAGCTAAGTGAAATTTATTATTGTTAAAACACACACACACTCTTTTCCCTCTAACAGAAAAAGCCTATGTTTGAAGTATAATTAGAAAAATTCCAGGGAAGTATATTAACAGAAGACACTCAAAATGATTTTTATGTCAAGTGGATGTGTACTTCATACTTTAAAAAGAATACTCTCGGTTTAGTTCTCTCATCTCTCACAAGTCTTTAAGTATCCCATTCTTTGACCCTCATCCTCATTTTTGAGTCTCCAGAAGGTTGCTGCTGCATCAGTTTTCTCTCTACTACTTTGAAACAATGGTTTCAGAACTGTGCTTTGAAGAGCCCTAGGAATTTTAGGCAGGTCCCTCAATGATAAGCACCCGCAGGAGAAGAGAGAGATGGTGGGCATGATACCATTCTTACCAGAGCAGGTCTGCTCTGTTAGTTTTATTTGTTTATGCTTCCAGGCATGATTTTTTTGACTGAAAAAATAAAGTTTGAGAACAAATGTGTTGGCAAGTCCCTAGCTAGATCCCTGGTTATAACATTAGAAAAATATGTTGATGCTTTGCTATAAAAATGATATTCATCTATAATGTATCTTGCTGGAATTCATACAGTAAAATGAAAATCCACATTTTATAATGCGAGCAGAAAAATGATTCCAAAAGAAAGTTGATAAAAGTTAGGTTTGAAACTTAATGTAGAATTTGTATTTCTTGTAGTTTTTCAGTTTTGATTCAACTAGTGAAAGGCTAGAAAAATTAGACTCTCAAATTCTAACCAAGGACCATATGAAATAGTAGTTGTTTATTAGTAAATATATATAAATATACATATGTATATATGGGTGTGTGTGTGTACACACACACACACACACACATATGATACAGGAATGGACAAAAATAGGTATACATTTATCAGTATCAAAATAATTTATTCTTATATTATTATTTATTATTGTTATTTGTATTATAACTATAACCTACTTTTGTCCACCCCTGTCTATATAAATATAGATATATAATTACTGATGTCACAATAATAATAGTGTTTTAGGTATATTTAAAACTGTGTGATCCTTGCTATTATTATTCTTATACATGAATATGAATACCCCACCAGGGCAAATGGTCTGCATCAGGAATATTCATAGTTACAGCATTGCATCCTGTAAAAAGAACTCTAAAATTTGGGTAGATCAGGGCCTTTGTACAGAGAACAAATCACATTGAACAAAAATTAGATTGGAATATTGTAAATAGTGCTGCTATGAACATAGGGGAGCATATATTTTTTTCTGATAGGTGTTTTGGGCTTCTTTGGATATATTCCTAGTGGGATCACTGGGTCAAATGGTAGTTTGTTCCATTTTTAATTTTTTAGTAGATTCCATACTGTTTTCCATAGTCTGCATTCCCCCCAGCAGTGTACTAGAGTCCCCTTTTCTCCACACCCTGGCCAGCACTTGTTTTTTGTTGATTAACTGACGATAGCTATTCTGGCAGGTATTAGGTGATAACTCATTGTAGTTTTAATTTGTAGCTCTCTAATAATTAGTGCCATTGAGCATTTTTTTCATATGTCTCTTGGCCATCTGTATGTCCTCTTTGGAGAAATGCCTATTCAGGTCCTGTGCCCATTTTTTAATTGGGTTGTCTTGTTGTTGTCGTTGTTGAGCTCTATGAGTTCTTTACATATTTTAGTAATTAACCACTTAATAGATGTGTTTTGATAATTGTTTCTTTTGCTGTGAAGAAGCTTTTTAGTTGTCATAGCAGTGCTATTTACAATAGCTAAGACCTGGAAACAGCCCTAGTGCCCATCAGTAGATGAGTGGTTAAAAAAGTGGTGGTATATTTACACAATGAAATACTATGCAGCTGTAAAAAAGAAGGATGTCTTACCCTTTGTGACAGCATGGATGGACATGGAGAGTATTATGCTGAGTGAAATAAGCCAGTCAGAGAAAGACAAATATCACATGATCTCATTTATTAATGGAATCTAGTGAACATAATAATCTAATGAACAAAATAGGTCTATAGGCATGGAGGCATGGAACAGACTGACAGATCTCAGAGGGGAGGATGGGGTAGGGTGTGTGTGTGTGGGGGGGGGGGATGGGATGAGATTAACCAAAGAACTTACATACATATATGCATAACCAATGGACACAGACAGTAGTGTGGTGAAAGTCTGGAAAGGGGCAGACCTGGAAGGAGGGGGATTAAGGGAGAGAAAATTGGGGGACGTCTGTCAACAACAAAAATGAGATTTGACTTTGGAAGAAGTAGCTGGAACCCAACATCATCACAAAGATTGCTTGACCTGGAGATGTCAGCACAAGTGCAAAAATTATTTTGAGAAGTTAAGAGCAAGGCAACAACTGCTCCTTCAAAAGAAGGAGGATCTCCAAAGACACCAACCTGGTGCGAACTCTGGCAACATGGCACTGACTGTGTTGAGTGTCAGCCTGAAGTGTTTCACCCAGGAAGACTGGGGACTCACCTCTACCCAACAGTGAGTGGTCTGGGAGGGAAGGAGTGAGTGTAAGAGCAATTGCCCCAGTGGCCTGTGTGAGGTAAAAAGGACCAAGCCATTTTACCTTCTGCCGCTGTTGTCTGAGATATCACCTGCATCAAATATGAACCCCAGAATATTTGTATTAAAGTTTTTAATGTTGGCAACTATTTATATACTATGTCAAATGTCTCCTAAGTAGCTATAACTTATAATACACTCTAACCATTTTATTTGCCATGAATTTTTCATCTTTATGTCTTGTTTCTTTGGCATAATTTATTAAGGTGAAGTATGGCAGTTCTTACAGTTTAATTTGATTTTCAGGATATTTCATTTTTTACCTACACATATATTTCAAATTAAATGCTGCTCTTGAAATAAGAATCCCAAACATATATTTTTTTTGTCTGAGAAGATGTGCAAATTTATTAATAAAGTTTTCTCCACTTCTTACAAATAAGTAGGTGCAACCAGACCATCAAAGTGAATAATATTTATCATAGGAAAATATAAATTATAACTAAAAAGTCAAAGTTTATTTAAACATAGTTGAAGTATCAATTATCATACCTATGACTTCAAGAAAACTTAAATACCAATCACCATCAGAATCTTTGCATAATGCACAAAATATATTTTTATCTTTCATTGTTTATTCATTTCTCCAGTTTAACCTAATCTTTTCACTACCCTCTGACTCTCACTCACCCTGACCCCTACTTTATGGAAAAACTTATAGTTCATAAGTGTTCTAGCTGTCTCTTTGAGCTTTTGCAATTATTAATTCCCTCTTGGTTCTTCACCCCATCTCTATTCCCTCATTAATCAAAGTCCTACTCATCCTTGGGTAATCTTTTTCCTTTTTAATTTTTTTTCTTTATTGATTTTAGAGAGAGAGGGAGGGGGAGGGAAAGAGAGATAGAAACATCCATGAGAAAGAACGTTGATGGCCGCCTCCCGCATGCCCCCCACTGAGGATGCAGCCCACAACCTGAGCATCGAATCGAACTGACCTGGAATCGAACTGGCAACCTCTTGGTGCATGGGTTGATGCTCAACCACTGAGCCACACTGGCCGGACTGGGTGAACTTTTTAAAATGGTTAGATAGTAATTATTTTGGGTTTGATGGTACATAGAGTCTTTGTTAAAACCACTCTACATTCCTATTGTAGCTGCAAACCAGACACAAACATATGTAAATGAATGTACATTGCTGTGTTCCAGTAAACCTTTAGTTACATAAACAGGCAGTTCACCAATGGGTCATAGTTTGCTGTTCTTAGTTTCAGAACTCAATTCAACTGTAATTCTTCTGGAATGCATTCAATGAGCTCCATATCTGAATACGCATCATACTCTATTATAATTTTTAGATTAATTTTCAGAATTTCAGAGTATAGTGTTAGACATAATGCCTTTAGCTGTTTTTGAGGCATGAAGAATACCCATGAAGTAATCAAACCTATTTTTAAAAAAGCCTCCAGAAACAGTATGGAAAACTAACAAAGCCAATTTTCAACACTGCCTAGATTACTATGTTTCAAATGAATGTCAGACTGATCTTTCTACATTTTGTGAAAAAGGAAAAAAAAAAACTTTTTTTTTTAAAATGTGAAAAAATTTGTTGGAAGTTTGTTATTATGGACTGAATTCCTTTCTAGACATTTGGATTTTTATGCAGCATATGGGGTAAGAGTAGTATTGAATAGTGTTATCTAAATGCTACTTTTAACCTAGTTATGATTTTTTAAATCAAAGGCTTCAATAATTTAATAGAGAGCATACATATTATGTATATTGATTACACCAGGCAGAAAACCCTCATTTAAGTCCTAGAGGAAAAATATTAAAATATTTAATTGACATTGGCAGAAATATATAAAGAAGTTATGTTTCAATGGACTAAAGCACAGGGGCTATTTGCCTGAGAAAAAAAAGTAGACAGATACAAAATTAAGAATGATTTCTATGATCCGGTATAGGAGGGAGAGTTTCTATGGAAATAGAACAAAAGGTGATTCTATCACAAACAGTCTTATTCACCCAGATAATTAAAGCCCATTTGACCTTGCATATTAACTATCTTTAAATATCTTTCTCTTCACAGGAACCTGAGTGAGGTTTTAAAATCCTCTAACACATGTCTGTGGCATTTGATACAAAACCTTCCTACCACAGCATGCCCTACCAAGTCACAAGATTTGGTCTTCCAGGCTCTCTGATGAACATGTTCGCCCTCACTGCCTACACAGCTCCAGTCCCACCAGCCTTTGGCTGTTTAGAAAACTAGGTCTTTTCACTTTAGGACTCTTTCTCTTGATATTTCCTCTGTTTATTTATTTTTTAAAATCCTCACTCGAGGATATTTTTCCATTTATCTTCAGATAGAATGGGAGAGAGGAAGAGAGAGAGAAACATCAACGTGAGAGAGATACATCTATTCATTGCCTCCCGCACAAACCCTACCAGGGCCTGGGACCGAATCACAACTGAGCTATGTGCCCTTGACTGGAATCAAACCCAAGACTGTTTGGTCCATGGGTTGACACTAACCACTGAGCCAAACTGGACAGGGCGATAGGTTATCTAGATTTTTACTCCTCTTCATTCAGATCTGTGCCTAAATGTCACCTTCTCAGAAGACCTTTCCTAACCACAAGTGTAAGAACCCTTCACTCCTACTTGATCCCACCCCCTACCTATTGCCCTGTTTATTTTCTTTATTATTTTCAATATTATATTAAGCTGTTTATTGCTTGACTTTCCTAATAGAATCAAAGCTCCGTAAGCACCAGTAACCTTTCTCTCTTTTTCTCCTCTCTTTTCCAATTGTTAAGAATGTAATTAACATGATATAGAACAAAATAAATATTTAAAGGTATGACCACTTACAAATTAGCCATTTGGAGAAAAACACAGCTCGAGAAGAAACACCCCCTCTTCCTACAATGAAACTATCTTTATGGGTTTTAATGTACAAAACTAAGTTATTGAGGGACAGTAGGAGAAAATATGAACACTGAGTTTATTTTAGATGGTTTATTAGATGAAAAGATATAGATTAGGTGCCTTCTTTTTATTCCCTCCTTAGGTTTTATTATGTTTGCTTTCTCAGTAGGCACCCATCCCCTCACCCAATTGTCTTCCTTTATTATAAGGCCCATTTAAAATGTCCATATTTGGAGTAAAAATGGACTCTTAATTTTTAAAATTAGTATGGAATTATTTTAGAATAAAGCACTAAATGTTAAAGTCATTTGTGACATTTTAGTTTAATATTAAAACAAAGAGTTATTTAATGTGCTAAAAGACATTCTTTTTAATATACTGAACTCGGGTATGTGGCAGAACAGCTATAATCAATGCAAAGCTACAGGAACTGTCAAGAAGAAAGACCACTGCCAACCGAATTTATGACTTAAAACCAGCAGAGACCTGCTCAATCTAACAAGGTGACTAATTTCACCTACCAGTAATTCCCAGCCTCATTAGGCACTCATTGTAATATAACAGCATGCTAAAGGGCACCCCCCCCCCACACACACACACAGAGCCACCATGATCAGAAATGGAAAACCCATATAAGGACACAAAACAGCTGATGGAGATCCCCTGAGAAATCTCCACCCCTTTCCTGGGAAATCCTGGAAATCCCTCCCCCTTATTGAATACCCTTACCCCCATTAATTGAACCTCAATAAAGGAAGCAAATTCCACTCTCTCTGTGGAGTAGCCCATTCCCTGTCTCACTGCTTCACTAATAAACTCACTTTCATTTTAAACTCCATGCTGGCTCACATTCGAATTCTTTCCTGTATGAAGCCAAGAACCCAGTGTGGGTCATGGACCTGTGGGTTCCTAGATTCCTGATGTTTGTATCAATACCATGTTATAGATATCAAACAGTAAATGCACAAGAACATTATGAACACACACTCCAATGAAGTAACTCATGATGATTTTTCAATTTTAAGTCACTTTTTAATATAGGTTATTAAGGCACACATTTAAGAAATATAAATCTTTCACTTAGTAAATTGGAAAAGATTTATTAGTATGAGGATACCAAGAATTCTATCTCTATATACATTTCACTATTTTTGGAAAATAACACATAGAAAAAAGCTTCCCTACACTGTTTTACCATTGTGAATATTGACATTCTTGGTATGCCAGAATTTCTTGAAGTTAATTTAGTCCAAACTATATTGTTTGAGGTCAAGATTATATCTTCTACTTGTGGAATCTACATACAATTTAGTCTGTTCTCTAATTTTTGTAGATAAGGATATATATATTTCAAGATATTGATTGCTTAAAAATTCAATAACTATTACTTAAATAGAATTTATATTCTGGGTTAAAGTATGTATCATTTACTGTTGCAACCTATACCACTAGTAAAAGTGAATATAAGTAACATTCTACTTCATTTTAGTGTCATAATAATTTATACTTCAGTTCTCACTAAGCTTACATGTAGCAACCACCAAGGACAGTTAAAATAATGATTCATTGAAATACTAAGAATTATTATTGAAGGACCTGAAAATACTTCTCATCCCCAGGCAGTGATGCATAAAGTAGATGTCTGCCTGCATATTAATTTTATTTCAAAGTAAATTTTTTCTTTTAGTTAATGTGTCTTCTTCTTTTTTTTTTTTTCAGGTCTTGCGACCTTCATGCATTCATTTTCTCAAGATTTAAATGAATATACTCTTCCATACTGCATAGCTTTAGTGTCATCTGACTTTATCTTATTTTGTTCTTTCTCCTTTACTTTCTTTTCTCCCCCTGCTCCCCTTTAATGGCAAAGGACCTTCAAAAGTAGCAAGCATTCCTTGACTATTTGTAACTGTCCACACTGAGAAAAAACCCATACTTACAAGTCTACTTATGATAGCAGCACTGCTATTTCAGGGAATGACATTATAGTTCACACTAAAAATAAAAGGGCAGCATATTTTACATGCTGGTAGCTGGTTTCCCTTGATAGATGCACTTGCTTTTTCTATAGTCTTAAATTTATCCTTTACCATCTGCTCTTCAAGTAATCCAGAAAATACAATATTGCATTTTGAATTCCCTTGAAAGTAAGTTATTCTTCCTCCCTACAGATTTCTTTGTCAAATTCATAGTCTTACCTGCAAACAAATGCCCAATATTTGGGGAACTCTAGTGATTTTGTACGTCAATGTAGAAAAAAACTTGGGCAATCACTCCCATAATGCTTTGGGCATGGTTGAGGAAATGACAGAGGCATTTTTGTTTTAATGATGGCTTTTAAAAAAAGTTATTGCTGAGGCAGCTATATGGTTTTTGTTTGTTTTTCTTATCTATTCATCCTTTCAACAAAAATTCATTGAAATATTTATTCTTGAAACAGTTTTGGAAAGAATTGTACCACCCTATTGTCATAGAATAAGTCATGGTATATGTTGCTTCATTTCCAGGGTGCTGAAAGTACACTTATATCCTCTCTGCCTAACACAATCTTCCAATCCAGGTGGTCCACACTAAAACATTTTTCTTAGATATTTTGGTCCTTTGGCTTCTTTTAAAAGTGCCTTTAAAAAACCTAAATCTGCAAGTACCCATGTTAAGTCTTTTTATGTGATTAATTCCCTAAACAACAGGCTTTTGGGCAATCATAAGGTCTTTGTCCTTGGAGAAGAGAAGAGAAACAGGAGAATTAGGGTCTGAAAACTGGATAGACTAGAACCTTATATGTAGTCTAACGTAAATAGGTATTTGTTGACGAAATATTAGGGGGTGAGCAGAAAACACTACAATAAATCTTCCTTTTGTAAGATATTGCTCTGAGCCGGTCTTTCTTCCAGGCATTCTGACTTTGCCTTTGCCTTTCAAATTCAACTAACGTCCTATTTCATTTCACTCACTGGACACTATCTTTTGATAGGGGGCGAAGATACTTCTCTTGCCTATGATATTTATGACTTCCTAGAGGTTCTAACGCATATAGATCTTGATGCGAGGACAATCAAGGAATTCCTTGTGTAGCATTAATTAATCCTAAAATACTCTCACATTCAAAGTTAACTAGATGTTACTGCAAAGTTTAGAGCCATTTAGAGATGGTGTAATTGGTGTGTCATGGATTGGTGAATTGGCTGAGGAAGTGAAGGGGTTTGCAGGTGAGCTGCTTATCTAGGGATCAGATGAACCTGATAAAACTTCCCTGATTGTTCATTTGTGAAACAGTAAGGGATGGCTTAATGTCCCTGGAGTCACCTTTTATACTGTGACTCTGATTGCAGCTCACTTCTCTTTAGGCGTAGAACAGGCAAGTGCTCAGAGCCAAAAGAAAGGGAAGATACAGAAATTCCCCGCTGTGACTTGAGGGGAGTGGGTTAAGGTCATTTGGTAAAAGATCCAACATGTGACCCTGGTTGTTGACCTCCTTTCTGTGCAAGCACACCTCAGAGAGAATCTCACTTTGCCATGGGCACTGAGAATAATTGCCATACTTGGCAGTTAATGTTCCTTTGATTTTGTATAGCAAATTAGAGACAAATAACCTCGCTATTTTATTTTTACATTGTTATCTTTAGATCTATCTAGAATCATATAATTTTAAGGCTGAATGAGACCTCAAAAGCAACCCAGATTTTTTCTAATGCATAAATCCCTTTATAACATCCACTAAACTGATTTATCAGCTCAAGCACTTTAAACGTCTTAGAACTTACTGCCTCGTCAAACATCCCATTCCCCTTTAGCAGCTTTGAGTGTAAGAAAGTTTTTTTCCCCTTCATTGAGTTGAAATCTGCACCTCTCACCCTTCTGTAATCTAACCCCATTAATCCTAATTTTGCTTTCTAGAAGTACACACACATACACGCACACACACACGCACACACACAAATACAATGCTCTCATATCCTTGGTAACCTTTCATATATTTTAAGCCATCTACTATATATACACAGGGTCCTTTTAAAATAATGAGTCATTCCAAGTTTTTGCAACCATTAAAAAAAATTACATATATACACCTTTTTTTTTTTTTTTATCCTCACCCAGTGAAATTTTTTCATTTATCTTCTTATACAGTGGGAGGGAGAGAAGGAGGAAGAGAGAGAGAGAGACATCGATGTGAGAGCGACACATTGACTGTTTGCCACCACACAACCCCAACCAGGGCCAAGACAAACAGCAACTGATGTATGTGCCCTTAGCGGGAACCAAACCCAGGTCTCTCTGGTCCGTGGGCCAACCCTCTAACCATTGAGCAAAACCAACCAGAGCCATATGAACACCCTTTTAAGAAATAGAAAAAAATCTACAAATCATCTAGTCTGTTTTTTCTACAAGGGCATTTCTACAAGATACTAATTCTGAGATGGTACTAGTGAAAAGTTCAGAGTAAGATCCTGTTCTTTAATTCCATCTTCTTAGGCCTGTGATCCTTGAACTACAGACTCCTCATGCTGGAGTTATGTAACTTGGAGGAGCCTCATGGTAAATCTGGTGGTTCTTTTATTTTACCTTACTTTTCTCGACAATGTTATCAAAGAAGCCTCATTATTTTTATATTAGAAAGAAACATTGACGTTATAAGTGTCTGAATAAAAATTGTCATGAAATATGAGGTTTCAACTTTTCAAAGGGCAGATGCTATGGACTGAATTATTATCTATCTATCTATCTATCTATCTATCTATCTATCTATCTATCTATCTATCTATCCCATGTGAGAAAAAACAGAAGCTGACCATGCTGGCACCTGATCTTAGGCTTGAAGCCTCTAGAACTATTAGAATATAGATTTCTGTTGTTTAAGCCACCAAATCTATGGTATTTGTATGGAAGTTTGGGCTAAAAGGACAGCTTTGTTCTAGGCCAGTTGCTCTTAGGCAGGTGATATGGCAATATCTGGAGACATTTTGATAGTCACAAATGAGGGAATGCTACTAGGATCGAGTGGGAAGGCACCAGGGATACCAGTAAACATTTTATAATGCTCAGGAGAGATATCCACAACAAAGAATTATCTAGCCCAAAATGTCAGTGGTATTGGGGTTGAGAAACTCTGGACTTGGTTACCATTAGGAGTACCTAAAAGAAATGTTTGTTATTTATTATCATTTATTATTCATATTTTAAATGCAGAATATGAAAAACCATCAAAATGGAAAGGAATCCCACTATATGGGAGACCATAATTGCCAATGATACATCAGATAAGGGGTTAATTTCCAAAATATATACAGTGCTCATACAACTCAACAAAAGGAAGACAAAAAACTCAATTAAAAAATGGGCAGAGGACTTAAATAGACACCTCTCCATACAGGACATACAAATGGCCACGAGATATGAAAAACTGCTCAACATCACTAGTCATCAGGGAGATGCAAATTGAAACAACTATGAGGTGTCACTTCCCACCTGCCAGAATGGCCACTATCAACAAATCATCAAACAAGTGCTAGTGAGGATGTAGAGAAAAGGGAACTCCAGTGCACTGTTGATGGGAATGCAGACTGGTGCAACCACTATGAAAAACAATATGTTTTTTCCTCAAAAAGTTAAAAATTGAACTGCCATTTGAGTGATCCCACTTCTAGGAATATACTCTAAGAAGCCTGAAACACCAATCAGAAAGAATATATGTACCCCTATGTTCATAGCAACACTATTTACAATAGATTAGATCTGGGATAAAACCCAAGTGTCCATCAGTAGATAAGTGGATAAAAAAGCAGTGGTACATATACACAATGGAGTACTATGTAGCTGTAAGAAAGAAAGATCTCTTATCATTTGAGATGATTTGGAGGGACCTGGAGAGTATTATCCTAAGTGAAATAAACCAAGCAGAGAAAGACAAATATCACATGATCTTACTTATTTGTGGAATATAATGAACTAAACAAACTGATGAACAAAATTGACCCAGAGACATAGAGGTAGGGTACAGACTGACAAACCTCAGAAGAGGGGATGTTGGCAGGGAAGAGATAAGCCACAGAACTTATATGCATGTATGCATAACCAATGGACATAGACAACAAAGCTAGGGATGGGGTGGAGGGGATGGGGAGAAGGGCGTCAATGGGGGAAAAAGAAGAAATATCTGTAACAAAAACAAATTAATAAAAATAATTTAAAAAAAGAAAATTAAAGTGAACAGTGATTTCAACACTGAAAAAATAAAAATAAATAAATGCAGAATATGAAATACTGTCTTAAGAGTAATAATTTTTCTAAAATAAAGGAGACTACACATCCTTTTTTTTCTTTTCTCATAGCAATTTGTAATGATCTCCCATCAGATTTATTGTTGTAATCTCAACAGGATCTTCTCTGTTCTGTTGTCCTGTGAAGAAAAGATTGATCCCCTCATATCTCAAATAGCCTCAAATATCAGGGCCCTTAACATCAAGGCTGTGTTTTCTGTAGTTCTTATATTAGGAAGGTTTATCCAGAAAAAGAGAACCAATAGGGGGGTGTGTGTGTGTGTGTTTATTTATTTTAGGAAATCAGTTCACCCAATTATGAAGGCTGGCCAGTCCAAAATCTTTAGGATGAGCCAGCAGGCTGGATACCCAGGAAAGAGCTGATGCTGCAGTTCAAGTCCAAAAGCCACCAAACTACAAAATTTCTTCTTCTGGGGGGGGGGGGGGGTGTCAGTCTTTTGTTCTAGTCAGACCTTCAACTGACTCGATGAGGTCTACCCACATTATGGAGGGCAATCTGCTTTACTCAAAGTCTACCAATTTTAAAGTAAATCTTATCTAAAATAAATGCACAGAAAATATACAGAACAAGGTTTAAATAAAAATCTGAGCACTGTGATTAAGCCAAGCTGACATGAAAAATTAGCCATCACAGGGCTTCTTTCTGACTGCATTGTATCCCATTCTGCATTCAGTCTGGACCTCCTTAAAATACCCAGAAGAAGCCAATGACACAAGGGATGGTGGCAGCCTCTACCCAGAGCTTACTTTACCAGGTTCTCCCCAGACTGGCAGGCAATCACTGTAGCACTGCTTTAGTCCATTGGGTACCTGATTCTATATTTTACTTTGCTTTTATTTCTGAACAGCCATTGTTCTCATGTTAGGGAAGACAACAAGGCCCACCTCTGCTATGGAGTCTCACCTAGGCCAAAACATCCACCTCAGCCTACAGATAACCCCAAGGACTCTGAGTCCTGCCCTGAGATTTAGTGAACTTCCTCCAGTGAGCAGTGACTTGGGTGGGAGGTATCTATGGGTAGTGGCAGTATAGATCATCTTTTACGTACACCTTCCTAGGTAGTAATGTTCCATTCTGTTCCCTGACAGAGGTTTTATTTGAATTGATTAAGACAGTGTTAACATTTCCATCATCTTGACTAAACTTTAGATAAATGTTTTCCTGACTATAGGCCCCTGATTTCCCTTTTCTTAGAGTATTTACTTCAGAAAACTTGCAGTTAATTTTAAGCTCTTTCTCTGCCACTTAAGAATGAATGTCAATCTTCTCCCAGCCTCTTGCAAGTTGTATAACCCAGGAAATGTCTTTTCAAGGATTTGGGAGTCATTCTTTTGAAACGTTATCGTCAAGGAAGATAGCACCTCTATCTCCCAGTCTCTGTGGGAAGCGAGGAGCCCATGTTCGATGATCAAACTCAGATGGCTTAATCACAGAGAAAAATATTTGCAAATTCAGTAATAACTCAGTATGCTGGACACATCCCATGATCAACCTCCCTACAAATTTCCTCTAGTTCTTTTTCACTAGCTCACCACTGCACTTAAAAACCCTTGGCCGTTTGTTTCAGTGAAGCTGAGTTCAGTTTTTCACCTTGACTGTAATAGCCTGAATAAAGTCTTCTCTGCCTGTTTAACTTTGGTGCACTTTTTATTTTGACTGTATTGTTAAAGTAACCCTCAACTTTTTGTATTCTAAGGAAGTTGATGATGGTAATTTCAGTAACATAATGCATCAAAAATCACAGAATAAGCAGTGTTCTGTGCTAGCCCAGTTATATTAAGATCTCCTAATTTTTCATGGAGAAGCTGGATAGTTAAGGTCTTTGAGGAGTGACATCCTGGGGGGAAAAAACCTTCCTCCCACACCTTCAATGGTTGATTTTAAAACTACCTTTCCTCTAAACACCTCAAGTCACTATTGATAAAATTTTAACTTTTAAATTAATATTAGTCATTTTTAAATATCAAAAACACAAGTAATAGAAAGGATAGAGAAACCAAAGCTAACAGGAGTAAATGCTATATAAAAGATGCTTTGAAAGGATATGAAAAGCTATTTGGAAAGACAACCATAGGTTAAAGAAATATATAACTTTTGCTTCAAATTTCTTGTATTACTACTCAATATATTTTATTTTGACTTATTACTACTTGTTTATTCAAAACTAGAGGTTTTTTTGCCCTGGCCGGTTTGGCTCAGCGGTTAGAGCATCAGCCTGCGGTCCGGAGAGACCCGGGTTCGGTTCTCGCTAAGGGCATGTACCTCGGTTGCAGTTTGTCCCTGGCCCTGGTTGGTCGTGCGGGTGGCAGCCACGCGATGTGTCCCTTTCACATCGATGTTTCTCTCTCTCTCTCTCTCTCCCTCTCTCTCCCTCCCACTCTACCTGAACAAAAAATGTCCTCGGGTGAGGATTAAAAAAATATATATACAAAACTAGAGGTTTTTAACAGTACAAGATAAATATCAAGAAACAATAGATATTTACCAACCAGATCCTACTTTTCCATATTTTTACCTGCTTTTTCTTCCCAGGTTCTTCTTGGTTTAAAAGCTTTAGTTTTGTACCTGACAATGACATTGACAATGATATAATTATATAAATATATATACAACATGTAATAATGAAAAAATAGCAACTTTTAAAATATAAGGTAAACCTCTTATTATAGTCATTTATTTATTTTTAATTTTAAGGTTACCCTACTAAGGGTTTAATATAGAGTGTTCCAAAATTAAAAGCAATTTATTTGAATAAGTGTAAGAAGAACAGCCCTTAAGTAAAAATTGAACTATATTCTTTTCTTAGAACTGGATGTCTTCCAAATACAGCTTAGATAAAATTGGTTTATCCTTTGTATAAATTAGAAAAAAAATTAAAGGTATCAAACAGTTTTAGGAATATGTTAGTGCTAAAGGCATGCCACTTATTTAAGTTTAAAGATCATTTAACAATTCAACTATTAGAGTTCTTATATCAGAGAAATTTCTTTTCAAAGACTGGATATCATTTTCTCTTGAACATTTTTATAGCATCCAGGCTTGGTGTTATGCAAGTATTTGTTTTGCAAAGTTGCCAAAATTCTCAAGGCATTTAAGTTGATTTTTAATTAAATTTTAAAAACAAATTTGCTGTTTCTTAAATTGCTTCTGTATTCAACAGAGCCTCAGTAATTTATCTTGAGAAGTCTTAAATGTGCATTATTTACTAGTCATTTTAGTGTTGGAATTTCTTTTCCTTCTGGCTAATTGGCCATTAACACCATTAGTATTTGAATAGTGTATATAAAGCATCATAGAAACCTAGAGAAATTCTATGAGTATTTACCATTTAATGTGTGTGTTATTGAGATTATGAAAACACTTGTTTACTGCAAAGCTTCTCATGCTCAGCCTATTTGTCAGAGAAGTCACACTTGGCTTTGGGACTTGCCCCTCCCTCTGCTCTCCCTCACCCCACATATCAGCCCCAGAGGTGATACTGCTCTACCCTTCTCTGGTTTGAGGGTTTACATACATTTTTTTTTTCCTTTCATGGAAATGTAATCTGTCCTGCAAGTCAGCACAAGTCCCTCAGAATGAACTAATCTGAGGAATACATCAGTGCTGAAGACCATCCTTTACTTGGGTGTGATGTGGCATCCACAGGTCACTGTTCATTGTTCCAAGTCAGCAAGTTTAGTTGGCCTTTCATTCTATCTTCATGGACTAGAACGTGTTAATTGACCTGTGTTACCACTTTTTTCAATGAAATATGCTAGTAGAAAGTTTCTGTTCTCGTTCAGTATATGGAGGACTTCTTTCTCATAAACTCTCAAACTGAGAAAAATCTCCAAGATATTTTTAAAACATACACAAAATTGTCTTTGGTGACCTATCATTTGAATGGATTTTCTAAAACTAATGAGTAGGTTTCTAATTTGTTATAACTTCAACTAAAGACCAAAATAAATAATCTCCCAAATACATATGTGGAAACAGACAGAACTAAGACATGGGACTGCTCACAAAAAAGTATCCAGAAGAGACATGTTCACAAATAATGGTAGTTTAAAACAATATCTGAAACATGCTACAGCAGGAACAGTTATATTTACAAAGTAGTTGGTAGAGTACTTTTAGCCTATATTTGCAAAGTACAGCTTGGGGCAGTGATGGAAAACCTCAAGAAGTAGGGTAGGCTTTGCTTTAAAAGTAGTTAGTAGAGACTGGATGCATTTTCAGACCTCAGTTGCTCCGACTTAAGGCAGTAACATCTCAGGCAGATCTTCATTGACTCATTCAGAATCTATGTTTTCTTTTATTTGTTGAACTGTTGGACATATCTGACTTCAGGGTCTTTCTAGCCAGACTTAGGCTTCATTTTGAGAGCATTAATTTTAGACCAGTAATAGAAGATGTTTTTGTTCTGCAGAGGATAACAAATTCTACCAACTCCATGGCCGTGTGTGTGTGTGTGTGTGTGTGTGTGTGTGTGTGGTTAGTGAGAGGATGAGGAGTAGGGAATTAGAGGGCAATACAAAGATATTATATTTTGGAAGTAGAAATTTGAGATTTGAAGAGCAGCTTGTCATTCTAGTGTAGACTCAGTAATAAAACAACAGCTAAGGCTTTTCAAGTCTAAGATAGATAAGATTGGCCCTTCATCCACTTTACAATGCCACACAGTTTTAGAAAGGGGAACGAGGAAATGCCAAGTTGAAACATGAGCTGGGAAAAAAAAAGTAGCATAAATGCCAAAGAATCCAGAGGTGAAGTTGTTGGATCCTATAGGGTTCTGTGATCATTTTTTTAAAATTATTATTTAATCTTTTTTTTTTAATCCTCACCCGAGGACATTTTTCCATATTTTATTCAGATAGAGTAGGAGGGAGGGAGGGAGGGAGGGAGGGAGGGAGAGAGAGAGAGAGAGAGAGAGAGAGAGAGAGAGAGAGAGAGAGAGAAAAGAGTGAGAGAAACTTCAACTTGAAAGAGACACATTGAGTGGTTGCCACCCACACGACCCAACCAGGGCCGGGGACAAACTGCAACCGAGGTACGTGCCCTTAGTGGGAACCGAACCCGGGTCTCTCTGGACCACAGGCCGACGTTCTAACTGTTGAGCCAAACCAGCCAGGGCTTAAAAATTATTTTGAAATAATTTCGGATTTATAGAAAGTTTGAAAAACTGAGCAAAACACTTATGTATACCTTTCACCCAGCTTCTCCAAATGTTAACATCCTACATAACCACACTACAAATTTACAATCAGGAAATTAGCATTGATACATTATTAACTAGACTACAGACTTCATTAGAATTTCAGTAGTTTTATCTTGTAATGCCATTTCTCTGTTTTAGGATCCAATCCAAAATTCTGCATTTAGTTGTTGTGTTCCTTTAATCTCTCCTAGTCTGGGACAATTCTTCAGTCTTTCCTTGTTTTTCATGACTCTGACATTTCTATGGGCACTGGTTAATTATTCTGTAGAATAATTTGAGATTATTACTCAAATAGTAATTGTCTGGTGTTTTCTCATGGTTAGATTGAGGTTATGCAGTCTTGGCAGGAATACCACAGGAACAGCGTTGTTTCTCTCTCAGTAAGTAATTTCAGGTAGTACATGTTGATACATCTTATTACCGATGAAGAAATAAGTGTTGGCAAGGGTGTGAGAAGAGGAAATGCTTCTATGCTGTTTGTGGCAATGTAAATTGGTGCAATGAGGTTTCTCAAAAAATTATAAATAGAACTACTGTGTGATCGAGCAATCCCATGTCTGGATTTATGTCCAAAAGAATTGAAATTGGGATCTCAAAGAGAAATCTGCTTTTCCATGTTCACTGTAGCATTATCCTCAATAGCCAAGATATGAAAACAAACTAAATGTTCATTAACTGAAAAATGTATAAAGAAAATATATTGCTCACATACAGTTGAATATTACTAAACCTTTGAAAGAGAAGGAAAACGTGCTATTTGGGACCTCCAGGATGGATCTGGAGAACATTATGTTAAGTGAGATAAGTCAAACATTAAAGAAGAAAAACTGCATGACTGTCCACAACTGACAAAATTGAAAATCATTTAAAATGTAGTTTTTCATCCTGGCTGGGTGCTCAGTGGTTAGAGCATGAGCCCACAGTGTGAAAGGTTTCGGGTTCGATTTCCAGTCAACGGCACAAAACTGGGTTGCTGGTTTGATCCTGGCCTCAGTCTTGGTTGTGCAGAACGGCATGTGTCTCTCTCACATCAGTGTTTCCTTTTTTTTCCTCTCTCTCTTCTCCCACCCTCCCTCCCTTCTACTCTCTCTAAAAATATCCTCGAGTGAGGATTAGAAAATAAATGACTAAAATAAAATGTAGCTTTTCTTTCAGGTGTATAATGGTATCACACTGTGGTTTAATTTTCATTTCCCTGATAACGAAAATAATGTGCATCTTTAATGTGCTTCACGGCTAGTCATATATATTCTTTTGAATTGTCTATTTTTTTTTGCCTATTTATGTATTTCTAATTGTTATGTATTTTATTGTTAAGTTGTAGGAGTACTTCATGTCTCCTCGATTCAAGTTCTCTGTCACATATATATTTTCTAAGTGTTTTCTACCGGTCTCTGATATACATACTTTTTTTCTCTAGATTGTGTAAAGCTCAGACTTATTCAGATTGTATAACAGAATTCTACTTTAGCTCTCTGAAACAAAAGAACATGGGTTTTGAGCATTTACTGTAAGACTATAACAATTTATTATGAACTAAAACTGGGAGATACTATAGGTCTCTGGAAATAACTAGAACAATAGACTTTGTACAAAATGACAATCCTCCTTCCTGTTTTTGTCATGACGTTACCTTTACTGATTCTCATTTTCTGCAGCTCTCTTCACTTTTAGTAACCATTCTCGTTACCTTGAGCACAACCAGATATTCTCAGATAACATTTTTATCTTAAAGTGAGCTGACTACACCCTTAACGTAAACTTAATTCCCTGTTCCCATGTAACATGACATAGTCACATATTCTGGGATAGGAACATCTTTGGGGGAGTCACTATTCTGTATACCAAAAATGAATTTCTCTTCTCTAAGACAAGAAAGCTAATAATTAAATGTCTCAAAGTTTGTAGTTGAAAGTAGTAATAATATCTGTATTCAATTTGAATGTATTTTGATATTACCTTTAGCTTAGGAGGAGGAATTCTATATAAAATCATTACACACACACACACACACACACACACACACAAGCAAATAGTTGTTTCTGGGAAAAGTTTGGTTAATCTTTATGGAACTTTTGAAATGTCACCCCCTGATTAATCACAAGAGGCCATTGAGAAGGCAGGCCTATTGCGAGTACAATGCCGTAAGACACCCTTAACAAGTGGACATGAGCTTTCATCCCTTTTCTATTAATTTTGCCAATAAATGAGTTGGAAGACAAATATATTGCATGATCCGTAGCTCTTCAATTTGTAGCAAATGAGCAGAGAGCACTGAAGAAATATTAGATTTCAGGTAGAAAAGAAGGACTAGGTTGATGATATTGCAAGCAGAGAACATTCAACACAGTCCAGGAAATGTGGTGGGTCATTGTCATTAAAGTTACATATAAACCAGATATCCATAGAGAAAGGAACAAATATAAATAAGTTCTAGGTAGGGATCATACAAGTCATTTAAAAAAAATAAAATAAAAGTAAGCCTGTAATAGCTTCCTGAACAGACACCAAATAAAGAAATTTTTTACAAACAAACTATAACAACAGATTCCTCCAACTCCTCACTGGGCACTGCTGTCCTCAGAGACCCTCTGGGCCCTGCAGCTGTGTCCCACTCCACACCCCTTCCTACTCTCCATCTTTCATTCACCTTTCATAGCTACACAGCCAGTCCTGTTGTTTTTCCTCACTTCCTTCCAGTTCTCTTCCTCGCAAACTGATTTTCATTTTATCCTCAAGTCAATGTGAGTCATTGAAGAATTTTAAACAGGGGAATTATTTAACCTGGACTTATATTTTAGATTGATTCATAAACTTTCTAAATGATCTTACCTTTGCTCTGCTCGCTCTCTCTCTCTCTCTCTCTCTTTTCCCCCCACGTTTGTGGTTCAGATGTTAAGATGTGGTCGGATACAGGATATCTATTTAAAGATGCAGCCAATAGCATCTCTCAATGTATTGTATATGGCATGAGAGAAAAGAAAAGTAATGATTCGGACCTGAGCAGTTTGGACCTAAGCAGTTTGAATGAGGAAGTTAAAATGAGCTACATTGTCGCTTCATCCTGAAGGAAGCTAGCTGCCTGTTGTGAGCATCCCTATGTTCAGTTGTATGTGGAAGGAACTTTTGTCTCTGGCAAACAATGTGGAACTGAGAATTGCCACAGTCACATGAGTGGACTTGAAAGTGGACTCTCTGAGGACTGGAAACAACCACTTGGGTGAAATTGGTAGTAGATTCCCCAGTTTAGCCTCCAGATGACAGCAGTCCCAGGTGATACCTTTATTGCAGGCTTTTGGGAGACTCAGACCCAGAGGCACCCAGCTGAGCACTATCTGAATTCTGGACCCAGAGAAACCATAATAGTATGTATAATAAATATTACATTTTTGAGCTGTTAAATATTGGGGTACTTTGTTATATAGCACTAATAACAATATAATCATGAATGAAATTAAAGTATACTTTCTAATATCTCAAATAAGTGGGGCAGGTGAAATTATTTTTGTAGGTGATTTATAATTTTATTTCATTTTAGTTGGTAAATATATTTTGCATAATACTGATTATCTAGAATCCACTGAGTATTATTTTATATTTTGATAGCTGGCCAATATTTATGTAGGATTGATAATATTTAATATGGGGTTGAAAATAATGCATGTTTTCTATTTGTATGGTATAGATATATAGCTTATTATTTGTGTATTACCTTGGTTTATATTCTGCTAATTCAGACTTTATACTTCAAGCTGATTATTGAAGTCTAACATCTCTTCTACTATGTTGATACCTCCATCCTGATTAATCAGTATCTTGGTTGCCTTAGTTGTTAAATATTTTTTAGTAACATCCCTCATTATTTCAATCATATGTGACTTTATTTATTTTTGCTTGCTTGAAATATGATTATATGAGAATATTACATTACAGTTCTCCACTAGAATTAGGAATTTTTCAAGTCCTCCTTTTTATTCTTTCATTTTTTTTGGATGTATTTGTTATAAGATTATATTGTTAGTTCCTGAGTATTATTGCCTTTATTTCTTAATCCTTTTATAGTCATAGAATAGTCATTTTTTCTAGTTTACTATGGAATAGTGTGTGTTGGTTACATAAAGATTTAGCATCAAGTGGCAGAAAAAGAAAAAAAAAAAAAAAAACAAGACCGAAAAATGAAACACAGCTAAACAAAAAGTAAGTGTGACTTAAAGAAGATACAGCTTTATTTCTCTCTTAAAAACCTAGGCCATCCAGCACTGGTAGGGTCTTCATAACCATCAGGAACCCAGGCTCCTTTAAAATAATTACTAAACCATTTTTTAAGTCATTTCATGTTTACATTCTTTTATTTCAATGATTTTTTTCTTTTGAGCTTGCACTGTGTAAAGATACAAACTACATTTTAAAAATCCATTTATAATGTATGCTTTCTAATAATAGTTTCAACTCAAATATGCTTGTTTTGATTAATGGTATAAATTATTTCTGCTATCTTAATATATGTGTATGTTTT
The DNA here is from genome assembly GCF_014108415.1 of Molossus molossus. Lineage (NCBI taxonomy): Eukaryota > Metazoa > Chordata > Mammalia > Chiroptera > Molossidae > Molossus > Molossus molossus. Next base: position 40,374,325 of record NW_023425350.1, read on the forward strand.
CTTTTTAATATTTACCAAGCTTTATCTTTCATTTTTCTTTCTCCCTCTCCTTTTAAAAAATAATTTCTTTGATGTTCTTGTTTCCTCGTTTCTTTTTTTCTCTACAGGATAATAATTTTTATACTTTAATTCTTAATTCTCCTCCCCATCCTCCTTGTCCTTTTCCTTCTCCTCCCACATCTTCTTCTTCCTTGTCTTTTCTATCCCTTCTCATCTTCTTCTAGTTTGGGAATTTCTTTACATTTTTATTCACAAGAATCAACTTTTTTTTTTCTTTTCTAAAAGATGTATTAAGTAGCTTATCTTTCTTTAGATAAGACAAAATTTTTAGCATACTTTTTATACTTTCCTCTGTACTATTCCATCTCCCAACTGTTATTACTGTTTCAAATTTACTTATATTATTATACTACTATCTTTAATGTAGTTCAAATTTCTTTTCTATAATGCACTTTTTATCTCTTTGCTCTGTACTTAAGAAAGTTTTCATTCATTTTACAACTCACTAGCTCACTTCTCAAGTCTCTCCAGTCAGCTAGATAGCAAATCTATTAATACTTCTTGTTTAATAATACTTTCTGTGTTATAGCCTTTTATTTTCTTTTGGTTGCTTTCACTCCCCTTTTCTGTAGAAGACATTAAATTGATTAATTTAATTATTGGTTATATTATTTAATTATATTACTTTTATCTATGTCCTGAGTTATAATCTTTATTTTGCTCAGTTTGTGTTACCCTTTCTTGGTTTTGGTTTTCCCCTAGTACTGTGTGATACTTGGTTGCAAGGTCATTTTCAGATGGCTCTTTTTTTTATTAGACATCCAAGGAATACATAATTGTCTTCAAGTTGTTTAACCTTGACCTCCCAAGACAAGTTTTACATGATTTACCTACTACTGGATTCTGATTCTGTGTGGTTAATTTATTTCTGGTTTTATTTCATCAAATATATTATATAATTCAAGATATGCTTTATGTATAAGAGATCCTGCTTGAGTTCTCAGTCAACAAAATTTCATTTCTCTTCTTGAATTGTGTCATAGTTTCTTTTTATGCATGCTTCATAATCCCCCAAATAAATCACAAATTCTATTACATTGACCTCACCCTCAGCCCTTTTATATACTTGACCTAGTCCAGAATGTTAAGAAATGTGTTACTTCATTTCTAGTGTATGGAAAATTATCTTTCTCTTTTTTAATTATGGCAATTTTTCTTTGGCCATATTTATTCTTACATTTATGTAAGTTCAGGTGACATTGTGGTAGGTTTGAGAAGTTGTGAAGTTGGCAAAAGTGATCAGGAAGGCTTTTGGCTATAATTTTAGATAGTTCTTCTTTCTATATGTAAGATTTACCTGCTTCCTCCTTTGCTGTCAGGTTGTCAACTCAACTTCCTTGTCATCACTGTGGCTAACTTAAGAGTTCCTTAATTCTGATTAATTTTAATTCATCAATAGTCAAAGGCTAGGTGGGATTTATAAAATTATCACTATGACAGTAAAAATTTTAAACTAAATATCAAGTGTCCCCTTGGTGAAGAGTCAAAGTGTTTTAGTAAATCAAGTCATATCAAAAGATGTACACATATCTCTTTGTATACTTATGGGTCTTTCTTAATTGTTACCAAGTTCTCACTGATGCTCCAAAATGCTGAGTGTGCAAGATAAGTGACCTTCAGATAAATGACATTTTACTACTTTATTTTCTCTTCACAGGACACTTGAGAGAGAAATGATAAAGACATAAAAATAAATACTGCATCTTTCCATTTTAGCTTGTATTCTAGCTATATAAAATAAAAATTATTTTCAAATCATATATATATATTTAAAATATTTTTATGTGAATACAAAAACCAATAAAATGTATCTATTCCAGGCACTGACTTGCAGCCAACCTCATTTAAATAGAAGTTGGCTGAAACTCTCCTGAGCTAACTCAAATATTGGCTGAGATGATAATGTGTCCTCATTTGTTCAGTACAAATTCAATCATAATGTGGCAATTTTGCCATTAAAAAGCTATTTGCAAAGGTATTCAATGACTATGGAATATTTAAGGACTAGCTCATGCACTTCATTTTAGTCACCTTTTTACTGAACCTATCTCAAATGATGCAAGGACCTTGAGACCTGCTGACGAATGCTTAAGTGAGGAGTGTTGAGTACATCCTTAAAGTGAGGAAGCAATAGTACTCAATGACATACATTTAAATCAGTAGAGATTTAAAAATAAAAAGTAATTATCTTCAACTCTTTTTGCAATTTGTGAGCAATAATAGCCAATTATTATTGTATCATTTTATGTTAAGTTGCTTGGAATTCTTCTACAATTAAAATTCATATACATTGGAATAGTTTTCCTGGTTAAAATAAAACACAGAGAATATATGCAGAAGGTGAACCACTGGGTGGAAGAAAAGGGGGCTCTTCAATTGGTCTCCTTCACTCTTTCCCTACTTGCTTGCTCTCGAGCTTCCTAGGGCTGCAATAATAAATTACTACCAACCTGGTGGCCTAAAAGGAAACAGAAATCTATTTTCTGACAACTCAGGAAGCCAGAAGTCTGAAATTAAGGAGTTAGCAGGGTTGGTTACCTCTGCCATAATTCCATTCCTTCAACATGTTGCAATTTTGCCATTAGCAAGCTTTGTATTTTGTAGTCTCTGATGGAGAAACTTTGCCATGCCTTTCGCCTAGCTTCTGGCAGTTACACAAAATCCTCAGCATTCCTTGACCTGTAAACATCTCACTCTAATCTCTGTCTCCATGTCCGCATTACTTTCTTCCCCGTGTCTCTGTGTCCTTTCTGTTTCTTACAGGAAGGACACTATCATTGGGTTTTGGCCTAACCCTAATCCAGTATGATTTCTTCTCTTGATCCTTATAATAATTACATCGACAGAACATATTTCCAAATAAGCTCACATTCTGAGGATACCAGTGGACATGGATTCTGGGGGTGACACTATAAATCTCACTGTATTTGAGATTCTCTTTTTCATTGTTGTCATCTTAAAAATCAGACACACTGTGTGTGTGTGTGTGTGTGTGTGTGTGTGTGTGTGTGTGTGAATCTAGCCACACTGTTTTAGCATAACTATGCCTCCCTGCTATAATTGAAAACGTAGGTCTCTGCCAATAAACATCTCTCTTGTGGGAATTTAAACTGAATTAAGAAACCCCAACAATGTTGTGAATGGAGGAGTTGTAAGTAAAACTATGAATGATCACTTTCTGCCAAATGGACTAAAATAAAGAAAAGTTGGCATACACAGAGAGAAGAGCGAAGCCAAGAATTACAAGAGGCCAAACTCAAGAGAGAAAAGAATTATTATTTTATATAAAGCCTATTATTCCAATTCTTTCCCTAGGCCTGATAGTGGCTCCTCTTTTTTAAAGTCTCTAATAATATTGTTATATTCTTATTCAACCTCCCAAACCCAACACCTTTTGTTACAGAGAGCTCCAGTGGTGCTTCCTTTCACGATACTGAGTAAGTCTAAACCTGTAAGCACCCTCGTAAAGATATGGACAAATATTATATATGGAAAGCGTATGCCCTTGGCCAGGTGAGGAGAAAATCAAAGTGAGTGAAATTTAGAGGAAAGTGCAGGCTAAGAACAGAGTTTCATTCACTCAAATCAGTGGCATGTTATTCTAGAACTCTTCTGTGCTTGGTGATTGGAAGTTTCTATCTTTTTGTCATTCTTCGTGAAAAGAGAGCTCATTCATTGAGACATACACACACAAGTAATCCCACAGATGACCACTGGAGCTCTGGGAAAATTAGTACTTATTTGTTTGATATAATATTCAGAGAACTAAAAATATCAATACAGATATTATAAAATTATGTTGAATATAATTTGAATATCTGTTAATATTTTAAGCCCACTAAAATTTATAGAGTATCTCATAACAATTATTGTAAGTCCATCATTTAACAATTAGGTAATTCAGAGATTCAATTCAAATCATGAAACAGTCATTGCGTACCACATATGTGACCAATGTTCACAAAGTACAAAGCCTACAGAATGTAGTCAAGAAAAAACTGGAAATCTTAAGAAACTTAGCAGTGGCCAAATTATGGAATATGAAAATGCTATGACTCAGAAATAATGGTTAGGATTTAATGAACACTAACTATGTGTCAAATACTATTCTATGAACTTGTGTTTTCATATATTTAATCGTTAAGGCAATCCTAAGGGAAGGTGATATTAATTCCCACTTTATTGACAAGAAAACTAAGGCATCTAGAGATTAGGTTTATTGTCACTATCACACACTTGTAACGCAGTGGGAAAGATGTTAGAACCTAGGCAGTATTTCTCCCAGCAGTCTCAGTATCTGATAAGGGATATTGAAATGGCCAGCTAACTCTGGCTATGGGCAAAAACAAGACTTCCCAGAGAATGCAGCATTCCAACTTAGTATTTTCTTTTTAGCAGTTTTATTGAGGTACAGTTGATAAATAATGTACATATTTATTTAATGTATACAATTTGATGAGTTTGAACATAAGCATATACCTGTGAGAACATCCCAACTTAGTCTTTAAGGAAGGAATTTATCAAGATTAAAAAACTGAGTGAGCCTGGCTGGTGTGGCTCAGTGGTTGAGCATCTACCCATACACCAAGAGGTCGCCAGTTCGATTCCCAGTCAGGGCACATGTCCAGGTTGTGGGCCATATCCCCAGTGGGGGCAAGCAGGAGGCGGTTAATCAATGTTCTCTCTCATTGATGTTTCTAACTCTCCCTCTCCCTTCTTTCTCTCTAAGAAAAATTCAATAAAGAAAAAAAAAATTTAAACTGAGTGAGAACAGTTGGAAAAAGGGAACAACAAATGCAAAAATTGGCATTTAAATTTTTTTTTTTATTTCTTTATTGATTTTAGAGAGGGAGAGAGAGATAGAAACATCAATAAGAGAGAACATCGATTGGCCACCTCCTGCATGCCTCCCACTGGGAATTTGGCCCACAACCTGGGCATCTGCCCTGACTAGGAATTGAACCAGCGATCTCTCGGTGCATGGATTGAAGCTCAACCACTGAGCCACAGGCCAGGCAAAAATTGGCATATTTTTAAATAAGGAAATGAGGAAGATTTAAGCCAGCTAATGAGACCACTATGCACTGATTTTGAACACCAATAAAATGAGGATGTGTTTTGAAATTTTTCTGTGTATTTTGTTTTATGACATTTTAATATTCTATTTAATTATTTTCCTTTTAGGTTTAGTTTAGTTTTTTAGTTTTAGTTTAGCAACTCTTAGTTTAACAATTAGCTAAGCAATAAACCCAAAAGATGATGCATCAATTCAACACACTTGGACTCTCCTACTGGCAATTCTTAGAAGAAAGTGTGTTTGTTTGTTTGTTTGTTTGTTTGTTTGTTTGTAAGGGAGAAAGAGAGCTAGTAACATCAATGTGAGAAACATTGACCAGATGCCTCCTGCATGGCCCGCACAGGGAATTGAGCCCACAACCCAGGCATGTGCCCTGACCTGGAATCGAACTGGGACCTCACAGTTCATGGGACAATGCTTAGTCCACTGAGCCACAATGGCCAGGCCAGAAAGTGTTCTTAATGTCTAAAAATGTATTTAGTGTTCATATTTTAAGTACATACACTTTCATTGCAGTACATTATGCATCATCATTTCACAGCACAAACACTTGACAGGTGAACACACCTATGTAAACAGTACTCAAATGACGAAATAGAACATTACCAACATCCCCAAAAGTCCCCCTGAGCCTTCACCCAATCGCTGCATCCCAAATGATAATCACTTTCTTTTCTTCTTAAACCATAGATTAGTTTTGCATTTTATATAATTGGAATCATACATAATGTGCTTTTTTTGTGTGTAATTTGTTTGGCTCAACATTCTGTCTATAAGATTAATCCATGCCATTGCTTACAATATTGATCACTTTTAATTTATTATAGTTTCTCATTTATCTCTTTTAGCAACTTAAATATATTTAGTTTTGAATTTCTGTCAAGTTAGTCCATAAAATTAATCTTATCAGGAGTCAGTATATAAATTTGTTATTAATTTGGTTAATTTGCCTAGCATTAGATTTCTTCCAGTAATTAGACATTTTTTTATTTCAGGGTTATTTTGAGAGAGAAACTCTCTAAGTTTTTCCTCTTTTCTTTCTTATTTACAGGTGGGATAATTATAAGGGGGGAGGTGCTTAACTTCCCTAGATCTGCAGGTCTCCAGTTCAAACCCAAATCTCCTCAGAATGTCTTAGCATTTCTACTCAGGTATACGATTGATGGTTTTGACTTTACAAAAATGATTGTTTTATAACTTTGTATATGCTTACATGGTTGCTAAAGTTTGTATTTTGGCTGCTAAATGCTTTTGGTCTAAGTTAATGCCACTGTTTTCCAGGCATGAGAGCATTTTTTTTTTTTTTTGAAATAACACATTGAACAAAAATTAATTTTAATCAATTAAAATGAAAGCATAAATGAATTTCTGTTCACTTCTGATTCCTTGGTGCTATCTTGGTAAAGGAGATGAAGTTATACCAAGTAAAAAATACTTCATGCTTCAAGTCATCCATGTTACTTGAAATGGGCAGGGTCAGAAGGGCAAAGAAAATACACTGAAGGCAGAATACATTCCTACAGAATCGATTATTAGCATTGTAGAGGCAAGAGTTTAAAAACCAAGCACTAAGCTGAACCTCTCTTTGACCTGTTTTCAGGTAAATCCCATCAATGTTCCCCCATCTCTGTGACTACAAATAATTATAACTCGAGAGAAGCTCCCTTTCTCAATCACAAAATACACAAGGCTCAGAAGCGATGTATTCTAACTCAGCTGAGGGAATTGACTCCCTTATCATTCAAGGATCAGAATCAAAACTTAGGCATGTTGCAGCCCACTAGCAGGGCTTCCTGACTCAGCGGGTCATTCTGAAGCGATCTTCTTTGGGAGATTAATATAAAACATGTGGTTGTTTACTAGAGAAGAGTTGAAGTCAGAGTGTGCCCTGAATTATTAGGGTTCATTTGTTTGGCTTGATCATTTTGAGATAAATGCTCACCCACATCTTTCATGTCCATGTCAGCAATATTTTCACTATTATAGTACTTGTAATGAGTGAGAATCACAGTAAGATTTCCCTGTGGGTCCAGGAATTTGTTGTTATTTACACTATACCTCTAACATAGCAGCTTTTTTACACTCAAAATTCTTACAAGAAACCAGATGATCTACTTCCAGATTTACATTTAACAAGATAATTTTGTAGGGTGGAAACCAATGTAAGACACATAGGGTTTAGTAGCCCATTTTCCATCTGAGTCCAGTGCCTAAAACAATGTTTGTCATTGATCATTTTGAAAGACAGATACAATTACACAGTGGTAGCAGCTGTGGAAATTAGAAAGTTTCTAAGACTCGAGAATTTGAATATAATTTTTTTTTTTTAGCATGTGACAGACAATAGACATCAAAAATGTTAATAGATTCAAACATAATAAGAGCTTAACAGAGGAAAGGGGGAGTTAGCAAACATCTTCATGTAGTCAGATATACAGTATTACACACGCAATTCAGATACAAGTCCAAAACCAAATTTCCCTTTCATTTCAAATATGTTCCTCTCCTGTTTTCCATTTCTAATGGAATTATCATGTACCATTTACATCTAATATTCAGATGTTTCCCTCTTTTTTTACCTCCTCCACAAACCAACTCCTGTTCATTCTAATCTTAAGGAACTCTCAGATTTCTTCCCCTCTATTCTCATTACTGAGCTCTCGGATCAGAACCAAATGAAGGCGAATATTGCAGCCTCCTAACTAGCCTCCCTGTTCCAGTCTCTCATTTTACTCCCTCCATCCATCATCCACACTGTCATCCGAGGTGTTTCCAAAACCCACATTTGATCATGTAAACCTTCAACAGCTTCTCGAAATCTACAGAATGCACACACTTCTCAGTATAACCTTTTGTAGTTAGACCCCAATTTCTTCTTTTAACCACATTTCCTCCATTCCTCAGAAGCCCTCTGTTATGCCACACTAATTAGTATATAATTTCTTAAGTTTGCCATAGTTTTTCATATATGTTGAAGTGTCTTTCCTTTTCTTGCATAAACAATTTATTGTTAGCATTTCAGAGATTAGTTCCTGTCCACTAAAGCCTCTTACATACCTTTATTATACCTCTATTTAACATACCTCTATTTTACACTAATTGTGCTGTATTTTAGTTGTACGTTTATTTTCTCTTGTTCTCCCACTAGGCTGTAAGCTATTTAAAAACGCATTTTCGCCCTGGCCAGTTTGGCTCAGCGGTTAGAGCGTCGGCCTGCGGTCCGGAGAGACCCGGGTTCGGTTCCCGCTGAGGGCACGTACCTCGGTTGCAGTTTGTCCCCGGCCCTGGTTGGTCGTGTGGGTGGCAGCCACTCGATGTGTCCCTTCACGTTGATGTTTCTCTCTCTCTCTCCCTCCCACTCTATCTGTACAAAAAATGGAAAAATATCCTCGGGTGAGGATAAAAAAAATAAAAAATAAAAAATAATAAAATAAAAACGCATTTTCTTCTAATTTTTTTATAGATGTACCATACTTTATTTAACCATTCTCCTATTGTTGCTCACTTGGTTTCCATTTTTTTCCCTTTTATAACCCAAGTAATCCTGCACAGAAGATCTGTGCATATTAAACTTATTCTATATTTAAGATTATTTCTTAAAGATAGATCAGGAGTTGAATACTGGATCCCAGAGAGGGATATTCTTGAAATTTCTGGGAATATAACTTTAATTTGTGGGATTTTCTTTTTTTATTAATTAATTATTTTTTGTTACAGATGTTTCTCTTTTTTCCCCCATTGACACCCTCCCCCCTCAATCTGTTTCCCCCACCCTCCCGCCATCACCGTATCATTGTCTATGTCCATTGGTTATGCATTTAAGTTCTTTGGTTTATCCTACCTTTTTCTCCCACCACCCTCAGTATATTATCACAGTCTCTGCTAAATTATAAGTGTTATTATATATTTAAATTAAAAAAACAATGACTAAACAGAAATATATTAAGAAAAAAAAGCAAAGATGAAGAAAAGTTTTTTTATCAATAGAATTTAAATGTTGAGTGGGATGATAGTTCAGTTGATTATCAATTTTTGGAATATTTATGATCACTTTTTTTTTGCCAAAGGAAGCATTTTAGAAGTGAAGATGGAGGTCATGATATACATCACACTGGGCCTTGAGACAGACTTCCTGAAAAAAATCACACATGAGCCAACTTTTAAAGGGTAAGTAAGACTTTAAAAGATAATCAAAGGAGAAAGTATATTCTAGATGGTGCTGGTTGGAGACCTAGGTAGCAGATTAATGGTAATCAAAGAACCACTGGGGCATAGAGCTGTACCCAGAAGGCTAGCCATGAATATAGGATTTATAGGGATCATTTTAACCACATTTCCTCCATTCAAAATATTAACACTTTAATTTATTGGGCATTTTTTGAATATTTAAATAAAGGTGCTCAACTATATTTAGTTTCCCCCCTTTGTATTACAAAAGACCTTGAGATAAACAAGCACAAGTTTGGAAAGGATGAGTTTCAATATTATACTAAAAAGATAAACATGCCTTGCTCCATACCTAACCTGAGTAATTAATTCTGTAGTAGGAGATTGATGTTTGCATGATATTCAATTTATCATTCTTTTTTAAGCGTACTAAGTGCATGAGTCATATCCCAGAGTCTTAGCCTATAGATCTCTTAATTTTATTAATCTCATCATGTGATTTTTAACAAATAATCAAAATTAATGAACAGCTTTATAATTTCATGTTTGTAACAGAATTCTGATTTTTCAAAGTTAAAATCTCTAGCCATTTGATGTTTTGTGTGGGGATGTGTGGTTTTTTGTTTCTTTTGTTTGCCTAATTAGTGTCAAGCAATAGAGTGGTAATAAGAGATAGATTTACATATGCATGATGTTGGTATTTTAGCCCTTTGTTACAATATCAACTCAAACCCAGGCCATTTTCAGTTCAGCTTGGGCAATTCCCACCGCTCTCTGCAGAGAACCTCATTTTCAGTAATACACCTGTTCATAAACTCTTGGTTGTGTGGCATCCTTAGTCTCAACATATGAACCAAAGTTTGGATAGTGGTTGATTCTACTTTCTCAAGGTGGCCATAAAACAATCAATCAATCAATCAATCAATTACTACTGGATGCTTGTGTGCTCAATGCTAGGTATGTGATAATTTATTACCAAATGGTAAAAGATTCTTAATTTTGTATTCTGGAGCATATAATTTTAGTCTAGTGTGTTCAAATATAAATGTAATTAACTCATACTAAACAAATCAATGGGAGGGGGTTTTACGTGGTTTGCAGTCACATATCCCGAAAACTAATATTTTTTAATTTTTATTTTATTGTGGTAAGAACACAACATATTTTAAATATATTTTTAAGTGTACAATATAGTACTGTTCAATAGAAACAATATTTTACAGCAGATTTCTAGAGCTCATTTATTTTGCTCATTTAACTGAAGCTTTACATCTGTTGATTAGTAACTTCCCATTTCTTCCTCCCCAGTCCCTGGAAACCACCATTCAACTATCTAATTCTATGAATTTCACTACTTAGGTACCTTATGTAAATGTAATCATGCAGTACTTGTCTTTCTGCTATTGGCTTATTTTACGTAGCATAACATCTCCGAGGTTCATCCATATTGTTGCATATTGCAGAATTTCCTTCTTTTTAAAGGCTGAATAGTATCTCATTGTAGGTTTATACCACATTTTCTGTACCCATCCATCAGTGGACATTTAGGTTGTTTCCACATCTTGGCCATTGTGAACAGCTTCAATGAACATGGAAGTGCTAATAAACTCTTTGAGATCCTAATTTCAATTATTTTAAATAAATACTCAGAAGTGGGATTGTTGGATTATATGGTCCTTCTATTTAATTTTTAAAAAATAACTTCATAGTGTTTTCTAAAGCAGCTAAAACATTTTACAGCCCATCAACAATATGCAAGGGTTCTAATTTCTCTACATCTTCACTCCTTACCAAAACTTGTCTTTTGTTTGTTCTCTTTTATAATCATGTCCATCCTAATCGGTGTTAGGTGATCATCTCACCGTGGTTCTAATTTGCATTTCCCTGATGATCAGTGATGTTGAGCACCTGTTCATATAGCAGTTGGCCTTTTGTACGTCTTCTTTGGAGAAATGTCTATTCAAGTCCTTAGATCATTTTTAACTGGATTTAGGGTTTTTCCCCCTATTGAGTTGTAGAAATTCCTTATATTTTTTGAATATTAACCCTTATCATGTATATGGTTTGCAAATGTTTTCTCCCATTTTGTAGGTTCTTTTCTCACTCTGTTGATTTTTCTCTGCTGTGCAGAAGCATTTTAATCTGATGCTGTCCCGCTTGTTTATTTTTGTTTGCGTTGCCTGCGCTTTCGATGTCATATCTATGAAATTATTGCCAAGAGTTAAGTCATGAAGCATTTCTATATGTTTGCTAGGAGTTTTAGGTGATGCTACTATTCTCACTTTATAGATGAGGAAACTGAGGTAGAATCAAGTTACTTCTAAAAGATGACATTGATAGTAACTGCCCAATGGAAACAGAATTTGAGCCCAGGTTGGGTTAACTCTTTTGCCCACAATTATAATTGCTAGACTAGTGTAGCAAGATAATCAGACTCATTTGGTTCATTTGATGACTCACTTGAGGAAATAAATTTCCAGAAAGTATTTTAATAAAATAAAACTAGAAGTGGTGGTGCAAGACATATATGATAAAAGATATGAATTGACTACCCTGTGACCTATTTTTGTTGGAGGGCTTAGCTTAGCCTTAAGCAACAGGGAAATATCATTGCTGTGGTATCTGGACTCTGCTAAGGTCTCCCACCCTTGAAATTTCTCCCATGAGAAGCCAAGTCTGTGAGAATGAAAAAATTGAAATTGTAAACCATCTCCAGGGAGAAAACATCCATGTTCTAGAATCAAGATGCCTCCTTCCAAACCTCCTCTGATAGCAATTGGATGCCTCAGGCAAGACTCCAGTTCCTGGTTAGGAGCCAGAAGGGGCTCCCTTGAGAAGCACAAAGGAGTTAAAACTGATAAGATCAGCTAAACTCAAGGAAAATGTCAAAGGCTTTACATTTTCTGTTATTAGTATTGAACTTATATATTTGTTTTATCTTATGGATCATTTAACAGTCCGTGTATTTCTTATCTGGTAAGGAGGAATAATACCCTTTATTTAGCATGAATGCAAATATATTTGATAATGTTTATTCACTGTAAAACAGTACTAAATTTTTTCAAGATGTACAAACCGTTTCTTCTGAGACCTTTATTACCAATGTCCTTCTGTGGGCCCCCTCATCCCCCTACCTAGAAAGAAATTATCTTCTGTCTTCTTAATGATTTGCTGGAATACACTGAGTTTTTCTTTATATCTGTCATCTGTTGAAAATAATGGGAGCATTTTGTTGTTGTTGTTGTTTTTCTTAAAGGGCATAAGAAATTGTAGGTGTAATTCTTAGTTCTGAATAGTTTGAGCAATGGTGTCAATTCACTGTAAGTGACACCTGTTGCATCAAAAATGCTAGGAAAGGAGGTCCCTGGCTCTCACCACCACCTTTCCCATCACTAACACTGCCACATAAATCTAACCCGTAGTCCCGAATTCCTTGGTCTTTTCAATGCCTCGTCTGGGGCGAACACCAAATTCTCTGCCTGCTTCCTTGAGTTATTTCTTAATCCGTTTTGAGACAAAAAAAAAAAAAGTTAAATAACAAAGTGTCCAAGTTATCATATTGCTTTTAAAAATAGTTTTGTATTCAGTCCATAATTTTAAAAGTAACTTTTTAAAAAATAACAAGATGAAGTATTGGGAAAAACAAAACAAAACACGAGTTTCTACAAAAAAATATTTAAGTTTTTTTTCAGCCACTTGTTCTAAATATTCTGTTTTATAAATGGAGATATCTCTAAGTCCTAAGATTTTATCGCACGAGAAATAAAAGGCTCCTTTAGGAATTGGAAAACCCTAGCATTTAAAAAAGTTACAATGATCAAATTTCTCTGATCTCTGTTCAATGATATAAAAATCAAGAATCAAGTTTTGATACCTCTCCAAAAATATACTGCTTGTGGAGCACGAACATAAAACAATTATAAAATCTAGTTTTCAATCGTCATTCTGCTGCTATTTCATTTAGATTTGTGTATTTGCCATAGGTGATTTTAATACAGTGCAGTTTTCTCAGCTCCATCTTTAAATCTGAACAACTCAAGATATTCCTTTATATATGACACTACCATATATTTTTATTCACACTTTCCTTAAGCTTCTTAATTATAGCACATTCACTGTAATAAAGAAGTTTTCTGATCTTAGGCTTTCAGGAAAAATATGACACACAAAACATATATCCACTTTATTGTTGTTATCTTTCACTACCATCTGTGTGACTTCTGGGTCAATGTGGCAGATATATTTTTCCACATACAAATTATTTTTATCGTCTTATACAGAGTACAAATGCAAATTATTTTTTGAGGTGATGAAAAATATAACAAATGATATCAAGAAAAGTAAGATTTTTCCAGATTTATTTTTTAGAAGCAACTTTTGATAGTTTTTCCTACTTGTCTCTTTGTCTAGTTTTTAATTCGTATCTTCAAATATCCCATTATTGAGCTTTTAAGGAAAGCCTGCTCTGTTATTGAGTCAGCTCTGGTTCCTTCAAAATTAGATCTGGTCAGTTTGCCATATTTTATTTTAGGGATCATAGTATGGCTTTTAAAAGGATTTTAAATCTTGTGAACTATTCAGAACTGGCTTTGAGCATTTGCATAAAGATATTTTCACAGAATAAGTTTGGAAATAGTGTTGCTGTGCAGTGTTAATATTCTAGAATATGAATTAGACTTCAGAGGACTCTTGGATGTTTGGTAAATTCAGTGTGTATTTTTCCTTTACAGAGATAGATTAATGTACCAATATCATAAACCATCTGAGAGACAACATTATTCAGCAGCCAGAAGTGCCAATCTTTTTACATTTTACATATATTTTGCATCTCATTGTGATATAGATAGACTTTTAGTTGTAATTTGAGACAAACATCATGTTTGTCTCCACAACATGTCAGGATTTCTAAAAAATAGCACTTTAAAGCAAACTGATTATCACTTATTTTGATAAATGTGCATAGATTAGAGACAGCCAGAACTGAAAATTATACGCTTTGGGGATATACTGGCTAGATTTACCTTTTGCCAAAACAGATTATATTTCACAAAGAACACTAAACATTTTAATAAATTGAATTTTGAACCTCACTCTTACATTTTCCATGAATAAAATTGAATTAATATTTTAGCATACAAACAGGCAAATGTTGATAGTAGTCTCCTGTTCCAACAGGCTGTGTGCTGAATAGAGTGTAAGTTAACAGGTTTTGGTTCTTTTGAGGGAATGAAGGCATATCACTGAGAGTGGGTAATGGATACAAATGGTCAAAACCCCAACCTATATCTTTAGTGGTTGACAAGAAGTACCCGACAAAATGAATTTTGCTTTTTAAATCAAAGCGCAGCAGTAGACAAGGTCCTTTTAGAGAGAGTAGAAGGGAAGGGAAGGGGGTGGGGGGAGAGAGAGAGAGAAAGAGACATCAATGATCCGTGTGGGAAAAACACATGGATTGGTTGCCCCCTGCATGTGCCCTGACCAAATCCAGGTATGTGCTCTTGACCAGAAAGCAAACCCTGATCCTTTGATGTGCCAGCCAATGCTCTAACCACTTAACCACACTGTCCAGGGCTTAATTTGTAATATTTGTAATTTTTTATGCCATCTGATGTGGAATATCTTGTCATATGCTTATTTGCCATCTGTATAACTTCATTATTGATGTCTGTTAAGGTCTTTGGCCCATTTGAAAATCAGATTGGTTGTCTTCTTATTGTTGAGTTTGAAGTTTCTTTGTATATTTTACATAATTGTCTTTTATCAGATGTGTCTTTTGAAAATATATATTTTAAAGTCTGGGTTTTTCTTTGCATTACATGATTTTGTCTTTTGTAGAGCTGTTTTTAATTTTAATACAGTACATCTTATCAATTTTTCCACAGATCTTGTTTTTGGCGTTTTCTGTTAAATGTCATCACCATATCCAAGGTCATCTCTTATGTTGTTCTCTAGGAACTTTATAATTTTGCATTTTACATTTAGGTCTATTACCCATTTTGAGTTAAATTTTTGAAGGGTATAAGGTCTGTATCTAGATTTATTTATTTATTTATTTTTGCATGTGAATGTCCAGTTGTTCCAGCAAGTTTTGTTTAAAAAAATAAATAAATAACTTTGCTTCATTGTATTGCCTTTGCTCCTTTGTTAAATAAAGTTCAGTTTACTATATTCATGGAGGTTTGTTTATGGGTTCTTTTTTTTTTAAATCCATTTAATTGGTCTATTTGTCTATTCTTTTACAAATACCACACTGTCTTGATTATTATAGCTTTATAGTGTCTTAAAGTTGGATAATGTCAGCCTTCCAAATCTGTTTTTTTCTTTTTTATATTGTGCTGGCTATTCTTGGCCTTTTGCCTTTCAATATGAACTTTAGAATGAGTCTGTCAATAACCACAAAATAACTTCCTGGGATTTTGATTGCAATTGCATTGAATCCACAAATCAAATAGAAAAAAAATTACATCTTGACAATATTGAATCTTCCTATCTATGAACATGGAATATCTCTGTTTATTTCATTCTTCTTTGATTTCATTCATCAGGGTTTTTTAGGGTTTTTTTTTAATATTGATCTTATACATATTTTGTTATATTTATATCTGAGTATTTCACTTTGGTGATGCTAATTTAAATGGTATTGTGTTTTTAAGTTCAAAATCTTATTGTTTACTGTTGGTATATAGAAAAGCAATCTACCTTTATATATATACCTTATATTACACAATCTTGATATAATTTATGATTAGTTCCAGGAGTTCTTTCACTAATTATTTCAGATTTTCTACATAGACAATCATGTTATCTGTGAACAAAGACAGTTTTATTCTTTATCCTCAATCTATAAATCTTTTCTTTTTGAAAACCGTTTT
The DNA here is from genome assembly GCF_014108415.1 of Molossus molossus. NCBI lineage: Eukaryota > Metazoa > Chordata > Mammalia > Chiroptera > Molossidae > Molossus > Molossus molossus. The sequence continues at coordinate 40,390,501 of NW_023425350.1, forward strand.
CATTGATTTTTGAGAGGGCGGAAGGGAGAGATAGAAATATAGATGTGAGAGAGAAATACTGATTGGCTTCCTCCTGCACACCCCCTATTGGGGATCGAGTCCATAACCTGGGCATGTGCCCTCACCAGGAATCAAACTGGGACCTCAATTCACTGAGCCACACTCAGCGTAGGTCCAATTCTTAAATCACAACTTGACACTTGTCCTCAGCTCTGAAATGGCACCACAGACAACTGCAGGATATACTTGTTTACAAATGCATCAGAGAGACAACAGTACAATTATTTTACAGATGTCCTTTAAAGCACTATATTTAAGCCTCAAAAAACTCATCGGTAATGTTTCTGGGTGATAAAAATAGCATGTATTCAAAGAGCTAGATTTATGTAAATCCAAGGGTAGGGAAATGGGAAGGACCATTTGAGAGTACAAACAATAATTCAAATCTGAAGATAATAGTAATAATGAAACTAATTAGAATCTATCACCATGAGCCTGTACTTTTAAACTAAATATAGTTTATAAATAATAGAATGTCCCACTCCCCTAAAATTGAGGCCTAAATTCTAAACAATTGTGCTTATTATTGGACAGACACTTACAAACACTGTTTTTCAAATTTGCACATTTTAAGTTATTTTCAAGTATTTTGTTCTATGTGGAAGTTTATTTGAAGAATCTACAACTAAATCATTGCCCTGTGCCACACACAGACTTTGCTATATACATTCCTTTGGAAATTTAGATCAGGCTTAGAGCAAAGTTCTTTTCTCCAATTCCTACGGATCTACATACTCCTCTGTTTAAACAGTCAGTTTGAGTAAACGATGATAACATGGTGATTTCAAGACAAAGAAATAGAAAATACATTACTGCAATTATGTTATTTTTACATGAGTACTTGAAAAGTTTTATTTTTAAAATTTAAAAGATGGAAACAAAATAAAAATCTTAAGATATATTTTGTTTTTCAATAGAATATTTTAAGTTCATACATAAGTGGGGGAATGTAGAAGAATAAAGGGGAGGTACATGGTGATGAACGCACAATACAATATATAGAATTGTACACCTGAAACCTATATAATTTTGTTAACGAGTGTCACCTTAATAAATTCAGTAAAAATTTTAAAAGATATTTAAATTTGGATAAATACTTTAAAATTAAAACAGATCTTTTTAAGCTGTTAGTTGTTTAAAAGTGAAAAACATCAATAACTAATTATTACTGGTTACTCCATGAATATTACCGAAAATAATTTTGTAGAGGAATTTTTAGATTCTTCATGTGAAGTAACTAGGTGTATGCCACTGGTCAACTGTATGACCCTAATCTCCCTGGGAGCCTAGTATTATAGCTTCACATTAGGCAGACATTAGTTGAAGGTCATCCCCAAGGTAAAGGGATAGTAAACTATCAGGCATCTCTGAATAAGGAAACTCTCACATAAGGTGCTCCTCCCCCCCCTCCCCCCCAGATAAAGAGTAAGTTGATACAGCTAAGATGATAAGCTGAGCCTTTATCAACTTCTTGTAGATGGGTACACGGGCCCAGTAAAGGGGATCTAGGAAGGGCATGGACAACCCTTATTATGGGTTAGATGGAGGGGGAAAGCTGTGAATGATGACTCTGATTCCTTAAAAAGATTCTTGCTTACATGACTTCTCAGCTTTGGTGGGTTCTTAACTCTTGGAGGACATGGACCTTCTTTCTGTTCATTGCTCTGTACGTCTGTGTGTGCATGAGCATTTTCTATACTAGTATAGTACTCAAGATAAAAATAAATGAATAAATAACTAATTCAAATAAACTGAAAATAAATTGTTTTAATATTCCACTGGACTTTTAGTAAGTGGTAAGGGTACTCTTAAAGGAAACATTCTTATATAATGTTGGGGTGGAGGACAGAACCATCCCTTTCAACTCTCTTGCACAAGAATATCTCAAGAAGTTCAAACTACATGATTTCAGAAGAGAATGTAAAAATTCAGAGTTATTATGATCTGGAAAAATGTATAAAGAGAAGGAATATTTCCAACACTCTACTCTCAACAATTTTTAAACAATGTTTACAGCTTCATCCCTGTGGTTTTACTCTATGACTGAATGAAACTGCTAGTTAGTTATCTTCCATCAAGCCACATGTGAGGTTCGGCCTCTGAGTTACCTGTGTGTTGGCAGCTCAACTAACTATTCACTTCATATGAAATGAATGGATCATTTTTATCACTAAAAGAATTTTGAATGACATCAGAATGTTTTCAGATTTAAGCCCTCTTATGTGTCCTAATAGATCTTTGATTTTTTTTTTTTTTCTTAGCAGAGTCCAGTTAAAAAAAAAATAGAACTTCTGAGGAAAACAAAGAAATGTATTTTGGAATGGAGGAGAAAGTGAGATAGAGGAGGGTTCTGGTCCAGAATGAACAACATGGAAAAGTTCCGACTATAAATGGGAAGATTTGGTACAATGTGGCTGATGTTTCTATATTAAAGATTAAATAATGATTTTTCTAAAATCTCATTTCTCATATCATTGATTGTACTTAGCTTTCTGGAATAGAGAGAATTACACACATTTTCCTTACAAGGAAAGATCTATTTTTGTGAAACATAAGGCAGTCATAGCTTGTAGCTGCTTCAGGAACCAATGAGTGTTTTACTAATGTGGGTATGTACCCTATTTTGAGCAAAAATTCTGAGAGAGATTTTGAAAAAAAAAGTTTCATTCTGAAAAATTCTGTGAACTTTCTGTATAGGTTGATCTATCAAAGTCAGGAAAAGATTTTATGTCCTTAGGTTATAATGAAGCCCTCATATTATCAAAACATATTTTTAAAACTTTTTTTCCTTTATTGTTTTTAGAGAGAGGAGAAGGGAGAGGGAGAGAGATAGAAACATGAATGAGAGAGAGCATCGATTGTCCACCTCCTGCATGCCCCCTACTGGGGATTTGGCCCACAACCTGGGCATGTGCCCTGATCTGGAATTGAACCAGTGACCTCTTGGTGTGTGGGTCGATGCTCAACTACTGAGCCACACTGGTCGGGCTCAAAACATATTTTTAGAAGACTACTTTTCCCCATTCAATATTGTTTCTTAAGTTCTGTCCTTTTTCATTAGAACCTCTATCAACCTGAGAAACTACCTCATCTTTTTACCGTGTTCTACATAATCAAACTCCAAACTTAGGGGAAATAATTGAAAAGAAAGAAACACATAAAAATGATAACCACATCATCAAATACGTCATTAAGAATTTAAATTGTTTAGAAGTGCAGAGAAAAGGTAGATTATGGGGCACAGAATGATCATGGACAGCTTTATGGAGTGAATGAACTTTAGCAAAGTTTCAAAATATTGACCCTATTTTCATTAATAAAGACAGGGTTTGTTCTAGATAAAAGGAGAAGGTTCTGAGGAGAGGATGGAGGCCTGATTAGATTGAAGTACAGATTCAGGACCTATCCTTAAAATCTCATTTTTGCTGCCCCGTTTTTTTGTTGTTGTTGTTTGTTTGTTTGTTTTCACTTATCCTTTTAGACAAAGCAAACAACAAAATTTTTTGAATGGATTAAAATGCCATGTGTTCTTTTGTGTTACAATTTTGAATTTACATTTTCCCAAACTTAAAACTGACTTTACCACTGTCTATTTGTCACTGCATCTGTATGTCTGTCCACATGGTACTTTAAAAACAGTCCAATGTTTAACAAGCAGGTGATCAGGTAAGTCTTTGAAGCAAATGACAATTTTCCACGGAGGACTCTAGGAACACATCTTTTTCTTAATAAACGCTGCCCCTGTCTCCAGATTCCAATATTTTTTATCCTTATTTATCTCCTTCTTCGATTTGCGGAGATCTCCTTCTCACATGGAACATGCTCCTTATGTCCCTCCCCCAACCCCCATTCTTCGGTTTCTCCATGTTTCCATCTGGTTATTTTATTCTCACACAGTTCTCGGGATCTTACTTCTGCTGTGTCTGTTATGTTGTTAAACACACCCACTAGATTCCTAATCTCAGCTTCTGTTTTTATCCAGCTCCAGAATTTTCATTTGATTTGAGTTTCTAGTTTCCTTTTCTGTGTGAAACTTTTCCTTTTGACACCGAACTTACGATCTTCCTCAGGCCTTACTTATTATTTGCTGTTTTCTAAAGGTTTATGCACACTTGGTCATTTCTGATTGTTTATTGAAAATTGCAGAAATAATTGGAGGCTCTGGAAGGTATTTTTTTTTCTTCAGCCCTTACTGTTTCTTTTGGTGGCATTAGGGTAAAAAGAGATGACCTTAAATCTAAACAGGACATGAGTTTGTTTGAAATTGCTTTCAGTTGTAAGGGCTGGTTTACTCTTGTTCCAAAAGGTAGCTCTTTGAGCACCTTGGCTGAAAGCTTGGGGGTGGGGTAGGGGGCACCAGGACCATTAAATCTTGGTGGGTTCTCACTCCCACTTTTGTTTCCTCTGCCTTTATGACCTCGCCATAACCTTGGCTGTGCTTATCAGCTATTTGGCCGAGGCTACTTAAAATATACTGCATTATGCAATATCAGTTTATTATACTAGGTTTCTCTTTTATTTTTGCAATATTCACCTCTCAAATTCTCATTTTCTTGGTGGTTGTTCGATGCCTTCAAGTAGTTTATTACCACTGTTTTTTTTTTTATTGTACAAAGTTTTCCTAATTACTATTGGCCAGAGGGTTTTTCTCATAAAAGCTAATCTGCCACAGCTTGAAAGGAAGTTTCTCCTAGTTCTTTTCCAATTTTTGTCTTTTTATGACTCCCTTGATTGTATTTCATGGTGATCATATTCTCTTTTGTGTTCTGAAAACACTAAGCGAGTAAAGCAAAAGTTTTCTGGTTCTTGCAGTAATTATTATTTGCTTTAGAATTTTTTTATTCAATTTGGGTCAAATATCTATTTATGCAATATTTTTAATATGTTTTAAACTAGTACGTTTTTCTATGCATACTCATGACTGCTTTTGAAGATACATTTTGATCCAGTATTATCTTACAGCTCAGGTGAGTTGGTGATTCCTAGTCACCCTCACTGTGCACTGAGATGTTTGCTAACCCATTTCAGGTCTGTGCCCTGAAGGTCTGAAAGGACAGAGTACCTTGCTTAGTTTGAAATTCCCAGCAGGCACAGCTGTCCCTGAGTTTGCCTGTTTAAATGCCCAGAGTGATAACACAGGCAAAACATGCATGCCTGGTGCTCCTCTGAGACAACAGACTATGATGAAGCAACAGCAGCACGCCCCCTTACCTCTGCTGATGGCATTCCTGTGTGTTAATATTTTATGTTGTACTGGTGTCTAGCAAGTAAACAAAATACTTCATCTGCCACTTTGTGTTAAAATGCAGTTTGTGGCTCCTCTTACTCACATGTAAATTATATAATCTTACTTAATTCTTGAGATAACCACATAGGTTAAGTACTGTTGTTATTCCCTTTCGGTCAATAGCTAAGGAAGTGGCGAATAATAAATAAATTAATGTATACAGAGCATTTAGCTTAGGTCCTGACATTCTATGAGGAGTGAATACATGTTAGAGTTCTTCATGCTATGTCACATTTATTGGTTTTTTTTTTTTTTAATCCTCACCCGAGGACATTTTTCCATTTTTTGTACAGATAGAGCAGGAGGGAGAGAGAGGAAGGGAGAGAGAGAGAAACATCGATGCGAAAGGGACACATCGAGTGGCTGCCACCCGCACGACCAACCAGGGCCGGGGACAAACTGCAACCGAGGTACATGCCCTTAGCGGGAACCGAACCCGGGTCTCTCTGGACTGCAGGCGGATGCTCTAACCGCTGAGCCAAACCGGCCAGGGCTATTGGTATTTTTTAAAGGTAACTTTTCTCCACAGAATAGGACACACCCAGAGTTTTGGACAAGACAAATCCAAGTACTCAGGCAAAGTTCAGTTGCTAGGTAGATGGCAAAAGCACCACAGTCTCAGAGTAAGACAATCTCTCCTTCCTGAGCCTCAGTTCTAACAGAGTGCCCTGTACTGAGGCATGTCTTTGAGAGACACATTTGAAAGGGCCTTGGTGGAAACGGGAAGTGCACTTTTTTTTTAAAGTGTCAACTAAAGTTTCATTTATCGGTCTCTGATAGATGAGCAGGTGGATTATCTTTGCATATTGTGTTACCTCCGGGGAGGTTTCCTTGTTATAAGTATGCATTTTCTAGAACTGAAGCCAAAGTGGTTGATACTCTTCATGAGAAGGATGAAACTACCATTATTCTCTTGTCAACACCTAAAGGCACATTACTCAGCAGAATTATATGGTGAATATCCATGAGGGACACTGGAGTGTTACATATGCATGGATAAGAACTAAGTTCTGATTCCTCCAGTATTGACTGGACTCTCATATATTAAATAAAATGGCTTATGTAGCAAGTATAAGAAGTGCTTTTAATTCCGATATGCTGTTCTTAGCAGAATTAATTATCATCCTATCAGAATGATAATGAATCATAGTAAAGCAATCTTGTTAGTAGTATACTATATGGTAAAACTTTTAAAAATCCTAAAGGTGTGTTTTTAAAAGGAAAATTTTCTAAAGATTTTTCAGTTATGTAGGTCTTGTAAGAAGCAAAATATTGGGCAATGTGAGATTTATTTTGTGAGTCTAAAACAGCATTTTTAGAGCTTTGGTTATTGTAGTTGTAAATTATTTGTTTAGTGCCAGATTTTCACGCTAGACTGTGAACTCCTTGTGAGTGAGAACCCTGTCTTACTCTTCACTGCTGGGTCCTTGCATCGGCATAGTGCCTAGAACTTGGTAGGCACAGAACACAGGTTTTACAGAACTAATAAAAAGTCAAAGAGAAAATGTAAAATAATGACTAATGCATACTGAAATAGATATCACTTAGAAAACATTATATATTTGTGGAATATAATGAACAAAATAAGGTGATGAACAAAATAGACCCAGAGACATAGAAGTAAGGTACAGACTGACAAACCTCAGAGAAGGGGGTGGAGAGGTATAAACCAAAGAAATTATGCATATAAGCATAACCAATGGATGCAGACAACAATGCTGGGGGTGGGGTGGGAACGGGAGGAGGGTGTCAATGGGGGGGGAAAAAGAAATATCTGTAACAAAAATAAATTAATAAAATAAAAATTAAATTAAATATTCTGTATTAAAAAAATAAAACATTATATATCAAAGTCTTATATACTAGAAGTTTTTTAAAAATCTACATTGTGATTATCAAGCATAGGGTTTGGTAATGCATAGTCCTGCGTATGTACTATACCACAGTGCAGTGGCTAAGAAAGTGGTGTGACAAGACTAATTTTGGGCTGCTGTGGCTGGTGAGTCTGAGTTCTTGAAAATACAGGCTCAGCATTTGTACCAGGACTGTGCACGGTGACTCTATAATGGTTCCATGTCTCCACTGCTGAGCATACCGTAGGAAAAGCAGGGAAAGAGCATTATATATTATGAAAAGGAAAGCACCAATTAAAACAAATGACATGGGTGATAGCTGGATTCAATATCCTGGAATAAAGTGTCTATATTTTTAGTTTGGATTTTCTAAGTTGCTGAACCTAAAAATTAAATTTTTCACTTACTTGCTCGATTAAAATCACAGATTTTGAATCCAGGGGATAAGTGCCCTGACTTGTTAGGAATTCAGACGGATTAATAAGAGGCATATATTCAGAAGGAGAATGTCTGTGTGGTGTCCTGAGGCAAGAAAATAGTACCCTATGTTCTAATGAGCAGAGGCTGTTTGTAAATATAGAAGGGATATGGTATAAATGAAAGCCTTCTATGCAAATAGTTATTGTTACATAAAGAGGAGGGACTGTGACAAAAAATAAATTAAGTAAGCAAATACTGTAACAATGTAAAGAATAAAAAGATGTGTGTGGGTGTGGGAGGCAGGAGGTTACATAGAACATAGAATCTTTTTTTTAGGCATTGCTCCTTTTATTTTTGGTGTCCCTTGTGCACTTTAAGATACTGTCAAACCAAGAAAGAAGAAAACATAGGTGAATTAGTGGAAAGACCTCATAAAACCAGCTCCTTCAGTCTCATTTTATAGATGAAGAGTCAAGGGCTACAGAAGTAGATGAATCTGCTTAATGCCATAACCTCCTTTCTTCAAGTGCAATATTCTTTTCACTGGAAGATATGAAGTCTCTGCCCCAAATATTTAGGGATTTGTTCTCCAGGTTTTCTCACATTTCAAGTGTCAGTTGCCATTTTGACAGATCATGGATAAATATTCACGTCTGCTGGTTTTTGGGATTGGAAATTTCCTTAAACCCTCTTCTGCCCTAACTCATTGGCCTCCCTCATTATTGATCTGGCTTTGGTTTTGTACAATGATTTTTACTTTCTTGTATGAAACCACTTTTACCTAACTTTTTTGGCATCATTTTGGATAGGCTAACTCAAGGTACTTGGCTCTTTTCCACAACTGACCCTTCAAAGATGGCAAGCCAGAATTTTTGTATCAAATTAAACTCAGCTCATGAGTGTCTCTGCATTAGGTATCTATTTCTTGGATCATTTGTGGCAAATTGGAGTCCTGTCCCCACATCCAGTTTGACAGATTTATTGTGTGCTAAGGCAAAATTGGGAACAACCAAAAATGACACATTCTCCTGAATTCAAGATCTCCCTGTCTGCTTCGTGAAACATTGTAATGCTTATATGTTCTTAGAATAGCTGCATGGGATTGACCAAAATAACCAATGGACCTTAGCCTATGATTTTTCTTAGAAGACTTTAGAAATGACTTAATACATATAAATTGCTTGGTGTAGAGCAGGGTTTCTCAACCTCAGCACTGCTGACTTTTGGGGCCATCCAATCCTTCATTGTGGAGTGCTGTCCTACTGTTAGCAGCATCTGTGTCTTCTACTTACTAGATGCCAGTGGTACCCCAGCCTGTCATGACAACAAAGTATGTCTCCAAATTTTTAAATGACTCTGAGGGAGAAAACCGTAGCCAACTGAGAACTGCTACTGTAGAGTGTAGCACATAGCAAGCAACTCAAAGCAATAAGTTATTTTTTTAAATAATTTTCAAAATTTTGTTGATGTAAGTTTTATATACAGTGACATGCACATCTTAAGAATGTCATTTAATTAGTTTTTGATAAATTTATAGAGCAGTGTAAGCAAAATCTCAAGACAAAAATATTTTTAGCCCCTTCATAGATAAGCATTTTTCTCCTTTCTATTGCCAGAAATTATTTTTGCCTATTCTTGAACATCCTACAATTGGAATGCAACATAAATTGCAAATATTTTTTTCCAATATATGGTTACCATTTTCAATTTCTTAAGTGTCATTTGATGTAAAGGCTATTTTATGTTTGATGAAGTCAATTTTGTGGGGTTTTTTTGTTTTGTTTTGTTTTTTTGTTTGTTTGTTTGTTTGTTTTTTCTCTTCTCTCTAAGAAATATTTGCCTTACCAAGTCCCCAATATATTACCTTAAATTTTCTTCTAGAAGCCTTATAATTTGGGCTGTAATTGGTGTTTGGTGGTAAGTGAATGTAAAGGTTCCCTTTCCCCCGTATATTTGTCAAGTTGTTTCAGCAATATTTACTGAAAAGATATGCATGTTCCACATTTAACTTTCTGCCTTTGTAGAAACAAATTGATGCTATCTGTCCATCTACCTCTGGATTCTCTACTTTTTTTTTGTTGTTTACTTTTTAAAATTTAAATAGTTTTTATTTTTCAATTATATTTGATATACAATATTATATTACTTTTAGGTGTACACCCCAGTGAATAGACATTATATAACTTACTAAGTGATTATCCTGATACCCATCTCATACCCACCTGACACCATACATAGTTATCAGAATATTTGAATATTATTGGTTATAGTCCCTGTGTTGTACTTCAAATCCCCATGATTATTCTGTGACAATCAATTTGTACTTCTTAATCCCTTCACTCATGCCAGCAACCCTCCTCCAATCTGGCAACCATCAAAAATGTTCTCTGTATCTACGAGTCTGTTTCTGTTCTACTTGTTCATTTATTTTGTTTTTTAAATTCAATTGTCTATAGATATATATTTATTGCCATTTTATTGTCCATATTTTTATCTTTTTTTTTCTTCTTAAAGAAGACCCTTTAACATTTCATGTAATATTGGTTTGATGGTGATGAGTTTCTTTAGCTTTTACTTGTCTGGGAAGCTCTTCATATGCCCTTTGATTGCCAATGTTAGTTCTGCTGGGTAGAGTAATCTTGGTTGTAGGTCTTTGCTTTTTATCCCTTTAATAGTTCTTGCCAATCCCCTCTGGCCTGCAAAGTTTCAGTTGAGAAATCAGCTAATGGTGTTATGGGAGCTCCCTTGTAGGTAACTAACTGCTTTTCTCTTGTTGCTTTAAGATTCTATTTTTGCCTTTAACCTAGCATTTTAATTATGATGTGTCTTAGTGTGGGACTCTTTGGGTTCATCCTGTTTGGGACTCTCTGCACTTATTTGCTTGTATGTCTATTTCTTTTACCAAACTAGGAAAGTTTTCCATTGTTATTTTTCCAAAAAGGTTTTTAATTTCTTGCTCTTTCTCTTCTCCTTCGGCAACCCCATGATGCGAATATTGGTACACTTGAACTTGTCCCAGAGGCTCCTTACACAATCCTCCTTTTTTTTTGGATTCTTTTTTCTTTTTACTGTTTTGATGGAGTATACTTTGCTTCCTTATATTCCAAATTGCTGTTTTGATTCTCGGCTTCATCTACCCTACTGTTGATCCCCTCAAAATTATTCTTCATTTCAGTTCATGAATCTTTCATTTCTGTCTCGTTCTTTTTTATGTCCTCTTTTATGCTGTTGAAGTTCTAACTAAGTTCACTGAACATCCTTATAACCTGTGTTTTGATCTCTGTGTCTATTAGATTGCTTGTCTCCATTTTGTTTACTACTTCTTCTGGAGTTTTGTTCTGTTCTTTCATTTGGGACATATTTCCTTGTCTCATCATTTTGGCAGCCTCCTATGTTTGTTTTTATGTATTAGGTAGAGCTACTATGTCTCCCAGGATTGGTAGAGTGGCCTTATCTGGTAGGTGTTCTGTAGTGTCTAGCAGCACAGCCTTGCCAATCACCCAAGCTGGGCATTCCTGGTGTGTCCCTCATGTGGGCTGTTTACACCCTTTTGTTGTAGTTGAGGCTTCATTGCTATTGGCATGTAACAGGGAAGAATTTACCCACCCCACGCTGATCGGCTGCAAGGACTGGCTGTGACCACCCACCTCTGTGGAGGATTAGCTGTGCAGGGGCCAACCCCAAAAAGTGAGACTTACTTCAGCAGGGTTCACATTTCTGCTGAATCTACCCCTTGAGTGTGTTGCTTGTGAGGTGGTTGGGTGGTGATTTGATATTGTTTGAAGCTGTCCACTAGGTGCACTGGCACTGGGCCCTTCTGGAAGGTGCAGGCCAAGGTCAGCCGCCACCTGTATTCCACCCAGGACTACTCAGCATGAGCTACAAAGCATTCTGCAGATGGCTGCTACTTGTGCTGGGCTTAGAGATGCCCAGGTGAGGCCAAGTTGTGAACCAAGGCTGGCTGCAGCTAGTGCAGACCTGGGTTCACTTAGCAAGAGGTATGGGGCATGCTGAGGTCTGATGCTGCATGTTTGAAATTTGTACGCTTTTGAGAGATTTTAGGAAAGTATACAGTAGGAGCCAAGATAGGCAATTTGTATGGAAAGGCCACTGGAAACAGCTTGGATTTGGCTTGCAAATTAGGTGAGGTAGGGTCTTAGGGTATCATCAGGACATGAAAAATAGTGTTAGCTAGGTGGATGAAGACTCAGATATGACACCTGCCTGCCAGTTTTTTGGGGGGCGGTCTCAGAAAAGCAACAATGGCCTTTGTCGGCATTTCTGTTTGGCAGAAAGTTGCCCCTCCAGCTCTCAGTCTGATGCCAGAAGATTCAGTTCCTCCCCGTATGTCCTTGGTGCCTTTTGAGATGCTACTTCACCACTGGAGCTCAGAGGGAGCTAGTCTAAGTAAGTCTATTTGCAGACCCTTTAAGAGGAACTGCCTGGACTCCAGAAGCCCCCTGTTCACTCAGCCATAATCCCATCTGGTTTTTAGAGCCAGAAGTTATGGGGACTTTTCTTCCTGGCACTGGAACCCTGGGCTGGACCCCTTGTTCTTCAGGGGGGTCTTTCACAGCTGACATATTCCTTCTAAATTTTATCTACCGCACATGGGTATGGGACCAGCCCTTCTGCATCTCCTCCCCTCCTACCAGTCTGCAAGTGGCTTCTTCTTTAAATCCTTAGTTGTAGGACTTTCATTTAGTTAGATTTCTGGCAGTACTGAGTGATGGTTGTTCTGTAGTTTAATTGTAATTTTTGGATTCTCTATTCTATTCCTAACTGCTATTAAGCCCATTCAGTAAATTTCACATCTCAGATATTTTACTTTTCAGTTTTAGTATTTCCTTTTGCTATTTTCTTCTTATCATTTTTAATTCTCTGTTAAGATTTTCCCCCTTTTAAATCAGATTTAAAATAGATTGATACATGTTTTAAAGACCCTTTAGTTATGGAGATTGCTTCTAAATAGTCAAGGTCCAGTGCAACCCTATTAACTCAAAGTTAAAGTCATCCATTGCTTTTGCCTGCACATCTTCCAATTTTTGTTCCAGCAATTATCTCATTGACTGATATCTTAGTGGAAATGTCACTTAAGTAGGTCTATACTTGATCAAGGAGTGATCTTATGATCTGAGTTTGACCAATCAGTCTTATTCTCTTGGGAAGTGTTAAAGGTAGAAAATGTTTGTCATGGACTCACCCAATGTTAGAGCATGGACTAATACTGCTAATTAGTTCTTGTTACTTGGATCCTTGAGCTGCTCTTTTTGGATGCATATTGTGATGTCATTTACCACCCCCTCCCCCTTTGATTCTATTAACTGCCACATGCTTTTATTGTAAAATAATTTCTAGTTTATTTTGGCCCAAGTGTCATTGCCTGTGTCTTGCAAACAAAGAACCCCAACTAATACAATAATTGGTCCAAGAATGGGCAAGATATCTTCAAGGAAATGGTGAATTGATATAGGGTGAAAAGCACTATTGGGGAATAAAGTTGAACTCAGATTGAATTTATTCATAAGGGTGGAGTAACAAGAGATTCTGGCCACTGTGTACTCATGCAAATCTTAATCCAAGATGGGTGGATTTATTTATCATTTCAGTCTTATACCTTCACTCTATTCTCCAACAGATCTCAGAAGTCTCCCCCTTCACAAAGGTGTTAGGGAATAGGTTAGTTGAAAAGCATAGGATTCTTTACAAAGAGGGCTAAAAAGATGAAAAAAGATAACAACACTTCATTGGTTGTTCTCTTTACACTAAGAATGTAGTTGGGAGGGAACTGAAATCTCACCTCAGTGAGGGTGAGAGAATCCTAAGTGGCTGAACTCAGGAGGGGACAAAATGGATTACTACTATAATAGTCAACAAAGTAGGTGGGATAATTATTACTCTCTTGAACCAGTAAGATCTTTGCTTAGGCTACTTGTTCATAAAGTTCCAAAAAATAAAATCGATATGTCTCTAAGGTCTTACCTGATTTACATAAGCAAATACTACAGATACAGCAAACTATAGAACAGACCTGAGATAGTAAACCTGAGAATTATGGACCTTCAGTTATTTTTTAGAGCTGAGGCAATTCATGAACCCAAGAGCTTTGCATGAAGACAGGGCTACCAATTTTGGAGAATGGACCTCACTAAAACACTACAAATACATGTAGTGAATATCTCCATAGTCTTTCTTAAAGGAGTCTAGAGTCATTTGCCTGGGCAACTGGGCCCTAGAAAAGCTTTGCCTTGGTTTCTTCATCTGTAAAATGAGGTTATTATGGTAACTATCATAAAAACTGTTTTGAGGATTAAGGAAAAATGTAATACCTCTGAAGTTCTAGAATAGTACCTGGTTCATAATTGGAGCTTAATGATATTAGCTATCATTATTATTAAAATACAATTCTTACAATCCTTCTTCTCCCCAGGAAAAACACCATATTTTGTATTTTATGGAGTCTTGGCTGTTAGTTATTTTTAAAGACTGAGTATTTGAAGGTAATTTAAGGCACATGGAAGTTGTGAGTCAAGGATGTTTCAAAAATCCCTCAAAAATTCTCATGTTTAATTAGATCCTATTTTTCTTGAACTTGTGATTGGTTCAGCAGTTAAGTACCCTTGAGGATGAGCTCCTTACAATTCAAGGAAAAGTGTTACTGTAAACTTAGTGACAGAAAATAAGGATTAAAGCTTGCACCCCTCCATTTAATAGCGATTGCATTTTATGCCCTTCAAGTATCATTTTTCTTATTTTTCAAGTGGCAATAACAATATAACCAAAATTCCTTCCTGTCAACCTTCCATTGTTAGGTGGTGAAATGGTAGGTGTATGGGATACAGAGTCCATCTTCCCAAGTTGGAACTCCAGCTCCATAATCACTAGCAATGTGACCTAGCTGAGTTATCTTCTCTCTTAATGTTTCTTTTCCTCCTCTCTGATGTAGGGTTGGTGTGAGGATTAAGAGGGCCAACTTGTATAAAGCACTGAAAGCAATGCCTTAACATGTAGTAATTGCTCAATCTGTGTTAAACTGCTGTTGAAAAAAAATCTAATAATATGCTCATAAATATGTTTCATAAACTGCTAATATAGATATTCATTACTTGGATGCATTGCTTTAAATGTGAATAAATGAATGGGTTAATTAATGAATAACTTTTTTACCTTTTTTCTTCTTTTTATGATTTGCAGATATATATATATCTGTATCTTTTCTCTTTCTCCCTCTCTCTCTCTCTCTCTCTCTCTCGAGATAGATAGATAGATAGATAGATAGATAGATAGATAGATAGATAGATATAGATAGATATAGATAAAACCAGAGCAGATTGGTGTATTTAAAGATCAATTCTATCTTCACCACTATTTATTTTAAGACTGATGTGGTGAGCTAAACTTTACATTAGGAGAACATAAAAGATGGTTGAATCTAGCCTTCAAAAACTGCTATCCCTCAAGGTGTCCTCAACCTTAGACAGTAAGGTCAGTGTTTACAAAAGGGGAGAACTGGTCCTCTCCTTACCATATGCTGTGTTGTCATAGCTGGTATAACAATAACTGCTATCCCATTATCATAGTTTTGAGGTAGAAAACATTATCTATGTCTTTCTATTGTTTAATGCAGGGGCTTTTCTTTCTTAAAACATAACATTTTTATTATTATTTTTTAATTAATTTATTTTTGTTACAGATGTTTCTCCTTTTCCTCCCATTGACACACTCCTCCTTATCCCCCACCCCCCGCCCCATCCCCAGCTTTGTTGTCCATTGGTTACGCATACATGCATATAAGTTCTGTGGTTTATCTCTTTCCTCCCCCGCCCACCCCCTCTTCTGAGGTTTGTCAGTCTGTACCCTACTTCTATGTCTCTGGGTCTATTTTGTTCAAAAATATAACAGTTATTTAAAATGCCTATGTCTTAGAAATAAATTTAACACAATAATAAAAGTTTCTTCATATGTTAATATTTATATTTCATAAAGTATTCCTTTAAAAACATGACTTTTTCTGTTCTTGATGACTGCATGGTATTTTAATATTACACTAAAGTGATGTTTTATATGCAACTTAAATAACTTTATGTTTTATTCCAGGATTTTATATACTACTCTACTAACATTAGCTACCCATATTTGAAATGCCATAGTATTGCTGGTTTCATAGGTTGCAGCTATAAAATAGTCCTCAAGATTGAACATTTTCCACAAATCTCAAAAAGCTGTGGGAGGAAATAGACTCCAAAATGTAATGTTTTAAAATGATGTAGTGAAGCTGAGATTTCAGTAAATGTTTTTTGTTAGAAAACTACTGCTAAAGCTACCTAGCATTTAGAATAAAAGTAGGAATAGATATTTGTAATCAATAGCCAATTAGAAATAATTCAGAGTACCATTGTTTTAGGTAAAGTCTTTTGAAATATAATTATATCTTGTTCTAAAGGAGCTTATGATCTAAAATGTTCCAACTTAATTGTCTTACTATTTACTTCTATTAGAAATATTCAGAACTGTAATAAATTATTGATTTTCTTAATATAATCATGAGACCATATTATATATCTATATTCTCTACCTCTATTAAATGCTTTCTTAACAGTACTTTTTTTTTTTTTGTCAGTCTACAGAAATATTCTTAGGGGTCATACCAAGAAAACCCAGAAAGATCTTTTAAAATTTCATAAAGTCCAACAAACTAAACTGAATTGACTTATTCTGAATCTTTCAGAATAATAACATCTAGGTTTGTGATTGGGCTTGCACTTATTGTAGACTTTTATTTTAAATTTTAGTAGGCAAATTCTTTACATATATATATATATATATATATATATATATTAATATACCATTTTACAAAACAAATGCTTATCTCCATAGTCAGAATATTAAGTTATTCGGAGGAATAAGAAGTCATCAAGTGTTACAGTGCAAAGATTGCTTTTAGAGAGAAATGTGTCCAGAAATGTTTTGGGATCAGGCAAAGTATAAATGACTAATAAATAAATAAAAATAAATTACAAAAATACAAAAGTGTTATTTTAGACTAAATATGAGGCTTTATTTACTTGGTCTCCCACCACCACCACCACCACCACTTGTGAAGATGACAATGACTAGATCATATTCAAAGTCCTTTTCATTTTTAAAATAAAAAAGTTTTAAGAATATGCTTGCATCACAGACTATTTAAAAGAGACCCTGGGGCTTTGAGGTATTAAAGATCTAACTTGACTTATGTGCCAACCAGCTTCCAAGATGGTTCCCGATGATTTTCACTTCTCGTCAGTCACCTCTTTATGTGATGTTCCTGCCGCATTGTGCTAGGTCTGGACTATGTGATGAACAGAATATAACAAACGTGACAGTATGTCATTCTGAGATTATATTATTAATGTATAGTAGCTTTCCTCTTGGGTATGCACCCTGATTTTCTCTCTATGATCCCTCTGTCTGGGGAAGGTGAGCTGCCAGATCATGAGCAGTTCTATGAAGAGGCCCATGTGGCAAATAATTAAACTTTCCTGTCAGCAGACCCACAAATGGATTAAGAAGGAGATCCTCTTGCCCTAACCAACAATAGCCCTAGCTATTTGTTTGACTACAACCTCATGAGATTTTCTGAGCCAGGACCACCCATGTGAGCCATTCCCAGGTTCCTGAGCCTCAGAAAATGTGTGAAATAATAATGTTTGTTGTTTTAAGTGGCTATGTTTTGGGGTAATTTGTTATACAGCAATAGATAAACAATATAATTGGCAAAGAAAAGAACAAGGCCCAAAATTTCACACTCTTCACAGCAAATGAGGATCCATGAATTGGCCGTGGATCATTAAATGGTTTGAGGCCCACAAGCAGAGTAATTTGCTCTAAAAGGACATGCTTCTCATATGCATATAAAGGTAGCTGAACTAGAACTACCATATGACCCAGCAATTCCACTCTGGGTATTTATCAGAAGAAAATAAATAAACTAATAAACACAGATTTCAAGTCTCCCGAGCTTACTTGTCTAATTCCTGTTTTTCTCTCCCTACCACTCTTCTTTTCTTCATCTATTTCCTTACTCCTAAACATGTGACTCAAAAATGCATTTAAAGAAGCCCCTTTATGCCAGTCCATGTTTTAAAAGGAAATACATTAGAAGTAGAACTATACACATCCCTGGCTGGACTGTCTGGGAGTGTTGTCATGAGCCACTAATAAATTTTTTTCACTTCTTGCCCTGGAACATCCAATATGCACATACATGTGTTGCCGGGCACCTTGGTGAACAGCACATTTGAAGCAATTGCACCAGGAAATGGGACGATCCCAAATATCCTCCACATTTGCCAAACATGTGACCAGAAGAGTCATTTTGTTTGGTATTCCAAAGAAAAGACAGATAAATGAAAAGCCCAAGATAAATAAAAGTTTTATTTTATTTAGATAGAAAAAAATAAGATTTGAGAAACTCTATGCTATGGTGTTAGTCAATTATTCTGTCCCAAGTAGTTATCTGGTCATGTATTTCAGCTTGAGTCATGATTGACTGTTTGTAAGGCTGGGTCTTAATATCTATTTGATCTAATAATTGATTAAATATTTCAATTTTCTATCTTAAATTGAGGAGATAAAGTTTGTGTTGCAATTAATGGTGTGTGTTGGATGCAAAGATTCCACCAGTGATTTATTTTATTAATTCAATGATCATTTCAGCTGCAAACACCTTCAGTCACAGGTAGCTAATGCTGCAATAATGACTTCTGAGAGAAACTAATGTGAGAAGCCTCTAGCCATATTTGCAAATAAGTATCATGACACTCGGAGATCAATCCAGGGGAACATAAGACTTTGGTGACTTTTGTAGCATAGCTTGGCAGACGGTAATTTTTAGCGAGCACAAAGATTGATTAAGGAGAAGAGAAACTAATCAGATTCTTCCAGTTGTATAGTTTTAAAAGACTATGAAAAATAATGGTCTGCATAGCATACAACTACAATTATCCTAAATTAGGTCATCTAAGGCGAATGAAATAACATCAAGCATCACATTTTATTTTATTTTGCATGATATCTAAAATCAGTGTTAGGGAGGTAGCTCATGCATTCTAAAATAATAATGGAACACAGAACATTGCATAGAATTATTCTCAAAGCATTTTAGACCCATCGATGGCCATATAAAGACTTTCCCAGACAAGAAAAAGTTAAAGGAGTTCATCACCACCAAACCGTTATTATATGAAATGATGAAGGGTCTTTTTGAAGAAAAAGATAAAATATATGAACAAACAAAATGGCAGTGAATACATATCTATCAACAATGGAATCTACAAACAAAATGAACAGGAAGAACAGAAACATTCTCATAGATACAGAGAACATTTTGTTGGTTGCCAGTTGGGAGGGGGTTTGGGGGAATGGGTGAAAAGGTGAAGAGATTAAGAAGTACAAATTCACTGCTAGACTGACAAACCTCAAAGGGAAAGGGGTTGGGGGGGGGAGAAATAAACCAAAGAACTTATATGCATAACCAATGGACACAGACAATAGTGTGGGAAAAGGCGGGAGGGGGGCGGGAGTGGGGAGGAGGGGGTCAATGGGGGGAAAATGTGGAACATCTGTAATACATTTTACATTCAACAATAAAGATTAAAAAAAAAAAGAATTTTTCTCCTATTAAATAACTGACTATGACATGGATACAAATGAATTAATGCCTTTTTAAAGAAAAATACAAATAAGTGTGCATTTCTCAGACTCTTTGCCTTAAATAGTGAATAAAATATTTTTACTACTTTTGAATTAAGTCACAGTTATTTTCTTCATAGCTCAATTACTTATAAGGAATATTTATTATTAACAGCACAAGTACTACTAGAATAAATACCCCCTTCCTCCCCCTGCCTTAGTTTAACAACAACAAATACCCTCAGGTTAAGGCAAGTGTAAATCTGTTTCAATGGGGTTTTTGAGATCAGTTATAATGTCTGAGTAACTTTTTGTGTTTGTAGGTGTCTGTGAGTGTGTTTTTATGTTCATAGATTCTCATGTGCAAGTGGAAATTTCTTTACTGTAACACTTTTATTGCATTGAGGAAGAATCATGGTATTGAAGAAATGAGGTCACATCTGGATGCTAATGAAAGACCTGTACATTCCTATATGTTCCGCCGCTGTCCTCTGAACTTCACACAAGCAACTACATATTTGGCATTTTCACAAAGCCATTTCTAACTCAAATATCCAAAATAAGACATACGCTCTCCCTACCCATTTCTCTCCTCTAATCAAAGCTGTAAGACAACTATTATGACCTCCAAAGTATTATCTCTGCATACACTCATGCTCTCTTCCAATTGTTTCACTTCCTGCTCTCTGAGGCATCTTTAAAGATGCAAATCTGATTATACAACTGGTTCTGAAAACTGCCACTCAAGCTTGAGATCTGGTTCTTGATCATCCTCAGGTTCTTTTGTTTTGATGCCTAAAGATAACACATATATGCAAGTTTAGAAAAGCAAACTTACCTTTTATTCTCCTTCTGTTTTCCTTCTGTGGCTCATAAAGGAGAGTCTGTGATGGGTGGGATGAGGGCAGGCCCTATAATCTTCCTCTTCTGGCAGAGGCCAGTACCTCATAGGGAAGATGAGGAAAATAAGAGTTAGGCTCATAGCTTGATGGTCCCTGAGACTGGTCATTATCCAATCAAGGGAGAGACAGCCTTGCCATCATTAGCTGGCCCTAGTGGTGTCAGCAGAGACCAGACTACGTATACCCAATGGGGCAAAGATAAATATATCTTATTTATATATAAATAAGATATAGCCTTTCTTTGTACAGGAGATTGATTTGCTATAGCCAAAGTTCAAGAAGTTTCTGTGAGAGATCCCCAGTTTGTTGACTCTCATCCTCATTATGAGTAATTAGTCATAATTCTCACGGCCTCAATTTTATGCCCAGAGGCTTTCATTAATTAGTTAATTGTCTGGGGATCAATATAAAGGGGTCTTTTTACCTATTTCAAAAAAAACATGCTTGGCAAGCCAGAGCTGATCTTTTCTGTGCTGATTTGATTATACTTACTTCAAATTGCTTTTAGGGCAAGGAAAAAATAAATACATAAATAAATCCTACTACTACATACAATGACCCCGGCCTTTTAAAGTTCTGAACAGTTTCATGCTTCTTTTAGCCTTGATGCTTTTGCAAATGCCATTATACTTTGCTTGAGATATTCCCCCTCTGCCTTCATCTCCTTGGTGCATCCTTCAAGTCTCAGCTTTAACCATTTCCCCATTCAAGATGAGGTCTGATTTCCATATTGCACATGTTAGTGCACTCTTCTACATCAAAGCACTCACTGCTGTTTATACTGTGATTATTCCATTATACCATTAGAACACAAGTCCTGTGAGGCCACAGGCCACATATATAATTTGTGTGTGGTACCTTGTACTAAGAAGTGATCAATGAATATTTGTTAAAATGAATCAATTAACTTAATAAGAGAACAAAATTAATACCTGAATCTCAAAAATCTTTAAACATATCAAAAGCAAAAATAGAATCTCTACTCAGGTATTAGTTATAGGCAGTTAGATACTGGAAAAATAATTGCCATTTTGAAGATAAAACTTGTTAGGATATAAGAGAAAAAGAAATGGGAATTATTAAACTTGTACAAATCAGTAATTGTGCACCCTGATCCTAATTTGAATCTACAGAGTTAATATTAAATATTTTCATGCCTGGAAATGAAGCGTATTATGAGGATGAAATGAAATCAACTGTTTGCAAAACATGTGTGATGTCAATGTCTCCATTTCACAGTTTTCACCAAGGACTTAAGTGAGTGAAAGCGTTCACGTCATTTCAAGTCCACTGGTCAACTCCTGTCGGGATTTATCTTCACATTAAATTATCGCTAAGGAAAATAGAAAGATTTGTACATCCATATTCGAGGAATATATACTAGTTATGATAAATAATCCAGTTTATGCATCATTTAAATGAAACAACTAACAAATGACTGCCCATTGTGAAGGACAGTTTTGAACACTATTTCTCTCTCCCTCCAATCAGGAAAATATTAAGTAAAGAAATGTAGGGCATTTGAAAAGCTGATCCATCTGGACTATTTCCATTTTATGAGAGTTAAAACCAAAGGGATTTTGACAAATAGCATGTTTTCCTCTTTTTATCTGTGTTAAGCAGGATTCCTTTGACAATACAACTGAAGCTTATTTCACAACCAAATGCTCAAATGGATTCTGAGGCAAAATTTGATGTCATAGTAACCATTATCCAAGGCAAAATCAAATGTCAAATTAAAGATATTTTAAACCTTATTAGGTGACATGGCAAGTCTAATGAACACAATAAACAACTACTATCCTTTTAGACATAAATTCAGTCACCAATGTTAAACATCATTAGTTCTGATTGCTTGACGATTTAGAAATTTCTTTTTTCTCTTTTGAAATATAGTTTCGTGGAACACTGGGAAATGTTTTGAATTTATTTCCCATAATTAGCATTAAAGAGAGAAGAAAAGTGTTGCAATTTACTGGATTATAGAACATTTAAAAAACCAAGGCACAAATATGCTAAGAAGTTGAACTCTAAAAAGATGTAAAATGAACTGAAAGAAGTTTAGTGTTATACCAGAGATGAAGATATTATCTGATGATAGTAGAATATGAGAAAAAACATCATTTCAAATATACAGCCTGGATTAACAGATTTAGAATGAT
The DNA here is from genome assembly GCF_014108415.1 of Molossus molossus. Classification (NCBI taxonomy): domain Eukaryota; kingdom Metazoa; phylum Chordata; class Mammalia; order Chiroptera; family Molossidae; genus Molossus; species Molossus molossus. The sequence goes on from NW_023425350.1 coordinate 40,412,858, forward strand.
GTCTTTGTTGTGACAGGTAAATTAATATTACAGCTGTTATAATATTTGTCTTTCATAATACTAAAACTATATTAATCCTGCCTAGCCAATACTATAGCATTTTTGTGTTTATTTAAGAAAAGAAAAATAATTTCTTATAAGTATTGGCATAGTTTGTTATATCATAGCATTTTAGAATCTGTCAAAAATACTTATACCTAGAATATTCTGGAAATTTAAGATATTTAAATTATGCTTTGCCTGTGATATTAATTTTGCCTGTGATATACTTTGCCCAACTATAGATACAAAACTTTGGATTTTTCATTTGTTACTTTTTGAGTTTGTATAATACTCAAATCTATGGTCTCTTCTCTCTTTTCTCTTTCTCTGTTCTATGTACATTATAGGTAATCGCATTCAATGTATTTTGGGGGAAAGCTATAAACTGTCTAGCAATTTCTGCCCACTTCCTTTTTTATTACTAAACTAGACCCTTTTCTCGCCATGTCAGCAGGGAAAGATACTGTATTATGACAAAGTGGTATGTGAAATAAAATAAATGGATATTGATTTTAAACTCTAAACCCACCGTTTTAGAATGGTAAAGAGGTTGACTTCTAAGCACAATACATTCCCTCACTGCTGGTGAGCACCTCTTCCCATTACAGAACGAGGTGGTCCCAGGGTTCATTATCAATTTCTGTCAGTGAGTGTAACTCAACTAAAAACCAGACTGAGACAGAAACTCAACAGATGGGAATTGAGTTCAGGAGTACTTTATTTTTAAATTTAAATTTAGTTTAAATTGGTTTAGCTATCTCTAAGAGATAGAAGAGTAGTTTTTAAAATTCTGGAATGCAGCATGTCTATTTTTGCGTTTCTGTAACTAGAAAATTAACTTTTTAATATAATTTTTATTAAAATAACTTTGAATGCATAAAATTGGTGAAAAACCTAGAAGAAATTAAACATATTTTTCTTAAGATAATTTAAAGTCAATTCAGTATTTACTAAGGTTACTTAAACTTAATAATAAATTATCATACTGAAATTGGTAATTACTACCTAGGCAATCCAGTACCTATTCAGTATAATAATTCATAAGACAATGCTATATGTAATATTATATACTAATACACAATATTATATATATGTATATATGTATGTGTGTGTGTGTGTATATATATATAGCTCTCCAACTTTACATGTTTTGGAGTTACTAATTTGGAGGGAATAAATATACTAATTAAAACTGTAAATTATAATTTCTCTTTCATCATGAGGTAGCATACTAATGTGTCATTTAATCTCTTCTAGACCCAAGCTTAGTGGGGTAACTGTTTTGACTTATTTATTCAGCAGCTGGGTACAGTTAACTGTGCCATTTAGTTTTTCTCATCCAGTAGAACTTGTTTCTAGTAGGTTGGTTTAAGGTGATAATCATTGACAGTGGAACACAGAAGTCAAGGACTCACATGAGAATGAAGCTCTTAATTTGGACTCTAAACCCTGAATTTTCTAGCTATAATCCCTGTGGATCCCAACCTCAATACTTGAAAAAGAATTTTTTTTTTAATTTTAAATTACAGTTGACATTCAATATTATATTAGTTTCAGGTGTACAGCATAGCGTTTAGACATCTGTATAATTTATAAATTGACCCCTCAATTAATTTAGTACTTACCTGGTACCATACATAGTTATTACAGTATTATTGACTACATTCCCTATGCTGTACTTTATATCCCAGTGGCTATTTTGTAACTGCCAATTTGTACTTAATCCCTTTTCACCCAGCCTCCCAACTTCCCTCCCATGTGAAAACCATCAGTTTGTTTTATTTATCTTTGAGTTACTTTTTTTTTTTTTTTTATTGTTTATAAGGTCCCACCTATGAGTGAAATCATACGGTATTTGTCTTTCTAGAGTCTGGGACTGAACGCCTGTATGAAGAAAGAGCAGCCGGGCAAAATTCTAACACTTAGGTTAGACCTGGGTCTTTGTGGATTCACATTTTTACTGCCCCGCTTTTCCTACATCAACATATACTTGATTTTCTGCTCCCTGATGTCACACACAGCCTGTAATGTATTTAATTTTACTTGGAAACCTTTGCTCCTTGACTGTTTGCCTCTGGTGCACTATATACAATCTAGCAAATACGGAATCAAGGAGACTAGTTGAGAAGGGATTCATGTGTTCACATGATAGGTGGTTTTGCCTGGCATTGGTGATGAAAAAAGGTGGATGAGAGCAGAACAGTTTTGGGATTTGAACTGATTAGCACTGTCATCATGGGTAAGGAAGAAGAAGATGAGACATGAAACTCTCATGCAGTTTTCCTTTTACTCACAGTCACAGTTAAAGTTGTTAGGGCCAAAAGAAATCTTACTAAAAACTTTCCATTGAGATTCAAGTTTCTCTGAGCATACATCGTGAATAGGTATCTAAAAATCCTAGCATGAGTGAGTTGTAAAGTTAAACACAACTATTGTAGCTTCAGCCAAGAAACATAGCTGAGAAGCAAGCAGTGTGCTGCGAGGTAGATACCAGATAACCACCTGCAAACCTGGTTCAGGCTATGACTGGATGCTCTGTAGAAGGTTAATGAAGGACCTACTCAAAAACGAAGTAACAAAAGGAAGAAGGAATGATTTTCCATCTATGTAAATATTTTGGCTAGAATATATCCAAATTATTAGGGATTTTATTATTTCTTCAATAAGGATATTTGAACTGTGTATAGTAAACACTATTAGGCACTTCCTGTTAGCTGTTAAGTCCATTACTTCCAACAGAACCCAGTTTTAAAGTGTACAGCCGCAGACAACGTATCACAATGAGTCAAAGCCAATTCAATATTGCTCTAACCCTTTGACGTCTTGTCAATTTTCCAGGCTCTCCCTCCGCTACCACCAAACAGGTATACTATTCTGTCCAATGGGATGTTTCATGATCTCCTGGGACAGAAATTTCTTTTAAGAATTTTTGCATTTCTAAAAAGAAAACACATAAGATAGGAGGTGCCTTTCTTCAATCCCTTAGTACTGGGGTTGTGGAAATGCCTGCATATTCAGTAACCATCCTACACCCGCAAGGAAATAAACATCAGACAAGTGGGTATGAGCTAAGTCTAGTGAAACAGGAAAAAAAAAAAGAGCCTAGGCTACTAAACTAATGCCTGCAGCATTCTAGCTCCAGACTTTTATTGTAAGTACAGTCTTGTTTAAGCATTGGAAGTTAAATATTCTGTTAAATTTGTTATTTTCATTTGTTGATGGTGGCCTCTGCTGTGCTGAGAGGCTTAGTAGCTTGATCTAGTTTTACTTGTTCCTTTTTGCTTTTGTTACCTTCACTTTTATTGTCAAAATCCAAAATAATTATTACCAAGACTGATGTCTCTTACTGTTTTCTGTATTTCTCACCTTTTCTCTGAAAAATTCAATCTGAATTTTTATTTTGTTGGCTTCCAGATTTCCCAGTTCACTTATTCTTTCTGAGCTGTATTTAATCTGGACTTTTACTGATCTAATTAAATTGTAGAATTTTCATTGAATTATTCTTAAAGTGTTCGTTTTCTGCTAAGTTTTCCATCCCATCATTATAGATTGTGCTAATATTTTGGTGAATATCTATATTTCCTATTGTTTCTTTTTGTCTCTCTCTCTCTTTTTTCTTTATGTATGCCTGCTTTTAAAAAAACACACACAGATGTATTGAGATATAGTTCACATACCATACAATTTATCTATTTAAAGCATATTATTCAGTGATTTTTAGTATATTTAGAGTTGTACAACTACCACCACATCTAATTTTAGAATAATTTTATCACTTAAAAAACTATTGCTGCCCTGGCCAGTTTGGCTCAGCAGTTAGAGTGTTGGCCCACAGACCAGAGAGTCCTGGGTTTGGTTTCCGCTAAGGGCATGTACCTCAGTTGCGGTTTGTCCCTGCCTCGGTTGGGGTTGTGTGGGTGGCAACCAGTCAATGTGTCTCTTTCACATCAATGTTTCTCTCTCTCTCTTCCTCCCTCTCTCTCTCTCCTGCTCTGTCTGAAGATAAATGCAAAAAAGTCCTAGGGTGAGGATAAAAAAATACATATTTAAAAAACTATTGCTAATGGGTACACACTCCTTAACAAAAGCTATTTGTTTTGTTTTATCTCAAGCTAAACATTATCTATGAAAATGTGTATAGAAAACCTGAGGCTCTTGACATTATCTCCCTCCATAAACATTTGGGGTTGAAATCATGTAGTAATAATGGGATATTTTTAATTTCATAATTTAATTATCCATAATTTTGTGACTGAAGAAACTCAGTCCAAGATTCTAATCTAGCTCCTGACAAAAACAGAATGAAAGGCTCATTTTTTTCAGTTCTACTACACAGGTTCAGTTAAAATATATAGCATATAAAGAAAGAATAGATATCAAATGCAAGAAAGTAGAAAATATAATTGAGGCAAGGACGTGAAAATTCTTTTTTCAAGACTTTAGAAACAAGTATATGTATGCATTTTTTCTTCTATTTATTTTTTACTATAATATTAGGACCCTTAAACTTAAATTTTATTTTTCACTATATTAGAATTCATTAGCTTCAGAATTCCTTTTTTATAATCACAGAAATCACATACCTGTTTCCACAGTGGAAACTTGTATTAGTCATGGTTAATCCAAATTTGAGTTGAAATTTTAACTTTGATATTGCCTATAAATACAACAAAAAATAACTTATTAAAAGCAAGATTAACATCAATTTTTTTTTCTTACAACTCTAGTTATAGAATATATCATCTTTAATAAAATGACTATACATTCTGGTAAAGTAGTAGTGACTTTTTCTAGGATGAAATAAGCTCAGGTAAAAAATTTTACATAGTCAAGAATTTAATGCAGTATCTTCATCTCCACAAAACAAATATATTTAAACAACTTCCTTCATGTTAAGAGAGCATTTGCTTTTCCACTTTATACCAACTAGTGTAATTGGTAGAGAAAATTGAAATGGACAAGCAGCCCTGGCCGGTTTTGCTCAGCGCTTAGAGCGTTGGCCTGCGGTCCAGAGAGACCCAGGTTCGGTTCCTGCTAAGGGCATGTACCTCGGTTGCAGTTTGTCCCAGGCCCTGGTTGGTCGTGCGGGTGGCAGCCACTCGATGTGTCCCTTTCACATCGATGTTTCTCTCTCTCTCTCTCTCCCTCTCTCTTCCTCCCACTCTACCTGAACAAAAAATGGAAAAATGTCCTCAGGTGAGGATAAATATAAAAATATATATATAAAAAGAAATGGACAAGCAAATAATATTAACGTTATTGAATTAGAGGTAAAGCAGCTATCATAGAATTTAGAATAAGAAAGTTATATTTAAAAGTGACTTAAATTGAGGCCCGATATACTATGTAAATAATTAAGAATCTACAAATGATATTTTCTAAATATAAATTATATAAAATATAATTTCTATATTGTGAGGTTATACACTAAAGTATAATTATCACAATTTGATACACTTATTACTGCTGTGAAAAAATTTTAAATTAATAATTTATTATCTATGCATATTATGTTTTAATTTAATTATTTCTTTTAAATCCTATGGTCTTCAGTTAATGCAGTTTATTTTCTGTGTGTATGTATGTAAACAACAAAATTTCTATGATTTCCATTTAATTAAGGCTATAACAATTAAGTTAATTACTATGTTAGGCAGAATTCTAAGATGATCCCTATGATTTTGTTTCCTCAACTGAAGCCCCTGATTATGTTATGTTACATGGCAAAGCGATCTTGCAGATGCAATTAAGGTTTTTAATCAGTTGACTTTGAGTTTATTAAAAGGGAGATAATCCAGCCAAGCCTAACCTGATCACCTTAGCCCTTTAAAAACAGAGGGTTTCCTTCGGCTGTTTATAAAAGCCAAACTGATTCAAAGCATGAGAGATTCAAAGGTTCTCCACTGCTGTGATGGGGGAGTCACAGGGCAAAGATCTGAGAGCAGTCTCAGAGGCAAGGGGAGTTCTCAGCTGATGACAAGCATGACAACAGAGACACCAATCCTGTGGCCATAAAGTAATGAATCCTGCTAACAATCTGAAGAATACATCTGAAGGCAGATTTCCCCCAAAGTTTCAAGATGAAAACTCAGACCAGCTGACACCTGGATATTAACCTAGTGATGGTTCCCTGAGCAGTGAACTCAGTCCCATATGGCCTGGAATTCTAACCTACTGAAACTAGGAGATGATAAATAGGTGTTTTCAGCTGCTAAGATTGCAATAATTTGTTATGCATTAATAGAAAAGTAATCCAACCAGTAAAATTTGCTTGATGGCTTGATGAAAATCCCTTACAGGTTCAAAGAAATGATTTGGAAGCATTGACCCCGTAGGGTAGTTTAGAACACTGGGTTGTAGGCAGAGAGTTAGGGTAAGCGAAGAAGAGCTTAGAGTGGGATGAAATGAGGCCCAAAAAGGCTTTCCCTGAGTCCAGATTTTGTCTGTATCCTCACATAAACATGGATAAATGATTTAGATTTGGAGAATCACAGAATCTTCCTAGGAAAATTCCTGGAAGCAAACTGAGCTTTATCTCTATTAAATGATGGTAAAAGTGTTACAGACTAGAAGCAGCAGCTTTTCTTATGGGAAGTTCCGGAGTAAAGAAAGAGAAAATAGCTCAGGTAAGAATTTAAAACAACGTAAGTGACAAATCTGAATCTGGATGAGAAGTGAGAGGCAGGCCTAGAGAGAGAGAAATTTGAGGAAGTTGATAGGGAAAAAGAAAAGCTTTTAGAAAAAGTTATAGAAAGAACACGCTACCAAAGCTGTCTAGAATCCAGGAAAGCAGAGTGTGGGTTATGTTTTAACAGAGACCTACAGCATGTCAGTGAAAATAAGTGGTTAATGGGAATTTTTTTCAGGCACTAAGGCAAATAATAGTTTAGGACTCCCTCTGGTTACACCCCGTAGGAGCCCTCTACAACTCAGGTGTGTACTGGCACAATCTTGAATAGTTCCATTATTTTGGCAATTAGAAAAATAGTATATATACATTTACATACGTGTGTGTGTGTGTGTGTACATATATATATATATATAAGCTTATTGGAGTGACATTGGTTAATAGGATCATATAGGTCTCAAGTGTACATTTCTAGGATACAACATCTGTATATTGCACTGTGTGCCCACCACCCAAAGTCAAATCATCTTCCATCACCATATATTAGGACCCCTTTACCCCTCACCCCCACCCCCTTCCCTCTGGCAACCACCACATTGCTGTCTGTGTCCACAAGTTTCAATTTTATATCCCACATATGAGTGATACCATATGGTTCTTACCTTTTTCTGACTGACTTACTTTGCTTAGTATAATATTCTCAAGCTTTATCTGTGTTGTTGTAAATGGCAGTATTTCATCTTATGGCTGAGTAGTATTCCATTGTGTACATGCACCACATCTCTTTAATCCAATCATGGATCGAAGGACACTTTGGTTGTCTCCATGTCGTGGCCACTGTGAATAATACTGCAATAAACACATGAGTGCCTATATGTTTTCAAATAGATGTTTTTGAGTTTTTAAGATAGATACCCCGGAGAAGGATTGCTGAGTCATATGGTAGCTTTATTCTTAATTTTTTGAGGAATTGCCAGACTTTTCCATAGTGGCTGTACCAGTCTACATTTCCACCAGTAGTGAATGAAGGTTCCCTTTTCTCCACATCCTCTCCACACTAATTTCTCTTGTTGATAATAGTCATTCTAATAGGTATGAGGTGGTATCTCATTGTAGGTTTGATTTGCATTCTCCTAATGCTAATGAGGTTGAACATCTTTTCATATATCTGTTGGCCATTTGAATGTCTTCTTGGAAGAAGCATCTGTTCAGATCCTCTGCCCAGTTTTTAACTGGGTTGCTTGTTTGGTGTTGAGTTTTATAAATTCTTTATATATTTTGGATATTAAACCTTTGTTGGAGCTATTGTTTGTAAATATTATCTACCATTCATTCAGCCACCTCTTTGTTTTGTTGTCAGTTTCTTTTGATGTGCAGAAGCGCCCTGGCCGATTTGGCTCAGCGGTTGGAGCATCAGCCTGCAGTCCAGAGAGACCCGAGTTCAGTTCCCACTAAGGGCATGTACCTCGGTTGCAGTTTGTCCTGGGCTCTGGTTGGGTTGTGCAGGAGGCAGCCACTCGATATGTCCCTTTCACATCGATATTTCTCTCTCTCTTTCTCTCCCTCCCACTCTATCTGAATAAAAATGAAAAAAATGTCCTTGGATGAGGATTAAAAAAAAAAGATTAAGTTTGATGTGCAGAAGCATTCTAGTTTGCAATAGTCACATTCATTTATTTTTGCCTTTACTTCCCTTGCCTTTGGGGTCAAGTTAAAAAATGTTCTCTACAATCATTAGTACCTACATTTTTTTCTATGTAATTTATTGTTTCAAATCTTATATTTAGGTCTTTGATCCATTTTCTATTTTGAATTATTTTTTTACATGAGGACAAACTATAATATAGTTTCATTCTTTTAAATGTGTCTTTCCAATTTTCCCAGCACCATTTATTGAAGAAGTTTTCTTTCCTCCATTGTGTATTTCTGAGTCCTTTGTCAAACATTTTCTGCTCATATACATGTGGTTTTATATCTGGGCTCTCAATTCTGTTCCATTGATCTGTGTGTCTGTTTTTCTGCTAATACCATAATGTTTCTATTACAGTTCTGTCAGGTAGTATGACACCTCTGACTTTCTTTTTCTCAGAATTGCTTTGGCTATATTGGTACATAGTTTTCTGTTTTTGTGTATTTATATTTATAATATAATATACATGTAAAATATACTTACTATCTTAAAAATATCATTCTTTTTAGATAGCCCTTAATTACTTTTTAATTTTATTTTTATTACCTTATTACTTCATGACTGATTCTGTTACTTCATTCATTCATTTTTTTTCTTACTCTCTGATTTTAATTATTCTAGTCAGAAGAACCCATACATATATCCTACTAGTTATGTCTTCTGAGTAATACTTACTATTATCCTTATCATTGTTTTTTTTGCTCTACAGTTCCTTTGGCTTTATGGTTCATTTTATAATTTAAATGATTGGAATATATGACTAATATTTTTCCCTTTAATAAGGATAGCATGTGAAGTCCATGAATATTTCCCAGAGTAAATTTTGACAGTACATTACAAAGATTGAGATACAACTTTATTTATTTATTTTTTTCAGATAATTCCCACTTCCTCCTAGGTATGATTATTTAACTGTAGAACTGTTAAAAAGTTATGTCTATAAAAGTGAAGTTTGAAATAAGACTTGTTGACAAAAATAAACCAGATATGCTAACATCTGGCCAGAGCACTTCAGGTAAAACCACTGGGTCCTAATGTGGAAACAATTTGGCAGTGCAGGGACAGAACTAAAGCCATACAATCATTCACATTCCCCAAATCAAGCCAGGTTTTTTCACCCATAGGCCCCCTTGAAGCACCTTGACCTGGATAACTGCACTGATTTCTATTTCAGATTTGGTGTACTTCCTGAAGTAATGTGAAAATAAGCTCCAGAAAACAAATCCAATTTCTCATTGAGCAAAGAGAGATATACGAGGCCCTAAAGAGGATCATGATGGCTACAGTTAAGAGAAAACGTGTCACCCTGGTCGGTTTGGCTCAGTGTTAGAGCGTTGGCCTATGGACCAGAGAGTCCCGGGTTCAGTTCCTGCTAGGGGTATATACCAAAAAGAGAGAGAGAGAGAGAGAGAGAGAAAGAGAGAGAGAGAGAACGTATCCTCTTTTGTTAAGGTACAACCAAGTAACAAAACAATCATCTCTCCAGTCAGCACAGATGCTTTGGACAAAATGCCAAAAATATAAATAAAATCCTTTGCAGAAGGGATAAATAAAAACAAAAAATCCAATTAATGTATTTTTATCTTAAATGATTTTTGCCAATGACTCTGAGAATTTCTCAATGATTATTCTTTTGTTTTTGTTTTTGTTTTTATTCCTCATCCAAGAATACTTTACTATTTATCATCAGATAGAGTGGGAAGGAGGGAGAGAGAGAGACAGAGAGAAACATTGATGTGATAGAGCCACATCGACTGGCTGCCTCCTGTACCACCCGACAAAGCCGGGGACGAACCACAACCAAGGTATGTGCCCTTGACCAGAATTGAACCCGCAACTCACTGGTCTGTGGGCCGACGCTCTAACCACTGAGCCAAACCAGCCAGGGCTCAATGATTACTCTTAAATACCAGGCATTCAAACAATATCATCTTGACGTGCCAGATGCTATCTTTCACCCCATCAAAAACAGAAGGCAAAAATATACTTAAACTTTACTATATATTCTACTCTTTTACTCTCTCGGTAACAAAAACAAAGGATAATAAGTCTTTAGAATAAACATTTGGTTTAATACATCAATGTATGTGTTCTAAAATTTTAGTTGTCCCTTTGACTCTTTATTGACTCCAATTCTGATGAAAACACAAAACTTAAATGTGTAGTAAACTGATCTCTCAGAACCTGAAAATAAAATTCCTTTTTTCTGGAAAACTCAGGGAGTGTTATACATTTTCTTAAGAGTCATTACCTCTTGCATTAGTTATCCAGGCTGCCACAACAAGCTGCCTCCAACTAACTGAAAATCAAAAACAAAAACAACCCCCCCCCCCCCAAAAAAAAAACATGGAAATTTATTCTCTCACAGTTCTGATGGCTAGATATTGAAATCAAAGACTCAGAACTGTAGGTTCTTCCCCGAGAGCTCTAAGGGAGAGTCTGTTTTATGCCTCTCACCCAGCTCCTGGTGGTTGCCATCAATCCTAGCCTTCCTTGGCTTGTAAATTCATGTCTCCCATCTCTGCCTTTGTCACCACATGGCATTCTTCTTGTATGTGTTTGTGTCCAAATGTTTCTCTTGCTATAAGGACCCCAGTCATTGGATTTAGGGACCACCCTAATCCAATATGTTATGTTTAATCAGGACTTGGACATATCTGTTTGGGGAACACAATTCAATACACACCTCTTCTTTAACTTCTATCAGCAGTTGTATTAGTCAGAATTCCAGAGAAACAGAACCAACAGGATATATATGTATGTGAAATAAATGTGTGGCTGGGAAAAAAAATAGGTTGGGGTTCGCTGTAGGGCCTTGTCAGATTATAGTTAGGAATTTCTACATAGTTCTGTAAGCATCAGATATTTACAGCAAGGAAGCTATTTTTATCAGCTATGCATTTTTGAAATTTAGCTGTTTTGACATGTAGAGGATACATTGAGGACATTAGTGGCTGGTGTCCGGGAAAATTATTAAAAGGTTATTGCTATGGTCAGTTATGAGAAGATGAGAGGCTGAACTACTGGAGTAGGTGTGAGAAAATGCAGAAAATGAGATAAATGGGAGAAATCTCTTTAATGAGCCATTACATTTCATATCAAGTACCGAATGCCTATTTAAACCTCAGGAAGTAAATTAACCAAAAGTTGTTGACAAAGAAAGTAAATTTATCATTCAATAAATGTTAAGTATTTTCTCCCTATAAAGCATTTTACAATGACATGATCTGATTGTGATAGTGTCATAATGTTTACCCATTCTCCATTTGTTTTCACCTTCTTCTAGAGCTTCAATACGACAGAAGCACTGGCGAAGAAGTTAGGCTCAGTGGTGGGAGCTGGAGGGGGGATGCCCGGCGTAGAGCAGGACCCAGAGAGCAAAGGTACAGCAAGAAAGGTATTTTGCAGACCTTACCTCTCCAAAATCGGGTTTGTTGAAAAGGGAGATTAAAATAATTGTTAAAAAATGTCTTCCAGTTGCTATGTAAAATTTTAATATACGTGAATAAGTCAACCTCAGACAAATACTGTCGTGCCATTTAAAAATTATTTGAAAGTCATAAATCATAGAAAACTTCAGAACAATGTAGACTTCTAACTTCTAAAATCTGGGACTTGTTGCTAATTAGCATTGATAACTGCTAAATATAACTCTCACTTTATTCTTCAACAATTCAGTGAGAACTGAGACTTTTCGGTAATGATTTCTTAATCTCCTCATTTCCCTGGATCTTCTTTTAGCATGAATTTTCCACTTTAGCCTTGAGTTACAGTTTCAGATTTTTATTTATATTAAATTGTATGCCTTTGTACTCTGCAAAAATATTAACCTAGATATATTAGTATGCAGTCATGTTTCTCTTTGTTTGCTGTCTTTTCCAATTAGCCCCTTTATTTAAATTGTAAAGCTAGAACTTCATTACTGTATTTTAATTAGTTTTAATGTCCACTGTAAAGTTCTACCAATTTTCCTTGAATTGTATCAGAAGTTTATTATATATCCTTGCTGAATGTTCTACAAGTTAACAATTCCCAGTGATGCATTACACATTTGATATTTGAAGAGTTTATAAAATACTATAAGAAATCAGTGTAAAAAAAAACTTTCAGTTTGTGCAGTCACATTCAGTAGAGGTGTTAAAATGCTCCTAACGTTTGTGTGAGACTGACTGCGGTGTGTATGAGACTGGTTGAGGGAGTCTTTTGTCATATATAATCTCATGTGCCTCTAATTATGCATTTTTCAATTATGCATGTGACTCATTGTATATTCTGTATTACATCATTATTACTGATTCATAAAGTTCTGCAGTAGCCCTGAGGTAGGCCTTATGGTTTAAGCATCAGGCAATCTGGTTTTCTCTCCCTTGCCCCTCTCTCTCCTCCCCCTCTCCCAGGGCATCCTATCAGCACTTTCCATGTGGCAATTTGTTACATTAGCAATAGAAAAGCAATACCCATGCTGGTACTACCTGAAAGTGGAGTGCTACTATAACAAAGAGAAAAAAGTGTGCAAGTAGCTTTAAAATTGGGTAATGAGTAGAAGCTGGGAGAGGTTTGAGGAGCATTATAGGAAAAGCCCAGCTTTCCTTAGACTGTAGCAGAAATGTGGGCATTTAAAGAGGTATCTAGTGAGGTCTCAGGGGAAGTGAGCAGCATAGTAGAGAACACATATATTGTCTTAGAGAATCCTTCAATCACCACAAAAAGACTATTCACATAAATATATCTATTAAAGCCACTGCTGGTGAGAGTTCTGAAGGAAATAAAGAAAATGTGACTGAAAACTTGAGAGGGTATCCTTGTATATAATGGCAGGTAACAGCTTTATTGTATCGTACAGTTGTGTGGGAAGTAAAAATTGTAAGTGATGTACTTGGCTATTTAGTTGAGGAGATTTCTAAGTCAAGTATTGGAGATATGGCTTAGTAAAATATGAGAGGAAAGATAAAAATTGAGTGATGAACTGTAAAGCAAAAAGAAACCAGGCCTCGATGATCTGAGAAATTCTCAGATTATCCAGAGTTCGAAAGATGCTAGTATTAGGGATTCTTTGCCAAGAAAGCATGCTCTGTAAAGAAAGCCAGGGCTGTGACTAGACAACCCTTTGTTCGTGCCTGCAGGGCTCCAAAGATGAGAGTATTTAATCATACAGAAGGCTTATTTTTTTTTTTAATTTTGAGACTATCATTCTTTTTTTTTTTTAAAAAAAATTATCTTTATTATTGAGTATTACAGATGACCTCTCTTTTTCCTCCATTGACCCCCTCCACCCTGCTCCCATTCCCACCCAAGGCTTCACTGCACAATTGTCTGTGCCCACTGGTTAAGCAATATATGCATATAAATTCTTTGGTTAATCTCTTCCTGTTCCCCCTCTACCCTTCCCTCTGAGATTCCTCAGTTTGTGCCCTGCTTCCATACAGAAGGTTTTTTGAGTAGATTAGGCAGATGAATCATGATTTCCCTCAGTCATTTCAGCAGAGGGCTAGTAGTGATAGGGTTGTTCAGAAAGATCCGTGGGGGAAGCTCTTGTCTAATAGAATGATTTCCCATGATATAAAAGGGAGACCATCAACATCCTTGAGCATCTTCCTAGAAGTGAGATCACTGACAAATGGCAAGTTTTACTTTTAATTTTGTTTAGGAAACTCCATCCTGTTTTCCACAGTGGCTGCACCAGTCTGCATTCCCTTGAGCAGTGTACTGGAGTACCGTTTTCTCCACATCCTCACCAGCACTTGTTTGATGATTTGTTGATGGCAGCCATTCTGGCAGGTGTGAGGTGGTACCTCATTGTTATTCTAGTTTGCATCTCTCTGATGATTAGTGATGTTGAGCATTTTCTTATATTTCTCTTGGCCATTTGTATGTCCTCTTTGGAGAAGTGTCTATTCAGGTCCTCTGCCCATTTTTTAATTGAATTGTTTGTCTTCCTTTTGTTGAGTTATATGAGTACTTTATAAATATTGGAACTTAACCCCTTATCAGATGTACCTTTGGCAAAAATGTTCTCCCATACAGTGGGTTTTCTTTTCACTTTGATGCTGGTTTATTTTGTTGTGCAGAAGCTGACCCAGTGATCCCACTTTTTTGAATATATCCTAAGAAGCCTGAAACACCAACCAGAAAGAATATTTGCACCCCTGTGCAGAGCTATTTACAATAACTAATATCTGGAAAAAGCCCAAGTGCCTATCAGTAGAGTGGATAAAAAAGCTTTGGTACATTTAAACAATGAAATACTATGCAGCTGTAAAATAGAAGGTTCTCTTACCCTTTGAGACAGCATGGAGGGACCTGGAGAGTATTATGCTAAGTGAAATAAGCCAGTCAGAGAAAGGCAAGTATCACATGATCTCACTTATATGTGAAATCTAATGAACAAAATAAACTGATTAACAAAATAGATCCAGAGACATGGAAGCAGGGCACAGACTGACGAACCTCAGAGGAAAGTGGGGGAGTAGGAAGAGATTAATTAAAGAATTTATATGCATATATGCATACCAATGGACACAGCCGATAGTGCAGTGAATGCCTGGGTGGGGGGCTGGAGCAGGGTGGAGGGGATCAATGGGGGAATAAAGAGGGGACATCTGTAATACTCTCAACAATAAAGACAATTAAAATAAGAAAAGGTTCTTGAGAATCTAATACCAGCAGAAATGCTGCCAGCTTGGATTGGAAGAAACAGAAAGAGGAGATGAGGCTACAAAATCAGAGCTGAGAGTTTGCAACTACAAGCCAAGGAATCTTGACAGCCTCTAGAAGCTGGAAAAGATAGAAAAGAAAGAAGAAATCATTGCCAACAATTGACTTTAGCCCCGTGAGAATGCTTTGGTACTTTGTACTTTTGACATTCAGATAATGTGTAAGACAATGTGTGTGTTTAAGTTACTCATTCGCTATAATTTGTTAGAACAGCAATAGTAAACTGTTGGAGATTTTGATTCCCCTGGGACTTATTACATAAATGGATAAAAGAAGGCATGAGTGGGTCCCTAATAGTGGATTCTGGGTAGGTTTGCTGGGAAAAATACATTGCTAACATTTATGTTTTGTAATGGCAACAGGTTCTTTTGCTAGGTTATTGTCAAAAAAATTCAGCCCTGGCCGGTTTTCTCAGTGGTTAGAGCATCGACCTGCAGTCCAGAGAGACCCAGGTTTGGTTCCTGCTAAGGGCACATACCTTGGTTGCAGTTTGTCCCCGGCCCTGGTTGGGTTGTGTGGGTGGCAATCACTCCATGCGTTCCTTTCACGTCGATGTTTCGATGTTTCTCTCTCTCTTCCTCCCTTCCTCCCTCCCACTCTATCAGAACAAAAATATGGAAAAATGTCCTCGGGTGAGGATAAAAATAGAGAAGGTTCAACCCTTGGAAGAATGTTAGCTCCCTGAGGGAAAAAGCTGTGCTTTCTTATTCTCACTCTTTGCCTAACACCAAACAGCAGCAGTATCTGGCCATTCTGGGCACTCAACAAGTAGTCATTGACTGAAATATTTGAATTAATTAATGGTTTATTGTATCTTAAATTTTTATTTAACTCTTTTGCTTTAGCAAAAATCTTGGTTAACCTCTAATGTTGTCATATCTTAAGTAATAGAGTTAATAATAATTAGTCCTCTCAACTTCTTTTCCCTCTACTCTATCTTCCTTTCCAAATTAATCGTTTTAAAACAGAGCTCAGATATATCACTTTCTTGTACTTCTTCACTTGCTATTTAAGGTCCTCTGTCTCTAGCTTCACCCTATTTTTTTAGCCTAAACACATTGATCCCCTACATATATTCTCTCCCAATTACTGCTTCCTTACCCCAAATGTCCCCACCTCTTCATCTTATTTATGTACCTGGAACTCTGTCCTATCACTACCATGTACACCTGTCAAAATCTTACCTAACCTTCAATTAAAGGACCATTTCCTTTAAGCTGCCTTTCTTAATCCCTTCAACAGACACCTTTCTTTTCTTTGAACTTTCAGAGCACTTTCTGTAGCTATAGTAATCTGTGTGTCATTACTCCTCATTAGCTGATAAGCTCCTTAAGAAGAGTACCCATACCTTACTCATCTTGCTATCTCTGAAGTATTTAGAATGAAGATAGACTTTTTTAGAAAGTTCAATCCTGGCACACCCATGTATTTCAAAAGTCTAAACTCTGCCAATTTCTTAGATTCTTAATCATCCCATTAGTACTTATTCCACATAAAAAAAAAAAAAAAGCTTTATTTTTCCATCTGCATCTAAGTGGGGCCGGAATTGGGGGTAGCTATTACAGAAAAAGTAATTCTGGGAATAATTGAGAGCATGAATTTTTTTAAAGCTTGGATCAACAATTGATGAAGTGAGACCTTCCATTTCATGCTACTCTTTGTATCAAAATGAATTTCAAACATTTTAGAAATTCTGGATCAAGGCATGTGGTAAACCAGGTATTGAGCCATCATAGCACATTTCATGAAGTTAGTTCTAGAACCTAACTTATTCAAAATCATAGCCTGAAATATTACCTTAGTCTTCTTACAAACAAAGAAAGTCTCTGTACCCTTTATACTATGACAAACTGGATTAAAATTTAGAAAAATAAATAGTGGGAATTTTAGTGTTATTGGTTGGAACTCAAGACACTGAGTAATTGGTATATGGATTTTGGAAAACTCTAGGGGTTATTTATTTATTTTGAAATTTACAAAGTCATATTCAGCTGATATCAAATCTATTTTGTTCACATGGTCACTCACTGAATAAGAAAATTGAATGTCACACAAATTTAGCACTAAGCAGTTTGTTTTTTCTCCCTCAAAATGTGTTAACACAGCTATTTGTAAAATATTATATAAATATTGACTTCTTAACAGAGTTATTTATTAAAAAGAATGATTTTATACGTAGATGGATTTTTTTAAACATAATCAAATTTATTTCTTATCTTCTCATCTTATAAGTAAGAGATATGTTTTTTTACTGTTAGCTGGTTCCCAAAACATATTTCTCAAAGATACTATGGATAATAGTAAATATAGATTCAAAATAGTAAAATAATTATCACAATATCTATTAAAGTAAGTTTTCATTATTACAGGTCCTATCAAATAATTTGGAATCCAGATCAATTTAGTTAGGCACTATGTCGATATTTACCTTATCTTTTGTATCCCCAAAAACTGTTGTTAAAAAAAGAAATAATAGAAATCCAATGTAGAAAGAGAAGAAGAAATTGGATATATTAATTTGTTTTCAACCACACAAAATAGCATAGGAAATTCCCAGGCCTTCACAGTGAGAAATTGAAGTGGAATGTTGGGTCTGACAGCATCCTGAGTGATGCTTCTATTTCTCTGGCATAAGGAGGCTCCAAAATAATAAATCACAGATACACATTGTTCAACATTCTGACAAATTTAAACTGTCAAATTATTGTGAACAGCTGGGAATTTTATCTTATTCAGAATAATCCTGGATATATGATTTTGTAAATAACTTTGCTGCAGGTAGTTTAAAGGAGACAGCCTTTGTTTACATCTAATTAGGCCCGTTGAAATCTGTTTGACCTTGACAATCTCTTTATCTATCCGAGCTCAATTTTCTCTACTGTATAACACCTATTTCCTTAGAGATATGTAGTTGCACAACTTAAAGTGTATTAAAATTGTTTAGAGCTTTCCTGGATTCTAGTATTAATAATCAGAAACTGTACACAGATTCTGTATTCTTTAAATATTTGTACTGTCTTGGGTACAGGTAAATTCCCTTCAAAATAAATTATAGTAGGAAAAAACTCCAAAGCATTTGTAGTTTCTTGCTGCGGTTTAATCCAGCAGTTAGACAGATTGTAAATACAGAATAATGAGATGCTGTGACATTACTGGTATATCATATAGGGAAATAATATCGCAAGCTGGGTGACTCCTAATAAATACCTACTTTTTCATTACATTACCAACACATTTCTTCAAAAACTACTGGTATTTCTATGTGAGATAAATGCAAATTAAAATAACAGTAAGTGGAAAGGACCGTATGAGATGGTACATATTTTAGAGGCAACAACCCTGTAAGGATTAGTATGTCTTATTATTCCTATTTGACCAATGAGGAAAGTAGGTTTGGGAGAACCCAAATGCGTTGCTCACATTACCCAGGTAGTAAGTAAGTCTGTCTTGCTACACGCCCATGTTTTTATCACTGTGTTATTGCACTGCCCAAGAAATGTATTTGCGTAAAAGAAAGTAAAATATTGTGTACTTTGGATGATGGATAACGCATTTTATTAAAGAGACAGACTTATTCTGCATCTCCTCAGCACTTTCTGTAATAAATCTTTCCATTTTGTAATCAAGTTTCCATTGTCTCATGTTTTAAAATACTACTCTTGTTCTAAGACTAAAATTTAAGAAAATAGTGCCACCTTGAGTGATTTACCTGCTTAAAAAAAATGTATGCACCTACCAAAATCAATTATTCCTCTTTCAAGTTTTAAAGGAGTCCAAGATTCTGAGAAATTTTCTCTCTTTGATGCTATTCAGTGTTCACACATGAGAATATAATAAAACTATCTTCGTAGTTTATTCATTTAAGTAATTATGCAACACTGAACATTCTGTTTTTTGCTCACTCATTTTAGCAAACTATTTACTCATATTAAAAACAGAAACAAAAAACAAACAAAAAACAAAGACAGGCTTGGCAGTGCCCTGGTTGTCTCCTGGATCTGTCTCTGCTTCGACAGTGTTTGGACAGAGCAGGCCCAGGGGCTCCCCTTCTTCCAGCCTCTGACCACTCTCCAAACTCTTTTCCAGACACTACCTTCGGAACCATCTCAGCCATCCTCAGCCTCCAAGACCAGCCAACACCATTGTTTTTTCTTTTTTTTTTTTTTCATCCTCACCTGAGAACATTTTTCCATTTTTTGTACAGATAGAGTGGGAGGGAGAGAGAGGAAGAAAGAGAGAGAGAGAAACATCGATGTGAAAGGGACACCTCGAGTGGCTGCCACCCGCACGACCAACCAGGGCCGGGGACAAACTGCAACCGAAGTACGTGCCCTTAGCGGGAACCGAACCCGGGTCTCTCCGGACCGCAGGCCAACGCTCTAACCGCTGAGCCAAACCAGCCAGGGCAACACCATTGTTTTTTAACCTTAACTCCTTATTGCTGAACACCCACAAGCTCCCAAATTTGTCAGAATTATTCCACCGCGGTGGAAGCCGCCGTCAACGCCCGGGCACCCTGCGTCTGCGGCCTCCTGCACCTGCCCCCCTGGGCTTCTGCTCCACCACGACGGTGTGGCCCTGGGGAGCGTGGGCCCCTTCCCGGGGAGCTGGCGGAGGAGAATCGCAAGGGCCCTGAGCATCTCTTAAAGATGCAAACCCAGCACGGTGGCCGCGTTCTCTTCCAGCATGTGCTGCCGCCTTCCCGAGGTGAGTGGGGTGAAACTCAGGACGCCGTGGAAGCCGCCATGGCCTCGGAGAGGAACCTGGACCAGGCCCATGGGGATCTCTGTGCCCTGGGTTCTGCCCACACAGACCCTCACCTCTGTGACCTCCTGGAGACCCACCGCCTGGATGAGCAGGTGAAACTCATCAAGAGGATGGGCGACACCTGCCTCACCCCTGCAGGCTGGCGGCCCCCAGGCTGGGCTGGCAATCTCTGAGGCTCACCCTCAAGCATGATCCGGAGCCTTTGGAGCCCAGAGGCTTTTGAGGGGCCACTTGGATCCCCTGGCGTCTGGCTTTTGCCTGAGCCTTTCCCCAGAATCACTAGCCATTCTTTTAAACCACTCTGGAGCCAGGTGCCATTCACTGGACAAAATGGAAACAAAGCTTTTTGCAGTGAAAACAAAACAAAACAAAACACAACAACCTTTTAACACATAATTAGAACTTATTTTTTAAGTAGAAGAAGGGAAATATGTTTGGTTGAATGCTGATGAATCTATAGTATTTGTGCTTCAATATCTGCTATTTTACAGTTCATTTAACTAAAAAATTGTTATGATTAAGCAAAACATATAAATAAAAAAATTATTAGCTTAGCCTGTGAAAGATTCTTTTCCTTAAATTTTCAGTGTTTATTTATTTATTTATTTATTTTTTAGTAGTGAATTTCCTTTTATGTCATGACACTAACCCTGAGACTAAAAGAGGAAACATTTTAATTTTGTTATATTAAATGTGCTATCTGTTAAACTAATACTCAGCACTTAAAGCTTTGAAATATATATTCCACAGTAGAAGTTTCCTAATTTTCTGTGTTAGTAACTCTCCAAAATTGTTCTATTTGCATATTTCCACAGAGCCCATCACTATTACATTTTTAGCATTTGTATATGAATGAGTGTGTGTAATCCCATGTGGACAGGAGGCATTTGCTGATAGAAACAACAATAAAACACATATTCCTCTTATTTAAAACTGAAGTATCATGATGATATGGACAGTGGGCCTACACGATTACTATTTAGTTGCTCACTCTTTTCTTACTAATGACCTAGATAACCTAACAGATGTTTGAGTAGCCAATGGATCCTTAATTTGGCATATGGTGAATATCATTGGTTTACTTTTTGATCTAAGATTTTAAGCATGTGCATATATTAGGGATAACTTTAAAAATAATAAAACAATCATTTTAAGACTCTGTGAATAAAGTGTCAAGACTCTGCTCCATTTATAGACAAGGATGGCTACTCAGGAACAAATAAAGTTATAGTGGGAGATAAATTTTACTTTGCTTTGGGGAAATGTATTCCTGGTAACATATTCCAGCTATAACAGATAGCCTTCCATATCTTGCAGTTTGCAAGATATTTTTCCTAAATGAATACTGGAACATATTTGCTATAGCAGAGAGTTTCTTACAAGCAACACATTGTTTACCGGTATTTTTCTTTCAGAAAAAAATGCTTTAAAAAAAGAAAAAAAACTGGGTAGGTAAGGAATTGGACTTTTGGATGTAATAGTGTGATTTGATTTTATCCATGCAATCCAATCTGTGTAATAATATAAAAATAACGTGTAGTAACTATACACTTACCCAGGTTCAAATGATAGAGAAGAGTGGAGGAGACGTGATGCCCAGATGCTCCTTCAAGGAAGCACTTGCCCCCGTAGCTGTGAGTGTTGGCAGCCTCTTCTGAAACTGCCTCCGCTGGAGAGCTGCCTTGCCCAAGTTCATACCTTTCCAAGAGCTGGCCAAACCAGTCACCGCTGGGGTCACAAGCATAAAGGCCTGGCCATTTTGGCCCAATGCAAGACATTTCTGATGGATCATTTTAGCTCCGTGGCTACCAAAAGAGTTGGCTGAAACCACAGGGCCTAATTTGTAACACACGTCTCCCTTGGCTCCAATGATCATCCCCCACTTTCAACTCTGCCTGAAATTCTGCCCCCCTGGAGAACAGTCCAACCTGTACCGCAGAAATCAGAAAGCTCAGGGAGCTTGGAGGAGACAAAAATCCTGTTGTTAAAACGAGGTAAACTTTAGACAGTATCATTAAATAAATGTTAACTGTAAAGTTGGTTTGTTTAAACTGATTTATAAAAGTCTTAGAGCGTAATTACATGACTGTAGTCTTAAATTAATAAAACCGCAGTATGCATAGTAGATTTGATTTAAAATCAGTACTTAGGGAGATGTGCATTAATAAAAAATGTTTAATAATAAACATGAATAAGAGCGGAGGGAGTGAACAGCAACTGAAGATAATTTTTCTTGGAAGACTGGATAGCTCTAAGGATACTAAATCTTACAACTGGGTAGAGTTCTATTAGTAAAAACTAAAAGTTTTCTTCCCTGGTCTCTCTGTTTTGTGTAGTGTGTGTGTGTGTGTGTGTTTTGTTGTTCTTGTTGTTTTGGTTTTTTGTTCATCCTCACCTGAGGATATTTTGATATTTTCCATTGATTTTTAGACAGAGTGGAAGGGGGGAGGGGGAAAGAGAGAGAGAGAGAGACGTCAATGTGAGAGAGACACATTGACTGGTTGTCTTCCACACAACACCTACGGCGGCTGGTTATTGAACCTGCAACCCAAGTACATGCCCCTGACTGGGAATCAAACCCAAGACCCTTCAGTCCTCAGGATGACACTCTAACCTCTGAGCCAAACTGGCCAGGGCATGTGTAGTTTGTTTTTTAACCCCCCCAAAACATGGATCAGTGTAAATAAAGAATTGGTAGAATCAGCAACTGCTGTCACAGGACCTGTACCACATAGGTCCCTGAGTCTTAGGCACTTGGTGACATGCCCCTCCTTTGCCTAGTCTGCAAGGGTCTATGGGAGAACAGGTGACCTCATTCAGTACTCAGCCTTATTCTTCCCTCTGTGAGTCAAACTGATAAGGAGATTTGAAAGTAAGGAGTAAGTTTTCACAAGCTCTCCAGAGTAGTGCTTTACAAACCTGCGTGGTAAAAAATCTTCCCTACAAGCTACTTGAAAATACAGATGGGTAGACCTCACCCCTTAATATTTTGATTCTCTACTACTAGGGTGTACTTTGGGCCTCTGTATTTGTTTTAAAACTTTCCAAGTGATTTGGCTCTCAGCATGGGAACAATTATTGTACTTATCACATATTAGCATATGGGCTGGGGCCTCTTTTTCTCTGTCTTCTATCTTCTGGATTCTCAGCCCACCACTGAAAAAACACTCTAGTCCCAAAGGACAAGTAGCAGTTTGTTTCATTGAACAAAGCTCAGGACATTCATTGGCCACACTTTTCAGACTGGATGTGGTGACTGCTTCTTTCAGGAGACACTCCACCATGGAATTGTCTACTAGATGGAAGACCAGTCAGGTTTTGCATTTTTCTACTTCTTTGACCTTAAATGAGTGGCTAATTCAGACAGGACCCACCTTCTGATCTCTTATCTATATCTTTTTTCTATATCTCAGAATGCCCAATAGTAGAAAAGAGTAACCACTAACTCTGCTGATAGTTTTGAATTATTCTATCTGTCTCCTTTCATCTTTGGGATACATTCTCTGCCAGGCCCCTTCTTTTCTTGAGAATAGTATTCTTATAATTTAAATTTGGGTGGGGAGGAGGCAGTAGTCTGCTTAAGCCTGAAGGCTAAGCCATATACCCAGTTCTAAAAGAGAGCCCTAATTTGGGGGTTGTGTGGTTCATCTTCATCATCAACAACAACAACAAAGCTTTACTTTTATTCTGCTGTTCTCATTAAAACCCAAAAAGAAATTCAATTTTCCACAACTGGTAAAATATAGACAGTTGTGGATAAGAGATCTTTTCCAAACTTATTCCTATCTTTAGTTTTGATAGATGATCAAATTATTTTATTGGGTTTCACAAATGCTGAAGTTTATTTAATTGAAGATGCATCGATAATATTCCTCCAAGGTGTTTTCAAGTATACTAAGATGTAAATTCCATGGAAGCAGAGATCGTTGTCAGTGTTGTTTGTGACTACATGATCACTGCACACAACACTGTGTCTGACACATCACAGATGCAAAGTAACTATTTGTGGCGTGACTGAATTATGACATCTAAGTAAAAAGCTTTCAGAATCTTGGCAATCATTCTCATGGCTGCCCAACTTGACTTTATCAATTACTTTTATCTTCAGCATTTAAAATAATTTTTGAATATCCTTTAAAACATCCAGAAATATTCAAATAGTTGGATTATTTTCCTCTATAGCAAGCAAAATGAGATAACACCCACCCTTCCTATCCAGGATTGGTTCTGTATTTGCAAACTATACAGGTTACTCTTAATAATATGAATAGTACAGAAACAGTTTTTTAATTCACTGTGTCTATTCACAGTAGTTATTTTCTCCTGACATGTCATTACTATGATAGTAAAAGTGTAAGCATCATAAGGCTAAGCAGTTAGCAAGTAAAGTCACATAAACACAGCAAAATTTTGCTAGTTCCATTAACAGCTGCATCTAAGATGGCCATACTTCGGATAACCTCTCTGAAGTTGCTTCCCTTTGGTATGGCTGGGCGTATCTTCAGCCTCTTCAGTTTGTCTCTGAAATTTCGTCTGGGCCCTACTACCTGTGTCATGCGGCACCTTCTACTGTTAAAAAATGTTGTCATCTCTCTATGCCACCATCAGTTATGTACTCACCTCTATATCCGGTAGGGCTCCTCCCATCTTTCTCAGGCCAGAGCTCCCCATTGATTACAGGAATTGACTGGAGAAGCAATTTTCACTTCTCAAAATTATGCACACTTAGCCCATCACCTGTGCTTAGCTCCCAGAGTCCAGAATTTTTTAGGTTTACTGTAACTCGTTCAGTCCCAAGTGCATGTATTTACCACCAGGCTGGCAAGGTTGGGGCACATCAAGAGTTACTGCTAAACACATTGTCAATTGTGTACTTTACTGCAGTTTCCTTTAAATACTGGGACAAATTCTCTCTCAGGGAATACCTCCTGTCTCTTATCAAAATAAATATTCGGTTGCAAATTTTTATATCTTTAGATATGACTGAAGATTGTGAAGAATCATGAGATTCTTGCCATGAGTCTCCATAGTCCCCATGGAAGGAGAAAAAGAAAAGGTTGGGAATATATCTGGTGGGTGTCAAATTTTGTAATGAAACCTCTGTTCTGACTTATTTGGGACCCCTGCCAGCTCATTCCATTTAGTGCCCACTATATAACTTATATATCAATATTACATATATATACATATATATTATATGTATGTATGTGTACACACACACACTCATACCTCTCACTATGTATCTGTTTATCTATTTGTCTATTTATTTACTGATCTAATCTATCATCTACCTATCTACAAGGTGGGGCAAAAATAGGTTTACTGTTGTATGTGAAACATAGAGTTTATTCTTGTATTATTATTAATTATTATATTATTTTTCATATGAACAACTGTAGACCTACTTTGCCTCACCCTGTAAATCTACATCCTTTGCTGGTATCAACTTTGCGCCACTCCTGACTCAGAGTCGTCTGAGCTCAATTGAAGATTTATGTTTAACAACAAACTCTATAAAAGTTCTTCTCCAGTTTCTCCTTTTAAGAGATTATTTTTCAAGTGAGCTTCCCAGGGTACTTAATCCAAACACCAAGGTAAAAAAAGTAAAATTTAATCAATTTAGAGTCTAAATACATTTTTATTATTTAACATGCAGATTTTTTGATATATTTCAAGCTTTCTTATTTGATTTTTTTTTTTTTTATCCTCACCTGAGGACATTATTCCATTTTTTGTTCAGACAGAATGGGAGAAAGAGAGAGGAAGAAAGAGAGAGAGAAACATCGATGTGAAGGGACACATCAAGTGGCTGCCACCCGCATGACCAACCAGGGCTGGGACAAACTGCAACCAAGGTACATGCCCTTAGCAGGAACTGAACCCGGGTCTCTCTGGACTGCAGGCCAACGCTCTAACCACTAAGCCAAACCGGCCAGGGCTCTTATTTGATTTCTTAACCTTTGTATTAGGAATTATTATCATTGAAGGATTGTTGATATAAAAATAATCATGGAAATAATAATATAATGATTAGTTTTATATATTCACATCTCTTAGTATAAGTTAATTAGATGAAATTTCCATAGAGTTTATTTTTTTCAACTTTATTATTGAGTATGATCCAATAAGTCTGTTTTACAGGGTAATTATGCAAAACTCTTTTTATTATCACTTTGGATTAAGAGTACTCTAGGAAATAATCTAATAAAATGGTGATTAAGCCAGAGCATCTCCTCCAAATAAGCATGAGAGCTCTCGCATTTTCTCATTCTTACACTATGCTCATGCAGAACTTAAATGATGTCTGGAACAATTTCTCCTGGGCCCCAAATGACTCTACGGCTATTAAACATATTCCTTCACCAAGAAAAATATCAAGTGGCTGCCAAGAGTTTGGAATCTATTCCAATCAGAGTCCCCGATATGATTCATTTGGCATCTGACTTTTAGAAACCATAAAACATATGGACAATAAAGAATCCTGCAGAATGCTTCTCTGCTGTTAGTCTCGAATCATTGCCGAGAGTTTGGACAAATCTGCATGTATATGGACTCTTGGAACTCAAGGACTGTCTAGGTAAGGAATGTGGGATTGAGACTTGCTCCCACTCCATATAAGCCCACTCAACTAACTATCTTTAAATTGTGCCTTTTACTCTGGAAGTTTCTGGGCCAAACGGTTAGCCTATAAACAGATCCTTGGGGAGTCCATGTTACTCAGGACTTTATGCATCTAAAACCTCCTTTTTGTTTTCATATATTTTTAAGTGATTTTAAAAATGTATGCAGCCACTCATATTTTAAGATGAGTCAAAATGTTTTATTAAACTTTTAAATAGTTGGAAAGGATATATAATTTGAAACAGAATATTATATCAATCTTTACAAAATATTCTGTGGCATAAAAATATCATAGTTTTTTTTTGCCCTGGCCAGTTTGGCTCAGCAATTAGTGTCGGCCTGCAGTCCAGAATTCCAGGTTCGGTTCCCGCTAAGGGCACATGCCTCTATTGCAGTTTGTCCCCGGCCCTGGTTGGAGTCATGCGGGAGGCAGCCACTTGATGTGTCCCTTTCACGTTGATGCTGCTCTCTCTCTCTCTCTCTCTCTCTCTCTCTCTTCTTCTCTCTCCTTCCCACTCTATCTGAACAAAAAATAGAAAAATGTCCTCCAGTGAAGATAAAAATATATATATATCTTAGTTTTTGAGGTCTACTATTATTGATTTAAATACATATAAATAAAGTGTTTTACCAATAAGATATTTTACACTGTTCTTTTTTCTTCTTTAACACATATTTCCTTGGGAATCTAATATATTTTGAGCTTGAAAGTAACTCTTTCCAGAGCACAGGTGACAACCTGAACTTACAATTGGCACCTGTGGGGGTAGGACAATCTTGTAGGACTGAGCCCTTAACCGGTGACATCTGACACCATCTCCAGGTATTGAGTTAAATTATAGGACCCCCAGCTGGTGTTACCAATAATTGCTTGGTGGGGGAACAATACTCCACATGTTTGGTTACCAGAAGTGCCGTGTTCTGTGTGAATAACAAAGGAGACACACAGGAAGAAAAACTTCTTTTTCTAAAACATACAGGAGTGGGCAAAAGTAGGTGTTTCTAAGTGCATTGTGCTATTGTTTTGAGTTAAAAAAGCTATTGTGATAATCATAACCTTCGTGTCTTTTCCCATATGAACAACTGTAGACCTATTTTTGCCGACCCCTGTTATATAAATATTCATAATTAAATACATTGTTGCTATTATTTTGATCAAATTGTTAACTATTATATCAGTTAAAAATTAGAAAAGTAAAAGATTTTCTTTTACCTTCACTTTCTTAATTCTTTCTTCACTTTTAAGAAGAAAAAAATTGTGTCTGTAGATAAAAGAGGACATTTTGCATTTTATATTCAGAAGATATATATCACACAGAAATTCTCATTTAAAAAGTAATGAAAATAAACATCATAGGAGATGTTAAAGTTGGAGCTACTTCCTAAACACAGTCCTATTCCTTGAGCAGTAAAGTCATTTACATGTGCCATTTTGTCTCTAGCATCTGTTTCTTCATCAAAAAGATTCATCCATGAAAGAAATCTGAAAGATAGAAGTGAGTAATAAAAGACCATGCTTTATACTGACAATCTCTTGTTCATATAAATGGTTACAAGTGCTAGCAGGACCTAAAAAATGTGTAGCTAACTCCAAGTGAAATGGATGATCTTTGCATACTTTGACCAAACCTTTTTAAAGAAAGAATGGAATTTAGCAAGATGGGGTGAATATAATTGCCCCTCTGAGTACAATACATCTCACCTAACAGTGTAGTTAAGTCTACAGCATTCCTTTAGCAATATTCAGTGCTGAGTATTCCAGAAATCCCAAACTCCCATGCATAATTCAGGAAAACAAACAGGTTCCTTTGGCTTTTCTAAGGTGTAAAACCTAGATCTAGATTTACTCTTTTATAAATTCAGTGTTCCCACATCACTGATATATAAGAAATGCATTTATTTACCTGAAACTCAAGACCTACGTGCTTTATTCTTTACTTTTCTGCTTTACGATTGTATAGGACTCCTTTAGTAGAAATAGCGATATCCAACATAGATGGACAATCCAGATTTCATACCAACAATCATATTCAAGTAGGCATTTATTAGACACATTTAAAGTGAGGAAATTAACTTTCTCTTCTAACAGTGAAATTAAGTGTATCCATTTCTTCACTGTCAGGATTGCAGACATCCAGTAGATGTAGGGTAAGGTAAATCTGGTCCAAGTGCTGCTTTTTACTATTTGTGTGATAATCTTAGATGGGTTGTATACCTTCTCTCAGAACTTCACTATTAACCATGCCAACATTGTAATTTTAGCCCCTGTACTATCCCCATAAGCTTATTATGATTTTCAAAAAGTCGAAAGCCTTTGCCTTTGACCCTGACCTTTTGTTACTCTGTGAATGTATCCTAAAAATCGATACTCAAAGCCGTCATTTTGTGGGTCACTAAAGATGTGGCTTTTGACCATGAGTAACAATGGCTGCCCTTTTCTGTGTCACTGTCTTCAACCTTACTAATTCTTTCTGCTCCTTAGCTAATTATCTATTACAATATTGCTGACAAACCCTTGTGATTGGCACCTGGCCTCTCATCGTTTTCACCTGCGGCTAGGAAATGTGGTGGGATGGCCACTCTTCAATTTCCATATGGGGACGGGATTTTTTTCTTGCCCATTTCTGCGTCAGTGCTTCTCACAAGCCCAAGGCCAGAATGTCCACCAGGATAAAGGGTCTTGTCTTCACCCTAGATGAGAGGTTCTTGACCTCAATGGAGCTTTAAAAGTGGATGATGCCCCACACCCAGATTGTGATTTCATTGGTCTAACGTGTGGCTTAGACCAGATAATTTTGCTTTTTGTTTTTGTTTGTTTCCTTTTTAATTTTTTTTTTCTTTATTGATTTTTAGAGAGAGAGAGGAAGAGAGAGGGAGAGAGAGATAGAAACATCAATGGGAGAGAACGTTGATTGGCCGCCTCCTGCATGCTCCCCACTGGGGATTGGGCCCACAGCCTGGGCATGTGCCCTGACCAGGAATCAAACCAGCGACCTCTTGGTGCATGGGTCGACACTCAACCACTGAGCCACACCAGCTGGGCTAGACCAGATAATTTTGTAAAGCTCCCCCAGGACATTCTAATGTGCTTATAATGATCAAGAACCACTACTATAGCAGATTCTAGATGGTCTGAGGAAAAGAAACATTGTGTTATTATTCCTTAAAGAGTTTAATTATATTTTTTATATTTGCATGAAAGTCCTGGTTTTCAGGCAGGAAATTATTGAAAGATGCCTATGGTTTTCCCCATAAATTAAGTAGATAGAAAATATTCCATATATTAGAAACTGTTAACCCTCTGATTTCACTGTTATTACAGCAATTGTTATAACTGCTACATACAAGCCAGACAAATACGTTATATTTTGGTCTACTGGGACTTTTGAAATTCCTAGAGAGAAAACTATTATGATAGAAAGTTATTTCATATGCTACTGAACATTTTAAATAACTTTTTTAAAACAAAAGTAATATGTGGTATGATACATATATATTTGTCAATAATGATATATAATAGTATTATTCTTTGCTAATGTATTTATTGGATATAATCAAGGGCTGAGGAAGATTGTGAACAGATTTGGATTGAATAGTTTTTACCCTAGTTTTCATTCATGTGCTAAAAATATTCAATTTATCATTGGTGTGTATGGAACATATTTGATGTCCTCAAATAATAGATGTAGTGCCTATAGGGCATGTGGCTGATTATATAAAGAGTTTCAGGATGACAATATAATATGATGAGTTTGAGTGAGTTTGATACCTATCTGGGCCTGGATGCCTTTGCTGTCTTAAGAAAAACATTCCTAAAATCAAAGAATTTCTACTTATAGATTTTTTTTCAGAGACACTTACAGAGCAGATATTTGTCATGTGGGAACATAGATTAAGATGTCAGTACCAATTATGACATCAGATTATCTAACTTTCACCTATCAGAACACTGGGATGTGAAGAAATAGGGCACAATAAGGTGATATTTTGATGGAAGGTTTGGATATAAGAACGATCCAGAATATGAGATGAACTTCCAAAAGAGTGTTGGATGTTACCTGAGAACAGAACAAGGTGGGTGGGAGTGGAGGTATGTCATGAAGAAGAGTGAGAACTCAGGGATCTGAACAACCAAATCTCAGAATAAGATTTGGAGTACAGAGTTGGAGAGAATAAAAGGAAAAAATAACCCACTACTTTATGGTTAAAGGGAGCAGCATTTAGGAGTGGGTAAAAAAAGAACGTAAAAGCTCACTGATAATGGCATTAATGCCTTTGATTGTGTGTACAAATTTAATCAAAGAGAGAGAGAAAGAGAAATTTAGCACTTTTTAGGACTTGGAGTTAAGAAAAATATTAAACTTCCTCTCCATTCAAAAATTACCCTTCCTCTTTTCTAACCACTCTAACCCCAGCTTGCCTGGGTATCAATGTTTATCCGGGTGTCCATTCCAGACAATGCTGTGTCCCAGCTCTAGACTGTGCTGTCCTTGAGAGCAGTGCATCTCATTCACCCTTTATTTCCCTGCTCTTTACACAGTCCCTGGCACAAAAGACTTTCAGTAAATCCTGACATTAACTGAAGGGAAAACACCCTATCTAACCTTAATCTCCTGGTTTTCCAAGTTGAGTAAAAGTGGGCATAATCATTGTTTCCCTACAAAAGCTCAGATGGTGGTACTTCAGAGCCTCAAGCAAAGCACTATCATTCCACAAAGAGCTAGCATTTTGGTTACAAACTGTATTTGCATCAATTAATTCAAGATGGCCCAATCAAAGTAGCAAATATGTTTGAAAGCATAGTAAAGTAATAGCCATGAATAATCATTTTGCTTCCTGTCAGATTGATAGAGAGAAGAGGAGAAAACTTTTTTTTTTTTTTCCTGAGATAAAATGCTTGATCTAGGGTCGGTGGTTTCATGTATTAAAAATCTTGACATTAATATTAAAAAAGAGCATCTCTGAATCTATTAGTAATCTGGACCATGGAGAACTTGCAAGTTGCTGTTAAATACATGGCATGTTTTCATAATTATAATCAACTAATCCGCATGAATGAGTGATACTGTTTAAATTAGGGAATTAAAAGTTTTAATTATTTTTCTGTAAATTGCTACTGCTTCTTAAGAAAGCTAAAGGCTTGTCGAATGCCAAAATTCTCCATAGCCACTGATTGTGTGCTGCTTACAATCAATCTATAATTTGCCTAGCTGCTTCCAACAAAATATTAATGCAATCAAACCTAAGCTGTTTTCTTTCACATTCAGTTTTTCATCCTTGGTCAGGCTATAAAGCTGTTTTATTAAAATGAGCCAAGCTGCCCTGGCCAGTGTGGCTCAGCTGTTAGAGTGTCGGCCTGCGGACTAGAGTCCAGGGTTCGATTACCATTAAGGGCACGTACCTCAGTTGCAGTTTGTCCCCGGCCCCAGTTGGAGTTGTGTGGATGGAGATCAGTCAATGTGTCTCTCTCACACTGATGTTTCTCTCTTTCTCTTCCTCTCTCCCTCCCGCTCTATCTGAAGATAAATGCAAAAATGTCCTTGGGCAAGGATAAATTAAATAAATAAATAAATAAATAAATAAATAAATAAAATGAGCCAAGCTGCCCTGGCTGGTTTGGCCTAGCTGTTAGAACATCGGCCTATGGACCAAAGAGTTGTGGGTTCGAATCTGGTCAAGGGCATGAACTTTGGTTGCAGTTCAATCTGCTATGTCTCTCTGGTATCAATGCTCCTCTCTTCCTTTCTTTCTCTCTTTCTCTCCCTCCCTCCCTCCCTTTCTATCTGAAAATCAATGGAAAAATATCCTCAGGTGAGGATTAAAAAAAAACAAACAACAAACAAAAGAAACTCTTTAAAATGAGCCAAGCTGTATAACTGCATATGTGTAAGTTTGGAAATCTTATCCTAAAACATTCAAGAGATTTTTTTGTTGTTGTTGGATCTCATCATCTGTAACTTTGATTTTCAACAAAGTATTTATTGTTATACTTTTATTTTTAACACAGTTACACCAGGCAAATGTAGATTACTCAGGGATACTGGGTAATGTCTCTGACATTTATAGTAAGCTTTGGGAAATAATAATACAAGTACAAAGAATAATTATATAAGCAACATGTTCTCAAAGGAGTACTACAGACCATCATTTCTAAAGAGGAGCGGTTTCCACGGAGGGTCTGGGGTAGCACCAGAATACACAGGGGTGGAGAGCAGGGTAGCAGATGCAGGGACGGAGAGAGCAAACCCTGTTCCCCTTCCAGTGACTCTGGTCCTGCCCCTCCCCTCAAAAGTAGAGAGAGCCCTTGTAGGAACAGTTTAATAAGAGGAAAATCTCATTTCTGTTGAAATGGTCAAGTATCAAATTAGAGTATTTTGTTGTACTTGAGCTGAAGTTTTTAAGACTGTAAACTGAACAAATGGAAAGCTAAAGAACAAGGGACTCCCAGCTGCATACAAAAGGAAAACAAACAAACAAAAACAAAACAACAACAAACCTTTGGAAATGATTATGGCCTATAATAGTTGAGTGAGTGAAAAAAAATTATGAAAGAAGTGTGGCACAAATGGATTTAGAACATCTTTGAGAGGCAAAGATAAATGTTTTCTGTCTCAAAAATGAATCCCATGAAGGCCTAGATGGTGCTGGTAGAGCTTTGATTCCCACTCACCACAGAGTTTATACTTGGCTGAGAACTTTTTTTTTTTAATCCTCGCCCAAGGCCTTTTTTGCATTTATCTTCAGATAGAGCAGGAGGGATAGAGGAGGAAGAGAGAGAGAGAGAAAGAGAGAGAGAGAGAGAAACATCAATGTGAAAGAGACACATTGAGTGGTTACCACCCACACGACCCAACTGGGGCCAGGGACAAATTGCAACAACCGAGGTAAGTGCCCTTAGTGGGAACTGAACCCAGGACTCTCTGGTCCGTGGGACGATGCTCTAACCGCCGAGCCAGGGCAGGCTGAGTACTTCTTTATCCTGGATACGATGAGAACAATCCTAAACTTCCTTGATGGGCATCAGAGATTCCTCATTTAATAGCGATAGAAGCCCCAAACTCACTTCACACTGTATCTTGCCATGTGTGTTCACTAAACAGGGTTACTGGCTTCTCCATTCTAAGCAGCTAATGGATTACTGCAGTTAAACAGCTTCTGCAGCTGTTCAACCAAACAGTCTAATTGATTCTGATACAAAAACTAATGTCTTACAAATACCTTTTGGTTTATGCCTCATGTCAAATCAAAATGCCAAGGCCACCATAACTGAATGATCAAAGCTGAGTTCACTGATTTTCAGGCAAAGAAGAGCTATATCACTTAAGAAACAGGTTTCATGGGTCTCCCTGAAAAGAAACGTCAAGGGTTAGTTTAGGGTTTCTCAACAGTGGCACTACTGACATTTTGGGCTAGATCACTTTGCATTGTGGGTATATGTATGTGTGTGTCCTAAGATGCTATGCAGTATCTCCGGCCTCTACACACTTGACGCATACTCCAGCACCCTAGGGTGTAACAATCAAAACCTTCTGCAGACATTTGCAAGTGAGTCAAGTCACTCATATTTGACCATCACTGGAAAAGATAAAAGAAAAAAGAATACTAATTTAAGCAATATTCTGAGTTTGTCATTGGTTGACTGATGAAACAAGACTGTAAACTCTTTTTAACGTAGTCTTTGTATGATTTAAGTATCAAACCGAAGGTTACAGCTCTCAAAGAAGTCCAGATGAGATGAATGTGACTTTACAGGCAGTTAGATATGCATGATTGAGGCTTAAAATTTTTTTCTTTACAGCCTACTTTATGGAACCTTATTTTATCTGAAAATACAGAGGAGGCCAGCACTGGGTTACATGTCAATAGCTTCCAGGTTTTCACCACTGTGTACATCATTACAGGCAGATGTTCTATGAAGTGGATTTAGATGAATGTTCTAGTATTCGGTCTCAGCTGAGCAGAAGCAGTTTATTTTCCTTTTGTTAAAGAATGAGTTTTTTGTGCCATCTGACAAGAAAGCAGTTATGCAGCATTATTTAAGACTCTGGAGACCAGACATCTGAAGACGTGAAATGAATGAGAATAAATGCAGTCATGTGAAATGGAACTAGAAGTCACTTCACAGCCACACTGAAGACTCCTTCATCTTGACAAGAACAGGTCCCAGAGACCTCTAGTATCTATTTTTCTTTTAGCCAAAGGTTTTATTATACAACACTGGCATTACATATAATTGTTCAACATATCCTTTTTTGTTGTTATAAAACACTTGTTTTTGTATCAGTTTCAGGTGTACAGCACAGCAGATAGACATTCATACAGGTTACAAAGTGTTCCCTCCGATACTTCGAGTGCCCACCTGGCACCGTAGATAGTTATTACAATACTGCCAACTATATTCCCTATGCTTTAATAACCAAGTTGCTCTGCCCTTTAACTTGAATATAGATTATTCAGCTATCTCGGTGGTATTACTCCACAAGTAGCAGGAGATGTTAACAATAGCATATATTCTTCATCAGCACACCAGCATAGAAATGAGGCTAGTCTATTATCCAAAAGCACTTAGACCAATGCACTCAGTCTAGTTTGTTGTGCTTTTAGGGCTTATGAAGTGTTATTTGTCACGAGCCAATATTAAAGTAATTTTTGGATTGGTGGTTTTCCTTTAATATCCTGAATTTCTCCATTCATATGTAATAACACCATCTTGATAAGGAAACATGGTATAAAAGTTAACACACTGTGCAAAACTGACATTATTAATTTTCCCACTGTTTGAAATGATGTCATGAAAAATCTCAATATTATAAAAGGATTACTGAATGTGTCTGGTTTAAGTGAAGTCTTTTTATGAAAGGTGGCTTAGTGTAGGATATCATCTGAAAATCTGATTTAATTCCTTCCTACTTTCATATGTGTATATAAATTTGCATATGCAATAAATTTGCATATCACCATAGGCTCTGTGCAAATGGTCAGAAGTGGTTGATCCACAAATTTCTCCATTCTTGTTAATATATCTATTATCTTTAACCTCCCTCCTAGTCTCCTGCATTCAGTCACCAAACCTGGCTACCCTAACATAAGAACCCCAATTGATAGCTATCCTCCCTCCAACTTCCATCTCGGTCTTGTTTACCTTCCTCTTTTGAGACATGCCACTCTAGTCTAAATACCATTTAATCTAGGGATTCCTTTCTTCATCATGCCCAAACTCACCCTCCATCTTCTGTAAGTGGGCCATCACTTCACATTAACAGACACTTGGCTTTCTCCCTTGATGACAGTTCCCATTGGGACTCTTGTGAAAGGAATCCTATTCACTTCTCTTTAACTAATACCGAATTTTATTATTACTCATCTAAATTTCTGGGTTTGATATTAGTTCATTTACATCATGCTTCCCACATTCTTGTTTTAATCACACCTAAGCTTCAATGTATACATCTATTTTAACAGCAGTTTGTATGGAAAGAAAAAAAGTTCTACCAGTTTTTATTATAAGTTAAATAGTAGCAATAATATGGAATTGCTACCTCCATAAAGCTAATTTGTCTGGAGGTTGCAAAAACAGACATACAGTATAGATACAGAGGTTTTAGCTCCTAATTTCCTTCAAAGTTCAATGTCTGAAGTCGCTTAAGCTCTGGCAACCACATTTTAAAGAACAGACGTAAAAACATCAAGACTGTAGAAGGGAAGAGAGGCAGAATGGTGGATATATCTAGAAAGCATGTCAAATAAGAAAGATGTTGTATTCAAGGGCTATGCTTTTTCTATTTAGTTATATTTTTATCTATAAAATTTAGAAATGGATTTCTTTGTATTTAAGTAGAAAAGAGAACTATGAATAATTAGAAAAAAAACTATATCAAGGGCAGGAAGAAATGGGCAGGTGGCTAAGGGTTGAACAAGGATAGATCAACCACATGCAATAAGAGGAGAGTTTATAACACCAACTCAATGCTTTCTCTTCTGAGAGATAAAACCTCCAAATCATTGTGCTAGGAAGAATGCATTGCTAGTAAGTCACATGGACTAAGGGGCAATGTTCTTTGGACATGGCTTGATGGATTTATGGGGAATCTGGGAAGGTACCAGAAAGAATTTGGAAGTAAGGAGAAAAGTGAATAAAAGGGAAGACCTTCCAAATTTTGTGCTAATGACTAGGGTTTTGTGGTTGTCCATTACTTTAAACTCTAGGTCATGGTGTAAATCAACTATTTTCCAGTATAATAAATTAACAATATTCAGCTATAAAAACAGAACACATGAATATCATCATCATCACTAAAAAAGTGAGATTAAACCAACCAATACATTAGGTCATTGCTTTGAACTAAAAGAAGAATTTCAGCTGTGGAAACACTTGGGTAAAGCAGAAAAAAATTAACTTGAGAATATTTCCTCTCCAAAAGCAGAATGAAATGAAACCTTGCTAAATGAAGTATCTTTGGCTGATCATGCCAAGAACTTTTTTTCCCTTTTCTTCTCTTTTTCCAATCTGTGATTGTGAAGATAATCATCAAATTGGGAAATTAGATATATTTTAGACAAGATATGAAATGCAAGAGAGGACAAATATGAAACAAGAGTGATCTTCAAATAAAAAGTACATTGTGGTTTATGGAAGAAACAGACACAAGTTTGAATCTGTACTATTCACATTATTTAGTATAAAGTGTTATTTATTTTTAATAATATCAGTAAATGCTTAGCTAAAAAAGAGAAAAAGTTTATAGATATGAGTGGAAAAATGCAACATAAGTAATACTCCAATAAAAAAATAGACAATTAGAACAAGAAAATGAACACCATCTATACCCATGACTATGAAGAATACAATTTATGTACAAGTAATCTCAATACTTATTTGTATAAAGAATATAATTTTCTGGAATTATAGATTAAAGTATATGAAGAGAAATTGGAACAAATTGGGCACCATACTGCTATTTTCAATTTCTTTATAATATCTTAGCATTGAAAAATCTGAAATGAGAATGCAAGCAATAATATGGAACTAAAACGTTGCCATCTGAGATAGCAATTTATAAGATAAAATTAAAATATTTTGTAATTTGTGTG
This sequence comes from Molossus molossus, assembly GCF_014108415.1. Taxonomy (NCBI): domain Eukaryota; kingdom Metazoa; phylum Chordata; class Mammalia; order Chiroptera; family Molossidae; genus Molossus; species Molossus molossus. The sequence goes on from NW_023425350.1 coordinate 40,450,411, forward strand.
ATGATGATACTTTATTCTTTGCTTCCCAGTTATAATGTTTGAGTATATTAATTAAAATCTATAAATCCTTTTTTGACCTAACTTTCAAATAAGAATTTTATTGACAATTTCAGTAGCTACTGTCTCAGTAGGTTATAATTTTTCCATATTGAAATTATAAAATATCTAAAAACTATGATACCTCAATAAGAGTCATTGAGGGCGGAGGGTAGTGGAAGGAGATGATCTTAAAAGGGGCATGAAAGTCTTAGCCACAGCAATTAGACATGACAAAAAAATAAAGGGGATCCAAATTGGAAAGGAGAAAGTGAAACTGTCTTTATTTGCAGATGACAAGATATTTTACACAGAAAACCCTAATGACTCCATCAAAAATCTATTATACTTAATAAATGAATTTGGCAAAGTAGCAGGATACAAAATTAACTTTAAAATTGATGGCATTCTTATACGCAAATGATAAAATCACAGAAAGAGAAACTAAAAAAATCCCATTTACCATCGCAGGAAAAAAATTAAAATACCTAGGAATAAACTTAACCAAAGAAGAAAAGGACCTCTTCACAGAAAACTACAGGTCATTGAAAAAAGAAATAGAGGAAGATATAAAAACGTAGAAGTACATACCTTGTTTATAGATTGGAAGAATTAACATCATTAAAATGTCTATACTACCCAAAGCAATCTATAGATTCAATGCAATCCCCTTCAAAATACCAAAGACACATTTCACAGAACTAGAACAAACACTCCAAAAGTTTATATGGGACAAAAAACAAACAAACAAAATAAAAACCCTGAATAGCCACAGCAATCTTGAAAAAGAAGAACAAATTTGGAGGGATCACATTACCAGATTTTAGGTTATACTACAAAGACACTATAATCAAAACAGCCTGGTACTGGCACAAGAACAGGCATATAGACCAATGGAACAGAACAGAGAACACAGAAATTGACCCAGGACAATATGCTCAATTAATATTTGACAAAGGTGGCAAGAGCATACTGTGGAGTCAAGACAGTCTCTTCAATAAATGGTGTTAGGAAAATTGGACAGCTACTTGCAAAGAAATGAAGCTGGACCACCAACTTACACCATACATGAGAATAAACTCAAAATGGATAAAAGACTTAAATGTGACCCGTGAATCCATAAAAATTCTAAAAGACAATGCAGGCAACAAAATTTTAGACATTATATGCAGCAGACTTTTCACTGATACAACACCTAAGGCAAGAGAAACAAAGGGAAAAATGAACACATGAGACTATATCAAACTAAAAAGCTTCTGCACAGCAAAAGAAACAACCATCTAAACAGAAAGAGATCCCACTGTATGGGAGACCATAATCTAATCGCCAATGATGCATCAGATAAGGAATTGATTTCCAAAATATATGGAGTGCTCATACAACTCAACAAAAGGAAGACAAAGAATCCAATTAAAAAATGGGCAGAGGAGCTGAATGGACACCGCTCCAAAAAGGACATACAAATGGTCAAGAGACATATGAAGAAATGCTCAACATCACTAATCATCAGAGAGATGCAAAGTAAAACAACAATGAGGTATCACCTCACACCTGTCAGAATGGTTACCATGAACAAATCATCAAACAACAAGTGTGGCGAGGGTGTGGAGAAAAGAGGACTCTAGTACACTGCTGGTGGGAATGCAGAGTGGTCCAGCCACTGTGGAAAACACTATGGTGTTACCTCAAAAAATTAAAAATTGAACTGCCATTTGACCCAGTGATCCCACTTCTAGGAATATACCCTAAGAAACCTGAAACACCAATCAGAAAGAATATATGTACCCCTATGTTCATAGTAGCACCATTTACAATTGCTAAGATCTGGAAACAACCCAAGTGCCCATAAGTAGATGAGTGAATAAAAAAACTGTGGTACACGTACACAATAAAATACTATGTAGCTGTAAGAAAGATCTTTTATACTTTGAGATGGCATGGAAGAACCTGGAGAGTATTATTCTAAGCAAAACAAGCCAAGCAGAGAAAAATAAATATCACATGATCTCACTTATTTGTGGAATATAATGAACTAAACAAACCGATGAACAAAATTGACCCAGAGACATAGAGGTGGGGTACAGACTGACAAGCCTCAGAGGAAGGGGGGTTTGAGGGCAAGAGATAAACCACAGAATTTATATGCATATATGCATGAACCAATGAACATAGACAACAAAGCTGGGGCTGGGGTGGGGCGGCTGGGGAGGAGGGTATCAATGGGGGAAAAAGGAGAAACGTCTGTAACAAAAATTAATAAAACAATTTTTTTAAAAAGTTTTAAAATTTCTTTAAAAAAGGGGGGTCATGAGAGAACAACTTAGAGTGATGGAAATATCAAATAACTTCATTGTTTTGGTGGCAACATGTCTTTAAACATTTGCCAAACTCATTAACTGTACACTTAAAAAGGATGAATATTATTATTTGTAAATATTCATCAATAAAATTGACTTTAAAATATTGCAATATTTGTTTTTGAGCCCTAATACATAATAATATACTATTATTTTAATAAATTATCTAAAACTAATTTGTGTTTAAAAGGTCTCTACTTTGGTATTACTGTCAAGGAAACAAATATAAAAAATGTTTGACTAATTTAACAAATGTTAAAATTGTGATTTTTAAAATAACTAATGATATTGATAAAATAAAAGCTAAGATTGCATAGAATAAATAAATTATTGATAATTAATGAATTATATCAGTCTTAATTTATTAATTATCCAAACACCACTGACCTATTGATAACCCATTGATAATTAGATATCTAAAGAAATACAATAAAATCAAATTTATTTATAGTTGACATTTTGCCACCTTTTAGTCCACTAAAAATGGTATCTTAATACATAAATTTACATTTTTTCATTACATAGACATATTTTTCAGAACAGAAAATAGGAAATATTTGATGTATCAATAGTTTCAGTTTGATACTATTCTTTGCTGCCCAGTTATAATGTCTGAGTATATTATAATGTTTGAGTACCTTTTAGACAAAAGGTATTCTCATGCCACAGGTCTCACAAATTTTAGAGGTGGGTCTGAGACCCTCTTAATCTATAAGGCATCTATGAGTCTATTTATCAGTGATGTAATTGTGGTTCTGACATAAACAAAGAAACACGTTAGCCATTAGTGCTTCCAGAAACCAGAATGGACAAACTTCGTGGGCTCTGTATGCCATGTAACTAAAAGGGTTCAACTTCAGGTTCAGCAGTTGCCAGAGAAAGATGATTTAGAAGAGATTACTTGCATTAGAATAAGGTTGATAAATGACATTATACGGGTATTTTAAACACCAAACTACCTTCTGAATACATTAATATTTAATATTTATTCAGTACTAGATTCTGTGCTTAGATATTAACTCAAACTGTACACTTTTTTTTTTTGGTAGGACAAAAGTAAGTTTATTTACACCAATGAGCATGAGGGTAAAGCATTCGAAGTGGAACTTTACAAATTTGAAGGTAGGCGCCATGCTCTCTGTTTTATATATAAGGGAGCACAATGTGAGAAACATTAAATGATTCCCCCACAATTAGACTGCCATAATACAGTCTGGATTTGACTTCTGGTCTCTCAGCCTCCAATGACCCTGTGATTATTCATTACATAAAACTGCCTTTCATGTATTTCTCATTTTTAAAAGGATGTTTCCTCTAGAAGACATTGTAACAAATACTATCAACATCTTACCATATCCTCTGAGCACATGCCTATTCCCTGCATTCCAGCCCCCCTTCCAGCACATCTTCCACATCTAGCGCCTCCTGCATCTTACTGCCAGAGGAATGTCTCTGACCCAAGAACTGGTAGCTCTGTATGCATGGCTGACAGGTGAGCAATACCATGGAACTAAGGTTCCCTGGGAATAGCCTTCTGACCAATGACTGATGGGAATTACATGGAGAAGGCCTTACCTCTTAACATCTCCGGACAACAGGCCAACGCTCTAACCGCTGAGCCAAACCGGCCAGGGCCTTACCTCTTAACATCTCAACTGAAAAACTCTGAAGTATGTGTTTCCAGTGTTCCCCAGTAGAATTGAGCCCTCATCCATTTTTTTTTTCCAAAAAAAAAAAAAAAGATTAGTTTATCTTATATAATACAATAAATTATATAAATATAAAAATTTGATGTCATATTAAAGCATATTAATTAACTGACCCATTCATATCATACAGTTCTCAGAAAGCTGTGTAAAGCTATAGTGCTTCAAATGTTTATTTTCCTATTTCCAGTTTATAGAGTGTTCAGGCTGTTCAATATAGAATCCCCAATAATTCAAGTTAATATAACTAAAGAAAATATTTTATAATGTAAAATAGTTAAAGGTTGCTTAATTGAAAATATATAGTTGACTATAATTAAAAATAACTCTTCCATCTAACTTTGTAGGCCAAAGTCTGAAAAATAATAATAATTAAATGGTCATTCTCTTGTATTATAAGTGTTAAAGTATTTCAGATTTTTATTTCTTATATGCATAAAATCATTTACCTTTCAAATATTTGGTATTAAATAACTCTGCATGCTTTCAAGTAATCCTTAAATGTTAGTATAAATTAAATAGCTGAAAGTGTCTAGTGTAGTGCTCGATATAAGTGGGTGCTGACAATCATCACTTTCCTTCCCCCTTTTTTGATGATTAGTTATATTGTCAGTAAACTTAAAAAAAAAAATCATACTTAGAAAATGTGATTATGGCCAGGAAAAATGGCAGCGGAGTGAACGGGAGCTACACAGACTGTCTCCCAGAACCAAACTGGAATTACAACTATAACACAGACAAATTGACGGGAAAAAGCAACAGAAAAGCAGCTTGCGAGGACCATACAACGAGGGACACTGACTCCATCCCGGTAGGCTTGTGAAGGCGCGAGACGGGGGCTGGAATGCAGACTGGTGCAGCCACTGTGGAAAACACTATGGTGTTACCTCAAAAAATTAAAAATTGAACTTCCATTTGACCCAGTGATCCCACTTCTAGGAATATATCCTAAGAAGCCTGAAACACCAATCAGGAAGAATATATGTACCCCCATGTTCATAGCAGCACTATTTACAATTGCTAAGATCTGGAAACAGCCCAAGTGTCCATTAGTAGACGAATGGATAAAAAAGCAGTGGTACATATACACAATGGAGTACTATGCAGCTGTAAGAAAGAAAGATCTCTTATCCTTTGAGACTACATGGAGGGACCTGGAAAGTATTATCCTAAGTGAAAGAAGCCAAGCAGAAAAAGACAAATACCACATGATCTCACTTATATACAGAATATAATGAACATAACAGTCTGAGGAATACGGTTGACCCAGAAACATGGAAGTAGGGTACAGACTGACATCCCTCAGAAGAGGGGGTGGGGGGGTGGGAAGAGATAAACCAAAGAACTTATATGCATGTAAGCATGACCAATGGACATGGACAACTAAGCCAGGGATGGGGCTGGGGTGGGGTTGGGAGGGGGGTGTCAATGGGGTAAAAAAGGTAAAATATCTGTAACAAAAAAATAAATTAAAAAAATTAAAAAAAAATGTGATTATATAATTAACTATTTTGAATAAAATTATCTTCATATTCATAAGCTCAGAGATTTCAAGAAGAGAGGTACAAAAAGGATCAGAGGATTGTTGCAGTGGACACAGTAGTTTCTCCTGTTCCAGGAGATGATGTATGTATTGCTTGGAGACCTCAGGAGGTCTAGACAACAGCATAGGGACCTCACGTAGTTAGTTTGATGGAAGCTAGGTATGTTGGGAGGACTCCAGATGTACTGATCTTCCAGTTCTCAATGCCCAGTAACACACCTCCATACTGAAAAATGAATGTGTCTCTTGGTTAAAACTTATGTATTTATTTTTCACTAGACATTTTTAAATGTATTATTTTAATTGCTCATTTATCCATTTTCTATAAGTATGTTTGAAATGCTCACCTTGGGACTGAGCCCAGTGTTTTGTATGATAATTATATACTGTGTTTTGGGAACAACTTACTCTGTGGTAAGTTAATAGAATCATGAAAAACCAAGAGGTTCTGTGGACACAGAAATTTGGAGATGCTGTAATCAACAAATGTCAGTCATTCTGGTATTTAGAAATTGTAATGCACTGAGAGCAAGATATGAAACATCAGCAAAGGAGGAGGGGGATCGGTTTGGCTCAGCGGTTAGAGCATTGGCCTGTGGTCCAGAGAGGCCCGGGTTCGGTTCCTGCTAAGGGCATGTACCTCGGCTGCAGTTTGTCCCTGGCTCTGGTTGGGTCATGCGGGTGGCAACCACTCGATGTGTCCCTTTCACGTCAATGTTTCTCTCTCTCTCCTCCTCCTCTGTCTCCCTCCCGCTCTCTCTGAACAAAAAACAAAAAAATGTCCTTGGGTGAGGATAAAAAAAAAAAAAAAAGAAAGAAAGAAAAGGAAAACTGCACAGAATCAATATTGAATAAGAGTATCTCTCAAGACTTGTGTTCTACGTATCATACCTGTGGAAATCTGTACTAATGCTTGATCATAAGCTTTAGTGCAATGTGATAATTATCTTAGTTTCTAAAATGTTATTAATGAAGAAATGAAAAAGTAAATAGAAAAAATATATATTCTCCCTACCAAGTATACTACCAAAGAAATAATAAGATTACAGGCTGTGTCTCCATGCCCTCAAAATCCTCTAAAACTGGGATGGAAGGCCAAGTAAGAACAATGTTACCTTGATATACATTCTAACAGTACAGTGTGAAAAACATGGGAGGAGAAAGGGTAATAGAGTTAAGTGTCCAGTAAAATTTAATTATTAGCAAATAAAAAGGGTGATTATGAAATTTTGGGACTAAGAATATAAGCATACATTTAAATTAAAAGGAAAATAACAAAATCTTATAATTCTTACAATATAACATGATATTTACCCGAAGAAAGCTATAGTTTTTTAAGATATTTGCAGGATTTAAATGTTAATTGTTTTCATAAATGTTCCATGTGATGAATATTCAAGTTTAAGTAACTTTGGAAAGGAAATATACAGGATAAAACCAGTCAGGATATTATTTATTCCACTTCACATAATTCCATTCTACCTGATTGGAAGGGATTAGAAATGCATGTACTTTACTGATCCTCTTGGTGTGAAAAATGCACTTTTCCACATGGTAGGTACCTTATATACTTCCTTAGTTTTGGCTCCAGAAATTGTAAACAGCTCACTTTGGGGAAAAGCTACGTTGCACCAAAGAAAATGAATATCTCCATCTAATACTCCTTTCTATTAGATTTTTAACATTTTTAAATTTTAAGTTTATAGTATTAAGCTACCTAAAATATCTCAATAGACAGTATTTATGGTAGCTTTATTTTGCTTCTAGTTGTCACTGTATGAATACTATTAAAATTGAATTAAAGTGATAAAGAACAGTCAGATCTAATTTCAAAGAAATCACACAAGTGTTGATAACCACAGGAAGTCAGAATACTACACAAGCATCATGAAAAAGTAGAAGAAAGGGCTTCTTCTATCAAGTCATTGCTAATTTATTGGTATTACTAATTGGTGTTGACCTATTCCTTCTTTGTAATGTGAATACTTCACTCTTAGAATTTATTTCTCTACTCTAGACACCCTCCCCCCCCCCACACACACACATCTGTACCCTCCCCCAAAATGAAAAAAAGTAAATACACATGCACCAAGATGACAAGAGAAAGTCTAGAATCTCTACAAGGTAATATTTTTTTTCCAAGTATTAAAAACATCAAAAGGCTGGCCCTGGCCGGTTTGGCTCAGCGGTTGGAGCGCCGGCCTGCGGTACAGACCCGCTACGGGCACGTACCTCGGTTGCAGTTTGTCCCCGGCCCTGGTTGGTCGTGCGGGTGGCAGCCACTCAATGTGTCCCTTCACGTTGATGTTTCTCTCTCTCTCTCTCTTCCTCTCTCTCCCTCCTGCTCTATCTGCACAAAAAATGGAAAAATGTCCTCGGGTGAGGATAAAAAAAAAAAAAGGCTGAAGGTATAAATCCAGAAAATGATTATATATGTGAATGAAAGCAATGGATGAAATTGGTTGAGTGTTTTCTTTAAATTTTGGGGAAAATCTGCCTAACTAGTAGTGTAGAGGTGAAGAATAAGAAGCTGAGATCGCATCTGAAAATGAACAGCAGAGTTGATCAACAGGAAGAAAAAAGTACAAGTACGTAAGAAGGGCACTGACTATACCGAATTGAATTTTTTCTACTCTGACAGAGTAGAGCATTAAAAATATCACTCTTACAGATATTATTACTCTGATCACCATCACTACTAACTGCAGTTAATGTAAACAAAATAAACATGGAATCTCAGCACTAAATGATAGTTCTGCAAATCACATGTCACCATAATTCAGTACATTCTATATACTGAATGTATCACATAATTTATTATTTATTTCACATTTATTAGGCAACATTCTCCTTTTTTTCCAAATAGTTTTCTTTATTGATTTTAGAGAGAGAGGAAATGAGAGGGAGAGATAGAAACATTGATGAGAGAGAACCCTGATTGGCTGCCTCCTACATGCTCCCCACTGGAGATTGGGCCCACAATCTGGGCATGTGCCCTGACCAGGAATCAAACCAGTGACCTCTTGGTGCATGGGTTGATGCTCAACCAGTGAGCCACACCGGCCGTGCTAGGAAGCATTCTTATATACTTTCAAGTCAGAAGAAAACTGAGATGATTTAAGATTTCTAGTCTCTCGTCATTTGTAAGATTAAAGGTGTTTGTTTATTTGCCTATTTGTGGTTTTGCCTTCAATAAATTGATTTAATCAGTGGGGGAATATTTACATTCCTCAATGATTTTTTTACAGATGTGAGACCCAAAATGAACTTGACAGAAATTACAAAATAATAGTAGTAATTAACACATCAAATAGATTTACATATTTAATATTCACAACAACACTTTGAGGTGTGTATTGTTGTGGTATTCTCATTTCAGCTATGAGAAAGCTTAGGCACAGAATATATAAGCCTAGAAATCAAGCACGAAAAGAGAAATTAAAAAAAAAAAAGGTGAACTTAAATATTCCAGAAACAGATATTTAACCTATCAAACTGGCTTCTTCAAGTTACAGATAACTTCAGGAACATGTAAAATTTTGGAAAGCATCCTTATTAAATTTTCCCAGAATTGGAAGATGACTCTCGGGAAGGCACTCACAGTTTCCACACTAAGGCCTACGGCTTCTTGGCTGATTGCCGTAGGGCTCTGCCCTGCCCTGCCCTGTAGACACCACTATGAAATTCTCTGACCTTGCTTATGACAGTAGATGCTACACACAAAAAGGTCACGTGGGATCAAAAAGGCATTACTTTGCCTAAGATGAACTTTTATTTTCTTCTTTCTGATTAGTTTTCACTGGGCCCATTTCCCAGGAGTGGAGCATTTACCACAGCTATAGAAATCAAGAGAGTTAGAAGAGAGCTTTTTACCTCCTTTTCTGTTACTTAGAGGGAGATATCAGAGTAATTGTTTATAAACAAGACTAAAACGAATGGTCTATCCCACTGAGCCTACATGTGTTCATATTCTTTAGAGGCCTATCAAAGCAACATCTGACATCGTCGTGTCTGCAGTTTTTTTCTTTACCTTCCCAATTTCAGCATTGTGCATTCTTACCAGACAAAAGACAGGGAGTGTGCTAGCCTAGAAAAGAATGGATGAGACGACTTAAAATAAGGAAGTCATAATAATGCCCAAAGCTGAAGAAGTTAAAGGAGATCAAAACTGGCAGATGCTCATTACACTTTAGTATAATATTACAAAATTCAATAAATACAAAGACCGAAGAGAAAACAAGAAATGATAGGTAAAAGTGTATATTATTCTTTAAAATAACCTCGATGAACTGGAAACTAAAATAATAATGAATGTCCACAGTAATTGAACAATAAGATACTTTTGATCAGGATGAGTGGGGAGGTAGAGCCCTAGCGAAAAAGGGTAATGAGATTGGGTGTCGTGTTTGTTTGTTTGTTTGTTTGTTTGTTTGTTTGAATGCTGAGAGAGACTTGAACATAAAAGGCAGATAAAGACAGAGAGGAGGGTGATGGGGTTGTCACCCATAGCAGAGGTTTTGGATGGGAGGAGGGACATTATTCCCAAGAAAACCCAAGTGAAGCAGGGCAGCCTGATTGGATGAAGATGTACAGGAATGTTAGTGACAGTGAGACAATTAAGAGACTTCATACTTACTGGACTCAATAGTCATTAGGAAACAAGAGCCAGGGACATTCGCTGAAGGTGTGGCAGGGACATAAATGACCAGTTGAAGGAGAAGTTTCTAAGAAAACCTGAGCGCACAAGGCTGGATAATGAACGTATAATGACTTCAGGACAAACAATTATGAATCTTTGCCTTCAAGACTTAGCAACATGGGTTTAAGGACTGAAGACATGAACTGTTGGATTTATACAAGGTTGTTATTACTTTTCTAGACACAAGTGGGTATTTTGGGGTAATTTGTGCTCAATTCAATAAGGAAAATAAATGAGAAAAGATAAATGCAAAGTATCTGTAGCTTTGGCTTCTGTTGGAATGTGCTTCAGCAGCCATCCGTAAGGAGTGCCCCAACCTCTCTGAAATCACACCTTGTACCTACATAACTAATAAGCCAGAATCACAGGGTGATTATTTGCATGGGCACTGTGCTTGGTTTCAAGCCCTGCCTCTTTCCAGCTGTGTAATGTAGATCAGTTTCTAAATTGCTCAGTTTACTTACCTTTAGCATGAAAATAAAAATAATTGTCTTATCACATGAATATTCACTGAGCTAATACCTAAAACAGTGCCTGCCTGGTTACATTAAACATTCTATAAATGTTGATACTAATCAAACTTTATGACAGTCACTTTCTTAAATTCAATGCAATCTCCAAATGATGAAAGCAGAAAGTTAAACATATGCAAAGAATAAAGCCAGGAAATAATTATTTGATTTTTCTATTAATGTGATAAATAATATGTGGAGTATTCCACCTCTCAATTCCATTAACTACTGAATGAGAATAAGGTTCAGGTTTAATTTTTAAAAAGCAGCTAATTTGCTCCACTAGTGACAGAACCTATTAACTTATTGCCACTTACTCCATTTCTTTACACATGGACAAAATCTTAATTCAATGCTGAATATAGCTGTTCCAATGGCTAAGCGTTGTTTTATCATCAGCTCATTAGATCAGTTTTAAAATTTTCTGCTGAAATATGATGTTTAAATGGCAAAGGTCTGCATATGCTAGGTAGAGCAGGGTAGTGAAATTTGAAAAGAATGTTCTTTCTCTGCTAATCAGAAGTAATGAGGTGTTTAATTAAGAATGATTGGCACACCCTTATACCCATTCAGATGGCAAGAGAATAAGCGATCAATTCCTAAATGCCTGATGTTCCCCTCTGTTTCATTTGACCACTAGTCTTGGAAAAGCATGTGGTTCTATGGTGGGTTGAAGAGGTGACCTTGCAGTTGTGCTCTGAGTAATGGGACCAGCAACCCCAACAGCACCATTAGAAATGGAAAATTGCAGATCATATTTTAGAACTAACTAGACAGTCCTGTATTTCAACAAGATGACTGGGTATCTGCATGCAGGTTAGTTTGTGGAGCCCTGCATAGTGAAGAAGAAGCTCATACTTTCTGGGAAAGTGAAGGCTGAATTAAGGTCTCAGCATTGTGCCCTTTTCCATTCCTTTGGCTTCTGACTTACTAGAAAGACTGTTAAAGCAGATCTGAGAAATGTGAGAACAAGTCAGGAAGGCACTCCATCATACCTGCCTCCACATGACCTGTCTTTCCCCTGATCCAAGTAAAAAAGAGTCTTTGTGTTCACATATCCCCCTGACCTTTACTTTCCTCATAAAGTGATATATTTTTGGTTGAAGAAATAGGATGCTTAGGCTATGGGTACCAGTGCAACTCATCAATTTTAGCAACCACCGCTTTGAAACAAAATAATAAAATATGACTGAACCTACAGTTCAAAGACCAGGGATAATTTTTCCTATGACAAGAACATTTTTTAGACCCTCAAGTTTGTACTGGGTAATATGTGCTTTATCAATAAAGACAGTGGTTTCGTCAGGTTGTCAGCCAAGGGGATTTAAGAGAATAAGGAGGGATGGGACAACATAGCCCAAACATATTTGTTTAAAGTTATGAACTAAGAATTCCTTGTTTTATTTGTTTTACTGGCCTGGAAAATCTTCACTTTTAGTAGAGAAGAGGGAATAATGAATTTGGTTTTCAGAACAAGATTTGAGATTAGAATTGAACTTGAAACGGCACTAATCATTTCAAATGTCTTTTTAAATGATAAATCAACTCCTTATTTTGAAGTATTTCATAAAACTAAAGTCCCACAATGGAATGTGAACAAAATTTTTCTTCATCAAGTGCAAGTAGCATATGTCTGAAGTAATTTTTAAATGGTATTTTTCTCTTGGGGACCAGGGTCTTTAAATACAGCAAATAGTGGATTTCCTATTGCTCTACTGTATCAATTCCTAAAACTACATTATGTTATCTGTATTACTGTGAAGATGAATTAAACATTTTAAGATGCTAACCCATTTTTCTAGCCTTGATATATCTTCTGTGGATTAATTTCCATCTCAAAATACACTTTGAAACTCAAGGTTAAGAAACAATTTGAGAAAAACAAAGAAACCCAAGGTGAATAAGATTTAAAAAGTAGCATGATCATGAATAATTTGTAGTAGTTACTCTGCAGTTTTATTATCCTACCCATTGAGAATTTAGAAGTTAGATCATCAGACTTTAGGGAGTAAAGAAATATTGGAGAATTGGGGTTGAATGCTCACATTATAAGGTTAATCCAAACACTATACTACATGGTATTTGGGAGCAGTGCTCCTCAGCCCTGGGAGAAATGCAGAGTACAGACCCACTCTAGCCCAGCTGAATCAGAATCATTGTGGGGGGGGGGTGGGGGGTGGCCTATTCAACAATATTAAAAACAAACAAACAAAAAACTCTCCAGGTAACTACAGAGTTGAGATCTATTTCAATCTGTTGGAGGACATTTATGGACTTAGTAGTTGATGTATATAAAAGGTAATTCTAACTACACATTTCTAACAAGGAAAATTCTATCTATTTATTGTACATAATGTCTGGATATAAGTTTCAAGTGGGTAAAAGTCATCTTACAAGGCTGTGATAATAAAATCTCTTGGTAAGTGAAATACTGGTTTAATATATAAAAAGTACATCCTGATGAAATGTAAGGACACATTTCTTTTTGGGGAAATTACAAATGTCATTGTTTCTCACTAGTGCAATTAAAATTGTATTGCCTCTTAAACTTTATACAAGGGAGAATATAATCCTATAAATGTCCTTCTAAGAAAAATAGAACACAACTTTCAACTTACACTGCTCCACCCACAACATAAAAATATACAGCTGACCTTGAATAACATGGGGATGGGGAACATCAACCATTGTGCAGTCAAAACTCCACATACAACTTTTGACTGCCCCAAACTTGACTACTAATAACTTGCTGTTGACCAGAAGTCTTACTGATAACATAAAGTTAACACATATTTTGTATGGTATGTGCATTATATAGTGTATTCTTACAGTAAAGTAAGCTAGAAAAGAGAAAATGTTATTAATAAAATCATAAGGAAGATAAAATACATTTATAGTACTGTACACATTTATTGAAAACAATTCATGTATAAGTGGACCTGTGCAGTTCAAACCATGTTGTTCAAGGGTCAACTGTAACTGGAGTTCAGGATTTGAAAAAGAATTGTTATGTTTTGTTTGATGTTATGGTCATTACCTAAAATATTATTGTTTACTTTTTCTTATAATACTCAGGTTTTAAAATACCAGCAAGTTTCATACTGAAGCATTTTGGATGGTACTGAGCTGAGCTGTTGTCCCTATTTGTGGCTTAGTGAGTTATCCTACATGTTGAGGAGGCACTGGAGAAAATAAGTACTTCATTCATTAGTTTACCAACACGTTTTTTGAAACATAGCTTCTCTGAAAAGTGGGTTTCACTGATATGCATGCTAAAAGAAGTATTAGAAAGTACACACATTTGCAAAGAGATATAGACCTAAACTAAGTAAAGCGATATACACTTTATATTTAAAAACTGCTTTTAGGATTTAGAAAGGTAAACAAAGAAACAAAAAATCCCACTGGGATGAATTTTTCTTTTAAGACTGTAGCTTGTATATTCAATGCTAAATTAAAGTAACATAATAGTTTCATTGGTTTTGAATGACTTGAAGATATTGTCTGAAATTGGGTAGAGAGTACAAGGATTATTACTATTTTTTAAATAGGTCACAGTAGAATCCAATATCTCTAGTATAATTTAAAATATATAGACAAGGAAAGCATACAAAAAATTAAGAGGGGGATAGTAACTAAGATACATACAGATGAAAAGAATATATAAAAGAATGTAAATCATGTTCACTTATAGCCATTCCAAAATTACAGATCTAAAGAAAAAGAGGCTGAAGACCCTGGGCAAGAAAGAATACATGATGCCTTGGGAAAACTTTATTGGGCAGGAAGTGAGAGTGAGAGGCACTTGGATCTGAGGCAGTAGATTTAAAAGAAAATGGAGACCAAGGGAAGGAAAACAGGCAGCAAGACACTAATATCTTGACCGCTCATTTATGGGCTGCAGTCTTGGAAAGGAGACTAGACATATGCCAAGTGAATTTGAAGGGAAGTCGTTTACAGAGAAGTTTGCTCTGCTACTCTGTATGATGCTAGTATTGCTAGTATGACCACAAGAGTCTAACTGTTTGGGCCTGGGAGGGCAGCCACTCAGTCTTCCAGCTCTCATGGGTGTCCAGAGTTCTAAAATGCCCTGTAGAGAGTTGCAGAGGCATTTGATGCTGCTGAGTGATAAGCTAGTTAAGATGATACTGTGGCTCAAGGGAAGAAATCCTATAGCTGAGCTCCACTGGGTAGCACATTGGGTTTAAGATGAAGAAGGTGTCTAGCTATTCTTCAGAAAAGTTGAGCCAGGAGAGCTAAGGTGGTGCCTGACCGAGTTAGATGGTATCATGAACAGGTTACCAGCTGCAGAGAAAAGGTAGGTCCTGGGAGAGCAAGCAGTGACTGAAGAGGCAAGGGAACCCCTGCTGTGGAGGCCTGTAAGCTCCACCATCCGTCAGAGGTCCTCTACAGCAGGAGAAGAGCCACAGAACATTCAAAATCAAGAAGCTCAGTTATCCAAAGGAGTTTACTCAACCCCCAGGGACAAAAACACAACTGCACACCAAGTTTAAAGTTAAATTTTAAACAACTACCTATAAGGAGCACAGGGTTGGGGTGGGAATTTTGATGGTAGTGATAGCAGTAACAGAAATAAAAATGTATACCTGAGAGTGTGCAATGACTTCACCGGATATTTGTAATTATAGTTATCTTTCCACACTTCAGCTTCTGATAAAGTCTTAGTCATGAGAGAAGTGAAAGGTATCTGAATGTTGTCCCGATTTATTTCTTCTCCCTACTCATTTCACAAGTGGACTTTAACATTTGAGAGCTAGTAGTGGTGGTAACATATTTGCTTTTTATTGCTATAGCAACAGTGCTTCTCCTGAGACAAGGGCTATATATTTTTGGTTCCCTGTTTTGAAATTACATGTTTTCCAACAGATACAGCTTTATGATGATGATTTTCAACTTAATTGCCTCAAGCAATGTGTTTTGGACACTGTGCTATGCTGCCTGGATAGTCCCATTAGGATTGAAGAATAGTTTCACCCAATTTGGGGGAGTGCTGCTGTCAATCCTTCGGAAATTTGACTTCAATTTAAGAAAGCCTCCTTGTTCAAGGTCATGTCTCCATACTAGGCACAACCTAAATCCAGTGACTGCTTAATAAAAGATTTAAGACTTGGCTCATTACTCCAACTCAAAACAACTCTGAATATCCATTCCAGCTTCAGAGCTTGCAAGAGGTCAGCCAGAGCCCAACTTCTCCCTCTGCTCAAGCCTGATACATTTGCATTCCCCTCAGGGGTTAATTCGAAGACCACTGCCTACTAAATGCCCTGCATGAAAATCTCCACCTTAGAGTCTGCTTCACTGGCACCTTGACCCGCAACAGTTGCCCCTGGTAATAGACTGAGAGAGCAGATGGACTAGACAACTTGCTACCCAGCTGATAATGAGGCCAAGTCACTGGTGGTAGATGGAACTTGGACAGCTTCTGTAACAAGGTATCAGTGGTAATCTAGAGAGGTAAACGGATGAAATGAAATACACTAGCAGGTGCTTGAGAAGTATGGGAGAAATTCTATTTATAAGGACATTGGAATTGGATGCCTATTTCTGGGGGCAAACAAAGCTGTGCATTAAGAAAAAGAAAGACTGGGGGTTTAATTTTCAATTAAAAAGTACCTACGGTAGCTAGAAAAACTCCTTGGCAGTGTATAAGAGCTTCTATTCCCATATACTAAGAACAGAGAAGATTCAGGACTGGGACCAGGTGAGGGAAAGAGCACTTAACCCAGTCAAAGTTCATATGCCAAGTCAGAGCCCTGATAGGGGAAGAAAATGAGACCCTGTGATATGGGAGCAAGTAATTTGGGTTCATGCCTTTGAAATCTTGATTTCCCAGATCTTTGAACTCTTTTAGCCTTTAGAAATGGCCCATTTCTCTCTTTTAGAGGATAATGCTCCTGCTTGTCTTAAAGAAAACCTCTCTCCTGCAAGACCTCATGTACCGTCCTCGTGATCTGAACCTCTCTCTCCTCTGAGGAAACAGATCAATAAGTAGAGTTATGTCACACCATCATCTGGCCATGGAAATCTCAGGCTTGCTGAGAGAGAAAGAGTATATCCCAAGGAGCTGCAGGACCAAGGCAACTGGTCCTATAGAGGATCAGAAAATAAATGTGGAACTGAATTCAGAGAGAATTAACAATTATATAAGGGAGCATTATTGAGATAAGATAGCTGTTTTTGGAAAACATTCTGGCAAAAAATTTCCTTAAAAAGATGAAAGGAGATGGTGCTGGTATGTGTTGCTTAAAGAAAATGATGGCTGATGACAAGTGAAAAAAATTGCTATGGCAAATGACAGTCAAAGAGAAGAAATTTTCAGTTCAGAGAAATGGGCACACCACAGTAGATATATGATATAAGACTGGACAACTACCAGATAATTAATTTCTGCAGGCACCAGGAAGATACTTCATTTAACAAAGTAATAAGGAACATGCTGATGAGAAAGTCATCAGTGTTAGAGCCTCGGGCCTAAACTAGGATTGATGTGAAGAAAATGTTAGGGAACAAATCTCACTGATAAGAGTGCTACTGATAAGTTCTTAAAATAATGGAGTCTAGATAATGGCTCTTAACAGTTTAAAACAAAGTAGGCTTGATTCTCATGGGGAGCAGGGCTGGAATGACAATCAGAGGAGTGTGGCAAGCAGAGAGCCATAGATACAGCTAATATAATGCAGCTTTCTTGTGATCAAGGTAGATTTACATCTAACAAGGGTATTGCTCAATGTCCTGAACAACAACAATAATAACAAAAATCACAGAAGGATGATTAAGGAAGGAGACTTAAGGCAGCCATCCTAGTAAAATGTTGAAGCTCTTGTCAAACATCCAGATGTGAGCCAGTTTTCCAGCTTTGAACCCAGTGAATGAAAGACAGACTGAATTCTTACGAGTAAGTATTCTGAAGCTCTCCAGCTGTAATAATTACCCCGGCTATTCCCAAAGATACATACAGCCATTTATTTGAATAACCATACACTGAGGAAAGGGGAATACCCAAACATTCTGAGGACGGTTACACACAAGAACTAAAGAGACATGGATACCCAAGAACACAAATCACCTTCATAGTAGCCCTACAAAGGTCAGAACACATGGATTAGGTACACATGGTAAAGGTAGGAACCAGGTGTTAAATGGAATCCTGGTACAAGTTCAGCTCAAAATGTGTCCACTGGTTCCATGACTCAATGGAACCTTACCCAAATTCCAGGTGCATAATTTTAGTAAACATCTTTGGCAATTGGCACAACCCATAGATTAGTCCATTGGCCCAAAATATAAAATCAATCATGGTGGAAAAGGCAAAATGAAAGCCTTTGACACATCCTACCACCACTAACACAGACAAAGTATTGAGAATATTCCAGGTGAAATGGCAGAGATCAGTACCACCTTAACGATACAAGGAAGCAGAGGTAGCGTCTCTATCATATCTGCATTTATTTCACCATGCTGGCCCCCAAAACTCAAACAGATCCTGGAAAATATTATAGATGACCACTGCCTCAACTAAAAGGTACCCACAATTAAAGCTTGTGTGGAAGACACAGTGCCTTGGCTAGAGAACACTGACCTCATCTCATGTAGAGGATATTTAGCCACTGACCTCCCAAACCTGTTATTTTCCATCCCTATCAGAAAAGAACAGAAAGAAATAGTTAATACATTCAAGTGGAATGGACAACAGCATTCATTTTCAGTTGTGTAGGCAAGCTTTGCTAACTCTCCTACCCTTTGTTGTAATATGGTCTAAAGAAACCCAGACCATGTGTACATCCCGTAGAACATCAAAGCAGTTCATAATGTTGATGACATCATGCTGATAAACGTGTAGAAGCAGGAAATAACAAGAACAAAAAAAGGCTTGCTAAAACATGTGTGATCCAGGAGGTGGGAAATAAGCCCTTTGACGATTCACAGGTTTGCAGTCAGGGAATTTGTAGACGACTGGTGGTCCAGAGCATGCTGGAGCATTGCTTCTAAAGTATAGGAGAGATCACTTCATCTCACACCCCAACACAAAAAAGGAAGTTCAATCGGTGATAACTTGATAGGTTTACTTGGGATATGGAGGCAGCATATTCTACACCTGTCATCATATTCCAGAGCTAAACCACTCATATGATGACATAAAAAACTCCCAACTTTGAATGGGGCTCACATAGTCCAGTAGATTCTAAGCATAGGTAGTGTCTGTAGTAATAAAATATATCGTGTGGAGTTTATGGCATTCCTCAATATGTGAATCATAATATAGACTAAGAGGATTCTGAAGAAAAACCATCTGTATCAGACTTTTAATATACATTTAAATTTACATTAATTTTAATATATTTAAATTATTTAATATATTTATATTATACATTTTAATATAGATACAGATCTAGACCTAGATACAGTAAAAAATAAGTGTCTATACATAGATCAATATCCACATCTATATATCTATATTTAGCAGGTTCTGATTGGCCCCCTAATGCAGATATAAAAATCCCCTGATTAAAATTCAAAATCCCCCTAATTGACCATTGCTTCCACACTTGAGAACTTTTTACAGGTCTTTAAATGAAACTAATTCAAAGTTCTCACTTACAGAAATACTGGTGGTTTGTTAAACCCAAAAGCTGAGGTATATGAGGACCCCTGCATGAGGTGACTAGATGATCTATTAATGATGGCTGCTCAACCTGCAAATACTTATGCAAATGATCCCTCTGCATGGTCCTTCTACAAGCAACATGCAACTTCCTCTTCAGTGGTTCCACCTCTTGGTCCAGTAGCCTGACTCGTTGACCTTGAGATTCTATATCTTCTCTGTCTTTTTTTGTTGTTGTTGTTACAGATGTTTCTCCTTTTTTTCCCCATTGACATCCTCCTCCCCGTCCACCCCACCCCGTCCCCAGCTTTGTTGTCCGTGTCCATTGGTTATGCTTACTTGCATATAGTTCTGTGGTTTATCTCTTCCCTCCCCCCACTACCCCCTGTTCTGAGGATTGTCAATCTGTACCCTACTTCCACGTCCCTGGGACTACTCTATTCCTCAGACTGTTATATTCATTATATTCCACAAATGAGTGAGATCATGTGGTATTTGTTTTTTCTGTTTGGCTTGTTTCTCTTAGGAGGACATACAAATGGCCAAGAGACATATGAAGAAATGCTCAACATCACTAATCATCAGAGAGATGCAAATTAAAACAACAATGAGGTATCACCTCACACCTGTCAGAATGGCTGCCATCAACAAATCATCAAACAAGTGTGGCGAGGGTGTGGAGAAAAGGGGACTCTAGTACACTGCTGGTGGGAATGCAGAATAGTGCAGCCACTATGGAAAACACTACGATGTTACCTCAAAAAATTAAAAATTGAATTGCCACTTGACCCAGTGATCCCCCTTCTAGGAATATACCCTAAGAAGCCTGAAACACCAATCAGAAAGAATATATGTACCCCCATGTTCGTAGCAGCACTATTTACAATTGCTAAGATCTGGAAACAGCCCAAGTGTCCATCAGTAGACGAATGGATAAAAAAGCAGTGGTACATATACACAATGGAGTACTCTGCAGCTGTAAGAAAGAAAGATCTCTTATCCTTTGAGACAACATGGAGGGACCTGGAAAGTATTATCTTCTCTGTCTTTTCTCCTTAGTGCTTTGTCTACATCTCCATTTCTCTTTTTACATCAAAACTTTCTGCTTTTTATTCCCTCCATGTTCCTTCCAGTGCTGGATCTGGAAGTTATATCATTGTCTTCAGACAACTAGTGACCCTTTTATTTTATTTTAAGTCAAAGACTGATTATTCCTTAGAATCAGTTTCTCCAAACCTGCTACCTGCAGGGGAAGGAGAGACGTTTGTTTTCCATCATGGAGAAGCTTTCTCACTCCACTACCATGATCTTCCACAATGACTTAGATAGTTTTTAATATAGCCAATAAGATGGCTATAAAGCACAAGAAGTGTGGATGATCCCAGTCAGCTACACTTTTCCTCTAAAGAGCTGTTTCCATCACACTGATACCACATTCCAGAGTTTTCCTTCAGTCTTTAAACTTACAATTCTCTGTTCCTATCCAAAATAAAATTTTATATTATCCAGACTGTATTGAAAAAGATACTTGAGCAGTGAAAATATTCTAAGCTAGTTTTTCTGATACCTTTGCAGAGCCTCCCATTTTTCCATAACAAATATTATTTTCTAGTTCCTTTGCAGGGCAGAACTCCTCCTAGTGTGTCTCTTTTGTTTGTTTGTTTGTTTGTTTGCTTTTGGCCAAGCTAAGAGCTCAGATGAGAAGAGAAATCTCAAAGGCGTTTGGCAAAGCCCTGGTTCTTATTTGTATTTCTGTTTCTGTGGATCTATTCTTCCAATATATCTTCCATATATGTGTATATATGTACATATGTGTGTATGTACATGGGTATATATGTATTTATATATGTATATGTTTTTACATATGTATATAAATTTGTATATGCATATATATATTTACACAAGTAATCACTTTGGGTTTATAAAGAATGGAAATAGGCTGGTCTAAGTGCAGTGGAGTCTTATAACAAAGAATGAAACTAAATAGGAAATTATTTCTATTTATCTAATAATTTAAAGCAAAACACAAGAAGAGAATAAAAAGGCTAGGAAGAGAAGGTGGTAGGGTGCAGGAGACACAAAGGGTCCAAAGTGAGAGTGTCTGTTCATCTTGATTCTTCTCTTACTGTGGAGCATAATCATCTAGGTACTCACTCTTCAGCAACCAGTGGCATTATTTCTTTTCACTGATTATGACAAATTTTACAAACCTAGTCACTTAAAACAACACAAATTTATGATCTGACAGTTTTGGAGTTCAGAAGTCTAATGAGTCAGTAGAACTCCATTCCTTCTTGAGGCTCTAGAAGAGAATCCCTTTCCTTGTCATTTACCTGTTCTAGAGGCCACGGCATTGCATCACTCCACTCCCTTGGTCGCATAGCTGGCTCTGACACTCTCCTTTTGAAAAGACACTTGCAATTATATTGGGCTCACCTATGTAATCTATGGTAATTTTCTTATCTCAAGACCCTTAACTATATCTGCAAAGCTGTGTGAGGTAACACATTAATAGGCTTTGGAGATTAGTTTGTAAATATCTTTGGAAGCCATTATTCTGCCTAACATCCCCTCTCCCCATTCAGTATCTCAAGATAAGTCCTGTTTGACCTCCTGCACATGAGAAAGCTCTGAGGAGTTTTAATATATTTATTCTGGATCCTATCTTTAGAAACCCTGGTTTACTTGGTTTAGAGTTGAGGTCCGGGCATATACTTTGTTTTTTTTTAATATTCCCAATCGCATCAAAGTGAAGAACCATTTTCATTATATGCCATGGAATTATTCTCAATGGCTCTGGCATAGCTCTAATTCCCAAGAAAGAGCGAGTATTCAAATACAATCCAGTTTTCCCTCAATTACTTATTTATTCTAACTATCTTCACAAAAGCTCTCTCCACAGTCAATGTGCTAAAATAAGCTCATTCCTATATGTCCTTGGTTAAACATAAATTTTCAAGCCTAGTTTGGTCTTATGTTCTCTGCAAAACTGTAAATTTCTTAAAAGTGTTATCTTTGTCTTTTAAATTTCTACTTATTATTTACCCATTATTTCAGCTTACCTTACACCACTGCTTTGGCACCTTACAAAGGTTGACTTGTATCTTGGGTTGCTTTCCTGTACTCCTCAGACAGAGGAACCTAAAATGCTGGGTATAAGTCTTTGTTGCCACCATACATGGCTCACTTTCTTAAAATGTAAGTTTACTTTATTTAGAAAGAATAGTAAAAGTAATAATAAATTTCTCAAAATATTATTAAATTAAAATGATCTAAAGTAAAATTAGCATTGCATAACAAGCAAAAGAAATAGTAATATAAATCCCCCCCCCCCCCGCCTTCAGTGATCTTGATTAATACTATTGGGTCTATACAGAATCCTTTGGGGGAGAAAAATAGAGGTTTGGAAAGGTCATTTCTGTTCTTAGATTATGGGATAAGAGGCAAAGGAAATGAAGACCACGTGGACTAGCAGAGAGAACTTTGGTGAAACAAAGAATTGTAAAATATCAATCATTTCCTATTGGGCAGAGACTCAGTGGAGGTCTTCAGGAGAGTGGAGAACAGGGGCTCAACTCTTTGGCACCTACCTGCCTGTTTCTCTTCTCCTCACCTTCCTCTTGCGCCCCCTACCCCCACAACCTACTCTACTCTTTCTTTCTCTCAACTAAAGATAATTCTCCCTCCTCACACCCTATCCACTCAAGGAACTCAGATTTTCTTAAAAGCCACAAAAGTCATTTGTTAGTAGATAATCTCTGCTTTCATCCTTGCAAGAAGAATCTCTTTAGGGAAAAAGAAAACAAAACAAAATAATGGCTACATGCTTGGCAAAGAGAGAGAAAAACATACACAAATTAAAGTCTCAATAAACTCTGGCCACACATTATAAAACACTTCTCAGCAATACTCTCAGGTAGGTATCTTTATGAAATACAAACTGCTTGGTCCCCAAACATTTAGTGAGTGTGAATATAAATGAACCCACTTATAGAAAAGCTAGCTTGGTGACCTGGGGTCACTTCTCGGAGCCTCAGATTTCTCCTTTCCAAATGAGGATGTTAGGCCAGGTGATCTCTAAGGACCCTTCCAAGCCCCAAATCTCTCTTTTTATTATTGAAACTGTATGAAGAAAAACAGCTCAGTGGGGCAGCAACTTATAAAAAGTTTAACTTATTCCAGCCAGAGACTCTTCATCTTTGCAGGTTTTATGTCATGATGGGAACAGATGCCGTTCGATTTTGTAATTTGAATTTAATTGATTTACAGGCTTATGGTGCCCTGCAGTGTAGCGGCTTCTCCAAGTAGGAGAGAATTGCTACTCCAGAAGATCTTTAAATTCTCTGATATCAAATTAAGCTTATGTTTCATGCTGAAATCACAATTGCCTTCCTGACTTTCCGAAGGACTTGCCCTTGGCCTGATTCTCCTCTAGTCACTCTCTTGTCATGCTCTCTCCTGGAATCATCTGTCACCTCTTCTCAGAGAACTCTGAAATGTTTCTCCCCGCACTCCTCCCTCGAGGTCACCCTTCATTTTCATCTGCTGGCTGGACAGCTCCACTTTTAACAGTTTACATGCCATATTATTATTTTTTTTTTTTTTTTTAATCCTCACCCGAGGACATTTTTCCACTTTTTTGTTCAGGTAGAGTGGGAGGGAGAGAGAGGAACAGAGAGAGAGAAACATCGATGTGAAGGGACACATCGAGTGGCTGCCACCCGCACAACCGACCAGGGCCGGGGACAAACTGCAACCGAGGCACGTGCCCCTAGCGGGAACCGAACCCGGGTCTCTCAGGACCGCAGGCCGACGCTCTAACCGCTGAGCCAAACCGGCCAGGGCGTACATGCCATATTATTTTGTGTTAGTTTCAGGTGTACAGCACAGTGGTCAGACGATCATTCACTTCACAAAGTGCTCCGCCTGATATTTCCAGTACCCACCTGACACCATATCTAATTATTACAATGTTATTGACTGTATGCCTTATGTTGTACTTTGCATCCCCATGACTGTTCTGTAACTACCAATTTGTTCTTCTTAATCCCTTTACCTTTTCCACCCAGTTCCTCAACCTCCCCTTTCCCCTGGCAACTATCAGGCTGTTCTCTGTACCTATGAGTCTGTAATAAATGAACAATTTTGTTTGTTCATGTATTTTGGTCTTTAGATTCCACATATAAGTGAAATCATATGGCATTTGTCATTCTCTGACTGACTTATTTCACTTAGCATAATTCTCTCCAGGTCTATCGATGCTGTTGCAAAAGGTAAGATTTCCTTTGTTGTTTTTATGGCCGAGTAATATTCCATTGTATATATGTACCATCCCTTTTTTTTATCCATTCTTCTATTGATGGGCATTTCGGTTGCTGCCATATCTTGGGATTGTAAATGACATTGAAATAAATTGAACTAACAAGCAAAATAGAGATAGACTCGTGGAGAGCAAGCAGGCAGCTCTGGTTGGGGAGTTTTGGGAGGTGGAGAGATTGAACAAAAAAGAAAAAAAGAAGAAAGAACTTATAGACACAAACAACAGTAAGGTAATTGTTGGGAGGAGGGTGGTGGGTGGAGGTGGAAGAGGGTATAGAGGAGATAAATGGTGATGAGAAAAAGAAAGAAAAAAAAAGAAGAACATAGAGGCACATATATTCTTCTGAAATACTGTTTTGGGTTTCTTTGGATATATACCCAGAAGTGGAATCACTGGATCATAAGGCAGTTCCAATTTAATTTTTTGAGGACCCACCATACTGCTTTCCACAGTGGCTGCACCAGTCTGCATTCCCACCAACAGTGCACTAGGGTTCCCTTTTCTCCACACCCTCGCCAACACTTGTTTGCTGATTTATTGATGACAGCCATTCTGACAGGTGTGAGGCGATATCTCATTGTGGTTTTCATTCGCATTTCTTTGACAATTACTGACATTAAGCATCTTTTTATGTCTAATGGCCATCTGCATGTCCTCTTTAGAGAAGATAGACAGCTTCACTTTCATGATCCACAAGGACTAAAACTCAACATTTCAAAAACAGACTCACTCTGTTTCTCTTCATTTTACTAAGTCATATTTTGTGATTATTATTGGCATACTCTCAGTTGCTAAGGCTGGAAAACTTCTATTGTGTCAGAATCTTTCCCATGCCTTCCTGTCAGTAGTGGGGTTCTAGACGAGCACAGTTGCTAAGAGTACCAGCTCTGCATTGAAACAGGCTGGTTCAAATCTCAGCTGCCCTGTTCCCCAGCTGTGTGATCGTGGGCTTCAGCTACCGCTCTCCAATACTGAGCCAAGAGCCCTTCTCTTAGTGTTGTCATGAGGATAAAATTCAATACTGTACATGGAGTTCTTGGCACAGAGTGATCATCTAATAACTGAATGAGAATGGTTATCCTAGTTGAATTCCAAACTCCTCCATATTTCTTTAAAATCTCCATTCCCACTTGCACTAAGATATCACAAACTTTCTTTGTCTCACACATAACTTTTTCACTGGGTCCCTTTTTGTCATTTTAACCCACTAATTACAAAATCAGTGTCTGGATTTCCATTTTCTGCAGAATAGTTTCCTATTTTTTATTTCCTATTGAATTTAATCAAAATTTTTTAGTATTCATGAACATTCATGATCTGTATTGAATGTCCTTTTCCAGCCTTACTCACTACAGTTCCATTATCTGTAACTTAAATCCAAACAACTTTTAATGCTTGTTTTCTTCCAACCATTTGTGTAATTTGCCAATACTCTTATATTTACTCTTGCATGTTCTTCCTGCCAATATCTCCATACCCGGGAAGAAGCTCAAACACTACTTAGGTCTTTATATTCCTCATCATCTGGGTGTTTTTTCCCCTCTTTTTATTTCCCATACTTAGCTTGTCTTTTACTTATGATACTCATCTCCTTTCTTACTTTCATTCAAGTTGCTCATGTACCTAGCTCACCTTCCTTATTTAACTGCAAACTACTTCAGGAAAGGAACCATTTCATGTCATGTTTGTATACTCCAAATAGCTATTTCATTGGAAACATAAGTGGAAAAAATTCTTAAAGAATAAAGGAAAGAAAGATCATAGATAAGTAATGAATGGATAAATGAATAAATGAACTATCAGACAATATTTATCTAGCATGTACTTTATAAACAGAGAGGAAATTGGCAAAGCCAAGCAACAAAAGAATATTTGGGTAGGAGAAATTTTAAAAAGTGAAAATTAATTCAAGAAATCATAATGTAAATGCCACCACTGATAATGTGTGACAAATAGAGAAAAAGTCAACTAGGGTAATTAACATGGAGGGCTAAGCTTTCCATCTACCATGCATCAGGTTTGTTGTCTTAATCAAATATATAGATATAGATATAGATATAGATAGATATAGATATAGATACACACACACACACACACACACACACACTTATATATATGCCATTTTATTGTAATATAAAACACCTTGATACCTTGAATTGAACCATGGAGCAGTCTGATTAAATATTAAAAATACACTCTTTTATAGTACACTCTTTAACATAGTACACTCTTTTATAGTTTCCATGTGTTTTTATGTACATTGTCTCATTTTTAGTCTTCTTGATGTAGTATCAGTATTTTCTTTACTCAACAAAGGGATTTAAATATAAAAAATGATTAAGTTGCTCACCTACTTAATAATAATATAAGATCTGGGGCTCAAATCCAGAGTTTATAAATTGAAATCCAGATTCTTGTATTCTTTCATTCTTGCAACCCATATAGATAGTTTGTATTCAAATTTGGCAAACAGAATGACAAAACTGTATACCATTCCTCTAAAAATGTACTCCTCCTCTGATCAAGTCTGTTTCTAAATAAAATAGTAAGGTCAGTTTGTCAGGGCTGAATGTCAAGCTTTTACATGCTGCTCATGCTACCTCTGACAAGGAATAATGGCCCCTCTACAGATTTCTCACCAGAGTGTAACAAGCCCGGGATGGAGAATCTATGTGCCAACTTGTTCTGAGGAATTGTGTTGTTTTTCTATAATTTGTTTACTTTCTCCCTGGAGTCCATTATCTCTGGATGATTTTAGTTTTGAAAAGAAGGCAGAGGTAGCAGCAAGCATATGAATGTTTGCTGATAAATGCTGCTTTATTGTTCTGGAACACAAAAACATAATACACAGAGGAGCTGCATATTGTAATACTATGAAAAGAATCATTTAAAAAAAATAATATTGAGAAGTGAAAAAATATCGATTTAAGGTTTTTTTAGCCTGGGTGAGGCAGACAATAATTTATTAATAAATATAATCTGCTATATTTAAGATTATTTATTTAGTTGCCAAAAGAGCTGAAGTTTGAGTTAAAACTATTTATACATTTTTTCTCCCTGTTCTAAACGTGGAAGAGAAAATTAATTTTTACTGAGTTTATATAATCATAAATCATTATTTATATATTACTACAGAAAGCATCCAATCAAGATTACATGTAAAAGTCAGCATGTTAAATAAATAATTTGGAAATCTCAAAAAGTGGGAATGCATTCTAAATGCTCCACAATGCTTGCCTATCAAAATACCTACAAAAGACAGACAAAAACAAAACAAAACAAAACACAATTGCAAAGGAGTGAGGGGGAAATCAACCTGAAAGTAAACCTATTAGCAAACAGTTCAGCAGGTAGGCAATATATAAAACTGAATTTAAAATCACAACCAGTGAAAAGCATTTGTTTTATTCCTAAGAGGACTCTAAATTGCATAAACTGAAATTGCCAAAACTGAAAAGTCTTACTGGAAAACTCAGAGCTTCCTCCACCTTCTGTCTCTCAACTTACAGTCTTAAATCATCAATGACACGAGAATTGAACAATTATCACTCTCTTCCATTTTCACTCAGTAAGAAAAATACCTTCACACATGCCACATCCAATCAGTATCTTTCCATCTGTATTTGTCAGTAGATTGCAACACACAACTAGAAACTGAGTGTAGACTTGTGGTATTACTCGTATTTTGGGGGATGAGGGTCATGGAATGCTGATTTTTTATAAAGTTGCACAGTTAGGGAAGAACACAGAAATATAACAGAGTAGTGGATGATGGGAAGTATAGGTATCATTTGTGCAATCTGAGCAGTTTTTTAGTGATCAAATCTATCAGAAAAGAACTTTGCTGAAACCAGAAAGTGTACTGTACTAGAAGTCTGTTAAATAGTACACACCTGTTTTGAAGTATATCATACAAATAATTCTTCTATATTTTATTAATGCCAATATATAGTTAATAGTGACCAATGCTTAAGAAAAGTCCAAGTCTAAACTTGATGGCAAATATGGGTCTGGAATAAACCTCAGCTTTTTCAAGAGTCAGTACACAAGTAAAGGAAATAATCCTTAGTGAGACATGAAAAATATTTTAGTGCAATAAATTATTTAATACTATTCTCAATAGCTCACAAAATAAAAATACCACTGAAAATTATTTTTCAGGAACAATCCAAAGAAGAAATAGAATCCATTTGATATTCTCAACACGATGCTGTTCTACATGAACCACAAATAACACTTGCTCAGTCCTGTGCCTGGAACAAGTAAGCATTCAACAAATTTAACGACTCCATTATGTTTGGTATGGATGCACTAGGACTTTGAATATACAAGATCATGTCGTCTACAAATAGAGATACTTTTACTTCTTCTATCACAATTTAGATTCCTTTTATTTCTCTTACTGGCTTTATTGTCTGGCTATAAGCTCTAATATTATGCTGACTAGAATGGCACGAGTAAAACATCCTTGTCTTGTTCCTCAGCTTACGGAACTAGTTTACATTCTTTCACCATTGAATACGATGATAACTGTGGAATTTTAACAGCCATTCTTTAGCAGTTTGAGGGAATTTACTTCTATTCCTAGTTTGCTTAGAGTGTTTTGTTTTATCATGAAAAGGTGTTAGAGTTTATCAAATGTTTTTTGAGCATCTAGTGAGATGTTCATATAGGTTTTTTTTCTTAATCCTGTTAGTATGGCACATTACATTGATTGGTTTCCATAGGAAACAGTTTTGTACTTCTGGTATAAATCTTACTTGGATGTGATGTATAATTTTATTTATATGCTACTTAACTTGATTAGCTAGTATTTTGTGAGAATTTTCATGTCTACATTCAAAGGGGTAACTCTGTAGTTTTCTTTTCATTGTGATTTCCTTGGTTTTTGTTTTATAGTAATTTGGCCTTATTGAATGAGTTGGGCAGTGTTCCCTCTTTTTGCTTTGTGGAAGACTGAGAAAGATTGATGCTAATTCTCTAACCATTTGATATAATTCTACAGTGAAGTCTGATCCCAACCTTTTTTGTGGAAAACATTTGATTAATAAATTATTTCCTTATTTTTTACAGGTCAGTTCAGATAATCTATATTTTTAAAATTAGTTTCCAACAGAGATATGAAAAGATGCTCCACTTCATTAGCTATTTAGGAGATGCAAATCAAAACTACAATGAGATGCCACCTCATGCCTGTTAGAATGGTTATTATCAACAAGACAGATAATAACAAGTGGTAGAGAGGCTGCAGAGAAGAAAGAACCCTCATTCACTGCTAATGGGAATGTAAACAGTACAGCCATTGTGAAAAACAGTATGAAGGCTCCTCAAAAAATTAAGAAGAAAGTTACCGCATGACCCAGAAACCTTTCTTCTGGGTATCTATCCAAAAATTTTAAAAACATTTATTTAAAAAAATATATGCACCCCTATGTTCACTGAAGCATTATTCATGGCGGCCAAGACATGGAAACAACCAAAATGGGCTTTGATAGATGACTGAATAAAGAAGATATGGAACATATATACAATGGAATACTACTCAGCCATAAAAACAGATGCAAGACTGCCATTTGCAACAACATGAATGGATACTGAGAACATTATGCTCAGCGAAATAAGTCAGACTGAAAAAGTTATGAACCATATGATTTCACTCATATGAGCTATATAAAACTGAAAGCAAAACATGAACAAATAAGAAAAACAAAAACTCATGGACACAGACAACAGTATGGTGGTAGTAAAGGGTAAAGGGAATAAAATATATGGTGAAGGAGGAAGATTAGACTTTGGGTGATGGGCACACAATGCACTATACTGAAGCTGTATCATACAGTTGTACATTTGAAACCTATATAATTTTATTAACCAATGTGACCCAATAAGTTTAATTTAAAAATTTTAAAAGAAATCAGAAACCCATAATATCTTACTTATATCTTTCAGATATGTATTCAGACTCTAATTAAAAATTGAAAAGAAATCAGAAACCCATAATATCTTACTTATATCTTTCAGATATGTATTCAGACTCTAATTAAAAATTGATATTGTAACAGAAGTAAAATAGTTTCAGTAGTCATATATTTCATTTCATTTAGATAATCTAATTTATTAATGGAATATTATTAATTTTATTTCCTTATAATCCTTTGTATTTCCTTAAGGTTGGTAATAATGCCCCTTTTTGAAATTCCTCATTATAGTAATTGAAATCTCTCCTCTTCTCTCTCGTTGTCTCTCAAAGAACCAACTTTTGGTTTCATTGATTTTTCTCTATTGCTTCTATTCCTCATTTCATTAATGTTCCTTCTCACATTTTTTTTTTTTTTATCTTCACCCGAGGACATTATTCCATTTTTGTTCAGGTAGAGTGGGAGGGAGAGAGAGGAACAGAGAGAGAGAGAGAGAAACATCGACGTGAAGGGGCACATCGAGTGGCTGCCACCCGCACAACCGACCAGGGCCGGGGACAAACTGCAACCGAGGTACGTGCCCTTAGCGGGAACCGAACCCGGGTCTCTCAGGACCACAGGCCGACGCTCTAACCGCTGAGCCAAACCGGCCAGGGCCCTTCTCACATTTTTTATTCCTTCTTTACCATTGCTTGGGTTTAGTTTACTCTTCTATTTCTAGTTTCTCCAGGTGGAAGTTTAGGTTATTGATTTTAATCTCTTTTCTTTTTTAATCCAGGCATTTATAGCTATAAATTTTCATCTAAACACTGGTTTCTCTGCATCCCATATATTTTGGTATTTTATGCTTTATTTTATTATCTGTAAGTATTTTATAAATTTCCTTGGGATTTCCTCTTTGATCAATTAGTTATTTACTAGTGGATGATTTTACCTTAATTAGTTAGGCTAGGACAATTATTTAACGTGTGGTTTAATTTACATATATTTGTGAATTTTCCAAAGTTTCTTCTGTTACTGATTCATTTTATACCACCGTGGCCAGGGAATATACTGTTGTATTTCATTCCTTTTACATTTATTGAAACTTATTTTCTGGCATAAGATTTGATTTATCCTGGAGAATATTCCATGTGAACTTGAGAAGAAGGTATATTCTAACTTTGTTGGATGAATTGTTCTATAGATCTTTGTTATTTCTGGTTGGTTATAGTGTTCTTCAAGTCTATTTATTTGCTGATTTTGTGTCTAATTGGTCTTTCCATTATTGAAAGTGGGTATTAAAGTTTCCAAGTACTATATCTGAACTGTGTATTCATCCTTTCAATTCTGTGAGTCTTTGGTTCACGTGTTTTGGTTTCTGTTAGGTGCATACAGCGGTGGGCAAAAGTATTTTTACAGTTGTTTGTATGAAAAAGGCATGCAGATTATGATTATTATAATAGCTTTATTAAATCAAAGAATAGCACAATGACACAGTGAACTTAGGTACTATCTCATAAGTGCAGAAATTGCCAGCCTTCATTATTTACTTATTGTAATCTACTTGCTATACTCAAACACATTTTGCAGAGTTGTGTACTCACAACTGTAAACCTACTTATGTCTTTTGCCTTTCTCTCTCTCTCTCTCTCAAAATATATATTTGTTTGCAATATACTAGATCAACACACAAAAGTCAGTTGTTTTTCTCTATACTAGCAACCAACAATTTGAAACTGAAAAATATTAAAATTCTATATACAGTAGCATTAAAAAGAATACAATCCTAAGAAATAAATATAACAAATAAGTACAAAAGTTGTACACTGAAACCACAGGACATCATTTAAATAAATTAAAGAACACCTAAATAAATAGAAAGATATCTCATGTTTATGGATTGGAAGATTTAATTTTTTAAGATGTCAATACTACCCAAATTGATCTCCAGATCCAATATCATCACTGTCAAAATTCCAAAGTTAGAACTCTCTTACTTCCCAATTTTAAAACTTATTAAAAAGTGACTGTAGTCATAATAGTGTAGTACTTCATAAGGATAAACATATTAATAGATGGAATATAATTTAGAGTTTAGAAATAAACCTTAACATTTGTGGCCAATTGATTTTTGTCAGTAGTGCTAAGACCATTCTATGGAAAAACAGTCTTTTCGACAAATGACACTGAGAAAACTGGATAGCTATACACAAAAGAATTAATTTTCATCCCTACCTCACACCATGTACAAGAATTAACTAAAAAGAAATTAAACATATACATTTAAAAGCTAACACTATACTATTACAAACAAATAGCTTATGTATAAATCTTCACAAACTTGGATCAGATAACTGTTTCTTCAATTAAAAAACTCACAAAAAGGAAGAAAATACTTGCAAATAATATCTGACAAGGCCCTACTACCTTAACTCAACAACACAAGAATAACTCAATAAAAAATGGAGAAATATTTAAATGAATATTTCTCCAAAGAAGGTATACAATGTCCACTAAGCACTTGATAAGATGCTCAACATCATTAGTCATTAGGGAATAGGCAATCAATGCACAATGAGATACATCTTCATATCCACTGACATGACTATAAAAAAACAGACAATAACAATTATTGATAAAAGCTTACAAACTTCTAGTTATAAAATGAATAATTTCTGGGCATATATGTACAGAATAGTGTCTATAGTTGACAATACCATGTTCCCTACTTGAAAGTTGCTAAGATAATACATCTTAGTCTTGCCACAAAAAAAACGAGCAGTATCTTTTTTAATTTTTGAGGAAACACCATATTGTTTTCATAGTGGTACAGTTACACATTGGAATACTGTGCAGATGTAAGAAAGAAAGGTCTCTTACCCTTTGAGACAATATGGAGGGACCTGGAGAGTACTATGCTAAGCAAAATAAGCCAGTCAGAGAAAGACAAGTACCACATGATCTCACTTATTTATGGAACATAATGAACATAATAAGCTGTTGACCAAAAGAGATCCAAAGTCATGGAAGTAGGGAACAGACTAACAAACCTCAGAGGGATGGGGGCTGGGAAGGATGGGGAGAGATAAATCAAAATACTTATATGCATATATGCACAACCAATGAACACAAACATTAGGTTGCAGGAAGCAGGAGGGGGTGGGAGCAGGAAGGAGCCAATCAATGGGGAAAAAAGAGGGACATCTGTAATACTTTCAACAACAACAATAAAAGAAGTGGTATCTGTGTGAGGTGATGGATGTGTTAACTAAACTTATTACAATCATTTTTTCACAATATGTATATCAAATAATCATATTGTACACCATAAATTACACAATGTTATGACATTTATATCTCAATAAACCTGAAAAAATTGTTGATTAGTAGTTATTACTTTCCCATATAATAATGCTAGAATCTTAGAATATTTTATTCTACTTGTCCTTGAATAGTATGTTATTTTTATCATCTATTCAAATTCTTGTACTTTATTTGTTTTAAATACAATAATTTTTGTATGTTTACTTAACCATTTATATTTTAACTAGTTTTAATTCTATCTTTACCACCTCTATTTTAAGGTCCTTAAAAAGACAGAATCATGAAATTCTTATACTTTAAACCACAAAATATATTATTTTCTTCATTCAATATTCATTTCTATATACCCACATGATTACCATTTCTGTGACTCTTGTTCTCCCCATATTTATGCTGAGAAACTCATTTTTTCAAAACATTTACATCACCATCATATTTTAATATAATTTTTACTAATTTTTATTGCATGAATAAACACCATATGGATAGAAGCATGGATATGGATATATTCATTCTAAAATTTATGTACACTGGGTAGTTTCCAACTGTGAGCTAATATAAAGAGTGACTTCTGAGTCCCTGAAAAGCCTGTACAATTCTAGTGAGATAGAACCCCAGCTGAGGATGATAATAAAAGAACCCTATCTACCCACAAATCAAGAATTTATCTTACTAAGAGTCAGCAAGTTTTATTATTGTTTGGGTTATATTTTGGGCTTTAGTTTATTTGTAAGTGTAACTCATAAAAAAAAGCATGATAATAGGGCTTAATAAATATTAATGTCTTCAGATATTAATTTTTAAGATAATTTAATTTGGGGACTTTAATTTATACCAAGCACTTCATAATGAAAAAGAATTTATACTCGTATTTAAGACATATCTTTGTTGCCATTCTTATGTATGTGTCCAAATTTATTTAATTTTTGAAGTATCTTTATTTAATATATTGACTAATTTTGGTTGAGCTATAATGAACTATGCCTTTGAACCTAATTTGTGGTGAGAGAAAGAATATGGAGTTGAATTTTCAGCCATATGTATAAGTGCCTTTGGAGATTATTAAATTAAGATACTGTTCTAATACATGTGTCCTGGGAACTCTAAAATCTCCACCACAAGCTAGTTGCCCCAAAAAGATATGTAAAGCAACTGTAGGTGGGAAAAGGGGTTAGTAGAGTGCAACTCATGACTTCTTGTTCTGAGAGAGACAAGACTAACTTTGATTAAGAATGAGTTTAATGGGTAAGCCCACTGAGAAAGGAACAACACACACGCAAATGCTGACTTAGGAAGGAATCTCTTTCCTCTAACGTTATGATATCATTTGAAGAGAGCCACACTAGGGTAACAATTTAAGCCTTTTTTAAAAATTCACTTCTTCCTAATGACGGATTTGGTGATGTGTGTTAGAATTATTATAGGACATCCAAAGATGTTCCACATTCTAATCCTGGGAATTTGGGAATATGTTGCCCTATATATGTCACAGGGTACTTTTGGAAATGATTAAATTAAAGACTGTGAGATGGGGAGAGCATCCTGGAGTATTTGGGTGAGACTAATGTTATCACAAGGGTCTTTATACAGGGAGGCAAGAGAGTCAGAGAGGGACTAGTCAGTGTGATAAGAGGTAGCGGCTGGAGTGATGAGTTTATGATGTTGAAGGAAAGTAGAAAGACCCAAGGAATGCGAATGGCTTAAAGAAGCTAGAAAAGGCAAAAGGATATGTGCTCTCCTCCAGAGCCTCCATAAGGAATGCTGCCCTACTAAAACCTTGATTTCAGGACCTCTGAATTCCAGAACTGAAAGATAATAAATATGTGATGTTTTAAGCTAATAAGTTTGTGGTTATTTTTATAGAAATAACTGATACAGAAGAAAGTATTACATTTGTCCCCTCCTTCCTCTTTCTCCTTTTTTTTTTTTTCCTTTTTGCGTCTGCCTGCCTGCTGAGGGCATACATTTGTTCTGCTATTTTATAACATATATTGTTCGGACAAATGACCCTTGAAACCAATGATTTTTTTTAAACCCTGCAAGGGACAGGGACTGGATAAGTGTGTCCAATTTAGGGTTAAAATATTAGCAAACGTTTTGGCTAACAGATTAATGCTATGCTCTTCAACATAGGCAACATAAATAACAAATTGATTTTTATATACATCCATTTAATTCTAATATCTCTTCCTTACTTGTTTCCAATTCAGAAAGGTGAAAAGTTCATGCTGTATATTAGCTCTCTCAAGTTCCTGCAATAACTTTTGGGGTTAGCTAACTGTTTCCTAACTGGTGACTTTGGGCCAGTCACTCAACCCATCTGCATCTCTTTGTCCTTATCTCTAAAATGTAACTAACAGTACTTTCATCTCAGGGTTGTTCTAATGATTAAATACATGAATGTTGTAAAGTGCTTAAATCAGTGTCTGCCATGTAGTAAGTAGTTTATCGATGTTAACAACTGCTCCTACAGTCACACATGCGCTAAGTTCTCAGTCTAAATGTGACTGAAGAATGATTCCCTTTAGCACCAAATATTTTTAAATCGCTAAATCTCTCAGAAATGCTTTCATTTTATAAAATGTTTCGAATAGATCTTTTCCCACCTGCCAATTAGGCTCACTTGAGGGGAAAAGGAAAATCAAAAAGTGTCCAGCCTGAAAGAAGACTATCCAGGTTTTGCTTCCTCTTCACTCTCATAAATGCTCAGTCTGCCTTGGAAATAGCGATTCCCTGGAAAGAGACCATTTTAGCTTTGAGTATGTGAAAAAAAAAAGGCAGCAAAAAAGCTAAATCTAGCTAACAAATCATACCAGGAGAAAATATTTTGGAAAGAAAAGAAGCCAAGGTTTTTCATATAGCCATGAGTTCATTCATTCATGTTCTAAAATACTAAGTGATGCATTTAACAAAATCAGTTATCTGCTTAAGTAATAGAAACGCTTACTTTTCTATTTTTACCTTGTTTATTGACATAGCAATTTAAAAATCATGAGATAGAGGTCCTATTGTAATCATTCTAATTATGATTTTAAAGTAGTATTGAACACAGTGTGACAAATAAGTTGCTCCTGCCCAGCAAGTCTGGGTAAACTTGTTAAAGAGCAGGCTGTCTTAAAACAGTGTAATTTCTCTGGATAGCTGTCTCTCTGCATATAAATCATAGATGTTTATCAACCTTCTTTGTCCTTGTCATGCTGACACTACAGATAGCATAGTATAATATACATATTCTAGGTCTTAGCATTGCTTGAGAGTGAATTACAGATCTGGAAGGACCTCACAGGGTCATGTTAAGTACAGCAGTTCTTTTATTTTGTCTTTAGCTCTTGCCTTAGGAAAAAACTTTTTCAACAATTTATATTTCTCCTTTTTGCACTCAGTACTTGACAGGACGTCAGGAAATAAGCACTGATCTCTCTATATATCTATAAACAGGACTCTGGATCCTATCTTACAACTAAGAATTTAAATAATCTCAGCAGACTTTTCAATACAAGTTCAGGAATTTAGTTTATTATATACTCTAGAAATGATACCTTTATCCAGTTATTGTTTTAATATAATCTTTTTGAGGATTTAGCTCAGTATAACAAATTCTTAAGAGACTTGCCAGATTTGAGATGGTGCTGTAATTATTTGTTCTATTCAAAATTAATTCAAATAGGAGACTATCTGCAGAACTTTTCTCATTGATACAAAGTAACAAAACAATATAACAATGTTGGTGACAGTTGACAGTGACTGACAGCCAGCCTCTGTACTTGGGTAATTGAAGTGAATGTTTGTGGATGGGATACATTAAATATAAGTGGCAATCCATTTCCTCTTTTGGGGGACTCAAATCTCAAATGCTCTTCCTTACATTGAGCAGTTGCAAAATATGTTAGACATCTCTTTTCCCTCCTTTCTCATCTATCAACCTCACTCGCACATTCAATGTTTGAGAATTGCAGCAATTCCCAAAGCATTTGTGAAGTCAAGGTCATGTCAACATCCATATGAACAGGACAGGTGAGTTGTGAGCAGTTCTCTGAAGAATATAAGGTGGTAAATTTATTTGTTGAAATAAACTGGCACTTGCTTCTGATGAGTTCAACTCTGATTAAAATGATGTTTAACTGATGAAAGGAT
Organism: Molossus molossus; assembly: GCF_014108415.1. NCBI lineage: Eukaryota > Metazoa > Chordata > Mammalia > Chiroptera > Molossidae > Molossus > Molossus molossus. The sequence continues at coordinate 40,488,565 of NW_023425350.1, forward strand.
TATTTAACGGCTCAAATGAGGTCCACTACCTAAAGTAATATTTTCTCCTCATTTGGCTCTACTTTTCTTTCTGTTTCACATGCTCTGAAGTTAAAGACTCGGGCCCTTTCACTTTAAGTCAGTTTGCTGCAGCTGGTGTTAATTTGAGATTTTTTTCAAAATTTTTATAATTTTTCAAGGTTTTTTAATAAAGAATTTACCTTTCATTGGCATGACATGGTTTATCAGTAAAGTTCAGAGACACAGCAATGCATTGAACTTCCACTTCCATCAACGCATGTTTATTCAGCAGAATCAGGAAGCAATCCTGCAGGTAGGTCTCCTGAGTAGTAGGGCAGTTTATTTCAAGTATCGTTTCCCTGCTTAAATGGAGCAGTTTTGCATAGCAAATCCTGTTTTTGCTAAGATGGGCTTTGGTTACAGAGTTTCAGAGAAAGCTACCGGACAGTATTTTTGCTACAGTTGAACTGAACATTCCAAGTCTTTGCATTTATGAAACTGAAAATAATAATACTATTATTATAGCATAAAAGTAATACTAGATAATTAACCAGCTAGTAAAGACTGGATATAATTGCAGAATTTGCAAATATGAAATCTCCTCATTTTCATATACTGACTCCAATTAACGCAGCTGGTGACTGCTAATTCAGTCTTTGTCTTCACTCTAATGTCTGCCTCCTTATTGCCATATATATATTCCAATATGATGGTAGTTTCAACTTCTTAGACTCTACGATCCTTGACTGCATCAACATATATGGGATGGCATGGCACAACTTAAACCTTAGGATCATCTAGAAAGCCCAACCTCACTCTGTGACATAGCCTTTCATTATTCTCCTTTCTCTACATTTATTATAGTTTTTGTATACAGGATAATGCCCATCACTGCTTAAATGCATGCAAACTCATATCATGGACAGTCAACTTTAAAGCAGTTATGTTTGTTAATTTCCATATATATGTTAGATACATAGTGCTTAGGATACATGGTTGTGATCTCTTAGTTTTTGAATTCTGTGTTATTCACTGAAACAACCTAACATTTATTTGTGTAACACTTTTCAATCCACTAGAAATAGCCTATTTTCTTTCCATGATAAATGCTTTCCTTCGAATATTATTGCTGAGTTTCAAAGAAGAAACATAATGTTGCTCTGGATGTGCTTTTGCCTTTCAAAAGTAGCAACTGATGCTATATCCATGTCTGGAAATGGTACAGCCTCACAACTACCATTTAAGGACTCGGTATTCAATCAGCCAGCTGGTTTTGCTATTCACTAGTTGGGTAGCCTCAGGCAAGTTACTTAACTTCTCAGTACAACATTGGGATAGTAGTGCCTCTTTCACAGTCTTTGGGAGGATTAATATATCTTAATATATGTAAGGTGTTTTGAATAGTGCAGAGAACATAAGTGCTCAATAAATATTAGTTAATATTAAGTTAAAAAATAGATAAAAATATGAACCAGAGACATATTCCAACTTCTATATTTTCTCCTTTGCACCACTTCAAGAAGGAGCTTTAAATCAGATAATTTGGTTCAAAATTTCTTCTTTTCAACATATGTAAGTTGTGGGCAATGACTCTATTCTGCATTTTTATTTCACTGAGAACACACTTTGTTTCTTTATTCTTATCCAGCTTACAGACAAAACAGTTAGGGCTGAGGAGAAGGGAGGAGGAATAATTTCCCACAGATCAAGTCAGAACTAAGTATTTTAACAAGTTGTCCGTGAAAGGGCTATTTATTACCACGGAAAAGTTACAGCTGAGTTCATAGTCCTAGGCATGGTCAGTGACATGCAGGGACTAGAAAAGGAAGGTAGGTACTGCAGATCGTGACATTTGTATTTAAAGCTAGATGTAAACCGTAACATCTGCAGCTGTCAAGGCAAAAACTAATCAGAGCATTCAAGCAAAAGTGATAGCAGTCTTGGTAATTTTAAAAAATTTTATCTTTATTGTTGAAAATATTACAGATGTTCCCGTTTTCCCCCCATTGACACCCTTTCCCCACCCCGTTCCCACCGCGCGCGCACGCACACACACACACACACACACACACCATCTCACTGGACTGTTGTCTGTGTCCATTGGTTATGCATATAAGTTCTTTGGTTTATCTCTTACTGCCCCTCCACCCCCTTCTCTCTGAGGTTTGGCAGTCTGTTCCCTACTTCCATGTCTCTGGATCTATTTTGTTTATCAGCTTATTTTGTTCATTATATTTCACAAGTAAGTAAAATCATATGATATTTGTCTTTCTCTGACTGGCTTATTTCACTTAGTATAATACTCTACAAATCCCTCCATGTCATCTCAAAGTGTAAGAGAACCTTCTTTCTTACAGCTGCATAGTATTCCACTGTGTAAATGTTCCACAGGTTTTTTATCCACTCATCTACTGATGGACATTTGGGCTATTTCCAGATCTTAGCTATTGTAAATAGTACTGCTATGAACAGAGAGGTTCATATACTCTTTCTGACTAATGTTTCAGGCTTCTTGGGATATATTCCTAGAAGTGGGATCATTGGGTCAAATGACAGTTTCATTTTTGATTTTTGGAGAAAACACTATATTGTTTTCCATAGTGGCTGCACCAGTCTGCATTCCCACCAGCAGTGTGCTAGATTCCTCTTTTCTCCACAACCTTGCCAGCATTTGTTGTTTGATGATTTGTTGATTGTAACCATTCTGGCAGGTAGGAGGTGGTATCTCATAGTTGTTTTCATTTGCATCTCTCTGATAATTAGTGATGTTGAGCATTTTTTCATATGTCTCTTGGCCATTTGTATGTCTCCTTTGGTAATGTTAAAGTAATTAAACAAGGAGGCCATTAGACTGAGGTGGCTCTGATGTCTTGGGAGACTATGGAAGCAAACCAAAACCTAAGTCAGAGTCAATGCACTGGAATCCAAGAAAATTAAATTTAAGAATAACCAATCATCAGCAGTCAACTAAGTTTTCTCAAATAAGGCAACCACTAATACTCTGGTTTCTTTTCATATCACATACATATTTCACCTTTTTAAAAAAAATTTTTTTTTACCAAATAAGGTAACTATTTAAGCTATAGGGAATCAAAGATTGCTTTGCTTTGCTTCTGCATCTTCTTTAGGAAAACCTGTGGCTGACTCCTATCAATGGTGTGTTCCTAATCACTTCCGGTTTGGCCCTTCCCAATTGCAATCCATGTTTGCTTAAATAAACTTTTCAAAATTTTAACATGACTCAGTTTTTATTTTAACAGTAACCACTAGTCACTCAGAAATGTTTCCCTGCTATCATTATTAAAGCTGTTATGTTTTAAAAAAAAATACCAAGTTGTTATGCAAAAAAACTAAAACTCTAAATTGCTTTCCTTTGGAAATAATAGGGAAGCTGACTAAAAAAATAAATATATTCGTGAGTCTAGTTCAAACATTAGTCACAAAGTTATTCTTTCTTTTTCTGTTGTAGGTGAAATCAGAGCGCAAATTGACTGATGTGCTTGCTTTAGGCAAAATGCTTTATTAAGTCAGGTGGACTTGATCCAATAAAGCATTGCCATATATAGATGTTGTTTCTCAAAATGAGTCTGATTTCTTCTACAAGTAAAATGTATAAAAGTGAGCATGATTAAATGTATATGAATAGTATGTTCTTCACCCATTTGTGCCTTTTACTTTCAAAAGAATGTTTTTTATGCATATGTGCAGCCAACTTTATGTCCATTATTATTCCAGGACAATATATCATATATTGAACTGGATATCAAATTGATTAGATTTTTGAGTCCATTATGACAGTTTTATTGATATATAATTCACATGCCATAGACTTCAGTGATTTTTAGTATATTCACAGATATGCAAAAAAAGTTAATTTTATAATATCCCAATCAACTAAGAAAAATTCCAAACCATGTAGTTATTACTCCTCCCTAACTTATCCTATCATACATCTCAACCATAAGCAACCAGTCATCTTTCTGTCTCTACAGATTTTACTCTTCTGTGAATTTCATGTAAATGGAATCATGATATATGGATTTCCATGACTGGCTTCTTTCACTGAGCATAATGTTTTCAAAGTATAAACCATGTTATACCATGTATCAGTAATCCATTACTGTTTTGTGGCCAAATAATATTCCATTGCATGGTTCTATAATTTTTGTATATCTACAAATTAATGGGTTGTTTCCAACTTTTGGCTATTAGGAATAAATAATGCTGTTGTAAACATTTATGTGCAAGTGTTTTGGTGGACATATGTTTTATTTCTCTTGGGTATATACAAAAGAGTGGAATTGTTGGGTCATATGGTAATTTTAAGTTTAACAATTTGAGGAGCTGCCAGAACATTTTCCAAAGAAGCTGCACTATTTTATATTCCAACCAGCCTGAGGGTTCCAATTTCTTCATATCCTCACCAATATTTGTTATATTCTACCTTTTTTTTGTTTTAGCCATCCTAGTGAGTGTGAAGTAGTAGCTCATTGTGAATTTGATTTGCATTTCTCTGATGATTAATGATGTCAAGAATCTTTTCTTATGCCAATGTCTTGTTTGAGAAATATCTATTCAGACTCTGTGCTCATTTTTATACTGAATTATTTGTATCTTTTATATTTAGTTGTAAGAGTTCCATATTTGATATAAATATTTTCCGCCATTCTGTGGGTGGTCTTTTAATTTTCATAATAATGTTCATTGAAACAAAAAAGTTTTAATTTTTATGAAGTTTAGTTTACCTCTGTTTTTTAAAGAACTAATTGTTATATATAAGCTCAAAAAGATTTATCCCAATGTTTTATTCAGAGAGTGGTATAGCTTTAGCTTTCACATTTGGTTCTTTCATACACTTTGAATTAATTTTTGAATAGGGTCCAATTCATTTTTTGCATGTGGTTATCCAGTTGTTCCACTATCATTTTATGAAAAGATTATTCTTTTCCCATTGAATTTCTTTAGGACCCATAGATGCATAAAGCATGGGCTCTCAATTTTATTTCACTGATCTTTAAATCTATTCTTATGCCAGTGCCACATTGGCAAGTATCACTGTCTTGATTTATAGTCCTTCGTAGTAAGTTTGGAAATTAGAAAATGTAATTTCCCTAATTTGTTCTTTGTCAAAATTGCTTTGGCTATGCTGGGTCTCCCGTAATTCCATATGAATTTTAAAACCAGATGATACATTTCCATGAAGAATCCTGTTTACTGGTTGGATTACTTCAGTGAAGTCTATTTCTATCTGAAGTATGAAGCCTTCGATATTGTTTCTCAGGGGACAAAGACTTGGGTATATCCAAAGTCACCCTGGAATAACATTGCTTTCAATAGGGCTCTGTTTCCCTATCTGCACTTACCATTTTTTTTAATCCTCACCCAAGGACAATTTTTGCATTTATCTTCAGATAGAGTGGGAGGGAGAGAGGGGAGAAGAGAGAGAGAGAAACATCAATGTGAGAGAGACACATCGACCGGTTGCCACCCACACAACTCCAACTGGGGCTGGGGACAAGCTACAACCAAGGTACATGCCCTTAGCGGGAACCATATCCGGGTCTCTACCATCTGCGGGCCAACACTAACCACTGAGCCAAACCGTCCAGGGCTGCACTTACCTTTTAAGCTCCATTAATTACTGGCTGGTTGTATATGTTTACAATAATGTTCTGGGACAAAACTTGCTCATAGATTGATGCAATCAAACCAAGACTCCTTTGAAGAGATAGTTCTATGATGTTAGCACACACAGACCCAAGGACAAGCTCTAATGCTAAAATTCTACTTCCATAAGTAGAGGGCATGGAAAGACTGGAGAAAGAGGCAGGCCACTCCAGCTTAGCAATTAACAGATTTTATTAAAGTAAACTTACATATGTGGTGCATCTTGGGTGGCTGCAAGGCAAAGTGGATATCCCCCATGCCACGTGACAAGCAATGAAGAATTATTTAGGGTAAAAAGGGGAAATAGTAATGAGTACTAGTATAAAAATTATTTTACATGCTTGACAGGACAATGGCTTGTTTGAGGAACCAGTACATAGCAGGAGGTGGGGAAGTGGTGTTGATTTATTTTAGAATGAACATCTATTACAATCAGACCATCGCTAAAGGAGGCTTGCGTTAAGCAATCTCTGTACTTGCCTGGGTCCAGCTCACAGGCCAGACAGTAGTCACGCCATGAAACAGTCACTCCTCCACATATGGTTAGTGTTTGGTATTTGTCTTCACTGAGAAAGCCTTTCCCAGCTGTCTCTTTCCTCCTTTCTCTTGCAAATAAGCCTGCCCACAGTTTAGCCTATATCTTCAATGAATGTATCACATCCCACTTGCCTTTCATGACAGTCACCATGTTTTTTTTGTTTTGTTTTGGTAGTGCTCTTTGATTTAAATTTCTCCAAATTTTGTTGCATATTAAGTCATTTCCTTTGAAATGCGATTTGGAACTCTCTATTCTATGGACTGCTTTTGCCCTGGACAAAATATCTGAGCCATTTCTCTGGTGCTGGGGGTGGGACAATGGTGTGCTTCTCTTTGAGTGACACTCTCAGTTTAGGAACTCAACATTATGATGCAGTGGAAGGGAAATGCCCCAGGTTTTCTTGACTTCCCACTCCTGATGTGGAATTCCTGCTCCACAAGCCAAGGCAAGAGGGATCAGGAACTCAGTATATTTTGGTGGAAATTATATTAATATTCTTTGGGAGAATATTATGTGAAGGATCTGAAATGATTAACTGACATATCCTGGTGTCAAAAGGAGAATTAAAATCAGATTATTTTGCTTTAAAATAACCTGAAAGAGATACTTATCAGCTTTGTGCTAGAAATCCAGTTGTGTCCATTTTTGAAATTGTGTTCTCATAAATATTCTAAGGACTATGATTGGTGATTCATTTTCTTCCTTTATAAACAAAGGAAGTTATACATTTCACGTTTTCACTTACATTTATATCACAGCATTGAATATTTTCTAATTAATTTTGATAGTGAAAATAATTGTTAATTACTATTTTCTTCAGTGTCCTGTCATCACTTAAAATCATTTTTCTATCTTACACTTAATGAAAGTTGAAAAAACCAAAACAACAAACAAAGTAAAAAATGAGTAGAAGTAGGAAAATAAGAGGATCAGAGGGGAAATAATTGAAATAGATTCTAAAAATCATAATACAAAAGAGCAATGACATCAAGAGCTGGTTCTTTGAAAAGATAAACAAGTTTGGTAGGACTTTAACCAGACTAAAGAGAGAGGACCCAAATAAATAAAATTAGAAATGAAAGAGGAGAAGTAACAACAGACACCACAGAAATACAAAGGATTTTAAGAAAATATTGCAAACAACTATATGCCAATAAATTAAAAAATCTGGATAAAATGAATAAATTCCTTGAAACATACAATCTTCCAAAACTGAATCAAGAAGAAACAGAAAATTTGAGCAGACCTATTGCAACTAATGGAATTGAAGAAGTAATTGAAAGACTCCTAGAAAAAAAAAGTCCTGAACCAGAGGGCTTCACAGGTGAATTTTACCAAACATTCAAAGAAGAATTAACATCTATTCTTCTAAAACTATTCAAGAAGAGGGAACACTCCCAAGCTCATTTTATGAAGCCAGCATTATCTTAATTCCAAAACCAGATAAAGACACTACAAAGAAAGAAAATTATAAGCCAATATCCTTGATGAATATAGATGCAAATATCCTCTATAAAATAATAGCAAACCGAATCTAGCAATACATTAAAAAGATTAAACACCATGATCAATTGGGATTTATTCCTAGGATGCAAGGTTAGTACAATATCTGCAAATCAATTAATGTGATACACCACATAAACAAAATGAAGGATAAAAATTATATGATCATATCAAATAGATTCAGAAAATGCATTTAACAAAAACCAACACCCATTTATGATAAAAATTCTCAGCAAAGTAAGAATAGAGGAATCATACCTCAACATAATGAAGGCCATATATGACAAACCCACAGCCTATATCATATTCAACAGGCAAAAACTACAAGCGCTTCTCTTAGATAAGAAACAAGACAGGGATGTCTGCTTTTGCCACTCTAATTCAACATAGTAATTGGAATTCCTTGCCACAGCAATCAGACAAGAAGAAAAAAATAAAAGGCATCCAAATTGGAAAAAAGAAGTAAAACTTTCATTATTTGCAGATGACATAATATTGTATATAGAGAACCCTAAAGATTCCACCAAAAAACTTCTATGACTGATTAATGAACAAGAAACATGATACAAAATTAATTTTCAGAAATAGGTCATATTTTATATACCAATAATTAACTATGAGAAAGAGAATCTAAGGACACAATCTCATTTACATTTGCATCAAAAAACAAAATACCTAGGAGTAAATTTAACTGAAGTGGTAAAAGACCTATACTCAGAAAATTATAAGACACTGAACAAAGAAATTGAAGAAGGTACAAATAAATAAAAGCATATACCATATTCATGGATGGAAATAATTAACATCACTTCTATAGATTCAGCATAATATCAAAATACCAATGGCATATTTTATGAAATTAGAAAAAATAATACAAAAAATGTATATGGAAACACACACACACACACAACCTGAATAGCTTCAATAATCTTGAGAAAGAAGAACAAAGTTGGAGGAATCATGCTACCTGATATCAGACTATCAGACTGTACTACAAGGCCCTAGTAATCAAAACAGCATGGCACTGAAATGAAAACAGACATAGATCATTGGAAGAGAATAGAGAGCCCAGAAATAAACTTATGCCTATCTGTTTATTAAATATTTGACAAAGGAGGCGAGAATAGACAATGGGGTAAAAACAGTCTATTCAATAAATGGTGTTAGGAAAATTGGACCTTTATATGCAAAAGAAAGAAAGAAAGAAAGAAAGAAAGAAAGAAAGAAAGAAAGAAAGAAAGAAAGAAAGAAAGAAAGAAAGAAAGAAAGAAAAAAAGAAACTAGACTGCTTTCTTACACCATATATGGAATAAACTAAAAATAGATTAAAGAGTTAAATGTAAGAGTCAAAACCATAAAACTCCTAGGAGAAAATATAGGCAGTAAAATCTTAGATATTTCTTATAGTGTTTTTACTGATATATCTCCTCGGGCAAGGGAAACAAACAATAAACAAATGGTACTACATCAAATTAAAAAGTTTTGCACAGCAAAGAAAACCATCAACAAAATGGAAAGACAACCTACTAAATGGAAGATGTTTTCCAATGATACATCTGATAAGGGGTTAATATTCAAAATTTATAAAGAACTCAGACAATTTAACACCAGAAAAACAGCAGCCAAATTAAAAACTGGGCAGAAGACCTAAACAGACACTTCTCCAAAAAAGACATACAAAAGCTAATAGACATGAAAAATTGCTCAACCTCACTAATCATCAGAGAAATGTGTATCAAAACCACAATGAAATACTACCTTACACTTGTCAGAATTGTTATCATCAATAAATAACAAACAACAGGTGTTGGTAAGGATGTAGAAATATGGGAACCCTAGTGCACTGTTGACAGGAATTTTGATTGGTGCAAACATTATGAAAAACAATATGAAGTGTCCTCAACAAATTAAAAATGGCATTGCCTTATCACCCAATGATTCCACTTCTGGGAATATATTTGAAGAAACTTGAAACACTTATTCAAAAGACTATATGCACCCTTATATTCATTTCAGCATTATTTACAATAGCCAAGACATGGAAACAATCAAGTGCCCATCAGTAGATGAGTAGATTAAAAAGCTGTGGTACATTTACACAATGGAATATAACTCAATCATAAAAAAGAATAAAATCTTACCTTTTGTGAAAGCATGGATGGACCTAGAGGTTATTATACTAAGTGAAATGTCAGACAGAGAAAGACAAATGCCCTATTATTTCACTTATATGTGGCATCTAATGAACAAGAACAAACAATAGAAACAAACTCGTAGATAGAAAAGAGACTGATAACTATCAGAGGGGAGGGGGTTAAAGGGCTGGGTGAAAACAAGTGAAGGGATTAAGTAGTACAAATTGGTAGTTACAGAATAACCACAGAGATGTAAAGTACAGCAAAGGATATATAGTCAATAATATCGACATACATATGTATATATGGGGCCAGGTGGGTACTTGACGCAGCAGGGAAACCACTCTGTAAAGTACATGATTTTATAACCACTTTGCTGTACATCTGAAACTAACACACAATAATGTAAATGTAAACTATATTGAAAATAAATAAATAAATAAAAATAAAAAATACAATAAAATTGTTTTTCTATGTGATACCTGGTGACCTGTACTTGTTTATTAAGATGCACTTGCCTCCTAAGGATTTAGTTGTTCCTGAGTCTAAATGAATATTAGCATTAATCAAGAATTAGTGTGAGAAATTACATATACTAAAATTCCTACTATTGATATACTCAATTAAGTTCTTACCATTTCTTGAAATAGATGATCCTAGCTTAGTTGGGGTGTGTGTGTGTGTGTGTGTGTGTGTGTGTGTGTGTGTGTATATATATATATATATATATATATATATATATATATATATAAAATCTCCATGGTGCATGCACGCATACATACATGCCACTTCTCATCACATTTATGAAAATTTTCCAAAGCCAGAGAAGTGAAAAAAAATACCATAATATTTTCAGAGTCCTTTGGAATCAAATATATGAGCTTTCAGGGTTAGTTTCTTTGATGTATGAACACCCTTCAAAAGATCCAGCATTAAAATATTTGCTATCTTCAGTAACACCTGGCAGAACTATAATGACTGTCAATCATTTGGGGAGTGATATAATTCAAAGGAGATCCAACATTCAAAATAATGAACCCGAGGAAGAATGTTTCAGTAGCAGCAAGTAGAGATTGCCAATGTGTGAGCAGTCATCAAAGATGACTATGTATGGCTACCATACCTTACAATTCATTTCAAAACAGAAAGCTACTTCTTAAAAATAATTTCCCCAGTTGTATTGGGTTCTTACTTGAAGGGCTTTCTTATACATTCTCCTATAGTCTTAACACGCAATGTATCTACAGTTGGCCTAAATGTAGTATTTCCATCATTTCCAAAACATGCATGCACAAAGCTCTGTGATCAGTGCCCACTGATTTAAGGTGAGTAGTCTTCTCAGAAGAAGCTTACATGACAGAGAAAAAGGCTGTATATATTACAAATAGTGAGGAAAAGGCAGTGGCAATAGCAATATTAATTGTTTATGTGAAGCATTCAAAATATTTCATGAAGAATATTTAATAAAATTGAATAAACCCCTTAGGTATGTATTACAATTCCCATTTTATAACTGAGAAAACCAGAGCTGAGAAAGATAAAGATAAGTTACCTAAATTCACACAGCTATTATGCTACAGAACCTGGATTCAAATTTAGTATATTTGTTTATGTACACTCTCATTAAAATTTGGGTCTTCTGGTTTCTCCACTCTTTGTTTTACAATCTTCTTCTTATTCAGATAATATTCCTGCTTTAAAAAATATATAATGTCGCTCGGTTGGTGTGGCTCAGTGGTTGAGCATCAATTCATGCACCAAGAGGTCACCAGTTTGATTCCCAGACAGGGCACATACCCAGGTTGTGGGCCAAATATCCACTGGAGGACATGCAGAAAGCAGCCAATCAATGTTCTCTCTAATCGATGTTTCTATCTTTCTCTCCCTCTCCCTTCCTCTATCTCTAAAATCAATAAAGAAAAAAAAAAAAATATATATATATATATATATATATATAGTCACTCTGAGGTGCACACTATAAAACAGCTTCCCAATCTTTCCCCATTTTCAACAAGTTTGTCACTTTTGCTTGATGTGCTTCTATCACACTTCACGTGCTTCTCCATGTACTTTCCACTGTATTGGCTGGTATTCTTATATGACGAAGAACTTCGGATACAGATATACACAGAAAGAAGACCATGTGGAGACACAGAGAAAACATGGCTGTCTGCTAGCCACAAGAGATTTCTCAGAAGAAACCAACCCTGGCAACATCTTGACTTAACCTCTGGCCTCCAGAATTGTGAGAAATACATTTCTTTCAGCTACCCAGTAGGTGATTCCCTGCTATGCCTGTCCTAGAAAACTAATAGTAATGTTCTCCTCAAAGAAATTTATCACATAGAAATACAAAAAGAGAGGGCACATATATATTAATGATTGACAACTGAGTACCAAGTGTGCTATTTTAAAAATAGAAAATATTCCAAATGTGCTTTATTACAAAATTACAGCAATACATTAAGGTGTTGACATAAATAGAAAAAAAGTGGAATATGGGAAAAGGATTTCTTGTTAATGAAAAAAACAAGCTTCAGAATAATTTGTAAAATATAATCCCAATTGTATACATTATAATAATAAAACCTCTTCAAAGGTGATTTTGCTCATTTTATTTACATATTCTCTCTGATATCACAGTTTTTAACATTACCATGGCTTATAACTCATTTCAAAATAGAAATGTACTTTTTGAAAATAATTTTCAGTTAAATTGGTTTTCTTTCTGACTCTAGAATTTGTTTTGCTATTTATACATTTTGTTGTACAAAATCTTTTAAGTGACCTTACATAGCTTTTTCATCATTTTATAATATTTTCCAATTATTTTACTTCTTACTCTTTGCTCTTTATTTGGACCAACATTAACTTATTTTCCTCCTAACCCTAAAATCGCTCTGCTTCTTGAACTGCTAGGGTGTTAAAAATAAAGTTAGCCCTGGCCGGTTTGGCTCAGCGGTTAGAGCATCGGCCTGCGGTACAGAGAGACCCGGGTTCGGTTCCCGCTAAAGGCACGTACCTCGGTTGCAGTTTGTCCCCGGCCCTGGTTGGTCGTGCGGGTGGCAGCCACTCGATGTGTCCCTTTCACGTCGATGTTTCTCTCTCTCTCTCTCCTTCCCACTCTATCTGAACAAAAAATGGAAAAAAAATGTCCTCGGGTGAGGATTAAAAAAATAAAAAAATAAATAAATAAATAAATAATAAAGTTAAACATAACCTGAGGAAAATCAGAAGCACGTGTCTGTCTCATTGCATTGTCAGCACTGTGGGTGAATTTTGAGTTATCAGTGCAATCAAAAAACATTTAGCAACACTTTAACATCCTTGAGCCTGTACTGAAGACTGTAAGCTTGAGGTCAAAGTCCCCATCTGTCTTTACCACTCTACCTCTAGCACCTCGAACAATGCTTGACATATAATTGGTTAAATGAAGAAATAAAGTTTGTAGATATTTTTCAAAATGTCCAAAAATTTTACTAAGTAAATGTTATATTCTCAGAACTTACTATAATTGATATAGGGATATTTTTATAATCATTTTCATAATTTTAAGAGGAACAACTTGCTATATCACTTGGAAGATATTTGTAAGGGATATATAACAATGTGAAAAACATAAAACGAATAATTATGTCATTCAGGCTATACATGCTGAAGGACCTTGAAATTTAAACTGTAGACTGTGGACCTGCAGGATCATAACCAAGAAAGATGTTTGATTTTTTTTTGGTACGTGCCCCTAGTTGGAACCAAACCCGGAACTCTGGTCCACAGGCCAATGCTCCAACCGCTGAGCCAAACTGGCCAGGGCAGAAGATGTTTGAAATGGAGACCTTCAGGCCCATCCAAACATATGGAAATAGAATCTGTATCATTATAAGATTGTTGGGTGATTTTTATGCAAATTAATATTTACAAAACATCCTAACAGATGTAAAATAATATAGATATTCAAAAGGGGCCAAAGAGAGTCAGGGGAGACATATGGAAGAAAGTTGGAGAAGTCATGTAATTATGTAATTATAAAGAATAACAGACACACTCCTGAACTCTAATAACTTTCCAAACTTAAACTGAAATTGTTTAAGGTCACTGGTTTTCCTTATATTTGATTTATATTAAAGTAAAGTGTGTATTTATATTCACTGGAAATAAAAGAAAAAAATGTTCATGTTGCATGCCTTTAATGCATGACCTATGTATTATACTATCCTGAATACTCCCTTATCTGAAACTTTTAAATTTATGTAAACAGCAATTAGACATCATTCAGGGTTGCATCAAATGAATGGTATAATTAGTTGATGTGAAATTAATGAAGAAACAACAGAGACAATGTACCAGAAGAGGACTGATGGCCTTATGGTTGGTACAAGTCAGGAGCTCCAAGCCCCCTGAAAACTATTAATTGCTCATTTATCTTCCATGAACATATACTAGATGCATGTAGTATTACATTTCTTTTGTTTATTTTTTTGAGGCACTGAAATCACAATTTGGAAAAGGCATAAAACAGATCAGATCATAGCAGATAAGTATAATTTTTAGACTGATCTTATTTTTATATTTATATTATCTTCTAACAGATTGAATAATTTTCACAAATGACCTTAACACTGATGGCCATTTAAGAAATCTCTGCTCAATAGTTTAAAGACAATGCAGAAAAACCTGCCCTGCCTACCTAATAGGTAAGTGTGAGTTTAGTGTCTTGTTAACTTGAAGTCATCCTGCAAGTGTTGGTTGTTGGTTTTCTCTGGAATAATCTCCTCCACCTCACTCAAATATAAATAGAAAAATATCTAAAAAACAATGGCAGCTGAGTGAATGGAAGCTACACAGACTATCTCCCCGGACCAAACTGGAATTACAAGTAAAATAAAGACAAATTGTCGGTAAAAGTAACAGAAAAGCAGCTTGCAAGGACCATATAACCAAGGACACTGAATTGGTCCTGGTAGGATTGTGGAGGTGAGAGAGGGGGGCTGGAAGCCCATGGACTACAGTGGTCTTAGCAGTGAGCAGTGCCCTCGGGGTTCAAATCTCAAACCTGGGACAGAGCACTAAAATAGCCACAGCCACTCAGCTTGGGCTCTGGCAGAGGGAGGGCGGACTGGACTGGAACTGTGTGGGGACACTCAGGGTTTGGAGGAAGCTCAGAGTTTTTGCTCAGTTGGGGCCATGCAAGAAGGTGGCCATCTTACTCTTTCCCAGGGCTCTGGGGAGAGGCAGCAGCCCCTCCATCGAAGATTCAACCCTACCCAGGTGGGACGTTGAAAGGCAAATTGAGGCTCATTAACAACCAGTATCTGCCCCACCCTCAGGCAATCCCCTTATGCTGAACACCTGAGAGATTTTTCACTCAACTGAGAACCCAAGGCTCTTTAAATTACCGCAACTAATATAGCCTTCAGGCAAGAAGCTAGAGGATCACTGAACCCTTCCTGGGCTTGCAAATCTACCCAGGAAAGTAAGACTTGACAGTGGTGTTTGACATGGGTCCCCCTACGCTCATCCAAACCCAATAGAGGGAGCTACAAACAGCAGAACACCAACATCCACAAGAAAAATTTGGCTGGCTCCAATCCCACTGAGCCAAAATGGTGAAACAAAGAAACAAATCCCAAATGAAAGAACAAGAGAACTCTAAGATGAGATAAATGAAATGCAATTAAGTAAGTTCTCAGAGGTAAAGTTCGGAGCCATGATCTTAAGGAAGCTCAACAGCATAAGTAAGGACCTCAACACTACGAGTAAAGATATAGAATCACTGCCATGGCTGGTTTGCCTCAGCAGTTGGAGTGTTGGCCTAAGGACACCCAGGTTCGATTCCTGCTAGGGGTATATACCCCCCCCAAAAAATATATTTAGAAGCATTGAAAACTAACCAAGTGTAAGGGGAAAATGACATAGCAGAAATAAAGAACACACTGGAAGGACCAAACAGCATAGTAGAGGAAGCTGAGGACCAGATCAGTGAATTAGAAGACGATAAAAAAAAAAAAAAAATCAATCAATCAGAAAACCAAAAGGAAAAAACAATTAAAAAACAGGAAGACAGCTTAAGAGAACTGTGGGACAACAGGAAACATAATAATATTCGCATCATAGAAGTCCCCGAAAAAGAAGAAAATGAGTAAGGTTTAGAGATTATATTTGAAGAAATAGTGACAGAAAACTTCCCTAATTTGGTGAAGAAAGAAGTCATTCAAGTTCAAGAAGCACAGAAAGCCCCAAGTAAGAAGAACCCAAACAGGCCCACACCAAGACACACAGTAATTAAAATACCAAAAATTAAAGACAAAGAGAGAATTTTAAAGGCAGCAAAAGATAAATGACAGGTTACCTACAAAGGAACCCCCATAAGGCTCTCAGCTGACTTCTCAACAGAAACACAACGGGCCACAAGGGAATGGCATGAAGTAAACAAGGTCATGAAAAACAAGGATCTGAATCCAAGACTACTCTACCCAGCAAGGCTATCATTCAAAATAGAAGGTCAAATAAAGAGCTTCCCAGAAAAAAAAAAAAAAAGGCTAAAGGAATACATTAGAACCAAACCAGCACTGCAAGAAATGTTAAAAGTACTGCTGCAATTAGTAGAGGAAATAGAAAGAAAAATAGAACCACACTAAACAAAAATGGCAATAAATAAGTACATATCAATAATCACCTTAAATATAAATGGATTTAATACTCCGATAAAAAGACACAGAGTAGCTGGTAGGATAAGAAAGGATGACATATATATGTTATTTACAAGAAACCCACGTCACAACAAAAGACTCACATAGGTTGAAAGTGAAGGCATGGGAAAAAATCTTCCAAGCAAACGGAAAGGAAATAAAAGCTTGGGTAGCAATACTCATATCTGATAAAATAGATTTCAAAATAAAGGCCATAACTAGAGACAGAGAAGATCACTACATAATATTGAAAAAATCTATCCAACAGGAAGCTATAACCTTGGTAAACATATATGCACCAAATACAGGAGCACCAACATATATTAAAAATCTTCTGGAGGACTTCAAAGGAGAAATCAACAGCAATACAATCATAGCAGGGGACTTTAACACCCCACTAACATCACTGGATAGATCCTCTAGACAAAAAAATTAAAAAGGAAACAGAGACTCTAAATGAAGCACTAGACCGAATGGATTAATAAATATCTACAGAGAATTACACCCCAAAACTACAGAATTCACATTCTTCTCAAGTGCAAATGGGACATTCTCAAACATAGACAACATGTTAGGACACAAACTAAATTGCTACAAGTTCATGAAGATTGAAATCATATTAAGCATCTTCTCAGATAACAATGGAATGAAACTAGAAATCAATTGCAACAAAAACATGCAAAGACATTTGAAAACATGAAAAGACATTTGAAAACATGAAGGCTAAATAGCATGTTATTAAACAATAAATGAGTTACCAAGGAGATCAAGGAAGAAATTAAAAAATTCCTGGAAACCAATGAAAATAAACATACAACAACACAAAATCTAAGGGACGCAGCAAAAGCAGTTCTGAGAGGGAAGTTCATAGCACTACAGGCCTACCTCAAGAAACAAGAGAAATGTCTAATAGACCATCTAACCTCACAACTTAAAGAACTAGAAAGCAAAGAAAAAGAAATCCCAGAACAAGTAGAGGAAAGGAAATAGTAAAATCAGAGCAGAAATAAATGACATAGAGACCAAAAGAACAATTCAAAGGATCAATGAAACAAAGAGCTGGTTTTTCGAAAAGATAAACAAGACTGATGAACCCTTAGTTAGACTCACCAAGGAACAAAGAGAGAGAACCCAAATACACAAAATCAGAAATGAAAGGGGAGAAGAAACAACTGACACCACAGAAATACAAAGGATCGTTAACAAATACTATGAACAATTATATGGCAACAAATTCGACAATCTAAGTGAAATGGACAAATTTCTAGAAACACATAGTCTCCCACAACTGTACTGGGAAGAGATAGAAAACTGGAACAGACCAATAACAGCTAAGGAAATTGAAGAGGGAATCAAGACTCTCCCAGCAAACAAAAGCCCAGGCTTGAACAGCTTCACGCAGGAGTTTTACTGAACATTCAAAGAACTAACACCCATTCTCTTCAAACTATTTCAAAAATTCAAGAAGAAGGAAGACTTCCAAACTCGTTTTATGAGGCCAGCATAATTCTAATTCCAAAACCAGAAAAAGACACTATAAAGAAAGAAAACTACAGGCCAATATCACTGATGACCATAGATGCCAAAATCCTGAACAAAATACTAGCAAGTCAGATCCAGCAATACATCAAAAAAATTATTCACCATGACCAAGTGGGATTCATCCCAGGGATGCAAGGCTGGTACAATATTTGCAAATCAATAAATGTGATACACCACATAAACAAAATGAAAGATATAAACCACATGATCATATCAATAGGTGCTGAAAAAGCATTTGACAAATTCCAACACCCATTTCTGATAAAAATGCTCAGCAATGTGAGAATAGAGGGATCATATCTTGACATAATAAAAGCCATATATGAAAGACCTACAGCCAACATCATACTCAATGGGCAAAAACTAAAAGCATTTCCCTTAAGAACAGGAACAAGACAAGGATGCCCACTTTCACCACTCTTATTTAACATAGTACTGAAAGTCTTAGCCACAGCAATCAGACGTGAAGAAAAAATAAAAGGGGTCCAAATTGGAAAGGAGAAAGTGGAACTGTTATTATTTGCAGATGACATGACATTTTACACAGAAAACCCTAATGACTTCATCAAAAATCTAGTAGACTTAATAAATGAATTTGGCAATGTAGCAGGATACAAAATTCATGTCAAGAAATCGATGGCATGATGCACCAATGATGAACTCACAGAAAGAGAAGCTAAAAAATCCCATTTACCATCACAGCAAAAAAAAATTAAGATACCTAGGAATAAACTTAACCAAAGAAGTAAAGGACCTATTTGCAGAAAACTACAGGACATTGAAAAAAGAAATAGAGCAAGATATAAAAAAGTGGAAGCACATACCTTGTTCATGGATTGGAAGAATTAACATCATTAAAATGTCCATATTACCCAAAGCAATCTATAGATTCAATGCAATCTCCATCAAAATACCAATGACATATTTCATAGAACTAGAACAAATACTTCAAATTCATATAAAATCAAAAAAGACCCCGAATAGCCACAGCAATCTTGAAAAAGGACAAAGTAGGTGGGATCAGAATCCCAGATATCAAGTTATACTACAAAGCTACTGTAATCAAAATAACCTGGTACCGGCACAAGAACAGGCAGATAGACCAGTGGAACAGAACAAAAAACCCAGAAATTGACCCAAGGCAATATGTTCAATTCATATTTGACAAAGGTGGCAAGAGCATACAATGCAGTAAAAACAGCATCTTTAACAAATGGTGTTGGGAAAATTGGACAGCTACATGCAAAAAAAAAAATCAAACTAGACCATCAACTTACACCATACACAAGAATAAACTCAAAATGAATAAAAGACTTAAATGTGACTCACGAATCCATAAAAATCCTAGAAGAAAATGTAGCAACAAAATGTCAGACATCATACGCAGCAGAATTTTCACTGATACGTCACGTAAGGCAACAGAAACAAAGGAAAAAATGAGCACATGAGACTACATCAAACTAAACAGCTTCTGCACAGCAAAAGAAACAACCATTGAAATGGAAAGGGAACCCACTGTATGGGAGAGCATAATTGCCAATGATACATCAGATAAGAGGTTAATTTCCAATATATATAGAGTGCTCATACAACTCAACAAAAGGAAGACAAAGAACCCAATTAAAAAATGGGCAGAGAAACTAAATAGACACCTCTCCAAAAGGATATAAAAATGACCAAGAGACATATGAAGAAATGCTCAACATCACTTCTTATCATCAGAGAGATGCAGATTAAAACAACAATGAGGTATCACCTCACACCTGTCAGAATGGCCACCATCAACAAATTATCAAACAAGTGTTGGCAAGGGTGTGGAGAAAAGGGGACTCTAGTACACTGCTGGTGAGAATGCAGACTGGTGCAGCCACTGTGGAAGACACTATGGTGTTACCTCAAAAAATTAAAAATTGAACTGCCATTTGACCCAGGGATCCCACTTCTAGGAATATAGCCTAAGAAGTCTGAAACACCAATCAGAAAGAATATATGTACCCCCATGTTCATAGCAGTGCTATTTACAATAGCTAAGATCTGGAAACAGCCCAAGCATCCATCAATAGATGAATGGATAAAAAAGCAGTGGTACATATACCCAATGGAGTACAATGCAGCTATAAGAAAGGAAGATCTCTTATCTTCAAGATGACATGGAGGAACCTGGAGAGTATTATCCCAAGGGAAATAAACCAAGCGGAGAAAGACAAATATCACATGATCTCACTTATTTATGGAATATAATGAACATAATAGTCTGAAAAACAGGGTAGACCCAGAGACATGGAAGTGCGGTACAGCCCTCGGAAGAGGGGGTTGGGAGGAAGAGAAGAGATAAACCACAGAACTTATATGCATGTATGCATAACCGATGGACATAGACAACAAAACTGGGGACAGGGTGGGGGGGATGGGGAGGAGGCTGTCAATGGGGAAAAAAGGAGAAACATCTGTAACAAAAATAAATTAATAAAAATAAAATAAAAATAAAAAATAAATAAATAAAGATAATGCAAGTTGTTCAAAATAATTTAACCAGTAATTGCTTAAATAGAATTCATACTATTTTAGCTATATATTGTGATGGCTCAAACTTTGTAAAGCCAGTATCAACTACACATATTAATTCTAAACAATAATGAACAGGTTACTCAAAACTAAGAATATCCAAAATCCCTTTGTATTTTTCATTGAAATAGTTTCTCAAATCTGATTTGCCTTTTCACTCTGCTTGTGTAAAGTAGTATTAAAATAAAATTTTAATTTCTAATTGATACAGTATAACATGATAGTTGGATTTTTACTGGAAGCATATAGGGAACGCTTGACTATATAGAATGAAAAAAGTTAGGATAGAAATCCTTGATAATTAAAATAACTATAATAATTGTATTATCCTATTAAGTTAATATGTTTATAGATTTTAAATATTTTCTAATAAAAGATTTTGACTGATAGGAATCACACTAAGATTCTGCAAGAAAGTTAATCTTAGATAGGATATAATTCTTCTATATGCTTTATACTCAGGACTAAAATAATTTATAATGAAGACCTTTCTAAACAACGTATCTCAAAGGTTTCCCAGTGGTTGCATGTTTCCTTATTTGTTATGAAAACTTTTCTTCAAAATATGGTTTTTAAAATTTAACTACTGAATTATAAATGAAGATTGTTTTGCTTTATTATAGTTTCTTTCTATACAATGAGTTTGTAACTGATAATGGTGGAATTTGGGGCAGTTTTTGAAGCAATACAGGTGTTTTGGTGTTCTGCTCTCATCTTTTTATTGTACAAGTATTATCATTTCTTAATTAGTTATTTTACATTGAAATGGAATTGTACCTAATTTCTGTCATTTAACTCTCTGCTATAATATTATATAGGAAGAGCAATATTAACTTTATAAACATTCACCAAACAACCCTCTTTCATTTAGTTGATATTAAATTGTCTTATAATGTCATGATAAAAAAAATAATATGTCAGTGATTAACCATGAAGCATCTAGTTAAGAAACTGAGCTCAGTTTAATATGAATCCTTTTTTAGAAATAAAGTTCAGCCCTGGCTGGTTTGGCTCAGCGGTTGGAGCATTGGCCTGTGGACCAGAGAGTCCTGGATTCGGTTCTCGCTAGGGGCACGTATCAAAAAAAAAAAAAAAAAGTAAAAGTTGAGTGAAAACAAATTGAGCATGACATTCCAAATTATCTTGCCCCCTTGCTTTAATATTTACAAACTTAAATATCAATGGCTTTTTATTTTGAAAAACTAGTGTGAAAGTTACTACATAACCCAATCTTGGTGATGCTATAGAAGTAAGTGGGAGTCTCTGGTGTCTCAGAATCTAGCAGCAATTGAAAAAAAAAAAGGAATCCCCTAGGAAACAGAATGTGTGGAATTTAAGCAGTAGTTTAGGAAAGAAGCGGCTACTGATGGAAATGAGGATGTAAAATTTCCCACTGATTTGCTCCACCTTGCTTACTTCATTGCCTAAGGACAAGTTAAGAAAGCAGCATTGCCAGAGCAGCTTGACAGGCAAGCAGCAGGGCATCCCTGGATCCCAGCAGCCCTGTAACAAGTGTAGATGAGCTGGCCCATACCTGAGAATTTCCTCTTCTACATCCCCCACTGTTTAAAGCAAAATGCAGTTTATTTCATTACCCAAAGCTTTCCTGTCATCCCATTTCCTAAACACCAAGGACAGAAGCTAGGTCATAGGGTTCAGCACTTTCCCAGAGGTTACACTATTTGGTCATGAAAGCTGAAAATTGCAAGGACATATGAGGTTAAGATAGAAAACAATATGTCACCAGTGAAATGTCAAGCTCTATGGAAGACAAACAAGTAACTAACATATAGCAGAGTTGCCTAGAAAACAGAGCTGGGGGCAAAATTTATGTTCTAATACTCCTGTAATGTGCAATCCCAGTGCAATGTAAGTGATGGGAATTGGAAGTGGGGCGGCAGTGCAGGAAACAAATGCGCTGTGATGCATTACCATGCTGGCCATGATGGCATACCCTCCGAAAGCTACTGCTCAACTCAGAAGACAAAGGTGGTATTCCGCCACTCCTGACAGTGTCAGCTCAGACCACGTATGACACGGTTCTAGAAGCATTTTAAGACTGTCAAATGGCTGCAGATACTAGTGGAAGTATTAGAGCATGCAATTCGTTTTTGATCATAGTGGGGTTGCAAAAAATTTTACACTTAAGATATGTGTTAAAACAACAGCAACAACCAGACACTCATACAATTGGGGCCAGCTGCATAAATTGCAATGCCATATGCAAAATTAAATGCAGCAGATCTTAATCAAAAATCAGGAGAAAAGTGCCACTAAATATACTAAAACATGTGACTTTTTCCTTTCATCTGCCGGCTAACTCTACTTGTCATGATGTTTGCTATTTAATGTCATTCAAAGTAAAAAAGTTAATTGATTTTAATTTAAATTTTGGATAAACGTTTTTCTTTCATCTTTAAATTGTGCAATCACAGTTTTAAATGCAAATATAAGACCATTTAATTCCTTTGTGGGATCACTAAAATTACACAACTGTATTTCACAGCTCATATATGCACATGTATTTCTCCTTTTGTCAGAAAGCTAGAAACCTTGCACAAAATTGTCTTCCATAGTAGCTGTACCATTTTTTTCAAGTGTATTCAGATTTCATAATTATACATGCTATAATTTTATATATAGTCATGAAAAAATGAAAGCAAGTGTTCATTTCTATGCAAAAAAAAGGCTTAAAATTTAATTACTGAAATAATTACTCTAAAATAAGGCAGTAAGTGAAAAAAGAAAACGAGCTGATGAGGAACTAGAAACTGCAGGATGTATGGTAGAGCTATAAACCAAATATTTTGAAAATTCCATTGTATGTCCTAAATGATCTGATCAAAAGACAAAGATCATCAAACTAGGTTTTAAAAATCTAACTTTTTATAATAGATTTATCTAAAAAATTCCAGGATATTGGGAATGCAGACTGGTGCAGCCACTATGGAAAACACTATGGTGTTACCTCAAAAAGTTAAAAATTTAACTGCCATTTACCCAGTGACCCCACTTCTAGGAATATACCCTAAGAAACCTGAAACACCAATCAGAAAGAATATATGTACCTCCATGTTCATAGTAGCACTATTTAAAATAGCTAAGATCTGGAAACAACCCAAGTGTCCATCAGTAGATGAGTGGATAAAAAAGCTGTGGTACATGTACCCAATGGAACACTATGCAGCTGTAAGAAAGTAAGATCTCTTATCATTTGAGATGACATGGAGGGACATAGAGAGTATCATCCTAAGTGAAACAAGCCAAGCAGAGAAAGACAAATATCACGTGATCTCACTTATTTGTGGAATATAATGAACTAAACAAACTGATGAACAAAATTGACCCAGAGACACAGAGGTAGGGTACAGACTGACACACCCCAGTAGAGGCGGGGTTGGGTGGGAAGAGATAAACCACAGAACTTATATGCATGCATCCATGACCAATGGACATAGACAATAAAGCTGGAGAAGGGGTAGGGGGATGGGGAGAAGGGTGTCAATGGGAGAAAAATGAGAAACATCTGTAACAAAAACAAATTAATAAAAATAATTTTTAAAAAAAGATACATTATAGTAATTTTTAAAAAAATCATGAAAAAAATTCCAGGGTAAAAAAAAAGATAAAGATACCACATGCATATATCTACATTAATAATTGCAAAATAACCTTCAGACAGAAAACATTTATGGAGATATGTAAGATTATTCCATAAAAAGAAGTTCATTTTATCAGAAAAAGAAACTATTTTGAATTTACATATCTCTAATTATATGATCTCAATATGAAAAAACTTAAAAATTACCAGAACGAATATAAAAATTAATTATACTGGGAAATATTAACACACTTTTTAGTAACTGATAAAAAAGTTAGGTTAAAATCAAGGACAGACTATTAATAAACCTAGGATTTATATAGAATAGTGCATCTATTACTCTTTCAGACTGTACATCTTTATTTCACACTCACAGGGAAAATTTACAAAGATTAATCATATGCTGCTGGGCCATAAAGCAGTGCCAATACATCTCAAAATGTGGAGTTCATACAGAATATGTTTCTGACCTCATAGAAATTAAGCTAGAAATCAGTAAGGACAACAAAAATCTAAAGAAACCCCAATGCCCCTATGTTTCAAAACTAACAGGGAAAAGTCTTGCAGGAATTGAAGGTCACAATGTTCCCTGAACAGAGTGCATTTTTAACTCAATTCGGTGTAATGAGAAGAGTCAGGAGGGGGTGAGGGGGAAAAGAGAGAGAGAGAGCACACTAGCTCACCAGAGAGCCAGACCAGGGAGGTAGGGAAGGGAAGGAAAGGGGAGGAGAAAGAAGAGAGGGGAGGGGAGTGGAGGAGAGGGGAGGCAGAGAGGGAAGGGGAGAAGAGAGACAAAGGAAAGCCCCTGACCTCTTCTGTTAGTGGAAATAAAATAAAATTTACTAACATCTTTTCTCTACTCTGCTATCAGAGGCTTTACTAGCAACACCTTGCTTTTAGATGTTTTCACATGCAAGGCAGGTACCTTCCCAATGGCTCATAAACTCTGGTGACACTTGTCAAACTTTCAGCTGGTTCTCTGAATTTCCCTTCACTTGGCTTGGTTGAAAGAGAGTAACGCCTCAGATTTCTAGTAAGTCTCATGATATAAATCCTTTCTAACCCTCTGCTGACCCATCTCCATGACCCCGGAAGCATCCAAAATGATGAGATAAACTACATGACTACAAAACCAGTTTTACATTTGGTTACCATGCTACAGTAGATAAGTCAGCATCTGAAATCCAAGCATTTAGGAAATATAAAATTCTGATACAATAGGAAAATGACAGTTAATTTCCAATAAAAATATTGATACACACACATGATCACGTTATTACTTATATACAGGCACATATTTTATAGACTACCACATACATACATACAAACATACGGACAAGCACAACAGTGTTAATAAACCAGAGTAATATATATCATTGTATCTCACAAACTATTGAACTGGTTTATTAAACATTAGATAGCTACTACCATTATAGACATGAAAACTGGTTATCTTGTTATGCTACTTGACCTCTGAATTGGGGAGGACTGAATCTAAAAGTTGAAAATATGCAAATACAGAAAAGGGTCTTTTATTAAGTACCATGTTAATTTTAGAACATCAATATTGATAGACAAAAAAAATCACATTTTAACAAAGTTGGGTTTAGTCCTCATAAAATTGTGACAGTGTCTCTGATTGCATTATTTTTCATTGTAAAAAAGAAAGAAAACACCATTTAACAACCAGGTATATGTTATTTAGGTGGATAGCCCCTAACCTAGAGAAAGCTAAATACAATGCAAGCCAGACGCCCCAAATCCAAAAATTATAAGGAGTATAGTGTGTAGAGACGGAATGAAGAAGTCCTGGAATTTTAAAAATTCTTAAATTGGTTTTTCTTGAACTTATTATGAAAATCTGAGAAAATACAGAGTTAATGAAGAAACAAATAAAAATAAAGCTAAAATAAGATAATGTAACAAGAATTATTCAGCAAAAAAAATATACATAATTGATACTATATGTGAAAAAATGCTCAACATTGTTAGAAACCAAATATATAAATAAATAAAGCATAATGAGATGCCCTCTTTCACCTACAAACTAACAATCAAAGCAAAAGTGGGCTGAGATGGGCACTTTGATACAATGCTTAAAGGAGTGTAAATTGCTATAAGCTTTCTGAATGGCAGTTTGACAATCAAGGACCTGAGAATGCTTTAGTATCTTTGGCACAGTAATTTTACATCCAACATGAGGAAATAACTCTAAATAAAACCTTGTGAATAAAGGCATATGTTATATTGAATAATGAAAACAATCAAAATGTCCAACAAGAAAAGAATGATTAAATGTTATACTCACATTATGAATGTTATGCAGAGGCAGTATAACATGAGAAAGTATTTATGATAAAATTAATGAAAGACAAAAATTATATAAAAATATGATTCCAGCTATGAACAAATAAACCTCCTAACTCCTGGCAGAAACAAATACAGAACTTCTCTGCAGAAAGAACCTCAACTCAGACTTCTTAGTCTTCTTCATCACAAATGAATTTAATGAAATATGAACTAAAAAAAATATATTTAGAGAGAGAGAGAGAGAGAGAGAGAGAGAGAATGAAAGAGCTAACCAGCAACCATGAGTAAGATTTTTTTCAGATATAACTTTCATATATAAAGGGTATAAATACCTTTAGTACTTTTGAAGAAACAAGAGAGGAGAGAAATGATGGCTAGAAAATAAGAAACTATTAAAAATGAGAAAATAATTATTAAAAAATCAAATATAACCTTGAGTAAAAATATATGTGCTATATATTACATAATAACATATAATACACAATAACACTGCATGCATATTTAAATACTGATGAAGAATTAATAACTAGATGATAGAGCTGAATTTTACAACTTTTTCTCTCAAGGTGGCTCTTTATTCCCAGCAGTATACATTATTCATAATTGAATTTGAAAGCAAAGAAATGGATTCTATAAATATCCACTTAAATAAGATTTGCTTCCCTTGGATTCATATAAAGATATTCTGAAATACTCCTTTTTTTTGGTCCTAATGATCTTATATTAAGATTTGTCTTCCTTTTGTGCTATGGGCAGAACTGATATGTGAAACTGTTCTATTTACATTAGTGACCTGCACTAATGTATTCTCATTGCCTGGGGCTGAGGTTTGAATCTATATGGATGTCAAAACTGATTCTGTCCAAGAATGCCTTTAGAGGAGTTCACTGTGACCTTTCACATGGAATATGAAAGGTCACAGTACTGTCCATGTAAACCCTTAAAACTGTAGAATTGGAATATGAAAAATGAATCTGCAGTATAAGCAGTAATCTCTGATCCAGTTATTCCTTCAATTTTGATACACAGATCTTGGAACTACAAGCCATGTTGGTAACAAGTGTATCTTCAGTTTTTCACATGTTCATTAGATGAAATATTCAAAATGAACTGATGAACAAAATAGATCCAGAGATATAGAAGCATGGAACAGATTAATGAATCTCAGAGGGAAGAGGGTAGGTGGAGGTGGGAAGAGATTAACCGAAGAATTCATATGCATATATGCATAACCCATGATGAAGAGCTGGGGGCAATGGAAGTGGGGTGGAGGGGATCATTGGGGGGAAATGGGGGAACCTCTGTAATACTTTTAATAATAAAGATACATTTTTTTAAATATTCAAATGATCTAGAACAGTCTTGACACATAGTATTAGTATTAGCCTTTCCAAAAAAAATTAACAGTACCTTCTGAGCCTAAAGACAGCACTAATTCAGATTTCTGTAAGGGGAAAAAAAAGTGGAAAAAAACAACCTAATATTTATTGACTATATCCTATGTGCCAAGAATTGGGACATATGTTTTATAATCATTTCATTTTACCTCTACAATAAACTTAAAAGTAATATTATTCTACATACTGAAAAACTAAGACTTAGAGACTAAGTAATATAGTAAGTCACAGAGAAAGAGAGCTGGAGTTTGTGACTGCAATTCAGGACTGTGTGACTTTAAACCCTTAGCCCCTCCCTATAGAATACACTTTCTCACAACTTGAATACAATTCACAAGCCCTTTATAATCAATTAAATAAAAACTTAACTATAGCGCATTTGATTTTTTTCCTTATCTGTCTTTTATATTGTAAGATCAGATTTTTTTTACTTTTATATTTTGTTTTATTTTTACAGTTTTTCAATGAATTCTGCCAAATACTCAAAAGAAAGATTATTGCAGAGTCATACAAAATCTTCAGATATTAGAAAAAAAGTAAATGCTTCCCAACTAATTTGAAAATATCAGTATAATAATTATAACCAAATCAGTGACTAGATTAGGATAAAGTTTTACATCAACTTCATGCATGCAAATACATGGAAAAAGATAAATAAAAATATGGCACTGTATAAAAAAGAAACCCTGATCAAGTTGAATTTATCTGATAAAGTCAAGAACAGTTTTACATTAGTAAAACTAAACATAAAACTTGTATCTTCATCTATATAGATGCACAAAACTCATTTAATAAATGTCAACTTTAATTTGGGACAAAAATTCAAGGAAGCTTAGACAAATAATAAAATGTCCTTAACCTGATAAAATATCTCAAAAAACAGCTTATGGTGAGCATTATTCTTACTAGAAAATAACACAGTATTACCTTTAAAATCAGGAGACAGCCAAGTTCAGCCCAAAGTCCTACTTTTATTACGTATTTTACAGGATATTCTAGACATCATATTAAGGCAAAAATTAATTAACAGCATAGCGATTTGAAAAGAAATAAATTACCATTATCCACAGGCAATATTATGGTAAAATATGAAAGTCTTTGAACAAGGAATTCTATTGCTAGAATTCTGTTCTTTAGGAACACTTGCACATACACATAAACATATGATGAAAGATTATCATTTTAGTATTATTCATAGTAGTGAAAAACTGAGAAATATATGTTAGTTAATAGGGCATTTAGCAACTAACATTAAATTATATATGGGCCAAATTTATTCAATAAAAATTTATATTGGGCCAGTGCAACATGTTAAGAGATTAAATGAGTAGGTTCATTCATTATCAAATTCATTTGTGTGTGTGTGCATGTATGTGCGCACACACACACACGTGTGTATGTGTATGTAATGCGTGGGAATTAATGTAATACACTCAATACAGTTGATGGAGATTAACTCTGGAAAGGAGAGCAGTTATCTATATATTTTGGAAGAGGCAGAAATTGAATAGAAACTTACTACTTTTGCTTAGTACAATTCAACTGAAAAACAGTATGTGTTCACATATAATTACTTTTATTTTATAAAAGGGGAGATAGAATAAAGAAAAGCATAATAGACAAAGAAGATAAATGACAATATAAAAAGAAAAAATAAATTTAAAGGCCAGTAACAATATTAAAAATGAGTACATTAAAACAGCATTAATACACAATATTCACCTAAAACATTTTCACCTGTAGCATTAAAGAAAGGATTTGGTATTATCCTCTGAGGATAAGAAAGAAAAAAAATGATATAAATAATTGTTTGTAGGAGAATAAACTGGTGCAATTTTCTTTAAAAAAGTATTTGGTAGTATCCATAAAAATTAAAAAGATATACCATTTTAGCAGCAAATACATTTATAGAAAATTTTCCTACATGTATGTAGTAAAACATGTAAAGAGATATTCATAGTATCATCATTGGTAAGAGTGAACAATAAAATGCGTATAGGTTGGGGAATAGTTAAGTACACTGAGCCATATTTAGCAGAAATTGTAAGTATGGGGTAGCTCTAAATATACTAATATAAAAGATTATCCAAATACTTAAGTTAGGCAGAAAAAAATTACAAGCATATAAATTATGACCCCAGTTATACTGAAAATGCTTTGTGATACTACCCTAGAAAATTGAGGGGGAAAAAAGGTTAACAGTATATATTTAAAACTCATTCTTCCCTTCTTATGGAAATTTAGTTGATTCCAAGGCTGTGTCTAGGAAAATATACATATTTTTCAGTGGAGAATCCCAGCAGACACCATCTTCACCAAGAGATCAAGTTTAACATCACCAGCACATGCCTACATATTGACATCATGTACTTTCTAACAGATGCACTGAGAAGGGCACAGCATCACGTCTGTGTTACACTTGCCAAAAATGCACATGTCTAATCCAATCATTAAAAAATTAGACAAATACAGATTGGGAGATATTTCACAGAATAACTGACCAGCACTCTTCAAAAGTGTCAAGGTTATGGTAGACAAGACAAGATTAAGGAACTGTCACAGATTAAAGAAAACAAAGGAGATGAAATGATATGGAGTCCTGGATTGGGTCTTGAAAAAAAAAAGAAACATATTAGCATGAAAATTAATGACTCTTGAATAAAGCCTGTATTTTAATTAATTATATCATACTATGATTAATTCTTAGTTTTGTTACTTGTACTGTGATTATGTAAGATGTCAACATTAGAGAAAATGGCTGAAGGTATGGAAATTCTCCGTACTATTTTTTGTGCTTCTTTTGTAAATCTAAATTAATCTCAAACAAATTTAAAGATATATGTAACCAAGAGAATAAATGAGTAAAATAAGGCATGATTTTACTTATACTGGAACGTTATAGTATATTGTTAAATCAGTGGTGCCCAGTGAGCCATACTTCCCAGTATCCATATCTTCATACATTGATTCTGGCCTTGGTCAGGTGGTTTGAATTGGCCAATGACAAATCAGCAAATATGAGGCAGGCAGAGGCTTTGTAAGAGCCTCTGAGCAATGGCATTTTCCTTCTAGAATGCTGCTACCTGCATGTACTCCAGCAGGTCATTCTTGTGGAGGGGAAAAGTGGAGGAGAATGAAGCGCCCAGACAGCAGTCATAGATACATACCAGACCAGTGGGTGGGGCTCTCTTGGATGATCCAGTCCCAGTCAAGTCGCCAGCTTTATGGGAGATCCCAGACAGGACCAGCAGAAATACCAACCAGCTGATTCCAGTCCAAGTGGCAGAATTATAATTATAAAGAAATAACTTGTGTTTCTTTTAAGCCATAGGCATAGATATTATTTATTGTGGCAACTATTCAACTACATAATTGAATAAAGTAAATGTTGCAAGCAGTACTTTAAAAAAATAGGTATGCATAGATTGTAGTCTAACATAACTATGATCAGAATAATGGCCATGGTCTCTTAGATATTCTGTATATATGGGGATTTTTTGTCCTCCACTTCTGAACAGTGAAAGTGAAGTGTCTCTAAGCAATGGACCACCTCTTGTAGATGTCTATACTCAGTCGCTGTATGAAGAAAGAGCTTCTGTGAATGGGAAATAGTGTCTATTTGCCTATCATCTACTTGCACTAACAGCCGCCCTAATTTATTTAGTGTTCTTGCTATAAAAGTCTTGGAGAGTTAATAAAATATTCAGAGTTGTTGCTTAAAGATATGGCCTTTTGACTGTAACAACAAAAGCAGGTTGTGTTAAACTTGCATGCTTTGCTCAGTAACTTTTCTGGATTTACAAATACTCAGAGATATAACCCCTATCTTCGAGTATTTCTGATGGTTCAGTCTTTCCCAACAACTGTGCAAATTTTCTCTGACAAGCTCTGATTCAGGGAATAAATGAGGCAGATT
Source organism: Molossus molossus (assembly GCF_014108415.1). Lineage (NCBI taxonomy): Eukaryota > Metazoa > Chordata > Mammalia > Chiroptera > Molossidae > Molossus > Molossus molossus. The sequence continues at coordinate 40,520,428 of NW_023425350.1, forward strand.
TATTTCAAGAAGCATAAACAGCTCATAGCCTCTGAGGACAGCTTTCAGGTATTTGGATTGTTGCTCTATAAACCCTGTGCTTATCGTGGTCAATGTCAGTCTTCATTAGATCTTCTTTGAGGGGAAACCCTTGGATTTCCCTGAAGCCCAGATCTCAGGAAGAAGACCTCAGCTTCTTCTGTCATCAGTCATCCTGTCTTCTTCTAAAGACTCAGAGATCTACGCGTTAGATGCTTCCCCCAGGCCTTCCTAAGATGGATTTCTTCATTACCAAACATACTTTTTATTTTAAATGTGTTCTGCTTTGAGAAATTGTACCATGCTGATACAGAAATAATAAAAGGGGAAAATAAATTGTAAAGCATTCTCTCTCTCTTTTTTTTCTAGATGGTGTTTTAAATGCTGCAATCTTTCAATGAAGATATCTTGTTTGGTAAAATGTATAAGGAGTAGAAGTGAAATATAAACCTATCATTTTCCACAGAAGATGTGATGATAGTGTACATTAAAAATTCAAAAATATCTATAGATACATTATTATAAGTAGGTAGATAGCAAAGTTGTGGGATATAAAGCCAATATATAAAAATATATCGACTGTATTGAACTAGAAACAAAAAGTTTGAAAATGAAACACTAAATAATACCATTTATAACAGCTTCAAAAACTATCAAATACAAACCACAATTAAATACTACTACACATTAGAATTTAAAACAAAATTCTAATTCACCTTGGTGAATTAGAAACTCAGTTCACATTGGTGAGGATGTGGAACAATTAGAACTCTCAAACATTGCCAGTTAATAGATATATAAAAATATATAGATACAGATATATTCTCATAGGAAAATTATTTTTCAGCTTGAAATCACTAATTAATAAATAAGCAAAGTTTCTTAAAAGTTCTGAGATATTTGTGTTATCATTGACCTTCTATTCCTAAGAAACACAAATACATGTATTTAAAAAATAAGCTTAATTATCATTGTAACAAGTACTATTTTTAAAAAGTCTAATATGTTATTAGGATATAATGATATTAAAGCAAATTATTTTTTCAATTCCTTCATATCCATGTACGTCAAAAATAAATAAATAAAACACTATTTCCTATAAAGTGTCAAATAAAAGAACATGCCTGCACATAAAATGATTACATTCTAATGGATTTTAGTAGATCAATTTATTCAAGTATTAAGTATGAAAAATGTGCTTATGGCAACAAATTCAAATACATTTTTCCTTCACTCATATACATTTGATATGAATTTGCAGACAAATGTGCTTCTACACATACATTAATCAAACTCATTTCCCTTAAAACCTAATTTTTTTGCCATAGTTTTTCTGTTTTTTAGAAATATATATACAAGATTGTTAAGCTAAATAATTGGTAGCTACCTGACTTTTCTCTAAAATTTGGTCCATGAATCTAATTAGAATCTCTTTTGAAATCAATCATATGCTTTAGCATCTTTTACTATAAAACTTAATTTTAGAGTCACATCCATTACAAAATATAATATAAAGAATAATCAAATATTTCTATAATAGTAACTGACACATTTAAGGGGACCAACAAGAACTTGTTAAATGAGTAAGGATACTAAGAAAACTATGAAATTATGTTAAATAATAACAAAGTAGAAGCGCTCAGAAAATGAATATATATGTATTTTTTCATTTAACTTGTTACATAATTTTATTTGCATACAGAGAGATGCTTTGTCTTTCAGTATCAGATTTTTTTCTGCTTCTGATATAAGGCCAGAAATATGTATGATAATGTAGAAGCTTTTAAATATATCTAACTTGGCAAAAATATGAAACTCAGTTCACATGGCTGAGGTCTTTTTCTCCATATTCCTGGGCAGGGCACATGCCGGGTTGCAGGCTCGATCCCCAGTGTGGGGTGTGCAGGAGGCAGCTGATCGATGTTTCTCTCTCCCTTCTTTTCTCACTAAAAAAAATCAATAAAAACATATTTTTAAAAAATAAATAAAAACGAAGTAGAAAGTAAAGAATTTTCTGAAATAATGTCTTTGTAAAAATGGAGGAATGCATGTAATTTTAATTATATTCCTTACCTCTTTGATAATGTATTTACTGTAGGTCTATTGAAGTATTATTTATTATCTGTAATATCACTGGTATTTTGTAATTTTTGAGCATATAACATAACAGTAAATAAGATAACACAATTTCTTATATTTACAAGCTTCCTATCTAATTAGGGAGACATGTTTTAACAGTTTCAACCTTTCTCTGTCTCTTTCTCTCTTTCTCTCCCTCGCACACATAAATGCATGTGCACACAAAAGGATAAACTTTCTAAATTCCTCCTATGAATTTTATATATTCCAAACTCCAATCAAATCTTATCATCTTTAGCATTTGCTTTGATATCACACCTTTTAAACTTTCTGAGGTTCTTACATGCCTGCTAATGATGGACAAATATAAATGAAAGCACACAGCTCTCTTTTCATTGCCTGATGAATTCAAAACATCCAACAACCAGAGTTTTTGAGGAAGAAACACAGTTGCAGCTGTAGGTCCATCTCAGGGTCGGCTGTTGATTGAAACATTAAGGATGAAACTTCAAACTCGTCACTGGGAGAAAGAACTAATTTACATTACTTTATGAAAAGATATACAAAGTAAGATTTTTCTCATTAATGAGACAAAGGTTTAATCTCTTTTCAATTTGAGTTACAAAATATTTCTAGGTCTTAATGAAACCGTTTACTGATCTATTTAGAGTTGTAAATGTATTTGATATACCAAGTTCTAAGTTAATCAAATCTCATCTGAAAATATGATTTTCTAAAACCTTGCAGTTTCTGGAATAGAGATCTTAGCTGCAATATATGTTGTGTTGGAGGTGGTGGTGTTGGAGGTGGTGGCGGTGGTGGTGGTAGTGGTGGTGGTGGTGTGGTGGGTGTGCACAAATAGTACAGAACAGCCTAAACTTCCCAGCTCCTTTTTAGTTTTTCTTCTCCAGCAAAGATAAGCTGACAGACAAGCTCCTCTCTTCACCCACTCATTGGTCACAGTATATGACTAGAAATCTTCAAATGTTTGTCCTTTAGCTTGTAGCCCAATTGGCTAATACTGAGCTTTCTACTTCCCTGCAAGATCCAAACTATGTTTAGATTCCTACATTGGATTAAATATTTTTATAAAGTAATCACAGAGCCACAATAGAAAAAGAAAAAATTCTGAATTTTATGAGGACTCAGAGGTCTATAAGATAATTAGGCCCAGCACTGCAACATTTTGTGGTTAGTAATTAAGACTATAAGTTTGTTGGTCTTTGCCTAATATGTACCTGATTGATAATACCTTAGTAGAACACAAACTTTTCAATTTAAAGTACAATTTAACTGTATTTAAAGATTTCAAATTTTCCTACAATATTAGTAAGATAAATTGTATCTTAAGAATTCAATATGAATATATAAAATTGACCTAAAAAATATAAACTATAACATATCTAAGAATCTTACAGACGTTAACTGCATTTGTCACTCAGTATGCTTTCCTCCTATCCAATTCTTTAAGATGACTTTCCATCTATATAAACTTCTTACTCACTCTTGCCTTTCAGAGAAACTTTTAGCTTGGGTATCTGCCACAGATATTTGGGATCATCCATTTCCTACCTCACTGATATGCAGCCACTTGCTTTAATCTGCTCTTATTAATTTCCATCCTGTGCCATGCATTTGGATGCTGCCTCTCTACCACCACTTTTTGGATGATACCTTATTTGAATTCTCTACATGGCATTGATTTTAAACTAATTCTAGAGTTGCTTCTTGTATCACACTCAGGTGCATGTTCTGCAGCTTGGGTGTGAATTCTACTTCACAACTGCAAGCCCGCAAGGTACCCAAAATAACCAACCAAGCTTTTATTTTAAAGTTTTTTTTCTTTATTGATTTTAGAGAGAGAAGAAGTAAGAAGGAGAGAGAGATAGAAACATCGATGAGAGAGATCATCGATTGGCCGCCTCCTGCATGCTCCACGCTGGGGATTTGGCCCACAACCTGGGCATGTGTCCTGACCAGGAATCGAACCAGCGACCTCTTGGTTCATGGGTCGATGCTAAACCACTGAGCCACACCAGCCAGACCAGCTTCTCAGCTTTTAAAAACTTATTTAAGTAGTTATTGTGCCTTCACTTTCGTTTAGTCAAAACATTCACAGTAACTTCAATGATTACTCACAGAACACATAATGGGATGCAATTATTTCAAACTGTAATAAAAAGATGTCTAGGAATTATACCTGTCCCTTTACTCATCAACCAAGAGTGCATTAGAGAGGGCTTAGCAGAAAGCCAGAATAGACATGGCTGTGGGTCTTGCATCTCTACCTCAAGCACCATTTAAATAATTCCAGTAGTATTTGTTTTACACAAAGAAAATCTATTAGGCATCTCTGAAGATTTTATAAAATAAATAATTTACCATTGGACAATATATTATGAAATGCTTTGATCATTCAAAGAAGTTAAATACATTAAGAGAGCTATTCATTTACTTCAATTTTCTAACTGGGGAATTTTCCAAGCTTCAGCCAAGGGAAGTGGAGCCCAAATAAAGAGAAATAGTTTAATCAGTTGAAGGCAAAAGATATTCAGTGTTCATGACTGTTGAGACTGTTTAGCCTTTGAAGATAAGGTATTAGAATGGAGGATTATGCACAGAACAATAGCTCCAGATGTGCCCCTTTAGTTCTCGACTCTGGCCAAATACTAATCTAACAGAGCAAGAGCTATGGTATAGAACACAATAGAAAGGCTGGAGCTGAGCAAAAGCTACAAAGGTGGCAAAATGCTAGGGATCTTTGGAGTTCTAACAAGAGTAGAGTTGATTTTGAGACTGAAGTTGGTTCAAAAAAAAAAAAAAATCCAAAGTTAACACAGATGTTGGAATTAGCAGGCAAGGGATTTAAGCAATGATTGTAAATGTGCGCAGAAAATTCAAGAAAAACATGGACATAAATTATTGATCATATAAAGAAACTTGGGGAAAAGTGGAAGCTATTACAAAGACAAAAAGGAAAGTTATAAATGCAGAAATACAATGTCTGAAATTAAAAATCCACTGGATATCCTAACATCAGATTGTATTGTGTCAATTCACCAAAATACAGGGCAACAGAGACTGGAATAACCATTACATGGAAAGGGGGAACAATTAAAGAAATCAGCATAGCTTTATTGACTTGTAAGAAAATATTTAGTAGCAGAGCAGAATATACACAACTGAAGTTCCAAAATGCATAAAGTTTAGGGCAAGGAAAAAATTGTATGTCTAAGCTTGATGAGAAATATCAACATATATATTTTAAATACTGCACAAATTCCAAGCAGGATAAATACACACATACACTTATATGGGCAAATACAAGCAGGCACATAATACTCAAATTGTGGGAAACCAGCCCTGGCCACTTTGGCTCAGGGTTCAGTTCCAGCCAGGGGCACATACCAAAAAAAAAAAGTAAAAAAAAAAAATTGTGGGAAACCAAACATAAAGAGAAAATCATAAGAGAAAATAAACTAAAACATTATATATAGATTTAGAGTTATATATGCATGAGAATAGTGGATAAAAACAACTGTTGTGTTTCTATCGGAAGCAACACACACTCATCCCCTCAACTCCCCTCTGACAGCTGTCAGTCTGTTCTGTGTCTCTATGAGTCTGTTTCTATTTCTTTTGTCAGTTTATTTTGTTTATTAGATTCCACATATAAGTAAAATCATATGGTACTTGTCTTTCTCTGACTGGCTTATTTCACTTAGCATATGTATTTTTCAGGTCTATCCATGCTGTCTCAAAGGGGAAAACCTGAGGGGATCAAGGAAAAACACACTCGCAGACACAGACAACGGTACGCGGGAAACCAGAGGAAAAGTGGGGGTGGGGCAGAAGCGGGTAAAGGTGGGTCAATGGAGATAGAGGGAGACTTGACTCGGGGTGGTGAACACACAATACAATATTCAGATGATATATTATAAAATTGTATACCTGAAACTTATATAATTTTATTAACCAAAATCACCTCAATAAATTCAACTAATAAAAAGAAACAACACATAAGATAAAGAAATAGAATGTCACCTTTAAAGTTTTGAAAGGAGAAAAATGTCATGTCAATTAGAATTCCATATCCAGTGAAACTCTTTCAAAAATGGAGGTGAAATAAAAAATTTAAAAATAGAATAGCTGAGAGAAGTTATTGCCAGAAGCCCTAGACTCCTAGAAATAGTAAAAGACATTGTTAAACTTGATGGGAAATAATACCCAATGAAATTGCAAATAACTCTAGAAACAAGTAAATGTATAACTAGAAGATTTTTTATCTTCTTAATTTATGTAAAATACAGTTAGCTATTTCCAGCAAAATAATGACAATGCATTCTAGGATTTATACTATATGCTAAAGTAAAACATGTGACAATAAGAAAAAATGGGGAGTTGAATAGATGAAGCTATACTGTTATAAAGTTCTTAAATTTTACACAAAGTGTTATAGTGACTTAAAGTTAGATAGTGATAAATTAATGATGTATATTTTTTATGTTTTTGCTAACAATAAATATACAAAACAAATATTTGGCTAATATGTTAGTAAAGAAAATAAAATAGAATAGTAAAAAAATTCTTAGTTCATAGAAAAGAAGGCAGAAAATATTTAACAGAAAACCAAAGACCATATGAAACCATTTTGAAAAACAGGAATATGGTCCACTAAAACCAATAGTTTCAATAATTATATGAACTATAAAGAACTAAAACCTCATTTTCCAAAAAAAAATTGCAGACATTATCAGGTTGGATAAAAAAGCAAGACCAAGCTATATGCTGTTTCTAAGAAATGAGCTATAAATATCAAAAGCCAAATAGTTTAGATTAAAAAAAGGACAGAAGAATGCCTGTCAGGACAGAAGTGGCTTAGAGGACTGAGCATTATCCCAGGGACTGAGAGGTCCTGGTTCGATATCCGGTCAGGGCACATGCCCCGGTTACGGGCTCGATCCCTGGTAGAGGGCATGCAGGAGGCAGCCGATCTATCTTTCTCTTCCTTCCTCTCTCTCTAAAAAATCAATAAAAACATATTTTTAAAAAAGGATAAAAGACATATTGTGAAAATTCTAATAATTTAAAAGAAGTTTGGCTACAATAATGTCAAATTATTTATAGTTTAAGGATAAAGAATTGCTACAGATAAAGACATTTCGTAAAATGATAAAAGGATCCATTAATCACGAAGCTATAACTCTTGCCTTGGCCAGTGTGGCTCAGTTGGTTGGGCACTGTCCCATGCTCCAGAAGGCCAAAAAGTTGCCAGTTCAATTCCCAGTCAGGGCACATGCCTGGGTTGTGGATCTGACACTAGGTGGGGGACCTGTAAGGCTGACACAGGCTGTGGCTATCAGCAACTGGTGCCTAATAGCCCACCCAGGATGGTTAAGTATTTTGAAGCAGAATTAAATATATACATTTAGTAAACAATACTATGGGTACTTCCTGGGAACAGAATCAAATACTAAACTTACATAGTCTCTATATTTTCCAATGGTTTGACACAAATACATTAAAACTTTAAAAAGTTTATATAAAAGCAGTTCAGTGTGTCTATTAATACTATGATTCTTTATGGAACCAAATATGATTATTTGTTTATAATTCCTAGTTAGAGTCTTTCAATGTGACACAAATTAATGTAATCACCTGAAACTGAAGTTTTCTCTCCCGAAGTTAGACTTTATTGAGGGAACAAATTAATAATAATAGTATTGCTTTGCAGACCATTGTAGGGAATCTTTATTCTTTGTCTGACAGTACTCACAGGGAGGATTAAACTTGGTTTGCTAAAAGGCATATAGAAAGAACATTAACTATGAGGTTACATTCACAAGTATCCAGGACCTCTTTCTTTTTTTTTTTTTTTTTGCCCCTAGTGGGAACCGAACCCAGGACTCTGGTCCACAGGCCGACGCTCCAACCGCTGAGCCAAACCGGCCAGGGCAGGACCTCTTTCAATAGTCACTAGAAGATGATATGAATTCTAAAATTTAATACCTTAATAGAGTCTTTGAAAAAAAACTCTTTTAGTTTGAGTGAGAAGTCTGGGTCTCAGCATAGTTAAATTATATATAATAAACAAGAAAAAAAAATCATATTTATTGAAATGATTCTTTCTGAACTTGGTATACAAAATATTTCTCTGTGTCACCTCCTCCAAGATTTTTGGAAGTTGTATGACTGAATGGAAATGTCATCAAATTGATGAGTATAATGTGTATCCATAGCTGGTAACACTACACAGCAAAAATATCAGTGAACTTGAATTCCGAAAAGTCATGTACCTGTTCTGCCTTTATAGTTAAGAATTATTATTGTAACCCTCTGATGGTAATTTCATCTCATGTACTTTATTACCTCATGTGTAAAATAAAAGCATTGTACCAGAAATGCTTTCCAACTGTATGTTTTTAATGTATTCTTGTGATGCAGTTGCAAATTAATAAAAGATCAATGAGGAAGAAATAACATCTATAGTGATGGAATAAACACCAACTGTATTGTAATACTTCTTTGTTCAAGTAATATTTCTGGCTAGTCAAAGAAAAGTAAATTTTCCTCATGATTGCTTTTCTTTCATTGCGTCCACTCAGATGGTAATCTAGGAAAGTAATTATAAGTCTACATTTTCACTTTCCTTTGATGTATTTGACCTCTGATATGTTTCTTTTCTCTTAGTTTTCCTGAAGAGAAAATCACTGAATTCATAAGTTAACATGAAGCCATGTACAATTGAATGTGCTTTTCCATGTTCAGGGACCTTTTCCTGGCAAATGCAGTAAAGTGCAGTCTGTGACACCCAGGGGCTGCTCAGGAGAGTTAGTGTGTCCAGGAATTTTGGAAAGGTCATAAATTTCATTGCTAGTCATTTGATAATTTTTTTCTTTCTTACTTTGAATCTACTCTATAAAACTCGTTACTATATGGCTAGTCAATGGCTTCATTTATACAGCTTGGTCATCAGATTTAATTATCATTGTCACTAAAATCATTTTGGAAGATTATATTTCATGTTAAAGATAATAATTGCAATAAGGGGCGACATGACCAGAGGATGCCAAAAACTTGAAACAAATCAACTATACTCTAAATATACCTTAACCTCTTTCTATTTTTCTTAACATACTTTCCAAAATACTAATGTGACTGTACTTTTTTTTTCTTAACTCAACTGCTTGATTGGGATATCCATAATTTAAAAAATAAATATATAATGTTCTAAATAAGTAAAATATATCAAGAGCAACTTTTTCTAGATTATAAAGAAAAGTGATATTTATTTTTCAATCTAGGAAATGATCCACCTTATTTTTCCTCATACTCTGTTATGGGTTTTATGAAATTGGCTGGATATTTTTGTAAAGGTTTATTAAACTTTAAACTCTCAACACAATTTTTACAATTTAAAAATATAAAATAATTGCATTATTAATTGTGATGTACACATTAATAAACCACCCTTCAATTTATGGCCATAAAAATATTTCATCATTGAATTAGTATTGAAATTTAAACAATATAGTTCATTTTAAATGCTTATAGCTACGTTTAGTATGTACCTTCATTAACAGTGCTCAGTTAAAAACTTTAGATGTTCAATAGTGGTCCTAGTAGAGTCTGGATTCCTAGCAACACTGAAAGAATCTCTACAGGAATGTTCCTCTGGTAAGCGTTTTTTTCTTTACTGACCTGTTCATACAATTTTTAAAAATCCACAGAGAAATTCTTTAGTTCTTTTAAACAGTTCATTCTATGAATCAAAATATAAAATCTCTCTAAAACTTTATTTAATTTATATTCAACTCCCTGTTAAAATTTTGAGTTTTAACAAACTATAAAATTAATGATTAATTTATTGAGAAAATGTTCACTAAAAAAAAAAAAACCTCTTTATTTTTCCCCACATCAGTATTATCAGTACAAAAATAGTTAAAACTAATAACATGTTTACTGTGTTCTAGGCTTGTACATTTATACATCTATATTTGTATACATATATAAACAATAAAATTCTTAAAAGTATATGTTAATTATAACTTATTTGCTCTAAGTTTCTATTTGTATCATTGATTGCAAGACCTACTATATACCAATTCTATGTGTCATGAGAAAGAAAACAAAGCTGATAAACTATTACATTGATTTTCAGATACAACAGATATTGGAAAGTAAAAACAATGTGCATTTTACAATCAGTGATGGTATCTATCATTTCCATTTTCCACATCAAGTAACTGTAAGAGGAAAAGCAGAGTTATGTAACTTGCCTAATATCACAGAGCTAGCGAGGGGCATAACTGCAGTCTAACTTCAAGAGCCTCAGATACTAACCACTACCCTTCACTGTCTAAAAAAACCCCTGAATTTAAACATATATCAGGAGTCCAAAATGTCTGGAAGAGAACAATGAGGCCAAATCTGGTTGTGCTATGATAGAAATGATTCTAGTATCTGGCATTTAAAAATGATAAGTAAAATCTTCTTCAGGAGTTGTTTAAAAATTCTCACACTGCATATGATTTTTAGGTCAAATCAGCTGTAAAAAAGATATTTTATGTCAAGTAAGACATTTTGAGATGGTTGATGAGATGAAATTTCATTGAAATGGAATGGTGGAAATTACTGACCAAAACCAGAAGATTGTAAGACAGGACATAATCTTTATGATCTAATTGTAATAGAAATAGACCTATATGCACATATATGTGCAGAGAAAGCTCTGGAAGGATATATATAGTAGTGTGCTGGTAAACCGGCTAGAGATGTGTGGTGGAAGCTTTGGTTTATAGCACTTGCTGATTTTCATGGTGTAAATACTCCCAATATGTTAATCATCTGTTTGGTAATCAATACAATACCAATGTGATGCCACCGAATCCACAGTTGGAAAAAGATCTGTACAGTTATGTCCGGGAGACGCAGAAGCCAGTTCCAGCACCTCTTATGCACTAAACTAAAGTGTTAACTGTGGTGATCTCTGTGTAAGGGAAATGTGAAGACTTGATTGTTTTTATTTTGACTATCTATAATTTCATTTATTTCACAATGCAAATACACTACTACTTTTATATGTGAGCATGTGCATATGTCAACTAAGCATGGACTTTGTCTCCGGAACTCTCCTTACCTTATAGAGTATGATGGCATTACCTTACAAATCAAGGAATTGGAATCTGTGTATCTGAAGAAATATTGTTTTAATGTAGCAGGTGGGTTTTAATCTTCAAAACCCACCTATTGTTTATAGGTGGGTTTTAATCTTCAAAGCAATTTCCTAAAACGTATCCAAAACGGCTGAAAAAAGCAATCTGCAAAGAAGTCAAAAGAGCATTATTTTGTGGTTCATCCTTAAGAAATACATTAGGAAATTTATTTCTGGCATTGAAAGATTCCTGCAAACTGCATAAGTATTCATAAAGTGTTTGTCAAGAGTACTTTTAATCTTTTCTCTTTATTTTATACACAAGAGTAACAAAAATTCACCCAAAAGTATGGATTGATATAGCATATTTTATTATTTGTTTTCATTAGTGAAAAAAATAATCAGCATTGTTTAAATATATAGTAAGTCAACCAAGCCATTCATGGGGAGGGAAAAGGTCCAATAGTGAAGAAAAAAAAAAAAGGTACACATATGACTCACAGTTACCCAGGTATATTCCTTACATCCTTATATTTTTATTTTTGAACAAGCCATGAAGATTAGCATGAGGTTTAAGCTTAGTCATAAAACTAAAAGTACATTTCAGCGATCTAAACAAACTTTTTCCCAAGCAGATATTTTAAATCCAAATGGAAAACTATCTCCAGAACCTAAAGTTTATCATCAAATGGGGGAGTTACCTCTAGTCACTCCCAGAAAAGCACATCTTTTTTGTTATTTAGAGCTTAATGTAGAAAACCTTTTCCATATTTATAGCTTTTTTGCCAAATTAAAGGCAGAATTCAGAAACTAAGTATACGGCTTGTTCCTATTATGTATGGACGTGTGCATATAGCTAGCTATATTGTCTTGTCATCATAAATTTGGAAGTGAATTATATGTATTTAAAGACATAAAAGTACAAAAAATATGTGTTTGGGGAACTTTGAAGGTTCAGATTCTCTCATGATTGAGTGTATTTACTTCCAGGGAAAAGATTTTATATGTGTAATCTAGAATAAAGTGGAAATATATACAAATTATGCAACCTAAACAATGCTTTTTAAAGAAGAAAGAACAATAAATATCTAATAAAAATGGAAATATGAAGCCAGGCAAGGTGCAGTTTCAGCAATAATTTTAAACTATGCAGTTTACCTCAAGAATTAGCCCTTTAGCAATTCATCCTCCCATCAGAAATGGCGGTGGCGGGGGGTGGGGGGGTCTTAGGAGCAGGAAGAGGAAAAATAGATAACAAATGAATTATTATTTCTGAAAAGTGAGTTACTTTTTGTGCATTTCATCCCTCCAGGATAGATAGTCTTGTTTATAGATTGCTGTTTTTTCCCAGAAGCAAGCACAATGCCCGACAATTTTCATCCTATATGAAACACAATGTTACAATGAACCCCATATAATTTAAGCAATTACTCCTGTCACAAACAAATACAGAATTCCAATTATTTCTTTTGAAGAGCTTTCTATTATTACTCTAAATTTTCAGAGTTTTTGAATTGAAAGAGAGGGAGCAAGTACTCTGGTCTGTTACAACAACCATTCTATTCAGGAGGACACAGCCTTCCCAGAGGCCCCACCTCCAGATACCGTACATAACAATGGGGATTATATGTCAACGCTCACTTTTGAATTTCTCTTTCTCCAAGTTAAGGTGAAGTCAAAAACAGAACTTGAAGAAATCACCTACTCAATCTGATACGGCATCAAAAACCTTCAAGGGAATTTGGTGTTGAAGGAAGCAATTTTCTTCTTTTCAATCCCATTTTTCCTTATTTTCCTTGCCACTTCCTTTGTGTAGTCTATGACCACCTTGCCAAGTGCCAACATTTACATGAATGTCTGAGTTTCAAGTGGTGAGAGCAAAGTTAGTAAACCTCTGTGCTCTTCAGCAAGCCTATCTATATATCACCGTTGAAAGAAGTAGCTAAGATTTACTAATAAACAAGTAAAAGAATTTATTAAAATATAAGGCTTCCTGAAATTACGTTAGAAAAAAATGTGCTTTATTATTACTTTTGAGAAATGAACTACATTTTGCTGATAGAAATGGAATATTTTTGGAATTATAATTCTTTCTCAAAATGCTTACGGAAATGATGCTTACATTGACACTAGGTCTACTGCCTCCGGTGGGAACAAGGGTCAGACAGAGGTCATTATAAGGCCCTAGAGGTAATGTATCCTGACCCTTTGATGTCTAATGAAGCATTAATGATGCAGTTCAAATCTCTAGGCTAAAATCATCTTGGGTTATATAATATCCAATGAAAAACAAACTAGATAGTTCTTAAGGTAATTTAACTCCTTTCATATGATCAAACCCAATCAAGGTCACACTTAAGACAATTTTTTTAGTAAATTTCCTAAGTTTTCTCACTCCACAAGTCTATTCTGCCTTTTCAGTGTAGTAGAGTAAATCCTCACTTAGTATTTTTGATAGGTTTTGCTACGTTAAGCGAAACCACATATATAGAACGCAATTTTAGCACAGAAGTGCTGATATAAACAAGAGTAAGTCCTAAGGGGGCTTATCAAACTTATAACAAAATGACACTGAACAGAACAATGTAATTTGAGGATCTGCTGTGTATTTTCATTTCTCAAAAACTATCAGGGGAAATTGTGAATTTTTGAGTTTTGGAAAGAAATTTGGCTCCCACATATTCCTAAAAATCTGATTCGGGTGAACTTTATGGCCCTTTGCAGTTCTAAATCTTTTAGAAAATATCTAGGGAAAACTACTCAATGACATTTCACTTCTTTTACACTATATACACGTTTGCTTCTATAAGCTATATATACAAAGAAACTACCTTAGGAAATAACTCCACAAGTTTCTTGGCTCTCCCATTTGGAGGAGAGAAGAAAGGTTTCTTACAGGAAACAGGGCAGTCAAAACTTTCAGAGGACAATGAACACCCAACATATTTTGCAAATACTAATTACTGGCAAGCATTGGCAGTTTGGAATTCACATCTAATTGGTTTTCCGTGAAAGGTTTTTTTTTTTGTTTTTTTTTTTAATTTTGACTGTGGACAAAAAGAGAATGAGCAATGAACAAAGTTTTGGTGAGAAAGGTTTGCATTTTCTACATTTCAATTTAATCTGGTATCCCAAAAGTGTAAAATGTCATTTTAAATAAATGCTATTTGTTTTTATGATAATTAATTGACTTATGAGTATTTGTGTGGAAACATTCTCGTTCTCTTTTAATTCAAAAGTTTTGGCTGTCAAATTATTATTCCAAAGCAGCAAATACTACTTACATGTCTTTTCATAAAGAATGCCAATTTTCTACATTAAAACTCTAGCTAAAATTCATGAAAACTTGATATTAAATATCCAAATCTTTTTAACTCTTGAAGGTTCAAGATATTATTTAAAATATACTTTTACTGATTTTTTAGAGAGAAGGAGAGAAAGATAGAAACACTGATTGGCTGCTCTCCGCACCCCCCATGCTGGGGATTGAGCCTGCAACCTGGGCATGTGCCCTGATGAGGAATGGAACAGGCGACCTCTCGGTGCATGGGTCGACACTCAACCACTGAGCCACACCAGCTGGGAGAAGTTTCAGGATAATAAGAGAACATTTGTACTTGACTTTAAAAATTAATTTTTATTTTTCTGATGTAAAAAGTAATATCTGTATTTACTTTTTAATGAATAGGTTATCCTGTTTTTATAGTTTTGTCATCTGAAAGCTGAAAGTACAATTACTCAATGCAGTCCTTTGCAATAGCTGGTGTAAGTGGATTCAGTTTGCTTATCCTGGGGTTATCCTAAATTTAAACCTATAGTGATGAAAAGGTCTGCAGTTGTACAGGTTTAACGTTTTCCAGTTTCTAACTTAAGATAAGAAATTTGTTCTTTTTTTTTCTTTGTGGTCCATAGGCATCATGATGCTCAACCACTGAACCAAACTGGCCAGGACGCGATAAGAAATTAAATCCAATTTTACAGTTTTGTAAGAAAAACGTGGCTACCCTAGAGGAAAAAAACAAATACTTCAGTTAGCTGAATTGCACTGCATCCTTGGCTCCCCATGGGATGAGCATGACAAGGTATTGGCCCCTCTCCATGGTCCTAGTTTCATTTGTGACGGAGGATGAAGAGTGGCAGCGGAGAGAGAATTACTCAGTGGGTCAGGGGATGTGTTTTTGGCCTCACCACCAGATGAAATTTTCTAACTTTGCTTAGGTCTAGGTTGTTTCTATGGAAAGTACTTAATAGTTCCAGGCAACACAATCCCAGTTGTTCTGAACAGTATTAACTGGTTTCCTAGCGAGCATTGTCTATTATAAACCAACACAGACTGAGCTATACAAATAAGTCTCTTGGTTTTTCTGTCATTTGAAAGAAAAGTGATGATGGAAGGAATCTAAATAATGTTGATGCCACTTACTTGGCATTTCAAATTAATATCTAGTCACATGAAAATTACTTTAAATCTATATTATGTCTAGATTTTGCTCTAAGTTTCCTAATGATTTTTGAAGATAGGCCTGAGGACTATGCTTTTAAGCTACTAAATTGTTGTTACTTTTAAGCTGCTAAATTGTTTTTATAATAGAAATTTCATTAAACCCAGGAACGTTTTAGTAAGGTAGGCACTGCCTAGAAATACTGTAGATATTAAAAAAAAAAAAAAAAATGAGATCCTTCCCGGATGACTTATTGAGTGTTCTGCAAGTAAATTAATCATTGTTGCCGCCTCTGACATGATCAAGTTGTTTGGCACAAATGAGGGCATATATAAAATTGATGAGCAATTTCTTTGGAATTACAATTGAGATGGGATGAGCTGCCAACATTCTTTTTATGAAGCAATCTCACAAGTGTTCTCTTGGGTTGAAATTCTTGTCAGAAAATGTTAAACTCAGCCTCTGCTACTTGTTTAAAACATGCATATTCTAGAGTATAAGCCTAGCCAAAATCAGCCAAGAAATGTCAGAATTCTATCCCTAATTATTCAAAAGAGAACCAATTCAAATAATATGGAAGAAGCCCTGGTGTGGGACTTAGGAGTCCTGAGTTATTATATCAGCTAAATCTTTACCACTTACTGAGTGATCTTTGCTAGAACCCAAATCTGTTTGGGCTCTACTATCTCATTTATAAAAGACAGAGGCTAGTTTAAGTCAATAGCTTTTCACCTCAGAGTATGTTATATGTTAAATGTTGTCCCCATGCAATTTATAGATTGAAATCCTAACCCCTATTACCTCAGAATGGATCTTATTACTTGGAAATAGGATACTTGCAGATCTATAGTTAAATTAGGATGAGATCATACTTGAGTAGGGTGGGTTCCTTAATCCAATATAATGGTTTTCAATTTGGAATGGTACAGACATATGGGATAATCAGTTCCTCAAGACATAAGAAGAGACATGTCCAAAAAAAAAAAAGCCAATTCTACTTTGATAGCTTAAGATCATGTTTTGTGAAAAGCATGGCTCAACTACTCTTTCCTTATAGATAACACAATTTTTAAAACTGTTTTGGGCATCATGCTTATTTTAACTACTTAATAATGAGTCATATAATGTAAAGATTGCTTTGTTGGGAAAAAAAAATCCTAGCATATTTAGACAAAGAGGACTATATAGTGGTAGGCTGAATAATTGCCTCCAAAGATATCCAAGTTCTAAAGCTTTGAACCTGTGAATTTTATCTCATATGGCAATAGGGATTTTACAGATGTTTAAATTAAGGATCTTGAGGTGAGAAGATTATCATGGGTTATCTGGCTGAGCCTGTAATAGTAACTACAAGTATCATTTTAAAAGGAATGCAGAGAGAGGTTTGACTATAGAGTAGGTGGAGACATAATGACTGAACAAAAGATTGGTGTTATGGGAGGAAAAACAGAAATGTAGAAGTCCTCCAGAAAGTAGAAAAAGCAGAGAAGTCATATCTCTCCTCAGAAGCTCCATAAGAAACCAGCCTACGGACACCTAGACTTTATTTAGCCCATGGTACTGACTTTTGAGTTCTGACCTCTAAAACTCTAATAAGAGAGCAAATGTATGTTGTTATAAGCCACTAAAAGTTACAACAGCTGGAGGAAAGTAATACATATAGCTGTTCTCATACTCTTCTTCCTAAAATGAGATTATCTTCCCATCCTAAGTAGTCCCTTCTCGTCTAGGGCAATACACGCACCTTTAGCTGATTGACTCCAATTCTCTCCAACCCAGTGGGTTGCTTATGAATGAATGATTCATTAATAGATGGGGCAGCCTTTCCTTTCTACTCGGCTGTGAAGGAGGCAATTTTCCACCTATTTAACCCAAAGTAATGCAGGTAGATACATAGTGTGTGTGTCATGAATTACCAGGAACACCATAAAAAAGAAATACGAGTGTCACTGAAATACTCAATATGTAGGTGACAAGTTACTGCTTTTAAAACTGTCATTTAGGTGCAGTGGTTTTATGAGGTTTTTCAAATCATTTTACTTATAAGGTATACAAACAGATATCTAACATTTTCTCAGCCATTGGAAATATATTCATTGAAATAATAGTGTTTATTCTCTTTTCCAACCTAAAAGTAAAAGTTCATACATTTTAAATAATCTCAACAAATTTGGAATCAATGAAAAACACAGGTTATCCACCTGGTGATTGTCATTAATCACAACTGAAATAATTAAAGGAATATACTTCCAAAAAAATGAAAGGTATTTTGTAGTTAAGCTCTCTCATTCTTGTGGAAATGGCCATTGTAACAGATAACTGTTCTCAGTAAGGATAAAAGGAGATCAACTTTCTTTGAGGAATTCAAGGTCATGCTATAACATTGTGAAGTATTTTTTAAATGGTAGGAACACTTTTATTCTGTTATTATAATTATATCAACACATTTGCTAGTAAAATGACAAAATATGAAGAAAGGACAGGTTAAAAACCGTGAAAAGAGAACATTTAAAACACAGGCAGAGGAAAAAAGACACATGACTTATAAGGAAAAAGTACAGAGACTGAAAACTATTGTTGGAAACAAAGCAAGCCAGAAGTCAATGAAACAATGTTTTTAAAGTGATAAAAACTATGCCAACAGAAATTCAACAAACCTTCTCCAAAGGGTCCATTAATCTTTTGAAAATCTTTTGAAGGCAAAATAGCAGATCTGTGCTGTAAGAAATGTTAAGAAAATCTCTTCAAGTGGAAAGCAAATGATACCAGATAGAAACTGGTTGTTTATGAGAAAGGAAGAGTTCCAGAATAGTTTATACACAAAAAACAGAGAACAATTTTCTCTTTATGTGATTTCCTAAAACGATAATTAACTGTTTAGAGCAAAAAGAACAACAGCATGTGTTTGTAACAAAGGTAGAAAGTATGATGGCAATAGTTCGAAAAATGAAAGAAGACACTAGAAGAACTAAATTTGCTAAATTTTTCTCACAGAGTCCTCTAAATAATATTATTCTACTAAGTGTAGAATATTAATAATTATGATAGTATTAGTAATATTACTGTGATAGTTCAAAGATATTTATTGTAAGCATTAGGAAAATCACTAAAAGCACACCTTGAATTTACATAGTGGCAAATATATTTCAATATAAAAAGAAAAATCACGAAACTAAAATAAAGAATGGTACTAATAGCCCAAAGGTGAAGACAAAATTGAATAGTAAATAAAATACTCCAAAGAAGACAGAAAAAAATAAATAAAACAGGGAATAAATAAAATACATTGAAAACAAATAGCAAGATAGAAGACTTGAATCCCAATGCATTGATAATTACATTAAATGAAAATAGCCTAAATACTATGAATGAAGATGTTTGTCAGACTGGATTTTTTAAATAAGCAGAATCCTCTATGTAGTATTATAGGAAACACATCAGGGATTTCATTAAGTAAACATTGACTAATTTATCAAGATTTGACAACCTATAGAACATTTTTTAAAAGGCTCCATTAGTAAAACTTACTCAAGAATAAATGCAAATCTCAATGGCTTATGTATTAAAGATATTGAATTACAATAAAAAACCTAGGCATAAAGTTAACCCCAAACTCAGAGAGCGTGCTAGAAAATTCTATCAAACATTTAAAAAAGAGAGAATATTAATCCTACAAAAAAAAAATCTTTCAGAAAAAAAAGAGGAGAGTACATTTTCTGACTTATTTTATTAGGCTAGCATTGTTTGAATACCAAAACTACATAAGGACATTATAAGAAAAGAAAATTATAAACCAATTTTCTCATGAAAATAGATTCAAATATCTTTAAAAAGTAAGAACAAATTGGATTCAGCCAAGTGGAATTTATCCTAGCAATAAAGGGTGAGTTTGATAAGAAAACCAAATCAATTTAATTGACTGCATTAATGAAATAAAGAAGAAAATACATATGATCATTTTAATCGAAGCAGGAAAAGTATTTATCAAAATCATAAGCCCATTTATGATTATAAAAAGTCTCAGAAAAAATATAAAAGACAAAAGGCACACACCAACAAAAAAAATAACCAATACATACTCACTGACTAAACACTGAAAGCTTTCTCTCTATGGCTGAGAATAAGGCAAGTAAATTAAATATCTTATTGAAAAAAAAACAAAAAAACAAAAAAAATTTTGATCTTTTACTACTGTTAAACCCCTTCACCACAAAAACTCTAAATCATACATAAATATAATAAGTTAAAACTATTAAACTTGTATTAGAAAACGTTATTATTTTTGCAAAATCAGGTTAGGCAAAGATTCTTAAGTAGAATGCCAGTTATGACAGATAAAAAATGTTAAATTCAACATTAAAATGACAATTTCTGCCCATTAAAAGCCACCATTCAAAAATTAAAATGCAAGAATTTATAATACTTATTTAAGCTGAAGGACTGACCTCCAAGAAAAATAATAAATAAATAAATAAATAAATATATATATATATATATATATATATATATATATACACACTAAACTTACACAGCTCAAAAATAAGAAAGCAAACAACTCAATTAAAATGGGTGAAATAGACAACCCAGGGAAATTATTGGGATAAAAATGTTCACAATTGTATACCTTTATCACAATTCATTGAACTTAAGCTAAGCAAGTACATTATACTGTATATCAATTGGTCAATATTAGCCACTTCCAAAAAGAGATATGTAAACCAATAAACACATCAAAAGATGTTCAACGTCTTTAAAATTAAGAAAATGCAAGTTAAAACCACTACATGTCTACTATAAGGGCAAAATTTAAAAGACTAAAAACACCTATTGCTATCAACAATGCTGTATGTAGAGCAAGAGGAAGTTGGGAGACAGCCTAACTAAAATCAGGACATTGTATGTAATTGGTTACAGAAGCATATTTGGCTTTTTCAACTTGGTCAGAAGTTGGATATGGGGGTAAAATTAGAGAGGCTGTCAGTTATACAGTAAACCTTGGCCATTTAGGACTGCTTGCTACAGGGATTATTGTATGACTTTCTGGAATGATCATTGCAGACAGTGATTTGGCTTTGTGGACTGGTTGCTGAAAGTTGTGAGTTAGAGTTCTGTTTTTATGTATGGTCTGACCATTTTCCATTTGGCTAGTCATTCTATCAATTTCTGCAGTTTTACCTGTTATGGAAGAATCACACTACTCAGATAAGACAAAATGTAATTCAATAGACAAATACTTAAAATGACAAGAAGTATAATTTTATTTTTTATTCTTATTATGTTTATTGTTGAAAGTATTAGAGATGTTCCTCTTTTTTCCCCATTGACTCCCTCCTTCCCGCTCCCACCCACCCTCTGCATTCCCCACCCTAATGGTTGTGTCCATTGGTTGTGCATATATGCATATAAGTTCTTTGGTTTATTTCTTCCCACCTCCATTCCTCTGAAGTTTGTTAGTCTATTCCATACTGCCATGACTGAATCTCTTTTGGTCGACAGCTTATTTTGTTCATTATGCTCCATAAATGAGATCATGCAGTACTTGTCTTTCTCTGACTGGCTTATTTCGCTTAGCATAATACTCTCCAGGTCCCTCTATGCATCTCAAAGGGTAAGAGATCTTTCTTTCTTACAGCTGCATAGTATTCCATTATGCACATGTACATCTTTTTTATCCATTCATCTCTGAGGCACTTGGGCTATTTCCAGATCTTAGCTATTGTAAAAAGTGTCACTATGAACATAGGGTTGCATATATTCTTCCTGATTGATGTTTCAGGCTTCTTAGGATATATTCCAAGAAGTGGGATCACTGGGAAAAAAGGCAATTCCATTTTTAATTTTTTTTAGGGAACACCATATTATTTTCCATAGTGGCTGCACCAGTCTGCATTCTCACCAGCAGTGTGCTAGAGTCCCCTTTTCTCCACACCCTCACCAGCACTTGTTTGAGGATGTGTTGATGGCCTCCATTCTGGCAGGTGTGAGGTGATATCTCATAGTTGTTTTAATTTGCATCTCTCTGATGACTAGAGATGTTGAGCATTTTTTACATATCTCCCGGCCATTGTATGTCCTATGTTGAGAAGTGTCTATTCAGGTCCTCCGCTCATTTTTTATTGGATTGTTTGTGTTCCTTTTGTTGACCTGTATGAGTACTCTATGTATTTTGGATATTAACCCCTTATCTGATGTATCATTGGCAAATATGTTCTTCCCAGAGTGTGGATTCCTTTTTCATTTTGATGGTGGTTTCTTTTGCCATGCAGAAGCTTTTTAGTTTCATGTAGTCCCATTTATTAATTTTTTCTTTTGTTTCTGTTGCCCTAGGCATTGTATTAGTGAAAATTCCACTATGTATGATGTCTGAGACTTTTCTGCCTACATTTTCTTCTAGGATTTTATGGTTTTATGGGTTACATTCAAGTCTTTCATTCATTTTGAGTTTATTCTTGTGTATGGTGTAAGTTGGTGATCTGGTTTTTTGTTTTTGCATGTAGCCGTCCAATTTTTCCAACACCATTTGTTAAAGAGATTGTCTTTTCTCCATTGTATGCTCTTGCCTGCTTTGTCGAATATTAATTGTGCATACTGTCTCGTTTTGATGTCTGGGTTCTCCATTCTGTTCTATTGGCCTATATGTCTGTTCTTATGCCAGTGCCAGGCTGTTTTGAATATGATTGCTTTGTAGTATAACGATATCTGGTATTGTGATCCCTCTTGCTTTGTTCTTCTTTTTAAAGATTGCTGTGGTTATTCAGGGTCTTCTATGGTTCCATATAAACTTTTGGAGTATTTGTTCTAGATCTGTGAAATATGCCATTGGTACTTTAATAGGGATTGCATTGAATCTGTAGATTGCTTTGGGTAGTATGAACATTTTAATGATGTTGATTCTTCCAATCAATGAATGTGGTATATGTTTCCACTTTTTTATATCTTCCTCTATTTCTTTTTTCAGTGTCCTGTAGTTTTCTGAGAACAGGTGTTTTACCTCCTTGGTTAAGTTTATTTCTAGTTATTTTATTTTATTTTTTTGTTGTTGTTGCAATGGCAAATAGGATTTTTATTTTTATTGTTTAAGATTCCTTTTCTGAGTGTTCATTATTGGTGTATAAAAGTACCATTGGGGGGAAAAAGCTGTGGTACATATACACAATGGAACACTGTGCAGCTGTTAGAAAGAGAGATATCTTATCTTTGAATCAACATGAAGGGACCTAAAGAGTATTATGCTAAGTGAAATAAGCCAATCAGAGAAAGATAAATACCACATGATCTCACTTATTTGGGGAATATAATGAACAAAATAAGCTGATGGACAAAATAGACCTAGAGACATAGAAAAGAGTATGGTTCGGGTTCAGACTGACAAACCTCAGAGGAGGGGGGTGGAGGGAGAGAAGAGATAAACCAAAGAACTTATATGCACATATGCATAACCAAAGGACATAGACAACAATGCTTGGTGCGGGGAGGGGGGGGGGGAGGCGTCTTGAGGAGGGTTTCTAGGTGGGACAAAGGAGAAACTGTGTAACAAAAATAAACTAAAAAAAAAAAGAGTACCATCAATTTCTGGATGTTAAATTTGTGTCTTGTTCCTTAGTCAAATTCATTTATTCAATGTAGTAGATTTTTGATGGAGTCATCAGGGTTTTCGATGTACAACATCATATCATCTGTGAATAATGACAGTTTCACTTCCTCCTTTCTAATTTGGATCTCTTTTATTTTTTCTTCATGTCTAATTGCTGTGGCTAAGACTTCCAGTAGTAGGTTAAATAAGAGTGGTGAAAGTGAGCATCCCTGTCTTGTTCCTGTTCTTAAGGGAAATGTTTTTAGTTTATATCCACTAAGCATGATATTGGCTGTAGGTTTTTTATATGTGGCTTTTATTATGTTGAGATATGATCCCTCTATTCCCATTTTGCTGGGCATTTTTATTTGAAATGTGTGCTGGATTTTGTGAAATGCTTTTTCAGCATCTATCGATATGATCGTACAGTTTTTATCTTTCATTTTGTTTATGTGATGCATCACATTCATTGATTTGTGAATATTGTACCAGCCTTGCATCTGTGGGATGAGTCTCACTTGGTCATGGTGAATAATTTTTTTAATGTATTGTTGGATCCAAATTGCTATTATTTTGTTAAAGATTTTGGCATCTATGTTTATCAAGGATATTAGCCTGTAGTTTTCTTTCTTTGTAGTGTCTTTATCTGGTTTTGGAGTTAGGATTATTCTGGCCTCATAAAAGAGCTTGGAAGTCTTTCTTCTTCTTGAACTTTTTGGAACAGTTTGAGGAGAATGGGTGTTAGTTCTTTGAATGTTCTGTAAAGCTCCCCGGTGACGCAGTCTGGACCAGGGCTTTTGTTTACTGGGAGTTTATTGATTACAGCTTCGATTTCCTTCGTTGTTATTGGTCTGTTCAAGTTTTCTGACTCTTCCTAGTTTAGTATTGGCAGACTGTGCAATTCTAGAAATTTTTTCATTTAGCCTGGGTTGTCCAATTTGTTGGTGTAGAATTTTTCACAGTAGTTTTTTAATGAAAAAGTATTTTGGTGGTGTCAGTTTCTGATTTTGTTTATTTGGGTCCTCTCTCTTTGTTTCCTGGTGAGTCTGGCTAAAGGTTCATCAATCTTGCTTATCTTTTAAAAGAACCAGCTACTTGTTTCATTGATCTTAGGAATTTTTTTTTTTTTTTTTTTTAGTCTCTATGTCATTTATTTCCACTCTGACCTTTACTATTTCTTTTCTTCTAGTTTTTCTGGTTTTTCTTTTTGTTTACTCTATTTCTTTTAGTTGTAGGGTTGGATAGTGTTCTAGAAATTATTTTTGTTTCCTTTTTTTTTCAATTATTATCAAAAGATATTCTTCCATTATCTTCAGATAGAATGGGGTGGGGGGAGAAACAGTGATAAAGAGAGATATATCAATTGATTTCCTCCTACATGACCATGACCATGACCAGGGCCAGGGACTGAACTGTAACTGAGGTACATGCCCTTGTCCAGAAACAAACCTGAGACTCTTTGGTCTGCAGGCCGACACTCTAACTGCTGAGCTAAGCCAACCAGGGCTTTTTTTGTTTCTTGATGTAGGCCTATAGTGCTATGAACTTCCCTCTCTGGACTGCTTTTGCTACATACCATAGATTTTGTGTTGTGTGTTCATTTTCATTGATTTCCAGGAAGTTTTGTATTTCTTCCTTGATCTTGGTAATGCATTCATTGTTTAATAATATGCTATTTAGCCCCCATGTGTTTGAGTGTTTTTATTGTAATTAATTTCTAGTTTTATGCAATTGTGATCTGAGAAGGTGCTTGATACGATTTCAATCTTCTTGAACTTGTAGACTTACTGTCTTAACATGTGGTCTATCTTTGAGAATATTCCATGAGCTCTTGAGAAGAATGTGTATTCTGTAGTTTTGGAGTATAATTTTCCATAAATATTTATTAAATCCATTTGATCTAGTGCATCATTTAGAGTCTCTATTTCCTTGTTATTTTTTGTCTAGGGATTTTATCCAGTGATATACCCTGCTATAACAGTATTGCTGTCGATTTCTCCTTTGAAGTCCTCCAGAGGTTTTTAAATATATTTTGATGCTCCTATATTGGGTGAATATATGTTTACCAAGATTATATCTTCCTGTTGGATAAATCCTTTCAATATTATATAGTGGCCTTCTTTGTCTCTTCTAAAGGACTTCATTTTGAAGTCTATTTTATCATATATAAGTATTGCTACCCCAGTTTTTTTCTCATTTCCATTTGCTTAGAATTTTTTCCATCACTTTACTTCCAACCTATGTGAGTCTTGTGTTGTGAGGTGGGACTCTTGTAAACAACGTATATATGAGTCATGCTGTCTTATCCATTCAGCTACTCTGTGTCTTTTGATTAGAGCACTTGATCCTTTTACACTTAAGGCTATTATTATGTAATTATTTATCACCATTTTATTCATTATGCCTATGTTTCTCTCTCTATTTCTTCTGCTTACTGGAGCAGTCCTTTGAACATTTTGTGCAGGGCTGGTTTGGTGCTAATATATTCCCTTAGCCATTTTTTTTCCTTCTTTCTGGGAAGCTCTTTATTTCATCTTCTATTATGAATGACAGCCTTACTGGATAGGGATCCTTGGATTCAGATCCATGTTCATTACCTTGATTACTTCATGCCATTCATTCCCTTCTGGCCTGTAGTGTTTCTGTTGAGAAATCAGCTAATAGCTTTATGAGGGCTCCTTTGTAGGTAACCTGTTGCTTTTCTCTTGCTGCCTTTAAGATTCTCTCTTTGGCCCTGGCCGGTTTGGCTCAGTGGTTAGAGTGTTGGTCTGTAGTCTAGAGAGACCTGGGTTTGTTTCCTGCTAAGGGCACGTACCTCAGTTGCAGTTTGTCCCCAGCCCTGGTTTGTCGTGTGGGTGGTGGGTGGCAGCCACTCGTTGTGTCCCTTTCATGTTGATGTTTCTCTCTTTCTCTCTCTCTCCCTCCCACTCTATCTGAAGAAAAAATGGAAAAATGCCCTCGAATGAGATTTAAAAAAAAAAAAAAAGATTCTCTCTTTGTCTTTAATTTTTGGCATTTTAATTATGATGTGTCACCCTGGCTGGTTTTGTGCTCAGTGGTTAGAGCATTGGCCCATGGACCAAAGAATCATGGGTTTAATTCTGGTCAAGGGCACATACCTTAATTGTGGTTCGGTCCTGGCCCTGGTTGGGGTCATATGGGAGGCAACCAAGCAATGTGTCTCTTTCACGTTGATATCTCTCTCTCTCTCTCTCTCTCTCTCTCTCTCTCTCTCTCTCTCCTCCTCTTCCTCTTCCTCCTCCTCCTCCTCCCTCTCACTCTGTCTGAAGATAAATAGAAAAATATCTTCAAGTGAGGATTTAAAAAAAATTAATTATGATGTATCTTGGAGTGGACCTCTTTGGGTTCTTCTTACTTGGGTCTCTCTGTGCTGCCTGAACTTGTATGCCTTTTTCCTTCACCAAGTTAGGGAAATTTTCTGCCACTACTTCTTCAAATATATTCTCTAACCCTTGCTCATTTTCTCTTCTTCTGATACTCCTATGATGAAGATGTTATTATGTTTCATATTGTACCACAGCTCTCTTAAACTGTCCTCCTGTTTTTTAATTGTTTTTCCTTTTTGGTTCTCTGATTGAGTGATTTTTGTTTTTGTTTTTGTTTTTTTTCTACCCTGTCTTCTAATTTGTTGATCTGATCCTTGGCGTCCTCTAATCTGCTGGTTATTCCTTCCACTATTTTATTTCTGCTATGTCATTCTTTATTTCTGCTTGGTGGTTTTTCATTTCCAATTGGTTTGTTTTTATTGTTTCTTTACTCATGCTATTGAGCTCTTAACTCATGCTGCTGAGCTTCCTCAAAATCATTACTCTGAACTCTACTTCTAATAACTTGTTTAACTCCATTTCATTTATCGCTTCTTCTGTATAATTTTCTTGTTCTTTCATTTGGAATTTGTTTCTTTGTTTCACCATTTTGGCTGTCTCAGCAGGGTTTGGAGCCTGCAAAATATTCTCTGTGAGTGTTGATGTTCTGCTAATTGTGGCTCCTTCTGCTGGGTATGGATGCATAAGGAAGAAACCACAATAAACACCAATATCTAGTCTTACTTTGCAGGTCAAGCAAAGATTCAATTATCCCAGAGCTTTTGCCTGCAGGCTAAATATTAGTCTCAGTTAGTTAATGAGCCTCAGATTGTAGCCCTCAGCTAAATAAAGAATCCCACAGGTGGGCAGGGTAAGAGGATTTCCAGAGGGTGGAACAATTGCTTTCCCCTGGGCTAAAGTTGCTTTGAGAAGAAAATGATTTCTGCACTCTGGGTTATTAGCTCAGTGCAGAGACCCAGGCCTCCACCTTCACAGCTCAGTCCCCAGAGTCACGAGTCCCCACTCTGATAGCCGGGTCCAAAGCTCAAAGCTTTCAGAGGCTCTGCTCTGCCTACTGGCTGGCAGGTAGTCTCTGGCTGTCAATGAACTCAGGTTGCACTTCTCTGGGCCAGTGGCATTAAATTCCCAAGTTAGGGGCAGATGCTTCTCCCCCAGGCTAAAGCCACTTTGATGAGGCTACTTGACAGAGATGGCCCCTGAAGCATGGGGGAGTGGTTCAGCATAGGAACTCAGGCCTCAGCCTTCACAGCTCACTTCCCAGAGCCAAGGACCCCCAACACTGAGCCAGGTCCAAAGCTCAAAGCTTTCAGAGACTCTTCTCTGCCTACTGGCTGAAGTGTCTGGCTATTAATGAGCCTTGGGTTACACTTCTCCAGCCAGGTGGTATTAAATTCCTGAGGGAGGGGCAGTTGCTTCTCCCCTGGGTTAAAGCTGCTCTGGGAAGATGGCTACTTCTTGCGGAGTGACTCAGTTTAGATCTCCTGATGGCCTCCTTCCAAGCTCTCTCCCTAGAGCCACAAACCCTTGACTCTCCTCACACAGTTCCAGTTCAGTCCAGCCTCCCTCTGCTGGAGCCCAAGGTGAGTGGCTGTGGCTGTAATTTAGTGCACTGGCCCTTCAGGGAAATGCCAGTGTTCTCTGCGCCTCTCCCTCCTGGACAAAACCTCTGCTCTGGTGATTTTCTTAGCGAGGTGATATGTGGGTGCCTTTCCCTGTTCTGCCACTCTGTGCTGAGGAGCCGTGTTGGAGTTTTAACTCCTAACTTCTCAGTGGGAACTGCTCACAGCTAAGACAGCCCTCAGCTGCTGCCTTTGGGCACCCAGCCAGACCTTCTGTGCCTCCACAGCTCCTACCAGTCTCAATTTGAGGTCCTCTTTATGTTCCTGGTTATAAGGGTTCTCTCTAGCTGCTCTTCCGTTGGTTTCCTGATGACTTGTCTTTATTTTAGTTGTAATTCCAGTTTGGTCCTGGGAGACAGTCTGTGTAGCTTCCATTCATTCCACTGACATTTTTATTCTCCACAAGAAGTATAATTTAATATTAATAAAAATAAAATTCAAAATTAAGATATTATAACCATGCATATTTTGGCATTTGCTGAAGATTATCACTTATATGTATGAGCACAATTCTTAATGTAAAGCTACACATATGTTTCCAAAATGCTAATTCTTAAAACATACAGTTCAATATATTTTTATACTATCATATGATAAAAATAAAATTTTACTAAGGTATATTTTCATAACTGAATGTTGTAACTGAGGCTGGACAATGCATTATATATCTCAAACATTATTTTCTTTTCCTTTTATTTTCAATGTTTAAATTTATGGGGCAGAATTATACATTATGAATAGCTATTAAAAAACATCATTTTGCCCCTTAGCTAGTGTAGTATGTGTGTTGATATATGGTAGTAACTTGTAAAGGTGTTTACTTGAAAGAAGTCATATTATCAAGCTGAAACACAAGTATAACCTTATATGTGGTACAATACTACAGGCCATTTTGATTTCTTACGTGGATTCACTTTGATGTTGCAAACTTTTCTTAGAAAAGAAATGACAGGGGTTGTTATTGAGAAAATTAGTATATTTTATACAGGAGCTGACTGATGGCGAAGGGAGCATAAGGATTTACTAATGATCTGGCTTTTTTTCTTAGAATCTGTGTTAGATGCTCAGTATGATTTTAAAAAGATAACTATGGATAATTGTGAGTAGGCTTTTGTGAAATTTTTGTTGGTTCCATTTTTTGTTGTGGTTGTGGTTGGTTCCATTTTTAGGGGAATGGTGCCCTAGTAGCCATATAATATTAACAGAGATTTAAAATTATTTCCCTTCCATTCATTCAGCTTCAAAATCAGGTCAGGTTGTTCTGTAAATGAAAATCCAACAGAAGCTGTTTCTCTTATCCTTTTCTTTAGCTAAATCAGTTCTAGACTTCAAAGCTAAAAATACAATCAGTTCAGACAAAAGGAAAACTCACAGATCAGCCTCTTCAAACTTTGAAACTAAGATGAGAAGTCCCATTTTAAATTCCATGGACAGTGAAATGTCATCATAATCATGAAAATTTGACCCATAGGTACAATTTTCTTCATGCATTTTCTTTAAAAGCAGTGGGCTTAGTCATGCAGCCATTAAACAGAGATAACTTGAATGAATTTTGCTTTAACAAAGACTATAGATAGTTTCTACAGGCCCATTCAAAAGTTGTAGCATATCTTCATGAATATGTGGAGTAAAAATCTTGTTAAATGTTTTAAAGGAGAATTTATACCCCTGTGCACTATTGCTGAATGTCTATCGTATAAATCTAACAATTGACAACCTATGTATTTTATCCTGTGTAAAAAAAAAGAAAAAAATAATATTTTCAATGAACGTGTTGAGCATCTTTCTTGAAATACCAGGAAAATATGAAAAATAATACTTTTTAAAATACCAATTTCTTCAAGAATATCAGGTTTACTATGGATGACAGAGTTATAAATTCATAGTTAGTAAACTATATACTATAGCCCTGTAGGTGCTATTCTAGAGTTTATGGTAAACAGATAATAATAATAAAAAAAAAAAACTTTCTAGGAGAATTGATTAAGGCATTGCAGGAAAAATAACTTAATATGAATTTGGAATTATTAAAAATAGTACAATAGACAAAGAAAGTGGGGGAGGGGGGTTTAGGCAGAGGAAAGAGAATGATCCAAAACACACTAAAGAACAGTGTATTTGAGCTTGGCTGGGGCATGGAACCCATGACTGAAGATACATTGTAATGGGCCTTTAATGACACAGCAAAGAATCTGAATACTGGCTCACGGGCAATGAGTAGCCAATCAACATGACTATATTTTGAATTTACTTGGTTTGTTTTTTGAAAATATAATTGACAGTGGGCCATGAGTCATGAATGAAGAATGAGCTATGAGGAGAACTAAGTGTCCAGAAGTAGGTAATGAGGCTGCCTCAGTAATGAATAATCAAATTCAAAAACTTATTAGATAGGGAGGAAGTAAAGAACCCAGGCTTCATTTCTGAGAAAGCAATGACTTATTAATTGGTCATAAATGGGAGAAAAAAAGTTGAAGATTAAGATTCTAGTTTGATAAGGAGAGTGGTACACATAATCAAAATAGGGGATATTATAGGAGAAGTAGATTGAGGAGCCTGGGACAGAGAACAAAAATAGAAAAAAATGAGATATTTGTACCCAGGGTGATTTTTGAAATTTCTAAAGGCCACTCATTAGTGAGTTAGACATACAGGTTCAGGTCTTGTCCCATAAACCTAAAAATCAGTAGTTGATATTCTGCCAGCTGAGGAATTCACCCTTTGAAGAGTATATTAAATGAGACAAGGTCAAGAATCAAACTCTAAGACATAGCATTTGAAAGCATGTGGAAGAAGAGGATTCAAATAGAAAAACTAAGGAAAATTTATATATTAGAAGTTGTTGCTGGTAATGATATTATTCTAAAAGTCAAAAGAGATCGTTTCCAAAAATTTACAGTCAACCCTTTCAAATGACAGCTCTTGTGTCTCAATGGAGCTATGGCACTATTTTTGTGGATGTTATATGCATTTTCAGTTTTTATTTTGTCAAACAACCCAGTGACAATTGTGTTGTAAATAAAAAATGCATTACAGTCATGCCTTTTTTCTTTTATCTTGCACATATACACAAAAATGAATGTTGCATGTAACATTTTTTATTTTTTTGTTTTCAATTTAGCTCTGTGCTAACTATAGATTGCATTTGACTGTGAGTAACTGAATACCAAAATATCACTCTTTAAATACTCAAGGATTTAATTTCTCATGCTTAAAAAATAAATGTAGCCTGGCCAGTATGGCTCAGTGGTTGAGCACTGACCCATGCACCAGGAGGTGGCTGGTCCTATTCCCAGTCAGGACACATGCCCAGGTTGTGGGCCAAATTCTCAGTGGGGGCGTACAGGAGGTGGCTGATTGATGTTCTCTCTCATCGATGTTTCCATCTCTCTCTCCCTCTCCCTTCCTCTCTCTCTAAAATCAACAAAGAAAAGAATAAAAAAAAAAACATAATAATAAGTATAGCCCTCTCTAATCTGTTACATTAGCTTTACAGTATTCTGGATCTGATTCTTTCATATAACAGCCCATTACCCCCTATTACCATGTGGTGTCCATTCTCAAGGTCAAGGTGGCTGATGAAGCTCTGGTTATCACATCTGAGTTGCCAGTTTAATGAAAAAGAAAGAACAGAGGGTAAAAATGATGTTCCTCTCTGCTGAGTCAGAGCCTTTGAAATAACCTTCCCAGAATTCCCTTCCACACATATTTACTTGACCACATCTAGCTTCAATTAGAGATTGGAACTGTAGCATTTATTTCTTGCAGCAATGGACGAGAATAAAATTTGGAGTCTGGTAAAAACAGTGAATATGTGGTAGGTTACTAGATGTCTTTGCCATGAACTCCTAATAATATATGGAAGGGTATGCCTAGTTTGAAAAAAATATAAAAAATATTTAAATGCCATTCTTTCCTTTCTTCAAGTACCTAATATAGTCATGTAGATTATCACATGTAAAACCAAAATATAAAATCAGTTTTGCCATTAAGAAGGTATTACAAACTATACAAAGGTATGCATGTGTTTTCACGGAAAACATGATACCTGATGGAATGCAAATTTTCTAAGTAGCTAAGACTAGGGCAGAACACAAGATGATGAAAGACTTTTATGGGCATAGAAAATGATATGTGATAAAGCACCAAAATGGTGAGAATAACACTGAACCTCAAAAAATGAAACAGAAAATTCAAATCCACATCGAAAACTTAGAAAAATTTACTTATAAAGAAAAATTTGAGCACTCAGGTACACGCAAATGTCTATGCCCTGAGTATCAGCTACTGAGAAAATTTACATGAAAGCCACCCTCCCAAATTTAAAAACAAATTCTTTAATAAAGTTATAAGTTGTGCTTATACTTGATTTGTTAATTTTTTAAAAGCTCTTATGATTCTCTAAAAATAAATTGCTATAAACATTGTATAAAAGATGAAAAAAGTTTGCTGTTTTATAAATCTTCAAGTATTCAATTTAGATAAGTTTAATGTTTAAAGAGGGCAAAATACAAAATATATTTTAGGTGTATATTAAATTTTATCCCAAATGCAGATACTAAAGCTATGTTTAGAAAATTTAAAACAACCACTTAAAATGATTGATGTTTATTCAGAAGAAATTTTTATACAATATGCAATTTGGTTTTCTGAATTAACTGTCTTTACATAGCATAAATAATAAGTAAAATGACTGATAAATTATAATATGTATGCTGAAAACATTCCACATGAAGATGGGAATATACATGATAAACTAAGAAAAATATTTGTAGTATTTTCTCAATGTACAAAATCCTTACACACAGAGATAACAAAATAATTTTTTTTTTAAAGGAGAAAGAAGACACAAAAATGTTTACCAGGAAAAAATATTTAGAATGAAAAATCATATGCACATTCTCCCATCTGAATCAACATTTCAAAATACATGTTAAAATTAAGTTTTTGTTTTCTGTTAGATTGGCAAAATAAAATTTGACAATATTAAACTCTGGAGAGTACTTAAAAAATAAGTATTTCTATATATTGCTGATAAGACTGAAAAGTGGTACAAGTTTTTGAGGAATTTAATGATTGATATCTATTCATATCTTCGAGGCATATACCTTTTGCCTCGGCAAATTCTATTTCTGGAAAGGCATTGAACCTTCAGTCTTGTAAGTCTCATCTTGATATAGACATACAGATATTTATAGTGTCCTAAATGTCAATCAAGAGTAAATTGGTTAAATTATTTGGCATTGGTTACATAAAGTACTGGTATGTTCATATGTAGAATACTATATAAACTTTTTCAAAGTAAATTAGAAAAGTATGTCTTAATATAATAGTATGCATGGTATGGTCCTATTTATAGTTAAAAGTTTATATATACACATGTATGTGTGTGTGTATATAAAACAATTCTAGATGATAACTTAAGAGACTAGAAATAGTGGTTATCTCAGGGAGACTTTATGGAAATGGAATTGAATTATATTCCATTTAAATTTTGCTATATTGCTTGCATTTTTTAACTTGAACATCTATTCTAAATGAATAACTTTATCAATTAAACCTTGGGCTCATGGGATATTATAAATCATGGAAATACAATTGCAGAGTACAAATGTATAAATATATATATATTTAATATGTTTTTATTGATTTTTTAGAGAGAGAGGAAGGGAGAGGGCGAGATAGAAACATTGATCAGTTGCCTCCTGCACACCCCATATTGGTGATCAAGCCTGCAACCCAGGCATGTGCCCTGACCAGGTTTTGAACTCTACTGGTGCATGGGAAAATGCTCAGCCAACTGCGCCACATCAGCCAGGCTACTTATATTTTTAAAATGTATTAATATATAGTTATTCAAAAAGTTTATTCTGAATTATATTCCCAACAAAGCTATAAAAAGTTTTCACTTTCACTACATCCTTATCAATTCTGGATGCTATCAGTATATAAATGTACATGCTTACATCACAAATTATTTATAGTTAATCTAAAATAATATTTTAATTTGTGTGCTCACTAGGCTTTGAAAAATCACAAAACACTGGACATTTGCTGAGTTATCTTAATTTATTACTAATTCATAACTTAGCATTTTCCTTAGGTTGAAATGAACAGAACATTAAATTAAATGGCATTGCCCTTACTAGCCTGCAGGGGAATATGTTGCATTCTATTGCTCCTTCAAATTATATTTTTATATATTGCACACCTTTCACATCATATCAATATGCACCAATTTCCCACCGATCTATGAAATGTTTATCCATATTTGCATTCAATCCTCTCAGAAATAATAAAATGTAATTTATTAAAAGTGAGTAAATTGGCATTTAGATTATAAAGTAAATAGTAAAATTGTAAATCTAGTGTACCAATAATGGCATATTTTGCAATAGATTTAGAATTACATTATT
Source organism: Molossus molossus (assembly GCF_014108415.1). Taxonomy (NCBI): domain Eukaryota; kingdom Metazoa; phylum Chordata; class Mammalia; order Chiroptera; family Molossidae; genus Molossus; species Molossus molossus. The sequence continues at coordinate 40,555,076 of NW_023425350.1, forward strand.
ATTTTCTATTTATCAAGAAAGATACTGATAGCCAAGAATATATTTACTCCATAAATATATTTAAAATTTGAATTTCAAATTTTAAGTGTTATATTTTAAATACCTATCTTTGGATAATATTCAATAATTGTTTTCAGTTGCTTCAATATTTTTGTCTTTCTTTTCCTCAGGAAGCTCCAAATATACTCACAGATTTTCGCAATTAAGAAAATGACAAAACAGAAACAACAAAAACCAAAAAACCAACAACATGTTATCTATGAAATATGTGCCCATGAATAAGAGTCATAGGAGTTAGATTTCCCATGCCCTAGAAAGAGGGACCAACCTGAAATATTACATCTTGCATTATGCTTTAAAGGTCAAAGCAAAGAGATCACAGCATACACACTTTCTATGGAAAACCTCTTCTACCGGCTTTGTGAAATTCCAAACAGGCAAACTGGCTAGATTCTGCTGCAGGGAAGGAGAAACAAGGAGTCAACAGCAATGACAGAAACCATGAACTAGTATTCTGATCTCAGGGAGAGCAGCTTCCCAGAGGGAATCACAATTCTGGAAGAAATCAGTTTTAGAAATTCTTCCTGAATGTCACTCGGCTGGCAGTGCCAATTCCTCCTATGTTCATAAATATTCAGGGAAGAGAAAGCCAAGTCCCTCTTCATCGTGGAATTAGCACGTTTTAGGGTTTGAAAAGCATGGTCGGAGCAGGTGATGATGCCAGCAACCAGGTGTTCAAAATCGCATCTCTCGGTGCCTCCTTCTCAGACACGCACCAAGCCATGGGCTGAATGACACCTTAAAATCTTCTTGAAGAGCCACAAGCAGGCCTATGGGTCACACCCTGACTTCCCCTGCCTAAGACAGTCAAAAGAGAATAAACTCTCCCAGCCAGAACTGAAGATAATGAAGTCTCATTTCGTCTACTGAGGAGATCTTACTTTCTGGTCGAAGTCCTCATCTAGATCAAACGTGTGGAAGAGAGAAAAAATGGGACTAGCCTTCGCAATTCTGTGGTGTAGACGTTTATGACAAATCTCAGCAGGTGGAGATTGTGTATTCATGCACTTCCCTCACCTCTTACCAAGGGTGTTCTGCAAACACCCTCTCGCCGCCCTGCCTAGCCCTCTCACACCTGCTGTTGGGTGGAGGATTCCTTATAATTCATTTATTTATTCCATAAACTAAGTTGTCATTTTTCCCTTTTTCCACTCCAAACTTCCCCCCCTCCAGCCTTCTTTTGAGGCTCTGTCGGGCACAGTGATGGTGGCTGACTCCCTTGCTAGGACAAGCTCTGAACAAATAACCTCAGCTTGTCCTCATTTGAGTGGTCTTTATTTATTTACATAATAATGTTATCCAAAATGTCAACATTGAAACTGGATAAAAATGTTTTTTGATACTGTAAACCTATATCTGGGGAAAGATACAAAAAATAGAGTTAAATCACTGAATGAGATCCTTAGAGGAATTTCTTATATAAAATGTATAGTACTTAATCTCTTAGAATGGCAAAATTTTCCATAAGTATTACATATTTGCACAAAAACCATATGCTAGACCCTTCTTACCAGGACTCTGAGGCTCTTGTGCAAGAGGGTAATATGAAATTTATTTTTCCAAGTAAATTTATTTAGTCTGTTCTTTCTTAAAGCACACACACACTCCTATACATGTACATATCTTTGTGTATTAAATGCTCACCTGGTGAAAATCACTGTATTTGTTCATGAACTGATTTTTCAAATTATAAATAGAAACAAAATGCATAACTTTAAAAAGAAAAAGTTTAGAGCCATAATCTGTTATTACTTTCTTGGGTTTGCTTATTTACTTAGTCTGTTTATTTTCCACCTTTTTGTAAGAACTCTTCTTGTTTCTAAGGTAGGAAGATAAAAACACATGGCCTTGAACTAAATACCCCAGAACCTAGTGGGGGACTGATGTATGTAATACAAATCCATCAGTGTGAAAATTACACTGTATGAAAGGAGAGTAACACGGTTGTGAAGAACACATCGAGGGGAAACACACTCTCTCCCCACAATGTCAGAGGCTGCATAACAGGATTGGTACTTGAGCTCTATCCTTAAAGAATAGACAGGAGTTTTCAGGTGGAGAAAAAACACAGACAATAGCAGGTGCTCAGATTAGACTGTGTACATTTATGGAGGTATTAAAAAAACTGAATTTAGTGAAAAGTGAGTATATCGGCATGGCTATACACAATAATGTGGGTGGGGAGATGGGATATGGAAACCTAGTCTAGAAAAATATGTTGAGTCTAAATTATGAAGGATCTCACATGCTGAGTTAACACTTTATATTAAAGGAAATATGCAGTCGTTCATTTGTTTTGAAGCAGGGGTATAACACAATTGTATTTGTATGTTAGAATGGCACGATTAAATGTGGGTAGTGATTAGTAATGTCAAAGCTAACAGATCTCGGTTTATATCTGCAGTAGGCAGAATAAAGGATCCCCAAAGATGCATATGTTCTAATAATCCTGGGAACCTGTGAATATATTAGGTTACATAGCAAGAGGTAATTAAGGCTGCTAATTAGCTGATCTTACAATAAGGAGATTATTCTGTATTACACGGGTGAGCCCAGTGTAATTACTAAGGTCCTTTAAATGTGGTAGAGGGAATCAGAAAATTTGTCAGAATAAATGCAGTGTAAGACTTGGCTGGCCATTGCTGAATTTGAAGATTGAAGGAGGCATGAGCCAAGGGATGAGGGTCGCTTCTACAGGTTTGAAAAGGCAATAAAATAGATTCTTCTTCAGAGCTTCCAGAAAAGCCCAGCCAACATCTTGGTTTCAGCCTGCTGAGACGCCTTTTGGACTTCTAACATCAAAAACTATAAGATAATACATGTAATATGGTTTTAAGTCACAGAATTTATGCTGATTTGTTACATCAGCAATAGGAAACTAAAAGAATATACGGTCCCATGCACTACATATGTGTGACCTTTGGTAAGTCACTAAACTTACTATTTTCCAAATTGTAGTACAAGATAAGAATATGATTCAATGTGTCTTCCAGAAAAACTGGAATAATGTATATAAAGCACTTTGCCTATTGTTAGGGTTAAATAAGTAGCAGTAAGCAGTAGAAGTAGAAGAAACTTCTTTGTCATCATTGAAAGTTCGGTGAATTAAATAACTTGGAGTGAAAAAATACAAATTCTGATTTTTAAAAATAGATCATATGAAATATGAGTAGGTTCTGAACAAAGCTAGTAGTGGTGGGGTTAGAGAGGAGAGAAAGTTCTGAGAAGAATTAAGGGAAGATTCAGACTTTGGGCTGGTTGGAAATGGATCTAAAATGTAGCAGGTTGCCCCTGGCTGGTTTGGCTCAGCAGTTAGAGCATTGGCCCGTGGACCGGAGAGTCCAGGTTCGGTTCCCGCTAAGGGCACATACCTCAGTTGCAGTCTTTCCCTGGCCCTGGTTGGGGTCCTGTGGGTGGCAATCACTTGATGTGTCTCTCTCACATCGATGTTTCTCCCTCTCTTCCTCTCTCTCTCCCTCTCGCTCTGTCTGAAGATACATACAAAAATGTCCTTGGGTGAGGATTAAAAAATAAATAAATAAAATGTAGCAGGTTTCTATCTTCTATTTTGGGTGATTGAATATATTTCATACATATCAATATGGTTTAATAAATCATGCCATGCTCTGCTACATGAATGCCTGTATAACTTGGGATGAGAGCTATATGAGAGATGGTTTCACATTCACAGACTTTTCCCGCCTTCTAAAACTATTACAAGCATTCAGTATCTGTGCTGAGCTGCAAGAAAAACTGATCAAGTATGACATTCAGTGGTTCTCTACCTTCCTAATGCCGTGACCCTTTATACAGTTCCTCATGTTGTGGTGACCCCCAACCATAAAATTATTTTCATTGCTACTTCATAACTATAATTTTGCTACTGTTAGGTCTGAGGCAACCCCTGTGAAAGGGTCATTTGACGTCCAAAGGGGTTGTGACCTAGAAGTTGAGAACCGCTGAATAAGACCTGTTGTCTATTGTACCTGCTCTGCTGAACCTTCAATAGAGTCTTAAAATCTACCTTGTAACCTCATTAACACCTTTTCCTCCCCAGCATCTTGACCCCCCACGTCTTTAATAAAATGCTTGTCTGCAGGGTGATCACACTGCTTGTGCTAGTTGTAAACACCTGAATGTTCCAGCCTGATAATTATCTTCCCCAACAAACTCCCTTTTAAACTTAGGCTCCCAACAGCAGAGTTTCTTAGTTGCTATGTATTCTGGATGTATACCATCTGGTCAACTCTCGAAACAAATTCTCTCCTTCCTACCAACAGTTTATCAAATAGATATTTTCTTTTACATCACTTCCTTGTTAAAAGACAAATGTACATTGAGAACATACTTATCAGGCATCCTGCTGAAATTTGTACTTGGACTTCTGCTGATTTTAATTTTCATAAATGATCTACAGAAAGGAAATTACTGTGGACTAGCTGGAATTTCTAATCAGTCAAAATTGCAGGGGAGGCTAGAAGGAGAGGAAGCCACAACCAAACACAGAAGGGGTTCAATATGCCCTGTAGCTAAGTGGGCATGTGGTAAACGGAACATAATAGGAAACTTTGCAAAGAGCTCAACACATCGGGCCTAAGTGATTAAGAAATAAGTAATGCCATTCAACTGAAATGTGTGATGTTTGGGGCATAATTATGGATCAGTCACTCCAAAAGAGTATGAACTGTGTGAAACTTCAATTAGACCAGAAAACAGATAAGATCCACTAATATGGTACACTTGGAAACAGATTTGCATTTCAATTTACTTTAGCTTTCATAAAAAATACTGCTGAGAAAGGAAATAGAAGTAAGATATCAGGATTTGCTGGCAGAGACTCATCTAATAAACTGGGAGAGAGAGAGAATGTTTGAAGTTAAGTGTATAATTTGATAAGCTTTGATACATGTATACACCCATGTAATTACAACCTCAATCAAGATATATACATTATTTTCATGAATATGTTCTTGAGTCCCCTTAAAAGCAATCTTCCTTTCCCCATACTTCTTATTTCTATCTCCATAGAATATTAGGGTATATTTCAGAATTTCATATATATGAAATCATACAGGATGCACTCTGTATTTGCCTACTTTCACTCAGCATTGGGCTTCTGAGATTCTTGCATACTGTCAGGTTTGTTACTATTTCATATCACAATTTGTTTATCCATTCTCTGATTGATGGACAGTTTCCAGTTTGGGGCTATTGTTTAAAATAAAATAAAAATCTTCTATGAACTTTCTTGCACAAATCTTTTTTGTTTTTGTTTTTTCAGACATATGTCATAAGTTATCTTAGAATTGGGTCAAAGAGTAGGTATATATTTAACATTATAAAAAATAGCCAAAATGGTTGGCAAAGGAGTACTAATTTATATTCCTACTAGTAAAGACTGAGAGTTCCATGTCTTTTCCAATATTCTGTGATACAAGTTTTTACATTTTAACTAATCTTCCTCATGTGAAATGGTCTCTTATTTTTAAATTTAATTTGTGTGCCTCTTGAAGACTGAACATGTTAAGTACCTTCTCACACGGTTTGTGGCTATAAGTCTTTTCCTCATTGCAATCGTTTTTATTTATGTTCTTTCTTTATTAAAAAGGAGGGATACACCCTGGCCAGTTTCTCTCAGTGGTTAGATCGTCGGCCTGTGGTCCAGAGAGACCCAGGTTCGGTTCCCGCTAAGGGCACATACCTCGGTTGCAGTTTGTCCCCGGTCTTGGCTGGGTTGTGCAGATGGCAGCCACTCCATGTGTCCCTTTCACATCAATGTTTCTCTCTCTCTCTCCCTCCCACTCTATCTGAACAAAAATTGGAAAAAAAAATGTCCTCAGGTGAAGATAAAAAAATTTTAAAAAGGAGGAATATATGCAGTACATTGTCAGATACAAATATGGCAAATATTTTTCTAGTCTATAACTTGCATTTTCATATTCTTAACAATGTCTTTGGATAGAAGGGGTTTATGTCCAATATATTTGTTTCTTCCAGGAGATGGGGAACCTTTTTTCTTCCAAGAAACTTTTTTCTGAATATTTATAACATCATTCATGGGCCATACAAAATTATCAACTTAAAAATCAGCCTACTGCCCTGGCTGGTTTTGCTCAGTGGTTAGAGTGTCGGCCTGCAGCCCAGAGAGACCCGGGTTTGGTTCCTGCTAAGGGCACGTACCTTGGTTGCAGTTAGGGTCATGTGGGTGGCAGCCACTCGATGTGTCCCTTTCACGACGCATGTCGATGTTTTTCTCTCTCTCTCCCTCCCACTCTATCTGAACAACAACAACAACAAAAAAAAAAAAATAGAAGGAAAAATGTCCTCAAGTGAAGATTAAAAAAAAAAAAAAAATCGGCCTACTATACTGGTCAGACTAATTTGATGAGGCGTGTGATGTTAGCTGGTACTGATTTCTAGAGCCTTCTATTGCCCATGAGCTGGATATTCCCCACTCCTAACTGATAGTGCTCCCTCTGTGGGCTGAAGAAAGAACTCTTCCTTTGTTCTTGGAGCTTCTGGGGCTGCTGAAGTCACTTGACATGTGGTAACGAAATCTAATCTGCATCCATCTTCACATGTCTTCTTCTCTGTGTCTCTCTCTATATCCTCTCATCTTCTTATAAGGAAACAACTCATGGTAGATTTAGAGTCCAAACTAATCCAGTATGACCAAATATCTCATCACTTAACTAAAAAGCTCTACCTCCACATAAGGTCACATTCTGAAGTCGTGGGTGGCATGAATCTTGGAGGAACACTATTCAGTACACTGCATCTCATATATAATAACACAGTTTATTTTGTTTAATGAGCTAGTGCCTAAATTTATTGATTAGATACAGAAGTTGTTTTATAGATTTTTAGGGTTTTCTTTTTACACAGTCATGTCTGTCATCTGTGAATAAAGAAAGTACAGTGATACCTCGGTTCTCGAACGCCTCGAATTTCGACCAAATCGGTATTCGACCAGGAGATTCAAGAAACTTTTGTCTCGGAATCCGAACAAATATTTGGAACTCGAACTTCCGAGATGAGCCGAGTTGAGCCGAATGGCGTTCATTCGGCCCAGCGCGCCTTGCTTGCGTCATCAGTGTGAGTGCAGAGAGAGAGAGTCACGCTTTGTGGAGTCACGCTTTCCTATTGGGTTTCATTGCTTCGGTTCTCGAACAATTCGGTTCTCGACCGTCCTCCTGGAACGAATTATGTTCGAGAACCGAGGTATCACTGTATTACATCTTTCATTCCAATCTGATTCTTGAATTCATTTTATTGCTTTGTTGCTCTAAAGAAGACTTCTGGTACAATATTGAGTGTAAGTAGTGAGCCATCATCCTGTCGTCCGATTTTATTAGCAGAGCATTACAGATGCTTTTTGTCATATTGAGAAAGATTCTTTTGTCCTACTTTGCTGAATATTTTTATGATGAATGGCTGTTAGATTTGCCAACACTTTCATTTAATACATTTGTGATGATAATCATATTTTTTCTTTATTTTATTAATTAGGTGAAGTATATTGACTGATTTTTGATTACTGAAGCACCTTGCATTTCTAAAATAAACCCTAGCTGTCCTTCTGTGATGTATCATTTATACTTTGTTGGATTCAATTTAATAATACTTTATTGAAGATTTTTGTTCTCTGCCCATGAGAATAGGTCTATAATTTTTCTTTATATTCCAATTTTGGCTACCTGTGTTATGTTGGCCTTATAAAAAAAGTTGGGAAGTGTACCCTCCTGTTTTCTGAAAGAGTGTGTGTATTATTAGAATTATTTATTCCTTAATAATAAAAAAATTCACCAGTAAGACTACACATTTCTGGAGTTTTCTCAGATTCTTGATGATGAGTCCAATGTTTTTAATAGATTTATTCATATTTTTACTTATTCTTTGTCAGTTTTAATAACGTATTTGATAATAAATTGTCCATTTGAACTGGTTGGATTCATTAGCAAAAAGTAGTTCATAATATTTACATATTAAAATATTTGTAGTAGCTATAGGAATGTCTTTTATTTTATTCCTGATATTGGTAACTGATATTGCTAGAGTTTTATCCATTTTATTTATCTTTTAAAGAATCAAATTTGATTTAGGGTTTTATTTTTCTATTTTCAGTTTTATTCTTTTCTGCTCTTATTTTCTTTCTACATTTTATTTATTTAATTTATTCATCTTTTTGTAGCCTTTTAAGTTGAAAACTTAGCTTGCTGAATTTAGAACATTTCCACATTCTAACATTGGCATTAAAGACAAATATTTCCCTGTAATAACTGCTGTAGTTCATAGCCTAAATTTTGATATGTGTATTTTCATTATAATTTAGTTCAGAATATTTCCTCTTTTTCTTTGAATCATGGGTTAATTAGAAGTGTAGAGTTTAATTTTCAAGTATTTTGGAATTTACCAGATATCTTTCTGTTATTGATTTCTAATTTAATTGTATTGCTGTTGGAGAGCACACCTTGTGATGGTTTAATATTTGCTATATATTAGCTTTATTTAATTTCTCAAAGTATGGTATATCTTAGTACATGTGCCATGTGTTGATAGCATAGTGGAAATATTCTATTATCCTTACTGGTTTGTTTGGTTTAACTGTCCCACATTGAGCTGTTTTAACTGTCAGTGACTGAGCTGTTATGACAGACATAAAGATGTGCTTCTCAGAAGCCTCTTTCAAGAAAGGACACAATGCCCAGCTGTGAGGAATGTGGTTAAGGGACAGCATCCAGATGTTAACTCTTTTAGGCCTGCTTCAGCATTGTAAGGATCACTCTCAAGGCAGCCCCAGCCAATGGCTGAGCAGGAATGTAATACAAGGGCCTGCCCTGGTTACTACTTCTAATATGAGAGTCCTCTAGTAGGTGATCTTTGCTCTGCAGTTCCTGTTTGCCTGGAAAGACAATCTGCATCATAGTTTAATATCTCTTCTTGCCAGATATTGCTTCTCCTATTTTCATTCTATAGATGATACTCCCCAATACATCTTTGCACTTCTACCTTCATCTTAGAGTCTGCTTCCTGGAAAACCTAACAGATACACTTGTTAAAATCTCCCATTATCTCTGCGTATTTGTGTAATTTTCTGTTTATGTCATTTTCCTTAATGTATTGGAATTTCTCTTAAGTGCATACACTAGTGTGGTTATTGTTTTCTAATGAACTGAAAATTGTCCCTTTTATCTCTGGAAAGACATTCTGACCTACTTCACTGTTATAGCATAGACATAGCAATTGCCTTTTGCATGATGTACATCCTTTTATTTTTTATTCTATCTTTGATTTTATAGCAAAGTACGTGTTTTTTAGACAGGGTAGAGTTGGATCTCTCTTATGTAGTCTGAGAATCTCTGCCTTTTAATTGGAATATCTGGCACATCAACATTTTAATTACTTATTGATATATATGTTCTCATCTATTTTGCTATTTGTTTGTCTCTGACTTTTGTTCTTCTCTTCTTCTTTCCCTGACTTGGTTTGAGATAACTGAATATTAGTATTCATTTAATAGTTCATCTTAATTATGAATTTATTTTAGCTATATTCATTCATTGCATTATTTCTTAGGAGTTAGTCAATATATTACAATATTAATTCTTAACTCATAACAGGCTTCTTAGAGTTAATATTGTACCACATTATATAAAATGTATAAATCTTAAACCAATACAATTCTATTTGTTCTCCGGTTTTTTGTGTTGTTTCGATACACACTTTGCAGCAGGAAGCTAGTTGTCGTTTAAACATTTTAGATGACAGTCTTTCATGCTCACCCACATATTTACCATTCTCGGTGCTTGTCTGTCAATCCTCAAGATCATATTTTTTATTTAATGTCATTTTTCTTCTTCCTGAAAATCTTCATACATCATTTCCTAGACTGCAAGACTGCCAGCAGCAGGTTTTTACCTTCATTTATCTGAAAATGTCTTTATTTGGGCTTCAGTTTTGAAAGATATTTTCACTACATATAAATTCTTTTTTTTTTTTTTTTTGGCAGGTTTTTATCCCTTTCATCCCTTTTAAAAATACCATTCCGTTGTCTTCCAGCCTTCATTGTTGGTGATGAAAAGACAGCCATCATTTCACTCTGTTCCTTTGTACGTGATGTGTCTTTTTACTCTAGATGTTTTCAAGGGACATTTCTCCCTCCCCCTCTCTCCTCTTATAGCAAGTGGCCTATGATGTATTCAGGTGTTATTTTATTTTTATTTACACTGTTTAGGGTTTGCAGAATACTTTGGATTTTTATGTTTATGTTTTTCTTAACCTAATTTTAGAAATTTTAGACATTGACTCATTTCTTGAAATATTTCTATGGGATCACTTTTTCTACTGTTTCTTTATGGGTTCCAATTACAGATATATTTACTCATTGATACTGTCCCATGAGTTACAGAGGATCTTTCTTTTCTTCCTCTTTATTTATTTCTTGCAGCTAGTGTATTTTTTCATCTGCCTGTAAGTTCACTAACCCTTTTGTTTGTTCATTTTGTTAATTTTATTTAAGATACTGTCCTTTTCAGTTCTGCCTTTTCTACTTGGTTGTCTTTTACGATGTCCTGGTCTACAGGCCCTTTAACACTGAGGTCTTTCATTTCTCTTAACTCCAGGAAATTTACCTTGCATTGCTTAAAATATTTCTTCCTGTGCATTAAAAAAATAATAATTTTCACTTTCTGAGGACACTGTTATATTTTCTTTTAGATTTTCAATATTATTTTACTTCGTTGTTTCCTTCTGGAATAGTTCTTCAATCTAATATATTACTACTAATTCAGGTGTGTTGCCTCTGTTTATCATTCCTATTAATAAAAATGTATTCTGCCCTGGCCAGTTTGGCTCAGTGGTTAGAGTGTCGGCCTGCAATGTGGAGAGACCCGGGTTCGGTTCCCACTAAGGGCATGTACTTCGGTTGCAGTTGGTCCCTGGCCCTGATTAGGTCGTGCGAGTGGCAGCCACTCGATGTGTCCCTTTCACGTCAATGTTTGTCTCTCTCTCTCTCTCTCTCTCTCTCTCTCTCTCTCTCTCTCTCCCTACTGCTCTGTCTGAACAAAAAACGGAAAAATGTCCTCGGGTGAGGATAAAAAAAAATGTATTCTAATATTTTTACCTGGACCTTTTTGTTTCATACTGTCAATATTTTTCTATCTCTTTTAATATAATTATTATGCTTATTTTTAATTCTTAGTCTATACATTCTGATGTTTCTGCTTCCAATGCACTCCCTTCCTTTAGACCATTAGAGAAATTCAACAGCTGGGAAGGAAAGTCTTCCTAGATTGAGCTTGACCAGCCCTAGAGATTGGGCAGAGTGAAAAATACTATTTTAATTGTGTATTAAACTCCTCATTCCTTCAAGTTTTTGCTTTGTTTTCAAAATGTGAGCAATTGACCATATTCCTGCAGTAAAGTGGAAGAGGAAGAAATGTCTTGCAGTGTATTGGAAAAGCATAGCCAGATTAAAACCACTTTTCTGCAATCTGTGCTTTTGGTATCTACCGAGCAGCCTTCTGCACTGGACTGGAGCATGCAACACCTAGTTCAAAAGAGCTTTCTCTTTCAGAAGAACCTCTATTGGTGGTGAGGCTTTTTGTATTCTAGGTTTCCTTCTATAATTTCTCTAGGATTGATTTGGGGGGAAGAAATAGCCATATAATCTGATTCTTATTCCTGGCAAGTATCAGATCTCCATCCTTACAAATCTACTCTAAAAGTAGCAGATTTCCTGGAATATAATACTAATAAGTGCTTTCAAGTGAACGAATAGAGTCGTCACATCCCTTTTCATCTGCTTCTCAGGGACTTTGGCTTCCTGAGATGTTTTTCCCTGACTATTGTACTGTTTCTAAGTCAGTCCAAACCTTTTGGCTTCTTGAGATTTTTTTCCCCCTGACTATTGTACTGTTTCTAAGTCAATCCAAACCTCCCTAAAGACTAACACAATTTCTGAGATAGTTTTGTTTTACATGTTATGCCTGCCTCACTAGTTTTATAACGTAAGATTTACTCTTTATTTCGTTGGGCTTATAGAAAGAAGCAAATTACTTTAGAGAAAATGTAATTTTAATCAGTAAAGTCAATTGATTACTTATGTTGAGTCCTGTGACCGAGTAAAATTGATATTTTTTGTTAATTTTCCAATATTGCATTTAGGACCTGACAATAAAATGTAGGTTTGATGTGTGTACATGTGTGTATGTGGAGCAGAGAGTTGGACCCACATAGCTGATGTTCTTTGAAATTAATTTATGGAAGAACAGTTGCCTCTAATATAAAAACAGTTCATAATATCAGAAACTATTTTTATTTCTTAATTGTGAAATATACAGAAAAGAACATAAACACTGCTATAAAATAACAATTTTAAAAACACTCACATACTCCTTAGACAGGTAAAGATACAAAGCATTATATTCTTTAGGTGTTCCCTATAGTATTCCCCTCAATCTCATTCTGTTACCTACCACTGGGTTGAGCAGTATCCTATCTTCTGTTTCAATCACTTTCTTGCTTTACTTTATAGTTTCCCACTATATATGCACCCCTAAGCAGTATTTTGTTTAGTTTTGCATGCTTATACAATATAAATTAATGAAATCATAAGTATTCTGGTATGAGTTACAGTTTTAGCATAACATTATATTTTAGTTCATATTAATGAAACAGTGGCAGGTTTTTGGTTTCATTTTTACTAAAGGAGACTTTTTTATATAAATGTATTATTTACTTAGCTATTCTGCTATGTATGGACATTTAGTTACTGATTTTCTTGCTAATATGGATCTACTACAAAGATTTCTCTATATATCTTCTATACATACACAGAATTTTTTCTTGGGAGAACTCCTGGTCATAAACTATCTGTATGTCCTACTATACTAGAAAGTACCAACACTGAAACAATTATCTCATGATTTTCTGTATTACCTTCTGATTTCCCGAGTCATCTCATTTTATTCCTAGTCTAGAATGGCTCCAATAAATAATTAAAACAGACATCACTCTCTATTACTTAGTATCCCCAAATCAAAGTTCTATCAGGAGGAAGTACTGCATAATTGGACATAATTCTAGAAATCAGTGCATGGCTAATTTGTTCATGTTGGCATTCTTTGTAACAAATATGCTTCACAGCACAATTTATCCAGCTATAGCAATTGATCCTGATAACAAACAGCTAAATGAGATCCCCCAAAATGTCTAAATACTTCAATCTCATTCCTCTTCCATGGACATGTGGACCGCTGATCCCTACAAAGCAGAACAGAATGATTTGCTTACATCTGTACGAGACCATAAGTTAGTTTGTGGGTTTTCACACTGAAAGAAGAGCCCCTGCCCGCAGAGACGTTTCTCACCTCGACGTCTATCATTTGCAGGGAGAGATTATGGGGAAAAGGAAGTTATCTTCAGAGAGTCGTTAGAAGATCTAGAAACCTGGCTTTTTGTCTCCTCTTATTATATTACATGCTCAAAATATTTTCCTTGACTATTATTTGTATAGCATATTAATATCATACTTCATCACAGAAGTCATTTTATTTGAAGGTTCACAATTAGACTAATAACATCTTCAGGAGGGAGTACAGAAACAGTGATGTACATACATCTTCACTACCCCCAAATTTCATATTTTTATCCATAAAATTACATATTATTTTTTCTTCAGTATTGCAACTAAAGCTCCTGTATAAGTCTTGCTGGCATTCAGAATCCAAACATTGTTCTATGTTTGTCTATTACTGGACACCTCATTTGTCAACATATGTGCATGCATATGGATTCTTATTACAGAGGTCAGCAAAATACTGCCTGTGGGGTAAATCTGACATACCATCTGTTTTTGTAAAGAGTTTCATTGGAACACAGCCACGCCCATTCATGAACATAAGGTCTGCATTTTAATGTACAGGTGAGAGTTAAAGAAGAAGCTAAATAGCCTACAAGGACTAAAATATTTACTACATGGTCCTTTATAGAAAAAAGTTTGATGATGCCTGTACTAGTATGTCAAGATTGACAGTATAATTTCAAAAACTGCTGGAATAATAATAATAATAATAATAGTGTTTTCTAATTCCCTTCTTAATCTTGTTGTTTACTTTCTTTTTTTTTTTTTTTTTTATCCTCACCCGAGGACATTTTTCCATTTTTTGTTCAGGTAGAGTGGGAGGGAGAGAGAGGAACAGAGAGAGAGAGAAACATCGACGTGAAAGGGACACATCGAGTGGCTGCCACCCGCACAACCCAACCAGGGCCGGGGACAAACTGCAACCGAGGTACGCGCCCTTAGCGGGAACCAAACCCGGGTCTCTCCGGACCGCAGGCCGACGCTCTAACCGCTGAGCCAAACCGGCCAGGGCTGTTGTTTACTTTCTTTAGAAAAATTTAATTATGTACTTCTAGATGTAAAACCGCCCTTCTTAAAGTTAGTGAGATTTTGCCTGATAGATTTTTGAAATCTGACTAATAATTTGTTTTATACTTGTAGCATTCATTTCAGCTGTTCACCGAATATTCTGATTCTTTCTCCTCTTGCACATGATAGGATTCTGCTTCTTCACTGACCTGAAATAAGTCTCAGCAAAGTAACTTGTATTGGCCAAGAAAATAGAACTAGAAATAGGACATTTATTTTTCTGAGCAAAAAATGCAATATTCCCAACTTTATTTTTCCCACTTTTAGAGAACTCAAATGGCCATGAGGATCGGGGCCCCCTTGCTGATATGTAAAGATGAGGAGTGAGAAATAAACTTTCTTTTTAAACCACTGAGACTTTGTGACAATTCATTACCAGAAACATACGGACCCTATCTCGATCGACACATAAAGTGGTTCAAGAGGTGGAATGTTGTCATTACAAGGAGTGGCTGGCAGTGAGACAACAGTTTTCAGAGAATAGGAGGATGATAATCAGTAATAGGCAATTACAAAAGACTTGGTAAAATTCCTACCTATAATAACTTGAGAGGCAGATAATGTAACAATGGGCTTCTAGCTCTAGATGAAAGAGATTGAGGGTAAAGCATGTTAACATTTTAAGTTGGTGATTGTAGGATTCTTTTGACAAGATAATAATAGATACATGCGAATTCAGAAAATAAGTGGTTAGTTTTCAAATAGTATTGAAAGGGGATAGAAGAAAATCCCCAGATGTAGTAATTTACAGTTAGAAGAGAAAAGGCCTTTGAGCAATAGGTCAAATAAAATGCAAATAACAGTCAAATAAGTACAATAAAAACTCAGCCTTGTGGCAAAAGTAGATAAAAAAATTTTAAATGTCGCCCAGCTGGTGTGGCTCAGTGGTTGAGCATCACCCATGCACCAAGAGGTCGCCGGTTCGATTCCAGGTCAGGGCACATGCCCAGCTTGTGGGCCGGATCCCCAGGGGGGGCATGCAGGAGGTAACCAATTGATGTTTCTATCTCTCTCTCCCTCTCCCTTCCTCTCTCTCTAATATCAATAAAGAAACAAATGCTTTCTAAAAAAAAAATTTTAAATGTCACAGCTCATCACCCATTGTTAGTTAAAACCTCTTAATGGGTGAAGGTGTTTCCAAGTTTGTCTGTTGAGTCTGACAAAACTGTTCAGGAAACAAAGACTAAGTGTGCACCTGTGACATGTCATCTTGATTGGTGAGGTATGGCACCTTTGGGAAGAACATTTAGGAGTCAGTGCACATTTCACAGAGTCCTAGTTTCCTGACCTCAGTAACCACAGAAGCGTGTGTCAAAAATGAGTCTCCATCATCCCATGTCCCTAAATGACTACACTGAATAGAAGCCCTTGCTAATTCACAGAGTACAGAGAGAATAAGATTGGTAAACTTTATTAAGCTACAGAGATTTTTACAACCTATCCTGACTCCAAACACTACTAGTTTTAGAAATTTTATCTAATCTATTTGCTGAGTCCTATTGTCTTTAATCACACACAGAAAAATTAATAGGTGTTTAACGAATCTTATAATTTTACTTGAATATTGCATCAGAGTGTAATATTTTAAAGACGTTTCAAATAACAGTTGTCACAGTGCTTTAAACAAATAGCACCAGGAACACATACAGTTGTGCAAGCTGGATTTCTTACTCAATGCAATGAGAAAGAACATACACAAGCAACTCTAGCGTCTCCGGGTGTTAGGAAAAAAACTTATTGTAGGATTTAGGCTTTGATTTGTGATTTGGAGGAGGGTCTGGAGAAGTAGGATTTGCTGTAGATTGGATGCTGTCAGAAAGCAGGGAAAATTCTATGATGACTTATCCCAATAAATCTTATCTATAGGGAGAGGAGATTAGAAAGAAGATAAAGTTGCAATTGGAAATAAGTAGAAGTTATTCATTTTGGCCAAGAAAGGTGGCATTTGGTATTTTGTGAGTGGAAAAGTGATCCTGTTTCTGCCTGTGCTTAGACAAGTTATAAAGTGGTCTTACTTTGCCTCATTTATCTTAGTCTCAGAGTAGCTCTGAGATTAGTATTCTATGAAATTATGTACATCTAATACAATAACATGAGTTATTCTAACTGAATGCAAGAACAGTTTTCAAATGTCACAGAATGTTCTTTTTCTTTCAACTTAAATATACAAATTCAAATCTGAGATGAGATTTGATGAAATATCATCAAGAAAATAACCCAACTGTGGTTTTATAGGATAAAAATATTTTATACATGACTTAAGTTTGCATATACACAAATAAAGACAACTTAGATTGCAATATATTCTTTTCATAGACAAGGCAATTTTTCCTCTTGATATTAATAATAATATGTCTAAATTTCAGAAAAACTATGTTTATATTATAAAGTAAATACATTATTTGTGTTCATAGATAATCCATGATCTGCATGATGATACAATCACTGAGTTGATTTTGTTAAGATATGGGGAATATCACTCTGTAAGAATTACCATGTTTGGTATTGGAAAGATGACCTGGATACTGGCTGCTTGGACTCAGTCCCTATGGTATCACTATTATGATGAAAGCCATATAAGCCTTTTTCATGCTAGATAAATGTGTGTGTATATAGATATATATATATTTTAATCCTCACCCAAGGACATTTTTCCATTTTTTGTTCAGATAGAACGGGAGGGAGAGAGAGGAAGAGAGAGAGAGAGAGAGAGAAACATCGATGTGAAAGGGACACATGGAGTGGCTGCCACCCACACGACCAACCAGGGCCGGGGACAAACTGCAACCGAGGTACGTGCCCTTAGCAGGAACTGAACCCGGGTCTCTCCAGACCGCAGGCCGACGCTCCAACCGCTGAGCCAAACCGGCCAGGGCGATAAATGTATATTTTTAAAAAACTAAAGCAATGGAATCTAATGGTTGATTTAGATGTTGGGTACATAATGATGTCAAAATCACAAGGCAATTATTAAAAATTATGAAAGTTTTAACATTTAAAAAAACATTTGTAAATAGTCACACTCTATATTTCTTGGGGTTTGACAATATTTCTATTTCAACATTAAAGTCAGCTCACATACTTTTATTTTCTCCACCCCTGAAATTTTATTTAAAAGATAACAAAGAATAAAATTAAAACATAAGCCTATAAAAACAAAGACAAGCTGAAGAGAGCTTTTAGTAGACAAGATATTTCAATACATTTCTTGAGGGTAGAAAGTAAATGAAAGAAAGAAAACTGAAATATCTCAGGGGTCAGAAGAAGGATTGCCAAATAAAATACATGATGATCTGTTAAATTAATTTCAGATCAACAAAAAGTTATTTATTTATTTTTATATGTAGTCTCCATACAATACTGAATGTTCTGTATTTTCTAAATTGTTTTCATTTATTTATCTTTCTTTTTTGTTAACCTGATAGTCCTAGCCACAGGAAAGCTCCTATACTTAGAAAGATTCGTGAAGACATATAATTCATAAATCCCAAACAAGATGACACTGAAAAAATAAAAGACACGGGATAAGAAAATAACATTGGAAATGTAAATGCAATGGGAAATATAACGTTGAATAATGGACAAATATATAAAAAATTTGTTTCTTCCAGAACACAACAAAAACACTGTATACATGAGGAAGGAAATGAAAGTCTAGTGCAGGAGTTGGCACACTATGGCCCCTGGGTAAATCTGGCCCACTGCCTGTTTCTGCTCGCCTGTGAACACTGCTCAAGAAGGCTCGCACCGTGAGCTGGGGAAACCAGGCCAGGGCACCCCTGCTCCATCCCCAGCTCCTGCCTGCCTCCCCAACTGCAGGCATCCCAATGCCAAGCTATGGCCGGGTCACCCCCTGCGTGCGGGGGACTCTACAGTTAGCAGTTACCAGGCACCAAATAGTGGGATCCCAACTGAGGACCCAGAGACTCAGCAAATTTCCTCCTCTCCAGCCGGCTGCCCAAGTTGAGAGAGCTGGGTTCTCCTGAGGAAGAGAAGGGTACCCTGGGTCAGGTATCCCCGAGGCAGTGAATGGAACTGACCAGGGTGGCTTCCTGCCCCACCCTTCACCTCCTCATCTATCACCTTGCTCTCTCCCTCTCTGGATGGTGGCTCTTTGTTCTTCATTCAAAATGTGTCCCCAGCATCTAAAGCTGGGTGCAAAGCATACCCGCCGCTTCATAGGGTCCATTACAAGCAAAGGGGAGTGGACAGGGCAGGATTCCTCTCCGATTTAGAAAGCACCACACCACATCCTCAATGCTGCCACTTCACTAATAAAGCCTAAGATATTTACCACTTTACATAAAATGTTAACTAACTCTGAGTCTAGTTCTCAGCCAAGCGATTAAAAAATGTGACTGAAAATTAAGTTTAATGAAGAACGGTAAATCAGAAAAGGATGAAATAATCAAAGAAATAATAGAAAAAGATCCCTCAAAACAGTTAAAAGGGAACAAACACATATTCAGTGTGAAAGGACCCACCAAATGAAATGGGGTAAAAGCTCACACTATGAAGAGAGCTGCCTCCATGTTCCCTGGTAAGAGAAGGTGGGAGGGAAGAACAAGAATCAGCTGCCATCAGACTCTATTAGCAACATCCAATGTCGAAAGCAACAGGCTTCAATGCCTTCTAGTTGCTGAACTGTGTTCCTGTCATCCCAAAAGTCCAACTCCTCTTTATATGCATTAAAAATCACAACCAAGTGCAATGACAAAATTAAAATATTTTCAGACATGCAAGAACATCTTTTTTATTATAATAAGTTACTTATGGATACACACCAAGGAGGAAGGCATAACAGACAAGCAGCAAAGAATACACTGTAGGAAAACAGTGAAGAGAGAATTATCCAAGGATAACTCGCCACAGGCTTAGCTTTATGAGTCCAAAATTGGCAGAGAAGAGAGGATTCAGAAAGAGAGGTCTCTGCATGGGAAAAACAATATTCTACAGAAAAATTAGTGCAATCAAGAACTTGGGGAAAAATGGGACTATGTTAGAATCTATTAGGGGAGCATAAAGAAAGAAGTTATTTGAACTTAAACTTAGCTCGTTTTACATTGAGTAAGAGTATTTGAACTGTAGATAAATCAGTGTAATCCCGGAACACTGCTTCCAAGGCGAGCAGACATATTTATAGTGTAAATATAATTTGACATTGTTTATATCTTTTGTAACTTTCATAATCAGCCATTATCAAATCATAGAAAAATGAATTCTGTCTATAAAACAGAGTAGAGTTCTTTACATTTATAAGCCTCTCTGTGGAGTGATTAATAATATGGGCTAATGTAGACCAAACTACTAGAAGCCGAAGAACTAAAACCGAATTAGAAAGATATCATTTCAAGTAGGTTATTGTCTAAGAAAAATCTTGGTTTTAAACAAACTGAAATTTTAAACTGTTTTTTAATTCACTGGGGCCAAACATGTATGTATTACAACTCAGATATCAAAATAAAGTGGCTTTCCTTGAGGGGGGAGGGGGCAGGCATTTTATTCAAATTCCTCAAAGAAATAAATGTTTTGTTTTTTTCATTTCTGACATCTGAGTGGTGCACAGAAAAGATATGAAAAGGTTTGGGGTGGTGGTGGCAGCATATTTAAGACGACATTACCAGGCAGGAGGGTTTTAGAGTGGGGAGGAGGGGATCAATGGGGAAAAAGGGGGGACATCTGTAATAGTTTCAACAATAAAAAAAGACACCACTATCAGTATCCATAGATTTTGTTAATACTTTAGAGACAATAACCTCTTGCTTTACATACAGCCACTTTAAAAGGAGAATCCTTTGAAGCCACTCAAATGAACTTTTAAAAGGACCTTTAGCATAACAGCAACAAGAACTCTTATTGATTCATTATTATGTTTAAAGCATGTATTAATTTCTTTTCAAATTTCATTTTGCCCTCCCAATGACTCTATAAAATACTATTTTTTAAAATTGTACACATGATGAAACTATGGCTCTAAGAGCAATACCTTGCCCAAGATTACAAAGCTTAAAAGAAACAGAGTCAAGACGCAAATCTAGGTCTGTGTGATTCCTGAGACACTGATTACACAAGCAGAAAATGACTAGACTATCTATGCTAATGGAAGTCGGACCCACAACCTCTGAAGCAATGATTCCAGAGTGATGTAGACTTGGTCAGTGACTGCCAGCTTCCCTGTTCTCCACACTGCCATCTGTGTCCAACTTAGGATCAACCAGATAGCGCCAAATATGCTCCCCAAACCAGTTTCAAAGGATATCCCACTTCTAGTTAGCCCATCCCCAGCTTCCCCATGTCAATAGCCTCCAATCAGAATGTACACGAGTGTTCCCGTTTTTATTTTTTACTATAAAGTTTTCCCACTTCCCTGCCTGATTTGAGTCCCTGCCACACACAATAATAGAAACTGAATCCTTTGCTAGAGCAAGCTCTGGATAAATAGTCTACATTTGTTTTCATTTGGGTGGATTTCATTTATTTTCACATACCAAATGCTGTAATTTCATCCACTATACTGAGGTTCAGATTTCCGACCCAACAACTGATTGCTAGTTTTTGTAAAACTTGCTTTTGGAAGGAAAATTGTCTAGGCAAAATTAAACAGGAAAATATTCAGAAAAGTCCCCCCACCTTAGATAACTTAGGGTGGTATATTATGGTAAAATAAAACTGCAAATCTTTGTTCAGTTCTTTAAATTGGCCCATGTTCTGCATTCAGAGTTGGAGAAAAAGAACCAGGGCCAAATGACCTTTTACATTGTATTCCTTGGTTCCATTCCGCAGCTGGTATCGTTATAGATCAAAGGAACACAAATGTCCAGATGTAACTGCAGATGGTGTGTTAGAGCAACATGTTTGCTAGCTCTCTAATGGCTTCCTCTCTACAAATGGAATAAAATGCAGCAAAGACTAAAAAGCAAGCACACGAATATTTCCAACAATAGCAAGGTGTATGGGCAAATAAAAAAGTTAAGGGAAATACTTAAAACTGTATCAATGCATGAAATATGACTCAGGCAAACTAGGAGAATTTCTTTCCTAGTACTCTGACTTCAGAGAAGGCTACTTGAGGCCTCTAGGCCACAGTATTTATTTCTCAACTAATGTTTCTAGGAAAATCAGTTTCTCCAGAGCTCATGAGGTATTCTCCAAAGAGCAGGGAGTAGACTCTTTTCAAAGGAACTGTGAGTAACTAGGTTACATAGCATTGTACAAGTTTCTTTCTTACTACTTCCATGAGCTTTTAATATATAGGAGAATATGACCTGAAAATGTTCCTAAACATTTACATAGTTGGTTTCATGAAATTAGTGTTGAAAGAAAAATAATTGAGCTGATATGCTCTTCATTAAGAACTATCTTAAAGCCTTAATACATTTTCCATATTCCACTGCAATGATATACAGAATGCCCAGTCAGAAAAAGTTTCAGAGTTATACTTTTGAATGTTTGAAGTACAGTAAGGTGAAAGCTGGAAGTTTCTTCCTGACAGTGTAGAGCAGTGATTAAAGGCTGGGACATGGAACCAGATTGCAAGGTTGGAATTGCTGGATTTGCTGCCTGGTGGCTTTAGGCATATTATTAATTACCCCATGCCTTAATGTCCTCTTCTATTGAAAATTATTGAGATAAAGAAGCTGTGGTACATATATACAATGGAATACTACTCAGCCATAAGAAAAGATGAAATACTGCTATTGGCGACAACTTGGATGGAACTTGAGAATTATCATGCTAAGTGAAATAAGTCAGAAAAAGTTAAGAACCATGTGATCTCATCATAAGTGGGATATAAAACTGAAAGCAATGAATGAACAAATAAGAAAAATAAACAAAAACTCATAGACATAGACAACAGCATGGTGGTTTCCAGGGGGAAAGGGGAAGGGGGAGTAAAGGGTAAAGGGAGACAAATCATGGTGACTGAGGAGATTTGACTGAAGGAGACTTGACACAATGAAATATACAGATGATGTATCATAAAAATGTATACTTGAAACCAATAAAATCTTAAACAATGTTACCCCGGTGAATTTAACAAATATATAAAGTAAAATAAGAAGATAAAGAAATAAAAAAGTGTTGAGAGTATTACATTAATTAGTATATGTAAAGCACAAAAAATGTTACCTAGCTCACAATTTGCATTATCATTGGTATAATTAATTACCTTTTTCTGAGAAATTTGAGTGGCCGACCTAGGACCATTCGGACCTCACTCTTTCCTCCCTGTTTACTGTAAACAAGTTTAGTTTTTGATGATACAAAAAATTGAGGTCAGAAAATGAAAAAAAAAAAAATCCTCAATGTTTGATATTTGGGAACGGCTTTCAAAAGAAGTGGAGGAGGCTCATATGCAAATAAGACGTTTCAGCCACTTAGAACCTTTACCCCTAACAAGGAGACAGGTTGACTCCTCTTCTGAATAAATAGCTACTGCATTATGTCACCCTCCTCTGATTGTCTCCCACTTCTAGAGAGCTATGCTGAAAACGAGCAAGGTGAGGCTGCTCTGAGGGCTGCCTACCTGGGCAAACTCTAAAACTATTTGAAGCATAGATACCCTTTAGTGAGTATGGAGGGTTCATGTTTTCCTGCTGTGTTCACAATTAGGTCCTTCCCTCAATTTAACAGTTCCTTATTCTTCTATTTAAAGAATGTCTTAATTTATAGATATCTGATGAAATGATTATATTTTAAATCAGCAAAATATTCTATTTACTTGTTTTTTAAAATATGTTTTTACTGATTTTTTAGAGAGAGAGGAAGGGAGAAAATCAATAGAAACATCGATGTGAAAGAGACATGTTGATCTGCTGCCTCCTCCTGCAAGCCCTCCCCTGGGGATCCAGCCTGCAACCCAGGTGCTTGCCCTGCCCGGGAATCAAACCGGCCCATGGGGTGACACTCAATCCACTGAGCTACTCCAGCTGGGCTAACCCAGCAAAACCTTTTAAGTGTCATAATTCTAATTTTCTCCCTCCCTCAAATATTCTTCCTTCACATTGCTACTGCATCAGGTAAAATAAAACGTTCAAAAACTGAGAGTTCTTTGGTCTAGCATTCTATTTAAATCAGCACTACCTTCATAATCTTGCTTATTCAGTTCCAAATTCAGCTATAGGATGAGCAACATTTGTATTACATTTTTGAGATATTGTGCTATACAAATTCTCATTCTCCTAACATATTATAAGCTATGTTTGTAGCTGTCTGGCCTTTAACTACCTTCCACATTGGAAGATAATCCATTATAGCTATTAGCTTGTTGCTCTGTCAAGATATAGGGACAAATAAACCTTGAAGGATTTAGAAAGTTACAGATTCTGAAGTTCTTTTATCAAGTTTATTTTGCAGGTTAAATTACTTGTTTTTATTAATATCAGAGAGTAATTCATACCAATAGTGAAAGGTCACCTTAAGTGTCTCTGTGAATAATTATATGATTCTAAAATCTTGCAGCTGAAATACTTGTTTTTAATTCTTTTGTTCACGCTAAGGACATATCAAGGCAAGAGAGCAATTTCAAAGGTGATATTTTTAATATCTTCTCTGGTTCAATCATTGTTCATGGTAGAAAGAAGGTCAGTCACCATATTCAAAGCCATTTTAAAAGGCAGTAACTAAATTTATTTATGGGAATAACTATAATCTCTTTTGTATTCTTTTTTCCTTGTCAACTCTATTTTCTAAAGAAAATGTAATGAGTTATCAAAAATATTTCATAAATGTTTATGTGCATTTGTACTTAAATTTTAACCAACAATTGAATTAGCCTTTAACGAAGAGGTAATTACTAAGTTTATCCAGCTTCCTCACCTTGGTCTCTGTGTATTATATTTCCTTTTTCATAAACTTAAACATTTAAAAATTATTCATACTTCTTTATATCACAACCATATGATATTAATAAGCTTAAAACTTAATCCTTAACTACAGTTTTGTTTTTGTTTCTGTTTATTTGGCTTAGAGCCTAAATCCACCCCCCCTCCACCCCCCCAAAAAAAGACACACAATCACATAACACATTTCAGAAGTGTAAGAACTTAGAAAATAGCATGGATTTGGAAACTACAAATACAAATATTTTTCTATAATTCTATTTAGATTATTCAGGCAAAATTGGTATTTTTAGCCATTTCACTCTTTAGTAGACGGTACTATGAGGGTAGATAAAAGAAATAAATAAAATGGGGTGTTATATATAATCTATTTAGTTTTCTGTAACAATATGATGGGAAAAAAGATGTGAATAACAAGAAAATTTATGTTTGTATTATCCCAATTTTCACTAATATATATATATACACACACATATATATATACACGTATATATATATATATACATATATATATATACACACACACACACTCTGATCTTCATTACTAAAGAAACACAAAAATTTTCTGCGCTACAAAAACTAGAATCTATGTTCTACTGAGAACCACCAGAGATATGATTCTTGCCTTCACCTGCAAAAATCAACTTAATCAAATGTGTCTTCTTATTTGTCCTAAGCAAAATTGTCCTCTTGATTTTTCCAGTTTTTTTTTTTTTTTTTAATTTCTCTTTTGACTCTCACATGATTTGGCGAATTTCTCCAGCTCTCCATATTCATATGTTTCTTTTTCCTCCCGTCCCATAGCTGTTCTTATCATATATTATCACATTTATCTAAAGTTATAGCACATTTCATTTTCTTCTTTGTAAAAGTGTCTGAGTTCACATGAAAAATCCTTAAAATAAAAGGCTGTAAAATTAATGAGCATATTATTAAATTAATTTCAGAACGCAGGATAATGATCTTAGAAATTCAAGTCTTATGAGAGGCAGTTGCCCTCAGGGCTACAAAGAGCTTAAAAATTACCTCTAGAAAGATAGTTATAGTTTCTAGTTAACAAATAATTTTACATTATACCTTTGGAAAATGAGGAAAAGATACAAAACACTATGTTATCAAGACCTCTACAGGCTGAAAAATGCATCTATAACCTTGAATATTAATTTAGTACACTCTGAAAAGTAGGACAGTAGCATAAATATAGATCCTGGAAATTTTTATTTACCAGCTACATAAACTTACTTATAGTTCATTTACTGACTTGTATGTTTGAAAATAAAATATATAGAATAAACAATTGTTTGTAATTCAGTTCAAAATGCATTGATTATAGCATGCCCTTACATAATGAATACATTCATTGTGGTATATTATTTTAGCATTTGATTTATGATTGTAGAGTTTATATTCAGAAGTACTTTGACAAAAGTCTTAGAATCCTCCATAAACCTTGATGAAAGTAGTTACAAGCCAGTTTCACAGCATATGTTGATAACAATTCAATGTAATATCAAATGAAACCTAGGATCTCAAACTCATAGCACAGTATAGAAAAGTACCTAGAAACCATGCATTGAATAAAAACATATAATTCACATTCTTCTCCTAAATGAGAACTCTTTTCATGTATACCTGAGTGTTACCATCTCTGACTACCATGCAGCAATTTTAAAATATGATTTGGTCTTCTGCCAGGTCTGCAAGAACAAAGGATGTTATTTCTGATTCAACAAATAAGTTGAAAGTAATTAAGAGATAGGTAGAGAGAGATGAAGAGAAATTGTATATACTAATAGGGAATTAAGATACATATCAGCTAATATAATGTTTCGAACTTATTTGTTTCCTAATTTCTTTTAAAAACTGTAAAAAGCCCTGGCCAGTTTGGCTTAGTGGTCAGAGCATCAGAGTGCAGACCAAAGAGTCTCAGGTTGGATTCTTGTCAAGGGCATGTACCTTGCTTGTGGTTTGGTCCCGGGCCCCGGGTTGGGGTTGTGCAGGAAGCAACCAATCGGTGTGTCTCTCTCACATCAATGTTTCTCTCTCTCCCTCCCACTCTGTCTGAAAAGAAATAGAAAAATATCCTGTGGTGAGGATTAAAAAAAAAACTTTAAAAACTATAAAAATATTGGTGGCATTTGTAAAAATAATGAAAAAATTTGAAAAATCATTGGAGTAGTAGGTAGGAGTATATTTAACAGAAGATGGGCCAGGTGTTGATAATTGCTAATGATGGGAAATGGAGAAGGATTTTATCTTGTTCTTCTTTCTATTTCTATATACGGGTGAATTTTTCTACAATAAATAATAAAAAATAAATATAAAAGCAAAGCAACATGACATAAAACATATAAGTAAAGTTATTAAGACAAGAAAACCCAGTCATGTTCCTTTAGTTGACAGGTCGTTGCTAAGTACTTTAAATCACACAAAATGGCATACTTGAGGCTTCATACTTTTAGGATATATTTTGTTAGTAGAGATTTTTTTTTCCCCCACAGCAGTAAAAATTACATTTTTTTTGGCAAAAATTCTCATGTGTCAGAACTTTTAATGTTGTGTCCATCAAATTATAGTAAAAAGACAACTATAAACAAAACACAGTTTCTCTATTTGTATTAATAACACAACCATATTTTGCATTATAATAAAACAAGTTTATTTTCCACCATCAAGTGGGCTTTTCCCATTATTTCATTTTGGTAAGGATCATTAAAATATCATAAAAACCAATTGTCTATTCATTACCCCTTAAACTATCCTTATCAATGAAAGATATGAAAAAAAGAAAAAGAAGATACTGAATATGCCTTGAATTCCACTTGTAATTTAAGTGGAGCCAATAGACCCTGAATGTTAATTTTGTTTTGGTAGAGCTGTATATTAGCCAGCTAGGGCCGCCATAAGAAAATACTACAAGCTGGGTAGCTCAAACAATAGAAATTTATTTTCCCACATCCTGAAGGCTAGAAGTTCAAAATCAAGGAGGGTTGGTTCTCCTAAGGTCTCTGTCCTTGGCTCATAGACAACAGCCTTTTCACTGTGTCCTCACAGGGCTTTTGTGCAAGCAAATCTCTGCTGTCTCTTCCTCTTCTTATAAGGACATTAATCCTTGAGTTAGGGCCCCACCCTTATGACCTTATTCAACTTTAACTCCTTAAAGACCTTATATTCAAATACAGTCACATTGGGGCTTAACGCTTCTATATATGAATTTGGGGGATACAGTTCAGTACGTAACAAGTTGACTTTTTTTTTTCCTAATAATTCGAGAGGATTACTGGGCAAAAGTTAATTTTTCACACAAGAAAAATCTTTTCAAAGAAGATCATGACTTTCAAAAGGTCTACTTGCTGAAAGTTTACTAACTGGAATATTATCCTTCAGATAAGAACCAAATCCTCTGGGATCCATCTTTAGCCCACTCTGCACACAGCCCTTCAGCCTGCTGATGTCAGCCACTCACTTCTGATTCTGCAGGCTGACCCTCAACGTCTGCTGGCATATGTTGTCTTAACATGTGCACAAATGTGTGGTCAAAAGAAATTTTAAGCCCTGGCCAGTTTGGCTCAGCGGTGAGAGCATCAGCCTGCGGTTCAGAGAGACCCGGGTTCAGTTCCCGCTAAGGACGTGTAACTTGGTTGCAGTTTGTCCCCGGCCCTGGTTGGGGTTCTGCAGGAGGCAGCCACTCGATGTGTCCCTTTCACGTTGATATTTCTCTCTCTCTCTCTCTTTCTCTCTCTCTCTCTCTCTCTCTCTCTCTCTCTCTCTCTCTCTTCCTCTCACTCTAACTGAACA
This sequence comes from Molossus molossus, assembly GCF_014108415.1. NCBI lineage: Eukaryota > Metazoa > Chordata > Mammalia > Chiroptera > Molossidae > Molossus > Molossus molossus. The sequence goes on from NW_023425350.1 coordinate 40,583,207, forward strand.
AAAATGGAAAATAGTCCTCGGGTGAGGATAAAAAATTAAAATTAAAAAAAAGAAATTTTAAGTTACAAATGGCAAACAAACATATGAAAAGATGCTTCACACCACATGTCATTAGGGAAACACAAATTAAAGAGATACCACTGCACACCTATCAGAATGGCTAAAATCTAGGGTACTGACAATGCCAAATTCTGGTGAGGTTTGAAGCAACAGAAATTCTAGAGTTCATTTCGAGTGGGAATGCAAAATGGTAAATCACTTTGGAAGACAGAATGGCAGTTTCTTATAAAACTAAACATATACTCTTATCATAAGAGCCAGAAACTGCACTCCTTAGTATTTACCCATAAGTTGAAAATGTATATCCACACAAAAACTACACATAGAGTATAGCAGATGTATTCATAACTGCCCAAACTTGGAAGTAACCAAGATATGCTTCAGTAGATAAATGGATTAATAAGCTCTGATACATGTAGACAATGGAATGTTATTCAGTAGTAAAACAATGAGCTACCAAGACATTAAAAGACATAGAGAAAACAAATGCATATTACTAAGTGAAAGAAGCCAATCAAAAAAGGTTACATACCATAAAAGTCCAGCTATATGACATGCAGAAAAAGACTAAACTATGGAGACAGTGAAAAAAAAAAAAAAAAGGCAGTGATTACTAGAGATTGATGGGAAATGAGGGATGAAAAAGTCAAGCACAGAGAGTTGTTAGGACAGTGAAAATACCCTGTATGATACCATAATGATGGATACATGTCATTATAGATTTATCAAAAGCCATACAATGTACAACACCAAGAGTGAATCTTAATGTAAACTGTGGACTTTGGGTACCGATATGTTGATGTGGGTTCACCAATTACAACACTCTGGGGAGGGGTGTTGATAAGAGGGAAGCTATGCATGTGTGGGGACAGGACATATGGAAAATCTCTATACCTTCTGCTCAATTTTGCCATGCCCTTAAATCTGTTCTAAAAGAGAAAGTCTATTTAAGAAATAATAATATAAAAAGGAAGTTTTAAAAAGTTTGAATCCCAGCTCTTTCAATTACTCTATGATTTTGAACAAGTTAATCAATATATGTAGTCCAGTATACCTATCTTTTATGTGGAATAATACAGGTATTCACTTCTTAGAATTATTGTGGAAGTTAAAAATAAAAATACAAAGATTTTACAAAATACTTTCAAATACTGATTTGTACTAAATTGAATGGAAGGCTTTTTAACTCAGACATCAGTGAAAAGCAAATATTGTATATAGAGCACACACACACACACACACACAGAGAGAGAGAGAGAGAGAGAGAGAGAGAGAGAGAAAGTTTATTATAAATGTAGATCATAGATAGATAGATGATAGATAGATAGATAGATATGTTTTCACTAATCAAAACAGTGATTATTTTCTTTAATTCAGCAGGTTTATTATAAACATAGGACATATATAATCATTGTTTTGATTAGGTAAAACATAGTTATGGTTCATATTTCAAACTTAACTAAATCATATATGATGAAAACAAATTCCCCTTACTCCCTTCTTCCAAGTTCTATGCCTAGAAGTAACCACTGTTATCATTGTCTTGTATATGTTTACAGATGTCCCATATATTTATCAACAATGAATGAGAGTGCTTGATTCTGGAGATGTTATTAATCATACTGCATAATTAGTATTGTACAGGTAATAACCAATCAGAATAGATTTTGGCCTTAGCATTCCTGGCCAGGGACCTGGAGTCCCCTGGTTAGACACTTGCTCAAGGTCAGTAGGTTCATAAGTGGGTGATGTCAGGGTAGGGTCTAGGCAGTCATTACCCAAACTCTATGCTAGGTATGTGGTGGTTAAGAAGGACTGTAAAGAGGGAAAACAGTGGTATGGGATATGAAGTAGTATATGTTATTTCTCAGTGTTTCCTGAACAAAAATCTTTTTCTATCACAGATGTCATACTTAATGTTCTCTCTCTCTCTCTCTCTCTCTCTCTCTCTCTGCCTACCTACCTGCCTACCTACCTATAACCTACCTATAACCTATATACATAATCTAGTTTTAGTAGTAAGAATTTTGGTAACATTTTTTCACTTAAAAATAAAAGATTTGCCAGAGCAATGTGGTAGTTTCTTTCTATGCCTTCCCCTTTCAAAATATTATTTCTAATACATTCATATTCCCACTGTGTAGATAAAGAAACTGATGCTTACACTGATTAAGGAACTGCTCAGAACCACGAGCTATGATTTATCCCATATCCTTGTGACTCCGGAGCAAAGGTTTTTAATTAGATTAATCAGCTTTATTAATGATGAGTCTCTGAGTAAGGATTAAATTTATTCTTTTACCTGAAATTAATATTTTCCAAGCTTTACGAATTTTTACTTTTATTTTTTTTGTTCCCACCTTCCTCCCTTGTGCCCTTTCTAAACCTCCTGAGAATTGCTACTTTCTAGTAGTTCAAGAGGAGACTCTGTACAATCACATTTTCGACTTTTTCTAACTTGAGAAATGTGGCAGTCAATGATCACTTTGGACAGTTTTTCTTTGGATTCAATTTAGATCATATACATGACGCCTTCAGCCTTCGCCGGCCCTTTCATGAGCAGGATCAGAAGGAAGGCCCTTCAGGTTTGATGGATTTCAAGTCTCATATAATGCAGTATTCATTTTCAATGTGTCATTCAAAGCCATTCTCTTTCTATACCTCAAAGTCGAGAGAGGTATTTCTATAAAAGAATTTCCCAACCTACCACTGTCACATTCGTGCGATTACAAGGAACAGATGATAGAGAAAAACAACCAAAAGAAGCACCATTTGCACAACCTAAAACAAAATAAAATGCCAAGTCATATTTGTCTCCATCTATTTCTTTCAGCTGCTTATTAAGCACAGATATTGGAACAGACCTAAGAACTAATAATGTGGTTCCAGAGCTTTCCATCTTTCAAATAACTTATGCTAATTGGAATGTCCATAGGATGATGGGAATGGAAGAGACTAGCTGGATGAGCTCCAGCTCTCACTGACTAATGGGTGATCCTAGGCACCTCTTTTCTGACTTTCAGATTCAACTTCCATAAAATCATCATAAAATCTATTCTTAGTGCTATTTAGAAGATGTATGTAAAATATTTTGTAAATTGCCAAGCACATAAAATGGAAGCTATATTTTCAATCTCTGACAAACACTTGCTTTTGATAAGAGAGTTTTGCCACTGAACCTCATTCCTTGTTCGCTGCACTTAAAAATCCCTACAAATATTTAAATCCTTACAAATATTTAAAATTTGGCATGTGAATTTTGTCCATGGCAGGGAAGATGGACGGTAACACCATCATTGATAGAGTCATAGAAGGTCCAGGAACAGTGGTTCTGTGAAATTTAGCAGCATCTTCTCTAGTACCTAGAGATGATAAAACTTGAAGAAAATTTTCAGAACAAAATGAACAACAGGAGATATAAAGTGCCATGTCTAAGACAACAAAAAATAATTGGTAGAACACTCTACAGTCCAGAACTCGAGGCTCCCAGATAAGCTTTCCCTCCTCCTATGATATTTATGTATTATCTCCAAAGCACGAATGCTGGGGCTCAGGTAAGGGACAATTCAGCAGTGGAAATATGTGGGAGCAGAAACTCCTCCCAGCCTAACTCAACTCACTCATATAATTCACTCTGAAGAGTCGTTCTGGTGCTAACCAACCTTCTAAGACTTGGAAACAAATGTGTGTCTATAAATAAGAATCTAGGTAGAAGCAGATCACTTTTTCTTCCTTCCACTGTTAACATTGTTTTTATATTTTAACTTCTACTTTCGTGGCATATATGGAAAATAATAAATTTCAATGAGACCATTTCAGAAAATCATTTTCAGGCCTAAAGATAATGTTCATTCACTGAGCGCTAAAACTGAATAATTAATGAATAAGGGTTAAGACAGTTTCATAGGTTAAATAGTTCTTGCTTCTGATAGAAAAACAAATAAAATTTCTTTAAGTCATCACTGATCTCTTGAAGTAAAAGAAAAATCCAAATATAAAAACCTGTCTTCATTTATTAAATATATGTGTTCCTAATAAGCGCAACTTACTATTTTATAAATCAAAATTTTTTTTCAAATTAACTAGAGTGGCTTGCTATTCACATGTGAAAAAATTAACTACTCGTTTTAATGTAAATAAATATAATTAAATATATCTGCTTATTATTTTGTATTCTTAAATTGGTAGCTTTACTAATTCTAAAGACCAAGACGAGTACTTGAGATAGAGCATTCTGTCACTGCCACATTTATTCAGTGAAATGTAGACGGTCCGTATGACAAGAGATGGGAAAAGCAAGGAATTCGTCTATACATTGTATAAACTCTGAGAAAGCTGAAATCAGAGAAGTTCTAATTCAGACAGGATGACCAGCAGTTACCAGTTTCTGAGGAATGAAGCTGCATTCGTATATGTTGGACGACAGGAAAAAAGAACCCAGGAAACTTGGCGACAAATTTCATGTTGGCTTTTCCACGAACTGTGTGTGGTGGGTAAGCCCTTTAACATTTTGGGGGGTCTCTAATACACAAAATAAGGATGTTGACGATATCGTGGGTCCTCAAGATTTTTTTCTACAATCCCCTTTTCAAAATGTGTTCACTTTTAAAATCTAATTTTAGACTTAAAAAGTGTTTAATAGTATAAAAACCTCCCTTATATCTCCTAGGCTGATTCCTCTAATGTTTATATCGTACATAACCACAGTAAAAATGATCAAAACAGAAAACAAACATTGGCACAATATTATTAACTACACCACAGACTATATTTAAACTTCACAAATTTTCTACTAACGTCATTTTTCTTTTCCAGTATTCTACACAGTGTCCCACATGTTCAACTGTTATTTATACTTGTTACACAATCTGTAGCAGTTCCTCAGTCTTTCTTGCCTTTCATGACTATGACACCTTGAAGAGTATTGACCAGTAATTTTTCAAACTGAATCTAAATTTGGGATCATCTGATGTTTTCTTATATTTAGATTAAAATTATTCATTTTTATCAAAAACACCACAAAAATAATGTACCCTTCTCAGTGCATCATATCAAGGGTTTTATGATGTTGAAATGTTTTATCACTAGTGATGCTTACCTTGATCCCAGTTGCAATTCTTATATTCTGGCATGTGACATGGAAATCATAATGATTCAAGTTATTTAATTCTTACAGTTATTCAAACTACTGAATTCTCCGAGTTAGAATTCCTCAGGCTTAATAATTCAAAGAGATTTTAGAATAAAGTATTCTTGCAGCACATCTATCGCTCCTCTTGTATCTACGTTTAGTCCCTGGAATATCTTTGGATGTAAAATGTTTCCCAAAAGAAAGATGCAAACAAAACTATATTTATGTTTCCACGTCACATTAGTATTGGGCTTCATCTTATCATTTTCCAAACACATTTGGATATGCTTTCTCTACACATGCAGTTTTCTAAGTAAAATATATGTATGAAAACCTTTAAAAGCTAGGGTCATAAATATCTCATAGAATCTGGTATGTAAATAAATTACATTTGTTTGCTCTTTCTTGCCAGGAATTCCCAAAGAATACATGTTTAGTAATGGTATACTCTTATCTCTGCTTTATACCCTTATCTCTGCCTAACAACCAACTACTTCAAAAAGCACTGCGAGAGTAGAATATTTGATACCTGCAGTGTGGGGATTGGCTCCTACAAGCATATCTCAAATACAGTTCTGTTGCCACATTTTCCTTAGGAAAAGTTGTTGATATTTCCTGATGCCTCATTTTCTCCTTTGAGGGTAATCTTTTATAAGATATATTTGTATTAAAGGAAATATATATATTCATATAAATTCATTTATATATACATGCATAGATCATAAATATCTTTATATTAGGGCAAATATGTTGTCTCCTCTTGCTCTAAAATTCTTTTAAAGGCCCCCTCTCTTCTGTTCAGGATAAAATTTAAACTATTTAGAAGCTTTACAACCTAGCTTTAACCTTTCTCTTTAACCTTATCTACCAGTAAATATCTACATAAAACTTTTATACTAGCTTTTCGCATTCATAGCTTATAATTCCAATTGTTTCTTTTTAATTGATACAGATATCTTCCTCCCAACTTCCCCCTTCTCTCCATTTACTTTTTTTTGAGAAAGAAAATGCCACTAGTTCCATGAAGACTATGATGAATTCCAGGCCTAGGGATTATTCCCCCCCCCCCACCTCCGCCTCTCCCTCTATAATTAATGTCTATAATCAATTAAATATGTTGTCCAGGTCACTAATATTTTATGCCTGCTTAAACTTAGTAAATAACTAGCAATGGCAATATTCTATCTATCCCAGAGTTATATAACATTCACATTCCTAAAGGACAGATTTGTACATTGAAATCTTGAATAAGTAGTATAGCATAGTTAAAAAGAGCATCAGCTTTAACTATACATAATATGATGAAGGCATGTCATTCAGAATTAGTATTAATATTTGGAATATTTAATTTAAAATATAGGTAAGCTTCTGGGTATCACTTATAGAGAAATTCTTATTTATTTTAATTGTTGATATGCTTATGTAATTTGAAGTATAAACTTACATTTATCATTGCTTGGGTAAAATTCTGCAATAATTATGATTTGAAAGCTGTAATTACATATACTGAAACAGTTATTATGACATTTTAAACAGTCATGAAAAATGAATTAACAGACCATATAAATGTTGAGAGACTGTGTTAACTAGATAACATTTGAAAGAATGTTACACATATTTTGAGCCAATAAATATAAAAAGGTGTGTAAAACATAAAATGCAAGGCAGATTAATAGGGGTAGAATAATAGTAAAATTCTTTTCTCTGAAGAATCTCTGATATACTATCATTCAAAAGGTAAACAAATAATTTGAAAGAATTTTATTTTACATTAAGATAATACATTTGATATAGGTTATTGGCCTTTCAAAATAAATTCTTATATGAAAATTGCACATATTTTTTAAATCCTAAATATGTATAACTTACTCTATAATAAATACTATTTAAATAGGACCAAATAAATAATGCAAATAGTATAAAAATAATAATTATTAGGAAATATGAGATTCCAACAAAAATATTCTTCACTCCATTGATATTAGGGAAATGGGGCCATCACTGTCTTACATTAGAAGTACAGTATATACAATTTAGCCACACAAGACGTTGAGCTCTTATTATTCTTGCATAGTAATGGAACACCTTTTAAATTGACAATAACATTTTTAGTGGAGTTGTAGAAACTATACTTACTTTTTATACCAATTTTGATAAAATTTTGTTCTCTTTCGATGAGAAAACAGCATCATATTGCATAGTCATCTCTTCTACTAGCCAAGAGGTCTTAGAAGTTTAAAGCAAAATTTATGACAACAATGTCAGTGCCAAAATAATGCACAATGGTCATCATTTGAAGAGGGTTTGGCAAACCTTTCATTGTCAAAATGCAAAATAAAACTGCAAAGGTTAACTTCTTATTTATCAATCTAAAACTCATTATTATCAAATTCTCTTTTAAAAATAAGAAAATGACACCTATATTTGTTAATTCAAATTTATTTATCATATATCTTCTCTGATTTATAAATGCAGTGATTCCGTATAGTTTTATTTTCCACCATGGAAACGTTTGGCCCTTCTGCGTGGTCCAAGTGCAATTCCTTTTTCTCCCCAGCATAAGGACAACAATATGACTTAAGGTAAAGCTATGACTCCAAATAAATAGAGAATGACTTAATGTTAAAGTTGCTTGCTAACTTCTTTATTCACAATTCTTTAAATTACTTTTTTTAAACAAGTTATTAAATTATTGTTTTCTACTTGACAGAATGTTAATTCACCACTATACCATGCTACTTGATTTTATTAACCAATATATATCTTCTTGAATTGACTTTATACTTAATTCTCCTTTAAGAGCCTTCTAATATTCCACCTTCTCTACAAGCCTTCTCCAGATACAGTGATCTACCTGTCTGACCCCTTGTGATTCTTTTAAACACCATCTGTTACTGTTCTCTAATGTTTATGTGTATACGTGTTATTCTTTCAAGTAAAAAGGCTTTCGTTATCTAGCTTACTTAAATCACAAATTACTAGAAAAAAAGGTAACAGGTTTTTATTCTTCTTCTCTCTCATCTCTCTGGAGTTACTGACCTCAGCTAGGCAACTGCCTTATGGGATCTTTTATGCAGTTGCAATCTGATAGCACCTGCGCTGAAGTCACAAAGGTCACCCCAGTTAAGTGTCTGGCAGTTACGAGCTAGGACCTCACTAGGAGTTCTCTTCACACGACCAGGACTTCCACACAGCATGGCAACTAGATTCCAACAGTGATAGCTCATGAGCTTCAGAAAGGCAGATGGAAGTTGCGTTATGTATATAAACTAGTCTCAGAAGTCACACACCTAGACCTCATTTTAAAATGACATTTAACTTCATCTCTCTGCTTCAGACTCCTCTTACTTACTCCACATCTCACTATCTAAAGGAGCTGGACCAAAAAAATAAAAAATATATGATTTTAATAGATAGTGAAGCCAATGTTTTGATTCCTGTTAATTACAGTTGCCTAAGGCTTATGTTACTCTATCAATCAATGTCTATAATTTCCCATAGTTAAATTTTTAATTAACAAAGATATCGTATAAAAAATTAATTGGGCTGTTTACTATACTTAGCTTTAATAATTAAAATAGAAAAGTTTAAAAAAACAGAGCTGAATGCCGGTATGAAGTGCAGGCAGGCACACAATTAACAAAGTCATATACAAGTAATCAGGGTATAACAGAAAGCTGTGCTCTGTGTTGTACCAGGGGATAACATTCAATATTCAGAATAATCAAATTCTCTGAAAAACTAAGTACTTATTTTTGTTTTGTGGCAGTTCAACTTATTAATTGATTTCAAATATCAAGTAGAGATTTTAATTTAAAACACTTGTTGAAATCATGTACTTTCCACAATGTTCAAGGTCCTCATGTTTGTTCATAGCTCCAGAGTCCTGGCTGAGGGAGGGAGTGAATGAGGAGGACTCAGGATCAGCCTGTGCTAGTTGCCAAGATATACACCAGGCTTCCCAGAGTTCATTCCGGAGGTGCTCTTTTGAATTTGCATAAAAATGATGCCATATGGGTTTGTAGATCTGGTTATGGAGCATGATATTACAGGAATTTCCTTCCAAGGAAATTGTGTATTAGGAAGGCTACTACAGTTCTTGGCATAAAAAACATGCAGTATGAATCTTAGCTCTGCCACTTACAGTACTGTGACTTTGAGGAAGAAATGCCACATATAAAATGAAAATATCAGTTCCTATCTTTCAGAGTAGGTATGAGGAACAGAGCTAATACATGAGAAGTATTAAACACAGTGTCTAATAGAGTAGAAATTACTTAAATAGCATCCACAGTAAATTATAAGAGAAATGTTGTCATAGAGTTTTAATCCTTGGTTCTAGAAGTATTTGTTTTTGGTAGATATAGAACTCTGCAATTCTATTTTAGGTATGTAATTATATAACTCACTAGTCAAAGCCCCAGTAGAAAGCATAAAAGAGAGCAGTGTGATTCAGTACAGGAAAAACACTCTTGAACAAAATGTTACTAAGTATTTATGTAAGAATTGGTCAGCTTGGATTTTCAAAAATTGGTTTTCTAATTTTCTACATGGTTCTCAAAATCTAGCTTCCTGGCACAAAAGAAATTGTCTTTGTGAGATCACATCCTTTGATAACTTCCTTTAGGAAGAAGCCATCACCCAGTGGAGGAATTCAGTTAGATTCCAACTCTTGATTAGTCCTACCCTTCTGCATACAAGTTGAAAAAAAAATTCCAAATGTGTGTTTAGAATATAATCTGATTGAATCATTGCCTTTTTTAATGGTGTACCTCTAATTATCCCTGTTGGCTTTAAATTTTAAATAACCAGTTAAAATTATTTCACAGTGAAAAAAATGATATTGCTATTGTTTTTTTTAAAATAAACAACAGGTGATTTTAAATATTTCTCAGCAAATTACCAATGTGTTCCAGAGATGACTACAATATTAATAGCTGCACAGTACAACCCCCCAAATTCAAAGTCCTTACCAAAGACTTAAGCACTGCCTTACCTCTCCTAGCTCATCTCGTATGATTATTTTCCTTGCTCATTATGCTCTAGCCATGGCAATCGTTCAGGTCTTCAAACATATGTAGCCTTAGGGCCTTTGTACAAACTGTTCTTTCACTAACGCTCTTCCTCTTATTTTTTGCATATATCATGTCTAAGCTTCAATCTCTACTCACAAAGACACCTTCCCTGCCTATCCGCAGGACTAAATATCTCTGCACTGTGTGCTTCTTGTCATAACTCACATTGCAAATAGAAATCATTTGTGTATTCTTCTGACTACTTGTATTTTTCTATGACTCCTCCCACTATAATATAAAGCCATGTTTGTTACCTTCATCTGTCTAGTGCCAAGCTAATAGGAGGTGCCATCAATGCTTGTTCAATGAATAAATAATTAAATAAGAAGCATTTAAACTGTAAAGAGTCTGAGTATTTCCAAATTAATACAAATGAGGGTCCAGAGAAAAACTTTACAAATGAATATAGTATTCATATGAAAGAAAAACATTTAGCCCTGGCTGGTTTGGCTCAGCGGTTAGAGCGTTGGCCCGTGGACCAGAGAGTCCCGGGTTCGGTTCCCGATAGGGGCACGTACCTCAGTTGCAGTTTGTCCCCAGCCTAGTTTGGGGTTGTGCAGGTGGCAACCACTCGATGTGTCTCTCTCACATCAATGTTTCTCTCTCTCTCTCTTCCCCCCTCTCTCCTTCCCACTCTGACTGAAGATAAATGCAAAAACATCCTCGGGTGAGGATGAAAAAAGAAAAAAAAAACAGTTAAAAAGTAATAAAGTTTGATCTTAGAAAAGAAAATTGTGGACAAATAAGGGGTTGTATAATGAAACTGACAAGTCTAGTCACAGAAAATAATCTCACAGGGTGATCTGAACAAAAATTTCTAACTGGCTAGGCCATGGTGTATAGCTATACCCTGGCATATCCACTTTTTAGTGAAAGGTCTATCTTTGCCTTAACCAAGCCCTGTCCATTGTTCTTGTGCATCAAGGTTAACACACCTTTGAAAAGCCAAAGTAATCCCTTTTTTCAGATCCCCCAGAGGTGTGACCTTGGGATGGGGGTTAGGAGTGGGATCAAGAGCTCTTGTGGAGCACACTGGCTTCCTCTTCACCATCGCAGGCTTTGGTTGCTCAGGCTCTGTGGGTGGCAGCCAAGGGTGGGTCGCATGCTAGATGCTGCTGAGAGTGGTCCAGGTGATCTTGTTGATGGTGGTCCACACGTAGGAGCTGGCTGACTTTGCTGGTCAGATCATCTTCTTCATGACCCCCAGGACACCTTGCCACGAACCGCCTGCTCCACGCCCACGGTCTTGCAGTGAATCAGCCCGTCACACCAGGTCTTGTGGCTAGCTATACTATGCAGGATAGGGATAGTAGTCCTAGGAATCTTCAGGTCAGTTAGAATGCAATTAGGGTTTTCAGATAAAATACAGGATGCCCAGTTAAATCTGATTTTCAGATAAATGAGGAATAAGTTTTGTATTATAAGCATGCCCAAAATATTACACAGACATAGCTGTACTAAGTAATTATGTGTAGTCTAACTGAAATTCATATTTAACAGGTTATCCTGTGTTTTAAGTGCTAAATCTGGCAAGTCACATCCAACTCATTATCCCTGTTAAGGAAATTAAACCTGGACAATATTGGCTTTCCCTCTTTGACAAGACAGAGTTGTGTGACTCACTCCTCACATCCTAACCTCCCTATTCCCCCCCCAAATAAAAGCATTACCCTGCTTCCACCTCTTATTGTCAGGAGCTGACAGGGGACTGGAACCGAAGATAATCTATCCTAAGCTGTGTCACTGCTATGACAGTTATAGCAGGATGTTACAGGGCAAACAATGTGGTGATCCCAGAAGTACAAAGAACAAAGGCACTGCTGAAGGAAATCCTCATTTAAAAGTAAAGCTAAGCATGCTCCATTTCTTTTTATTGTGGTTATAGTTCTTTATATAGTCTTTCATTCAAAAAGTAAAGGGCAAAAGTCCCCTCAAGTCACTTAGCAGGTTAATATCAAGATATTGTTTAATCTTCTGAAATGTAATCTTAACGGCAGGGGCTGTGATAGCCACAGAGCCTGTAAACCATATCTACTTTGGAAAACTGCATTCGCTCACATAAACTCAAAATGACTGCTTGATAAATGGACTCACAGGCGCCACCTCTCCCCATGCACCACGTGGCTCCTTTTGTCCTTTAGACCTATTTGTATTAAATGGTGCTTGAAATCTTATCCAATTCTTACACACATTACATAAAATACCAGTCTTCTCACATAACTTAGACCTATTCCTTTAATTAGAAATATTTCCTAAGGAGAAGCAAAGGACACCTATGTCATCTCTTGCTTCTCTCTCCTTCCACCTGCCCATAATTCTTGGGAATGGAAATTGTCTTTCTCTTCTCATCCTCCTAAGTCATGATTTCCTTCTACAAGACAGGTGATCTTGATATCATAGGCAAATAGGTATATTGTCTACACTGTGGTTCGACTATGAGATGGGCCTTTATTACTCGATCCTAGATATCCTAAAAAGAAAAGGGAGAAACAAAAAGAATTTGGAAATTTCATCCAAGGACAGTGATAACACTATTTATATTTTTAGCACCACCATGTTTTTCTGTACATTCTTCCTATAATAAGTTATATTTCTTTCTTTTATAAGTCTTCATTTTCTCCAAAAGTAATGGATGTCTCGAGCAGAAAAGGGCCAATGTTATAAGTTCTCAAAGGCAAATGAAAAAAATTAATGATGATTTTGAAATGTCACTGCTGTTATATTGTAAAGGAAGAGAAGAATATTTTAAAATATTTAAAGAGTGATTTAAAAGCTTTAAAGTGACAACAGACTTCACAAACACCCCACCCTATCTCCCTGCCTTGAACAACCTGTGAACTTACAAATAAATGTATTTGCAAACTACCTTTTAGAACTTAACTGCTTGGTTAATAGATGAATTTCTGTATTCAGTACCATAAACAATTTTTGGAGGAATCCCAACATATATGATATATCCCTACCAAGGCTACCTTGAAAACTTTTGGACTTATTCTGATGAAACAGAGTCAAAGTTATAATCTACCCAAAAGAAAGTAAAACACTCAGAGAAGAAAAAGATAGAAGGAAAAGTTTAATAGTGTTTCAGTGAACAGCTGTACCAATTCTGAAAATTTTCTCAGTATCATCCGACGAGAATCTCTTTAACAAGGCAAAGAATTCTGGGAAGATAAGTGGATCTTAAAACAATTTCAAGAAACAATATACAATTAAGCTACCATATGTGTTTCCTCTGTATGAGTGATACACAATACATAATGAGGTAAGGGCTGCAAACATTTCACACACTCTTTTATTTTTACCATGAAAGTCTTCCAGGCATTCTAAGATATGGTAACATTAGTTAGGGAAAAACAAATATCGACTTCTTCCCTTAAAAGTTTTAGTTGTTCCTTTGAAAAATATATTCCTTCATTGCTAGGCAACTCAAAACCTATGCCCTCAGTCAAGATGAATTACTATCGTATCTGCTGTCCCTTTACAAGTTCAAGCAAAGAAAAAGAGTGACTCTCATTGGACAATTAGGTGATCAGATCTAAACCAAGTGTTTCAAACGTGTTCCTCGACTACAAGTTAAAATATACTTTTGGAAATAGGGAGAGTCTTGCTGTTTCTATACACTCCACAAGCATTTCCAGGCATCCATTTGTTCAACGGATATAAATTAAGTGCTTATTTACTGTGAGCCAGGAAAGCTTACAGAGACAAGGAATACAGGAGTAACACTTTATATTTTAGAACAATCCGCCCAACAACATGAGAATACACCTTCTTTCCAAACACATGTAGGAGAAACAGCAAGCCTTCCCTGCTGTCGTGGAGTTCACGACCCACTAGCAGAACAGACAAAAGTTAAAATCACTTTGGCAAAAGTCTTTCGTTTAAAACTAAAACTGTACCTACCCTGTAACCCAGAAATTCTAATCCTAGATATTGACCAACAGAAACAAAAGTATATGTCTACAAAAGGATATGTCTAAGAATGGCCGAGGCAGCTTTACTCACAATAGCACAAAACTGGAGAAAATATATATGTCCATCAACTGGTGAATGAATTTAAAACAATGTGTTATAGTTATACAATGAAATAGCAGTAAAAGCCAACAACTATTGATACAGCAAAAAACATGAATGAAACTCAAAACCTATGCTCAGTAAAAGAAGCCTTGTCCAAATTATTCCATCTATTTGACTATCTAAAACAATTTGGCCTTCTCAAGGAAATCATCCATTCATATATCCCTTTTAAACCTTGCATGATACATTTTTTTTTCTTATATTTGATCAGTTCCAATATGCTCTGAGATCTACCATCTTGAAGTGCACACACGCTCAACATTTCACATTATCCTCAAAAGACTTCCCCATTTTCTATTGTTCTTTGATGACTAAACATCTAGAAAGAATTGTCTACACACAATGGCTCAAGTTTTTCTCTTCCTATTCCTACTACATAATGTATTCTTATCTGATTTTATCAGCACCCTGGACAGAATGTGCTCTCCCCAAATTCTATAATTATCAGAATATTGCCAAATTCAATAAGCTCCTCTCCATCTTTGTCTTAGCCTCTTAGCTGTACATAATACTAACAGGAACTGTCTTTTCTATTTGTTAAACTGATGTATAATTAACAGAGAATTAAATGCACAAATCTTACATGTATAGTCCAATGAGATTTAACAAATATAAACAAAAAATATAAAAAACAAAGACATAGAACTATTTCTACACACTCCAGAAAGCCAATGTGTTTACCTTTCTAGTCAATCATCCCATCTCCAGAAATAACCACTGTACTGATTTCTATCATTATAAATCTGCTTTGACTGTCCTTAAAATTTACATAAATTAAATTATATAATAGGTAACCTATTGTGCCTAATTTCTTTCACTAATGTTGAGCTTTATCTGTGTTGTTTTGTCTTTATCTTTTTTATTTCTAAGTGCATTCATTTTCTCCTGCTGCATAAAAAATTACCGCAAAGTTAATGGCATAAAACAGCATATATTTATCCCTGGCCGGTTTGGCTCAGCGGTTAGAGCGTCAGCCCATGGAACAAAGAGCTGCGGGTTCAATTCCAGTCAAGGGCGCATACCTCGGTTGCAGTTCAGTCCCTGGCCCTGGTCCGGGTGGCGCAGGCAACCATCCAATGTCTCTCTCTCACATTGATCTTTCTCTCTCTCCCTCCCACTCTATCTAAAGATAAATGGAAAAATATCCTCAGGTGAAGATCTCAAAGCAAAACAAAAAGACAGCATATTTTTATTATTTCAGTTTCCATGGGCAAAGAGATGGGGCATGGCTTAAGTGAGTTTTCTCCTCCGAGTTTCACAAGGCTGAAATCTGCATGTCAGCTGGGCTACAATCCTTTCTGATGCTAGGGTCCTATTCCAAGCACAAGGAAGCTGGATTCTTCTCCTTGTTGTAGGAATGAGGTCCCCTATTCTTGTTGACTGTGACCCAGGGGCTCCTATTAGGTCCCAGAGGACCTTGCAGTCCCTTACTACATGACCCTCTCACAAATTTCACAATAGGAAAGCTTACTTCAAAGCCAGCAGGAGACTGTCTCTCATCTCCAGGAAAAGTCCAGTCCTACTTTTAAGTGCTTTCTTTTTATTAAATTAGGCTACCTGGGATAATCTCCCGTTTAACTCAAAATGAACTGACTTGAAACTTTAATTACATCTACAAAAATCCCTTCACCAAGCGCCCTGGCCAGTTTGGCTCAGTGGTTGGAGCGTTGGCCTGTGGACCAGAGTCTCAGGTTTGGTTCCTGCTAGGGGCACGTACCAAAAAAAAAAAAAAAAAAAATCCCTTCACCAACCCACAGAGTACAACCTAATCACAGGAGTAATATCCCATCCCATTCACAGGTTCACCCCACACGTGAGGGCTGGGGACTATTCAGGACATTTTTATCTGCAGGTGGGGATCTTGAAGATTGCCTTAGAATTTCATTGGATACCGCAATTTATGTATCCATTGTTTTGTTACTGGACATCTCAACTTCAATTTTTTGGCTATTATAAATAAACTTTCTATGAACATCTGAATATACGTTTGTATGGGCATATGTTTTCATTTCTCTTGAGTAAATATCTAGGAGTACAACTGCTGTGTACTCCTGTGATAGATCAGCATACGTTTAACGTCACAAGAAATTTCCTAATAATTTTCCAAAGTGATAGAATGACTTTATATTTCCTCAAGCAATGCATGAGAGTTCTGGCTGTGCCATACTTATATTGGGACTTGGTATTGTCGACCACAAATATTTGCCTTTCTAATGGGTACAAGTGGTTTCTTATGGTATTTTAATATGTTTTTCCCAAATCATTAATGATGCTGAGCATCTTTATTTGTGCTGACAGGCCATTTAAACATTTTTGTCAAGTTTCTTTCAAGTCTTTTGCTAATATTTTTTTTAAAAATTTTTATTGATTGATTGATTTTTAGAGAGAGAGGAAAAAAGAGATAAAGATAGATTTTTTCCCACTTATTTATCCATTCATTGTTTGATTCTTGTATGTGCCCTGTCTGGGGATCAAACCCACAACCCTGGTATATTGGGACAATGTTCTAACCAACTGAACTACCAGGCCAGGGCTTCTTTTGGGGCCTTTTTATTATTGAGTTGTGCAGGTTCTTTTTATATTCTACAAGTTCTTTGTCAGGTATATAAATTGTGTAGGTTTTTTTCCCCAGTCTGTGATTTGGTTAAGCTCCTTAATAG
Source organism: Molossus molossus (assembly GCF_014108415.1). Taxonomy (NCBI): domain Eukaryota; kingdom Metazoa; phylum Chordata; class Mammalia; order Chiroptera; family Molossidae; genus Molossus; species Molossus molossus. Next base: position 40,600,210 of record NW_023425350.1, read on the forward strand.
GGTCTTTTGAAGAAGAAATGCTTTTAATTTTGATTAAGTCCAATTTACCATTTCCTTTTTCTTTTAAGTGTAGTATCTTTTGTATCTTGGCTAAAAACATGTACCTAACCTATAGCAATAAAGATACACTCTTGTGTTTTCTTCCATCTTGTTTAGGGCTTCAGCCTTTTCCTTTTGGTCTATGATACAGTTTAAATTACTTTTTACACAGTGAGAGGTAGAGATCAAAGTTCCTCTTATTTTTTGCAACATGGCTATCCAGATGTTGAGAGAGTAAAGGAGGGAATGGGAGACATCTGTAATAATGTCAACAATACATTTTTAAAAAGAAGATTTATCCTACTCTGTCTTTCTTGAAACTCTTATCTTCTATTTCTAAATATAGACATTCTTCAGAAATTAGCCTTAAGCCCTCTTTTATTCACTCTCTTCCACATGCCTTTGCCTTTTGCTGAGACTTTCAATGAAATTTAAATACTGATAATACCTAAATGTATATCTGCAATTAAATACTACATTAATGGATCTCCAGATAAATCAATTCCATTGTCAATTTGACATTGTCCATTGAATATTTCAAAGATATCTTAAATTAAACATAGCCAATATCAATCTTAATTTCCCCAATTACAGAATTGCTCCATCCATATGAATTCTCCCCATTTCCATAAATACTATCACCGTGCTCCCAGAAAGCTAGAAATTTTGCTTAATTCATTTCTTTCTTTTATCTTCCTCAGTCAATACCAGTAAACTTTGCAAATTCTTTCTGCAAAATTACCTGAAATCCAAGCACTTTTTAAAATTTGCTCTGCTATCACTTCAGTGCCCACCTACAATAATCTCTCCCCTGGACTAGTTCAGCAGCCTGTTAACTATGCTCTCTTCTTCACTTTCTCCCCTCTCCAATCCACTCATCTCAAAGCAGCAAAATTCAACATTTTTAAATATACATTATATTATGTAACCCCTCTGTCTAAAATTCTTCAATAACTTTTACTCAGTGCACCACAAATAAATATATATTAACATCTATTATATATCAAGCATTATTTAAAGTACTAGGAATATAATAGTGATTACAGGAAGAAGTGGTTCCTAACTTCATTAAATTTACATTGATTTGGTATTCACACACCCACACACCCACATGCATGTGCACACACCTATACAAACTGTGAACTTTAGCAAATATACAGAGAAGTAATTAACTTTATTACTTCAAATAGGAATTTTACAGGGTTAGGGAACAAAACAAGGATCTTTCAGATACTGATTCTTTAGCACAAATGACCTAAAAAAGAGACCCTGGCAGAAAATCATACATGTAAATGTGCAGATTTAAGGTATGATAAGGCATGACAAGGATTCAGAGATGGAAGGACAGATGACCAGAATGGAAAACAAAAGAGATCAAGATGAGCCAAACTTATAGGTCATATTAAGTAGCATTTTTCTTTAAAATAACAGAACAATTTGAGAAAGATCACTGTGGCTACAGTGCAGAGACTATACTGAGAAGCAGACAGAGTGAATGTGAACAGAGCATTGGAGGTGTTAGCAATGATCTAGTCAAAGTAAGATGGTAGCTCTTTCCGCCCTCAGGACCCTTCCAAGTTCTGCCCAGAACGACCTCCATTGATCTTGCTTGGCAGGTCTCACATTAAGTGTTCCCCCTTAAATGGGAGCCTTCCCTGACCACTAAGAAAATAAAATGTTTCTTGTTCAGCACTTTCACATACCGCATTGATCACTTCTTGTGTATTTGTTTATTTCTATCTCCAACACTGGAAAGTGTGCACCAGGACTGCAGGGACCATGTGTGTAAATTGTCAGCAAGTGCCACAGTGGCTGCTTCAAGGTTATACTCAATACATGTTAATTAAATAAGGTAATTGTCTTCAATATGATATTAGCTTCCCTTTCTTCAAATATACATGCTTCCTTTGCTCAAGCATGCTCAAACCTTTCAACTGTTCTATGTCTCCATGCCAGGTTTCAGGCAGAGAACAGGGACTTCCCAGACCGTGTGCTGTCTATATGGTTGACTTTAGAGCGATGGTTCTGCAGCCAGGCTGCTTGCATTTGAACTTCAGTTATTCCACATCCCAGCTGTGTGGCGTTGGGAAATTTACTTAGCATCTCTGACAGTTTCTTTATCTGTCAAATGGTGATATTAAGAGTTCTTCATAGTACTGTGTGAGTATTAGAGACTGCCATGCTATTCATCTTACGGGGAGAGCATAACGTTATATAAAATTAATACTGTATTACAAATGTGATATGTGTCAAGAAGGAGAATGAAAGGGTATCTGAGAGTGTACAACAGATTGGCATGTTCATTATTATATAACAAGCACTCCTGCTATTTAGAAGATAGTAGAAGAAACTTGACTGCATTTCATATTCAGGTTCATCTTGCCAATGCACATTAAGTAACTGAGTTGAGGAAAGTCTGAGATCTCAAATAATTACCCTACTGTCATGAAAACATAGTAGTTGCCAAATGTGTGCATATGTGTATGTAGTCATCTCATGTACTGGATTTCACATCTATCTCCTGTATAATTTATCTGCTGGCAAACACTATATAACAAATTGCTCCAAAGCTGAGTGGCTTAGAATAACACTCATTAATTCTCACTGATCTTGGGTCCACTGAGTGTGGGTTGGTTGAAGCTGGACTTGGCTGAGGCAACTCTATACCTTATGTTTCTCTTTCTCCTCCTGGAACCAACAGTGTCGTGAGTTTTTCTCATGACAAGGGCAGAAGTGGAATCACAAACAGAAGTCCACAGGAGCTATTGAGACTGAGCTCTGAAGTGCCACACTGTCACCTCGGCCTCATTTTACTGAAAAGAGAGACTTAGGGTTGACCTCAAAGTTCATGGGGAAGGGAAATGCACACCTCTTTTATGAGAAGAGCTGCAAAGTGTATGGCAAAGGAGTTGGACATAGGAGGGATGAAGAATTGGGGCTTGGCTACAGAGAAGCATGAATAAAAATGTCATTAACTAAATCTGCTCAGTTTATTCTTTATTTTTCCTATATGGAAGCAGGGATGCTGAATGTTGGTTTTACAAAGAAATACCGGACAACCAAACCACTCTATCATCTGAAAATTTACATGTAATCATAAGTAGACTTTCAAGTAAAATAGGCAGGAGGAATGAAAAAGAATGATAAGGCAATAATTTTTTCTTTGAAACGCGAAGATAAACACCACTACTTAAAGCAACTATTTTGTAGGTATATGACAGAATGAAGAAATGAAGCATCTTATATAACCTACAATTTTGTTATTCCTCTTAAAAAATGTTTCTTTATTGCACAGGGTATTTTTAGTAAGATAATACCATTTTTCTTTTCTTTTCTAAAATCCCAATTCAAGCTCTGTCTCTTATGGGATTATGCTGGGAAGCCAAGTATTTTATAGTTTGATGGTACCCCATTGGGACCTTTCCTTACATAAAAGACACTGGGTTTTTTGTTTTGTTTTGTTTTTTTCTTAAAAAAAAAAAAAAAAAAGTTTTATTCTGTATTCTGTAATTGCCTAGATTTCAGGCTCCTTTTTCCCCAGCTGTGTAGGAAATCTAATCAAGTTTAGAAACTGAATTGTGTGCTCTGGCTTCAATCCTAAAATAGCCACTTTCCTGTTCTTTTCACTAAAGAAGTCTGTGTTTCTTTTTGTTCTTTTTCTTCTTTTTTATCAATCTTCCCAAGTTTCTGTATTTCCTTTCACTTTGGCAGGGCCACTATTTAGTACAGTACTTTAAGATGTGAATTTTAATATAAAAATTTACCAAAGGAGTTATTCTAATATCCTTCATCACCTAAGAGCAATTACTGTATGTAACTTATCAAAAATGGAAGGAAAACGTCTAAGGGAGATTTTAATTCTGTTGCAATGTCCAATTGTCAAAAAAATAACAGAGAAACATCTACTCTGAAAAATCATTTAGGATTTTAAATGTTCAAAATTTTATCATCTATCCCTTCATTGTTTTTACAAAACCCCTTATTGTAAGGCTCTCAGAGAACTCAATATAACCAAGTTCTATAGATACAAATTTAAAAGGGGACTTACGAGTTCACTTAGCCTGATCCTTCGTTTAATTTAAGAGGAAAATGAGTTGAGAGTAGAGGAGACTGAGTTTATCAAGAAAAGACTCAGAGCTGTGGCCTTAGACCGTCATAGGTACAAATACCACCTTTGCCACTCAGAGATGATGTGACTTGGAACAAATAACCCAGCTCATCTGAGCCTTAGTTTCCTTATCTGTAAAATGGGGATAATAACATCTTCCTTGAAGTATGGTTGTGAGAATTAAATGTGTAAACATATTTTTAAAAAGCCTCAGATATAATAGGTACTTCTTAAGGTCATATAGCTAGATAGAGTTTCAAATATAGAAAATACAGAAACAGAATTCCTCACTTCCAGTTTAGTTTCCTTTCCCCATGTTGTTTATGTTCGCCCTGTTTGAGAAATGTACAATTTATTGGTAATACAGGAGGTACAAGTAGAGCTCTTCTTTAAAAAATATTTTTTTTCTTTATTGATTTTTACAGAGAGAGGAAGTGAGAGGGAGAGATAGAAACATCGACGAGAGAGAACATCGATTGGCCACCTCCTGCATGCCCCTCCCCCCCAAACTGGGGATCGGGCCCACAACCTGGGCATGTGTCCTGACCAGGAATTGAACCAGCGACCTCTTGGTGCATGGGTCGAGGCTCAACCACTGAGCCACACTGGCTGAACACAAGTAGACCTCTTAATCTATCATTTACACAGACTGTACAGAATAAGAAATTAAAGAGAGGTTTGCCAGTGCTTGTAAAAATGGGCTGAGACACCAGTGTCAATGCCAATAGCATAGACATTTCTGTTGTCTGAAATAAACTGCAAGTGAGTATATTTACCTAGTGCGCTCTCTCTCTCTCTCCCCCCCCCTCTCCATATTATAAAACATATTATCTTACAGTGTGTCATATGTCAACATATCAGGATTGGAAGATAAGAAAATAAATGGAAGTCAAAAAGGGGAAATTCTAAGAGTTCCTTTTCTCTAATTCACTTACTCTAGATGAGTAAGTGTTCTGACCTAGTAACGACTGTGATATCCTATTACAGCAAATACCTCTTAGATGTGATTCTGTTGCAGAACTAAAATGTGGTGTTCCTTGGTGATAAGAGAGTTTATATTGAGGACCATTTGAAAGAGAAAGTCAAAGCTCTTTTACTAGTTTCTACGCAACAAAATCATACCTTCGAATTCATTCCTCTGTAGCACCTGTCGTTTTTCTTTGGCTTGATACATTTCATCAGACATTGGAGAGTCCTTTTCACCAATATAACACTGTACCACCATGCTATACTATAAGACCCTATTTATGGGAGTATTTTTTAGTACTTACTCTATAAAAAGTGCTCTGCTAGGAATTTTCTGTGGTATGTATGCTATCATGATAGGCAGAAGAATTAGGCATAATCACACTCATTTTACAAGGAAATGGCAGTTTTGAGGAGCTAAACTAGGATGTGAATTGTCATATATCAGATAGCCAAAGCCCATGCTCAGAGATTTAGTTCCTGAGAAAGCATTATCATTTTCTGAATGCCTAGAAACTGTCAGGCATCGGCATAGTGATTTAATAGACTATCTCATTCATATATGAGCTTTATCTGTTGGGGGGCCTACACTCCACCGCAACTTGTGAATTGAAATATCCCAAGTGATTATACAAAGTATGGTCCTTATGTCCTACCAATACTTGTTTCATTAAACTCCATTCATGGAGAGAATTTAATTGTAAATCAATGTAATTTAGTTGTTTTCTAATTTGTAACCGTTTTAAGAATTTATTTTTAAGGTATTTATATATATATATATATACATATTTTAATTTTTAGTCATGCACAGAAATAATGTGCATCTTTGATATTTTATATTTTATTATATATTTTTTTTCATTTTCTACTTGGCTACACATTTTCTCTTCTTTCCTCATGCTATATCAGTTCACTACCCTACTCTATCCCCCAATACCACTAAGTCCATGTAGCCTATTTTTTCCAGAAAATGTATGTATGTATAATATATATGTAACTTTATATAGACACACATGTACACTTTATATATACAGTCAGTCTTCTGGGTCCACAGGTTGCATACCTAAGGATTAAACCGATCTCTGATTAGAAAAGTATTACATTGTTGGTATATGGGAGAATATAGATTATATACAAATACTATGACATTTCATATGAGACTCGAACATCATGGATTTGGGTATGGGGAGGGGGTGTAAGAATCAATTGCCCGAGGATACCAAGGAATGATTGTATGCATTCTCTGAAAAATATTTTTCTCACATACACAAACACAAATATGTAATCAACCATATACACACAGGCAGTATACATGGATAGGTTTTAGTGTCATTGTTTGTATATAAAAAACAGTATCAAATATCACACTATGTGCATTTTCTGTACCTTAATTTTTATTCATAAATATTTTTTAGAAAATTCCTCCAGTAAATAACATAGATGTAATTCATTCTTTTTATTATCCTACCATGTGTTCAAGAATTTCTGTATTTAATGAACACCACTTTATTTTCACAATTTTTTATTGGAAACAATGTTGAAATAGTCATTGCCATGCCTGTGACCTTAAATACTACTGGCTTTCTTTTCATGGCATGGGCTCTCCTGAGAGAGATTAATAGATTAAAAGGTATATGTATTTTCAATTTGAATAAATCTTTCCTGGCAGTACCCCCAACATGTCCAATTTGCATTCCATCAGTCAAATCTAAGAGCCAACATTTCTCCCCTCCTCCTGGAAGCACTTACTACCAACAGTCCTCTTTTTCTTTTTTGTTTCCATCAATGTTTGTTAGTTAAGACAAAGTGATGCACAATGATACATGCATTTGCATTTTATAGACAACTGACTAGAGAGAGAATCTTTTCTTTTTTGGTCATTTTTCTTTTTCCGTATTGTCTTTCTTGCCTTCCCTTCCCCCATATTTCTACTGGGTTATTTGTTCCTTTCTTTGTCGTGTAAATACTTTTAATCCCACGCATTATTTAATGGTATTGGAATTAGTTTTTGAACACAGGTTTCTTCCACTGTCCAAGAGTAGCGTGTTCTCCGAAACCTTTCAAAAGCTAAAACGACATAATGAAAGCGCGCCCCTCGCTTCAGAACGTTCCTGTTAAGCCACTTTGCTCTTAGGAAAGACCTGCATTAGTGCCTGTCTCCTCTAACAGAAATACAAAGAGAATTTTCACTTTTACAAAACAAACAAAGACAAAAACACCTACATTAGTATGGTAATGGTATTTTCTTCCCAAGAAATGCACCCTCACCCAAGTCAATGTGTTTTATTAAACAAACCATACATTGCTCACTGGAAGAAAAATATAAAAATTGTTATATAGTAAATTCTCACATTTATATTGGGATCTATTTTTGAACAGTGCTGGATTCCAATGAATAATTTACCTATTGTGTATTTACATCAACACTATATTAATTTTTAATATAGCTTTATGTTACATTCTAGTTTGTGGTGTTTTGTTTTGTTTTGTTTTTTTAAACATTGTCACACTTTTCTTCCCACATGATTCCCATCAAACATTGGGGCATTTATTCTTTTGTATAAATTTTTATATAAATTTTTCAGTTAGAAAAAGTATGTTATTTTTTACATTTATTCCAATCAGTGCCAAATGATTGTGGCTCTGACATCTTGGTTCAGTTTCCAATTTTCATAGAAGTGGAGCTAGAATTTTAAATTTGAAATAGTGTTTGCTGCTATTGTTGATAAATAGTTTTCTTTCCGTTAAGCAGGTCCCACTTTTCTCCCATAGAAATGTCTTGCTGAATTTTATCAAATGCCCTTTCCACATTGATACTTTTAATCCTGTGCTGTCTCTTCACATTGCACATTTGTCTTTAGACATTGTATTGTTTTAATGAGTCACCTAATGGTCAAAGAAATATCCCTTTAAGTGGGAATATAAGTAATGGTGTTTTAAGTCATTAGATAGCTTTTCATGAAGAGTTGCCCTATCCTCTTGCACGAAAGAGAGAGACAGCAACTAAGCAAGTTTGGAACCAGACACTTTCATTTTGGGCAAATAATACTGAAAAAAATTAATAATCAGCCAGGCTTCTTTCTGCTTCGCCCCTGCCCCAGCTGGAATTAGTCACTCTTTTTTTGAATCTCACCAGAGTATATGTTTCTGTTGATTTTTGAGGGAGGAGGAGGGAGAGAGAAAAAGAACATGGATATGAGAGAGAAACATCGATCGGGTCATCTCCATATGTGCACTGACCAGGATTGAACCCGCAACCTGGTATATGCCGTGTCTGGGAATACAACCCTCGACCCTTCGGAGCTCGGGACAACGCTCCTACTAACTGAGCCACACCAGCCAGAGTAGGAATGCATCATTCTTTCAAACTCTTTCTTCTTAATTTTATATGTCATAGCACAATACATTTTAAGTATATGTTAGTATATTTGCATCTCACAGTAAAATATGTATCCTCAGGGGCAAAGCTGTTTTTTTTTCTTTATATTGGTGCCTTGTGGAGTGCCAAGCACATTATAGCTACTCAATAAATAGTTGTTGAATAACAGAGGTTTTAGTTTATTTATTTCTTGCCTCTAGAAAGGCAGAATGAATAGGAAATGGTGAAAAAAACTTAGGTGCACTTTATGATGACTGTCTTCTTAAAAGTTAAGTCTTTTCTAGGAGAGTTTAGAAGTTAACTCACTCTCTGAGGAATTAAGAATGTTGTTCTGGTGACAAGGAAAAATTTGCTGTAATTCTGGCTGAGCCATAATGAATTCTGTACCATCTGTTAAGGATTAAAAAGAAATAGAAAAGCAAGAGATGGTAAGTGTACTTAGATCACAGATCTAATCAATAGCATGTTCAATTTACTTAAAACGCTTATACATGTGAAGTTTTAACTGCTGCTTTATATTTAGTATTGTAGGAAATAAATCAAAACCTCAGCAACCTTTCTCAGTAAGTGGTACTTAATGTCTCTTCATCAAAGAAGCCAGACTTTAGGACCAAGAATCTTGTAGGAAGTTAGATTGGGTGAGGCAAGTCACAAAAGAGTGCATGCATTTACCAGATCACAACAGTCAGTCTGGTGGTTTGATGTCAGATACTGAAAACAGAAATAAATTTGAAATACATTATTTTGAAATATACTTTCAAAGCCATCTGTGGAACTCACAAATTTAAATAGTAATACAATCAGAGTGTTTCTTCTACCGCTCTAGGCTAAATGTTTCACCTAATTTGCCCATTGCACACATCCCAGGGGGCATGTCTTTCAGAAGCTTGAAATCTGGGGAAACTCACAAGCACACACACAGACACAGACACACAAATCAGATTTTCTATTCTAAGGACACATGTTTTTCTCTTATGTTCTTGATACCTCTTTGAGACCAGGTAAAGGCAGTAAGTATCCCTAGATTTGCTGTAGGTAACCCAAAAGAAAAAGTTTAGGTGACTGAACAGATACTTATATTCCTAAGCTATATTCTTTCTCCAGACACCCTCAGCATCACAACTATCTTCACTCAAAATTAACAAAGGTCATTCATTCATTTATTTAATAATTATTTTTGAGTACCTATTACATATTAGGAGCTATTTGAAAAGCTAGAGATAATAATGATGAACAAAACAAGCCCAAACCTCAAAGGTTTACATTCTAAAGGCAGAAAGGCTCTTCAAATATAATATATATATATATATATATATATATATACACACACACACACACACACACACACACACACACACACACCTCCAAGTCAAAACTAAGATGAAAAATCATAATAGCATTGACCCACTGTGGTGACCAGGGACAGAAAAACAGCCATGGTACAGCAGCACTGGAGAGAATAATGGGCAAGGGACCAAAATCACTTTGCAAGGGGAAATGAAAAACAGAGACAACTCATTCCTTTTGAAGACTTGAATACTTCTTGAATTTTTATTGTAGTTGCCATTCTGAATGCTTAAACCTTCCTGCGTATGGGACCATTGAGGGAGGGGTCATCTTTTGAGCAGGTTGACATAATGTTGATGCTTGGTCTCAGAGCAAATTAAAAGTCCCGTTGATAGATGATCCACTTCAAATCAAGAAAAGAAGATAAATCTAATCCAGAGATTTTCCCCAACTAAGCTTTTCTACACTTCAGAGGTCTTGTCATTGATTCAGAGTGAGCAAGTGTCCTGGCTTTGGAAAGTGTGATATTTATTATATACATTTTTTTTTTTTCTGTTAACAGGAGAGTTTGGTTGTACATGCTCAATGGGATCTCTCTGCTGTTGTAGACACTTCAGATACAATTGTCTCCCAACATAGCGTAGCTAAGTCCATGATTTATTTTTTCACTAGAGAAAACATCATTTGCTAACAGCATTAGGTTCGAAATCTAGATGTACAGTGACAGACCTGCCATGAAGCAGATGAGGAAAGCACAACAAAGAAATCCATCAAAGGGGTAACTGCGACCCATTTCCACCATCTGACTTGAATGACTCTGGATTTTATCTTAAAACTCACCTGCCATGTGGGAAATTAAAAAAAAAAAAAAAAAAAAAAAACATGTCACAGATTTGGCATAATTAAATCTTTCCATCAGTGATGTATTACAACTGTGTTCTCAGTCTGCTGGACTGCGACCATAGCAGTTATTTAAAATATCACTCAAAATAAATGTCCTGATTTTAGTTATTAGCTTAAAATTTGAACTTGTCAAATCACGTGCTTCCTCTTTTCAAATAAAATATTGCATGCTAAGCACAGAAAAAGATCAATTTTACATACAACTTGGTATCAGATATATGGATAATGAGATTGCATGCCTTATACAAAATTGGGTGTTAGAAATACACAAAAGAATGTCATAGAGTACATTCTATTTCTACCAAAAACCTAATGAATGTACAGCTATTGAGCATATACTAATTGAAAAACCAGATGCTATGGGTGACACACATGTGGATCAGACAAATCCAACCTTGAAGTTGTACACGATCTAATGTTGAAAATTTGACATAAACGCATGAAACATTAAGTTACAGCTTACTAGATTCAATAGAACAGACCAATTCCTGATTAATTATAGAATAAATCTAACTATTTAGGGGCTCAGTAGCATTACAACAGTTTTATTGGAGTTTCTCAATATGTCTCCTTATAAGTACACATTGGTAAAGTTCCCAAAGGCAAGCACTGCTAATTCTGTGAGACAGCCAAAGAGAATGTCATTTGTATGATGGCCTCAGAGCACTGAGCACAGATAGACGATGACAGATTTCCATTACCAACAGCTGTTGAAGCTCTTGCTGCGGTCCCTGGTTGGGCATCTCCTCCCAATAGCAATTATATTATATCTTCTTTTACTGAAGCAGGTGTCGCAGCATGTGGAACAATTTGGTATTGTTGACAGATCTGATCCCATTTGCTGGCAAGGTAAGTTTGTTTTCCCAATTCTTTGAGTCAGCTAACTCGTTAGGGGCCTCTGATGAGCAGCTAAAGATGCAATGATCCTCTTAAAAGTGTCTACTATGATGAACACTCATTGGAGAACTGAGACTAGCTGACAATATACTATCTGTAAACTGCCTTCCATATGGAGGAATGGGAAGTGGGAGAGAAGAGCACCCCCATTAATGCCATCTGCAGAAACATGTTATACAGGAGGTGCTGGGCTCCCTTACTTGTTCCTAGGTGAACTCTGATTCCGAAGAACATGTCCTGAATAGATGCTCTTTGAGCTATACAGTTTATAATACAGGTCCTCCTGTAATATAGTAAAAGGATTATTAGTACATTATATTTCTCTGAATTTCTCTGCATACTTTGGCACTCTCCACATTTCCACATTAGTAATATCACAAGCATAAAAAGATTATTATTTTCAGTTTCAGTAGTGATGGGCTTGATGCTGCTTTCAATAATTACTGAATCCCTGCCTTTGGATTTACACTTTGCCACAGCTAACTTTTTCTTTAAAGTGTTAAATATCCCATCAGGAGAATGTCACTGAGATACTGGCAGAAGTCATAAAACACAAAATAGAAAAAGAGTAAGAGTTGTTTGTCTATATATGCATTTTTTCTTTCTTTAATAATTTAGTAGATATTTTGTGTGTATATTCACTACATTCCAGAAGCCTGTGTTTGGTGCTAACGACAATAAGTATAACTGGCCTGCCACCTGACTTCACAGAATTGAAGTTTTTGAAGGAAATTTTTAGACAGTGATACTAAGCAAATAATTACAATAAAAGCACCTCCCACAGTGGGTGGTAATGAAGTACAGAAAGAAATAGAAGGCTAGAGTATAGAGATTGTCTATAGAATAAAAATGAGATAGAACTACATTTTTAGAGTTGCAGAGTTTAATTTAGATTGACCAAATTTTAAGAATTCAGGCTACCTGAAACAAAGCAGTATGTGTGGGTCTCTTTGAAGCATTGCCATAGCATTTTAATGAATGAGCAATCTTACGAAAATATAAGGAAAAATATTAAGCCTATTGTTAAAATGATCATAAAAAAAGTTCTGCCTAATACAAACACATTTCAAGGGTGGGATTGAAATTTTCTGACAGGCAATACATATTTGTCACAGTAGGTTATGTATTATCATAAATAGCTTATATAGCTGGTTTCCAATTTCAGTCAGACATTTTATTCATGTAAAAAAGTTAATAAAATTTTATAAGATTCACCCAGCTGGTGTGGCTCAGTGGTTGAGCATTTGACCCATGCACCAAGAGGTCGCTGGGCACATGCCCAGGTTGTGGACCAAATCCCCAGTGTGGGGCATGCAGGAGGTGGCCAGTTTATGTTCTCTCTCATCAATGTTTCTATCTCTCTCTTGCTCTTTTTCATCCTTTCCCTCTAAAATCAATAAAGGAAAAAAAATTTGTTTCAATTTTATAATATTTATCAGTATCCTTTTTAGAAAAAAAGAATAGTAATTAAGAAACAAAAAGTTTAGAATATACAAAGCAGTAACTTGAACCCAGGACAATAATCAAAAGATGTCCCAAGTTAACATCTGTCCATCAACCTAGAAAGCAATATAGCCAATTTGTAACAAAGTGTTCTGTGGGGAAAACACCTAAGAAAAGGCTTCCACACAATAAATCACATTTATGATATACTAGAATATCTTGGTGTCATGAAGAAGGTAAATGTTTCATCTATAATAAACAGAAAAAGAGAGTGTAATTAGAAATACAGGGTAGGGGAAACAAAGTTATAAAAGCAATTCAGGTGCAAATACAAGCAAACTAATATCTAGCATGCTTATCATTTAAGAAACATGTATTAAACGTTGTGTAGTTATAATTCTAGCTAGGTGACTATACTGATGTAGAAGATAGACAAGGTTCCTACCGCACTGCAGTTTATACTCTAGAAAAGGAAATATATATTAAATACATTAAATATATGTAATAATTAAAATAGTATGAATACACTAAAAGAGTAATGGGATAGAGTATTTGGGGGATGGCAGCACCTCAGGTGAAGTGGTCAGAAGGCTTCTCTGGGAAGACTGAATGATGAGAAGAAACCAGCCTTGCTATGCTCCAAAGAAAGCAACACAGGAGGATAGAAAGCTGAAGTAGAGGCTTTAAGGCAGTGAGGGGGTTGGCGTGTGTTAAGAATAGAAAGAACAATCAGTGAAGCTGGAATGTAGGAATAAGGGGAGAATTGCATGAGTGTGGGTCACAGAGGAGGGCAGGGGCTGGATTAGGGAGCACATGTCAGGCTATGGCCGGAAGTCTGTAGGTTCTTCCAAGGTGAATGTCAAGCAATTGGAGGGCATTATATCTGGGAGAAATACAACCTGATAAGTAAATTCAAAGCATCACTCTCATTCTCATATGTATAATAGACTCTTGGGGTAAGCGAGGAAGCTAAGACCAATCCAAAGTCTGCTGCAGTAGACCATGTAATCAGTATCAGGAAGGCAAAGTGTAAGAGAAAAATAATGGTCATATTAAGGATATATTTTTGAAGCAGTACTGTCATATCTATTAAAATATGACCTAGTAATTTATTACAAAGCAATATAAAAATTTTCTAAACTAAATTAAGACAGAATCTCTTTAAAAAAGTAAAATATCTCATTTAAATATTGCTTCCTTTTGGTATTTTCACATCTGTTGTCTTTTACTCTTCCCACATAACACTCTTCTCTAATTTCAAAGACATATTCATTCATAACTACTAATTAATGCCATTCTAGCTGCAAAAAATAGAGATGTACTCAGATTACTTCAGGTCACATAAAAATACACAAAGATATTAAAAATAAAAATAAAAGTTCCAAGCTGGTTAAGCAGCTGCACAGAGTCCTTATAAAGGCTTGGAATGACAAGTACTTCGCTCCTTGTTATAACCCAAACACTCCTGATCCAAGTGCAGATCTGGAGGCATAGTTATCATGTCATTCAATAATGTGGCTATTTGATGCTTTCTAAATTATGCCTAAAATCTCTCTTCTTCTCTCCCCTCCTTTCTCCTCTCCTCTCCTCCCCTCCCCTCTCCTCTCCTCCCAGCTCCTTCCCTCAGCCCACCCCTTCTCCCATTGTAGTTAGTTTTTCTGTTTGTTGTTCTAGATTCAACTTTCTACTTCTCTCTGTTTATATATGTATGTGTGTGTTCTTGTAAGTTTATCTTCAAATTTCCTAAAGAAGAGATTTCTGTTATTGGGAGTTCTCAAATCAGGCTACCTCTCCTGGGTGCCTGGTTTTAGTGACACAGACGTTGCATGATTCACTTCAGCTATTGGGACACCTCTGTGTTCAGAAAATTTGGTATATAGGACCCAACCATAGTTTCTCACCTGTGGCCACTTTCTGACAACAGCATCTGTCTCTGGCTGCATATTAGTCAACAACTGCAGACTTTAGAATACTGCACAAGCCTCAGTATCACACCTAAGAAAGTCTGATGACATATATAACACATTATACACGTGCACACAAGACAGACGTGTATACAAGACAGACATAAAACTGCACAGATTTCTGACGTAAAACCAGGATTGAGAATCACTGACGTAGGCTCTGGTTGGCTTTTTTCAAGTGCATTAATAAAATTGAACTGAATCATTTTATCCTACAAAAAATATCAACACATATGGTTTATGAGTATTTATGGTCTTCAGAACTGGATGTATCTTTATGTATATAGCCCTTTATAGAATTTATCTTTATATGCTTTTTGTTTTATTTTAAGAAATAGTTGAATTCTAATAAAATGTAATACAGAATAAATCACAGGCCCCTAAAATAAAAGTTAATTCAGTAAAATCATATTATAACTTAACTCATTTATGAGATTTCCCCTCAACTTCTGTGTTGCACAAAAAAAAAAAAAAAAAAAACCCTAAAAATATAACTCACTTATTTTCATTAAATATAAGTATATAATGTTATTTATATTTTGCATAAAGGGCTATGAAACCTCACATTTACAGGTTTTTCTAATGACTGAGAGTGACTAACAGAAACACTGAAAGATAAATAATAGATCCATACTACATAATAGACAAGAAAAAGTGATGTAGTCACTATCCATAAATTTAAAACACTTATTTCAAAATATATTACATCTATATACTCATAATCAAATAATTCACTTAGTTTTTGACAGCATAAAGCTATTAAGTGAAATCTATTTATCTATTCATTTATACATAAGGTGATCACATATTTTATTCTCCAGACTGAGATACTTTTCAGAGTAAAAGAGGTCAATATTAATAACTATTCTGTGGCTCAACTGCAATTGTTATGAAGATGTTTTCTATTAGTCAGATTTCAGAATCCCTATAGATATGACTTCATGATAAAAACATAAATAATTTGTTTACACATTTTCAAAATCATCTAGTACTTTAGAAATTCTATGTATTCTGGAGATTTCTGTGGCTAAACGATCTTTCTAATGCGTTTTTCTAAAGCTTTCAAAATCAAGTGGTTTACTTATCTGCTGTGGTAGTCCAGTCTTCCCACTGAGAAACACTAAAAATAATGGATGGCTTTTTAGAAATAAAATAAAATAAAACATGTTTTTGAACATATTAAATATAATTTGCAGAAATGTGGTACTGAAGTAGGAAAACATAGAGAAATAGAACTTGAGTTTTTTGGGGTTTTTTTCTTACAAATGATCACAGTGGCTCTTGACAGGGTGCAAAATTAGGCACTTTTATTACTCTTGGGGCCAGAGAAACAAAAATTTGACTTCGAGGCCTGCTAAAAAGGAAAATAGAATAGTGGTAAATAATCTGGGTTTTGAATGGGACCTTGAAAGCCTTCTCTCTTTATACAAGGAGGAATCAGAAACAGATTAGATCTTATAAAACCTCAGTTTTAATTGTCTTGACCCTTGATTAGATTTGTCCCTAGTTTAGCTACCTCTCATAAACAAAGAGAGCAAAGTACATCCACAATGAATAAAGATAACACTCAAGGATTCAGATTATATTGACAGATTTTTATATGCAATCTACAATTCAATTTAAAAAAAACAACAGATTCTTAGGGAGACAAGTTTTGATAGAAATCAAGAGACAAACAAGACAGAGAAACACCACAAGAGCTATAGATAATGACTTATTAGACTCAGACATTAAAATAATTACAGTAAGTATATATAAGAAGTCAAAAATATATTGTTTGGTTAGAGATTTTTAAACTATTTTAAAAGAATCGAGAGTTGGTTCTGCAGAACATCAGCAAAATGGTAAATTAGGATTCTCCGAGCTCTTGTTCTACCACAGAAACATCAAAAACAGCCAGAAACTGGCTGAACTAACCTTATAGAATCCCTGGAAAACAACCAAAGGTTTACAGCTACCAAGCAAATGGCAAGTCAAGGAAAATCCACCTTCAAAAAGGTAAAAATTGGGGCGGGGGGTTCTTGCCCTTGCCCACTGTCTCCCTAGTGTGCTGATGTTTTGGTCTGGATGAGGTGGCAGCACAGTTCCCTCCATCAAACCAAACAGAGCAAAGCAGGCCTTATTTGCAATGTTTCAATCTCTCTGAGCTGTCTGAAAGACAGAAGGGAGAGGCTGAAATAATGATGATTTGTTGAAAGTCTGTTTAATAAACAAATGTTTAGATCTCCTTCACCTCTCTGTATAGCTGGCCAATGCTATTCCCCAAATGTTGCAAGAATGCTTTATTTGCAGAAGCAGATACACCAAAGTTTTTCTGGGATGGGGGTGGGAGGATGAACAGACCAAGCTGAGAGTTGCTATAGTATACTAAAATAGATAAATTAAAAAGCATGTTCATAGTGGATACTGAGGTTCTCAACCTTGTTCTTCCTCTTGGCTACCAGAATATTGACAACTAAACATAGTGGAGATTCAG
The DNA here is from genome assembly GCF_014108415.1 of Molossus molossus. Taxonomy (NCBI): domain Eukaryota; kingdom Metazoa; phylum Chordata; class Mammalia; order Chiroptera; family Molossidae; genus Molossus; species Molossus molossus. Next base: position 40,617,672 of record NW_023425350.1, read on the forward strand.
ATTCTTAGTTAGAGAAAATGGCTGGCTCAGTGAAATGATCTGAAGATAGAGGTATTTGAGGTTCCCCAACTAGATGGAAAAACAATAGTATTCCTGAGTGAGACTCATAGGTGCTCAGACCTGTTAATCAGTGTTTAGCCCCACAAACCTAAAGCACCTGTAGCCAACCAAGAATTAGTAGATTTCTGAGGAAACATACAGATTAAAAAAATTAAATATAAAAAAGCAACTTCATTAAAACATAATCTACTCACAAACAACACTTGGAGGAAAACAATTATTAAAAGTTAAAACTTGAACCCTATCATTAAGAACATCATAGAGAGGAAAGACTTAGTTGCAATCACAAACTTGAAATGGGGTATTATAATATCCCATTATAATAATAATATTAATAAAATAATAGTAAAACCTCCTGAAAATATCATGTAAAATATGATGGCATAATAAAATAACAGCAGGATAGGTACACGTTAATAACACTCATGGAAAGTAAAGCAAAAGGCAAAATTAAAGAAAATTGAAGAGAAAAAAATAAGATATTAGAGGTAAATCAAGAGGTCCACTATTTAAAAAATGATAGTTCAAGAAGAGAGAACAGGATAATATGGAGGAAAGGAAACCATAGACGAGATAATTCAAGAAAATCTCTAGAGTTGAAGGCCATAAAATAAAAAAAATCTAAAGTATCAAACCTAGACAAATTGTTGAAAATATATTCACCTTAAAAACACCATCATAAAATTTTAGATTTCCCTAATAGTACACAGAGTTATAAACAAACAAGGAACAAACAAAATTCAGGATATAAAAATAATCGGGAACATCAGGGGAGTACCAAGAGGGGGGGGACTAGCAGTGAAAGTGGTCACTGAAAAGAGAAATATTCACCAATATTGCCTAGAATTGTCTTTGTGTTGTGATAATTTTTTAAAGCTCACTTGTAGCTGGTTATATTACTGTTTTTACATACAAACAATGTACCCCTCCATTGCTTGAACCTGGGATCAACCATTCTGCCATTTCTAATATCCATCCTTTTATACCTCTGAGAATCAGAAATGGCTTTTGACTTAGCAGCAACACTGAGAAATGGAAGCCAATGGAGTAATACATTAATTTAATAAATAAAAACTATGTATTGACTCTCAGCTATGCACCAGGCATTGTTTTATGGGTTTGGAACACATTTGTGACAATACGTGAAGAATCATAGGCTCAAACAGCTTATATTTTAACAAGGAGAAGGCATACAACACATACAATAAAATGTCATTTAAATTACATGTTAAAAAGGAATAACTGTTGTAACAGGGGAAAAAAAGAGAACAGTGTTTAGGGTATGACAGGGAGATAGATTAGGTAACAATAGTAAGTTAGATAGTAAAGGTAGGGCTCATTGTGAAGGTGACATTTTAACAAACAAAGTGGAGATGAAACAAGAGCAGGTAATATAAAAGGAACATCTAGTGCATAGACTAAATTGGAGGTTGGTGGAGTGATAGAGTGTGATGATGGGAAAGGTAATGTGAAGGTCACATTAAGCCTTACAAGGATTTGGACTTGTATATGAATGAAATGATAACTGTTTTGGTAAAAGAGTAACATGATTGGACTTTATAGTTATTAAGTTTCACTTTATATTGTGTTTAGAATAAATACAACTAAAATGAAAGCAAGAATAGAGTCAAGAGTATTGACTGGAAGACTGCTCCAGTAATCCAGGCAAGAAATGATTGCATCTCAGAGCAGGTAGTGACAATGGAGGTGTTGGGAAGTATTCATATTCTGTGTGTGTGTGTGTGTGTGTGTGTGTGTGTGTGTGTGTATGTATATATATATATATATATATATATATATATATATATATTTTTTTTTAACCCTCACCCTAGGACATTTTTCTATATTTTGTTCAAATACAGTAGGAGGGGAGAGAGAGCGAGAGGCATCGAAATGAAAGGGACACATCGAGTGGTTGCCACCCACATGACCCAACCAGGGCCAGGGACAAACTGCAACTGAGGTACATGTCCTTAGCAGGAACTGAACCCAGGTCTCTCTGGACTGCAGGCCGATGCTCTAACCGCTGAGCCAAACCGGCCAGGGCGTCTGTATATATTTTTAAGGTATGATTGATTTAGAGATTTCTGGTTGTATTAGATGTGGAGCATCTAGGCAGAAGAGTCAAGGTTGAAGCCAACGTTGTGGCCAATCCACAGAAAAGATAGACTTTCCATGAACTTGAGTTGAAAAAGTGTAGCTACAGAAGGAAAGAAGATGGACTCAACATCAGGAGCTTAAGCAAAAGAGTAGAAATCAGCAAAGGGGATTGAGACCACTCAGTTTGATTGAAGGAAGAAAACCAAGAGCATGTGGTGCCCTTGTAGCCAGGAGAAGAGATACTATCAAGGAGGAAGGAATGATAGATGAAGTAAGATGAGACCTGAGAATTGGCAAATGCATTCAGCGACTTGGAGATTATCGTTTACATTGAAAAGAGAAACTTCAAGGTGTGAGTAAAGGCAAAAGCCTAAGTAGAATGGGTATCGCAGAATGTGAGGAGAGAATGGGGAGACATTGTGAATAGAAAACGTTTCCTTGTAGTTTTGCTATAAAGGGCAGCAAAAAGGTTGGAGTTCAAATCAGAAACGGGGTCAAGAGAAATTTTCTTTCTTTCTTTTTTTTTTTTTTAAATAAGAGAAGCAGCGTTTCTATGCTGACTGAACTGATTCATTTGAGAGGGGAGACCTGACCACATCGGAGGGTGGGGCACGTTGTAAAGATATTCTCGAATAGGGTAGATGAACTGGATGCAGTGAGCACGTGGGAGGAAAGGCTTTGGGCCGGAGCGTGGACGGTTATTGGTCCACCTGGGGGACAGCACAGGAAGGCCCTGCATCTGGGTCAGTAGGCGGGTGGGCATAGCTGTGCCGATCTGCGGGGCATCTCCGCCGATTGCTTCAGTTCTACAGTGAACTTGGCACAAGGTCATCCGTTGAGAGTGGGCGGGGCGGGGGTGGCAATACTGGGAATGTGAGAGGAAAGGAGGAGTGTGGAATAGCACTTGGGAGAGTGGGAGAATCCATGGGTTTTGAAAATACAGTGTGATGTCCTGGTCATTTGAGGCTCATGTTCATGAACTTTAAGTGAGAGCAGTCAATTTCCCCGGTCATGTTTAACCACACAAGTATCTCCAGAAATCTGAAGAAGAATCCTTTCCAACATAGAGTTCTATGCATTTCAAACTTTCAGTTATAAATCAGGGTGAGACAAAAATAATTTCAAACATAAAGGTCTAATAAATTGTACCTGCTAATATGTACGACATTAGCAGGTTGTTACTGAAAGATGTGCCCCACCAAGAAGAGGAGATACACGAAGAAAGTGGAAGACATGTGAGAATACGAAACAGGAAATCAAACAAAAGATAGAGGTGAAGGGAATTTCTGAATATGTGTGAAGGTAGAGTCCAGCATGACATATAAGATTCAAGGATAGAGAGCAGCCATATCACCTATGCAAGGGGACGAAATGAGTAGATTATGTGAAATAACTGTATATCCTCAAAGGAAATGCAGGAAATCAGCAAAGGGTTAGTTACTGATGGGTACATAAAAATCATGACAATTATTAGCTCCCAGTAAAATAAAAAGTTGTTTTAGGAGGGAGAAGCAATTTTAGTTAACTAGTTCATCTGTTAATTGTGTTTACAGTATCATAATAATGCAAATACCTAATAGTATGTTCTAAGATTTTTCTTATAATAATTTTGGATAGGGGATAGCAAGGGTATGCATGTGTGGTGGTGATAGCAATAGGAAAACTAAAAAGGTACAACTTCTTTTTTTCTTTTTAATCCTCACCCGAGGACATTTTTTCTTTTTTTTTGTTTGTTTTTTGTTGTTGTTGTTCAGATAGAGTGGGAGGGAGGGGGAGAGAGAGAGAGAGAGAGAGAGAGAGAGAGAGAGAGAGAGAAAGAGAAACATCAACATGAAAGGGACACATCGAGTGGCTACCACCTGCACGACCCAATCAGGGCCGGGGACAAACTGCAACCAAGGTACATGCCCTTAGCAGGAACCGAACCCGGGTCTCTCTGGACCACAGGCCAATGCTCTAACCACTGAGCCAAACCGGCCAGGACAAATGGTACAACTTCTTATACAAAGAGAGGTCAGTTAAAAATGATTAGGGCTGAAAAATCAAGATGCTGCAATATAAGCATTATTTAGAAATTAAGATCAATACCAAAAAATTCAATAGAAATGAAAGTAGCTGTCTCTGGAGTAAGAGCAGGGGAACAGGCAGAGAAATTTGTTTCCCCCCAATAAATAATATGGAATCATTTTACTCTTTATGTTCATGTATAACCCTGTCAGAGAAAAAGAAGAAAGGAAGAATAGTGCACGCAGAGGTAGCGGCTTGCTGGAAAGAAACGGCAGGTAGTTATTTACTATGCTCGCTGTAGCTAGAGGGTAGAATGTGTACAGTGATGGTTAAGGAAAAAAGGAAAAGTATGTTTTCAGAAAGAATATCAAGCTAAGAATTTTTTACTTTATTCAAGAGAATATAAGGAGTCATTGAAAGCAATGAAACAAGAAAATTGTATAATCAGATTTCTGCAAAGATGATTCTAACAGCAGTATAGATTGTGGCTTGGAGGGTGTAAACCAAGAAGAACGGAAAGAAGCCAGAATACTGAAAATTTTCCGTTGAAAAACAACAGAGCCTGAAGCTGCCTGTACCCTTTAGGCCTCATGTCCTGTTCTGGTCTCACCTTCCTCACCTTTGCCTATTTCTCTCCCATCCCTCCTCATCCCCATTTTCCTTCTCTAGGGTCAGAAAAGAAGGGGAGTGTGTGTGTGTGTGTGTGTGTGTGTGTGTGTGTGTGTACACTACTATTTGCATCTGCATGACATATTTTTTTAAATGAATACATAGCTATAATGTCTAATTTGGAAGATATACATGCATAAAATTCCATAGTTTTATGGAGAAAATAGTTAAATTGCATTTTACACTGTGGATATTTATATTTCTCTCTGGGTCACTTTGCGATGTAAAAAAATGTATGTATTTATCATTGTAAAAGGATATCTAGGCCCTAAATTGTGGTTTCAGGAAAAAATGGAAAGATATAACATTCTTGCTTTAAAGTATCCCTAATGCTATAACCCAAGCCTGATACACTGTTGTGGGGTCCAAAATGAGAGCCAATGCCCAGCCCATTGCCAGTGCTCAAACAATAAAGTGCAACTGAAAGGTCCAGCCATCGGAGTCTGATCGGCCATGGAGGACAGCCTCTGATGCTATTTATCTTCTCTGGTACGATGACCCAGTCCTTCCCTTAGAAATTCTTTCATTAGCTGTTCATTTTGGCTCCCTCTGTTTCTGACATGATCATTTTTCTTCCCGTAATGCTGCTATTGTGTTTCATAGTTTTCTCTCTCTCTCTTTTTTTCTTTGTAGAATGCATGTGAGTTTCATGTTTCCACAGCTCACTGATGTTTCTGTCGTCAGTCAGATCATCCTACCCTGTATGGATATGACCTCCATCTTCCTTCCTTCCTTCCTTCCTTCCTTCCTTCCTTCCTTCCTTCCTTCCTTCCTTCCTTTTCATTTCTCTGCATTTCTTTCCTTAAAAAATAAAATAATAATAATAAATGTCAATGAAAGATCAATTCCGTGTTCTTCTTTTGGTAATCGGTGAAGCAAAGCAGACAGGAGAACTCAACAATAATAAGAGGCTAAAAAATAACGTGATTCTATTTTCAGAATTACTTGGATTAAGTTGAAGTAGCTGCATCTAATAAATATTTCAGAAACCCCTATTATTTGAAAACCTGGGCCCTCTTATGAGACCATATCTAAAAACAGCGATAAATATAAACATACTCATGACCTGGCCATTGTGACTGTCTGAATTTGTCTGATCCATGGAGTCGCCCACAGAAGATGGGAAGGCAACACAGTGGAGGTGCTGTGTGAGCTAGTAAGTGCTCTTGGTAAGCAAAGGGCCAACATGTGAAGCATTCAAAACAGGGATTCTCTGCATGAGACAAAGCCCTTCTTCTCAAGGAGATGACAATAGCCTGCCCATGGTCAAATGTATCCAGTGGGAAATAACGGTAAAGAGGTAGGATTCAACCATCAAACTCACTAGGCTTAATCTCGTCTCCGTCACTTCACACCTGTGTGAAGGTGGTTGAGTCACCTACTGCAATGGCACTTACAGCGCTCTCACTCCCCAGCCTGGCACTTAGATAACACCTAATAAATATGAACTATTATTATCCAGTTAAGAAAGAATGTGTCCATTGACGTCTCCAAGGAAATATATGGAAAGGTATTTTAAGTGCCTGTTGTCCATGGTTATGAGACTAAACTCAATCAGAAAAAATCAGCATAAAAGATATCCAGGAAGAATTAGGAGACCGACTCGAGGAAAAGGGACCACCCCAAAAGCTGGGGAACAGGAACAGAAATTGATCAGACACTCCTGGGTACCAGCTCTGCTTTGTCATTTCAGATGAGGATACAGCTGTTTATTTGGTACTCGTGTTTGTACATGTGTCTTTGAACTAAATATCACAGAACGTTTGTGCTCTTTTGGAGTCTTATGGAAGACTCAAGTCTAAGAGAGACAAGAAGGAATTGCCTTTCCAAATCTAGAGAGACTCCTGGGTCACTAGCACCAGATGCTTTGCCATCCTTTTCGGCTTGAGAGTAATTGAAAGCCATTCTGAGATGCTTGGGATCTGCTCATGCTCTTAACTATATTATTTGAAAGGTCCTCAACACTTGTCAGATATGAGAGTAAGTGAAAATCTACCTCTAAAGCATTTTAAGATGGGGGGGGGGGGGCAGAGTATAGGGAAATTAAATGAGAAAACTGTGAGGCAAAGACCTCCAAGTGAGGGCGCAATAGCCCAGCAGGAAAACTTTGAGTAGTTGTTTCAAGACAGAGCCATAGCAAAGGGCTTCACCCCGTTTCTGTACCTCTGAAAGTTCAGCCCAGTGGACAGATGAAGGCAGATCAATTCAAATACCTGTCCCCTGGCTTTCTCTACTCTTGTTAGCTACCACGGAGACAGACACTTGAGGATCTTAAACAGGAGTTGAAAATGTAAAGAAACTGAGGGACACTCTGAAAACCCTCTCAAGATTCCCTCAGAATGTCACTTGGCAACTTTTCAGGCACACATTGGATTGATGAAGAAATGCAGGAGCAGAGTACTAAATGAGTTTGCTTGAGAAAAAGGCTAAATTTCAGGGAAAATAGTGGGAGAGGGGACCACAAAGCAAGCCAAGTTAAATATATGTCAAGGTTTTGATGTCACATAGGTTGTTATAAACAACAACAAAAAAATCATTTCTATTTATTTTTCCTTAACAAGTGACCCAGGAGACTTTCCAACACGAAATATTTAACTGTAAACTATACTCGACCAATAAATAAAGGCCTAAGCTTTCCCCTGGAAGAAGAATCTGGCCTTGCTCTTTTGTGGTTTGTACGAATGTATTGGTAACTAAAATAGGGGCCAGACATTTCAGAGTTTGCTTAAATATTTTCACTGACAAAGGTATGTGCACACCTCTTCTAGATTTCTGCTTGAGACAAGTATGTGAAAGGAAACTTGGTCAAGAGCATTTGGCTGAATGTGTGAGTAGCAGAAGCTTTGCTATTTCAAGAGTGATGCGACCTTGTTAACTGACTACTGTATTTTTAACAGGCTTTTATTTAGGGAAGAAGAACGCCTTACTAGATTGAAATCACCTGAGTTAAAGAGACTGGGTGGCTGGTGATGAGCTTGCTTTCTCCAAGGCTAGAGAATCCTTTCCCCTCTCATCTTTGGGACATTTTAGAGTTTCGTAGAAGGAAAGTCTATTATATGGAGGGTTGTAACTATCAGGTAAATTAGGAAGAATATATGAAATTAGTAAAATGTTAATATTAGTGGGATAGAGAGTTGAGAAGAAGACATGTAAGGCCTGCCCTGGGGTGACTGCCCATCATCTTGAAGAACTTAATAACAAAAGGGTTGTAACAGGGTAACAGGTACCTGGGAGGAGCAGAGTGTGGGGACAGCTTGGCACTCAGAGCTGGAGGCGTGAGTGCCACACTGGAGACATGTGCCACCACCTGCACGGGAAGTCAGCAGGCCCCCAGAACAAACCTTGCCAGCCTGAAAGAGTCAACAAAGAGAGGTACGTGGCTGAGAATCAAAAAGTCCCTGTCAAAAAGACGGTTTTCTCCTTTATTGTATACTTTTTTTTTTTTTTTTTTTAAATAAGAGGATCCAGAGATTTAGGATGGAGAGATTCTAGGTTTAGATTAGGGGTCTCTGAGAACATTCGATCTATGATAAAGGATACCTGCTGAGTTCTATTCCAAGGCTGAGGGGAGGAAGGACCTGGGCATCCTGGACTTCTCAGCCAAAGGAGACAGGAGGCCTTTTGAGGAAAAGACAGTAGCAGAGCCTAGTAATGGGATGGCAATGAATTCTGGTGCATTTGAAGAAGTTTAGATCTTTCAAATATTCTTTGATATCTCTGCTGGAGACATCACAGGCAGTTTAAAAGGAATTACCATCAATAACAAAAGACAGTTAACCCTACAGAACATATGGTAAAAGATGCCAATAGTTATTTCAAAAAGTAGGAAACATGAAGGGCAAAATACTCATTTAAAATGCTGTTCAAGGTCACTGGTGATCAGAGCAATGAAAGTTAAAACTGCAGTGAAACAGTGTTTAATTTCCACCAAAGTGACAAAACGTAAAGCCTAATGATAACTCATATCCACAAGGATGTGTAGTCTTCCACATTGCCAAGAGGAGTACAAACCAATATAACCGCTTTAGGAAGCAACTTGAGATTTTCCAGTAACTGAAAATAAACACATCATAAGACCTAAGAATGTAATCTACAGACACTTTTGTATTTTTTGCCTGAGGAGTCAAATATTAGAATACCCATTGCAGCAGTGTCTATAATGACAAGATGAGAAATTGTATAAATGTTTATTAGTAGAACAAATATATCACACCATATTCAAACAATGGGATAACATACAAGGGTGGAAAGACATAAACATAGGAATAAATAGCAATATAACCATAGCAGCAAACTGAAGGTCTGGTTGGCCCACTTAATATCTTGGTGAAAACACAATCTACATTAGGAGAATTATTGGACCTTAAGTAGATCACTCCCTGACTGGGAATCAAGAAATATGTAAGTGCAATGGAAAGGTGAAGGGCACGTGAAGTGTGTCCTACTCTAGATGTGCAGATGTGAGATACATATTGTATGCACTTAGCATGTGTATGTGTGTGTGCATGTGTTTAAGCAATTAAACAGCTCTTCAAAGATTCTTTCACATACAATGTTTGGTTAAAATGTTCAAAATGCCTGATAAGATTCCACATACTAGAGAGATCATATGGTATTCGTCTTTCTCTGACTGGCTGATTTCACTTAGCATAATAATCTCCAGGTCCATCCATGCTGTGAAGAGGGTAAGAAGCATGGATTCATGGAACAGACTGGCCAGTGTCCAAGCAGAGGGGTCGGGGGTGGCTGGAGAAAGAAGGTGAAGGAAATAACTTAGAACATATATGCACACCCATGAACACTAACAGTAGTTTGGTAAAGGCCAAGGAAGGGGTGGCCAGAGAAGGGTGGAGGTGGGTGAAGGAGGAGGGGAAGGGTGACTGCTGCACTAATGTCACCACTAGAAAACCACTTAGTAAAACAAACAAATACATAAATAAAATGCCTGATGATTTTTCTTTTTATCTTCTTTGTTTATTCTGGTATCATAATTATATTTTAGAAAGTTAAATTAGTAAAATACTGAAATAATGAATCTCTACATTTCTCTTTTAGTGGAAATCAACATGACAGAAACGTATGATAAGAGATTAAAAATAGGGTACGTATGCCCTGGCCAATTTTGCTCAGTGGTTAGAGCGTTGGCCTGCAGATCGAAGGGTTGCAGGTTCGATCTCAGTCCAGGCCACATACCTGGGTCTCTGTCACATCCATGCTTCTCTCTCTCTCTCTCTCTCTCTCTCTCTCTCTCTCTCTCTCTCCCCCTCCGCTCTCTCCCTCCCTCCCTTTCCCTCTCTCTCAAAAAAAAAAACCACAAAAACAAAAAAACAAACAATCAATTGAAAAATATCCTTGGGTAAGGACTAACAACAACAACAACAAAAAATAGAGTCCTATAAGTGAAACTTAAAAAGACCTATAGAAGATGCTATTTGCCTACATTATACCCTTTAATATCACCCCTCAAAAATTACACATGCTTTGAAATGGATCCCATATCTCTGTGTAAAGTACATTATTTATTTATTTTGGGGGATGCTGCTCTAGACAGAAATTAAAAGTACTTTTTTATTTTTATTGTTAAAGAGATTTGGTGCTCAAGTAAAGTTCATTCTTTGAGGTCAATTCTAAGATTTTTGAGCCAAGACTGAAAAGAAAATTGAGAGTTCTAAATTTGGGAGCGAATCTATACTTCAAACATGCACGGTTGATATGATATATAATAGTTATGTCAAACTATACTTAAAAACTGTGACTAAAATTGGTGTAAAAAGAAAGTGAAAATTTTAGATGAGGATGCTCTTACACTAGTGAAAGGTAAAAATAAATTTAGTAAAGAAAAAAATTGAAATAATGCCCCTTATGTGGAACAAGTAAACTCCTCTGATTACTTCTCTGATTTAAACCGTCTCCTTTCTGTTGTCAACTGATCTACTCTCAGTTTTCCGGTGAGATACTGTATACTCTGCAATGCTAGCATAGCGTCTGTTCTTTAAAATCAACCTTCACCATAGATACTCAAGTCACCTTAGAGTGACATGAAGTCCACATTTAGTGCGGAACTAAAGATCATCCTGGAATAGGTCGCTGTTGTTGGTAAGCAAGATTGGTTTTTAAAGATGTAAGAAATGGCTACAAGAACTGTCTTGAAGAGGCTCCTACTGGTCAAATTATGAGATTGAAGCATAAAAAGAAACATAAATATAGAATTTCCTAAAATATTAAAAATGGAACTGCCACTTGACCCAGTGATCCCACTTCTAGGAATATATCCTAAAAGCCTGAAACACCAATCAGAAAGAATATATGCAATCCTGTATTCATAGCAGCACTATTTACAATAACCAAGATCCGGAAGCAGCCCAAGTGCCCATCAGTAGATGCGTGGATACAAAAGTTGTTGCACTATGCAGCTGTAAAAAAATAAAGATTTCTCACCCTTTGCGACAGCATAAATGAACCTGAAGAGTATTATGCTGAGTGAAATAAGCCAGTCCGAGAAAGACAAATATCACATGATCTCACTTATATGTGGAATCTAATGAACATAATAAACTGACGAACAAAATGGGTCCATGAGCATGGATGCATGGAACGGACTGACTGATCTCAGAGGGCGGGGGAGACAGGTTGAGATTAACCAAAAGGAACTTATATACATATATGCGCAGCCAATGAACCAGACAATAGCGTAATGAAGGCCTGGGGTAGGGCAGGTACTAGGAGGAGGGGGCAAAGTGGGGGAAACTGGGAAACATCTATAATACTGTCAACAACTTAAAAAAAAAAAAGGAAGATTGCTTTCAATTATAAAACATTGAATTAGTAAAATATCCTAAGTTCATGAAGTTGCCAAGTAGTATCACAGCTATGGACCCCCATCAGGGTCTCTGGGAACCAGGAACACCCCCCAACTCTATTCCTCCATCTTCCACGGCTACTTTGTCCATAATAAGATAGTTTCACTGGCTGATCAAAACACGAGCTTAAGCCAAATACATGTGTATTTGTGTTTTGTAGGTGTGTGTGTGCACACGTGTATATCTAGGCACATGTATGTGGTTTCTTCCCACAAGTTCATACTTCATTCAGAGCTTTGCCGAAGATATCTTCAATGGCGAACAACACCTTACTTCAGCTATCCATGCTACAGTGTCTCCTTCGTCAAAAGAAAGTGGGGTGCAGTTGTGGGGGTACAGGTATCACAGACCTGAATCCCTCAACCACGCCTTCTCACCCGCTGCTCCCTTCCACTCAAGACGAGGCACTTGTCTCTCTCTCTCCAGTGGGCGACCTAAGTGAAAGCAATAGCAGAAAGCATATATTTTGGGGACCTGAGGAAAGCAAAATTTCAAGACCTCAAAGCTCAGCATGTGGCCCTCTGCCTCCCCCTTCAACTTGGGACACATGTAATAGGCCCACAGACCTCTCTTACCCCTAAGGGGTCTTTTCGGCAGGTGCATGCTTATATAACTCTACCTCCATATCCTTAGAGTTGCCAAGCCTCTATTTATTTATTCATAAAACAAAGTGCATGAAGAATAACAAAATTCATACATTTTAAAAGAAATCAGTATTTTACATGTAAAGAGAGTCACAGTGATCCTCAGTCTACAAAAGGCACACATTCCTGGCTTTCACACTGCGTGGGCTGTGAGTAATGATCTCCTTTGGAGAAAAAAAAAATTATTAAGATTCAAAATATTAAGTTGATTTTCTATTTTAATGTGCCTGTGTGCAATAACAGAATTACAATTTTAATTGTATTCGACACACACAAAAATACTCCCCCCCTAGTACCATTCGATAGAATTCAGAGAGCCTTTACCTTTGGCTGGGGAAATGGAGCTTTTTGAGGTGCTGTGCTGAGAAAATCTTGACTCAGGAAACAGTCTCCTTCCTAGCAGATTTGCCCTGGTGTCCAGAGGGTTGGACTGTATTCTAGACACAGATCCAAAGGGTGTAAACTCCTGTATGCCATTTTTTGGAAAATGCTTCAATGATGCAGTACTTCATTTTTTAAAGACATGCCAACAGCACACAAAACAGTGTAAGCAAAGAAAATTTAATAAGTACTTCAATTATGTGAGTGTGGTAGGTGGCACAGTCCCTCCCCCACACAGAGGTACACACCCCAACCCCCAGAATCTGTGTATTTGACACTTTACATGCTCAAAGGACTTTGCACATGCAGTTATGTTAAGGATTTTGAGATGGCGAGATTATCCTGGATTACCCGGGTGGGCTCCATGTAATCATAAGAATCCTTACAAGAGAGGGGAAGGAGAGTCCATTAGAGGTGACTGAATACAGAAATGGTGGTGGGGAGAAGAGGAAGGAAAACGATTTGAAGATGCTTCACTGCTGGCTTTGAAGATGGAGGAAGGGACCATGAACCATGAGAATACAAGAAAACACAGCCTTGCTGACACTAACTTTAGGACTTCTGACCCACAGGACTGTCAGATCACAAGTTTTGTTGTCTTCAAGTCACTAAATTTGTTGAAATTTGTTACAGCAGCAACAGGAAAATAATGCAATGAGTCATAGGAAAGGATCCAAGTAAACATAACTTCTCATTGTGAAAAAACAACAACACTGCAATACTGTTCAGGCTTCAGACTCTGAGTAGAAACTTGGTTAATCAGAATCTGTTGGCCACCACTGACCCTGACATAACACTACATAATTGTTACATGTAAACTAATCAATAAAATTATGAAAGAAATCACTGAAATACAAATAAATTATAGCCATCCACATGAACTTTAAATAAATAACACGTGACTTCCTACTTTTCGAAAATGAAGATTCCGTGAAGGAAAACACGATCAACACAACTCAAAAATCGAGTGTCCCCTAGATCTGATGACCTTGTTCAGCCTCTCTTACAAGTAAATGCGTGATTGTTTGAAGGCACAGCGAGAAGAGATAGCAACAAGCATACTTTTGGATATTTGCTTCCTTTTCCTTTAGCTTTGCATAAACTGAACATATTCCACTAGGAACTACACAAATAGTTGAAGGTGGCACGAAGGTTGGAGCAAGTATATTTTCCAGGAGACGTATATTTTTGCATTTGAAATCAGCTCTAGCTTAGCAACGCCAGCTTCTGAAACATTCGCAGCAAGTGAAGAAGTGTATCAGCCGTTGTGCTCCATGTACCGAAACAGCACCAGGCGGGGGTGCCTCGCAGGGTGGGAAAGGGAAATGTCAAAACATGCATATCTTCTTGTTATCACTGCAGTTTGAGACTGTTGTTTTTAATTGACAGCATCGTGCCTTTAACACGAGTTCAGTCTTGTGGAAAGGATGTGTTCTTTAAGTTTACCTTAGAGATGGTGTCTGCAATCATTGAGATCATGGTTATGGAAGACTGAAGCTCGAGAGTAGCTTCCAATCGGGAAAATAAGGAGCTCCGGCTTCTTCTCCTGGCTTCAGTACAATTCAGAGGACACATACTTTGTGTGTTTCCTTGTTGGGTTCCCTCGAGGACGTGGGGCACAGGTCTTCCAACCAGCCTAGGGCAGAGAGTAGCTTGTGCTCCATCTTCTTTCCTCTGGCAATCGGAGAGAATTGCATTTATTTTCTCCTCCACAGGGTGCTCTTCAGTGCTGACTTCCAGACATCTTCTTCCCCTCACTGGAGATGGCTAGGTTTATTAAAAATAAGATGAAAAATAGCTGGAAGAATACATGGTTTCATGGCCAAACAGATTAAGATGAACAATGGGCCCTGGCCGGTTTTGCTCAGTGGTTAGAGGGTCGGCCCACGGACCAGAGGGACCTGGGTCCAGTTCCCGCTAAGGTCACGTACCTTGGTTGCAGTTTGTCCCCGGCCCTGGTTGGGGTTGTGTGGGTGGCAACCAGTCGATGTGTCTCTCTCACATTGATGTTTCTCTCTCTCTCTATCTTCCCCCGTCTCTCCCTCTAGCTCTATCTGAAGATAAATGCAAAAATGTCCTCGGGTGAGGATTAAAAAAAAAAAGATGAACAGTGGAAGCACTTAATAATATCAGTAATGGCTTACATTCCTTCTACTAAAAGTCGAGGGACTGCCACTGTCACCCTGAGGGGGGGTTTCCAGTGCTCTGTGCTCCGGGATCCAAGCTGGAGGACACCAGTACATCTCAAATGCCTTCTTGGATGTAGTTTCATGCCTTTTCTCTGCTGTTCTTGGAAGAAGTTCTGAGTGCAAAATACAGAGCTTGTGGAGAAGAGCAGAGACTTTGAAGCAAAACATATCTGGGCTCAAAGCTCAGTCCTTCCATTTTCTGGTTGCAACACCTTAAATATAGTAGGTATGCTCTCTGCAGTTTGGTTTACTCACCCAAAGTAACACGACACGGTCTGCAGCGTTGTTGTAGGATGATTGAAAGAGAGAGCCCCTATTATCTCCCTTCACACTCCAGAAATAGTAGCTATTACTAAAATCTGCAGACATCTCTGTACTGTTAGAACCTATATCATTCCTTCAGGCTCCACCTTTATACTGTCTAATTCTTTCTTAAACTCATAAATTGTCTGTGACTGAGATCACAAAGGTCTCTTACAATACAACAGAAGCTGCTACCCAAACCTGGTCCATTAAGTGAATCCTGTTCTGGAAAGAGTGGGAGGCTTTCTTATTAGAGAAAGAACTTTATATATATATATATATATTTTTAAAAGCCAATTTTCCATATAGAGAAATGAATTGCTTAATTCTCAATGGCCAGGTAAATAGACAAAATGCCCTGCCTGCCTGGTACCTGCAGACCCAAATTCTGACTCTCCCTCTCCCTCCACACGTGTTGGTGACTGGTGACTGGTGACTGCACTGTGCATTTCCCTGACATTCATGAACTCACGGCAAACCCTCAGGTACAGCGGCTTTGTTTAGCTTGTGGGCCATCTCAGGGAGTGACTGCCCTCTGGTGGCAGCTGCCTTCCTCACACCCAGACGTAATCTCTCCTTTCACCTCAGTCCCACTGCAGAGCCAAGGTGGCTGGCCAGTCCTTTCTTGTTTCCCACACTGCAGCTCCCGTGCAGCCTTCTAGTTAGAGGGACACACTGACTTCGAGCTGTATTTTCCCACCTAGATTTCTGTCTCCTGAAAACCTGCCAACAGCTGAAGACATTTATCATTTCTTCTCTGCATCATGTTTTCCAGACGGTAGCATTGAGTCCTCATCCCCTGGCTACCTTGGGTTACGTCCCAATGTTCCTTCTGCACAGTGACCGGTAGAACCGCATACTTCATCCAGCTGCAGTCCAAACAGGCACAGCAGCAGTGGGGTGCTACTCCCCAGGCATCGGCAACCCACGCGCAGACGTGGCTCCGGAGCTCTCCTCTGCTCCCCAAAGCTGTCTCTCCAGCTTCCCCTTGCACTCACAAAGGGGACCAGACATTTCTCACCTGGGCGCCTGCATGCACCTCAAATTCCATATTATAAAATCAAGCTGATTTCCCCCCAAACACGCTCCTCCTCCTTCCGTGTTCAGTGCCTTAAATGAAGGTCTGTGGCTTCACCTCCACAACTGTTCCCACCTGGCTGTCACCACCGCCGTCATCCTATCTGATATCCATATTCCACAGTGATGACCCCCTGCTTAAAATAAATTTTCATCGTCTCCAGGATAAACGCCAAAGGCAAGGCACTCTGGGCCCTTTACAATCTGGAGATCGCAATCTGCCCTCCCAGGCTCGCCGCCCACCTCTCCACACCCTCACACGATCACACGATCCAGCTATACCACACGTGTCTTCCTCCGTGTATTTGTCCTTCAGTCTAGTGAGATTCCATCTACTCAGCTCTAATATTCCACTCTGAACAGTATCTCCACGCTGGAAACGCCCCGGGTTCTTCTCCAATGCTGCAGAACTAATGATTCTTACCTCTGATGTCAGTATCTGTTGACTGGATGCTTATAGGACCCACCTTGTCCCCAAGTTCCATACCAACCCTCTCAGCCTGCTGGGACTCTGGGACTAAGTTCCCATCCTATAAAAATTTGTACATCCAACACCAAACATAATGCGAGGCATTGGTGGGTGCTTAAAATGTTTTGTGAATTAAATTCAGATATCAGCACAGCTTAAAATTACATGAGCTTTTTAAAAATGTTGCAATTATACTTGTGGCCAACTGAATATTTCACCGATTATGTTTTTACCAAAACTAGTATAAAGGCAAATCTCCCTTTCCTGTTGTTGTGTAGGTGGATTCTTGGCAGGGAGCAGGGATGATGGTTACCCAACTGCCCATATTCAATGTTGGGGTTCATCTGTGTACCTGGGTTTCAGTTTGAGCATAGTGGTTGCAAAGACATTCTCCAAAGTTAGATGTCTACATTCAAAACCAACTCCATGTTTCATTAGATCTCAGGCATGTTACTTACACCTTTAGAAAAAAATTTTTTTTTAATCTACAAAACTAGTCGGGCTGGTGTGGCTCAGTGGTTGAGCGTCGACCCATGTACCAAGAGGTCACTGTTAATTCCTGGTCAGGGTACATGCCCAGGTTGTGGGCCCAATCCCCAGTGGGGAGCATGCAGGAGGCAGCCAGTTGATGTTTTCTCTCATCAATGTTTCTATCTCTCACTTCCTTTCTCTCTAAAATCAATAAAGGAAAAAAAATTTTTTTTAAAATCTGTAAAACTAGAATAAATAAATTACCTATCAAGATAGTTGCAAGGGTTACTTGAAATAATCCACACAAAAAACATTTTCCCAGAGCCTGGCACATAGTAGCTGCTCTGTAAATGTTCGCGGATGTAATAATTATTTTCCAGACACCCCATGTCTATATGCAGACCTTACATAAAATTCCACAAGGAAAACAAGGTGAGTCGTAGTGTATAAATCCCTCGATAAAAGGAGAATTCTACCCAGAATTTCTTGATTTTCTGAGTGTTGCTAATTTGGATTAATTCACTGTAGATCCTAAATGTTGCTTCTTCCCTGTGAAAACAACCCTTACAAAGCGCCCCCATTAATAAGTACACAGTGTGGAACTCTGGGCCACTGCTCAGCAGGAGCTTAGTTCCAGGAGCTGTATTGCAGCTCAGTAAATAAATACTTTCCTCAGCCGCAATCCAGTAGTGCAGAAACTAGAAAATTAATGTTCCCAACTGGAAATATAAACTTTCATTATTCTTGTTGCTATGCAGACACTGCAATTTTTTAAATACAGCAAGAGATCACTGGTACGCCTCAGTTTCCTTACATGTAAAAAGGGGGTCATAATAACAGTGGCTCCTACATAGAGGATTAAATAAGTTAACAGGTTTAAAATGCTTAAAACAAGTGACTGGTCAATAGGACGTTTAACTATTCACTATTATTTTCATAATAAATATTCTGATGGAGATAAGATTGCTTCAGGAAATTCAGAGTAGATGAATATATAGACATGGAGTAAAATATAAAAAATAATGATAATAAATAAATAAATAAGACATAAAAGAAAATGACACCCTTTCCATTCAACTGGAGCATTTGCAATTATGTAACAATTACAAAGACATTAGATATGGCTATTAACATATGTTGACATATGTTAAAATTTACACAGAGAACGTCGCTATTCTGGAGTTTAAAATGTGTACAAAGAGTATTTGGATGCTCATTTGGAACAATTTTGCTTTCCTCTCATCTTGAGAAACACAAAAAGTATCAAGAAAAAAGCACATGTTCCCCTGATGGATCAAGATTTTATTTAAGTCTGCTAAGTATGGAATTATAGAGGCAAAAATATATCCATAATGTGTAAACTCATTGTCTACTATTTTTTGAAACAATCAAACCACCTAGAGGGTAGAATCCTACTATATCCCCTCAGCATCCTGAAAGTTACCCTGAGCTGGCTGATCAGAAACTCAAGATGACTGCTAACGATACTTTGTTCAAGCTACCACACCAGACCTATCCTATCAGAAACTCTCAAGATGTTTCCTAGAAATCTGTATGTGTAACAAGCACCCCAGAGACTCTGGTTACCACAACACAGGAGTAGTCACTGTATGCCTGGTAAAAGCTTCTGCCTATAATAGGCACTAGGTAGGGGGCAATTTAGAGTTTGAAGTTAGAAACTCTTCCTGTCACTTGTGGCTCTATTACTAGCCAGGAGCGTGATTTTGGACACCGGTATTTTTTTAAATCATAAGTCTCCTCGAGTATAAAATGGAACCTAAATATGCCTACTTTATAGAAAATTAAATAAAACCAAAATTAAAGTGCAAAACACAGTGCTGGGACACAGAATATGATTGATAACGGTTAGCCCTTTATAAAGGTGATACCATTTTCAATAAATGGGGTGATATCATTTCTTCATTAAATTGCACGTGGAAGAGTCCTTAAATATCCTCCCCCTCGTTCCCAGGAATTCTGTAAGGAGAAGTGGCATTGTAAAACAGTTCTGCCTCTCGCCCCCCGCTGCTGGGGCTGTCACTGAGGGTATGCTGCTCTGCAGACTGCGTCACTGCTACAGCGACACTTCGGAAGGCTCTTGTCTATTCTCAGGCACTGGGACTCAACATCGATAATCTGGCAATTATATTTTTGGAGGAGATGCTGTAAAACAAATTGCAAATTAAAGTGTTTCCTAAGAATGCTGACACAACTACTTGAAAATTTCTCAAAACGAGGTAGAATTCCTGGAAGGGGTTGAGAGCACCGAGGGGGTCCCTGTTTACCCATGTTGTCCATTTTTCACCTATCGGCTGGCTGATCCGAAAGCACCTGTGCTGCCCCTTCAAAAAGCCCCATCGGCACGTTTTAATAATACAAAGATCTAAACACGCGAGCTTCTCATTGATAATAGTGCACCTCACATCGCTTCTCCATTGTTCACTTCTCTTTGAATCCCAGGGAATATTGACCCTCTCAAGTTACCCAGAAGAAGGTAGTTTACATAATGAATTTGGCTATTTCAAATTCATGTTAGATAAAAACATCAATTAAGGTATCGACTGTCCATATAGACTCCTTATCATGAAATATAAGCATTTTTGAGATCATTAAATTTCTGGTTTTATCACTGTGTAGTGAAATTAAAATAAAAAATCAGATGCAATCTCTTGCTTCAATTTAGGAGGAGAGTATTCATAAGCAATCTACAACCTTCCAAAGTGAGCAATCAGAAATCTCTGTCAGACAGAGGTTGGCCATGGAGCTGTGGGAAGCGGGCAGTGGAGAGTCGAGGCTACTGGGCTTGGCCAGAACTGACCTCTATTCAAGCTATGCCACTTGCTACCTATGCAGTTTTGGGTAAATCATTTAATTCTCTTAACATCATGTGTTGTTGTTGTTGTTGTTTTGTTTTTTGTTATTTGTTTGTTTTTGTCCATTCAAATTAAAATTAATATTTTGCAGGATTGTCATGCCTATTAAATAATATAAAAAATACTCTTCTTTTGTTTTTTATCCTCACCAGAGGACATCTTTTCCATTTTTTGTTCAGATAGAGTGGGAGGGAGAGAGAGAGAAATATCGATGTGAAAGGGACACATCGAGTGGTTGCCACCCACACGACCCAACCAGGGCCGGGGACAAACTGCAACTGAGGTATGTGCCCTTAGCAGGAACCGAACCTGGGTCTCTCTGGACGGCAGGCTGACGCTCTAACCACTGAGCCAAACCGGCCAGGGCAAAACATACTCTTCTTTTCAGCGGTGGCTGACATATAACATGTGCAATAAATAGTAGCTGTTACTGCTCAAACCAAACGTTAACATAGAGAATAACTCATAAAAATAATGGAGAACATATCACCCTAAACAAATTTCAAGGGTCCTATGGTTTCAGGTACCCATAGAAAGAAATAGAACTATTATTGTGGATTCACCTTATTTGTGAAAATGTCACCACTACTGAATTGCACAATGCACTTGTACAGATGGACAATGCAGATGGACAATGCACTTGTACAGAAAGAGATCTTTACTGTTGTATTTTTTAAGCTTCTAAACTATGCCAGTACAGTCTTTGGCACTGAGGATATAATGATGCAATCATAATTCTGTCTTTGTTGAGTTTACAGTCCAGTGGGGAAGACATAAATGCAATCATTACAAATGAGGTGCTTCTGTGACTCGGACTCCCTAGAACCCGTGTATAGCCCGAATTTCAAGACTTGGTTGACCTTAGTCCCAGCTCTCTTTTGTAGCAATATGCGTTCTGGAGCATGGAACTCTTCACGTGTCTACTGTACTAAGATTAAATTATTTATATGTAATTTCTCAGAAATCCAATGTTCAATTTTCAAAACTTAATGACTTCTTAGTGCTTCAGTGAATTGTGTTTATATTTATTAATTAGATTTCAAGTGTATAACATATAAATTGTTACACCAATGCCCACATTTTCTCAGAGATACAGTCTTATAAATGTGGGAAGCTCAGTCTCAATCAAGCCCTCATCGCATTCTGTTCCCTGTTTTTCCTTCCGTGACGAGAGAGAATGACTGCCTCCCCATTTCCTGGGTACACTTATTTTGTATAAGGAAAGTTATCTGAAGAATACTCTGACAACAGGGAATTGTGATTGTGCACAAGAGAGACCTAATTTAGACTGCAGATCTTCATGGAGTACTGTCTGAGAGAGTGATAGTTAACCTGGACCCTAGAAAATGTATAATTTTGACTCATAGTGAAGGAGGGCGTGTTTCTCACAACAGGATCATCATGGTAAATTTATTAAATAAACAAAACTTTGTTACATGCATTCTGAGCATCCTTATGAGTAAGAAATGCGGTTGAAGATAAGGTCAGTGGAGTCAGCAGAGGCTGCACCGTGTCTGGAAGCTCCCACGAGTCTGTCCTGAGAGCACAGGGTAGCTATCAGAGAACACCGCACGTGTGTCAGACAGTCTAAGCAAAGCTCTGCTGTAATCAACAAATCGCAAAGTGCTAGTGATTATCAGAACAATGGTACATTTTCCCTCACATTAAATACCTATTACGGCTCCACTGGGCCCTTGCTCTGTATCTCTTCCATTCCAGGGCAACAGCTGAAGGAGAAGCCGCACTAGCCAGAGGGTCAAGGAAAAGGGAGTGACGACAAAGCCCCTCAAAAACACTTAAATGTTTCTTCAGAAGTGGCACATGTCACTTCTGCTCATATCACAACCTAAACAATTCACATGGGTGAGCCTGACCACAGTGGAGTCAACAACGAAGTCCTCCAACAAGAAGACCCTAGTCAAGAGGGGCAGAAATTACTTCTGAACAATAATGGAATATGCCACAGAGCAGAGGAATAAGAAGATTCAGCTTCTATTTTAAAAAGATTAGCAACCTAATGATGAAGGATGGAAAGGACACAGAAAGCAGAAGTGAGGAAACCCACTGAGAGTCTGTCCAAGACGGAAGGTTACAGAAAGTAGTGACTTCCACTGAGGCGGCAGCTGGGAGAGCAAGCAAGCTGGACAGACGCAGGAAAGACTGTGGCGGGAGAACAGACGGAATGACTTTGCTTCAAGACTGAGGACACGGGAACACAAATGACATTGGCTCAGGGTGTATGGGCGTGGTGCATATTTACGAGATTTACTATTTCAATCATACAAAAGGAGAAGGAAGTGAATTTAAACCCCAATATAAGAATTAGCTTAGTAGAAATGTCCGCTCGTGAGTCTTGTGAGTGGCTGGCCACCTTCTGCCTTCTCCACTGATGTTACCATCAAAGAGCAAAGCGCAGGATCCGAGATACCCGAAGCAAGTCATTTCATCGCATGATGTCTCAGTTCTCCCTGCTTTCAACTTGGGACAATGTTAACTGCCTTTCTTAATTCAGAGATCTACAAAGGATGAAATGCTGTTCAAATAGAAAATCTTCTACCTTCTACAATAATTTCTTTCTACAAACCACTTCAAAAAATAAATGACAGAGTTCCCTGAGAAGGGAATGTGGTGTCCAAAGGGCATTAAATTAGGCATCAAAAGATCCTGATTTAATTTTGGCTGTGACTTTTATCTATTTATCTTTTTAAAAAAGTTTAAGTACTCCTTATTATAAAACATGACCTTAGAAAATTATTTAGATTATAGAACACCAATATTATCATTAAAATTAGAATATTAATTACCTACTTGCTCTTATGAGAATTAAATGAGATGACTGATAGTCAATTATTTCAGGATTAGTTGAATCTGAATGGCATGGGATTATCAGATTATGTGATTTTTAATTAATCTTTTAATTTTGAGATAATTGTAGATGCATATTTATTTATAAGAGGTAAGAGATACACATTTAGCTGCTTTCCTCTCATGGTAATATCTTGCAATAATACTGTATATCTAGTACAACATAACAACCAAGACACTGACATTGCTTCAGTCAAGTAGAGAATATTTCCATCATCGCAAGGTTCTCTCAAGGGGTACTTTTATAATTATACTCACCTTCCTCTTACCCCAAGTCCTTCCTGAATCCTAGACAACTGCTAAACTGTTATCCATTTCTGTAAATTTGGTGTTTCCAGAATTTTATATAAACAGAATCATAACATGTAACCTTTTGAGATTAATTGTTTCACTCAGCTCCATTCTCTGGAGATTCATCGAGGTTGTTATGTGTATCAAGAGTTCATTCCTTTTTCTTGTTGAGCGGTTCCATTATATAAATACATCACAATTATTTTAACCATTCACGCATTAAAGAATATCTGGGTTGTTTCCAGGTTAGAGATTTTATAAATAAAGTTGCATAAATATTTGTGTACATGTTTCTGTGTAAACATAAAAATTTTAATTTCTTTGGGATAAATATCCAGAGGTGCAAATTATGGGATATGGGGCATATTATAGCCGTGTAGGGGTTTTTGGCTGTTGCTTTTTTAAAAAACTGTCAAACTGTTTTCCAGAGTGATTGTAGAATTTTACATATCCACTAGAATTGCATGATCTAGTTTCTCTTCATCTTTGCTAGCATTTAGTATCACTTTTTAAAAGCAATTCTGAAAGGTATATAGTGATATCTCATTGTGGTTTTTAATTTACTTTTCTCTAACGGCTAACAAATGATGTTGAACATCTTTCTGTGAGTATATTTGCCAACTGTATATTCTTTTGGAGGATATACCTCTTTGAATAGTGTGCTCTTTTTCTAATTATATTAGTTTGCTATTATTGAGTTTTATGAGTTCTTTATATAATATAGATACTAGTCTTTTGTGGGAAATGTGGTTTGCAAATATTTTCTCCTACCCTGTAGCTTGTCTATTCATCTTCTTACTGAAATCTTTCATGGAGCAGAAGATCTTAATTTTGATGAAGTTTAATTTATCAAATTTTGCTCTTATAGATCATACGTTTGTTGTCAAGATTAAAAACTATTTTCTAAATCTTAGGTTCCCAAAGATTTTTCTCCAAAGTGTGTAAATTGGGGTTGGGGGGTGAATAAAGCACATTTCTTGGACAGAAAAATAAAAGACAAAAACAAAACAAATAAAAACAAACCAAAAAAGCCCTGCAGTTATGGAAAGAACAGTTTGAAAACAGAACTATTTTTGGAAATGATTCTTTATTATGTGATGTCAGGGTGGCCATATACTTGACATACCTATAACAATCTCTTTAAAATGTTGGAAACAACTTTATAAAACCTACTCATCAGCTTTTAGAGGTTCTGAGCTAAGAGTCTCAGTAAGTTTTATACGAATTTTTAAGACATAAAGATCTAACATTTACTGAATAACAATAGATTGACATTGGAAAAGATAGTAACCTACTAGCTGGATTTCAACAAAAATCTCTGCATAACTGGTGGGTAGAACTGAAACACAGACATCTTGATTTAAAAAGTGCAGCCAGTGACACCTACCTTCCATTAGGATCAAAGGATCTTTCTAAAGCATCTATTCCAGTCATGATCAGGTAATGAAAAAAACTCAAAACTGGGCCTTTGGGTTACTAATCCACAAAGCATTGAGCACAATTTTTCAAAAATACTGAAGTATATTTATAAAGAGTACTGACATCAAATAATAATTACATGTTTATGATATCAAAAATACTTTTCTTCTATTGATAAATATAATAAAACTAAACATTTTATCTTTGGTTCATACATTTAAATGTATACTATATGTATTATTGTGTACATAGTATATTAGTATAGTATTAATTATTAATAAATAAGTATAAAGAGGGATTGTCCTAAAAAAGTTTTAAAAGAATATTTCTCTTATTTTTTTAAGCTTTGTAGATTTTCATTTTATATTTAAGTCTATGGTCTACTTTGATTTAATTTTTGTATAAGGTATGAAACTTAGGTCAAGGTTCACTTTATTGTGTGTGTGTCAAATCACTCTGGCACGATTTGCTGAAAGTATTATTTTTCTCTATTTAATTGTTTTTGCATATTTAAAAAAATTAGTTGGGCAGATATTTGTAGATTTATTTCCAGGTTCTCTATTCTATTCCTTTGATCTATGTTTGTTCCTCTACCAATACCACACAGTCTTGATTACTGTAACAATATAATAATTCTAGACATTGGGTAGATTGATTTTTCTCATTTTATTTTCCTTTTCTTAAAATTGTTTTAACTATTACATTTCTTTTTCATGTGAACATTAGAAAAACTCATCAAGATATATAAAAATATGTTGCTTAGATTTTTAACAGAATCACTTTAAGCCTATATACCGATTTGAGAAAGGGCATTCTTCTATATTGATTTTCCCAGCCTATGTTTCAATTTATTTAGACCTTCCTTGATTTATGTAGTCAGTATTTTGTAGTTTTAAGCATGTAAATCCTGTACAGTTTTTTTGTTAAATTTATACCTAAGTATTTTATTTTATGAGCAATTATAAATATATTTTTAATTTCAGTGTCCAAATATTTATTGCTAGTACATTAAAATAAAATTGATTTCATTTTTTATGTTGATTTTTTAATTAATGACCTTACTGAACTCAGTTATTAGTTTCAGCAAGTTTTTTTGTTGTTGTTGTTTTACTTATCTATAGGTTTCTTGGGATTTTCAATGTGTACAATTGTCATCTACACTAGGGACAGTTTCATTTCTTCACTTCTGATCTGTATGACTTTTACTTATTTTTCTTACCTATTGCACTGGCTGGACCTCCCATCATCATGTTGAAAGAGAACGTTGAGGGCAGACATCTTGCTTTGTTCCTGGCCTAAGGAAGGGGAACGGATTCAATCAGGTACTACTGAGTACCTTGTTAGTAGCGGGCTTCCTGTAGATGCTCTTTATCAAGCTGCACAAATTCCCCTTTCTTCCTATTTTTCTTAGAGTTGAATGGGTGTTGATTTTCCCAAATGCTTTCTCTGCTTCAATAGATACAATCAAGTGGTGTTTCATTACCCTTTTAGTATAGTGATTAAATTTTAAATTGAACCAGCCTTGAATCCCTGGAAGAAATCTCACTTGGTTATGGCGCATAATTCTATTTATATATTGCTGAATTCTATTTGCTAAAGTTTTGTTCAGGATTTTTGTATCTATCTTCATGGGAGATACTGGTCTGCTGATTGTTTTGTACTGGTTTTGCTATCAGGGTAATACTAGCATCATATAATGAATGGGGAAGTAGTACTTCCTCTTCTGTCTTCAGGAAGAAATTGTGTATAATCAGCATTAATTTTTCTTTAAACATTTGCCAGAATTCTCCAGTGAAACCACCTGGGTCTGAAGGATTCTTTGGGGAAACTTTCAACTAAAATATTCAATTCCCTTTATAGTCATAAAGTTACTCAAATTATCTATTTCATATTTTGTGAGTATGGTATTTAGTGTTTTTCAAGCAATTGGTGTTTTTCATTTCATCTAAATTGTTAAATTTATGTATGTCAGGTGGTATATAGCATTCCCTTATTATTCTTTTTACATCTTAAGGGCTGTTGTGATTTCCTGTTTCATTTCTGATATTGATAATTTATGTCTTCTCTCTTTTCTCTTTGTCATTCCTGCCCGGGATTTGTAGATTTTATTGATCGTTTTAAACAACCAATTATTTTTTATTTTATTGACTTTTCTATCCTATTTTCAACTTTATTAGGTTCTTGTTTTATTTTTATTAATTTTTTTTCTGATTGCTTTGGAATTGTTTTGCTCTTCTTTTTCTAGGTTTTCTGAGGTAAGAGCTTATATTAACGATTTGAGCCTTTTTTGTCCTTTCTAACATATGCATTTAATGCTGTAATATCACTCTGAGAACTGCTCTAGTTGTGTACCATAAACTATGATATGTGGCATCTTCATTTTTGGCGAGTTCGATGTATCATTTGATTTCCTCCTCTTTACTGGGTCTCCACTGAAGCTCAGAGAAATTAAATGATTTGCCCAAATCCACATCGGTAGCAAGTGGAACTAATTAAATTGGAATTCAGCTAGTTCAAAGCTTGACTTCTAAACTCTGTATTTCCTGATTCCTTAGAGCTCTGTGGTCAGCCTGAATGTGTCTGATATGCAGAGTAGTGCCCCTTTGCTGATTACTGCCCCCCGCCACAGTGGGTGGGGAACAGTGATTTCATTCGGCTGGACATTGATGAGAATCCGAATCTCCACTAGGTCTCCTCTGACAGCACCCCAGCAGAAAGAGTGGGGGATGACTTATTACTGCTGCCTCTTCTCCCCGGCCCTTTAACTACAGACAAGCTTTAGTTGGGCTTTCTTTCTTGGTGCGTAATGGTACTTTCAAATTGCCAGCTCCTTTTGCTTCAGGTCTGGGATATACGAGGCACAAAGTAAACCCAAGGAATTCACACTGAGTTGTTCCTGGGCTCCCAATCCCTATAGTCTGTCCCCTTCCTCTCTCTCTTTTAGAATGTTCTTCTTTGTTTTGTATACAATATCCAGGGTTTTTGCTTGGAATGTCTCCATCTTCTCGAAAGCAGAAGCCTATATTACATCAATGCTCAAAAGTTTAATAAACAAAATTTTCTTTAGAATAAAATTTTTGAGAGTAGTGTTCTACATTTAAATAGCAAGAATATTTTCTTCACTGGCGATCTGAGTTCAGGTCCCCTCAACTTATACCGATGGTTCTTATAGCTGTTTTCCAGTGACGAACAGTATTTACAGCACGTGTGTCCCCTGGGCTTATACCTTTTCTGCAGGCTATGAGGAACAGAAGATTTCACTTACAAAAATGCTCACAATGGAGAACATTAAAGGGGACCTATTCAAACACTGACTTGGAGCTGATGGTAGAAGCATATCCTGACTGTAAGGGACCAGATCGTTTGGTCAAACCCATAGACTAAAGTGCGAATGCAGCATGCGTTCTTCTGGGAATCAGCTGTTTGCGAGATGCAGACTGGTTTAGTGGCAAACGTTCGTTTGATGGCAGAGTTGCAGCTGCCCTAATTTTAAAGCGGCTGATGGCTTCCACTGTTAAGTGCCATTATCAGAAAATAATGTAACACTTATCACAGCAGCTGCTGCCAACATTCTCCTTCTCTTACATCCCAGGCTCTGTGAATTCCAGGTGATGAATATCAGATTGTTGGCAGTGAGAAGTGGTTGATACATTATGACAGAAAACATCCCCTTGTTTTTCCCCTGATAAGAAGGCTCCCCAAATTTACTGTGAGTGAAGGGCTGACAGAGAAGTCCAGTTTCAGTACAGGGACTGTTCAGTTCTTTGTTTACGCGGACATTAATCCCTTCTCCATTCCAGTGGCAGGCATAGCAAATCAATCACCTCACATTCCCTGTTAGGCTGGGTGTGCCATCAGTATGACGGCCAGATTTAACAAATGAAAATATAGAGCGTCAGCTACATTCAAATTTCAAATGAGTACCAAATAATTTTTAGTGTGAGTATATCCCAAATACAGCATGAGACAGATTTATACAAAAAATAAATAAAAGTATCTGTTGTTTATCTGAAATCCAAATTTACCTAGGCGCCTGGTATTCTGTCTGGCATCCTCTGTTACACTGCTCTTCAGGCAACTCCTGCCAATCAATTGGAATCTGCCTGTTAAATAAACCATCTAGGGCATCAGAAGTGTAGAAAAAAGGGGACACACGAGGGTACTAGAGGGAGTGACATAATGAATTTATGTCTAATAAATGAGGTGCTGGCCATGTATTTTGGGTATGAGGACAGTAACGTGATCTCTATGTTTCCTGCTTGAGGCAGCAAAAATACTGAGCGTGTTTCAGTTACATGTGTGGGGAAGGAGAGAACTCCCTCCTTCCTCTCTTGGTTCTTAGGTCTAGTCAAATAACCAAAATGACCTACAGCAGACTAACAGAAGAAAAATCGAGTTGTAATAGTATGTGCACAGGGAATCCGCATAGGCCTGAAACTTCCAAAGACAGTAAAGCAGACTGAGGTATATGTTATTACGTCATTCTAGACTAAGGGGAAGGAGATAGGTATTTGGAATTTCAAAGAGAAGTAAACCAATTCATAGGCAGATGAACAGAATTAATGTCTGTAAATCAATGTCTGCTGGGACATCTTGAAAACATGGGCCCCCGACAGGACTCTGATCAAACTGGTCTTCTAGATTCCTCCCTGTCTGCCAACCTACTTCAGATTATACTGTGATGGTCTAGGGTGACAGTTCTTCCAGGAACAGGCCCTGCTTTAAATTCTTGCAGGCAGTTTGGGGGAAGGTCATAGGTTCTTCCTAAGTCTTTTGTTCCTTAAAAATAAAATAGTCCTCATGCCAGAGAGATACACTTTGGGGCAGAAAGATTTTCTGCCCCACACATACTAATAATTATTACTAAAGACAAAGTTCTTGTGTGAGATTAAGTGTTATTGTCTTTAATATAGTGGTTCCCAGAGAATAATCCCTGGACCAGCAGCACCAGCATTACCTGTTAAATTCTGATGAAATGCAAATATCATTTCCCACCCAGACCTCCTGAATCGGGTACTCTGGAGTGTGGGCCCAGGAAATGGAGGTTTAAAAGCCCTTTGGGCAATTCTGACACAGTCTCAAATCTGAGAGCTGCGACCCTGGTAGCCCATCCAACAACAACAGTCGACCTGCTGGAGAAATCCCACAAAGTGAAGGCTCCTTTCATTTTTCTACCTCCTCAGGTTTCTACGAGGTTAGAATGAGACAAATCAGTAACGATACAGCTGACTCCATTTCAGCTTGATGCCAACTCAGTACCTATCGGACATCTTCCCACAGAGAAGTTCTGAACTCTGAATAAACACCATGTCCTCCCCATTCTTTTGTCCCTGCTGGGGAGGTGGGTGACTGGTGTTCTCTCCATTGCCTGAGCAAGGTAAAGCCTGGTTATGCTGACCGCCCCAAGCGTACGTGATGCACCACGTGTCCCTGTTTCCAGATTCAGTGCTCTCTTTAGCTGAGTCAACAACAGATCTTAGTGTTCTCCCCTAAATCAACACATCTAGTCAGACATACTGTCACTATCCTACTGGGGAAAAAAAAAAACTAATAAAGTGAAGACACAAACTGATTTCTCTTTTATTGACTAACATAAATTGACCACCTTGTATATATGTATGTTATTTTAATTCACATGATCATCAGAAAAAGACAGGATTTCCTATCTCCAATTTGTGAATACGAATTCAGATTCAGAATGTCTATATAACTTACTTCAAGTCACATGGTTAGAAAGTAGCACAAGGCAAGGCAAAGCCAGGTCTGTTGGGTTCCAAATACTACTGCCCTGTCCAACATGACATTTTCCTTCCACAGAGAAGGTCTTCACGGATGGAGCAATCAAATGAACAGAACTAATTGAAGATTCAGTGACTTGCATGAACTATTTCCCTGCATCATGTGATTAGTATCTAAAGGATGTTCTGAAGCATTCCCCAAATCCCACTCTTTCTTTGAGGTTGTCTAATTTGCATTTTCTATGAAGCCTATCAACTCACAGTGGATTCTTCTTAATGCAGACAGAATGCAGTGTATTTCCTTCCTTTGTAATTTAATTATATGCTAGTCCCCAAAAGTAATTTAATCTTTTCGAGTTTGTTTTTACCCTATAACAAAATGCATGAGGTCAAGAGCTGTCTTCCATTTCTCTGGCAGCTCCTTCAGGACTGGGTACCATGTTATTCAGAGCATTAGTGCTCAAGAATGTCTATTGCATGAATTTCAGCATCTTATGACACTGCAGAAGTTATGCCAAAGAGGTCTATTGACTAACTGATGAAATCTTAGGGATGTAAAGATAAAAATGCATGGTCCCTGCCAATAAGGAGTCACCGTTCAGGAGAGAGACTCATGGGGAAAACCCCTCAATGCAGTGGTGCTCTGATATACTGCCCATTAGGCCATGAGAGGCACGAGAGTAGCTACTAGATCTTCATGTAAGAGTTAGAAAAGTTTTGTAAAAACAAACTCTCAAGATACAACTACAAAAATGAGGGGAAAGTTGTCAAGACGCATGAAGGAATCCTATCTGCAACATGAGCAAAGGAAGAGGCTGGGTGTGGGAGCAACGTGTAGTTCAGTGCTACCAAAGCATAAGAAGGAGAGGTCAAGTGGGTAGAACTGTGTCCTCAAAATATATCCCAATTCTAACCCCCAGTACTTATGAATGTGACCTTGCTTGGAAATATGGCCTTTGCCGGTGTAATTAGCATTCTTGAGATGAGGTCATCCTGGATTTAGGGTAGGCTCTAAATCTAATGACTGACAATCTTGTAAGAAAAAGAAAAGGGAGATGTAAGAGAGAGAAAGGAAAAGGAGGCCGTGTCAAGGTTGGTGCAGAGACTGGAGGTAAGCGGCCTCTAGCCAAGGAATACCGAGGGTTGCTAGCTGCCAGCAGAGGCCAGGAGAGAGACAGGATTCTCTCTCGGAGCCTCTAGAAGGAATCAACTCAGCTGACACCTTAATTTTGGACTTCTGGCCTCCAGAACTGTGAGAGAATAAGTTTTTGTTGTTTCCAACTGAGAAGTGTGTGGCCATTTGTTAGGAAACTAATAGAGAAGGAATTAAGGAGCAGGGATAGGACAGGAGGCTAGACAGATAATGGGGTCAGACCATAAATGTTTGCAGATGTTGGATGCTCAGCAGCTTGGAGCTCTTCCAACTTTATAATGTAAGTCTCGACAGGTGGGTTTTCTCTTTGTGTAATGCAAATGCCTGACTTTAGCTTTAATTGCCCTCCTGAATAAACACAATGCCAGGCACATGACTAGATAAAGAGCTAGGCCCCTTCTCTCCCAACCCTCCATCCCCACAGGCTCCTTGGTTTTAGAGATCTCGGTTGATTTGGATAACTGACCATTTGGACAGCATTTTTTCCTCTTCTCGTGTATTAAATTCCCATTGTTCTGTTTTAATTCATTGATACATATTGAACTCTGAAACTGTAGGACCCCGCTCTTGACCCCAATAGAAGCAGAACCTTAGGCACACACTCTCTTCTCTCTCTACCTGTGACCTTGCTGTGTGCCTCCAGGATAACCATGTAATTTCCAGGACCTGGAAGTAATAAACCTTTTTTAAGTTTCCTGAAAGTTATTGCTGAAGTGCCTCTTGCAATCATAATAATAATCACAAGGGCTGGTCCAGATGTTAGCACAGGTAGTTAGCTCAATATTAATAAAGGAAGGAAGCAAAGGGAATCAGACATTGTGGAGCCTAATGGGCTGGGGAGCTGAATCTAACACTGAACCTGCTTGCTTCACCAGGAAGCTACAGCTTCATACTCTTCAGGGGATCATAGCATTGCCCCACCAGGGATGAACACCTCTCCCTTCTTCCCTCTGGTACCAGATTATCAAGTGGGCGCAGGGAGTGGTAAGCACAGGTGCAGGAGAATGGTAAAGGGGGAGGTGCTTGAGCATAGTGGCCTGTTAATATACCTTAGAAAAGGGATCATTGGCTAGGGGGTGGACCCATCAGAAGCCTGCAAAAGCTTGGGAAGTTGATAGGTTATTTTGGAAAAATTCCTGGTCCTTCCCAAGCCCAAGATAATATAATTCCAAGGGAACAAAGAGGTCTCTCTCTCTCTCTTCTCTCTCTCTCTCTCTCTCTCTCTCTCTCTCTCTCTCTCTCTCTCTCTCTCTCTCTCCTGGGGAACATGCACTTGTCCTGTTCATTTGAGCATTCTCTCCATGGCAGCCATGCAGGTCTAGGCCACCTGGGGTCCCTGGCAGACTGCGTGGGCTCCAAGGACTAAGCTTTAATATGAAACGGGACCTCTGGACACTGGCCTTTGTTCTGGCCTTGCTGAAGGCACAGTTGAACTTTCACGCATATGCAGGATGGACAGAAATGACACATTGGAAACCCAGGGGCCACCTCTGTTTTCACCGAAATAAATCTTCTCAGGCTTC
The DNA here is from genome assembly GCF_014108415.1 of Molossus molossus. Classification (NCBI taxonomy): domain Eukaryota; kingdom Metazoa; phylum Chordata; class Mammalia; order Chiroptera; family Molossidae; genus Molossus; species Molossus molossus. The sequence goes on from NW_023425350.1 coordinate 40,650,764, forward strand.
ATTCTCCCTTGTGGAACCCCAAAATGCTTTTTCTCATGACACCACAAGGACCCCACTTCCACAGGTAACACAGGCATAATATTGGTTATGGATAAGCTGAGACCAACACACAGTAGACAGGCTATAAAAAATCCACGGAAGAATTCTGAGGAGGGAACGGAATGCTCAGATTTGAGTCCTGGGTTATTTTGATGGGAGAATGAAAAGGAAAGACAGAAAGGCTGATAAAGAAGCTATTTCAATAGTTCAGCTTGGGGGGGCCCAGTAAGCTCCATGGCAGCAGGGACAGAGCGGAGAGGAAGCTTGAGCGAAACAGAATGGACAGGACATGTGCTTGTTGGACATAAAATTTCAGAAAGGAGGAAGAATTTATATTCATATTTTTAGTTTCTCCTCTCTAAAATATGCCATTTTGGGATTTTTATTTTAAGCCGGTTATGAAGAAATAAAAAGACTCAGAAAGCACCTTTGACCCTCCTCCCTTCCCCAAGGTAGGCTTTTCTGAGTTCTGGTGTCATATTGATTGGCTCTGTTTACTGAATCTGTCTCAGAGAGGAATCTTTTTCTGTGAATTCAGTTATTTATACAAATGCAAAGAAAAAAATTTCTCTAAATTATCAAACGACAAAAAAGCAACAGAAATTTTTCTTTCATGCTAACACAACTATTTTGTCTCTTAGTCCTTCTATTTACAAATGGCTTATGGTTATTTAGAAGATGCTAAATAACCATTAATAAAACCCATTTCTTTTGCTCTAATTCTGTATTTTTTTCCCTCCCAACACACAAAATTTCACGTTGATAACAAATAATGTCAAAGGATGATATATAGGTTTGGGCATATCAACCTGCTTTACATTTCAAATGGTTTTTAGAAACCTAATTTTATTTATTTAAAGAGCAAAATTCACATCCTGAAAAGGGCAAAGAATTAGAGGTATAGAAGGGGGAAGGGAGGGCTGAAGAGGAGCAAACTATTACATCATGGCACAGTTCTATTTTATTGCTTTGACAATATTGCCATCTAGTGGAAATTATGATTAATACCCAGGGTGTCTTGGTGTAAGAATTCACTACAATTGTAAAAAGTAAAAAAAAAAATCCAATTATACAAAGAAAATCAAGAAGGTTTATAGTCATTTAAATTTACTGATTCACTTTCAGATATATGTTCATCTGCCAATAAAATTCCACACAGAAAGGGCCTTTATTTATTTGAAAGTCTCAAACATTGCAAATCGGAAAATTGTTATCAGTTTAGCCTTCAGGAAGGTTAGACAAGGGAACAGATTGCGAGGCTGGTTCGCAAACGTACACCCTGTGTTTATCATAAGAACAGGTCACTTTCAACATTGTTGCCTGTATCCACATTCCAGTATTCGCCAACCACAAATTATTTGTCATATATTTGTTGTCCATCTGATTCCAAATGCATTTGTCTACAACACACATTTTGATTATGGATTAATCAAAGTAATGGTATAAACCTTTAAACGAATAGTGACTGTTTAGCTCACATTACAATTCTGCATCAAACCTACCATATGGACTAATAATATATGCTTGACACTTTGCACTTTACAAAGCAGTTTTTATATACACTATTATTGAATTCTCATTGATCCATATTAATAGTATTCCCATTTTATAGCTAAGTAAAGTAAAGCTTAAAATATTTAGAAATTTGCTAAGTCACCAGAAGCATCCTCAGTAAGAGAGCCAATGCATCAGGGTGGAGGGGGGGCAGGCCGTCTCGCCTCCCCACTCCCTGTCCACTGAAGTTCCAGGGCAAAGGACCAAGGGCACCATGCTGGCTCCCAGCATGAAAAGACAATCCACCTATAGATGGAATCTAGATATAGTGGCAGTTGTAATGGTAACAGCCCTCACTACCATTTATGGAGTGCCTTCTATTTAGCAAACACTACTCTAAGAAATTGCTATTATTCTAAATTAATAGAGGAGGCATCTGAAATACAGACAGGCTAAATGTTAAGGTCATACTGCTATTCACCTTTGGGATATATAGGGACTCACATCAGGAGATTGTCAAATTTTGATGATACTAACATTGATCAATAGATCTGTTATAAAATTCTCTATCAATTTTTAAACTAATGATTACTGCCCGAACCAATTATTTCATTAAAAGTTTCAAAGTTGTGATTTTAAAAGTCCTTCATATTTACTAATAGGGATTATTCTGTAAAGAAGTTTTTTTTTCCCCCCTTTATTAACAGTTCACACAAGGAAAGATTTAATAAATGCTTATTTAGATTTTATAACTTGCATGCCAAGGTGTCGGTTATTTTCAAAGTTCTTAATTGTCATTTTTGTTGAATTTCTCTATTAGAAAATTGAATATCAACACAAATTGACGTTTTATTAAATATATTTAGTGAATTTCAATTAAACTCATTCATTATCTTTTTGATGCTTAAACTGCCCATCTTTGGCATAAGGGAATCCTTCATACTGGCTCCTCTGTGTTGATAACTGTCAAGCAAATGACACCTGTTATCACCTCCAGGGGAGGAGTCCCCCTCCAGGAACAGCAGCCCCCACATGTGAACCCACTCTATGGTTCAGGGTCACCAGGAAAGATAGGACTCACCATGGGTTTTACAGTGAAACCCTTGACTCTCACAGAGAAGAGACAGAACACAATGAGCTTCAGTAGTGGCCAGCAGGTCCCTCTGACAGCTGACACGGGGTGATGACCTACACACCCCTCTTGGTCTGTCGGTGAAGGACTCCGTTCCCTCCCCCCAGGAATGGACATGGTTGTGGGGTTGGTCAGGTACCATATGACAGACATGCTTAAGCACAACAAAAAAGCTCGTACTGAATCTGAAACGGAAAATATTCCCACAGATAAATTCACACAGACCATGAGGGCCCCTCATCTCTTGATAAGGAAGTGTTCCAGGCTCCTACTTTTGTGGCTGAGTGGGTGTCCTCAGAAGATTGAATGTATGTGACTGCTTTTCTCAATAAATGTCACTGCTTTCTTGCATAACACAGTGCCCTGGGTCATTTTGATGCTTCCTGTTCCAGGCATGGAATCAGAAGTCTTGTTTCTTTTTCAGAGGAAGGGTATTTAATGTCCTAAATGTCCCCACTGTTATTAGATTGTTAGTGCTTCTCAGCCTTTTTAATAACATAATTTGAAGGGGAAAATAACAATTTATTTTGACATATCCAATTCAAACTTGACATTATGTAACTTCGTTTTATCTTTTTTTTCTTACAGTAAGTATCTTGGCTTCGGACAACATCAACACACTTCCTTCTTGCATTACATTTCATTATATTAAAAATATTTTCAAAGTAATAAAATAGTATTACAAATAGTTAGACTACTTGATGATGTTTATGATATCTTTGCAGCTCTATTTTCCCTTAAAATATATTTCCTATGGCTATGTTCTGGGAAAAAATCATTTTCTCCGTATCATTATGTCATCCACTTGATAGACTATTAGATCCACTTGTTTCTGTTGGTTTCACTTTTTAGGAATTGATTTTTTAAAACTTTTCATGACAAAAACCATATATTATGTTACATGCAGAAAAGTCTCACTTTATCACCATCTTCTGCATCAATCCCTTTCTATTCCTAATTTTTTGAAATCATTTTTATCTTTAACTAGTTTTGGATATTAATTAAATGGTTTTTCTTAATCTATTGGTATAATCATGTTTTTTCCTTAATTATGTTACTGTGGTAAATTTGTGAATGTTAACCTAACCCTGCTTTACTAGGATAAAACTCATTAATCATGATAACCTTTTAAAATATTTTGCTAGATTTAATTTGCTAATATTTATTAACAATCTTTGGAATGAAGGATGTCAGTTTGGGAATTTTCTTTCTTTTAATGTCTTTGTCAAGAATATACTGGTCTCATAAAACAAATGTGGATGTGTCTTTTCTCCCTTTGTTTCCTGAAATATATTGTATAAGATTGGCATTTTTTTCCTTAAATATTTAGAAGAATTTCCATTTAGGAACATCTATATAATTCTGCTGAAGTACCCTCATCTAATTGCTTAGTTGTTCATTTCTTAATTCCTTAACTCACTTGTAATAAGTATTTTAAAATCATTGTCTAATTATTTCAATATCCAGCTCGTCTGTAGGTTTGCTCCTTTAAGCTCTTTATCTATTGAAAATTATAATGGTTGTTGCTTTCCTGACTTTTTTTTTTTTTTTCCTGACTGGTACTTTCAATTATTATATGCTAGACATTGTAGATACTATGTTGTGACCATGGATTATACTACTGTCCTGCTTGGAGGTAGTTAAATAACAAGTGGATCATTTTATCAAGTTCAGAATTGTCTTTTTAGCTTTTCATGGGTGAATTTATTTCACATTTGCCCTTAGTTGTTGCACAAAGTACTTGTTACTGTTTGGGGGTCTCAACTTAATGTCTGGTTTAATTATTAAGGTGTCTGGACTGTAGTTGGGTCAGAACTCCAACATCTTCTCAACATTCTACGGTCTTTGTGTAATCAGCAGTCTCTCCTCCCTGTCGGCCCTCATCAGCAAGCAGCTCCATGAGATTATGCCGTGCAGAACTTCACCCTGCAGCTCCAGAATCATAGGAGGCCCCCTGACAGATCCCAGGGCTCTTGCATTATGGTTCCCCCCACTCTGTCAACATACTCCACAAATTCTAGCCATGTTAGCAGCCCCCAAATATCAAACTCTGTTTTACTCTGCCCAGGGAGAATTTCCCCCTCCTGCTTCCCTTGTCCCGCATTGGACATTGCCTAGGGCAAAAAGCCAGAGTGAATAAATTATGTACCTTTTCCCCCTCAAAGATCTTAGCCTCACACTGACTACAGTCCAATGCCTAAAAAATATTTGCTTCACATACGGTCTAGTTTTATAGTTGCGTAGGTAAGCAGTCAAGTCTAATGCTGGCTTCTCATCAACGCTGGAACAAAAAGTCCTGCCTCCGATATTTTGTTCTCTTTTGTTCCATTTGTCCCCAACAACCTGCCCAATGCGCACATCAAATCACGCCAATGCCATCCTACAGTTATTAAATGGCTTCCCGTTACCTTTGTTCTGAAATTTATATCCATTACATACCTTTAAGTTCCCTGAATAATGTGATCTCTGCCTACCTGTCCATCCTGATTCTCACCACTCTCCGTCTTACAAATCTCTTTGTTCCAGCTTCCCTAAAATTGATTCCTCTCTCATTTCTAGATCTTTACACATGCTGGTCCCTCCTCTTGGGAAACAAAGTTTCCTTCTTTTTCTTGATAGCTCTTATTCATCATGCAAGATAGCAGCTTTAGCTAGGACTCCTTTCCCCACCTCTAAAATAGGGTAGGACCAGTAGTTATGATGCCATCGAACTCGATAATTCTCCTACGATAGCCCTTGTCCCATAGCTTGTGTTTGTTTAATGACCTGTCTTCCCCACTCTGTGGTAACCTGTGAATGCAATGACACACCTCTCTAACTTATTCCTCTACTCCCAAGGCTTATTTTAACACCCAAGACATGGTAGACATTCAACAAGTGCATCTTAAATAGGCAATTAACTAGTTTGTTCATTTCTATGTGCCTTTTAGAGCATACGTATTTACTATTTATCTTTGGTGAAAACAACTAAAAGTTAATTTTTAAAAATAATCAAAAAGTAGTTACTATCAACCCAAATGTGTTCTACGTGATATGAAGGTTTCCAAGGAAGTGTAGGTGAGGGTTTATTACTTCATGAAAATGATCCCTGGAGGGGCCGTCAATTTTCAAAGCATTTGAAAGAAACAGAAAAAGATGCCAAAGAATTGTTACAAGTAATACTGTGCTTTGTCAGTGTTCAGAATTCTAATAGCAGTTTTCCACGTAACTAACTTTCATAGTTTGAAAATCTCTTGAGCTTTTCTCTAGTTCCCTTTGAAAGATTTCCTTTCAGAGTTGTAACTTTCTTATTCACACACAATAGCTATTTTTAGGAACAAGAAGCTCAGAAGCACTGGGTTTCTTCATTCCTTTCCCATCATGGGTATAAAACTTACAAACCATTTTAACAGCTTAATAGAAGGGTGACTCCTTCTCCCTTCTTCTAAACCTCCTCGCGAAGTCTAAAACGCATTCTCCAGGTTTAGTGCTCAAACAAAAATAGCACCCAGCATTGAAATACTAGATTCCTCTTACGAAATGTAATCTATCATCTGTCATCTCTGGAACCAGACTGTATGTCGAAAATTATGGGAAATCAAAGACTCTTATAATACGAGAAGACATCAGGCCTACTTTGAAAGTACAGATTTCACGTAAGAACATATGGGTTTGATGTGCTGGAGCACAGCTGACACGGGGCTAAGGCGTGTCCCTCAGGGCAGAGCGCACTGGGCTTCAGAAGATACTGCCTGTGCTTTGAGGACCCGACGGGACAGACAGCCCGTCCCCCTCAGCTCCACAAAGTCTGCCGCCAAGAAGTGACAGGATGTATCTACCTTCTTTTACTTGGAAAATTGCAAAAGTACTCAAGAAGAATTGTCTTGTTCCATTTAAGAAGAAACAAGGGCCTTCCACTTCTAGACAAGTGTCTATTTCCTCTCGAAAAAACAGAGATGCTCAGAACAGTGATCAAAACACGAATTTTTATATTGCCTCTTTTAAAGCTTCTAAAGACTAAGAAGGGGAAAAATATGAGGAGACTTAGGTTAAAAAAATAACACACACAGAGCCCTGGCCAGTTTGGCTCAGCGGTTAGAGCGTCGGCCTGCGGTCTGGAGAGACCTGGGTTCGGTTCCCGCTAAGGGCGCGTACTTCGGTTGCAGTTTGTCCCCGGCCCTGGTTGGTCGTGCGGGTGGCAACCACTCGATGTGTCCCTTCACGTCAATGTTTCTCTCTCTCTCTCTCTCCCTCCCGCTCTGTCTGAACAAAAAAATGCAAAAATGTCCTCGGGTGAGGATTAAAAAAAATAATAATAACACAGGCATTATATAATGCTGGGATAGGGTTGGTGTGTAGGCATTGTTCTGATAACCACATGTCCACAGAAATCTGACATGTCCACAGAAATCTGATCCTTTCTGGACAGAAAGAAACAAAAAACAAAATAGCAGTTCTGTCAGAGGACCCAGCAATCTCAAGAAGAAGAGCACAACCCAGGTGCATGTTCTGGTGCTTCAAGACCTTGTCAGGCAGGACCAGCTCGTAATGAAAGTGACTCTCAGTAGAAGAGAGCCCAGATCCCAGTTGTGGTGCAACTTTGGGCCACCCAAGCGTATCACCGGTCGGCAGACACTCAGATGCTGGGCTCACTGGGCAAAATTACAACAGGTACTTCTGAAAAGGTGGTAGATTGGACACCCATGTTTATCTCTATGCCCTTCCTAAATCCTATGAAATGACTGAAAGGGTGTGATATCAATCCCAAAAAACAAAACAAAAAAGAAATGAAGGGAATGGAACTAGAAATAAAAAGGCACGTGGTTCCTGACTCAACAGACCAAATAGAAAACGATAACAGAGCATGCAAAAAGCTAAACAGAAAACAAGCACAATTCACATGACAGAATATCAGGTTAGAATTTGGAGGCACCAATGAGTTCTGGAAGTGAGGGCTTCGTTGGAGATGAAAACCACACCAAGGGGTATGGAATTTTGTTTGCTTTGCAGACGGATGTTTCCATACTACATAAAACAGTGCCTGGCGGTAGTGGGCACTTGGTAAATATTTATTAAAGACATAGATTAATGAGATCAAGTCTGCATAGGAGCAACTAGACCCCTATAATGAGCAAGGACAATGGGTTTAATTCCTAAGGAGGCAGAACAGAGGGAGTCTGGGTTTAGAGACACCAGATACAGCAGAGGGTAGGGGGGAGGCGAAATACAAGTCTATACAGTATAACGAACAGTGGGCCTCCCATTCTCCTTCTTGTTGGCCCCAGAACGCTGACAGCCGCTTGATATTCACTGGGAAGAGGGTTAGAGGAGTCTTCTCTGAGAAACACTCCCAACAGGAGTCACCCGCAGGAGAGTTGCTAAATATACCGCATGGCCACATCTCCCACAGCGGATCCTACCCAACACCCTCCCTCCTGCTCCCTGTCCCCTCCCCTCCTCTTTTGTGTACATGTGGTGTCATCGATCACCGGTCATTTGAGGAAAGTCCCTAAGATAACAAAGATCAACATTATAAAAGAGAGAAAGAGTGAATCTTGGCAAACAGACACAGTATGGAAGTCTGAATAGGAAAACATGTTATTCTCAGAGAAGGAAGCGAAGCGACTGTTTCTATGAAAGAACAGACAGTTACAAAAAAGGAGAACATTTAGACAACAAGAGTGCTCTTGGAAAAAAAATAACTATGACAAAGAAAGGGAAAAATTCAGAAGGTTTGGAAAATAAAGCTGAGTAAACCTCCAAAAACTCATACAAAGTAATGGACACTTCGAGAAAAAAATAATTCAAAAGTTGACCCAGGAGGTCTAATTTACAAATAAAAGAAGTTCTAGGAAAACAGAGAGGAAAAAACACAGGACAAAATTGAGGGAATATATTGTTGATGAAATAATTTTTAAAAATATACACCAGTCCTGGCTGCTTTGGCTCAGCAGTTGGAACGTCTGCTGGCAGACCAAAGAGTCACGGGTTCGATTCTGGTCAAGGGCACGTACCTCGGTTGCAGTTCATCCCCAGCCCTGGTAGGGTCATGTGGAAGACAACCAGTCAAGGTGTCTCTCTCACATCGATGTTTCTCTCTCCTTCTCTTTCTCCCTCCCTCACTCCCGCTCTATCTGATGTTAAATAGAAAAATATCCTCTGGTGAGGATTTAAAATATATATATATACACACACATATACACCATATTCTTTGAAAAATTAATGAAGAATGAACCTCGTTGAGACACGTGAACATGTAACTTCAGAACCCTGGGTACCAAGAGATGATCCTATACACTTTAAGAGAAAACAGTAGGTCATCTATAAAATATCAGGAGTTATAGCATTGTCAGAATTTTCCGAACAGAACAGAAATAAACACTTATACCGGAGACCAGAAAACAACATAATATTGCTTTTAAAGTTTTGAGGGAAAAATGATTTTCAAACTAGAAGTTCTTTTTCAACCAGGTTATCACCTCTCAAACAAACAAACACATCCAAACATCTTTTTTTTTTTTTGGAAGGTTTGAAACAATTTGTTCCCCAAATCAAGGCCCAGAATTCAGATGATATAACACAGAAGGAGTATAGAAAAGTTCCAGGGAGACAGCTGGGCAGTAGCCCCAGAGGGCCATTCAGCCAAATAGCAGTGGGAGAACAGGGCTGCTTCTAAAGAAACAGCAATCCGAGAGCTAGCTAACCGCCTTCGCTTGAATGTACTGAAAGAAGATTTCAGACGTCTGAGAGCTTAGCGATGATTTACTGGTAGGTACATAGAAACTTAAGCAACATTTAAAAGGAGATCATCATTTAGTCAATGAAGAGCAAAATTTGCACGAGAAATAAAATAGTATAACATCCAGGTACTCCTGAGCCATAAATACGTCTCATCTGCAAATAATATTTAAATAGTCATAATGGTGCACACACTGATCATTGATCAATAACTCTATTAGTTAGGTGGGGAAGGGAACAAATGCCCGTGTGCTTGGGAGGAGAGTTTAAGAAGCGAAATCCTCATCTTGCACTGTACAAAAGAAATGGGTGTTATATAAAATTGACTAAGAAATAGGTTCATAGACATGCCACATGGAAATAAGAAGGTAAGTAATAGAGGTATGCTTTACAATGTAAAAATGGTTTTCTCTGAGGAACAGGAATTTGTATGGTTTGCAGAGGACAATAAAGAACTGCTGATCTTGGCTCTGAGCCTTGTAGGACTCTCTGACCTGTGACACTCCATGAAAGTATGTCTTGGGTAAAAAATAAAACTGAAATTAGAGATTTCACCAATCCTTTCGACATGAATCCTAAAAAGCTATATTAAATGTAGCTCCATTGCCTACATTCAAATGATTTTATTGTCATCTAGGGGACCAGCGAACTTTTTTGTTTAGGCTGAAATAATTCAATCCCACAGGCTCCTGACCAAGACATGGTATTTATGTGCATGCATGTACACCTTCTGTATGTGCTTAGAAAAAATTGTATGAAAGATAAACAAGAACACATAAACCTGGTATGGGAGAAGGACTGCGACCTTGGGATTCGAGGGGATTTGGGCACGTTTTGGATTTCTTTGTTTACCGTGCATATTTTAACTCTTCATTTAAAGAAGGCTCTAATTTTTTAAAGTAAGATTTTAGAAAGTTTCAGAGAAAAAAAAAATAATGCACCTCAAAACACATGACCACACTCATTTTTCCCCCTCCTATGATTAACTTTTTAATACATATTTTAGTATACAGTGAAATTGCCAATCTATTACAAATTACTTTGGAAGGATACGTTTGTGGCTAACGCACAAAACAAAAAATTTGAAAGGAAAACTTTTAAATTCACAAAATCAGGTGCATCTCCTCTTTCAATCCCTGAAGACACGTTTGCATATTTTTCATTATATTGTATTCTAAGTTCTTACTCACCGTTCCAAAATCCACATTTCTACATCTCCCTGTTATTACAGTCTAGCACCGTTCTATTTCGTGGCCGCGGGGTCTCCCTGAACCACGCCCCCACCCCAAAAGGACGGTTCCAACACAACCTGTTGTTTTAACAGGGCAGTTTGTGTTCTATATTCTGCCGGTTACCAGTAGGTGGTGCTGGATAGCAGCCGTGGCCAGTGCAGTTTTAGAACATAGCTGTGCTCTAAGAACATGCTTTCTGTAGAGTGATGGCACTTCAGCAGATCAGGAAAGGGGTTCGAACTCTTTTCCAAGACGTGAACGTGACTTTTCCACCTTTCCATCTCTTATATTCTTCCCCATGGAATTAGGCGTATTGTCCATGGTTGGGGGGGGGGGGGGGGGGGCGGAGCTGAAGCAAGGACACCATCGCCAACAAAGCACCTGCCTCAGGCTTCACCACAGTCCTCTACTGGGCTTACGGCTCAGTCTTTCAACCATCAAGCACTGAGCCCCCTAAATCCAGGCTAGTGTTCTAACTTTACTGGCTATTTCAAGGTCAAGAGTATAGTCACTTTTTTTGTGTGGGTAGGGGAAGGGTAACATGTTTAGCTGTTTCTTCTCAAAGGATTTGCTCTTATATAATATTTATAGATTTTTTCCCCCTAACTTAAGACCCCCCCCCCCCTTAGTGCTGACATCTGTCAGGTGATGGTAGGAGGCACATTGGCATCATTTATCATGTCTGATTTCTCACCACTGGATCATCCCAATGTATTGTAGGTTAATCTTTTCAAAATGCTTAATCAGGATATGTGGCCATTAGCTTTCTCAACTCATTCACTTTCTGGTATCCAGTTTCTTTAAAAAAAAATGTGTGGACTGGCCTATGTGTTGCTGGCAATTAGCCAAATTATTGGCAAGTAAACACTTTACAGTAAGGTGTTTTACACCTAGCAAGATGGCATTTCATTTTTCTCTTTCTTCTGTAAGTCCCCACGGACCATGCCCTTATGCAATTGCCTTGTGCAAGTTTAATGGGCTCTGAAACTGTATCTTGAGAAAAAAATTGGACAGATTTAAATTGAACATCTTGGGCTGGCTATTGGTAATTTTGTTTATTCATCTATGAATACTGGTAGTGTAAATGTTGACCACTTGTCATCCTACAGTTGGAAATAGGAAATATTAGTTCCATATGAAAATGGCCAGTATTTTTACAAAATTAAAATTTTCTTTATAATTGAGTAGCCTTCCCAGCATGCACAACTGCAGACACCAGCAAGGCAGCAGGTTTACAACTCCATAGCATTTCCTGACTTCTTGGTATTTGACAACCCCACCACCTGGAATGCTACCAACCCCTCATTCCTGGGCTGCCATGGTTACGGGAAATGAGCCAACAGGGAACAAACTGGACTACACTGATTCAATAGTATAGTTTGCATTCAGGGGACTCTTCTGGGAGCCACTGAGGAATGAAGTAGCTCTGGTATTAAAAGTACATACCCTTTTGCCCGGCCAGCGTGGCTCATTGGTTGAGCGTCAACCCATGCACCAAGAGGTCACATGTTCAATTCCCGATTAGGGCACATGCCCAGGTTGTGGGTCAGATCCCCAGTGGGGGGCATGCAGGAGGTGGCCAATTGATGTTCTCTCACATCGATGTTTCTGTCTCTCTCTCCCTCTCCCTTCCCCTCTCTCTCTAAAAATGAATAAAGAAAAAAAAGTTTTTTAAAGTACATACCCTTTTGAAGAAATAGTGGATGTGTGTGCGAGTTTGGATACATCTACTGGTGGCTCCGTGACTGTGTCATGCACATACTTGACACGGAGACCTAGCCATACTCCTGCCAGCGGCAGAGGCGCTGCCCAGGAAAACGTGGTGGGAAACTCATGAGGCTATGTCTCTAAACGTGCCAACTGCTGGTTCCCGCTGTTGAATTCGCTGTTATTCTTGTAAGGTTATTCTCGTTATATGTGACAGGTCAGGTGCATGGTGTTCGCCCAACCCACACCACAACCACCAGTGGGAAAGCAAGCAGCCTGCCAATACAAGAGCACACGTTAGAGATTGTCCTGCCCGTCCACTGTACCGTGGCTTTAGCATGAAGTGTTGTATTGTATTTTATTGGATCACTTATAGGATATACACACGTCGGGGTAGACTGAGGATATGTAATAGCTTTGGGAATAAGCTGTGACCCAGATCAGCATGAAATCACGTAACACAGTGGCTAAGAGCACAAGCTCTGGAAACGGTATCTCAATGTGTCTTGTACTTTGTCCTCCTACTGTGTAATCTTGGGAAGGTTATTTAACCTCTCTGTGCCTACGTTTCCCCATCTATAAAAGGAAAATAATCGTTGTTAATATCTCACTGGGGTGTTTTGAAGAGGAAATGAATTAAAATGTAAAGCATATTATGTCTGGCACAGGATGAATCTTTAGAAATGTTAGCTATCATACTCTGACAATCAAATATGTTTCTATAAAGGGGAACAAGGGATCCATGAAACACCCCCCAGGAAGCTTCACACAGTGGCATTTCTGAAACGCTGGTGCGATTTCTCATGCTTCATCCATATTTCCCCATGGTCCTTTCCAAGCACCTGTTAACACTACTTTCCTCGGGGTTTTATTTGCTTCCGGCCCCGATCCAAGTTCCAGGCCTTTGGGTTAAGAATTCCAACATACAATATTCCTCTCCCCGAAAAAGAATATATATAAAAGGTATAAGTCTAATTCAAAAGACCTAAAAGTCTATTTTACACAGAGGACAATTGTGCACATAATGAAATCAAACTACATAAAGACAATTAGAATATGTAAGTGCACTCAGCAAGGTTTTTGGATAACTTATTTTGATTTGTTGGCTATCACTAGAACATAAAATTTGAAAACAATTTTCAACAGCATCAATATATCAAAATCTACATACAAATTTACTGAAACATGTAAAACCTATATAAACATTATTGAGAGAAGTAAAGATCTAAATAAATGTATTTTATACCATGCTCACGGTTTGGAAGACTCACTTGGTCAGGATGCCTGCTCTCTCTATACCGGAGCCTAGGAATCAGACTGCGACACAGACCTGCCAAGGGAAGCTTCCTGTCACTTGCACTGCAGCATGTTTGATTTTCCCAGCCTCTTGCTGGGCTCTCCCACCACCACCACGGTACCAACAAGTAGCAAGGTTCATTAGGAGTCTCTCCATCTTCCCAGGATAGGACCAGAGCACTTTATAACAAAACAAGCCCCTTTATACACTCCCAGTGACCTGTGACAGAACTAATACATTCCTCTTCAAAGGATTGCTAATTTCTTATTAATTCCCCACTTCATGACCCAATTCAACAAAAATCTAGATTTTCACAAAGTTGAACCATTCTTCTATGAATAGTTCTGTCTATAACAGAGAGAAAAATAAATGGAACCAGAAGTGGATTCACTGAATTCCAGAGTGTAAGGCATTCTTTTATAAAAGCAAGCTCTAGTCTGTCCTTAAAATCAAGCAACAAACACCACCCCTCATGGTCTTCAGTAAACCCCTTGTGATTGATTTCTCTGCTCCATTTTGCATTTGCTCAAATCTCTCTGGCTTCCCAGTGGCTTTTAGCCCATTGGTTGTTCACGTTCAGGTTTCCGTTCTGGCTTTGTCTTCCCACAGCTCCCTCTCTGGCTTTGGTATTTCCCATTGTCTTGGCTGAGAAAATTCTTTCTGTACTCGCAACCTCTACCTAAGCTATTCAGTCCCTCAAACCGTAAAGTCTTGATAGGTGGGACATGGAACAATAACATAGAACAAATACAAAAGAAAGAGGAGGAAAAAAGAATAAGAATTTATTTCAGAAAGTTAAACCCCATATTAGAGAAAGCTTGAAAAAGTCACCAGTGATAATCACAGGGTGCCTAGAGCTATGTCCAGACGAGAAAAAGCAGGAATAGGTGGTCATAATGCTAGAAAGCAAGACAAAGAAGTGACAAATGCAAACCTACTCTGACTTTTCTGCTGAGGAGAATAATCTCCATGTTGCAAAAGAGAGAACAAATGCCTTTAAGAGGAAACTGAGACCAAACAGAGAAAGACAAGTATCACATGATCTCATGTATTTGTGGAGTATAATGAACATAACGGTCTGAGGATTGGGGTAGTCCCAGAGACGTGGGAGTGGGGTACAGACTGACAATCCTCAGAAGAGAGGGTTGGGGGAGAGAGAAACCACAGAACTTATATGCATGTATGCATGAACAATGGACATGGACAACAAAGCTGGGGACAGGGCGGGAGGGAGGGAGAGGGGGGAATCAGTGGGGGAAAAAGGAGAAACATCTGTAACAAAAATAAATTAATTAATTAAAAAAAAAAAAAAAAGAGAAAACTGAAACTCAAGAGGTAAGCAGGTAATGAGAGAGTCCCCAGGGGCCTTAAGTGAATTTTTGTGTCTAGACCAAGATAAATGGCATCCCAAGCACTGAGACAACAGGCAGCAGTGGTTGCCCCAATGTTGCCAGTGATGTTTCAGAATCACAGGGGAGGGCAGGAGTCCTATAAGACCAAATACGACCCACATTCTGAAGAGAAATTGATACGGGGTCTGCAAACTACAGATTAGATAGCTAGATGCCATAAACTATTGAATGTCTATACCAGGGGAGTTTAAAAAAAAAAAGAGATGTTTTTACCTCAGTTGAAATAACTATTCCCCCACTAAGCTATTGGAAATGGACTTCAAGGCAATGCATTTAAACTTTCTACCCCACCCCCAGCAAAACTACTATAGTAGCTCTCCAACCCTTTAGTAATAATGAAATTGATGTCACAAGAAAAGACCCCTACACACACACACAGGAGAGAGAGAGAGAGAGAGAGAGAGAGAGAGAAATAGGTGTTTTTTATTGAATGGTATTTACAACTTTGCTTAAATTAGTTTTGAGACCAAATCATGATGTACTTGCTCTGGTTTTAGAACCTTTTCATTCTTCAGAGAATTGAGAGGTATATATTAGCTTCATCACCTGAATAAAAAAAAAAAAATCTAATAAATCAATTCCACTCCAGGTTGAGTCCATCATTTTGTGTAACAGTGACTACAGAAAATTATGGGTTTATATCTTATCTGGGAACCTCGTAAGTTACAAGTACAATACACTTAAGGCACTTTGAGGCCTCTCAAGTAAGACATATGAAGCTATTACTCATCACACTCTGTGAAGCAGCTACATGGTGACTTTTAATGGTAAAAGTAAATATTTCAAGTTTTTATTTTTGAGAAGAGTCATTTAACTCAATGCATTGAAATATATATATACACACACACATATACATACATACACAGACAAACACATATATCCTACAACTACATACTCACCTGATATTTTCTCTGAAAGAGGCATTGGGAGAAATAACATTTATGTAAAACTGCAGAATATAACATAGTAAAGGACACTAAGTTGCCATCAGTTCAGTTTTTCCTCAGGTTGTATTTTAATGGTTTTTAACACCCCTATGAATTATGTTCATCTCCGGGCCATTTTGTTTTACTTTAATAGTGTTTGGTTTCTTTTCATCCCTTTTAAATCACCCAATTTAAATTTATGAAAACTTGGTGATAAAAAGCACGCATCCGGGTGCCGGGAATATCAGGATTCTAATCCCAGTGGCCACCTGCTGCTCAGGAAGGCTGTGACCTTGATCAGAGCACACGCCCTCTGTTGCTCAGTCCCTCATCAATAAAACAAGGCCCTTGGACGACTGGATCACTAAGGCCTTTCCAGCACATTCTCCATCTATGCTTGTTTAAACAAGAACCAATTTAGGATTTGACTGACAACCTAGGTCAACATTATGGACTAAGGACATGAGGAGCATTTAAAAGTCTCTTCTGTGAAGCTGAATTATCTCAAGTAAAGTTCCCCAGACACAGATTCTGAATCAAGGACACACGCAAAAGTGATTTGTTAGAAAAACTAGCATAAAGAAGTGGTATGAGAAAGAAAGAGATGGGAGTCAAGGAAGAGTGTAGAACTAGACAAAATCCCATGGGGTATAGTAACTTTGGCCCAATTCCACACATGAGCACTGGAGACAGGAGAGGCTGTGCTCTTAATTGAGGACAAGGGAGATGGGATATTCACACTCCACTGCTCCAAACTCATCAGACCTTGGTTAAGGGCTTGCACCCTAGAGGGTTATAAACCTCAGGCAGTCAGGTCCTGAGCATCCCTACTAGCAGCCTTCACCAGGAGATGCGGGAGGACGCTGGCTGCCGGAGTGAGAGCTCTCATGGAACTGGAATGCACTAGAAAGGAAAGGGATCCAAAGGCCATGAGCAAAGGATGCAAAGGTCAGCAGGTCAGCCGCCACCCCCACCCACTTCAAAACAAAAGCAGTGAAAGTTCTTTTTCCTCAAACATTACACTGATTACACATTCGAGAACAGTATCTGAGCACCTGTGGATGTCTGACAACTTATACCGAGGTGAACAAAACAGATATGGTCTCCAGACTCATGGACCTTACAGTACAATGGAGGAGACAGGTTATATTTATGATAATTCTATGAGGTCCCATAATGAGGTGCAGTATGAGAATGACAGGAGGGGTTCATTATAAAATAAGAAAGCAAAAAAGGCTTCAATGAGATAATGGCATTTAAGCTGAGATCTCAAACATGGGCACAAACACCCAGATAAAGAATGGCGGAGTCAGGATTCAGAAAAGACCGTGTACAAAGACTGATGCTGGGGGGAACTTAAACATGGCCAAATAACTGGAATAAAGCCATACGGCTGGATAGTTGTGAGCAAGGTGGAGAAGAATGAGTTTCATTCTTCAAGGTGGAGAAGAATGAGTTTCAAGAGGTCCATGAGATTAAAGCCTCTTATACCACGTAAAGGTACATTTTATTCTCAGTGTAATGGGAAAGCATTTAAAGCAAGGGATAGACATGACTAAATGGAAATCATTTTGAAGAGGTGCTAGGCCTCATGAAGGAAGGTGACAGGTTAAACTACACTGCCATCAGTAAATATGCAAAGAAGTATTTACTGTCATGAACCCAAATCTGTATATGAAGAACACTTTTATGAGCCAACTATACAAATGAAATACAAATTGATTAGAATACCTGATCATTAAGATGAGAAGACAGAGGTGACAGTGACTTGTCATACTCAATACATAATCTTATCCTTGTTATGGTTGGAGCCACAGAAAAGAGGAAGCAGACAAGAGTTGGCCATCGCAGTCTCAGGAGATACACCATGGGCAATGCACAGTTAATCCTACACAGGCAAGAAGAAAAGAGAGCAATAGTTAAGAGAGGAGAAAATTGAGTGTTCTTTGTCAGCCAGAAAACAAACAAACAAACAAACAAACAAAAAAACAACAACTATTGGTTATTTTATTAATATAGCTAAAATAAATTAAAAAGAAAAGAAGATAGAAGAAAGTGCTACCCTCATGGCATGATCATTTAACTTGAGTTCCTTCTAGGAAATCAAATCAATCGTCATC
Organism: Molossus molossus; assembly: GCF_014108415.1. NCBI lineage: Eukaryota > Metazoa > Chordata > Mammalia > Chiroptera > Molossidae > Molossus > Molossus molossus. The sequence continues at coordinate 40,668,840 of NW_023425350.1, forward strand.
TCCTTGTCCTTTATATCATCTTAGTGTGCAGATGTGCGTGAGACATGAAGGCTGGTGATAAAAACGGGCACAGATAGTTGAAGCAGTTTTAGTGAATTTTATCTTCTAGACTGGATAAATGAATGATAAGGATAATCACAGGATTCTGTCATCAAAGGGCAAAGAATTAACCCCTTAAATATACTGAAAACATTAAGGAAGACAATAAAAATAGAAGAATTATGTACTAAATTCTGGAAGTGAGAGAAAACATGATGTCTTGAAGGACATTGACTAATATGACTGAAATGTGGGACCTGAAATAGACATGCACAAGAGATGGGGAGTAGGTAGATGGCTTAGGCACAGGAAACCTTGCATGACATGCTGAGGAGGCTGACACCAACTGGACAGTCTGGTGATCCAATACAGAATGGTTAGCACTAAAACAGCATTGCGACATTGCCTGCTATAGGAAAGTCATGCTGCTGGGAGTATCAAAACTGGATTTTAAGGGAAACCCTGTAGGAGGCTATTCTAGTGATCTAGGTAAACGAGGACAAATTCTAAATGAAAGCAGTAGCAGTGAACATGGAGGAAAGATGATGGGAGCTAAAGAACTTTAAGCAACTGAAATCAATGCTGCTGGACAACTGACTATCACAGCAAGGAGGGGACATGCACAGAAATCAACGAATGGAAACCAAGGCTCTGACTCAAATAACTGAAAGGAGGGTGACAATTTTTTTTGAGTGAGAACAATAAATAAAATAAAATTTGAAAATAAGATCTGGCTAAGTCATGACAATGAATTTGTTTTGAAAATGATCTGTGAGATATTTGGGTGAAGAAGAAAACCAGCAAATTATTGAAGAGGAAAACCAACAACAATTTCTATTTGCCCCATTTCTCCATTAAAATCAAATCGGAGATCTTGGCAGTATATATTGAAACTTACATGTAATAGTTTAAGCCAACAGATTCCATCAGATCACCCAGGATATGCCTGAGAAGTGTTAAAAACTGACCCACAGGGAACACCAAAGTGACATACGAATAAAGGAAGAATAGTTCTTTTACAAACCAAGAAAAGTCTTCTATGAAGTAGGAGGAGATCTAGGAAAGACACGTGTGAGGCCATTAAACAAGGAGAGAGAATGGTCAATGAGTCCAAATACTACAAAGACGTCATATCAATATGCACTCAGGACAAACCACTTGTTGGTTAGCAGTTTAGCAGAGAACAGTATGGGAAGAACTCAGACTTTGGAAGGTGGCGCGGTGGTGAAGTGTGGAAGTTGAAAACACAAGGGAAAATAACATTTTAAAGAAACTAGACACTTGGCTCTGAAGTAACGGGGAAAGATAAAATGTTAGCTAACCCGGTTTGTGTAACAAAGGTTTTACGTCTATTTGGTTACCTATCTATGCAGCCTAAAATACTGGTAAATGGCTGACAAAAACTGCAGGTGTTCTGCAATGTTATGTCCAATAAAAAAATTGCAAGGATTTAATTTTTATTCTTGACTGTTAAAGATTTGCTTGCTAAACTGGAAGGAACCAGAGAATACATTCATTCTAAGGCAAGGAGGGAAAGGCTGAAGATAGAAGCAAACCCAGGAACAGTTGGAATGAGACAGTGGAGGAGTCTGGGGGGAAGTGATACCAAGCACAGAGAAAGGATCAGCCTTGACCAGAGCAGAAACCTTTCTCTCGCTCAATAGCAAAGAAGCAGGAAAACGAACAGGCTTGTGAGAAGTCATTTTCTCAAAGTATGAAGGCATTATCCATTTGACCAACATTTATCAAGTGCCTACAGATTACCAGTCACTGCGTGAGGTACTCCGTGAGTGAATTCAGATAGGGCTCCTGCTCGCAAACTGCTCAGGGTTTGCAGGAGTTGAGACAACCATTAATCAAATAAACACACACATACTATCATACAATAGTAATAAATAGTAACAGGAGGAAAGCACATTTTTTTCTGAAAAAGTGCATAAAATACGTAGTCTACACTGAGCTGCGGGGAGACTTCCCATGGGAAGACATGATTGAACTGACAGCTGAAGGGTAAATAGAGTTAACGAGGAAGTTGTGATAGGAAAGATGTTCCAGACAAGGTGTTGGCCTTTGGGACACGGTGCTTTAAAAATGCTGAGAGTTTTTGAACTTTAAATTCTGTACATCTTAAAAACTCATTTTAGCAGGTGTGTGGGTGGATAGTTGACAGCAAAGGGGTCCCTAAAATGTCATCTTCACCTGTGTGCCTTCATCTCCCACGCTACTCAAGGGAACTTGGGCATCAGTAGAGGAATAGGGTAAGTTTTAAATGGAAATTCGAGGACTCGCAAAGATTAATTTCCAACAACACAGCCTTCTGAACTGCTGAACTATTATATGGATTAGTCATACAAATTTTATACATATTAACTTTGAGGGCTATCTTCACTTATAGCTACAAAGTCACATGTAACTTAAGCTGCATTTATGGGAGAATATAAAATACATGGGTTAAAAAAATTAAAAATTGACATTATGCAAATTAATGTATTGTTTCACAGTATGTTCCATTTTTCTCCGTTGATTAAAACACCACTAAATATGAAATGATAAAGCTGCTAGAGATTTGAGGGATTGTTTTAATTTGTTGGTGTTTTTTGGAGAGCAAATATTTTCATGGGTCGCCATTCCTGCAAAACATTCCAAAATTCACGTAAGCAAGTGTATCATTATTTACCTACATGATTTTCATCAATGTAAATATATTTTCTACAGCAGAAATTCAAATCCTGGATCTGGCCCATGAAAGAGCTATTGGGAAAATTCCAATAGTTGATTTATTGTAGCCTTTGCAAAGGAGGAAAGCATATTGCTAATAAACAGCAATTAGCCACATGTTTTAGGCCAAGAGAAGACTATTACTCACTCTGGGAGTTTCAGAACTTTGAATTATCTACATCTTATTCACTCACTTTGGCAGGTTATTGTTTTTAGAAAACATTTGGCATAATGTTCATCTACACGAACACTTTTCCTTCTCTCTGTCAAAGGAAGTTTGAGACAATCCAATACTTACATTGATCTAAATAATTTTTTCCACTTATTACTGAACCCAGATATGATTCTAAATCAGGCAGTTTGGGGAAAACAACCTGATTCTGGAGACATTTTCCAATAGGTCTGAGCCAATAAGACTCAAACTTGTATTGAATTTAGGCAGCCAGGTGTAAATCTGTAGCAATAAACTTTCCCCCTCAAAATTCTATGAAGTCCACATATACGCCATATTCACTTTTTTAAAAATATATGTAGCCCAGCCGGTGTGGCTCAGTGGTTGAGTGTCAACCCATATACCAAGAGGTCAGGGGTTCGATTCCCAGTCAGGGAACATGCCCAGGTTGTGGGCCAAATCCCTAGTGGGGGACATGCAGGAGGTGGCCAATGTATGTTTTCTCTCATTGATATTTCTCTCTCTCTCTCTCTCTCTCTCTCTCTCTCTCTCTCTCTCTCCCTTCTTCTTTCTCTAAAATCAATAAAGAAAAAAATATATATGTAATTTTATAAACTTGAAACTGAATCAATAACTATACTGTTTCAAAACAGACACATATAATATATAATACACATATATATATAAAATATGTGTCTATATAATATATATAATTTGTTACAATCTCAGTACAAACCAAAACTTAGATGAGGCTGCTAAATAAATTATCACCGTTTCCAGTTAAAGAAATCTAGCTAAAAGAATTAACAGTACAGAATTGCAGTTGTCTTAAAGTAGAATAATCAGTCTTGAAAAATCGTGAGCTTTTTGTCACTGAAAGCATTCAAGTGAAAGCCAGAATCCACTAATCAGAAATATGGCGGAGGGTATCATGCATTGTTAAAGACTTGTTAAAAGTACGCCCTCTAGGGTTACTCTCAATTTTCAGTGGCTAGAATTCCAGGGAAGTAATAGATTTAAAATAGTATCTAAGAGTCATTTTCAATAATTTATATTTTTAAACAAGGTGGCATAGCATCCAGTTCGCGGCCACAGCACCAGCTAAACTTCTTGTAACACAGAAGAAATTAGTTATTTAGTGATTCATTAATTGGAATCTGAAGGAACAAGCTTGAGAAAATGGATAGAAACCAAAGAGGTCTGGGCAATGAAAACCAAGTTCAGATCCTAGGTCTCGTTTAAGGAGAATGTTTTTGGTACCATGACCATCGATCCTGCAGACCCCAGCTATCACAGAATACTTAAACCAAGGCACTCGCCAACCCTGTTGCTGGTGCACATCTTACAGGATCCTTTAAAACTCTTATAAATAAATTCTGTCCCTTCCTCATTGCATCACACAAAGAGTATAAACTTTGGTTGAAAAGTCAATCTGACAAAGCCAAAATCAGTTACTTACAGTCAAGCCACTAAGGTATATAGAGAGAAAGAAGTTATATCTCTTTAGCTAAATAGTAGGGATAAGGCAACTCCTCCAAAATGGGAAGGGAGTATGGATTCTGATAAGTCAAAATAAAGGTAAATACCTACTTCAAGTTTTTTATTGAATATTTTATTTTTTTAAATTTATCTTTATGAGAACTTTTATTTGTTAGTTTTTGTTTTTGCGAGAGAGAGGAAGGGAGAGAGAGACAGAAACATTGATGTGAGAAACATCTATCCACTGCCCTGCATGCCCACACTGGGCATTGAGCCTGTAACTTGGGCATATGCCCTGACCAGAATCAAACCAGGACCTCTCAGTCCATGGGACAATGCTCAAGCCACTAAGCCACATGAGCCAGGATTTTTATTGAATATTTCAATGTCCAGGATTTTGTGTTTTTATAATGTTGGTCTTTGATCCATGGGGCAAAAAGAATTTTATCACTTTTGTGTAATTCTACTCACAAACTTTCTTTTTGTAATTCTTTTTTTTTTTTTTTAATCCTCACCTCAGGATATTTTTCCATTTTCCTTCAGATAGAATGTGGGGGGGCGAGGGAGGGAGAGAGAGAGAGAGAGAAACACCAATGAGCATCGACTGGTTGCGTCCCACACGACCCCGACCAGGGCTGGGGACCAACCACAACTGAGGTATATGCCCTTGACCAGAATTGAACTTGCAAATTTCTGGTCCACTGCTGACACTCTAACCACTGAGCCAAATCAGCCAGGGCCAGAAACTTTCTTATTCCCCAACTCCTGAAAGTATTCCCACAAGCACTCCAGTTTCTCAGTAGAATACAGGAGGTAATGATTGTTCATCACAGCCTAGCCTATACTTTTATTTTCTCTGAATAGAACAAAGTAATCAATTATAAGGAAACAGAGACTTCTCCCCAACTCAAGGTTGCCAATTACAGGTTTCCTGGGAAATGCCAGGATTGCTTATGGCCCGTTGTTAATGATCTGAGGCCGCCCGTTCTGCTAAATGTTAACTGTGGTATGGAAATGTGATGGTGTCTGCACTGGAGTTCACTAATCAAAATAATTATACCCACTCTGCACATTTCACATCCCTTCACTCAAAAAGGATCAAGTATCATTTATATGAACCCTTTATGTAAAGCTACATCCTCAAGTGGCTCCCTCTCCTTCAAACTGGATGAGCTGGGAGTCGCTTACAGAAAGAGCATGTGTATTGGTGTGAAGGACCCTAAATTGCAGTGCTGGCACTATAGGCTCCTCCCCCTACCGTGATCCCACAGTCATAAGGAGACAACAGAGACTGGTGTGCTTGCCTGATTTGGGGAAGCCTATTGAAAAAACAGTGAGTAAAACTCAGGTCAAATTCCATTAACTCATCCCTACACAACAACCATACCCCTAATCCAATCACTCGAATAGATGTTATCCCATAAGAGGAGCAGGGCAATATTGGCAAAGATCAGAGGAGCAAGTTTCACCCATAATTTAGAGGTATTTTTTTTTGGGGGGGGGCTTTCACTCAGTGGTATTTCCTTTGTTCTCCTACCATCTTGTGATGCAAAGTACATGCTTATAAACACTGGAAGTGTCCCTTCCCCTACTACTAAGGTTATTCCTTTGATTTACATACATTGTATCTTCCTCAACAACCAACATACATCATTCCACAGATTGGACAAATATCAAATAACAAATTCTATACATTAAGCACAGGAAATATAAAGAATTGCTCTTACCCACCAGTTTAATTATGCACACAGAAGGAGGCTATAAACATATTCAAGAACAGAAAGGATAGTCAGATATGCCCGACCACTGTGGCTCAGTGGTTGAGCATCGACCCATGCATCAGGAGGTTGCCTGTTCGATTCCCAGTCAGGGCACATGCCCAGGTTGTGGGCCAAATCCCCAGTGGGAGGGCATGCAGGAGGTGACCAATCGATGTTCTCTCTCATAGATGTTTCTATCTCTCTCTTCCTCTCCATTCATCTCACTCTAAAAATCAGTAAAGAAAAAAAAAATTTTTTAAAGGAAAGTCAGATATCACTGGATAGTACCAATCAAGATTTTTTAAAATGCAGGCTAGTCACAATTTGAAAAACACTGTATAGGGGACAGTGAAAAGAGGAACGTGGCCAAAAATATTCCCAGTGTAAAATTGGAAAAGTCTAACTAGTATCTGCCTTTTAAACATCAAAAGAGACTATGTGATAAAAAAACAAAAAAAGCTGCTGTCTTAAGTTAATAGCACAAGACTTACGAAGCTCACTGTTTCAAAGACCATCTGAAAATTTCTATTATATGTATGTGTTTGTCCAGCTCCTCTAAGAAGCAGATGTCAAGCTGTGGTTAAATGTTTGAGGATTTTATGACGGGAAACACCTGTGTGAGAGAAAATGGGCAGGAGTACAAAGGCTAGGTGAGCCATCAGACCCAAGGTAAGTCTGACTCCATCAAAGCAGAGAGGGTGGAGGCACCTGAGAATCCTTTACAGTCTGAGGAGGGGTCAGCAGGACTCTCGGGGAGTCAAGGAGCCAAAGTCACTCTGCCCCAGGAATATCCTGTCTTACTATCCTTACCAAGTTCAATCATTGTGGGAATGGCCACAGAAATGGCCATGGATGTCAGAACACAGAAGCTGGGGCCTTCTTTTAAATATTTCTTCTAAAGCTTTGCCCAAACAATGAGGGTTTTCTGTGTCGTTAAAATGGATCAAAGGCAAAAAGCCTCTGAGAACTCCCTTTACATAATATAGTCATAGTGGGGCTAGCAAGGAATCTGGATAATTGCTAATAGTTGTGTCCATCTTCCTCTGTTACTGCCTGGCTCTGTAATTGGATGTGTCTCAAGACATTTATACGTCACCTATACTTTAGCTTTTACTTTCAAAAAGCACTTTATTTTTTTATAATTTTTTAAAATTGATTTTAGATAGGGAGGAAGGGAGACGGGGAGAGACAGAGACACCAATGAGAGAGAACATTGATTGGCTGCCTCCTGCACAGCCCTCCCCGCCGTACTGGAGATTAGGTCTGCAACCTGGGCATGTGTCCTGACTGGGAATCGAACTGGTGACCTCTTGGTGCATGGGTTGACGATCAACCACTAAGCCACACCAGCTGGGCTGAAAAAGCACTTTATATAGAACATGTCCAAAATTCAATAACTTCCGTTCTATTTTCAGGTAGTGGTACCAGCCTTGAACTAACATACTTTCAATCATTTTGACTTCTCCATTCTTATATTCTTTCTGAAGCTAAATGAAATGTTTTAAATTTACCCTAAATGTTAGTCAACAGATAAAGCGATATGTTTATTTTTATTATTTAAAAAGTTTCTATTTTGCCAGTTATAAAATGAATATATTGTTTAAGTAAATTAACTATATATAAAATAGAAAATTTGGCAAAGTACAAATTCAACAAATGCTATTATATTGTACCCAATATTTTAATATTTAAAATTTTTGCTCAGAGAACATGGTTATAAATGTTTAAACATCTACATAGATATACCCTATTGAATAAGAGTGTAAAAAAGGAATTAATGGATCATCTCAAATAAACAATTTTGCTAAAATGTTCTGTTGAATGAATAAAATTGATATCTCCCTGAAAAAATGTATACATTCATTTTTAAATATAATTATACAACAAATACCCTTTTATATAAATATTTGTATATATTCATATTTATTTCCATTTTGTAAATTCCTATGAGTGAATTAATAAACTGAGATTTGTTTCCAAATACATAGAAAATTCACATCATCAAGGAAATAGAAACTAAAACCAGAATGAAGCTTTTCCTCATGCCTGTCACAGTGGCAATTATCACAAAGACAAGAAATAAGTGTTAGTGAGGATGTGGAGAAAAGAGAACCACTGTGCACTGTTTATGGGGATGTGAATTGGTGCAGCCACTATGGAAAACGAGAGTTTCTTCAAAAAATTAAAAATTAAAATTACTATACGATCCAGAAATTTCACTCTTTGGGTATTTATCCAAAGGAAAATATTAACTCAAAAAGATATCTGCACCCCATGTTCACTGTAGCACTATTTACAATAACCAAGATACCACTGACGGACAAAAGGATAAAGAAAATATTATATATATATATATATATATATATATATATATATATATATATATATTTCCCCCCACACACACGTGAATAGATATTGAGGGCATGATGCTAAGTGAAACAGATAAAGACAAATACTTTATAATATCATTTATATGTGGAATGTAAAAAACAAAACAAACTCAAAAATATAGATAATAGACTGGCGGGTGCCAGAGGTGGGGTGGAGAGTGAGAGAAGTAGATGAAAGTGGTTAAAAGATATAAACTTCCTATTATACAATAAATAAGTTCTGGGGGTGCAATGTACAGCAGGTGACTATAGTTGACAACACTGTATTGTATATTTGAAAGTTGCTAAGGGAGTACATCTTAAAAATTCCCAACACAAGGAGAAAAATTGTAACTATGTATGTGATGAATGCTAACTAAATTATTGTGGTGATCATTTTACAATACATACGTATACTAAATCATGATGTTGTACACCTAAAACTAATATAATGCAATATATCAATTATATCTCAATATTAAAAAATCAAAAAGTTTTGAGAGAGTTGCACTGGCAAAAGCACTACTCTGCACACCAAGGATGTGTGACAGGAACGAAAGGGCTCAACCTCCAATGTCCTACAGGCTAAAAAGGCTGCTCAGCTAACAGGACCGCTTCTTCAAAAGTGACCAGGATGGATGGAAAAGAAGGACACCCCTGAAGGAAAAGCCAAAAGTCATAGAGAACAATAGATAGGGAATCCATTTCTAGGGAGCAGAACTGGGCCCAGGTTCATGAATAGTCCACCAAACCAGAGAGGAACTTGGAATTTGCTCAATGATTTTTCAAAATTTCTATAGACCAGAGGCTACAGTGTGTTTCTCACTCTTTTCCTTTTCATAAATAAGTTTTATCCTGTTTCTTCATTGTATACTGGGTATTTCAGGGATACATAATTTGTGTTTTTGATTATAAGTCTCTGGACCAAGAGGGGCCACATCAGACCAAGAGAGACCACACAATCATAGACTCTGAATATCATGCTGTGATGGGATGTGACTTTTGATAGTCATGGAAAGGGGAGACCATGTTTCACACATGAGAGAGATGTGAATAACTGTCCTCCATGAGGGCAGAGGATTGTAAGAGTGATTACATTAATAACTACCCCTTTTTTCTGTATGCATACTTTTGTGAAGATATTTTGTGGTTCTTTCAACTAAAGAAGTAGAGTCGATTTCCCTACCCTTTCAATGTGGGTTGCCTTTGTGACTTGTTCTGTCTAATGGAATGTGGCAGAGACCACCATGTGACTGACCTAGTCCAAACTACTTATTCACAAAACACATAAACTAAATGAATATTTATTGTTGCATGACACAGAGGTTTTGTGATTATTACATAGCATCATTGTATCAACATGTGCCCTGTTTTGCTGCTGCTTCTTTTTTCTCTCTCTTTAGTACCTATAACCTTGTAACCTCCTATACAATTGGTTATCACTGTATCTTATGCACCTCGACTGAGCAAGATAATAAAAGCTCTATATTTTGTAATTAATTTAAAGCCATTTAATTAATTGAATTAAAATAGAATGTTTGAGATATTTACGTTCTATTTTAGATACTAATGCACACATCACAATCATCCCATCAGTCAGAAAGAACTCAGCAGAAGTAGATAAACAAGCTTTAGGCATTACATCATCAGGATCCAATTCTTCAGGATCATCTGATGCAGTGATTATCTCCTTGGTATTGAACTGGTCTCTTATTTTTCAATTGGTCTTATTTTAAATACCTCAACTTTTAAGATCTCTAGATAGCTTGATGGTCTTTAGCAAATCTTTCAGTGTTGACAATAAAAACCTCAGCTTAAGTTGAAAAACTAATTCTATTAGTTCCTCTTCCTAAGATCTGTATCTAATTTGCAACCTATAATTACTGTAATTAACAAATGAGACATTTTTGTATTAATTGACTCTCAAATAATCATAAATTGAGTAAAATCAATACCAATTTACATTTGCTTGGATTGTATACCTTCCTGCTTTTCTCTATGACTCACATAAACTATCATCATTGCTTGTGTTTGTTGTGTTTTCAACAGCCTCGTAGACACTATGTAGAACATAAAATAGTAGAACAATAAACCAGATAAGAGCAACAGCATTTATTTTCCACACTCCATTAGTGCCCTAGAAATAATTCGCGCATGTTATTGGAATTTGAAACCAAGTTAATTAACAAAAATATCCCAAAGTTACACTGCTCTCTGTTGATCTGCAACTGATTGTTATCTGCAAATAAACACATACAAACCAAGGGCAATTCACAATAAATCTAAGTAGACAGGTACAAGTAAATTGGACTATGAAAGTGGCATGTCTCTTTGCTTAAATGTCTTTCACATATCCCAGAGAGATGTGCTTGGGTTTAATAGAATTGGATGTGCCATTTCCTTACAGTTTAATGTGTGAATAACTACAATTAAATATGATTCTACTATCCCAGCTAAACAAATTCATTAATTAAGCTATTAGAATTTGTGGGTCATAGGAATTAGAATACATCTGGTAATGTTCGTTTTCCATCTGGCTAAGTAAGTATTTTCAAATGGTCCTGCTAACCATTTTCAAATGGTCTTGGTAAGGTGAGACTGGAAATGTTGACACAGTTTAAACTTTGAAATGGGTGACCCAGCAGTGGCCACTGTCACCACCTCTGCCTCCTGGTTTGTTTTTGTTCGGTTTTCTTATTGCCGTTTCTTCTGTGCCTCAGCAGTGTTATGGACTAAACAGGGCCCCCTCAAAAATTCATGTTGAAATCTAACCCTTACTACTTCACAATGTGACTATTTTAGAAACAGAAGTTTTAAAGGGGTTAAGTTAAAATGTGTTCATATGGGTAGGCCTTAGTTCAATATGACCAGTGTCTTTATAACAAGAGGAGATTAGGACACAGATACACACAAAGGAAAACAATATGAAGACACAGGGAGAACATGGCCGGGTACGAGCTAAAGGAAGAGACCTCAGAAGAAACCATCCATGCTGACACCCTGATCTCAGACTTCTGACTTCTAGAATTGTGAGAAATAAACATCTGATGTTTAAACCACCATGTCTGTGGTACTTTATTATGGCGGCTCCAGAAAGCTAATGTAAGCAGCTGCAACATATTTTTCCATGACAGTCCTTGAAAATCTTAAAACAAATTTCTGGCCTTCAGGGAAGCAGACTTGGTTCATATTTACATATCCGAGCAGCACAAGTCATACACTGCTTTTGTTTTGACAAAAACTACCTTAAAACATATCACTGATGAGGATTCAAAGGATAAGGCAAAAGTCCTTGGTTACTTATCCAGCAGCCATTCCTTCTACCTCCTTTACTTATGGAATGCAATGGTTCTCAGAGCAGCAGTGTGACTCTGTTGTCGCTGGGGAAGGGCATCTATCTGCTCCAGGTCTGACAGGTGACATCAAAGGGAAAATCTAGTAGGTGGATTTTACAGGCAGTCTATTTTTTCCTGGTATAAACAGAATAGCCTCAGCTGGCAGACACGTTTTGTTTTTCACTTTTCCCTCTTTCTTCCTGCCTCCACTATAAGCACAATGCTTGGAAGCAGAGAAGCCATTTTGAAACCATGAAAACAATAAATGCCATATGAAAAGGATAACAGGTCAGAAATTTTAAAGAATCTTGAATCTTCCTTGAGCAGCTCTACCAATTTTAAACTAACTGCCTCCATACTTCTCATGATGTGAGAAAAACAAGCCTGTTTGGTTGAGCTATGGCACTCCGGTTTCTGTTATATGTTCTCAAACATACTTTAAACTGATAAAAGGTCTGACTAGACAAGACCACTGTAATGGATCTTAGAGGACAAATTATGATTAGCTATGTTGGTTAAAGCATTAAACTACTGGTGTTTAGTATTGAATTGAATCTGCATAACACATGGTTAGCTATGCTGAGACATGCTGTACAATACAGCAACTATGAATTCAAGTCTCACTTATTATTTTCACAATGGATTAAGTGTAAGATATATGTTCAATGAATATTTACAAATTGGTAAATGTGGAAGTCATTGTATGGGCAGGGCTGTAGCAGCAGCATCCTCATTAAAGGCAAACCACAATGGCATAGATTCTGGTGCCAATGCCATTCTATTCAGAATTGCATGGACAGTGGAATTTAGAAAGGATAGGCAAGTCTAATACAACTTAATTGAGATATCACATTTTATGCTTTCAAATAACATTCATTTGCTAATGTAAAAATTTAAATTCCTACAAGTTACAGTAAATTTCGATTCAGTTCTAATTTTAGCATTGTGGAATACTGAATATATGTGTGCCCATTTATTTAAAAAGATAAACCGCATGTGGCGCTAGGTATGTACTGCATGTGTCATATCCTCACACACATCTAAGGAGAGGGAGGGAAATGCATTGGAGGAAAAAGAACAGAAAAATATGCCTCTCTGGGTATAACACATTTGACATATTTTAATTTAGTCTGTGTGTTTTACATAATTATAATACAAACTTAAATTTTAAAGAGTCAAGTACTAAATATCTGAAACAAAATAAATCATAAAAACTAAACTTAGTATTCACTTAGTTATTACCACATAGAGAGAAAAATTCCAGGTAACTATGAAACAGTATTTTAACTAAATACAGTGAAGGACAAAAATAACTGAAAATTAAAATCTAAAATTGTTTAGTAAATACAATGTTGGTGATGATATTATTATTATTCTGAATCTGTTCTGCCTGTATTGTGGAATAAAGTAAGAGAATAACTACTTTACCAACATTGAAATACAAATAAGATAAACAGGTAAGATCAAAGGGGTTCAGAAAAAGTCCTATAGTCCTATGGTCGAATTATCGTTTAATTTCATGGGTTAGTTGAATTCGTTATTAACATTAAGTAATGATACGAGTATACTCAGGATGTCAGTGGTTAACCCGAGAGAGCATCTGTGGTGGCTGGACCGACAGGAGAGCCCTTTCAGAAGTGGCACTTGAACTGAAAATAGAATGTGTTGTGGACTGAATGTTTATGTCCCTGCACCCAACTCATATGAACTGTACTCCCTTATCCAATGGTAACAGGACCTGAGGCCTTTGGGAGGTAATTAGGATTAGAGGAGGTCATGAGGGTGGAGCTCTCATGAATGGGATTAGTGCCCTCAAAGGGTCATGAGAGAGCTTGCTTCCTCTCTGCTCTCCACCTGGTGATGATACAACAAATTGGGAGTCTGTGACTCAGAAGAGGGCTCTCATCAGAACTCGACTATGCTGTCTCCTCGACTTCAGTCTTCCAGCCTCCTGAACTGTGAGACACAATCTTTTATTGTTAATAAGTTTATGGTAGTTTGTTGTAGTACGGTGAACAGCCTAAGGCAGAATGACATGGAGCTATGTGGATAAGACTGGCATAGTGCCCAGCAGGTTAGAGCAGCAGGTACAGAGGCCCTAAGGCAGTATAAAGGTCTATACATTCGAGGAAGAGAAAGAAGTTCACCGTGGCCAGAAAGAGCAGTGTGGAGACGACATTTATATACAGATTATTTCAAGATGTAGAAGAGATTTTTTTCAAAGTAGGGGAGTGACCTAATCTTACTTTGTTTTTAGGAAATAATTGAAGAACTTAGAGTAAGAACCAAAATCACTTACGATTTCCTTCAAGTTTACCAAAACTCAATATGTAGTCTTGGTGTCTGGGTTCCTTCACTTAGCATAATGTTTAGAAATGTATCCGTGTGTCAGTAGTCCATTTGTTTTCATTACTTTATTTGTTTTCATATATATGGTTTAGTGAAAAATCCACCTAGAACTTTTGACTCCCAAAAAACTTAGTTGTTCCAGGACTCCCATGCATAACCAAATCCACAGATGCTCAATCGCCCTGTATAAAATGGCATAGACCAGAGCACACTCTCAGCCTTCTGCATCCATGCACTCTCAATCTCAGATCAAAAACAGTACAGGTTTTTACTGAAAAAATTAACAGTACACATATAAATGGACCCACAACAGTTCAAACCTTTGTTGTACAATGGTCATATATATATCATCTGACGACTGCAGAGCTCAGTATCCCAGCACCAGGCCAACTCCCACATCCTTAGGTGGCTCCAGGCAGACTTCCATGAACCCAGGCCACTGACCCGCCCCAGTACTGGGAGCTCCCACAGCCCTTGAGGCTCCAATGTCACCAGACTCAGAAGACTCTTGTGCACCCAGACTATCAGAACACCCTGGCACAGTTGACTCGCATGACTTCCATGGAAGGCCCCAATCAAACCCAAGAACCCAAACTTCTGTGCCTGCCCAGAACCAGGCCAACTACCACAGACCCACGCTCCCAGGCTACTCCAGCACCAGGCCAGACCCATAGCCCCAACCACGAGGCTGGCACCCACAAACCCAGGTTCTTGGCCCACCACAGTGCCATAGTGAGCCTCACAAATATAACTGTCAAGCAGCCCCAAGTCCCCAGCTTCCAAGAGTTCAGCAAACTCAACTCCTGGCCTGTTCCAGTACCAGACCAGCTCTCACAATCGCAGACAATGGCCCACCCCAATGGTCCAGGACCTAGCTGGCTCCTGTGGGCCTCAAATCCAGGTCCTCTGAAACAGACCCAGGACCCAGGCCTATCACCAACGATTCAAGTTCCAGACAGGCCAATCCCAGGTGAATCCAGACACCAGACCACCCTCACCACTCATATTCAACATAGTACTGGAAGTTCTAGACAGAGCAATTATACAAGAAAAAAATAAAAGCATCTAAATCAGAAAGAACGAAAGAAGCAAAAATGTCTCAGTTTGAAGATGATAGGACCTTATAACAGAAAACCCTAAAGACAACCAAAAATATATTAGACCCAATTAACAAGTTCATTCAAGTTCAGGATATAAAATTGACATCAGGGAGTAGGATACAAAATCAAACATGAATAGCATTTCTATACACTAACAATTAACTACTTGAAAAAGAAATAAATAATACAATCGCATTTACAGTAGCATCAAAAACTATAAAAAACTTTGGAATAAATGTAACCAAAGAGGTAAAAGATATGAAAATTAAGACACTGCCCTGGCCGGTTTGGCTCATTGGTAGAGCGTCGGTCTGCGGTCCAGGGAGGCCCAGGTTTGGTTCCCACTAAGGGCATGTACCTCGGTTGCAGTTTGTCCCTGGCCCTGGTTGGGTTGTGCGGGTGGCAATCACTCAATGTGTCCCTTTCATGTCGATGTTTCTCTCTCTCTCTCCCTCCCCACTCTATCTGAACAAAAAATGGGAAAATGTCCTCAGGTGAGGATTAAAAAAAAAAAAAATTAAGACACTGATGTAAGAAATTGAAGAAGACATAAATCAATGAAAAGATATTCCCTGTACACAGCTCTAGTTCATTTATTTTCACTGATGTATCCAATTGTATGTTTCCTTTAAACTCTTATCACTGTTTGGAAGCGTTGTCACAATAATTGTTAACAATGATTAAACACAATGTCTCAGGCAATATAAAATTTTTTTCATAATATTTTATTGGATTTCTAAAATGTTGATAAACATTTGCTTGAGAAATTTTAAAATTTGAAAAAAGGTCAAGGAATATTTAAAAACCCATACATCTACCACCTAGAATGGACAATTGATTACCATTGATACATGCTTATATTTTAAATAAAAATAATAATAAAGTGAAGAGCCCTTTATCCATCACCTCTTTCCCTTCCAACCCAGTCATATGCACCACTGCTCGCAAGAATTTAAAGTACTTATTCTCAACTAATTTTATAAACGTTTACATACATGAAGACAGGGTGGGGCAAAAGTAGGTTTACAGTTGCTCGTATGGAAGATAATACAGTAATTAATAAATAGCAATACAAGAATAAACTCTGTATTTTGCATACTCACAACTGTAAACCAACTTTTGCCCCATCCATATTCTATATAGTTGTGTGGGTATGTTTTAACAATTTATATAAATAGTATTATATCTCATTATTATTCTATAGTTGTTTTTATCACAAAACCTTACATTTTCATCCTTCCCATCGGAAATATATTTATTTATTTTAAATATTGTATAATATTCTAATTTTTAACATAATATTCTATTTTTCCACTGATAGACATTCAGTCCTCTATTATAAATAATGACTTAACATTTTGTAATTTTTCTTCTGTTCATATTCACTAAAGAATACTCTACAGTTTATATACCTCAACATGAACTTGCTCAACTTTAGTATTTGCACATCACTAGATTTATTAAGTAATGCCAAAGAGCTCTCCAGACTGATTGGTAAGTTAACATACTCAGCAGCATATAGAATATCCATTTCTCACCAACAATGAATTGTTATACTAGATTTTTCTATTTTTCAAATATGTCTTCTGGTGATTACAAATAAAGTTAAGAATATTTTCACATATTTATTAAACATCCTGGTTTCTTATTCTGCAAATTATTGGACAATTTTTTCATTAGGTTACTCTTCCTTTTTGAGTTATAGAACTTCTACTTGTATTTTTCATTTTGGGGAATCTAGCCACTTTTATTGTTTTCTGGTTTTTGTTCATATATTTTATCTTTTTCTTCAAAAAGACCCTTCATCATTTCATATAATAACGGTTTGGTGGTGATGAACTCCTTTAACTTTTTCTTGTCTGGGAAACTCTTTATATGGCCATCGATTCTAAATGACAGCTTTGCAGG
This sequence comes from Molossus molossus, assembly GCF_014108415.1. NCBI lineage: Eukaryota > Metazoa > Chordata > Mammalia > Chiroptera > Molossidae > Molossus > Molossus molossus. Next base: position 40,686,069 of record NW_023425350.1, read on the forward strand.
ATAGATTAATCTTGGTTGTAGGTTCTTGCTTTTCATCACTCTGAATATTTCTTGCCACTCCCTTCTGGCCTGCAAAGTTTCTTTTGAGAAATCAGCTGACAGCCTTATGGGAACTCCCTTGTAGGTAACCAACTGCTCTTCTCTTGCTGCTTTTAAGATTCTCTCTTTGTCTTGAACCTTTTGCATTTTGATGATGATGTGTCTTGGTGTCGGCCTCTTGGGGTTCATCTTGTTTGGGACTCTTTGTGCTTCCTGGATTTGTATGTCTGTTTCCTTCACCAAGTTAGGAAAGTTTTCTGCCATTATTGTTTCAAACAGGTTTTTCGATTTCTTGTTCTCACTCTTCTCCTTCTGGCACCCCCAAGATGCGAATGTTGGCACGCTTAAAGTTGTCCCAGAGGCTCCTTACACTATCCTCATTTTTTTGGATTCTTTTTTCTTTTTGCTGTTCTGATTGGGTGTTTTTTGCTTCCTTATATTCCAAATCGATAGTTTGCTTCTTAGATTTACGTACTCTATTATTGAAGCTGTGTAAATTATTCTTTATTTCAGTTAATGTCTCCTTCAATTCTGACTGTGCATCCATCATTTCTGACTGGTCCTTTTTTTTTTTTTTTTTTTTTTTTTTTTTTTTTTTTTTTATCCTCACCCGAGGATATTTTTCCATTTTTTTTTTTTTTTGTACAGATAGAGTGGGAGGGAGAGAGAGGAAGAGAGAGAGAGAGAGAGAAACATCGACGTGAAGGGACACAACGAGTGGCTGCCACCCACACGACCAACCAGGGCCGGGGACAAACTGCAACCGAAGTACGTGCCCTTAGCGGGAACCGAACCCGGGTCTCTCCGGACCGCAGGCCGACGCTCTAACCGCTGAGCCAAACCGGCCAGGGCCTGACTGGTCCTTTTTTATGCTCTTGAGGCCCTCACTAAGTTCACTGAGGTTCTCACTAAGTTCATTGAGCATCCTTATAAGCAGTATTTTGAACTCAGCATCTGTTAGGTTGCCCATCTCCATTTTGCTTAGTTCTTTTCTTGGGGTTTTGTTCTGTTCTTTCATTTGGGACCTGTTTCTTTGTCTCCTCATTTTGGCTGCCTCCCTGTGTTTGTTTCTATGTATTACTTAACGAGAGGTATGGGGCTAGCTGAGACCAGATGCTGCTCGTTTGAAAGAATTTAGGAAAAACCTAAAGCAGGATCCAAGACAGGTCAATCCTATGGTTAAGCAAGTGGCAACAGCTTGGGTGGGCCTGAAAGTTGGGTGGGGCGGGGTGGGGCGGGGCCTCAGGGAGTTACCAGGGTGGGGCTACCAGTGTGAGCCAGGTTGCTGGAGTCCCAGATATGGCGGCTGTCTGGTGCCCCAGGGAAGGGCTCACCAAAGGAACAAAGGCCTCTGACAGCACGTTTGTCCTGGAGGAAGCCCCCTCTCCAGCCCTCGCTCCAGTGCCAAACAGCTCAGTTCTTCCCTGTATGTCTTTGGTGCCACCCAAGCTGCCTCCCCTTCAAGCTTAGAGGGAGAGTGTCCGATAAGTCCGTGCGTGGGCCCTTTAAGGAGCTGCCTGGGGCTCCAGCCACATCAGCTTCCCTGAGCCTCAGTTCCCGATGGTTTTTCCAGCCAGATGTTATGGGGATTCTCTTCCTGGCACTGGAACCCTGAGCGGGGCACCTGGTGTGGGACGGGGACCCCTCAGTCCTCAGGAAGGACCTTCCCAGCCGAGGTATCCCCCTGATTTTTATCCGCCACACGTGGGCGTGGCACCAACCCATCTTGCCACTGGCCCTTGCGCCTCTGCCCCTCTGCGCCTCCTATCAGTCTGGATGTGGCTCCTTCTTTAATTCCGTAGTTGTAGGACTTCCATTCAGCTTGATTTCAGGCGATTTTGAATGATGGTTGTTCTGTAGTTTAGTTGTAACTTTGATGTAGTTGTGGGAGGACACAATACTGCGTTTACCTACGCCGCCATCTTGACCGGAAGTCTGTTTTTTGTTTTTTTAACATAACTAATTGCTTTCGTTATTTTACCTTAAATTGACAATATTTTCAATTGTTAATTTATTATATATTGCAATATTACTGATATTTATATTAACTGTGTGTCAAGTACGACTGATCTGTTACAACAGCTTATCTATACATTTTTCTGAATCATATATGTAGATAAACTTATCATATGCAAAATAAAGGATAGTGCCTTCTGTTTATCTTAAATACTTAAAACTTTTACAGGTTTTTCCTGTTTTTGGCTAGGAATTTTCTCTTATTTTTTATTCAATGAATTTATCACAATGTATGTATGAGGGGATTTCTTTTTATCTATCCTTATATAGACTTGGAAGATTTATGGTTATTAAATTTTTAATTCTGCAAATATTTCAGTGATTATGTTATCAAATATTAATTTTTGCATTTTTCTTCTATAAATCATAATCACTCTGTGTTTGAGACTCTGAATATAAGTTTATCTTTCCATACTGCCCTACATTTTTAAAAAATCACTGTCAACCGTCAAGAAGTTCTGCACAATTTCCTCAGAAATACATTCCAATGTACTAAACATTTTTTATTCTTGAGCATATATCAAGTATATAGATTTTTATATTTTATTTTAATAAAATTTCTCATTATAATGATAACTTTCATATCTATCTGTCATTGTTCCATGTCCTCTTTTTATCTCTCATGTTTTAGACATTTTATAATAGAAGTTATTCTTTTTATTTCACCTCTTGAGGAAACCTAATGTTTGTTTTACTCTTCAATAGTATATGTTTGTTTACCCTTTGTGTATGTGTGGTAAGATCACTTAAGATGAAGTGATCTTTTTGTTTGGCTCTTTGGATCTATATCCAATATTTGTTTGGATCTACCCTTGTTGCAAATTTCAAGTATACAATACTGCATTGTAAACTGTAGTTACCATGATGTACATTAGACATCCAGAACTCATTCATCTTGACCCACTCAATCTTTGTACCCTTTAACCAACATCGCCCCTGGCCACCACCATTCTACTCTCTGCTTCTAAGAGTTGATTATTTTAAATTCTAAATATAGGCACAGTATTTGTCTTTCTGAGGCTCTCAGCTTAATGTTCTCTGAGTTTATCAATGTTGTCTCAAATGGTGGCATTTTCTTCTTTTTTAGGCTAAATAATGTGATGTGTATATATACATAATCTTATTTTCTTTATCCATTGACAGACATTTAGGTTTTTTCCATATCTTTGCTACTGTGAATAATGTTGTAATGAACATAAAAGTGAAGATAAAACATATTTATTTTTAAGAAAAGTTTATTTCACGTCCATAATAGTAATTCCAGTACTCACATTGTAGAGTTTATTTGGCTGTTATTCTACTGATAGATTTTTAATATGTTTTGGAATTGGGGTTTATAGATATTTCTGTGTGTGTGTGTGTGCATACATGCACACATGTGTATACTAACTCTCTCTAGTGTTTGTGCAACTGCTACCAGCCAAACATATTTTGTACTCCAGAGAGGAGTTACACATTAAAAGCATCTGCACCATAACATATTGGGGATGTCATTAATCATCAAGCCAGCTGGCAACTTAATCATGTGATTGTACCTAGATTGTCTTCTCAGAAACATGATGAAGTCCCAGTTAATGTTCTGCTATGAACAATTTATTCTCTCTTACCTTCAGTAACCCAATTCTTGGCCTGTTTTCTTTCCAAAACCTAGTACGCTGGTGACTTTAGTGCTACTTATCATTTTCAGTTTCTGTATCATGGAGACATTTAAGTTACTTTTGAGCATGATTACACCTTTTAGATTTCCGCATTCTATATGTAACCTATATGTCAAATGAGCAGAGGGGGTACCTCAGAGAGTTTATAATGCCATGTGACAAAAAATCTTATTCTAATTTTTTCATTCAACAATATGTCATGTCTGCCCCTTCATTTTACTCACACTTCTCATATGTTTAATAGATGCATAGTGCATCATCTTTAGTGGCTGCAGTGTAATACCAAAGTGTGGATATGCCATTGTTATTTAAGAGAGTTTATACAATGAATATTTAGACTTTTTGACATTGTTTTATAATGCAGATAATATTACAATTAACATGTGTGAACATACATTTTTGCCTTCCTGTCAGATTCTAATCCTAGGAAAAATTTCCTTTATTGGAAGTCCTGGGTTACTAGAGAACTAGTATATAAATGTTTCCAGGGATAAATAAGGCAACTCTGAACATTTGTTTTATATGTGGCCACAAGCTAAACCCAGTTAGATAACTTCTGTTTCTATGACTTCTATAAGCAATGAGCACAGTCCTAATCCCCCAATACTTCTCTTCCATCTATACAGCTCACCACAAAGCCCCATGACTCCATTGGAATCACATGGGGTTGGATGAGACAAGGAAGGACAAAGCAATAGTAATTTAAACAACATAGTTGTTGGTTTTTTCCTTCACTCACATAAAAATTATTCCATCACTGACATAATGGTTCTACCCCATGAAGTTTTCAGACTCAGTCTTTTTCCTTCTCACTATTTTACCATCCCTAAGATTTGGCCCTTGACCTCACAAACGTTTATGATTGTTAAAAATCCAGCCACCTGCCTCATGGCTCAGGAAGCAGAACAGGGAATAGAATAAGCATCAATGGGCACAAACTAACTCTTAGAGGATGTCTTAGAAACCCACATGAAACATTTCTGTTTATATATTATTTGGCAGAAATGCATATGGCTAATTTTATAGAAGACTGAGAAATGTAGTTTTTCATCGGCTTGGCAAATGCCTAGCTAAAAACTGGAGGTTGTATTCCTAAGGAAGAATAGATATTAGGTTACACAGATATTAGGTTCTTCTTTTTCATATGTCCAACCCAAAATCTGAGTACATAAGCTTTCATCAGAATGAAACAGTTTCTCAGTCTAGGGTTCTTTATTGGTTTGGGACTTCTCCAAAGGGTTTCATGTCAGAGAGAAGCTACTGGTAGATAAATGAGTGTCCAAAATAGTTTCTCTGTAATGTCTTTCTTAGTTTCTTATCAATATTTTAGAGATGAGGGACACTGACCTGTTTGAGTAATGTCTTTGAATTACAGTAGTTCCCTCTTATCCATAAGGGATAGGTTCCAGGACTCCCGTAAATGCCTGAAACCAAGGATAGTACCAAACCCTAGATATACTTTTATTTTTCCCTACACATATATACACTTAACAGCTTCTCTTTGGCATATCTTAATTGCCAGCATCACACCGCTGGTGCTTTGTGACCATTATTAAGTAAAAGAAGTGTTACTTGAGCACAAGGCCAGCACTACTGCAACAGTCAATCCAATAACCCAGACAGTTTCTAAGTGACTAACGGGAGGGTAGTGTATGCAGCATGGATTCGCTGGACAAAGGAATGATAAAAGGAAGAGGGAAATGAACCTGCAGGATCATATTTATAGCTCAGAGACCCTCTTTCTTTGGTGCCCAAGCAGTACATTGTGGTAAGGGAGTCCAGTGGCAGAGAAGAAAGGAGAAACAGAAAGCATGTCCTAATGAGCAGCCCATCATAAAGAGGTGTAATAGGGGCAAAGAGTGAGAAAAGACATACAGCACAGTCAAGATAAAGATGGAACAGGAGTAGAATTCAAAGAAATAAACAGCCCGGTTGGTGTGGCTCAGTGGCTGAGCATTGACCCATGCACCAAGAGGTCGCCAGTTCAATTCCCAGTCAGGGTACATGCCCAGGTTGTAGGCCAAATCCCCACTGGGGGGGCATGCAGGAGGCAGCCAATTGATGTTCTCTCTCATTGATGTTTCTATCTCTCTCTTCTCTCTCTAAAATCAATAAAGGAAAGAAAATTTAAAAAAGAGAAATAAAACAAGTAAGGAGTCAAGGAAATCTGAAAGGAAAGTGAGTCTTGACCATGATTTCTAGAGGGACAGGACAAGGGTGACGAGGTACCCTGGGGGTCAGCCTGCACATATTTAGTCAGTTACAATAACAGAAAATTGCTTCCTCATTACAAGGCTGGGAATGATGTTGATCATCTTTTTTCTCCATTTCAGATAACGGCGCAGAAGTTATAATTGGTTTGAGGAAGCATGGGCAGAACAGTTCAGACCCTTGCTCAACGGGAAAACCCTAGAGGCATGTGCCAAGCTGGATAATAATGACAGTGACTATGAAATCACGCAGCCAGCCTTTTAGAGGAGATGGGGTCGACCCCAGAGACCAGGCAGGTTATGTCTAGGTCTCTAAGGAAAAGAGTAGGAACTCCTTTCCTGAATTGGCTGTAAAAATGACAAGTTTATTTAACAGGTATGGAGAAGGTGATAAGAGATACATATCTATATATAGTGGGATATTTTTAAAGATAAAATTATTTTTTCAGAGGAGATTAGGAAAAATGACTCCTGGGTTATTGACATTGTATTTAATGGGAATTTCACTAGTTTGATATAAATATTTTATTTTCTGGTCTATTTTTATTGTATGAACCAAGAATCAAAATGGGGCTTCTTTTCTTTCTTCAAATGTCTAAAATGTTTAGGTACAAACATAGACAAGTGAAGGTCTATAGCATAAAACCCAATATCTTTGGTATTTGTGAGTTATCCAGTTGCTATTAAGAGTTTATCAATAGACTAATATTATAAAAATCTTTGCATCATAAAGAAACAACTTCATGATGAGAGAAACCTTTTTGCTTTATGATGATTTATATAAATTGCTTAAGTCACAAATTATTTATATGAAGTGCTTCAAGTGTTTTACAAAGGAAACTCCAGACACTCATGTATATAAGATTTTGATAGACATTTTATTTACACTCAGAATTGTGGACCTAGATTAGTGATCTTACGGAAGCTGGCTTGATCCCAACAAGTTGTCTTGCCAGATCGTGCTAACAGTTGAAACATCCGGAAAAGAGTCACAAGGAAAATATTTCACCTTTTAAAGGTGATAATATAATCCATATGTCTTTAAGTTATGTAACACCTTTGCTCTAAAGATAAAACTCAGCACTGAATCCCCAGGGTCATGTGTGCTTGTCTGCACTGTACATGGCTACATATCATTTTTCTTCTTAACAGCATAGACTAGCCATTGTAGGTCCCAGATGCTTAACACTGAGGCTATTGGACTTGGAAGATCTCTACAGAACTCAGTAAAAAATAAAATTATATGCAGAAATCTGTTAGGGTCCCTAAACATTTGGGAAATAATAGAACTTCAGTTTATGTGGCTTTCTAGTAAACTTAAAATTATAGACATCTGACCTGTCAATTAATGCTCACTTTCTCAGGAGACATCCTAAACTAGAGAGACTGTCTCCTTGCCCTTCCTTTCTATATCCAGAAGATTTTATTGCTTAAAAAAAAAAGAGAGAGAGAGTACTGATTTGGTACAATCTAACTTGTTTATTTATAAATTCTCACATGAATACCTAGGACTCTGAAGTGATTTGGATTTCAACAGCTTTGCCTCTTTGGGAATACCAAAATTATTCCAGGTAATTTGGTGGAGTACAGACACTTTTCAAAATATCCCTCTTTGATAAAAGTAAGAGCTTAGTGAATTCCATTGTTCCTCTTCACAAGCACGTACCGAAGGCCTACTCTGGCTGTACACGTCATTGGAGTCTACATACTCTAGGCATAGGACATGTTTCTTTTCTGGGTGGGATTTGTAATCAGCCACAGATGAGAATGTGAGCAAAGGCAGATAACAAGGACAAACAGCATTTGTGAAGGATCCAATAAGATATGCAGGAACCCATAGGAAAATGAGAACCAAGAATGGAGCTGGGATTCACAAAGATCTCAGCGAGAGTCTCGAATTCAACTTGAGTCTTACAGCAAAGTAGGGCTTTGACAGAGAGTTGATAAGAAAGGAGGCCATTTCAAGAAGACCTGAGCTGAGCAGGAGAATGACTCTACCAGCCGTAGTTAAGGAATGGTGAAGAGTTAGTTATTCTTGAGATGGTCCATAGGGCAATGTTCTTGGGATCTGAGAACACTTATAGAAAATAATATATCTCTTGAGGTGCTTCAAATATTGTTGAAAGAAGGGATGCCACCTGTGTTTATGGGCTAGGAAGACTGAAGCTGCCTCTGAAGGAGCCGTAGTACACTGTGCCCACCGCTGAGGTGAGGCCAGATACTTTAAAGCAGGCAGAAAAGCTGGCTAAAAGGTGGCCAAACCTGAAGGAAAGGGGCAGAAAGATTATGAGAATAAGGAAGAGGACACCAATCAGACTGATCTTTAAGAAGGTTTCCCACCATAGATATACAAATAAGTAGGCTGCATCTTGAAGGAGGTCATTAGCTTTCTTTGACGTGGCAGTTCACACAGAAAATACTAGGTTTACACCCAACGAACTCCATGTTATAAAAATGTGGTTTTATAACACTATAATACCTTATTTCTGGTCAAAGCAATGCTAATTGTGAAAAATAAAGCAGTCAAGTATCTGCTTAATTCAATAATACCAACTTGATATTATTGAAGCTCAATTTTATTTTTTTATTCTTGTTTTATCAATGTACTTTTGAGCACAAAAAATGAATGTAGTGACGTCTAAATCATAACATTTAAGTCCATTGGATAAGAAAAAGTCAGCAGTATACGTTCAATGAGTTTGATTTTACTTAGGAAATCATCTCACCTTATGGAATCGTAATTACCAATAGATTAATTCTTAGGAGAGGAACATGACACACGAGAGAAAGATATTTCCAAACAAACCCTCTGGCAGTTATTTTGTCTGTTTGAGTCATCATCTTACTCAGGAGCTAGCACAGAAACTATTGAGGCCGAAGGCAATAATATGTCCTGTCTATGAGAATAAGGTTGCATTCAAATGAGGCAGGATATACTTGACTTGAAATTAAAGTGGATTTGAATTCAAACTTTTAAGAATGAATTGTTCGGCTCCTTGTGCACTCACTGGAGAACCAAAAAGTCTGTCACAGAAACAAGTATGAAAGTAAATAAATGTTCCTGTGACTTAACAAGATTGTGTTCTTGGCAATACCTGCTCGATACAGAATTAACACTGAAAAGCTTGCAAATAATGGCCAAGTCTAATTAGTATATCAACATAAAACATGAATAAGTTTAATTTTTAACCCATTTAAACACTTTTTAAAAGTTATTCATGACTGCCCTGGCCGGTTCGGCTCAGCGGTTAGAGCGTCCGCCTGCGGTCCGGAGAGACCCGGGTTCGGTTCCCGCTAAGGGCACGTACTTCGGTTGCAGTTTGTCCCCGGCCCTGGTTGGTCGTGCGGGTGGCAGCCACTCGATGTGTCCCTTTCACATCGATGTTTCCCTCTCTCTCTTCCTCTCTCTCCCTCCTACTCTGTCTGTGCAAAGGATGGAAAAATGTCCTCCGATGAGGATAAAAAAAAAAAAAAGTTATTCATGCCCTGGCCAGTTTGGCTCAGTGGTTAGAGCGTCGGCCTGCGGTCTGGAGAGACCCGGGTTTGGTTCCCGCTAAGGGCATGTACCTTGGCTGCAGTTTGTCCCCGGCCCTCATTGGTTCGTGTGGGTGGCGGCCACTTGATGTGTCCCTTTCACGTCGATGTTTCTCTCTCTTCCTCTCTCTCCTTCCCGCTCTATCTGAGTAAAAAATGGAAAAATGTCCTCGGGTGAGGATAAAAAAAAAAAAAAAAAGTTATTCATGACCATTTAAACCTACAAAGCATAGTGTCACCTGCTTTTTTTTTTTTTATCCTCACCCGAGGACATTTTTCCATTTTTTGTTCAGGTAGAGTGGGAGGGTGAGAGAGGAACAGAGAGAGAGAGAAACATCGATGTGAAAGGGATACATCGAGTGGCTGCCACCCGCACAACCGACCAGGGCCGGGGACAAACTGCAACCGAGGTACGTGCCCTTAGCGGGAACCGAACCCGGATCTCTCAGGACCGCAGGCTGACGCTCTAACCGCTGAACCAAACCGGGGCACCTGCTTTTAATAATGCAAGTTGATATGAAAGATAGCCAATTACTAAAATCTGTGTGATTAGCAGAGATGCTAGCAGGGTTAGGTTTGGCTCCTAGAACCCTTTTCAAATTGCTGTAGCTGTTGTTTGCTACAAATTATCCCTGAGCAGTCTCAACCAGCTTCTCCCTTTCTTGTGCAAATCACCCCAGAACCCTCAACTTTATTTCTTCTTTTGTAGGTGATTCAAGTCTTGTCCATTCTTGGTATCAATCTCAATCCTCACCTCCTCGATGAAACTTTTCAGGATACTCCACCCTGCAAGGAGTTACAACAGACTGCAAGCTGGCTCTTCATGAGGTGTGCTGACTCCTTTCCCAGAGCGAGGTGGGAACCTTTCCCAGTTCATCCTACTTCCTCTGTACCATTAATTTTGCAATTAGTTTTCTTTAACATCCCACATACTACTTTAGCTTTTCATTTATTGATTCATCTGAAAAATAAATAAATGTGGCACCATCTACATGCCCAATGATTTAAAACAGGAATTAGAAATAATCCTATTTTGTAATATTAATTGCTATTTTGAGTAAAATAATATAACCCAAACATTTTTAAAAGTAAAATCACTTAAGCTAATTTTATTTGTATTACAGTACTCTTAATTCCTTTCTCACCAGAGAAAATGAAACATACTAGGTTTTTAATCTTTGTTTTTATTTATGAAATGTGAACCATAGCCCTGGACGGTTGTGCTCAGTGGTTAGAGTGTCGGCCTGTGGACCAGAGAGTCCTGGGTTCGGTTCCTGCTAAGGGCACGTACCTCAGTTGCAGTTTGTCCCCAGCCCTGGTTGGGGTCATGTGGTGGCAACCAGTTGATGTGTCCCTTTCACATCAATGTTTCCCCCCACCCCCCCAGCTCTATCTGAAGATAAATGCAAAAATGTCCTCAGGTGAGGATAAAAGAAAAAAAAGGAAATGTGAACCATAGTATGAACATCAGCAAGCCTAACTTTTGGTGTCTAAATATCATTTACTGATAAAAAAACAAAACAAAATCAAATATGGATCCTTGGAGAAGAGGTTGATTCTAGGGCTGTGGCAGAGGAAATGCAAGGTGTGCCTGGAGCATCCTGCGGTGACAGTGAATGAGGAAGTGCCCCAAAGGGTGGGGCCGTGGCAAGGCAGGGAGCCAGCCTGAAAGAGCTCTCAGTGGCTAAAGCTGGAACAGTGGGAGGCACAAATGAAATACCACAGTGCTGCGTTATCATGTATAGAATAAAAATGTTGAGGTCATGAATGAGCCTATACAATATAAATAATGAAATGTACAGAAAATGTGGAAAACAGACAACGACCACTAGAACACCACAATAATAATTGCTGCAAGAAAGATCTACCAGTGAATGCTGAAATTAGTGAATGAAAATTTGAGGAGCAATAGTATATTTGCAGAGCCTCAAAGTACCTTCCCTATTTATTAATATAATGTGGAAAAAGTCATAAGAGTACAGACACTACCTTAAGCAAGGGATCAAGGTTAACATCACAAGTAAAAAGACATATGGACATTATTTACTCGTGGATAAGATGCACTGAGAAGGACATGCCACCTCAGTCGTATTCTGTCTGAAAATGCAACCTCAATATAACCCTAAGAAAATATCAGACAAATCCAAAATTCGTGATATTCTCTAATATAAGTAACATGTACTTTTCAAAAATGCCAAGCCATGATATAAAAAGAAATGAGGTTGGAGGACACTAAGGAGACAGTAAATGCAAGCAAGGGATCCTGTCAGTATCCAGGAAAAGAAAAGTCCGTAGTGGGAAACTGGTGGCCAAGAATAGGCTCTTTAGTAAATTAATAGAACAATGCAGCCTTCTTAGTTTTGATCATTTTGCTTTTGTTATAGAAAATATGAATATTAGTGGAAACTGGGTAAAGTTTATGCAGGAACCCTCTGGACTATCTTTGTATATTTTCTGTAAGTCTAAAATTATTTGAAATTAAAAGTAAAAAAGAATGTGGTTGAGAAAAAGAAAAAGTATAGTTTTCTATATTACCAAAATGTTAGCTTTAAGGATTAAATAAAATACTGCAGAAAGTAAAATTAAGTCCCCTCTTTACAAGACACATTTTTAAAATTTCCAGATATATGAAAAGCCTTACAGTAAAAAATTATTTTAAATTAAATGGCAAAGACTACCAAAGTAAAAGAAAATACATTCTGCTAAATTAAAACGTTAACTTCTTAATCAAAGATCTATAAACACTGTTAAAAAAATCAAACAGTGTTGATTTTTGGGAGAAGACATTGGCAATTACTTGAAGTAAGAAAAAAATTAAAGTCAAGAAAATGTAAATAATTCAGGAGGCCCTGGGACTTGAATGGAAATAAAATTACATCTTTATCATCACTAGGTTCTAACTGAAATTTTAGCATTTTCTTTTACAGTACATGTAGCTACACACCAGAGTGACATGAGTTATATCTGAGAGTGTCAAGATTAGAGTTTATCTGTTTTTTCCATGTAACATCAGAGTTGTGGCAAACATCTAGAGATAATGTTTATGCTCCCCACTTCCTCCAAATTATACTATAGATCCACCACTAGATCCTATTTAAGGCATTAATAAAAATAAAAATGTATTACTACATTACAATTTGTTTATTAAGATTTTGCTAGCTTAAAAAAAATTTATTAAGGAAATTTTTAAATGTATCCTGTAAAGGAGTCCATTAGCTTCACCAGGCTTCCGAGGCTTCTATGGCACAACAGAGGTTAAGTACCACTGTATTATGGTGATATAAACAGGACAGTACAAAGAACAGTGGGAAAAAACAGCTGGGGTCAAAATGATATGCGTACAACATGGTATGATTTTTATGACTTTTTTATGAAAAACAAAATAAGCCTGGCCGGTGTGGCTCAGTGGTTGAGCATCGACCCATGCACTAAGAGGCTGCCAGTTCGATTCCCGGTCAAGGCACATGCCCAGATTGTGGACCTGATCCCTAGAGGGGGGCATGCAGGAGATGGTCAATCAATGTTCTCTCTCATAGATGTTTCTCTCTCTCTCCTTCCCCCTTCCTCTCTAAAATCAATAAAAGAAAAAAAAATTTTCAAACAAAAACAAAATAATGGCACACATTTTTTATATTCATGCATAAAATCTATAAATATAAATGTAAGGAGATACAATAAATTCATAATAATTTTTGCCTCTATGAACGGGGGAGGTGAATTGGATGTGAGAACGTCAAAAAGAAAAGACAATACTGAACTATAGTATTATTTTCTAAGTTAAAGAAACCTGATATCATTTTAAACATCTGTAAATTCTGGGTAATAGATACACTAGTGGTCATATTTTTGAATTTTTTAAAGGTCTCAAAACAAAATTTTAATAAACTCTTACAAATTAATTCAATATAAGATATGGCCTTAAAGTATTTTACACAGTTCCTAATATATAATAAACATCTCATAGCTTTTAGGCATTTCTATGACTATTAAAGATTTTTATAAAGCAGGTGGGAAAACTGCATGGGTAGAGGCACACTAAGAAACAGCGTGTCAAGTCAATGAGATTTTGTCAACAGTCTCTTGCAGCAATCCTCCACACTGGAAGTATTTCCATGAACTTTGTCTTTCTTGATGAATCAGAACAAAATGCCATGATTTGGTTACAGAGGCAAAACCAGCACTGGGAGACCTGGCAGCCCAGGGCAGACCTCGATGATCTGAGGCTTCTTAGCAAGAGCATGCTGGGTAAGGCAGTGCTGGTCCAGCTGACTCAATGACATCTTGCTGAGTCATCACACAGACCACCCTACTGAACAGGAAGGACTCTGGCCTAGCGTGGAGGATCCTTGTTCATGGATGTTGCTAAGCAAGATACAAATTAGGGAGGAAAAATTGTCACTCCATCTTTCTTTTTCTTTTCTTCTTTATTTATTTATTTATTTTTTCATAATTTTCCTCCAAGAGGCATGCCAAAGAAGAAGCTTTCATAAGTAAATAAAATAGAAAACACTATATAATTTATTGTCCTTTTGGAGAGTCATGACATTTTATACATATTAGAATATTAAAGGCTCTGAAGAGTCCTATTTCCTTTTTCAACCCGGCATCTCCCAGACTCATTAACACCTCGTAGAACTTATATTGAACTTGGAAACACTTTTATAGTGTTTCAAAAAATCAAAACAACTTTAGTTATTTTTATTAGGAGAGGAAAATTTCATAAACATCAGTTTACACTTGAAGTATGACATTAAAAGATGATTACAAATACGTTAGAGCACATAAAGCTGGGTGAATTTCCAAGGCGGCAGGTTATCTCAGAGGTCTGATCATTGTCAAAGTCTCTTTATGGTTTATAGTCCTGCCTGAAACCCTCAGTTCTCCCATATGTACATATATGGTACTCTTCCCTTCCCGGTTAATTGTGCCATAAATAATTTCTTCTTATCTACATATCGATTACAAGGTAATGAATGCCACTTCATATTATGTGAAATACAAATCAAGCCCTAGACCCCATGAGATAATATTCTTGGCCAAACTCCCGGGCCCTGTACTTGGGATGAACTTCAATTGTGTCTCCAGGGTTAGTGAATGTTATGTTTCTAAGTGATATGTTTATTTTATGCCACATTTGCAAGCTGTCTTTTCCTCAAATGTACCATTAAGCATTATATTGAGATTTTTTTTAAGGTGTTCAATTCACTTTATTTTTGTAAATGTTCTTTATTCAAATTTATCTCAATGTAGAATTTGTTCATACCTCAACTCTCTAGGGAGCTTTGAGGTTACTCTTTCCCTACAGGGGGCTTACAGAAAAAAATAATAGCAGCTAAAATTCACAGTTGACAAAGGCGTATTTTCTTATTTCTAATATTTAACATGCTTGCTCCAATGAAAATACTGGCTTGCCTGCACATGAACCAAAGGAGACTTCTGGTTCATTGACTTTCCTCTTTTTATACTGTCACATACTGTACCAATGCTTTTTGGATATGCTAGTACAGTTTTCTCCTTTAAATAAAACTTAGGGTGTCGATTTCATATTGGAAATGTATTTTATATCAGTGAGAGCAATACTGTTTCCATCTGAAAGATATTATCTTTGAGATTGAGTCAGGTTCCATGCTGAGAAAAGGATCAAGGAGATATAACAACTGTTGAAGAAGTGAAACTCAATGTGTAAAATATTTTCAAATATAACAGCAGCAAACAGTGAAGATGAGAAATTGGAAAGAGCATTTTCCTTTGACAATTTTAAATAGCTGCATCGTTATTTCAGTGCTGAAATGTTCTGTGCATTTGCTAAATAATAATTTTTCATAATAGCAGTGCTTAAATAATTTCCTCCTGAAGGATAACAGATAGGCACTAAAAATTATATTTTTAATATTAAACTCAACTAGTTTATCCTGAAATTCAAACCACATGTGACTCAGAGAGACTTAGATTCTCTTCTGAGCTCTAGGGATTTCCTTTTGGTTCCCAACCTGACATTTTTTGCCCTTAAGACAGAAATTACAAATTTGACAATGAAAATTCACACCTCAAATCTATTAAGGTCTATGTAAATGGAAAACTATGAAAATAGTAGGTTTGGGGACAAAAACACATTTCCAACCACTCTACAAATCATATTTTTTTACTGTTCAGAAGAGGGGTATCAACAATGTTTTTAAATGCGAAGACAGTCTTCATTGCAGGGTCACTCTGCAAGACCACACTTCACACCCACCTCTTGAGACCACTTGGCTTCTGAGATGGGACGAATGACTACCTTCTGAAATAAGCCAAAGAAAGATAAAATATTGCAACACACACACACAAAGTAAATCCAAAGAATACTAAAAACATATACGCTTCATAGGAAAAATACTTTTATATTTTGTTAAATTGAGGATCCATAAATATGTGGAAACTCCCACATGTTCACAGTCAAGCTCAACTGCATTTTTGTGGTTGTTGGTGCTCTCATTAAACCACATCACTGAAAACTTGCACTTACTTTCATCTTCCTTTATTCTATTTAATTGCACAGATTCCAGGCTCTAATTGTCTTTTTCTCTCTTGACCTCACCATGCAAATAGAGTTGGTGTAGCCAGAAACATACTTCTGTGGAGGGCATAATAGATTCTAAAGACTATATTGGCATTATATCGCTTATTCAGTGTTGAAAATGAATTTTAAGTGAAATAAGCCAATCAGACAAAGACAAATACCACATGAACTCACTTATTTGTGGAATATAATGAACAAGATAGGCTGATGAACAAAATAGACCCAGAGATATAGAAAGGAGTATGGTTCAGACTGACAAAGCTCAGAGTAGGAGGCAGGAGGGATAGATGAGGTGAACCAAAGAACGTATATGCATGTATGCATAACTGATGGACATAGACCACAATCTTGGGGGGGGATGGGGAGGAAGGTGTCTGGGGGGGGAGGAAAATCATCTGTAACAAAAATAAATAAAAATTGGAAAGTTAATTAATAATTTAAAAAAATTTAAAACTACTAAAAAATGCTGTTGGATTAATGAATTGTTCTCATATCTATTTTTATTTTATTATGAGTCTTTCATGCTGTACTATTTCCATGTAATTCATTCAGTTACTCAGGGAATAATTGTCTAAATTGTCATTTTACTCATGGTCATTCTCAAAATAATAAATTTTCATTTCAAATAATATACTTTTATATTTTGTTATTTGTAAAAACCCTTAGCTTGTTTTCCAATAAGTATCTTTGTATGCGAAATTATTTTTATATATTTGAATTATATATACATAAATTATATTCATTTAATATATTTATTTTTTAATATTTTTTCTTTATTGATTTTATTTTTTAAATTTATTTATTTATTTTTGTTACAGATGTTTCTCCTTTTTCCCCCACTGATTCCCCCCTCCCTCACCCTCTCCACCCTATCCCCAGCTTTGTTGTCCATATCCATTGTTCATGTTCTTTATTGATTTTAGAGAGAGAGGAAGGGAGAGGGAGGGAGGGAGAGAGAGAGAGAGAGAGAGAGAGAGAGAGAGAGAGAGAGAGAGAGAAAGAGAGATAAAAACATTGATGGGAGAGAACATTGCCTGGCTGCCTCCTGCATGCCCCATACTGGGGATTTGGCCCACAATCTGGGTATGTGCCCTGAGCGGGAATCGAACTGGCAACCTCCTGGTGCGTGGGTTGACCTTCAACAACTGAGACACTAGCTAGGTAATATGTGTATTTAAACATATGTATTTGACCTTGAAGGAGAAATCTAGGAATATTTACAACTTACTCTTGATTTTTTTAGCACTGAGGTACAGGGTAAATCTGGATATATTCGTAATTTATGAGTCAAAGACATTCAAAATTATAGATAATTCAAAAAGCATTACTTCTTTTTTCAGAAAATATAATTCTAAATTTTTTTTTTTTTTAACTAGCACATTGGCTGATCAGAGTCTGTCACGTCCTCGGCATACCCTATTGCTAAAAAGCAATAGAAGAGACTGTGGAGATTGCTCTAACAAAACGTATGACCAGCAACCATCAGGCCAGGAAATGTCTTCCACACTTTACCACAAGTCTTAGAGCAACACAGAGATAATTTAAAAAATGAAGTAGTTGTGTGCCTGATAAGGCATCTATGGAATTGTTCCTCAGTGTTAGATGGACCATTAGAAATAGAAGAAGGTACAATAATGGCTGTAAAAGACTGTTCCCTAGGGGCCACAGTCCTGCCTAGCAGCTAGTCTCTTCTCTCCTGACACTCCCTGTACAGGTTAATGAATTTACACTGTCCTTAGTATTTATTCTTTATGCTTTCAGTGGAAGACAATGTAGTTGAAATCACAAAATCAAGTTCTCCCACTTGAGCTTGGGAAAGCTGCTTAATGCTAAACCTTGGATTTTTTTTTTTTAACCTGAAAAATGCAGAAATTAATATTACTTCATTTTTAAAGTTGTTATAAAGAATAAATAGGTTAATCCCTAAAAACATGATACATGGTTAATGCTTATAAAGTCTTATCTGTTATTAACTTCCAAAAATAACATTTACCTCTCTGAACTTCTTGGTCTTTTTATCAGTAAGGTGGGGATAATAGTGTCAATTTTATATATTGTTCCATAGGCTGAATGAGATAATCCATAATTAAGCACTTGGCATTCTGCGTGGCGTGTAGTAAGCAATCAAGAAAGGTGAGTTCCTTTCCTGTCCTCTGAAGTAATGGTGAAACTCAGGACAGAACGTATGCAATGCTTTGCTATGTATCTCAGCTACCCATTTTTAAAAAAATCAATCCTATAGCCTAGCATTAGTTTCTTTTTTTATTATTAATTTATTTATTTTTGTTACAGATGTTTCTCCTTTTCCCCCCACTGATATTCCCTACCCCCTCCCTCCCTGCCCTGTCCCCAGCTTTGTTGTCCATGTCCATTGTTCATGCATACATGCATATAAGTTCTGTGGTTTATCTCTCCCGCCACCCCGTCATCTGGGGATTGTCAATCTGTACCTCACTTCCACATCTCTGGGACTACCCCATTTCTCAGACTGTTATGTTCATTATATTCCACAAATAAGTGAGATCATGTGATATATGTCTTTCTCTGCTTGGCTTGTTTCGCTTAGGATAATACTCTCCAGGTCCCTCCATGTCATCTCAAAGGATAAGAGATCTTTCTTTCTTACAGCTGCATAGTACTCCATTGTGTGTATGTACCACAGCTTTCTTATCCATTTGTCTACTGATGGACACTTGGGCTGTTTCCAGACCTTAGCTATTGTAAATAGTGCTGCTATGAACATGGGGGTACATATATTCTTTCTGTTTGGTGTTTCAGGCTTCTTAGGCTATATCCCTGGAAGTGGGATCACTGGGTCAAATGGCAGTTCAATTTTTAATTTTTTGAGGTAGCACCATATTGTTTTCCATAGTGGCTGCACTATTCTGCATTCCCACCAGCAGTGTACTAGAGTCCCCTTTTCTCCACACCCTCACCAACACTTGTTGTTTGATGATTTGTTGATGGCGGCCATTCTGACAGGTGTGAGGTGATACCTCATTGTTATTTTAATTTGCATCTCTCTGATGATTAGTGATGTTGAGCATTTCTTCATATGTCTCTTAGCCATTTGTATGTCCTGTTTGGGGAGGTGTCTATTTAATTCCTCTGCCCATTTTTTAATTGGGCTCTTTGTCTTCCTTTTGTTGAGTTGTATGAACACTATATCTATATTGGAAATTAACCCTTTATCTGATGTATCATTGGTAATTATGCTTTCCCATAGACTGGGTTGCCTTTCCATTTTGGTGGTTGTTTCTTTTGCTGTGCAGAAGCTTTTGAGTTTGATGTAGTCCCATGTGTTCATTTTCTCCTTTGTTTCTGTTGCCTTAGGTGATGTATCAGTGAAAATTCTGCTGCATATGATGTCTGAAATTTTGTTGCCTACATTTTCTTCTATGATTTTTATGGATTCATGAGACACATTTAAGTCTTTTATCCATTTTAAGTTTATTCTTGTGTATGGTGTAAGTTGATAGTCTAGTTTCATTTTTTTGCATGTAGCTGTCCAATTTTCCCAACACCATTTATTAAAGAGGCTGTCTTTACTCCACTGTATGCTCTTGCCACCTTTGTCAAGTATTAATTGAGCATATTGCCTTGAGTCAATTTCAGGGTTCTCTGTTCTGTTCCACTGGTCTATATGCCTGTTCTTGTGACAGTATCAGGCTGTTTTTATTACAGTGGCTTTGTAGTATAACTGAAATCTGGTGATGTGATCCCTCCAACTTTATTCTTCTTTTTCAAGATTCCTAGCATTAGTTTCTAATAAATCTCTCTTTAGAAAGCTAGTAAAACTAAAGAATTGACAGTCTTATTTTTATTTTTCTGGTGTCTGGTGTCTCTATCCTCTTTGGGATGGTCGCTCACTTTTTGGGTGTCTCCTCAGCATCAGTTATGGTCAGCCCTAAGCATCGAGAATTTCCTGATTTAGAAAGCAGATGTTCTTAAGTATTAGGGGAAAAAAACAGAAGATTCAAAAAGCGATTAAACAAAAGGCCAAAATAATGTTTAAAATAGTTATCCACACAATCACCGAAGGCCAGGCATTGGGCCAAACAGACAGCATGCTGAAGAAGGAGCCTGTGGTACTGAAGTCCAGTTCTGGCTCCGCCGCCTCCAGCCCTGACTTGGACGGGTTGCCATAGCCTCTCTTAGGGGCTTCCCCAAGCTCTGAAACAGGTATATAAAGATCAACTGAAGAGCAACTGGGAACTCGGTAGTAATGTAGGTAGATCTAAATTATATACTATTATACATTTGCTGGGGGAGAAGGAACAAAGGGAAGGGGCATAGGGAAGTGACAAGGCCTGATGGGCCACGGAGAACAAATTTGGAAGAAAATTAAAGTGCTTCAACTTATTGAAAATGTATGGCTTTGTAGAGTTCTTTTTTTTTTTTCAGTCTTTTACACTTTTGTCTCTTTATTCTGAGCAGAGGCATGGTCCCTGACTCCCTACAGATCCGATATTGTGATCCGATCTGAAATGTGTTTCCAGATTATCCCTAAACATTCAATGTAAAAAATGAAGCAGACTTAATTTGAGGAAACATGAAGAAAAGGGGCTGAATCTTTTTCTAACTTGAGAATTTTCAAAATGCAAACTGAACCAATATAGGTTATTTTAAATAAGCTCTAATTATAAATTCATTTGTGTGGCACAATTTAATTTATTGGGAGACTAATTTTACTTTTTTTTACTTTTTATATGAAAGCAAAATGTCCAATATGTTTTCATAACACAATAAATATAATTTTCCAAACCAGAAACCATGGCAACAGTTTTTAATAATAGAATATGATTGGCTGCATATGAAAAAATAAAACCACATTCTAAATAATTAAATTGTTTCTCAATATACAATAATAATATCTCAAGCATTTTCACGTGTACAATGTGATACACTGTTTCAGTCTGTAGGGAAGACTATAATTACCAGACTATCTTTTCATATACGACCTTCTTTTTGTCACTAATCTATGAATTAAAATGGTAATTTGGGGGGAAAAAATAACCTGTCTGGGAAAAGAGAAACTTGAGAATTAGGTCCTTTAGAATGAATTTATTTTATGTTGGTCTGTTCGACTGAATATATTTACTGTGATTTTTGGAGGAAGGATTTGATCATTTTTAGAAGGGGTCAGGACAGGAACACTGATATAAATCAGATGCCTGTCAATTTATATCTACATTCATATATTCCAGATTAAACAAATAAGCAAAGGCTTTCCATTATACAATGTCTGTCCAAGAGAATCTGTTGAAAAGTAAAGATTTGAATTCAAGCAACCAGATGTTTTAGCTTCCTAGTGGGCATCTGGCATCACTGCAACAGCGCAGCTGCATAAAATTGCCCGCTTCTCCTCTGTGTTGTTTGGCAGGACTGGCCAAACGCATGCCATAGTGGAATCACCTCAAGTTCCAAGACAGAATTTAAACTGTACTCCCTATGTGCTGCTCTTATGGAACAGGTTATGGGCATACATAAATAGATAAACGACTGGATAACAAACGAATGAATAATTCATACACATGAAAGGTTCAGGCAGTGATATTCACACATACGGTCCCGCTAAATGAAAAAGAAATTCCTGTACCCAATATAGTGTCAGCACCAGAACTAGTGAATAACACTGTATTTTTCCAAAGGTCAATGAGATATTACTGAGTCTACCAAATTCTAATAGCTAGAGCCCAGACACTAGTGGCAAAGTCAGAAACAGTAGTAGTAATGCTTTTGACCCTAGAAATTTCAATCCTATTTTCAATGAGTTAATCAGAGGAAGGTATACACCTTTCTTCAATGTCTTGAATATGACAAATTCGAGTTGCTGTTCAGAATAGATTTCTCAAAAGCATGTGTGCTATTAATAAATATTTATGGGGAGTATCAGAGTATATTCACGTGTTTCCAAACATGTTGTGATCCATCTTGTAGTTTCAGCATAGATTCTGTTGTACAACAGAGCATTTAATTTTTATAAGGGTACTGACCTGACCAGTAAAACCAATCTTCTTGTCAAGATTACTAGAACCTTTTTTTTTTTATAATAGATGTTTACTTTTTTTTAAAGCCTTCTCTTTGAGAATCCCAACTATTACAGAGATGTCTCCCATGCTGTTTATTTATACTAGAACCAGTCATGTAAGACTATTTCCAAGTAACTGTATATTATACTTCTTTTATATGGCTTAAATAGCATCTATTACCAACTCAACTTGGCCACATAGAAAGGAGGAAAATGTACATTATGAAAGTAGAGAAGCAGTGTAAACATTACTATAAGCTGTCCACAAAAGCTTCAGAAATGTTACCAGATCTGTATTTTGCTGACTAGTACCTGCTTTGTGTGTGTATTTCCAGTAAAAGTTGATATATGGAGGAATACTGATTTAACATTTCAACTGCTCTATTCACTCTGGCTTTAATTATGCAAACATAGCCAAGAACACAGCTCACCCATCCTCTGTCACACATCCACTTTGAGTTGAGCCCAGGAAATTCCAAAGTTCATCCTGTGAAACTCAGAGACTAAATATTTCACTACTACAGGGTAAGCACTCATTTAGAATGAATTTCAACTCAGACCTTTCACAATTATTGTATGAAAATATTACATTTAGAGTGCTCTTGATAATTTCATTTTTAAATCTATTCCTTAAGATTATCTAAAATGTAATTATATTATTTCAGAGGTCATTTCATATACAATTGCTGAGACTGAAAGACTACTTTGTGATATATATAAAGCAGTTATCTTTAATTCATCTTAATATATGGATGAATGACAGCATGTACACGTGATAGATATTTTAGACATTCTGATAAAGTTTTCACAAAGAAAGGATAAAAACATTAAAGTATATTACTCTGCTTTTAAAGAATAGAAACACATTTTGTAATTATTTAAGGAAATTAATATTTTAATAGTATATTTAGAGAATTTGTCTCAAAGCTTTTATCATTCATTAGAAAAGTGAATTTCTGTTATAAAATGTGCATTCGTATAAAATATGACAATAAAAATAGTAATTTCATGTTTTTTCCCCAATGTTTAAATTTTAAGTAACCATTATATGTACTAGTGTACATATTATAAATAACTTCTTGAATGTTACTTGTTATCTCATTTCAATAATTAATACAAGGAACAACTTGGTTTATCTTTTTCCTCTTTCCTATCTACAATAAGTTTTAAGTGAGAAATCTTTCTTAGAATTCATACTTGAAAGTGGCAAAAAGGGGGAAATTTATAAAATATTTTAAGGGTTAAAATCTACATTCTGATCAGTAAATTTTATGACCCAAAGTGAGTCCCTGGGCTATCATTTATTATAGCTAAAATGATTAGAACTGGGGCCCATGACACTATTACCTGTTTCTGTAGATTTACTGAAAATTAGCAATTCCATTTATATCTATGAGATTTCAGGGATAACACTGTTAGAGACTAGAAAATTGATAGATTTATTAGTCTAGTGAATCTAGTTGTACTGACTAATACAGCAACAGAGAAAATTTAAAGGTTTGTACTCCTAAAGGAGTTAACCTTTGGATAAAAAAACATTTTTCAAGTAGAATGTGAGAAGTTATTGAATCCATAAATTGTCACTGCTACAAAGTTGAGAGAGAGAGGGAAAGAGAGAGAGAGAACCAACAACACAAGTTTATCTTTTGTACTTTTATGTGAGAAAAAAATGAGACACAAAAGTTACCTAGAAAAATGTGTGCTATGATTTGGTTTGCTAGTATAATTGCTCATGGGGTATTTTTTGCTGAACAGTATCCCTGGGTTCCAGGTTTTCCTTTGGGCTGCCTTGTTTCAAACTGTATGACAGGCTTTGTAGGAATTTCCACACCTTGAATCCCAGACTACACATCACATATCCCTCCTAGCCCTTGGCAAAGTCCCTGGCATAAAGTAGACATACAATAAATATTTACTGTTTGTTGTTGTTGAAGCATCAAGCACATATTGTCTACCTGTGATTTATGTTAATCCTGGAGATGTCAACTCAGCTTTCAGATAACTGTATGGAGATGATTTGCCTCCCATGGAACTTGACCATGTCTTTTATGTTAGAAAATGGCCATATGATTTATGTTTTTAAAACTTTATTAGGCATAAAAGTTTGTTAATGGCACATACTAGTGAAATTTCTTAACTATTTTGTTCCTTGTCATACTGTTTTTTAAAAACAAACAATACACACATATAAGTACCTTACAGCAGAGCTGACAACTTGTTGACGCAGCACCGATGTACCGGGTGCTGGCAGCCAGCACCTGCTACGGTAGGTCTGGGCCCAGGCTAAATCCGTGATTAGGTATTTTGAAACCCTTTCCTGTTTAAAAGGGGAGTACTGAAAAACAAATACCAAAAAAATATATAGTATAATCCCTACCCTAAAAAACACTAAATTTTTTTTTAAATGAAAAGATATTTACATGTGCAAACACATGCACACATACATATATGTATATACACACACATGTAAATATTCACATACATTCATTTGTATGTTGATCTCACACACACACACACAAAGCAACAGAAATTCAGGGCATCACTTGAAGATGGGGAAGATACTCTGAAAGTAACAGGGCTTGACTTGGGTCTTGAAAGATAATGAGGTTTTCTTAAAGTTGAATTAGCGAAATGTTTCAAGCAGGGGAAACTTTCAGTTCAATGTATAGAGGTCACAATAAACTTTTTTTCTTTCCCCTTTGGCTTTGTAATTGAAGAAGAATGGCAGAAATTAATATGGGGTAAACAAAGAGGAAAAAGATTATTTAATAGTTGCATTTCAGTTGTTAATATTTCTCCAGTTTTCAACCTGATAGTTGAAATACCTGTAGAAAAATTTGGACAGAACTTTTGAACCATTTCTGACCTCTGTCATGAAGCAATGTTGCACAGGTGGAATTTAAACTAGATGCATTGATTATATCTCCTACCACACAGCCTCCTCACTTCCTGCAGGTATCCTGTGTAAGACATTAAACCGGGTTACTCATACTTGGTTTGTTTACCATGTAGATCCCTTACAAATTCTTTTTAGATTGATACTGAAAGTTGACAAATGCCAGCACGTAGGAAAATGAAGGAATGAACACCCTAGTTCCATAAATACCTTTTTAAAACAAAGTCCACATCATTTTTTTCTTTTTTCTTTTTCATTAAAATTCACAGCATGAAAGCCAATTTTTTTCTTAACAACAGATGAAAATTGTTTTTTAAGGTCTTTACATGCCAGCATATTGCCTTTTCCCTGGTCTAATACTAAGTGACAGCCCTGTATTGGGCAATTTTAAACCAGGTCTTCGATTTATGGCAGACATGTCGAAATTTGCGATAAATGAAATAGATATTTAATGACACCTAATGTGTAGTGATACAGCATAATATAGGTGATTTTGCTTAGAAAAGACTAGCAAACATTATGCCACCAGCGCAGAGCAGCTGAAAGCTTAGCATAATTCTATAAAATATTCAGCTACAGAAAGAATTCATAACAAAAAGATCAAGGAAATAATACATTTACTTGAGAATGTGAAAATTACCTTGGAGCCTCCTTTGCTATTTGCATTCTATCTTGGAACATGCCAAGGCGTGTGCAGCTTAATTTTTGTATTCTCTCTGTTTATTGGAGGTTCTTAGGTTCCAGGAAAATAAATACTTATTTATGAGTTAGCATACTTCTGAATTTAAAAGGAATTGCTCAATTTACTCTAGATAACTATCAGAATATTAATATATTAATTTTGTACTAATACTGTGTATGATACTATGATTAAATATCCTTCATTTTATCTAGTTAATAGTTTTATTCTCTTTAACTGAAAGTGTGGAGGTACACAGACACACACAATACATGCACACATATATTTAAAAAATATAACTAAAGCATAAATATTACTAATGATTATATTAATCACCAATATTCACTGTTAGTATCTTGAGTGTTTCCTTATAGTCCTTGGTTTAGGGATATATAACATTTCTAACCCTACAAATGAATTTTAAAAGGTTTGGGAAGCTCAAACATTGGTTTACAGCAACCCCTACACCCTTAATCAAACAACAGTCCTATTTTATATGAACATCATCTTTCCCCAGGGAGTGAATACAAATGAGACAGCGGGAGAGGAAAGGAGCATTTGCCCAGTAGGGTAGATCAACTAAAAATGTACTTACAAATAAGAGCACAGAGAGTCTCAGAAAAGGAGGAAGAGACAGAGAGTTAAATAGTGATAATATATATCTGTTCTTTTGACTAACTAAGGATCAATCTATAAGTAATTCAAAGGAGAAAAGTGTTTAGCTCAGAAAGGTTTCCAGGACAGATTGTGTTTATTGAGGAGGTAGTTCATATCATACCCAATAAAAAGCCCTGGGTATAACCAGATTAACCCTGCATAAGACTAAAGCTTGCCATACCAGGTATATTGGGGCAGATTTGATTAGCAAAGATATCGATTGTCCCATAACATTCCCTAGTTGGAAGTGGACAAGTTCTGATTTAAAAACAGACATTGAGCCCTGGCTGGTTTGGCTCAGTGGTTAGAGCGTCCACCTGCGGTCCAGAGAGACCCGGGTTCGGTTCCCGCTAAGGGCATGTACCTCGGTTGCAGTTTGTCCCCGGCCCTGGTTGGTTATGCGGGTGGCAGCCACTCGATGTGTCCCTTTCACATCGATGTTTCCCTCTCTCTCTCTTCCTCTCTCTCCCTCCCACTCTGTCTGTACAAAAAATGGAAAAATGTCCTCGAATGAGGATAAAAAAAATAAAAATAAAAATAAAAACAGACATTGATTAGCTACTCCTGACATTTACACAGAAGCTTTACTCCCAGAGATGAGATAACTTAGTTGGGTGTGGTTAAGAACACCCAGGTACCTCTAGGGCCCCTATAGGGGCCTTAGTGGCTTCCCTTTTTATGATAATCTCAATTTTTCCCAGATTATTAGTGAGGAGGAGGGGAAACATCCTTGGAACAACCCTATACCTGCTTGTGGTTTCTTTTCTAAATCCAAATTTTGGTTTCATATAATCTCTCTTGAGGTAACCTGACTTTCTGCAATAGAAACACACTCTATAGCTTTGCAGCAGAACTCATTCAGCATTCCTCTTGCCTTGCTCCCAGAAACCAGTAGGTATATTAGTTGGAATAGGTCAGACTCATCAGCACTACATTCTTTGACAATAAATAAAATTCATTTGCAAATCTATCAGGATCCCAGAAAAAGGAACTATACAATCCCTGTTCCCCTCTTGCCTGAAACCAATCTCTCTGGTTTTTTTTGTTATTTAACTGACCTTTGCACCTTCCAGGAGCTTCTAATTTGCAATCACTATAAGCTTTTCGTTTCTATAGGTCAGGAGTATTAATGGGGGTTGGGAGTTTTTGGTCTTGGAAGCACAATTTCCCATGTTGATTCCAGATTTATTTTGAGATCTGTAGAGTCGAAATAAACCTCTAGATCTACTATGTACTAGATTAAAGTGCACTGCCTGTGTGCCAAGCTCCAAGTCCTTGCAAACCTCCCCACGTATCTCAACCTTCTCTTCCCATGGTCCAGTCCCTCACTGCCTAACCTGCCTCTATCTCCTCAATGTTATCATTTGTAATCCTATAATTTCTCCTCTCTAGCACACTCTGCCCACCTAAGTCTTCAACACAGACTATGAGGAAACATAAATATTGGCTGTGAATGACTTTTTTGCAGGAACCAATGAAGGCACTGCAGTCTAACTCCAGGTGGTTCAGGACAAAAGAAAAATCCAGTTGCAGAGAACATGATGAAGATAGGGGTAGAATCCACAAAAAGCAAGCCGATGGCTTCTGTACTCCCACAGGGCCATGGATACAAGGCTTACGCCAAGTTGAACTGGATTTCTGAGGAGAGAGTGCCCCTAGCTGAATACAGGTCATATATTTATATAGATTCATACCCTATGTTGTTTAGAAACAATCATATCTCTCATGCCATTAAAATTTTTGAAAATATATATTATTGCCTCTGTAATATTATTATGCTAAAGCATTATAGTTTTTATATCCAACCCTTTCTATTTGCTTCTGGTTTTTTACATTTTAAAACAAAACTATCAATAGTATGTACTTATACAAAAATTAGGCAAGCAAGTCTAATTATCCCATTAGGATGAATGAATACCTAATCTTGGATTAAAAATGAAATGTTTATAAATTATGATATACATTGCCAAATCTCTTACAGAATTTGTATTTATTTTCACTGTCATCAGTGGAGTATAAATTTATTGGTTTTGTTATACCATTGACCAGCAGTACTGTATTTTAGTAGCATTTTACTGTTTTAATATTAAATATATAATCTATAGGAATACAATTGAGTACTTTAGAACAGTTCTAGCCCTCATATTTTTAACTGGAAATCAGGAGTCATCAAAGCAAACTTAGAAAAGTGGAAAAAATGGATAATTGAGCCAGGAAGTGGTTATTATAGGGTTAAGGCATACTCACTACTTTTGTTTTATATAAATGAGAGTTTCATATCCTCCCAAGAGAATATAGAGACTCAGAAGAGGTCTCAAAAGGGTACTGAGGTGGGAAAACAGGTTTGCTGGTAAATGAGAGGTAGTGCAATATCGTGGAAGGCCCATGACCACTACATGGCCCAACCTGAGATACTAACATAAACACCTGAGCCGATGTGGTTCCAACTCAGATCAGACAGGCCAAAAGCAAATGCATTCTGTTGGGTGTCATTTGCTTTAGAAACCACCCATCGGGGAAATCAAAGTGATTCTGATGTCAAGAAGACTGGAAAAATAAGCTATGGGGAACAGGTAGGTTGTATTTTTCTTTTCTAATAGAGTGACAAAGGACCCAGAAATGTCCCAAAGGGGCTATCAGAAGAGTCATAGGTAATATTGACCAATGTGGTCCCCTAGTGGTTCCAACCAAACCAGTATTTGGGCTTCTAGAAAAAGGGGGTCCCAAGGAACAGAATATGTAGGTAAGCAGAAAACTGAAAGATAGGACTAGTCCTGGCCCATGGAGCTTCTTTCCTTCCATGTAATTTCCTATGCAGCAGAATCTAAGAATGAGCCATATCTGAATCCCTTAAAGAGACTGCATTACCACTAAAGGATTAACCTCAAGCTTCATAAATACTGTTCCCAGTGTACAATGCTTCTAAACACAACAAGACGGAATTTCTCTCTCTCTCTGATATGCTCCCTGTGACAGGAAATACATGGGCCCTTACTCCCCGATGACTTGATCAAATACATTTTGAATAGGGTTAGAACAAATACATTGCTGAAGGACATCCTTCTAACCATAGGTGAACACGTGGGCACTCACAGCTCTGCAGTGAGCCCTTTCTCCTTGTCAATGGTTTAGGGCAGCGGAAACACTATAGGCACGCTAATGACATACAAAGTCATGAATTTGCTGCATATGAGGATAATCCATCTCAGGACAAAGTTAAAATATCTGCTTCTCCTTCATTTTGATTAATCACTAGCTATCTCATCTCCTCATTTATATATCTCTGATTAGTTTTTTTCTTTTAACAAATTCAGTTAGGTGTTGGAAACATTTCATAGCTGTTCATTATTTCAGATTATAATATAGGTGCTATGCTGTACTGGGGAAACTTAATCTCCACTATTCATTAATACTGTGTCAGAATTTTCTCTTCCAAGGACACATGTGAGACTGACACATGACACAGTGTCTCTTCTCGCTGAGAATATGTGAAAATTGATCTTACTTGAGCTTGACAGTTGTGGCTGAATACACCCACTTTATAATTATCATTCATTTACCTTTCCCTATGATAACTAAACACTTTTCTGAGTATATTTAGATAAGAACACACTATTGAATACAGCATTTATTCTTTTATTCAGTAAGGATTGATTAAGTATATTTAAAACAACTGGTTCTCTTTACACTGCGGATATAACTCTTGCTCCCACAACCATACATTCTAACATGAAAGAGGGAAAATCTTTAAGAAAAAAAAAAGTAGGGTAAGGACTAGAGAGTAATAGGAGAGAAGCCAAAAGCCTGGAGTGAAGTGAGAAAGGGAGGAAGTGAAAGGAAATTAGGTCAGACAGGTGGCCTAGATATAGTGGTGTGCAGGGACCTGCTCAACTAGGATTACCTGAGCTTATTATAAAAAATTCAGGACTTGGCCTGGCCGGTGTGGCTCATTGGACTGAGTGTCATCCCATGGACTGAGAGGTCCCAGTTCCATTCCCGGTCAGGGCACATGCCTGGGTTGCGGGCTCAATCTCCAGTAGGGGGCATGCAGGGGGCAGCCAATCAATGTTTCTCTCTCATAGTAATGTTCCCGTCTCTCTCTCTCCCTTCCTCTCTCTCTAAAAAATCAATTGAAAAAAACATATTTTTTAAAAAATTAGGAATTCTGTGTGCCTACTGTTTGACCGTTGGTAGCTTAAAATAAGCCTTGGTGGGAGCATTTACACAGAAATCTGCAAATGCTACACAAAAACCCCTGTCCCCCAGAGAGCTGGTTGTTAAACATTTTCCAACATACCACTGCCTAGAGCACTAGGATTTCATAGATATGCTAAGGTACTGACATTATACATTTGATGAAAAACTACTGGAGAGTTGTATGCATGGCAGCAAAAAAAAAGCAAAAAAAAAAAAAAACAAAAACGAAAAACAACTCTGGCTACTGCATTAAGTAGGCTGTGGTGAGCAAGAGCAGAAGCATGAAATTCCTTTAGAAAGCTTCCTGCAGTTGTTATTGAAAATTCCCCAGCTGCATGGAAGCAGGATCTCTCTACCTTCTAATTATTCATAAATGAGGCAGATTTGTATGATCTCAGACAGAGTTGCCTGAAAATGGACCTTTGGTAGCAATGGCATAACTCCAAGACGTCCATGGACAAGGACGGCAGAGAAATGCTCTCGCTTCTCTTTTCAAAGTATTGTTACGACTCATTTGCTGACTGTCAATGGACATTAGCCCACTTAGGTCACAAAGTAATTGTTTAAAATGTATATTTACTTGTGATGAAATTTTAACGTACGCCAATGCTACTCTTTGTTCAAAACTTCCGAAGGAAACACTGAAACTTCCATAAAATAGAAGATGAAAGTACAGTAAGGAGGGAGAATAGTTTCTGACATTACTTCCAAGGTTCTCAAGTTCATCTTCCTGAACTGGTCCTTCTAGTAACAAGATATAGAGAATAGAAGGATGAAATTGAATGTATCTGTGTTCCAAAAAATTCCAAAGTCTCTGGGGATTGGAGTCATCCAAAGAACCAAATAAATTCTTCCTGTCACTACCACTGCCTCAGGCAACAGTGGTGTTTGATTAAAAGTCCCTCTGTTTAAGGGAATGGTCTTTTTTTTTTCCGTAATATTTTTCCTTTATTGATTTTAGAGAGAGAGGAAGGGAGAGGGAGAGAGAGATAGAAACATCGATGAGAGAGAACATCGACTGGCCGCCTCCTGCATGCCTTCCAGTGGGGATTGGGCATGTGTCCTGACGGGGAATCGAACTGGCGACCTCTTGGTGCATGGGTCGACGTTCAACCACTGAGTCCCACCAGCCGGACAGGGAGTGGTCTTTTAACTATTAGATGCTGTACAGCAAGATTACTGCTATGGCTGGTAACTGAGAATATGCAATGTGCTGTTATGGTATTTGTTTTGTTTTGCTTTTGTTTTTCTCTTAAAACAGAGGGGTCAGTCAGGATGGTGACATTTTTCTGGGGGGGGGGACAACCTTCTCTCTCTCTCTTTTTTTTTTAGATAAACCTTTTGGCTGACGTATAGCATACACACAGCTCAATAATTATTCACCCATTATAACCAGCATTAAATTCAAGAAAAAGAATATTACCAGCATCTCAGGAAGCCCCCCTTTATGATCTCCTTGTCACTACTCCCTCCAAAACAAATCATTGCCCAGCCTCATAGTACTCAATATCATGCTGTTATGTAGCAATATATCCTTCATTCTCATTGATTTAAGAAATATACCAAATATATTTAATCTATTATACTGTTGATTGACATCTGGGTCACTTCCTTTATTTGCCTATTATGAACAGTATCACTGTGAATATTTTTTCAAATGTCTTTGGATAAACAAATATACATATTGATGTGGGCATATATCTAGAAGTGGAGGTGATGTGTCAAAGTATGCACATGACCAACTTTGTTATCTACTGCCAAGCAAATCTCAAGAGTGTTTTGTAGTTTACACACCAGCAGCAGGGTAAGAACATTCCAGTTACTCTGCATCTTAACCGATATTTGGTATTGACACTCCTTAATTGGAATGCTATTGTGGTGTATTTGAAATGGTATGTTTTGCCATTTACATTTTGATTTCCCTGATGATTAATGAGAATAAGCAGTTGTCCACACATTTGATAGCTATGTAGGTATCTTCCTTTGTGAAGTGTATGTCCAAGTCCTTTGACCATTTTTCTATTGCAGGTTTTTTAAAACTTTTTCAAGTTCTTCATTTTTCTAAATATGAGTCCTTTGTCCTACCTATGTGACATACATTTTCACTATTTCAATTATTCTGATAAACAGGTCTTCATTTTCAAGAGGGCACAATTAATCATATTTTTTTCTTCACAGCTGGTATTTTTGTGTCCCATTTCAGAAAACCTTGTATCCCCCAAGGTCATGAAGATGCTTTATTAGGTTCTCTTATAGAAGGTTAATTGGTTTATCTTTCACATTTAGATTGGTGATCAACAAGAATAAATACTTATTTATGGTGTGAAGTATAAGTCAAGGTTAATTTTTTCCTATATAATTATCTAATTTACCTAGGGCTACCAACATAAAAGGTCATTCTTTTCTCTACTGCTGGCCTCATCCCCTTTATTATAAATCAATTGGCACATTTTTGCGAGTCCATTTCTGGCTGAAACAAGGTGCTAATTGCTTGTCTCCTGGCTTCCAAAGTTTCTCTCTGTGATTCTCCCCCACCCCATCTTAATCTGAATAGCTTCCCACCATCTCCAAGTACATGGTTGTCATATTTTACCCAACTCCGCTAGCTCTTTACAGCAGAAGCACTGTCTGCCACAGGCATGAGTGTGTCTGAAGCAGCAGTCTCTGTTGTCATCATTCACTTATTTTAAAAACAGAGCTCTTGAGGAACTTAAAAGTACTACCTTGATTGCCAGAAAATTCACATTATGACAACTCAGAGAGGATACAAACTGAGTTCCCACCTTACTTCGAATCCTCATGTTACATTATAACTAATGTATAATTGCCATTTATTAAAAATTAAGTAAAATTTGTTTAAAAACAATCAATTCATAAAATACCTTATTTAATCATTTATGTTGTTCAGGAATCCCAAAAGTGGAGACTAATTTTAAAAGATTTTGAATGAAGTTAAGAGTTTTAAAGTCACTTAATAAAGT
Source organism: Molossus molossus (assembly GCF_014108415.1). Classification (NCBI taxonomy): domain Eukaryota; kingdom Metazoa; phylum Chordata; class Mammalia; order Chiroptera; family Molossidae; genus Molossus; species Molossus molossus. The sequence goes on from NW_023425350.1 coordinate 40,719,526, forward strand.
AGTAGTTTTGGGGGAATATCTGAGCCTTCTTCAGTCATAAGGCTGACTTGAATCATCATAGTGACATAAGAAATAAGAATTTGGAAGTATAGAGTTGACCAAAGAAGTACTCTGAAGTTACTTGATGTTATTACATCTGGATATATTTAGTGCTGTGCCAAGTGACCAAATCATGGTTTCAGATTTTCAGGACAGTAGAACTATACACAGATTTTTTTTTTTTTTTAAGTTTTTCTAGGCTTCAAAGTTTATGTAACAGGATTGCAATAGAAAATAAGTGGTACACTTAACTTACAATAAAAAAGGACAAGTTATTCACAAAGGCACTCCCAAAGGGATACTGCAGGAACCTGAGATAAGAAGCAGTAAAGCTGTTGTGTGTAACTCCTGAGACCTAAAGAGACAAAGGAAAACCACAGAAGAGAGGTGTACAGAGAAGGCCATCTTAAGAGGAACAGTGAACTTAGTTCAAGGGTCATGTTCAACCCAACAAAACCCCTTAGGGAGAGTGTTTTCCCTAAAAGTAAATAAATAACCAGAATCCCCTAACCGGAATCCCCTTTTCTCTCCCTCCAAGCCCCCAATGACCAAACTCACCAGAAGTCAGAGGGCCTGGGAAGCCACTGGCGGAGTCCATACTGATCAATCGCTCTCTGGATACAGAGCAATGCAGGATAGAGAGGGTGGAGAATGGGAGATAGCGAAAGCAAAAGGGACTTGAAATTCTAACTCTGCTATCATATACATTCCTGGCTCTTCTGCGGGTTTAATTATTATGTGCCAAAATATAATTTCAAATCAATTAGGCTTTGGATATGTAGGCAGATTGGATTCAGACATGATGAGTATTTAACTCTATAGTAAGTATAAATATCTATTTTGTGCAAGTAAAAGATCAGGAGTGAGTTTTGGGGGAGAGGCAAGGGATACAGATTCATCAAAATGATTCCTCAGAAGGTTCTACTACAACTAATAAAAGGGCATAATTAGTTCACCTGGGAACATTTTTGAATTCTTTAAAAACCATTTGGCATTGCTATTCCCTATAAGGAAAACTAGATTAAAGAAACCAGTAATTAAAATAAAGTGCTTCAGATGTACTTAATGGAGATGCTTTTACTGAAATACTAGAAATAATACTGACTTGAAGCATTACAGTGATTTAAGAAATGGGGGGGATGGGGAGCAGGAAGAGATAAACCAAAGAACTTACGTGCATATATGCACAACCAATGGACACAGACAATGGTGCAGTGAAAGGGGGGATGGGGAGAAGGGGGTCAATGGGGTAAAAAAGGACATCTGCAATACTTTCAACATAAAGATAAATTTTTAATAAAAAGAAAGAAAGAAGAAGTAGGAAGCAGGAAGCTGGCTAAGGTGGAATATTTACAGATAGCTTTTGGATGTAAATCAAAACTCTACCAGGAATGTTTAGAAAGGAATGGATACTTTATTAGGTAAGGTTCAATCTACAACTATGAGTCAATTGAAAGTTAATAGCAGCTTTGTTAAAGGTCATAGATAAATGGCTACTATAGTTTTAATGACTATTTTATTCATGTCACCTTTAAATTAGTTAAACTTGGAAAGAATAATGATGTAAAGCCAAAGGCTCCTTCCTGGAAAACTAAAAGCAGAATTTAATTTTAAGGCTTTGGTATCAATTTTCATTTTCTAATACAGGTTTTAAACTAGTTGGACGCGTTTTTTTTTTTCTTTTTCTTTTTTCTTTTTATCATTTAATGCATAGCAGAATTTGTTTTTGTTTTTCAAATATATGTTTTATATCAATAATATAGCAGAAAAAGCAGTGACCTTGCAATAATATTGAATCTATGTTGAATCCAAATTTCATGACATATTACCATAGCAAAATTAGAAATAATATTTTAATTTCTTGGACACTTGGTTTCTCTTCTGAAAATGGGATATTCTCAAAATTTTGAGCATTAAGTCAGATAAACCTTTCAATTAATATCATTTACCCTCTCTAGTCTTGTCTCCACGAGAATACAGTATTTGTGGTGTAGTTGGACAGTCAGGAAATCCAATGAAATAAAAAGATACATGCAGGGAATTTTCTCTGTAAACAGTCTGATATTGAGCATTACAAAACTGAACCTTGTGCATTATAAAGGTCCAATTTCATGACTTGAAGGGGAAGGAGCCTAACCGAAGAGCTTGGACCTGTGGCTCAGAAACAGGTGTCGGGGTGAGACATAGAAACACAGGATGAGGTAAAAGGAGCTAGGTCAATAGACCAAGATGTTGAGGAATCCAGTTTATTCAAGTGCATGGAGGACATTCACCTTGGATCACTTTACAAGGCCAGGTGAGCATTCGAACTGGGCAAAGTTAGACTTTGCCCTTAAGGCATTCTTCTGACTAAAACAAGTCGCCCTAAAGAGCCATGACAGTGTGGAATATTTCAATAATATTTAATGATCAGTGGCTGAAATTTTATTAGATAAAACCTGTAAAGCATTTTGGGATCAGATAATAACTTAAACAACCGAAAATTCTCTTGTCAGTTGCCCACATGTTATATATTGCACGTCATTTATAATTGGATGATGATGTCTTTTTAAAAGGTAACTTTTCAAATAAAATATGAACTACAAAATAACTTCTTGACCACTTGAAAAGCAAATGCATTGTTGGAAAGTCTGCTAGAAACTGACTTTATCTATACCCCATGACTCCTTGTGTTCATTTTTCTAAACTGTTGGTAAGACATGATTTTAAAATAATTTACATTATTAATAAAGTAAACTTGTATTCCATTCACAGATAATAACTTTTGGAATTACTAGGCAAGGAGGAAACTAACAATTTCTTAATGGGCTCCATTAAGAAAGGCAACCTACAGTCAAATCTTAAAACCCTTTTACCAAAGAGTATAATGAAAACTTTTGCAATTATTCAGAAATTCATTCACTCAATAAGTATGGACATGTAGAATAAATGTGAGATAACTTTAATATTTGCATTAGTCAGCTTTGTTAGATAAGGCTGCAGAAACAGAGACTCCCAAATTGTAATAGTTTATAATAAGAAATGTTTATTTCTCTCTCATGTAATTGTGATGGCTAGGGGTCAGCCACTGTTCTGAATCTCTATTCTATGTATATTCTCCATCCCAGAATGCAGACTTAGAAAGCAGAGCCTGTCTTGAGCTAATGCTAAGGAGAAAAAAGCCAGAGTGAAACCATACAATGGCTATTAAAGTGTCTACTTGATTGTAGTATGTGTCATACCCATTCACATTCCGTGGGCAGAAAAAGACAAATGGACTAGTCTCAAGTCAGTGAAGTAGACAAGTCACAAGGGAACCAGAGGGATGTATGATCCTGTGACTGGAAGGAAAAGCAAATAATTGGAAATAATAATATCATCTGCCACATTACTTTAAGCTACTGAGTTTATTTTTTCAGCATAATAGCTGATCCTTTCTAATAAAATTGATTAAAACTTCAGATGGAAGGCATCTATCAATTAAAAGTGATATATTGATTACCTATTTATTATCTAATGAAGGTAGATGTAAAAGAATTCTACATGCCTGCCCTTAACAGGCTAACAGCTACTATAGATACATGTATGTCAAGCTGATGATAATGTATCAAAAGGTCATTGGAATACTTCAGTAAACATTATTTAGCACATATTAAGGTGCCTGGAATTGTGAGTAATGTTTGTTGGATGAATGAGTGTAAATGAAACTGTTAAGCCCTATAATACTCATCACTAATATATTAGATCCCAGTTTGATTAGGAATACATCATCTCATTATTAACAAAGTTTTAAACCCATATATCTTTCTATCTAATGAAGACCTAGGTTAATTACCAGTTTGTCAAAAGATAATGTGATACTCCAGAAAATATTATAGACAATGACTAGTACAGCTATGAACCATCCTAAGAAATCTTGTGACAGAAAGAAATGAACTCATACCATTTGTACATGCAGGCAATAGGAAGATCAGAACTAATTAAATGGCTACAATCAAGTGAAATCTTCAGACTTGCTTAGTTACATGGAATCCAGCAAGATTAATCAAAATGACTCTTCAATAATCCACATTCCCACTGTACTCATTCTCCAATCCTCATTCCAAAACTTGGCCTATGTAACATCAGGAAGAGTCTGCTCACTTGAGCATTCCTTCACTTAGAAAAGAAATATCAGACACTTAGCGTACGTCAGGCTCTGAGGATATGTAAGAGATGAGCACATCCACTACCTGCCCTCATGGAGCTTCCACAGAAGACAACCAGAATATTCTGCTTCATTTCTATTTTTGAAGGCAAAAAGTTTCACATACTTTTAGGAGGAAAATATAGTTCTAATTAAGTTACACAAAAAACAATGGGCATAAGAATTATTTTCAACCGAACTAAAGGAACTGAAGTCAGCATGTCTTCCTTATATTTTATTTCTTTTTTATTTTTGTCTTCCTTACATTTTAAATAGCATAGAGTTTGACACCATAGGACACTGCTACTGATTTTATATTTTTCCTTTTTTTTTTATCCTCACTAGAGGACATTTTTTGATATTTTGTTCATATAGAGTAGGAGGGAGGGAGAGAGAGAGAGAGAGAAACATCGACGTGAAAGGGACGCATCAAGTGGCTGCCACCCGCACAACCCAACCAGGGCCGGGGACAAACTGCAACCAAGGTACGTGCCCTTAGTGGAAACCAAACCTGGATCTCTCCGGACCGCAGGCCGACGCTCTAACCGCTGAGCCAAACCAGCCAGGACCCGACTTTATACTTTTCAAGTTCAGGTGCCATTTCACCTATGAAGAATTATGTGATCTTCCCTATATCCACAGCAAAAATAGTAAAGCTTTGCTATTAGCTGAATAAAAAGTATAAACCAAACATCAAAGAGTAAAATATATCAATAAGATCAACAAAGTGAAGCAGAGTGGCTACAATTTCCTTCTAATCTGTTAAATTGTTGAAAATATAGAGAATCAGGGTTACTGGTTTTGACTGATTGAATATGAATTATTAAATATTAAGGCCCAATCCATAGAATAGTACCAAGTGTTAGCCTATTTATGTTAACTCAATCACACGCAAATTCTAACTACTGATCTATATTTATGACCTCTTTTACCTAGCTTTCATTTCTCTAAAGCTATGGTTCATGGAAATTACTTGCTTTATAACATTGTCTTGCAATCTCCACCACCTGTTTATGCAGAATACAACAAAGATAAAAATGTAGTAAACAGTTTAGTAAATGCCATTAAAAGGTGAAACAACAGTATTGTATAACAGAAAGAGTATAGGAATGAAATTCACAAGACTTAGATTTTTCTTCCAGCATAATTAGAAGTACTTTCACTGAGTCACAGTTTCCAAATTTCTAAAATAGGTATGAATAAGGTAACATGTGAATAATGAATCTTACCTTCACAGTCACTCTGAAGGACATACAGGTGGAGATACAGAAGGAGATAAAAATTCAGGTATAGACCCACATAAATATCAAGTGGAATTCTCAGTATCATAAAAATAGACATAACTTGGTGCAGGGTTGTTAGGTATGGACCTTTACAGTCTCAGAAAGCATTAAGAGGTGTACATAGAAACTATGAGTTTGAACCTAAAGCAATTATCTACGTGGTAGAAAGATCACTTCAAAATGAGATTTTCTTTTGGTAGCTTATGGATATTTAAAGTATATAGAGAGAGTTCAGGTTGAAGAAGAAACTTGAATGAGTTGCTCTGAGTCGTCTTCTCTCTTAATTAAGGTCTGAGTGAAACATGATTCTTCATGGTGGATGAACTTCACCTCATACACAGCACACCTTCTGTAAGTTTAGCCTATTATTTCACAGATTACAGCAAACCATCTGGACATTCTTTTCCCTGGAAATCCTTAAAAATTGGGTCGTAGTGAGACGAGAGTACTTTACGAGTGAGCAAATCAAAGAATGAAGATAAAGTGACATTAATGATGGTTCTGCTTCCGGTCCCTGTCCATGAAAATTTTGAGGTGTCTTAGGTCTAGCTTTGGCATAGTAGTTTGCTGACTACTTAGCTATCAACCATCTAAAATGTCAGATGAGCAGACTAATGTACTCTGGTACATTTTGAAGTGATTACATTTTAGCTTTTAGCAAATACATGTAGAGGTATATTAAATATTATATGACATAATCTTAGCTAAATACTAAGAATGTGTGTGTGTGTGTGTGTGTGTGTGTGTGTGTGTGTGTAGAAAGGTAAGAAGCAACACATAATATTTAAGAAGCACAGATACTAAATTTAATAAAATAAAACTTGCAGAACTCAGTTAAGTAAGATATTAGTTTAGATTTTTTTATTCCATGGTATTAATTATTCAGTGTTACATATCTCTTAATTTTACTAGTGTTCAAATAATTGTCCAAAGTAACTGTAATAAATTTTCTCAGATATGAAAGTCATATGAAATCCAATTCAGTAAGGGCTTAAATTAATCAGTACAAGAAAATTTATGTTTAGACACTTAGTTTTTAACATCCTATATCTTCATAACTACCCCCAACCCTCTCTACCAACAGACACATTCAGTCATGAGAAAAAAGAAAATCCTGTCATTTGTGAGAACATGAATGACCTTGAGGATAATATGTTAAGTAAAATAAATCCAATAGAGAAAGGCAAAAACCATATGATATCACTTATATATGTAATCTAAAAAAGCCAAACTCTTAGAAACAGAGTAGAATGGCGATTACAAGTGGCTAGGGGTGGGGGAATAGGGAAATGTAGGTCAAAGGGTTATAAGATGAGTAACTTCTGGAGGTCTAATGTAGAACATGGTGTACTTAATTCTTTAGACAAGGTTTTCCTTCATTTATTGAATTTAAAGTCTTTGGTAGACAGAATAATCCCCCCTCTCCAAAGATGTCCACTCCTTAGTCACTGGAATCTATGTATACGTTATCCTACATGATTGAAAGGACTTTGTATGTGTGATTACGGTTATAGACTTTAAGACTGGGGCATTAGCCTGGGTTATATGAGTAAGCCCGATGTAATATCTGAGTCCTTAAAAGCAAAGAACCTTTCCTGGCTGCAGTCAGGAATTGAAACCAATATGGAAGAGGGGTCAGAGAGATAAAAAGTATTAAGAGTGCCATTCTCCATTGCTTCTTTGAAGATAGAGGAAGAATGTCATAAATGAAGAAATGTGGGTGGCCTCTAGAGGCAGGAAAAGGTAACAAAATGGAATATCCCCTACATATTCCAAAAAAGAATTCATTCCTACTGACTCTGTGATTTTTAGCCCGGTGATCAGCCTTGTAACCTACAAAACTGTAAGATAATACATTTACATTGTTTTAAGTCAGCATGGTTTTGGTAATTTGTTATGTCAGCAAGAGAAAAATAATGCATCCAGTAAATCTAACATCTGATCCGAGCTTTCTCAAGGACAGTTTCTATTGGTTTTGTGTATGTATGCACCTGTCTTTATGAGTATTTCACAAGTTTTTTTTTTAAATTGGACATTTTGAATAATATAATGTGACAGCTCTGGAAATCATATCCCCTGTCAAGAATGTGTTGTTACTTTTATTGTTTCTGCCCATTTTTTGTTGTTATATGGTGTTTATTTAGTGACATTCCTGGACTAATTACATATTCACCAGTATGTGCAGGCACTGAAGAATCTGATTAGCTTTGTGTTCATATAATGATTAGAAAGAGGTTTCCATAAACGCTTTGAACCAGTAAGACTTCCACCCTTTGTGAAAAGGCTTTTGAGAGCTTCAGTGCTCCAGCAAATGGAAACTCTGCCTTCACCTTGACTTGAAAGGCCCCAAGGTTGACCAGAAGTGAGAGCTTGGGTTTTCCTCATCTCAGGACTTTCATATGTGCACAGCCTACGTTTGCATGGTGTTCTAGACCCCACGAACATGTCGAACTTTCCAAAGCCGCCTGTTGGTTTCTCATTCTGCAGATCTTTATACATTTTTTGGTTCACCACTTATCTGCCCCAACTGGGATCATCACTTTTTGGCAATCGCAGTGTAAAGCGACTGCTGCTGATTGACAAGTGCCCTGGGGATACAATCCATCCTTGCCCTTCCAGTGGGCGCTATACTGCGGGTTATCCAGGATAGCAAGGACTTGGTGAGGAGACGATGGACATAGCGCAAGTTCAAATCCCACGAATCTCACTGTTCTTACGGTCATTTTGTTGAATATACTCTCTTTGAATTTTTAAAGACCTTTAGCTTATTTCTAGAATTGTGAAAAGTCTGATTTTGACAATTTTTGCCTGTTTTTTTTTAATCAGTCTAAGTGAAAAGTAGATTTTCAGCTTATTTTACCATTAGCAAAGTTATGACCCTTTTTTAAAATTTATTTTTTTATTAATTAATTTTTGTTACAGATGTTTCTCCTTTTCCCCCCACTTATTCCCCTCTCCTCCTCCCTCCCTACCCTGTCCCCAGCTTTGTTGTCCATGTCCACTGTTCATGCACACATGCATATAAGTTCTGTGGTTTATCTCTCCCCCACCATCCCCTCTTCTGGGGATTGTCAGTCTGTACCCCACTTCCACGAAAGTTATGACCCTTTTATACTATTTTTTCAATTACTCTATAAGTCTGAAATTATTTTTAAATAATAAGTTAAAATACACACATGTAAATAAAGATATTTGATGAAGATAATAGCAAAATTTGATTTAAGAAAAAATATGTTTATAACTACTGGATTTATTCTCAAACATAACTTTGGAATACTATAAAATTTTATCATAAGGTTTCATCTTATTTTTCATTTTGACCATAAGTATACCTAAGAATACTTAAATTACTAAAGTATAATTAAGCATATATGTGAAACTGATAAAATCCATAAAATTATTTTGCATCAATAATATGTAGGAAAACAGAGACCTGATTCTGATAGGTATAACTCAAATTTGGACTCATAAACTTCTGAAAATGTCATAAGAAAGAACAAAAAGTATATTAAATTTATTCTCCAACATATTGATCTTTTATTTCTCCAGATTTCATGCATAACATGTTACTATCTGGAATACTTTACCACTTTTTAAAATATGGTTATTTTTACCACTATGATTGATTAAATAATACTTTCCTATTTTTGGTTCAAGAATTATAAAAAAGAAATAATTATTTAAAAAGATAAAAATATCCTTTTGCATTAGGGAAGTTGCCCAAACAAAAGGGAATTTCAGGTGAATTCTAATATAGGAAAAATATGTTGCCTTTACAGCACATCCTATTTCACTTCATCATATTTATCCTTGATCAAATGTTGTTACTGCATATTCCTTAAGGACACCAAAAAATTTCACTGTTTTACATTTTACATAGCCAAACCTATTTATAAAGAAATCTTGAGAAAGGAAAAGCCAGTCTCAAGAGCGGCTGCTCAAGTGATGCCTAATTAAATTTTAACACAGATTAAAAGGATATGCTAATACTTGGTGTGCGCTCAATGAGAATTTGTAAAGCAATTTAGGCAATCAGAAGTTATAAAGTATTGAGCGGTACACTTACATTTTACCTACTGCTATTCCAAGTGCCCTGGTGGCAGTAGGTTACACATGAAGCACAACCTGGGCAGCTTTAAAAACCAGGTCTAATGCCCAGATTGTACCCATTCATCAGACTTGGACTGAAGGGATATGGAGTACGGCTTTGGCATCCGGGTTTTTATAGCTCCCCAAGGGACTCCAGGATGCAGCAACATTAGACTAGGTCAGTAGTTCTGAAGCTTTACTGTGCATATGAAACCACCTGGGATCTTTTTGAAATGCAGATTCTGGTCCAGTAGGCTGGACCAGAGCCTGATAATCCACATTTCTAACAAGGTCCCAGGTAACTCCCAAGCTGCTGGTGCGTGGACAACTTTGCATAGGATAATACCAACAGAGATGAAACAGAACGTCAGAAATAAAGTCTGTAAACAGGATAGTATCTCAAAGGACATTTGTGACTGGCCTCAGAACAAAAGAGAGAACAGCATTTCCCTGACAGTACTCTCTCCTCTTCTGTTAGGTGATTCCTTTCCAAGCCTCACCAACTTTCTGCTAAGTTTCGGGTTATTTGGAAACATGTCTATCCTTCCAACACGGTTCAGGAAACCCCATCTTCCAAAATGAATTTGACTTCACCAGCCCTTTCTTTGAACTCCTCTTAAATTTCATGCAGCTCAATATTAAATTTTCTTCAATTTTTGCCATTAGAAATTTTATAAGGGCAAGAGCTAGGCTTCATATTTCTCCTAGTAAAGGTTAAGGACATGTAAGACTTGACAAATATTTGCTAAGTAAGCAGTATTGAGACATACCTCAGGTGCTATATAGATATTGGGGCACACTTTGCCTAAGAAGTTTGGTTGCAAGAAAAGTGAATGGTTTACATGTGCTGCTGTTTTACTTAGACAACTTGTATGGGATTGAAATACTATGCTGAATTTTTTGCACAAATAGGCTCACATGGTACCAGCTGCCTGTTGAATTTTTCCTCAAGATCGCTTGGATACTGAATACCTATATAAAACCCATCCTGTATCAGCATCATGCTTCAAAATGAGGGCATTAGGAAAGTCTTTATGGACCCTGAAATCCTCTCCCATCAATTAACTGAGACATTAAATTCTCTTTTCTGAGCTTCATGCCTTCAGCTTCCGCACTTCAACCTTATTAAAATGTAAATACGCTTGGATAGGGAAACATTTCAAGATGTATTATTAGTTATCTATAAGTATGAGTGAAGAATGTGAGATCCAGTTTGGTAAGAAGTGTAGAAGTGTAGGAATACAAAGGAGAGAACAAGTGGTATAATTCTGTACATGGCAGTTCCGGGGAGACCTAATGTTCCCCAAATCGACTCTTGGCAGGTTAGTTACAGCTTCCACTGAAACATCAGCTGAGAGTGAAGCCAAATTGTTTGATTCACATATTTAAAATGTGCTTAGTGCCCACCATATAAACAGCTCTGTAGAATAATTATAATAAAATAAAAATGATCTCCAAAGAAAAAGTTACTCAAACTAGGAGGTAAAATGATAGAAAGTAAGTGAATGAATTCATCAACACTAGACAGAGTTATTGGATAAGGTGTGTTGTAAAGGTAAGATCATTAGATACTTCTCTTTCCTGAAGTTAAAATATTGCTGCTACTGCTGCTGCTTCATTTCCAAAGCAGAAGTGCCATCCATGTCAGTGAGGACGACATGCGCACGATCCCAGTGAAGCATTTCAGAAACTGGTCACAGTAATGAGGTGTGTAATAGTGTTTTTCTATATGTGCTCTAACTTGCATTGTGCATAGTCTAATTATTAATTATGCAAAGCATTTTACATTAAACTTTTGGCAAAGATCAATTTTATAAGGTTGATACATTTAACTCGTATTTAAGGAATTTCCAGATTGGTCTCAGGTCTATTATCCTTTTTGAGTTTTTTCTATTCCCCATAAAGTCTAAAACTTTAAAAGGGGTAAGAAATTGAGAGTGGAAAATACATATACACACACAGAATATAATTCAATAGCACATGGTTACTTACTAATAAACACAAACAAGGGGGATTCAGATAGTTCTTGATCAAAAACCTACCACATCCATGAAACCACCACTATGATCAAGATGCAGTGCATTTTCATTTCCATTTCCATCTGTCATAGTCAATTCTTCCTTCTGTCCCATTCCAGGCAACTGTAAGTCTCCTTTTTGTTTCTATATGCTTATATTCATTTGCATTTTCTAGAATTTTATTATATATTAGTCAAAAACCATCACACTGTACACTTTAAATGAATGCAATTTGTAGCACATAAATTATTCTTTAAATTAATAAAACTAACAATAGAATATGTTTTTTAAAGTTTAACTTTTTAATCAAAGTCCTGTTCACTGAGTCCCATGATATCACATGGTTCTACCCATATTTCTTCCCCAAGAGGGAAGAAAGCCTTGGAAAAGAGTGATGGACGAGTCTCCAGAAGGACTACTCAGCCTGCCTTGGGTGCCAGCAGAGAACCAAGAGGATTATTAGAGTTATTAGCATGGCATCCCCAAGGTAATTTTGTCTCCTTGTCTATCGCTATGTGTTTATTCGATTAAACTATGTGTAAGAGTAAACAGATTGTTATGATTTCTTTATTTTGACTTCCTGATCAAGCTAGGATATGCAACACACCCAAATCCTTCCTTTGCACTGCAAAAATGAAAAAGAAATTAGATGGAAGATTAAGTCCTCTAATTTAAGAACATGGTTAAAAATAATCCTAGGAAAGTGCCATCCAAATCAAGGCTAAGAAAGCAGGCGCTTGTGATTTTCTTGCTAAGCTCTAAAAAAGGAGCCACAACACTAGATGTCAGTGCCTTGCATTATTTTTGCCTGTACAAGAGGTCTTATTGAGTACTGTTTGAAGTTATTACCTGCAAGCACCCCAGAGTTTAATCATCACATAGGGCTTTCATTAAAAAGCAGAGTAGATTTGCCTTGGAATGATACATGATGGAATTATAGGAAGATATGGTAGAAGAGGAATTAGAGTCATCCAAAGATTTTTAGAATCCTAGTAAAGCAGTTGCCAAAAGGTCCGTGGGACCACAGATTTACCTCAATTTGTACAGGAGATGGTAAACAAATCAAACTCGACTTTTAATGCTAGACAATCTCAAATTCCCCGGGAAGAATCCTTTGGTTAATCGAAGAATGTCCTTGAACTTGAATTGCTTTGGAATTCCAGGGCTTCAGATTACTTTCCTATAATAGTCTCCATTTATAAAGATTTGTATTTTCTCTCTCTTCCCCTTACTCCTTCTCTCCATCTTATTTTTATCTTTGATGCTATCATCTTCACTTAACACCATTCACTTGTTGGCCACATTTTGCCAAGAAACAGAAAATATGTTTTTTTTAAAAAGTCAAAATCCTGGGCAGGGAGAGTTGACAAATCTTATTTCATTGCAATAAAACACCTTTGACATCTTGACTTTTTGTACTCACATAATTCTTCTGAAATATCTAATCTCCTCAGGCTCCTCGTGTGGCATACTGGTATGTGGAGGAAGTAAATATTGCAAAGTTGCCAAAAGACCAATTCCGATCTAATTAGGACTTGTACTGCCTCGGTGAAGGCTACATAAACACTCTGTTAATATTCACAGCAGCAGTGTTGTCAATATCTCCCCCAGTATCTTCAAATTTACAATGAAAATCAGCAACTATTGATTCTCTGACACTGATAGAGCTTCCCAGATTCACTGCCTTGCTCTCACCTCTGCCCCTATAGAGGGCACAGATGCCCATTGCTCTAAATCAGCTTCTAAACACTGAAGGATCATTATTAAAGTGGGGCTGGCATCCCCGGTCATCAATTATAATCTTGTGCACATATGCAGAGTGATTGCAGGAAATAATCAGCTTTGTCTGCCAAATTGGCAACTTTTGGAAACTAATTTGTTATGACACAGCATCGAAGATATTTAAGCAACAAACTCAAGGCTCTGGGGCTCTGCATACATTGTTAAAATATCAGATAACATCATTAAAAAATAGTTAACATATCCAGAGAGAGGTGGTATGTAGCCTTAAACTTCCGTTTAAGTGGGATTATCAAACATAACTTTTATTTGCTCCCAATTCTGCAGTTCATGTGTTGGGATGCGCCTCCAGAGTGACTGACATTTAGGGGGCTGCCTGGAGGAGCAGCTGTCTGTCTAGAGTAATTAAGGGGACAGTGGAAGGATGATTCCAAGTGTGCCTAGAGCAAAAATTAGACCAGACGGATATTTTTCTGTTCAAGATACACTAGAATTCATTTACCTACATAATTCTTCAGGGTCCACGTCACAGCAGCAGACTCTTCATATGGATGTGCTTTGTAGTGAAGGACAGGGAATGGTGTTAGGGCGAGTTATGTTCATTCCATGCCCAAATCATTCTACAGTGAGAACACTCAATGCATGAACATCGCATGTCTCTCTCCCTACCCTAAACTTCCACTTTAGACAGCAACACAATTGTTGTGAGCCCACATTGCCTATCATGGTTATTCAGGAAACTTTTAATTCTATGTCTTTCCTCTACCATTTCCTTCATCCCCCTCATCATAATCAAGCCCAAGCTACGTACTTCATTCCACTGCCAAGCTCCCTCTCTTAACTCCCTAATACCTCCCAAATATAAACACTTGCAATTTTTTTTTATTTCATTACTTTCGCATATGAAAATATAGATAAAAAGATATTTATAACAGCTCCTACTGATTTCAATTACTTCTAGAAATATTATCATCAATTATTTTTAACCCCCAAAGCAGTTAAATATCCTGAGGGTAACTCTCCCACCACCCTCATTCTTGAGTGGGGACACGCTTTGGCCTCTCTCTACCCTTTTATTCACTTCATCTGGATTAAGGATGTAATTTTGGGAAAACTAAGCAAAACTTAGGTAGCCAGGACCTCCCTTCTTCCCTTTGACGGTGAACTGGCCACAGAAGGAGCTATTTATTGGCCACTGTTCTCTCAGATCATCTCTGTCTTCCTTCATCAGCGGGAGGCCTGCCAAGTCCAGCGCTGCCTGTGCTCGTGTTGGTCAAGTCAACCTCATTTGGAACTTGCTACGCAGGTTCATTTGGCCCTTAAGCTCAGCTGTCTTTCAATGTATCATTTGTCAGTAATAAAATTGACATTCTCATCTCTGTTCGCCATCCTTTTATTTTCAATTTCTCAAATCCTGGCAAGGAAGTAGGATGCTATTTACGGAACATTCACAAGGTTACCACCTTTGCTATATTGACCATAAAAAAATAAAAACAAAATGGTGGAGTTTGGAAAAACAGAATATATAGTAGAGAAACTTCTAGTACGGCGAGGCCATGAGGAGGCTGCGGAGGGTTGCCTCCCACCAGGTGGTAAATCTGCCGAACACTAAGCCATAGCACCCAACTTGCATCTTACTGGTAAAGAAGTTGACATTCTGAGCTCCATCCAGCACTCTTTTCTTTTTCTTCCCTTTTTTTCAGAACTTAGTTGGGAAGAGGGTTTTGAAGAGTAAAACTTAAAATAACAGAAAAGTAAGAGCAGAGTCCAGATGTCCCAGCTGAACTCTTCCCAAATGGCCTACCCACAGAACTGTGAGAAAATTAGTGGTCTTAAGACACAAGTTTTCAGATAATGTTTGGGACTGCAATTAGGAACTGATATACACCCCTACAGTGATCATTTGGAAACATAAGACAAATATGTCACTCGTCTACTCAAAGGCTTTCAGTGACATCACGCCACAGAATACAATCCAAAGTCTCCATCATGCCTATAATTTCCAAGACCTATAGTATATAGTTTCTGCCTCTCAACTTACTTCCTATTACTCTCCATCAGCAACCAGACTCCAGTCAGCCTGGCCTCTGTGCGGTTTCTTAAAAGAAGAAAGGCACATTCTCACCTCCGAGTATGTACCCAGGCTCCTCTCTCCCCATGTAATCTCTCTCACTAAATATTAGCCTAGTTTACTTCTGCACCTCACCTATGTCTTTATTGAGATGTCACCTCCTCAGAGAGGCCTTTCCTGAGCACCCCATCTAAAGATAAAAACAACCCAAAAAAGTCCTGACTCTCTGTCCTCTTACCCTGCTTTATTTTCTTCGTCACACATATCCTTACCTGATAGCACATGAGATTACATGTGTTTGCTCATTATTTATTGTTGATTATTTATCTCCCCCAAGAGAATATGGGCTCTGTGAGGCAGGAAACTTTTGCTTATTAGTATTTTCCCACCACCTAGAACAGTGGCACCTGTTGACTGGCTGTAATGAATGAATCACATGGCTTGGCTATACAGTAAGTGAAGAGTAGCAGTGGGCAGCAAGTCTAACAGGTAGGGATATTGCAATTCCAATAGAGAGAGAGGTGCTGAGCATTTCGGTGCTCTTCCCACCCCTCTTACAATTTGGTGCACCCAGAGCCCAGCCGCTGTGTGCTTTGCTTCTATTGGTTTGCACCTTAACCTTTTTCTGAGGATGTCACTTGGGTTATGGTAGGTGCTTTGACTACACAGGCCAAGAACCAGAAATGCTGGGAATGTATTCCCTCCCAGGATGGCTCAGAGCCAATGTCTGACCGGGATTATAAAGCCAGCCCATCTCCCCTGCCTCAAGGTGGAATACACTTTGAGGCATAATTCATACTTCAGAGCTCCTGGGAGAGCTGGTTGGTGCTGAGACATCACCTGAAATCACGCCTTTGTTTGGATCTTTCCATTTCCCTGTCCTGATTCCTACACTTCACTATCATTTCTCCAGGGAGCATTTCCCTGGGCAATCACTTGCACAGGAAATCTCTTCTTGTGGTCTGCTTCTAGGAAGCCCCACCTAAGAAAGGAGTCTTCCTTTTATGAGCAATGGAAAGTCATTTATGAACTCTGCAAAGAAAAATGATAATGGCAAGTACTTATTGGGTGTTAAGTGCTCAGCCCTATGGTAAAAACTTTACATGTATTATCTCTTTTAACCCCATTTTTGTGTGACAAGTATTTGTGTTTAATACGTTTATTCAAAAAGCAGTATATAAGAGTATTAACTGGAGACAGAGAGATCAGTAAGGAGGCTACTATAATTATGCAGGCAAGAAATAATTGGGATTTGACTTTTGTCACTTGCAATAGATAGAGTAAGGCAGCCACCAGAATCTAAAGAATTTGGGATTGGCCCTGCCCATAGTAGAAGGTCCAATTCTCTTAGCCTTACTTTTCTCAGTTATAAAGTAATGGGTTTGGGAAAATGTCATCTCAAGAGTTCCTTCCCTTCAACTTTTGCTTTCTTGTTCTTCTTGCTAGCTTGCCCTTGCACTCACTTGCTCTGTGACCAGTGCCAGTCATCCATGTGGCCCTAGAAGCCTCATGGCGGATGCCCATGCAGATTTCACATGCAATGGACTGCAGCTGGGAACACAGGCTAAACTAGGCCAATGCTGGGTTGAACTGTGCTCTAATATGGAGTGAAGACCCTGGGCAGTGGCTTTGATTATAGCTCTGCTGAAGACAAAATGGGACTTACTCCATGATGGGATGGAGAGTGATGGGACCTTGGAAAAGAACTCCCTTAATGTTACCTCCCCAATAAAGCTTTCCATAACACCGCATCCTCCCGTGGAGGCCTCAGGAAATGCCTGTTCCCGCAGCACTCCAGAGCTCGCTTCTACAGTGACAGGTGAGGACGCAGAGGGCACCCACTGATGTCCTCGCAGTGGCTAAGACACTCACTACAATGTTAAACAGAAATGGCGGCAGTGGACATGCTTGCTGTTCCCAAACTTGGGAAAAGTATTCAATATTTTGCTATCAAATATGATATTCACAGTAGCTTTTTTTTTAAATGTCCTTATAGTTCTAGTTTAGTATTTTAAAAAATATAAATGGGTATTAGATTTGATCAAATGCATTTTCTACATATATTGAGACGATCATGCTAACTTCTTCTCCTTGACCCTATTAATGATGATCCATTTTTAAATGCTATATCAATTTAAACATGATTTTGATCATAGGAAATTTCTCCTCAGTCACTAATATATGAACCTAATTCTTGAGTAAGATGTACCTCCAGTATATCATGAAAAGTATTTATTCTTTATAATGTTAATTATGTAAAATATATTCATATGGTAGATACTTTACTCATGTTAATCAGTTTTGTCTAAAAACATAAACAGAGTTATGCATTGGTTGTCTTTCTTTACTTTATCTTTATTGAGTTAGTAGTGGTCAATATCCAGAATCAGCCATCAGTACGGAATGTGGAGAAGGAGCCTGTCTAGTCCTCACATACGTATCTTCAAACTTCAAGTTATGTGTGATAAAGCTACTTCATTATCATGTAATTTCTATTATTTAAAGCCAAACAATTCTGGCTGGAAGAGACCACATTTATTCAAAACAAATTTAAATTGGGCATAAAAAAAGTGATGAAGATAAAATATATTAAAATGTTAACAAGTAGTTATCTCTGACTTGCAAAAAATATGAATGATGATTTCTTTCATTATGAATCAGAAATACAGAACCTCACCTGTCTCTTGGCCCAGCCATTTCATTCCCGGACACCCCAGTGCTTTACTGTGGACCATCACACCATTTCCATAGACCTTTCCTTCTGTCCTGGGAACCAGGCATGCAAGGTGTTACACTCTGGGGCGAACCTTTGACCAATAAGAGCAGGAAGCCAGTTGACAGATGATTCTCCCATTTTTCCCACTGATGGGCTATCTTAAGGCACAGCTTCTGTGGCTTCTTGGAAGAGAGTTCTATGGAATTAAGCAATCAGTTGCATGTGGCAGTTGCATCACTTTAGCTGGCTCTTCTCCTGTCTTGCTTTACTGCCTTATCCCTCACTCTTGCTCCACAGGATTACATGCTCCAGTAAAACAGTAGCACTCAAGCTCTACCTTCTGGGAAACCCAAGCTAAGACATTCCTGTATTCTGGGTTTGTAACCATTCACAAATACCACTAAGCCAAGTAATTATCAGAAAAATCTCATTTTTGCTATTAACTTTCACAATCTTTTTATTATAAATTTGAAAAATCTCTTCTGATCCCTTGAACCAAAATGTTTATCCGGGGGGGGGGGAGGGGGAATCTCCCTGTACTTTTTACATCAGAGAGTACACTTTAAAAAATTATCTAGTCCATTTACAGTCTTTCAGAAATTATTTGTGCTGTATTTTCACTTGAAAAGCCAAGATATACCAGAAACTCTTAGGTAGCATCAAACCTAGAAGTTTAAATGGTTACAAAACTTACTTTGCTAATTTGCAAGATTAGACATTTATCTGCCCTTTCTTCATTTTATCAGTTGCATTGTGAGATCTATGTGACAACTTAAAAATGTTTAATACTCATTACATCCAATGAATATATAACTTATCTTTCAAATAAAAAATATTTATATGGTATAGTTTGATATCACCTAATTGAAATCAGTATAAATAATAAAAATATTTATTATAGAACAATACATTTTAAAACTCTCTTTTAAGATACATATATGTTAATTTTTACTTCTAGACCTGAAAAATAATTGTGCTTAAAAATTTTCTTCAAAATTCGGTTCCTTCATATTGATTTGTTAGACTGACACTCAGTTATGAGAGATTTTCAGATGGACACTAGCTACAGCAGACGACAACAAATAGTTTCCCTAAAGACCACGCTTACATATATAAATTAAGCAGCTTGGTAGAATGGCCATTCTGCCTCAACATACCTTCCAATTCTTTATTGAGTCTTAATTTAATAATTTATTTTAATTAAAAACATTATCTTATTAAGATGAAAAGCCAAATGGGAAGAATGATGCTTTAAATCACAGTATTTATAAAATTTCACTGTAAAATCAACAAGCTTATTGAATATTTACTAACTGCTGTTTATGTGCCATGATTGAATACTTTATGTGAATGAATGCATTTGTTTCTTACCACAGTCCTATGAAGAAGGGATATTTATTATCCCCGTGTTATAGGTGTGGAGGAAAAGGGTCCACATGCTAACTGACAAGCTCAGGGAAGGCCTGCATGACAGCCTGGCAAACTCAAAGACCTAAAGGAACCACAAAGGCTCGTCTGAAATGTAAACTTCTTAACTAAAAGCAGTTTACGGTAGGTAGTCCAGTCCTAGACCAGCATCCTTCCAGACAAAGGTCAATTTTCACCTGAATGGAGCCTCTTGTCTTTTTGCATCTAAGATAACATACATACCTTTGGAATGTGGGGCAACTTCCTTTTTTTCCAGAGCGTTATCTCAATCCACTGAGATTTTGCTTCCTGGCATTTGTGAACAGTCTGGCCCAAATAAACTCACAAAATTCTTCACAGGTTTGAATGTTTCTTATGTTGACATAGGTGAAGAAAAAGCCAAGAACATTTAAGTATATTGCCCAGATGACACATAGTTAGTAAAAGATGAAATTGAAATTGGGACGCAAGCTATCTGACTGTATGCTAAACAGTAATACGATTTTTAAAATGCGGATTTTCTGAGTGCATGCTTTCTTTCCCGGTGGCTGCGGCAGTGACGGGCTTCCGCCGCTTCCGCAAAGCTAGATCATCTGCTGTGTGTGAATGACAGCGTAACAAGGAGACGGTCCACAAATCTTCCAGGTGATAAATTCAACAGCGAGGTCACGGAAACTTTCCAACGGAGGGCTGGCAAAACGCCAAGGAGTCCTCAGCACAAGCATGCCGTCTTGTTTTTCAAAGTAGTTACACTTGAAGGCCACAGATTTGTTCTGAAATGTTTCAATTACTCCAAACGTTTTGGAAATCTCTTTGGGAACTACCTTTAAAACTAGTTTCTAAGCTGAAAAATAAAAGCATCACTATTCTTTTACATCTCTTAAATCAGAAGAATATCACAAAGCTTCAACATCCATGTTATCTAGAAGACTTTACTCCAAATCCCTTTCTCTTCTGGAAAACGAGTTTTTACCACCACCAAAGATAATAAAAAGAAAATATGCCAAACCCTGGATGAAATTCCCAGAATATTTTAAGGAAAATCAGTGACCACTGAGGTGAAAGAAAAACTACTATTTGGGATGCATAAGATATCTGATGATATATATATCATCAGATATATATATATATATGTATATATATAAATTTTTTTTTTTTTTACAGTCAAGTCTTTACTACCTTGGTGTGAGTAAATGAGAGCCACTCAGTGCAGAGCTGAAAAACTGGGAGAAGTTGGGTCTTGAGGAAAGGAACTTAGCATAGGTGTTTGGGGAAGGATGTTTAGCCCGCTGAACAGGTGTCCACAGGAATTTAACAAGTGGGTTCTGTTATAATTTTCTCTTCTTGCTTGTTTCAAAAGGCAATTCCTGGGCTGATATCTGCTGTGCAGTGTGATTTCTATCACAGAAGTATTTTCGGTTATCTGAGGCAGTGTCCATTAATAGTCTTCAGGTCAAAGTAAAGAAATTAGGCCTAAGTCCATTTAGCTGCTTTCTAAAAAGTAATTATTTTCTAAAAAGACCTGATTCCTATAGGTACTGGCCTCTTGCCTATTTCTGAAGGCTGCAGACTTGCAGGAATGCATGTCCCAGGGAAAGGCAGGGTGAAAAATAAGTGGGGTGCTGCCAAGGCAAAACTACTTAAATTGTGTGATTGCTTCCCCATTTTTAACATAATCACTGTTTACTTGGAGAGATTATACTTCATCACAATGTCTACTTTAGTCAAAGCAATTTATGCAATCATTTCCTACATTTTCCTATATTTCTCAGAACACAGTTCTATATTCCTAAAATTGCATTCAGAAAAACACAGTTTCGTGCATGCCATTTCACTAGTCAATTGCTATCATCAACCACTGTAGTAAAATAAAGTTAATCTTTCCCCTATATTGTACACTATTTTTCTGGTATTCTGTTAATATTAAAACATTTTAGAACATCTGAGCATAACTATGTATGGTGGGCTTTTGTTGTTGTTGGGTCATTAGTGATAAATATTCTATTACAACCTACCTGCCTTCAAGTTTGAAATGTAAAACTAACTCCATCATCTAAGTATGTCAAGTAAAAGATACCTCAACACACTTGACACAACTTAAAGCTTTTCCTTTACAAAGGTCTGCCGCTTCTGCATGAGTAACAAATGTGTTTTTCTTTGTTCTGCATTCTAGAAATAACACATGAAATTAAAATTAGCACCATCTCAAAACAAAAACTGAACACATATAAATCTGCTGTATACATTTCACTTTAGCTTTAGCCTTTGAGCTTTTAACATTTTCCTGTCCTAGTTGATTGTACATAAAAAAAAAAAACAGTAAGAAAAGTACAAGGCCATCAATTATTCCTAAACAAGGACGTTCCCTAGTGTTGTTACTTGAGTTGCTTCACCATTGCAAGAGAGAAGTTTGAACTTTGCTATGAAATGGACAATTGTTTATAATTTTGTACTCCCACTGCTTGTTTTCCTTCTTGAAGCCTATTGCCAGGGTTTTAAGCCATCCTCGCATGCAGATCTGAGGCACTTGACAAGAAACAGACGTGCACTGTATATTTTGTTGACTACAGAGAATTTTCTCTTCCTGATTTGATCTCAAAGGAAGACCTCTATGTGAAATGAATGCATCTGCATGAATAGGCGACAGTTTTATTTTACCTTTTTTGTATTGTATTGAAAACACCAGCCTTGAGGGGGTGAAATGGCCCTTGAAAGTTACTATTTCATACAAATAGCTATAGAGTAAAATGCATATCATATGCAAAAAGAGTTTAATGTAATCATACAAACACTGGTTTAGCAAGTGAGTATGGACAAAAAAAGGACTGTCGAGTTGCACTGTAGTGATTTCCTAACTTTGGCACAAATTAGGACATGAGTGATTGTAAAGGGATTAATTCGCATGCATCCCTAGAAGTCCTAACAACAATAACTCTTTACAGTATTTCACACTGAGAGTGCTACATGTATCTAATTCTCTTACACGTTCTGAAACGTGGTGACAATGTTCTCTACGGTATCTGGTGTTTGCCAGGCAAAATGTTTCATTAACTATTGTTTTAATAATGAAGCTAAAATGTTGATCTCCTAACGGTGGAATTTCACACATCTATTAGTGGTAGATGGTATTTACAGCACAAATTTTAATGAAATAAGAAATCATTCCTTACTGGCATAGATGCTCAGAGTAGCCAAGGTGTGTAATATAATTCACATGAATAGGATTTTTGAGGAACAACTGGAAGTGTGATGCTTTCTTCAAGAAACCCACCATTTCGCCCTGGCCGGTTTGGCTCAGCGGTTAGAGCGTCAGCCTGCGGTCCAGAGAGACCTGGGTTCGGTTCCCGCTAAGGGCATGTACCTCTGTTGCAGTTTGTCCCTGTCATCGGGTGAGGATAAAAAAAAAAAAGAAAGAAAGAAACCCACCATTTCAACATTCAACACAGAGGAAAAAGAATTAAAATATTGCATCATTTTATTTTTTTAATTTATTCTTTATTTATTTATTTTTAATCCTCACCCGAGGATATTTTTCCATTTATCTTCAGATAGCATGGGAGAGAAGAGAGGGAAAGAGAGAGGGAGGCAGAGAGAGAGAAACATCGATGTAAGAGAGACACATCAACCGGTTGCCTCCCACATGACCCCAACTAGGGCCAGGATGAACCGCAACTGAGGTACATGCCCTTGACTGGAACCCAACCCACGATTCTTTGGTCTGTGGGCCAACGCTCTAACTGCTGAGCCAAACCGGCCAGAGCACATTGTGTCATTTTAAATGTTACATAGGTTCAAGTCAACTTGAAAAATGTCCATATTCTAATGAAAAGATAAATTACAAACATCCTTCTTTATATATTCTAAGATTACTGTGATTAATTATACTACACATTTTATGGCATTCTGTAATTATTAGTCACAATTTGGCCCCTTATTTTTTTGCCCTCTTGTCGCCCATTCCATTCCTCCAACTATTTCTTAGGCCAAGTCTTAAATACTTAATGTGCATCCTTTCTATTCACCTTCTATACTTTCATTGATAGCAATTTTCATCCATAAATAACATAGTAGAGTTTTGATAAATGGATAGTAAAATTATATTTTGCTCTACATATTCTTATGTACCTTATTTTTATTGCTCAGTGCTGTTTTGTTCTTATTCTGGTTTTTTTGAGATGTATCTATATGAACATATACCAGCCTACCTATGTGCAAACCACTGGCTCACACAAATAATTGTGTAGGTTTATGTGTGTGTTTGTGCATATGTACATGTGCCCCAACTGGAAAGACAACCAATTAAAGGAGTCAAAAAATCAGCCTGACCAGTTTTGGGCATTGAGAGATGATAACCAAAGGCTGATGAATTCATCCAGGAAAGATCCGTCTATTTAGGTCAAACAACTCGTTGATGGAATTTTTGTCTCGATTGAATGGCTGTTAAGACCTTTATGAAGGGCTTGCAGTGTTGTTCCTTCTTTGCTGCCTAGTAAAGGTCCGTTAGAATAATGACTTGATATTTAACTGGAAGTCATTAGTCTTCTAAGAATTCACTTGCCAAGCTCTTAGTACTTTTATTAATATTTATAACATTGATATTTCAAGGATAACATTTTAAATCAACAAAAGGACAGAGACCTTGATGCCGCATTGTATCCCACTAAGCAACGGAGGTGTCAGTGATTCAAGTCTCTAATTAGCATAATGTCAATGTGTAGTCTCACCAATCCACGGAATCTTTACTTTTAAAAATCCCACTCTCTGTAAGTTTACATGTTCCAATGCTAAGGGCTTTAAAGTGAAAACAATAAATCAGTTCTTTACGTAAGAAGTAAGTGCGTTCATTATTTATTAGTCCGTGAAAACAACTCACGCAGCTTTTCCTTTTATAAAGCATTGGTGACATTTACATGAATCATAATCAGACATTTTATAAATATAATGGATGTAAATAGGAAACAAATATTTAATTAATTTAAACAAATAGGGTACCAATGATTAATGACAATTAATTTCAATTAAATCTTTCAGTGACTGGTATCCAAGAGATTGATTTATTTAGTTGCTTGGTCGTGAGTACCTGGAAAATTTGTTTTCCCTGATAATAATAATAAAAAAAAAAAGTTATAAAACTTAAGGTACTGAGTCTTCTGAAGCAGTGGGGGCATATAAAGTCATCAAAGGAGATTTTCAAATCACATATATTTCCTGCATTCACTTTGGAAAATATATTCTTTTATATATGACAAGGGAATGGGTATACTTCAAAATATCTATAATATGCGATATGCCAAACTCTCGATCTGGACACCACACTTTAAATAAAAAAACTCCTAGGCCTGTTTGATAGATGAAGAAACAGAAGCAAGAATGCAGGTAACTTGTCCTGGGTCACATAAGGAGACTTTGAGTCAGGACAGCACTAAAGGCTTTGTGACTGCAAAGCTCATGGGTTTCCCTTTGTAATACTCAATACCCACATTCGAGGAAATGATTTAATCTACAGTGAAGTAAGTGTTGAGGCATATTTGGACTTCAAAAATCAGCCCTTGAGAGAAGTCTGCCTTCAAATTGCCCTCTGAAGGTACCAGGTATCAAAATTACCCTGTTAAAAAAGGATGTAGGAAAAGATTATGAGCTTATTGATGAGACTCTGGGACTCTTCAGGCAGTGGCAATATAAAGAAATAGGTAGTTTTAATGTTTTGGTTCCTCACTTTCTGCTCATTTCAACTTAAATAAAATATTGAGTACAAACTTGGTTATTCTTATCTTGCTGATGGCTCAAACTTCTCCACGTAGAGATTTTACTTTTTCTTTAGACATGGAAGAATTTATTGTAATTATCAACTGTTGTTATCAGAGGGAAGATTTAGCATAAGTCTATATTGGCTATAATTTGTAAATATCACAACATATTATAGGTAACACAGTAGCAAGTGGAATACTTCTTTTAAAAAGGAGTCTCTTGCTTAGACTGGGGAAAATCACATAAAATTGGGTAACATTATGTGCGCATTGCCAGGGAAACTTTTTGATATACGATATTATGTTACCTACTTGGGGATACTTCAGGATAAAAAGGAGTAATTTTTTTTTATTACAGGTACAACTACAATATTCACTAGATGAAATCATCAGAACCCATTTACAACTGCTATGCATTTTGAAAATAAGGCAATTGTCTCAGATATGCATTTATTACAAGCCCGATACACCTAACAGGAGCAACTGCTGGCTTTTCTGAAAAACGATAGTATGTGAAATGGCAATTGCTTCTACTTTACAAATATACCAGGCTCAAGATCCAAAGGGAAAGATGCACAAGCTATGTTTATTATCTGTCCTTTTAGCTACAAATGTTTAAGATACTTACACAGCCCACTGTTTATCTATTTTCACAAATATATGGTGTTACTGACAAACTGACATCCAAGACATGCTGTCTGTATATATCCAATGTAAAGAGTGGAAAAGTCCATTAAAAAATGCCCTCATAGTCCCTTTCTGTTTAGGTTTTCAACATGAACAGAACCATATCTCCATCTACAAAGTCACTGGGAGAGCTTTCGGAATTTAAAAATTTTATTGAGATTAAAAGTAAAATATAGTCTGTGCTCTAAACGTTTTAAAATTTATATTATTTTAAAAATAACAAATGGAATGTAAATTTTGTGTACACTGGTGTGTGTGTTGTATATGTGTATTAGAAAAAGTTCTAGTAAATTTTATGTTTAAAAAACAATGGAAGTGGTACGAGTTGCATAGCTTTTGACTTTCTTGAGATACCATATCAAAACGAGTAGAGGAACTAGGTAGTAAAACTAAGAACACACAGGACAACACTATGACAAACTCGGTGAGAAGCACGTGGGGACGAGCCACCACAAGCATTCCTGGCATCAGGACCAGTGAAGGGGAAGCAAAAGGAAGCACAGATATTTAGGGGACCGCACAACAAGAGAACCCCCTAATTGCCACCAGCTGTTCACTGGATGTGTGGTGGACAAACGTGAGAACAATAGTTGAATTGGGGGGCGGGGAGTTGAGTCCAGAGGCCGGCACTATGGTTTAAAGAAAACAGAGCAGACCAATCCCTATGAACAGGGACCCACTTTGAGGAGAAACTGCTGAGAGCCGACTCCAAATTGAGCAGGATCCAGGCAATCGAAACAAAAGAAAGAGAATTTTCAGATAAAAGCGGGGGTGAAGGGGTGCCCAACAGAGCCAAGAAATCTCACAGAGTGAACCATAAATGAAACAAGGGTGTATGTGCATTTAGAAGCTATCCTGAAACACGCCGCCTTCTAAAAGTCCAGGAAAATTAATTTTACCTAAAATGTGAGCAATAGGGGAAAAAAGAGGTCTACGTCTATTCAAATTTGTATATAAAAGAAAACAAGGGTGAAAATGACACTTCTGCAAACCCTGCAAGCGTACCAGAATGGCATGCCCACCCAACAGATCGAGCTGCAGCCTCCTGTTTCAAAACAAGCTAAAAGCAGTGAAAATATCGAACATATGAAAGAATAACATAAGTCATAAATAGAAAACTCAGACATTAGGTGACAGAAAAAACTAAGAAAGTAAAAATAGTATTTTCTGCTTCTAGGCAAAAAAGAGTAAGTGTTTTATAAGGGGATAAAATTAGATTATTAAACTTGTTGACAGTAATATGTAATGATAATCAAGAAAAGAAAACATGAATAAAATATTTTTTACCCAGCAAAACTGACTTTCAGACATGAGAAAAGACAAGCTGTTATCACATGCAGAGAGACAGAAAATTTTATTTCCATGAATTCTTTCTAAAACATAGAAAACAATCTTCAAAGACACTCAAAATAATGCCAGAGAAACTCTGACATAAGGACAGATAGTGAGTATTAAATGTGGAGTTATAAATGGAGGTTAAAAGGAGAAGATGGTCCATATATATATATCCAAAAATGGTTGTACGTTCTGAAATTTAAAAAAAGCACAATACTACAATTATGAAAAATAGGGTGTTGGTAAGAGCATATGCAATCAATTTTTAAAAATAATTTCCCTAACATATCAGTGATGGTAATATTATTCCTGTTATTTTTATACTGTTGTATGTGTAGCATGGGATGTTTTAATTCTGTCATCCCTATATCCTTGAGAACCAGGCTTTTCTGTGGCAGAAAAGAAATGCATAAGTATTACAGAAGAGGTTATATTTAAAACAAACAAACAAACAAAAACCACCTCCATTTGAATCAGATATACCTGTGTGCACCCATGAGTCATAGACACACACATGCACATGCACATATGTGTCACAGCTCTGTCCCTCAAAAGGCCTAGAAACAATGACCAAGTAACTAAGACCATCAATACTTGCTAGTAGATACATATGGTGGTCTTAAAATTCCATTTTCTACTCGATGAACCAGAGTTTCTTGAAAGGATGGCGGTTCCAATCTCTGGCAGAAAATAAATCAGATGAAACCATAGCATACTGCCATACTAACCAGCAAGGAGCTTTAAAATCTGTTAGAGCTGTTTCCTAAGAACCTAAATGTCAACTTGAAATGGCACCTACTGACCAAAGTTGGGACAATTTGAGCTTCAATCTTGATAACAATTATAATGTGTGTCACCTACCCAAACATGTTAAACCACAATTTACTAAAGAATAGGTATCTTGGAAATAAATGGTAAATAGTTATATGTTACATTGGGAGGATAAAAATCTAATTCATTTTCTTAAGAACTGATTTAAAAAGTCAAGCAATGATCTTGCTTTTCCTATAGTAACAGACGCACTGAGTAGCCAAATAGTATCTGAGGAAAAGCATCCCTTTTTAAAAGTGTCCCATCTAATAACAAAAAATATATGGAATTAGAAAACCACCAATTTTACAGCTAAGTTAATAAATCTACAGGTGGAACATCAACACCTACTGACATTTGGCCCTCCTAAAGACAATACCAAAAATCTTATCAAAGGAATTCTATCTGCTTCTTCTGAAGCCTGTGGATCCACTAGCTATCCAAATTTAGGAACTCTAAAAGACAGGAACAAATTTGAATTGTACCTTGAGTATACAATCAGTAATATCCAGGCTTTGAAGCCACACAGAGCAAAGTTTTCTGATCTTCAGCAAATAAATGAGAAAGAAAAGGAAGTTGTAGAAGAAAAAATGGTAGATTAACAGAAATTTTCAAAATCAACAAATAAGAAACTGGATAAGGATGAACTATAGCTTCCAGGGACACACACTTGGATGATAAAACTGTAAAGAAATTCAAAGAAGTGATTTCTATAAAAAGTTAAGATACTGATTACTTCTGGTGAAGAAGGGTGTCAGAGAAAGATAAGGCACATCCAGGGAGGGTGGCTGAAAGAATTCTATTTCTTGACCTGGGTGGTAATTACAAGGTTTTCAACTGAAATAAGTCATTAAGCTACACATTTGTTTGGTATGGCTTCCTGGATTTGTTTTATTCTATAATAAAAGTTTAAATAAAAATAAAGATGTATTACTAGTCAACCAATATTTTATGCCAATTTTAATTTAAAATAATTAATTTCACTATAAGAATATAGTTGCATGAAGCATATAATTACTTAAGGTATCTTTGTGCAATCCTAGTAAATTAAAGAATTAACCTGTTATTATTTTATGGCTCCCATACCTACAAGCTAGGAATGCAAAACAGATTCCATTTAAAGCATCACTGACAGGTCCAAGCAACTGCTTCTCAGTTTGTTTATCTACAGGGAGCTGGCAATGCGGCCGGTAGAGTAACATCTGGAGATTTCATTGTGATGGGACTGCTGTCTTTAGATCCTCAGCACCAGAAACTGTTTCCACTTGCTCAGGCTGACACGAAGGCAGAAATGAATCATGCCAAAGCGGCCGATCCGGTAGAAATCACTTCCAATCCTTCCGGTCACTTCACTGGGTAAAGTGTCACCATGAGCAGAAAGCCAATCCTCCATAATGATGATTTACAGTCAGAAAGTGGCTTTAGGACAGATTTACTGTTGACCTATTCACACCACTCTGTTTCTATCACCGAAAGGCATTTTTCCTGTAAAAAGCAATGTTACGGAAGGACATATACATCAGAGCATGTTAATAAACCCCTTCCTTTTTGCCTTTGAGTAAAGTAAGCAGTTAGAAAAGAAGGGGGAAATGTATAGCTAAGAGAGTAAATAAAATTTTGAAGACATCCAAACCTTGTACAGGAGAGAATAAACATTCCAGCCAACATTCAACTCACTAGACATATTTATGGTTTTGAAATCTCAGGGTTCAGTGATAATTGTAAGACTGATACATCTTCAGAGAGTATACATAAATAGGCATTTCTTTCTTATTCTCAAGCAAAATGATTCAACAAAAAATAATAGCTCCTACAAACTGGCCACTTTTACTGTGTGACAAGCCACCTGCTAAATACTATACATACATACTATCAATTAATTAAAAATAAAACTAGAAAACTAGAGCTTAGAAGGGTTAATGTGATCAAAATTATGTAACTTATTATCTTAATCAACATACTATACTCAAAGAAATGATAAGATGTTACCTTTCAGCTGTGGCTCGAAGACAATCCTTTTGCAGAAAGGATTAGATCAAGTGAAAATTTTTCAAAGAGGTGTTCAAGATGTAGTTCTTAATAACCTCCCACACACAGAGGGGCAAGTGATTTTCTTGGACCGTGTAGGCCTTCCAAGGGAGACGCCCCACATGGTTCTTCTTAAAGCTTATCTCAGGA
Organism: Molossus molossus; assembly: GCF_014108415.1. NCBI lineage: Eukaryota > Metazoa > Chordata > Mammalia > Chiroptera > Molossidae > Molossus > Molossus molossus. The sequence continues at coordinate 40,749,811 of NW_023425350.1, forward strand.
GATGGCCTGAAAATAAAACCTAGAGAAGCCAGGGCTGGGACTTGATTCCTATAAGCAGAGGAAGGAGTCAGTTATCAAGAAAGAATAGGAATGTATTTGACCCTTCTAGAGGAACAGCTGAGGAAAAATTCTCAGAAATAGGGGAACTCCCCAAAGAAACCAGGTACAGCTCAGAAAAGACAGGCTGCTAGCTTTAAACACCTCCAAAGTCCAGCAAACACCAACATCCATTTATGATCGTATCAACACAGTAGGAGATTTCCTGATACCTGTCTCCTCCCTCCCCAGGCACCAACCCCAAGTGTCAGGGACTACTGTGGTGAGCAAGCCAACAGAGGGAGCATACAAGCTCCAGATGGGGACAGAAAGAAGCCAACTCCCTTGCTCACCAGGAGCTTCCCACCTGCTGCAGGGGGAATACATTGGGGGTTTTAAATATTACCTGTTTTTGATAGTATTGATCATGCTTATTACTGAACGGGCCTGTGTTTTGTGATTTAACTTAACTATAAGACATTTTCTTATTTAAGAATAAGGAGAAATGTTATGGGGCCTGCCAAAAGCAAAAAGAGAAGACGCCCCAGAGATTAATTTAAATAGAGAGAGGATATTCATATAAAATTGTTCTGTGATTACATCGCCTGAGTTTCACTTGCTCAGTACAGGAATTATCCTGACGCTGTGCTTCTGGCCAAGTGGAGACTCCGCAGTTTGTCAGGGGAATGATTATTTCTGCCACCATATCATTGCCCCCGTATGCTTCACATATAACCCCTCCTTTCATCCAGAGGCACTGCAGCTGATGCTGTTATCATTCACATGCCAAAGTGGTGTTGAAAGAAGGCGGACTTACAGTTCTTGTTTTCAGGGAGCTATTTTTACTGGGAAGGCACAAACCTTCTCTGAGTTGCTTACAAAATGTCACCCTCCTCACAGCTCGGCAGCACTTGTGCTTTTCTATTATTTGCATCCTCTATGCGGGATTTATTTACTGTCTTTTATTATCAGTTTGATCACATACACAAGTTCTGTCTTTATCGTAAGTGTTCTGTGTTTTCCAATTTAGATTGCATTCTCTTTAAGAACAGGTGCTTAAATATGTTTCCTTTCCAATTAATCCATAACATCTGACAGAACTTCACCCAGAAGTGCTTAAGAAATATGTAATGTCTGGAAACATTAGTTACACATTAGCCAACCACGTTCCCTTGTGTGACCTCAAACACTTGTTCCCACTTCTGTGTCAGCTTCATGCAGAACAAAGCATTGTTTAGCTGTATGCTAAAGAAAGCTTTTAAATAAAGACCCATTTAGCCGTGTACTTTGATGTAAATCCTGTTGTCCATATATCGATAATCTTTCTGTGAAGCTTCTAGAAAGTGGAAGAGAAGATGGCAGAGAATAGAACTGATTCCTATACTAGGAAATTGCTGGTTAATAGTTTTTCCCTCAAAAGAGGGCAGATGGCCATATGTATATATTGTGCATAGATTTACAATGTGACAGAAATAAATCCTATTTGCACATTTATTTTTAATTTTGTTCTGTGTGTTTTGAGCTTCCTAACAGTTGTGTGCTTGCTGATGTTACGAGTGATGGTTGTCAATGTTAAGTTTGCCTTATTAAAGAAATTTCTACCCTTGTCTTCGCTAATAAGGTTGACCCTCTGAGAAACAAGTACCATTTATTCATTCCTTTCATTCAGTTGTTTATTCCACAAATGTATTTGAACATGCCCTACATTCCAGGCAATGTGTCTTTGAAGTTCCAGGACTGCATTCGGCACAGGCTGCAGCCGCGGTGAACACAACCCTCACTCGATCATTGCCTCCACTGCACAGAGATTGGGCATCGAGTGATTTGTTTGGCATGATCCACAATGGACACTCACCTCCCCACGCAACTTCCTTCAGCTTATTACTTTTCATTTTATTTATTTATTTATTTTTTTATCCTCACCCGAGGACATTTTTTGTTCAGGTAGAGTGGGAGGGAGAGAGAGGAAGAGAGAGAGGGAGAAACACTGACCTGAAGGGACACATCGAGTGGCTGCCACCCACACGACCAACCAGGGCCGGGGACAAACTGCAACCGAGGCACGTGCCCTTAGCGGGAACCGAACCCGGGTCTCTCTGGACCGTAGGCCGACGCTCCAATCACTGAGCCAAACCGGTCAGGGCTTACTTTTCATTTTATATTTAGCTCCTCTCCTGCCCCAATTTCAACAACTATTTCAATTTAAAGAAACATAGTAGCAAAACTCTCTGCAAAACCAACCACACTTCTTGATGACTGGCTGTTATTTTGAGAACCTTATGCACTGACATGAGTCAGTGGCTGCTGTTGACAAAGGAAGAGTCTGGAGAAACATGAATGACAGAAGAGAGAAGAGCTGGAGCAGTGGAAATAATCACAATCCACTTTCAATCATCTCAGTTCAAGAAGTTAAAATTTGCAATTATTTTATTTTGCCTTCACTCCACCCCAGCTCAAGGTAAAAATAACACATATCTCTAGAAATAAATTTATAGTAAAAAGCATGAATCAAATTAATACAATGTGAATGAGTTCTTTCGGTGGATAAAAGGAAACACAATACAAAGTTCCTCAAGTTTAATTGGGTTAGATAAAATATAAAGTTTTCAATTCTGTAGAGTAAACGAGCAAGAAGAAAAGGAAAACTTAAATGTGTAGGAGCTCAAAAAGGTCCAGTGAGCTGGGCCATTGTTGCTCAGTGGATTGAGTGCTATCCTATGGACTGAGAGGTTGGGATACATGCCTGGGTTGTGGGCTCGATCCCCAGTAGGGGGCGTGTAGGAGGCAGCTGATTGATATTTCTCTCTCATGGATGTTTCTATCTCTCTCTCTCTAAAAAATCAATTAAAAAAAAATATATATATATAATGTACAGTGAAAGCAGGCCTTGTTCTAGGAAGGAGAGACCTGGGGAGCTGGTTTCTGAAGGAAGTGATGAATGTGGATAAGAGATAGGGCTGTTGAGATGTCACTGGGGCTGGAATTAATACCAAGTGTGGGCAACAGCAGCCTATCGATCGGCTTGGATGGACCAGAGTCTGGGTTAATGGCTAATGATAAACAGAATCACAAAGTCATGTGGGGTCAGCACAATCTTGGATTGACACAAAGCATACCACCACTCTTAAACAGAAAACACAGCATACAGGTGGTAGAGTAATCATCCTAGAAAAAAACCTTTATTCTTAAATAAAGTTTTACCCACAAGGATATCTATATAGGTACCTGTTTTTTATTTGGGGTAGCTACTGATTTGCAAGTACATCACAATCTTTTTTTCAAATTTTCCCTGTAGTGGATGTGAAATGAGAGAAGCAAAGATAAAGATACCTTAGTTTTTCAGAAGTAATAAGAAAGTTGGATTGCTTATGAAGAAGAAATAATCTTTATCTCACCCCATATTATCAACTCATTATTTACTTGAAATAGCCACATTGCCTTTGCATAAAAAGAGAACATAACAAATAGCAATTGTTTTACCCCCAGTATCATTTTAATGACTAACCAAACTTCTCTTGCCTTCATACCCACAGTCTGAAATACCACACAACTTTTAGACATAATTTCCCATCTAACAGGTGTTCATTCATTTCACTCTGAAGAAAATTAGAAAATAAACCAATAATTTAATCAAACAGCAAAATTAGAGCTTACAGATCAAATGTTTTCAGCCACATAGTGACTTCTTAGAGATCAGTACTTACAACTTAGTCATTATTACTGCCATTATAAAACAGGAGAACATAAACCATGAGAAAAAAAAACAATTAATTTCGGTAGTTGAGCTGGGTAAGCCTTTGCCTCTGTTCATGTTTAGTATCCTGATCTTTTCCTAAAAACTTATGATACATGCCCCATTAAGTTTATTTCCTATAACTGCTTTAGCATTATAGAGCATATTGCTATAAGAGAAAAAATTAGTAATAATGAAATAATATTCTACAATGAATAAATATATTAATGCTATAAGGATATAAGATGTATACCAGATCAGACTGAATTATGTGGTAATAAGGGCCTCAGTTGGATATTAAATACTTTGATGATCGATTAATTCTTTCAGAATTTTACTATATTTTTAAAAATTGCTGTCATTTATATCTTATTTGATTAGATATAGCTATTTTGTTTCAACATGGGACAAACATGACTAAAAATTGAATTCTGAATAAAATCAATTTTCCACAAATTGTTTCTTTGTTGGACAAGTAGATATTCTGACACCTAGAATGTTCTGGATGAACTAGTATCCTCTTTACATTCTCCTGGCTATTCTTGCTTATTTCTTTTTTTCATATGAACTTTGAGTCACTTTGCCTAATAAAAAATAGTGTAATTTTTTATTGGGGCTATCAATAAACTTAAAAAGCAAATCAATGATTGACTTATGGTGTTGAAGATTTTCATCTAAACACATGCTATACCTTTCTGTTTGTTCAATCTTCTGCCTTAGGTTGGGTTCCCCAAGAAACAGACACTGGGATGGAAATGTGCACACACACAGTTTACTGGGGAGTTTATCATCTCTGGGACAATATCTCTGATGTGGTGAGAAAAGCAAGATTTGGCCCTGGGAGAAGTTAAACTATGCTGCAGAGATTTCAGCCAAACCCTCAGGAGCTCTGGAGCTGGGATAGCTCTTAGACAACCCCCAAACTGAAATAAGGTTTCTACCACCACGCAGACCAGTCAGGAGACACACGCGTCCCCTCAGGAGGGTTATAACACTGGGTAAGTCAGCTCAGCAATCTTCCTATTGGTGTTTTCCATAAATGCCACATGACAACTTTTCTCACCACTGATACCTCTAGCACCATAGAGTCTGCTGGGTCATATGTCCCAGACAGCGGGAATAATTACACTGGAGAATGGCCCTACTGTAGAGTCCTTTCGTACTGAGAGCCACACTCAAATCTGGCAGCCTACCATGTCACTTGGTAGATGGATATTCTATCAAAGTGTGGAAGAGAATGCCTGGGGAGAGACGCATCTGGAATTGGTCCTCAGCCAACACTGGCAGCTGGGAGAGTGTGTGCCTTATCCACGCCACAAGGATCGGGTAGGTGCACAGTATTATCCTATACTGATCATGCTCATGTTACTAAGATCCACTCGCTTCATATAATAAGTTTACCCCATGCAGGAGTATCTCCTCCAGAATTCCAATTGATATTGCCTGGGAAAACTTACAAGAGGTAGATTAGTAGGACTAACTACAGCCCCTGCTATTGTAATTACTCTTGGGACTACACTGATTCTCATCATCTCTCTCTTGTTCTAAGATTCTGTATTCCTCTCAAGCTCAGCTAGCACCTCTCCTGGTCTAAGTGACGTATGTGATGGATGATCAAGACCATCACCCATAGGGAGTTTTGAGCCCTATTATTCATGACTTTCTCAGCTGATGGCTGTTTCCCTTTTTCATTTAGCATAAATAATAAGCAGAGGGGTACCAAGAGACACTCAGTGGATCACCTAGTTCACAAGTATTGTTTCCTGTCCCATTGTGCAGTAGAAACACTACTCTTCCTAATGACCAAGACACCTTTCCTTGCTTGCTAGTCTCCTAGCATAAGGAATTGAAGTGGCCAGATGGCAGCTTTAGACAAGTTCAACAGGGTTATTGATATTTCCCTGGTAGAAACATTTCACCTCTGGGAACCAAGACCACAGACCTGCAAAGCTTAGAGTTGTGGGGAAAGAAACCATAAATCCCTTAACTGTGCTCCTGGGAAAGACAGTAAACAGAGTCACTTCTGCTTCCTGGCTCCATGTGCCTTCTACCTGCTGGAGATGCAGCACTGTGTGAACGTTGTTGACTTGTACACTGCACCTTGGAGAGTGACACACCATCCCCCTAGAGTATTATCTCCAAGCTGGTGACACTGGTGAATGGCAGAGCCATTCCCAAGCTCCTTCTGGCTGGTGGCTTCTAGGATGTATTGCGCAATCAATTCCACTCTTGTACCTCCCCTGCCAGGCCTCAACTTGATCCTGGATACAACATTTCCATCTTACAATGGATTGCTACTGAGTCCACCTTGCCTTATGACTTACTGGGTCTGAGAACTAAGTTCATGATGGGCAGCCCTGGCTGCATTGTTACCTAATGTCCTATGGACAGGCATTTCACCTCTCTCAGAAATCATTAGCGTGCCAGGAGCTATCAGTTCTGCACAAGTGTCTGTCACAGACAGCATGGCTTCACTACAGAGCCACAAGTGTCTATTTTGCAATCTTTCTATTGGCGTTTTCCATAAATGCCACATGACTACTTTTCTCACCACAGATACCTCTAGCACCATAGAGTCTGCTGGGTCATATGTCCCAGACAGCGGGATTAATTACACTGGAGAATGGCCCTACTGTAGAGTCCTTTCGTACTGTGAGCCACACTCAAATCTGGCAGCCTACCATGTCACTTGGTAGATGGATATTCTATCAAAGTGTGGAATGAGCTGCCTCTGTAGCTCAGAGGTACACCAGGAGTTGAACATTTTAATAATTTGTACTTTACTTTGGAGGTCATGTCCTAGTATGCCCTAGAACACTCAACTTCTATAAACTTCACTAATGTGATAGGTCCTGAACCTTAATAGATGTACCTCTCACTCTCTGGGCACACATATATTATCAATGACATAAATGTACTCATCACTTCCTGCTCATCTGGACTGATTACATGACATTTGGGGGCTATATTGGAGCACAGAAGAGTTAACATGGTCCTAGGGTAAGTCTGTAAACACATACTGTTGGCTAGCCTATGTGAATGGGCTCTCCCACAGAGCACAGTCAGCAGAGGGGGTTCTGGACTTAAATTATATAACCTCTCCAACATATCCAACCCCTCCAAGGCTTTGATGGCTTCCTCCATCATCTACCATAGCTACTCTGTCATTTCTAGTTTATCTAATGTAGACTACTGGTTCTCATAAGTGCCCTATCCAGTAGCACACAAGCACTATCTCACAAGGTCCTTTCCAGGCATGAAATCCTTTATCACAGAAAAGCATTCCTAAGTCAGTAAACTTTCCCTTGTCCAACTTCATGTTCGTCCTCCTTGATGTAGCCCTCTTAGGATCCAGTCAAGCCCTACTTTCCTGGGACCCACCAATACATCTTGGTTATTTCTTTTAGCTCTTTCAATGTGTAATTCCTTTTATGCCCTGGAAAGCCCAGAACTTTGCCAGATGAGTGATGTGTTTTCAACCTAATTATTGGGCTGGTGTCCAGGAGTGGCAGTAAGGGTAAATCCTTGAGGAGAGAGGGTGCATCTTGCCCTGTAAGACAGAGCTCTCTGCATTTTATTTAAGCAAGTGTGAAGTTCGGGCATTCAGCAGTGAGGAGTGGGACACTTCTATAGATCATGAGGATTCAGGGGAACATGAGGCTTTAATATTTTCAAAGATATTGACTCAGATATCTCATCCCAAGTCTCAGAGCTCCTCTCCTTCCCAGCTGTGGTCACAGCATGGCAAACTTGCCAGATTGACAACTCAGCCTTCCATGGAGCTATATTATCTTTTCAGTTAGGTTCTAGGCATCATCTTCTGCTTTTTCTATTGTCTGGCTGCAAGAAATTAGCATCCTTTCATACGCTATGAAGGACCCTCTGACTTTTATTCTTTAAGTTGGTGATTAATCATTTTTCATATTTTATTGTTTTTTTCTCCAATCTATAACTTGTACTCATTAAGGGTGATAAAATTCCATATTCCTTGTAATTGTTATATCCTCTGAACTTCTCAAGTCTCTAAAATGCTACACCTGCCAGCACAATTCTTTCTTAATTTTCCAGGTCAATTCATCATCGGTAAAAGTTTTAACAAGTGCAACACAAGGGCACACCCGAGCCTAGGTGTACTCCACCTACCACCAGTGATGCAGCCCCTATTCATCAATGAGCCAGTTCCAACATCCCAATTTAAGGTCTGTTTTCTTAGTCCACTCTTGGGACCAACTTTCTTAGATCAGGTGCCTTAAGAAACAGAATCACAGAAGCAGATTTGCCTGCAGGGAGTTTATTGGAAAGTGTTTAAGAAAGAAACAATCATGGAAAATTATGAACTGCAGGACTGGGCAAAAAAAGAAGTTGATCTGAGCCCTGGCCGGTTTGGCTCAGCGGTTAGAGCGTCGGCCTGCGGTCTGGAGAGACCCGGGTTCAGTTCCCGCTAAGGGCACGTACCTTGGATGCAGTTTGTCCCCGGCCCTGGTTGGGTCGTGTGGGTGGCAACCACTCGATGTGTCGCTTTCATGTCGATGTTTCTCTCTCTCTCTCCCTCTCACTCTATCTGAACAAAATATCGAAAACTGTCCTCGGGTGAGGATTAAAAAAAAAAAGAAGTTGACCTGAGATGCAGGTGTAACAGAGGCCTCAGCTGACTCCACCAGGAGTCTTTGAAGCTATCCCAAATTGAGGCAAGAGGATAAGCCAGTGTCCTGCCATACTGACCAATAATTTCATGTAGTCTTCTCAGAATGTAATTGGCCTTAAGAACAAAAATACTTGATGTTAGATGGCAATGAAGTCATAGCTAAAATTGCCAGCCAAATGAAGAGAAGAAAATAAAGACCTTTGTTAGGGTCCGGGCTGAGAAAATTAGTTCCATGTTCCCTTTGGGATCTGTACAGACAGCCATGTAAAGGGGAACAGAGCACCAGCCGAAGCAGATATGGTCCGAGGAACTGGCCTCAGGCAGGGTCATGGCTGACAGACCATTCTCTTCCTGGCAAATCAAGTGACAACATCACACTTAGGTTTTGAAAATATCATTCTTGCTGTTTTGTGGGGAACAGGAAGCAGGGAGACCGGCTAAGAAGGATTGTTAAAGTTCAGAGGCGATGCTACAATACACTAGAGTGGTCAGCATTTACTTACAGGTAGAATTTGTATCATGAAAGAAAGAAAACATCAGTGATGGCAATCCAGGTTTTGGCTTGGGCTATGAAACACCAAACCAAGAAGAAATGAAACACTGAGAGGTAACCCATGGCCCAGATTCAGACATTCGCATAAAGGGCACCATCAGTAGTAGCAACAACTAACTCTCCCTAAAATGAACTTCTGAGGCCCAGACATCAAATCAAAACCAAGTAAGGGAGAAAAACATGGAAGATACAATGTTAAGGAATCTCTTTGTGGTTTTTAAAACTGAGTAGTTTTTGGAAAAGGGTGCTAAGGTCCCTCAGTCTGTGACATGGTTAGCTAGGTAAATGGATGAATGGATGAAAGAGAGAAAGATTGTAAGGAAGACAGAGAAATTGTCTGTGTGTGTGTGTGTGTGATAGCAAAAGAGAGAATGGATATGTTCCAAAATGTTAATGGTGGATGATTTTTATTTACATTTTTCCTCAATGCATTAGTATTGTTAAGTAAGATAAAATGAAAGGTTATTATTTTTAAAAACAGAGTTAGAGCAAAGAGTGGCTTTGCTGCATTCCACATTTCCTATGAGAATTAAATCACTGTTTTATATTGCCACTTGACTTAATAATCCCTTGCTCTTTTATGTGGACACCACGGCCTCGTATGCAAACCTTTTCATAGCGCAACCATCACTCAGTGAAGGGGACATAAAATTAGAAACGCATTCCTACATTATTTTATCTAAAATATCAAGTCCTCTGGTTCTCAGTATTCTGTAGGTCATGACACTTATGTCTCCACTGCCTCTTGTTAGTCTCCCCTAACAGCTCTCTTCCCCCAAGTGCACATGTTCTCCAGCCCGTATGAACTCCTCGTTCTTACGGCACATGAGAGGGGCTGGATGTGGCATGTCTTACAGATCATCCAAATTCTAGGTGAAGAAAACGTAACCCAAAGGGACATTTCATGCTGTGTCTACTACCTCTTACTCTGTTATTGAACAGGTGGCTAAGGAGCTCTGAGGGTTACAGAAGACAGACTTGTTTTCAGCACACTGGACAGGCCCAGCTTTTAAAACCAGAAAGCCAATGCATGCAGTGCACCCCCAACAGAATCATTAGGCTGCCTGTGTGGGACAATGGGTAGGAGTCAAGGATCCTTGTGATTTCTGCAGCTGCACTGCAGAAACATTGCTCCCTGGGCTCTGCGGACTAGTGCCTAATGCCCAGGAGCATGAGGGTGTCTTTGGTGTCGTCTTCCCTACAGTATTGTTTTGATCATACTAGAAGAACTAGAAAATGTTCTTCTTATTCATGTAACTATATTTCTGAAGCCCTACAATGTTTTTTGTTTCAGTGATTTTCTTTCACCAGAAATGAAATCCATGGGTTGATTATAGGCTATGTCTGTGGGGGGAAAAAAAAAATGGAAAAGATTTCTTTTTATCCATTTTGCATTTGTATGCTTTTTTAGTTTCATCCAGAGTCCCTCTTGGTTCTATTCTGGGAGCAGGGTGAGCAACAGTGTTAGCCTTTCATTTGTAAGAAGAAAATCTCCACAGGTTCAAGGGTTCACTGGATACGTAAATTGATATTCTCATTGTGGTTATATTAAGCTATGCAAATTTCTCCATAATGCAACATGAAAATGCATTTTAAAAGCACATGCCAATATATGTAGAGTCTTAGATTTTACTCATCTTAAGAAGCACATTCTATTCTTAACCACTGGTCACATTTAGATGAAATTTGAACACTTTTGCATTGAGTTCATAGTTGATAATGTGTTATATTACTCCACAGTCTTTTTTTTTTTTTTTAACTGCCTTATCTTTCTCTGCCAAAGCAATGATCTGAAAAGCCAAAGGTAATACAGTTTTCCCTTAAATCTCTATGGAAACTCAATAATTGCTGTGAAAGATAACCTTGCTAACAAGTTGGGTATTTTATGGATGAAAGAGAGGTAGTATGCCACAGGCGAAGTTGGGTAATTAATTAAAAGACTCAGTGTTTATTTCAAGCAAATCTGATGACTCTCATCTTTGCTCCCTGAAGGACAGGATCAAACCTTAGTTATTTTAGTGTTCTCAGCACTTGCAAGGATGTATAATTTACTAATTGCTCAAGAAATAATAATTACATTGATTAGATGAATGGATGGATAGATGGATGGATGGACAATGAAATAATGAATCATTTGGGGACAGGCTGATTAAAAAAAATGATTAAAAAAAAAAGTGCTTGTGAATGCAGCATACTATTGAGTTTTCAGATTAGCAGATCATTCTTTCTCTTTTCCTTATTTAGGGGAGAAAGTAAAAAGGACTTAAAGATATCTCAGTCCTGACTGGGTAACTCCTTCGTGTTGCCAAGCCCACAGGGATCTCAAAAGAATGTTAAAGTAAATATTTAATACAGGTCCCAAATTAATGAATGAGGCCTATCTGAAAAAGTGATCATGTCTGCTTTAGAAAAACAAATTGTAATTAGTTGGAGAATCCAAATAAAACACCATTCTTCACTATCAGTCAAAAGATGGAGAGGAGGAGAGGGATGTTCTCTGAAGAAACACTTAAAAATAGAACCACATGTGAGTAAAGGCTTTATGGTTATAGGAAACTATATTTCTTTGCTACATGCAAGTTATAGTTTTAAACAGCTGAAGAATATTAAAGACCATGTGTGTTTACTTTTTCTCTCCTTATAGGCAAACACAACAAAATAAAACGTTCCTTCTTCATGAAATAAATTCCAACCTTGAGATTTTGTGATGTTTTACAGAAGGCAATGAGAGTTGGTGGAGTTAAAATATACTATTTAGAGATTTTTAGAGTCTCAAAATGATTGTTCCTTTAGAAATGGTAGCTCCTAAATGAACTGGCATTTAACTGGAAACAGAAAATGCCATTGTTACAGTTACAACAGACTCACTACCCAGGCATATATGCTCAAGTGTTATTCACACATACTTAGGAGGCTCTCTGGTGATCTATGTCACCATGTTCCTGCCTTCTCTCTTCCCTCGGCATGTGCTTGAGCTGTGACTTTGTCGCTGAAAATGGGAAAACCTGGGTATAATGCTCATATTATTTAATAGAGACTTTGTTTCCAGGTTTACTAAGTGAGTGAAAATAAGTCTTCAAATAGTGAAACCAAAGCATAATTTTAATTTCTTCATTTGCAAACTTTTAGTTTTTCATTTCAGGCAAAATCTACATGTTTTGTAAGAGAAAGTTCTGCTCACCTTGGTTACTAATGAGCTAAATGAAGGTCAATCAAAGAGAGACAAGAGCAGTTTAAAAGCAGCAAATCCATAGGGACTTACTTTATTGTGTTTTTGTTGGTGGTGGTCATTTCTTTATTTGTTTTTCCAGGGTGGAATTATGGAGAGAGGCACAAAGAGAATACCAAGACTTAAATTTTAAACTTTGGACTGAGACCATGGAATCTTGGTCATATAATACTGTTCCCCATGTTCCAGATATCTATTACTGCATAAAAACCACCTCAAAATTTAGTGGGGTAACACTACCAGTATTGTGTTACATTCATAATTTTGTATGTCAGGAATTCGAGTAAGGCACATTGGAATAGGTCATCTTTGTTCCACGAAGTCTGGGGGCTCAGCTAAGTTGGCTTGAATGGGTGAAGATGACTGCAACAGCTCAACAGGGTCATCATGTGTTTGGGGTCTTGGTTCAGCCTGTTGGGTGAGTTCATCGATTATTTTCCACTCTGTGTCTGCTGGCTCTGGAATCTCTGAGATGGCTTCTTTACTCACCTGTCTGATATCTAGGCTGGGAACTGCAGGGAATATCTGTGCATCTTTCTCCATGTGACTGGTTCACATGGCTAGCTTGAACTTCCCCATAGCATGTCAGTCTCAGGGAAGTGGGACTTCTTACCTACAGACTGACTTCCCTAAGAACAAACACTCTAAAAGTAGGTTGACTTAGCCTTAGAAATTCTAGAGCATCACTTCTACCACAGTCTATTGGTCAAAGAGGCCACTAAGAAAAGGCCAGATTCAAGAGGATCCATATCTCAAAAGGAACTAACAGTAAGCTATGCAGCCATATTTGATCTACCATACCCCTCCTCACAGTATAATCCTATACAATTTTGAAAAATTGTATAACATTCTTTTGTCTTAAAAATTAAAGACAGAAAAAATGTATAACAAAACCAAAAGATGTATTGTCTTCCATTTTAAGGATTTTCTTACCATGATGGTCCCTACTGAAAAGGGAATAAGATAATTATTGGTAAGTTTGGTTGTCTAATACACATGTTTACTTTATGAGATACAAGTATAAATACCATGGAACGTTATATCAAGTATATTTTAATTTGCACAAAAATGTAAATTTTTTTTTCTAAAGTAATTGTGACCTCCCAACTTTCTGTTTTCCCTCATTCAAAACACTCTGGGCTTATCTAGTAACAGGGTCTGAAGTTTTTTTCAATAAGATGTATCTAAATGTACTATAATGAAAGAAGTATCTCACGTGTGGTCTAATTCAACTATATCTGTGAATTTTACAATTTAGATCTTATAAACTCTGACAGTGTAAAAGCTTAAATGGAAATTATATTTATTGAGCTTTTAGTCTGTGCTGGGATATATTTAAGGATCTAATACCTATTAACTTATTTAAATATCAAAATATTCACCTAGGAGGTGAATAGTTACAGTATTATCTCTATTTATCATCTACAGATATCTAAAGCATAGCAAAGACATTGCCCAAGTTCACAAGGTCAACAAGAGGTAGCACCGGGATTCAAACCCAGATAGCTAACATTTTCCAGTGCTCTAATCACTATGGTATACTGTATGAGCTGTCTGGGCATTCCTCACGGTACCAACTGGAGCCAAATTTACTTTAATCTATCTGTGCTTGTTCCATATCTACAATTTCTGAGAAACGAATCCTTCACTTTGTCTCTATAATCTAAAATACTTCTAATCAGACAGAAAATAGAAACTGGAAAAATTAATAAAATATGAAGAATGTTTTGTATTGTTTCTAAGCAAGGGAGTATGAAGAATATATTTGCTCATCTATAACTAGAGTTAATTTACCTGTATCTAGTATTCAAATCCTGCTGAGTATCAGGAACCCATTCAGGCTAAATATCATTACTCACATTCAGTTTCTCCAAGATATGGCTTTCCAGTAAAATAATCCTCATAAACAAACGTCAGGGATAATAAAAGCCTACACCTTCTGTTGATATATACACACAACTGAATGCATGGGTCACTATATAGGGCTAAAAGTACAAGTTGACTTTTATTGTTTCCAAAATGACCCTATACTAATACCAGTGAGCAGACCATGTATATAGAAGGCCAACTATCAAATGGATGATTTTTATAGAAAATCAAATAAAATTCAACAGTTCTAGATAACAGGGTATGGACCAGGTTGCAGGACTGTCAGTAACAGCTTGGGCCTTTGAGAAGGTACTAAAGTGTATGTCATCAAACAAGTGTTGGCGAGGGTGTGGAGAAAAGGGGACTCTAGTACACTGCTGGTGGGAATGCAGACTGGTGCAGCCACTATGGAAAACAATATGGTATTACCTCAAAAAGTTAAAAATTGAACTTCCATTTGACCCAGGGATCCCACTTCTAGGAATACACCCTAAGAAGCCTGAAACACCTATCAGAAAGAATACATGTACCTCTATGTTCATAGCAGCACTATGTACAACAGCTAACATCTGGAAACAACCCAAGTATCCATCAGTAGATGAGTAGATAAAAAAGCTGTGGTACATGTACACAATGGAATACTATGTAGCTATAAGAAAGAAAGATCTCTTATCATTTGAGATGACATAGAGGGACCTGGAGAGTATTATGCTAAGCAAAACAGGCCAGCAGAGAAAGACAAATATCACATGATCTCACTTATTTGTGGAATATAATGAACCAAACAGACTGATGAACAAAATTGACCCAGAGACACAGAGATGGGGTACAGACTGACAAATCTCAGAGGAGGGGGTGTTGGGAGGAGAAGAAATAAACCACAGAACATATATACATGTATGCATGACCAATAGACATAGACAACAAAGCTGGGGATGGGGCAGGGGGATGAGGAGGAGGGTGTCAATGGGGGGAAAAGGATAAACTTCTGTAACAAAAACAAATTAATAAAAATAAATAAAAAATATAAAAAAATAAATTGTATGTCCTTCCCCTTCTGAGAAGATACAGGAGTTACAACAAAGAAAGAAGATCGGGAAAACCATGTCAGAATAGATATACTGCCAACGACTAAATGGGAACCCACAGATGTGTAAACACGCGGCATGGGAACCTGAGGAGGGAAAAAGTAACTCTCAGATTTGGTGGTTCTGAGAACAGCAGAAGGTTCTCTATCATCACATTGCTGATTATCATTTGTGAGCATGGGTTTTTCCCAAAGTCCGAAGCCTCTTGTAATTGATTGCTCTAGAACTGTATCCTCAGAGGGAGGGTTACTTGGGGCAGCTGGGAGATGCCAGCAGTAGTGACATCAACTTTAGTGGACACATTAGAACAAGATATACTGATTTGGAAGAAGCCCAATCTGAATCTTCTTCAAACTAGCAATGTCGATATCTGATGAATCATTATTATTTTTTTTAACAAGTAACCGGATCCAAACATTCGGGACCTTCTCCTCCCCAAAGAACCCCTGGATAAAATAACTCTCTAACATCTCCTTCTGAGGTAGAAATTCTCTTTTTCTAATTGTCTCTGGGGCTTGGGCTTTCTCGCCATACGCCTTCTCCTAGAGCTGCTGAACTTTCATTTTCAGGTCTTATCCTATTCAGCTTGAAGAGTAAACAGTGCCTTAAACACTCCTATTATGAATTCAACTTATGCTCGTATCCTGGAAGCTGGAGCCTCTTTGGGGAACCTAAGTGGGTAGAATGCATATATTTCTCTTTGTACCTTTTATTTTCTGAGTTAAAAAAAAAAATCCCTTACTTTTTATACTGCCTTCTATTAGCCTTTCTAAGATAACTTGAACCATTTTCTCTGCCCTTTTATTGAAGCCAATGGGGCATTGCAAATTATCATTGTACTACTGAGTCAGTAATAGCAATAGAGTTTTACAAAGCATTATTAAAGGGACTAATCTGAATGCACATCAACTACTTTTCTCATTTGAATAATACAGCCATGTAATTTTTTAAACTGTATTAAAAATGCCCAGTTTAAATCACAGAATACAGTACCATTTGTGAGGCTCTACTGTGGGATTTTGCAGCAAAGATTTCTTTAATTTTTGTGTTTACAATGCTTCTGAAATACATTACAAAATAAAATGATTAATAAACAAATTCTGAACCAAGATTTTAGTTATATGTGCTGATGGAACTGTTTAAATAGTATTATATTTCAAAGACTATCATAATTTTCTACACAGTCTAGCCAGAGCAGAGAGGGAGACCGAATCTCTTTTCTCCATTACTCCAACAATCCCCAAATAGAGGAAGACAATAACTGACATTTATTTGTTCAATTTAGATGAGTGTCACTATGTCCTGTGCTACAAATGATCTTATTTAATTTTCCAAACAACCTTAAAACGAAGGTATTATTATTATTTGGACTCCGCTCTGCTCTGTATTCACCAATACATGCATCTCAAATCATCAGCACAACCTTGAATGCTAAGATAAAGTTGGAACTCTCCTCTGAAGACATCAGGTGGATGGTGAATGATTTAGAGCATCAAAGTAATGTGAACAGAGATGGGTTTCAAAAATATAATAAATCTGGGAATCAATAATCAGATGCATTTCATGGTAAGAACTAGCTACGAGAAACCCCAACAAAGGCTATTGGAGCAGTTCAGTGACCACACAGCCCAGCAACTCTGGGAGGGGGCAGCGAAGAAAGGCCGGTCACAGATGATGGTGGAGGGATCGGTGCCTGGACAGAGAAGCTGTGAGAGACAGCCGGCTAGCGGAAGGGACCGGGCAACGAAAGACCACAGTGCTAACAGACATGGTGTGGGTGGGTTAGGGAGAAAGTGATTCCTTTCAGATAGATTGGTTTAAAGTTCTAGGGAAAGCTGCAGGTAGAAATGCCTGCCTTTCCTTTCTGACCAGACAAGTGAAATGAAAGCACGCCGTGGCTGATAAAGGAAAATCAGAGAAAAACAAAGGGAAAGACAAAAGGGAGGGAAGGGAGGAGGTGTGGGGGAAGGGAAGCGTCCCTGCTTCGCGGGGCGCAGAGGAAGGCTGTCGTCTTCCCTACCATCACAGAATCTGCTGTTCAGAAACAGTGACATGACTACAAGTCACCACACAGGATGGCCCTTTCAATGAATCAACAATTAAACTCTGGCGACCGCAGTCGGAGGGGCACAGATCACTCCTCACCTCTCACTTTAATTACTTCCAAGACCCTTAAAAAAAGAAAGAGAGGGAGAGAAGGTAGGAGGGTGGGACAGAATAATAGAAAGAAAAATAATAGAAAAGAAATCAAAACCTGTTTTTCTTTGTTAAATACACGGCAAGTTAGATTTGTTAATTCTTTTAGAAATGACAGTAGGGTTTACAAGAAAGCACATGATTTGCATACTTTTTTCCTGATATGTGGAAATACCTAATTTTTCAGTACACTAATCCTTTTTGTAAATGTTTTCTACGAACTGATATTCAGTATGACGTTGAAATGGGCAAAGTTACCTGATTGCAATTCAAAGACTATGTTTGATCTTTCACTTCATAGGGTACCTATAAGGTCAAGTTCCCTCCTGGGCCACAAGTCCCGGCACAGACTGTACACATGCGCCTACTCAGAAGAAAAGCAGCTTCCAGCCTCACCTGGCTTCGCTCCTCCCACCATCCTCTTTCACTGTTAAGAATGCTCCTGATACCAGGTTTCTTAGCAGAACAATATTGCCCCTTTCCCATCCAAAGTAAAGACTTCCAATGTGTTGTTTTCCTTGGTAGTATTTATGTCTTAGAATGAAATTATCAGCTTCTGGAACCATTTTAAAACTCTCTCAAATATTAAAAAATTTGAGATGGGTGAACCACCACATATATTTATCAAGCAGCCACTGACCTCTTAGCACACTCCAGAGCATGTTGTAATAAAAAAATAAAAATCATTCAATCTAGTTCTGTAATTCTTGGGTCTGCTTGGGTTTCCTAATATAAATTTAAGATCGATTATATAGCCACTTAAATAAAATTAAATTGAAGCAAAGACCAGAATAATTATGCAGAAAACTTAGCCTTCTCCTGCAGGTATTTCAGGCAAAGTGAGAAAGGTCTTTTATTCCAAGACATTTCTCTGGAAGTGACCCAAGAGTACTCTTGACTTCTCTGCATACAACCCGAGTGACAATTGCGTTGGTAGTCTCACTCCGGTACTCAGTTGTTTTCCTAAAATATGTACTCACCTCATGTCAAAACAGAGTTTCAGGGCAGGATTTAAGTTTTTGTTTCTTTCTGTGAGAAAGTTCTCCCTCTGCATAGGCAATGCAGAATAGTGGAAAGAGTACTGGTATTGAAATTTTAAAACTTTTTTTTTTTTTTTTATCCTCACCCGAGGATGTGTTTTTATTGATCTTAAAGAGAGAGGAAGGGTGAGAGAGAGTGAAACAGCAGTGTCAGAGAGAAACATCGATCAGTTGCCTCCCATGTGCGCTCTTACCAGGGATCAAACAGTCAGCCTAGCTATATGCCTGACCGGGAGTCAAACCTACAACCTTTGGGGTATGGGAGCCACACTGGCCAGAGCAAGCACTGGAATTTTTAAAAAACTGAATACGAATCCCAGCTTTCCCCTACAAGCAGTTTGCCACGGTTCATTCACGCAGCGTGTACACTGAAGGTGGTGTGCTAAGCACCAGAAATGTGAAGATGCAGAGGCAGTTCCTACCTTTAGGAGAGGCAGACGTGCACGGGGGTGCATTTCACTCCGCTGGGTGTTCTAGTAAAGATATGCACACAAAACCACAGGAATGCCATACAGCCCCTAAGAGTCTCCCTGAAGAAGAGGAAACATATTGGCTGAGATATGAAAAGTGAGAGAAGCCTTAAAATCCATGCTTTCGTCTATCAAATGAGAGGCATGGGTTTCTCCTACAACACTTCAAGGGAGTTATTTTATGTAACACGCAAGTAAAGGGACCTAGTCCAAGGTCAGGCACCGTGGGTTCTTCAGTAGCTCCTTCCTTTCCTCTACCCTGGCTGAGAAGCCTCTGTGCTTACTCACTTGTTCTTGTTCCTGTAGCTTTCTTCCCATTTGAAACAGACTTTGATAAGTCCAATGGAGATATCTAACTTTCCCTGCTTGTTTGTTTTTTTTCCTTCGAGTTTTTCTAATTGGTGTATATCCTCCCACACACCCAGTTGCTACAGGACCAAGCCCAGTTCTTTCTTACTGCTTAGCATAATGTCTGCAGAGTAGGAGCTTGATTAGAGCTCATGAAGGAAGGAACGCAGGGGCAGACATGTAGCTGGTTCTCCACAAGTTATATTGCATTGGATCCACCAGCACACTAGAAGTAACTTCCAGTGTGGCAAACACTTGATAAATAGCAAATAGTAATGGTCAGCCTGAAAAATTAATTCTCTGCTTATTGCCATTTTTGCTATGATTGGTATATTTAAAAGTCAGGCTTCTTAGCATGCAAGTTTACAATTATGCTCTGAGCTCTGAGCCTTGTAATGTCTTGTCACTCCACTTCCCGTGATTTATGTCTGATTCCTGCTCTGTCTGTAAGTGCCTGTGGGACAGAATGACAGAGCCATTTGCGTTTCCCCAGCAGATGATGGTGATGATATTATTATTTCCACAATCAGTGTGGTGATGGTTGTTTGAACTTCATCATGTCTAACAGAGAGAAAAAGAAAGGAATTAATATTTGCAAACTCAGTGTGTTGTGTTTAGCATCATTATTGCCCCTTTTATGGCAAGCGCTTTGACATTTAAGTGAGTTCCCATTTACAATATTGCCGCCATAATCTCCTCATTTTGTAATTGCTTTTGGATACTTACGAGGTTTAATTTCTGATATTACTTCTCAATAATAATAATAATAAAAAAAAACTCACACATTAGGTTTGTGAAAAATTATCCTGGGGATTTTTTAGACTGTTATTTCAATGTTTGAGGAGTTCAATTCGGCAGCAGGTCCTATTGGCAGCTGCTGTAGCCTGCATGAGTTATGTGCATTTCCTGGGCTACACTGCGAAGGTGGCTAAGTGCATTCTGGGGGTAGCTACTCCTATCTTGGGGTTGTGGAATAAATGCATAAAAAGTATTCTCAAAGGAGCAGTTTCGTAGGCTATTGCTGAGAGCGTCGCTGACTCTGGAGTGAACGTGGGATGCCTGCCCCTGCAGGCTCTCCTCTTCGGAAGCCCTGACAGAGTGCACCACTCAAGTGTTCGAGAGCTGGCGTGATGTCAGTCAACAAGGAATACATTTGTGAGGGCAGCAAACCAAAACACTGTCATCTGACAGCTCTGTTTCCATGTGATTGATTGGCCAGGGGATCAACAAGGCAGAGATCAGACATGGTCTAAACATTCAGCTGTAGGACTTGGTGTTTTTAGGAAGGGGAAAAATTTTTCTGTTTGGTCCATGGATTGGAACCCAGTACAGAGATCATTTTATCCCCTTTTAAGAACATTCTTAAATTAACATTATAATTAACATTTTAATGGTTTCTGAGCAGCCTTGCAAGCCAGATCTTCCAACCCAAACCATTTTGCTTCATCATCTATACCAAATGCAAAGTATTATTTCCAAACCTCTGCAGTGCCATAGGGTCCTTCTGAACATATCTTATTCATCTTTTAGCTCTAACAATCAATACTCAGCTATTTTCCAGCCCTAACATGAGTATTACTTCAACCTGCAAAATGCTGAGTTAGTTGGTACTTAGTTTTTACTAGACCACAGAATATAAGTTCTGAGGATACCGAGAGATAAGGGGTTGAAGGCAGGTATCTGAATACGATTTTTGTTCTTGCATGGGTCTGTATTAGGTCCTATAGGCAGAATTTTTTCCTTGCAGTCTGGCTTCTCTCTACATGATTTGTCTCCTAAATTCTGGAAATAGGAATGTTATCGATCACACAAGTTATGTAAATACATCTTTGCTATAAAGATTGAGAGTCTACTACGTTTAACAAACACTGGGAGGAGACGGGGAGGTGTGCAGTATGATTAAGCAAAGGAATGTTCCTAAATAAATAAAAATAAGTAATTATTTGCTTAAAGCAGGATAACCTACGCAATTTGGGAGCCTGTGCCAGGATAAATTTCCATAGCTCTGTCTCCACATTTATTTACCTAACTTGAGCATTTACCCAGATTAGACATTAGAAAACATCTAGCAAGGCAACGGGAGAAATAACCTAACAGGGCCAGTTAGTAGTTATCTAAGAACCGCAGATTTTTTTAAAAGATCACTCCTGCCTCTCAGTTAATATTTTAAAGATTATAAGTACAGTATCTTGATGACCTGGTTCAATAATTTACATGTAGATAATAGTACAAATGCTCTGCAGTTGCTCGTTGAGATAAGGAATCTTCACATTTCGGTGAATAACCAAGGAAAAACCTTGCAGCTTGCAGCTGTCAGTTCAGAGGAAGTTTCTGTTGAGTTTCTGAGGCAGTCAGACTACCACCTTCTCTGCCTGTCCATTTCTATAGCAGCTTTGTTGTGTTTTATGACGATAGTCTCTCCCCTTGAGACCAGCCATAGGAAAGGTACAATAGAAGCATTATTTGTATTGTTTGGTTTTGTGTGAGACACACATTGGGAAACCACTACTTTGTGGAACAGCATTTGCAGGAGGTCTCCAGGGGGCACCAATCTCACTGGCTCAACCCAACGCTGAATGGCAATAAAGAATGTGGAAAAATTAAAAGGAAAGGTGCTTTAATTGAGCCTGTATTTGTGGCAATGTGAGACAGACCTAGAAAACACCTTTCTTGGTTCCTGAAATGAGAAAGAGGGCTTCTCCAGAGACCCTCGGCACAGAAAGCCAAGTCATTACAAGCTAAATCAAATGCCACCGTTAGCCAAAGATAAACTTCAAACATTTTTCTTTAAGAAATTCTTATTCTTCCATTGACAAATTAAATAAGACAATGGGAATTTAAAAAAATAATAATAATGTAGAGAAAGCTCTACACCAGGCGTCAACAAACATTCTCAGGAAAGGGCTCTGCGGGGCCCAGGGTGTCTGTCACCGCGGCTCGGCTCTGCCCTGAGAGGGTGAAAGGAGACAGAAACAGCATGAGCAAATGGGCATAGCGTGTTCCAATAAACTTTTATTTCTAAAAATAGGCCAGATTTGATCCCGGGAGCTATAGTTTACTGACCACTGATCTAAAATATCCCCCAATTCAGGTACGCACTCTGAAGTTGAGGAATGTCTAAAGTAATGCGGTGAGTTGTCAAGCAGGTCTAAAGCTCAGAGCTTCTGAGGCTGAGTCTCCTGCCCCTCAGTGCCACTGTCACGGTGTCTCACGCCAAACCTTGCTGCAAAGCCGAGATGTTAACCTGGAGCACCGAGAGGGCTGGCACCTCAGTCTATTCCTCCGGACCCACACAAGGAGAGGCAGCTTCTACCCAGCTTCTAACTAATCGACTTGCAGCTGAGGTGTGGTAGGAAGATATTGGACTTAGAATCAAATGTTCAATTTGCACCATCGTGGTCTCGTTCCCCAGCTATGTGTACTCAGCCAAGCCAGGATGTGCATGGCTCTCATTTCCTTCTCGCTCAGAGTCAATATTTAACTCAATCGGAATCTTGTCAGGATCAAAGGATAAAATTTGCTTAAATATCCTTTATGAGTTACAAAGGGCTAAACAAATGTGAGCTAGGTCAACATATCAATAAAATATATAGATCAATGAATGGCTGCCTCAGGTATGCTGTGTTCAATGGAGTATGTGATGGGTTGTGATAAGCAAACACACAAATTCCATGTGCGCCCTCGACAGTTGATGTTTCTCTACTTCAGGGCTTCCCAATTATATCTTGGAGTCTTGATAAGCACACTTGTAAATATATTGTAAAGAAGACAGAAATTGTATTTATGTCCAATTATGGGGGTGTCTGGATGGAATCCTAATTTTTAAAAACATCTGCTAAAATTATTGTAGGCTAAAGAATAGCCTTTTTATACATATATTTGAAAGAATTTCTGTCACCGTGCCTCTCAGTTTGGGACACAATACAAACCAGTCCTAGATGCACAAATGACTCAGTACACCAGAGCATGTAGGAGACTTCCTAGGGCTGGGTTGATAAAAATTCCTTGATGCGTCTGGTTTCTCGTAGAATCACAACCACTTGCTTTTCCAAAGTCAAGTTCAAACCAGAGTCTCGCTCTTTTTCTTGAGAGGTGTTCTGTGAGGACATTGTAAAGTAGTAAAAGAAAGAACGGCATTGCTATATAATGTTTTCAGTTGTCTCTTTTTTGGTTGTGCTGATTACAGTAACTTGCTGTAGAAAACCTTCCAGAGTCCATTGATTTGTTTGCTTTAATCCAATACTCTTTTTGGAGCTATTCCGCATATAGTAACTTAGTTTAGTTCTATAACGCCCCCAAAAGACGTACAATTTATTATAATTAAAAACAAAATCTTTTTTTATTATTTGAAGAAACACTCTTACAGCCCATGGCTTCCAATAGTGTCTGTGAACCCATCTTGTGGGCTAAACATTATGGGTCGTTGCAGTTTTGACCCAGTCAACTACCAGCCTGATCCAGTCAGGATCTGTCTGTAGGCACCCTCGGTATCTGAAGGTCTGTTAAGGATGGGGAATTTCCCGTAGGGAAAAGGAGGGAGTGGAAGGCAGGAGCAGAAAAGGTACGGGTGACATTCTGTATGCACTCAGGCACAGCGAGGTTTGTAGACAGACCACAGTCCCTGAAGCCATGTATAACCACACACAGGAATCAGGGGCATGAAACTAGGAGTGAAGAGCCCTGCTCTGTCCCAAACGCACCGTGATGATCTGGGCGACTGAGTGCAAGGCACGGACTCTCTGAGTTTCCAGTCCCTCACCCGTACTTCTGGAGGGCTTGGACTGCTGCACACCCGACCTGTGTCTTTACTGTTTTATGGGCTCAGGCTTCCAGGGATTTCAGTGAAGGTTCAGTAGCATGGAGGACAGAACGTTTAGTGGGGACAGTCTCCTCTGCATACCCCATGTAATGAATGCAAGAGCTGAGGTTCATGGCCTGAGTTCTGCCTTGTGATGTGGTCTCTTCTTTAACTCAGATCATGGCTATGTACTTTTTTTTTTTTTTTAATCTTTACCTGAGGACATTTTTGCATTTATCTTCAGATACAGCAGGAGGGAGAGAGAGACATTGATATGAGAGAGACACATCGACTGGCTGCTACCCACACGACCCCAACCGGGGCCAGGGACAAACGACATCCGAGGTGTGTACCCTTAGCGGGAACCAAACCGGGGACTCTGTGATCCGTGGGCCGACGCTCTAAACACTGAGCAAAACCGGCCAGGGCCATTCATGGCTTTCTAATGACTCTAGAGTGAACATGAATTCTCAGACTGGACTTATTGACAGTTGTCTTTTCTATGGCTTCGTTCATTCCAGGAAAGACACAAGCACTTCTTGGTACCTAGAACTATATCGCCACTTCTCCCCTCTCCGATAGAATACTCTCAATAAAATGTTGCGCCTACTTTGATAGATTGAGCAGTGGGGTGACACAAAGTATACTGGTAGGAACTAAAAATCACAAACTTGGTAAAGTCTTCCAGGATATTACAATTTATATTTAGAATCAGAACTTTGTATGTTATAGGTAACAGGTTATCCAGACAAAATACCTATTTACATCAATGAAGAAAACAACAGACAATATATACTTATGCTATTTATTACATAATTGAAGTGCTTAGAAACTGGAATAAAATCAACATCAAACAACCCTTAACGGGGTGGGGCATCAACTCTGATAGCACAAGAGAATTGTTTCAATGTTTTAAATGACCAGAGTCCCTTCTCTGACAGTGAAATCAGGACCTCTGACTGTGAGAGTTGTGTCTCACAGAGTATTATTTACAGACACCAAACTATAAATGGTGCACATGGAGTTTCGCTACTGCACGGCCCTGACATTGTTCAAAAAACAGATGCAAGAAAAAACATCTGCAAACACCTCACTTTCCCTACACAAGCCTTCCTTCCTTCATTAGCACCAAGTCCAGAAAGGGAATACATTTCATTTCATCTTTCAGGCTTCTATTGAATTATAAGGAGCACAGGAGCACACTGCCACTAGTAATCATCATTTTTCAAGGATAATATTGTCTGAGGAAAAGCAGCCCTGGAAGCGGCTCCGGGGGGCCCCTGGAACCTCTGAAGATGTTCTCATTTCTCACTAACTCATGTCTTCCCAACGTCTGCCTCTGACCACCCCAGAAGAACGATCTGAGTAAAATATAATTAAATATGTGCGTTCCTAGGAGTCCTTTTCGTAAGAAAGGTATGATGTAAAATTAAGATATCATGATAGTTACTGTGGCTGTCGTTACTACTGTTACTTTGCTGCTGTACTACAATACCCCTGTCACTCTGTTAACAATCTTCTCGGGACCCAAAGTGACAAGTGTAAAATGATTTTTTTAAATGCCATACTTGCTTTGTCTTATTAAAAAAAAAAAAAAAAAAAGGCCTATGAGGACCTCGGAGAAGGCCAAAAATACAGAATCCCTACAAGCCACGTCCCTATAACCTCAGATTGAATGCACACACTCATTATTTCACTTTCTCCACCCCTTCAATTACTATGGTTTTTCACTCAAACATAATGTAAAACTTCGGCTGATTTGAATAGTGTTATAAAACACTGAAGGGACTCTCTTTAGAGCATTAAATTGCGTCAGCTTTTCTTGAGCCCAGCCTTCCTGAATATATAGCAGAACTATTTCTATCTCGCTTCCAGAAGACAAGCCCCATTTCACACCCGTGTCCAGCAGAGCCGCGTGGTGCGCGCACAGCAGTGAGTGCTGCTGCCCTTGAGGGACCTGCTTCCAGAGCCTCGAGTCCTTCTTCCTTTTACGGATGAAGACGGAAACTGAGTTCCAGAGGCCTTCTGTTTCAAAAAGTGAGGAGACTATATATTAGCTCCAAAACCCCCAACAGGATGTGTTTTTTTAAAAGCTGAACTATGTAACTCTAAAATTTAATGTGAAGAACAAATCAAACATCACTGGCTAAAATAGCAAAAACGTCTTTGAATGACTTATTAGTGTGCATAGAACCATGGAGGGTTTTTCCTGCCAAATACTAAGACGTACAATACAATTACAATAATGAAGGCATTGTCACTCTGGCCCGAAATATATAGTCACATAATGAAATAGAATAGAAAGTACAAAGCCAATTTATGTTTATAAAAGTATCAGTGAGAAAATGATGAAGATAGGAACTACTATTACAACTGAAATGTTTATCCATTTCTAATTGTTACTCATAGTATATAGAACATGTTTATACTCTTTACATTAAGTTGGTGACTGGCTCTGTTACTATTACTTTCTAATAGTTCTATAATTGATTAACTCTTGGTTTCCGGTTCAACAAAAGTATATGTTATGGTTATCTCCTTATATTTCAATATACTTACTAGTAATATAGTATTGATTTTAGTATTATTATGTATAGATTAGAACTTCCAGAATTGGAATGAATAATGGAGGTGATAGGAAGCATCCTTCTGATTTTCTATTAAGCAAACATTGGCAGTTAGTTTTAAACATATATTTTATTGTGTAAAAGAGATACCTTGTCTCTAGTTTACTGAAAAGATGTTTCGATTCATGAATAGGTGTTGCACTTATAAATGTCTTTTCAGTTCCTATCAGAAAGTTTTCATAATTTTTTTTCTTATGATCATAGATCCAATACTTAAATTTCTAGATTAAACTGTACTTGGTATGGTTTTTATTTGAAATAGTAAGAATTTGATAATACTGTGTTTAACATTTTTACATCTACGGTCATAAATAAACTTGGTTTATGTGTTTTTTGTATTATTCCTGTCAGGCATTAGTCAAACTATTAAGTAATCTATTTTTTAAAACTGGCACTATGGCTATTATCTAGCTGAATAGTCAATCAAACAGGATGAACTATATTGCCCAAATCCACCGGAGTCAGAAAGTTTAGAGTTCAGCTGTTAGATCTAATGAATACAATGGGTAAATATATACTTTAACTTTCTTTGTACAAGTTAAAACAACTTTGAGAACCACAGCTATGTAAATATAACATCAAATTACTTTGCATATTTGGTAATTAAAACTTTAAGTCATTCAGATTATTACCTACATGTATAAAACATATATACAAAAAAAAAAATAGATTGATTCTCTTTTTCATCAATTAAATTCCTGAAAAAATGTTGGGCTCCATGAAAACACTTAAGCCAGAACAAATTTTGATAAAAATTGATATAAGAATAAAATTTTTGTGCACTACAAATAAATGATCACATTTCAAATTTTGACCACTGTGAAATGCTAGGCAGTCAATGGTGCATGAGCCCAAGTTAAAAACTGCAAACTAGTTGCAAGATACAAAATCAATATACAAAAAATGTTGTATTCTATACACTAACAATGAACAATCCAAAGAGAAAATTAGAAAAGCAATTTTTTTACAATGGCAACATAAAAAAAAAAATCTGCTTAGAAATCAACTTAACCAAGGCAACAAAAGACTTATACATTGAACACTACAAAATGTTGCTGATCAAAATTAGATACTGGTAAATGTTAATACATCCTATGTTCATGAATTAGAAGATGATATTGTTAAGACGTCAGTACCATTAAAAAAAAAATCTACAAGTTCAATGCAATCTCTTATCAAATTCCCAATGACTTTTGTTTTTGTAGAAATAGAGCAATCCAACCTAAAATGCATATGGAATCCCAAGAGACCAAAAATAGCCCAAACAATCTTGAAAATGAACAAAATTGGAGGTGTCAAATTTTCAGATTTCAAAACATATTATAAGGTTACAGTTATCAAAACAATGTGGCACTAGTATAAAGAGAGACATACAGACCAATGGAATAAAATACAGAGCCTAGAAAGAAACCCCTACAAAAATGGTCAAATGATTTTCAACAGAGGTGCCAAAACCATTCAGTGGGGAAAGGACAGTATGGTCAATAAATAGTATTAGGAAAAATGGATATCCACATGTAAAAGAATAAAGTTGGACCCTTACCATACACTATATATAACATTTAACTGAAAGTAAATCAAAGACCTAAATGTAAGAAGAAAACATAGAGGAAAAGCTTCATGAGACTGGATTTGGCAATGATTTCTTGGATACGATACAAAAAATACTAACAACAACAAAGATAAATTGGATTACCAAAATTTAAAAACGTTTTTATGTATCAAAGGACACTATCAACAGACTAAAAGAGCAATCCATTGAATAAGAGAAATTATTTACAAATCAAATATCTGATAAGGCATTAATGTCCAGAATATATAAAGAACTCATACAACTCAACAACAACAAAAGACAACCCAGTGAAGAAACAGTTAAAGGACTTGAATAGACATTCAAAGAATGTCTCCAAAGAAGATATATAGGTGGACGATAAACATATGAAAAGGTGCTAAACTTCACTAATCACTAGGGAAATGCAATCAAAACCACATGAAGATAGCATTTCACATGCATTAGGATAGCTAATAAAAATAATTTAAAAAAACAAAACAGAAAATAAGTGTAGGCAAGGACTCGAAATTAGAACCCCCATGCTACACTGGTGGGGATATAAAATGATGCAGCCACTCTGAAAACCAGTATGGTGGTTTCTCAAAAAATTAAACTTAGAATACCATATGATTCAGCAATCACACTTCCCTGTATACATCCCAAACAATTGAAAACAGGAACACAGATATTTATATATCAATGTTCATAGCAGCACTATTCATAATAGCCAAAAGGTAGAAACTACCAAATGTCCATCAATGGATGAAAGGATAAATAAAATGAGGTATATCTATACAATGGAATATTATCCAGCCTTAAAAATGAATGACATTCTGACACATGCTACAATATGAATGAGCTTTGAAGACACTGTGTTGCATAATAATCCAGACACAAAAGGACAAACATTGTACAATTTCACTTATTGAGGTACCTAGAATAGTCAGATTCATAGAGACAGAAAATAGAATGGTGGTTTCCAAGGGCTGGATGGAAGAAAAAAATGGCTGTCATTGCTTAATGGGTAGAGTTTTAGTTGGGGAAGATAAAAAGTCCTGGAGATGATGGTGGTGAGGGTTGCTCAACCATGTGAATACACTTAATGCCACCAACCTTTACACTTGAAAATGGTTAAAATGATACAACTTACGTGTATTTTATTGCAAGAGAAAATATTCTAAATTGCTTGGGGTGAGAGATCACATCTTATTCCTCTACATATAAAATGTTATCTACTCACGAGGGCCTCTGGCATCAAATGGAGCAGGTTTTGAAACTCTGCCTTTTTGCATGCTGTCTTCTTGACTAGTCATGAGTAACTTCTCAAAGCCTCTGTTAGCATGTCTATCAAATGACAGGTATGATAGTATCTACCTTGTGAGTTGACATGAAGAATAAACGAGCAAATGTTCATTCTGGTGCTGACGGCTAAGCCGGAAATACCTGTTCCCTCTCGTTGTTATCTTAGGCTCAGCACCACTGCTCACTCCGTTCTCGTCAGTGATACCACCTGCATGAATGGGTATGACTTAGACCTTGATTTTCTGTCTACAAAATGGGGACTATGGGGCCTACACTGCAGAGGTGCCATGCTGATTAAGTGGGATTATGAGAAAGTGCCTGTAAATTGTAAGACTCTATAAACATAAGACACACTGGCATAAAGATAAAATACAGTAGAAGGCACAGTAAGAAATCAGTTTTAAGGAATACTTGCATTTGCACAAAGAATGTAGTTCAATGTTGATTTTAAATATAAAAGCACATTTTAAAAGAAAAATAGAAACTTCCAAATCTCGAATTACAATACTCAGGTTTTTCAGATATATATGAAAAAAAAAAAAAACTGATCACACACACAGATAAACACATATTTCATAGTGGCACTTATACTCATGAAAAATAAGCCAAATACGTATCATTCTGAAATGATTGCTTATACCACACCTCATAATCAAGAAAAAGCGACCTTCCACACAAGCTCTAGTCTCATGGCATACTCAGCCTCGATGAGAATTCTTTGAGAGAGTCAAAGCCCCCACAGTTGAGTAAAATCAGATGCTCAGTGATCAACTGAGGGCAATCTGGTTTGAAAGGGAGTATTTTGGAGGTTTTCCTGTACCCAGAGGACAGTGCTGGCAAGGAGAGCCATTCCGTGCATGCACCCTCTTCTCCTGGGCAGCAGAGGGCACTCCAACTCCACGCTATATGCCTGCTCAAGCCCTTCGCTTGCTTTCCCTTCCTGGCTTCCCTGACTGAAAGATGTGAACTCCAGGCCAGCAGAACCCCTCTGTTCCCACTGAAAACATATTCCCAATCCCTGAGAATTATCAGCACATTCAAAACATTTTTTTCTTTATTTTTAGAGAGAAAGAAAGGGAGAGGCAAAGAGAGATTGCAACACCAATAAGAGAGAACATGGATTGCCGCCTCCTGCATGCCCCCCACTGGGGATCGGGCCCACAACCTGGGCATGTGCCCGGGCCAGGAATCGAACCGGCGACCTCTTTGTGCATGGGTCGACGCTCAACACTGAGCCACACTGGCTGGGCGTAGCAGCACATTCAAAAGAGTAAAAGGTGAGGGGAAACTGTAGACCACCACATAGCAGGAGGCCTCAGGTCTCACCAACTCCTTTCACACATCTTTTATTCCAAGGCGAGTTGAAAATGTCTGTGGCAGAAATTGTGCGAGCAACTGATACCTCCCACGGTCCATAACTCCAAAGCAAGTTTCACTTAAGAATATTAAGTTACAGCCAAATAACATGGAACTGGCAGTCTGGCTGAGCATGCCCACCGCTCTCAATAGAAGGCACACAGGTGAAGAATGGACGAGTCCATGGCGCACTGTCGGGAAAAAGGTAGGCAGTGACCCTACTCGCCTGGACCAAAGCAAAGTCATATTTCTTCAATGCGCACGTGTGCAGACGTTCCTGAGGCTAACTCCCATAGTGCGAAGGACTTGGCTACCTTTGCATGTGGTGCGCAGAAAGAATTACAAAACAATCTAAAAATATAACAAAGAGGAAAGTTTTCCTAAGGTTACTGCTCTTTTCCCCTGGTCCCATTATTTGGTTGGCTATTCAAATAGCCCTAATTTAATTCTGGGAAAAAATCCCAGATAAAAGGTGTCTTGTCAGATTCTCTTTATTCCATTCATAATTGGTAAGAGTCCAGCTAATTCTCCATGAGGCCATCCAGTGAGAACTCCCTTTCCTCTTTTTTCGATTCTCCCTGGCCTGTCCCATTTTCTTTATTCTATTCAGTCTCCTTCAGTCAACATGATATACATTCTTTCCAGATCAGCCAAGTATCAGGAAGAAATAAAACAACCATCCAGACTTGAATCTATATTAACTAATGAAGTCACCTTGCCTCCGTGGCACTGGCAAAACTCTGGTGAAATTTACATAGAAGGAACCGTATTATAATGCCCTTCTTCAGGCAACTTAAGCCTCCGAAAAGGGGGCGTAGGCAGAATATATAATAGATTGTTAGGAACTGTGCCTTACTGATGCATCTTGATAGCAAGTGGTAGGTCCTCCAATAGGCCTTAAAATGATCAAGAACCAGGTTCAATTCCTGCCTCTGGTACTTTTCACCTGTGTTACCTGCAGTCCTTAACTTCTCATAGTTTCCATAGCCTCCAGTATAAAAATAAAAATAGGAACAACTCGGGTTGTTGAAAGGCTTAGCATGTTATATTCATATTCCAACAACACTGGATGCTCAGTAAGCACGACATTCTCCTTTTCGTTAAAATGAATTAAATGTTATACACACTTTTGAAAACCCAGATTTGACAAATGTCACCTACATGCAAAGCACTCGCATGCTATTGGCCTAGGAGAAGTTCACATTCTTCAATTTACTCTCTCCGTTTCAGGACACGCAATGCCAGCATGCTTCCTTGGGGGAAACAAAAATAGAAATAGGTTTAGCTACACAATATTGTCCTTTTCCCTGAAACCTCCAGAAGAGGCTGCTTCTGTCTATTCAGAAAGTTTTCTGGGGTCTCTGAAAATGAACACACAGGCCTAAGGAAGACTGACAAAGACCCACCGAACTAAAATTTGTGTAGAAGGCTGTGGTGCAATCTCCTTGGCATTTTTAAATCACACTGCACATCTAGGTTTCTTTCCAAATAGTATATTGATTACTTGCAGTCAAATTGTGGTCTTTTTCAAACAGCACGCTCCTTTATCATCGAGGAACCAGCAATTTCAGATTCCATAATTGAGAGCTACATCGCTTATAAGAATTGATATTCAGAATAAGACTTTTTAGTTTGAAGCTGAATAATGATAGATGTGTGTTGAGCCTGGTTGCTTGCTGGGAAAAAAAATAGTGCATTTCAAGTTTCCCTGTTTTGGCCAGGGGAAACGGTACCTTATGCATGCTTTCAGGAGAGAAAAATATTTCCATCTATCATGCCAGTTTAGAAAACTTAATTCTAGAAGCGGCATGTGGATAGTTTCTTCTTTTCTGGGGATGGCTACTCAAGACTCAACGCACAGTTTAAATTCACCTCCTCACTCCAGCAAAAGCATGTGTTCCATATTATATGTAGGACTGTTATTGTGTCTGAAATGCTCTATTTTTGCATTAGAAAAAAATGCTAACAGAGAGAATAGATCACCTAGTTTTCCATAACAGGTAATGATATGTTTGTATCCTCCTCAATAGATTAAAAGTAAATGCAGACCCCTTGGCCATATTTATATATTTTTAAATAGATATCCACTGATCTTCATTAATTGTATTTCATCCATATTATTTGGAAAGTTTCATTAATAATATCTCTGTTCTTTTCCTCTCGGGAACAAAAGAGAAATACATAGTTCAAGCTCTTATTCAAATATAAATCCTGAAGTTACTCTTTACATTTTCATAAAATATTTTGGGATATATTTCAAAAGCAACAAATTCTAATTAAGTAATAATGGTACAAATATCTCCCATGTGCCCACCATTTCCCTGTTTTTGCCAGGGGAAACGGTACCTTATGCATTTTTTTTTGCCAAGATTCTCAAATTTAGTGATTTTTTAAATCAAAATAAACACCCTGATTCACATCTCATTAAACATGAGTTTGAAAGTAAAGAAAGACGCATTTTCTCCAAAGTGCTAGAATGTGTAGAACCCGAGAGATTTTTTTCTGTAGCAGCTCCCTGAACGAAACATAATCCGCCCATTTGGTCAGACACACACTGTGTCCACTGCACCAGGCCCCTGAAGAAATGCCTGCTCTCTCGGTCAGGAACGTGTGCATGGACACTGCCAAGACCAGGAAATGGTCCCGTTTACTGGTTCTACTGTATGTGTTATTCTAAAAAGCACTATTTCCATAATTTATTAAAAATATCATGTGATGCCCTGGCCAGTTTGGCTCAGTGGTTAGAGCGTCGGCCTGCGGTCCAGAGAGACCCGGGTTCGGTTCCTGCTAAGGGCTTGTACCTTGGTTGCAGTTTGTCCCCGGCCCTGGTTGGTTCGTGCGGGTGGCAACCACTTGATGTGTCCCTTTCACATCGATGTTTCTCTCTCTCTCTCTCTCTCTCTCCCTCCCACTCTATCTGAACAAAAAATGGAAAAATGTCCTCGGGTGAGGATTAAAAAAAGTATCATGTGATTGTAATTTGGGGTATAGCTTCTCTGTGATGCCTCTGAGACCACGTCAATATACTTCGATCCTTCTTTCAAATTCTATATTTGAGGATCATACAGTTGGCAATTAAAATTTCCTTCTATTTCCTACGTATTGATTTACACATTAAAAAATTATATAGTACTTGTGGGCACAGACACATAATATTTTATATATATACACAGTTTCTTAAAAAGTGACAGACATAGAAAAGGACCTCCAAAACTAATTTTTTCATAATAAATAGCCTTAGGAAATTTTATTGAACACAAGCAAGACTGTTTGAAATCAGTGATGTGTGATGGTGTGATTAATATTGAGAAGTTATGGAAAGTCACTTGCCGGCTACTGTCCTTTAACCACAATTACATGTCCCCCTTCAGCATCCCTTCCACATATTCCTGAACACTAAGTGAGAAGGGGGCGCACCTTACTTTCCTATAAAATCCTGAAAATATAATTTCACAAATTCAAAAATCATAATTTTTTAAGTGTAACTGTTCATCTTCAGTGGTGGCTCTGAAAAAGTTCACAAAATTATCTAGGTGATAATCTTGAAAACAAATTAACTGGAACATGCACATTAAAAATCAGAGAGAAATAAAATTTGAAATTAGTCTAATAATTCCTTTGTGAAGTTCACAGGATATGCTTTCAAGTGATAACTATTTCCAGAATAGTTTCATTCATTTATGGAGGGGTTACAGAA
The DNA here is from genome assembly GCF_014108415.1 of Molossus molossus. Lineage (NCBI taxonomy): Eukaryota > Metazoa > Chordata > Mammalia > Chiroptera > Molossidae > Molossus > Molossus molossus. The sequence goes on from NW_023425350.1 coordinate 40,784,350, forward strand.
AATATCTACATCTTTGGTCTTTTTAACCTTCACGTGTTTGTTTTATTATTTTAGAATAAAGAGTATGGTATTAGTGAAAGTGTAAAGTTTTCTTTTTGTAATCTAAGAATTATGTAAAGTGTCTCAAAGAATTGTAAGATCCTATAGATATATGAAAATAAAGAAGTTTTTACCTACACTAAGTAAATAGCTTATAGTTCACCTTTCAAATTTAATAAATGAAATATGTATCCAATTTGCTTCACATAAAAGATGGTCACATTAGCACAGCAAATTACACAATAACCTTGTATAAATGTGAATTTAAAATTACAACTGTTTGTGAAGAACACTCTGTGAGGATTAAGGAATCCTATTTTAGGCACTCCGTGGCAAGTACTGTTCACCAAAGCAAAAAGCAAAAAAAAACAAAAATCAATCTGTATGAAATGTGTTTGGCTAAAAAGAAAAAAGGAAGGGATTTACCTGAAATACAGAGAGTGAAACAGTTTTCAACTCCAATATGTACCTTCTTCACACACTCACACCTCTAACACATAATCACTATCAATTTTCTTTTTAATCCTCACTCAAGGATATTTTTCTGTTTATCATCAGATAGAGAGGGAGAGAGGGAGAGAAGCAGGGAGAGGGAAAGAGGAAGATCGACGTGAGAGACACATTGATTGGTTGCCTCCTGCTCAACCCTGACTAGAACCAGGGACGAACCGCAACCGAGGTATGCGCTCTTGATAGGAATCGAACCCAGGACTCTTTGGTCTGTGGCCCCACGCTCTAACCGCTGAGCAAAATCAGCCAGGGCACTATCAATTTTTTTGGTTTACTACTACCTGTACTCACTTTTAAAACACAGACCATTTTGCAGCAGATCAGGTGTTGCCAGAAATAACACATGACTAGCGACTATTTTACCCAGCAGTCTCCTTTGTCACTCTAGAGAGTCGACAGACTTTGTATCTGCAATATAATGAGCTATGGAGGTAAGATCATAATGAAAGCAAAATCTTCATGACTACAGGCATGCAGGTGCTTGCTCATTCTACCTGGAATAAGCGGGAATTCTACCACGTAGCTTCAATGATTCGTCAATTCACTTTATCCTATTTTCCCTCCAGAGAAAAGAAGCGTCTGACCTGCAATCCGGGACACTGAAAACTGTCCCAAATGAAGAGGTCTCATCCTACCTCGACGGGATCAAAGAAAGGAGGAAGGTTGCACAACACACCCAGCGAGTGTTGTGTGGCCACCACAGACTATGCCACTGGTCTCTGCTGCCATGTTGCTGTTAAACTGTACTCAGGAGAAGTTATACATTGTCCTTAGAAATCATATTAGTAGTAATCCTGTCCATGAAAAGTCCTGAAACGGAACTGAAAGCTCTTTGTTGGGTCCCACCATCAAGGACGAGTGTCCGGGGAAGAAGCATCGATAGCCAGCTACAGATCCTGTGGCCTAAGGTCCTGAAGGCAAAAGAAGAAGAACAGATGCAGCTCCCATCTAGCAGTAATGGATCTGCAAGAATTCGAAACCAACTTTCCTGCCGGCTACTTTCCTGTCAGAGGAATAAAGCATATGTACGAAATTTAAAGCTTTGTGACCCCTTTTACATTCAGTAATTAATAATCATAACTATGATAACCATGCTTATGCCCAGGGCTGGATGGGGTTAATTAGTTAATATTTATAAAGCTTTCTGAAAATGAAAACGATTATTTAAATTCTGAGGATATTCTTTTCTCCTTTCACACTTTACTTTCATTTCTCTCTTTTATCATAGATCATTTATTTTTCCTCCTGTCTGGCTAATTTTTTTTTCTTTATTGATTTTAGAGAGAGAGGAAGGGAGATGGAGAGAGAGAAACATCAATGAGAGAGAATATTGAGTGGCCGCCTCCTGCATGCCCCCCCTGGGGTTTGGCCCACAACCTGGGCATGTGCCCTGACCGGGAATCACACCAGTGACCTCTTGGTATGCGGGTTGACACTCCACCATTGAGCCACACTGGCCAGGCGCTAATTTTTTCACTGGTTGTAGTTTCTGCCCTTTTTTCTGTTCTTGCCCTTGACACCACATTGATGCCAACCACTCTCACACTTCAGCCTTGTCTTCCGTTCTCCCCACCAGCACTTTGGGTGCTGCCTTCCTCTTTGCATTTTCATTTCTTCTCTCTAGTTTTTCTGTATCCACTCCTTACCCTTTTTCATCTGTTGTCTGTACTTTTATCTTTTTAACTTACACCACTCTTTAAAAACATCAGTAAAACATTAGAGCTGACATAGCTTTTAATTAAATTTTATCCCCATGTCATGGGCTATTGAGACCAAGTAGATAAATGTAATTGGTTGTCCCAATCCTTTTCTACTAGATATTCCCTACTGGACAGCAAACTCCACGCAATCATAGACTCTGACCATCTATAAAATCTCAATAAAATATGATTTCTAATAAATCTCCCCTCTCCATAACATCCCACAACCTATGAGTTTTCAGTGTCTTAATGATACTGAGTTTTCAAAAGGCTTATCATAGTGTCTAAGTATTGTGTCAGGTTTTAGCTGGTCTCACACATACACCTCCCATTGTATGTGCAACTTCTGAAGGCTTATTGGACAACAATAAATGACTGGAATTTCTCAATTTATCACCCCCTTTCTAAAAGTAAAAAGTATAGAAATAATACACCTGTCCCCTTAGGCTTATACAAAAACATTAAGTTGCCATTGTAAGAATCAAGCAATTTTAAGTTCTATATTTTAATGATGCATTTCAAGAGATTCTACTGTTTAAGGGATCTACTCATAGTTTAGAAAGAGGATGCCTAATCTGAAGACCTACTCAGTTTATAAGTTCATAACTCAACTAGTTGCTTCCTAATTATACTCACTCGTCAGAGTCTCTGTACCTAGTTATATACATTGTCATCTGAATAATCTAACTAAATCTCTGTGGTATTCTTGCTCAAATGCTTTTAGGGCTTTGCAATTGCTTACAAAGTTCAAAGCTTACTAGTTCAGACCCACAAAATCATTTCTCAACTTACATTTTCAAGTCAAATCAAATATTGAGTAAACATATAGCATGTGTTACATTAGGTGCAGTGGGGTTACCTTATCCTATGTGTATCTGCCTCATGCGATCATAGGAAGTACAAGCCATTGTATCTGAACCCAAAATACCCAGCAGAACGTAGCAAGGGCATTCTGTTCAGTTACACATCCATCTACACCCTTTTTCCTACCGAGTGGTTGTTAACTAGTCTCACAACATCCTCTGCCTCCCAGGCTCTGCAATTCCACTGGTCCAACATGACCTACCACTCCTCTCCGCCTATCGTTTTAAAAAAGGTTTTACCAGAAATTTTGAAGTCATTATCCCTCATCCTATGATAACTATTGTTCTGTATGCTTATTTTGATGATTAATCAAGCACAGTCTCATTACTTTACTCAACAGATATGCTCTAAATTCTTACCATGCTCAGGAAATTGTGCTACATTTTGTAGGAGCTATGAAAATGTATGAGACAGTTGCTACCATTAAAGATATTTATCTTCTCAGGGACATAAATAAGGAAGAGATAATATGTAACAATGCAGACCACCAACTAAACAGTAAAATTGAAGGAAACATTTTCAGCAGGTTAGTGACTAGGTAGAAAGCAGGTAGTGTTAGAAATGAGTATGTTACTGATAGACAAAGAAGGGAAGAAGGTTGTTTTAAGCAGATGCATAAGTTACCTATTGCTATGTAACAAATTATCCCAGAATTTAATGGCTTAACACAACAAGCATTTCATCTATTATCTCATAGTTGGATGAGGAGTCTGGGTGCAGGTCAGTTCAGTTTCTCTGTACAGGTATCTCATGAGACTGCAATCAAGGAGCTGGCTGGAGCTGCAGTCTCTGAAGGCTCTCATTCCAAGATCATTCATATGGTTGTTGGCTAGCCTCAGTGCCTTGTTCTGTGCGTCTTTCCACGGGATGCCTTATGACAAGGCATCTGGCTTCCACAGGGTGAGAGATCCCAGAGAGACAGACAACACAGAGAACAAGTGCACCTAAGGCAGAAAGCCAATCTTTGTAACCTAACCTCAGAATTGACATCATAGTACTTCTGCCATATTCTATTCATTACAATCAAGTCACTGTAATCCAGTCCACACTCAGGGTGAGGGGATTACACACGGGTGTGCATACCAGGAAGTAGGGATCACTGGGCCCTGTTAGAGGATGCTTTCCACAGCAATGATTATGATGTAGTGAAAGGATAATGGGAAAAATGCTTCATGAGTACTTAGGAAATAAATAATAAGCAGTCCAGGTGTCTAGACATGCCACAAGCATATAGAGAGCTCTGATATTGTGGAAAAGTCTGAATTCACGAAACTACTGGAGAACTGTTGAAATAACAAGAACATTATGACCAGAGTAAATACTTTTAGAGAAATCCCACTCATAATAAGAAGCATTAATTTGATGTAGAAACCTCTGAATAAAGGACACCACCATCTAATAAACTTAGATAATAGCCTATATGTTTGATCCATTTAAAACAAGAATCATTTCAAACTGTAAATTTTTATTATGTAACTTTTATGCATAATATATAGTGTGTTATGCATAAAATTTAAATTTTAAGACAATGATAGGCTATGACTTTGTATGCTCATTGTGTCTAATAGTGTATACTTAGTGTTGCATCAATATTGGTTTTAGAAAGAGAAGGAAAAGGATCATATAAAAGTAGTATTCCAGAAGAGAGGAGTTTCAAGAAAAATGTGATTGATTTTCTCAATACAAAGTATTTCAGTTGAAACTAAAAATAGATGCCTAAATATAAAAAGCAAGAAGTCTTTCCAAAAGCATCAGTGGGGAGGCAATGCAGAACCCAACCAGAGTGAACAAATGCAGACTGTAGCGATGCAGGAAGCCAGGATAGACTTTGTTTTCAGGAAGCTCGGTTGTGCTGGAGAAAAGTATGATAGTAGTTATGGGAAACAATGGTTTCAAGTTAAGTGAAGACTTGAGCACATTTTTTGGTTGAACGGAAGCAGTTTGTGGAAAGGAAAAGAATTTAAAGACTTGTGAGGGAAGAAGATTTTATGGTGCTAAGTCTCAGAACAGACAGAAAGGAATGAGGTTTAAAAAACTGCACAGATGGTGGCATTAATCGTGGAAAGACACAAGAACAACTCTTGCTCCAAAACACAAGAGGAAAATGTGTATGATATATGAGAAAATGTTTTTAATTTATACAGTCCCGTAACAAAGTGCCTGCTATCAAAATGATCAAACTGATTATAAGGACCATGACACAGTCTGGTTATGGGTCACAAATGCAGATAATCTAAGGGAACAGTTAGGTATAGGCAAAGTAAAATAAACTGAATCCTCAATAGTCTCTTTTGTCTAATATTTTTGTTTCATGTTATATACTTTTGCCTAATGGAAAATCTATTCTCATAAAACAACAAAGCAGTATAGAGTTTTATGTTAATGTGAGGTCAAGTGACCTAAAAAGAATGTTCTTTTTTCCCCTAGATCATCAAGAATTATATTTAATGAATATCTAAGTTCCTATAATATGAAATGCATCAAGTTAGAAGATGTAGGAGAGACAAAAACAAGAAAAAATGAGTGTTTGCCTTTGAAGAATCCACAGTAGAGACGGGAGAGTGAACAGCACACACATCTTCTGAGAGTAGATGGCGTAGGACTGTTAGTAATAACTCTGTGGGGATTCAAACAGGGAGGTGAAGGTGGTCTCCAGACACGGTCATCAGAAAGCCTTCATGAAAGAGGTTACAATTTATATGGGACTGGCAGTTGTATACAACTTTTAAGAGGGAATGAAGGGAAAAATCATTCTAGTGTGAGTCAATAACATGGGTAAAGAAGCAGGGTAGGAGGTTATTAAGAATGTTCAGAGAAAATCACTATCCCAATTAGGCTCAAGGGTGGGCATGAGGGAAAGAGCTGGAGATGAGCCTGGAACATCTGGGGCTGTAATAAATGGTACTTTAACCAATGAGTCAACAGATGCAGATATATGTTTTAAGAAGCTCAGCAGAAAACAACGTAGAATTTTTTAAGCTCAGTAGAAAACGACGAGTTGGGAACCTATTGCGGTACTCTAGACAAGTAATGGGAACAAAAGTAGAAACAATGTCTAAATGGAAAGTATCAGTATGATGTGTGAGACACTGGAAGGTAAAAGTCAAAAGGATAAAGCGAATGACTGGATGTGACGGTGATGAAGGAAAGCCAGGAATGGCTCCAGAGGTTTTCAGCTCTGTTGCCTATGCTGCCAGGAATTCTCCCCGTTTGGAAAATGGACAGTCTCCAAGAACAGCAATTCAAAGGCAGCACGGAGCAGTTGAAAAGTCCATGCATACTTCAGAAAATTCGCTCTCTGAACCCAAAAGTTAGATAATGGCCTAAGTGGGAGGAAGAAGCTACAGGGTTTTAAAAATCTAAAAGGGTAAAATTACCAGAACTATTTGGAAGGTGAGCTCTATCAAAAGATCATGAGATGCAATAGAGGGGGAGAAAATATCACTAGTGGTTATCGTACTATAGATACCACACCTGGCAGAATGCAAATGCTAGGAAATAAAACTATTACGTAATAGGTACTGATGGCAAAGTACCATCAGAGTTTTTAAAGAAAAAGGACGCTTTGCCAGAATATTTTGCAGCATATGTTCCTCAACAAATTGTTGCCCTGGCCATCAACTATGAACTCCTCAGGACTAAGTGCCTTTTTGAGAAGGGCTAAACATCTTTAGCTTGTTCCTCATCAGGGAGACCTGAGAACAGCTTAAAGCCACAAAGGAACATGAAATTATAAGAAGCACCAGCCAGCCAATCAGTGAGAGATATATTAATTATCTCCCTGGTAAAGAATACAGCAAATAGATAGATGCTCTGTCCTATTATTCTGTACTCTGATGTACAAAGACTCATCCCAAATGAAAACCCAAGTTCTTCCTCTTTTAACTATTCTTGTTTTTCTTAAATTAGCAAATCCACCACATAGGCTCTTACAGTTACTGGAGACATATGTCTCTTAATCCAATGGTACATGAGTAATAGCAGTAAATGGCTTTAAAAGTGCCTCAAAAGCAAAATATGGAAATTTCCACCCCACTCTCCCAAGAGAATAAGGTGAACAGTCATTATGTTTGTGAATTCAGAGAATGCTACCCCATTGTTTAGAAACAGCATGTATATAATTGTTTGTCTCCTTCTCTCTTTAAAGTATTTTTTTAAGATGTGAAACCTCAGACATACTCAAGGACAACTTGCCAGGCTGGTCAAGAATGCTACTATATCTACATATTACTCACTAAGTCACAAATCTTCTATACTTTGGCTATGCTTCAATGACACATGACCCATGTCACTGCATGCCCAGAGACAAAAGAGGTCTAGGAAAGCATAGCACTTCCTCCACAGGTAATATTTCACACATTCCTCTTTGTATCCACCAACACAACAAGGTAACCGAAGTATAGCCTGGACGTTTAACATTAATTATCTTAAGTAGACTAATGTGGCTCAAATAAGCAAGAAAATTTCTTTATGTATTTGTTGGTATAATAATGCTGTCTACATGTTTCTAGACATGGATTATGTTTTCTAAGAGCAAATAAATAATTCTCTGAATTCTTAGGGTTATTGGGACATCAATTAGTTCTACAGCAATCTCTTCCAGCTGTCCTGTGGAAAGCCAGCAAAAGTGAAAAATCAGCCAGGATGATAAAGCAAACACTTGCCTCTTTTCTGACTAGAAATATCTGTCATTAGAAGAAGGTTCGACATTTGGACCATTTCTCATTCTCATAGGAAAACAGACAACAATATTATAAACATTCACCCACTACCAGTAGAATTTAGAGAAAATGTTTATTTGGACCTTATTTTGTTTTTTACTAATACTTACAAAACGAATAGGTATGGTTTGGGTTTACTTGAATAACCAGAGAAAATGACACTTTTAATTTGCAAAGCAATTCAGTGAAAGGGGGCTTCCTAACGATGGGTGCCATTCACATTTTCTAAAAATGTAATCAGAAAAAGATAAGAAAAATAAATTCAGTGTTATTACTTCTAATATTTCCATATTTCACTGAATTATATTGTCCACTCAGAAAGTAGCTCTCGTTTCTCATGTTTCATATATTTTTAGTATTTATTTTCTTCAATTGTTTGGTGCATGTTGAGCTAATCAAGGTTCTTGGTTGCAAGTAACAGAAGTCAGCCTTCTAAAGTAAACAAAAAATGAATGTATTGGATATTTGGGGACTCATGAAATTGACGGAAAAACTGGAGAATAACCTGGGAGAGGATCTAGAAACCATAGGAGGGGGTGTGTAGGCAGCAGAGAATACCTTCACATCACACCGCTAGGGTAGTCTGAACTCAGCTTCACTCCACTCCAGCACCCTTGGCAGTCCAATAGGCCCCGCGTCTTTATATCATCCCCCAGAATCAAAATCCCAGGCTGCAGCAGCTCAGACATGCCACTTCAGACATGTGTTCACACTTTCACTCACTGAGACTGGGGAGACACTGGACCTTGTAAGTGCCTTTAGTGAGAAGTATGAATCTGCCTGACAGGACTCACACAAAGGGACAATTCAACCCATGTAGGTTTGATGGTAATGACCATGGTAATGACCATGATGCATGCTATAAGGAGAGGTACACTCTACATGTCATATAATTATATCTGTACATAGTAAGTATATTGAATTTTTAAAATTTGGAGAATGAGATCAAGGGAAATGTATTGAATTGAACTTTTAAGAATCTTCATTATTAAATAAGGTATAGGTTGATCAATATTTTTCTATCCTATAAGGCCTGGAAGGAAAAAGTATTCCCTTCATCTTTTTTTAACCCACTCTCTTTAAAAAGTATCACTATATTTATTAATGAATGTCATTTTAACACTAAAATTGACGCAACATAGAGCTATGGTTACGGAGAAGTTACTTTTATGCTAACCACTGTTCTAAGTGTTTTATGTGAGTTAACTCATTTGTTTGTACTGACTCATTTTCCTTATAGGAGTTTCTAAAGATTTCTGATATCACTTTTAAGAAAATAAGTTCAGATAAAGTTATTAGTAACCATAGGCCTCCTCAAAGCTGGAAGAAACGAGAACTACCCAAATATCCCATGCTACTAGTGGTTCTTAAAAATTGACATCATTTTCTGGAAAACTCAAGAAGGGGGTGATTCTTATGTCATAATCATGTTTGTTACCCTAGCTCAAACATGACTGCAATACAACCAAGATAACATAATAAAACCATAAATGTGATTTTTCTAGACAAATCATCCTTAGTAAAATTACAAATAAAAACTGAAAAAAAAAAAATCCAGGTTGGAAATTGTTAGGATAAGGTGACTCAACAAGCTAATATTATACACAAAAATTTTAAATCACCACCATTGTGTCAAATAACAAAACACCTTGGACTGTAGTCCACATATTCCACTATGGAAACAATATTAATTACATGTATTCCCATAGCATAGGACACTGGTTGTCTACACAGCCTGTCTCCTTCTCATTTGCCAAGAGAACTCCAGGAATCTACCCAGTTAGGAAAAAAATTTCCCAGCCTCACGATAAATTGTAGGTAGTAATCATGGGGCGGTATACTCTCAAAGTCCTTTACAAAGGACTAACTCTTACTAACCTTCCACTAGACATCCTTTTCAGCCCTTTTGTCCCTTTCCCCATCTTCTTACTCCGTGCCTGAAATGCAGATGTAAATACTAGACCTCTAATAGTCAGCTTTGGGCTATAATGTGACACTGAGGACTGAAGCCATGAGCTAAGGATAAGACAGAGGACATTGGATCCCTGAAGACTAAACAGAGACCCTATATCTACCCTAGACTGCAACCTCTGATCTTCTTCTATGTAAATTCTATCTGGCTTGAGTCAATGTAATTTGAATTTTCTGCTATGATGCTAAACACAGTCCTAAGTGGTACACCTTCTTCCTTTTTTGAGACTGATATTATAAATGAATACATTGTATATAACATGTATGAAGAGTTCTAGTAACAATACCTAAATGTTTGCCTAGCAGTTTACCATTGAAAATGTTTTCCAAATATGTACCACGTCTTTTTTTTTAAACAATAGTTTATTTATTTATTTATTTATTTATTTATTTATTTACTTACTTATTTTAGAGAGAGAGAAAGGAAGAGGGAGAGAGAGATAGAAACACTGATGTGAGATAACATCGACTGGCTACATCCTGGATGCCCCCACTGGGGATCAGGCCCACAACCTAGACATGTGTCCTGACCAGGAATCGAACCAGTGACCTCTTGGTGCATGGGTCGATGCTCAACCTCTGAGCCACACCAGCAGAACTACAATGTCTCTTTCCAAAAATAGGTAAGGTTATGCCTTGGCCAGTTTGGTTCAGCGGTTGGAGCATCAGCCTGCGGTCTAGAGAGACCCAGGTTCGGTTCCCACTAGGGGCATGTACCTTGGTTGCAGTTTGTCCCCGGCCCTGGTTGGTTGTGTGGGTGGCAACCACTCGATGTGTCCCTTTCGTATCGATGTTTCCTCTCTCTTCCACTCTCTCCCTCCCACTCTATCTGAACAAAAAATGGAAAAATATCCTCGGGTGAGAATAAATAAATAAATAAATAAATAAATAAATAAATAAATAAATAAAAATAGGTAAGGTTAAATCATTTCAAAATGACAAAACATACAATGGAAGCACTAGATATACTAGAACTTGATGATCTGATATCTTGTCTCATCTTTCTATTACTATCTTTCCTTTAATTTTAGCTACACTGATATGGGTTAATAACTACTGGAAATTAGCTCATAAAAGGTTCTCTGAACTCCAGAAGTTTAGACTCCAAGTCGAAGCCTCTAATATAAGATATTCAATGTTTTTTTGTTTGTTTGTTTTGTTTTTTTCTTTAGACTGCCTTCATCTATCTCTCCCACCTCACTCCCTACCTCTGGCAACCAGCAATCTATTCTCTGTATCTATGAGCTTAGTGGTTTTTTGTTTTGTTTTTTAGATTTCACATATAATAGAGATCATACTGTATCTGTCTCTGTGTGGCTTATTTCACTTAGCATAATGCTCTCAAGGTCCATTTATGTTGTTGGAAATGGCAAGATTTCATTCCTTCTATAGCTGAATTATATATATATATATATATATATATATATATATATATACACACACACACACACACACACACACACACACACACCACAATTTCTTTACTTATTCATCTATCAATAGACACTTAGATTGTTTCCATATCTTGGCTACTGAAACTCTAATAAAAAGTGGTAATGTCAGGTAAAATTATCCCCATTTTAGAGATGGTGAAATAATTTCATACTTGAACTGATTTTCTTCAGATTATGGAGCAAATAAGTAGAACATCTTTGCTATGGACCCAGGTCTTTAAACTCAGATTTCATCTCTTTCTACTATATCATACTGCTTTACCTAAGAGGGTTTTGTTTTTCCAGATAATTACATTTCTTAAAATATGTAGCCAGATATCTGGGCTGTAACAAGTAAATATGTACTCAGTCTTCATATTAACAACTTAATCCAATCACAATTCAATGCCTATAGGCCAATAAGAAATACAACAGTTAAAAGATAATTTAAGGGGAGTTCCAAAGTCTTTGCCAAATCCATTTTAGAAGATTTGAAGAATATCATTTTAGAAAATCTCAATTATCTGACTCAGGGACCCAGAATAATTGACTCAAAGAGCTAGAACATAGGTGGAAGGAATTACTAAATTGAAAGGAAAAAGAAAAGTCTTTACAGGTCCATGACTTATTGGGAATATAGAGTAAAAGGAAAAGGCTTTATTTTTTTTCATTAGCTAAATTAAATAACAAGATTTTAGTGTAAATAATTTGTATACCTAATCATATAATCTAAGCATACTACTTTTTTTTTGCTTTCCCTTTTCTCTACATAAAGAACCCTAACACATTGAAGCATGAACTGTGCAGTTTCACAAGTGTCAATAAATCATGTGTTCATTTGTCCATTGCTAGTAAGCAAGTGGTTACTGCTGTCTGTATTACATAAGAGAAAGGCAAAGAATGGGCCTAAAAAGACACAACTAGAACTGGTGACTGAACTAGCATACCAATTTTTTTTCCACATCAGTAAAATTAATTTTAGAAATTAAAATCATATAAAACAAAGAGTAAATTATGCATTCCCACCAGCAGTGTACTAGAGTCCCCTTTTCTCCACACCCTTGCCAACACTTGTTGTTTGATGATTTGTTGATGGCGACCATTCTGACAGGTGTGAGGTGATACCTCATAGTTGTTCCCATATTGCTTTTGATCAAGATGTTTGGGCACACTTGTACATGCTCTCATACACACACATACACAAATAAGTTGACAATAGCAATGCTATTCGGAGACATTTAAATGTTGTAAAGCAATGAAAGGTTGGACTTTGCTAGCAGGAAGACCTAAAAAAGAGACCTGACTTTGCTACCAGATGGCTCTGTGGCCTTGAACAAATCATGCAACCCCTCCAAGCCTTGCTCTCCTCACCAATCTAATGAGAATGACAGCAGTGCCTCAAAAAGTTGTTTTGCAGAGTCAAGGAGAAAATGCCATTGCATGGTGGCAAGTGAAGTGAGTGCTCAAAAAATGTATCATCGTTATCACATTTTAGATAGAGCATAATTAGATTTTATTTTCCAATGTCTCAAAGTCTTTTCATATTATTTCTTAGGTATAAAAGGGTACCTATACTCTAAAAATGTCTCCAAATAGCATTGCTATTATCAACTTATTTGTGTATGTATGTGTATGAGAGCATGTACAAGTGTGCCCAAACATCTTGATCAAAAGCAATATGGGAACAACTATGAGGTATCACCTCACACCTGTCAGAATGGCCGCCATCAACAAATCATCAAACAACAAGTGTTGGCAAGGGTGTGGAGAAAAGGGGACTCTAGTACACTGCTGGTGGGAATGCAGACTGGTGCATCCACTGTGGAAAACACTATAGTGTTACCTCAAAAAGTTAAAAATTGAACTGCCATTTGATCCAGTGATCCCACTTCTAGAAATATACCCTAAGAAACCTGAAACACAAATCAGAAAGAATATATGTACCCCTATGTTCATAGCAGCACAATTTACAATAGCTAACCCAAGTGTCTATCAGTAGATTAGTGGATTAAAAAGCTGTGGTATATGTACATAATTGAATACTATGCAGCTGTAAGAAAGAAAGATCTCTTATCCTTTGAGATGGCATGGAGGGACCTGGAGAGTATTATGCTAAGCGAAACAAGCCAAGCAGAGAAAGACAAATATCACATGATCTCACTTATTTTGGAATATAATGAACTAAACAAACTGCTGAACAAAATTAACCCAGAGACATGGAGGTGGGGTACAGGTTGACAAGCCTCAGAGGGAGGGGGTTTGTGGGGGAAGAGATAAACCACAGAACTTACATACATGTATGCATGACCAATGAACATAGACAACAAAGCTGGGGATGGGGCGGGGGGGGGAAGGGAGGAGGGTGTCAATGGGGAAAAAAATGAGAAACATCTGTAACAAAAACAAATTAATAAATAAATAATTTTTTAAAAAGCAATATGGGGTGTCTTTGTTTAGGATGTTTTGTTGTTGTTGTTGTTGTTGTTGTTTAAATGTGTCCTTCGGATCAAATGATGCTCCAAAAATAGACTATATTCTTCTTCATCTAAAATGTACATGCTATTTGAGGCAAGAGCAGGTAACACTTCAGACAGAATTTCTCTCTTGAAATTTATCTTGTTGAACCACCATCTCTTAAACTATAGAAAGGGTGACTCGGTATAATAAATAACTTTGAAGGAGAATAAGATCAAATTCTGAATTGTAAGGAGAGATACTTCATCTTCTATTTATTTTGATTTCAACAGGGCTAGAAAACATCAGATTTGAGTTTGGCAAATACAGTAACATTCTCCCATCCTTCGGCCCACCTCACCAGACAAATGCTGGAAGTGTATATGTACTAAGGACAGGTGAGTGACTAATGGCATATAAAATGCCTTTGACCCACAGTTGGATTTTCATTAAGTTTGTGGTAATGCTTCCTAGAGTCATCCAGACTCCTCAGTTACCCGATTGACACATTAGACATACTGTCAAACTATGACCTCCTAGTACACAAGCTATTTCCTAGATCCTGTCTGAAGTTTACCACCTGGAGTCCCCACTCCTGTTGCCCTGCTAAAGGGTGCCTAGCAAGAAAGACGGTGCAGCTGCTTCCCGGAAGTACCTCAGCATGGAAGGACTGCACTCGGCCTCTGAGTTCAACCACGGGCGTTGAAGCTCTTGTATTTACATGAGAACTAAATTAAAACTACAAACTCACTGATTCACAATACATTCTTGCTGAGTACCAGGCTGTTTGGACAAGAACGAACTCTACCTATGAGGAAAAAATTACCTACAGAAATTAATATTGAGAACAGGAAGCCAGGAAGTATATTTATTTAAGACAAGAATTTATATTCAAGCCTTCCGAAGAGTAGGTAGACTAATTACAAATCGTTTTAAATCTATTCATTAAAATCCTTTTAGAAATATTTTGAATGATATGTATATCCTAGATTGTTATCTAATATTCTCAAAAATACCAAATCTCTTTTAAAATATTATATAATGAAGACTTTTTGCCAAGTTAATCTGAATTACATTTTTATAATTTTTTCAAAGAAATAGGCTAAAAATAATATTTTATAATTGATTAAATATTAAATTCCAGTTGGAAATATTGTATCTTTTGAAAAATAAACATATCTATATAAGTATATACACACAACACATACTCAGGTCATATACATACTAAGTACACAAATACACATGCATATACACATATATACATATATATGCTACTTATTTCATTGATTGGATGAATTGAAAAATATATCTGGGTCACAGAATCATTTGATGAACTGAATGCAAATATCAATTATTGGCAAAAACAAGCAGACAAAAACCTCATCTAGAATAAACATAATTTGTAGCCAACACATTTTTATAAAAATGTTGGCAGGCATCTATAAAATAAGTGCCGGAAAGGTAAGTCCACCCATCTTTTGAGAAAAATACAGAGGAGAACCAAGTGCACAGTATGGAAACAAGGTCCTGGAATCCAGAACTCCATCTGAGGAGGAGGAAAGGACCACAAATCCCAGACAGCCTTTTACATATATTTTGATGTTTTCCTTTTGTGTACAGTATTGATGAGTGTGTCATGTGCTCATTGAGAAACCAGCCCTTGGTAATTGTCAGGGATCTTCATTCTGAGTGCAGACTCCACTGGAAATTAATTGCTTCGGTGCAATCTGAACCACATCATAAATGTCATGTGGAAGTTGCAGGGAGTGAGGAGGCAGTGACAGCTCAATCCGCACTGTTTCATTTAAAGGTGGGTAAAACACACTGCGACAGAAGTGCTCTTCATCAATAATTTAGTCCGCAGTGTAAAGCCAAGCCGTGCCAAAGATGCCAGGGGAGCCGCTGCCTCCCTGGTTTTAATGACACCAGCAGGGAGGGGTTGAGGGGCCAGCTCAAATCAACATTCACAGCACATCTGGGCATGTCGGCAGATGAAGATATCAAGGACTGAGCTGACAGGACAAAGGGTTGAAAAAAGAAGTGTAACCTAGAAAACCTTTACTTTGAATTCTTTGTATAAATTCAAGGGAGATGACAGTTCCTAAGGTCATCTTATATAATAAAACGTCAGTGATCTACATAGGGAATTTTAACCCTTTCTGTCACGTAATCGAAGAAGATGAAAGTTTCCTTTCTGGCATTCACTTTACAACTCTAAAATATTCTTATTTATTTCCCTCCAAAAGACATCTGCATTGAAACCAATGTTAACAGGAATTGCCTGATTTCACTTCATGAACCCTAATTATGGCTCCTCAAAAGCCCCACTACAATCAGGGTTTCAGTCCAAGTTCCTTTTAACCTAGGGGGGTTAGTATCTTGACTATCTCACAATGTTTGCCAGAAACTCAAATTTTAGTTTAGGAGTCCACATTGTAATATAAAGGAAATAATAGAAATTGGCAAACTCATCCCTTCAGTGTACCTACTTAAAAATAAATAAATAAGAAAGGAGGTATGTGTGTTTTCACTCCAATTCCGAAGAGTACTATTTCTGGGATTCTAATGCAAAAGTTTGGATAGGGCTTGAAAAACCAGGATTATATGAATTGTATGCCTCAATTTTGTCCTGATTTTCTGAGGAAGCCATGCACCCAGGTTGTGGTATTCTTGGAACCCCAGGGGCCAAATTCAATTATCTCATCCTATGTTTTGTATATTTAGAGGACATCACCACCTCACTAGGGGCATGGATTCTCACACTGATGAAATTCTGTCCTCATTGAAGGAAGTGTACTGAGTTTCCATTTTCCTCCCAATGGCTTTCACTCCCCAAACTGAAGTTAGAAACATTATTAATGCTAATCAGAGTTAACAGTTTAAATTTTATATAATTTTTAAAAAAATTTTATTGAATGTATTGGGATGGCATTGTTAATCAAATTATATTGGTTTCGGGTATACAATTCTACAGTAAGTACGTCATTTGTAGATTGTTTTATGTGCTCACCATCCAAAGTCGAGTCTCCTTCCGTCACCACTTAATCATCCCTTTACCCTGCTCTGAGTGCAGACCCCACCCCCTTTTCCTCTGGTAATCACTGAAATGTTGCTTATGTCTGTGAGTTTTGGGGTTTTTTGCTTAATCCCTTCACCTTTTTCACTAAGTACCCCAAACCCCACCCCTCTCACAGCTGTCAGTCTGTTTTCTGTATCTTTGAGTCTGTTTCTATTTTGTTCTATTTTATTTATTAGATTCCACATATAAGTGAAATCATATGGTATTTGTCTTCTTCTGACTGGCTTATATCACTTAGTATAACACTCTACAGGTCCATCCATGCAGTTGCAAAAGGTAAGATTCCCTTCTCTTTTTATAGCTGCACAGTATTCCATTGTGGAAATGTACCACAGCTTTTTTATTTACTCATCTACTGATGGACAGTTGGGCTGCTTTCAAATCTTGGCTATCATAAATAATGCAGCAATGAATGCAAGGTGTATATATTCTTTCAAATTAGTGTTTTGGGTTTCTTTGGATATATTCCCAGAAGTGGAACACAAATAAAAAATGAAAGACAATTTCCCTGGTTGGTTGGGCTCAGCAGTTACAGCAACGACTCATGAACCAAAGGGTTGTGGGTTCAATTCTGGTCAAGGGCATGTACCTGAGTTGCAAGTTCAATCCCCAGCCCAATGACATGTACTTGGGTTATAGGTTTAATCTACCTCCCTCTCCCACTCTATCTAAAATCAGTGGGGAAAAAATATCCTTGGGTGAGGATTAACAAAAGAAAAAAGAAAAGAAAGACAATCAGTGTATATAATTTATGAAGAAAAAAACATAAGCATAAGATACATTTCAAATTTAATATTTTGATAAAATTTAACCCCTTTTAGGTGATTAATATTCAGTTGATTCTTATCTAACATCTAGAATATGTGATAAAGCAGTAGCCACACTAATTTCAAAGGGCAAGTTCACGGAGAAGTATATGATAAGAAAAACTAATAAATCTCAATCTCCAAGAATTTCTAGGCATGACCAGTCCATCTTGAAGCTAGAGTGGGGTGGAAATATATAATACAATTTAAAACACATTTTGAAAAGGCCTTTTATAAATCAGTGCATCCATTGATAGCTATGAAATTTGAGGACCATGACACATGTTTAAACCATTACTGCAGATCACTTCACAGTATATCCCTCTCTTCTAAATGTCTGGTATCTATGAAAGGTTGTAGATCTCACCATTAATGTGCTAATCTATTCTATAATCTCAAAACAAAGATTGCCAACAATTCAAAGGATGGACAGGTAAGTAATCTTATAAGATTTAAATTGACAGAATGATACTGCTCAGCCCAGCCCAACCCCTGAGATGGGTTTTCCTCGTGGCGGAAAATCCCATATGACCTATGAAATGACTTACCAAGAGAAAAGTGACTTTGATATCAAATCTACATGTAAAGTGTATAAAAAAGGAGTCTGTAAAGTATTTAAATCATAATTGTCAAATAGGAACTTTGTGTGAGCATGTCAAGTTTCCCAGTTTATGGCTGATAAAGTAGACCTAATCGATATGTCATATTTTTTAGCTAAAAAAATATATGCACCACTTTTGACTCTCCTCATTGCATTATTATAGTTAAGGTAAAAATAATTACTTAATTCCATTTTCAAAAACTGAGTCATCCTCATTTACCAAGAAACTACATAAGTGAGGACGATATTGTATAGAAAGCATTACGTCGAACCATATAAAACAGCCAATAGTCAAACTGTTTTTTCCCTACAAAAATGCAGTTTCAGATGACTCAACCTAATAGTTCCTCACTTTTTAACAACTGGTTTAAAGGAGAATACTGACAAATACTTAAATATTTTTTTAAAAATCATCCAATCAATAATACCTTAACAAATTTTGAAGCTCTACTAAGTACCAAAGACTATCTTGGATCCTAGATTTTTTTTAAAAAAGCAACTAGTAATAAGAATGCTTGTTTCTTTGGGATAGAATGAGACAAATTAGAAAATGTGTGAGTTTAATGCTAAGATAGTTGGAGTTCTGTTAAATTACAATAAAAATGGGCAGACTGCAACTTTCAATTTATTTCGGCTTACAGAAAATATAACTTGGGTAACAATAATTTTTCTTTTATATTTTTCATTTCCATAAAAGCATTATCATGAAGCCAATTCTTAGAAAACTACCACCACTTGCTGGTGGCTAGAAACACCTTGGAGAAGATATTTTATGTCGTCTATATGAACCACACATGGAAGGACAGGAGTCACAAATATCAAATTAGTGTCACCCGGCTGGTGTGGCTCAGTGGTTGAGCATCAACCCATGCACCAAGAGGTTGCTGGTTCGATTCCTGGTCAGGGCACATGCCCAGGTTGTGGGCCAAACCCCAGTGGGGGCATGCAGGAGGAGGAGGAGAGAGAATTGATGTTCTCTCTTACCGATGTTTCCATCTGTCTCTCCCTCTCCCTTCCTCTCTCTCTAAAATCAATAGAGAGAAAAAAATGTTAAAAAAAAATATTAGTGTCCACTTAACAAACGGAAGATGCTCAACTCTCTCTCCATATTCACATGCATGAGTCCCTT
Source organism: Molossus molossus (assembly GCF_014108415.1). NCBI lineage: Eukaryota > Metazoa > Chordata > Mammalia > Chiroptera > Molossidae > Molossus > Molossus molossus. The sequence continues at coordinate 40,803,657 of NW_023425350.1, forward strand.
GAACTCCAGATGGAAAGGGATGTTATAATTATCACTGGCCTAAAAGATAATCATGCTGGAGTGTCAGATTCAAAGGACGGCTGCTTTTAAAAAGCCCATTAAACAATATTATTCAATTTAAACGGTAGCATTATCAGAAGGGCTTTGATTATGTAGCTGCCAATTGTACTCTCTTGATGTGTAACTTGGAGGGCTTGGGAAACATGAGCTGTTTAAAGCACCTTTTAAGAAAGGTCCTCATTTTGTTTCTGACTTGAAATATTCTCTTTTCATTGAAGAGCTGAAGGAAACCTGTAGCTCTTCTTAGAACAAACTTGAATTATGCAGAAAGCCTGTCCTGCAACCATACATGCGCTGAGATTAAGACTCAGAGACGCTGGCAGGCCACAGTACAAGATCTAAGTGGCAGGGAATAGTATTTCCATTCAAAACTTTAGAACAAGCAGAATGAGTATGGCCTTTTTTTCAGGGGCAGATAAAATATCTCAGAGAAGCAGATTTCTGCTGGAAAATTCACCACAGGAAAGTCACAGCCATTCATAGATAACTAGTTGTTTTAACAAAACTTGGGATCTTTATATGTATACATGTATGTTCCATATAAATGTTTACCTGTAACACATGACTACACATTACTGATGGTGGCAGATATCTTTGGATTAATTATTCTTTTCTTTAGAGCTTGAGGAAACATACCAGTGCCTCTTCCCAAATACCAGTAAGAGGCACTTGTTTTTCTTTGTTTGGGATTCTTATAAATATGGTGAGTGACTCTGCTCTGCACCCTTTCCTGTCAACTCTCTGGAGTTAGCCATCAAACTTCAGTCTTCTCCAAGCCTTCTGTGTTGGTAGTTAAGTGTAGAATTATGAAACAATGGCAGGTGAATGACTTTTCTCCTGTTGATCTCTTAGTATAAAACTCACAACTTTTATATGACTAAAATTTTAAAAGGTACTTTAAAAACTAAAAAAAAAATGTATCTCATGTTTATATGAAATTATAAATTAATCCTGAATTTATATGTCTCACAAAATCAAATAAAGGGCCCTAAACCAGGGAAACTATCATATAGCATACACACATATCAATTACGAGCCTCCAAGTAATACTGTTGGTGAAATATGTGAGTGGTAGGGCACTAGGAAGAGAAACTCCTACTTTAATAGGAATAATAAGAATAACTAGTTTAAGGGATTAATAAGGGTTTTTTTAAAGAAATCTTTTCCAATGTGCAAATTGTTTTAGCCAGTTATTTGAATACTCTGAGATGATAATCATCTAGACGATTAATGAATGAAGGAAACAATTTCATTCCAAGAAGTCGATTCTTTCTTCATTTAGACCCAACCTCCATGTGAAATCACAACCCCCAAGAGAAGACTTGCCTGCTAGGCCTGCAGTGGTGAGAGGTAATGCTTCTCTGAGCCTACCAACCAGGAGCCTGCACCATACGCCAGTAGATTTAAGTTACAATAAAGTTAAATATCTCCTCCAAAAGGGCCATGTTCACCTGGACATCTATTCCGTGCCATCTTCCCATTGTGTGAAATGACAATAAATGTTCATGGCCGAAGAAAGTGAGGTGGGGAAGAAAATGTGTTCTAAGGAAGGAGGAAAACGTGTAATTCAAAAAAGGGTAAATATATAAAGTCTCAGCTACCTTGACTAGTTTGCAAGGTCTGGAATAAAAGGAGGTACTTTGGAGCTCTTGCATTATGTGGCTAAGGGGTGAAGACTCCTTGAGAGGAGCCGGGGAAGGAACATTCCAAATAGGCTTTTTAAAAATTCACTCGGGTTTGCACATATGTTTCTTGAAAGAGTTTGAAGCCCAATATATAAAAAGCTGACTATTTATATATTTGATTCCTTAAAAGCAATTAGGAATACAAAGCAGATGGTCCGGCATTGTAGATTTCCCTTTTCATATTGCTTAAACACTAGAGATCAATAAGTCTAATATAAACAGATGATTTCCATAGCAGGGTTTATAATTAGCTGGCACTGAATGTGTCCAAACTCTAAAATAATTAGCAGAAGCATGTGGCACACCATTAAAACCTTGTGGCTTGTCTGCATTTACATTTATAATTATTAAAGTTAATTATGATGCTTGTGGTGTGGTTCCAAGCTCCTTTACAACTTAGATTAAATATTTTTTTAATCCTATAACTTTCTTTCTAACCTTCCTCAAGCCTCTGGAAAACAGTGAAATCATACCAAATTAGGAATAAATGTTTAGTTGCCTTTTCTCTTTTTTTTTTTTGCTCCAAAATATGAATTCTGACTTTATATTGAAATATAGACTCTTCTTAAAGAGCTGGCAGCTTTCTCAACTGATAATAGTATTTCTATCTTGAATTTTAATTTGTTCAAAACAATGGGCTTAGGCAGAATAACAATGCCCATAAGTCATTAGATTGAAAGCTGTCATTTTGAGAGCTAAATGAATGGCAAGTCGGTGCCGATGTAGTCTTCTCAGTGTATTATATAGTAATGTAGAATTTTAAATAAACACAATGTTCTTGATTCAAGGTCTAAAGATACTCTCCATTATTTTAGAGTACACGTGACAGTTCAAAGAGTGGGAGCAAGCAGCCCATCTTTATTTTTAAAGTTCATATCTCCTAAAAACAGCATTTAATAAAGCCCTCCCATTTTAGGAACCCTGGATACAACAAAAAGTGTAACACAGACACTGCCTGCCTTCTCAGCCAAAACAATGACAGTCTAGTCTCATCACCAGTCATGCTCATTTCAAGAGCAAAATTCTTTAAAATTTGCATCAGCAAATGTGATAATGTTTTTGTAGACCTTATACTCAGGTGTCATCTGCTATTGTAACAACTGGCCAGTGTCCTAAATGTAAATCTCAATAAATCTGAAGATTTCCAAGCTCTGGTCAAGAATATTTTGCACACATTGTATCTGTTCCCTATGCAATACACCAGCTCAAATTTAAAGACATAGTTACCATATTTACAAGTCGGTAAACCAGAAAAGAAATATTAAATACCTTATTTTCCATATCTGCTCACAGATACCTCTGGTACTATATTCAAGTTATCTATACTCAGTAAATGTAACATAGACACTTTCTTTATAAAGAGCCCACTGATGTACATAGTTTAAAGTGATTTGTCTTTCAGTGCTTTCTATTTGCTAGAATTTCATATAAATTCCAGACACAGCAACCTACAAAAAAAATAAAAATAAAATAAATAAATAAACTTGTTTTCTGCTATTTCACTTTCAGATAATTTCTATTACATTTTTATGGGGATTTAAATACAGTATTCTTATCCACCTACTGATTGTAAAACACAGCTCTATAAAATATCTATCAGCCTCATTTTTCCCCACAGCACAGAGAGATTTTTTTTTAATACAAATGGCCACATTTTTCATCATGAAGAAAAATCCTCTGTTTCATCATTTACCCTGATGCATCATTTAGAAGTAAAACATTAAAATATACTTTATTCAAACTATTAATATTATAATGAAAGAAATTTATGTTAATTTCATTGCTAATGAAATATGTAGTTAGAAAGACACTATAATTTTAACATAGCAGATAAAGAGGGAATGATGTAATATTAGCAGTAATTTTAAAATTATATATTATTTTAATAATAAAACTGTTAAATAATTATGTCAAATGAAATTTTATGCTTATTACTGGCTAAGAGAGAAATAGAAGATGAAGAAAAACAAACATAGAATGATATCAATAAAGGTGCCTCAAGACTGGGAAGGAAAGAGAAGAAACACAGGAGGAGTACCTAGAAGATGTTAAGGAGAAAATTGAGACTATGGAATCTACATATTGGAAATATCTGTCTACTAGAAAAGGTCATGAATATTTCCCTACCTATCCTCCAATCCCCAATATCCACCCTCAGTCCTCCAAGATCCAATGTGAAATAACTTTCCCCCAGAGCAAATCTCATGTGTACAAAGCCCCTGGTAATAGTACAATAGACATAATAAATTTAAGAACTCCTGTGTTAATTAGCATGTGCTATGTTATAGTTATATATGTTTTTAATCTGTGTGTTTGACATATATATGATCTGTACTTCTCGTAATTTCTTCTGAGGATACCTGTAGTCATGTATTATTTTTCCTAGAAAAACTTAATTCATATAGTGATCTTTCTTTATTAAGATAATCCAGAGATAAACAAAAGCAAATGTTTAAGGTTGTCCTTATTAAGATAATGGAAACTATATATAAAACTTTGTATTATTAATAGGTTGCATTCTCTACAATGATCCAATATCATTCACACAATTTAATTATAAAAATATTAATTATGCCATTCAGTTTTTACTAATCAGTTTTACTAATACATTACACTTTCTGGCTGTCTAACATGTTTAGGGCAACTTGTTAGATGCCGGGGTCACTAAAATTAACCTCAAGTGACTCATAGCCCAATTGGGAACATGTAAAATACAAGCCACAATACAAGGCAAGGTAAGGCCTGCTCAGTGAAAAATGCATGGTACAAACCATGCCTAATAAACATTTCGAAAATAAAAGAGTCACTCAGGAAGCCCTCACTAAAATAATGAGTACTGAAATATGTTTTTACAGAAGGACAAAACTTCAAAAAGCTCAGAGTCCAGGATATTGGAACAGAATATTCTAGGTCAAAAAAAATTTTGGCATTGGTTAAGGCATAGAATATCCTCAGAAAATAAATATGCCAGCTTAAAGAAATAGGTAGATGTCACCCGTATAAATAAGGTCCCTTAGGAGTTTGTATTACAATCATCAACTGATAAAAAAAAGTTTGAGAGAAATTTTTTGTGCAGAGACTGCTTGGGTTTTTCCCCTCACTATGTACATTATCTTAAAAAAAAAAAAAAAGTCTGTACAATTTTCAAACCCATTTTGCCCATGTCAATACATCTTTGGCCTACAGAGAATAAAACTGAGGTCACATCCCTCCCACTGCCCAAGTGTTTTCATTTCTTAAATCTCCAGTAAAAAAAAATACATATTCCAGGCTCAGAAAAGCCACATTCTTCTCCCAGACTATTTAAGTCTCCTTCATGTCCATCACACACTTTCTGGCCCACACTTAGGCTTCCTCTGGCTCAGGCCAGACCAGGAGATGTCTGGAATGTGACAAGGTAGTATGAGCCTGCCAGCTCTATTCTGTTAGCAAATTTATTTTCTTCTCTTAGACGGATGATAAAAATGTCACGGTGTGATGCCTTAGCATGCCCAGGAGCTCCCACCTACAGCTGTGGGGCTCGAGTGGGACCCGAAGCCAAGAATGCCATAAGGAGCGCAGACAGGGCCTCCACCATCACTGCTTCTCCGGCATTGCTCATTCTCCTGCTAAATGATGCAATGGGACCCCCTCAGGGATTCTGAGTCTGATCGTGTTTTTCTTGCTATTTTTTTTTTTTTTAACTTCCATCTTCCCTTCACGAAAGCAGCCCAAACTGCTGAATTTTTCATGAAACAGATAATATCATTGTACACAAGATAATGGCATTCAAATACATCCATCTGCTTGTTAGTTCTGACCACATTGATTGCAATTCTACTGAAAGAATCTTTACCCCCCCAAAAAAGATATTTTTCCTGCTTTCTGTGGTATTAAAAATGCACATTTTCATAAGGGGACTACAGAGGGACCTGTACATATATATGAGCTAAGAGGGGAAAATGAACTGAGAAATTAAACAGCGGTCCCTGGGGCTCATCCAAGAACAACAGTTTACTTTTTCTCAAAGATGGATTCGAAATCCAGATGAGTTTCATGACTCAATGATTTTGTTCTTCCATCAACTGGAGAATGGAGGGTGGAAAACTGCTTTTCCTTGCTGTGATAGACAGAGCCTGGGCAGTTCCTCCAAAGGCTGGAAAGCACAGAATCCTGTGTTCCTAGCTGGGATGGCAGTGACTGGAAGAAGCAGGACAAGACTCCTTCCTCCGGCATCTCCCAGTCTCCATACCCATGGACAGACAAGATAAAGAGAAGCTCAGAATACAAGCGAGAAGGGGGGAAAAAGGCAAGGGAAGTATGTCCTTCTGATCTGTCCTTTCGTAGCCTAGAATTCTGTCTCTGATCCTAGAATGAATGGATAATCATCCAACTGATTCAGACCAGAAGAGTTCACTAAATGTTTTCACATCTCATCTCAAAGGCAGTGTTTCTTTCTGTCTCTATCACAAACTGTTAAAATTTCTAAACACTATCTACTTCTGTCCTCTTATTCATAAAATGCACTTATTCATTTATTTATTTTGCTATTCTAATTGCCATTCTCATCTTCAGGAGTCAAATGGAAAATTAATTATGTGTGTTGGTGTATGTGTAACCATGATGCCATAAGATGATGTTTCCTCTGCACTTTTCTATGTCCTATTCAACCACAGTCATATCATATTAAGTGGTTTGGATTCTTATTTGAATAATTGCTAAGACATTTTCTAACTGGCATGAGATTTTTAATTGAATGTTCAATTAATTTAATTACCCCTAGCATCCCTAAATTCTAGACAATTACCCCTAGCATCCTTATTCTAGACCAAGTTTTTTTCTTTTATTCAGTGTGTAAATGAAGCAGCAAGTTGATTTCAGTGTATATTGTTCTCACTCTTCTAAACCAAAAGGAATGCCGCATTGCACTTATGCCCAAACACTTTCAACCAAAAAGCTCTACTATCCTTTAAAACTTAGAATATTTGTGCATAGGAACTTCCTTTGGACGTTCCAGAAATATTTTTAAGACTCAGTCAGAAAACCTTCCACTAAGAGATAATTTTAGTGAAATATAAGAAATATTGTTCAATAAACACACACAGACGCATGTCTTTTGAATGATATTCATATTGGATGAGGGTAGGAAAGTATAGTGGTGGATCTTGTGAGTACATGTTTTGCAGTGTTATTTTTATGAACCAAAAGATAAATCCAGCTCCCTGGGGACCTGGGATGATTTCTTCTATGTGACCCATAACACATTTATAACCTTGTGTGAACTCAAAAAACAATTAAAAATAAAGTAAAAATGTACAGTCCTCCTATATTACTTGTGGTATATATTTCAGGTCATCGCTAAATCAGAAACTGCTGTGATCATTAATTCCTTTTTTAAAAAGACATGTTTTATCATCTGTGAAACAGAAGTATATAAATTATGCCAATGTTTGATGTTCTTGAAAATGATAAATGGTTTTGCGTATTTTTCTGTATTTTCACAAGTTAAAAATCTATTTAGAAATTACTTATTGGTCTGAGGTGTCTCTTCTTTCTTTTTTTAACCAAATGTAATAAAAATCATATGGTACATGGGTTGCAGCCCCCAAGTGTAATACGTAGTTCACATGACATTAATGGGCACACTGAAGACCAACAAAGGAGAGCAAAGTTCTGTAATATTGTTTCAAACTTTGCCATTAAATAAGTCTGTTTCTGGGAATTGAATTTAGTTCAAATAATTACCACCTTCCAATGTTGTAGCCAGTCTTTGCATAGCAAGTTATACTGCTTTCTAAGAACTAATAAACTGTCATGATCTCTAAACCAGAGAACAAAGGCACTGCAATAGCAATAAAATGATCTTACTTGTTTTAAATATCAATGAGAAGAAAAGTAATACCAATAAGTGCATGGATACACTTAATTCAAACATTCTTCCAGAGGTTAAATCATTAAAAACTAAATAACCAGGAAGGAGAGTAGGGAGGATAACTGTCTCTCTTGACCCCATCATGTGGGATAAAAGAGAGGACTGTATCTTTTGTATTTTGCCAATAAGTTGTAAAGAATATTGTCAGGAATCAATAAATATTAATAACAACAACAAACAGTCCCATTATAAGTCAATAGCTCCCCTTTGTATACTATAGTGTACAAAGCATTCTCTAGTATTTTCACTTTCACCCATAAAATGAAAATTGTACATTTTAGTCTGGAGTAGGGATATAAATTTTAGGTCTCCAATACAGATCTATTACCTCCCACAACTATTCCTACAATTCCTTCCTACCCAGGTAGGATAACCAAATCACTGTGTCCTCTAACAGCTCCTCTTAGTACAAGTATCAAGGTCAGTCTACTTGCTGTCTCTAGCTGTGTAAATAGGTCTCAACTACAGTGACTTTCCCTAACAATGCAAATAACACTAAAACTAGGTCCCTTTAAAACACACAAGACAACTGTTTATATGTCCTGGAAGTTCCATAATAAAATAAATAAAAATTTATTTTGTGTCTACTTCAAAAAGTTTATAATTTTAAATAGTAATGAACAGATAACAGTATAATATAAATGAAACAGGTATCAAGATACACTATATATTTATATTATAATGCTATGGAGTTCAGAGGAAGATGTTAATTTGGTAAGGGAAGCCTATACTCAGTAATTATAATAACAAATCATTTGAATTGATAGAAAGATAAAGACAGGATAAAGGAAGAGAAGGAAAGAAGGAGGGAAGAAGGGAGAAGGAGCAAATGAAAGAAAGGAACCTTAGAAATCACACAGAACAAATTACTTTTATTATAGATGAACTTATCAAGAGTAAAAGCAGTATTATGCTCAGCAAAATAAGCCAGAGAAAGACAAGTATCACATGATCTCACTTATATGTGGAGTCTAATGAACAAAATAAACTGATGAATAAAATAGATCCAGAGACATGGAAGCAGAGAACAGACTGACGAATCTAAGAGTGAAAGGGGTGGTGTGAGTGTGAAGAAATTAACCAAAGAGCTTATATGCACATATGCATAACCCATGGCCACAGACAGTAGCGTGTGAAGGCCTGAATCGGGGAGCTGGAGCAGGGAGGAAGGAGGGGATCAATGGGGGGAAAGAGGGGGATCTGTAATATTTTGAACAATAAAGATAAATTTAAAAGATCAAAAGATCAAAAATTTTAAAAAGAACAAAAGCAGTTACATGTCCTACCCACATTGACAGAGAAGTAACAGAAATGTACAGGTTCATGTTTAACTAGCAACATATTATTTTTCCACCACTACATAAGATTTCATTTTTTCTAATTTCCAAAGAGCTACCTCATTCATGAAAAGCAGACAGTGGAATCCTAAGATCAAAAAACCACAGTCTTTGATGGGGGTTGGCACACTTTTCTATGAAGGGCCAGGCAGTCAACATTTTGGGCTGTCCAGGCCACCCGGTCTCTATATTGTGAAAGCAGCCATAGATAATATGTGCATAAAGAAACATAACTGAGTTCCAGTAAAACTTTATTTGCAAAAACAAGAGGCAAACCGGATTTGGTCCAGGAGCCAAAGTTGGTCAGCCTCTGTTCTGTGAGTGTAATGAAATAAAAAATTAGACATATATTCAAACTGAATTAAATCCAATCCCAATTGCACAGTTAGAAAATACTGCATTTGAACCAAGATCTGCCAGAGTATGGCTCTTAAGTTTTCTTTTTTTTTCTCTTTGAAACCAGTCAATGTCTTACCTGATCTCTCAAGATTTTTCTGTTCATAATAGCTTTCAGGATTAAAGAGATGAGTTAATTCCTGTTCTGCTAGAAAATAGAGAACATTTTTGGCTCATAATCCAGATTATTCAGTAGGTAATACCTGGTTAAGCATTAAATTGGTATTCAAAGAATTAAGTTGATAAAATCAAGGTTAACAGAAGGGTTAAAAATTCTAAATATAATTTGCATGCTTTACTATAATATTTGTAATATTTGCCTATCTTCCACAACCCTTAATTCAGATGAATTTCACCTATTATTTGGGCTCTGAAGACTCCTGAAAGTTTCCATACACCTTTCCATGGAAGTCAGAAACCTACTCAGAGAAGCCTTCATTTCCCCAAGGGAATGCACTATTCTGCCTTCAACTGTCAGGAAGGTGGCTAAAAGCATCATATATTAATGACACTTGCTGAATTTCAGATATTTATGTTATATAAAACTTGTTACAAGGAAAAGAATAGCAATAAAATACCCACATGTAGATCTTAACTCTGTAAGGTCTACCTCCAAACCTCCCTGGTAAGTGAAGAACGGCTCTCCACTGGGACACCAGTCCCAGAAAGAGGTGCCGGTGGAGCCCAGCTCAAGCACTATGCCCTGTGGTCAGGAGTTCTTACTTTGTTATGTAAAGTGAGAGATTGAGACTAATTCAGCTTAAATATCTCTTTGGCTCAATTTATTATATAAAGTTTCGCAATTTATTATATAAAGTTACTATCACAAAAAGTAAGTTATACAAATATAAGTTTTATAATCTTACAATCCCTTATTTCTGAAGGATTCACAAGTATTTTGACAGACTAAGGAAGAGCCTAGATGTATGCAGCAGTCCACGATGTCAAGTTGGTATGGATCCACTGTCACTTTCTTGGGCTTATTTTCCTCCTTAGTTCTAAAGGTTGAACTGGTTGGAATCACTGTGAATAGGGGGTTATCAACATTCTTGTTTCAGTGGCTAAGGATAGGGAGTTCCAAGGCCAAAACCCAGATGCGTGAATTTCAAGTATCTAGTGAGTGATTTCTCTCCAAGTGTTCAGATAGCCCTGAGAGTCACAGTCAGAGAAGCCAAGGCAACGAGGAGGTGCGCTTCTGGGAGAGGACAGTGACAGGATGGAACGAAGCAAGGGCACATGTCTCCAAGTGCATGCAAATGGCCACTGGTTTGACATGCATTCTAGTTTAGAGAGTCTATAAACCGGTTAGAAAGGACATGTTTGTTTGATACACTATATGAAAAGTCTCTTTTTCAAAAGAAATTATATACTTTTCTAAGATCTTCTCTAATTCATGAATTCAGAAAATAAAATTAGATACATTTTTTTGGTGTGTGTGTGTTTTCCCCCATGTTCTTTTGATATAGATGCAACCTGGCTACAAAAATGTCATTGTACTTAATATTTTTTAGAACTAAAATCAATAGCAAAAAAAAAAAAAAAATTTTGATGCCAAATAGAATATCTAAAATGTTCTGAAAAATTAAAAATCAAGATATTGAAATTATATGCTGCAATTATATAAATTATAATATATTATAAAGGCACAATTTGAATCCAGTACAAAAGGAATGAATGTGGTGTGTGTGTGTGTGTGTGTGTGTGTGTGTTTCCTGCCAAGACAAAGCTGGGTACTACTGTCAGTGCCCTACAGTATAGTTTAAAAAAAACAAACAAAAAAACACTACCCTTTTCAAGAGGGCGGTGAAACACTGTGCACTCATCTGGGAAATCCCCAAGCCGACACAGAGGAATCCCTATCGTGATTCAAGCCCTTATGATAATCTAATCTACAGAGATATTTTTCTTAATGAATGAAATGGCTTCAAATGACTATAAACTTATGTTAAATTAGTACCCTGTTAACTTAATACAAATAGCATCTTAAGCCAGCTGAAATTAAATGATCACTGGGGAAGATTATTTTGAGATTTACCAGTCTTTACCTAACTAAAAAAGAATTTTTATTTCAAGGGATACATACATATTATTTAATTTAGCTGATGATCAAACTACAAGCAAACTGACCTACCTAAAACACTACTTCAAAATATAGAAATTAACTTTTTTTAAGTTCTCTAAATGGCAAGTTGCCATCAAAAAGAAGAAAATTCTTACACTCATGGTCTGGTCAAGAGACCCAAAGCACGCCACATAGCTGGATATAAAATAAGCCGGAAGGTGAAACATTGGGAGAACAGTGAAATACTGCTGGTGCCATCAGAAGGAAAAGTCGGAAAACTATGCAAAGCAGACAGAACTACCCAAAAAGTACTTTGAAATTATTCATGTAGAAATAAAATGTTTATTGATTTAAATCAAAAGTGTGTAAGTGCTAGCATAAGAAGATGGACTTTAGGAAGCTTAGGCAAATTCAGCATGTATCAGAGTCACCTGGAGGGCTTCCAAGCACAGACTGCTGGGCCCACCCCACACTTTTGACTCAGTCGTTCAGGGAGGAGGTCCAAGAATTTACATTTTTAACAGATTCTCATGTCACGCTGACCCTGCTTTTCTGAGAGCTGCCCTTTGAGAACCACTGATGTAGGTCATTCTTTAACAAAGCATCAGAAAAACAGAGAGGTAAATGAAGGGACTCACTGAAAATGAGGAGATGTGAGCCACAGGTAGAGCCCTAAATAGACCTCCTTACACAGAAGCTCATCCGAGAGCCCTTAGGGGTAAGTTATTGTTCTCAGTGTTATTCCAAACCCCATTTTTACATATATAATTAAATTCCCCTGGAACCTGATTGTTAAGCGTGTAGACCATTCCTAAAATCAGAAACTCACTTGCTGTTTTATATCAATCGAAGGTGTGGAAGCAACCTTGGAGTATGTACCTTGTTCTATGAACTGGTTACTAAAATAGGATTTCTGGAAAAGCTATTTATAAATCAGGCGTTCGGGTTATTTGTGGGTTTATTTTTTTGTTGAGGTTTGTCTGTGTTTAGATTAGTACATTGAAGCACATTTTGAATGTACAAACGAACTTCTATTTAAAGGAATCTTACAGAAAACTCTTTTCCAATGTGAATTATTATTGCACACACATTTATCTTGCTGGTCAGCTGAATGTGCACACACCAGTTTTGGTGAACAGTGAACCTGTAAACACGCTGCTCTAAAGATTTCAGATTTGGGAAGTTGATTTCCCCTTTTTATTTCTCTCGAGGTCATTCGTCTACTTCCAGTTAGCCTCATAAGTAAAATCTTCACAAGTGTTACTTTTAATTTCTTTTCATCCTTGAGAAAATGAAAGTATCAAGAGACTCTTCCTTTAGAGCGAGACCTGTTGGAAACCCCCATGCTCTAAGCAAAGCCCTAAGTAGGTCGAATTTCCGAGCTGTAATTTCAGCAGACAAATTTGCCTGATTTCCCAAGACAATGAAAGAGAAGGCTTAATGCAAGAGACTTTCAACTGTCCAATCTCCACCTTCAAGATCTTTGTGATCTAGTCCAATCTAACCCAACAGCCCATGACATGCTAACATTAGCTTAGGCAGAGATACTTATTACAAAATTCCAAAGTATACTCAGAATATTTCTCCATTTTTTTAAGAAGATTTTTTAATTGTTTTTTGTTTATTTATTTTTTAAGTATGTTTTTATGATTTTTTGTTTTTTTTTAAAGAGAGGAAGGGAGACATAGAAACATGGATCAGCTGCCTCCTGCATGAGGAAACCTGGACATGTGCCCTGACCAGGAACCGAGCCGGGACCTCTTAGTCCATGAGATGATGATTAATCCACTCAGCCACACCGGCCAGATATTTCTCCATTTGGAATGCCTTCTATCCTCCAACCCACGTTCTATTCATCCATCTTCAAGGTCTTCCCCAAACACACCACTCCCAGTGATCCCTCCTCCTAAATTTACTCTCTATTGGGCTCATTATGGCCCAGGATCACATCCTGTTTTGTAAAGGAATTTAACTATTTCATAGCTTGTTTTTTATGCTCACCTACAGAATCAGTTCTTAGATGTTAAGAAGTACATCTCATCAGGCACAGGTCTCAACAGTAGTTACTCAACATGTAATTCTTCTGTATTCTATGAATAAGTATTATAATCCAGTGCCTGTTAATCTTGATAAATTATAGTCCTCATACTCCAGTCCAGTTAACCTGCAAATGAGCTCCCTGTAGTGGTTCATCTCAGAAACGTGTAGATTCCCTTGAGATTGCTTTGCCCAGCAATACACACACACACACACACGCCATTTCTCTGCCACAGCAGAAGGGAGGACAGAGTACCAACAACTGATAGCTTTGCTCTCGTGACTGCCTGGCCTTCTCTAGGAGATCAGTTTGTATCCATGTTTCCTCTGAAAACACTGTGTGCATCAAATAATTGAAAGTGTCCATGGTGATATAACAATGGGTCCCAGTATTGTAAAGTGTGCATTGTATCTCTTCGTACACAGACCTGTGTTAAACGTGATGTACTCTGATAAAATATCCCACCGCAGAGAAACCATTCCCAGCCACAACATTCCTGGCACAATGGATAACAGTATGGTTTTAGACTCAGAGATATGGACTTGAAGAGTTACTACCTTTTAGTAGTGGTTTGTCTTTGCCTTGTTAAAATCCATCCTTGGATACCAAGTGTGAAAATGGGATCAGAATGAACCCTGCACAGGCAGCTTTAAAGGATCCTTTAGATGATGTCCATAAAGAATTTAGCAATGTCTGGTACAAAATAAGCATTTAATAATTAGTGTCTGTAATTCTTATTAATGAGATTTTAGTCAAGGAACTACAGCTCATGAATATGAACCATTGTGGCACACACACACAAAAAAGAATGTGAGATGGTCAGTAAATACAAGAATGGCCTGGACCCATTTGGTTGTTAATCACAAGCCACTGAGTTGCCCCATCTTAGGGACAACCGGAAATCCTGTTGCTGGTTTCTGAAAGATAAAGTAGTCCTATGAGCGAGATGGAGAGGGTGTGTTCTCCCAGAGTGGGCTGCTCAGCAAACATGGCATCCATGAATGGCTTAAAGTCTATCTCCGATAGGACTCACAGCAACAGCTTCTATTTTCTTCTATTTTTCCTTTTAATTCTTTTCCTCGCCTGATTTGCTCTTACCCCCTCTATCACTAGCCCTAATCAATGCAGCAGGTCAAGTTGAAAGAATGGACAGCCTCAGAGCCACATACATTTAAGCCACTTTAATGCAAATATTGATCGTAGGAGCATAGACAGGCTGGGCTGCATTTTTTTTTAATGGACATGCTTTTTTTCTGGGGCTGTGCTACCCATGATAAAATAGATCACCACAGATCAGAATTCCACCCTCTTCTATGCACAGGAATGCAAAAGTAAATCCAAAAGGTGGGCCACATTCTATGTTAAGCTTGTGAGCCTCTGGAGCAGGTGTGTCAAGCAGTCGGTTAAACCATATTTTCTTAACCACTTAAACTCTCCTTCTCACACTTCCTAGATGAGCTGCTTTGGGACAGACAGAAGTAGCTTATCCGGATGAGTGTGGTACCTTGTGCCACAAGAATAGTTGTGCAACAATGTCCACTATGTACAGTGCTTCATTCTTGTGTACACGAGAGTATCAAAGCATTGTATCAGAAAGCCACTGTCCGAGACATATTTAGCAAGAGTCCAAGTCTGAGCTGAAACCCAAGTGGAGAGATCAAGGGAAGAAAGGAATTCTAAGGACCACTTTGAAATCTGATACTAAAAAGATCTGATATTCTATCTGTAGGCATTTTTAGGTTGGACTGGGGGGGGGGTGTGGAATGAAAGAAAGGAAAAGAAAACCTGTTTGTACAAAGGAAGCTTGCTTGGCCTACTGCCAAGAAAGGAGGCATCTCAAACCGGGTAGGGTTTGAAAGCAACACAAACCAAGCTAAAGCCAAAGGAAAGAGCGGGGAAAACAACTCACCTTAAAAAGCCTCAAACCAATACCAGTTGCTTCAAAGTAATACTAGTTGCTTTCAGATGTTTTTAACCCCGTTTTTCCATGGGTCTTTGGTTGCTGTCGTTGTTGTCTATTATAACTCTAAAGCAAAGTAAAAGGCAGCAATATTCCATCCCCTTCACGGAGAAGGCAGCGGAGATGGCAATGTAAGATCATTGCAGCCTTCGCCACCACATGGAAAAACTTTCTGCTTCTTCTCCAGAGCTCGGTAGGCCACCACATCTTTATGCAAAGGGGTAAATGTCACCATAAAGAAGGACTACTAGCAAGATGTGTATACGAGGTGGACAGAATGTTCGCTGTGGGCTTATCAGCCTAAAAGCTGGAGATAACTGGAGGTGAAGGGGAAATGAGTGTTATGCAAACTGGGGGGGAAGCAAGGCAGAATGAAGCCTTTGACCTTGGAAGAGCTGAGTACCGGAGGGGCGAGGGCGGGCGAGGGAGAATGGAATGAGGAATTCCTTGCTGTAATATATTCGGGTAAAAATGGGGCTGTCATCTTGAGCTACAAGTTAGAAAGTTATTACTTTTAATATGCCACTACCTTAGGCCTATACTGTTATGTAAAAGAAAAATAACCTTGTGTGACAGTTTAACATTGATCGATGTGCCTGCCAAATGCAAAGAGATAAATAAGCAGGTGATGAATAAACAGCACTTCAAGTAAAGACATTACGCTGCATGCATAAAACGGCGCCAGGCACCTAGGAGCTGTGGGTGGCCGAAGGTTGGCCATTTCATGCCCACTCAGTAAAGCAGACTTAATCGCTTCCAATATTTTCTGTTAAAAAGCACGCTTAATGAGCCAATTTCACAAGCCCAGAGAAACTGATTATTATCTCTGAGTTCCAACAGAGTTGGTTGTTTTCCAAGAGCCAGGGTTTTTTTTTTTTTTTCCTTGACGGGATAAAAACCTTTTTTAAAAAG
The DNA here is from genome assembly GCF_014108415.1 of Molossus molossus. Lineage (NCBI taxonomy): Eukaryota > Metazoa > Chordata > Mammalia > Chiroptera > Molossidae > Molossus > Molossus molossus. The sequence continues at coordinate 40,820,018 of NW_023425350.1, forward strand.
AGAGAGAGAGAGAAAGAGAGCAAGAGAGAAAGGGAGAACCAGAGAGAGGGTGTGGAGCCATGGAGCCAGCCAGAGGCCACAGAGAGTCAGCTCGCAGGTGCGAGGCGGCCACTAGATGGCAGTGTTACCCCGCAGTCAGCTCCCCGGAAGAGGCTCCGAACTGGACAGGAGGACTGGGCTGAAAGATGGGGCGGTAAATAAAGCTGAAAACAGCTGCCTGAAGAGTTCATACCCTACCCTCCGCCCTCCTCGGACCCTTTGTCCACAATTATTCCATCCTGCAGCCTGTACAAGGCAAAGGGACAAAAGGGGCAGTCCCCGAATGGCCTGCCTCCTGCTAACAGCCCAGGGCTCTGATTATTCTTCTATACAGCCGTTTTTTTTGTTTTTTTTTGTTTTTTTTTGTTTTTTTTCCCACAAAGTACAGGGGCCCTTTCTATGGAGTTAGGCCCAGTTCTTCCTGGTGTTTTTTTACCCGGAGGGTTTTGCACTCTCTCTAGCCCTCACAGGACCAAGCATGTGGCTACCTAACGGGCTTAAATCCCAGGAGGATGTAGCAATGTAGCTTTTCACCATTTACTTTGAACCAGATGTCTGTTTTCTTGCTTCTTTATCTTGCATACTCTTTTTTTTTTCTTTTTTTTTTTGCAATTTTTGTAAAAAGTGTGAAGGAAAAAAATTTACACTTATAGAAACTTCCTAGTGACAAGATTGGAAGTAGGTAAGGGGAAAGAGCACCCGTCTCCCCCTTTGGAAGCCAGTTGTCCTTCAAACAGAGTAATTTTGTGTCTTCCTTCAGCTACACAACAACGCGGTGAAAGGCACAGACGCACGGGGTTGTTTTCACTAATGGCAGGTATTCAGTCACCACTAGGAAGAAAGACCCAGCAACTCGATCTCAGCATATAATTAACTCAGATATTAAAAACAAATAAAAAAAATGAAATGAACTATTGTTAGGTTCTAAATTGAGATGCAAGTTAATTATTTATGAATATTCATAGAAACTATGAACAGTTTCCAAACTTGCCTTTATTTTCCCATCAGTTAACCAAATAATTGATGTGAATTTTTTTATGTAGCATACATTTTTCTAGATGTGCAATGGAGCCATCAAATTCATTAAATTTGGGGGATTCATTCTGTCTTCTGGTGACTCAAAAGGGAACGGACTTGGTTTAAAGAAAAAATAAGTTTCCTCTCCTATTGTCACCTATAAAGCAGAATGAAACGACACTACTATTGGTCAATCGTGGGAAAGGAAATTGGGCTATTTGAGGACCTTTCAGACGCAGCAGTAAGATTCCACTTCCTGTACCCAGATGGGGGAGGAAGAGCGGGGACTGTTTGGAGAGTGAAAAGTGGGCACAGAAATGAAACTACTAAACGTAGGAAGGGGCCCAACTCCTAGGAACTTATTATAAGTAACCATGGCCACTATATTCAGTCAATTACTCTGAACAAAAGTCCCTAGATGTCCCCAAGTTTCAGCTCAACCTTCCAGCTCCAGATCCCCTCCCTCTCCCAGGCCCAGCCCCTGGCACATTCACACCTTTTCCGTGCTGCTGCTGCGAGCCAGCTCTCTATCCAACCAGAAAAGCTCTTCTCTGCCGAGATATTAACCAATAGCCACAATGGATTTTCCATTGACTGCAGAACCTTGTGCCTAAAGTACAACCAGCTATTCATCAGGGCCTCTCAAAAGAAAAGTCAAAATCATAAACACACCTGGGTACCTCCGTTATGTCTTCTATTAAAAACAAAATGCAGCCAAACAAAATACAAGGATTAAGAGGAATGTGTGATAACCCACCCTAGAAATCTGTCCTTTTAACGACTGAATAACACAAACCCTGCCCTGTTCTACGCCAGGCACCGTGCTGGGCGGTGGAGGCGGAGCAAAGGCTCACCTGTCCCTCGCGGAGCGCGCTGGCTGGTGGTCCCAACACAGCGACAGAGCAGAGCCGGCGCGGTGACCAGGGTGGCCCTTTGCCCAGACTTGGAGGTCCTGTAGGCTACTTCAATTAGAAGTCGGCTGTGGGAGAGTAAATTTGTTTCCTAGGGCTGCCCTCAAGAGTGGGGAACGTCTGGCCTGTGGGCCATATAAGGCCTGAGAAATCAATACCGGCTAACATCACGGCCTCACCAAATTAGCCTGACAAATATCGCAGGCTAATTTTTAAGTTGATAATTTTGTATGGCCCGCAAATGATGTTATAAATACCCAAATGGTCTTTGGCAGAATAAAGATTCCCCACCCCTAACAGAAATTTGTTCTTTCATCGTTCTGGAAACTAGCAGCCTGAAATCAATGTGTTGGCGGATTGGTTCTTTCTGCGGGAAAGAGAAACCATCCCATGACAATGTCCTAGCTTCCAGTGTTGGGGCAATCTTTGGCATCCCCTGGCTTGCAGACACACCGCTCCAATCTCTGCCTCCGTCTTCCTAAGGCCCTGTGTTTCTCCCTCTTCGTTTCTGATAGGGGTATCCGTCTTATTGGATTTCCTCATAAGGTGACATTCTGGAACATGAAAGTGTGAGGGACACTATTCAGCCCCATACTGGGGCACTCCAGGCAAGGATGGCGAAGGACATACAGCATCCGAAGAATCGCAGTGGCTCCTTCCAGGTACACAGTACAAGGCAGGGGGTGGAGGAAACTGGATTTAGAAGGGAGGCTGAAGCAGGTCAAGAGAGTCTCATGTGAGATACAAAGAAGTTTAGATAGTGCACTGAAAAGCAGCAAGGACAACACAAACAGGCTGGTTTTATGTAAGTAAATGTTAAAAAAGAAAAACACAGTGTGGCAGGACTATAGACATTTGGGAAAAAGTGAAATGTGAAGCAGAGATACCAGTTTGGGCGTTACTGCAGTAATGTAAGATGAGAGTATAAGAACAGTGATTGTGCGGATAATAGAAGAAAAAATTGAAATTTTCTTTAAAAATAATAAATTATAATGAACAGGTTTTAAGTGGGTAGGATTAACAAAATGTATGTTGCTTAAGAGTGATTCTGTGTAAAGCTGACACGGAGCCCTGACTGGACTCAGAATTCTGGCCTGAGCAAAGAGGGTGATCAATTCTTTTTGCAAGGTCAGAAATAATTTTTTTTAAAAAGAAACAGACTTGAACACAGTGGATATTGGTTCCGTTTTGAAGATGTTGAATATATATATGTTTGTATATGTAGAAGAGGTGGGATGGAAATATACAGACTTGGATAAAGAACCCACAAATTAGATTGAGCGGGAGCTCCCTGAGAGGGTATGAGGACGTGCAGAGTGGTTCTCAATGCCAAATGCTGAAAAGAATTCATTACAGGACTGAGACATTCAAGGAGAAAGGAATGGAAGGGGGATCGCTGAGCTGTGGGTGAGGCCCCTTTTCCTGACACTTGATCCGCAATGGGAATAACAGACAAAAAATAAGGTTACTGTCGAAGGATGAGTTGATGTTTTTCTGCTTGCTTAAAATAAAAGTGAATTAGCATTTTTATATAGACATGAAAATTCTATATGAAGGAAAAGGATAAAGAGATAGGCAGGAGAGGATTAGTCAAGATTGCAAGATGAGGGGACTCTAGACCAAGAGTTGGGCCCTTTTCTATGTCTCTAAAACAAGGCCACATGTCAGGCCCAGCTATCCATCTCTCAGAGTTGTTAGGAGTATAACATGAGATAATAATATGAAATCACTTTGAAAAATCATTTTGGATTCATGCAAATGCACGGCTACTATTAAAGTGATGTTTTCAGTGATGAGGTTTTAAATGTGTGGTTATTTTTAAAAAATGTTTTCTTTATTGATTTTAGAGAGAGAGGACATGAGAAGGAGAGAGAGAGAGAAACATCGATGAGAGAGAACATCAATTGGCCGCCTCCTGCATGCCCCCCCACTGGGGATCTGGCTCACAACCTGGGCATGTGTCCTGACTGGGAATCAAACCAGTGACCTCTTGGTGCATGGGTCGATGCTCAACCACTGAACCACACCAGCCGGATGGCAGTTTTTGTTTTTATTAAATTGGCATAATCTACAGAAAGTAGAATGGCCAACACAAGCCAGGTATGGATTTTCTGAGGCAGGAAGATGTTCCTGCGGAAAAAGAGAGGGCATTGTGGATTTGGCATGCTTCACTGCTCTTTATTTTTCCTACATGGAAACTGGCGTTTGATGCCAAAGTGCACTTTTCAAAACCCATCAGAGATGTACGTCCTCTGGATTTTTATCAGCTATAGTAAGGTTTCACAAACCAACCAAGGAGTACAATGAGCAGACTTGCCCCTTTTGTGGCACGTAAGTGAATTTCTACCTTGGCATACTCACAAAACACCAACACATTGCTTAATTGATATCCAGGGTGAAGCTTTCACCCTTTTCCAAGATCTCTGAATGATAAAGATACAGTCACATACAGCAACTTGACCCACTGAAGAGATTATGAAGAGGGAGAAAAAGAGCAGTATTTCCACTCTAGACAGAACACTTCATTAAAAACAATCCTCGATAAATATTAAAACAAAGGTACTTCTCTCTCATTTATCACCAACCCACTCACCTTTTACTCATTGATATGTTCAATGACCAGTGTGTTTGCAGTACTTATAAATACTTGTGCTCTTTCTTAAGTGGTCAAAAAGATGATCACAGAACAAAATCCTCAACTGCAATAAATGGAACACTACACATTTAATACAAGCTAGCAAAATGGACTATAAATATTAAGTCAAGGAAGACCAACATTCAATTCAGAAAAAAACTGAAGCACCACGCTAATCATCGGCTCCGATTTTCCCCAGGTGTATGAAATGCATATGCTGATAATTAATGTGACACATGAGGCGAGTTTGCTCGGAAATACCACAGAAGGCTAACACAATGCTGGTGGTTCTTATTAATGCTAAAGCAGCAGACGCTTCTACCTATTTCATCAAGGTTCAAAGCATTTTAAAACCTACTCAAACTACTTCACATGAGTTCTCTGCTTTTCATACAAATTTTGTAAGAAGTTGTTTCTGAGACCTAAAATTTACGCTAAGAAACAAAAGCACAAAGGTCATAGAACTGCCTAAAGTGCAGACATCGTAAAGGACACACAGCTGTGGCTCTAATTATCCATTAATCTTAACATATTCTATACATGAGTACAGAAAAACTCAATCGCTGCCGTAATTAGAAAAAAAATAATGGATGTCATTAGAAAGAAAAAGGGAAAGTAACTTTAGAGTGTCCAGAACACACAATTTTCAGAAAATGCAAAAACATACAAGAGTTGCTACTTGAGTTTTTGAAATAGAGACTTCTACTGGAAATCTTGAATTATAAGAGATGTAAATTTCTCCATAATATTAGGAACAATTGCCCATGATTTTTAAATAATCTATAAAGTGAGAAAATGCTGCTTTCATATTATTTTTATAGAACTATTATAATAGGAATAAGTAAATTGATTGGTCAAGAGATTACCCTTATATTGGAATAAAGACTATAATTAAAGAGAAATCTATGTGAATGGTCATAATAATCAAGATAATATCTTCTTTAATGTATTTTGAAAGCAGAATTAACAGCACTTACCAGTGTGCTATCACACTCTTCTACATACATAGCTGTGATTCTTTGTCTCTGAAGCACACTGATATTCTAAAACATCCAGACTAAAATATATTATTTCATAAAATTAAATATAAATAAATATGTGTGTGTGTGTGTGTGTGTGTGTGTATGCATATTTGTACATCTGCCCTGCCCCAGGGATGGAGACAGAAGGCTATGGCGTTTTTGTTATTCCAAACAGCTTGCTTTGCGCCTGTGTCTTCATTTCTCACTTGTTTTCAATTCACGGATAAAAGAGCACTAGTCCATTGTAAGTGTACAAGAGCCCAACGCTCCAATAATTATGACTGACCCTAACACTATATCTATATCTCTATAAAATGATTAAAGTCTATCTAACCTGAAATTAGTAAAAGATTTATTCTGAGACTGTTTCCAAGTTGAAGTTGGCACATCACGGTGGCTCAACAAACGCTTGCGAGTGAGGAAGTGAATGAGCCAACAGGGAAAAGTCAACCACTCTGTAGAACTTACTACATATACCTGAAAAGGCATCCCTTGAAATAAAAAAAATAAAAATAAAAACTCTAATTGATAAAAGTCACTTACATGGTGGTATCACAGGATCTGTGGCATGAAGACTAGGGAGCTAGGCTGAACCACGGCCACGTCAGATGCCACTGTGCGTCCAGCCTCACTGAAAGCTGTGCCTGTCGGGAAGTTTCGGGGAAAGGGACGGCATCACATTACGTATCTGGCACCACTGTGAGTTTAGATACTTCTTACCATTTCAATGTTTTCTAAATAAGAGAAATGTTAAGTTTCAAACTTTATTTTAATCCCTTTGATGAGAATATTTTGGAAACTGGGTAATAAGTATCAGAAGAATAGATCGCATGGTTTTTAGCTTTCACAACATATTAATACCAAAATGCCATTATATTTTGACCCTAAGGAAATACATATTCTAATCAAAGGGTCGCATTTCCACATAGCGCCAGGAGGTCTAGCGGAAGCCAGAATGACCTGAGCTTGACCCCCAGCTCAGGAAGTTAGTTACATGCTGTTGGACTTTAAATCTCTACTTCCTCACCTATAGAAAGGACATATAAGCACAACTCAGAAGTATGCATTGAGAATTGCAAGAATAATGAATATAGCTTAATCCAGATATTTTATTTATGTTGGAGTCCTCATTGACCCTTTCACACTAATAAAAAACAAACAACAATTCTATACTTCATTGCTTTCTTTCTTAAAAAGATATAAATAACAAAATTACTTTGCCTTGACTTCTGCCAGCCAAGTGATAGTAATATATTATTTTATGAGATACAACCATAAAATAGTGTTTTGTTTATATTACAAAAACTTAATTCTATAGAATACACAAGATTTTTGTTTTCTTAATTGATGGAGAAAACTTTTGTAAAGTATATTTGTTCTTTCCATCATTTTAAAAAATATTATTATAAAACTGATAACCAAATATATGCATTTTTATTACACGAATTTTAAAAACACACACAAAAAGCACAAAGAAGAAAATTAGAATCAGCCATAGTCTTTTCACTCAGAGATAATTACTTCTAATTTGGGAGGGGGTCTTTATTTCCATTCTATGCATTTGAATGGGATAATTCTCTGCATGCTTTGTGACTTTTTTTTTTTCTTTATTTCTTTTAGAGAGAGAGAGGAAGGGAGAGGGAGAGAGAGATAGAAACATCAATGAGAGAAAACATCGATGCCTGCCTCCTGCATGTCCCCCACACACACTAAAGGTTTGGCCCACAACCTGGGCATGTGCCCTAACCAGGAATTGAATGGGCAACCTTTTGGTGCATGGATCAATGTTCAACCACTGAGCCACACCAGCTAGGCTGCTTTGTGACTTTTTATATTTATTAATATTTTATGAACATTTTACATTTCCAAGTATTCTTATACATTCTACATAATATATAATATAAAGATCATTTTAATGGCTATATATTATTTTATCCCATGGATATAATATAAATTATTTAGTCAAAGCCATATTGTTAAACATTTAGGGCCATTATTGTTTTTAAGCAAGATTGAACCACCATGTAACCTTGACTCAGCTTAAATTATTATAACTCATGGTTAGTCTTATTTTATATACCCTTACTCATTCCTCACTCTACCTTTAAAAGATATTCTAATTATAACAGTTTGCTAATGTAAATAGTACACAATAGCTAAAATTTCATAACTAAATATTTGCTCACATCTATGTGCATATGTTTATATTTAAGAAAAATTAAATATCTGAGTCGAAGCAAATTTACAATCGGAAATTTACATTCCCATACATACTGCCTAACTTTCCTCTAGAAAAGTTACACTAATTTAGGTCCCAATGTTGGGTTATTGTTTTGAACATTTCTGTTCATTTGCTTGTCAACAATGAGAAATTCATTGTGGTTTACTTTCGAATATTGTGCTTAGTAATAGATTAAGCATGCTTTCTTTAAATTTAAATTTATATTCTTCTTTTGTAAATTGTGAACTCTTATACTTGGACTATTTTTATGTTGGGTATATATCTTTTTCCTCTCTTTTCTTCCTGGTATCTTTGTATAGTATTTAGTGAAGTGTTATGGAAATGTGCTCTCTGCTGAGTAGCCAGACCATAACATATGAAGACACACATACCTGTAACATGAAATTGCTGTCTATGCTGTGTCTGGCCAGCCTAACATTTTATCCAAAGTCCTGGTCAAAAGTAGCAGAGTAAACATCTGCAAACCAGGCTGAACATGATTGACACACTATTTTAGGAATGGTACTTTAATTTATTACATGAGAGACTAAGGTAACTGGACTGGTCTGCCATTATGGTCAGCAAATAATTTTCATTCTGTTTGTTTTCCTCAAAAATTAAATAGTATGCCCATTCATCATCCAATGGCATTATGCTTAAATAACACAGAACATTATATCAAATACAGCAGGCTCTTACAAAATTCTTTTACCCTCACATAAAAATTACAGATTCATTTATCTGCTGGCTTTGCAAATATTCTCCTCCCCCCAAACACACACACACACACAAAGAATAAAAAGCAGCAAGTATTTTTATTATGAAGCGCTTGAAAGGTAAAGAGGACATCTCAGCTGAATCACTATAGATATAGAGGTTGACTACTGTCATTTAAGAGTCCTGTACCTAAACCCACCACATGCCCTACAACTGGCTCTAATGCTGGAATAAACACTTATGGAAGCAGATGCTTATTTTGTCTGAAAGGTGTTCAAACATTTTTTTAAAAAGGGAGTTACAAATAATTGAGTCTAGGCCTGACACATTAAATTCTATGTCATCTAAGCCCAAATCTAAAATTAAAAACAGTAGTAAAATTTGGTAGGAGGTAGAATGTTAAGCCTATATAGCTGGGGAAAGTACTTAGAATTGAATGCGATAGCTAAAAAATACAATTAGGTCTTTGCCACATCAGTATTCACATTTGTGCCATTAGCACCATGCAAATAGAATTAATTAGTGTTCAAGTCATTTAGTTACAAGTGGTGGCTAACCTCAGTGGTTTTGCAGTTACAAGAATACATCGTGCACAATGAAGATAATATAGCACCTCATAAAGAATGGAATAAGAAGAAAGAAGGAAAGAAAAATAGAGGGAGAAAGCAAGGGAAGAAGAGAGAAAAATTTGCTGAGAAAATATTTATTTCAGAAAAAAAAATCTTTCAATTATAATGAACCACGATGCTCATTTCACTGCAGTCTGCCCCATAACTGTCTTTTCCGTTCAACTCCAAACAAGTCCATCTTGGAATTTTAAAATAATCCTCTTGTAAATGTAAGTATTTCACATTAATTTCCTTAACGGATTAAAGATTGACACAATTGGAAATGCAGTCAAAATTCTAAACTACTTCAAAAAAGAAAGTAAAAAAATTTTCCTCAAGGATGGTTACTTTGAATCATATGCTATCAAATCAAGTAAAGAAGGCCTAACTATATGAGCTTGGGCATTGTTTAAGTTTGCTAAACTCTGTAAAAAGAGAATAGATAACAACCAGGCCTCCCTAATCAAGCCACCTTAAAGATTAAATAAAGTAATGTGCGTAGACGCCTTCATACAGTGACTGACTGCTGGGCTCAGTGAACATTAGTTGCTGCTGCCATCATGATGAGGATCATCACCATTATATCAAAAGTGTCTGGAAAGTTTTGCATCAAAAGAGTGTTTCATAAAAATATATGACCTATAGAAAATTTCTGCTCATCTGCCAAGGGTGTTGTATTATACCATATATTTATTTTAAAATAAGTGTTTTAATGGTAGCCATGTAGTGAAATGAGTCATTCTCAATGGGGGAATGATATTGCCCCCCAAGGGACATTTGTCAATATCTGGACACATTTGTGTTTGTCAAAAAGCAGTGGGTGGTTCCCAAGAGTGGCTGCTACTACTGGTAGTTCGTGGGTAGAGGCCAGGACTGTCGCTAAACATACTACAGTGCAGCAAGCGACTCCCAAAACAGGCGACAATGGAGGCCAAATGCTAATAGTGCTGAGGGTGAGACACCAGGCAGTGAAGTAAACACATTCTAATAAACACATCTAAAAAAACATTCGGGCATTCAGGAAACAAATTTTTGAAATCCCCAATGTATTTTCCTAATTTATATTTAACTGCAGTTGGATTCAGACACAATTTATAGAAATTCACGTGGAGAAGTAGGACTGACAAGACTCACGGTCTCACAGCTTAATTTCATAATCACAGCTCCATGCCCACTTAAATATCCATGAATTTATCATTCTTTTCTTGTATAATCTTGTAGCTTATTTATACCTTTCAGGGAAATTCTTAAGAAGCACTAGCAATTTCTTACATTTGACGTTTTAATGTCTAGAATGTATATTTTTATCTTAATGATTTCAGTAGGAGAAAAAATACACTGTGAATACATGTTAGCCCGACAGAAAAGACAATGAGGTTTAGTAATTAAAACTGAAAAGGTAAAGAACTATGCAGTAATTAGAATACTGATTAATCAGCTGATAATTTTATCTTGATTAATGCTGCTGGTTTCTCTTCTTATTGACCTAGGAAAGGTAGGTTTAGACCAATTAAATATAAATTATTCTCCTTTTTTTACATTCCGGGCAGCTCCCAGAATTCTAAGTCATACTACACTTAAGTACAATTGAAACAGTTTTACTAAATGGGAAAGTTCAAAAACAAGATAAAATTAGGTTCCAAACTTGCTGATGCTTTTATCTAAGGCAAAATTATACAGAACTGGTTTATTTCAATATTATCTAGGAAATATTAAAATTAGACTAAATTGCTATTTTTAAAAATCCTCTGATAAGATTTAAACAGTTAAAAACAACAACTACATACCTTATTCATTTCATGAAGTCTAAGATGAGAAATTAAAAGAAATCAAGTTAAAAAATATACCTGGTTGCCTTGCTGGTGTGACTCAGTGGTTGAGCATCGACCCATGCACCAAGAGGTCACGGGTTCAATTCCCAGTCAGGGCACATGCCCAGGTCGTGGGCCAAATCCCAATGTGGGGGACATGCAGGAGGCGGCTGATCAATGTTCTCTCACATCGATGTTTCTATCTCTCTCTCCCTCTTTCTTCCTCTCTCTAAAATCAATAAAGAAAAAAAACCTTTTTAAATATACCTGGTTAACAGAAAAAAATTATTCTAGTATTAAGAAAATATACTCATTAATTCTTAGCCAATCAGTTCTCTTTTTCTTTTGTATTTTTTCCAGCGTTACTGAGATATAATCGACATCGTGTAAGTTTAAGGCATGCAACATGATGATTTGACATATGTGTATAATGAAAAATGATGAACACACAAGCTTAGTTAACACATCCATCCCCTCACATAGTTACCAATTTTTGAGTGTGGTGAGAACATTTAAGATCTATCTCTTAGCAACTTTCAAGTATACAGTACAATACTGGTAACTACAGTCACCATGCTGTAGAACAGCCCCAGAACTATTCATCTCACAACGGGAAGGTTGCACACTTTAATCACCTTCTAGCCCCCATGCCCCCACTGCTGGCAACCACCGATCTACTCTCTGTTTCTGAGTTCAGTTTTTTAGACTCCACATATAAGTGATATTATACAGTATTTGTCTTTGTCTGGCTTGCTTCACTTAGCATGATGCCCCAAAGGTCTATCCACAGTGTCACAAATGGTAGAATTGAGCAGGATTGGTTTCTTTTTGACAGCTGAAATATACATATTTTTCATATATATATATGCCACAATCTCTTTATCCATTCATCCATTCGTGGACACTTAAATTGTTTCCATGTCTTGGCTATTGTAAATAGTTCTGCGATGAACATAGTGGTACAGGTATCTCTTCCACACAGTGGTTTCATTTCCTTCAGATACATACCCAGAGTGGATCAATGAATCATATGGTAGTTATATTTTTAATTTTGGGAGGAACCTTCACACTGTTATTCAAATAATTCTAAACAGAGATACATGTTCATTTAAAAATAGTTATGAATCTCCTCACCTGCAACTCTCATCACTAGCACTCACCATTTATTATGTATTTACTATATGCTTAATATGGGTATATGTGTCACTTAATTCTCACTAATCTATGGAGTAGGTACCCTTATGCCCATTTAATATTAAAGAAACTTGAGACTCAGTGAACAATTTGCCCATAGGTACAAGGCTGTAACAAGATAATTTTCAAGCTTCTAAAGGATACATAAAAGTAACACAAACCATGTACTCAGTGACTACATGTCTCATAGGGTAAAGCATGTAGAATAACAGTAACTCTAACTATAGGTAACTATATTGACTTATTGCATCTAGCCAGAACTAGATACCAAAGTCACCTTTTTAGAGGATTATTTTTAAAATTGCTTTGCTACTATAAATTATTTTGATTTCCTTATAATAATATAAAGCTAAAAATTTTCAAAATATGAAAATAAACTACATTTAATCAAAGTCAGTCAATATAACCCAGAACAGACTAGAGATGTTCAAGAGGTAGAACAAGCATAATTCCTTTTATCTCATCTATATATCCCATAATGTAAAAGATATTAAAAATATGCTGCCCTGAACATGGTACATTATCATCTTACTGGGAAAATGGTTATTAAACCTCTAAACTAGTCACAGAACAACATAAAATGAAATACAGTAAAACACTAGCCTGAACACCACTGCCACCTGTAGCTTGCAGGATCTTGTCATCCTCTAATGTGAGATACAATCTCATCTCTCTAGAGGTCTGTGATAGATCAGTTTATGGGAAACCAACGTCCTTCTTCCTTTCCTGCTCTCTGCCCACCCACTGTCTCCAGCCACTGCGGCTCTGAAGGTGACCAAGCTGTCCAGCCTCCCAAAGATGGTATCTTTACAGGCTACAGTCTAAGAGGGAGATGTCAAAGCAGGGGGTTTATGTCAAAGCATAGTCTTAAAAAAAACCTTTATTATAGATACACATTTATAAATCAGTGTTTCTCCGAGGCCTCGGAAGGCTTATGAAGATGATTATAATAAAAACAGCAAACACACAAAACAGCATTACCTAACACTATCTGAGCATTTCCTACGATTGAGGGGCTTTGACAAAAGTTGATATTTATATATCACTAATCCTCAAACGCTCCAGGAAGTTGGGATCTATTTTAGCCTTATTTAATAGTTGTGGACCAGCCCTGGACCAGTAGCTCAGCTGACTGGAGCATCATCCCATACACCAAAAGTTTGTGGGTTCAACTCCGGGTCAAGACACATACCTAGGTTGTGGGTTCAATCCCCAGAAAGGAGCAAAGGGGAGGTGACCAATCAATGTTTCTCTCTCACATCAATGTTTCTCTCTCTCTCTGTTTCCTTTCATCTCTCTCTGAAAATCAATAAAAACATATCCTCGGGTATAAATAAAGAGAGAAAAAATATAGTTGAGGACCAAGGCAAATAAAGGTGAAAAAGTAGAAGGCAAAATATATTGAAATTGGACTCAGGGAGTCTGACTTCACTGCCCCTGCTCTGATTTTTGGTTGTTTGGACTCTGGGATTCAACAACATAAATAGCATAGAAAAAGACAATGACAAATATTTTTCTGACTATTGGTGGTTTAAACAACAATAACTAATTTAATTTTTGATAATGCTTTGTTGTCTATAAGTATATAAAAACAATCAGGTGCGCAAGTGAGATTTCATAGGCATTGTTAATGATAGGAAGGTTGATACAAAAAAATCTTTGCCCAATGACATGGTTAAGTATGAGATGATTTATAAAATGATTCTTGGATTTTTTTCCCCCACTAAAAAGCCATTCACTCAATAAACCTATTCAATATACTTATCCCCTTGCCAGCCTCTGTTCAAGTTGCTATGTTTTATACTAATATTCATGCACTCATTTGACAATGTCTTCCAGATGATATGATACAGCAAAGAATAAAATATTTTTATGGAATTTATATCCTAAATACATGGAATAAAAGCTAAAATAAATAGTATAGTGGAAAACCAAGGGCATTTCACTTATTAGTTCTTCATAGAAGTCAGGGAGTTGATGTTTCACTTGTAATACCTAAATAGGATTTCAATTCAATATTTATTGAAAATTTTACTAACTATAATAGTTACATCTAACATGTGTGTAGCACTTGGTAATTAACCAAATATTTATTTTGGCCCTCACAGTATCCCTTATTGTCTCTCACAATATCCTCACAACAAACTGTTGTCCCTGTATCACAGAAGAGGAAACTGTAGCTGAAAGAAATTAAGTTCTGCCTGGCCAGTGTGGCTCAGTGGCTGAACGTCGACCCATGCACCCATGCTGGTTCGATTCCTGGTCAGAGCACATGCCCAGGTTGTGGACCAAATCCCTGGGGTGGTGGGAGGGCATGCAGGAGGCGGCCAATCGATGTTCTCTCTCATTGATGTTTTTATTCCTCTCCCTCTCCCTGCCTCTCTAAAACACAATAAAGAAATAATATTTAAAAATAAATAAAATATATATAAAAAGAAAAGAAATTAAGTTATTTGCCCAAGAACATTGAACATGTATTGAAGCTAAAACTGAAACTTAGAGCTATGGTAGAAAACTAAGCAAGCAAAATACTAACTACACTGTAAACTTACACACACAAGATTATTCAATAAAGAATCAGTAAACAAAGTTCATCTATTCTTCAAGTATTTACTTCCATCTAATAGGTGGGCCAGATAGACTAAGTGGCCCTTTATCTGGGCCTGGAGGTTTGAGTAAACATTCAAATAAATATAGAAAGGGCACATATGGAGACAAAGCACAGTTACAACACTGCAAACCGAAACAAGATGTGAAGCCATGAAAGTATCTGCTGTGTTTAGGGAATTATGATGGTTGAAAGCAACTAAAGCATAGGGGTCAGCAAGGAAGATATGTTAAATGCAAGCTGGGACCATATACTGAAGATCTATTGGTACCATGCAATGAATAGATACTTAATTTTGTTGGCTTTGTGGAACCATTAAGGGTTTTAAAGGGGAGAGGGAATTTGGTATTATTTGATCAATGGTGTAGGAAAGGAATACAATCAGCAGTACGAAGGAAGGACTGGCAAGGTAAAGCTCTATACTTCACTTATCTCCTTCGGCCTGTGGTGTGTATGTGAAGAACAGATAATAAGTCAACGTGGCTGGAAGGCAGAGCAGCTGGAAGACAAATGAGGAAGAGGAGACTGGAAAAGTAGATTAGGTCGAGATTCTGCAGAACCGGCCCTGGCCGGTTTGGTTCAGCCGTTACAGCATCAGCCCACGGACCAGAGAGTCCTGGGTTCGGTTCCCGCTAAGGGCGCATACATCAGTTGCAGTTTGTCCCCAGCCCTGGTTGGGGTCGTGTGGGTGACAACCAGTTGATGTGTCGCTCTCATATTGGTATTTCTCTCTCTCCACCCCCCTCCTGCTCTATCTGAAGATAAATGCAAAAAAAAAAGATTCTGCAGAACCTTGATTGCTAATAATTTAACCTTTATTTTATAGACAGCCTTCATAGCACTTATGATCAAATATTATGTTATTTGCCAATCTAGGTTTCCCTCAATACTTAGCATCAGATCATTAGATTGTACATGTGGTAGACAAATACATGTACCTGTAGATGTTATTTATTAAGTTATTAATAAATGTGATTTTATTAATTAAATGTTAACATTAATTTAACCTGTATAAGACTAAGTTTAATCAAAACTAACAGATACAGGGATTTCTGTGGCAACAAAGTATGCTCGTCTAGAAAAAAAATCATACTCATGATCTATAAAATCGAATAAAAATGACAGAATGTAAGAGAAAAGGGATGTTGGGTCCTATAAGTAGAACCCATGAAACTCATAACCAGAGCACAACAGTAACAATAAAAGAATCATCATTTTAAAAATATTTACACAGTTTAAAAGACATTAAATACCTAATAAGTAAAGAAATACTATGATAAATATGGAACTTTGCTTTTTAAAAATCACAGGTAAAAGTAACTTGATGGCAGGAAAGGTTCAGGCTGCTGGGTGACGTGATAAGGAACAGAAGGCACGCAGGAGGCCCGCCCAGCTAGCTGTCCAAGGTACAGCCCTCGTCGGGTGAGCCCGCGAAGGGACTTGCAGCCAGTACACATCGTGTCCAGTACGCCTTCCCTCCACGCTCATATGTTCACCCGGCTAGTGTACTTTGTTGTTATGTGCTGGCACAAAATATTAATTGCACATGAATCTACATAATTTCCATCCATTCTAAACAGACATATTCCCATATTTACAAATTGTGTAAGAGCTAATTAATGTTACAGAAGCACACATACAGCAGGATAGACTCTAACTGAAATTTTCTAACATCAACTAAGCAGAGATTTTTTTCATTTTTAAGTTAAGCATACACTGAAGAATGTTTGTAATGTGAATAACTTATGAATAAAATAACTATAAAACAAGCAGCCACACAAAATAACATTTTCGGTATTTGCGAAGTCACCTCCCTGATCATATCCACATCAGTAACCACTATCCTAGATTTGGTCCATATCATTCCCTTATCTTATTTGTTTTTTGTTTTTGTTTTTGTTTTTTTTTATCCTCACCCGAGGATATTTTTTCCATTTTTTGTACAGATAGAGTGGGAGGGAGAGAGAGGAAGGGAGAGAGAGAAACATCGATGTGAAAGGGACACATCGAGTGGCTGCCACCCGCACAACCAACCAGGGCCGGGGACAAACTGCAACCGAAGAACATGCCCTTAGCGGGAACCAAACCTGGGTCTCTCTGGACCGCAGGCCGACGCTTTAACCGCTGAGCCAAACTGGCCAGGGCTGTTTTTGTTTTTTAATATATTATTTTTCTTTATTGATTTTAGAGAGAAGAAGGTAGAGGCAGAGAGAGAAGCATCGATGAGAGAGAACATTGACTGGCCACCTCCTGCATGCGCCTTACCTGGGATCAGGCCCACAACCTGGGCATGTGCCCTGACCAGGAATCAAACCAGCGACCTCTTGATGCATGGGTCAATGCTCAACCACTGAGCCACACCAGCTGGGCCCCTTATCTTAGTTGTAATTTATCCCATTATATTGTTTGATTCTGTTTATTTTGTTTTATAAATGAAATTACATTAGACATAATCTATGCCTTGGTTTGTTCATTCAATATTATGCTTTCTAGATATAATTGTGATAATGTATGTAGTTATAGCATATTCATTTGTACTGCTGTGTAATATTTTATGAATATATCAAAATTCACTTATTCATTCTATTGTCAATGTATATGTAGCATATTTTCCACTTTTCTTGCTATTATAAACAAGGCATCTATGCGTATCCTTTTACCTGTCTCCAGTTGCACACATCCAGGACTTCTTTTGGGGTATATACTGCTCAACCTTAGAGAATTTGTATGTTTTACTTTATCATGTGATGCATATTGATTTCTAACATGGTTTTAACTATTTTCATTCCCAAATACATTGTATGAGAATTCCCACTGCTCCACATTTGCACCAATACAATACATTTCTTTTTACTTCTATTAATCTAGTGACTGTAAATGGTATCTCATTGTCATTTCAATTTGTATTTTCATGATTGCTGACAGAGTCAAACATCTTTTATTCTGTTTACTTGTCAGTCATGCATCTTTTCATGTGAAGTGAATACTCAGGTCATTTGCCCATCTTCTCTTCGGCATTTGGCTTTTATATATAAATTTGTAGAATATCTTTGTATATTATAGATTCTAATTCTTTGCTAATGCACGCGCACGCACACACAAACACACACAGACACGAACACATTGTTAGTACATTTTTCCAAGTTATGGTCTATTGACAAACAGATATTCATAACTTTTCTGAAATCAAAGTTTTCCTGGTTTTCTAATACTTTTTTAAAAATATGTTTTTATTGGTTTTAGAAAGAGAGGAAGGAACAGGGAGAGGGAGGGAGGGAGAGAGAGACATCCATCTGTTGTCCCTGTATGCAACTCGACTGGGGATTGAACCCACAACCTGGGTATGTGCCCTGACTGGGAATCAAACCATCGACCCTTCAGTTCATGGGACAACACCCAACCAACTGAGCCACACCAGCCAGGGCTGGCAAGAGTATAGATATGTTGCCCTATATGATCTTCCAAAAGATTAGAAATTGCCTTTCTCATGTAAGGTTTTTAATGCATGAAACTGATTTTTGTATGTAGTATGACATAAGGAGTGAGATTAAAAAAAAAGTCTCTTTTTCCAGGTTGACAAAGAGCTGGCTCAGCACAACTCATACAGTCACCGCTTTCCCCACCGATCTGCACTGACACTGCTGTCTCACAGAAAGCACCGCACGTTTCTAGACCCTCTTCTGAACCACTGGCCTATGTGTTCAAACCTGCAGAAACAATGTATGTCATGATTATTATAACTATATAATAAGAATTAATACCTGGTAGAGCATGTCCTCCAACCTTGTTCTTCTTGTGCAGAAATACCTTCACTCTTCTCACCATTGCTTTTCACATTTTAAAATCACATTATCCCAGTCCACGCAAAAAATAAATAAATAAATAAAATAAAAAAGGTAAAGCTTTCAATATTTCAACATTAATATGGCGCTAATTTTTTGGGGCATCAATTCTTTATCTGGTTAAGAAATTTCCTTTTTACCTGCCTTGCTCAAAATTTTATCCTTATTTATTATTGAGTTATCCAGTAGTTTTTTGGATCTATATGATGATGCTATTGTTTCCTAATGTGCTGACCTTACATTCCTATTTAAATATTTGGTTACCATATAATGTTTATACATTGCTTGATTCACTCTGTTAAAACTTTGTTTTTAAATCTAACTTTTCAATGAAATTGGTCTATAATTGTTCTTTTTAAAAATACTATCTTTGTCTTAAAAATATAAGTTGGGTAGTAGATCCTTTTTTCTCTCATCAGAAAAATTTTATAAGATTGAATTTTTCAGTGGCTTAAAACTTTAGTAAAAGATTCCAATAAAATAATGTGGTAGTGATATTTTTGAGGAGATTAACTACTGATACGATTTGTAATGGATATAGAGCACTTATATATTTTATTTCTTTTTTATTCTGTTTTGATAACTTATGCTACGAATTTGCCATTTTCATGTTGTCTCAAGTTTGACAACAAAAGGGTATTTATAATGTCTATTATCTTTTGAAAACCTAATGAATTTTTCATTCTCTAATCATCTATCTTCCAAATGAGTTTAATTCATTCTGTCTTTTAGCTAAAAAGTATTTCATCCTTACTGAATATGATTACATACATACTCTTTCAGTTGATGTTTTTTATTTATACCAATTATTTCTGTTCTTTTATATCAATTTGACTTTTATATTGATTTTTGGGACATAATTGATATTTCCCTCATTGTAATTTTTCATGTAATAATTTGACAGCTATAAATACATTTTATCTTTTAGTGGTTGCCTTAAGTTTAATAAGCATACTTAACTTAAAACCTGAAGATAATAATCTTTTAAAATTTCTCTCAAACTTTATAAGAACATTAGAACCTTTTAACCCCAATCATCTCTTCCAGGAAAATACTATTTTAATTATAGTATTTTGGTCAATTACTACTTCAAATTAGATTTGTAATATATAGTCAATGTGTGTTTTAGAATTTTCCACCTCTCTCTCTCTCGTTCTCACTCTCTCTCTCTCTCTGTCTGGTATCTTGGACTTTCCAAATAGGATTTATCTCCTTCCTGAAGGACCTGTTTTAAAATTCCCTTTGGAATTATCTAAATAAACCTTATTATTCAAAGTGTAGGCTGAGGGCCAGCCGCATTGTATCTGTCCAACCTGTTTCTCCAAAAACCAACTCCTGTCACCTAATTCACAACTACAAATTATGATAGTTTAAAAATCCAGATACTACACTTCACTTGATCCTCCAAAGTGTTTAACCATTTCACTGTACTGTCATTTCACTATTTCATGTGTTTTACCTATTAATTTATTCACGGGGAACTAGAAGTATAAATACAAGATTTCTCAAACTTTGCTGCTCAAAAAGGAGACTGTAAACCAGCACTGTGATTTCACTTGGGGGCTTGATAGAAATGCACAATCTCAGGTCCCAGACAAAACCTGCTGAATCAAAATCTGCGTTTCTGAAAAGGATCCACTGTTTTTAATGCTAGAGTATTGATACAATCTTTTAAGTGCAAACACATACAGGACTCATAACATACTAATGTCAGTAAAATGGATTGGAAAGGATTATATAGTTTAGAAAAAGCCAATCCAGGCAACCTGGTATGTTTCCTCACCAGCCTATTAATTATTACAACTTTACACTGTAAATTCTCCAATATCGAGGTCACCTTTTGTGATACTGTACTTTAAAATGTATATCTGGTCTTCCTTCCTTTTCTGGCACAGAGCTCCTAAAACCCTTGGAAATTCTTAAGTGACTGAAGTAAGAAAGGTGTCTATTGTTATGTAAATGAGAATACTTTTGAAATGCTAATAATCACTTAGAGATGGGAGCTGGTCAGCAGACAAACCAATCATGTAATTAGAGGGTTGGAACTTTTAGTCCCAAGCCCGGACCTACAGGAAGGGGAGAGGTTGAACCAACTGCCAATGGCTGAAGATTTAATCAATCATGCCTATATAATGAAGCCTCCATAACCCAAAGGACAGAGTTTGAAGAGATTCCAGGTTGGTGAACACCTGGAGATTTGCGGAGAGAGGCATGGCCGGAGAGGGCATGGATACTCTGAGCCCTTTCCCCATACTTTGCCTCATGCGTTTTCCATTTGGCTGTTCCTGAGTTATAGCCTTTAATAATAAGCTGGTGATCTAGTAGTAAGATGTTTCTCTGTGTTCTGTGAGCCACTTTAGCAAATTAATCTAAGTACTAAGAAGGAAGTCACTGGGAAGTCATATTAACAATATAATCCTTCCACAAAATTCAATTTAATTAAAAACCAGGTGGTCCTGGGTTTTTCTCTAAGGCTCTATGCTAAAAAAAAAAATCCAATTGATCTTGCTTTCCATAATGATTCAACTATAAACTAGGAGGAAAATGGAAAAGATGAATCAAAACATACTTTCATTTTAGTTCATACAAATCTTGTATTTGGTGGAGGTGCATAATCATGACACAAAGTAGAAACTACATGGGGAAAAAATGGATAGATTCAGCTAATTAAAAATAAATTTAAATTTTTATATACTAAAACACCTACATAATCCAAATACATTGTATTTTAAATACAAACATAACTTTTAAATATCAACACTGAAATTAATACTGAAACCGAGGGTCCTCACAATTTGATTTGACTAGTGATGATTAGTTTATAAATGTTCCAAGTTCCCCCCTGCCCCCTTTCTCTACATCCCTCAAAGACCTACCCTTTCCCCTGGAAAATAGTAACCCCCGTGGCAGCAGAAGACAATAGCCCAGACCTGACTAATGGTCACAAGGTCTGGACCTCTGGACGGTGAATGGTAACATTTTGAGCTACGTTATGTTTTAGGTCCTGAATGACTCCCTAGCTACTTTTCCATGAAACCAAACAGAAGGAAACCAGACCAGACCTCGGAGCTGTCCGCAAGACCTAACAAAATTATTTACTACCATTACCTCTATCTCCTCACAACCTTTCAAAATTTACCCTTAAAAAATAATCTGATCTGTGCAATAGTTAGTGTTCAGCATTTCACTTGAAAAACTTTTAACAACCTTAATGCCCAATAAGAGGCGTTGGGTGAATAAGCCCTAATGCATCCTAGTACATCAACATACTCTATAATGTTATGCAAAGATTGAATATGTTGTAGAAGAATTTACAATGACAGGAAGAAATTAAATATATATTAAATGATAAAAAATTAAAAGCAATATGTGTACTATAATCTCTCTTAGAAAAAATATATTACATACATATTACATTTATATATGAGTAGATGGATGACTAAATGAGTGGACAGTATATAGATAGATAAATCAATAGATCAATCAATGGCTAAATAGAGATATAACACATTACAAATAATGAAATGATATTCACCAAATATGCACCAAAATATAAACAACTTTGGTTAATTCTGAGTGGTGTGTTTATGAGTGTATATCTTTGATTTCAAGTTAAACTGATTTTTTAAAAATATGTTAAAAATTCTTTTGTGTCTTATCTAAAATCTGTCCTTGGTCTATTTTTCTATTAGGATTTTAGTATTTTATGTATTAATTTGTATGAATGCCTTGACTGTAAAGATACAAAACTTCCGAAACATTTTCTACTAATGTTTTTTTCTACGTTATTATTTACCACTTTTTTTGTTATTCAAAAATTATTATTTTTTATGTAGTCAAATCTATGAATTTTCCCTTTGTGATTTTTTTCATTATTTTACATGCCTAAAACTATTTGTCATTACTAAATCAGTCAGATCTTATTTTTCAGTTTCCAGAGATCTCCTATTTTCATTTTATGTTTCTCTCTTTAACTCATCTGGAATTTGTATTTGTATATGTGATGAGGTGAGACAAGATCTAATTGATTTTTTTTTCCACATTTTAAGTAAAAAGTCAATTATTCCTCCATTAATTAATTATACTAACTCAATAAAGTTTTACATATTTGAATGCCTTGACTTTCCTTCTTTTTAATTGTTTTGTCAAAATGGCATATATCTTATAAGATATAAAGCTACAATATTCATCATTGTAGTTTTGTATCTTTATTGTAGCTTTATATCTTATAAGATAATTATAGTGACTAATTGTTCCTCTTCATTCTGAGAGATTTACTGTGGCAAATTTTAAAAAAGGAAAGCTTACTGTTGTTGGTTTTTAAAAAAATATATAGTATCAATTCTCTGAATTAATATGGAAAGAATAGACATCTTTTAATGTATTTCACCTTTCATAAAATTGTCTCTTAGGTCTCAGCAAACTTTTACCATTTTCATTATATAGTTCCCACATGTTTTTTCTTCCTAATACGGGCAGTGTAGGTAGCTAATTAGTATCAATAAAGGAAGGGAGCAAAGGGAATCAGACATTAAGCCTAATAAATAGGGAGCTGAATCGACATTAAGCCTGCTGCACCAGGAAGTTGCAGCATTCACAGGTTCCCCAGGGGCCACCACATCCTCAGCCCTTGGGAGTTAATCCCTGAGCAATCCCCTAGAAAGCAGGAAGAATCTCCTGGGGAACGACCAGACTAGTACTGGGATTAGGTAGTGGGATTATGGTAGCGAGGTGCAAGGGGGACATTCCTTTGCTAGGCACATGCCAAGAAGCAGCCGAGATGGAGCTGGGAAAGGTAATCACAGGTACAGTAGAAACCAGATGACACAGCAAAACTTGGAGGCTTGTTCAGTAGAAGCCAAAATGGCGACATCAAGAGGCAGAGCCCAGCCTGAGAAAATCTGGGAAAAGGATCGGATAGAATGAGGTGCAGAAGATACAAGAAAGAGGCTGGTTCTGGGAAAGGCCCAGCACAAGCCCAGGAGAAACCTAGGAAGTAGGTTGGATAGTTTGAAAGCAATCCTGCTCATTCCCGAAACAAAGAAAATACATGGAGGATTATCAAGGATCTTAGTAGTAGCTGGTAGAGCCTGCCCACCCTCTACACTCCTGAGGGCCTACTATTTCCCTTCACCCCAATAAATCTTGCCACAATGTTTAAACTTCTCCCACATATGTACCCTTTGAAATCCCTTTCTTGAAACACGGAACACGGTAAAAACCCATTTTCACTGGCAACAATATTACATCAAGACATTTTGCATTTTTATTGTATCTTAAAGGAGATTTTTTGTCCCATATTCTTCTAACTTCTTAGAAAGCATAAAATCAGATCACTCAAGGAAATTATTCTAAAAGCTTTTTTTAACATCAATTCTGACACACATAATTTGGAAGCAATAAATAAACTGTAAACTTTTCACGAGGACAATGATAAAGTAATCCAGGGTAGAACATGGCAAATAAACAAAAGTATAGTATGACAAATATCTGTATTCACTGAAAGAGGTAAATTAAGATTCTCTCATAGGTTTCCTTTCTTAAGAATAAGAGAGAATCTCAAAATAAAATTTTAAATTCCTTTTTAAAAATCATCAAGCAGAGCATATATTAAAATTCCCACAGAAAGATTTATATTTAAAATTGGATGATACCATAATGCTCTGGTTTACAAGAATCACAACAAAAAAGCACAATGTATTAAAATAGTTAACCAATTTTCTTGATCACACACTAGTAAGAATGAGTCTCCTGGTCAGCAATGTGGTTGGGGTGAGGGAGAGAGCAGGAACGCCCTCCCTCTGCGTCCTGTGAATGAGAGCAATAGCTGTTAAGGGGAGAGCTTAACTCCCATGGATTCAACTATGTAACAGATGTGAGGGTTCCTGTTATGCAAATTGCCAGGGAGGATTTAGGCAAGACTAAGAAGATATCCTTTATATAAGAGTAAGATACAAGAATTCTTGGGAGATTTGGGGGCAAGCAAATACAGAGAATTACTCTTGGTTGCTGAGATTTTGACACCAGAAATAGCCATAGCACATGTTCCCTAGAAAACAATAAATCCAGTGTAAAGATATACACATTGGTTATTTATTAGATATATTTAATGATGGCCTAAGAACAGGTAGTAGACATAATCTCAATCAACTTCAAACCAAAATACAAAGGATCTGAAGAAATAAATGAATCTCAGGTTTGAGAAAGTGTTTAAGTCAGTATTTAAGCCAACTAGTTTATCCACAAAACCCAGATGATTGTAGAATATGGAATATTGGTTAACTCAGAAAGAACCACTAAATACTCATACCAAAACTTTTAAAAGAAAATCTTTGTAAAGTGTGTTCCTTTAGCTTCAATCTTAATACCTGTAAAATACTAAGTGTAAGTCTGTTATTACTGCAGTGAAAATCATAATTTTGAGTTGTTTCTGATATTAGCTTATTTTACATTCAATGTTTTGGTTTTTTTCCTAAAAAAAGAAGATTCCTGTCCCTCATGCTTTGATGGTATTTCTAAGGCAACATTTAACAGCCTGGGTTAATATAAACTGAACATAAAAAAAAAAAAAAAATGAGATTGATTTGCAAAACTGTAAAAGACAACTAAAAATATCCACAATTCTTCAGCTTCATTAGTCAATCTCTTATCTGCAAAACTCTCAAATTCTACATTCACTGAAATAATACCAGAGTTAAAATCAAAGGGACAAAATGTACGTTTTTATGAGAAAATGTGACATGAAAAAATACCTTCCATTCAACAGAAACCCTTCAATGAACTAAAAGTGAATTTCCCAAGAAGCTGGATTAATTCATGATTTCAAAAACAACTATATTTCACTTTGTGATGTCCTATTATAGTTTACTTATAAACTGACAAAACTAAGAAGCTTCTGTAGAAATCTGATCTGTCTTCAAACACAGAACTCAACAAAACAACTCGGGAAAAAATGAATACATATTAGCCAAAGTTTAAAGAGCATCATAAAACAATTTTCTGAAAAAAGGGTTGACTCATAGCTATATAGTTCTTTGATAAAAGAGAATTTACAGCTATATAAATATTTAGCATTCAGTTTTGACTGTTATATAAACTCTTTGGTGAAAAATATCTTATTTAACCAAGTAATTATTCTGAACTAGAAACTGAGCCTTAGTGAGAAAAATCAGAATTACAGCATATATTGAAATGAAACACTCTTAGATGGAAAAGAATAGGGTGACCGCGATGATGATAATTCTCATTTACACTGGGTTTTTAAAGAAGGAATTCAACAAAGTGACTGTGTGTCTTTTTAACATCCAGGGAACAAAGCCAGAGATCTGAGAACAGTTAGTGCTATTTAAAAAAAAAGAGGTTAAAAAAATCACCAATTCTGACAAATGTAAGTAGGTACTGGATTAAATAAAAGTGGTTTTTAATGGACAATGGTACACTGTTCTCTAAGCTATCTAATGAGCCATAGAAAAACAGCCATTTTTGGAAATGACAGGGATGAATTGTATTGTGATCCTTCAATTGTTGAAGGTATTGAAAATTTATGTAAAAATGAGGTTGCTATTATTTTTGAAATATTCTATTTTATTTGTAATTTTTATGATAGCAAATGGACACCGATAAAACCCAGGGCCCTAAATCAGATATAACCTTTTAAAATATTACATTCCTAGTTCTCAGATTATAAAGGCAAAAATCAACTATTAATATGCTCACTCAAGACTCTGGTCTACTTATATATTCATATTTGGATTTTAGCTCCCTTTATTCAACACTGAAAACAATAAATGAAAATATGTTTATAGCTTTCAAAAAAACAGGTTATAAAAATATAACATGAAAAAATAAAAGCAGAATGCAATACAGTACATATAGTAATGATAATAAAGTTGGCAAAACACAAGTAAATTATTGCAATTGAAAAAAATATATGCACACTCACTGTAATGGCTAAAGTTAACAAGACCAACAACATCCAAGTGTTGATGAGGATGGTGCATAACTGAAATCTCAGACATTGCTGGTGGGAATGCAAAATACTACAGCCACTCTGAAAAAACAGTTTAATCATTTTTTAAATAAAATTCAACATATGTGTACCATGTGGCCATTCAATCCCACTCCTAGGTCTTTTCACAAGAGAAAGAAAACCTATGTTCACACAAAAAAGCCTTGCATACATATGGTTCTATTAGCTTTATTGATAACCATTAAAAACTGGAAAGAACAAAACAAGTCATCAAAAGGTCAATGGAATCAAGTTGCAGTATATACAGTAGAATACTACACTCAGCAATAATGTGAAAAAAATCTGATTTATGTAACAACATGAATGAAATTTAAAAGCATTATGCTAAGAGAAAGAATCTAGACACAAAAGAGCATAATACTATATGATTTTATTGATACCAATTTCTAAAAAGGCAACACTATAGTGAAAGAAAGATCAGTAGTGGCTGGAGGCCAGGGTGTATGTTGACTTCAGAAGGGTAGGAGAAACATTTTTAGGGTTGATGGAAATGTTTAGCATCGTGATTTTAAGTGTTCAATATCATGATTGTGATGGTGGCTACATGGCTACATACATTTATCAAAAATCACTGAATTATGTATTCAAAATTGATAAAATTTACTGAGTGTAAATAATACCTAAATAAAACTGATTTAAAAATATAAAAATAATAATCAAAATTTTATGGATAAAATTTCCAATGTGTTTTGCTTTAAAAGCAGGATAGTTAATGAAACATCTAGAGAAGGAAAAGGAAAATCAACAATGTGTGATAACAAATCTCACCCCTATTAATAAGTAGGTAACAAATCTTCTACATATTAATAAATCAGATCAACAAACCTATATAATATTGTGGATGAATGGCTAAACAACACTGACCTAGTTTTATAGTGGAGATATTGTTATTAAGAATCGAAAAAAATGGGGTCATAGTGCTGTGTAAAGGGAAAAGCTGTTTTTAGCTCAGATCCCACTCAGGAAGTTATTCTTGTCATGTCTCTTCTACAGGAAGCAAATGCTAACTTCATCATGGCAGGATGGGAGAGAATGCTATTAGAGGCAGAGTAAAGAGATACAGGACAGAACACTGAAGTTAGAGAGAAAGAGAGAGAGCGCCACAGAAGAGAAATCATTATTTTGGTTAATGGCCTATATTTTTTGGAACTTACTGAAAGTAGCTCATAGGTGTGAAAATTCATTACAATGAAGTTACTTGAAATTTATTGTAATTAAATAGAAGGAGCAAAAATAAAAAAACTACATGAAAAACATCATAATAAAGGTTCGGAAAAAGAGAAGCAACTTCTTAGCACAAACCAGCAAGGAACAGAGTAAAGTGCAACATGCATCCAGACTGATGAAACCTTCCCAGAAGTTTCTACCTGAAACGAAAGAAGTATCACTTTTCAACATCGATCCTCCTTCTTTGAATACGCTTACACAAATGTACAATAAAATGCCTGTTGTTCTCACTTAAGCATGTGTTCAATTATTTTCAAGCAATTCTGTTGTTATCAAATGTATAGAACTGTATAGACTATATCATGGTGAAGAGTAGAAAAAAATTTTAAAATTTTTCTCTAAGCTTAAAATATTAGTAATATGGATCACATGAGCATTACAAAAGTTGAGGAATGAGAAAAAATTGAATGCTTAGAAAGATTTTATACATACATTCAAGGGCATGTGCACCTTGGGTGTGTGTGTGTGTGTGTGTGTGTGTGTGTGTGTGTGTGTTATACTGTCTCCTTGAGTTATAAAGTTTTTTTTAACAAAGTGCAGAATACAATATATGAGTCAAATGTGCAGAGTCACTGATTTTGTATATTTCCCATGCTGAGACAGACTTAAACAGATGAAAATGCTCTTCGGTTACTTTTTTAAACCACTCCTAGATTAAAGTTTCTCTTCAGCTACTCCGCAAAGAGTGCCACTCTGTGCCTGAGCCAATCAATACTAGTTCATGGTGGGAATCCTGAAAGCAGAGAAACCTACTCTGTGCCTGTATGAAGAACCCAGCCCCACATATACAAACCAGACCTCAGGAGCCGGAAGGAGGTATATTCCTCATTAGTGTGTGTTTCTTCGATGCATCAAGCTCCTTCCCTTTCTCCTACCTCCACCTTGTTTTCAGTAAATTTCTTCTTTTGAATGTTTTGCCTCCTCTCTTGATTTTCTGTCTTGGGGATGGGGAGCAAAAATCCCTTCATGGGTGACCATGTCACTTAGTTTTTAATGCCTTTATGACTTAAGAAATGACTTCTTATGATAGATTATTAGTACATTAGACTGATAGTCTGCAAAAACTTAGTTCTCAAAGAATAATGTCAATATAGCTCATATAAGTTTGAAATACAAATCTGATAACTTGTAAAATAGATGACTAGCTGATAGAATGGCAAAAAGATACAGTTTCAAGCTAATACAACTAAAGAAGCTAATAATGAAAAGTTGGAGTAGAAAATGCATGTATACAATCAAGGGAAAATGCTTAGCTAATTTATATTTATTTCCATTAAATTAAAAAGTTGAACTAATGAAGGGAAAGCCTTAAAAATTATTATTTGCAAGAAAACAGAGCCCATGATCGTCTGCTCTATGAAGAAATGGGACATGTTTTCATCATTCAAAAGATGTGCAAGATATATGTAACTCTTAGTGGAATAGGTACTGTGCACATTTTAAATTATTTATTAGGATAAAACCCAGTTCTATCTAGATTAAAAGGCATTAACTCAATTTTAATGATAAGAATTTAATGTAGTATAGGTTTTTCTGTGAATTGAAAGAATTACAGATCTTTGATAAAATAAATGAAATACTGAACCAAACATCTCAATCCTAGGTAGATATACAATCAAAAT
Source organism: Molossus molossus (assembly GCF_014108415.1). Taxonomy (NCBI): domain Eukaryota; kingdom Metazoa; phylum Chordata; class Mammalia; order Chiroptera; family Molossidae; genus Molossus; species Molossus molossus. Next base: position 40,849,521 of record NW_023425350.1, read on the forward strand.
ATATCTGGAAAACAGATGTCTATTTGTAGAATTTGTGCTCTACCCAATAAAAAAAAATCAACATGTAAGTAAATAGGTCCAAGTCCTGACAAATAGCCAACATCAAGAAACAGTACTTAATTTTTAAGAGAATGGTCAACAGAATGCAACATTCTACTTCCCAAGGAAAGAACTGATGGCAGGCCCATCAAACTACCTTTCTAACCCATCGGAGGAGAGCAGTAGACAACAACAGAACATGTCTTGTTTCATCAACTCTGCACCCAAGTGCATAATGTTGCTCCAAGCTAGGAATGAAGGAAAACATTACTTGCACCCAACTAAAGTGTTTATCATCCAGCACATTTTGAACTTCACCATTCATGGTTCCTTCTAAATTTTTCTCTACCTTTTTCACTTATACATCTAGGGTTCCTCCAAACAAGATGTTTCCCAAACTGCAACCTACAGATGCCAGGATAACCATCTGTTTTCTTTCTTTTAGCAACAGCAGCAACACTCATTTCCTTGGCTCTCACGTTTTCAAAGTAGATGCTCTACATACAAAGCTCCGTTCATTTTTATAGTATTGTTCCAAACGGTCGATGGTATTGTGTCCTAGTGACATCCATCTTTCTCTCTCGTTCTCATAGAAATTAGAGGGCAAATAATAGGAAGAAGTTAGAAAATGCTTTGCTCCTGGAAAACCGCAGATTTAATTCCTACACCTACACATCCCCAACCACTTCTACTCGCACGCATTTGATCTACCTCTACACTCGTCAATCTTGCAAACGCAACAGCGGGCACACCCAGCCTTCTTCTAAAAGCAACAAGGAGATTGCCTTTTTTCAAAATTATTCTGTACTGTTCTGTGGCCACAGTAGCACTTTTCACAGTTGGGCTCATTCTCCACATTGTTGTATGCAGTCAAAGCCACTCAAGAATTCCTATGGTCCCAGCAGCACTAAAAATACATAACAGCCTCCTTACAATAATGGCTGTGAATCACAGCATTCCTCGGCTGACATAAGTAGTTAAAATAGTTGGGGGGGGGGGGGAGAAAAAGTTAAATCAAACTTTTTTTAAAAGTTCAAGTTGAAAAAAAAAAGAAAGAAAAGGGGGTTGAAAAGGACTCCCCTACCGTCTAACAATATTAAAGTCTGTCTCAAATTTACAAACGTCCTCAGCCACATCAAATGCCGCAGCTTCAAACACACGCGCCAGCTTCAAGCCCGACAGCTTCAAATGCCGCAGCTTCAAACGCGCGCCGCAGCTTCAAACGCACCAGCTTCAAACAGCCTTGGGGCAGCCATCTTGCACCCGCTCCAAGGAGCACAACCTCAGGGCCCTTAGGCGGCCGCCCCGTCCCAGAGGCCACACAGAGGCTTTGTTGGGGGAGAAAATGGGAAGGAGAAGAAAAAAGGAGAAATATAATTTGCAGACGTTCAATTAGCCCGTAGAGGGAGCTCACATGGCCCCATCATCTCCCAGTAATTGGAATCTCCTGTAATTTACAATGTAGCCCCATCATTTGTTGCAGAGAGCCTCCCGGGGTCGGAGGGAGCAGGTCCTCCCTCGTACCGATCTCTGCATGTCTATAAAATGCAATTCCATTTAGAACCCCCTTGACCGTGTGTTTTGTTATTGCAACAAAAAAGATGATGATTCTTGGCTACATGTTCTCCAAAACCAGCCTAGAAATTACAGTGACTCCTCTATGTTCGCTGTTAAGGTGACTTCCATGGAATAAAGGCCGTAATAAGAATAAAGTTCCAACAATTAGAATTGTCATGGCAATAACCTAAATGTCCCCCATTCACGGCGCTCGGTTTAGAAAGCGTCGGGCTCTCTTTCAACCTTGACTAGAGATACTCTTGTGGCTGTCTCTCGCTGTCTAGAGTCCTTAAACCAGGCATGCTGCAATGTGCCTTCAGACAAAAGGATAAAACTGGAAAACGACATGATATAATGGCAAGAGAGCCTTTTCAATAAAACATGAGAGGGACAAAATTCCAAAATTCCGTAGGAAAAAAACATTGAGGAGAAAATACACTCAAAGAGAAAAACATCTAAATGTGCAATTGGAGGTGATAATCTATCATCTCTTGTGAAACAAATTTTGAAAGGAAACAATCATTTACATCCATGTCATTCTTAAAAATTTAGAAATTTTAAATGCATGTAAAACTGAAACGGTTTCTGAGAATGTTTCACCTTTGAAGTGAAGTTATTTCTAAGAGGAGACACAAACCAAGAATGCGAAGAAAGCTCACAATGTAGGGCTCCATCAAGAACTGAACATGTGGAGTTTATTTCATTGAGAAAATCTACTAGGTGTTAAGAAAAACATATCTACATCATTTCAATTAACTTGCATGCTTGTGTGTTATTATTGTTTCATTGTAAAATGCCTGCTTGTTTTGCGGGTTATGCCTATATTTCCTATATTCTGCAGTTTAAAAATAGATCATAAAATTTGAGAATTATAGTGATGTCTTAATATGAGCTACAATAGATAAACATCAACAACTGTAAAGGCAAACCATATATATGTGGACAATCATTTGCCTGAAGATGTGATGCAGAGCTCAATTTCAAATCTATAATAATCCCAGCTAGCCGAGATTCCATTTCAGGAATAAAAAGTATCTGAATTTGCCTTTGTGCTCAACAGTCTTTTCACTGCTTTATGTATTTCCTATCATAGAAAATGCTTCACCTTTCTGATTTGCCTGATAGACAGGGTGCTGATTTCCACATCTCATTTCAGGATAAGTCATTAATAAGGAAAGACATCCTTACTCTACTACAACAAAATCCTGAGAGAAGTTTGGGCTGAATTAGTTAATTATAGAAGACAGCAATATTTTCCATAACTGCCAAACTAAAGAACCCTCAATATACTTCTGACCAAAACAGAAAGTTTATACCTCAGACCAAAGAGCAGGGGGAAAAAAACGTTTTATAACAAATGGAATGCTTTAATTGGTAGGGGGTACTGTTCATGAATATGTAATATTAGGCCAATTTTTCTTCCTTCACAATGTTAAGAATCTTAGTCTTTTAAATCTAGTGTAGCCATATAATTTATCATCCAAAATTGTACCTTTTGAGAGCAAAAGGGGGCACTTGAAACAATTACTCCTGACCTGGGAAAACCCAGCTGTGTGGTTGTCTCACCTTGTGACGACAATTTGTAATGGCTGCTTTCTAAGAGAAGGTATGAATAAGACTGGACATATTTTGGAAAATTAGTTATTTGGGGGCTACTCTGAAAAATAAGACCTGGAGCCAATTTAATAAGCATAAGTTATAACAGATTCTGAAGGTAGTAGGTAAGGACTTGAGCCTAGAAGATCTGTTGGCACTTCTAGGCGTCACATGTATCTAAACCTCTTTCAACATTTGTCATCTCTACTCTAATAAACTATAAAAGATAAACATTCAGATATAATATGTGACTTTTTAACTTCTTAGACATAAAGCAAGAAAGGATTACATCGTCCTATGATGATACCTCTTTTTCGTGTCTGTTATCAATGAGACATATTTTTAAAATTTGTTATTTTATTTACATAATTTACACACACACACACACACACACTTAAGCCAACCTGATGGGAATGTATTTTGTTATAAGTTACTCATGAGTTGAAACATGTTGGCTTAACCATTTCAGAACATCTGTTAAATGCAAGCACAAAATGGTGATTGCTTAACAAACTATGCAGTAAGATAGGTACAATTTTGTTTTCCCTTTTTCAAGGGAAAAGAAAATAAACTTTCCATCAGTCACAATGAGAGCTGGAGGGACTGATTATTCAAAATACAGTAGCACCAACATTTCCCCAAATTTTCCCTAAGATACAGCATTTGTGCTGAGTATTCAATAATTTCCTCAAGCTGTACACCTGAAAAATATATGTCTCAAGTCTGGTGTTCATAATCTGGTAGTCAACCACATGTGTTCACAGCCCACACCTTTTGAAACAATTATTATCTTGGATATGCAAATGTACTGGGCTTACAACATGTTCATTTGAAACAGTAGCAGGAATGTTTATGTGAGCATCTGTACGTTTCCATTGGAAATGTACATACAATGCATCTCCTCACAAATTCATTTAAAACTTTTTTTTAATGCATACATTTTTTTAAGGCTTTACCAAAAGTTAACAAAACTCAATTTGGTAACAATTTTTCATCAAGAGAAGCACATGAAAGAAATTATATTAAAGTATGGATGTCGGGACCTATTTATTACCTGGTTTATTTCTTAGATTTTTGCCTGACCTAAAGATACAAAAATCCAAAGATCTTGGTGGTCCTAATCCACCATACTTTTCACCATTCACTAGCCACTTGCTATTCCACTGCTGATCCTGGCTATACCCTCATAACTAGTCAGCTGTTTTCTTTTTTCATTATCAACCTGCACACATACATTTAAAATTGTTAAAAATACTTTTAAAATAATTCAAAAACCCATCATCATAGTAAAATATATTGATATATATATTGGAAATGAATATATAAAGTATATAACAAAAAAGTTAATATATATATATAATATTGAAAAAAGGCGATAGTATTAAAAGCTATAAATGTACACAAAAACACTAACGTTTACTGATTTAGCTTATGGACATATAAATGACCAAAATGATATACACAAACAAAATTGTACCCAAAAAAGAGTAAAACAACCATTTTTCTCACATGAATATTTACACATTTGACCATACATTACTACATCAAAAAAATTTCAATATATTTCCAAAAGTACATATCATAAGGCCATATTTTCTTTTTCAATACTTTAAAAACAAAAAGAAATTTATATTTTGAATAATGATGACTTTATTTAGATCAAACCTCCCAATGATAAAATGCTAGATATATTTTAAAATCCCTTCAAAATCATTTGAAAGCAAACAAAGTGGTACCAAACTAGACATACACACAAACCTAAGGATGGGGAAGAACAAAACACAGAGCTATAAATTGTACACATGAGCACCAAGCTACTGTTACTTTGAAGTTGTATGCCGAATCTGCCAATATGTGGTCTGGGCAGAAATGGGAAAACATCAGGTCTTAGGACCTCCCCATAGCAGGGGGTCAGAGGGGAGACTCTCTCCCACATTAATTTGGGACAAGGGGGGTTGTTGCACTGCATGTAAAACTGATTCATAAGCATTGCTTTGTTGGTACTAGAGGAAAGACTGAGAAAAAAAGAAAAGGTGAAAAAGAGTTCTTTGAATAGATGTTGCCCCTGGCCAGCCTTCCAACAGATTTGCTCTAGAGATTTCTGAGAACTTTAAGTTTTATGTTAGGTTAAGAATGTCTTTTACTGGTCTCACCTGTACACGCTACTTAGAAGCAAATGTAAGTCTTCTCTGGTGGAAAGTGCCTTCATCCTGGCCTCAAAATATATAATTTTTTATATTTTGAAAGAAATGGGGCACTGTGAGCCAGAATCAACAGAAAAAGCAGAGAGTAGAAATAGATGTGCATCAGATATTGACATGATCAGATACAGTTTATAAAGCAACTGTAGTTATTATGTTTTAAAAAATAATAGACATACTTGAAAATATCTGTAGTGAATAGTAAACTATAAAATATAAAACAATGAGTCAGAGTTCATCTACCAATAGCAGAGGACACTGTTTCAGACCAATTCTCTCACTGAAAACAACCGCACGATCTGGACCAATATACTTTTTAAATATCTGTTTGAGGACACTAGAGAGATACCATGGTTCTAAGGAGAGAAGGAAAGCCCATAAAGGTAAACCCTGTATCTAAGACTGCTTTTTCCATCAAGATAATGTAAAATTTTATGCAGGAGGAGAAACTGAGAAGCTGAGCAGATATGTCAACAGATGCTCGTCAGAAAGACAAAATTCAGAGTATAGGAAAAGCTTCTCTGATATATACAGCAGCTTTCAGTTTGATTTTCAAAAGTTTGCATCCTAAATGTAAAAACTGGAAATAAATCAGTACTGACAGGTACTGAAGGCCAGATTCAAATTACTTCAATTTCTGATTGGATTAAAGTGACTATATTGCCAAGGTCTCTGTGCTAACTGCTTTTTGGAAGTAAGGGTAAATGCATTCTACAGGATAGGAAAGCTATCTAGAGATTCTAGATGTGTTTATGTAATCATATGTAATGTTCAACACGATCAAAATAACCAAGCATGGAAGAAAATAAGACATAACTGAAAACTTAAGGAATAAACCATATTAAAGATCTATAGAAAATCTGGGTAGTGGTAATAGACACAGAATTTTTAAGTAACTATAATATATTTTAGGAATTAAAGATCTTATTGAGAATGTTGACAGAAAAATGATAACCTGCAACTACCAAAAACAAAACAAAACAAAGAAAACCCTGGAAATGCTAGAGCTAAAAAACACAATAATTTGAAAATAAGAACTCAATAAATAGCTTAACAACAGTTTAGATAAAGCTGAAAGAGAGAACAGTAAACTGGAAGATAAATCAGAAGAAAATATTAAGATTAAATTAGAAGACAAAGAAGGAAAAAAAATACATTAAAGTACACAAGTAACAAAATTGCATTACAATAGTGGATGTCAGAATGTAAACTGTTGTAGCCACTATGGAAGATAGTATAGAGGTTCCCCCAAAATTAACAAAGAACTACTACATGATGCAGCAATCTAACCTCTGCATCTATATCTAAAAGAAATAAAAATAGGTTATCAAAAAGATATCTGCACTCCCATGTTTATATTATTATTATTTTTTAATCCTCACCCGAGGACATTTTTTTCCATTTTTTTGTTCAGGTAGAGTGGGAGGGAGAGAGAGGAACAGAGAGAGAGAGAAACATCGATGTGAAGGGACACATCGAGTGGCTGCCACCCGCACAACCAACCAGGGCCGGGGACAAACTGCAACCGAGGTACGTGCCCTTAGTGGGAACCGAACCCGGGTCTCTCTGGACCGCAGGCCGACGCTCTAACCGCTGAACCAAACTGGCCAGGGCATGCACTCCCATGTTTATAGCAGCATTATTCATAATAACCAAAATATGGAAAAAATTTAAGTGTCTGTCAATGGAGGAATGAATAAAAAACTGGAACTTTTAAATTCTGAAAACTGTTTCTCAGTCATCAGAAAAATAATTCCAGATGGAAAGTCAGGGACACTAGAAGGAAAGAAAGAAGAAAATGGAAAATGTAAGAATAAACCTAAATAAACATTATGAACACTGAGTTCATAAAACAACATGATAATGATTGTGTGTGTTTGTGTGTGTGTGTGTGTGTGTGTGTGTGTGTGTGTTTAAGTTACAAAACAACAATAAAAAATCATTATGGAAACAAGAAAATGAAATAAAAATATTCTAAAAGCCATACATTTGGGAAGAGAAAGGAAAAGTGTTAGTTAATAATATACTTTTTTAAAAGTAAGGAATGAATGCTGTAATGATAGGGTAACTACAACAGATTTTAAACATTTTATATCTTCTAAACCAATAGAGGGAAAAATAGAATGATAAGAAACCATCTGTTAGTACATTAAAAGATAATTGAAAGAAAAAAACAAAACAGGTCTATAAGAACAAATTTTTAAAAATCACATTATTTCCAAAAAAACATATCAGTTACTTCAATAAATATAAATGTACTGCATAATTCACTTAACAGATAAAAAAATTAAAGTAGATTTACAACAAAGTACATAAATTAGTATTCATTTGTTAAATTAAATACATACAAAAACCTATACAGAAAAGTTGTTGCAAAAGACATTAAAAAAAGCTGTAGCTATATTAATATGAAAAAAACACAGACTTTAAGGCAAACTGTATTTATACAAATGAAAGTTACATCTTAGGTAAGAGGTCAAATTCAATAAAAAACAATAAAAAAATTCTAAATTACTATTTAACATTGCTTCAAAATATATAAATAAAATATTTATAAAAAAAAAATAGGCAGCCCTGGCCAGTTTGGCTCAGCGGTTAGAGCGTCAGCCTGCGGTCCGGAGAGACCCAGGTTCAGTTCCCGCTAAGGGCACGTACTTCGGTTGCAGTTTGTCCCCGGCCCTGGTTGGTCGTGCGGGTGGCAGCCACTCGATGTGTCCCTTCACGTCGATGTTTCTCCCTCTCTCTCCCTTCTTCTCTCTCCCTCCCACTCTATCTGTACAAAAAATGGAAAAAATATCCTCGGGTGAGGATTAAAAAAAAAAAAAATAGGCACACAACAATCAGCATGGAGGATTTTTAAAATACTTTTCCCACTATACAAGAGAACTAGCAAGCAAAAACAGTAAGGGTATAAGGAATGAATAAAAAAGCTGTGGTACATTTACACAATGGAATACTGTGCAGCTGTAAAAAAAAAAAAAAAAGACAGATCTCTTACCCTTTGAGACAGCATAGAGGGACCTGAAGGGTAATATGCTAAGCAAAATGATCTCACTTATAAGTGGAATCTAATGAACAAAATAAACTGACAAACAAAATAGGTTCAGAGACATGGAAGCTTGGAATAGACCGATTAATCTCAGAGGGAAAGGGAGTGGGGGGTGGGAAGAGATTAACCAAAGAACTTATATACATATATGCTTAACCCATGGACACAGTGTGGTGAAGGCCTGTGTTGGGGGCAGGATGGAGTGGAGGGGTCAATGGAGGAAAATGAGGAGGGATATCTGTAATACTTTCAACAATAAAGATAAATTTTAAAAAAGAATAAAATTAATAAATTTCACTTACTGGATATATAGAGAAGAAATAGAGAACATATCTTTTTTTAAGGACACAGAGATTTATAAAAATTGACCATGTACTGAATATGTCATAGCAACTCATAAAAAAATTCCAATATTTGAAATTATAGAATATTTTTCTTCAAGTAAATGTAGTAGTGCTGGAAATCAACAAAATAACTAGAATATTACATGTGTTTGTATATAAAGAAATATACTTCTAAATAACTAGGTATCAAATAATCAAACACAAGAAGACTAGAAAATATTTTATCCTCACCTGAGGACATTTTTTTCCTTTTTTTTTTTCCAGGTAGAGTGGGAGAGAGAGAGAAAGAGAAAGAGAGAGAGAAACATCGACGTGAAAGGGACACATCGAGTGGCTGCCACCCACACAACCAACCAGGGCCGGGAACAAACTGCAACCGAGCTTCGCGCCCCTAGTGGGAACCGAACTCAGGTCTCTCTGGACCGCAGGCCAACACTCCAACCACTGAGCCAAATCAGCCACGGCAGAAATATTTTCAATTTATAATAAAACACTACATAGAAAATTCTAAAGGACGTAGCCAAAGCAATACCTAGAGGAATATTTATAATCTTGAATGTTCATATTAATAAAATTAAAATGCAGAAAATTATTAAGATTAGATCCATCTCAAGAAGGTAGGGAGAAATACAACAAATTTTTAAAAAGTAGAAGGAAGAAAATAGCTAAGAACAAATATATTAAGAGGATCAGCAAAGGCAACTGTGGTTTTTTTTAAAAGAATAAGAATTTGATAACTCTCTGGTATAAATGATTAAGAAAAAAAAAGATAAAGTACGACAAAGTGATATCAGGAGTGAAAGAGGAATTTAAAGACCAAAAAGACATTTGAGGAAAATAAGATTCTGCCATAGAAAATTATACAAATAAAATTTTTTTAAAAAAGTTTTCAGCCATGGCCAGTTTGGTTCAGCAGTTAGAGCATTAGCCCATGGACCAGAGAGACCTGGGTTTGGTTCCTGCTAAGGGCATGTACCTCGGTTGCAGTTTGTCCCCGGCCCCAGATGGGGTCGTGTGGGTGGTGGTGACCAGTTGATGTGTCTCTCTCTCATTGATGTTTCTCTCTTTTCCTCCTTTTCTCCCTCCCACTCTATCTGAAGATAAATGCAAAAAGTGTCCTGGGGTGAGAATAAAAAAAAAAGTTTTCAGGTATTGGTAGCAAAGACCACATGACTTCAGTCCTTCAAAGAAGTGCAGTGCCCAGTTAAGCCCCATATTTACCCTGGCTTTCTCCCTGGGCTTATTTTCTTATCTACTTGTTCATGGAAATGGAGTGCAACGAGTCTCACAGGGCAGAGGAAAGAGAGCTGCTAAGCTGGCTGAATTTTGGGAAGTAGAGAAGCAGAGAGGAGAAAACCACAAACGAGGAGTTAAAAAAAAAAAAATTATTTGGTTCCTTGGCTGACTTTGAATCTTCACATACATTGGGTAAAATTCCAGGAATTCTATCAGAAAACAGTTGAAGAGGGGCTGAGATCTGAAGGCAGTTTTCAGATGTTGCACAAAATTGGACAGATGTTGGAGTTTCATCCAGCCAAAGGGAAAATTATTTGGTGAATACCCAGGAGATTCTTTTGAGAACCCAGAAACACCATATCCTTGAAGTACTATAAAATTAAGGGCAATATCAAAATAGAAACACCCTATGAACACTTACAATCTAGTCTCCACATGATCGAGATTATCAGCCAGAAGTATCATTTTTTCCCAGAACAAAACTCTATCCTCATCAGTAGAAGATAAAATCATTGAGATTCTATGTCATTCACAATATCAAAAATATAATTTAAAAATTGCTAAATGTGCAAGGAAGCAGAAAAAAATGGCAGATAATAAAAATAGTAAGTATTAGAAACTCATCTAAAGATGATTCAGATACTGAGATTAGCAGAAGACTTTAAAATAACTGTGACTAATATGTTAAATGAAATTGAGAAAAAGATGGACAAAATAGATGAAAATATTATGCATTTTAACTAAGAAATACAATCCGTAAAACTGAATGCACATCCTAGAACTACAAAACACTATTTTATGGATAAAATTAAGAACTCACTAAGTGAATTTAACAGCAGAATAATCAAAGCATAACACAAGATAAGGGAACTAAAAGACTGGCCAGAAGAAAACCTCTGAATTGAATATAAGAAAAAAAAGAAACCAGAAAAGGAATGTAAAAGAGATTTGGTACACTGCAAAAATATACATGCTTTGCTGTCCCATAGGAACAGGAAGAGAGTGGGAGGGGCCATATTTGAAGAAATAATGGTTAAAAATTAGAAATTCTTGATAGGATGAAAGACATCAACCCACATATTCGAGAAGCTCAGTGAACCACAGTAGGATGAGTTAAAGGAAAATCATTCCTGGGCATATTATAGTCAAGCTGCTGAAAGCCAAAATTAAAGAAAATCTTAAAAGCAGAGTGTGGTGAGAGGAGAATATTGTTGTTTAGAGGATGATAATAAAAATGAAAGCCTACTTCTTAACATTGACCATTAAAAAACAAAAACCCACAGAAGACAATAAAACAACATTGCTATAGTTTTGGAAAATAAAATGCAAATCTAAATTTCTATATTCAGCAAAAATATCTTTCAAAAACAAAAAGGAAATAAAGATATTCTCAGAGAAATGTATTGTCAGTGCACCTACAATACAAGAGAGGCAAAAGGAATTTCTTCAGTCAAAAAAGAAAATGATCCCAGATGGAAGAACAGATGTAAAAGATTTGAAAAACATAATTAATGGAATTTTTCCAATATACATATATTAAAAGTTATATCTAACAACTGTAGAATATGCAATTTTTTCAAGTGCATAAAAATATTTTAACACATAGAATGTATTCTAGACCATAAAACAAGTCTCAACACACTTCAAAAGATTGCAGTTATAAAGTATATAACTTCTGATGACATTGGAATTAAGTTCAAACTAAATATCTAAATATTTAGAAATTAAGCAACATACTTCTAAATAACCATAGGTCTTACAGACCCATGTCCTATAGACCTGTGTCTGTAAAACCTATAAAACAATTTCTACTAAAATGTAACTAAGAAGAAATAGAAAACTTTATAAGTAATTTGACTCTTGGAGAAATTAAATAGGGAATTAAATACCTATCCACCAAAAAAAAAAAAAAAAATTATTAGTCCAGATGCTTTTATCTTAGAATTTAATTAACCATTCAGAAAGAATAACACTAATACCATACAAATTATTTCAAGGAAGGAGAAAAAATGGCAAAGATTTTCACACTAGATTAAAAAAAAACTATAATGAAACCACAGATTTTTTAAAAATGAAGGTAAAAATACAGCTGCAATGTAAGCAGATGTAAAAAGATATGCCTGCGAGTACTAATTAAAATAACTCTTGTATAACTATAATAATACCAGACAAAGTAGATTTTAAGACAAAGTATTTATAGAGATAAAGGACATTTCACAATTAAAAAGTCAATCCACCAAGAATTTTTAACAATTCTAACTATGTATCCAGCAAATAACAGCTTCCAAATATATAAACCCAAAATGGAAAAGACTCAAATAAGAAATAGAAAAATCTATAGTAATAATAGACGATTTTACCACACTTTTCACAGTAACTGATAGAAATATCAAGAAAAAGAACCTGTAGGAATATGGAATATTTGAACAACATGATGATTTTCCTAACCAAAGGAATATTTATAGAAAAATGTACCAAAAATACTAAATTATTTTCAAGTACCCATGGAACATTTATCAAAATTGATGATATGATGATACATTCAGCTGATTTTAAAAGTTAATTTACTAAGGTTTAAAATTATACTTTTATTTCAGAAAAATTAAGCTGAAAGTCATTAACAAAAACATGCACTATTCCAAAGTGTTTAGAAACTAAGCAAAACCCTCTAAATAATTATCAACACATAATAAAAATTTAAGTATATTTTACTGAGCCATAGTAAATATGCTACATATTAAATTTTGTAGGGTGAAGCTAAAGCTATACTGGATGGACATTAAAACCTTACATGCATGCGCATATTAAAAAAATGTAAAAGTCTCAGAAACTATTATCCAATTACCTACTAAAAGGGGTTAGAAAGAGCAAGTAAAACCATAAGAATACACAAATAACCAAACAATCAAAATAAGGGCAGAAATTAATAACATATACAATAAACATGCAATAGGATAAAAAATCAACAAAGCTCTGGTGGGCTGAATAATGGCCCCTAAATATAAACTATCTGGGTCTTAATTCCTGCAATCTGTGTATTACCTTGTACGGCAAAAGGGACTTTGACAATATGACTAAATTAAACATTTGGGGAATCCCAAATTGTTCTGGATTATAATCATAAGTGTTTTATAAGAGAAAGGCAAAGGAATATCTGAGCACAGAGACAAGACAATGTGACAGCTGAAGCCAGCTGCTATACTTTGGGCTATGAAAATAAAAGAAAGGCCAAAAGCTAAGATAGCAAGGAACACAACTCCAGAAACTGGAAAGTGTAAAGTAATGGATTATCCCCCACAAGCTCCACAGGGAGTGCAGTCCTGCTGACACTATGATTTCCGCCCAGTGAAACTGACACTGGATTTTTGGCCTCCAAAATTGTAAGAGAATACAGTTGTGCTCTTTTAAGCCATCACACTTGTGGTGATACGTTACCCAGCAATAGGGAATCAATACAAAAACCAAAGTTTGGTTTTGGTGGGGGAGGAGGTGGGGGGGAATATATATGGTAAACCTTGAGCAAGACATTTAAAAAAATATTGAGAATAAATAAAAAAAAAACATTACTATAGATTTTTATAGATATTAAAAATATAAATTTAGGTGAAATGAAAAATGCTTGAAATGCACACCTCAAAGTGAACACAAGAAAAAAAACAGCAAATTTCTGTTTTAGTAAACCTATTAAAAATTTAATGAATTTTTAAAACCCTTTCTACAGATAAGTTTCCAGCTCAGAAAGCTTCATTGCTTAAGTCTTTCAAACTTTTAAGAAACATCATTGATCTTATACCAAGCTTTCCAGAGAAAATAAGAGAATAGTTTTTTAAGCCAACTTAATCTTTTGTGTGTGTGTGGTACATGCCCTCAGCAGGAACCGAACTCGGGACTCTCTGATCTGCAGGCCGACGCTCAACTGCTGAGCCAAACTGGCCAGGGCGAAGCCAGCTTAATCTTGATATCAAAATCTGATGAAGCTATTTCAAGAAAGATAAAACCTAGTTATCATGAATATTGATACAGCAATTCTAAAAATATTAGCAAATGAAATCTAGCAATTTATTTAAAAGAATGATACATCATAAACAGATTGTTTGCCCCCCCCCCCCAGGAATGTATGGTTAGTTAACTTTAAATATTCACAAGTGCAATTCACCTTATTAACAACATGATGAAAAATAAAATTCATATCTCAATAGATGAAACCAAATCATCAGCTAAAGTTAAAAATAAACACTATTAAAACTAATAAATAAATTTGTAAGGTACTGGTCAGTACGGTAAGAGAAATAAAAAATAAAATATATAAGAATTTCAGAAAAATCATAAACCTACCATTAATTCTTTAACAATATGATATTTATAAAAAAAAATCAAACTAATTTAAAAATATAATTCATTAATTTTCATTTTAGTAATATTACCAATTTTTTAATTAAAAATTAATCTTTATTGTTGACAGCATCACAGATGTCCCCCTCTTATCCCCCCACTGACCCCCTCCACCCTGTTCCTGCTCCCCCACAAGCCTTCACCACACTACTGTTGGAGTCCATGGGTTATGCATACATGCATATCAGTTCTTTGGTTAATCTCTTCCTTTCCCTACCCACTTCCCTCCGAAATTTGTCAGTGTGTTCCATGTTCTCTGGATCTATTTTGTTCATCAGCTTATTATTTTTATTAGATTCCACAAATAAACTTGTGGTTTTGCTTAGCATACTATTATCAATTTAATATCAAATATTACTAATATTAATCACTATTGATATTGGTTACTATTAAATTAATGATTCCACCAGGAAGCTGAATATAGGATCAATATACAAAATTTAGTTTTTTCTGTGTACCAGTAATGAACAATTAACAAATTTAAAATTGCAAATGATATAAATTAAAATAGAACAAAAATCCATCCAGTACAGAGAAATCATTTTACAAAATATAGATAAGGGAAATTATTGGAAGATCCAAAATTTTTTTATATATAACATTTTAGTGGAAATATGAAGGGTCAGAAATGATAAAATAATCTGGAAGAATAATTATGAAAGTCTTGCACTTGTGAGCAGGACGGATTATAAATCTTCAGTAATGAAAGCTATGGTGTTACTCCAAAAACAGACACACAGGCTAATAGAACAAAATATAGAGATGGAACAAATCCATAAACATACCCACATATGTACACTCACTTGATTTATGAAAAAGGTTTTACAGCTTATATATAACTGTTCAGTGGAAAAGATGATCTTTCCATTATTGCTGCTGGGTCAAATGTGAACATATGAAAATTCTGAACCTTGATTCATATACCTATTGTGAAAGATAACACAATAACGAACAATAACGCCTCTATAATTTAACTCAGAATAATATGTTGCTAATCTTTTCTATACAGGACACAAAAAGCCTAACCACAAAGGAAAGGATGTGTTAAAAATAATAACTTCTATGAATCTAAAGACACCATTAAGAGAGTAAAAAGCCACACAACAGAACAATATATAGGAATATCTAACAAATAAACTGAATTCCAGATATGTAAGTAATTCCTAGTTACTAAAAAAAAAAAAGAAAAATGGGCAAGTAGCTTGAATAGGCACTTTGCAAACTAAAACATCAAGATGACCAATAAACATGAAAACAACTTCATTATTCATCTGAGAAATATGTTTATACTACAATGAGATATCACTATACACATTTCAGATTTGCTAAATTAGGAAAACACTGATAATTCAAAGTAATGGAGAGTTGTGAAACAACTGGATCTGCTGATGGCACTGTTGGTTGGTATAACTACTGTAGAAAACTGGTAGTTTCTACTAAAACTGGTATGCATACCACATAACCCAACAGTCTCACCTCCAGGTATAGTAGTAGAAATGCATATATATGTGCACCAAAAGGCACTTATTAGAGTATTCAGTGTCTCACTATTTATTAAAATCTGGAAACAGACAAATATCCATCAAGAGTATATATAGATATACACATATACAAGAGAATAATAAACAGCTTTGATAATTAACAAAATGTTGCTATACACAACCACATTAATGAATTTCATAAATATAATGTTGAGCAAAATTAGCTAGACATAAAAGAACACCTAGTAGATCAATCATTTAGCTAAAATTCAAATATAGGCATAATCTAAACATTCAGAATAATATATAATCTAAAGTGACATCATATACTCTGCAATGTTAGAAGTCAGATAGTAGTTACATTTGGGAATTGGATGCTATTTCTTGACTATGTAGTGGTCAAATGAGTGTTTCCTTTTGTAAGAATTCATTGACTTGTCTGAATTCATTGAGCCACTAATTATTTATGCATTGTGTATATGTTCTACTTTAAGAAATGTTTACCTTAAGCAAAAAAAAAAAAAAGCTATGTCATCATGATCTCTGACTTGGAAAATGTTCATTCTTATGATGTGCATGATTTTGAATTTACTATTTTACTTATTCATTCAATACACATTTACATAAAATCTGAAAAATCACATGGTTAGAATTTTCCCCTTATTACTAAATATTATATGTAACTTCTTTTTAATGACTACATAATATATCAAAATATTTATAATTTTATAGTATATGTACTCTCATTTAAGAACTGAGCATTTGCATGGTTTACAATTTTACCCTGTTACAAATAGCACTGAAATGAATAACCTTGCATTTTAATTTCTGACAGTTCATAAATATACACATTTGTTTGGCCTAAGGAATATGAACATTTTTTTCCATATTATTGTATAGAAAATGTGTACTAATTTGCAGTCCCATAGACTTTCTGTAGTTTTTCCACAGAGGTTGCAAAACCGTGACATTCATGGTATAAAGTGTATTTTCTAAATACCTTAAATGTTTAAGTACCCTAGAAAAACAGTAATCATTGTTCCTAACTGTGTGAAATTAGAGTTAGCCTAGGTTCCAGCTCTCATTTTTGGGCTGCAAAAGTATTTCAATTTATATAATTTGTGTCAAGGAACAATCATGGAGCAAGTGACTAATTCTGTAGAAATAAACATGATTATAAGGACCCGTTTTTAATCCTAGCCTTGATGCTCATTACCCATGGAGTTGGTAAGTGATTTCAGCTATCAGAGCCTTAGTTTCCACCTATGTAAAAGAAGGTAATCAGTAATAGTACATAGTATTGCTCTGAACACTATATTTTACACACACACACACACACACACATATAGCCTTACATAGTGTCTGGTTCAGGTGTTATTCAATTAGTGATATGTTTTTCCCTTTTCAATCATGACATGCTTTCAATAATCCATAGTAATGGGTCAAATGGCATAGATAATTCTAAAACTTTATATCATATCAGACTTTTTGCTAAATGATAAAATAAAAGGAGCTGATTTATTTCAGTTTCCCCACCTATTCCTGCCCTCCTAGGAAAAAATAAATAAACAAATAAACAAACAAACAAACTAGATACCAAAAACTGCAGAATCAAGCTATAAATAATTAAGAGCTGGTCTTGGGTCTTATTTTATGCTAAAAAATCTGAATTATTATGAAATTAAAAGCCCCTTTGCAAGTTGTGTTTTCATTTGGCCTTTAATAAGTAACTTTCAAATATCTTGATTTTTTTAAAAAGGGCCTTTAAAAATCATATCAGAGGTTAGGAAAGGGCTCCACTTAACAATATTTTTTTCCATGTGAGTACTATCGTTAAGACAATTATCACTGATCACCTTTTAGTGATATTTCAAAACCACTTGAATATTTTTTAAAAGGTCACCCAAAGCTACATAACTCATAAAGCTGAACAGCACAAATGGGGCTTTTGCATTTGTTCAGACATGCACCAGGTTTTAGTTCCTACAGGCAAACAGACGGTTTTCTCTTTAGCAGTTTGCCAAATGTATTTTAGAATGTCCAAAATTTAAAATGTTGATGTGTGAGAAGCAACTACATAATGAAAGAATCCATGCACCATTAAAATGATAATGTGAATCACTCTTTCAAATGTGCTAAGTGCAACTAACTAGATTGATTATATGGAGAGGATGAGAAAGGTAAATAGGTAATATTTTGAGTGGAAAAGATAGTAAACTTCCCCAGTCAACATTAACTTTTTTTTTCCTTTATTTTTTTTTTTGTTGTTGCAAATATCAAATTATGACCATGGAATATGTATAACAAGCCACAATGCAACTCCTGATTATTCAGGGCCTAATCATGCAGTTTGTGTTTTATACCAGCCATTTGCTTCTACTTTTCCTGCCTGCTGCCTGCGTTTTGCCATTTCACTGCTTGTTAGTCTTTGGCCAGAGTATCCCAGAAAAAGGCATTTTAAAAAAGGAGGTGGGGGGAGGCAGGCCAAACCACTTGAACTTCTGCCAGTTTTGTCTGAAGTTCCTAGAGAAAGACTGGCTCTCCACATCCCCAGTACCCATAGACGCGGGCATATGACAAAAAAAAAAAATGAGTATATACATTTTTAAAAATCAACCAGGATGTGGAGGGAACCCAAAATGAAATAAAAACTGTAGCAAATGAATAAACTGTGTTATAAACGAATAACATATCTACGAGGAATGTGAAAGAAAAGAAAAGAATTAACCAAAGTTAATGTGGAAAACATATTTTGGCTACTATAAGGCTAAATTAAAAAGATACTCTACACCAACGCTATACTCTAGTTAAAAAAAAAAAAAAAATGTTTCTTATAGGGAAATGGATCAACCAATCTAGAACTACTTAATGTATATATTAAGGTTGATAAAATATGTAAGTATAATATAAATAATAAGAGCCAGATTTGTCACTGTCAGAGAAAGAAATGACAAATATGGAAGATAGAAGGCTAGCCTCAACCTCATGGTGTTAGATTGGAATTGGAAGTATCAGTATACACTCATTTTAAAAATTCTATAGATATATAGATAAATACAGAAATAAAAACATATGTATATGTATGTGTTACTGTACATATATCTAATTTCTAGCTCTGTCTGCACCTCAGTAGCAATGAGCTACTAGTACTCAGATCTTAGTTTCTAAACACAATTTTTCAACAAAAGAACCCATCACTTCTTGGTAAAGTGGTTGATTCTGAATCTAGGGTAGAGAAAATTAAAGATGTGTCTAGAGCATCTTGTGGTGCCACAAAGTAAAGAAGTGCTCAAAAAAGATGGGAACCTGTTAAAAGGGTAAGAGCACCAACATGAAAGACTCTACATGGCCAAAGCCCAGACAACTTGAATAACAAAATAAATAATGATAGTATCAGGTTAAACCATAGAATAAAATGAGTATCCATGAGTCTATAGTGATGTACATAAATAGGTGGAAACAAAAATAAATGGGGAAGAAGGGTCAGCTCTTCCTTACAAAATAACTGCAAAATCACCATTAGGAAATAATACTAATTGTTAGAAGTCAAGATTTACCAATGAATACTAAAATTAGTAAGTGAAAGCTTGAGAAGAAACAGGATATTTGTATAGCCTCAAAGAATATCTCCCAACATATTTATTAATCATGTCAGGAAATAGCAACTTAATGGCAGAAAAGAAGACACCACCTTAAATAAGGTCACTGTATAAAAGCCATAACATTATCTATCTCCTGATAAGATGTAATGAGAAGGGGAACATCATGTCTTCAGCATCCTTGCCAAAAATTCACAACCCTGATATAATTATGGCAAAACACCAACTACAAATTGAGTATTCTACAAAACAACTAACCAGTACTCTTCAAAATGCCAAGATCACAAAGACAAGGAAAGGCTGACGAACTGTCATATATTGGAGGAGACTAAGACATTATAAGGACACCTGAATAGTAGGATCCTGAGTTGGATCATGGAACAAACAAAAGAAAAAAATTATAATAAAACACTAATGAAATATGAGTAGTGTGTGGTTTAGTCAATAGTATACATCAATGCTAATTTTTTAATTTTAATCATTGTACTATTATGTAGCACATTAACATTAAGGAAAGCTGAATAAATGGTATACTAGAATTCTGCAGTATT
Organism: Molossus molossus; assembly: GCF_014108415.1. Classification (NCBI taxonomy): domain Eukaryota; kingdom Metazoa; phylum Chordata; class Mammalia; order Chiroptera; family Molossidae; genus Molossus; species Molossus molossus. Next base: position 40,869,566 of record NW_023425350.1, read on the forward strand.
TTTGCAAGTTTTTCTTGTCTAAAGTTATTTCATAATAAAAGCTTTAAAAGTTATTTAGAATAATAAGGAAGTGAATTAACTCTTCTGCATTATCCCATCAGTTGAGAATGGCTGAACATCATTTTTAACTACTGAAGAATTATTTGGGTATATGGCATACACTAGGTACAAATACATTTTAAAAGGATAGTGTTAGTCTTGTTCTTGTCCTAGCTAATGCTAAAAATCTTTGGCAATCTTATTTGGGTATCTCTTGCAAATGCTAAGATCTCACACTGACATTTACAAATCAGTGTCCTCATATTACTTGGGCATGGAAACATTGTTAATTTATTCTAGTTGCTCTTTTGCATAGGAAGGACAGGGATGAATTATTGATCTGAATCAAACCCAATAAATACATTGATTTACCTGGATTTAAAATAAATTACCAACTATGCAAGAGTAAAAAAAAACCATTTATCCAAAAGGATGGATACTCTTAGCAATGAATGCTTAAAAATAAAAGTTAATGCTACCAACATTTCTGAATATAAGACTATCTGCATGTTTTTTCCACCAATACATTCTTACACACAGACATTTCAGAGCTTATTCCATTGCCAAGATATGGGAAACTATACACTTGCTGTATTTTGTCAACTCATTTCTTTCCCACACTTGATCTTTTAAGTATGATTTTCTGAAGTTTGGTAAAGATAACAATTGTGGGCTCAGTAAAATAGAACACTGGAGGAGACATACAAAAGACAAGTGACCTCGAGAGCTCCCTCTATTATTTGGAACTGTGTATTTTTCATAAAAGGTTTAAGGGCAAGACTTTTTTCCCTATTTTTTAACCAAGTTTCATACTTGCATCGTAAGTGTATTTTCTCCCTTGACTCATACTCTACATGAAATTTAAGTTGATGCTTTTTGTAACACCTATAGCTTTACAACAATCTTACCAATTTTAATCTTCTCACTGGACAGAAACAAAGGAATACTATCTCTACTGTTACCAACTAGAGGGATGTTTGAATGAACTGAAGAGTTTAAGATCTCTATAATCTATTCATACATAGGTTTATGAAGAAAAATATGTGATTTGTTGAGTATTTCAAGATATTCAAAACAACCTATAGCTTCTGAATTTTACACGTTTTTCCATTTTGAATCAACAATTGCACACAGACACTCGCAAACTGATAACCTCGCTTGCTTCCTCATTATGGAAACAAACAGAGGCATCATTCTTTTGCTAGAGTGGCTTGAGTTAGATTAAAATCAGAATTCATTAGTAGCAGTGCCTCTGTGATACTCTAAAAACTGTTACTGCAGCATTGGTCAAGTTAGATCCAGATGCCTCATATGAAGAAGCTTATATTAAACAGGAAATGTTCAAAGAGCAGAAATTACAAGAAATACCTAGAATTTCTCAACAAGATATGTTTTTCAGTCAACACGTTAGGTAAAACACCTTTTATCACATATTTACTATGCCATATTAAGCTAAAACTGTCACATGTAAAGCACAAAGCTATTAAAATGTCAGTAATGTCAACAAGAAATAACTTAATTAAATCCATGTTTAAAGAGATAAAACTTTTTTGTACCTTAAATCTATCCTACAGAATATAACTGTAGCATTCACGGAATTGAGTGACAATGAAAACGAAAATGTAGGATTAAAAAAATTATATATCAATGCTAGTAGCACAAGTATCTACTGAGTGAATACTATATATCAGTAATATATTTAGTGGTACTCTGTCAGGGTCTTTAGAGTCCCTAATAGTCACAATAACTTAGGCAAGGTTGATCTATCTTCATTTTACTAATGAAGAAAATGATACTCAGGATTTAAGCAATCATACAACTACAATAGTAACTAGTGATTATCTGGCTTCCCAATCATTATGTTTCTTCTTTCACAAGATCTGTCTTCCAAAAGCTCCAGCTATTCTTGAGAACTCACAGAAAAAGCATCCTACATCCCTACCAAGTCATTTCTAATGCTGATGGATTGCAATATTGCCAGTTGCAGAACTGACCCCCGCATCTATGCTCTGAGGAAGTAAAAAATTATTTCAGGTGGAAATTTCAGTAAGATTCTTCTTTCGCTCTTTTTTTTTTTTTTTTTTTTTAATCTGTCAAACACCTTTTCTGATCATCTGAATTTTTCCAGACCTTCCCACATTTGGAATGCAAATGATATCACATTTACAGAAATGCTTAAATGGCTTATTATACTTTCTAATACCCTTAAAGACTAACCTAAACTTTGCTTGAAGTTCTCAGAGGAGTTCAGAGGTGAATTCATGCCCCACTCCTGCCATGTTGGATCACCTGCGTCCCATATCAGAAGCTGTTCTGCTCGGCATAGTTGCCCACCACTCTCAGTTAGTAGTCAATGTCAAAATGATGCAAGAAGTGCATTTAGCATGAATTAGAGTTAGAGGCTCCATTTGGTGGGGGTTGGGGGGGAATGATTTTCTCTACTCTGTGTTGTACTCTGTACTCGCATCTCTGAATTAGCTGGTTTATTCCTAGAACTTCAAAACTTCCCTCACTATGCCTTTAGATTCTGGTTCTTAACTCTTCTCCTTCCAGACTTTAACTCCGTTTAGAGGCTTATAGGCCATTCTTCCTCATTCACCACAATCTCAATAGACTTCATACCTCCTCCCAGTGCTAACGATCCCCTCTTCATTTTGAACTCACACACACACACACACACACTACATGTGCACATATAAATATATTCAAATGAATTCCCAGAATGATTACCAGCACACAAGTTCCATAATGAGACAAACTTTAAACTGAAATTTATATTATCATCAATACCCTACTACCTTTCTCAAACTGGACAGCTAACCACTCCTTATCTTTCAAAACCTTTATGAAGTCTTTCCTAATATCCCCAAAGCACAGTTGGTCAGTCCTGTGTCCTTTGACAATATCCACATTCTCCACATCACCTTTTATTTTAATGGCTTCCTTAAGTATAAATTTCATTTCATAGATTCTGAGCTCCTTGAGAGTACAGATCATTTCTTATTAAACTAACACAATGCTGACATCCCTAGCACAGTTCCTGGCTTAATAAAGTGAATGAATGAAGTAATTCATTATAGAAGTCACCCATAGGAAAACTGGTCTTGATATTACACTTTAAAACCTCAGGCTTTGGTCCTATAGTAGTTAAAAGAAAGTTTGCGATTTTGGTGATGACTCACTTGTCAGGACCTAATGGTGAGTTCTAGCTTAATGTAACTTTAATGAATTCAATTCCATTTAGAAAAACTTACTGAGTGACTACATAACAGGGAAAAGTAGTATAAGATTCAGAAACAAAAAATTAACATACGGGCTAAGATGATTTATGGTATAACAAAGATTAAAACAACATGCTATGGAAATACAAAGAAAGAAGTGAAAATTTTTGATTAAAGAAGACTTTGTAGAAGAGGCAGATCTTTAGTTATGTTTTTGAACCGGGGGAGAAGGGGATTCTAAGGGAGGAAAAATTAGAACAAAGCCAAAAGATCAATGAGCATGTGTAGCAGCCAAGATACAACAGAGACCAAAGGAGGGATAAGATGGTTTAGAAATCATCATAGAAATATGGGAAGGGAAAGTTGTGGGAAGCACTGATTAAATCATTTCTATTATTTATACAATGAGAAAGGTGAAAGGTTTTTGGAGGAGAATGACCCAGTATTTCAGCAAGGTAACATAGCACTATATAAAAATATATTAGAATTTACAGGAATTGAATGTACTTTTTAAGAGACATCAACCACCAGTAAGTATCCTGTTCTTTCACTCCAAGTCCTGAAGAACTCTTACCATCATCCTTCTAATCATTCGTATGTGTGTACAGACAATAAATGCGATGTTAGTGACAATTTCTTTGAGACATGTTCATCATTTACTCATTTCCCCAGAAAGGAGTCTCAGAGTGTCTCCTTTTCTTCAAGATCCATATAGAAAAGCTGGTTGTTTATTCATTATAACTGCTTTACCCAACTCTGAGAGACAGAGTTTAACAAAACATATAGTCAGGTCTTATTAACCATTTAACTCTAATTCATGTACTAAAAATAATCTATTCTAAATAAAATTATTGAGATTTTACCTCTTTATCTCCTTAAAAAGAGAGATAAGTACAAAGATTCTTCATAAAAGGTTCTCGTTCAGATTTTGGTACCTGCTGTCCTTTCTACATCTCCAAGAGGAGCTGGTACAAAGAGAATTATAAGAAAGACATGCAGGTATTCTAATAATTTACGTCAAAATTAATAAGGTGTGGACTAAGTCATTAGGAAGAAAAACACAGGGAAACTCTAGAGGTGTAGATTTAGAGCTAGATTGGTCAATATTAATATTCATTATGCATGTGAGTTGAAGTCTCAATAAAACTGCCAAAGGCAGAGTGAGATAAGTTCCAAGATTTGAGCCTGAATACATTTCTGTACCAGAGTGTCCAGCAGAGAATGAAGGAACTGCTGGACAACAAAAAGGAGCCATAAGAGAGGAGAGACAAACCTGGAGAGCAGTAAGATTTTTGCAAAGCGAGCAGTAAAGATCAACCGCATTAGAGAAGATTCTCCAATGTGAGCACTAAGAAGGGAAGCGCTTGCTCTAACCGGAGCTGGGATGCTGTGAGACTCATGGTCAGCTCACCGTCATGCCACAACAGCCATAAATGTTGCTCGTGCTCAACCATTACTAGTCTATTTTCCAAACTCATCCTTAACACTCAACTCCCAAATCATTAGCCATGTCCTTATTAGGACATTACTAGCATTGTGATTATTATCATGTTGAGTGTCCCAATGAAAATTAAATGCCAAGTTTGTATTATATTATTCTCTTTCTTAATGAATTCCTCTAAAATAGATGAGTGGAAAGAAGAATGGTGGCCCTTATAAATGGTCTATCTCAATGTGCAGTACTCTGATAGTGGTGGGGAAGAGGAGGATGTGAAAAAAAAATCTAGCTAGGCACCGAATATTTTTTATCAGTGTCTCTATTCACAAATCACCCATTTCTCCTTCCTCCTGTCCACTCCACCCTCCAATCTCCTGCTGCTCAAGTTTCCTGAGGTATCTTTGGAAATCATGAGACAAGTGAAAAAAAGAAAAAACTGTTGTATTAGTAGGAGTATAGAGCATACTTAGCCGTCTGATGAGATCGTTCAGTTTGGGATAGCAAGGTCACTGAGAAAGACTAGGTCTTGCTTGGGTTGGCACAAGCTGAGCAGGAAAGCAATATAAACTATGGGTGAGAGTAGTAGATCAGTGTTGTGCAGAGTCCCAGAGGACAGGCAGCCGGATGGCTCTGCCACGCCAGATGACCAGCCATGGACATAACTCTAAATAGGGATCTGTGTCTGTCAGCCTTCCCCAGAGATACTGAAATCAATGTTCCATGGACAAGCCCACTGAACTGTCATTATAGCAGATGGAAGCCAGAGTTCCTATGCTCCCCAGCCTTCAGTTAAAGTTATTCTATGGGTGAGTTAGACATAAAATTTTGGATTGTCCTTATCACCTGCCCAAGCCTATCTAATTTCCAGAGAGAGAAAAATCTCAAAAGTAAATTAAATTGGAAATATCTGATGAATTTAAATAGAATTTCTGTGGTCTCCTGTTCTATACTCATACATACCCCTCAAAATCTCCATCTCTTTCAGTACTCCCCAATGCCTGTTCATCATATTTCTTGCTGTGATTAGTTGTTTAATCTCAATACGTTTAGCCTAGAATGCAGTCAGGTTAGAATATGCCTTTCTGAATTTCAGTTCTAAGGAAAGAACATCTCTTTGATGGGAATGAACTGTGCCTGTGTGATGCAACTCTGATGAGAACCTGATACTATGGAATATAGACTCTTCTTCCTGTTACCAGACATGACCTTTCAGAACACAATGGGCTCAGCAGCTAGAGATCCCAGGAGACTCATTAAGACTCATTGAGGACTCCATTGCTATGCTGAATATTTTAGATTCTTTGTCATCGCTAAGATGTTGCTAAATAATTACCTTATCATTTGTTTTTGTTAATTTACAGTAATTAATATCAATATTTTCTAAGTTTTTGAAGTTTTAGTTTTGTCAATATACTTTGTAGAGTAAAAGAAGGAATGAGTACCCTTTTAGGGGACATGAGCAGATAAATAGCTTCTGATTGAGGAATAACTAGGAATTCCAAAAACAGATCCTCACATAGAAATGTTCCCTTGGCAAAATAATACACGGAATTTTACACACAGCTTTCTGATAGTTTGGCTTGACCCAAATAAATAATTTGGAGTTCCTAGAGGAGGGCTGAAAGAGTTTACATGAATCATTAAACCTCTCTTAACAATCCACTCGTCCAGACTGTTATGAAAGTATTCCAACATCTTCCCTTCATTCTTCCTCAGCCACACTTTCCCCTTCTCCAGTATTCTAAGTGGTTCAAACCACTAGCTTGTTAAAATGATTCAAATACACCTTGATAGAAATAAGAGGTGATATATTATGTTGACTCATAAGAAATAACCTGTTTATAGGTCAAAAGTTTGAATACTGGCAATTTCATATGATTCAACTGAATATGTTGTCTATATCTAGACACTCAGAGACTCCTTTCTGGAAGAGATTAGTACATGATGAACGTGTCTCAAAGAAAAGGTCACTAACAATGCATTTATTGTCAGTAACTGATACAGAGGATGAGAAGGATGAGCATAAGACTTGTCATTAAAAAAAAAGAAATTAGCACATGTGATTCTAAAGAAACTAAGAAGGTAACTATTTATACAGCTTTCTGATGGTCTGGCATGACTTAAATGATACCATTGTAATAACCTAGTTATGAATAACTGGAAAGGAGCAAATGGAAATCAAAATTTTATAGGTATGTCATTCATGCAGCTCTGTCAGGAAACTGCAGAGCCACCAGTCTATTCCCCGCAGATCACTGGGGGAAGGGACTGGACTATAGATGCATGCCACGTAAAATCTGGGTGAAATAGGGAAGGTACTTTCCTGTCAGTCACACCTGGGAACAGATCATTGGCCAGAGTAGGTGTGACCACTGCAAGCATAGAAGATTTAAGATATTTAAACTCCTAAACAATGGACTTCCCTCTCTCTTGCGTGTTGTGCTCTTGGCTCTCGTTGTAGGGGGTGCACTTCCCTGCATTTGCCCACATGGCCCACAGCCACATAGAACCCACATACAATGGACTAATGGACTGGAACTAGCCTGATGCTACACTGGATCCAGCTCCACCATGGAATGGAAACCTGGGACACTGGCCTTGCTTTTAGCTCTGCTGAATCCTCAGCTGCACATTTTTGGGATGGTTTAAGGGAAATGGGACTTTGCAAACTAAGGGATATAATTCCATGCAAATAAAGTTTTCTACTATATCTCATCCTCCTGCGGAGGCCTCTGAAAATGCTTATTCCAGCAGTACGCCAAGAACTGCACTCCCACTAGCAACAAAGAAAGGCATTTCTTCCATAACACAAGGAATAATTATATTCAATTAGTCATGTCTGCCACAATCATGGGAGGGAAAAACAGTAGCACAAGTGTCATTTATTTGTTATCTCTAATTAGAACTGTGAATGGTATACAAATCCTTTATATGGTCTTCTGTAAATGTTATTTATCTTATCATGGTCTGGATTAGAGCACCAGTAATTCCTTATGTTACTCTCCAATGAAGACCTATATGCTGTTGCTCTCTACCTATTTTTAAATTTTGTATTGAATTTATTGGGGTGACACTGGTTAATAAAATTATATAGGTTTCAGGTGTACATGTATAATACATCATCTGAATATTGTATTGTGTGTTCACCACCAATAGTCAAGTCAAGTCTCCTTCCATCACTATAGCCCCTTTACCCTCTTCTACCTCCCATTACCCCCTTTCCCTCTGGTAATCACCATACTGTTGTCTGTGTCTACAAATTTTTTGTTTGTTTGTTTGTTTAATCCCTTCAGTTTTTCCACCCAGCCCCTCAACTGCTCTACTTATTTTTGAAGGTGAATCCAAAAGCTTTAGAGATTCAGGCAAGTGGTAAGTTTGAAATATCAAAGTAAAATTTTGAGCATCTAACTTGGAATCACTTTTGCTTGTAATTGTATTCTTTTCTCATTATATAAAAAATATTTTCCATGTTCAAAAATTGAAGCAATGTAGGGAAAAGGAAGGAAAAGAGGGGGGTAGGGAGGTGGGGATGGGGAAAGGAAAGAAGGAAGGAAATGAGGAAGGGAGGGAAGAAGGATTTATTGGTAATTTCATGCTCAAAGATAATCACTTTTGAAATTCTGGTGATTTTTCTTTCAGACATCTGCCTTTACATATAAGCACATACACACACATAATCTTACACCAATATGATTTATTATACATGCAATTTTAGCATATGTAATTTCTCTACATTCTTTTTTTAGCTGTTTCTCTCCCTCCCTTCCCTCACATCCAGATAAATAATGTTGACAGACTGCTATGCATATTTAAAAATTTTGTTTAATATTTATTTTTCATTTTATGTACTTTATTTTTAGAACAATTTCAGATTTATGGAAATATTAAGAAGATAATACAGAGAATGCCCTATACCCCACACTCAATGTCCCCTATTAACATCTTAGTATAATATACTGTTACAATTAATGAACAAATATTCATATATTATCATTAACTAAAGTCCATACATTATTTATATTTTTAAAAAGTTTTTACCTAATAGTCTTTTCCTCTTCCAGAATCCCACTCAGAATACTGTATTTACATTTAGTTGTCATGTCTTCTAGGTTCCTCTGGACTGTGATAATTTCTCAGACTTTGTTTTTGATGACCTTAACAATTTTGAGGCGTACTGGTCAGGTGTTCTTTTAGGATTCTATACTAGTAGGGGTTTTTCAGAGAAAAAAAACAATAAGGTGTGTACATATAGAGAAATAGATTTGTTTTAAGGAATTGGCTTTTACAACTATGGAGACAGGCAATTCCAAAATCTACAGGGTGGGTAGCAGGCTGGAGACCCAGAGAGGAGCCAACACTACAGCTCAAGGCTGAAGAGCCAGTGTTGCAGATGAAGTCGGCTGGAGAATTACCTCTTACTTGTTCTCATCAGGACTTCAACTGATTGGATGAGGCCCACTTATATTATGGAAGGTAATCTATTTTTCTCCAAATCTGCTGATTTAAATGTAAATTTTAGTCAAAAACACTCTCACAGAAACATCAAGAATAGGCCCAGCCAAGTTGACACATGTACTTAACCATTACTGATGCCTTACAATTAGAATTTGTCTGATATTTTTCTCATGGTAAGACTGGGATTGAGTTTGAGAGAAACTCCACAGAGATAAAGTGCCATTTTCATCCAATAATAGCAAACATGCATTCTATCAACATAATTTAGGATTGTTGGTGCTGGCCTTGATCACCTGACTGAGGTAGTGTTTATCAGGTTTTTCCACTGTAACATTACTCTTTTTTCCCCCTTCCCACACTGTACACTTTGAAAAGAATTCATTATGCCAGCCCACAAAAAAAGGGAGTTGTAGTCCCCTTCCATGAAGACAAAATACCTACATAAATTATTTGAAATTCTTCTGCATGGGAGATTTGTCTCTTGATCCCCATTTATTAATTTATTCAATCATTAATATTTATCATTTTGGGATATATTTACTTTGCACTTTGGATAATCCAATACTACTTTATTTATTTTGTTTTTTCTATTGTTCCAGCTTTGGCCATTAGGAGTTCATTGAATTGACTCCCTTGTGCCTATCACATAACACCATTAATATTTTGTGTTTTTGTCTTTGAGCATTTCCTTATTTTCTGGTACTATAAGATGCTACAGGTTCATCATTTCAAATATATTTCCTACTGTGGTCCTAGAATCAGACATTTTTCCTTTTACTGGAAAATGGTATTAGAAACCAAGATCTGGGCACTAGGCATATTCATTGCTATTGGGTAGTGTTTCTTATAAGAGGTCTTTGCATTAACTTGCAAGTACATACATATCTATAAATATTTCAATATATAACCATCTATAGCTACATTAAATTAGACATGAGTTCATACAGATACATCCAATTCTAATCCATTGGCACATTGGTAATTACAGCTTCGTCCTCTAACTCATCTGTCAACTCCCACTCCAACAGTAGGAAGCTGGCTTGTAACATCTGCCCTACATTTACTTAATTGTTCCATTCCAGTATTCACACTCAGCAGTATCTGAATTGTTAATCCATTCCCCCATGAGAAACAACTTTATCAGAGTATAATGTATAGTGATTAAGTACAATCTCTTTTGCCTTTAGTCATACACAATCCACTTATTTCCAAACATACTTAGGTCAGCACCTTTTTTAGTGAGGTTGTTTTATACACTAGTAATCTTCTTAGATTCTTTTGACTTATTCCACATTCTATTTTGGGGTCTCCCAGCCTCCTAAATTTTTTAAGTTTGCATGGTATGGGGTGTGTGTGTAATTTTTTAAAAATCCTCACCCAAGAATATTTTTCCATTTATCTTCAATTAGAGTGTGAGAAAGGGAGAAAAAAGAGAGGGAGGAATGGAGGGATTGAGGGATTGAGGGAGGGAGGGAGGGGGGAGAGGGGGGGGAGAGAGAGAGAGAGAGAGAGAGAGAGAGAGAGATATCCATTGGTTGCCTCCCACACCACCCCATCCAGGGCTGGGGACTGAGCCACAACCAAGGTATGCACCCTTGACCAGAATCAAACCTGCGACTCTTTGGTCCTCAGGTCAACCCTCTAACTACTGAGCCAAACCAGACAGGGCTGGTATGGCATATTTTATTAAAGCTAATAAAAACACATTCTGCATGATACAAAGTAAAGTTAGTAGCTCAAACAGGACAAAAAATATTTAAAAACACTACAATAAGAAATAAAGTCTCAACTAAAGGAAAAACACTGCATTTAATAAAAATTAAAATGTTCCTACTTTATCATTAAATTGGAAAATTGTTCTCACTTTATCTTCATGTAAAATAATATGAGGTCTATCCAAGTGTCCATAATTTGATCTTTTATATTAACTTTAATATAACAAAATTAGAGAGTAACTTATTCCATAGATTGTTGTAAAAATTCAAGATATGCCTAGAAAATTCTATTTCAGTATATTAATAAAGCTATCAAATATATTTTATATTGGTGTTAAAAGAACAAATAAACAGTCCGGCCAGTGTGACTCAGTGGTCGAGCACTGACCCATGCACCAAGAGGTTGCCAGTTCAATGCCCAGTCAGGGCATATGCCCAGATTGTGGGCCTGATCCCCAGTGGGGGGCATACAGGAAGCAGCCAATCAATGTTCTCTCTCATCAATGTTTCTCTCTCTCTTTCTCTCTCACTCTCTTTCTCTCTAAAATCAATAAAGAAAAAAAAAACAAAAAACAAATAAACCATCTTAAGACTTCTCATTTCTCATTTTTGATAGCCTGAGTATCTGAATGAAAAAACGTAAGTATACTAACTTGGAACAAGTTGAGTCTATAAAAATCATTAGCCATGATGTTACACAAAAATTGTTAAAATGAAAATGTTTGCTAACTGGGTGGCAAATATACCTATGAAAAGTTATATGCTCAATTACCTAAAATATAAATTATGACCCATAACTGCTATTTACTTGGCCAGTTTCAAAGGGTCAGGAACTAGACAGTGGAAGCAACCTATTATCATGGTTTTGGACAATAAGTAGACTAACATAATAGAATACGGAGCTCATAAACATAGTTACAGATATATGGACACTGTCTTCTAACAACAACGTCACTGCAATTTAGTGGGGGGAAAACCTTCATCAGTTGAAAATCCATGGGGGGAAAAACTGACCCTTAATCCTTAACTTACAACATAAACAAAGATAAATTCCAAGTGGAATTAGAAATGCTTAATAGGAAAGTTTTATACACACACACACACACACACACACATATGTATATATTTTAATCCTCACCCAAGGACATTTTTGCATTTATCTTCATATAGAGCAGGAGGGAGAGAGGCGGGAGAGAGAGAGAGAGAGAGAGAGAGAGAGAGAGAAATATCGACCTGAGAGAGACAAATCACAGGCTGCCACCCACACGACCCCAAGCCAGGGACAAACTGCAACCAAGGTACATGACCTTAGGGGGAACCGAACCCGGGACTCTCTGGTCCATGGGCCGATGCTCTAACCACTGAGCCAAACCAGCCAGGGCAGTAAATGTTATTAATATTTCAGCTTAATAGAAAGTCTAAACAGAAAATATAAAATAAAAAAACCTTCTATAATAATATATAAAATAATATTGTATAATCTTAGAACGTGCGACATTTAAAAAATAGGATACGAAAAGCATTTATCAAGAAGAAAATGATCAATTTAATCAAATATCATTAAATTGAGAATGTTTTATTAAAAGACAAAAATATTGAAAGGCAAAACACAGACTAGAAAAAGATATTTGCCATATATATATATATATATATATATGACAAAGGATTCCTACTTAAAATATGTAAAGATCTTCTACAAATCAGTAATAGAGAAATAGGCAAAAAATCTGAAGAGGTACAATACAAAGAAGTTTATCCACAATAACACCTATGAAAATGGCTAAAATCAAAATGATTAGCAATGGCAAGAGTCTTCAAGAATGCTAAACAGGAAGAGGAAAAATGGCGGCGGAGTGAATGGAGCTACACACCGTCTCCCAGAACCAAACTGGAATTACAACTATAACACAGACAAATCGATGGGAAAAACCAACAGAAAAGCAGCTTGCGAGGACCATACAACGAGGGACACTGACTCCATCCCGGTAGGCTTGCTAAGGCGCGAGACGGGGCTGGGAGCCCACCGTCGGCAGCTCGGCAGCGGCCTTAGCTGGGAGCGGCGCCCTCGGGTCACACTCCCAGGCGGCCCCACAGCGCAGCCGGGACAGAGGCTGAAACAGCCACAGCCACTCACCTTGGGCTCCGGCAGAGGGAGGGCGGACTGGACTGGAACTGTGTCGGGACACTCGGGGTTTGGAGGGCGCTCAGAGCTTTGGCTGAGTGCAGCCACTCAGGACGGTGGCCACATTGCTCCTTCCCAGGGCTCTGGGGAGAGGCAGCAGCCCCTCCCTCAGAGATCCAACCCCACCCTGTGGGCCATTGAAGTGCTAATTAAGGCTCACTAACAACCAGCATCTGCCCCACCCTCCTGAAAGCCCCTTGGCTGAGCACCAGAGGGAGTTTTTCAATCAACTGACAACCCAAAACTCATCAAGTAACCTAGACTGCTAGCCTCCAGGCAAAAAGCTAGAGGATAACAGTACCTTTCCTGGGCTGGCAACTTTAACCGGGAAAGTAAGACTTGACAGTGGTGTTCAACGAGGGTCCTTCCTCGCTCATCTAAACACAGGAGAGGGAGCCACAAACAGCAGAACACCAACACCCACAGGGAGAACTTGACAGGCTCCAAAGCCCACAGTGATAGCCAAAATGGTGAAACACAGAAACAGAAGCCAAATGAAAGAGCAAGAGAACTCCACCGAAGATGAGATCAATGTGGAGCAATTAGGCATGTTAACAGAGCTAGAATTCAGAGCCATGATCTTAAGGAAGCTGAACAGCAAGAGTAAGGACATAGAGACACTGAAAATAAGCCAATTGGAAATTAAAAACCAACAAGAAGAGATAAAAAATGACATATCAGAAATGAAAAACACATTGGAATGTTTAAAAAGCAGAGTAGAGGAAGCTGAGGACCGGATCAGTGAATTAGAAGACAGGGTAGAAAAAATCAACCAATCAGAAAAACAAAAGGAAAAAACTATTAAAAAACAGGAAGACAGCTTAAGAGAACTATGGGACAACTGGAAACATAATAATATTCACATCATAGGAGTCCCCGAAGAAGAGGAAAATGAGCGAGGGATAGAGAATATATTCAAAAAAATAGTGACAGAAAACTTCCCTAATTTGGTGAAGGAAGAAGGCATTCAAGTTCAAGAAGCACAGAGAGTCCCAAGTAAGAAGAACCCAAACAGGCCCACACCAAGACACATAGTAATTAAAATGCCACAAATTAAAGACAAAGAGAGAATCCTAAAAGCAGCAAGAGATAAGCAACAGGTTACCTACAAAGGAAACCCATAAAGCTCTCAGCTGACTTCTCACAAGAAACACTACAGGCCAGAAGAGAATGGCATGAAGTAATCAAAGTCATGAAAAACAAGAATCTGAATCCAAGACTACTCTACCCAGCAAGGCTATCATTCAAAATAGAAGATCAAATAAAGAGATTCCCAGACAAAAAAAGGCTAAGGGAATACATTAGCACCAAACCAGCACTGCAAGAAATGTTAAAAGGACTGTTGTAATTAGCAGTAGAAATGGGAAGAAAAATAGAACCACACTAAACAAAAATGGCAATAAATGAGTACATATCAATAATCACCTTAAACGTAAATGGATTGAATGCTCCCATAAAAAGACACAGAGTAGCTGATTGGATAAGAAAGCATGACTCATCTATATGTTGTTTACAAGAGACCCACATCTCAACAAAAGACTCACATAGGTTGAAAGTGAAGGGATGGAAAAAAATTTTCCAAGCAAACGGAAAACAAAAAAAAGCTGGGGTAGCAATTCTCGTATCTGATAAAATAGATTTCAAAATGAAGACCATAACTAGAGACAAAGAAGGCCACTATATAATATTGAAAGGATCTATCCAACAGGAAGATATAACCTTGATAAACATATATGCATCCAATATAGGAGCACCAAAATATATTTAAAATCTTCTGGAGGACTTCCAAGGAGAATCTGACAACAATACAATCATAGCAGGGGACTTCAACACCCCATTGACAGCACTGGATAGATCCTCTAGGCAAAAAATTAGCAAGGAAACAGAGGCTCTAAATGAAGCACTAGACCAAATGGATTTAATAGGTATCTACAGAGAATTACACTCCAAAACTACAGAATACACATTCTTCTCAAGTGCACATGAGACATTCTCAAAGATAGACCACATGATAGGACACAAACTAAATCTCTACAAGTTCAAGAAGATTGAAATCATATCAAGCATCTTCTCAGATCACAATGGCATGAAACTAGAAATCAATTGCAACAAGAACATGCAAAGACATTTCAACATAGAGACCAAAAAAACAATTCAAAGAATCAATGAAACAAAGAGCTGGTTTTTCGAAAAGATAAACAAGATTGATGGACCCTTAGCTAGACTCACCAAGAAACAAAGAGAGAGAACCCAAATACACAAAATCAGAAATGAAAGAGGAGAAGTAACAACCAACACCACGGAAATACAAAAGATCGTTAACAACTACTATGAACAACTATATGGCAACAAATTCGACAATCTAAGCGAAATGGACAAATTTCTAGAAACACACAGTCTCCCAAAACTACTCCCAGAAGAGATAGAAACTTGAACACACCAATAACAACTAAGGAAATTGAAGAGGTAATCAAGACTCTCCCAGCAAACAAAAGCCCAGGCCCAGATGGCTTCACGGGGGAGTTTTACCGAACATTCAAAAAGAACTAACACCCATTCTCTGCAAACTCTTTCAAAAAATTCAAGAAGAAGGAAGACTTCCAAACACGTTCTATGAAGCCAGCATAATTCTAATTCCAAAACCAGAAAAAGACACTACGAAGAAAGAAAACTACAGGCCAATATCCCTGATGAACATAGACGCCAAAATCCTGAACAAAATATTAGCAAATCGGATCCAGAAATACATCAAAAAAATTATTCACCATGACCAAGTGGGATTCATTCCAGGGATGCAAGGCTGGTACAATATTCTCAAATCAATAAACGTGATACACCACATAAACAAAATGAAGAATAACAACCACATGATCATATCAATAGATGCTGAAAAAGCATTCGACAAAATCCAGCATCCATTTCTGATAAAAACGCTCAGCAATGTAGGAATAGAGGGATCATATCTCGACATAATAAAGGCCATATATGAAAGACCTACAGCCAACATCATACTCAATGAACAGAAACTAAAAACATTTCCATTAAGAACAGGAACAAGACAGGGATGTCCACTTTCACCACTCTTATTTAACATTGTACTGGAAGTCTTAGCCACAGCAATCAGACATGAAGAAAAAATAAAAGGGATCCAAATTGGAAAGGAGGAAGTGAAACTGTCATTATTTGCAGATGACATGATATTGTACATAGAAAACCCTAAAGACTCCATCAAAAATCTACTAGACTTAATAAATGAATTTGGCAAAGTAGCAGGATACAAAATTAACATCAAGAAATCGACGGCATTGTTATACACCAATGATGAACTCACAGAAAGAGAAACTGAAAAAACAATCCCATTTACCATCGCGCCAAAAAAATTACGATACCT
Source organism: Molossus molossus (assembly GCF_014108415.1). Taxonomy (NCBI): domain Eukaryota; kingdom Metazoa; phylum Chordata; class Mammalia; order Chiroptera; family Molossidae; genus Molossus; species Molossus molossus. The sequence continues at coordinate 40,886,007 of NW_023425350.1, forward strand.
AGGAATAAACTTAACCAATGAAGTAAAGGACCTATTTACAGAAAACTACAGGTCATTGAAAAAAGAAATAGAGGAAGATATAAAAAAGTGGAAGCACATACCCTGTTCATGGATTGGAAGAATTAACATAATTAAAATGTCCATACTACCCAAAGCAATCTATAGATTCAATGCAATCCCCATCAAAATACCAACGACATATTTCATAGAACTAGAACAAATACTTCAAAAGTTCATATGGAACCAAAAAAGACCCCGAATAGCCACAGCAATCTTGAAAAAGAAGAACAAAGTAGGTGGGATCACAATACCAGATATCAGGTTATACTACAAAGCGACTGTAACCAAAACAGCCTGGTACTGGCACAAGAACAGGCATATAGACCAGTGGAACAGAACTGAAAACCCAGAAATGGACCCAAGGCAATACGCTCAATTAATATTTGACAAAGGTGGCAGGAGCATACAGTGGAGTAAAGACAGCCTCTTTAATAAATGGTGTTGGGAAAATTGGACAGCTACATGCAAAAAAATGAAACTAGACCATCAACTTACACCATACACAAAAATAAACTCAAAATGGATAAAAGACTTAAATGTGACCCGTGAATCCATAAAAATTCTAGAAGAAAATGTAGGCAACAAAATTTCGGACATCATACGGAGCAGAATTTTCACTGATACATCACCTAAGGCAACAGAAATAAAGGAGAAAATGAACACATGGGACTACATCAAACTAAAAAGCTTCTGCACAGCAAAAGAAACAATCATCAAAATGGAAAGGCAACCCACTGTATGGGAGAACATCATTGCCAATGATGTATCAGATAAGGGGTTAATTTCCAATATATATAGAGTGCTCCTACAACTCCACAAAGGAAGACAAAGAACCCAATTAAAAAATGGGCAGAGGAGCTGAATAGACACCTCTCCAAACAGGACATACAAATGGCCAAGAGACATATGAAGAAATGCTCAACATCACTAATCATCAGAGAGATGCAAATTAAAACAACAATGAGGTATCACCTCACACCTGTCAGAATGGCTGCCATCAACAAATCATCAAACAACAAGTGTTGGCGAGGGTGTGGAGAAAAGGGGACTCTAATACACTGCTGGTGGGAATGCAGACTGGTGCAGGCGCTATAGAAAACAATATGGTGCTACCTCAAAAAATTAAAAATTGAACTCCCATTTGACCCAGTGATCCCACTGCTGGGAATATACCCTAAGAAGCCTGAAACACCAATCAGGAAGAATATATGTACCCTCATGTTCACAGCAGCACTATTTACAATAGCTAAGATCTGGAAACAGCCCAAGTGTCCACCAGTAGACGAATGGATAAAAAAGCGCTGGTACATATACACAATGGAGTACTATGCAGCGGTAAGAAAGAAAGATCTCTTATCCTTTGAGACGACATGGAGGGACCTGGAAAGTATTATCCTAAGTGAAAGAAGCCAAGCAGAAAAAGATAAATACCACATGATCTCACTTATATACGGAATATAATGAACATAACAGTCTGAGGAATACAGTAGACCCAGACACATGGAAGTAAGGCACAGACTGACATCCCTCAGAAGAGGGGATGGGGGGGTGGGGGGGTGGGAAGAGATAAACCACAGAACTTATATGCATGTATGCATGACCAATGGACATGAACAATTAAGCCGGGGACGGGGTGGGGGTGGGGTGGGGTGGGGGGTGCCAATGGGGTAAAAAGTTAAAATATCTGTAACAAAAAAATAAATAAAAATTCATAAAAAAAAAAAAAAAAGAATGCTAAACATTTCCAACTGTGAAATACTGCTGATGGTTACATGACTATGTTCAATTTATAAAAATCCTTTGAGCTGTGCATTTAAGATTTGTATATTTTGGCTTATATACATTGTAAGTTATAATTAATTATAAATGCTTATAACAGCACTGGACAGTGGTTAGAGTATTGCCCCATGCACCAAAGGGTTGTGGATTTGATTCCTGGTCAAGGGCACATACCTGGGTTGCAGGTTTGATCCACAGCATCAGTGGGAGGTTTGTATGGGAGGCAAGCAATCGATGCATTTCTCTTACATTGCTGTTTCTTTCTCTCTCACTCTCCCCCTCTCTCCCTCTCTTCCACTCTAAAAGTCAATGGAAGAAAATATCTTTGGGTGAGGATTAACAAAAATAAAATGAAATAAAATAAAGGCTTATAACAATTATTTATCAATTCTAAAATGACTGTTTTAATAATATTAATACTTCCACCCAAAAGCATCATATATTTCTATTTATTTCAAAGTTACTTCATAATTAAGACTTTTCCTACCCACAAAAGTCCTACATATTACTCATGACATTAACTTAACATAGGATGCTTGGCAGAATGGAAGACTGTCACCCCACTACAAGATGTGTTAAGAAGATTTGGCATGCGACTTTAATTCATTAAACTGGTCTTCTCCTTACTTATTCAAGCCTATTCAAATAGTATTATAAATAATATGTAAATTCCTTACTTGAAATAATGGACATTTTTAAGATGGCCTAAAAACTGATCAAGTCCTTAATTCAGAAAACTTCAATGCAACTCAGATATAATTATATGAATTTCAAAACAGATTTAAAGCAATTAGATTGCTCATAAACTTGATAAACAGCATTATAAATTTCCAAAAATGACTGTGGAGAGCTAATTCATTTTATACAGTGCAGAACTTCAAAAATATTTTAAAAATCACTTATGTAAACTTCATCATGTTAAATCAGATGTACACAAATGACAGAGAGTGTTGTGTCCAGCCTTCATGACGAGAAGGAAGAGAGTTAAGAAAGATGAAGCTGACCTTACTGTTTTGTAATAGAATTGTAAAGAGTGATAATATGTATATCTTAAATAAGTGGTGTACACACACACACACACACACAGCATTTAAATAAGACCTTTAGTTCCTAAAATATTTACATTAATATAAAAATTATTAGAATGCTATAAACAGACAAATATGGAAATCATCCATGGAATATTTTTTTTTTCAGGAATAAACCTATAAGTTTATAAAATGGATCAATAGAAAAATGCCATATATTCCAAAGCAAAGAGCTTCATACTGAAATTTTTTAAAATCTGTATGTTCTGTGAAGCACTATAACTGAGACCAGTTTAAGACATAGTTAATATACAGCAAGCTCCCCAAAGGCTAAGACTATGGGCCATTCATCCCCAGTGCACACTGTTGCATAAGACACACACTGGAAACCCAACTAATGTGGACTGAATGAGAAAGGTGAGATAATAAGAAAGCAACCTACAAAGCTATCTGGAGACGGGAAACCGTCTTCCACTGGGTAAGTTACTGCTTCCATTATCAGTCTGGTGTACTTCTACTACTTAGGCTGCTTTTATAAACTGAAAATAAGCCAGAACGTCAAGTCTGGCACACTAATCACTCAGTTCAGAGTAAGTTTTTAAACATTTGTGGAAAATGGATCTTTCCTTTACATAACAACATAGAGCAGAATGTATACCCTTCCTCACTAAAAAATAGGTGCCTGTTAAGAGATGACATGTGATTTGACCAGGTTTTGAAAAACGAAAGAATAATATCAGAGTTCGAGGCCTAAGTTACCCTTTAACATTTAAGACATTGAGCCCCTTTGCTTTATAGTTTATAAGATGCTCAAGTAAGAACCTTACTGTGTGGAATAAAATAGAAGAAAATATCCAGCAGAAGCTAGTTCTTATAAAAATGCCTCCAATACCATTAAGTGATTTACTGTACTAATCCCATAAACTGATTTGGGATTAGCTTTTTGGAAGGTGAACAGGGCAGATTCATATCCTAGTTGAAAGCTTCAAGCTAGGAATCAATTTGGACATACTCTGTTCTTCCGTTCCTTTCGGATGCCAAGAGCAGCTTGCACTTGGCTCAGTGAAAGTCTAGAAGAGTTGCATTGAGTCCATGTCTCCTCCACTTGCCCTTACCTTCAAATAGAAGCCACCCTCCAGGAGCCCCAGAGAGCTCTGGAGATGAATTTAGGCCATGAGAGTGACATAAACTTTGGAGACACCATCTGCCAGGATAATAAAAGCATGTGTTTCTTTTAAGGATAAGTTCTTTGATATAGACTATTATTCTAGGAACTACCAACTCCTTTGAAAAAAATATGAATCTTCCAAATTTTTCATAGTACTATAAAATGGTAAATCCATGCATCTCATGTGTGGAAAAAGCAAAGAGAAAGAAAAGAGTCTCTGCAATACTGAAGTATGAAGGTTGCATGATTCTGTACATATATGTTCAAAAATACCAACTGTACATTTTGGTCTTCTCTATAGGATGGCAAAAATATCACTTGAATATCAAATTTAACAACCTTAGCAGTTAACTTTCAGGTACCATGTCAGAACAATGCAGATATAGGATATAGAAGAAGTATTGTTAGTTATGTTGAGAACATAGGAACCAAGAGACTAGGATAACTTGTTGTCTATACAAAATGGAAAATAAGATCCAATATTTTATCTCCCATTTACATGAACCTAAAAATCATCTTAACAGCAATGTCAATAAAACATCGGTTCATATGCAAGAAAATAACTTGAAAAACTGGACTTTTTCATGTCCCACTTTCCTTCTATCTAACCCTCATGACTGCTCCATAAGAATAATTAAAAACAGCCCTATCTTACTGATTAATAGTACACATTTGTGCATAAAAGGTTCATTTTTTTCATGCTGTATGGGAAAGAACCTTGATATGAAAACAATATTCTCAGGAATAAACGTCACAAATAGCAGAACTCTTCTCAATATAAAGTACAGTGAAATGAATTCAGGACTGGGATAGTATCATCTACTTACAGTTCAGAACACAGCTGAAGGTATGTTTCTTCCATTTACACGGTATAGTCCATTCAATATTTGAGGAAAGAAGATCTTTTGCAAAGATTTTGGGGTAACCTTATTCACAGATAAGAAATCATTCCTCCATTTCATTTCAAAAGGACCATTCCCATCATAATGAAAGTGCATTCATTTCTACATTCATGTTACCTGATAGGCTGGCAATGTCTTCTCCTCTTATGTATTATTGCAATAAGAACACTGACAATATAAAACTATTTTGGAGATTATAACAATCCTATAGGGGAGACTATCATATCAAATTTCAACACTCTCCCATTATATTTTCTAATGCATTTGACCCTTTAGCTATCAGTTCTTCATTGTTCATTTTTCAAACGCTACTAATAAAAAGGCCAAGGCATATTGACCACTTGAAAAAAATAGTTTTAATCTATTCTTTGCTCTCTATATTCAATATTTAGATATTCTGAATTACAGTATGAAAGAAAACCAATTAGTATATATTTATTTAGGCTATTGTCTCAATAACCTCAGGAATTACATAAAACACCAACTGTACACTTTAGCATGCATGCTTTATGTATTTTTGTCATGCAAATAATTTTAACAGAGAATTTAATGGTAAACCAAAGGAGTTAGAAGTAGAGATGGGCAGGTGGTCAAAGACAGAAACATGGAAAGAAAATCTGCAACTTTGACCTCAGAAACACACAAACACTAAGCTAGGCAGCCTCAGTGTGGGATTATTTTTATGACAGTAATGAATTAATAGACCAAATACTAGAGTACATCTCGATATCTTTCATTAAATTTAACTTCATTTTGGAGCCCCTTCTCCTATTAAAACTTAACTATTTAATATTTACAAAGTTTAATATTTACTTGGGTTAAAATATTGAACCCAATATATTTTCTGTAATTATAATATGTGGTAATTGATCCTATTACTTTATTATAAAATACTTTTACATTTTAAACAGTAATAAAAAAATAATAGAAATGTTGACTTAGGAGTATTTTATTTATTTCAATTCTGTGAATATTTAAAATCTACCCATAGTCAGTATGGAAATTATTCACTTACCATAGTATTTGATTGCCTACAAAAGGCATCAGAAAACTATGTTTCATGGGCTAAATTCAGCCTGTGGCTTGTTTTGTATAGCCTGTGTTTTAAGAATGGTTTTTACATTCTTAAAGGGGAAGAAGGTGGTGGAAGATGAGAAAGATGAGCAGCAGGAAGAGGAAAAAGGAGGCAGAGACTATGTGTGGCCCACAAAACCTAAATAATTTACAGAATAAAGTTCTTTATAGAAAATGTTTTCTGACCCAAACCTAGATGATTATTTCCACCCAGTAACCTAGAAGAAAAACAAGTCCTTGTGCTAATAACTATGAATGTTATATATTCAATTAATGTTATATGTTTAATAATACATCTGTAATCTATGTTCTCAAGACTTGACCGTACTATTGTCTCCACTCTTGCTCTCTTGTATAAATCTGTCAAGTTGTGAGCTTATAAATTATTAGTCCTGGAGCTCCCTAAGTCTCCACTCTTCACCAGGTCTGGTCAGAAAGGTACTAGAGAATGTGGCAACTGTAGGATATGCTTGGTCTCATTCACTTTCTGCCTACCTGCTCCAATGTACCTTATTGAATATCTGGTTTTAATGACTTAATAACCATGAAGCTGAAAGCCACTTGCTGCTGAGAGCATCAGCAATCAGCCCTAGCCCTTCCAAACACCTTGTTTAGCGGTATGTTGGCCTCTAAACCTGTCATTAGAACACTTCCATTCTTTGTAACCCTATTTAAAACCAGATAAATTCACTTTCAGCTGCAAATTAGTGATGTAGAAGTGTCATCCATAAATCTATCCCTATGGATTAGTGAGGGACTGTTCCAGTATTTAGTTCTCTCACTGAACAGTGGCCATTTAAATTCAAGGGAACCTAAGATATGACTTATGCTTCTTAAATTGCTGGCTTCTTTTTCTTTTGCTACAGCATATCTTAAAGTAATTGTATCTTTCGTTCTGGGGTCCACGATTTAGATCCAATTCATGTCAACATTGACTATGTTAACAGAGTCGGTCCAGATTCAAGATAACACAGAGATGTTTGGAGCTCAAAGTCCACTCACATCATCAGTGGTGATTTGCACTGAAGCCTGTTGTAGAGGCATGAAACCAAAGTTATCCTAGCAGCTAGAATAATAGGATGCTGGCCACCAAATAAAAGTTTAAACATGTCAACATGGAAAAATTTACAGATCTGTGGATGCTGCTGATTACTGAGACTTGTAGGTTCCGCCATTGATTTACCTGGAGTATCAAAAATACCATGATTTAAGACATTTAAATATCCATCCTACATTTACTCTAGCAAAGATGTCTTTTGTAAAACTTCTTCAGTTGATCTTTATTCATCCATGAATTAGACATAATGTTAAAAATCATGAAGATATTTGGTTGGAAACACATATTCCTAATCCCTTTAAGCATAATATTTTACACATACTATTTTAACAAATCTTCTCACATTGAATTTCTGACAAGTGACCTATTCAAGAAGTTATGTATCTTCTACATGCAAGGCACTCCTGTAGACATGCAGAAATTTAAAAAGTGAATAAGACATTCCATGGTTGTTAATAGATTTACAATAGGCAAAATTATGTATGTACACAACTATACACAATAGAGACTATAAAATTAGTAACTTAAAGATTATACAAAATGTTATGTTCTCAAAATAAATCAGATTCTACATAGGTAAAGAACAGAAAACCCTTCAAAGAGTTGTGATATCTGTGCTAAGGCCAAAAAGACCAGTAATATTTAATAATAAAATGGAGCAGGAACAACTCTTAGACCAAGAGAATAGCAAGAGAAAAAAAAAAGAAGAAAGCTGAATAAACAAAGAGCATATTTGGGAAGGTATACTTGACTACAACATAAGAAATTTTATATAAGAAAAAAAAAGATCAAATTTGAATGTCCTACTAAGGAGTTTAGAAATAATCCAGAGGCCAATAGAAAATACCAAAAGTTTTCTCTTAAGGTAAAGATATTATTCATTCAAAATATTTATTGGGTTCTTTCTCTAAATCAAGACAGGCATAGCCCATAAACTTAAGGATCTTGTAGTGTAATGGAGGAACAGAAAAAACAAGTACAATATGAGGTAATATAATTTATTACAGAGGTTGGCAGAAATTGTTTTTAGTATAATTAATCTGAGAACAACTAAAGAATTACTGAGAGAGAGAGAGAGAGAGAGAGAGAGAAAAGGCTGAGGGGATGCAGCAATGAGGAGCAGTGGGGTGCCCCAGAAAAGCATCTGCAGTTTGGATTTCAGTAACTAGATTTGAATTCCAGCATAAACATTTACTATCCATGTAACCTGAACTACTTGCTTGACCTTTCTTAGGTTGAGTTTCCACAAAACTATAAGAATTAATATTGTCTACCTCCTAGAGACTTCTTAACATTAATTGAGATAATGCATGAAAAGCACTCGGCATCATCAAGTAGGCAATCAATAGTGGTAGAAATCATTGTAATATCCAAGGTAGAAGAAAATGAGAGCTTCAGTAGAGTGTTGACAATGGGAACATAAAGGAAAAAGTGGAAGAAAGATACATTCAGAAGCATACTCTATAACAGTGGATCTCAAACGATTTTGTGCCTGTTTTAAACAGCACATGTTGCCTTGTCTCATTCAAAGATGTTCTGATTCAGGGAGGGAAGACTGAGACAATCCAAGTGATCCTTGGTTTACAGATTTTGAGAAACAGTATCCTATCAGATTTGGTTGCTGGCTGGATATAGGGGGAAAATAAAGAGGAGGATTCAACGATTCTCAGAGCAGATGTTATTAACTCAAAGATGGTGAATCCTTAACATGCTAATGAATGGAATCCACAGAGTTGAAGAACCCCTCTTGAATATAGCTTTGCATGAATGTTTGCTGAGAAGAATATCCATAGCCTTCATCAGACACTGAAAGGGATTTTTATTACAATAAGTTTAACTTCATGATTTAAATAGTGAGGGTGTGACAGGGATAATAATTAGCAATTGAAATGAAAACGTTCTAACAACTTATTTAGTCTGAGATACTGCTGGCAATTGATTATGTGACCAGAAATTAGGTATATTGTTTGTTCCAGAAGGTAAATTTAGGAGGCACCCGTGAAAGGAGGAGGAAGAGGAAGAACACCACAGGAATGGGAAATAAATCTTCCAAAGGAAAAATGTGGGGAGAATATGAAAGCTGGCCAAACCTACAAGTGTTGGATAATGGCTTCATAGATTAGATAAAAATGAGTGTCCAGTGGAGGAGACCAAGAAGAAGAGACCTGAGTTCAGCCAGGGAAGCCATGAGAAGTGAAAGTTTCAAAAAAAAAGGGGGGGGGGGTCGACAGTGTTAAATAGCACAGAGATCAGATATTGAGAGCCAAGAAAAAGGTGTTCAAATTGCTCCTTCGGTCATTAGCAACATCAGAAGCACAATTTCCAGAGAAGAGTTTGGGGTTAAGATATAAAGGGTTAATGAAGAACTGAGTGAGTATTAATTAAAATACTTGTTTTAAGTTAATAATTTACATTTTTTCTGAAGAGAACATGATTTCAATCAAAGACCTCTTTGAATTTTCACTAAAATTCTATTTAAATAGATTACACTTGTAGTGAAAACAAAACAAAACACCACCACAATTTAGGGGAAGGTAAGACTACTGAGATGCAGCCTTAGGCTTAATACCCAGAAATTTCCATTTCAAAATGAGGAGTGTCCTCAGTAGCCACGGAGACTGATTCAAAAGCCAATTACTTCTGTGTGCTCTATCCCCCACTTAGTCTGATTTGTGGTGAAGGCTACACACACAGGGAAAATGTCAAATAAAACATTCACTGTCTCCATAAAATACCCTCGCATTACAAGAGGATAATCCTGCTTCTTTGAACTAGCTAAAAACTGACCTTCCCTCACTCCAAACCTCCTGTAAGAGTCCCAGGACAGGTTGTTCTGACATTCTTTTAACATCATCTCATCATCACAGCCAAAACTAATCACAAGAATATTACCCGTTGACAGGTGCATTTATTCTGTCAATTAAATCAGATGGTTAAATCGAAATGTGCCCCAAATCTCTCTTGTTTGCATTATCCATATTGGCGTTTCTTGGCTGAGGTTCATTGCTGGCTGGAAGTCGTCCAGCCCCCACAGAGTCACTTTGCAATATTGTGCCAGCAAGTTTCCATGCTCTGCAGCAGCCGCTCCGGAGAGGCCAGAGCAGCACTACAGGACTGACCTGGAATGTTATATTGCTTCACTAAGATTTATTAAAAAATGGAAGGAGGGAGACTTAGATCAATGTTTTTGGAATGGAAGAGGATATATCACGTCATGGCTAAGCACAGGTGACACGTAGGCAGTGAAGCGAAGCTGCTGAAGACAAGCGGCGGAAAAGGCTCCAGGAAGGATAAAACCCGCCGTACGCCAGCTTTCAGCCTTTTTTCTAAAACTCCCCTCCGCCAAAATGACCAAAAAATAAAAAACAGTCCCCTAAAGACTGACTCCTTCTGTGAAGACCATCTTCCTAAGACACTATGTAAATATACCCTAACGAATTATGGAGCCTAAATTCTGAACCACATTCCCATGTTCTCCAAACAGGGAGTAAGTTCACACATTTTGGCCAGAATAACTCATCACAATGAGGCACATTTAAGGACAGGTCTTGGGTTCTAACACCTAGTTGAAGTGCCAGGATGTTTTCGGCTCCCATTTTGAAATTCTTTGCTTTTTTTCAGTCAGTGACACCACCTAAGTATAGCTATAGAGATGCCTATTTGTGTGTGTGTGTATGTGTTTTTTTGCAGGGTGCATTTGAAAAGCAAATAGCTCTTCTTTGGAGAGCATGAATAGAAAACACAAAATGAAATGAAGAGGTAATGAGTGAAAAAATATCTAGGGTGTGAACAAGAGTTGACATGTTAGACTATAATGGTAGAGTCATTGGAGAATGTCATGTCCTCTAAAGGTATGTTTGGACATAACTGCAAATTTCATTCTGCACATTATCTACCTGAAAGGCCCTAATAGCTTCTTGGAAACATTTCAGATTGTCAAATAAACATACATGCAGACTGCTGTTTTTAAAGCTCGGTATTGCATTATCTTGCCTAAATATCAGAAAGTTCCCAATATCTGTAACTGTATTTAGCTTTTATATCAATGTGTATTATCTACCCAGGGAGCCAAGATGATTCTCCACAATGCTTTGGCTAACTACAGAGTCAGTGATTTTTTGGGGGATGGGGGGCATCAAGCTTTTTATCTTTATATCATGGCATAGGATTTTAGCCACTCTACTTTCATTGACTCTAATAGTTTAGTCCCCACCTACCACTTGAAGAGTTTAAATCTATGCTTTGTCTTTGAGGACAGTTACAGTCAGATAAATATCTATTCTGGCCAATTTGTAACATAGGTATTCTACACCCTTAAGAGAAGCTGTTTTAGCCAGTTTTGTACATTTTTATTTGAGTACTTCTAAAAAAATGTGCATTTTATACCCAAGAGAATTATTTGATCTCCAGCTTGGCTAATTAGCATTAAGGACATGAATTTCACATAATAAAAACATATATTAAGATTGTCAGGAGAAAAAATAGCCATCAAGTGTGCACACTAACCAGTTTGGGGTTTTTTTATCATCCAGGAGTTCTGCAATATCACATCTAGTTCATCAAGACTGAGTTGCTCCCTGCTGAGGATGAGAAATGGAGAAAAGATTCCAACAGGACCAGATGCAGAGCAAGGCTTAATCTGCATCTTAAATAATTATTTCTCAAAGATGCAGTCAGTAATCAAAAAGGATCTATTTGTTAAAGTTTAAAATCTAGTATATAATTCTTTATGTAAAAGTGACAGTAAAATGTCTCTTGAATGTTCCACTGACCAGGCTAATATAACAGCTACAACTGAAGAACCAAACCTAAAGTCAGATGTGAGTACCATATAAAAAGGTACAATTTCCTATAGGCTTTTTGTGTCCCAGGTATTGTGTCCAGTGCTTTGCATTTACTATCTTATTTAATTTGGGCAACAAGTCTATGAAGTATGATTTATTATACCCATTTGACAGATAAGGAAAATGAGATCCAAAGAGTTTCAGTAACTTGACCATAACATGTAAGTAAAGCAGCCAGGAGTCAAGTTCAAGTCCTTCAGATCCCAGAGCCTAAACATTAAACTTCTATATTTTACTAGTGTCCTTGACCATGCTTGGTATATTCAGATAGAATGAAGATAATTGATTTTTATTTTAAATTGCTTAAAATTTTACACCTTGTTAAGATGCAGAGATACGCATTCCCTTTATATGAGAAAATTACTCCTGATAATTCAAGAATTCAAGCTTATTATTAAAGAGTGAGGGAGAGAGCAAAATAAAGAAATCAATGTTACAGTAAACTGAGACTCAAACTTAGCCACAGTTCTGATTTTGATCATTTCATAGAAGGCTGAGATCCATCAAACTCTTTTTAGCACCAAAACCTTGATACTGTTCAAGATGTGTAATACATTCTCATGGGAAAACAAATGATGGTTGGACATGATTTCAAATCAATTGAAAATTCAGACTCTAATAAATAGTTTAATTTTCCACAGGATTATTGGTTACTAATTTGGGATATTCTATTAGCATATATGTTCTACTTAATCCTACCACACTTTAATCCTTCCATATGTACATTGTAATAGATCTAATTAACAATATATAAATAACATATATATATTAGTTAAGATGTAAATAAGAAATCTTCGGTTACCTCAATCTTTTTTTTTTTTAATCCTCACCTGAGGATATTTTCCTTGATTTTCATATAGAGTGGGAAGGAGGGAGAGGGAGAGGGGGAGAGAGGGAGAGAGGGAGAGAGGGAGAGAGAGAGAAACATAGATGTCACATATTGATTAGCTGCCTACTGCACAGCCCTGGCTGGGGATCGAACCACAACCGAGGTATGTGACCTTGACCATAATCGAACCTGCAACTCTTTGGTCTGTGGGCCAACGCTCTAACTGCTGAGCCAAACTAGCCAGGGCTACCTCAATCTTTTAAGTCAGTCAAAGCTACTTATTGAGGGTATCTTCTTGTCCTGGGTTCCCAGTCCTGGGTAATCTCTGCCCTGAATATGTTCTGCCAATTGCATTCTAGCACCTCTGGTCTAGTCCTAATACAATTCTCAAGAGCATTTCACTTCTGCTTTTTCCAGGGCTCACTCCTAGTGAAAAGATTTTCAATTCCTCAAGATTTCCTCCATGACTTTGCAGCACACCCTTAGTTTAAAAGAAAAAAATTTATTTATTTTTCTCCCTGCATCATTTTTTGGATGTACTCTAGTGTGGGAAGCCACTAACCTAATTTAAAGTACTCACAAATAAACTTTCCTTATATGCACTTTAATGGTGGTGCTATGAACCTATAAGAATGATCTAATTGCAGCCAACACTATCAAATGCTCTCCCAATCCTACACATCAAAATCTTTTCTAAAGTTTAGAACTTATTTCAATCCCTACCTTTTTTGTTAGTCTCTCTTATAGAGACTTTCCATAATGACCACTTTAAGTAAATGGTCTTCCATAATCTCTGTTTTTTCTAAATAGTCATGACTGTCTCTGTCTATATCACATATCTGACATTCAACTGAATACAATCCAAGGTCTGACACTGTTCAATTGTTTGAATATCTCCCCAAAATACAGATCTCTCCATCACAATCATAAACTGAGAGAACAGACTTTGTTTTGTATTTCTTTCCTATGCTCTAATTCAGTTTACTAAGAAAAAAGTATATTTAAGTCCTTAAAATTTACCAAATATGTTCCTAGCATGTTGTGAATACAGTAGTGACACAAAAACAGTTGTTGAATTTAAATAGAATCCTATCACTTTTGGTGACTTCGATTTTTAAAATTCAGCTTCTTAAATAAATCCCTTCCATCTTCTTATTATTGGCCAACAGAGAAGAAAAATTTGTTGAAACCAACAACTTCACATTGAATGACTAATTTATGTAAATACTCACACTACCACAGTCATTGAAGATCATTGCATCCCTAGAGATTAAGCTGTCACTAACGAAACTGCAGAAATTCGAGGCTGGACCACTTGAGATAGGCTTCTCTGTTCTGACTCTGGTTTATCCAGTATTAGTTTTGAATGTGGTCAACAACAGACATTGGAATCTGGTTTAAGTGAGCATGTATAAAACCACTACCACAAAATGATTCTTACCATTTTGATGGGGTTATCTGTACCATCCAGAATTTGATATAAGCTATGTGCTAAAAATAAAATGCAAGTGCAAACACCAAAATTCTATAAACAAATTAGGCCTATGCTTGCATCAGTTTAATATAAGCCCACTCAACTCACACTTGACTTTTATTCCTAAGGTCAACCAGGCATCACATCAATGTCGATAAACATGAAATAGAAGAGAAGTGGGCCCTGGAAAATGGCCATATTTTTCAGATTCCATCCCATATGAGTTTGCTTTTTTTTTTGCCTTTGGGTTGAGCCTTGGCACCATTAATGAGTGACTTCACTTTGGAGTAAATGAGTATCAACCATCTGACTTCCATTTGTCAGGAGATTTCTGATAAAAAAAAAAAAATAAATGCATGGTAAATTCTGGACTACCTATGCTCCCCAAGGGCTTGGCATATGACTAAGCAAATATACTAGCCCAACAGATCTACCTTTCCAAATGAATGGGCCTGGCTCCAGAAAATACAAGTCTTATAAGGTTGCCAGCTGCCTCAATTTTAGCACAACGATTTAATGTATTTTAAATAAATGTAACATAAGGAAAAAATGCTTTGTACAAATTGGTCATCTGTTGTTTTTCTGGCTGGCACCATGATTTATGTAATATATCAGTGGAACGACATCTCTCTATCTGTCTCTTGGATAACAAAGTACACATGAAAGTTTCTTTATAATGCTTTAACCCCCTGATGACTAGAAAGGTCCTACGAACAATTTATTTCTTCTATCGCATCTAATTAAGTTAAAGATGTCGTTAAATATTTAAGTATTTTATTCTTTGCATGTTCCATCTTGCTTCTCCTGGAAACCAGGTTCCCCACGTTCAAGGCTATGGCATTATTTTTTTCATTGCGTACAAAAGTCAGCACTTAGGATTTGGGTGGCATCCACTTCTACTCAAACTAGCATTAACTAAATTGTCAAAATATCCCAAATTAGTCTTTATTGATTTAGGGTTAATTATAAAGGCCACATGTGTATATTTACAATCTATTCCTTCTTTTTTCAAGGAAAAAATAGAAATAATATATTCCTCTAGTGTAGCAAAGCATAATGCAAATCTTGTGTTTTTGGTACAGTACCAACACCAGGGATGACATCAGCACAAATCACTGGAGCATGAAACAGAACAATTGTTTTTAACCTATTTTGGATCATACTCACACATATTGTGAAAATCTTAAGAAAACTTGGAACCCTTTCCCCCGAGCAATGTATACTTGCTCTTACATAAATTTTTGCATAGAATTTCAAGAGGTTCACAAGCCAGAAGAATATGACAATATGATTTTTTTATGTCTTTCAAAGATAAAGCATTGTTTTAGCTCTCTAATTAATCCCACAGGAATAGTATGGTGAATTTGTGTTGTAGCTTGCTTGTAACAATTGTTTCTGGGCTAGTTTTGTGTTTTGTGGTTTTTTTTTTGGAGCTAATGAGGAAGGAGGTCATAGGTTCAATTCATTTAGGGGTCAGTTGGTTGTCATACAAAGAAAAGAACTGTGCCATATTGCTGGCCCACCATCTTGCAAATTTATGCATTTTTCTCACCATGAGAGAATGATGGTTCAGAACAAATCATTTCTTCTGGAAGGAAACTCATAAGTGCTTTTCTTTGCTTTGGGGGTATCAATAATTATATAATTATTGGAATACACAACGTGTTAGAAAGAATATGAGAGTTGACAGACTAGAACCAAACTCTGCCATGAACTAGATGACTATATGACTTTGGGTAGGTTATTTGGCTTGTCCAGGTCTGTTTTCTCTTTAAATAAGTGGACCAGACTAGATAATTAGAAATATTTTATCTTTCAAATTCTAATCTTAAGAATCTCCATATAGAAAGGAATAGGAATTGCATATAGTAGCAAAAGTGAAAGTACATGCAAAATGGGTAAACCCTGACAATATTCATAGGATTCAACAGTAATACAAAGTTCCCAGAGTGAAGCATTCTTATCATTGTCATTGATTATGGGGAAACTTAACTTACAATTGCTACATATTGATTTACTTTCATCATTAATGTACATGAACTTACATGACCAGATGTATATTTGATGTTGGAATCTGTGCTCCTTAGCTTCTAAGGAAGAAAATACACATGCACCAGTAACTTAACAAAAGAAGAGAATATGATTTTAAAAATATTTAAAACTTTCTTGGTTCAACAGAAAGGGGCAGGAGGACATCTTAAAAGGAACCAGTTTCTTCTACAAGTTAGAAATATCAGATGGTTTCCCTATATAGGCTGATGAAATGCAGTGCAGATTAAAGTATATAGTTACTTAACTTCCACCACTCACCTTAAAAACATTACATAGCTTTGAAATCTCTGTTTTTCATTTCTATGCCCCTCCCCTCCCTTCCCCACTAGACAGAAACTGTGTAGTTATGTTTGATGTTTTGGGGGTATTTTTGTTTTGTTTTGCTTTTGTAACCAAAAATCGCCTCTACTTTAATTTGTTTTCTAGTTTGATAATTTGGCTGTGGAGCTAATACCCATTTAAGGGAATATGGTGTGGGACGACTGTGCGGCAATATTAAGTGAGGAAACCATATGTTTCTTAGCCCCACCATACTGTCTGTGACTGCCCCTCACCCATCTGGATTAGCTTTTTTTTTTTTTTTTTTTTAATCAGACAGGCCTGTAGCTGGTGGAATGCCTTTCATTACAGGTGTTTGGTGAGATCACACACAAAATAAAGATTTCCAAGGGGAGTGAAGCTATGTAAAATATCCAGAAATGGCAAGTTGATTTCACTTAAAATGCAATCCACAGAGGTCTGCTTCAAACTCTTAATTTATAGTATTATCTTTATAGAACATAAGTGACTGCCTGCCTCCAGATAGCTGACACAGTGTCCAGAATATTCAGAGCTGTCTGGTTTTGATCATGTTATAGTTTGTCTAGAACAGGATTAGAAACAAACTTATTACACCACTAGGTTGTAAACAAAACCGAAAATATATTTATTTCATCAAGAACACAGCTTATGTTAAATTCCAAGAAAGGTACAGTTTTTGGTGAGGTAATGAATAATTAAATGCATTCACAATACAAAACCCCCTTCTGCAAGTTGTCATTGTAGTCCCATGTCATTTGCTATTTTTTTGGTATCATTTAAGATACAGCAGCAATAGGCAGAAACATACAATAAAGTCAAGAAGGCCCTCAACTAAGCAGAAGGTTAAACATGGACACTGACAACTTCCATCATCTGAGATTATATTATCATGGTTTCTTTGAGCTCAAGAGAATTCTCTTCCACTGACTCATTTGCTGCCCAAATTAAAGTGTAGGTACACAGCCTCAAAGAGGAAATCAAACAAGAGAGAGGGTATAAAAACAATACAAGTGGAGAAGCATGAGGTTTATATTTTTATGCTAATGTGCTGGTAAGAAAAGGGCTCTATTTGGGGAGCAATAAAGAAGGGGGTGGGGGAAGGCTGTGAGCAGATCTCAGTAAAAAACACAGAGGCTTTCTATGCAGATGGGGGATTTAAAAGAAGTAAAATGATAACCACATAGTCAAGAGACTAGAAAAGAGACCTTGATGTTTGATAGTTGTAATAACCTGCAGAGTGCTCTAATGGCTCGGGGATCAGGTGCAGAGCTACAGCAATAACGAGAACTGAATAATTATCTCGGCCGTATCTGTATCACCAAAGTCCCAGAGTATGAGCTATATAAGGAGGCTTCTGCTGCCTCTCCAAGACTTCCTGAAATGTTAAATCACTGATTTGGGAGCACTTCCAGCATTAGTACTGCCCAGTTAGAAAGAAATAAAGCCCAGAATTCTCCTGTGGCAGTTCTAATGTCTTTGTTAATTATGAATTATGGGTAAACATGCAGACTCACAGAGGTCACGGCTGTCAGCAACAATAGTTTTCAAGAAGGATTTTTATGAGGGTCTTTTTCACTCCACCATCATGTCCATTTTATATACATAAACAGAGCCAGGCATACAAAAAATGCTGTTTGCTTTTTTAGGGGAGTTGTATTTGTTTCCCTTTTCCTCCCTCCCCCTCCCCTTGTGTAGAGGCATGTAACCACAGCCAAGCAAAGCGGTTCCTCACTCGAGTTCTCCTCTGTGACTGACAACAGCTGCACCATTCCAAGGACTAGGCAGAAAGAGTCACTGGGGCTGAGGCTGGGTTAATGATCAGACACTGAAAACCACCTCTTTCTTGTTAATAGAGTAAGCGGCCAGTTGGGTAACCCATCAGTAGTGGTCACCTTTCACATACAATGGAGAAACAAAAGCTGCATACAATATGCTTGATTAACCTCGCTTAAATGGCAATGCTGATCTCAAATCTATCCCAAGAGTGTATATAAACAGGATTAAAATTATATTATGTGTGGATCCAGCCCAACAAAAGCAACTGGCACGAAATCATTTTAATTAGGTGTTAGCCGCTGTAACTCACTCAACTTGGGCATTAATTCTTTTTGTCCCACCAAAGAACTTCTGGGCCTTACTGTAAGACAGTGTGAGTGTAGAATAAAGGAAACCCTCAGTGGATAGTACTTCACTTTTGTGCTTCAGCTTTATGTGTAACACGTAGGTAAGACAGTATAACCAGACCGAAATTTGATCAGAATATTCAGAAAATCTGTGACCATCTTTGTACATAACTTTTTTTCAGGTAGACAGTATCTCTTAAAAAAAAAAAATGGCTTGGCAAATGTTATCTTGTTGACCTTCAAACGTCAAATCACATTAGCATTAGTACTCACGTAGAAGGCCATTTTCTTTGCACATAGCAAACTTAGGAACGACATTAACCTCTCCATAAAGGAGGACGAGATTTCAGTGCCAGGCCCCCCTCGTTTATCTTTCTTCCCTTTCCTCTCTTGGTCCTTTATATGGTATTTTCTCATCATGGGGCCGATGAGTCCTTTCCAGGTTCTAGCTCAGAACAGATGTCACAGGGCAACCTCCCACTGACCTTTCTTGATAAGGTCCTTTGTTAACTTGGACTGACTTTTAAGACAGGCTAAGCAAGGTTAATCATGCCCCAGATCACATAAGAGAAGATGCATTGTAAAGACTTTCTGTTCAGTTTTATAGGAAATAGAAATGAGATAAAATCAAAGGCCCAGAGAGCACACAGGTAACTCCAATATCTGGATGATGGTTCTGCCCAGCCCAGGTGCTTACCAACAACATGATCTCACTGCACACATCTGAGCTATCTGCAAGCCTTTCCATTTTAAGGAGTGTCACTGAAGACTGTTTCCTAGTAGAAAGAGGACCTAAGAGGGAGGTGATCTTTCTCAGCCAATTCAGAAAGGTACAAGGAGAGCCCCATCAACGCTGTGCCCAGTCCCACCCTTCCCAAGGCCTACGCTTCACTCTTTTGATGAGCCCACAGTTCACTCTGCCCTGCTAGAAATGACAGCTGGAGGCACGAGGCATTTCTTCCACTAGGACTCGTAAGAAATTCAGAAAACCAGTACACATTGAATATCTAAGATAGAAGAGTCATCACCTTCCCCATCATCCCATGAACCCCACCACATGATTCCTCATGGGCAGCTTTGAGATAGGACTTGCACCTGGGCCTCACACCAAGGGATTCTGATGTGACTGGTTGTACAGTCAACACATATTTGTCATCGTTATTAACATCACTATGTAGATAAAGTACATTGACCAATCAAAGTAAAAAAAGGGGGGGAGGGATCTGTCACTGGCATTAACTGGAAATTCCTAAAATATACAGATAGATATATAAATATAGTTTTTAACTTAGAGGATAATGACTCTTAGAAAATCCAACCGTAAATACCTTCAAGTTCTAGGAAAGCTTGGTAAATAAACTGGATTATTCTGAATAATAGGCAAAAATGTAGAAGTAAGAAAGAGAAAACTGCATTCAATGTGCAAGCCAAGTGGATGTCAAGGCAAAAACACAAAAGAAACGTGGCTTGGCTTCCTTGAGCAGCCACGTGGACAGTAAAGAAGGTGGTAATGAGAGAAAATCCAGAGTAGCAGATAAAACAAGCTACTTTGCTAGCTGATTATTGAATAGGAAAACGGAAATTGTTTTATAGAGTCCATAAACCAATTCTTTTTTCATAATCTCTTAATTCTGTTTGGATTAAGAAACCAAACCAGCCAGAGCTGGCTCAATGGTTAGAGCGTCGGCCTGCGGTCCAGAGAGACCCGGGTTCGGTTCCCGCAAAGGGCACATACCTCGGTTGCAGTTTGTCCCCAGCCTTGGTTGGGTCATGCAGGTGGTAGGCACTCGATGTGTCCCTTTCACGTCGACGTTTCTCTCTCTCTCTCTCCCTTCCACTCTATCTGAACAAAAAATGGAAAAATGTCCTCGGATGAGGATAAAAAAAAAAGAAAGAAAGAAACCAAACCAGGTCTCCTAGGAACAGAATAATTTTTACAGTATGTTAACAACAAATCTTGCCACATTAAAAAAAAATTTTTTTTTAATTTTATAAAAAGTCAGCTCTGCACCAGATTATCAGCACTCAGAGAACCTCAGGAGCCAGGAGGGAAAAGGTGGGGCAGATCTTGAGTTTGGCAATGGCTACTGTGAGGGAGGCGATTTGATCCATGCAAATGTCTCCTCGAATCAAGCTTCTATTTTCTGCTTACTCTCATTTTCACTTTTGCCTTTTAATGTTTCCTGAATCTATTCTAAGTGTCCTTTGCCATGGCAACAC
This sequence comes from Molossus molossus, assembly GCF_014108415.1. NCBI lineage: Eukaryota > Metazoa > Chordata > Mammalia > Chiroptera > Molossidae > Molossus > Molossus molossus. Next base: position 40,906,917 of record NW_023425350.1, read on the forward strand.
CTGCAGGTGAAGGCCCTGCTCCTCGCTACCAGCTTTGCCAGTGATGAAGAGGCAATTAATCACTGCACAAGGGAAGGAGTGCAATCTCTAAGGCACCCAGGAACAATTTGAGTACAAGGGTGTCCCTGAAGCACCCTCTTCTCACAGGTGTTTAACCTGTTTAGCCATACATCAGGAAAAGGGAAAGTAAACAAAGACCCTTTCTTCCTCTGTTGTTAACATTTTATCACTCTTTCCCCCAAGACTGATGCATTCTCTAAATTTGTACAAACAGCCCCAAGGAATCAAAGTTACTTCTGCAGACTGTCATAGGTTCTGAAAGTAGAGGGAACCACTGCTTGCTCTTCCTCTCCTCCACCTTCAAGCCCACGAGGATCCGAGGCCAGCTCCAGTGCTATCCCTTAGGTGCGGTTACAATGGCTAGGGCCAAGGTATACAACATCCTTGCCTTCCAGGCCTCTGCTAATCATTCCCCATTTCTGAAAAGACTCTTATTCAGAGATGTTTCAGTCGATCACCTATACTTCTTATTCATGCCGTCAATAAAAATAGAATGCTACCCAGTTATGTTTGATGTTGCAGCCTTTCAAATCAGGCTTTTAAAACACTTCATGAACCTTGTTTGGGTGCCAAGTACTGTCTTTCTCCCAATGGACAGACAGGCACACAAGAGTCAAGAATCTGACCCAATGACTGCCTCAAAGGAGTCAACCTGAAGGCTAGACAGAGCCCTGAAGATCTGATACTCTAACCACCCACTTACTCAGCTTCTCTTTGTTGGTTATTATGTCTACAAAGCTTTATACCTTGGCAGGTCAAGGAGACCACATGTGACAAAGTTGCATTGTTACCTGTTAAGACTCATTGAAAAGTGTTGTGTGATTTAAACTCTATGTAAACTTGCTATTTTTTGTTGTTTACAAAGTTGACATATTATTCTCTAAAGTCTGCAATAGATGGGTCTGACTCTTTTTTTTTTTTTTTTTTATCCTCACCCGAGGATATTTTTCCATTTTTTGTACAGATAGAGTGGGAGGGAGAGAGAGGAAGGAGAGAGAGAGAGAAATATCGACGTGAAGGGACACAACGAGTGGCTGCCACCCGCACGACCAACCAGGGCCGGGGACAAACTGCAACCGAAGTACGTGCCCTTAGCAGGAACCGAACCCGGGTCTCTCCGGACTGCAGGCCGACGCTCTAACCGCTGAGCCAAACTGGCCAGGGCAGATGGGTCTGACTCTTATTCTGATTTAGAAAATCACAGGGCTTGAGTTTTATATAAGGCCTGGAAATATAAATTCACAGTATAAAACCTCTATGTCTAATTGTTCTGCTTTTGAGAAATCCTTCTTAGAACATAGTTGTTAGTGACATTATATTTATTCCTCCACCGGATATCAACTCAAAACTTTCAACAGGAAGTTTTGCTGTGGAAGTCGCTGGGGTTGACGATCAAGAGGTTAGTAGCAGGCAACTGACAATCATCAGTCTCATGAATCATCTTGATGGCCCAAAAAATGTTCCCAGTGGCCACCAACTCCTCTCTGCTCTATCCTCGGTGTCTATGAAATCAGTTTGACTACATTCTCCCACCTTTCTCAAGTAGTAAAATCCCCTTTTAGCTGTTGGGATCATTTTGTGTTATTCAAGGGTTGCTTCTCTATAGGTTTTCAGACCTTGTTTTGGGAATCTAAGGGTCAGTGCTAACCACTGGTCCTGCTGAACCCATTGCCCACTTAAACAAGTTATTCCTTATAATTATTGCACATAAACTCTGCTAGAATTTCAGCTCCTCAAGGGCAAGGATTTTTGCCTGTTTTTGTCAAACAAAAATAGTTCAAACACCAAGAACATAGTACACAGTCTGGGACATAGTAGGCATGAACACAAAAAGTATAGGTTAAACACACGAATGAATAAAGTAATAGAATAGCATAAATGAATAAATGAAATAAAAGATAATTTCAATACTCTTAAAGCAAGACTTCCAGCCTCACATCCCTCTTGTCCAATCTGCACACCGGAGCCATAAATACAACCTCTAAAATGTACATCTAATCATATAATTTCATCTCTTAAAGTCTCTGAGTTAAAATCCACACCCAACAAATAAAACTACTCAGGATCTGGCTTCTGTCTCATTTCTAGTCTTTATTATTCCCCTCACACACAGTATGGAATCTAACCAGGCTAAGACAATTTCAGTTTCTCAAACACATTGTTCTCTTTCAGATTTGCTCCTGTTTACCTGTCATTCTCTACTCCTACTCTAGCACTCACACTAATCACATTTTATGACATTTTCTGGCCAATTCATACTTTCTCTTCTGAGTTTCCATAGTTCTAGGTCTAGGATTATATGGCTAGCTTCTCAGTAAACTCTGAGCCTTCTTCCAGTTGGTTTAATCCACATCTAGCACAATGTCTAGTACATGGTAGATACTCAATAAATTGCCAATGAATTATTAAATGACTTTCCTTGGCACCACCACAAGAAAGTCAATAAAATTAGAATTAAAAGTATTTTAGAAATTCACTAATCCAACCTTCAGACTTCTGGTCTGCCACTCTGGGCAAGTTACTTAATCTAGATTTACTTCAGTTTCTTCATTTGTAAAATGGAAATGATTATAGTCCCTCCTCATAAGGTTGCTATACGTATCTGATGGATTAATAATACATTGCTTAGAAAATTTCTTGGCCCAAAGTAATCTTAATAAATGCTGACTATCTAGGAGGAGAAGGAATTAGAGAGGAAGAGATAAGACTTAGACTACCAGATAGTTTAGATGTTAATTGCTCATTTAAGGACACACTAACTAGTGGTATAACCAAGACTATAATTAAAGTTTCCAAACCTTTCATCTACAGTATGACCACTAACATATTATGCTGGTTCCCAAATGAATTATAAAAACATCTACATGTGAGATAAAAATGTAAACATATTTCACGTTAAAGACTATTTAAATTTTAGTTTCCCTATTTACATTTATGCTATGTGTATTAAGTACAAAAAGATAAATTTAAAATGTATATATTTAATAAATTTATACATACACACACACATAGAAGTTCCAGTATTTCCCACAACCAACTTATGGTCCTGCACTTCCCACTTAGAAGATGCCTGGTATTTTTCACATAGAATTGTCGTTTTGTTTTCACACGTCCACTTCTAGATGGTGAGTTAGTTGAGAACAAAAACAGAGACTTGAGTAAGACTTGAAAATCTTTGAATTTAAGAGGAATTGCCTGACATCATGTAAGTACTTAATAAATACACAATGAGTATTCCTTGTGTTCCATAAGAATGTGCCATTAGGGTGGAATGTAAAAAAGGGTAGTGGTGTCAGCTTTAAAGGAAATTTGAGCTGATTCTAAAAGCCTCCAGTAGAAATGTAAATTCATGACTTCATATTTCCTAGAGTTCCAACCACAGTGACTTAAACATTAAAGATGACCAGGTGAATATGTGTTATTGCTGCTTCTTAGGGGACTCTACACATGACAATTCTTTTTCTAGAAAATTGATTGATAGGGTTTTAGATTAAAAAATAAAGATGACCAAAGTGGAAGTTTGAGAATTATTCAAGTGTTGCTCTAGACAAGCATAGTCCACTGTCCAGAGCTATGAGCTCTTGAATTAAAAGTCTTAACCTAAGAAGACATCAGTCACATAGAAAAACCACAACTAATTCCACAATATACAGCTACTTAACAGTTGATATTTATTCTGTTGGAAATAATTTAGAGTCACCATTTTAGCTACACTAACACAGGTAGATTAAAAATACAATACACCAGAGTATTTCCTTGGTAAATAGATAAGGACTAGAATGTCTTTAACCCTAAGCCATAATTCCTTTACATTTCTACAAGCTGGATTTCCACCCAGCTGTCTAGTGCTAAAAGTTAAATGTTCAAAACTGGAGCTTTAGTTCAGTAATTGCTTAATATTTCATTACAATGCTTCTTCACAGATGTAAAATGGATGGATTTTTGCTTTAAAAAAATAAATACTTTTTTCTTGTAGTTTTTTTAACTGTAATTATTTCTGTGTCAGAAATATAATTGTACTCCATATTGAAAGCTAACCCAGTGGGGAAATAATTTTGCACAATTACAGAAAGTTTTAATAAAAGACTGATAAGCAAAGTTTTGAATTTTTAATGCATTCTGCAGGCAGTTGAGTGCCTGTCGCCATCTCTGTCACTGATCATTAAAGCTGTGTGAGAGAGGGGCCTACCTGCTATACTTGACTTGATTGGCAAAAGTGTACCCTGACAAATAAAAGTGAAACAGACAAACGTCAAAATGAAAAAAAATATATATTAAAAACAGTCACAGTTTCATAGCTAATTTAACATTAATGCCTCTCCTTTACCCACAAAAAATTTCTTTGTAGTTAATATTCTGTTCTTACCTACTTATTAGCCTACCATTGTGAGTGTTAAACTCCTGTTATAGCATACAGCAATAATTCATTTCTATAAAAGCACATCCCATTTCCAGGGCATGCTTTTTGGCTTAATTTGAAAAAATTACCCTCGTTTGACAGAGAAAACACTTTCAAACACGCACAACCTGCGCATTTATGTGCAAGCGGAATCCGGAGAGTGTAATCTACCTAAGCGCTCTGTGATGAAGGCGGCACCGCATCTTCTCCGAGGCTGCCATTTGAAGTCTCAGTACTGGATGTCATTCTGAGGTTTGTTTGTTTACCCTAGATTCAGCCAGACCCTAAACAACACAGTGAAATCTTCTCAGCTCCTTCAGGTTGGTGTCCTGCGAGCAGCAACAGCACAGTCCTACTGCGCTGTCCACAGACTGGGAGGCCAAGGCCGTGGCTTCAGCCCCACTGCCCTCTTCACTCTGGCAGGGACCGCCTCATGGCAAACATCAAACTGTCACTTGGTTTCATGTGTCTGCTGCCTAATAAGTTTATTTTGGATCAGACTGATTTGCCAGCATATGCTCAAGATAAAAATGTTCAAATGATGCAAAGTGGGACTTTCAAATTATGATCCTATTTTTTTCCTTATCCACTCACATAGAATCTAAAAATAAACACTCAGGCTCCACCAGGATGTGACAACTTCAGCAAACAAAATTGAAAATAGCTGCCTTACAATAGGCTCTCCCTCTGAAAGAAACAGGGGGAAATATACCTTTAGAGAAAAATACAGCGCCTGTTAAGGAACAGACGAGCTACTCACAGCAGGTTTGTGAAGAGAGGCACAAGGACATAAACAGCTCAGGATGGGTATCAAGCAAGGAAACACCAGCCAGCAATCACTGTGCTGAATCCCGGAAGGGGCGCAGGGAAGTGGTCACAGGTGATTGTCATGTGTGATAATTATTATTACTGTACACCTGCTCCTCCGCACTAATTAACTTTGGATATGCAAATCAATCCTATTGCATCATGCCCCTGCTCTCCTCCCCTACAGATAAGAAGATGTTCAGCTGCTGGATTTAATTAGGATAATGAACGCCAGGCCCACGGTGGCTTGGCAGGGGAGGTGGGGGGGAAGCTGTGACTGACCTTTTCTCCCAAAACGTTGACATTTTCTAAGGCTTCTGAGCACTCGAAGTCACCTCCATGGCTGGGACATTGATAGGAGCGGATTGATGAGGTGTCATTAGAGGAGAGACGCCGTGGCCCCAGTGTTTGCTGGGAGAATACAGCAGGTGTTCTGACAAGGACACACACCATCACTGTTATTTGCCAAACAATTCTCTTGATTCACTAAAGTCAAGCATGCCAGCATTTCTTTATAAAAGAAAACAAGGCTGTTTTTCATAACCACCCAGAGGAGAGGTCATCACTAAATTGCATTTCTAAATTACTTTTCATTTCGCATCAATATACTAAAAACGTTTCTATTATTCCTCTCCCCTCGCATCCTCCTTCCCTCTGCACCCCTCCAATCTCCCCTCCACCCTGCCCTGCCCAGAATCCTCGTGGCATGTAAGCTGAACGTGTTCGTGATGGTAAGTTAAAAAGGGTTAAGTTTGTTCATATTAATCCCTATAATTCCATTCTTATAACATAAGGTAAGACTAGGGCTTCTGTGATTAAATGGAAAGAGAGGGCAGAGCAGCATCTTCTTGTTTGGATATCAGGTCTGCTTGTTTATCAAAAAATTGTTTTCAATTATATATACATACATATATATGCCTTATTTGAATTTCAAATTCAAAAACACGCATACAAAATAATACAGAGGAACATAGACTGTAATATGATTCTGTTTTTTTCTCTCTCTCTCTGATCATTTACTCAGCTTTAACTTTTTAGCCATCTGTGTGTAGAGCCTTTTCTGTATTTGCTATTCTGACAATGGAGTTTTATGCAGTAATAAAATAATGCCATACTAGATCTCTCTTTTTTCTACTCTCTTCTTAATGTGTTAAATTACAATGGAAGAATAACTTTAGGAAACTAGTCAATTTCACAAAGAGGTGAAATAAAACACCTTAGTGAAGCTGAAAAAAATCAAGCTGATCAGAGCCCAACAAGAAGGCAATACTAGAGTCCCATTTCTAAAGTAAAGCAGAAAGGTTTTAAAAATTAGCCAGGACACAAAGAAAAACGAGGGATCATTCTATCATCGTGACAGGTTGTATGTTGCATGAGGTTTCTCCTAAGAAATCAGAATTGTGTGATAGGTTAACATTTTTTATCTAAGAGACGATCTACTACTATTCTCTTTCTCTGAAAAATCTTATTAATAACATAGAATAAGTATCATAAATACTGCAATACACCCAAATGGCATCGTGTTAGGAGGCTTAAGATATTTAAATTGATCTTTTCTCTGGTATTAAAAACAAAAATCAGGTGGTCAAACCTGGAACAATATCTAGTCATCTAGTTTAAAGAAAAACAAGTCCAAGGAAAACTGTTGTCTTTTTTGTCCATGAAGTGTTGGAATTAAGTAATCAGGGTTTGTCTCTTACAGTAACAGAATAACTTGAATGCTATAGGTTTCAGCTGGTTGCAATATTCCTTTTTTCTGATCATATCCCTTTCATAATGAGGTTTCGGCATATACTAACAGTTAACATTTGGCAAGGTATAGCTGTAGAGATTCCACACATGGACTATTAGCTTGAAGCCAAATGTGTCACATAAAACAGGGGTGAACATCCTAAGTTTGCTTGTGTGTGTGTGTGTGTGTGTGTGTGTGTGTGTGTGTGTGTTTTCTTTCTTTGCATCAAGCACTTTGCCAATTGCTTATTAATTACTGTTACTTATACTGTCTCTGCAATGACTAGTACCAGTTTTCTTGCTCCTTTTCCTTGCAAGCATGTCTCTCCAGCTCCTCACCTTCAGTCATAAAATACCCACAGCTGTATCTAGAACCATTTTAGATAGCTCTGTCTCTTTCTCTCTTCAATACTCATTTCTCTGTGAATGCCTGTGCAGCGGATTTCATTGGGAAAGTATGAAAAGTAAGTACTTTTCATTCACAAGTATATTAGCATTTTTATTACAAACCTTATTTGTTGTCAATCTCAGCACTAGAGAGTAAGAGCTGTTGAACCAAGGACCTGGACTCAGCATCTCTGGGGAAGCAGCATCTGACTAGGGAGAGAGTCATTTAAGGTCCTTTCCTTTCATGGCTACAGACTCCCCCAGGACTCCCAGGCATATGCTGTTTCACCCATCTGTGTGCATGGTGCAAAAAGGAGAAAAGGTTGCCACCAACCCAACCTCACTGCACAAAATTGTGGTAGAAGTTCACATATTGAGAAGAGATCTAATTAAGTCAGAACTTAAGGAGTTAGGACTCAAAAGTATTACTCCCAAATCACAACATTAACTTGGAAGGTTCACTTAAACTTCTTATTCCTGTGTTTCTCCCCTGCGTTTATCTTGCTGGCTGTGTGTCCTTGGGAAAATTCTTTTCTTGACCTTTCAATGTGAGGTTCACCATTTCACTTATAAAATTAGGATAATAATAGCACACCATAGAGTTTTGGTGAAGACTAAATGAGATAATTTTTATGTAGTTCACAGTCCTCAGCTCTTAATATAAGAAACATTGCCAGTGTGTTTAATAACATAATAGTATATACTATATATAATTATTAAACTAATGTAGTGTTATTTCTCAGAATTGCTTACCTAATGTCCTACTATACACACACACACACACACACACACATATATATCATATATATGTATCATTGTGGAATTGTGAGTTTTTTAAACTATTATTTTGTAAAATCCTTTTGCACCACATTTGGGCACAATACATGGTATATTTCCACTGGAATAGGAGAAATAAATACGTATTTATATATAAGTATCATCTTTTTTTCTTACCAAAGAGATCATAATAGCTAGAAAGCTGGATACAAATAGAAAAATGGAATACTAAGTCCCTGTGAGCTTTGCACATGCACTTTGAATTTAAAAGCTAAATTCTTCCATTTGAGAATTTGAGAACGTATCTACCAAGCTTCATGAATAGAAATCTGTGGGTATTCTATACACTTTTTATATGTAATTTAAGCTCAGTAATACAACCTATTGATTGTTTGCTTTGATTTTCACTATCTGACCAAATAAAGCAGAGACAGATGGCTCTTCTGTCTTACACTATTTTAAGCTACAAATATGTTGCCCATTTTTGAGCCTATGTACTTAATCTGAAATCTGTCATACCATAAATTTAAACTTTCCATATTTTAAGGTGAAGACGACGTGGATTAAAGATCAGAAGATCCAGGCTCTCATCTTGGTGTGTGGCCTCTTGTGAATCACTTCACCCTGCTGAATCCCAACCTTCTCATCTATGAGGTAAGTTGGACTAGATCAGGGCTGCTCAATCTTTAGTGTTCGTACTAATGACCTAGGTATTTTGGTAAAAGAGTCTGATCAGCAGGCCTTGGATAGGGCCAGAGATTCTGCATTTCCACCAAGCCCCCAGGTGATGTCAGTGCTGCTGGACTACACACTACACTTTGAGTGACAAACGACTAAATACATTTTTGAACAAATGCTGTATAATTTGGGGTTTCTATGAAATTATTCATGAGAAGGCATGTCCTGATGGCCTCAAACAAGGATGAGCACAGGCAAACACTAACAAGGGTCTAGTGCTTTACAGAGCAAAGTGTGTTTGAATCCATTTAGTCATCACAGCATTTCTGAGAGGAACCTAAACTCAGAAAAATTGAATGACTGGCTCAAGATCACACATCATAGTGTCAACATGTGGCAAAGACAAAATCAAATGTAGAGCCTCATCTCCAACTAGCTTTGCTCACATACCCCTATGTCTTCCATGGTCACTTTTGCATTCACTGGGCCCCAAAATGCATGAAGCCAAAAAAGACCTAGCCTAATGGAGTTTCATACATGGCCAGATATTTATGCATTTATTTGAAGTTTCTTAAATATTGATAAAATCTAGTATTTATTTATTAGAGCCTATTTAAGATTTTTATTTTCTTTCATATCTTGCCATTATTTTTGTGCTGCATCCCATTCATCAAGTACAGAAAAGCCTCTCAGGCTAGCATGTGCAACTTTCCATTGCTACCGTACATGAGTTCTAGATCTTAAAGGCCAAAAAAGCATCTATTTGACTAAAGAGCTATAAGGCAGCCATAAAAATTATGGATCACAGAAATAAGCAATTAGTGTTATCTTCAATTGCTTTATTGGCAGTATTCACTCGTTAGAATAGAGGCAGCCGTAAAACAGATTGCAACATACTGTATAACAGCATATGGGATTTTACATTATAATGCTATTCTCTGCCAAGAAGTCATATTTTCATTTGAATGCATGGAACAGATTATCACAGGGTTTCCAGCATTAGAAGTGGATGACCCTTACTTTTTTTGTAGTTGTTTTTAAAAAGCAATTCCTGAAGTTACGAACAAATCAAAATAAGTGTGATGGCGAATAGGGCTGTGTTACATGCCTGCCTTCTGAGCCACTGGAGACTGGGCATGGCATGGAGCTACAGCAGATAATAAAGTCAATCTCTAACGTGGTGGATAGAGGGAGAGTTGAGGGTCTGCCAGTCTTCCCAAACCAGCTGGCGTCAATTCTGGAGGAAGCTGCTCACCCGCCCATCGCATCACAGCTGAAGTGCCACAAATGGCACCAGTAGGACAGGGGAAAGAAATAAAACAATAGGAATAAGAATACAAAAAAGAACAGGATCTTCATTTAACATTGGGAGATGCTGTCTTGACAGCTACTCCGCCATTTTTACAGAAAGTGTACATAAGCGTGTTTATATACTGCAGATAGTGCGTACATATCAAATACACACACCTGCGGTCCATGTTTCCATAGGCCAAGCTCTCAGGAATCACCCACACGCCTCAAGTTTAAGAGTTTCCCAGTCCCTCACACAGTTTACAAGTTTCAGTGTGGCACACCTGGAAATAGGGCTCAATGCCCACTCTCCTGTTTCAAGAGCTAAAGTTGGGAAAAGAGGAGGGAAAAGTACACCTAACAGGTCCTCTTTCCAAGATCAGACTGTGACACAGCAAATGAAGGGCGGGATTGCTGAAAAGGAAGCTCGTGAAGTTTCACATTAGGAGTCACAGTTGATCAAATAAATATTAATCACCAAATGTATTTATGTCACTTCTCACACAATTGCAATATATTTCAAATGTGTTTTTAAATGGTGGATAAAACATACTGGGAAGGCAAAGGAAAAAAACCTCTTTTTATAGAACCTCACATATGAGGGAGCTAGAGGCATATGTAGTAATTTTCCAGAACAAAGGAATATGTTTGAATTAGTTTCTATGTGTTTTCTGCTATTTCTTCTGATCTCATAAAATCCAAAAATTTTATAAAGTCTTTAGAGTCTATATACAGTAAAATCACATTAAAAGTAGACTTTAATCTTCCAATGAATTAGTATATTCACTTAAGTAATATTTCTAGTCTTAAGTCTATGAAAAGTATAAAAATATTTTCAACATTTAACTGTAAAGGAAATTTAGAATTTTGGTAAAAGAGTATCTTAAATGATTACAAAGGCAATAATAATGCAAAATGAAGTATAGCAGAGTTGCCTTTCTACGTCCTTTGGCTAATTAGAATAACATTTTTAGTCCTCAGTTTAGACATTTTTCTGTTGCAGGTCTTTTCCTTTTCTTTATAAAAGTATTTGGTGAAAACACTAAGTTAGTCTAATTCTTAAAGCATGTTGCAACCTGATCCTGCCTATACTATTTACTAGTCCCTATGGCTGGTGTACACAGACACCTCAGCGAGATTACAGGTACGGCTCAAGGCCACCACAATAAAGTGAGTCACAATCTTTTTGCTGGTAGAGGGTCTTGCCTTCAATTTGTAAAAAACACAACTTCTGTGAAGTGCCATAAAGGACCGCAATAAAGCAAGGTGTGCCTGTATTGGTCTATTGTTTAAATTCTGCTTTAGTTGTCATGGATTTATTTGTAAAGTTGCATAATGACCATATTATCTATAGCATCCTCCCAAATTGAGCTTGAAAAGAAATTTTTAAGCATTTTTCAAGTGGTTAGAGTAACTGCTCATGAATGACTACCCTGCCTTATTTTTAGAGTGAGGAAAATTGGTAGTTTTCCAGGAGCCAAACAAGAGGACCCCTTTAAAAACTCTAAATGGAAAAAGACATCAAGACAGTGGCTAGTGTATACTTCAAGAAAATGCATGCTGACAAATTGAGGGTGTTCCACCAATGTATAACATACAGTGAAACATCTGCCTTTTGGTTCAATAGGAGTATTTTCTTCAATAGCCGACCAATTTTCTTAATTTGGCAGCTCTTGTGGCCCTGGCCTTGCAATTGAGGTGACCTTATTACATGTATAGAAATGTTGGGAAGCAACCGTTCCTTGAGTCTATAACATAGCTAACTCAAGGGACCACGCATTTTTAAAATGTCAATGACTGTGTGTGCGCGTGTGTGTGTCCCAAAGAGGGTCCCATTGAGTCAGATGACAGTGACACAAAGGCTAATAGAGAGATTGTGTTTTACATATTTATCTTGCCATACAGTAATGTTACTTAATTCAGCATTGTTCAGAACAAACCAACAATGAATAGTGTCTTGCTATATAATGACTAGTTTTTCCTTTTCTTGCAATAGAGTAAAGCATTTAAAGAAGAAAAAAAAAAACCACAAGCATCTCAAACAGCCTCTGCTTTGCTGCAAAAATAGACTGTGACGAGAGTAAGTCTTCCAATCAATTATGCAGCATGGTTTTAAGTGAGGAAAAATTTCAACATACGTATCACTTCAAAATATATACAGCATATATCTATATGTGCAAACTGCGTAAATTTTGAAGGGCTACGAAGCATATATTTTGCTACAGCAAAGTTCTGACTGTTAAATTGATTGCAACAAAACTATAATTTCTTTTGCTGAAAAACCCTAGCAATATGAATCTCACTGGGATTACTTAAACTCAGTGGTGTGTGTATACATCTATATGTGTGTGGGTATAAACAAAGGGATTTCTACAAATTCTCTTCAGTGAGGCTCAGAAGCAACTCCTCTAACTAAAATATTCCTCTGACATTTTCTCCTTAAAGCGGCAATAGTAAATGAACATACTTCCAATGCCATAGTCTGCAGTTGTGGACTCTGAATCTGTTCTGCATAGGGATGGGTCAATCAATGATGTTCACTCCCTTTATCTACATGCAGGGCTCTTTAATGGTCTCCATGAGAGTATCCTTTCAAAAGAATGATCTGTCCCATTAGCCAGAGCAATGTGACTCAGACTTTTACATATATATGTAAAATATATATATTCATTTTGGCTGAATTCAGGAATGAGTCTGTGGGCTAAAGGATCGATCTGTCAGAGCAACAGACTGCAGTTAGAAACTGCCAACAAATCACAAGCAACAGTAGGTAATGACTAATTGTAGCAGGAATGACGGAACAGAGGGTGGGGATTGTTTCAGAAAATGTAGCTGAAAAACAAAACGATCTTTCTCAAATGAAATCAAACATTTTTGTTTTGGTATTTGTTGTTGTTAAATCAAACAGGCACAGAACCTTCACTCTTCTCAAAAGTTCCTAGTGATACTGATCAATCTGACCCTTTCTAAGAGATCTGCAAATTTTCTAACAGAGGCTGAATTTCCTGTTCCTTTATTTCTATTAATATTATTCAGTGAGGTACTTTTGAGATTTCTCAATGAATTATTATTTTAAAACACTCTTTGGGGCTATATAACCTAAAACTTACAGGAAACCTTAACTCTGACTCCCATGTTGTAGTAATGAATATACAACACGATCTTAAGAAAAGTAAAGGCGGGGGGAGTTTTTGAAAATTTACAAGGTCTAAGAACTAGAATGGCAAGAACAATCATATCTATATCTTTTATTGATTAGAATGTTGCAGTTTTAATTATCTATTTAATATTAATTCTTCAGATATTTATGAAATAACTTTTTTTGAATTAGCAACAAATACAAATTTGTTAATAACTCAAAATTATCCTTCTAAAATTTTAATTTATAAAATTACTCAGAGCCTCAAGTGCTTAAATGAATTAAACTCTGCACTGAGGTCCAAAGGCTTTGGAGATGTTCTGTAAATTGTGCTTCACTGCAATAAAGACCAAGGTTGTCTCTGTAGTGAAAACACAAGAATTTTGTGGCTCTCTGTAGCTGTAGAGATTACAGAGCATATTGGGTCCAATGTTGTATCATATTTTTATTATTTTTTTGTTAGTCATTATTTCTCATCTGAGGATATGTTCATTGATTTTTAGAGAGAGAGGGAGAGGGGGGAGAGAGAGAGAGAAAGAAAGAAAGAAACATCAATGTGAGAGAGAAACATCAATTAGTTGCCTCACATACATACCCCAATAAGGGACTGAACCCACAACCTAAGTATATACTCTGACCAAGAATTGAACCCACAACTTTTTGGTATATGGGAAAATGCTCCAACCAACTGAACCACCTAGCCAGGGCCTGTAATATCATACTTTTAAAGGTCACTTATTTTGTTTAAATTTAAATATTTAATTTCAACCAAAATAGTGTGGCAAGATTGTCCATATACTTTTTCTAAATGTAAAAATTATAATCTCCTTAACTTGATGATGTAGGCTAGTACCCCAATCTGTAGGTTATATAATCCATTTTGTCTCACTGATATTTTAATTTCTAAATTCTCTGCTTTCTACAGACACGTTGAACATCAGACTCCAAGTATATTTAATATTTGCATCAAATATTATTTATCTCATTATTCACAGAAGAATGAGAGAAAGCTAAGGACTGCCCTCTTTTTTCAAACAGACATCAATAGATGTCCCAAACTACTTTCTCAAAAACTTAACTCTCTGTATGATAGAAAAGAGAAGAGCAGTTCTAGAATGTCAAATTAAAAAATAATTAGCCATTAACATGCAAACATGGAAAAGAGAAAGTTTGCAGAAATAAGTGTCCAAAAAACAAACAAACAAACAAATTAGATGCGAGGATAAAAAATAATGGGGAAGAGTGAACTATGGATTGTTGAGGCAACATGTATGAAGAAAGAAAAGACACTAAGGGCAAATTAAATGGCACAAGGCACAGAAAGTCTGTGAGAGGGACCAGAAAAAAATACTAAGAGGGAAAATGTAAAACCTTGATCAAGAGAAGTGAGTTTACATCAAAAACCCATAAAACACCTATAGAAAATCAGAATTACACTCGACTAAATTTTAAATAAATTTTCCCTCTATTTTGTTCTGATTCTTCAATACCAATAAATAACCTAGCCTAAATCTTAATTAATAGGGGTCAGAGGCTTAGAATTTCCTATCTGTTCCAGAGAAGCTTGGACATGTGATTGGTATGCCTCTGAACTATTCTATTGTTTCCACTGTCAGAATATTTTGGACAAAAACATCAACATCTTGATAACTGAATATCTGCTAAAGCTATTTATATTTATTATAAAACTGTGTGAACCTCCCAAAGGGTGAACCGCAGAAGACTTGATATTCCAGATTTCAACACAAGTGCATCAGTCTCCCATTATCACCTAAGTCCTTTACATCCAAACACAGTGCAATGAGATGGAAATACTGTGATTAGGAAATATTAGCACAGAGCCGAAGACACCAGTTCACTAGGAACAACAGAAACACCTCCAGTAATTTTCAAGGACTGACCTGAGGTGGATTCCCTCAGTCATTCAATCATTTGTTTATTCATTCATTCAACAAATATTTTTTAAACATCTACCCACCATGGCCCTGGCCGGCTTGGCTCAGCGGATAGAGCATCAGCCCGTGGACCAGAGAGACCTGGGTTTGGTTCCTGCTAAGGGCACGTACCTAGGTTGCAGTTTGTCCCTGGCCCTGGTTGGGTCGTGCGGGAGGCAGCCACTCGATGTGTTCTTTTCACGTCGATGTTTCTCTCTCTCTCTCTTCCTCTCTTTCCTTCCCACTCTATCTGAACAAAAAATAGAAAAATGTCCTCGGGTGAGGATTAAATAAATAAATAAATAATAAAATAAAATAAAACAAACAAAAAAACACCCACCCACCATGTTCCAGGTACTATACAGTCCTACAATCTTCATGCCTTTATATCATAATTTCACACATGTAAATAACCCAGTTCACAACAACAGCAA
The DNA here is from genome assembly GCF_014108415.1 of Molossus molossus. NCBI lineage: Eukaryota > Metazoa > Chordata > Mammalia > Chiroptera > Molossidae > Molossus > Molossus molossus. The sequence continues at coordinate 40,922,553 of NW_023425350.1, forward strand.
TTACATAACTGAATTACCACCTCTTTTCCCCATGTTCTAATTATGCCTGGCCTTTTATGCGGGTTATGTTCACAACTATTTGAATAATTTCAGGTAGATCCTTCTGCTCAAACATAACTAATTCATGAATAGTCACGTTATAACATGTGATCTTACATGAAGCATTGTTTTCTTAAGTTAATGATATTCCTGGATCTAGTTCACCCTAATGTGAGGAAAATAACCTCTCAACCCCACCACAAAAGAAAAGAAAGGCTAGCATGGAAACACTGGAATAGAAGGACAGAGCCAGGCCCTGCAGTGGCAACGGGGGAGGAGGAAACAGGGACGGCGCCCCCGCTTCCCGATGGTGCCAGCCGCGGCCTTCACCCCTGCTCCAGGACGCACAAACTGCAACACTTCACATCTTTGTCTTGTTCAAGTTGCAAAGTGACATTTTCCCCCATAATTTCATTCTGGAATTTGATACCTAATCCTTTTCATTACGATTTCAACCAAAAAGATTGATCTGTATTTTTGTTTTCTTTCTCCGGACAACTTGTAGTTTCAGGCCCAGATTATGCGCTGCTTGGGGATACCCTTCTCTACGGGTAACCTGGGTTCACTGTTATTTTGAGGCATTTTAACCAAACCGCATATTCTATTACACGTAGATTCAAGTTTACCATATATCACATAATCCCTCTACTGTATGAAAACCACTATTCATACATACACCCACAAAAATGTTTTCCTCAGAAAATTACAGCAGTTCCAAGAGTTTGATCAACATCATTATTCCATGTGTCAAAGTAAACAGGTAACTAGTACACTTCTATCTATGATAAGTCAGCTGTGAGCACAGTTTGTGTCCTATTTTGACCGATAAACTCCAAAATAATTAGCAAAATCCTGACCATATTATTTGATATAAAATAAGAATTAGCTGTGCTTTTTCCTAACATAAGCTTGTTTATAATTGTCAGTAGTTGATTAAATAATTGTTTTTTAAAAAAATGACCATTGCTTTGGAAGGCCCATGTGAAAACAAAACAAACAAAATCTTGGATTTAATCACTGTAGGCCACAATTTGAACTTCCCTTTGAGGCATAGAGATTTAGACAGGATCATTGAGCATGTGCTGGGAAAAATGTATTTAACCCACTCCCACTTGTTCCCCTTCACCATCTCAAAATTACAGCTGGGGACTTCAAACCACAGGGCAAAGTGGGTGATGGCCTGTGGGGTGCTACTGTGAGCCCTTCTCCCAGGATTCTTAGGTGCCCCTTGCTTCTCCAGGGCAGACGGTGAATGGCTGTTAACAGATTTGGTATGCACACGGTTCCTTCCCGTTTTCACTGCAGCATGTCTGACTTCCCTACTCCAAGGAGCTGTCCTTAGCCACTGCGACCTCCGTTCCTGCAGGTGACAGTGTGGCTTTCTGCTGATTTATTAAAAATCTCCCATTTTATGGCTCCTGTGTACTCTCTGGAGTGTGATCATGTGACCAGTATAATGACAATCTGTCTCCCTGCTAACATTTCTCTACTTTGGTTATTTGTTTGATAAAGTGAGGAGCTTCCCTTTTGTTGCCCTTCATCAGAGCTTAATGTCTTTACTTTGGGATCAATATACTTTATGAATAATTTTATTTCCTTCTATTTTTATGGTCTTTTCTCCTCATTATCATACTGAGTTTATTAGCTGGTGCTGTCAGTATCTTTACCCTGTCATATGTTCCTGAGGTACAGTAAATATCACTTGTGTTGTAATTAATATGCACACCCTCTGCAGTAATTAAAGTACAGACCCCTTCAACCAGCTGAGCTTCCTACACTAATTCCACCTTATCTTCATAATGAACTTATTGTAATCTGAAACTACTACTGAATATTGTTCAGTAAGGCTAGAAGAATGAAATCTAACTAGATGCAATAATATTTGTGAACATGTTAATATAAAAATGAATTTAATTAGTTTAAGTCTAATTAAATTTCCCATACAATTAAAAGCCTCCCCTTCCATTTTTTAAAAACTAAGAAATGCCCCATTGTTGCCCTTTCAAATTTCCTACAAAGAAGCAGACTGGACAGATGTTTTTCCCCCCATAAGATACACATAGCAGAACCCATAGAAACCAGAAATTGGACAGTGACATATTAGGGAAACAGCCGAGTCCCTTAGAGAAACTACAATCTAAAAGAGTGGGCTTGCAAAGAGTCTGGACAATTCAGAAATCCGACCTTTCTATAAAAAAGAAAAACTAAAGCAAAATCGTTTATTAAACCCATCTGTGAATCCAAAAATACGTTTTTAAAATATCTGATACTATATGTAAATTGCAAGTTGCACTAAGTCACAGTCCATGTCCCCAAGGAGTTTATAGTTTAATGAAATACAGATTTTAATTCAGCAAACATGTATTGGGCATTTTCTGGAAATAACACAGACAATGGATGTCACAGAATTTCTCAGCCGGATGAAAAAGGAAAAGTCTGGCATTGAGTTTGCACCTTGAGGGACAAGGGAGAGAATTTGCTGCAGGATGCCAGCCTGGTGCTGCGCATACTCTCTCTGGCTGGAGAAGGGAGTCTGTGTAAGTTAGGAAAAAATAGACACACAAGACTAAATCAAGATACATAATTGGCACAAAGGAGGAACATGTGAGGAACGGCATGCGCATTGAATATTACACTTACATTGTCAGGAAACATTTCAACATGGAAAGGGAGTGCTCAAAGAGCAGACCCACAATAGGCAGAGAGCTGGCAAAGGAGTCTGAAAATTGGGTGAAGGGTCAGGCATGACCACCATGGTGCCAGTAAATGGGATTGTTTCAAGGTTGAAAGAAGTTACCACTAAGGTAGATCCCTGCTTTTAGTTATTCACAGGAATGACTTGCATCTTGGAATGAAAGAAATCATTTCCAAGATTGTAAACTGAACTAAATTAGCAGGCAGCACAGCATTGAGGACAGGTACAACATATACACACATGTAAATATATCATCTTGAGAATTTAAAAGTGGTTTACTGGTCAAAACACCTGTCAATCCTGGCCGGTGTGGCTCAGTGGTTGAGCACCGACCTATGCACCAAGAGGTCACTGGTTCGATTCCCAGTCAGGGCACATGCCCAGGTTGTGGACCAGATCCCCAATGGGGGCCATGCAGGAGGTGGCCAATTAATGTTCTCTCTCATCAATATTTCTATCTCTCTCTCCCTCTCTATTCTTCTCTAAAAAAATCAATAAAGAAAAAAATTTGAAAACAAAAACACCTGTCAATTAGGACAACACATCTACTCTCACACTTGTTTTTCTTTCTCTAAGACTACCTCTGTTAATGGGAGATTTGTAAGATTCATTACTTAATGGAAGGAAGTAACCAAGTGATGTCATCCTTGCAGTAGTAGAACCCAGACTCCACCATTCCCTGGCACTGACTAGTTCTGGCGATCTCCGGGCAGTGATGGACTGGCTCCCTGAGAAAATCAAATCCCTTCTCCTACTGGACTTGATATGAATTGAATTGGAAAATAATGAGGAAGCATTCAGAGCAGCAAATATACAATAATTTCTGTAAAATTATCAGACTTTAGACAGGAGATGTCTTTTGGCAACATTGTCTATCTATGCCCCTATTACCACTGCTAACACAAGACATTGATTCTTTCAATGCCCTGTCTCCTATTCATCTTGAGCCTCTAGTTTGAAATGCACTTTTTTCCCCTTAAGGCATTAAATATGTATAAGTTTTGGAACCTAGAATAATCTCATGATACTCCCTAATATAATAAAATGAAGAAAATTATATGTAAGTTAGCACAGTCAGAAGGCAACGAGTCCTAAGTAGAAAACTTATAGTCTAGGAAGTTATCCTAAAAAGCAAATTTTTGAGAACTTGTCATAACATAAAGCTTGTGATGAAAACAAGTAGTATGTTGAGATGTATTGCTAAAGCTTTACATTACAAATCAAAGGAACTAAAATAGGCATTCTCTGGAAGAGAGCTTACTATATTTTAAGGAAGATTTAAATGTACTTTAAAAGGGCAGCATGGAGAAAATGGAATGATACTGATTCCAAAAATAAATTACCAAGAAAATTTGGGCTGTTTTGCTGCTAAAAATCTAAAACTAAAACAGATGTTGTCATCTACCTGATGTTTCTTAATGTTGATCTTGACAATCAAAAGAGCATCTATGCAAAAGCACATCTGATAGGAATGAGTCGAGATCCTAAAAGATAAATGTTTAAAACTCCTGTTTGGCCCTGGCTGGTTTGGCTCAGCGGTTAGAGTGTTGGCCTGTGGTCCGGAGAGACCTGGGTTCGGTTGCCGCTAAGGGCATGTACCTCGGTTGCAGTTTGTCCCCGGCCCTGGTTGGTCGTGCGGGTGGCATCCACTCGATGTGTCCCTTTCACATCGATGTTTCTCTCTCTCTCTCTCTCTCTCTCTCTCTCTCTCTCTCTCCCTCCCTCTCTCTCTCCCTCCCACTCTATCTGTACAAAAAAATGGAAAAATGTCCTCAGGTGAGGATGAAAAAATAAATAAATAAATAAATAAAACTCCTGTTTGATAAAGTATTCATTAGGCTATGTCCCTGAAAATTACTGAATCCAGAATGTCTGCCTATTTTCAGAGACAGCAAGTCATGCATGTACATGGGTTGTATGCATGTCTATGTTTGTGTATGTGTGTACTTGTAGATATGAGAAAGCAAAAATTCTAGCTCAGAAAATTAAGCAATGAGATTTCCTTCAGTATATTTTTTCAAAATAGTAACTGAAAATATAATCACTTGTCCCAATTTACATTTGTTCATCTTTAAGCTTTGTGTTCAGTTCACTGTAAGACCTGAACCTAATGCTGAAGAATAGTCTCAAAGGACAGAAAAAGTTCTGAAAATTAGCATCAGTGTTAAGAATCTGCATAACTTTTTAAAACTGTCCATGTGAAAGATAGACATGACTTTGGAGCAAATATTAGGTGACTCGTGATTTATTCTGCATACTCGATAAAAGACAGCTGTCAAAATACAGAATTTTTGTACTTGTGATGTATTTGTGGGGCTGAGAGTAGGGGAGTGGTCATTTCAAAACTCCATTTGGTGATATAATCTTGATTCATTAATAACTTTTTGGCAGGCTGTGTTTACAGGGAAATGTCCTTAAGAAGGGTTTCATTGTGAGCCTCACAGTGTCATCTCTAACCCCTGTAGTCAGTTTACGTATTAGACCACCAATCCCTTAACATTATCACTTGATACAAAGAATAAAACAGGACAAGTAAATGATAAATGAGACAAGAAACGAAACATTCTAGGATGCTTACATGAAAGACATCCCCTTGAAGGAAACCCTTGCTGAGAAAGAAAATTTAAAAACTAGAAAGCTACGCTGTTCTCATTCTGTGTGTGTGTTTATACACACATACACACATATACACACACACGTATGTGTGTATATAGATATACTGTATATATATATCTAAAATAATCTCATTTTATGTATTTTAAAGTAATTTAGTAATACTAACTGTTGTATAAAATGCAAATAGCAACATTTACCCCTCTCTTCTTTCCAGAAATGCTGAGGTGATTTTGAAAATGTATATAAAACTTTTGTGCCCTGGGTGGTTAGAGTGAGGGCCCACACACCAAAGGTGGTGGGTTTGATTTCCGGTCAAGGGGACATTCCTAGGTTGCAGGTTCAATCCAAGCCCCAGTCAGGAGGCAACCAATCAATGATTCTCCTCCCCCCCCCCCCTTTCGTCCCTTCCAAGCTCTCTAAATATATATCCTTGGGTGAAGATTAACAACAACAAAAAAACCTTTTATGCTACTAAATGTTAGAAATATCCTAATTTTCTTCTATGCTTATCTCTTTTCTTTGGTTGTAAAAGCTCTAATTGTACTTCCAGATATAAAAGCAAAACCAAAAACTAGTTTGCCTTCCTTTATCTTTTTTTCCAGTTTATCAAATGGGATTCTAAAATTACATTTCAGTGATCTGCAAAACTCTTTTCTCAAATTAAGGTGGAAGTGATTGAAGGCATTTTTAGCTACACCTGTTCAACCACTAATTTAATGAATGAATGACTAAGAAATTACAATATTAATATAAAAATATTGTTGGTAACAACTAAGAGATGTCTCACAGTACCGAGAGTATCAATAATGCTCTGATTCCTCCAACTTTCTTCATACCTCGCTTCTGTTTCAAATAAAGAATATGCCCAACTGTTCACTAAGTGCTCAGCATGTTTGGTTATAACTGCTTAGTCATGCATTGAGAAATCTATGGTTACGGACTAGAAAAACTATCCTCCTCTATGTGTTCAGCATTAAGACACATCCGTCTGCTATTACCTGCTCGACCTACGTCCCAGCCAGGTTGTACTCCTGCATGGTGAGCACTGGCAAGCAGCACAGACTCCAGCCAGCCTCCACCAAAAGGCTCATTACCAGGCCAGAACTTGGCCCAGGAGTCTTCGCAGTGAGGGCTGCTGCTGACCATGATGACGGTGCTAGGTGGTTTTGCAAAGCTGTGCTGGCTTCTTCCACACTGACTGAGCAGGCCAACAGCTTGGCCCAGGCCACCGAGGATGACTGGTTGCCTTTACGCAAGGTGGGCCTCTTCGACTTCTTCAGGGTCGACCCCCAGCTTGGCGTGCAGACGGTGGTGCTCTGCAAGTACACGGCGCAGTTGGTTGGTGGGGCTGTCACTACAGCCGAGGTGCTGGTTCCAGGAGCTAAGGGACGTGACTCCGAGCAGGTATCAGCATCGCCAGCATGTGCGTCCTCCAGGACCGTGAGGGGATCACATGTAAGGGCCCTGAGCGGCTGAGCCCCGCACAAGGCCTGGTTCAGTGCCCAACGCCAGCTATTGTCACTGCCATCACACTCCACGCTGAGGGGGGCCTCGTGGCCTTAGGCACCAGTCACGGCTTCGGCCTCATCTACTACCGATGCAAGAGCCCTGTGCAGACCAAGGGCACGACTTCCTGGCTACAGAGGGGCCGCTCTCCTGGATAAAGTCACTCAAGAAGTCTCTGCACCAGTTTCTTGTGCATCCTGAAAAGCCAAATCTTGGGCAAGAAGCAGGCTACTAACGCCAACAGCAAGTTGCAGGAGGCCCTGCGCAACTGCGGAGGCAGTGCTGCCCCCAGGGCACGGGGCTCACGCCAGTGCAGCGCACCTTCCACCTGCTCGGCCCACAGCTCCCTCTCGGGCGGGCGGCGGCGGGCGCTGCCTCTACGTGCCTGACGCAGACCTGCGAGAAGTGGCCCACTGCGGACCCACCACGTGTCACCAACTTGGCCGCCACTGTTCGTCTGTGCTAAGGAAGTGAAGGAGGCAAGAAGCGGCCAGAGCGGTCGGAGGACTAGGCGGTGCTGGGCAAGAAGGTGTAGCCAGCGCGCCGCTAGCCTATGGCGGCCCTTGTGGGATTGCGCATGCTCCACGACCTGCTACCCACGCCCTACAGTGAGGTCTCGCGAGACTTGGCGGAGGCACCTGACAAGCAGGGTGGCCACGTGGTGCTCACTGCATCTGAGTAGTAATTTAAAGTGTTCACAATGCCCAAGTGAGCAAAAAGACCAAGTTCAAGCTGATGGTCCAGGAGGGCTGTTCTGTGCACTAGAGGGCGCTGGCCACAGGTGTGAGCACGTCCAGTAAGGACTGTCAGAGACCTGCCCGTGCTGCCTCACCCACCTGGGCAAGGTCCAGGTCTTCTCGGTGCCTGGCCTGGGACACCAGTTATACTAATTCTGTATCAGGAAGAAAGACATCAGGGCCATTGCCTTCTGTGTCTTCATTGGCCACGGCCATCGTTTTTGCTTAATTTCCCCATGGGAGTTTGAACATTTCTCTATTAGCTGGCCTGGTGATACCTTCGGTGCCAGCTACAGGCTCTCAGAGTCACCCAAGCTGAGCCAGCCTTAATGTGAGCCCGGGCATTATCCTGGCCCCGTGGCGCTGTGATGGAAACCCTGATCCTGTGCACAGGAGGAAGTTGACACCTAGAGTCGCCTGAGGACATGCTGGACATGACAGGGAATGTCATGGTGGAGGACGTGAATGATTTCTTAGGCTCTTCAGAAGTACCTGAGGAACCTGGCGGAAGATGATGTTTAAGCCTGTGCCACCCTGATCTGGTAAGGAAGGCCAGAACTATCTGACCACCCGCCCTGTAAGGAAGGGCATCCAGAACCTCGGCTCCTGCCTGGCCCTTCACGTAGACCCACACCTGCTAACCTGTGGGCTGAGACTCGCCAACCCGACCTAAGAGCATGGGCCCCAGAACCTTTGGGGTAGATTCACAGTGGCTCCTCCTACAGGCAGTTGGCTACCCTGGAGGCCAGGTGCCACAGGGAGAAGATAGCTGGGATTAGCCGCCCATGCCACCTCCCACTCCACACCTTGTCCTTTCCCCCTCTCTTTGCAAAGAGTATTTTTCTAACACCTGTGCTGGGTTAGACAGTCACTTCTAAATGACTTTTGTACTTACTCCTGGGCCAGCATACCCCCTACCCAGCCCAGCCTATGCATTTGTGCCCACAGGTGTATGTCTATATGTGACTAGGAGATCTGCAGGGCACCAGGTCTAGAGCCTGATTGGATGTGTGTGTGTGTGTGTGTGTGTGTGTGTGTGTGTGTGTGTGTAAAGGGTTGCTGGTAGGATGGGTTTTCTTGTAGATTGTACCTTGGGTTTTTTCTGTCGTTTTGTAACAATTAATAATTTTAATGTTTAAAATATTGATATTTAACATTGAAAATCAAAGCATTTCATATCTCTTAAAGGGACAAAGAAAGATAGTATCAATACAAGGAGCCAGGACAAATATTTTAATTATAATTCTATTTTACACAATCCTCTAAGCCAGCATTGTTACCTAGAATGTTGTTGAAGCCATGGGAAAGGAATCAGATATTTATTTTTAGCTAAAACATTATGGACTTTATGCCTGAATTTCATAAGTGATAAGGTTACCCATGTGCCTTTGAGAAAATGCTGAGAAACTTTTCTGAGCCTCAGACAGAAAATATAAGTTGTGAACTTTTTTAATGGCCATGCCTTCCAAAGTAGAACAAAAGGAAAGAGTTATTGAGGTAACTAAAACAAAGGAAGAAATACTGAAGGAAAAGAGAAAAATATTTTCCCCAGGTCTGAATGTAGCAGCTCAGAACACACGAAGGAGATGAATGAACTGAAAAGGTGTTTGCGGCTGAAGAGATAGATGCTGAGCTATTATTTCTTGTGATGCTGAGATATTTATAATAACAACAAAAGATTCTTGAAAATAAAATCAGCACCCAGTTCCTCAGCAACAAACAAACTGCAGACTCCACTAGCAATAAGATATCCACTGGTGTATATCTTAAACACTAGTACATGTTTAAATATTTTAATAATGACTTAAATAAAAATTTGTGTTTTATTCATCAGCTGTGTCTACATGCAGATGCTATTTTCAGAATATTTCCTTTAATAAGCTTTCTTCCCCATATCTACAATAATAAAGGTAAACTTGGATCAAAATATTTCCTTTTAGGACTGCTTCCCTATCCTAAAACTCTGATCAAATAATAAGTTATAAAAACCTTTGAGTTTTAAGTGTGATCCTTAATTTTTTAAAAGAAAATATTAAAAGTGGTCAAATTTTTATAATCCAAAGAGTATCATGGATTCCACTTTGACAACATACTCATACCTTTCCATTAAAAACAAATAATAGTACACATATGGCACTTGACATTTTCCTTTGTAAGTATCAGAAATCAGAAGACATTACTAAAATATCTGTTATATCACATTTTACTAAATGACTTTCATGGTCACATGGTACAAAGACAATTAGCATTATGCTTTCTTCCAGTCATTAGCAATATGGCAGTTTTATACTCTTGGCTTTCAATGTTTCTCCTCTCTTGGTATGCAAAGGGAAAGAGGGGAATTATGCTCCTCTAGAGCACCAAGTGGCATTGTATTGGTCTGAAATATTTTATGTATCTCACAAAGCTCTTGGAATCAAGGGATTCTTGTATGTGAAGTAAAGCAAAACCCACTTAGTTGTAATCCTCTCACAACACTTTACTAAAAATCAAATCTGAGGCATCTTCTTTGTCAAGTAAGACTTTGTCTTCTATGCCATATCAAAGCAACTTGTTGACAAGTGAAAAGTAATTTATACATATGGTAAGTTTTTGTCTTGTTTTACGTTTGTGTGTGTGTGTGTGTGTGTGTGTGTGTGTGTGTGTTTCATTGTTTCAGTTTGTGTTTTTGTTATATGGTGCTAAATAATTAATTTGAAAGATTAAATTTTTGTCATGGTAGTGACTAAATTAGACAGATTATTTTATTTAAAGATGGTTAGCACATTATCTTATAGACACAGCCTAAATGGGGACTTTACACATTAAAAGATAGAAATTTAGGAGAAACACTGTACAAAACTGAGTAGAAATTAGGAGTTCATAAATTATTTTTACTGCCTTCTGATTCTAAATCCACCTCTAAACCACAGAACTTATATGCATGTATGTGTAACCGATGGACACACAACAATGCTGGGGGCAGATGGTAGGATCGGGAGGAGGGTGTCAGTAGGGGAAAAATGAGAAACATTTGTAACAAAAATAAATTAATAAAAACTGCAAAAAAAATCCATTTCTAATTTTTTATCTAGATTTCATGACATATTCCTTTAAAAATAAAGGTAAAGAGGAATGTTATATAAGAACATTACATTACTTGTCTTAAAAACTAACATTGAATTCACTATGGTGATTTTATTTTTCACAGGTAACCACACAGTGCCTCCCTCCCACATACTCTTCTTATGTGTGGCGTTAACACTACTCCCATCAAGAGATGAGGTCCCCGGGTCCTCCTTTTACAACTGGCTCTGTGACTGTTTTTGACTAAGAGGGTGTGGCAGATGTAAAGCTATTAACTTTTTTGGCAGGTCATTAAAAGTCATGAAGCTTCTGCTTTGTTAACTAAAATACTTGTTATTTTAAGTTTGTACAAAGCCCAGTGCACAGAGGCCACCATGCTGTGAGAAAGCCTAAACCCACCCAAAGTAGAAACCACACTGAGGCTATGAGACAAGAAGAGAGAGAGATGTCTAAGTAGCTCAGAGCAGCTTGGGACTCCCATGTTTCTAGGTCTAGTACTAGCTCTAACCTCCATCTAACTGCAACCTCAAGAGAGACTCTGAGCCACAACCTTCCAAATCCCAACCCACAGGCACCATGAGAAATAATGAAATAGTTGTTTTAAACCACAAAGTTTGGAGAAATTTCTTGATAGATCAATCATTTATTAAATGTTCATCGAATGTCCACTCTGTGCTGGACAATATCTCAAGTCTGAATCCTATTAAGATCCTCTCTACCCCCAAAAGATTTTACTAACCTTCTGTGTTTTCATGGCTCTTTAGACTGATAAAATATCACTTACTTCTTTTGCTCATATTGTATAAGTTGTATACATGTTTGATTATAAACTTCTAAAGTCAGTACCTGGGTGTCAGTTCATTTTGTTTTCCTCTGTAGTGCCTGTAATGCACACAAATGTTTGGTGATTGATATAAAAGCACTGTCTGGATAAGGAAATTTAGTATGAGGAAATGACACCATTATTCCCCATGTTACAAATGAAAAACTAATAGAGATTTTAATACTCGACTTCTTTAAGGTAACTAGAGTTTTCAACTAGAGAAAAAGAAGTACCCTTTAAAATATTTGAACATGTGATCATTGCTATTAAGCTACTTACTGTAGCAGTCAAAAAAGAATTTTTCAAATATCCTAATCAGTCGTAAACAAGTCTTATGTTATTAAAATAACTATCTCTTAAACTAGTTTTGTTTTGTCAAATAGTCTGTTCCTATAGCTATAGATAATTTTGTTCTAACTATAGCCTAAAACTGCAGGCGGGCCCTGGATATGATAAAGAGTAGTGTCCAGGCCTCCTGGTTACAGTCTTCTTTCCTACCACTAGTCTATGCTGTTGCACTAAGTACCAAAATGCTCATTCAGTGTCCGTAGGCAATTGAAAGGATCATTTCTAAGATTTTATCTCAAAAAGAAAAAAAGTCAAATGCCTGATTGTTTACTCAGATTAGAAGCAAACAATTCACACACACACATACACACAGCACAGGGTGGAGCAAAATAAGTTTACAGTTGTGAGTACACAAAATGCAGAGTTCATTCTTGTATTATGTATTAATTATTGTATTATTTTCCATACAAACAACCGTAAATCTACTTTTGCCCCCCCGTGTGTGTCTGTGTGTATTCATAAATTAGAGTTTTAAAAACTTTAATTCCGAAAGAAAATTTAAAGAAATCTTTATTTATTTATTTATTTATTTATTTATTTATTTATTTGTCTTTGTTAAAGGTGACTTATTTAGGTACAAGGAATGTAGATGTTAGTGGGAAAAACAATTAGCTGGAACTAATCTGTAAGTGAAACTGCCTTTATTTTATTTTTTCTCTTCATTTTTTTCCCATCACCATATATCCCTCTTATACCCTCTTCCACCTCCACCCATGCCCCCAGAGAAATCTTTTTTTAAATCTCTGTTTCTAATTTTGAATAGAAGTAATCCAGTTCTCAGTTACATATTCTTAAAAATCTTATTTTTTGTTCATGTCTCCTAACTTCTGCCCCTGTTTGATCTACATTTAATGATCAAATGAGTTTCCAAATCCCTTGAATCCTACCTCAGCACTGTTTTCCTACCTAACCCATTATCTCTCCTTTCTGTGAGTATAGTGCAGAACCTTAACATCTAGAAATTGAATAACAGTGCAGGCAAACATGTATTGAGGTCTTAACTGTTTGAAGCCCTGTGTTAAGACCTCAATACATGTTTGCCTGTACTGTTATTTTAGAAAACATTTTATTTACAAATATGGAATGCACACCTATTATTCTAACCAAAATACCAACGGCAAACTGAAGGTCATCAAGGGTCATACATGGTGGCCAAGAGGAAGAAAACTATTCACTCTTATTATAATTTGTGGTGATTTGCATATATAAAGAAAAATAGCCAATAGAAATAGTCAATGTGAGTGTATTTGTGCTTTTGTTTCTTGAAAAGAGTCAAAATAATAATAGAGAAAAAAACAGGCTACTGGTTAGTTCAAGATGAAAAAATAAAAAAAAATTAAGATTCCAAAGTGAAATATTTGAGATATAATTAGCCTTTGGTAAAACTTACTGGCAGGTGGAAATTCATTTTTAATCATGAAATATATTTTTCCTGTGCTATTTTAGCTTTGTTTTAATTTACTATTTAGCAGTGCCCTGAAATATTAATAATTTGTTTAATAAATTTCTTCTAACTCTTAATAGATTTTTAATGAAGAAATCTATCTTAGAGATCTCATTGAGAATTGATATAACATACTTTCTGAAAGTGTTAAATTATTGACCTGAATAGTTTCATTTGGACTTCTATTCTTTGCTTGCTATCATCTATGTTCTGATCTTCTTAGAAGCTTTGTGAAATATAAAAAGTATTTATCCAATAAGCTATAATAACAAGTATTCTAGAAATGAGAAGGAAAATATTTTATCTGCAGGGTCAATTGACAAAATCTAATCAGTTTTATTCCAGATTATAGTGCTAAATCTTTTATAATTAGACTGATGCAAAAACTAAGCCCACGGTACTTAAAATCTTAGATGAGGGTAGAAGAAAACATTCCCGTGGGGGCTCCATCATGGGTCTCTATTTTCCACAAAACTAGCACCTAGCTATCTGGGCCTATAGAGCTGCCTAAATGTCAGGGCTGTCACAGCTCCAAATAAATCTGTTTCTCTATGCTGATTTTCAGTACACAGGAAGGTCAGCTCTGGAGTTTGACAGAGTCGAGGTTCCTTCTACGAGAATCTCTGGGATACAGATTCCCGTTTTCTTCTGTCCTGGATTGTGACAATAAAACACAGTGTTCCACTTCAGAAATAAGTACATTTGTAGAAAAAAGATATTTATGGCACTTCCATACCCCAATCCACTCATGCCCCTGGGAGAAATTTAAACAGGGATTATCTCCGTAGATTTTGGAGACAAAACGTTTAGTGAAAAGCCTGGAGGCTTTGCAATCAGTCAGATCTGGATTTGATCCCTGGCTTCTCTGTTTACTAACTATTTGACTTTTGATAATTTGTTTAACTTCTCTGAATCTGTTTCATTATAGTATTACCGATCTTATACCTTACAGGATTGGCGGGAGTGGGGTTGGGGGTTAAATGAGATAAAGCATATATGATTTTAACAATTCTTTTATGGAACCCAACACATAATAAATACCAGTGGCTGGCGGGGTGTAGTCGCGTTTACATTGTTTGTAGGTTCCAAAGCTAATCCCCCCCTTTGGGCAATGGTCAGGGCTGTGAATTAAATTAATTGAACATTTCCCCAGTAGATGTCATCCTCTTATACCACAAGGGCTTATTCAGTGTTGAGATTAAACTCAGGTTTCAATTCTGTTGTGATCCAGGAATAGGGAGGATGCAGACTAGCACTCTCTCTGCTCTGAACAACCAGTTAAAGGCAGTGAAAAGTGGACAGTATGGGGAAATGACTGTCACATTGGCCAGACAGACCTGGGTGTTTATTGCTTGTTTTGTATTTATTTTTGTCTTTTAACATTTTTCAACAAAGAAACCCTGGGAAATCTGCTTGAATTTTCTGTCTCAGTTTCCTCATCAGCAAAATATGAAAAAAATAAATAAATAAATAAAAAACAAAGATATATACTTAAATCACAATTACTTCATGCTAATATTATGTCATATTATATTAGCAACAGCTTGGATTCAGATTCTTAGAAACATTCTTGATCCTGTACTGTTCCCCAAGCAGATTTCTCAGGCTTCGGTAAACACTTGTCCTTAGAGATGTTCTGAGAAAAAATAAAAATAAAAGAATCCCATGGTCAAATACATTTTTAAAACACTGAACTTTATACCCCTTACTTGGAGGATCACAATTAATAGAATATGTTACTACTCCCTGGGTTTACAGTGTTGTACAACATGTACCTGCTCTACTAGAAGAGTATCTGACACATAATGGGCCCTTTGTAAATATTTGTTGAATATAGTAACAAATTAAGACAAAGGGTTTTATTAGGATCCAAAAAGGCTGTATTTACATTAAAAATGACGAGAAGACTGTGCAGGTATTGTTTATTAATAATGTATAGTATTAATTGATTTAAGTGCACATCAAATAGTTTCAATTAAATTTTCAGTCAGGTGTTAATTTGCTAGTTCTATAAAGAAGAAATAGCCGTGGCCAATTTGGCTCAGCGGTTAGAGCATCGGCCTGGGGTCCAGAGAGACCTGGGTTCAGTTCCCGCTAAGGGCACATACCTCGGTTGTAGTTTGTCCCCGGCCCTGGTTGGTTGTGTGGGTGGCAACCACTCGATGTGTCCCTTTCACATCGATGTCTCTCTCTCTCTCTCTTCCTCTCTCTCCCTCCCATTCTGTCTGAACAAAAAATAAAAAAGGGTCCTAGGGTGAGGATAAAAAAAAAAAAAGGAAGAAGAAATAAGGATGAGGTTAGCAAAAGAGCTGGTCTGAGTTTTGCATGGAAAAATAATGAGCTACAATTTTGGTGAAGAGCTATAATAAACAAAATATGTAACTTACCTAAAGAAGTCAGACCATTAGGATCATACTTCAAGTGAAAACATAAGGCCAACATGGAGCCAGAAGTCTTCCAGGGAAACATCTGCATACAAAGTCTCAGTTACTGCCTGGAATTTGGATTAGAATCTATCAGAGAGATAAGAAAGGACATCTTTCATGAGGAAAAATTTTTTCAATAGGAAAAACTAAAGCTTGAGGATAGAGTGAAGTAATGAACTATAATGAGGAGGAGCGCAGATATGGAGGGGAAAAAAAGCAGTCCATAATGTTCAGGAGCTAAGCCCAATCTAGAACCAGAGAAGAACCAACCTCCTTAGCCCAATGCTGATAATAATGAGAAGGTCTCATTTAATGCACACCAAGACATTTTATATAGTGTTCTTTATGGTTCAGTTGGATGTTAGTAATTTGACTAAAAAGCAGTAACTTTTGTTACAGTAATATTTTATAGCAGCTAGATAGCTTCTGGTATACTGAAAATGATATGGGAAACAATCCAATCACACAAATTTCTTAAAATAAGAGTTGAGGGTTGAAGGTGGGGATGTATTTACCCATAGGGACATTCTAAGGTCATCTTGTAGTGGCCAGAACATACTATATTTGAGTAGGAAGACCTGGTATTCAATCTTGGCCCTATCATTCATTTCCAGTTATGTGACATTAGGTAAGACATTAAACCTCATGAGTTTTAGAAACTCAATTGGTTAAAAATAGATATTTTGTAGAGATTTAGTGAAGGTTAAGTGATTTCTCTATAAAAGTGCTTAATGCATTGCCTCCCACATAATATGCATTTAAAAGGGGGTCTTCCAAATATTTCATTGTCCATTATATCAGCAAATTATTTTATTTGACAGAACAAGGCCAACATGTCTATATCTATTTTTTCCATTTTGGTAAAAATGTGTCTGCCCATTAAATTACAAGAAAATAAAGTTGAACAAGGAGAGCAGTTTGGTGAACTAAGTATATATCTCCTTTACTTGACATTTTACTGTCCCCTGTGATCATATAATATTGCACCCAAATGTTTCTAAAACTTAACATGCAATGAAACTTTACTATGATGTCCAGTGTATTTGCATGTTCAATATGTTATTCTGATCTAAGAATATTAGGACAACCCTATCACCTCCACAAGTGACATACTGAAGGGGCAGACTCAGTGAGCACCAAAGCTCACTGAAGCAAGTTCTGCTCATAGGGTCAGCTCCTGCATAACAGCTCCTCTACTGTAGTCGCAGCCAGTCTTCACAGTTGAGTGACCTGGGGATCAATCCCTCCTAGTGATGCCAACAGCAATCAAAGCTCAACTACAGTAGGACAGTGCACACAGCCCACACAGGGGTACACCTTAGGTGCCCAGCTCAGGACCCTACAGAACACCTACTACAGAAAACCACTTTACCAAGTCCAGAATACATAACAGCTCTACATAGTAGATAGAAATAAATACAGGGAAGCAACCAAAATGGGGAGGCAAAGAAACAGGTCCAACTGAAAGAACAGGAGATATCACCAGAAAAAAAGAAAAACTACATAAAATGGTGGCAAGAAAACTGCCAGATACACAGTTCAAAACAATAATTATAAGTATGCTCAAAGAACTTAGTAAGAACTTCAACAGCATGAAAAGGGACATAGAAACCATGATAAAGAACCAGCCAGAAATGAAGGGGATGCTATCTAAAATTAAGAATAATTTATAGGGGATCAACAGTAGAGTAGATGAAACCTAGAATCAAATTAGCTAGTTGGAACATAAAGAAGCAAGAAAACACCCAGTCAGAACAGAAAATAGAACAAAGAATCCAAAAAAAATGAGGATAGTGTAAGGAGCTTCTGGGACAACTTCAAGTGTTCCAACATTTGCATCATGGGGGTGACAGAAGGAGAAGAGAGACAATAAGAAATTGAAAATCTATTTGCAAAAATAATGACAGAAAACTTTCCTAACCTGGTGAAGAAAATAGACGTACAAGTCTAGGAAGCACAGAAAGACCCAAACAAGAAGAACCCAAAGACGCCCACACCAAGACACATCATAATTAAAATGAAAATGGTTAAAGACAAAGAGAGAATCTTAAAAGCAGCAAGAGGGAAGCAGTTATTAGCTATAAGGGAGCTCCTGTAAGACTGTCAGCTGATTTCTCAACAGAAACTTTGCAGGCCAGAAGGGAGTGGTAAGAAATATTCAAAGTGATGAAGAGCCAATACCTACAACTAAGATTACTCTACCCAGCAAAGCTATCATTTAGAATCTAAAGACAGATAAAGAGTTTCCCAGACAGGAAAAACCTAAAGGATTTTATCACTACTAAACCAGTATTACATGAAATGTTAAAGAAGAAGAAAAAAGGATAAAAAATATGAACAATAAAATGGCAATAAATACATATGTATCAACAATTGGAGTCTTAAAACCAAAATAAGCAAGCAGAACAGAAACAGACTCATAGATATATTTTGATGATTGCCATATGGGAGAGGGGTTGAGGGGATGAGTGAAAAAGGTGAAGGAATTCAGAAATATAAATTGGTTGTTACAAAATAGTTATGGGGATATACTGTACTGCATAGGAAATATAGTCAATAATATTCTGATAACTGTGTATGGTGTCAGATGGATACAAGCTTTATCAGGATGATCACTTAGAACAGTGGTTCTCAATCTTCCTGATGCTGCAACCCTTTAATACAGTTCCTCATGTTATCGTGACCCCCAACCATAAAATTATTTTCATTGCTACTTCATAGCTGTAATTTTGCTACTATTATGTCTTAGGTGACCCCTGTGAAAGGGTGGGTCAACCCCCAAAGGGGTCGCGACCCACAGGTTGAGAACAGCTGACTTAGAAAGTTATATAATATTTAATTACTTGGGTATACACCTGAAACTAATATAATATTGTATGTCAACAGTAATTGAAAAATAAAATATGATAAAAAAAAGAATATCAGGATAAGGTATAATTACAAGTTATACATACTTTTTAAATTTTGTGATACTACCCAGCTGGTATGGCTCAGTGGATTGAGCATTGTCTCATGGACTGAGAGGTCCCAGTTTGATTTCTAGTTGGGCTGTATCCTCAGTAGGGGATGTGCCAATTAATGTCTCTCTCTCACATCAATGTTTCTATATCTCTCTTCCTTCCTCTCTATCTCTAAAAAAAAAAAAAAAAATCAATAATAAAAAAATATTTGTGATACTATTTTTCATGCCAAATTATAAAGTCATTTTTATGTGATCTTGCCTTTAGTAACACCCAGTATGCAAATCCTTGTTATTTTCTCTTTTTACATATTTTTTTTCTTAAAATATTGTTTCTACAACATATTTTAGTTTAAAGATGAAAATACCTTTTAATGGTGCCTAATAATACTTCTATGTGAATATGTAATAAAGAATTAGTTGAATGAGTCATGTTAAAATGTAGCCACAAAAAGAATTATTGGTTTGCCTATATAAACACCAGCAAAAACAGTTAATGTCAATTTACTTTTCTCAGTCTTAAACACAAAATTGTAAATATTTTAGATCAATTTAATACATTAAAGAGGAAACATTCCAACTTTTAAAAGTCCATTCTATTGAGTATTCACGTTTTAAAAATTCAAAAATATTTGCTTCTGAAATGAGCATCCCAGTTCATTAGCCATATTAAATACATATGTGCAGTGAAATACACATGTACTACTAGTTAAATATATATGTATTAAACATGAGGTTCTGAGGTCAGAGAGCCCAGATCTCAACATTTACTATTTGGCTTAAGTTCCTCATCTGAAAAAAATAGAAATAATCTCATAAAATTGCAACAAAAATTGTATAAAGTGCTTTAGCCCTGGACATAGAACATAATAAGGCTTCAGTTAATGTTAGCTCTACTAATAGTAATAATAATAGGACTCTATCCAAATTTTTTTCTTAGCCTATAAAATTTAAAAACAATTTAAACTTCATCAGGAACCTATACCTGGCCCAAAATATTACATTATACTTAATTATAAGTGACCTCTGCTTTGAGTCTTTTATAAATATATGTTTCTTACTTGGTTTCAGCCTGGTACCTTATCTCCTTAGGTAAAACTGGTTCTTCATCCAAATGTCTGAGAAGATGCCAAATGACTCAGATAAAACTTCTCATTTAAGTTCATTTTAATTACTGCAACAATAACAGATGTATATATGTTCATTAATAAAAGTATAATTTGTAGTTGTATCCCTCTGAAAGTTAAGCCAGAAAATTGTAGATTATATTAAGACACAAAAAGAAACACTGCTCTCTAAGTCAGATGCTCTATTATTTAAATGTCATCCCTTATGAATTTCATAAATAGCAAACCCAGAAACAGAGTAACCATTTTAAAAAGTCTGGAGGGGATTCCATAACAACATTTAAATGCATTACTACTCAAACAATCTGATTGGATTATAAAATATTTAAAACTGCAGCTGTAGTTGTGGTGTTTACTGTTGATTATTTTTATTTCAAGAGCTTCATACACAATAAAGGTACAAGTTTACAGAAGTATTTATATTGCACTGACAAATAATTGCACTATAAAATGAACTGTACATAATATATATTTAAATAAAAAGGGCAAAATTGGAAATAGCACAATAGAATCATAGTTCTTTAGAAGTTCTATCTCCTAATAAGAATAGTCAGTGCAGAACCAAAAAGACCAAATACATGTTCTAGTTAAAATGATATTAACCAAGTAAAATACATTAAAGTGAATTCTGGTTACTATGAATCTTTACAGTGGCTTACCACACATGATTCTACAGAAACAGAAAAACACTTTGCAAATATGAAAGCATTTATAACCTAACAACTATCAAGTAATTATTCTATTATTTGGTTTCTGAAGATTAGGCCCAGGATTACTTAAAGTGAATTTGGCTTCAAGGTGGCAAGTTTCATCAGCATATACTATTATTATATATTTAAAGAAACCCAGTGAATAAATGTAAAAAAAACAAAAGAGACAAGAAATATATATATATGTGCTCAGTAAGATGGTAAAATTATGTGGAAAAAAGAATGCAGCCAAAAAGATTTTCACCATACCCAACTTTATTTCCTTTCCAAGAGAGAAAATAGGACAGTGATAGGCAAATATCCTGATGAACAAAAGTACATGCCAGTTTCTGATGGAAACTTTCCCAAAGAGTCATTTGTGATAAGCTCTCCTCGTCATAGGAGGCTAAAACTGCCTTGATGACTCATACCACTAACAAGATGACCCATTGCATAAGGAAACACCTCCACTGCAAGGTTTCAATCTTAAGATCAACCCCCAAAGAACCATAATCCTGTGAGCACCTGATTTTAACTCCAGATTACCCTGTCTATACAATCTGACTATTCACTGTAGCAAGCCACCCCCCTTAGCCCAATGCTGATAGTAATAATAATACTAATAAAGCACTTTTTGTATTTATAATATTATTTAATAGTTAAAGTAAAAAAGAAAGAAAGAAAGAAAAACCTCTGTTGTCACTCTTCCTATTTGACAAATAAGAAGGGAACCGACTCTTGGCTAATTAAGTCTTGTGCCCAAGGTGGCACAGCTCATATATGAGGAAGCTTGGACCACGTGTTTTACAGAATCTGGGTATGATATAGCTGTTTGCCAAAGTGAAGAGTGACTCTCTGTCTCTGAATTTGAACAGATGCAAGTTCAAATCCTAGCTCTGGCCTGGCCAGTGTGGCTCAGTGGTTAAGCGTCAACCCATGTACCAGGAGGTCGCCGTTCGATTCCCAGTCAGGGCACATGCCCAAGTTGTGGGCCAAATCCCCAGTTGGGGGCATGCAGGGGGCAGCCAATTCATGTTCTTTCTCATCGATGTTTCTCTCTCTCTCTCCCTCTCCCTTCCTCTCTCTCTAAAAATCAATAAAAAAAAAAAAAATTAAGAGAAAAAAGTCCTAGCTCTGACACTCGGGAAAGTCAATTTAAATTTTCCGAGCCTTGCCCTGGCTAGTTAGCACATCGGCCCACGGACCAGAGAGTCCCAGGTTCAGTTCCCACTAAGGGCACGTACCTCAGTTGTAGTTTGTTCCCAGCTCTGGTTGGGGTTGTGTGGGTGGCAACCACTCGATGTGTCTCTCTCACATTGATGTTTCTCTCTCTTCCCCCCTCACTCCCTCCCACTCTATCTGAAGATAAATGCAAAAATGTCCTTGAGTGAGGATAAAAAAAAAATTTCTGAGCCTCTCTTTTTTCATTTGTAAAATAAGGATTAAAGTAGTACCTATTTCATAAGGCTGGTGTAAGAATCAAATGAACTAATGTATGTAAAGTATTGTTTTAGGAAGCTAAGTAAATGAGAAGGTGAAACAAGCATAGGCAATGTTGGTTTTCAAATATAGACTCTCTGGAGCACATTCAACTAACTAGTTCACAAATCTTTACATCCTAATTAGGGATATGACTATTATCTACTAACGTTAAGTCAGGTTCATTTATGTCTTAATGTTGATTAATAATGCAGCTACCTAGATAGATGAGATAAAGAAAATACCAACAATATGGGAAAGAATTAGTTGAAATAAAAGAAACAATGTGTAGAGAAAAGAGAAAGGCAAAGAGATGTTAGTACAGGTTCCACTTCCTCTTTCATTTGATCAGCTTCCACTTTGTTGTCTTCAGTTCTTCCTTTTCTAATTTCATAATGATTATTTGTAGTGTAAATGGAAGTAACTTAGGCTGTGAATTCAGATGACCCAAGTTGAAGACCAGTTATTCATAGGGTAGTCTCAATTATAGTCAATGAGCTTTAATATATTTGTCTGCAAAACAAAGATAATAACACCTGCCTATGTGCATTATCATGCATGTGAGAACAGTTTCTTAAATATGTATATATGTGTGTGCATTTGATTATCTAAAACTGGTCATTCTAATTGCATTCTGTGGGCTTTTAGCTGGATTTCTGCCTTGTACCTATTCATACTGAAGTTTTCAGAATCCTTGAACATTTAGTTTTGGATAATGATATCTAGATGTTTCAAACTACTCTAGGTTGGCATACTAATTTTCTTCACGTTTTCTTGGAAAAAAATGGAATTTTGATACAGCTTTACTTTAATGTCTAGGAAAAGAAATGGTTTTGAATGTTTTGGAGGTACAAGCACACCCTTTATGTTTTATACGCAGTCCTAAGTTATAGAGATCTTGCATTTCTCTGTAAGTAGTGAGTCTATCTCATGAGTCACACATGAATAGTAATCAGACCTTGCAGTCGCCCTGTATATTCATGATCCAGAAAATATAAGTAGACAAATATAATTTGGTAAGATTGGTAATTTCAGAGGTGAATATAGACTATAAGCTCTATTAAGTGAAGTTGAAAATAAGACCACCAGATTCCAACTACCCAGAAGTAATTAATTCCAGCATGTGAAACTTAATTAAGGAAAAACAAAATACATCGCAAATTGTCTAAAAGTAAAGCCACCAACTGATGACACAGGACTATTTAAATATATTAAAGAAATGGTGCAGTATGTTAAGCATGCAATTCCGCCAAAATTCTCCCAGCTTTATTTTGTCTTCCTTTCCATATCCTTGGCTCTCAAAAATTCGTTCTCAGTTCTTTGGCAAAAGAGACTGGAAGAGACCAGAAGGAGGAGAGGGGGAGTGGACAGCTCATGCTAATGCCACTGTTGATTTCATATTTTTGTTAAAAAATCCTACTTTGTGCATATAAAATATAGTTCACGTCTTATCCTGAGAGTTACCCTGACATATGGCTCAATTGGAAACATCAGGGTTTTTAGTTCTTTTTTAAATGGCTTGCCTCTTTTCCAGACTTTCTTCAGATGTATTGTCAATGCCACTTTTAGAGTCTATCACCCATGTATTGGTAAAATTCTTTTCATTTCCTGGCAAAGAAGGTCTTGACCATGATGGCAGGCAAATAGTGAAGAGGGGGAGTCTGGAGTAACTATGAAGCATCCATCTAAGCAGCTTCTTTTTCAGGTATGATCAATCTCATGTTCTTGGACTCTTTTGTAATGTAAAGGAGGTGTTCTTTAAACTAGAGAAGCCCTGGCCGGTTTGGCTCAGCGGTTATGGCGTCGGCCTGCGGTCCAGAGAGATACGGGTTCGGTTCGCTGGGGGCATGTATCTCGATTGCGGTTTGTCCCCTGCCGTGGTTGGTCGTGTGGGTGGCGGCCACTCTGTGTCCCTTTCACGTCGATGTCTCTCTCTCTCCCTCCCACTCTGTCTGAACAAAAAAATGAAAAAATGTCCTTGGGTAAGGATAAAACAAAAAACAAAAAAAAATAGACTAGAGAAAAAACTCTTTTCTACTTTTTTCTCTTCTGTTGAGTTAAATAATCCAAAGGCATCTCTTGAACTCTATAATCACGCTCTAAAACCAAATGCTAATTGAGGTTCCGTGAGTTCAATCCAATCCCGACTCTTCCTGGTAAAACACAATGCCAAGTAACTTACCTGCAAGAACATTCATATATACCTGTAGTTTTTCAAAATCATCGTTGGGTTGGTATGGCAACGACAGGACTAAATAGCCAATTCCTTAAAGTTGAATGTGGGCTACATGAAATAACGCCTTGCTATATTACCCATCTTGGATGAAGTTTTTGGTTTCAAAAGTTTAAAAATACTTACCTAATTTCATTTGTTGTGACTGGTCTGCATTAGTCTGCAAGAGATACTGGCTAGAGCCAATTGAATGCATAGAATTATTG
The DNA here is from genome assembly GCF_014108415.1 of Molossus molossus. NCBI lineage: Eukaryota > Metazoa > Chordata > Mammalia > Chiroptera > Molossidae > Molossus > Molossus molossus. The sequence goes on from NW_023425350.1 coordinate 40,946,946, forward strand.
GATAATGGAAAATCCTTCACAAAGAGAGGAAGGAAGATAGCCTAAAAGTTATGTATCAGATAACAAAGTTTTAAATATGGAATAAATGTTAAAGATAAAAGAAAACTGGAAGAAGCTAAGTAGTTTGTTCTTTAAATTATTTTTCCTAAATTGGTGTAAAATAATAGAAATATTATTCTTTGTTGGCAGTGCTAAAAAAGGTTTCAAGGATTCTTTGTAACAGTGACTTTCAACTTCTAGCTGGCTGTAATTTCTGAGGCCTGAGGCAATTGTCATTCACTCTTTCAAATTGGAGAATATGGTAATAGTTTTAAGTGTATAGCCCTACTTCAGTTCAATATGTATATTCTAAATCTAAATATCATTTGTAAACAATATACATAGAACTTCATGTTATAAAGGAATTACACATTATAAGAATTTATTCACAATTAGAAACATGGAAATGTCTACATCCAGACATTTTGAAGGACTGTGCAAGGTTATATTTTTTCTTAGCAAACTCTTCATCTATTTTTCATTTTTCTTACCTGGCAGGCAGCTAGGGGCTACAGAGTCAAATAATGAAGTTGTCTTTCATTTGGATATAGTTTATTAATGGCAAAACACTAATCCATTAATCAACTTAAAATAAATCAGTAAAATTTTAAAAAATCGGTATCTCCGTTAGTGAGAGAGATGACATGCCTCTTAAAAAGGATGCATTATCTCCATGGGTTTCTCAGCTGAAGTTAAAAATCTAAAAATGATTTCATTCATTTCTCATTAATATGCAAAAATATTCAAATTAGATAGTAATTAACCATCTACTCAGTAGAAAACCTTTTCATGTTAATTTATGATAAACTCAGTTGCTGCTTTGATTGAGATTGATTTTTGGTGCTGAGATCTATCCTGAATACAAAAAAGCACCTGAAAAAATATTTTTAAACACCTAACTTATTGCTCGGCTAATTACATAGTAGCCATGTTTACGGACTGTTCCAAAGAGAGGCTTGTGGTACCAAGACAAGCGCTGAAGAAGCTGTGCACACATTCTTCCTTGTGTTTCTTGTACTTCTCATCCTGAAGCAGTGTCCTTGGATGCCTCAATTTAGCTGATTCACACCATTTGGGGGTTTACCATTGTTTAATTCAGCCATCATACACTCTACATGAGCCTGCCTGGATAATACAGAATTTCAATAAGTAAAGAGCTACAGATATTTTTACATATTCTTAGGATCAGTTGATTTCTCAGGATACTTTACTCCATGGATTCAGTATGATTTGTAAACAGACTTCAGTTTTACTTTCTGCAGATGAAAAACTGACCTCAGTAGTAGATGATGAAAGGGTGATTATCAGGCCAATAGAAGTCATTTTCATTCTCAACATATCCGTGACCATAGAGTATGCCCCTGAATCTAAACACTGAAGAGGGCTATTCAAACATTGCTCCCTGGGAGTAATAAAACCATAGGGACACAGTTAGTGACCTTCTGTTAGGACTTTTTAAAAGTATACAAAGGAAAACACCTACTACTTTCAGTACCTATTTGGTTGCAGAGATCAGCTATGGGTGAGAATTCCTGTGGTAACAGATGAAAAGGAAAATCGAACTCCAGCTGGGTATTGATGGCTGCCTCAACCATCCATTTAAAAGCATGTTACTGTGAGATCACAATAGTACACATTACCTTTTGGCAAGCTTTTACCTTAGGTTTATATTTACATGCAATAAAATTTCTGACATTATTTCATTAGCTCCTCTGCCAAGTATGCTGGGCAGATATTATACTCATTTTGTAGATAAATAACATGAGGCCAGAGCAGCTTCGCTGTCGACAAGTTAATTATTCACTTAGATGAGAAGGGACTAGGATTGGTGTTCTTTCTACCTTATTTTTTCAGCTACCTAGTGTTTTTCAAAATGTCTCCCAAATTACATCATCAGCATCACCAGGGGTTTCTTTGAGATGCCAATTGCCAGACCCATTGAAGCTGGTTGTAGAAAAGGACCTAGGTATTTCCATTTTTAAACTAGCTTCTCGGGCTTCAAAAGATTTTAAATGCACTGCCTATAACTCTGCCTCACTAAACAGTTGATCTCCCACCCCAGCGAAGTGTACATTATACCTTCATGGAATGGGGCAAGTCGAAGAGTAATACCCTTACATAGATCCTCCTGGGGATTTTCTGACATGGTGACATATAGAGTAACCAGTAAAATATCCTGAAAACATCGTTCTGGATCTTTCTAGCAATGTCTGATAAGGGTAATTATAGAATGATGAGCATAAGCCTAAACAAAAGGGAGAGAAAACTGCATTCAAAAAAGTAACTCCTTAAGAATTTTTGAAAGATACCTTGGCAAAACTGAGTGGTGAAATGATTGAAATGTGAAGCATTCTGCTAGTTGCCATAGGGTACGGTAAGTTCCCACTATAGATAATATTCATGCACATGCTGTCTGATAGGATTCTAAAACAACAGAACTAGCCATAAGCTACGAGTTGCCATGATTTATGTTTTATAATAGCCCCTCCTTTCCATTTCCTGGTCAGCGTTCTGGATGATTGTTCCATTTAGCACACATTCTCTAGTTTGTTTCTTTTGCTTCAAGTCTATTTTACATTTTCCTGTACTGAACTGCGTTTGCCATCTGCTGATCCAATTACTTATACAATCCAAATCCTTCTGAGTCTGATTGTTTTGTTCCTCATTATTTGCTCAGCCTCCAGTTTTAGTATCCTCTGTAAACTCTAAAATCTTGTTTTCAATACCTCATCTGAATTACTTATATACAATGCAACCCAATTAGCTCAAACTTTAGAAACCCAAGGCTACTTGTGTCTTAGGGGATTTAGACGAGTTGAGTGGATTTGGACCCCAAGGAAGGCCTCACAATTCACTCATTGGAGGACAGCTGATCCATGAGGAATTGAGCCATCCTCTTTAAATGAGAAGGAATCAAAAGGAAGGAAAGTTACAGATTCTAAACTAATACTATATGTAATAACATCATCATTGTCATCATTTTTATTTTTGTTACCAATCACTATTATCTCATCAAATGTTGATTAAAGTTCCCATTGTAAGATTATGTCTATTAAAACAATAGATCTACACTGAAACTAGATTGAGGCTATGCCAAGGGGCCAAAATAAAAGCTTTAACTCTCCAGTTTATTCCTCATTTATATCTGTTGGGGTAAAAAATATTTTTTCAACCAGGTCTATCATTTATATTTTATATCTCAGCATAGTTTCTTTTGAACCTTAGATAGGCTGATTTGACCAACATTGTACCTACCAAATAATGGTACGTTTAGGAGCAGTAAATGGCTCAAAACATGTTCACATGTTTAGTTTTCTTTACAAAATTCCTACTGAGCCACTCAATTAGTAAGCAGTAGAGAACTCCATGCTTCAATTGTGTGCAAAACTAAATAATTCACCTTTCACTCATTGCTATCTGAAATGCCCTTTCTCCTCCTCTTGTGAAAGCTTGTCATCTTTTAATATCTAGTTCAAAGGTTACTTCCTTTATAGAGCCCTAACCCCCTCCCTGAGGCAGAATTATGTACTCCTTTATTTCTATTCCCATTTACTTATTAATTTCCACCATAGCACATGATATATTTTATATTGTTCCTTCATTAAACCCCCAGGGGGATCATTAAATATTAATTGGATGAAAGAATGAGTGAATGAATGAATATTAAGCACTCAATTAAAAGTTTATAAAATTGAGGTGTTAGTTATCCAGCTCTGCCTTCAACTATGGAACTTAAGTCTTGCCGAAACTCTGATGCACTCAGTAGGTTACTGCTGCCTGCTTCTCTGTTCTTTAGATGCCACACCCTACTTCACTGGGCTCTGTCTCCTCCCCTGGTCACAGTTATCGCTGAAGCACCTGCCCAACCCTGTAGGATTCCTGGTGTCTAGTTCTTCCCTCCAGGAAGGTCACTCTGCTGTGATATAATCTATCTATTTTTGCACTTCCACACAGTATAAGTAACATATCATATTTGTACTTCAACACAGCATAAGTAACAGTGGCTTCACATTAAGAGAAGTAGCCCAGACCAAATTTAGAAGTGATAGAATTGAACACACTCTATTGAACCTTTCATCAGAAAAGCAGAATGTCTCAAATGCATAATAGCGATCCATGTTTTCTTCATCCTTCCCAGCCCCGAGGACTGACTAAACTCCTGGTAGCTTCTATACCTCCTAAGAATCTCATTTGATATTCAGCAGATGCTATCTCCTATTATTGTTTATCTCTCATAAATGTACACTTACCAACTCAACTAGACCTTAAGCCCTTAAATGTTATTCTTTTTCCTTCCCCAGACCCTAGCACACACTGCCTTCCAAATAAAACATGAGGACACATGGCTCCACAAAGAATATTGTCTTTGGTTTGTAAAAAAGAAAAAAAATTCTTTAGGAAATTATATTGTGCTGTAAAAATTAAATAACATTTATTTATACATACAAAGAGTTGCCTTTGATGAAAAATAATACTGTTATGTGAAAGTAAATGCATATTTCAGCAAAAAGTATGCATATTAGTTTCAATAATGCTGCATTTTATTTTGTCCTTCACTGACTATTGAAGTTGATGGAATATTTTTCTTCTCACATGTTTGAAATTGGATAACTCAGTAATACTTAATTCTTTTTAAATGTCCATTAACCTATCTTGTAAAGGTCAGAATGATCTATTTGAATTATCAAGAAATAGCTTACTCTTTTACTGGTCATTGATAACTTGATTGTTGTACAGACTGGTTAATCGCTGAAGATCCCCATTGCAACCTTTGTATTAACAGCAAGATGTTGAAATCACCTTTCTTCATTTTTGAAATACTAATTATTCTCAAAATAGAATTCTTACACTACATTTGGATTTCTTTTACTTTCAGAAACACAATTCATTTAGATTACTGTCCACACTGAAAAATATTCTCATACAAAGTAGAAAAAAATCTTGTCCAAAACTTTCCACAAAGTCTTTCTTCTTTCCTTCCCTTCCCTTCCTTCCTATATTATTTTAGATACTTTCATTCATGTGTTAGTTCCTAAGAAAAAACGTTACTAAGTATCTCTGTTAGTTACTAGGACTAAAGAAACAGACCAAATTGTTTCATAGGAGACAATGAGACATAATAAAGTGAACTATCTCACACAGAAATTAAATTTGTATCCTAGACCTCATCTGTAACCTACTCTTAAAAAAATAACTAAATAAAAATTACAGGCAAGAAAGTTATTGATAACATTTTACACACTTTATTGTACAGTTCTTAGAAACACAACCATGTCATCTGGATCTAAATGCCTCCTGAAACCAAGTACTGATTCTGATTCCCTACAATAATGACTCTTAAAGTGGAAATTCAGATTTAGTACAAAACTTCAGTTAACTAGAAAAACTTTAAGCTCCATTGTAAGAAATCTGGTCATTGAAATGCTACAAAGCTATGGTTAACCCTGTCAGTCACAAAAAGATGTGTCCTCTAAACTGAAAAATCAGGTAATTGTATTCAATGGAGTTGTCAATAGCCTCAAATAAAGTGTGGTCCCATATTTCTACACTGAAAAACATGAAGAGGGGCATATAAGTTTTGCACTGATGTTGACATTTTTTAAACATATCATATGATATTGGGAGCAGGATGGCTCAACTAGACACACACTGTGTTTTCATTTGACCTATTATCGGTGCTTCGGATAGAATTCATAAAAAACACTCATGCTTTAGAAATATATGTGCATCATAGTAAGAAAAGAAAGGGAATACTGAATGTGGTCCTTTCTATACATTATAAAGGTATTTCTCAACCCACCTTTTTGACACATTTGCCTGTATCGATCAGAAGCCGTTAGACTGACACTGTCTGGCCTGTCTAAATCCATCAATTGCTAAGCTGTTGATGCTTGATTCCCTAAATATAAATATTATTCATAAGCTTTTTATTGAAGAGATCAATAATTATGTGCATATTAAATTTGTATTATTGCTGTTGTTAACAGTGCCCTTTAGCTGGCCACAGATTATGCTCTTTTGCTCAGGCTGCCATAGATGATAAACATTTCATTAGCAACACTTAGAACACTTAGGATGCCATGTCCCCAAGAGCGTACATGTGAATTGTAAGGATCCTGTTTAGTGTTAGGGTAAGTACATATTCCCTATACTTTTAATTGTATTTTCATTCTGGATGCCCCAAACCCTCCCGTTAAATATGTTTTTCCCACTTAAAAACTGCTTTGTGGGGATGGCATGTCTTAGTTGTCCCCGAGACAATGCATAATGCACTGCTGTGATGGGCTTTCAGTTAAACTAATAGGCAGGCAAGTTGCCGACTGGCTTCGGCAGATTTTAAAGCACTAATAAAACACGCTGTACTTGAAACAACAACAACAAAAACTTGTTATTGGGGGGCTGGATTCCAGAAGAGCCATTCTGTGATTTAGTTTTTACATATAGAAATAGACAACAAATGCGTTTTACTGAATGATTGTAAAGCTTCTATTGTCTTCTCTACATACCATATTTTAGGTCCAACAACAGAGAAATATTGGTGCCAAATTTTCCAAAGCAACTAATTTGTGCACAGAAATTATGCAGAAGAAGACAAAATCAGCTAGTTGCCCTTACAAATGAGGCAGTTGTGCATGTAAAACAGGTAATGGCATATTTTGCACCAGCAATTACCTTTCTTGCACCTGTGAGTGCCTGTTTTGCATATATAAGTAGGTCCCTGTTTATTGCATTTAAAGCTGCCACCTCAGCTTCTTTAGGTAAACTTTATGTTTTTTACTAAATGTCACTCCAAAACAAAAAGAGGGGGGCATTTCTATGGTGGGTTTATGTGTTTGTGTGCACGTGTGTGCCTGTATGTATGCTTTTTAAATAACTGGAAAATTGATGCTAACTTCATTTGATTTTAAGTACTGTACCTCGCAAGGCTGTGTTCAGTGATATAAAATATTTCATTTTGGTTTTATGACATAAATGTCTAAATGTCCTGCTGCTGAGGTGTATCAATCAAATCAAAGGTTCAAATTTAATATTATCCAGGTGCCAGGATGAGAGAGAAAACGATAACTTCAGTTCACAGTCAACCGACACAGAATGTCTTCACAGTCAATAACAGGCTCCTCCATGTACCTCTCGCAGAGCCATTACTTCAGGGTTCATAAAGTGGGATGCTGCACTTCTGACAATTTGGTTGGTTCTTTCCCCCCTTATCTCTATATAAATATATTTATAGAGAAAATTGTTACTTGCATGAAAAAAAGAAAATATCAAATTCACTTTAAATAGGCATCATAAGCAATTAAAATCCACAGTGTTTCAAGGACAGTTCACAGCCTTTTCATAAACCAAAGCAAACCCCAAATCCATTTTTATAACCCCACTGCATCCAGTAGTTCGTCCTTCTGAAGCTATCAAACTGAATGCTTGAATACATCTTACTGACCTATTATTTATCATTAAATCCCAAGAGAGGTACAGACATGATCAGTCCAGCAGATCACACCACGAGGCACAGGTGTAGGAAGCAAAATTTCAAGCAAGATATCCAGTAGGGTTTCATTACTTGCTAATTTAATGGCAAATAGCATACTCTGTTTGTTGATCTTCAGATCAGTGAACTGCATGAGGAATGTTTATGGTCATGAGTATAGAGTTGATTTGATTTGAATGATTGATTTCAGAGAGAGAAGTGGTAAGAGAGAGAAAAAGAGAGAGAGATCGACTTGTCATTCCACTTATTTATGCATTCATTGGTTGATTCTTGTATGTGCCCTGACCAGGGATCGAACCCACAAACTTGGCATACTGGGACGACACTCTAACAGAGCCACCCAGCCAGGACCCGAGTACACTGTCATTTATTAAGTGTGGCAAAGGACAGCATATAATACTGTGATTGAGAACCTGGCTACTTAAAGGCCAAGGGCATGACAAGCCTGAGACCCCCAGACAACAAGAGGAAAGGAAGTAAAGTGTGGGCTTTTTCCTCTCTCCAGAGTGTCTTTTGGCCAAGAGGAAAGGGCTATGTAGAGTGTGCCCTCCAGGTTAAAGAAATACTGATTTTCTACATGAACAGAGTCATTCCTCTAAACCAGAAATTGGCAAACTCTTTCTGTAAGAGACCAGACAGTAAACATTTTAGGCTTTGTGGACCATATGGTGCTGTTGCAACAGCTCAACTCTGCCATTGTAGCAAAAAGCAGCCATAGACAATATGGAAATGAAATGAGGTGGCTATGTTCAATAAAATTTTATTTACAAAACAGGCACTGGGCCAGATTTAGTTTGTGGGCTATAGTTTGCTGACACCTGCTCGAAAGAAAAGAAAGAAAGAAAAAAGAAAGAAAGAAAGAAAGAAAGAAGGAAGGAAGGAAGGAAGGAAGGAAGGAAGGAAGGAAGGAAGGAAGGAAGGAGGGAGAGAGAGAGAAACTTATGGTTTTGGTTTAAACAAAACCTATATCTATATCAAGGGAACAGATAATATTAGCCATTAATTATGTCAACATTCACATCTTCCTTCTAATGACATCCATCTCATGGAGGTGTTTATAGCTACAGTCATGTGTAGGGTCACTAATTTCAGGTTTCTTTTTCTTTCCTATTCAACAATATATCCATTATTCCAGTTGTTAATACTACATAAACAATGGTTAGTTTTGTGTATATGTTTGGGGCGGCATGTCATATAATTAGGTACTACACCTTAGCTGTGTGTGGACACAGGAGAAAAAAGAAACTCATGAAAGTCCTTAAGAGTATTTGTATAGAAAAGCATTATAAAAAACAAAAACATTAATTCATGCATTTGATGGATAAATGAAGCAGCAAAGAAGTGACCTCTTCCATGTTCGGTTTGTTCCAAAGATGAAGGAGGAGTTGTAAGAAAAGAGAGAAAAGGTAAGGATGCCTACCACATACTAGGCACTGTGCTAAGTTTTTCATTTCCTTATTCTAGCAAATTTATATCTAGAAACATTTCTGTGGGTTGGGCTCTGTTAATAAAGCCAATTTACACATGAGAAAACTGAGGTTCAGTAAGAGTTCAGCCACTGGCTCAAGGTCATCCAAATAGTAAGTGACAGCAGAAATACCCTGAAAATTGCTTGATCAGTATTTACATGAAAAAGCGTTTCTTAATAATATTGCATGAATTCAACCAATTCATGTACCAACTTTAAAAACCAAGACATAGCCCTGGCCAATTTGGCTCAGCGGTTAGAGCATTGGCCTGCGGTCTGGAGAGACCCAGATTCAGTTCCCGCTAAGGGCACGTACCTCAGTTGCAGCTTGTCCCCGGCCCTGGTTGGGTCGTGCGGGCGGCAGCCTCTTGATGTGTTCCTTTCACGTCAATGTTTCTCTCTCTCTCTCTCTCTCTCTCCCTCCCACTCTGTCTGAACAAAAAAATGGAAAAATATCCTTGGGTGAGAATTAAAAACAAAAAACAAAAAAAACCCAAGACATATCAAGTAAAGCAATAAAAGATGCATAATTTCTAATTAAAAAAAAATCTTGTATTAAGTTGACAGTAATTTCTCTTGGGTACTCTTTTTATCCTGGATCTTACGCAAACCCAGATTGTAAGTATGCCTGTGCCTCCTCAAATCTCCCGCCTCAAGATTTCCCATTGATAGCTCCATCGCTTGCCCCTTTTCACACCCTTCCCCTCCTCCTGACTATGACCTCTCGTCTAGATTGGAACCTATAAACTGTTGATATATCTACGAGTATAAGGTCTGATACATAATAGTTGCTTTCCTAGAAAATATGTTTATATATATTTATAGTGTATATAAAAAGTAACCCAATATAATTACCCTATCCTGCCAGTCAGTTCTGTTCACTGTACCTGTAATGTGCACTGAGTACTACATTTCAAATTCTGCTCATGTTATTCACCCTACTTGAAATATCTTTTCTTCATCCTAGTCCTCCCCATACATTCAGATCAATGAATGGAAAAAATAAATGGGTTTGTTGTTGTTGTTGTTTTTTATCCTCACCCGAGGACATTTTCCCATTTTTTTGTTCAGGTAGAGTGAGAGGGAGAGAGAGGAACAGAGAGAGAGAGAAACATTGACGTGAAAGGGACACATCGAGTGGCTGCCACCCGAACGACCGACCAGGGCCAGGGACAAACTGCAACCGAGGTACGTGCCCTTAGCGGGAACCGAACCCAGGTCTCTCAGGACCGCAGGTCGATGCTCTAACCGCTGAGCCAAACCGGCCAGGGCACAATAAATGGTTTTTAAGCTTCTGCTCAAAATTGGTTCCATCATTTCTGCTTAGATTTCTTTGTTGAAGGCCATGGCGTGGGCAGGGTTGCGCGCCCTCCGGAAGGGAGCTGTCCAAGACCCTCGGCCACGGGCAGGAATGTCTCTCCTCTCACAGGCAAAGGGAGAATGAATATTTGAGAATAATAAAAAGACCTGTCAGAGCACAAATATTTTAGCTAGGCCATGTAGGAGAACATGGAAAAGTGATGAGCTTCGTTGTTACTGCCACAATCCACACTTCTTGTCACCCCGTGTCTGTTTTCTTCCTTCTTCCTACACACAGAACACACTCAATGCCTTCCCAAGGGAGACGGGACAAAGTCCCATGAAGTCATTCCATCCAACATAAAGTCCAGGAGTGCCAGAGTTCTCCATCCGGTCCAGATATGGTTTCTTTTCTTTCTTTCTTTCTTTCTTTTTTTTTTCTTTTTTCTTTTTAGAGACCTATATACTAAAAGGAAAAACAAACTAAAAAACCTTTATCATCTAAGCCTTTTCCCCACTATCCCATCACCACATACGAGAGAAGGAACAGTAATAAGAGATAAATAATTAAAATGGAAGGATAGTATATTATTTCCCTAGGTCCGACATAATAAAATACCATAGATTGGGTGGTTTAAACAAGAGAAATTCATTTTCTCACAGTTCTGGAGACTTAGAAGTTAAGATCAGGTGTCAGCAATTTGGGTTCTTCTGAGGACGCTCTCCTTGGCTTGTATTCAGCCACCTTCCTGCTGTGTTCTCAGGTGGCCGTTATACTATGTGACTATATCCCTGGTGTGTTTCCAAATTTCCCCTTCTTATAAGGGCACCAGTCAGATTGGATTAGGGCCCACCCTAATAGCCTCATTGTAAATGAATCTCCTCTTTAAAATCCCTGTGTCCAAATACAGTCACATTCTGAAGTTCTGGGAGTTAGTGCTTCAGAGTATGAATTTGGTGGGGGACACAATTCAGCCCCTAACAAATGCGACACACTCAGCAGTCACTAGTCTAAAGACCTTCTACCCTAGCAGTGGGGAGGTTCTTTGACTAGATCCAGATTCTACTCTGGAAGGAAATTCTTTTCCCATTATTCTCTGTGGCCCCTAAGGCCACCTGCAGAAGGTTTTTCCTTTTTTATTTTCTTCCTTTACTGTATCTTTGTAGTCATGAGGGAAAAGGCCCTCCTTAGTAGCATACTGTTTTCCAGCCCACTCTGGCTTCTGGAAGATATGGGCCCAGAGGTTGTTTTAAATTTCAGTCAAAGGCTTTAAAAATCTGGGGGAAAGATTTTATGGGCAATTCATTTCCCTTAAAAACTTACTAGGCTTGTAATCTTTTTGTTCCAGTAATATGTGCCTACCAGTTTTCACACAAAAACTTTCAAGATACTATTCTCATATCTACTTTATTTCCTAAACATAATCTCTACAGCTCCCCCCCCCCTCCATTTCTGTCTATTTCTGTAGTAATCAGAATTGTAAGATGGGCCCTAAAATTACTATCCCTAGTGTACATGTCCTGGATAATATCCTCCCCTTAGTGTTAGTGAGATATCTGAATGTGCAGGATCTCACTTCTGAAATTAAATTATGTTATATGATAAAAGGAAAAGATTTTTTGTAGATGCAATTATAGTTCCTAATAAATTGACTTTGAGTTAATGAAAATATAGATTATCCTGGTTGAGTCTGACCTAATCAGTTTAGTCATTTAAAGTTAGTCAAAGTCAGATACTTGAAGCAACAGAGACTGCATCTCTCTTGCTGGCTCTGAAGAAGTAGATTTCCATGAGTTCTACAGATGCAAGGACATAAATTCTATCAACACTATGTAAGCTTGAAAGAACCTCAACATCAAATGAGATCAAAGTCCCAGCGGACACCTTGATTACAGTTTCGTGAGATACCGAGCGAAGGATCCAGCTAATCCCTACCCAGACTCCTGACACGTAGAAAGTATGATACAAATAAATGGATATTTTGAGGTTTTAACAGCTATACTGAGATACAATTTATATACCATAACATTTTGGGTATAGTTTTTAGCCAATACAATTATAATAACTTGTTACTATTTTTCTTATACAATGGCAAGTATTTTAAGGCTTTTATAACTAAAGGGGAAGGTTTAAAGTTATTTTGATCTTTTGACCCTAGTCATTGTATCTACTGGTACCGTTTCATTGGACATTTGATCCTCAAGGCTTTTGCTAGTATCATATCCCACCCTGAAAACCCCACATTTCTGAACACTGTATTTCCTGTCATTCCTGCTACAAACCATTTTTTTTTACAGAGTTAAGCTTATTCTTACAATAACTCACCATACAGTGTCTGAGATGCACTACAGATGTTTTCTAATACTTTGACCTGGAGTTGCCAGCTTGGAACACACTAGCATAGTCTGTTTCCCAAATTACTTCTGATGACAGTTTGCTCATATAATTTGTCACTGTAGAACAAGGATTTCTCTTTCTCCTTCTCCTTCCCTTTTCCATTCCCCTTCTCCGTCTCTTTCTTTCTTTCTTTCTTTCTTTCTTTCTTTCTTTCTTTCTTTCTTTCTTTCTTTCTTTCTTTCTTTCTTCCTTTCTTTCTTTCTTTCTTTCTTTTTCCAGCTTCCAATATCTATCTCCTTATTGTCTATCTCTCAAGCTTAATGCATCCCCCCACTTCTACCAGTTTCTGAATCGGTTATAATGAACTAGACTAAATAAAAAAATCTCTGAGGCTTAATATATAAAAGGTTTTATTTTTGTTTTTTCCCATTTAAAATCCAACACAGGTTGAGCTACCCTCTTCCATCTTGTAGCTTCACCATGGAGAACTCATGGGCATTTAGGGTCACCGTAGTAGAGGAAGAGATGGAAGAGGCACATAAGCTCTTCACTGCATTGACCTGGAGGAGACACATTTCATGTCCACTCATGGTCCATTGGCTAGACCTAATCTTATGGCCCCAATCTAAGTAAAAGAAAGCAGAGACAGGTAAGAGAGCAGTTAGAATATTTGGTGATCACAGTATCTACCACAGGTGGACTTAAACACATGCTCTATATTTTCTAGTTAATCATTCTCATCATTAATGTCATGTAAGAATTAGGGAAGGAAATCAGGGGTTCTAGGAAAAAGAATCAAGAAGCAAGCAGAGCATAACCAAGGTACAAATGGGAGAAAAGGAGGAAAGCCTAAGGGAAAAGGAAAAAAAAAAAAACACAAGAAAATCTAAAGGATCAGCTTATCTGTATTTTGTTAAAGCCCTTCTGAGGCAAATTTGTTTTCTTCAGGAACTGAGCATCTCCTTGTCTCCCAAAGAGTCCCCGTAGTGACCGGGTTTCCCTCCATGTGCTGGAGAATTATTGAAAAATTCAAAGCATGCTCCACTTGAGCACAGTGGTGCAAGGTTGATTTGATGTAGCAGTATAAAGTTTTATAGATTCACCTAAGTGTACGGTTACTCTGTGAGGTATGAGATTGCATGTCACAGCTGTACAACAGCGTTTATAAGATAATATAAATAACTGCTACAGAGATTTTTTTTTTTTTAGCACAGTTATGATAAGTATCAACATTGAACTTTCAGCATATCAAAGAGGCTTTACACTGGACATTTCTCTTTGTATTGGGGCTCTCCTTCTGAGAGTGAGGCTCACTTTTAAACTCCTAGGCTCGGACTGGATCAAAAACAGTACCAAAAATCTAGAGGAACAAGTGGAAAAAATTAATTAAATATCCCAATATAGTCTTTAAACAATTGAATATCAGTATTTGAATATTTACAAACGGCACTTATTTTGCTGACTTTTTGATTCTTCATTTGTCATTGTACAAAGCCTAAATGCTATTGCTACAGAGACTATAAACATTTTTTTAAATTGAATGAGAGCTTGCCTTGGTAGGAAAGATCAGTGTCCTGGAATCCAGGGTGACAGATTCTAATTGCAGAACTGTCATTGATTGGTTGTATCAACTGTAGTCTGTCACTACACTTTCTGTTGTCCTGACTTCCCTCATCTTTAAGATGAAAATATCAGTGCCCCTCAGGCTTTCTCATAAGAGTCTAAAAGTGTTTTCGTGGTAGACCAAATAATCTATGTTCTAATTCCTGGGGCCTATAAACGTTACTTTACATGAATAAAGGACTTCACATATGTAATTAAGGTTAGGAAGCTTTAAGAGAGGGTGAGTGTCCTACATTATCCAGGTGGGCCAAATCAGTCACAGGAGCCCCTTAAAAGCTCTTAGAAGTTTCTCCAGCTAGAGTAGAAAGAGACACGTGAGAGACAGTAGAAGGGGAAATCAGAAAGATTCCAACTCTAAGAAGCATTTGACTCACCTTTGCTGGAGGGGGCCGGGGACTCATGGGAAAGCATAAGAAAAAATCCAGAAAGCCTGTAGAAGCAAAGACTAGTCCTTGACCGACATTCAGCAAGGAAAGGAGGACCCCAGTTCTCTATTTGGAAAGAAGTGAATTCCACATCTAGCTTGATCCTGTTAGTACTCGGTCAAATCTCTGATGGCAAAATATTATGTAATTGAAGACCTGGTTTTCATTAACTGGTGTCATATTTATTTATTCAACCACATCAATGTATACTATGTGCAGAAGCTGTACAGAAAATTAAAGTTCTTTACGCTTAAAACTGAGGTATTGCATACAGTACAGCATACATATCTTTAGTAAAAAGTTTGATGACTTTTTATACTTGTATACATGCACCTATGCCACCACCTCCTAGATTAACATATGCCACCACCTCCTAGACATAGAACATATCCAACATCTTAGAAGGCTGTATCCCTTACCAGTCAATATTCCCACTGTTCTTACTAGAATCGCCATAGTTTGTTTCACCTGTTCTTGAATTTCACATAAGTAGAGTTATACATTATTCTGTGCTTAAAGGCATTCTGGGGAAGGAAAGGAAGACCAGCACATTTAGAGTTCCCTTTTCTTTCCTCCTCATACCTGCACAGTGGCCTCCAGGAAACTGTCATTTGTATCCAGCTCTGCAGACATAGTGGGTAGTATGGTACTTAATGCGAAGAAACTTTTCTTGTTTCTCATCTTTGGAAGGCCTCTAATTATGCCTTTTCAGTAAATACATTATTTTAACTTGTTGGGTTTTATATGCTAGTAACATTTTTAAGAAGTGACACATTGATCAGAATAGGAAACATTCTTAGAGAGAGGGAGATTTGGGTATCATCTCTCTGTGTACTGCTAATAACTAAGCCCATATCAGTGTTGTCTGTTTGTTTGTGAGGTGAGGGTCCAACAGAAGTAGAAGAAAGCACAGTTGAGCCGGAAGGAATAGCTGTTCATGGGAAAAGAGGTTAGGTAGAACATGAACAAAAGACACATTCATTTTGAAATGTATGAGAAGCAAGAAATTATTATGTCATGCAAGATCAGTTAAAAAAAAAAAAGAGTAATGAGCAGAAAGGAAGGTTGAAGAAGTGAAATGCATTAGAAAAAGCCAGGAAAGTGGGGCTGGAATAGATGACCGTGAATTTGTCCAGAAGGAATTCACCATGTGGCCCTCTGAGGACAGCTGTGGTGGAATGTAATGATGGACGTGAAACTGCAAAGCATTATGAAGGTCAGTGGAGAGCAAATAGAAGAACTTGTTTTAAATAACACAATCAACAAATTGAACTTTGTCAGGGAAGGAAGGGGTTTGATGATACCTAGAAAAATTATGAAAAACAGTTACCTACAGATATAGAAAGACTGTCCTAAAGCTGTAAAAGCTAGAGAAGAAGAAATATAAATTGATGATACCAGTAAGGGAAAGGAAAAGCTTTGGCTCCTACCTCAAAAGGGTAGAAAAGAGAATACAAGTGAAAGTTGTCAACATTTTCAGAAATGATATTTAGAGATGAAAGAAGAGAAAGAACAGAGATGGCAACCATGAAAAAAGAAATTCACATTTTGAAATATGGATTGGATTGTTACTTCTCCCAAACTATGTCTTTTCAAAGTTGTTTCATTCATTC
Source organism: Molossus molossus (assembly GCF_014108415.1). Taxonomy (NCBI): domain Eukaryota; kingdom Metazoa; phylum Chordata; class Mammalia; order Chiroptera; family Molossidae; genus Molossus; species Molossus molossus. The sequence goes on from NW_023425350.1 coordinate 40,963,240, forward strand.
AGATTCAACAAAGATAGAACAAATATTTGACAAATATTTTGCAAACACCATGTGCCATACATTGTCCTAGGTACATGTCATGAACATATTTGTCCTTACTGGAAAGAAATATGTTTACAAGGCAAAACACAAACATTAAAATAACACTTACATGAGTATTTGCATATGTATGATTTCATTTGCAGGCCACAATAACCTTAGCAGGAAGAGAAAGTGTTAAGTCATTCTACAGATGAGGAAATTAAAAATCAAAGAAATAGCATGACTGTCAAATATTGCATCGTGAAATGAGACCCAGACCCAAGATTTCTGGCTGGGAACTGGGGCCATCTCCACTGAAACCTAAAAGTCTGCAGTAGATTTGTCTGGGTATGCTTCCCTCACTTTTCTGACAGCTTGGACCTTGATTTAGAAGTCAATGATACCTTCACCAGCTTTATTTTCTGAACTTCTCATCAGATGTAGTTAGATGATGTGATCTGTTACATTCCCCAAGGACAGAGTGATGTGTGATCATGACAGCTTCATGCAAATTATATCTAAGCAGCTCAGAGTTTAGAAATCTTAGGTACAAAAGAGTAGAGAGGAGGGGTGATATAAATTTATGAAGAAGATAATCCAGAAACTAAGAATTTACATATTTATTTCACCATTTCTATTGCCAGGTTTGACCTGCTTATAATGGAGAAAAGACAGTTCATTTTATCTTTTATCTGATTTGTTGAAATTGATGCTGCTTACTTTTGTCTTGGTTGTAAATACCATTTTCTCATTTTGAGAATTTGAAACAATATTTCTTTATGGTAGATTTGCCTCCTCTTTGCTTATTGTACCGTGTCTATTTATGAACTCTATGAATAGGACATTTTATTTTTGATTCATTAGTCTAGGAATGAACTGGATAGTTCCAGCAGTGCAAAAAGGAAAATTGTTTTGAATCCATCCCATGAAATATGCCAATTGTTATTACATTATGAAGAAAATATTAGAATTACACTTATATGCTAAAGAATACGTTCTTGCATCTTCAGGAAGTTCTTGCAGTTCCTCTTTCACATATAGTAGTTATTTATCTTCACACTTATTTCTGAAATGTAAATAGGTTGAATGCAATGCTCATTTATAGATAAAGAAAGCAAGATATGAGGAGTGACTTGTTGATAGCCACACTGACACAGGACGACATTTCCCCCAAAGGCCCAGAGTGAGTAGAAGGAAAAAAAGAGTAGAAGAAAAAAATGTCTTCTGACTATAAAGTCTATTCTTTGTGTATTATTTATATATATATATATATATATATATATATATATATATATATATTAGTCTAGAATCACTACCATAATCTGAATTTGTTTATAAGTAAAAGAATTTTTCAAAGATAGTGGGTGGAAATACATTGTCGTAAAGAAGATAGGAATAGATAATACTGCATAAGATAACTTGAATTCAGGTCTTCCCATGGCAGAACCTTCCCATTGTATATTCTCCCATACATTCCTCCATCCCACCCCCATGCTATTCCATTACTCTGACACTTTTTTCTATGTTCAGAACACAATGGCTCCTCAGCAAACTTCACCTGTTTGATTGTATTTATATTCCTGCCATCTTCTGTGTACTCCTTGCTAATTTGAGACCTTCAGGTTTGGACCTCCATTCCCTTGCCCAGACATTTACTGGGGTTTTCAACACAAGAGAGGAAATAATTATGCAGTGTATCTTTTTTTTTTTTTTTATCCAAATCTTCTAAAAATGTTGAATCATTGAAGAAAGTAATTAATATGACCATGTTAGTGATTCTATTCCATTTACAATAAGTTCTACACAGTGGAAAGAGTCTTTGGCATAGAATTAAAGGTAGATATCACTTCATTCAACCCCTTTAGTTTAAAGATGAGAGAATGAAAGTCCAGATAGGTTAAATGAACTATCCAAAGCCTTAAATTAGTGCATAGCATTTTTTATTGAGATTAATTGTCAGATAACATTGTGTAAGTTTAAGGTTTACATCTTAATTTAATAGATTTATGTATCCTAATATGATTACCACTGTAACTTTAGCTAACATCTCCATTACAGCACATAATTATTATTTCTTTTTTGTAGTGAAAACATTTAAGAACTAGTCTCTTAGAAACTTTAAAATATATAATACAGTGTTATTAACTATAATCACAAGGCTGTGCATTAGATCCCCAGAACTTAGCCATCTTCTTACTGCAAGTTTTCACCCTTTGACCAACATCTCTTGGATTACTCCAAACCCCAGCCCCTGACAACTGCCATTCTACTCTTTGTCCCTACAAGATCAGTTTTTTAGAGTCCCCATATAAGTGATATCCTACAGTATTTGTCTTTCTCTGTCTGACTGATCTCACTTAGCAATGCCATCAAGGTCCATTTATGTTGTAGCAAATGGCAGAATTTTCTTCATCCTCATTAAAGACATCAATTAGTACTAGAAAAAATTTAATAATTTTTTTCTTGATTTCTACTGGTTTAGTGTGTTGTTTTTTGTTCGACTAAGCTAAATCTTTGATATGTCGTGATTATTTTTTCTTAAGCTAAGTTTCATTTTTGAGGGGAAAAAAAGTTCCTAAATATATACACTCCAGTGCTATTAAATTCAGAGTGTTACAGTATGGCAATGATGATACCTAGATTATATGTTCAATTTCCTGATGCATATCCCTAGGCCCACCTATACATCTTAAAATTATGGGTTTGATGGAACTTGACATATGATTCTCAATGTACAAGAGTTGAGTTTATAATCACTAGTGGAGAAAAAAAGGCAAGACATTGCCTACTGAAATTGCCATTAATTTTCTGCAGAAAGGGCAGTATATGTAAAGACTGAATGTCGTTGAGAAAAGAAATAGTGCATTATCCATGTTGGCAACTTGCATCAATTATTGGAAATGTTAACCCAACCCTTTCTCCCAAGTAAGTATAAAGCATACAGATAGTGGACTATCAAAGTGGTGTTTTAGAATATACTTACCAATAGTGGGTCAATGGTTAAGGACTGTGGTCTGTAAGGAATGGTAAAGAAATCTCATGGCATAGAATAGGACAGAAAATATTAGGAATAGAAATGAAAAGCATTGCCTCAACATTTTCCCTACACTGAGCAAATTTCACTCAATATTATCTGAACAAGATTATACTTTATAATCATCTTATAGTCTTAAATACCTCATAATACAATTTTTGACCCATGTATGATAATGAGGTATATTTTAAGAGTCCTATATATCCAAATAATTTTAGAGTATAAAAATATTACAAATTTAAAGTTTCCAGATTGTATCAAAATACCTGCAAACACATAAATTTATTCCTAGCATCACTCAAGCTCCATTGAAATGATAGCAAAATATAAAAATAAAAAGACTCAAGGTATCATACTAGAAAATCTGATAGAAAATATACAGATATACTGTCATGAGATCTGATGAACATCTGGAAGATATAATGCAGAAGGAATCTAATTGACAGCAAAACCCCACAGTGCTGAGGAACTGGAGGTACATAGAATAAAAAGTTGATTTTCCCACTGAAGTTGACTCCAAACCATAAAAGAATATCTCCTTTATTTAAAAAAAAAAAATGTTGCTATGAGTAAGAAGCAATCAGGATTTATAAACAAAACAAAACCAAAAAACAATGAGGGGCTGAATGTTTCACTATATATGCTAAAGAAAAAGTGAGCAATCTGGAATAGCAACCTAGATATACCCCAAATGTAAGACAAAAAGATCAAAATAAACTGATGAGCGAAAGGTATGAGAAATCGTTACCAAAAATAAGTTTTAGAAGCAGATAAATGAAAAAGTAAAGAAATAGTCAAGGAAATGATAGAAGCAAATTTTGCTAAACTTAAAAATGACCATTTGTCAACTAGAGAAGAGCCTCGTGAATGCTTTAGAACAATTAAGGTGAACGCATTTAAAACTCTATCAACACCAGTAGTAAAAAAAAAAAAAAAAAAAAAAAAAAAACTTCAGTAGAATAAAAATGAGGTTACGTGCAAAGAATAAAAATGTAGTTTTTCATGTGTCTTCTCAGTTACATGTGAAAAGTAATAGATCACTGCCCAAAACCCTGATGTGAAATTGTAAGACTCAAATTTCTATATAAAAAAAAACTACCATTCAAATATAAGGGCAAAGAATACATTTTAAGGAATAAAAAGCCTCAGAGGGTGCTCATGCACCCTCTGCAATTCTCAAAAATATTTTCCAGCTAAGTGAAAATTGAATTTTAGGAAGTTGAAATCTAAGATATAAAAACTTGTGATGAACAAAGTCATTATGAAACGCATAGTAAACTGACTATTGATAATACAGCAATTAATATAATTTATTAGACAAAGATTCCTAGAATAGATGAGGTATAATATTAAGAAGAAAATCCACTGGAAGAAAAGTCAGTCTGATTTCAACAAAAGTGTTTAATGATGGGAAATGTGAGAGGAAAACATTAAATTGCAATAAAGGTCTCATCTGACTGAAAGGAAAGGCTACTACTGCTGATTACTTTCTGAACCTTTATGAAAATATGTTTTTTTGTTGGTTAAAATTTTGATTGCAATCATTGTATCAGTCGAGAGAGGCTTATAGTAATAAGCAAGCCCAAAGTTCAGTGCTTTAAGCATAACAGCCACTCGGGAACCCAGGCTAAAAAAGGCTGCATCATCGAGAAAGCCATCCTCAGGATGAGATGTCAAGGTTCATTCTGCAAATGACGAGAGTGCAGAGGGGAAAGGACAGAGAGAGCATGGAAAATCATGTACTGACTCCCAAATGCTGCAGCATATAAGTCACATACTCATGCCTATTTTCAAAAGGACAAGGAAGTATAATCCTATGTATAGGAAGGAAATGCCAGTGACTACTACTAACGTCTACCATAATAGTAAACTAGAAGTTAAAGGTAGAACCTCCAAAACGCTTTAAGAAACACATGAATGAAAAAAGTTATTAGTCTAGTAGAAATCTGTAAAGAAAAAGAGAAACAACAACAATAACGAAAATACATGGTATGTTGTCAGATACAACACCAAACATATCAACGATCATACTCATGTAGAGATATGCCCCCAAGAAAAGACAAAAATCCTCAGATTGGTTACTAAATAGTTAAAGTCAGTGGAAGTTTTCATGAGAGGACCAGGTAAAATGACACCAAAATTGAATAAAGTGATGAGAAAAATAACAGACGTGTGCTAAAATAGAAAGCAGAGGAGGGGAAAAGGAAGGGAAGGAGGAGAAAGGAAGGAAGCGGGAGTGGTAATATTTGACATCAGACAAATTTGAATTCATGGCAAAAAAAAGTGAAGGGAAGGAAGAGGATTCACATTGATAAGAGGTAAAAGTACACCAAGACTCTATAAAAGTTATGGTTTTTAATATACCATACAGCAAATAATCAAAACATATGAGGCAAAACAAGTAGAATTTGGCATAAAATTGCACAGAAGGAGACAGACAGCTCAAGGACACACAAATAGTAATAATATAGAGGAGTCAGGGAACATAATCAACATGCCTGATGTGTGTGTATCTGAGTGGATGTGTGTAATATATTAATACTCAGGAAGATGTATAGACTTAACTAGTTTTCCTTTAGGAAGGACAAAATAATGAAAAAGGAAAAATAAGACACAATATTAGAGAAATTTCTATAACTTTCCATATCCAAGAAAATGGAAGCTAGAACTATTATTAAAATTAGCACTATACTTTTATGACTTGATATGTCTTAACATCAGCTTTGTCAATCAAAAAGATTGACATGAGACTGACATGCCAGCTCCATATATTTGCATATTCTCATTGGATTTTTTTTAACTTTGAATATTTGGGGAAAACTCTAGTTTATTCAGTATAAGGTTTTAAAAAATTGTTAATGTATTACTCTTATTGAGGGAACTCAATTAACAAGTCCATTAGATTTTACATGTAGATATCTTTTCATTATCTTACTAGTTGATTCATTTATTATATTCAGAAAACATAGAATTCCAGGTAATTATCAGCATCACATTATTTTCTAAATTGTAACTTTGGTTTTAAAATCTAAGTTCATTGCTCAAGCTTTGTGAAAATGAACTGACAAGACCAAAAATATAAATGCCTACAGAACTAGACAGGTGAGTGATCCAGGTCGGCTGTAAGACAACAGTGGTAAGGACTGGAAACGTGCTGACTCATCCTAAAGAAGGGCGACCACTTCTCAGCTCCCGCCAGCACCATATAGGAATTATCACCATGTGTAAGTTCAGGTCTATGCGGCCACATTTTCTAATATACCAAGAGAAGCTGTTAGCTCAAGTTTGTATGTAAAATTGATGTGGTAAATATGTCAATACAAATTTTCAATGCCGTGCAAGAAAAAAGGTTTAGGGTCTAGACTGAGCCTAGAGGCTGCCAGTTTGAAACCTTGAAGTTCTGGATATTTGGATAGACATGTTTATCTTCAGGCAATAACTGGCATGAGTTTACAATTAGCACAGAGAATGTGGGATAGAAGGGCCACAGCAAAAACCTTTTCAATGGTTAACTTGTCTGACTCATACGTTATTCCTACTCATTCTCTACAGCTGACGTGGTATTTTGAAAACTCAGACTTCATCAGGTCATGCCTATTTATAACTTTGCAGTGGCTTGTTACTACTGGGACAAGACCAACACACTTAATGAAACCCATGATCTTTACGGTCTGCACTCTGCCTGCTGCCCGGGCCTCACCTCTGATCTCTACCCGTCTAGTTCAGTGGCTCCGTCCAGCTTACCAGATCACATTTCACATAATATTATACCTACAAGCTTCTTCTAATCACCTCCCCATCCGTCTAATAACCCCCCAGTGAATACTCATTTGCCTTTCAGATCATAGCTTAAACATCACTTCCTTACAAAATTCTTCCTTAATATTCTCATATTCGTCTCCCATTATATGCTCTCACACATCTGTGTACTTTTTAATTCCTAAACACTTATTAAAATTTAAATGTAATACTTTCTTCCATTAGCCTGTAAGCTTTGGGAGATTAGGAATGTATCTGTTCTGTTCAACATTATCAAGCCAGTGCCTGGATAGTGCCTGGTAAATAGTGAGCCTGTACAAAATAATTGATGAATAGAAGAGCAATTGAGCTGTGATGGGAATGCTATGGTTTTCATTAGCTTTTCTAGAACAAGTATGCTTTGGGGCCTTTTATTGTAATTAAAGACAAATAAGAATATTTAGAAGATAAAATGTTATTTGGATACAAGAACAGACATCCTTTGGGTGAATTTCTTACTTTTGGGAAGATTTTACTAGATGTTATAAGTAAAGGTTATAAACAAGGACAAATCTTCTAGAGAGATGAATTTGTATTCATGTAGAAATAAAATTAAGATGGTGAGTATCATGTTTTCACTGTTAATAATAGATATATCATTCAACATATCACAATAGGTTTTAAAAAGAAGTGAACATCCTGCGGCATGCATGGCCTTATTCGTGCAGGACGGTATGCATTTATTTTGCACTAAACCTCCTTCCAGGATGCCCTAATGGACCACGAAGCAGTAAACATTTCAGCTTGGATAAGCACTTCCGCTCTTACTCTTTCATTCCTTTATCCTTTCCCATGTTTGAGTCTGACACTTTATTCACTTCCTCATTTGAACACCGACATCTATCAAGTTGGGGAATTTTATTCTTTCCCTTCTTTGAGGCTTTTCATAGGAAGAATCACACTGACAGACACATCTCAGAGGCTAAAAACATGGACTCTTTATGTTGTGGTTGGAGTAAAAAGCAGGCACTTCATTGATTTCAGTCACAATTTTCCAATGAGAAGAATATTCTTGATACTTTAGAAATGATGCTTTCAGAAAACTGATTCTCTAGTTTTCACCAACTTGCTACTCCTTCATAAAAGCACAGTTTAAAAATCTTTGCTATTGTGTTACATATTATGAACACTGGTATTTCAACCATTAAAACATCTTTTGTGATCTTGTTTGTACTTAGTAGCTTCAACTCTAAGGGCCCTCATAATTTAGAAAAATCAGATCATCATGTACTTTATTTTGTTAAATAGATTGAAAGCTTTCAAGTTGAATCCTTAGGAAGTTATCCTCCCTCTCAGTAGAAGTCTTCATAAGAAGAGGTGAGAAGAAGGTAGGAAAAATGTCAGCTCTATTGATGACCTTTTAATTGGTATCTGTAGGTTTCAGGTCAACTTTTGATGATAGTCCCTTATAACTGAAGTAAACGTAAAGGCACAGCCTATTCATATGCATTGAGAAAGAATTTACTAAGCTCTATCGTTTTTAAAAGATAATTGTGAAGAAAGATTGTTTTTAGAATTTTCTCTGGTTCTTTGAAAATTCCTTTTCTCTTGTAAAAGATATGTTTGGAAGAATACGTAATGTGTAGGTGCTATACATTAATACGTAAATAATCAATATATTTCAGGATACACTCCTGCACCAGCTTTAGATTGTTTTTCCAGCAAAAGGGAGGATGTGCATGATCACCCTCTGCTTTCTCAGAGCATAGTCTATGACATGTTGAGTCACCTGGGTAGGATAAGGCTATGGTTAGTAATCATGCCACAAAACAGGAGACTCTAGAACAATTAAACTCATGGTCTTGATCTCAATTTCACATTGATTCTTGAACTAAAAGGTTGACCACTAGTAGAATGGACTATCAGTTTGCCTCTAACCAATTAAAACAGTGAATTTAGCTCTGAATCATGCAAGGTCATTTCAATCTTTGCAAAATTGCCACAACTTTCCAGTATGGAAACTGTTATCAGCTTCTTTCCAACACACCAAAGGAGTGGTCTCAACACTACCTGGCATTACTGAGGGAGAGAGGACATTATTTTGACAGCAGAACGCCATCTGACATCACTCCCTCTAGTTCACTAGTTCACTGTTCTCAGCCTTACTATCTCCTTCCAGTTTATCAGGTATTTTCTCATTTCCACATATATTAACCTAGAAGCCAAGTTCCCGATCCATTTTACAAACAGACCAATAAAAAATGGAGCTCTTTTATCTCCGACTCCATGCAATTGTGCTTTCACATGGAGAAGTTGAGGCACCATGAATCTACTTTCACTGACACTGCCTGCATCAGTGGGGCAGACGTCAGGCCTGCTGAGAACCCAGGGAGTTCTCAGGCACTCAGACATGGACATACACCCAGGCTCCTGCCCTCCACCCCATGTAAGCAGGCTTATAGTCCCACCTGCCTGAGGTCACATTAGCCCCTTACTTCTCTTGGACAATCATCACTTTATTATAAATTAATATAGCCAGAGTGGCTAAGGTAAAAACCCACATAACTGAACAGGCAGATAGACCAATGGAACAGAATAGAGAACCCAGAAATGGACCCAAGACAATATGGTCAATTAATATTTGACAAATATGGCAAGAGCATACAGTGGCATTAAGACAGTCTCTTCAATAAATGGTGTTGGGAAAATTGGACAGCTACATGCAAAAAAATGAAGCTAGAACACCAACTTACACCATACACAAGAATAAACTCAAAATGGATAAAAGACTTAAATGTAACTCGTGAATCCATAAAAATTCTAGAAGAAAATGTAGGCAACAAAATGTCAGACATCATACGCAGCAGAATTTTTACTGATACAACACCTAAGGCAAGAGAAACAAAGGAAAAAATGAACACATGGAACTACATCAAACTAAAAAGCTTATGCACAGCAAAAGAAACAACCATCAAAATGGAAAGGGATCCCACTATATGGGAGACCATAATCGCCAATGATGCATCAGATAAGGTGTTAATTTCCAAAATATATAGAGTGATCATACAACTCCACAAAAGGAAGACAAAGAACCCAATTAAAAAATGTGCAGAGGAACTAAATAGACACCTCTCCAAACAGGACATACAAATGGCTAAGAGACATATGAAGAAATGCTCATCATCACTAATCATCAGAGAGATGCAAATTAAAACAGCTATGAGGTATCACTTCACACCTGACAGAATGGCCGCCATCAACAAATCATCAAACAAGTGTTGATGAGGGTGTGGAGAAAAGGGGACTCTAGTACACTGCTGGTGGGAATGCAGACTGGTGCAGCCACTGTGGAAAACACCATGGTGTTACCTCAAAAAGTTAAAAATTGAACTTCCATTTTACCCAGTGATCCCACTTCTAGGAATATACCCTAAGAAACATGAAACACCAATAAAAAAGAATATATGTAACCCTATGTTCATAGCAGCACTATTTACAACAGCTAAGATCTGGAAACAACCCAAGCAGTAGATGAGTGGATTAAAAAACTGTGTGGTACATGTACACAATGGAATACTATGCAGCTGTAAGAAAAAAAGATCTATCCTTTGAGATGGCATGGAAGGACCTCGAGAGTATTATGCTAAGCGAAACAAGCCAAGCAGAGAATGACAAATATCACATGATCTCACTTATTTTGGAATATAATGAACTAAAAAAACTGCTGAACAAAATTAACCCAGAGACATGGAGGTGGGGTACAGGCTGACAAGCCTCAGAGGAGTGCGGGGGTTGTGGGGGAAGAGATAAACCACAGAACTTATATGCATGTATGCGTGACCAATGAACGGAGACAACAAAGCTGGGGATGGGGCAGGCGCGGAGGGGGGGGGGGAAGGAGGATGTCAATGGGGGGAAAATGAGAAACATCTGTAACAAAAACAAATTAGTAATAAAAAAAAAAACCCCACATAACCAATGTTCTTATTTTGTTTTTACTCTTAGCACTTTTTATTGTAGATTAGGTTCAGAAACTGATTTTACTTTAGATTACTTATTTCTAAAATATCATGACATCTTTTTGTCAGTTTTATTTTCCTACCTTTCAGAAAGAGGAATCAAATGTTTCTACTAATTTCTTCTAAACCGGGACCAAAGGCCTCTGTGATGAATATCTGATACCTCTTTTTACATTAAACTACTGGTCCAATTTATTTCACAGCGATCACACAGGCCTACATACATACAGGAAGAGGCAAAAGTAGGCTTACAGTTGTCCATATGAGAAATAATATAATGATTAGTAAATAATAATACAAGAATAAACTCTGCGTTTCACCTACTCACAACTGGAAGCCTCCTTTGCCCACCCCGTACGCGACTTTATTTTATTGAAAGAAGATTTCGAACCAGACTTCTAAATGTCGTCTCCATTGTTAAAAAGCACAACTGATTGCCACTTACCCTCATTTTGATGCTTATTTGGAACTAGAGTGCATTAAATTTCATTTGCAGTTAATTCTATTGGACACTATGCTTCGAAGGCTAATTATTGATTCCTGCATGATTAAGATAGTATTCAGAGACAACAAAAAAGAAAAGTGTATTTAATGGGCAGACCACACCTTGTAGTAGCTAATAAATATCACCAGTCACAAAGGAAAATGGGTCAAAGAGTAGAAATATCAGTAATCCTAATACCTATTCCTGGGAAAGCAGTCTTAGGCTCAGGGCACACAGATGATAAATCAGTCATGCCACCTTTTTATTCAAAGGCCACCACACTTGATTAGTTGACAGTCTATAAAGTTTACCTGCAGTTTCAGAATCAACCATGCTTATATTGATACAGGTCTGAATATGTGCCGCATATTTCTACCTAGGAATCTCTTATTCTCACCTTCTATCTGAAAAGCCAAGTTCCAGAAGTAGTCGCCATCCATCCCCTTTTTATAAAGGAGTATTTCATTATGATTAAAATTTATTGTACCATTTAGAGAAAAAAGTTTCCAAAACACAGAAAGTGGAACAAACTTGGGATTCCTACCTTTGAGTTCATACAATTAGTCCAGAAATTAGATCTTAAATGGCACAGGCAATTTTCATAGTTTAAAGGGAGAAAACGATAAATCTGGTTTATCATGTTCTTAAAATCTTTCGGAAACCTGTGAGGAAATGTGAAGACCACTGTGAATTGAACAATAATCATAAAATTAGGAACAAAAGAATCAGACAGAACAAAGCCTTTTTTTTCTTTTTTTTTCTCCCTTCTTTTTTAGGATTCTAAATCACATACAAAACATTTGTTCTGCTCCAGCTCTTTGTGAACTAATTGGCTCTCCTGGAGGGATAGGTAATTGTACCTGACTACACAAGCTGTCCCGAAGCTCCCTTGGAAAGCTCCAGTAAGCTTCTAGTGTTAGCAGCCATCAAGGATTTCACAGGTCAGGCATCGGATCGATACAGCTAAAAGCAGCAGGGACTGTAATGTCGACAGCAGGTTTCAGAAAGCGCTGCAAGTGCCAGTTTGTTCCTCTTCATGCAGAAGCTCAAGACAGCTTAATTAACCCTTGGAAAATACAATTTATCCAGAGGCTCGGCAGGTCCCTACCAGGCCTTATTGGTGAACTGATAGGAGAGATATTGTAGCTGGCAGTGCTGAATTCCCATTTCCCCCTTTAATGCTGTTTCAGTTAGGATGCAAAGAAAACATGATTTTTGGTGGATGTGTTCATCCTGTCCTGAAGAGCATGTGATAGGAGGCAGTTTTAGAGGGGGTTTGTTAGAACTCACGTGTGACTTCAGCAGGAGCAAGGCCCAGCCAGGGCATTGATCATCCGAGTCCTGGGGTGAAGAATTGGGGTGTGTGTGTGTGTATGTGTGAAATAGATGTGTGTTGAGTTAGGAGTGTGTGTGGGTGTCTGTGTGTGCATGTCTATGTGTGTGTGTAATACGTGTGGCCGGGGATAGGATAAGGCAAAGGCTTTTTAAACTTTTTCATTGATGTAAGTGCTTCTGTGCCTGCATTTAAAGATATCCTGTTAGTTGTCTAATTCTTGTGTCTATAATATCACACAACCCAGAAAAACGCAGATCTCAAAAATGTTCACACGCTGCAAATACTTCATTTCGGAACACAGAACAGCTACTTGAGGTAACAATTAGGATGGAGTTAATTTGTCACGTGTTGCACTCAAACCTCGTCTCTGGTGTGGCCCACCATGCCATGGGCCTTTTCTCCTCTTGCAGCTCTTCGGGGCTTGAGCAAGCTGCTGAAAAGACATAAATAAAGTGAGCCAGATACAGAAAATATTTAAAGTTAGTGGGGCTTGAGGAATTATGGCCACATGAATGGTCTGGTGTGTTTACTTAAATTGATTGTATCTGCTTGTATTTGCATTCACATTAGCCACATTTTTAATTTGTATCATTTCAATTAATCCAGATAAAAGTGTTTTCCTAGGTTTCTGTCTGTGGTCATTAGTGCGAGTTCATGGCGTTCAGGTTCCAGAACAGTGAACTCTCGCATGGATGCAGAGTGGATAGATGCCATCTCCTTTCTTTTGGTTCATTTCCATTTAAGATCAGAAGCAAAGTAGTTTGAAGTAGAAGAAATAACATTAAATATAGATTAAATGTGCAAAGGATGGTGGTGTAGTTTAGACCAGGATCCAGCCTCAATCTCTTTGAAACAATTTATAATAAATGTAATGTACACAGAGTAAAAACAATGATATCAAATGCGAGGTGAGGGTCCTGTCCCCCTCACTGATTATGTCTTTCTCCCTAGAGATACAACATGTAACCATTTCTATTACTGGCTCTTTTGTTGGGTATCAGCATGCATGTATTCAACAAATGCATACTGAGCAATTACTATGTGCCAGAAACTTTTTGAGACCAGGTAATAAGGTAACAAGAAAGAAAGAAAGAAAGAAAGAAAGAAAGAAAGAAAGAAAGAAAGAAAGAAAGAAAGAAAGAAAGAAAGAAAGAAAGAGAGAGAGGAATTCTTGTCAAGATGGCGGGTAGGTAAACACTGTTTCCTGTCCTCCCATAGCCACATCAAAGTTACAACTAAATTACAGAACAACCATCATTCAAAGCCACCTGACATCGAGCTGAATGGAAGTCCTACAGCTACGGAATTAAAGAAGCAGCCACATCCAGACTGGTAGGAGGGGCGGAGGCGGATGGGCTGGTCCCACACCCACGCGTGGCGGATAAAAATCAGGAGGACACCTCGGCTGGGAAGGTCCTCCCTGAGGACTGAGGGGTCCCCATCTCACACCAGGCGCCCCACTCAGGGTTCCAGTGCCAGGAAGAGAATGCCCATCACTTCTGACTGTAAAACCAGTGGGAACTGAGGCTGAGGGAGGCTGAGACAGCTTGAGATGGCTGGAGCCCCAGGCAGCTACTCTTAAAGGGCCCGCACAGACTTACTCAGACTTGCTCCTTCTAGGCTCAAAGGGAAAGTAGCTTGAGGGGACCAGAGACATACAGGGAGGAATTGAGCTGTTTGGCATTGAAGCGAGGGCTGAAGAGGAAGCTTTCCCCAGGACAGATGTGCTGTCAGAGGCCTTTGTTCCTTTGGTGAGCCCTTCCCTGGGGCGGCAGACAGCCGCCATATCTGAGACTCCAGCAACCTGGCTCACACTGGTAGCCCCGCCCTGCTGACTCCCTGAGGCCCCGACCCACCCAACTTTCAGGCCCACCCAAGCTGTTGCCAGTTGCTTAACCATAGGATTGGCCTGTCTTGGATCCTGCTTCAGGTTTTCCTAAATTCTTTCAAACAAGCAGCATCTGGTCTCAGATAGCCCCATACCTCTTGTTAAGTAATACACAGAAACAAACACAGGGAGACAGCCAAAATGAGGAGACAAAGAAACAGGTCCCAATTGAAAGAACAGAACAAAACTCCAGAAAAAGAACTAATGAAATGGAAATAAGCAACCTAACAGATGCTGAGTTCAAAACACTGCTTATAAGGATGCTCAATGAACTTAGTGAGAACCTCAGTGAACTTAGTGAGGGCCTCAAGAGCATTAAAAAGGACCAGTCAGAAATAAAGGAGGCACTAACTGAAATAAAGAATAATTTACACAGATTCAGTAGTAGAGTAGGTAAAGCCAAGAAGCAAACCATAGATTTGGAATATAAGGAAGCAAAAAACACCCAATCAGAACAGCAAAAAGAAGAATCCAAAAAAATGAGGATAGTGTAAGGAGCCTCTGGGACAACTTCAAGCGTGCTAACATTAACATCTTTGGGGTGCCAGAAGGAGAAGAGAGAAAACAAGAAATCGAAAACCTATTTGAAACGATAATGACAGAAAACTTCCCTAACTTGGTGAAGAAAACAGACATACAAGTCCAGGAAGCACAGAGAGTCCTGAACAAGATGAACCCCAAGAGGCCCACACCAAGACACATCATCGTCAAAATGCAAAAGTTTCAAGACAAAGAGAGAATCTTAAAAGCAGCAAGAGAAAGGCAGTTAGTTACCTACAGGGAGAAGAGAGAGTCCCAATAAGACTGTCAGCTGATTTCTCAAAAACTTTGCAGGCCAGAAGGGAGTAGCAAGAAATATTCAGAGTGATGAAAAGCAAGAACCTACAACCGAGATTAGTCTATCCTGCAAAGCTGTCATTTAGAATCGATAGCCATATAAAGTGTTTCCCAGACAAGGAAAAGCTAAAGGAGTTTATCACCACCAAACCATTATTATAGAAAATGTTGAAGGGTCTTCTTGAAGAAAAAGATAAAAAATATGAACAAACAAAATGGCAATGAATACATATCTATCGACAATTGAATCTACAAACAAAATGAACAAGCAGAACAGAAACATTCTCATAGATACAGAGAACATTTAGTTGGTTGCCAGATGGGAGGAGGATTGGGAGAATGGGTGAAAAAGGTGAAGGAATTAAGAAGTACAAAGTGGTTGCTAGACTGCCAAACCTCAAAGGGAAGGGGTGTTGGGGAGTGGGAAGAAATAAACCAAAGAACTTTTATGTATATATGCATAACCAAGGGACACAGGCAACATTGTGGGGAAAGGCATGAGGGGGGCAGGTGTGGGGAGGAGGGGGTCAATGGGGGAAAAGTGAGGAACATCTGTAAAACATTCAACAATAAAGATAAGTTTAAAAAAAAAGAAGAAGAAAGAAAAATAAACAAGGACTACATCAAAGAATTTACTTACTAATGTGAGTAGACAAAAGATAGCCAAACAAAAACACATATATATAGTATCTCAGAAGTGACTATAAAGAACATTGAGCAGGGTAAGAGTATAGATAGTTGAATTTCTATCATTGTCATTCCTCATAGTATAGCTAGGAAGGTTTCTCTAAAAGGGTGACATATAAGGACAATTTGAAATAAAGAGTAGTGTTCCAAGTAGTTTCCTTAAGGAAGAGCTACCCAGGCAAAGGCAACATGTGCAAAGGCCCTGAGGTTAGAGTATGTTTGTCTTGACTACAGATGAGCAAGGAGGGCTTATTGTTTGAAGTAAAGTGAGCATGAGGGAGTAAGGCAGAACATTAAGTTGTAGTCATGGGCCATATCATGTAAGGCTTTATAGGTCTTTCCAAGGGTAACATAGCTAATAAGCGTAGAGTTAGGAATTGAACACAAGAATAACTACATGTTTCTAACCACTGTGCTGTACTGATCCTTTCAATCTGGAGTTTTGTCTTATGTATGATTTGCAGTCACCTATGCTCTCTTCCTTCTGCACATACCCTCCTTACCCCATAAATCAAGAGTTGACTCTAATTCCAAATTAACATATTTATTGACTGTTCGGCAAGGATGGCTTTATCTCTACCTGAAAATAGATATCAGTGCTTTCTGATTTGCATATAGAGTTGCTTAATCAAAAACTATATGTATGGCCCTGACTGGTGAGGCTGAGTTGGTTAGAGCATCATCCTGTACACCAAAAAGTGGTGGGTTCCCCAATTCCGAGTCAGGGCACATACCCAAGTTGTGGGTTTGATTCCTGGTCAGGATGCATATGAGAGACAACCGATCAATGTTTTCCTCTCTCCCATTAATGCCCACCCCCTCTCTAAAATCAGTAAAAACATATCCTCAGGTGAGGATTCAAAAATAACAGAATGATGTATATGTCTTCCAATAAGACTTCCAATAAGACTGTACTTGACTAGTGACACTGAAAATGACCTCAGAGATTAACTAGTCAACACTTTTATGAAATGCAAATCAAGAATACTTAATATTTTCCTCTTTAAATTCAGAAAAGTAAACCATCAGGGAGATGGTCACTGAACCAGGACCTTCTACATCAGTGTCCTGCATGGCCCTTTTTCACCTTCTCTCCCCTTTCTGACCATTCTTCCCCAATCCTCTCCTCCAACCTTCATTTCTGATGTTGTCTTAATCATAACATAAATTATTAAAATTCCTTATGGCAGGATATAAGGGGGAAAAAATCCCTAAACCTCATTTTTATTTAACTGTCATTCTTTTCTTCCAACATATTTCATGGGAGCAGCTAGCAAACGAAAGGATACTTTACACGTGTGAGATTCACTTTATTTCTAAGCCCGTGTGCTGTGCAGTTCCACAAAATGGCTGAGAAGCAAATGGGAGGGAGGGGAGGCAGTTCGGGGTGGAGGCCTCGTAGAAACGCACTCATCAGGTGACCTATTTGCCACGTGGTTTTGAGCAAGTCGCTTACCCATGCTAAGCCCTAGATTCCTCATGTGCAAATTGAGAGTTTTAACAGATAATCTCAAAGTCTCTGTCACATTCGAGCTTTTAGATTTATACCATCAAAGGACCAGTACCTAGCTGTCACAACTTGTCCCAAAAAGCCACATACCATTCCTCTACTGCTGAGATTTCTGTACACTTCATACAGCCACCATTCAAACTGTGGCATGCACTCCTAATTAGCACTTTATTAAAGCTCAGCTCATGTGTCTGTAGTCCGTTTTTCAAGATGACTTAAAAGAAATCAGAATTTGTGTGCTATTCATTCCCTCTCAAAAGCATTTTTTTTTCAAGATGTATTTAGGCAATAGTGCTTTTCCACAGCATAATTGTATCCTAATGTAAAAACTGCAAATATATTTCTTTCTCCATGTTTGGCAAATCCTTAAATGACCTCATATTTTAGCATCATTATATAACACACAAAGGAAGATGCATCTTATATGAACTTGTACACATAAATAGGATTTTTAAAAATTCTTGACACATTACCGTATGCTGCAAGCTTTTTATGGACTATGAAAGAACAGAGGACTAATATACTAACTGAAATCTGAGAATTTCTCAACATTATCTGAATTTCTATGGCATCTCCTCCATTTCATCACACATTCAAATGTCAGTCCCATTAACAGTGTCCTCAAAGTATTTATATGTTGACTGCATTTGAGCAAGGTTTTTTACATTTTCTTTTTACGGCCAATCAATTCTAATACGTCTGAATCACAAATTGAGGAAAGTCAGGTTTATTGACAGATGTTGCATATTCACATTATAGTTATTACAGTGTTATTTTTATGATCGAACTGGAAATAACAGAATTAGCAAATACATCTGGTTGTTTAATGACATTCCCAGTACAGCTTTTGTGTTCTAAGAACTACTTAAACTATCATGATACCATCTAAAACAGCCACCCTATCTTTCTTCAGTTTTTACCTGCCTTCATTTACTTTCATAAGCTCATTACAATCTGAAAGTACGCTATAAATATATATCCATACTTGTTAACTGTCACTAAAATGTGAGTTCAATGAATGTGGAAAGCTTGCCTGTCTAATCACTGTATCTCAAGCACCTACAAAAGTATTCAGCACATAGCAAGTAGGTGCAAAGTATATGTTTGTTGCATAAATAAATGAATTTTTGACAATTTATATGTTTGTAAACACATATACATAACATTAAGTTGACACATTATGCACATAACCCATTATAGGTATGTATTTTAACATTAAATATTTTTAAAGCTGATAATTATACCAATATAACAAACCCACAAAATGAGATAAGATTTTTGCAGTCATCTTGAAGAAACTGAAGGTCTACAAGCTGAGAGCGAGACCTGAAGATATTCATCTGCCCAGCCTTACTCCAAAAACACTTTCATAAGAAAATAGCTAAATCTGTTATAATAATATATTTAAGAAAAGTGGTGTATTAAGAGAGCAGAAACAGGAGGCAGTAAAAGTACAGAACAATAGGAACTAGAAATTCCAAAGTTGTCATTGAGCCAGTCAGCAATGCATCAAAACCAGAGCAATTGGGGTACCGGAGGAAGAGGTCAGAGTTTCTTCAACCCTCACTCACTGCCACCCTTCTTTCCTCTGATTCTAATCCTTCAGCCCAGTCTTTTGATTTCCATCTGGCTTCTTGATGAGGGGAAGAGGCCTTCCCTATTCAACAAAAACTAGCATTACCTTCTACAGAAAGAGGATCTCATACTTGATTAATGAACTGAGTCTTTGGTTTAGACATGACTTTTATTAATGTAACTTCACCCAGGAGTGACTACCCCACTCTCAGTATATGACAATGTCCATTTCACGAGACTCTACAGCTGAGGTTCAAACTCTGGACTGAGGTGATCCGAAATAGAGTCCCTGTCAGAACTGTGACCAACCAGCCTTCATGTGACAACACCCCTACAGGCATATATGAATGGATTCATTAAATTAGTTGATGTAGAGTACATTTCAATACATGTACTATAGTTATACTTTATATCCCAACAAAGGCCTTCAATTTTTCACTTCTTTTTAACAATTTCCACGTTTGTTTGTTTGTTTTAGTTAAGACAACAGTCATACATTTAGCAGTTTTAAAATCTGTCAGAGAACAACCCTAGCTTCGCAGAGGATGGCAAGGAGTAAATCTGTTACCACTCCAGAGATGCCAAGAGTAGACAGTGAGACTTACTGCATTAGAATAAGATGGTTCATTACTCAGCAAACAGAAGGTGCATCATCACAGTACTACTGGTTCCCCTTGTCCCTCAAGTCCCATGGGCTTCATGATAGACCAGGTGAAGGCTCTGACACAGTGGGTTGGGTTGCAGCTGAGAAAAATACAATCAAGGGTTTAGCAGCTTTTGCAGCAAGCAGCAAACAAGTTAGTAGTTACACAGTGGTCACTCTGACCAACTCACCCTGTATGGCCAACGACAGAATTTGTTCAGTCTCCTGAGACAGAGATAAGAGGGAAGCAATTTATGCCAGTGATAAATTGTGTGGAGGGGAACTTGCAACCTCTAAGGACTGCCTTCTGGTTTGGCTCACTTGACATATATCCTGTTCTAAAATAAAAATATTCTCCTTGAAACAATATGATTGTCTACAGTTCTGGTGCCAACTCCCATGGAATCCTGTAAGTTGCTACTTCCATTATTCAATCAAATAACTATGTATAGGAACTGTACAAAAATTTTTCAGAGAAAATAAGACAAGGCAATCAAGGTTGACTAATTCTTGAGACTTAAAAACACAGACAAGAAAACTACAGGCCAATATCCCTGATGAACATAGATGCCAAAATCCTGAACAAAATACTAACAAATCAAATTCAGCAATACATCAAAAAAATTATTCACCATGACCAAGTGGAATTCATCCCAGGGATGCAAGACTGGTACAAAATTTGCAAATCAATAAATGTGATACACCACATAAACAAAATGAAAGATAAATATCATATGATCATATCAACAGACGCTGAAAAAAGCATTCAACAAAATCCAGCACCCATTTCACATAAAAAAGCTCAGCAATCTGGGAAGAGAGGAATCATATGTCGACATAATAAAGGCCATATATGAAAGACCTACAGCTAACATCATATTCAATGGGCAAAAACTAAAAGCATTTCCCTTAAGAACAGGAACAAGACAAGGATGCCCACTTTCGCCACTCTTATTTAACATAATACTGGAAGTCTTAGCCACAGCAATCAGACAGGAAGAAAAAATAAAAGCGATCCAAATGGGAAAGGAGGAAGTGAAACCATCATTATTTGCAGATGACATGACATTATACATAGAAAACCCCAAAGACTCCATCAAAAATTTACTAGATTTAATAAATGAATTTGGCAAAGTAACAGGATACAAAATTAATGTCAAGAAATCGACGGCATTCTTATACACCAATGATGAACTCACAGAAAGAGAAACTAAAAAAAATTTACCATCGCAGCAAAAAAAATTAAGATACCTAGGAATAAATTTAACCAAAGAAATAAAAGACCTAGTCGCAGAAAACAACAGGTCATTGAAAAAGGAAATAGAGGAATATATAAAAAAGTGGAAGCACATACCTTGTTCATGAATTAGAAGAATTAACATTATTAAAATGTGCATACTACCCAAAGTAATCTATATATTCAATGCAATCCCCATCAAAATACCAATGACATACTTCACAGATCTAGAACAAATACTTTAAAAGTTCATATGGAACCAAAAAAGACCCCAAATAGCCACAGCAATCTTGAAAAAGAAGAAAAAAGTTGGAGGGATCAAATTACCAGATTTCAGGTTATACTACAAAGCCACTATAATCAAAACAGCCTGATACTGGCACAAGAACAGGCAGATAGATCAATGGAACAGAATAGAGAACCCAGAAATTGACCCAAGACAATATGCTCAATTAATATTTGACAAAGATGGCAAGAGTATACAATGGAGTAAACACAGCCTCTTTAATAAATGGTGCTGGGAAAATTGGACAGCTACATGCAAAAAAAAAAAAAAAGAAACTAGATTATCAATTTACACCATACACAAGAATAAACTCAAAATGGATAAAAGACTTAAAGGTGACTCATGAATCTATAAAAATCCTAGAAGAAAATGTAGGCAACAAAATGTCAGACATCATACACAGCAGAATTTTCACTGATATATCACCTAAGTGAACAGAAACAAAGAGAAAATGAACACATAGAACTATATCAAACTAAAAAGATTCTGCACAGCAAAAGAACAGCCACCAACATGGAAAGGCAACCCACTCTATGGGAGAGCATAATTGCCAATGATACATCAGATAAGTGGTTAATTTCCAAAATAGATAGAGTGCTCATACAGATCAACAAAAGGAAGACAAAGAACCCAATTAAGAAATGGGCAGAAGAACTAAATAGACACCTCTCCAAACAGGACATACAAATGGCTAAGAGACATATGAAGAAATGTTCAACATCACTAATCATTAGAGAGATGCAAATTAAAACAGCTATAAGGTATCACTGCGCATCTGTCAGAATGGCTGCCATCAACAAATCATCAAACAACAATGTTGGCGAGGGTGTGGAGAAAAGGGGACTCTAGTACACTGCTGGTGGGAATGCAGACTGGTGCAGCCATTATGGAAAACAATATGTTGTTACCTCAAAATTTAAAAATTGAACTTCCATTTGACCCAGTGATCCCACTTGTAGGAATATAGCCTAAGAAGCCTGAAACACCAATCAGAAAGAATATATGTACCCTCATGTTCATAGCAGCACTATTTACAATAGCTAACATCTGGAAACAGCCCAAATGCCCATCAGTAGAGAAATGGATAAAAAAGCCATGGTACATATACACAATGGAGTACTATGCAGCTGTAAGAAAGATCTCTTATCCTTTGAGACGACATGGAGGGAGCTGGAGAGTATTATCCTAAGGGAAACTAGCCAAGCAGAGACAGACAAATATCACATGATCTCACTTATTTGTGGAATATAATGAACATAACAGTCTGAGGAACGTGGTAGTCCCAGAGACGTGGAAATGGGTACAGACTGACAATCCCCAGAAGAGGAGGTGGTGGGGGAGAGATAAACCACAGAACTTATATGCATGTATGCATGAACAATGGACATGGATAACAAAGCTGGGGACAGGGTGGGGAGGGGGGTATCAGTAGGGAAAAAAGGAGAAACATCTGTAACAAAAATAAATTAATTAATTAATTTAAAAAATACTATCTTTCAAGAAATGCTAGACTAAATAATTGTGGTAATTGTACCTAAAAATAGTACATAAAAGTCTAAATTTACAAAGATGCCTACTGTAAAGCAAAAGAGGAACTAAGATGACAAAGATGCAGATGGCAATTGGATTGATTATGAACTGGGAATTAACGAAGTACAGAGCAGCACATAAGTCTTCATCTTCTATCTGATGAAGTCAAAAGTAATTTTGTTTTTGAATTACAAATAAATACATGTTTAAGAATGGTGTTAAAAATCAAACACTTGAAAATTTAAATACATTTTCCCAATTACATATCAAGGAGAACATAAATTATGAGTTTAGTTAATATTTCATTCACATTACTAATTTTTAAAAAGTAAAAATAATTTAGAGAATCATGGAACTGAATAGGATTCATATAACTTTTTGGGATGGGGCTACAGTTACATCAAGAGTAAATTCACATATTATTTACAAGCTTTATTTAGGAGAGTAAAAAATTAAATTAAACTTTTATTTCAAGTTCAGAAAAAGACTGAGAAGTTCTAAGAAAATCAAGAGAAAAGGAATAACATATATCAAATAAAATGCAAAAGAGAAAAACTGAGTAAATTATAAAAACAAAAGCCCTGTGCTGATTTCTTCCGTTGGGAGTCAGCTGGGGCTGTTTTTAAATGTCTCACTGAATCTCTCTTATTCTGCATTCTGAGCACTCTTGCTTTGATTTGGTAGCACCATTGTCCACCTTGCACTTCAAACATGTTTTTTTCCAAGTGCTGAGGTCTATCTGCTTTACTATGAAAGAATCCCATTGAGCCCTTGGTATGAACACATTTCAGTTTCAGTTTTTCCCTTACATATTTTTCTCTACATAATACTTTGTTCTATCCTCTGTAGCCAAAGTCCAGAATCTTGGGTTTATTTGAGAGTGGGAGAGAAGATGGAACTATTGCAAATGATAAAGGAATATAAAAATGTGTATTTATGTTTATATACATATATACTATGAGTGTGTGTGTGTGTATATATATGCAAATGTATTTAGAGGTATTATAATGTGAGTGTGTATATGTATGTATATACATTCACGCCAAAAATATGTTAATTATGTGGTAAGAACATAGTGTATTTACCCCAATCAGAATTTTTTGAAATAAATTTTCTCTACTAAAATATAAAACATTACATAGCTGCAAAGAAAAGATCAATGTAAAGCAAAGATAAACAATAAAAACATTTATATAGATATTAAACAATTTCCTATTAAATAGGACCCTGGCTCAAATGATATATAGCTTAATATTTTAATCTTCAAGGAATAGATCCTTCTTTTAATTTATATTTTACTTAGAGCAAAGAGAAAATGTGAAATAGATATAAACTAAATATCAAAAGCAGTGAAATGATAAGAAAATTGCGCATATAAACATGTATGCAAAAATACTTTCAAATATTAGTGAATATAATTTCAATTTTTATTTAGTTTTAAATTACTATTATTTAATTTACTTCAATTTAAATTTTATCATAAAACTAGTTTTTTAAATTATTTTATGAAATATAATTAACCTACTTAAACCCATTACTAAATTTTAACAAATATCAAGCCATGACCAATAGAATCCCATTCCCTTCTCTCTTCCACTACCGCTGCTGAATTAAACCAATCCCAGACATTGGTTCATTTTATCTTGAAATATTTCATGTATCTTTTAATTAAGAGATTTTTTTGCTTGCAGTTATTTGTTAAAGAAACCGTAGAGCTTTGCACATTCTGTACTCTGATGGAATCCCTGTGATATTATTTAGTTCCTGTAATGTAAACTTTGTGTTGAAGTCTCCAAGAACACTGTCAGGTTCAGTCAAGGATCAATGTTGTAAGCAATTCTTTCTGAAGGTATAGATACTCAGGTCTGTTAACTCTTCTTTACTCAGTCTTGATATGGTTTGTATCTTTTTTTTTCCAAGAATACTTCCTAAATCCTCCAGGAAGTGTCTGTTTATTTTTATGATGTTAGTGTCCATTTATAATCCATGCCTAAATCCATTATTTCATTTGGGATTGAAAAATAATGACATTCTAATTCTATCATTTATTTTTTCATATAGAAGCTGAAACATTTACATTAAAAGAAGACTTTTCTAAAAATAAAAAAGGCAGAGAGTCCATTTCACATAGGAAAGGCAAAATGAAGGCTTGAATTGGTTCCTTAGTAATATCAAAAGTGACAAGTGAGATTTTTTCTTTCTTTATTATTATTATTACTTTTGTACTTTAAACTATTTCATATGTTTCAATTCATTATATTTATTCTTATTGATTCTTAAATTGAATCGTCTTTGGCCAATAAGAATTTCTTCAAGTTAGCTCTTGAGTTGTGTGTTTTTTTATAGCTTCCTTGTTTTCTGCTTTGATACAATATTCCAGGTTTATCTTGTACTTTTCCTGACTCAAACATGGATTCAGCCATCTCTTTAAGGAGCCCTTGGTTTGTTTACTGAGACTTGGTACTTAGAGGTCACACTTCGGGCATTGTGAGTGCTCATTATTATTGGGTTGGTCATTGTTTCTAGGTTTTTCAGTAAATAAATCTAGGAAACATGTTTGTTTACTTGTTTTATTTTTATGTGTTTAAGACAAAAAATATTATGACATAAAATTGATAATTTCATTTTAGAATTAGAATTTCAGAATTTTTAACTTTCTTAATCTTATATCTGCATCTTTTCTCTCTCATACTAAAACTTAGTTCCTGATTACATTAATGCCCTTATTTGCCTGTAACAGTTACAGAATAACACCACCAGGAGTAGATTACCAAAAACAATCTAATATTTTTCTGTTATTTTGGTCTTTAGGATATAAACCACTAAGAAAGTTCAATTTACTATATTTTAAAGTCTCTTGCATTCTTTTTTGTGTGCCACCAATTGAATACAGAGTTAGATTCATTTAGTTTTTAACTATTTGCATTTTTTAATTTTATTTTATATTATTTTATATGTAAAATATGTCCATGATTACAAAGATACATCTATAAAACAAAGCAATAATTATCTTCAAAATCTATGTTCTTTCTTATTCCTTCCTTCTGATATATCGATAACCATACACAGGTTTCACTAACTCATTTTTCTTTTTCAGTTAAAGAAATATTGGGAATTATTCCATATGTGTATATAAAAATATCCATAATTTCTTGTTATAGCTACATATTTCCATTGTATGAATGTATGATAGTTTGTATTTAATCAGACACCTATTGATGAGCATTTGGGTTCTTTCCAGTGTTTGCTACGATAAATCATGCTCTAGTAAATAGCCTTGTGCATATGTCTTTTCATGTTTTTCCAGAGTATCTTTGGGATAGATGCCTAGAAATTAGCTTTCTGGGTCAAAGGGTAAATAATTATGCAGTTTTGTTAGATATTAACACATTTTCTTCCATGGGGGTTGTGCCATTTTGTATTACCATGAGCAATATATAAGTGCCTATTTCTCACAGGCTCGCCAACAGTTGTCAAACTTTTGGACTTTTGCCAAATTGATAGGAGAGAAATAATAACTCAGTGTAATTTTAATTGGCATTTCTCTTGTTATGAATACTTATGAACATCTTTTCCTATCTTTAAGGGCCAAGCAAATATAAGTACAAAATATGAAAGTATGATCTCTTATTAACAAGCAAATGTATTCCAAATAAACAAGAGTGTTGACTAATATGAAACAAATTAATATAATATATAATACAAGTGTATCAAATTTAGATATATTTACTCAAAATAGGCTGAAAGCATTTGCCCATATGTCATTTAATAACCTTTTCTTAAAAGCCTTTTTTAACTTTTAAATTTTGAATTTCAACATAACAAATTCTGCTCACATATTTACCTGTCTTACCTCCTTATCTCTCAATACAATAAAAGAAAAAAAATCAAAATAATGATTGCCTAGCAGCACTGTAATACTTTGAAGTGAGCCATCAAAGAAGCAGTAAATGTTAGGATTTTCTGGAAGACATGATGCAGATATGATTAAAATTGCAAAGGAGCATATTGGTTCCAAGTGTTGAAGTTTAAAGATAAAACGAGAAAGGACAAATCTCTGAGAGGTTCTCACTTTTTGGCAGTCTTATATCCCCAAAAGTCACAGAGGAACCTCTATGTTCAGAGCAGCTGAGGCCAATAGCTAATGAAGAAAAACATAATTTCAGTTTGAAAATTGTTCTTTATTGAGGAAGAACCCATTTTACCTCTGGGAGGCATTATCTGAGGAGGAAATGTTTAAGTAGTCCTTGAAACTGTAGGAAGAGAAGGAGACAGACAAGCAAAGATGCCAGGAACAAGGTGTGCAGGTAGGAGATGAGCAAATGGAAAGTATTCTCGAAAATGAGAGTCTCCTGTGCAAAGGCTCTGAGGTAAGAGTAACTCAGTGTGCTCTATAGACTAAAAGAATGCTGGGTAAGTTAACTGCAATAGGTTTATACTTTAAGTGTGATAAAAAAAAGCCATATAAGGATTTTATATCTAATTAAAACTATTCTTTCTGCTGTAAAGAAAATGGCATGAGCCCTGGCCGGTTTGGCTCAGCGGTTGGAGCATTGGCCTGCGGTCCAGAGAGACCCGGGTTCGGTTCCCGCTAAGGGCACGTACCTCGGTTGCAGTTTGTCCCCAGCCCTGGTTGGTCATGCGGGTGGCAGCCACTTGATGTGTCCCTTCACATCGATGTTTCTCTCTCTCTCTCTCTCTCTCTCTCTCTCTTCCTCTCTCTCCCTCCTGCTCTATCTGAACAAAAAATGGAAAAATGTCCTCGGGTGAGGATAAAAAAAAAAGGAAAGAAAGTGGCATGGGATCAAAGAAAGGATTGATAGAGCTTTGATCATAAAGAAGTATTTGATAATACCTTTCTCTCAGAAACTATCAGATTAAGTAGGGCATGCAAGATTTAATTAATCATGAAAGTCTGATTACATTGATTAATATAGTGATAATTCTAATATCAACTAACATAAAATGCACATGCTTTACAAATGTCCCTGGAATATTTTTTACAAATTCTCTACATACTAAGAGCTATGGCAAAATCCCATTACAGTCAAGAAAGCATGCGTGCCATTTTCTGTTATTACAGCTCAAAGAACAAGGAATTAAATATAAAATGTAAATCTAATTTCTTGGAAATAAAAAAATAATTTATTCTTTAAAAAACCAGCTAAAAGTGTAGACTTTTTGGAACTCAGTGAAAATTTGAGCATATCTATCAAATTTGTGGGATAAAGCAGTGATTTTCCACCTTTTTTTTTTTTCTCACGGCACACAGAAACTACTAAAATTCTGTGGCACAACAAAAATATTTAATATTTTTTGACTATCTGACAAAAAATATAGGTATAATTTTGATTCATTCACCCCGGACAGCTATTATTGTGTTGGCTGTTGTAATTTTTAAATTTTGACCATCTAAGGTTAAAGAGATCAGTGTCCCTGACTACATAGTCAGTTATCGCATATTTTAAAAATTCTTGTGGCACACCAGTTGAAAATTGCTGGGATAAAGGAAAAGCCACTCTGAAGAAAATTTATAGCTATATATGTTTAATTATTAAACAAGAAACATTGAGTTTTTTAAGGAAACAGCCATTTTTGAAACCAAAAAAATGAATTAACAATTAAAGAAATTAATAAAGACAGAAAATAATAAATTGCAATTGCCATTGAAGATGCAACAGTCAACCCTAACTTGATGAACAATGGCATCAAAATATATAAAGTAAAACCCATTATATATGTACACGGGGAAACAATATACATACTTATAGTGAAAGAATTAAACATCTATCAAATTTGAGAGATTAGGTAGACTAAGAAACTAAAAATGATCATTTATAAGATTTATTTAACTAAGTTATACAAAATGTCATAAACTATAGAGAATATATATATTATGTTCCATGAACTGTTTGCAAAAGCATATTATTTAATATTTTAGGCCTAAACCAATATATACAATTTTGGAAGGTAGAGTTTGTTCAAGAAATATTTTCTAATTACAATTAGAAAAGTACACTGCTACCAAGAAAGTAATAACAAGGTTACATTGTTTAAACCAAGTTATTCTAGAAAAGATCAGTAACTGAGCCCAGCTGGTGTGGTCAGTGGTTGAGCATTGACCCATGCACCAAGAGGTCACCGGTTTGATTCCTGGTCAGGGCACATGCCCAGGTTGTGGGCCTGATCCCCACTGGGGGGCATGCAGAAGGTGGTCAATCAGTGTTCTCTCTCATCGATGTTTCTATCTCTCTCTTCCTCTCTCTAAAATCAATAAAGAAAAAAAAAATTTAAAAAGTAAAAAGATCAGTAAACTGAGCTAAAACTTCAGCTCCTCCCCAAATTAACCACACTTCAAACAAATGAAAGTGCTAAACAAAATCAGACTGACAGCAAACTTCCTAGGAGAAACAATAAGGGCAGCAGATAATGAAGTAGTGCCCCTCCGTGCTAAGACTAAAAAAGAAAAAGTCGAACTCGATTTTTCTTTTTCTTTCTTTCTTGCTTGCTTGCTTGCTTGCTTGCTTGCTTGCTTGCTTTTATTGTTGAAAGTATTATAGATGTCCCCCTTCCCCCCCCATTGACCCCCTCCTCCACACTCCCAACCCCATCCTACTTTTCCCAACCCAGTGTCTGTGTTCATTGGTTGTGCATATATGCATATAAATTCTTTGGTTTATCTCTTCCCATCTCTCGCACCCTGCATCCCTTTGAAATTTGTTAGTCTGTTCCTTATTTCCTTGACTCTGGATCTATTTTGTTAGACAGATTATTTTGTTCATGATGTTTCATAAATAAGTGAGATCATGTGGCACTTGTCTTTTTCTGCTTGGCTTATTTCACTCAGCATAATACTTTCCAGGTCCCTCCATGTGGTCTCAAAGGGTAAGAAGAGATCTTTCTTTCTAACAGCTGCATAGTACTCCATTGTGTACATGTACCACAGCTTTTTTATCCACTCATCTACTAATGGGCACTTGGGCTGTTTCCAGATCTTAGCTATTGTAAATAGTGTTGCTATGAACATGGGGGTACATATATTCTTTCTGATTGGTGTTTCAGGCGTCTTAGGATATATTGCAAGAAGTGGGATCACTGGGTCAAATGGCAGTTCAATTTTTACTTTTTTGAGGAAATACCATGTTATTTTCCATAGTAGCTGCACCAGCCTGCATTCCCACCAGCAGTGTACTAGAGTCCCCTTTCCTCCACACCCTCACCAGCACTTGTTTGATGATTTGTTAATGGCAGTCAAGCTAGATTTTTTTTATATATTCTGCATAATAGTTTTCTTTTGCTGCCATAACAAATTCCCACAAACTTTTTAAAAATTGATTTTAGACAGAGAGAGAAAGGGAGGAGAGAGAAAGAGAAAGAAACATTTGTTATTTCATATGTTTATGTACTCATTAGTTGATTTATGTGCCCTGTCTGGGGATTGAACCCAAAACTTTGCCATATCGGATGATACTCTGTCCATGTGAGCTACCTAGCCAGGATAAGTTGCCACAAGCTTTGTGGTTTAAACCAATACAAATTTATTATCTTACAGTTCTTGGCTCTAAATGCTCTTCTTCTATCCTTAAAGCCAGCAATATTGCATCTCCTTAACCTGTCTTTCGTATTCACTTCTTCCTCCGACCAGAGCCAGGAAAGGCTCTCAGTTTAAGGACTCACTGATCAGATTGACCTACCTGGATAATCTAGGATAATTTCTACATCTCTAGTCTTCAGCCTTAAACACATCTACAAAGTCCCCTTTTCCCATAAGATGATGTACTCATAAGTTTCAAGGATTGTGACATAGGCCTTTGGGAAGGCATTATTCTGACTACCACACACCCTGCCAACTGTCGTAGAAGTATAAAGAAAACATTTTTTAAATGGTGTAGA
Organism: Molossus molossus; assembly: GCF_014108415.1. Classification (NCBI taxonomy): domain Eukaryota; kingdom Metazoa; phylum Chordata; class Mammalia; order Chiroptera; family Molossidae; genus Molossus; species Molossus molossus. The sequence goes on from NW_023425350.1 coordinate 40,993,958, forward strand.
AGAAAACTACTAATAATGTAATAATGTAGATTGACAGTCTTTGTCCCCTTTAACACTGTGTTTGGCATTTATTGTCACTGCTGAAAAATTTACTGTTGGCAAGAGGGAAGTAGAACCTGGAAATTATATGCAATGTTATACAAAACACATTGGTCAATTAAAAATGCCTTAAGTGGAGTAATAATTACTGTGATGGTAATGATTATATTGAGGAATTTGGAAGGTTAAATATAGTGATACCAACTATGACAATAATATTAAAGAAGAAAAGTGAAATCTGCAGAAAAAGTTAGTGTTCTAATGTTCTAGTTCTCTGGAATATGTGAAATCTTATCTTTCTCAGTTAGACAGTAGTTGAGATAACAATCATTAGCCCAGTACTTCTCTGATTATAACTTCATTCAAAATTAGCCAATCAGCTCTGGCCAGTTTGGCTCAGCAGTTGGCACGTCAGCCTGTGGACCAGAGAGTCCCAGATTCGGTTCCTTCTAGGGGCACATAACAAAAAACAAAATTAACAAATCAAAGTTTGTATAACTGCATTGATGAACTTGGATTACTTAGGAGATGGGGAGATGAGGAATGTTAAAAGATAAACTGAGGCATATTAAAAATTTTGAGGTTAGCCCTGGCCGGTTTGACTCAGAGGTTGGAGCATCAGCCTGTAAATCGAAGAAGGGTCTCAGGTTCAGTTCCTGGTCAAGGGCACGTACCTGGGTTTCCAGTTGGATCCCTGCCCTGGTCAGGGTCGTTTGGAAGGCAACCAGTCCATCATGTGTCTCTCTCACATTGATGTTTCTCTCTCTGTCTGTCTCTCTCTGTCTCTCCCTTTCTCTCTCTCTCTCTCCCTGTCCCTTCTACTCTGTCGAAAAATCAGTGGAAAAATATCCTCGGGTGAGGAATAACAACAACAAAATTTTGAGTTTATATGAGCTAAAAATCTTTTCAAATGGAGCATGCCAAAACGGAATTGGTTGGGAGCACCCTACAGACAGGAGAGAGAGATACAGAAGGTGCAGAAGCAAGAAAAGGAAATTCTTTGATTGACTACAGCTTAAAGCCTAGATGGCTGTTTGTGATGTGTTGTCCTTCATGTTCAGATTCTGTAACCTTGCAGCATTTAAGGGCTTAGGTTTTGGTTTGCTTATGTAGGCTGCCACGGCATTACAGCCACCTCAGTTTGATGGCCTCTGGGTTTAATTCCTTTACCAGAGAACAGCAGAAAGATCACTGGGTTTTCCCTGGGACTCCTGCTTGGATGATATGCTAAGGTAGGGGCTGGCAAACTTCTTTCTTTAAAGGGCTAGATAGCAAATATTATTCATGCTGTTTATACTTTCTCTGTCACAGCTGCTCATTCTGGTTTTGTAGCTCTAAAAACAAAGTGTCAGTGTATTATCTAACTGTAGTTTTTAGAACCTAATATTAAAAGTGAAGTGAATATAATTATACCATATGAATATAGAATAGGGAGGACTCTCCCGACTACTTAATGAGTACACACACACACACACACACACACACACACACACTAGATAGAACAACTTGATATCACAACCTAACAAAAAAAAAATTAAACAATTTAGTAGTACAACCTCATGTATCATTGTACATACGCACACACACACAAAAACCCACAATCCTAAATAAAATGCTAGCAAAGTGTTTTAAGGGTATTAGAAAAAAATACTAAGTGACAAAGTAGGTCATTTCTAGAATTCAAGAGTGAAAAATATGTCAATATAATTTATCTTTGCTAAGAGAATAAACACCATGTAATTGTCTCATTAAGTACTAAAAGACATTATATTCATAGTTAACTATGCTAAGAATTTTTTAAAGTTTCATAAAATAAAATCTTTGTACAAACTAGAAGAAGAAGGATCCTTGTTTAATATAATAAAGACTATCTCAACCCAATGTACCTCATGAGTGACACCTGAATTTAATCTCTATAATGTCAGGGAAAAACAGATGGCTCCAGACAATGTTTATTTAGCATTGTCCTTGAAGTTATAGTCAAACCAGTTAGTGAAGAAAACAATGAGACATACATTTTGCAAAGAAAGGAATAGTTGTTGTTTTTTTAAGTTAATCCTACTGTTTATCACAAAAGCATCCCCCGACAACTAAAACGTATTAATATTTTTTAAAGGGTTCGTTATAAAACAAGCATTTAAAATTCAATTGTTTTCCCCCATCTGTAAAAGCAAGCTGGGAGATATAATTAAAAGATGCCATTTTAAAAGCAGCAAAAAGACATAACATTCAGGAACAAACATTTATAAAAAATAAAGACATAGAAAATATATTAAGAGCCCTGACTGGTTTGGCTCATCGGTTAGAGCGTCAGCCTGCGGACCAGAGAGTCTCAGGTTCAGTCCCTGCTAAGGGCACATACCTCGTTCACAGTTTGTCCCCACACCGGTCCGGGTCATGTGGGTGGCAACCAGTCGATGTGTCTCTCTCACATCCTTGTTTCTCTCTCTCTCTTCCCCCCTTTCTCCCTCCCGCTCTGTCTGAAGATAAATGCAAAAAAAAAATGTCCTCAGGTGAGGATTAAAAAAAAAAAAAAGACAACATATAAAGAAAACTTTAAAAATGATTAAGCATTTTAACAAAATTAATCAAAAAAAGTCATTTTATTTCCTTTATTGATTTTAGAGAGAGAAGAAAGGAAAAGGCGAGAAAGAAACATGGATAAGAGAGAACATCGATTGGCCACCTCCAGCATGTCCCCAACTGGGGATCGGGCCCACCACCTGGGCATGTGCCCTGACTAGGAATTGAACCTGTGACCTCTTGGTGCATGGGTTGATGGTCAACCACTGAGCCACACTGGCTGGGCCAAAAAAGTCATTTTTAAACATCCCCATTAAGTCATTATGTATGTTTGTTATCTTATACTCTGATATTCTGAATATTTGAAGTGTATTATTTAAAAAAAGAAATATTTTGCTAGAGTACAATGGAGAAAAATGAACATTTTTTCATTTTTAATCTTTCTATTCATAAATATGGTCTATTTATTCATTTATGTGTCTCCTTTTATGTACTTTAAGATAATGGGTATTCTTTTATAATTTTTACTATAATAGTAATAATTTTTATTATGTTAGGGTTAGCTCACTTTTGGGTTTTCTTTTTATTATTAAACTGCTTTTTCTTAATAACATTTCCCAATTTGCTTGTTACTGGTTCATGGTATAGTTTTCATGTTTTCCTATTGTCTTGTAAACAATCACCTGCCTGGCTGATTGTTCTTACTAGTTTAACTCTCTTGTGTGTAGATTCTCTCAGATTTTGTGTCTTACTAGAAATTATATCAATTACTTCTTTTTCTTTTATTTCACTGTCTAAAATCTCCAGTGAAACAGTGACTAGAAGTGGTAAAAATGGACACATTTTGAGAATCTAAGTTCAACAGCTATAACAGACATTTTATTTTTAATCCATGGTTTAAGTTAAATAGAATACCTACCAGAACTGGTGGAGTGACTCCATGGTGTGAGACCCCAGTAGTTGCATCTGGTTGCTCAGCCATTTAGGGTGTTGCCCTCATCCACGTGTCCCAGCCTAATTCATAGCTATGTGTCCAGCTCAGTAGGAGGGGAGTCTAAGAGCCAAAAATGAGGCGTGCTCCCTCTCTTTAAGTTACACACATCACTTCCAAAACGCTTCCAAAATGGACATAGTTTTATCCATTTTCCAGAGAGGCTGGGCCATATAGACAGCCATGGGCCCACTTAACAATCTGGTTCTATTATTGCAGGAGGAGAGAACAGATTATTGGAGGAATCATTGTCTTGTTAGGGGTTTCAAAGAGACTGCTTCTAACATTTTACCCTCATGTTCATGTTTCAAGAAGTTACATTCTACAACTAGTTATTTTAGCCTTTTTTCAAAATAACAAATAAATAATTCTGCTGTATCTAATGAGATGACCATATTGCTTGCAACTCACTAATGTGGGATATTACATTAATAAATACAATGTTAAATATTTATTGCATTCCTATAAAGCCATATTTAGCCAAAGAAAATTATTTTCAACTATTTCTGGATCTAATATGCAAGTTTTCTTTCTTTTTTTAAATGATTTAGCTTCTATTTTTTCTTTTTTAATGTTTTATTGATTTCTTAGAAAGAGAGGAAGGAGAGAGAGAGAGAGAAAGAGAAACATCGATGTGAGAGAGATACATCAATCAGCTGCCTCCTGCACACCCTCTATTCGGGATCAACCCCGAAACCTGGGCATGTGCCCTGACCAGGAATCAAACTGGCACTCTTAGTCCATGGGAGGACACTCAGTCCACCAAGCCACACTGATTGGGCTAGCTTCTATTTTCTTAAGTGTAATTAATCTTTAATTCTATTTTTGTATATTGCCCTTATCTAGTTTTGGTGTCAAGCTTATAAGAACATCAAACTTAGGTTGGGTAGGTTTGTTTCTTTTAATTTGTTCTCTAAAATTCTATGAGACATAAATTACTGAGTCATTGAAAATTTAGTAAAATTCACAGGCCAGCCTTTGTTTGGTTCCCTTTTGGGCTGGGTGATAAGAAGGGAGGACTTCTTTTACCAATTCAATTTCCTTTTTTTTTAATCCTCACCTGAGGACATTTTTTCAATTTTTGTTCAGATAGAGGTGGGAGGGAGAGAGAGGAAGAGAGAGAGAGAGAGAAACATCGACGTGAAAGGGACACATCGAGTGGCTGTCACCCACACCACCCAACCAGGGCCAGGGACAAACCGCAACTGAGGCACATGCCTTTAGCGGGTCTCTCGGGACTGCAGGCTGACGCTCTAACAGCTGAGCCAAACTGGCCAGGGCACCAATTCAATTTCTTATTTGCTGTTGTGTCTTAAGGAATATTGAAATTTACATATTTTTTAAGACATTCTCTATTTATTTTAGGATTTAAAATGTATTGGGTATAAAGTTATTCTAGTATTCTTATGCTTTTTTTTAACTCTATAAAAATATGTTTATATTAGTTTTTCATTCTATGTAACTTATTTGTACCTTCTCTTATTTTTTTGTGTGGTCAATTTGTCAGGAATTATGTTTCCCATTATATTTTTTTGTTATATCATTGTTTTGAAAAAAACAATCCAGGTTTTTTCTTTATTGGTTACATGTTGTTTCTTTGTTTTCAACATAATTTCTGGTTGTTCCCATTATTTCTATATTTTTCTCTTTTTGAGGAGAAGGAAAATTTAATTGTAGTCTAGCTTCTTGAAATGAACACTTAATCTTTCAGTCTTCTTTATTTTTCTAAAATATCTATGTAACATGATAAATTGCCCTCCAGGTACAGCCCATGTTTTAATATAGGGTGCTTTTATTGTTGTTTGCTTCTAAATATTTTATAAGGCCAGTTATAATATAACATTTAATCTATCAATTATTTACAAGTATATTTTTGTTTATCTTTGATCATATGTTTTTAAATTTCACATTATATTTAATTTCTAATTATATTGCATTAAGATCAGGCCATGTGATTCATATGATGTCATGTCATTGAAAGTTATTGAGACTTTTTAGTAGACTAATATATTGCCATTTTTGTGCTTTTTAATGTGCATTCAAATAAAATGGACATTTGTTTATGAGGCAGTGTCTATATATGTCTACCAGACTGAATTTTTAATAACTGACATACAATATTATATTAGTTTCAGGTGTACAGCATAGTGATTCAGCATATATATATATATATATATATATATATATATATACCCTATGAAGTGATCACCACAATAAGTCTAGTACCTGTTTGTCACCATACATAGTTGTTACAATATTAATGACTATATTCCATATGCTGTACATTATATCCTTGTGACGTATTAATCATATAACTGGAAGTTTGTTCCTCTGGTTCCCCTTCACCTTTTCCCATCCCCCACCCCATGTCCACCAACAGTTTGTTTTCTGTATTTATGAATCTTTCTGTTTTGTTTTATTTGTTCATTTGTTTTGTTTTTTAGATTTCACATATAAGTGAAATCACAAAGTATTTGTTTGTCTCTGACTTATTTCACTTAACATAATACCCTCGAAGTCCATCAGTATTGTCACACATGGCAAGATTTTATTATTTTTTATGGCTGGATAATATTCCATTATATATCTCACATCTTCTTTATCCATGCATGTATTGATGTACACTTGGATTGCTTCCAGATCTTGGCTATTGTGACTATGCTACAATGAACATAGAGGGTGAATATCTTTTCAAATTACTGTTTTTGTTTTCTTCAGATAGATACCCAGAAGTGGAATTGCTGTGTCATGTAGTAGTTCTATTTTTAGGTTTTTGAGGAACAACCTCCATACTGCTTTCCATAGTGGCTGCACTAATTTACAATCCCACCAGCAGTGCATAAGGGTTCCATTTTCTCTACATCCTAGCCAACACTTGTTATTTGTTGTCTTTTTAATAACAGCTAATCTAACCAGTGTGAAGTGATACCTCACTGTTGTTTTAATTTATTTTTTCTTGATGATTAGTGATGTTGAGCATCTTTTAATGTGTCTGTTGACCATCTGAATGTGTTCTTTAGAAAAAATGTCTATTCAGGTTCTCTGCCCATTTTTAAATCAGATTGGTGTTTTTTATATGTTGTTGAGCTGATTTAGTTCTTTATCATTTTTGGCTATATAACCTTTATGAGATATATTATTTGTGAATGCCTTCTCCCATTCAATTGGTTGCTTTTTCATTTTTTGATGGTTTTCTTTGCTGTACAAAAGCTTTTTAGTTTGATGTAATCCAATTTGCTTATTTTTGCTGTTGTCTTTACCTAGAGAGATTATATTTTAAATATTTCTTAGGTCAATGTCAAAAAGTTTACTTCCTACGTTTTCTTCTAGTTTTTTTTTTTTTTTTTGGTTTCTGGTCTTACATTTAAGTCTTTAATCCATTTTAACTATGGCATAAGAAAGTAGTTCAGTTTCATATGTTTGTGTGCCTGGCCGGTTTGGCTTAGCGGTTAGAGCTTCGGTCTGCGGTTCAGGTTCATATGTTTGTGTGCAACTGTCCAGTGTTTCCAACATCATTTATTAAAGAGACTGTCTTTTCCCCATTGTATATTCTTGCCTCTTTTGTCATAGATTAATTGACCATGTAAGTATGGGTCTGTTTCTGGACTTTCTACTGTGTTCCATTGATATATGTGTTTGTTTTATGTGTGTCAGTTTTGATTACTATAGCTTTGTAGTATAGTTTGAAACCAGGGAACATGATACCTCCAATTTTGTTCTTCTTTTTCAAGATTGCTTTAGCTATTTGAGGTTTTTGTGGTTCCATATAAACTTTAGACTTATTTGTTCTAGTCCTATGAACAATGTCATTGGTATTTAATAGGGATTTTATTGAATCTGTAAATTGCTTTGGATACTATAGACATTTTAACAATATAAAATATCTTTCTATTTATTTGTATCTTCTTCAGTTTGTTTCACCAATGTCTTATAGTTTTTAGTATATAAATCTTCCACCTCCTTGGTTAAATTTATTCCTATATATTTTATTCTTTTTGATGAAATTGGAAATGCTGTGTTTTCTTAATTTTCCTTATTTTGTTATTAGTGTATAGAAAGGCAATAGATTTCTGTATATTGATTTTGTATTAAAACTGAGGCATCAGGGTCCTGAGACACACCCCACCTTCCTGTAAGACATTCAACCTCAATACCAGCTCACTATTCTGCCTAATTTTACTTTTTGTTTCTGGCAGTTAAGCTTTCCAGTTTTTGGATTCACATTTAAATATGTGTTTAAGTTGTTTTATTTTTTCCTAACGTCCTCTGTGCTTGGATCTGGAAAGTGGTTGAGTGGTATTTCGGATCAGTTCAGTCTACTATCTAGACTGAAAGTCTCAAAGCAATATTTCCTAACATATAATTCCACATTGCTTGGTTTTGTTTACACACAAAAGGTGAGTTGGAACATTAAGTTAATTGTTTGGACATTCTGAAAAAGAAATGCTTATCTTGATTTTTGATATTTTATATTTAATTACCTGTTATATAGCCACAATTTCCTATTAAATGCTTCATGTTTTAGTAAAAGGTTTGTTGTTGTTTTCACAGTGACTGTATATTATTTTTAATACATTAATAATCCATTTCGGTAAATTGATGATTAAGCCAATAAAGTATCACTGATTAACCAGAAAAAAACCAAAACAAAAAAACAAGACTTCTTTGCTACTTCATGTTCAAGAAAACGTGAAAATTGATATGTATTAAGTATTCAAATAATTAATGCATTCTTATTTTTCTGGAGAATTAAGCTTTGTAAATAAAATTATCCACTATTAAAGAGAAAATAGTTTAAAACAATGTTTATCTTCTGTTTGTTTTGCTGTTTTAAGAAAAATTTAATATTTCTAAAATAATTTACAAAGCTGCCAAATAATAGATAAGTTAATAATGCTGTATAATAGATCACTAGATTTAGAACATCTAACTGGAAAAGCTGGAAATGAGAAGTTTAAAGTTCAAGGAGGTCTGAAATCTAACAAGCTTAATCAAAGGAAAAGATGTGAAATGTTCACAAAAAGGAGTCTGCAGAGCCACACACACAGAAAGACTCTGCCAGTGTGGGAAAAGAATGGCAACTTTTTCCTATTAAGAAAAAATAAAAATAGGTCACATTGTTGACCTTGGCCATCCTCTGGCATAGTCATGTCACAGTCATAATAGAGAGCACAACATAAATGGCCAAGGGGCCCTCAATTTGTGAAAACAACTTCTGAAAAGGGGGTGGGAAATCAATTCATACTAATTTTAACTCCCTCTTGTTTCTGCAAAGGCTCATCTTGATTTCTTGGTGAACTTTAACACTCTTAGTCTCCTTGACACAGTTCGGTTTTCATACAGTTCCCCATAGACTACAAAAGAGATCACTGGACCATAGACAGTGCAACAGATAAACATGACCTATCTTGTACTAAAAACGAGTATGTCATACTGAGCTGAAAGAAAAGAATCATACAGGGTAAATATGGTCCAGATGATGGAACCAGATGACAGGCTGAAATATGTTAAAAGGGCACAGCAATTTTTTATGCTCATCATCAAAATCATCATTGAAAAAAATCTCTAGGCCTAATATTAAAGTAAACCTCACTCTAATATCACTGTTTAGTGTTGCACTATAGCTCACACATCAACCAACCACTCAATAAAAGAAAAAAGCACTCATTAAAGAGAGACCATTACCATATTTTACTGAGTACTGTTGGAAGATAAGCAAAGTATAATAATATCTTACATTTCAATAAAATTTTTATTTACAAAATACTTTGGTTGCCTTTACCATGGGAAAAGACTCAGTATCTAATACATTTCTCCCATTTTCTTCTTGTAATACACACACACACACACACACACACACACACAAATTAAATAAAAAGAGAGGTAGAGAACATGAACTATATATAAAGACTATAAACAGGGAAGACTTGGGAAGAGGAATTTATGAATTTCCTTGTCCATAGAGATGGATTAAAAAGCACACATCCTTGAATATCCCAAAATCCACTTCCTGAAACAGAAGGACATGGATCACCTCAAAAAAAAATGACTGATCTACCTTTTATTCTCTGACTCTAGCACGATGGAGTCTGTATTCTCCAGTGAGCACTCTTCAGCTGTAAGAGGCATACCTTGTAAATTCAACAGATTTCACCAGTCATCCTCCCCTTCATCAGTGCCTCTGTTTACACATCAATTCAGGCACTGAAGTTTTTAATATTCACTATGGGACTATGTCTTGATATTGGTGGTAATTACATGACTCCATGCATTTGCCGAAGATAGAACTACACTTCTTAAAAAGGGTAAATTTTACCATATGTAAATTACATTTCAGCAAAAGAAAAAATTTAAATATGATAAGAAGTGACAGGAAGTGGAGGAACTGTTGTGTAGAATCAGGTTGCAGTTACCTAAGGAAAAGTGTTGCAAGTAATTACTGAGACAGATTAATGGTGGCGGGCTAACAAAGTCTATGGAAAATAGACCTTATTGATTCCATAGCACTTACCAAAGTAGAGTCCAAGGAATGTTAGTGGACACATAGAAAGAAACATGTTCCTTGAAAAAATAATTTAATAATTAATGATTTAAAAAATGATGATTAGCAAGCGTATAGGACTTCTCCAGGTGCTCAGAATACTTGTCCAAGTGGGGAAAGGAGCACTTTGTGTTTCCCCAAATTATTTGACTATCGAACACTTTTCTCCCAGCATTTATAAATTCTATGGCAAACAAATGTCAAGCGGAGAGTGATTTGAGCCTTCAGAATAGTTAGCGATACTGCATTTAAAAGTAGGAGAAAAAATCCCACATTAAATGATGATATGCTGTGTAACATTGACAGAGCTAGAGACAATAAATATTGGCTTGAAAATCATGGACTGGTCTAAGTGCAAGTTTTCTCAAAGATGAACTATACAGATAGGAGAACTAAAGATACAGACATTTGTAGATGTGTGCACCCGTCTAGATGTCCCTGAGTTCAAAGATAAACATTACATATAAAATTATAAACTCTCTCTCTCTCTCTCGTGATATATATATATATATATGTATATATATACATATATATATCACATGAAATGACATAAATATTTATATATTGTATAAATATATAAAAATACTGAAGACTAAGAAAAAAGCGCAGTTCCCTAAAAACTTGGAAAAAAGTCATATTACTGAAAGTGATTCCTATTCAAAACAAGGATACTGTGTAAAACTTATTTGGTATACCAAAAATCTAAAAAGATAAACTTGTAAAGAAAATGAGTTCTGGCCCTGGCTAGTTTTGCTCAGCGGTTAGAGCATTGGCCTGAGGTCCAGAGAGACCTGGGTTCGGTGCCCACTAAGGGCACGTACCTCAGTTGCAGTTTGTCCCCGGCCCTAGTCGATTGTGCAGGTGGCAACCACTCGATGTGTCCCTTTCACATCGATGTTTCTCTCTCTCTTCCTCTCTCTCCCTTTCACATCGATGTTTCTCTCTCTCTCTCTTCCTCTCTCTCCCTCAGGTGAGGATAAAAGAAAAAGGAAAGAAAAGAAAATGAGTTCTGTAATGCAGAAGCAGGAGTCATGTAAGGGCAATACTCTGAGGTGAAGTTCAACCAGAAAATGAAGCTGGCTGCAAAATAAGCGAAGAAACAAATAAATCTTAAAAGTAACAACGGAATAAAAATTAACATGGCATAAGAAAAACCCAATGTCGACATTCATGAAAACCAAATCAGTAGCACGAGGACAGACTCAACTTGTTCTGTCAGCAATAGAAGAAAAGGGTAAGGAGAATATAATCCACATAGTATGGGCATAATTTCCTACGTTCATCACAATCTGGCCCCTTGTAACTCTTCCAACTCATTTTATCACCATCTCAACTCCTCCACTTACCATACCCCCTACTTCAGCCTTAAACAATTACTTAAAACTCCCTGTATACGATGCACTTGTTCATTGCCCTAATTTAAGAGCATCATCTATGGAATAAAAATGTCAACTTCAATGTAGTTCTTCCAATTACTAGCTTTATGATCCTGAAAAAAAATGACTTAAGTTTGCTATGCCTCTGGTATTTCATCTTTAAAATGGGGACCATTCCTTAGCATTTAATGTTTTTCCTTCTCTTTTTCAAATTGCTAAATTCTACTCTTTTTTGCAAATCTCAACTTAGGCTTTACTGGCACTTCCTTGGTCTCCTGGTCTATGTTAGATTCTTAAAAGCATCTGTCTTTGTCTTTGTCTTTATGTCTTTGTCTATGTCTTTATTAATGTGTCTTTCTAGTATCTAGAAGAATGGTACACTAAATATTCCAATAAATGTCTATTAAAAGTGCAGATATAGCCTGGCCAGTGCGACTCAGTGAACTGAGTGTTGTCCTGTGGACTGAGAGGTCCCGGTTAGATTCCCGGTCAGGGCACATGCCCAGCGGCAGGGTCAATGCCCCGCAGGAGGCGTGCAGGAGACAGCCGATCGATGTTTCTCTCTCTCTCTCCCTTCCTCCCTTTCTAAAAAATCAATTAAAAAAATGTTTTAAAGTGCAAATATATGAATGAATGGGGAGAGTAATGGAAAATAGCTGAATAATGTTAGATTTTATTTTGAAAACCCAAGGTATTGGTCTATCTTATGATGGTATGAATTACTAGCTCAATAAAAATTTATACTAAGAAGATATTGGGCACCCTGTAACTGCATGTTTTCAATCAGCAGTTAATGGTCTCAGGATTGTTGTCTCCGTAGTTTATTCTTTAGGGTAGAAATTATACTAGAATTTCTCTATGTTCCATTCCAACTCTTCAATGTTGGAAACCTCTAATTTTTAACAGATACAGTTTATGGAGAAAAATGAAATTTGAAATAAGCATTAAAGGATGGATTGAATTTGAATGGTAGAAGAGAAGAGCATTCTACATAGGGAACAACAGGCACTAAGGTATGAGTATTTCAATTGTCCTACAGTGACAGGGAAATACGCTAGTAAAGTACAAAAAATAATAAAAATTCCCTAAGCTGCTAATGGAAATCACTCTTGTTTCTTTATGGTCATGATACATTTTGACTACCTGGAGAGAAATCATAGTGTGGTAGTTAGATTCACGTTCTCTGCAGCTAGGCTACCTGTATTCTGATGTCGTTTCTGACACTATTAATACTTTTGGACAAAGTTTCAAATGCTCAGTGACTCAATGGCCTCATCTATAAAATGGATACAATAGAAGTACTGACCTCTTATAGTGGTTTTCTCATGGTTAAATAATTTAATACATGCATGTTACTTAGAACAGTGACTCGCCCATTTAAGTGCTCAATAAATATCATCATTTAATTTAAGGCCACAAGGCATTTCCCATAAAGGCTGGATATATGTCTTTCACCATTTCGCATAATCAAACTCAGCCTTTTCTAACCCCAGTGCTAGCAGCACAATCTTATTGAGGGTAGTATAGTACTTAACATCATAGAAGTCAGAGGAGGAGTCTAATTCCTCTGAGAACACCTAATCTTTCTAATTGATGATATTCAAAATTAAAGAATGAGTTGTTCTTTAAAGCAATAATTCCTTAGAAAAAGTGAAAAGGAAGCATGGAAGAGAGAGAGAGGGAGGGAAGGAGGAAAGAAAAAGCAAAAGGAAAGGGGAAAGGGAGTTTAGGTCATGCCCTTCTTCAACCAGAAAAAAAAATGTAGCAGAAACTCTACAAACTTTTTGTAAATCACACTGTACACGAGCCACTGGTTTTGTTTGTTGCCTTATTCCAGATTCATTCAAAGAAGTAACTGAAATATTCATCTGATCTGTGGTTTGGAATATGTTTCTCAACGAAAATATTGAAAAGTCTGACTACTTCTCAGCTCTCAGATGAATTAAGATTTAACCCTGACATGAATTGAACCTCTTTCTTGGGATGCTTCTCTTCACGGGGCTTAGATCACAGAGTTCATCCTTCAGGCACCCGCAGCTCTTTGATTTTTGGCAGGGGGGCCTGCCACCAGAGCGCAGTGTATAGCACTGTGACGGTGTCTCCCATGTTCCTTAATGAAAGGCCAGTCTGGGGTGGGGGTAGGTGGGAGGGTAACTTTCAAAGAGGGGAAAGGTCAGTTCCTGGTCAAAGTGTGAAGAGCTTATGAAAGAAATAAAAACTTCGAAAATAAAGCATTAACATAAATTACTGAACACAGGCTTTCAAGTCTTATAGAAAAAGATGAAGCCACGCTACCACTTTGAAGTCTCCCCTTTTTAAAGGATGGACTCATCTGTGTGCTATTGTTATTACTTCAGAAAATTATCAGAAGTGCCGATAAATGATTCTCTCTAAGTTTCTTAAAGAAAACTTTACAGACATTGAAATTTACAGAGCTCCCACTTTTTAAACCAGAAAAAAATGATATGGTCATGGTTAGCTTTCTTGAAAGAAAATAACATCAGTAACCAGGCTATTTTCCCAGGAGAATCGCCTCCACTAATTGATGGGGAAGGGGTTAATTGATATAACATGGTAACATAGTCTGCATCAATGCAAAGAGGTAGGAAACATGAGTTAGTGTCCATACTTTAGTAAATTTCATCATCTATAAGTGAACTGTATAATATTTTCCCAAAGTGAAGGTTTCTGGGGGGGCCTGGAACACCTGCGGTCTATACAGTTTGTAGACTGGCCAGTCTCCAGTTTCTGCTACTGTCCCACTAGCACGAGTGGGAGAAGGACAAGAGCATTCCAAAAGACCCAGAAGCCAAACTGGGCTAAGCAGAGGGAATAGGGCAACTGTTCCAGGTCTTGCCGGGCAGGAAGTCAAGAGCAGTGGTTTTGGCCTCAGGGCCCCTTCCTTGTACTCTCAGCAACGACTGAAGACTCCAAAGACAGTTTGTTTATATCTTGCATATTTCAGTATTTGCTGTTTTAGAAATTAAACCTGAGAAGCTTATACATTCATTTAAAAACAATAAAAATAAACTCATTCGGTGTTACCATAAGCCGCATATAGTTTTATCAAAATTCCTATATTTCCCCAAGCAAAATAGTGAAAAAAATGACATTATCTTACTCTTTTGTGAATCTCTTTTAATATCTGGCTTAATAAAGACAGCTGAGTTCTCTCGGCTTCTGTATTCCATCTGTTGTGATATCTTAATTTTTATTAAAAATATCAAGAAAAATCTGGTTTCACACAGAAAAGTAGTCAGGAAAGGAAGAAGCATTTTATTAGCCATTTCATCTAAATTTGGGTACTCCTCTCTGATAGTAACTAATATCTGACAAGTGATAGTTTCTCAATAGTTAGTGCAGTATAGAATCTGAGACTGCATGAGCAGATGTTCCATACTCTGTGACACTGAAATCCACTGGTCAATATGACTTTAAATTGATTTTTTTTTTTATCTATGCATGGTTTGGAACATCATGCCTTTGCTACTTGGGATATAATAGCTTCCTGAGTTATGTAGATTTTTTTCACTTCAAAATATATTTTAAAAATCATATTCATTAATATCACCACCAATCTCAGCAAAACATAACTATTGAGAAACTGTCAAGCTCACAGTTGTAAATAGGAGTTTTCCAAAAACTTAATTTTTTCTTGAAAGCTTAAATTTTATTATTGGCAACAAATACTATAAGTGGTTTCCTTGAAGAGATAGTTTCACTCCATTTGTTATCAAGAAAATATTGCCAAATCTCCTAGTCTACATAATCATAGTTTTTCTGTCAGTTGTTCTTTCAAATAAAAATGATGTTCCATGAAACAAGTATCTAGTTCAGCTCATTTCTCAAGTAATCACATAAGTGCTTTTGCTCAAGACGGTTACTATGTTTCAGTATGCAGCACAAGTACTTTATGCATACTTCCTGTCTTGTTACACAATATAAAAAAGACATGTAGTCAAGGGTCAGAATTTAATAGGGTAATGTGTTATCTTTTCATCAAGAACATTCTATGTGAAAGTGATGAGTCCGTGTGGTGCACTGCCTGAGTCCAAGCTAAGCCACTGGCATTTGACCCCCATCTTTGCTTTGCACCATCTGTGCAAATGCCAATACAGAGAAATAAGTCAAGTAATTTTGTAGTGTTATTATGAAATTTTTTTTTTTACCTCAAAAACCACCTGGAAGGCTGTTGTGGACCCCCAGACCCACAGATCATATTTTGATAACTGATGAAATTTTTAAAAAGTTACATATAACTTTTGACTCCCCTAAACTTACAGGGGAGTTGTTCCAGGACCCCCCCCTTCCACTCCCACAGGTACTAAAATCTGTGGATGCTCAGTCCCCTATATAAATTGGCATAGATCAATGCGTCCTCTGTATCCGCAGACTCCCAATAGTGGATCAAAACAGTACAAGTGTTTACCGAAAAAAATCCACAATTAAGTGGACCCACGCAGTTGAAACCCATGCTGGTTGAATTAACTGGACTCTGAGAGCCTGTATTAAGGAGCAGAGGGAAAGGCTCCTGACTTTCTGCTGTTCGTACTGATCAAGTAGGAAGGGAATCTTTGGGATGTAGGTGTTGGTCCTATCTTGAAGGAAGTCAAACATTTGCAGCCAACATTTTTTAAGCCTATGTCTTAAGTGAAAAGAGGGAGAATTGGCTATAACTAATTGGACATAACTATATTCACAAGGCTGAGGAAGAATTTCATCCCAAATTAAAACAGGACATCTCTGGACTCTAGGAAGAATGAGGGGGGGGGGGGGCACTGGCATTGATTCTAAGAACAAGAAAAAAACAAGCTAGTGATATAATAAAGATAGCAAACATGTTCCCTTTCTCAACAACAAAAGATAACTTTAGGTTTTTTTTAAAAAAACAAAACCGTACATAAAAATCTGATCCAAATAAGAAGCAAATAAAGTGTAGTATGATTATGAGCAACCAGCACAAGAAGAAAGCATCCATTTCATTTGATGCCAGGAAATTTCTCTTTGAGTTACTTAGGGATTTGGACTTCGGATTTGTAGAGAAGGGAATGTTTGCATAGCTATAATGATAAAAATACTGTTTACTCGTTTTAAATGTGTATTAACGCAAAGACAAAATGCAGATGTCAATATAGTTTGCAGAACAACATGTAAATTACTAAAGATGCAGGGCAGAAGAGATGGAGAAAGGATGGTCAAAGCCAAAGAATATCCTCAGTAATGGGGAGTCAAGAGATGCAATTGAAAGTTAATAGAATAAAAAATACAAGGAAGCTTTATGTAATTAAGTAAAAGTATTATTCAACATTAACAGTTAAAGTTAAGAAGAAATTTAGAAAATTATACAATGATCACAAACTTGGAAAGGTAGCAAAGAGATGTACTGTGAATGAACTAAATTTTCTTGGATGGTGGTGAGCCAAGAGATGGGGTCAATGGGGAAAAAGTGGGGGATGTACATAATACTTTCAACAATAAAGATACACTTTTTAAAAAGACAGTGTTTAAGTGTGATAAATCAAGAAGTTAGGATATAAATTGTACGATTTAGACAGCCTTAATTAAAAATATTTGATAACTATTATGGCAGAGACACATAATGATCAAGCCAAACTGAAGTTCATATACTCAGAAAGGAGGTTGACTGGGACACCCTGGCTACATAGCAACTCCGTTTGTAAAAAAGAATTAGGAAAGTAACATTTTCTGAAATAAATGCAGGAGCAGGCCAAAAGGTAGGCAGGGTTGGTGGAGGGAACTGTTGCTTTTAATTAAAAGCCTTTCTGTGCTATTTTTAATTTTTACTGTATGCATATATTACTTTGATGATAAATAATATTAATATATAAAAAGATATTTTTATTCTATCAATAATTAAAACAATTTAAAAGTATACTATCATTCTCTTTAAAATCTATTTCGATTGATATTCAATAGAAATAAATTCAATAAAATATAATGGCAAATATTTTCTTGGTTTAGTAGCAATTTTTTTTTTAATTCTAATGTATCCTCATATATATTCTCAAGGATATATAGAGGAATTATGTCAAGTTTTAATTTAGGTGATAATTCATAATTATACTTCTTTCTCATGATGACAGTGAAGTAATGGAAAATATCCTAAAACATAAAGCTCATCTCTAGGGCACATTTCTTTAAAAGTTATCAGTGCTTTTAAACATTAGGAGATTCTCCTTACCCAAATTAAAGATGATGTTGGGAATTTTATTTTGCTTTAATGAATGGACCCCAATGAACCATAACTTATGTCTATATGGTACAATTAACTATCCTTTCTGTTCCTTAGATCACCACGGAGAACAAGAGGCCCACAATGATTACTAAATGTATTTCGAGGACATTGCTTTACTTGAATTTGTGAATAGTACAATTAGTCACAGATATTGTTGGCTGCAAGAAATAAGTCCATGAAAAATAGTCTCCCAAATAACATAGATGCTTGGACTTAGAATTATTTGGATGTCAGACTCATTTATTCTGAAGGTATAAGAAGTCAGTAAAAGAAAATATGTAAGAAAAAAATTATCAAAATATAATTAATTGCAATCTTCATGTTTTAAAACCTAGAATTTTTCAGAATTTTGTGTATATTTATAGATATTCAGAAATGTTTATATTGTTGGACAGTTGTTATAGTACAGGTTATAGAGCTATGGGAGATTGACAGCAAGTGAGGGTCCCAGAATGTTTGGGTTCATTTGGAGGAGGACCTCACAGAAAAGTTTTGAGGTTGCAGTCCATTTAAACAACAACTATATATTTTTTTAATCCTCACCCGAGGACACTTTTGCATTTATCTTCAGATAGAGGAAGAGAGAGAGGGAGAGAGAGAGAGAAACATCGATGCAAGAGAGACACATTGCTGCCACCCACAAGACCCCAACAAGGGCTGAGGACAAACTGCAACCGAGGTACGTGCCTTTAGCGGGAACTGAACTTGGGTCACTCTGGACCATGGGCCAATGCTCTAACTGCTAAGCCAAACCAGCCAGGGTCCAACAACTATTTCTTAAATCAACTTCCTCGCTGTGTAATATAATAATATCTTTGTGTAGTATTTTGGATCTTCAGAGTCTAATAGCATAGGATTTCAGGTCATACGGCATTCTTCTTTTGTATGTTTCAAACATTCAAGTTATAGTTCTTTCTTATGTTTGCTAACTTTTATATATCATATGGAATACAAATATAGTATAGTATTTTTGCATAGTTTAGTCACACATATCAGAAAATAGTGGAATTTCTACATGTACACACATAATGTGACTCAGAAATGGAAACAAAGTCTTACTAAAGTGAATCTGAATGATTTGACTTATTCAAATCAAATAGCTTTTTGTTTGTACACATGTATCTACAATAGCAAAGATAGTTAATTCAAAACATTGATTTATTTTTAGTAAAATAGGTGGACTTTTGAGGCTAAAAATTAGATATGCATAAATATATAAATTATATAATTATACAAAAATCTGAAAGAATATTACTAGAGGCATAAATGTTATTTAAAGTACTGATTAAGTCTTATGTCATATGTTAAAACCATGAGTTCTAGCAAACATTTGAAGGAAGATACCAAAATTAGCCTTCAGAATTATAGTATAAACTTATTAGTTAAGGTAACAAGGTTACATAAATCATATATACTAAATCATCTTTTTTTTGTTCTATAGTATAAAATATTCAAAGCAAAATTCTTAAGGTTCTTATGACATATTAAATGAATGTGTATTAAAAACTATTTTAAACCACATTATTTCTACCTAAGAAAGCAAATTTAATGCACTAGCTTTTTCCACATTCATTCAATTATTTATTCATCATTCATCTTATAAATATTTACTGAGCCCCCTGCTCTTACACCACTATGGGGAAGGCAGAAACGTAAACCATATGGCCATAATACAGTGTGATAAGTGCTCTGGGTAATTTACTAAGTTAGGCTACTCACAGGAACAAATAAGTTAATTACAAAAGGTCCCTCAATAGTGTTACTTCTGAAGTGAATGGTTTTAAAGACAAAAAGTTGCCTACATTAGACTTCGTTATACTATAAAAAACTGGCCCGTGGAAAACTCTAGAATTATTATATTTACATTAAGGAAAATTAGTTAAGATGCCTATCTTCTTGACTTTATATTCATTTTTAATGGACGCCTACTCTTCATCTTTTTTCTTCAGTTCTAGAAGTTCTTGAAAGACATTATAACAGGTTCATTTTAATAAGAGAAAGGACAATCACATAGAAAATGACTAAATTATTCTTAGTTTGGAATTTCACTGTTTGTTTATTTATTTATTTATTTATTTATTTTTGCCTCAGGCTTTGGGACATTAAGGCCATGTTACAAATCCTGGTCACTGTTTTTACAAAAAAGCAAAAATGAGAGTTTACTATCATCTCAGTAATGACAAAACAGTTGCTCACTACTGCTCATTAGTTTTGTATTAGATTCATTTGCAATAGCAATATATCTTCTCTTCATACTCGACTGCAAAGCAGCTGAGATGATTTGACACCTGCTGTACAGTAGAATTCATTAGATAGTAATAATACAAATAGAAATTTAGAAGCTGGACTTCTATTTGCCTCTGTGATGACTCTGTATAGGAACAGGCCTCTGAAATCATCTAGGCTAGAATAAGATAAATATGCACAACAGATAATCAAGGTTTTCAAATACTGAATTCTCTGTTTTTCTATCTATAATAATGTTCTATATATACAATGTAATATTTTAATGAGTGGCACAATTTCCAAAATAATGAAGCACTTTCTACTGCACAGATGAAATGAAATATTTACTTAAAGAACCATACTGAATGAAAAACAAGCATAAGATAGTACTATAAAACCCAGAGTAAAATACAAAACAGGAAAAACACCTTGGAAAAGCACATTAAAATTGTTAAAAAACAAAGACCAAATTTTAAAAGCATTCAAAGAATATACCTTTCAAAAATATCCTTCCAAACTGAAGGGGAAAATAAAAATATTTTTAAACAAACAAAAATGTACCATCAACAAATCCTCACTAAATAAATACTACAGGTGATCTTCAAGCAGAAAAAAAATAATTCTATAGGGAAGCTTGGATGTGCAGAATCGAAGAGCAATAAAAGTGTAATTACATGGGTAAATGCAAACACATACACTTTATAAAACACAAATAATAATAACAGGTCATGAGGTTTAAAAACATGCATGAAATTGCAATACATGATAATAATAACAAATAATTTATGAAGGGGTAAATGGTGATAGAATTATTTTAAGACCCTTACTGTGTCTGGGAAGTGGGTAAACTCTAATAAAACAAAGATGCATATTGTGATCTCTAATGTAAAATCCAAAGAAGTAGTGGAAGAATATGTAACTATTAAGATTGAAAGAATATATAGAAAAAAACTATAAAATTTTTTCAATCATTACAATAGAATGCAAGAAGGACACAGAAGGCAAGAAAAAGAGTAAAGACAGGCCAAATAGAAAGCAAATTGTAAGACAATAGATGCAAATACAATAATCACCTTAAATTGTTTATGAACTAAATGATCCAAATAAAAGATAAAGACAGTTAGACTCAATTTTAAAAAGTTGGTTATAAGAAACACATCTAAAAATACATAAAGCTGCAAGGTAAACAGATGAAATAGATAATCCATGTTAATACCAACAAAAAAGAACTATTTACCTCCATTAATGTATTTCTATATTAATATATAGTTAATCTATATCAATATTAAGAGAAAGCTTCGACATCTCCTACTTCTTTTCACATCCCAGAGAACCACTGACTTGCTTTCTGTCATTACACATTTGCATTTCCTGGAATTATTTATGATTAGAATCATAAAGTTTGTACTATTATTTAGTATAGCCTTATTCACTTAACAAAATTATTTTGTGATTCATCCATGTTACAGTGTGTATCAATAGTTCTTTTTATTGTAATCAGTGAGTATGGAAATCCTACTATTTGTTTATCTACTTGTTAATGGATATTTGGGTTGTTTCCATCTTGGGGTACTACAGATGAAACTGCTACCAATATTTGTGTAGCAAACTTGGTATGGACCTATGCTTTCATTTTCGTTGGGTCAATACCTAGGACAAGTCTGACTGGATTACATGGGAGATGTACGTAATCTTTGTAAGAAACTGCTAAACTGTGTTTCAAAGTGGCTGTGTTATTTTATATCCTTATCAGAAGTGTATGAGTGTCCCAGTTCCTCCACATTCTAATACTCAATATGATCAATTTTGAAAATTTTAGACATTCTAATAAATCAGTGGTTCTCAACCTTCCTAATGCCGCAACCCTTTAATACAGTTCCTCATGTTGTGGTGACCCCCAACCATAAAATTATTTTTGTTGCTACTTCATAACTGTAATTTTGCTACTGTTATGAATTGTAATGAAAATATCTGATATGCAGGATGTATTTTCACTGTTACAAATTTAACAGAATTAAAGCATAGTGATTGCTCACAAAAACAATATGTAATTATATATTGTGAAATATTTATTTCTAATTACAAATAAATGAAATTTTGTCTTGAAGCATGGTGTAGCATGGGTAACAGTCTTAATATAACAACAGTAAACTACATTGCTACATTTTGCAACAGTATGTGTAAAAAGCCAACATCAATGGGAAGATTGAGATTGCTTCTTTCTCACCAGATCAGAAATTCTCAGGATAGTCTTTGCAAGACCACAACGAAGATCATCTTCCACAACAAGTTTGCTTCTGTATTAAGACTTGATAACCAACAAGCTGGAAAACCCTGTTTCACAAAGATATGTTGTTGGAAATGGAAGAAGAAGGTGCAACACAGTCTCAGACAGAACAGGATGACTGCAAACACTTGATTCAGAATTTTGTAACTGGCATTGTAGAGAAATCTATTCTCGCTGCATCACCGTTAATAAGTTCAATGAACTCCTCTTGTGCTGTCTCAGGAACATCTTCAACTCTGACTGTGAATGGGCTTCTGGCAAGTGCAAATGGGGTGTCAGGTAGATTTGGAAAGTACGATGAAATTTTGTCTGCAAGCATTTGCAAGTGTTCTTTCTCAGAAATTATCATCGTAATCCTTTTGTCTGGTTCAACGTCATATTCCTCAAAGAAAGCAGATAAGGTAGGCAATATGTAAATTTTATGTTCATCCAGTTTTTTGTTTTTTGTTTTTGCCAAAGCTGAAGTTTCATTTGGAATGAATGGATCTTTTCAGACAAATCAAGGCATTTGGTCCTTGCGGTGATAAATTTAACTTATTCAAGATGGCAAAGATGTCAACCAAGTAGGCTATTTTCTGCAGTTCACTTTTATTGCTGAAATGTGCTTCAAACTGCAGTCTTGCTTTCTGATTAAAAAACATTTTGAGTTCATCACAAAGCTCAAAAACTTTTAAAAAACTTTTCCTGTTGACAACCACCTCACTTCAACGTGAAATAGCCGAGCATTGTTCGGCACATCCGACTCATTGCACCTTTGCAAAAACAGTTGGCTGTTTAAAGTGCTCACCTTTACAAAATTGACAGAACTTATGACGCTTTTCATTACTTCTTGTAACTCTTGTGGCAGCATCTTCATTGTTAACATTTGCCGATGAATCATACAGTGAGTTCCGACGACTTTTGGTGACTCATTCAGTACCAAATGTTGAAATCCAGATCGACATCCTAGCATAGCTGGAGCACCATCTGTGCAAACACCACAAACCTTTTCCCAAGAGATCTTATGCTCTTTCAGAAATGAACCAACTGTGTCAAATACATCACATGCAGTAGTTGTCGTTTCAAGAGGTTTGCAAAAAAGAAACTCATCTTTAAAGTCGCCATCATTAACATACCTCACATAAACCAGTAACTGTGAACAGTTTGCAACGTCTGTAGATTCATCAAGCTGGATGCTAAATACTGCAAGTGGAGCAGATTTAATTTCCTGGATTACCTAATCAAGAATATCAGCAGACATGTCATCTATTCTTCTGCAGACAGTGTCGTTAGATAAGGTAATTGCACTCAATTTTGTAACATATTTGTCTCCGATCATAACTCGAACAATGTCTCTGGCCATTGGCAACTGTAAATTCTCAGCAATGGTGTGAGGTTTCATAGCTCTGGCGATTGTGAGTGCCACCAAATATGAAGCTTCAAGGGCTGCTATGTTTTGTTTGTGGTACTTGCCACCAGTGTCAAGTCTGGCTTTCTTGAGTCCAACAGCTTTGCTTCTAAAATAATTGGTATCCTTGCTGGCAAAGCTCGGATGCTTGCTATCAAAATGGCATTTTAGTTTGTTTGGCTTCATAGATTCGGCTGATAGAACTTCACAACAAATAACACGTGTGGGTTTCTCAATTCCTGCTGTAATTATTGAGGTAAAACCATAATTGTGAAAAATCCTCACTATATTTTCTTTTCTTAACGTTCTTCTCTAAACGATCCATTGTCATGGGATGGTTTGCTAATGAAAATAATATATAACAATAGCTTTAAGAATACAAAAGATCATACATGGCATAGTTTAGTCAATACAATTCATTAAAGTTTTCTATGATTTACCATTCTCTGGTTTTTTTTTGGTTTTTTTAATACCTGTTACTATCACAAGGGGGCAGTATTCACATCAACCACAGCTGAATATAAAAAGACCAATCAGCATACAGATTAAGTTCCCATGGTACAGATTTTTTTTTTTTTTTTGCAGCAGTTGATGATTTTACAGTACATGATTTCAGATTTACCTAGTAATTATAATTCATGAAGTGTCGTTTTACCTCCAATACTGCTGCTTTCAACACAGTAGCTGCTTTTAACAGAGTAGCTGCTTTCTACACAGTAGCTGCTCTCTGCACATGTGTGACTGGTCCAAATAAGTACATTATGGCACCAACCCTGTCACATACACCTGTATTTGTACAGGGTGTATGTGATGGGGTTGACATGATGATGTCATCACACCGGGTACTTGTATGTGGGCATATCTGTATGTGGGCGTATCTGCATGTGGGTGGACCCGCCTGGAGACGGATAGAGGAGCGATGTCTTGGTTCCTGAGACCATCAAAAATATGTATTTTGCGATGGTCTTAGGCAACCCCTATGAATAGGTCGTTTGACCCCCAAAGGGGTTGCGACCCACAGGTTGAGAATCGCTGTAATAAATGCATAATGCTAGCTCATTGTTGTTTAAATTTGGGGTTGGGGTTCCCTAATGTCCAGTGATGTCAGGAATATTTTCAGGTTATTTGCTCTATATATTTTCTCTGGTTAAATGTCTGTTTTGTTTTCAATTATGATTCTTTTAAAATATGCTCACACATTCTTCCCTACTCCTCAAGAAAAGGAGCATCATTCCTATTACCTTTAGTGTGGGCTAGATGTAATGTGAATTTTGTTTGTTAGGTTTCTCCCTTACTTTTTTGTTTCTTCTTCTCATGCTCTACGTGAGCCTCCAGCTTGTCTCATTCTGATCTCATTTATTTATTTATTTATTTATTATCCTCGCCCGAGGACATTTTTCCTTTTTTTTTTTTTTTTTGTTCAGATAGAATGGGAGGGAGGGAGAGGAAGAGAGAGAGAGAGAGAGAAACATCGACGTGAAAGGGACACATCAAGTGGCTGCCACCCGCACGACCAACCAGGGCCAGGGACAAACTGCAACCGAGGTATGTGCCTTTATCGGGAACAGAACCCAGGTCCCTCTGGACCGCAGGCTGACGCTCTAACCACTGAGCCAAACTGGCCAGGGCTCATTTATTTATTTTTATGCATTATTGCCATTATCTCTGGGCCAGCTCTTTACATCCTATTTATAACATGGAGAGGACAGATTTGGGGGTGAGCCTGTCCATCCAACCCTGCTCTTGGATCTTGCTATTCCATGTCAAGGATGTCGTCTTCCTCTAGAGAATTTTGTGCACAGCCTGAACACAGGAGAGATACACATCCATACACTGAATTCTCCATTGATTTTTGCCAAAATTCACTGAATTTTGCATCTGTTCTTCATTTTGGGTTGGGTATTTTGTACTCTTTTAGTTTTTATATGGAAAAAGTAGAAATTTCTTCTCTTTTTCCTCTTTGTTGAGTCTGGTAGGCTTTGGAGAGCACAATGTGGCAGAAAGCCTTGGTCTACCATGCTTAAATGGAAGTCATTCTAACTTTTCAAAATTTATAGAAAATATAGGATGAATAGAGTTGCATTTACAAATGCATGCATTTATATTATTATTTCCTTAGTAAAGGTGAGACATCTGAGACAGCAGCTATGATTGTTAAACTGTCTTTCAGGAAGATTGTATCAACTGAGATGCCATATTCAGCACACCAATATGCCTACCTGCCTGCCTTCCACTAATCGTGTTATCATTCTTTTTCATCTTTACACATGACATAAATAAAAATGGTATAGGATCTTTTTACTGTTTATCTGTTTCTAGTAGTAAATATTTTATCATTATATTGCAATTTGTAATTTTTTCTGAAATAAAATCCTTTTATAAAGGACTTTTCTGGTTGTTTTTCCTCCTTCTCATTTATGGTCAGGTTCCATGGGAAATAGACATCATGATGGAAAGATTTTTTTGCAGGAAGTTTTTGGGGAGGAATATATTAGTTAGGATTCTCCAGAGAAATGTATTTATTTATTGATTTATTTATTTATTTATTTATTTATTTATTTGGAATTGGCTCACATGATTATGAGGGTTGAGAAGTGCCATGAGCTGCCATCTGCATGCTAAAGACCCCAGAAAAGCTCATAGTGTGGTTCTGAGAACCTGTGGGTTAATGGTATACTTCCCAGACCAGGGCAGGAAAAGACTTATATCCCAGCTCAAACAGTAAAGCAGAGAGAGTGAATTTCCCTTTCCTCCACCTCTTGGTCTATTCAGACTCTGAATATAACACACCGGGGCGGAAAATCTGCTTTACTCCGTTCACTGATTAAAATGCTAATCATATCTCAAAACACCCTCACAGACACACTCAGAAATAATGTTTAATTTGTGCACTAGCCAAGCTGACATAAAATGAACCATCACAGGGAGTACTCTTCCCAAGGAAGGAAGTCAGGGGTCAGGGGTCAGAGAAGTGGGATTGTAGTACAGTCACAGCAAAAGTCCCAGGATCTGTTCAATTGAGTCCCTCTGCCCTGAAGGGAAGATACAGACAGTGTTACACCCAGTTCCCAGATTTTCTTCCAGTGAAACTGAGCTCCTGGAATTTTAGCCGTGAAATTTGAACAAAATTGTCCTCATACAACCTCAAACTCCCAGAATGGATTGTGATTAGCCTAATCTTACCTACAGAATTGCAACCAACTTCCTTGCTGCCATATTTAGTTCGAGGATGGGCACATAAGTAAGTAGAATTACCTGACCAAGATAGTTTCTCTGAGGCAACCCAAGTCAACGCAGATGGTTCAATCATAGCAAAGACCAAAACTGACTTTCAATCCCCCTCTCTCTCAATATAAACAAAGAAACTGGTAGCCCTCTGAGCTGCTGGCAGCCACTTTTTGACTAGGGAAACTAGGCATAGGATGCAGGCATTAAGGTACACAGGCTTTAGTCAGTTAGCAGTAGGGGACCCGGGGTCAGGATGCAGCTGACACCACAGGAGGGAGAGATGTGGATAACATCAGGGTCTGTGGCACCACTGGACTCCTGGATAAAAGCAATCTTGAAGATTCTGTGAAGACTATTTCTGTGCTTATTGAGCTAAAATGTTCTCATATTGTTTAAGCCAGTTTAAACTGGTTCTTTTGTCACTTGTAAAAGTAAGGGGGTACTGAGACACCTGACATGGAGACATCTATTTATGTTCTCTGCTAATATATCTATTAAAGTATAAATATATTTTTCAGTTTGTTCTTCAAAACTTCTATAGAGTCAAATATTTTATTATTTTCCTTTGTATCGTCCTCTATACTAGTGTTATCTACACTTATATTGTACCCTATATGTAAAAAACAATGAGCTAACAGCTTACCATGTGGGTTGAACTGTCAAAATAGATGGGTTAATCATGAATATCACCAAAGATATAACCATACTCTACCAGTGATTCAAAGGATACAGGCCAGCATTGGCACAGATGTAGCGTTTCTTTCTAGAAAAGCTCAAATACTTTACGCACAGTTTTCAAAAACATCCCTTTCTCCTGGATTAGGACAATTTGGGTTAAGATAACAGTTAATTCTGAACAATGAATGTGGAAACATGTTTCTCAAAGAAGTGGTTTAAGTTTTGTAGTTCCCCAGTTTTATTCACAGTTACACAGATAGAATGTATCTATGTTGCCACATCCCATTCTTCAGCAAGCCAAATCACAGGCTGATTTACAACAAGCCATCTGTACAGACCACATAGAACATTTTTCAGGTAGGCAGTCCTCAGTATCTTTCCCCTGTAAATATCATGAGCAGGTTTTATAAGAGGTCTGTCTGGGGCCAGGAGTAAGTCATAGTTGGCTTGTTTTACATCACACACACACAAAAATCTCTACTTATTAAAATTATATACATGTACTATATCAAAGTATATCTAGAAGCAAATATCTAGACAGCAAAAGATAAAGATATAATTATTTAAACTACTCTTTCATTTCATGTATTAAGAGCAAAATCCTTTATGCCCTTTCTAAAATATAATTTATAAAAGTTACAATAATGATACTTTGTGCAATAACATCACTGAATATGCCCCATCGATTTGGAAATTTTTGATTTAATAATTTCTGACACAATGTCTCTGAGATCTAAGTTTTAGATACTTGATGTTAATGGCTGATATAAATGAAAAGAAGTAGATCCAAGGATATATAGTTCCAAGTGGAATAACTGCTGAATCAGCTGTGCTTACTAAATTATGGTATTAACTTTCAAATTCTGATCAACTAATTATATCCAGTGTTTTGTTGTTGTTAAATATTGGCTATTAAATTTCTACCTTCCTTGTCAATTCTTTTTTTTTTTTAATCCTCACTCGAGGATATTTTTCTATCTTCAGGTAGAGAGAGAGGGAGGGAAAGGGAGAGAGAGTGAAACATGGATGTGAGAGGGACACATAAACTGGCTGCCTCCTGCACGACCCTGATCAGGGCCGGGGACCGAACTGCAACTGAGGTTCGTGACCTTGGCTGGAATCAAACCCAGGACTCATTGGTTCACAGGCTGATGCTCTACCTCTGAGCCAAACCAGCCAGGGCCCTTGTTGTTAATTCTTGTAAAATATTCAGAATGTGCTATAATTTTATATTTGTAGCAAGTCATTTCAAAATTCACTGAAACTCCTAATATGGAAGATTTTTTAAATCAAGTTAGAAAACTTTGTTTCCAAATTTTTAGAGTATGTAGATATGTAAGTTTTATCAATAACACATTTACAGCATTATCAGACACACACAAAAACCCACGTTATAATGGAAACACTTCCATACATTCATTTTCAAAATATTTTCTCCTTGCCATGAGTTTCTTTTGAAAAGCTGTTTCTCATTTGTTGATAAAAATCACTTCCATGAAGGAACAGATTAAGATGTTTTGTTTTGTTTTGTTTCTAGAATATATACCAACTAGCAATCCACTGACAGCCTTTTGCCTTTATAAAAAAATCTGGAATACTCACATTTAAAAAAAACAAAACTATAGCACATATTCAAGTTCAACCATTTTCTTTAGTACTTTGTTATGAGGTAGCCAATACAAAAGTTTTTCATAGTCACTTCTTCTCTCATGTACTGAAAAAGAAATATTCTATGATTTAGGAAAAAACAATCTGTGAATCTGTTTATCTGGGTACATAATACATTGTGCAGGCATAAACACACATTGCTACATGCAAAAAACAACACACCAACCAACCAACCAACCATACCAGTCTCTCAGGCTGGATATCATGCAGCTTCCTCTCTCTCTTCTGTGTTCCACTTGCATTAAGTGTCATTCACAGCGGTGACAAAGGGAAGCCACCAGTGCAACCTGTACAGCAACTAATAAGTCCAGGTTGTTTCTTATGTTTTGTTTGAAAACAATATAATGAATAGGTCTACTATGTCTTCCTACGCCTCAACTGATCATTTTGTTTTCGCCCATGATGTTCGCACATTGAATTTTATGCACATTTTATTTAATTCCTTCTTTGATTTTCTGCAGTGTCAATTTTGATCATTACTGGTCTTTGTATATCACTTGACATTTCAGATTGCTCCATTTTCAACTCGTTCAGATAGACTGTATTTTATTGAAATTGTGAAGAGTACAACATAGATACTAAAATTTTCTTCTTTCCTAAAGTAAGTAGTGTTTCAATATGTTTTAATCATTATCTTTAGGTCCAGGTTTTACTTATATTATGAGAGAATATTGCCATTGATTCCTTACGTTGATTTTTTTTTTTTTCCCCAAATAACTCATGCTTTAATGACGAGCAATCAATATATCCAGGTCTACAGGTTGAAAATCGACAGTGTAAATGTGTATTCTAACTTTTCTCCTACTTACTGTCCACCGGGTGCTGCTAAGATTCTCCTCTCATATTTTAAACTAGAGAACAATAGATGTGTGCAGAGCATCTTCAAATGTGTGCTTTCTAGCAAACACTTAATTTGGAGTGACTGGGACAGAATTGTTTTATCTACTTTCACTGTCTGCTTTCTTAGCAATGGGGAGGCAGTGTGGTACATTGTTTAAGAGCATACTATCTCAAATCATATTGCCTGAGGTCAAATCCTGGTTTCACAACCTATTAGAGGTGTGACCTTGGGCAAATCACTTAACTTGTCTCTACTTTAGTTAGCATATTTCTAAAATAGCCTATCTCTAGAATAAAATCTTTATGGAGCTGTTATAATTCTGGGGCCAATGACTATAAGCTCTTATTAATTTATGTTAGGATCCATTTTTTAGTAAAAATGCTAGATGAAAATAAAAATCTCTGTAGAATACCAATTTCTTGTTTTTCCTATTCTACTCTCGCTTACAGCTGATTTAATTAATATCCAGACATTAGTGTGTCCCATCTGTCCCTATTTACCTTTGTCTAGTTTATATGCTGTGATTTGCAGATACTCAGTGGATAAGGGCAATTTAGTCTGTTGGTCAATTTTGTTTGTTGCAGCAGGGGCATAAATGTCACTTGTTTTTGTTGGGATATGAGCCTCTGTGTCCTGCCATCTCTCTGCCTGCCGGGATCGGTACAACAAATGAAACTACAAGCACACGCTGCTTGGAGTGAGGGGGAGCTTTGCAAGGTAGCAAAATGCTCCAGTTATCTGAACGCAGACCCATTTATTTGCAGATTGGTACCTCTATGTTACAAGTGGATTTAAATAAATTATTTCCTTGAGATGGCATTACTGCATACACCCTAACTTTGTCTTTTGCTTTTTTATGGGAAGACCTTAAAGCCAAAAGATAACAAACCCTTATTCACATGCAAATGAAGCACCCAATACAAATGGGCGGGCCAGGTTTTCCCCTGGGCGAGGATTCTGAGAATGCATTAACATAAGGTTGAGAGTGCTTAACACAAAGTTAAAAAACGTCCATCTTCCAACCCCCCAAACCCACAGTGTCTGACTTAGGGAAAGGGAACTGGGTGTGCAGGGAGTTTCTCCCATCTCTTACCTACCTGTTCACGCAGCAGTTTTAGAGGCCTAGATATGAAGGCCATTACTCCGAGATCTGACCCTTCTGCATAGGTAATGCTTTCAGAGTTTGGCAACTCTTGTATCCCTCTAATTCAGCAATTTTCAACCAGTGTGCCTCAAGAATTTTTCAAACATGCAACACCTATAGTCAGGGACGCTGACCTCTTTTCCCTTAGACTGTCAGATGAAAAAACAACAACAGCCAACACAACAATAGCTGTCTGGTATGAATGAATCAAAATTACAAAATCGATTTTTTGGTGTGCCACAGAATTTTAGTGATTAGTTTAGGTATGCCATGAGATAAAAAAGGTTGAAAATCGGTGCTCAAACTCATAGCACTCCTTACCTTCGAACATGTTATGCGAATTGTGTATTGTCTGCACCACCCCAGCTAGAAAGATAGGTCTACAAAAGCTGGGAATTTCTCTGCATGTTTACCTAAAACAGTGCCTGGCTGAAATAAATATTTTGTAAAACATGGGCTGGAGGCGGGAGGTGGGGTGGAGGGTACCAAGAAGGAAAATGGGAGTGGGGAACATCTGTAATACTTTCAACAATAAAGATAATTTAAAAAAAAAAGAAAACCTTACTCTTTACTACAGTTGTGACTCAGAGTTCCTGTGCTTTTAGAGGCATTTCAATGGGAAACTCCATCAGGCAATGAGGTCAAGAGCCAATTATTTGGACTTTCTTCAGTGTATATCAACAATTTTGTTAAACATTTCAAATCTGAATATTCAAAGTATACAAGGTTTTTAAAATCATAACTAGGAAAAAGTAGGCCTATAGAGAAGGATAATCTTCAAAAAAAAAGCAAAATCATTCTAAATGTCCTCTATTTTCTATTTTATTAAATAAAATTTAATTTCATTTTTAGATTAATAAAATTAAAGCAAAAAATTAAGAGGCAGGAAAAAAAAAGTCAATTGGAGTCTCTGTTCTTTAAATGCCAACACATTTCAGAGTGAAAATATGAAAGAGAATTTTAAATATTATCAAAAGTTTGATCATCACCACTAAATAACCCCTATAAGTGCACATGCAGAAGGCATTTACGTTACTTCATTCCACATTTACTTGTATCAGTTTTTTTGTACATTTACTAAGGCCATCAAAAATGTATAATGAGCCCTGGCTGTATTTGCTCAGTGGTCAAAGCGTTGGCCCACGGACTGAAGAGTTGGGGGTTTGATTCCTGGTCAAGGGCATGTACCTGGGTTGCAGGTTTAATCCCCAGCCTTGGTCAGGGTCATGTGGGAGGCAACCAGTCCATGTGACTCTCTCACAGTAATGTTTCTCTCTGTCTCTTCCCCCCTCCACCACCCTTCTACTCTATCTAAAAAAAAATCAATGGAAAAATGTCCTCAGGTAAGGATCAAAAACAGGGATATTTTTTTATTTATCTTCAGATAGAGTGGGAGGGAGAGAAACATCCAAGTGAGAAGGACACTCATTGCCTACCACACAGCCCTGGGGCCGGGGATGAACCACAACCAGGGTAGCTGCCCTTGGCTAGAATCAAACCCGAGACTCATTGGTCCACAGGCCAATGCTCTACCACCGAACCAAACTGGCCAGAACAGCTCAATTATATATTTACATATTCTGATTGCTAATCCACTATGTAATGTTGAAAGAGATAAATAAATTAACATGTCTTCCAATTGTAACCTTTTTAAAAATCTTTATGTCGCCCTGGCTGATTTGGCTCAGCAGTTAGAGCATCAGGCTGTGGTCCAGAGAGACCCGGGTTCGGTTCCCGCTAAGGGCACGTATCTCGGTTGCAGTTTGTCCCCGGCCCTGGTTGGTCGTGCGGGTGGCAGCCACTCGATGTGTCCCTTTCACGTCGATGTCTCTCTCTCTCTCTCTCTCTCTCTCTCTCTCTCTCTCTCTCTCTCCCCCACTCTATCTGAACAAAAAATGAAAAAATGACCTCTGGTGAAGATAAAAACAAACAAAAAAATCTTTATTTTGAGAGCATTACAGACTTTCCTCCTTTTTTTTCCCCCTTGCCCCTCACCACCTGGTTCCCACCCTGCCCTAGGCCTTCACCACCCTATCGTCTGTGTCCATGGGCAATGCATATATGCATATAAATTATTTGGTTAATTTATCTCCTCCTCCCCTCCCCCTTTCCCTCTGAGATTTGACAGTCTTTTAAAGAATTTAATTTTTTAATTATCTAAAAGTTTTTGAATATGGAAATCCTTCCTATATTTTTTAAGTAGGTAAAAGTTGCTAAAGAGGTTTATAAAGAGACAGGTACAACACCTTCTTCAGTATAAACTGACTACATTTTTCATATAATTTTTACATTACATTGTAATATTTTCTAAATGTACTCAAATTTTGCATATGGTATAGATTAATCCTTTTATAATATTCAAAAATATAATAGAAATGTCACCTAGACAATAATGATATCACAGTGTTTCCACTTTCTCAGAGTAGGGATTTATTAGCAGATATCCTTAGCAGAACTAATTCTTGCCAATTGGTTCATTTTTATCAGTTTTTTAAATGACACATGTACTAAAATTTGTGCAAAAAAAAAAAATGGGAACATACTAACGTGTAATTTTCTCTAGCTAGTGTCCTGTTCTTTCTTCTTAAAGAGATTAAACCATCAGATCTGTGCAATGTGCATTGGACAACAGTAATGTCAAATATCAATGCTATATGCTCAAAAATAATTCTAGTTAATACAGTATTCTTTCTATTACTTTTTAATACCTAGCTCAGTTCCTATTATGAGGTTTTCTTTGATTATTGGTTCTATCTACTCCTTCTTGATTTTTTCTAGAATTAATTATGTGAGCTCTTGCGTTTTGCCTAGCTCTACCACTCACAAATGTTTGATCTTTGGGCAAATTGCTTAAAAATTCTGTGCCTCAGTTTCCTCATCTGTAAAATGGAAAACATAGTAGTATTCACCTTGTGGTGGTGGTGTGAGGATAAAATCTCTTATTTCATGTAAAAAAAAAAACCTTAAAACTCTGACACAATAAGTATCTAGCAAACAATTATTATTGATAGTATTTCAATCATCATATTTCTGTAAAACCTTTAATGTATATATTCTCCATAGTGTTTTAATTTGGGAATAAAGTTTTGTATCTAAATGCAATCTTTTAAAAAAAATTGCTAAATAGCTGCATTTGTATAGATATGATGTTTTCTAGACTCTCCTGGGGAATATGAACTAGAGAGTTCTGAAAATTTGCTCCTGTTTCTTGGAATGAATGTTTTATTTCCCCCCAGAGGACATTTACTATATATCCTTACAATAGTTTTTCTCTCCTGAACTACTAAATATTTCCATCTGCCTGGTGATTTTTCGGTTTATTCAACTTTACAGAATGAAATACTTCGTTCAGTTGGGGAAGTTGATGAAGGATCAGCCAGCAATTATGTTGGTTTCATTTCTGACTTTTAACTGCAGTCAAAGAGGAAAGAGAAACGTTTTCATTGTCTGTAGCTTTATTTTGTTAGATCTGGGAGTTCCAAGCGGCCTCACAGAGCAGTGCAGCAGCTTCTGGGAGGCAGCCACATGATCGAAAATCCCCTGCTTTGGTAAGAGTTTTCCTTTCCCACCGTTGTTGAATAACCCAGAGTTAGCTGAGCACCTGACCCTGCCTTCTCCATCTGACAGGACTAACCTTGCTGATGGTCTACTGTAACACTGCCCACGTAAATCAGTTCTGATGCCTTCTATTATTGTCACTAACGACCACCCCAGGGGCCTGAGTCCCCAGCTTCTGGTTAGAGATTGGAATTTGGAGAGGAGGTGTCCTGTGGGGCAATCCTGATTTCTTATTTCACGGGTGGACTTTTCTCGTCATAGCTGCCTTATTACAGACTAGTTCTTATGGCTCTAGTTCTGATCCCACCTGCACCAGGTTTTGTAAAAAAAAAAATGCTCTAAATTGGGGCCTCTCAATGGCCTTTGTTGTTGTTATCCAACACTGTTAATGATTTTTTTTTTCATTTGCCCCATTATTTACATTTCTTCGGCCAGTTCCATGGAACTTAGGAAAACAATATTAAATACATGTGCTCACATTAACATCCTGAAATGGAAAGCTCCTATTTTTTTTTTAATGGGAGTTTTTACTTTCCCAAAGCACTGACATTAGTATATAATGATCCCAGATTTGAAGTATGTGATTAAATATATAATGCAACTCCTTGAAAGAGAATTCAGTTATTTTATTTCTTGTTAATATGGTAAAGCCACTCTCTTGGATTTGTTGTTGAATTTGTTAAATTTAGAAAGCATCTCCGGCCCCAGACCTTCAACACTAATTATACTACACCCTCACTTCATCCAGTAAGTTCTACTCATCCATGGGTTACGTGACCCCTTCTCTGGGAAGTTCTCCTGAACCACCAAGCTTGGCTTATATTACTTGCATATAATCCTTACTATTATAATACTTTTCACAGAGTATTGAAAATGCCTCTTTAAATGCCTTTTCTATTAAAAAAAAAAGCTAAACTCATAGCAGGCAAGAACTATGTCTTCTTCAAATTTATATCTATAATGCTAACAATAACATTAGCTCTTAAAAATATTTGTGGACTTAATAAAATAATGTGGCCTATATTAGAACAATAAAAAGGAAATTTGAACACTACCACCACAAAGCTGGCAACACTAAGAATATCAGAAAGTATTCGTACTTTAAGTGTTGGGGGTTGTATATGCTTTAAGACTAAATAATAAGTATCTCAGTTTATGTTTTAAGAATTTAGCAGTAATCACATAAACGTCAACGTTATGTAATAATGACACTAGTTGAAAAGTATTCATGATTCATTTTTATACCAGGTTTTCGTAGCAAATGTGACAGAGAAATGAGATAAGAATCCAGGAAATTGGAGTGTGTGATGAAAATGGAAAGCTTTGACATAAAGGACAGTGTATGTGTAATTTAATCTATCTTTGATTTTCAATTGCAGCAGAAAAATGAGTTTTGTTCTAGTTACTTCAGAATCATTCCGGCTTCCTGACTCCCGGTTCAAGTGCAAAGTCCCCCTTCAAACCAGTGCTTCCCCATCCTGGACGCACATCAGCATAACCGGTGTGACTTTGTTCATAGAGATGAATTGGTGACGGACCAGGGCACCGAGCCCCTCCTCAGGGGCATACGGATTCCCTTATTGCTTAGAGTGAAGAGTAAATAGTTACTATTTCAAGAAATAGATAATTGACAACAGTATATAAAATTACAGTTATCGAGGAATAACTAGAAGAAATAGAAAAACTGTACACTTTCACCTTTCCAAACAATTCAAAGTTCTAGATAGACGGATGATGCAAATAGACACACAAAACAAGGAAACACAGACCGTTAGGGGTGAATTAAACAGAAACATTAGAAATAAAGAGAAAAAGGGATCAAAAAGGTGAAATAACTAAGAATAAACATATTAAACCAGGTGGAAAGTCTATTTGGAGAAAATAATAAAACATTACTTAGGGACATTGTCTGAAATAGTAAATACTGAATGCTCATTGAGTGACAATCAACAGAAATCGGGTCAAATAAAGTGTGGTACCTCCATAAATTCAAACACTACTTAGGTATTAAAAATAACAAAGGTATGGCCCTGTCTAGTGTGGCTCAGTTGGTTGGAGTGTCATCCTATACACCGAAAGGTATTAAAAATAACAAAGGTATGGCCCTGTCTAGTGTGGCTCAGTTGGTTGGAGTGTCATCCTATACACCGAAAGGTGGCAGGTTCGATTCCTAGCCAGGGCACATACCCCGGTTGTGGGCTTGATCCCCAATTGTGAGACATATGGGAGGCAACTGATCAGTGTTTCTCTCTCTCACTCTCTCTTCCTCTCTAAAAAAAAAAAAAAATCAATAAAACAAAAACTAGATAAGTAAATAAATAAAAACAAATAAAGAAGGTATTTTTTTCTTGCACTGTTATGGAACAATTGCAGATACTCTGTTAAGTGACGAAAGTAAGATACAGATTATTGTGTACTGTAAAGTATACTACTATGTGTGTAAAAAGAAAAAATAATGTTCTATGTAAATATGTATATACATAGAATAAAAATAAAATTTCATATATTACATGCTTAAATATAAGTGAAATATCTCTAGAAAGGCCCAGAAGAAACAGTGATCACCGCTGGGAGTAGAGTTGGGGGTGAGAGACTTGCTTCTCACTGTGTAACTTGTATAACCGACTTTTTAAATGTGAATGTATTTATTTTTAAGTTTCCTAAAATAATAAAGTAAAATTTCAGAAGTAATTGTGATACCTATAAGCCACGTGTCTTATGAACCATTTAGACCTTAACAAAGCTACTATCTTGTTCTTAGACCTTTTGACAGTCCAGGATAAACTTTGGACCCATTCCCTATAAATTTTTAATGTTTTTAAAATGAATAAAATAAATAACATAGGATTATAAAGGAAATAAAATCTATTGAAAGTAGTTATCACAGTATTTTAAAGAACTAGAGCTGATAGTGGGTCAGACTTTTGTAATAGTAATGAACATAAATTATATTTTGAGATATCTATAACAGCTCTATTATGACATGAAAATGTCTTCAATTTCTGTTGCTAGAAAAATCATAAGTAATGATGATACTGCACGGTTTTTTATGTGATTACAAAAATTGCTAAATTCCAGTTAAAATTAGTGAAAATAACTATGTGACTTTATTTTCTCCCTTCCAAGTTCACAGACTGCTCTTAAAGTCCATCCAGGAATTCATTGAATCTGGACTCTAAATTAAGAACCCTCTCTTAATAAAAATTCCCTGGGCTTAAATTCTTTAATATCCAAGATAAAAATATTAATACGGATTATTGTCATAAGTTTCAGATGAGTAGCTAATATGTTACTGTGTGTTTTTCTTAATTCCAACTTATAAACATGTTTGGGATATTAATTTTTCTGAGATACCACAGTCAACAGGTTAGTCAGATACCACAATTTTGTTTCAGTTTTATGCTAACGTATGAAATGGAAAATACATCAACTACCCAGCTACTTGTTTCCATGTAGACAACAGTTAATATTGTTTGTAGCCTTTTTTTTCAGTAATTGAACTTCCCTTCTTTTCTCCACCCCACCCTGAAATCAGTGAGCTCTGGTTTTTAACATTCTCTTGATTTTCCTTCATGCACAGGACTCAGCCAGTAGCATAGCCCATTCCTCTCCACACCTCTGACAGATGGCTACTGAGGCTACATATTCATTTGATTTCATATCGCATCACGTTTTTCATCCTGGGGTATGTGATTAAAAGAAATTGCTCAAATTCTAGTACCCCTGACTTTTAAGCAATCGTTGCTTCTTCCTTTTGTCTCAACCATCAAAGCTGTTAGTACTTTGAACTCTCTTTAAGATGCAGAATGTCCACTTGAAAACCTTAATCAGTCAGAAAGTTGGTAAATTATACCTTCACGCTATCCATATTGAATACCCATTACTCCTGGACATAGCACATTAACTGACTCATTAGCTATTTCAAACCATATGGACTTGGGTTTGGGTGGGTCATTTTGATAATATCCTGAGGTGAGTTTCCTAATTATTGCAATTATGTGATCTCAATCATGAGGCCAGGCTCACAAAATAGTGTCAGTGCCTTTAGAATGAGTGTCAGTGCACCCAGACAATGACTGAGATGAGCAACATGCTCTTTGGTTGTCGTAAGTCCCTTGAAACCCCAAAAGTAATTACTTGAAAAGTTCTGAGAAGATGCCAGGCACCGTCTGAGAATAGAGTACTCATGGAATGTTACAGTGCTTGACAATCATAAATAAATCGTCCAGAGTTGCAAGTGGGAAAACTTGAATGCCTTGATGTTGACAATGCTTAACCATTGTGTTTGTTTCCAATGTATATCTTGAATAGCTTTTAAAGCAACAATGCAGATATTTTTTTAAAGGGGTGATAAAAGGGCAAGTGTGCAAACCATGTTGTCCGTGAGAAATTCTGTGATGGTATGACAGAACTGTAAGGGGTTAGACATTCACATATCAAAGTTGGGGGGATAGCAGGAGATTTGTTTAGTAACTGAAAGTTGTTTTTACAGTGTCAAAATAAACTTGATACTCCAAATTTATTACTCGAAAAGTTCTGAGAAGATGCCAAACCTTTTGAACCATTTTAAAGTGCACAGTTTTGTGGCATTAAGTGCATTCACATTGTTCTGCAGCCATCACCACCATCCAGCTCCAGAACTTGTTCATCTTGTAAAACTGAAACTCTGTACCCATTAAACTAAAACTCCTCATTCCCTCCTCTCGTACCCTGGCAACTAACATTCTACTTTCTGTCTCTATGCATGTGACTACTCTAGGTACCTCATATAAATGGAATCATACAATTGTTCTTTTGTGACCAACCTGTATCACTTAGCATTATGTCTTTAAGGTTCATCTATGCTGTAACATCTATTAGAATGTCCTTCCTTTTATAGACTCAATAATATTCCATTGTTTGGGTGGATAGAGAGAGAGAGATCACATGTTATTTATTCATTCATCTGTCCATGCGCACTTGAGTTGCTTCACCATTCAGCTATTGTGAGCAATACTGCTATAAACATGGGTGTACAAATATCTGTTCAAGTCCCTGCCTTCAATTCTGAAAGGTTATTTTTAAAAAACAAAATAGTAAATGTACATTTTCAAAACCTACCCTCTGCACAGGCATCTTGAAGTTACCAACTACAAATTAAAATGAAGATGATCAATTTGAAAGTGAAACAGAGGAAATCCCCAAAGCTCATCACTTCCTTTTATTATTCTGGCTTCTTTACTTGACAGCCAAAAATAAACATTAGAAGTAAAAAATTTATTTTTCTTGGACTCTAAGATTTACATGAAAGGATTAGTACAGTCAGCTGCCAAAGTGGATCAGCTGAGAACAACCCCTGACCACCTTTACTAAGTAGATACAAGTACACCCCATTGTAGTGCACTTCCATGTTGCATTTTTTACTGATTGAAGGGAAGACCCTCCACCAGCAAAATGATTATAACTCACTTTACTACAGTGGTCTGGAACCGAACCAGCAATATATCCAAGATGTTTGAAGGGATATGGCCATGCTCAGGCTGACGTAAACAACCAAGTTATTGAAATATGGAGGTTTACTGGAAAAAGGAAAGAAATCTGTAATCCCACAACTGAATACTAATGGCAAACAGATAATTAGCTGGTAAGAAATATTTTTCTCTCAGGAAAAATCTGGAAAGGGAGAGACAAAAGAGCAGTTCTAAAATAAACATACATTTAAGGGAATTGTGGTTGTTGGTGTAAATGGGTCTCAGGTTTGCAAAGCACCATTCATACTTGTGAATAGTTTGAGGGTTCAGTATAGATATATTCCAATTTAGAGGTTGAAAAAACAGTGTAAGAAAGCAGGAAAAATCAGGAATTTGTGTGTGTGTGATTCTCTTAGAATAATTAAATTAAATAATCTGTTAGAGTGTAATATAATTTGGTAGTGAGAGTTTAAATTCGGTGGATTTATAAAGTTCAATAATCAGTCTATTGAGAAGACATTCTCATTGGCTTTAATAGTTTAAATTTTATTTTTGGTGGGAAAGGGAATCATGGCATTCTTGATATTTTACTTTGGAATTGTTCTTCTAAAATTGGACCTGTCTAACTTTATTCCTAGCCAGCCTACATACAGATCCTGTTGAAGCTAATCTATCACCTCTGGTATAAAGGCCAAATACCCTACAGATATTTTATTTCAAGGTTTTGATGCTCTCATGAAGACCTGACTCCTAAAATTCTAAGATCTTAAGGTGAAGACAGCAGCTGGACTCACTGATATTCGACCACTGATGCATGCTAAGGGTACTGCATTTAGTTGTTTAATGTGACAGCCAATTAAGGAAAAGAATCAATAATTTGGGGAGTTAAGGATTCTCTAGAGATTCAAATATAGAGGAAAAACCTTTATTATAAACCAA
Source organism: Molossus molossus (assembly GCF_014108415.1). Taxonomy (NCBI): domain Eukaryota; kingdom Metazoa; phylum Chordata; class Mammalia; order Chiroptera; family Molossidae; genus Molossus; species Molossus molossus. The sequence continues at coordinate 41,035,090 of NW_023425350.1, forward strand.
ATACAAATATAGGTCTATGGACCTTGTTTTATTTGCCTGGGCATTAGCTTATAGAATAAAGTTAGAAAGACTGGGAGGTAAGGTATCTCTTCTGGGCAAAGGACATCACATCTAGTTGCTTTTCTTTTTTAATTTTAATTTTTTATTTATTAATTTGTTTTTGTTACAGATGTTTCTCATTTTTCCCCCATTGACACCCTCCTCCCCTTCCCCACACCCGCCCCATCCCCAGCTTTGTTGTCTATGTTCATTGGTCATGCATACATGCATGTAAGTTCTGTGGTTTATCTCTTCCCCCACAAACACCGCACTCCTCTGAGGCTTGTCAGTCTGTACCCTAACTCTATGTCTCTGGGTTAATTTTGTTCAGCAGTTTGTTTAGTTCATTATATTCCACAAATAAGTGAGATCATGTGATATTTGTCTTTCTCTGCTTGGCTTGTTTCACTTAGCATAATACTCTCCAGGTCCTTCCATGCCATCTCAAAGGATAAGAGATCTTTCTTTCTTATAGCTGCATAGTATTCCATTGTGTACATGTACTGCAGTTTTTTAATCCACTCATCTACTGATGAATGCTTGGGTTGTTTACAGATCTTAGCTATTGTAAATAGTGGTGCTATGAACATAGGAGTACATATATTCTTTCTGATTGGTGTTTCAGGCTTCTTAGGGTATATTCCTAGAAGTGGGATCACTGGGTCAAATGGAAGTTCAATTTTTAATTTTTTGAGGTAGCACCATATTGTTTTCCATAGTGGCTGCACCAGTCTGCATTCCCACCAGCAGTGTACTAGAGTCCCTTTTTCTCCACACCCTCGCCAACACTTGTTGTTTGATGATTTTTTGATGGTGGCCATTCTGAAAGGTGAGAGGTGATATCTCATTGTTATTTTAATTTGCATCCCTCTGATGATTAGTGATGTTAAATGGAACTCATGAATTCATAAAAATTCTATAAGAAAATGTAAGCAACAAAATCTCAGACATCATACACAGCAGCATTTTCACTGATACAACACCTATGGCAAGAGAAACAAAGGAAAACATGAATACAGGGACTACATCAAACTAAAAAGCTTCTGCACAGCAAAAGAAATAGCCATCGAAACAGAAAGGGATCCCACTATATGGGAGACTATAATCACCAATGATGCATCAGATAAGGGGTTAATTTCCCAAATATATAGAATGCTCATACAACTCAACAAGAGGAAGACAAAGAACCCAATTAAAAAATGGGCAGAGGACCTAAATAGACCCTCTCCAAAAAGGATATACAAATGGCCAAGAAACATATGAAGAAATGCTCTAGTTGCTTTTTAACTGAACCATCCTTGTCCTTAATCTCATGTTACACTGAACATTGTATGAAGTATAGTACAATGATTAAGAGCACAGGTTCTGCAGCTAGACTGCTTGGGTTCAAATGTTGTCTCTGTTGCTTCCAAGCTGTGTGAACTCAGGCAGGTAACTAAACTGCTCAGAGCCTCAGGTACATCTATTTAAAAAAAGGGGGGGGGGGTGGAGTGGGGAGGACAATAATACACATCTCTCTCTTTTTTTCTCAGTATTTAATGAGTTCATATCTATAAAGCAATTAAAACAGAGCCTGGGACATATTAATAGTTCAATACATGGTAAGCTACTACTATTGCTATCACTATGGTTTCCTTCCTTCATTTGATATCTTAACAAGATTTCAAAAGCCAATTTTAGAGAAAGCCCGAATTGAAGAACCAGACAAAGGACGAAAATCTTAGACAATTTAAAAAATTTAAATATTTACTGTATTTTAACCATTTCTAAGTTAAATACCTTTTATCTACCTTTGGATTCATTGCTCAGAACTATTCTGTTTATTCTGCTCATACAAAAGTCATGGTTTATCTTATTGTCTAACTTATATTGATGGACAGCCAAGAATTGTGGCATGAACTTTTTTCCAGAGACAGAATGAATTCTCCAGCTGGATTAAAGATGCCCTTCTATGTTGGAATGCTTTATCCTGGTGTTTTTCATGGTTGGTTCAGTTTACCAGAGAAAGGATGCCAGTTGGGTGGCTTTTATAGAAAAGGTGAGCTTCTGCTGGAGACATGGAAAAACCTTTAGCCTGACCTTTGCAGTTCACTGGCTCCTGTATTAGCCTTTCCAAGTCGTCTCCTTTATCTAACTTTTGCTCCTGTACTCCAGTCCCTTTTCATCTAATTTATAAGATGTACAAAGCATACATCAGTTTGTAATGGTCCCTGTGATTTCAGTATAGATGACTACTTCTCATGCATTAAATTGTGTTCAATAAAACTATGTGTAAATGAAATAAAATGTGACTCTACTGGGGGATTTTAATACTTCAACTATTGCGAGTCTTTCCTCTTTCAATGTATTCTGTCTCACTTGTTCCATTATATTATAGAGACGTGCAAAGTGAAAATTGCCCAGCATATTTTCCCTTCTGAGAGAATAATAGAAAAATCTATGAATTGGTGAGATTATTGGAATGTTTGTTACCTAAGAGCTAGTGTTGCCAGTGGGACCAATGGTGTGTTTGAGAGAGAGATTGAGGGAGGGAGAGAGAGTGGTTAGTATATAATTTATGTAATTAATTTTTATAACATGAAAGTAGCCTAGATATCTAGCTAACAAAAGTTCATGTGATTCCTCTGAAGACTTCTGATCCACAATATTCTTCCTATGAATATAAAACCATGAATGATGGGCAGGTTTAAAATAGTTTGGTGAAGCTTGTTAGTATTGGTATATGCAGTATTTTTTTTTTTTTTTTATCCTCACTCGAGGACATTTTTCCATTTTTTGTTCAGGTAGAATGGGAGGGAGAGAGAGAAACAGAGAGAGAGAGAGAAACATCGATGTGAAAGGGACACATCGAGTGGCTGCCACCCACACAACCAACCAGGGCCGGGGACAAACTGCAACCGAGATACGTGCCCTTAGCGGGAACCGAACCCGGGACTCTCTGGACCGCAGGCCAACTCTCTAACCGCTGAACCAAACTGGCCAGGGCAGTATATGCAGCATTTTAAGAGTTAGTATGGTTCTATGTTAGTTTTAGAATGTATTGACCTTAATGGAATAAAAAAACATTTAGTACTTTTCATACAGTCTGATGGCAAGAGGGAAATCTTTCTTTGTTGACTGTTGAAGGAATAAAAATCTACAAGTTTTAGTGGGTTTGCGCTAACCTGTGGCTATATAGCTTTACACTTTTATTTAAATGAAGTAATAATACCTTAAATAATTATGCCCTTTTATGCAAATTAAGTATGCCCTTTCCATTTTAACCTTTTCTTTTGCAAATTGTCTAGCATCTCCATCCCATCATATTCCAAACTTAAGGGCACTAATCAAGGATGACCAGTGACAGCAGAATGAGAAAAATCTTTATTGGAGGCCAGTGACAATCCAGAGTATAATAGAAAGACAAAATGCCTCTTCAATCAACCCCATAAACATAAGTAAGGTCCCTCAAGTATTCAAATTACGTCTCTAAAAAGGCATCAGAAACAGGAAGTGGTGAGAAGACTTCTACGGAGTTTAAGCAACAGCTATGGTTGATAATGCAACTTCTAAAATTACAGAATATAAATCCAAAGCAGTCTTCTAAACAACAAAAGCCTGGATTTCTCCTATTTAACAAACTTATTTTTGAGGAGGTCACAAGTTAGTGGTAGTGATGTAAGGAACTCATGTAAAGGGTTGGAAAGCAAGGGTGGATTTGATAGACATCTGTGAAAATGCAGAGCTGCAGAGTTAAAGAAAATAGTCAATTATAGAGTTAGTCAACTATATACATAAAAATTGCTATTGTGTACATCTAAGTCAATGGATATAAATATTTGCCCCAGTACTGATAGAAATATTGACAGAACTTTCTTACAGGTGTTTCAGACTAGAAAAATAATACTGGCTTCATCTGCAAGATTTATAGGAAAGAGTACAAATTTCCAACATGGGATTCTGAGCAAAGAGAGAGTGATAGGAATATTTACATTAATAAGGGGGAAAAAGTGTCCTCTGAACAGAAATTGCTTGTATTGTCATGAATATAACCAGTATTTTATAAGGGGAAGTCTTTTATTTTATTTTTATTTTTAATTGGATTTATTGGGGTGACATTGGTTGATAAAATTACTTAGGTTTCAAGTATACAGTTCTATAACACATCAACTGTATATGGCATTGTGTGTTTACTACCCCAAGTCAAGTGTCCTTCCACCACCATTTATCCTCCTTTTACCCTCTTCTACCTCCCCCTACCTCCTTCCCCTCTAGTAATCGCCAGGTAAAAGAGAAGTCTTAAGAAGAGAATTTGGGGGTGGCTAAGTGACATCATTTTAGTAAAACGTGACCAACACTGCAGTATTCATCTATCTGGTGGATGAGGAAGGAAACATCAAATGAGGAACTGCCTAGTAAGGAAGACAGCAACTATCTGTTATTAAATAGAGCTCAAACAATCCCATAATCTAGTTCTTGAATCTAGATGGAAAATGTCTGAAGACTGCACCTGGACTCACCAGCTATTTTTAGGATTCAGAGCAGGGGAAATTGTTTTTATCTTGGGACTTATATTGATCCTGATTTAGTGCTTTGTACTCCAGGGCTCCCAGAAAGAAGTAACACTTAAGAGAGACAAGAAGTAACATCATTTCCTGGTCTTGTCCATAATTCCTTTTACTATAGCTCTCCATCAAGGGATAGGAATATAAAGAAGGAAGCCTTTTCTTCAAATGAGTAATCCAGTAGAATAGTTTCTGGGTTCTTGAAACTCTTGACAGTTACATTAAAGCACTTAGCAATTTGATCTCTCTTGAAATATACCCAAAGACCTTCTGGAAGATGAGAGATCTAATTGCAGTTTAGTCATCCAATAATTCCCAAAAAGCTAGATGAGAATTTTATTCAATAAAGTCGTTTAAAAGCCTAAAGCGCTTTATGAAAACTGATTAGTTATTTTCTGTTTCTATTACAAACCCAATAGAGGAGGGGACACAAACCTCCAGGCATGAAATGATTAGCATAATTTGAACCTTCAATTTTTTTTCCACCTTCAATATCGTTTACCTGTCTGACCCACTTCCGCCTTTCTTCTCTGTCATAGACCAGTTTCCTCTCAGGCACCACTGGACTTGAACTCTCAGTTTTCTGAGAAGTCTCAGTTTTTCCTCTGTGACAGAGCTTAAATGGGACCACTTTTCTTTGTAAAAATTTAAGTAGGAATAGTTGATTTGTACAAAAGGAACTGTTTTGAACATTGAAGGGGAAATTTAAGTAATTCTATAATGACCAAATGTAGAGTTGACCAAAAGCTAGTAGTATGGTTGCAAGATCTTGCCCCATTTTCTTGTCTTAGCCACAATCTTTTTTCATGACCAGATGAAATGATTCAGATTGTATGCTAAGATAGACATAGACTGCCTCTCTTCTCATACTGAGATTCTTAGGCATTTTTGTTTGTTTTTGATTTTGTATCAGAATGGCCACTTTGGTTCTGGGCTCTGTTGAGCTCCTGGTCTGCATTATCTCTGATTTTTGACTGTTATCTTTTATGGTTATGTGACTTTTCCTTGAGTATGTGGAGAAAAAAGGTTCATACCTGGCCCCAAATAATGTTTTCTGTGATTCTGAAGCATCCCACATACCATTTATCATTGTTGTTTGTCCTTTTTAATTTTATTTGAGCTCTAGAGCCATTGGGGTTTCATATTTTCTTGCATTCTGAATTTCTGTCCTGTCCAGTCTACTGGAAGAATCTGTAGAGGTGAGTTATTAAAATTATTTCTACCAGTAACACTTCACTTCTCATCAAAGTTAGCAATGTAGTTCAGCCTCAGTCAGTTTTCCAGTAGGTGGCCTCAGGCATGATGCCTGCTTTTATTTTTATTTATTACTTATTATTTATTTATTTTGGTGTGTGTGTGTGTGTGTGTGTATTCTTGCAATGGTTAAAAGACCTTTTCCTATTATAAAGCTGTTGCTGCATTTTAGACTGTCTGAGGACATCGTTAGCTGTTACCAGCTTGATACTGATGTCAAGGTTTTGCTCAATGAATATGCACATAGATATTGCTGTTTACTTCCCCAGATCTAAGAAACTTAAATTAATTTTATAATCTTGCCATAATTTCCACATATGGCATTCAGCAAAAAAAAAAAAATCATATTTTTCTTTGGTCAGATGATATGAGAAATGCCTACTAGATCCCTATAGAAATATTAAGTAGGAAAGTAAATATAGAAGCTTGAAATTCATTGCATTGATCAAAACTGTTTCAGCTTTTACTTTTCAAAGACAGCAGCAACAATCTCTCCCATCTCACAAACTCTTCTCTATTTTGATCTTGACAGTACACCCATCTAGAAGTGGGGCTATGTCTCTTCTGAATATTGGCAGGTTTATGACTCGCTTGTAATCAATTGCGTGGGGTGAATGTGGTGCACGTGACTTCCGAGGCTGGATGAGAAAAGGCAATGCAATTCTGCCTGTTCCTTAGAACACTCACTCGCAATGCCCTGAGCCACCAGGTGAAAAGTCCCAATACCCTGAGGCTGACATGCCCTGAGGAAGTCAAGACACAGTCATTGGTCTTGGTCTTCTAGTCCAAACACGTGAGTGATCAAGCTGTCAGATGATTCCAGCCCTCAGGCTACAAGTGATCCCCAGCCTGCAAATCATCCCAGCAGGGGTACACCTTCCTCTCTGTGCCCCTTCTAAGCTTTGGATGCACAGAATACGTGAGCATAATAACATGGCTGTTGTTTTATGTCACTAAATTTGGAATGTCTATCACTCTAAATGGTAACTGAAACAACGAGGGGTATAAAATGTATAAACCTACATTTCCTTTAAAGCCTAGATGGAATGAAAGTGCCAGCAGAGACAGACTAAGCAAAGTAGATTTAGAAGGAAAAGCCAGTGGGCTAGAAGGAGCACTGGGCAAGTGTGGTGTCATGGAAGTCCAAGGAACAGAACTGAGATTGGAAGTGATAGATATTTTTTGGTGCTGAGACCATGAGTATGATTGCCACTTCCTCCCTTCCCTCGGAGTGATTGACTTCAGTGAATAAGTTAAGTAGGAGTGAAGAAAAAAAATCCTTGAAGTTGAGAGGTCAAATTAAAAAGAACTTTTAAGTATATTTTGAAATGCTACTTAAAATAGTTAATTGGACTTCAGATCATTATGCTTAGTACCAGGATCTTCTGGTTGTGATTTTCACTATTTATGTGCAATCCAAATGAGAGCGAGCCAAGTGCTTCCCATCCTTGCAAGATCTAGGTAAAATTAAGTTAAACCCTGTTCCTAAAGTTTCCGTGTGTTTTCAGGGACTTTTGTTCTCACGGAGTACATCCGAAACTGGGCTTTTTCATGTGTCTTCTCTGATTTGAGTCATTCTGTTCAGTTATAGAACATGGACTATTCCATTTATACACTCATACAAACTCAAAAGAATGTTAGGAAGGTAAGAGAGGAGTTGAAATTAGAGAAATCCAAATAACTTTGAGTGAAATAGTAGACAATATTATTCCTGAAGTCCTCTGTCCATCCATGGTGACCTCTTTCCGGATCCAACATCCAGCCTCCAACCCACACTCTGAGTTCTTCTCCCCGTTCTGGTTGCTTCCTCCTCTCCCGCTCTTGGAAAACTCCAAGAACTTCACACGTTTTCTCAAGTGTGCAGAGCAATTTTCCCTTCAAGGCGTCAGCAAATAAAATTCTCTTTCATAGAAAAGGGTGTGGTTATGAATAGACAGAAAATAAACTCTGTTCTTACTTTTGACTCATTTTTAATGTTTTTCCTCAGGTTTCTAGTTACTTTACTCAGAAAGGTATCTTCTGAATATAACATATTTGAAAATATCTCTATTTTGCCATTATACATAAGGGTAACTTGACTGTTTAGCATTCTTTTTTTTTTTTTTTTTTTTTTTGGTACGTGCCCCTAGGGGGAACCAAACTCAGGACTCTCTGGTACGCAGGCGCGTGCTCCAACCGCTGAGCCAAACCAGCCAGGGCTATATTTAGCATTCTTAAGTCGCAGTCATTTTATTTACAACTCTGTGATTGATACTCCTTTCTTTTTTAATTTTCATTTAGTGTCATAGAGAAGAATCTTTGAGGCTCATCTAATTTTGCAGGTAATAATTTCTGTCCTGATAGAAGTTTTTTCTTCCCTCTGAAGTTTATTATCTGTCTTTTCATTTGAGTTCTAAAACAATTTTGTTTTTGTATATAACAAAATTTGTTTTTTCAGATGTAACACATTTTATAGTTTTATCCTGGTTTATAATTTATAGCATGTTATTTCTCTCTTTCTTTTTGGTCCAAGAGAATTTATTTCTAGAATGCTTTGTGGTGGTCAAAATAATGATCCCCCCAACCCCCTCAGATGTCTAGGTTCTAATCCCTGGACCCTGAATATTTTACCTTACATAGCAACAAGTGCTTGCAGATGTGATTACATTAAGGATCATGAGATGAGAAGAGCATTCTGGATTATCTGGGTGAGCTCAAAGTATTCACAAGGGTCCTTACAAGAAGAATCAGGAGGGTCAGAGTGGGAGAATATGGAAAGATGCTACACTGCTGGCTTTGAAGATGGAGCATGGGACCATAAGCCCAGCAATGCAGGTAGCCTGTAGAAGCTAGAAAAGTCAAAGGAATGAATTCTCCCCTACAGCTTCTAGAAGGAACACAGCCCTACTGACATTTTGATTTTAAGATTTCTAACCTCCAGCCCTATAATAGAATACATTTGTATTATTTAAGTCATAATTGTGTGTTATTTTATTAAATAGTAATAGGAAGTTAATACATAGTATTTTTAGTTTCATAGGTTAAAATGTCTTCTTTAATTTTGTTATACATATGAATCAAAGAATTTTTAGAATGATTTTCTGTTTATTGTAGTAAATTTATTTTTAAAAGAAGGTAGTTTTGATTTATGAAGGAAGAAATATAGTTTAAATTATAGGAACTTTCCTTAAGTATGGTCCTTTTTCTCAGTTTGGTCATCCACAGAGAGCTATCTATGCTTTCCAAGTCTTGTTTTATGGCCAAATAGAAATGGATATGGTTTCTGTTAACCTGATATGATTTCCTACTGTTTAGACCAAGTGGTAAATGGAAAAAGTTACAATATAATAGTGTAACTTTGATATCTTCCCTAATCTCAAGGTTTCTGGAATAATTCTTTCCTCTATCATAGAAATAAAGTAACTCAAACTCCCACCCAACGTGAGTACAGATAATGTAGCCGGTTTTTAAATAATTTCTGGCCCTGCCACATGGCTCAGTGGATTGAGTGTCATCCCATGGACTGAGAGGTCCCGGTTTGCCTCCTGGGTAGGGCACATGCCCAGGTGCAGGCTAGATCCCAAGTAGGGGGCATGCAGGAGGCAGCTGGTTGATATATCTACCCTTCTCCCTCCCCACTCTGTAAAAAAAATCAATAAAAACATATTTAAAAATTAATAATTTCTGAAGTCCAAATAAGTGCTTACACATTTTTGTCATCTCTCACTATGAATCATTTAGAGAATAATTACTCAGTAGCTAGAGTGTTCTTGAAATGTAGATAGTATCATGTCATTTCCTTGTGTAAATTCCTCAGGGATTCATTTCAGTTAGGAAAAGAAAAAAATTAAACTCACAAACTTCAGCATTATCTGTCCTCTGCCAACCTCTCCAGGATCATTTGCTGCTATCATCATCTCTCGTCATCATCCTTTTGGGGTCTTAAACACTTCAAGGTTATTTCTACCTCAGGACTTGACATAAACCCTTCCCTTCATTAAATGTTCTTCCTTACCCACTTCTGCCTTCTAATGGGTCTTCATCCTTCAGATCTTAATTAATTAGTTAATTAGTTAATTAATAATTTGTTAATCCTCACCTTAGGATATTTTTTCTATTGATTTTTAGAGAGAGTGGAAGGGAGGAAGGGATGGGGGAAGAGAGAGAGAGAGAGAGACAGAGAGGGAGGGATATCAATGTGAGAGAGTCATATCAATTGGTTACCTCCCACATGTACCCTGACCAGAGCCAGGGATCGAACCTGCAACCCAGCTACCTGCCCTTGACTAGAAATCAAACCTGTGACCCTTCAGTGCTTGGGGCTGATGCTCCAACTGCTGAGCCACACCAGCTAGGGTCAGGTCTCATTTTAAGTGTCATTCCCTCAAGGTCATCCCATGACCTTGCCTACCAGTTGAAATTAGCTCCACATGTTACAACTTCTAGTAGAATCTTATAAATTCTCTTGGTGATTATTTAATGCCTGTCCCCTCCAAATGGCTATAAGTTTTAAGAATGCAAAGGCTATGTCTTTTATTACAGTTTATCTCCTGAGCCAACCTCAATAGCTGAGTAATTACATCTCAACTATTCGGACTTCTCTGTGATGATTTCTGGCCATTTCATTTCATTCCATTAATTTGTCTTAGCCTCAGAATATGAAAACCACCTCCCATCTTTTTCATTCCCCATGTCAGTGCTAAAGGAAGGCTGATACCAGGTTGCAGGTTTGGTCTTTTTAAACATCATTTGTACATTGAAAATATTTATTGAGCAACTATATGCTATTCTACATGTTTAGTAGTTCTCTCTTAGTGTGGGAGCAAGCTGCAGAGTTGCCAGCTCATTGCTTCATGAGGCCTTGCAGTGCCAATGATATGGTCTAAATGTTTTGGTTCATAAAGCTGAAGTTATACTCCTGTTGATGCAATGCCTCAATTTCACCTTTAAGCCTAGCTTCCAAATTTCACAGGGCGGTGGTAGTAATTGGTCAGTGTTTTCTCTACTGCATCCATCTTTTAAAAGAGGATGTTTGACATTGGTACTTCATGTCTTCCTTCAATGTAATTCTATCTGTACTACTTTTAACAGAAATGTCTCCAAGTTTCATGTACATGGCCTATAATTCATGTTTACTTTCTGGTGCTAATGTAGAATTATTTTCCTCTTCCTCCTTTAAAAAATATTCTATTAGGCATTGCAATTAGAATTGAAAGCAAGAATATAAAAATCTGCCCTTGTCATTATTTTGCCCAGAAGCTGAACAATGATTTCTTCACCAATCTATGGTCTCCTTATGCTCTATCTTGTCCATTGTCTATCAGTTTATTTTTGTTTCAGGTAGGAACTGCATTCCAAGAAATTATGACATATATTAAAAATTCAAGAGTATCCATATAACATGAAATATCTTGTAATGCATTGTCCAGCTAGCCTCAGAGGCAGATTTTATGACTCTAGTAACATTTGCATTTCATAGTTGCTTGAGTACCCTTGTGAAATGGATGAGCACTGCTGTGAACACTTCACACTGTTGATTCTCTCCAACACATTGACATTGGAATGTTCATCACCTGTATCAAAGCAATTCAGCATTGCTAACTTCACTTCTAGGAAATGGGATTGTTGTGGTCTTCTCCATAACTTGGAAGAAGAGAGGAGAGAGAATGCGAGGTATGAAAGATTGCTGAAATTTCTCCATTTTAGAAGTGAATTCAAGTGCCGTCAGGTAAAATCCAACCACATAGGTGTGAAAATACGGAACACTAAGATGTGGATAATATTTAGATATAAAATGAGATTGCTCTGTTAAAAAAGGTATCCTCAAAATAGAGTTGTTCTTTTGCACTATTTCATTGGGGAATAATCTTGGAAGGAAGAACTTCCAAAACTAGTTATGGCTATTATCCATTAGATTAGAATGACTTCATAAGAGTAGCTTTATAAGTATCCTCTTAGACATCTTTGAAAATGAGTAATTTTTCTCTTATATGCCCGAGACAGTAAATAAAGCATGGTCTTTCAAGAACTGAGACCAATACGATATATCATTAATTTTATCCAATTGCTTCCTGAAGTAGTCCCAATTATATGATTATTTTTCTCACTTAGTATAGCTCTCAGAACACAGAATATAAGCAATGTTGTATTTCATTTTCCACCAAGAAAAAAGGGAGTATATTTGATACAATCATATTATTTGTATCCTCTATATTTAAAAATATAGATATATTCCTTTAAACTATGAAGTACCTACATTCTACTGGTTATCTACTTATCTTCCCTTAGGACTTAAAAAAAAAAAAAGAATGTGATGATATATCATTAATTTCCATTTATAGATAATACACATGGATTTTTCTTTGTCATGGTTAATAAAACATTTCGGAGGTCTAACATAAAATATTAATTACTCTCACCTTTCTTATTCCACATTCTGAGATAACCCAGTATAATCACTATTAGGATGGTATCTATCTCCCACATCCTTTTTGATGTTTATAGCAATAAAATTAATATAAACACATGAAGAATTTGTGAAAATAGCCAAAGTATCAAAAATGAACTACATTTATTGTAAAATTACTACAGTCAAAAGAATATGGTATTGACTGAGGAACATACCTTTACATATTCACCACTCAGATTCTGTGTGGCTATCACATAGGAGTGTTTAGTGTTAGCCTCCTGCTCAAGTTTCCAGTGATTCTCCATTATCTGTGGTGGTGCCGTCCAACAGAACTTTCTGTGAGGTTGGAAATATTCTAGAACGTGTGCTGTCCAGTATGGCAGCCCTGAGCTCCATGTAGCTAATGGGCATTTGAAACTTGGCTCATGAAACTGAGGTACTGATTTTTTTTATTGTGCTTAATTTCAATTAATGGTCACATGTGGTTTGTGGCTACTGTACTGGGCAGCACAGTTCTATAGTGCTAAGTCCAAACTCCTTATCAAGCATTTAAAATCCTTCCTAATTCTATCTCAGACAACCGGACCTCTAGCCCTATAGGGTTTAAGAATAAAAACTGAAAGAGGGTGGTGATGTAAACACACAAAAGGAAAGCCTAGAAGCCTGATTTACATGACACATGGGACAACTGGTCTTAGTTGATGATTACATCATCAATGATGTTCTTTCTTTCTTTATTTTTTTATCCTCACCTGAGGACATTTTTCCATTTTTTGTTCAGGTAGAGTGGGAGGGAGAGAGAGGAACAGAGAGAGAGAGAGAAACATCGATGTGAAAGGAACACATCGAGTGGCTGCCACCCGCACAACCGACCAGGGCCGGGGACAAACTGCAACCGAGGTACGTGCCCTTAGCGGGAACCGAACCCGGGTCTCTCAGGACCGCAGGCCGACGCTCTAACCGCTGAGCCAAACCGGCCAGGGCATCAACGCTATTCTTATTGAAAGCACAGTATCTGCTTAAAAATCAATTAAGCGGTTCCCTTTCTGCCTTTTCTAGCTTGTGCTTTTTTTGACTACTGCAGGTGTGTTAGTTGGGGGGAAAGAGGATACATGTGTGAATATAGAGTGTGAATACAGTCTTTGATCAATTAACCGTTTATGATGCTTGTATTAGGGTAATGGACAGGGTGGGACTAACACGACTTTTGGCTGGCCTGTATTAGGTTATACTGTTACTGGAGTATTGTATTTCTCCATTGCTAGTGGGAGTGGGGTTTTGGGGCATGACAGAAATAAGCATTTCTGGAGGCTTCCATGAGAGAATGAGATGTGGTAAAAGGCTTTATTTTTATGAAGTTATTTTCCTTGGTTTCCAAAGTCCCGTTTCCGTTGAGCTAGTCCTGGCCTTCAGTAGAACTAGAAGCAAAACCTGTGTCCAGAGTTTCCATTCCATGGTGAAGTTGGGTCCAGCATAGCATCAGACATCAGGCTAGATTCAGTCCATCAGTCCATTGTGTGGAGTCCACATGGCTGTGGGCCACATGGGCAAATGCAGGGGAGCATGCCCCCTGCAACGGGAGTCCCAAGAGAGCAAGAGGGCCAAGAGCCAAGAGAGGGAACTTCCTTTGTGCAGGAGCTTATGTATCTCAGATTTTGAGCCCTTGCAGTGGCCACTCCTATTCTGACCAATTACTTGTTTCCAGGTGTGACTGATAGGTAAGCATCTTCCCATGTCACTCAGACCTTACTGGACGGGAGTCTAAACTGCCTTTGTCCAGTCCCTTCCCCCATCAGTCTTCGGGGAACAGACCTAGAGTGTTAAATTGCAGCTTGCTCCCAAAACTGTGGAAATGGCACCCCTGTATCATCTAGTCTCCCTTTTACTCCTTTCCTGTTAAATAACAACCAGATTATTATAACGGTATCAATACCACATTCAATTTGCCACACATTTACTTCCAATTACTAGGCAGCAGGCTCAACTAATTAACATCTCTATAAGAGTTTATAGAGCCTGTTGACATACTCAAAGATGATATTTTAAATGATTTTTTGGTATCCTTGTCTTTCATTTATATGGACGATCAAGAATTATATCTTTTGGACAAATAAGATCATACTTTGTAAATGGTCTTATATGTAAAGATTGCAAAGGACATAGATATTTGTCTGGTTTTACAATGTGATAGGTTTGCAATTCTATTTATCTGACTACTCTTATTTTCAAAATTTCTATGTCAGTCACTGCTTCTCAGAGATTGTGCATTTATGAGTGCAAATGGCCTCCTGGTTTTTATAAAATAAAAACTAGCTCTTCTTTGGCAGGCAAAAAACTTTTCTAGCAAAGTGATCTCCCCTTTCTTACATTAAATAACAGGATTGGATTTTTCTAACTGTTTTGTCTATGCAACATCTTTAACACTTTAACTGATTTGAAATTATCTTGGCCTTGTAAAGCATGCTCACTAAATGGTTAAGTTTTTCTTTTTCCTTCGAACCAGTGTAAGCATTTTAGAGCACCTGGTTCTTGGAAAGGCAGAACTCATGCCATACCTACAGGATGGGCACACCGCCAAGAAAATCCTTTTGTGTGTGTTTGTGGTGAATCATTCATAGTCTGTAAGATTTATCAAAATTGCGCTGTTTGAAAACCTTGTTTACCCTATATTTTGTCTTCTGATGACTCATACTTTAGTGCTTTTATGTCTAGATTCTCTTTTCTTTCTTGTTTCTCATCATGTTCATTCAGAAGACGTTCTTTCACTAGTTCCAAAATTTGTATTTCTATATTCTGTCAGTTTCATCTTGAAACATACACACAGCAATATGCTCTGAATCATAAATTCTGCATTAAATCCCAACACTTAAAAACCCCACATATTCTCAGTATAGCTTTACCTGCACTTCTGTTCCCATTTTTATTCAGTAAAAATTTATTAACATTTTAAACTCATTGCCACTTGAACCTTTATTATTTCATCTGTTAGGAAGATTTTAGATGCAAGAAAAATAAAAATCAATGCTATGTGGCTTAAACAATGGGACACTTAACACCTCATGAATGAATATAAAAAGTATGGGGACTGGACTACAAGGTTAATTGAATGAATAGTTCAATAATGGTCTCAAGGACTCAGGTTCTTTCCATCTTTCTCTTTAAACATTCTTTTAAGTCAGTTTCATTGAGGTATAATTTACATATAATAAAATTCATAAATTTTAAGTGTACAATTAAATGAGTCTTGACAGACGTGTAATCATGTAATCACTACCACAATCAAGAAATTAAACATTTCCATCATTCCAAAAAGTTCCATTAGCCCCTTTATGGTCAATCCCATCCCCCCAGCCCAGTCCCTGGCAATTTCGATGGAATTATACAGTATGCACTCTTCGTCTTTTCCCTTCAGTTAGCATCATGCTTTTGATATCCATCCAGGTTTTTGCTTGTGTCAGTGGTTTCTTTTTGTTACTGACTGATATTCCATTGTATAGGAGATATGTTGTACACCACAATTTTTTTATCCACTCAATAGTTGATGGGAACTCAAGTTGTTTCCAGTTTTTGACTATTATATATGAAGCTGTATAAACATTCACATACAAGTCTTTGAGTATATATAGTTTTACATTTCTATTGGGTAAATACTTAGGAACACGATTGCTGGGTCATATGTTATTTATATGATTAACATTATATGAAACTGACAGTTTTCCAAAGTGGCTGTACCATTTTGGATCTCCACCAACAATGTGAGAAAGTTCCAGTTACTCCACACACTTAACGAAAACTTGGTATCTTAAGTGTCTTTGGAAGAGCAATAAGTTTTTTATTTTGATTGAAGTTAATTTATCAATTTCTTCTTTTAGACTTCCAGTTATTTTATTTTATTGGTACATTCTAATTACACAAACTCAAATATCACAAAGATTTACCAAATCCAAAATCATAAAGACTTTTTCCTAGGTTTTCTTCCAAAAATTCAAAAAATTTAACTCATATTTAGATTTATATCTATATCAATTTCAAGAAAATTTTTATGAGGGGTATGAGTAAGGGCCAAGTTTACAAATTTTGGTAATGTCTAGGGACATTTTTGGTTGTCATAACTTTCAGGGGAGGGAGTGCTAGGGAGGCCCAGGGTACTGCTAAATAACTTACAATGCACAGGAGATTCCACCTTTTGACCATCTTTCCTTTCTCAACAAAAAACTATCAGGCCCACATGTCAATAGTGCCAAGGTTGAAAAACGCCATTTGAGGTCATAGTAAAGACTGGCCGCCCTGGCCGGTTTGGCTCAGCGGTTGGAGCTTCAGCCTGCGGTCCGGGGAGACCCGGGTTCGGTTCCCGCTAAGGGCATGTACCTTGGTTGCAGTTTGTCCCCGGCCCTGGTTGGGTCGTGAGGGTGGCGGCCACTCAATGTGTCACTTTCACATTGATGTTTCTCTCTCTCCCTCCCACTGTATCTGGGCAAAAAATGGAAAAATGTCCTCGGATGAGGATTAAAAAATTAAAAAATAAAAAAGACTGGCTAATACTGATTGAACTAAAATGACACTGAAATGCTTTGAGCAGTGAAATGATCTAATTTAAGTTTTTAAAAAAATCATGTGGCTGTTCATTGTGAAAAGACTGAAGGAGTTGATGGGTAGGAAATGGGACAGCATTTAGGAGGGTACTACAATTATCCAGGAAATAAATGATGGTTTGGACCAGGATGATAGCAGTAGGGGTGGTAAGGGATGGATTCCGGATATATTTTGAAGGTTGAGCTAACAGGACCTTCTAACCAAACGCCTATGTACTCCTAAAATTCCTATGTTGAAACCTAATCCCCATGTGATGGTATTTAGAGATGGGACCTTTGGGTGGTGATTCAGTCATGAACTTTCCAGCTGTCAGAAATGTAAGAAATAAACTTTTTGCTGTTTATAAACCACCTAGTCTATGGTATTCTTTTGTAGCAACCTGAAGGGACTATGACACTAAAATGCTGGGTATACAGGTGTGAAAGAGAGGAGCCATATATGTCCCCTCAAGAGTAATGGGTTGTGGCCAGTCCTGGAGCTACACCTTCCCAAAGGAAGTAACCTGGAGAAATGGACAGAAACCTAAACAAATATGGAATAAGAGAGAGAATGCCCATATGAACATCAGGATAGGCAACCAATAGTGTCTGTTACATACAGATCTTATGGCAATAAGAATGGACATTGTTGGATTTGTGAATGACTATCGTAAAGGGCACAATTACTCTATATAAATACTGTTGAGTTTCTTTAAAACATGTTTTCATAGTCACAGCACCAAGTGCTTTTAAAGAAATGTTTCCTTATGCAATCTTTCATTTGGTGAGAGTCTCAGGGATGTAGGAAGTCCTAAAACCTATTCCATCAAAGCCATTAAAGGACTTTGATTTTCCATTCAGTATTTGCACCCCAAGCACTTACTGACTTCCTACATAGGAAGTTGATATACTGCTTAATTGCTTTCTGAGCATTTGTTTTGTCTACCCTAAAATATTATAAGCTCACCATCAGTCCTTATTATGTGTTAGAAACTCCACAATTGTCTCAATTATTGTAATAATCTTATCACTGTATCCTGATAAAGATCCTCTCCTTGACCAAACTCTACCCAGGCTTCCCTGAACTTTTTCTTTTTTTTTGAACTCTTTTTCAACTAGGCCTTGATTTTTGGAATTCCATGTTCTCTCTATAATTATTCAATTTTGGCACGTATCCTGCTAAGTCAGTTTAGCCAGAATTTGCCATCCTCCATAACTGATCATCCCCCAAATCTAATGGGGAGTTTCTCATCCCTCAAATCCCCAAATGTTTGATCGCCTCCGCCTGCCATAGAGTCCTGTTAGCTCAGTTTAGCCAGAATCCTCCCCTTACACCTGCTGTTTCCTCTTAGTAATATTCTATCCACTGACTCCCACTTTGCTCTTTGGCTATAAATCCCTACTTTTTATTGTTGTATTTGGAGTTGTTTTTAATAAAACCTTCCTTACTATTTTAATGAGTGTCAGAAAATTTTTTATTAACAAACCTTACAATCTAAATAACTAGGGTTATTTCCATTTTGCAAACAACAGAATTGCATCAAGAGTCTCCTACTTGTATATTGAGCATTATTTACAGTAGCCAAGATATGGAAGCAACTCAAATGCCCATCAATAGACAAACAAAAAAAAGTGGCAATATGTATATACAATTGAATATTACTCTGCTGTAAAAAAATAATGAAAATTTACCATTTGCAACAGCACGGATGAATTTAGAGGGTATCATGCTAAGTGAAATAAGTCAGACAGAGAAAGACAAATGCCATATAATTTCACGTATATGTGGAATCTAAAGAACAAAATAAACAAACAGAGAAACAGACTCATAGATACAGAGAACAGACTGCTGGTAGCCAGAGGGTAGGGGTTTTGGGGGCTGGGTGAAAAAAAAGGTGAAGGGATTAAGAAGTACAAACTGGTAGTTACAGAATAGTCACAGAGTTGTAAAGTACAGCATAGGGAACATAGTCAATAATATTGTAATAACTGTGTATGGTGCCAGGTAGGTACTGGAAATATCTGGGGGAACACTGTCAATCAAGCATGTGATTGTCTAACCACTATGCTGTACACCTGAAACTACTACAAAGTAATGTACACTGTAATTGAAAAATAAAAGTAAAAACAAAAAATTATCCAAGTAGTACTGTACATGGGTCTTGAGCCCTGAAAGAACCTAAGGGCGTTAACAGGCACACCCACGCACAGCCGGCTTCTCGCCCCCAGGGCCTGGTGGCCCGTTCGTTTTTGTGGGAAGTGCTCAGTGAGGACTTGCCCATCGGGTCGGAAGCTCTGGGTGCTCCGATCGTGGGACAAGAAACCTGAAATTCCACCTACACAAATGTCCGTCCTGGCTGTTGCACGCCGAACTGATGGCCGACCTCGCAGACGCGGGCAAGGTGCACGGCGAGCCCAGTCTGGTTCGGTACTGAGGCGCGCTCTCCGTCTTCCCCGCGGCGCCGGGCGCGGCCTGCACGCACTAGGCGGCCCGGCCGGCGTCTCGCCCGCAGCGAGGCGGTGCCTGCGCGCCCGGCGCCGCGGGCTCAGATGCGGGGACGTCCCCTAGGCGCGGTCCCCGGCGGCCTCGGCCGGGCCCGCCTCCCCGCGGGATTGGTGGCCCGCGGCCCCGCCCGGCCCCGGAGGCCGAGGGAGCGGCGCGCGCGGCGGGTCGCCAGGGCCCGTCATCCTCCCCGGCTCCCAGTCCAGGCCTGCGGCGTCCGCCCGTTCGCGGCCCCGCCCGTGCTGCGCCCCGGGCAGGGAGGAGCCGCCGTCGGAGCGGGACGCCGGCCGGGAGGGGCCCTGCTTCCGCGGTTGGGTCTCACTTCTCCCTAACTCGAGCGAGACTCCGGCGCCCCTTCCACTCGCGTTTGCCCACAGCGCCGGCGGCGAAGCGGGTAGGGTCCCCTTTCAACGGTCCAGGGCGCGCCCGAGGCGGGAATCGTCTCCAGGCGCCGGCGGGCGGCCCGCTCGGTCGGGGCAAACCGCGCGCTGGGCCCGCCGCCCGCCGCCCCCGCTGCCGCCCGGCCGCCCGCCCCACACCCAGACCTGGGCGCTCAGCCCTGGGTACCGGCTAGTCCCGGAAGCTCGCGTGCCGCGTGTGCAGCACGGACCAGGGCGCCATCCAGCAGCGGAGGGGACACCGGGGTCCGGCCTGGAGGGACGCTGCCCCTTCCCTCCGGGCACGTGAGCTCGGGGTCCTCGCCCAGGATGTGCATTTCATAGTCGCCTGTCAGGTCTCAAGTGCTGGCGCCCCAGACTGCGTTTAGCCTGGAGACTTATTTAGAATTTTTGCCCTGCTTCAAGTTCTTTGGAGACTTTAGGTTTTAAACCAGCAAATATGTATTGGACACTAACTAGTACCTACAAAGTACTGGTCAAGGGGGCACTCCCACAAAACTTTTCTACTTTAGACTTAGTTCACCATCTAACTTCCCAGCTTCTCTTGTGGTCCCTTGAGGAGGAGGACAGGTGAATGGCGTTACAGGTTTCAGCAGTGTCCCTTGGCTCCCTCTAGGACCTTGCTGCGAAGTAAATGATAGCAGGGCATTGGATTAAAGTAAGTGAAGGACGGAGAACCTATTAAAAGGAACAGAAACTTGTTAATTCAGAAGATGGGAAGATGATACAAGGAAAACTTGACATTTAACTTTCATTCAAAAGCACTCACCACTTTAAAAAAATTCCTTGGAAATCAGGATTGCAGTTACCTTCACATTTAAATTAGTTTCAGGCATATATGTGCCCCCCCTCCCCCCAAATGTTCTCTTTCTAGAGCAAAATCTCTCATTGTGAAGTTCACTAACCTCTGTACAATGATAATTCATTGGTTAAAGTTGTGTGAGTACTGTGTAGACTATGCTTTGTTGGCAATATCACATTAATTTCTCAGGCAGGGTAGTTTTCACCTTGGTGAGGGCGAGGAAGGGACAGGGTATAGAAAAACTGAAAGAAGCTGGAAGGAGAATGTCAGCCTGAAACTGCCCAGTGGCCTCCGGCTCTGCTAAATCATAAATCCATGAAAACCCCTGACTTCTTTAACAAATACTTAACTCTGTATCATTTGCTGTGTTTGGTGATGATGTACATTTCCATCTTTAGAATTTTCCCAATCCATAGCTGTATTCTTTCCTAGTGACCCAATCTTTGGCACTTAGCATTTTCAATGAAAGGAGTTATGTAAAATATATTTTCTCTTTCTCATTGGAAGTTAACTAACTTCTTAAGGTGCTACTAGGTGTTATAGACCCCCCCCCCCCAAATGAAATGTTAAGTTCACCAGGCTTTTTTTGTTTGTTTACTGTCAGCCCCTCTTAGATTGCAATATTGTAATGTATGTGAATCTTCAGTTTGAACAAACAGAATTGACTTCAGAATCCTAATTTCTAGAAACCTGGGAAAGTGCCCCATGGAAGACATTTTGAGACATGTATTTGAACTGGAATATTTTGTTGCTACAGTTCTTATTTTTAATCACTGCCCTCACTTCTTCTGCCAGCAGAAGTGATGCCTCCAAGAAGAAATGAGAAATACAAACTTCCTGTTCCTCTTCCAGAAGGCAAGGTTCTGGATGACATGGAAGGAAAGCAATGGGTGCTGGGCGAGATGATTGGTTCTGGAGGATTTGGACTGGTGTATTTAGGTAAAGTATAAACGATAAATTACCATATGTTCTTATGTATGTGAACGTAATATTTTGAAATTGAAACTTTCAAATAAAATAGAATACATGTGCTTTATTTAATAATATGAAGATAGTTAACATTTACTAGAATTTCTAGTTTCAAGACATGACTGGTCCCACTCCTTGTTGTCCATTTTTCCTTAATGACTCTTAGAAGTCTTTTCAGAGCCTCATTACACAGGCTGCCAGACAAAATGTTATTGTTCTTTTTTGAGAGTATGTTTCCCTGAAAACATTGCATTTTTTTTTTTTTTTTTTTTTTTTTTTTTTTTACAGCTGAGAAACCACAACTGCCTAAATACAAACACTTTCCATTTGTGAATCTTAATGTTTAAGTAATGTAAGCTTCTGGTCATTTCTTAATTAGGTTCTACTTGAGAATTGCACCTCAGTACCTCAAGGCATCTATTGCATGGAATGAATTAACTTCTCTCCTATGTGTCTGGAGTCTACTAGTTATGTGCCATCTTTGGGATTATTGAGAAAGTAGATGCTTAATATTATTTTCTGTGTTCTTTGGTATATGGAGCCTTAGTTGAGTATACTGGTAGACTATATATATATATTTTTAATCATCATCTCTTGGATATTTTTCTATTTATCTTCAGATAGAGTGGGAGGGAGAGAGAGAGAAATGGAGAGAGAGAGAGAGAGAAACATCTATGTGAGAGAGACACATCGACTGGTTGCCTCCCTCACGACCCCAACCAGGGCCAGGAACAAACCACAACCGAGGTACATGCCCTCGGCCAGAATCGAACCCTCAACTCATTGGTCTGTGGGCCAGTGCTCTACCACTGAGCCAAACCCGCCAGGGCTGTATACTACATTTAAGAAAATTTTTAATTACACTAACTTTAAAAGTATCATTTAGGGCTACCTTAAACCTGTTGTTTAATGATTAGGTGATATCCATTACAAGACTGAATTTAATGAATAAAATAAGATAAATATTAGTGATTGAAAAGAATTACCCTCAAGTATATGTTCTTCTGAATGTATTGACTCATTACATCTGTTTCTGTACGAGTTTAAGAAGCTGGTAAAAGACCTCCATTGTGGGAACCTTGGGTTTCTCATTCAACATTTCAAACTATAGGGGAGGAAAATCTTTCCCTCTACCCTCCTAGGTTCTAGAACTGGGTTTATGAAATAAATTGACAGGTAGAAAAGGTATACAAATTTATTAATTTTTAATGTTATGTGCATGGGGAAATTATAGAAAAAGAAGTGATTATCCCCCGAAGTGGTGAGATTTGAGAACTTATATACCATTTTAATAGGGGAGAACAGGAGTCTGGCCGGTATGGCTCAGTGATTGAACATCAATCCATGCACCAAGAGGTCGCCAGGCAATCGATGTTCTCTCTAATTGAGGTGTCTATCTCTCTCTCCCTCTCACTTTCTCTCTCTCTAAAATCAATAAAGGAAAAAAAAAAGAAAAAAAAGAAGAAAAATAGGGAAGAACAGGAGAAGGGATGTAGGCCACTTAATGGAGAGTAAATGATTTTTAGGAAAGATGAATGGGCCCTTAGAAGAATAAATGGGGGATATGACAGTTTGTGACAAAGTTTGGGAGTGGTGTCAACTTCTAATCTCTTCTCTGGTGATAGAGTCCATCTCTCCTGGCTGATAAAATTCCCCTGGTGGGGATTTATAACTATTAAGGTTTTATTGGGAAGATCTGTGTTTAGGTAAATAATGGGAGTTTAGAGAAAGCCTCTCCCTGTATATGAGGTTTTTAAAGTCCCTTCAGCTCACAATATAGTTAAACTTTGGACAACATGGGTTTGAATTGCATGGGTCCACTAACATGGGAAATTTTTTTCAATAACTACTGTAAATGTATTTTCTCTTTCTTATGATTTTCTTGACAACATTTTCTTGGACCCCACAGCTTATCAGACATACTTTTAGTTTTCTGTTTGAATTATTTGAGTAATTTCAAAGAACTACAGAAAAGCATTGATTATAATGATTTTATTTCCTTTTTAAAATGTAAATATTATATGCGAGGATCTGTATTTAAATTTAAGTACATGTTTAAAATGAATGTATGTTTATACACATATGCATAGGCATATTTTATGTGCACATACTACTTGTGTGGTGAGAAAGGAATTGATTTGCTCAGTCATGTTATTTATTTGTCTCTTTTCAAATACAGAAAAATCTTTCAGTCTAAGTACATGCCAAATATTTTTTCTCATTACCAAGCAATATTTGTTGTACAACAATTTTCAAGGTTCTATATGTATGCAATACCTCCCGCTATCTAAAGTTTGGAACTTGGGTCCTAGGAATATTAGCAAGTGAACACCATTGGGGAAAGACCATTTTAAAAAGTTTGGCTGTTTGAGGAAAAGGCTCCATACTTCAGAATCTATAATAAAGCTGTGTGTTCTAAGTGTTGTCATCATTCCATCACAAGTGGCACTCATAAATCATAGCATCAGCTCTTTAGTGAGATGTGGTCAGCAATAACTTCATTAAACTAGTTTGTATTGATTATTTTCAAAGCTATCTGAGCATATCCATAGGGAATTATATCATGTTCTTGCATTTTAGCATGGTTCTCTTCACTACTGTATATAAGTGAAGAAGCCAGTAAATTCAGGTTTTCCTTAATACCTCGTGTCCAGACGCATTCATTTCGGGTATTCTTTGTGGATATACTGTTTCAGCAGACACTTCATTCATCAGCATTTGTTGTCTAAGCCAGAGGAGAAACTCGCCTTTATGTCTAACTCATTGGACATGTACAACTGCCCTCTAGCTTTGAGATCAATAGCTAAGACCTTTCAGTGATCAGCAGAGGTCAGAGAAGTTTGTTATTTACTCCTGACTTGAAGAAATAATGTGCCTGTAGCATTAATAGTAACAGTTATAAGAGGGAAATGTTTGAATACAAAAACAAGTCAAAGTTCTTTTTTTCTATATGAAAAGAGAGAGAAAAGGAAGAAAGGAATCTGGTTGAGAGGATGGGAAAAATTGCTGTCATTTTAGT
Source organism: Molossus molossus (assembly GCF_014108415.1). Classification (NCBI taxonomy): domain Eukaryota; kingdom Metazoa; phylum Chordata; class Mammalia; order Chiroptera; family Molossidae; genus Molossus; species Molossus molossus. Next base: position 41,059,577 of record NW_023425350.1, read on the forward strand.
ATAAAATAAGTGAAAAAGCTTCTAAAACTCTAGGGAAGGAGGGAGAACTGAATTTGAATTCTCTCACAGAATTGCATAAATAAGAGCATAAATGAGAGAATGTCAGTGGAAGACTATGATTGTTTATTTACTGACTGGTAACTACTTTTCCACTTAAGGTTTACAATAGTAGCCATGATGATACAGTGGAAGGTTCTCCATTTAAGCTGTCTTATCTGCTCCACATGTGAAAGATAATGGGTTTCAGAAGTTAGTCAGAAATCCAGAAAAACAGAATTATAGGTAATACATTTCAGCTGAATTCCTCTGAAGACTTACATGAGTAAAAATGGAAATGATTTACCTGTGCAAGTTTTAGTTTTTTGAAGTTGGGCATGGTGGTGACCATTTAGCAGCTTTGGAATATCAAGCACAGAGTAGATGTCCATCAGTTATTTGCCTGAGAGATTGAGACTGAGGTTGAGATATTTAACCCATACAAGCCTGTTTGCTTTATTCTCTTCCATAATTATTGATGTCCCTTAATTCCAGCTCGTAATCTTAGAGTACACGAAAAGCTGGGACAAGTTAAATATCATGATGTCATCTAAAAGAATTCTATGCATGCGTTATTGATAGTGAATCAGTAGCATCTCTTATGAAGAAGAGTACATTATTGTAACTAAATTTTACTTTGGTGAAGCCTTACAGCTGAACCCTTTATGCATGGATGCATGTTTAGACTTCATTTAAGTGACTGTCATTACATTTTTTGGTCATGCTCATAGTTAGCTCAATTTTGATTGTCAGAAACATAGAAGAAATGTTTTTGAGTGGGGCGAAAGTGGGTAGGAATACTAGGATTTTTAGAAATTATCATAATTTAACTCACTTATTTGATTGTTAAGAAAATAGATTTCTACTTCTGAAGACATAGAAAAGATTATTTATGCCAATGTGGTTTTTACTTATTTTGATATTTTAGTCAGTTGTGTTGGATTGATATTTAAGGTATGCAGAATAATGTTCAGAAGAGCCTAATGATAAGCTGTCAACAGAGTGCACTTATTTGAACACATGTTGGCTCATTCCACATCGCTGTATTAAATATTACTTTGGCAGAGTTTTACAGAGAAGGCTTTGTGATATGCAGTTCGTCTTATCTGACACAATGCGACATTATGGTACCACCACAACTCTTACTAGGACATTTTTCAAATGATACTGTGAGGTGAAAGGAAGAAGGAAATAAATATGAAATAAGGATAATTTGTATTAGAATTTAATTGTGATAAACTAGTTTACAGATAAAGGAGCAGAAAGAGAATAGGTGATATAAACTTAAGAGGAAGGAATCACTTGGATTTCGTGAATTTAATACACTAGTACATTAGTTGGGCCTATATATAAGAAATGCAGGTCCCTAGAAGTTGTATTTTAATTTTGTATTTGCTGTCTACAAGCTGTAAAGTTTGTGTTTTTAAAGAATACTGTTTACCTATCAGTTAAGAAATGTAAGTATTTAGAAGAGTTTGGCTTCTTGTATGAAAAAGGGAGAGATCTTCTAAGGCTTAGCCTTTGTCTTTTTCATTTTTCTTTAAACCCCAGCCTTTTTAACACATTTATATTATGGTCTTTATTTTCAGCATGTTTGCTGTTAAACTCTTTTTCTTTAGGGAAGATTTATAAACTCTTCTGTTCTTCAGTGATTTATATATAATGTCTCTTCCACTGCACCTGTTACTATCTTGTAACTGTTTACAATGGTCAAGCTTTTAAAATTTGAAACCTATTGCTGTAGGGACATGTCTTGTTCATGAAATGAGCTCACCTCTGTTGCCACTTAGTAAATGAATTCTCAGCTCTTGAGAGCTTTTGGCTTCCTGGTGAAATATGGGTAGACTTTTGCTTCTGAAGCATTTTAGGGTTTTTCTTTAGATATAGAAGAAGAAGAATAAATAATAGGAGTTATGATCCTTCTTTTAAGACATAGGAATATCTGTGTTTATAAAATAAATGAAAAGTAAAATTCCAAAGCTCTGAATGGGAGAATTCACTAGAAATGAGCCATTTGGATGATGACAATTTGTCCACCATTCACCCTTACCAGTGTCACAAAAGTGCTTATGGATGTTTATACTGTTTATGTGCTTGGTTTTGTAATTCGTGCTCCTTCAGAGTGTTTGTCCTTTATAACCTCATTATGTGGACTGAGTATACTTTATAGTAGTCTAAGTGTAAGAGTATTTTAAGAGAAAAGACAGAAAACTTCGCAATTATACAAGACAATTGTTGAAGATTTCCATTGTTTCTTTTAAAACAATAACCTTCAATTAGTCAGATAGACTTTTCTTTTCTAACATCTCCAGTGAAGTAATACTTGAGGAAAAAGATGCCGTGGAAAGACATCCATCGAAGGCCAGGAACATCTACAGATGCAATGTGATCCTAAGCAACGAAGCATGTGGCCCTTCATTGGCATTATATGATAACAGGAGGATCTTCTGGCAGAAGAGCTGACTTTTGCTGCGTTCTGCATGCTGCCCCTCCAAACCCATCTTTGATTGGCACCTATGCCCTATTGAAACTGGCATCACACCTTCTCAATGGGCACAGTGCCAGGCTAGCAGATGGGTATGGGCAAAAGCCTGCCAGAAACCCAGTATGTGCATCAAGTTTAAGTATCAGGGGCCCAAACTTCCATCCAGGGATATATAAACTGCAGTCTGTTGAGAGCTTTTTGTGCTTAAGGTTAAAGGACATGCCATTTCTGCTCTAGCTTAGAGGTTGATTAATTTTGAAAGTCAAACAGGAGCGCCTGTGGCTGTGTCAGGCAAAAATTCTATCTTTGGTGAATGAGAATGACTACTTCATGTGGGGAAGAGAAAGTATTGTAATGAAGTTTCCAATGAGAGTTCCTCTCCTGCAAGTGCTCCAGCACTTAAGCAGCATGCATTCAGTGGAGATGAATATTTCTCTTCTCCAGCAGAGCCAGGTGCAGTCAATGCCAGATCTTCAACCTGCTGCAGTAAAGAACCCTAAATTTAGAAAGGGCAGGCAAAGTTTGGAAGAACTCCTTGGTGGTAGTTTTCACCATGAACTGATGGGGCTTCACAAAAGTGTATAAAGGAGATGAAGGAAAAACTTCAGATAAAAACGCTTCAGAATACTCCAGCCTAAAACAGAAAAGGTCTTTAACAAACCAAAGGAAAAGTTCTCCTCAATACAGAAATTCTGAATTTTATGTCAATAAAAACTTAGTTTACCAAAATGTTAGAACCAACTTAATGCATAAGTAACAGAGCGTCCTATGCTAACATTTATTTCATTGCATGTCTATCATGTACATAAACTTCACTTCACTTCTTGAATAATGGATTTTGCATAAAATCGAGTTCTAAATATCATATTCCTTATGATCGTCTCACACCAACTACAGAACTAGTCAAAAAAAAAAAAAGAGGACATCATTCCTTGTGATCACTTTAATCATATCCCCTAAATGCTCTTAAATTTACAGGAATGCCTGTAAGACCAGCTGTGGCCAAGAGAGGCTTTTCCTAATCGCCTTATAGCCATTGCTTTTTCTTTTCCACTGTGTAAACTTTATCTATGGAACAGATTCCACGAGACCGTTGTGAATACTTCAACGTATTCAAAACATATAACTGCCACAAATTAAACTACTAAAACTAAAGCTGGTGCATCGTAACTGCCAAGTGAAACTGGCACGTCCCTCTGTCAGACTGCGGGAGAGTGTGCCATACAGGCCTCAGAAAACACAATTCATCCAGAAGCACTCTTGTCACTTGCTCTGATATTAAACCAGAGAAAGTGACATTAATTAAAGAAGTGACATGAGCCAACAAAGGCAATGAAATTCTCAGCTTTGGCTCATGTGCAGACCCTAATCCAACTTGCTCTGCTTAGGTATTGTGGCCATTTCTGGATAGTGGTGTGGCTACTCCCCCGCAACCTTGTCTTTCCATGCTGAAACATTTTCAAGCAACTGAAATTTCATGGCCAGGGTTGGACTAGCCAGTTGGTGCACTGGTAGATATTGCAGGGTTTCCCAAAATGATAGTGTGATGGCATGTGGTGCATTTACTGCACTTGGTACTGCAGGAGATGAACAACCAGAGTTGGAGGAGAGCTGATCTAACAAAAAAGCGACCAGCAGCCAAACGGAGCGGGTCCCTAGGTTTGGGAGACAGGGAGTGAGAGCAGTCTGCTGCTAGGATCCATTGTGAAGACAAATGGCTGCTGGGCCTTAGGGAGATTCTAACGTGTGAAAGAGGCTAGCAGGGGGTCTCCACAACGTGTCCTCTTTGTTCCCGTGGTGTGCTGTCTCTCCGTGCTCATCTTGTTTCATGATTAGCTGTATACTGTCTTACTCAACCCCAACCACCATTAGATTATAAACTCCTTGTGGGTATTCTCAGGGTGCTTAAACAAGGCCTTACATGTCATCTTTTTCTAAAAATGATTGGGTTCATTAACTCTAGAACTGGTTTGTTCTGGAACTAGTTTTCCCAGCAATTGAGATGAAATGTGCTCTAACATGTGGTGTGGGACTAAGCACTGTACCTTTAGATTTAGAGACATTATTTTAAGAATTGGGGAGGTTGAGGGGAGAGAAATATCTTGTTTATTTTTTTTCAAGCATATTTTGAAAATACAAAACACCAAGTACTTCATAGATTATAGGATTTATTGGGAAAAGTCTACTTTGCTCATACATAGTGTAGGGAGAATTAAAAAACGGATATCGTATTAAGACTAAACAGTTGTGTGGTATAGATTAAAATGGTTCCACTGAGTAGCACTTCTTTGAAGTAGAGCTAATAGCAAGTATGAACTTGTGTGGAGGAAAGAGATCATGTTTTTTGTTAAATGGATTGACTTGTAGGCATGTAACATGCATAAGAAATCCACTTTTCACAGAATGTAAACACAACTTTAATGGGAAATAAATTATTGGAATTTCTTTTAAGTGAATGGCAGGTTTGATTAAGAGTTTTGTACACAGTCAGAAGCTTTTGTTATGGTTGCTGGGCATGAGTATTTCATAGTGGAGATCAGGAATTTTTATCTGTGTAATTAGTCATGAGGTTTAATGTACATTTTTCATATCAGGCAGACAATTGCTTCAAAGAGACAGCAGTGCTGCAAAGGAGCAAGAAAAGGAGGCCAAAGTTGACACACACTGAGGCAAAACAGTGTAGAAAAAATCAACACGTTTTGCAAAATCAATCATTGAAAATGTGTCAGTGTTCAGGAGACTCTTTAATTTGCAATCCAAGTGAAAAAGAGTATTTAAATATGAGAGGCAGTATTATTGAACCCAGCATGCCTGCTACCACTTGTTTGACTAGCTCAGAATAGAACACTGAGAGGCAAGGGCTTAAAGTTAAATGAACATTTATACATTTTAAAATCAAATGAAAGATTCAGAGTATATTCATGAATTAAAAAAAATTTTTTTTTTCAGAACCCTAAATTTAATCAGCTGGAATTACTTTCAAAGTGTCATCCTATTTAACTTTTGGGAATGATGAATTTGCCTTTTAATAGGGATGCTGTATTTTATCATGAAGATGGAACAAACTGTCTTTTGTTAATTATTCCCCAGAGACACTGGCCATTTTTCTCTCCTATGCTTAGTGTGGGGTAAAGGCAGCTCCACAAATTTGTTTCGAGCAAGAGCAGTCGGGAGCGACATGTCTGCAAGAGGCTCATGGAGAGTGTCGCCTCCATTGTAGGTGTTCTGAGTGCCACCTGATGAAGTTCTTACAGGTGATGCTACCAAAGTTTCACTGAGGCGGCCATGAGCATAGAACATAGAAAAGTGAAAAGGAAAGAGAGACTCTTTGGTAGAGAGTAGCCGACGAGTCATATGTGTCTGTGGTATGTGATACCTACTAGGGACAGTGCTTGTTGTTTGTTTTTTAGGAAATTATCATCACCTGCTACTAAAATCTTTTACTGGTGTGTGCCAAGCTCTGTGTTAAATGCTTTCCATGCATCATTTCCTCGAATCCTCCAAACAACTTAATATGAAAGATATTGAGGCCTTGGGAGGTTAAGTAACCTGCCTCCATGCCACAGTGTAGTAATTGTCTCCACCTACATTTGAACTCAGATTTCTTTGCTCTACAGATTGATGTCCTTTGTCAAGAACACTTTGAATTAATTCTAGCCAGAGAAAATAGTGGCAAATGACATGCTTATGACATCCTCATTTCTAAAATAACTGTTAAATATCTAATTGATAGTATTGGCAGCTAATTGAAGAAATCTGTTAGTGATGATGCTAATGGTGTCATTTTTATTCAGACTGACAACTCGAGGTGTGGAGCATCAGTGACATGTTTTTAATAGTATTATGTTCATGAAATCTGTGAAAGGACATCTGATATTTATAGTAAGTCCAATGATAAGAACTGGAAAAACACATTAAAAATGTACGATACTTAGGTCAAACAATATTTTTATGAAAAGTGAGGATAGGAAACCAATTGTACATACAAACTGATGAGAAAATTTGGTGGATTTTTCTGCTTTTTCAAAAATGGATGAATTTGTCTAGTTTATAGTGATTTTATGTATTTGTTTTGAGTCTAATAAGCAACAGGAAGATTGAAAAATTCCTCTTTAAATCCCTGTGATACAGTTTTCATAAGCACCATGTAAAAGTAGACACTTACAAATATTGAATTATTCTTTACCATATTTTTTATTTGATAATAATTTAAAGATACACCATTTAGAAATCTCAGTCTTTCAAAAAGTAAAACAGAAATACTTGGATAAGGGGAATTTTGATAAAACATTTTCTTGTAGAATTTGTTCAGATATCAAAATATTTATAATAGAAGTATAGTTTTTGAAAATTATTCAGATATTATATAACAGTAGTGATCTGTTACATACCTATACTTGATTTTATGAAAAATATGTAACATTTTATGTAGAGGCAAATTTTGAAGTATTTTTAATGGAGAAGAGATATTTATTAGCTCATGCAATGCTAATTTTTATGCTGGAATATTTTTTTCTTTGGTGTACATAGCAAAGAAAAGAATGAATAAAATATATTACATTAGAATATATGTTTTTGAGCACTTATGTTGATATGGTGTTATAGTATCAATTTCTGGAGAACGTGAAGAAAAGCTATTCATTATACTTGATCTTTTTTCTATTAAAATCATGTGTAAAGGGGGGGGGGATATCTGTAATACTTTCAACAATAAAGATAAATTTTAAAGAAAGATTATGTGTTACAAGTCTAACATAGACCTCCAGTGTCAAATGTGAGGATTAAAGTTGAGATGGAGTATTACTTATGGAAACCTTCTGTCTTATAAATCATTAGGATAGTAGAAGGACAAGTAGTAAGACCAACTAAAAAAATTCTCACACAAAAATTTCAAGAAAAGTGAGAAGAAAGCAAAACAAAGTTGTGTATGTAATGGACAAATGTGTGATACCAAAAGGAAGAAAAAAATATATAGACTTCAATGTTTTCAAAATTTCTGCTCCAGCAGAAATTGGAGAACAGGTATGAATGTTCTGAAATTACCTAATTTAAAGTAAATTGTATTCATTATGGAATCTTTGTAAAAATAAGAGATTTTTACTGGGGTAAGAACTTTTAGTTCCTCTGACTCTAAAAACCTGTGAGATCCTGAAAGATGATGAGAGATACAGAAGCATGGAAGCAGATTTTAAGGAGACAGTTGACTCAGCTGAGCAAAAGATTAGTTGTACTATTTATTAATGAACAAGCAAAGCAAATCTAAGTCACAGAAAAATGACATAAAGAGATCAGCAGGTAGGAAAAATAATGGTTCTATTATCTGTTTACGTGGTACATATATCTTTGGATAATAATAGCACATGAAAAGGTAAAGACCTGCAAAATGAAGACCATAATGAAAGATATAAGAAAGCTTTCCATATTTGAAACCTAACTTCAACATGAGTATTACACAGTGTTTCAAAAAGTGAGGGTAGAGCCAACTTTCTTATGTAGTGGGTTTTTAAATTAAAAATACCGAATTTACTATATCACTTCAGAAAGGGAGGTCAAGAACTACTTCAGCCTTTAACTCTAGACTGAAAAATAGAAGAAGTTCATGATAACTGAGAGAAATATGGCTATTATTCCAGTATACTATCTGGCCAAATTGAATGTCTCTTAAGGCATAGAAGGAAACATTTGAGGTCTTAGGAAATTTAAAATGATTTCATAACAGATTACCCCAAAGATAAAGTAGACTTTAAAGTATATAATTGAAGGAGACTCGTAAGAGAGAATGAATTAATCTTTGGATGAATCTCGTTTGTCACTAGTCTTCCTGGATCTGGGTATCTGTTTCTTTCCCCAAGTAGGAAAGATTTTAGCCATTATTTCTTTGAATAAACTGCCTTTTATCTCACTTTTCTCTTTCTGGGACCTTTATAATGTGTATATTGGTCTGCTTGATGGTGTTTCATAAATCCTTTAAGCTGTATTCATTCCTTCCTTTTTTTTTTTCATTTTGTTGTTCTGTGTGAATTTCACTGCCTTGTCTTTGAGTTCATGGATCTTTCCTCCCATTTGAGTTAGTTTGCTGTTGAAACTCTTATTAAATTTTTCAGTTCAATTATTCTTTGCTCTATAATTTCTGTTTGATAATTTGTAATATTTTTTTATCTCTTCATCGAAATCTCACTTTGTTTATGCATTGCTCTCCTGACCTTGTTGATTTTCCTTATAAATCATTGATTTGAACTATCAGGTAAATCACATCTATTTTTCATAAGCATCTGTTTCTGGAAATATATCTTTTTTGTGTGTTTGAAACATATTTTATTTTTTTCATTTTTCTTGACTTTCTTTGTTGGTTTTTGCACATTATATAAAATAGCCACTTCTCCCAGTCTTCACAGTGGTCTCATGTAGCAAATGAACCTCCTTACTTAACTCCGGCCTAAACTCTCAGTTGTCTGTCAAACTTCTGTGATTGCTTAAGCTGCCTTCTTTGTTCATAGCAGAACTAGTAGTTGAGGGTGTGCCAAGACCTGCCAGTATTGCTGAGGAGAGGGTCACAGTCAGTATCCCTTATTATAGGTGTATTTTTTTATTCATCTGATCTGTAGGACTTGATCAGCTAGTTTCTGAGTCTCTTCAGAGGGAATTGTGTGGCTAGAGGAGAGCTCAGGACCCTCTATGTCAGCATCCTGGCTGCTCTGCAGTTTTGTTAAAATAAAAATTTTGATGCTATAAATTTACAGTTTGTATTTTTTTTATGCATTAAGTTCTTCATCAAATACATAATGAATGCCTACTGATCTCTATTCTTGGTGCTTGAGACACATCTAAATAAAACAAAATATTTTTGCCTTTGTGAAGTTTACATTCTGTCAGAAAAACGAAGGAATAAATATGCACATTAACTGCATCCTAACTAGTTTCAATGTGATATTTTTGATATTATTTAGTCTTGTGTATTTTTTAATTTTCATGGTGATTTCTTCTTTCTAGGGACCAGGCATTGTGTTCACAGAATGTGTCTTTAATAATCGTCACTGTTGCCAGGCAGGTGTGACTCAGTGTATTGAGCGTTGTCTCATGGACTGAGAGGTCCCCGTTCAATTCCTGGTCAGGGCATGTGCCCAGGTTGTGGGCTCGATTCCCAGTAGGGGGTGTGCAGGGGCCCGCTGATCCATGTTTCTCTCTCACATTGATGTTTCAATCTTTCTCTCCCTTCCTCTCTAAAAAAATCAATAAAAACGTATTTAATACTACTCTTTAATATTTGGTAAAACTTTCTGGGTACAAATATGGGCAGTTGAAAACAATGTTTTATGTAAGTTGGAAAAGAATGTATGTTCTTTAATTGTTGTTTTTTTAAATGTTATCATTGATTTCATAGAGGGAGAGAGAGAGAGAAACATTGATGATGAAACATTAATTGGCTCCCTCCTACACGCCCCCTACTGTGGATCAAGCCCACAACCTGGGCATGTGCCCTGACTGGGAAGCGAACCAGGGACCTACTGGTGCATAGGTCAGTGCTCAGCCCATGAGCTACACTGGCCACGGTGTTGTGTTTTATGTAGTCTTTAGTTAAAAACTGTTAATTGGGTTTCAATTTTCTTGTCTGCTTGCCTATATATTATGGAATTGCATTACAATCTTCCACAAATTTTGTCTCTATAAATTTTTTCTTGTAATTCTGCTGGGTTTTGATTTATGTATTATGAAGGCACATTATTAGATGCATTCAGTTTTATATTATTGTTTTTCTGTTGTATCATTCTTTTTATGATTCAGGTGGACTAACCTAATTCTTATTTCTTGAGACTTATGTAACTTTGAAAATATATACTCCAGCCTTCTTTTAGTTAGTTTTAGCTTATTTGATTTTATATCTTTTATTTTGTTTTTCTGCAATACTAGGCTTAGTTGTGTCTCATAAATGATATGTATTTATTTATTTTTTAAGAATGTTGGTTTTCTTAACTGGTGAACTTAATCTACTCAACTTTATTTTGATTACAGTCATATTTTTCAACTCTAAGTAGTCACTGATTATAAGATACATCATTATTTTAGGTATGTATTTTGAGTCTCCATTAGTTGCTTAAAAGTTCATAATTATCTTTCTCTTGAATCATTTATTCTGTAGTTATGTAAGACCTGCTTTATATCTAATACCTAATATTGCTCATTAAACTATGCCACAGTACCTTAAAAATAGTCTTACAAATGGAACTCATAGAATACTCAGTTGTTGCAGTCATATCTTAATGAATATTTTTTTCACTAATGTAAAATTTATGTACCACTCCTGTGTTTGGACTGGTTAATTAATTAAATTTTGTAATTATATTAATCATTGTAAATGACAGTTAAACTTAACATGTAATACTACCATCTATGTATGTGACTCAGTTGAAGTGAAAACGCACAGACATCTGGGCGGAGTTTGTACCTGCATCGGCAGTGACAACTGTCGTAACTGCTATGTGGTCAAGAGCAACTATAAGACGTCTTCATTATAAGATGCATTCACATTTTAGAGAGATTAAAATATGAAAAAAAAATGTGTGGCTAAAAATGGATATACGTCGGTATCTGTATGGAAAGTCTAAGTTTCTTGAGGTTTGTGCTTTTGTTTTCTCTTCTGTTTTTAATTATGGATCATTAACTTATCTGTAGCCATGGGTTATCTCTGGTAATCTTTTATGTCCAGTGTGTCCCTTGAAGGAGATTTGTGTTTAGCTTCTGCCAGGTGCTATGACTTATCATTGGTTTTAAATTTCTGTACCACACTGTGGTGTAAATTTTAGCCCAAATTCGGCTTTGGGATAATTATCAGGAGATACTCTACTTTTCCTGATACTTAGGGTGTAGGCCAGGATAAGTTTTTGGTTTTTTAAAACTTCTTACTCTGTTTGGTGGTGGTGGATTCATTCATATTCTCTTTCTTATTCTTTCTTTCCTTTCCTCCCTTCCTCTCCCTTTCCCCCTCCCCATCACCCTGTCCTTTTAATGTCCCACAATACTGAAGATGTAGCTTAGCACTTTGAAAATTCTGACTTGATGTGTCCATTTTAACTTCAGATTTCTGCCTTCTGCTGGCCCATGGACTTGTCCTTCTCCCAGGAGGTCTTTAACACTCATGATCTTGGTTGTCCTGCCCGGGCAGCCTCCTTCTGGTCTGCAGCATGGCCTGGAGCATCAGTGCTCATGCACGTCTCTCACTGGGCTTTCGATTTCTCTTTGTCTTGCTTCCTTACTTTTTTTTCTTTTTTCTTTTGGCAGATGACCTCTGCATTTACATAGAGGAAGGTATTTGGTTTATCTAGTGTGCTAGTCTATTGACATTCTTTACCAGACACCATCATATTTTAATTTTTCCAGTTGCCTTCTGTGTGTCTTTGTTTGCCTATGTTAGAAACACAAATGGGGATTTTAATTCTTGGAACTGGTAAGTACACGCTTTTCTGTCTTCAGATGTGGACAGACCTGAAGCAGTGTCACTAGGGTTCTACCTCTCTTTCTGCCTCAACCCTACTTTCCTCAAGGTTGGATTTGCTTTCAGACTTTATTTCCCATTTAGCTGAGGAAAGTGAGTACTACTACTTCTAGGGTTTTGGTATTTTTATAGATTATGATCTATCTTAGCATTTTAAAATCAAGTTCTAGAAGGACTTTTTTTTTTTTTTACCTAGTTGAGGTACTTTGCCATTTCTGAACTGGTTACTGTGATCAGTGGGCTTGTATTTTCCCATTAGCCAGGCTTGGTGATGTGTCCAACTCTGTGATATAAGGGAGCGTTTACTGTGACAGGCAGCCCTCCTAAGGTCCACGTGGAGAGGAAAAACCAGATGAGGTTCCCAGTGAACAGAAAAGAAATGCTAGGAAGGCAAATATCATGTATGTGCACAACATATTCCTTAGCAGGTCATCAGACCTCTCGCCAGAAATTTAAATGAAGATATGAGACTACTGTACTTTCAACACTATCATTGTCGATGATTGATCATTCTTCTCATCCTCCAATAGATTAGTCAAGCTGTAACTTACCAAACTAGATCCCTTTCCCTCCATTATTAAGTCCTATCTGTTTCTGAAGTCTCTGGAATCTGTTTATTTTTCTTTATATGTAACATTATTAAATCCTTATCGATCTGTCAGTACCTACTGTGGTTCCCTTCATTCTGTTCTCCACAGTGTAGTGTAGTGATCTGCTCAGAACGCAAATCTAATTATATGTTTTCTATCTTCCATATATGCCTCAAGCTTCTAAAATCCTTTCATTAGAAATTATTAACTAGATTTTCATATAGCCCTTTACTACCTCTCCACCTAGTCTTGCTCAAGCATTGCCTTTTATCTAAATTAAATTATATATTCTTATAGTAGCATCTACCTCTCCCTTTAGCATTTGTTATAATTACAGTTTTACACTTGTATATGAATATTTGATGAATGTCTCATTTCTCCACTAGACTATAAAAGCAGATACCATGTCTGCTTTCCATGATCATTTAATTTCACTAGCTAGAATGTGGCTTTGGCTTACAGTGGAAAATAAATATTTGTTTCATTAATTAACTGATTGATTACTGTAAGAGGACTCCATAGTAACTAAGACAATTTATTTGTTTAACATCCATCTCCAAGAGCTTTCTAGTCAATTGATTTTGGATTTAGGCTCTCCAATATAATCTGACTTGGAAGTTTATAGAGAACATTGTGTAGCTATCAAATGTAAATATGGGGATGTTTCAAGTATATGTCAACACATGATTATGTTATGTGAAATAATGTGACAGAAAGATTCAGATTATACAGTGGTGGGATGTACTGATTGAAATCAGCAAGGAGTAGGGCTTTGGACTGGTTGGATCTCTTTCTTCCCAATGGCAATATAATGCATTATTTATCTAGCTGAAATTCCCATTTTCCTTTTGTGCTTGTCTGCTTTTTACATTCTGTTTGGCTTAAAGATTTGTTTGCTGCTGTGGCCACTTGCTTTTCGACCAGAAGCGGGACATTTTTCACCCAATTGTACTTCAGAAAGCAATGACCATTTTCTAGAGTCAGTACCGTACTAAGTGGACCAGAGTTGGGGCAGGGCTGTTTCTCCCCAACCTAGGGCATTATACTAGTAAAAATAATTCACCATTGGATGGTAGGAAAGGCTGTTCTCACCTCTTCTTCTATAGCAGGACTGGATCCCTTCTTAGGTGTATGTTTCCCCCTTCCTTAGATATGGATAATTCACTCCTGCAGCTCCCTCAGGACTATTGCATGAGTGAAAATGAAATGATTTTATGTGAATAAAGATGAAAAGAGAAATTTAATTGATATAAGTTTAGTTTCTTTGTTACTGTAAAGAGGTCTGGGTTCACAAATTATATGTAATATCCACAAAAATTGAAGTAATAATTTCTTCAATTGGCTAATAACATCGCTGACATCAAAATTTTGAAGAATGGTTTAAAAAATTGCGTATGTGTACCACTTTAAAGCACAAATTGTCCACTCTAATGAAGTTTTGATATGCTATTTACATCTATCATGTGAATTAATAGAACAGTTGATAGATTTAGGAGAAAGAAAAGGAAAAATGTTGGGAATAGTGAATAGCATTTTGATAAACACTGAAAACATACCTGAAGCATTTGATCTTGTGCTCAGTCTAAGTGCTGATTTTCAGTTGTATTCAACACTAGTTTCACCTTTTTTCCTTTCACTTCCCTTTAAACATCATCCTGACACAATGCTCGCATATTCTAGCCTCTTGGTAAATACATATTGGTTATTTGAATGAATGAATAAATGGCTGAAGAGTGAACAGATGAATGACAAAATTCTAGACTTCACAATCAAATACATATGTCAACTTCTCTGATCATGATTTGAAAACAGGAATCTTTTAATAATTTAGATAATGTAGAGGAAAATACTGATTTGATCTAAAATTTAACAATTGAGTTTTTAGAAGTTTGATTATGATATCCAAAATGCAAGTGGTAAATAATAAAATGAAGTAAGATAGCTTGAAATGAGCTTATATTATGAGATATATATTCTTTTTTTTTTTTTTAATTGAATTTAGAGAGAGGGATAGAAACATTGATGAGAGAGAAGATCAATTTTCTCACTCCTGCATGCACCCCCACTTGGGACCAAGCCCACAACCTGGGCATGAGCCCTTGCTGCATGGGTCAGCGCTCAGCCACTGGGCTACACTGTCCAGGCGAGATATACTTTGATGTTGGAATAATTTATAGCTAGGCTCAGAAGAAACTTTTTAAAAGACATTGTTCTTATTCTAACATGGCTTATTTTAGAATTTTATAAAGTAGAAATTGTTCTGAACTTTCTTTTTTTATTTTTAATTTTAAAAAATTTATTTTTGTTACAGATGTTTCTCCTTTTCCCTCCACTGATTCCCCCCCCCCCCCTCCCCGTCCTGCCCCCAGCTTGTTGTCCATATCCATTGTTCATGCACACATGCATATAAGCTCTGTGGTTTATCTCTCCCCCACCACCACCTCTTCTGGGGATTGTCAGTCTGTACCCCACTTCAACGTCTTTGGGACTACCCCATTCCTCAGACTGTTATGTTCATTATATCCCATAAATAAGTAAGATCATATGAAACTTGTCTTTCTCTGTTTGGCTTGTTTCGCTTAGGATAATACTTTCCAGGTCCCTCCATGTCGCCTTAAAGGATAAGAGATCTTTCTTTCTTACAGCTGCATAGTACTTCGTTGTGTATATGTACCACAGCTTTTTTATCCATTCGTCTACTGATGGACACTTGGGCTGTTTCCAGATCTTAGCTATTGTAAATAGTGCTGCTACAAACATGGGGGTACATATATTCTTTCTGATTGGTGTTTCAGGCTTCTTAGGATATATTCCTAGAAGTGGAATCACTGGGTCAAATGGCAGTTTAATTTTTAATTTTTTGAGGTAACACCATATTGTTTTTCATAGTGGCTGCACCAGTCTGCATTCCCACCAGCAGTGTACTAGATTCCCCTTTTCTCCACACCCTCGCCAACACTTGTTGTTTCATGATTTGTTGATAGCGGCCATTCTGACGGATGTGAAGTGATACCTCATTGTTGTTTTAATTTGCATCTCTCTGATGATTAGTCATGTTGAGCATTTCTTCATGTGTCTCTTAGCCATTTGTATGCCCTGTTTGGAGAGGTGTCTATTTAGTTCCTCTGCCCATTTTTTAATTGAGTTCTTTGTCTTCCTTTTGTTGAGTTGTATGAGCACTCTCTATATATTGGAAATTAATCCCTTATCTGATGTATCATTGGCAATGATGTTCTCCCATACAGTGGGTTGCCTTTCCATTTTGATGATTGTATCTTTTGCTGTGCAGAAGCTTTTGAGTTTGATGTATTCCCATGTGTTCATTTTCTCCTTTGTTTCTGTTGCTTTAGGTGATGTATCAGTGAAAATTCTGCTGCATGTGATGTCTGAAATTTTGTTGCCTACATTTTCTTCTAAGATTTTTATGGATTCATGAGTCACCTTTAAGTCTTTTATCCATTTTGAGTTTATTCTTGTGTATGGTGTAAGTTGATGGTCTAGTTTCATTTTTGTTTCAGACTTTCTATTTGAAATGAATCAGTTTTTATTTCTGAGTATCATAGATTTTAATTTAGTAAAATTGAATCAGTAGTTTACTATATATCATTTATTGGGTTTAGTGATATATATCTAGAAAATATTTACCCAACATTGAGATCCATGTGATTAATATCATTTGTTAGTTTTACTTGTCTGAGTATTTGAATATGGTTTGTGGTAAAGAGTGTGTGCTGTGGTGTCAGACAGATTTGACAGTCTGCTTCTTGTTAGCAAATTATTCAACTTATCAAACCTTAGTAGGATCTTTGGTAAAATGGAGATGATACCTAATGTAAGAGGTTCATGGGAAGATGTAATGAACTAATGTATGTGAGGTGCTTAGCACAGTGTCTGGAATATAATAGGCATTCAATAATTTGGAATGACTATGTTTTCCCCATTGTGTTTTGTTCTGCAGCTTTCCCCGCAAATGAACCACATAAAGATGCAAGACATGTAATAAAAGTGGTAAGTATTGCTCTTAAATTAGTATTTCACATATATTTGACTTTTTTTCTGCTTTATTCATTTTATTTTTTAAAAAATGTTTCTCATCATAGTTTTCACAATTTTACTTGCCATTAAACCTAACATTATGATATAGTTTACGTTGTTAAAATATAAAGACTGGAGAACTTTGTTCTTCTGTGGTAACACTTGTAATCCTTGTATCTTATCTAGCTATATAACCCCTCCTCCCTCCCCTACTTCCCTCCTTCTTCCTCCATAGATTGTATGGTCTTTACAGTCAGGTATGAGGTTACATTTTTGTTTGTATCCCCTGTGCCTAGTGCAATGAATGAAATACAATAGCTACTCAGTGAAGGTATCATGTGGAATGAACCACCAGGTAGTTTGCAGTGTATCATATCCCCTGCTGTGCATGTTGGTACACACTGACTATCTGTGTGTGCGTACAGTCCTCAGTGCCTTCAGTATGTTCTTTCAGTAAGACTCCTTTCGTGTGTAAGAGGGTATAGAGATAGCATTACAATATATTTAAAAATGAGATTCTTCAAGTTTTTTTTAGTTGGTTTTTTTTTTTTTTTTGAGAGTTTTAGTGGAAATCTGGTGCTTGTGTTTTTTTTTTATAATAAATGATTCAAGTACTATTATATAATATATGTATATTCATATTTTCATAGTTGTAATACCAACTTTATCTTTATAATTTAAAAAATAAAATTAATTGTTCTTTTTTTATAGGAGTATCAAGAAAATGGCCCATTATTTTCAGAACTTAAATTTTACCAAAGAGCTGCAAAAAAAGAATGTAGTAAGTAAAATTAGCAAAGCAAGTTACTTCCATATATATGCTTGCTAAAATGAGTGTAAATATTTTTGTCTTTTTCTAGCCTTCTGGAAAATTCTTTTCAATTAGAAATGTTATTGTAAAATGATTCAGTTAACTGTTAAAACATAAAAAAGACAGATGGTGTACAAGTTTTGATATTACATAATAATGGGTTATATATTTCAAAGTTGTTTATACTACTTTACATAAAATGTTGTGTTGTTGATCCAAGCTACCAGGAGTTCTCTAAATGTAAATGATGGTAGAATATAACTAACTAAAAAAAATATTTGGATAGGAAGGATGTAAGGAAAAATAATTAAAATGGGCAGTAGGTATATTAATAAAATGAATGATCTTAGCTTGGATTAAGGTAAGATGTATGGTTATGATTAAATATTATGATTTAGAAAATAAGTTAAAAATGTTAGAATATGAATGTTGGGAAATTAATTGGAGCAGAGTATCAGATATAAAAACTACCAATTAGAGGATATGAATGTGAAATGAATATGAACAGAGTTGAAGAAGAATGAAAGTATTTCATAAATGCTGTAAGTTATATATGAATTAAATGAAGCTTTAAGGAAGTTGATGTGCGTAACGACTTCATAGTCAGGGTCCTTTATATTATGTTTAGGAAAAAGAATGATGAGTCTAGCCTCAACAATTAACTTTTTTCCCTTAATAAAACCTCCTAAGCATTAAGACTCTAGTCTTTACTGACTACTTAAAGTATGTCAGGGTGACAAATAGAATCCATTAAACTTGATTGTTTATCAGTAGAGCTGTCTTAAACGTTAAACGTACGTGGTAGAAAAGTGAAAAATGAAATAAGTTACCTGATTATTTTAAGTGGTTTTAATTTTTTTAAAAAACTAAATTTAACCAAAAATGTCTGTATAATATACTTTCAGAGTAAGATGATTTTTCTGACCAATTTCTGTTTTTTTGATTACCATGGCTTTAGATTTTTAATGAGGAAGTAAAGCCATCTAATCTCCCCACTGATCCTTTGGTGGTTAACATGTTATATTTAAAAATTTAGTATATAAGGGAATTAATTTTTTCATGAATAGAAACATGTGTATATGATAAAATTACATTTTATGACTGACTACTTTTTGTTATAATTTAATTTTAAAATTTTCTATATGTTTTTGTGTTCATTATAGTGATAAATAGAATTTGAAAACATTAGATAGATATATTTAATTTCTTAAAAAAATGTTTTAAGAAGGCCTAATTTCTATTTAGGTTAGCTAAATAAGTTTTAGCGTCATTGTAAAAGTGAGAAATACCTTTCTAAAAAACATATCTTTTTTTCCCTGTCTTTGCAGTAAAAAAATGGATAGAACAAAAACAGCTTGATTATTTAGGAATTCCTCTGTTTTATGGATCTGGTCTTACTGAATTCATGGGAAGACGGTAAAATGGAATTATTATAATTAAATATTATCCAATCACTATTACTTATGTGGTCTATTAATTATCTGTTTGCTATATAACAAATGACCCAAACTGTAGTGGCTTATAAGAATAAACTGATATTATCTTGATTTCTGTGGGTCAATTATCTATAACTGGCTTACCTGAATGATTCTAGCTCAGGACTGCTTATGAGGATATAGTCAGCTGTCTCAGGCTGCAGTCATCTCAAGGCTAGACTGGGGAAGGTCTACTTTAAACGACACTGAAGTGGCTGTTGGCAAGTCTAAGAAAATCTGCTTCTAAATACACTCATGTGATTGCTGGCAGGCCTCATGTTCTCACCATGTAGACCTACCTCTCCATAGGCTGCCCCAGAGCTATACAGACATGGCAGCCAGCTTCCCCTAGAGCAGTAACTGAAAGGGAGGAAGAGAGCACACGTGTGCACACACGAGCATGCATCCAAGGAGCAAGTCACAGTTCTTTATAGTCTCAGCTGAGAAGTGATATCTTATCATTTCTACTGTATTCTCTCTGCTGGAAGCAAGTCATTAAATGTACCCCATTCTCAAGACAGGAGAATTATGCTCTATCTCTTGAGGAGAGGCAAAATAATACATTTTAGAAATATTTTTAAACCCACCAAATATAGGTAATCACCACATATAAATAATTCACTAATAGTGATTTTAAAAAGAAAAAAATACTGTCACTTTTTAGGTACCCATTTTGTCTTTTCAACAGCCTTCTAAAATAGGTGATATATATTTCCCTAGGTGAGAAAATAGTCTCAGAGGTCAGTGCTTTGCTCAAATGGTCTTTAAATAGAACAAAATGAATGAACAATAATCTTGTAACAAAGTAAAGGGCTACCCCAAAGGGACTGAATGGCTAAGCAAGGTACATCCATATCATGCATTATTATACAGCTCATTAAGTAAATCAGAGCTATACCAGTTGACTTGGAAGGATTTCAGTGAGATACTACTGAAAAACATATGATGCAGAAAAGTACAAATAAGAAGATCACATTTTTTGTAAAACAAAGACAAACATTTCTTTATGTCTGTGTTTGTGTTGCATACATAGATAGATACAGAATAGGGTCCTATGTGGGTGTGTAAGTGAAGGGAAGAAAAGAAGGGGTAGAGTTGACAAACAAGGAAGAAAGGAAAACAGGCAGTTTTTAAAAAGGCATGTTTATGCCCAGCCGGTGTGGCTCGGTGGTTGAGCGTTGACCCATGTGGTCACTGGTTCAATTCCTGGTTAGGGCACATGCCCAGGTTGTGGGCCAGGTCCCCAGTGGGGGGCATGCGGGAGGCGGCCAGTCGATATTCTCTCTCATCTATGTTTCTATCTCTCTCTCTAAAACCAATAAAGAAAGAAGAAAAAAAATGGAATATAAAGGCATGTTTATAAATGTATAGAGATAGTAAGTATAATTTTAAAAGGTCAAAAACAAATATAAATACAATTTTCTGTATGAACAAATAATTTGTTCAAGGCTATATAGCAAGAAGGTGATGGAGTCAAAATGAACTAAATTCATGACTAATTTTTTTTTCTTCATGATCTAAGACAGTGAGTGGTTCAGCACAACATTCTCTTCTAGGAAACTTAACTGCAAAGTAAAATACTAAATAATATCTTTCTGCAAAGGAACGGCATTATTAATATACATTTATCCTCTAATGGTTCATATTGCACCATTCTCTGTTGTTAGTCTGGGTATATTTTTTCTTGTTTCAGCTCATAAATAGAAAGTTTCAAGCATTGCTATCTTAAGATCTCTTTTTGACATCTTCTTACAGTTACAGATTTATGGTAATGGAAAGACTAGGCATGGATTTACAGAAGATCTCTGACCAGAATGGTACTTTTAAAAAGTCAACTGTCCTGCAGCTAGGTGTTCGAATGGTAAGAAGGGATGACTTATTTCATTTTCAGATTATTTACTTGTTACAAATTGTTGCCCCTTGTCGAATTATCAGAGAATGAGGGATTGTTGCCCTAGAAATGTCAGTTACTGAGAGGAGAGGCTACTTCCGTGTAATTGATCACTCTGGGCTCTGTGAGTGATAGAGTAGCTGTGCTTGGCACTACAAGCTCACCTAGGCATTGGTTCTACAGTCTGATTTCTCTGCACACGGCTTTGTTTTACATATCAGAACGAGCTTACATGGCTATAAGAATAGCATCTCTTTTGTTAGTTATATTTATAGCAATGCAAACTATGGCAGATTATATTATTTTCCATACTAAACACATGATGGTATGAGGGTGCTATAAAGTTTTTATTATGAGTTTGGGATGGTGGTAGTAATTAGTATGGCAATGAATAATATATACTTTGCCAAATATGAGGCAATGAAATCTTAATGGCACCCATGCACACATTTTGTTTATACCACGTATTTGTCTTATCTTGTTTGTGTTTGGTTTGCCTAAGCTCCATTTTATTTATTTATTTATTTATTTATTTATTTATTTATTTATTTATTTCCATTTTAAGTAGAATGAAAATACTCATGCCAGGTTGGGATGTGGCAAATAGAACTCATTAATTTTTTCATTTGTCCATTCATCCATCTAGCCAGCTAGCAAATGTGTACTGAGCACCGGGTGTAGGTAACATGCAAGGCTCAAGGGATTCCAAGATGAAACTAAGGTTATTCTCTTGCTCTACGGAGGGAGGATGCCTTCTCTTTGCTCATGGACACGTTTGTTCTGGGGTCCCTGGAACTTGATTTATAATTACTCCTTGGGTAAGGAATTGCTGAGTGGACTTCATGATTATTTCACTTTGTATGTCTGATTTTCCTGTTTTTCCTGTTTGCACAGTGTGATTTGGCCACCAGGCTATCAGGAATATAGGCATAGGTGTTGAATCTTGGTTTCCTTTCAGCAGATGTTCAATGAAAACACTGGATATTTGAGGGTCATTTTATTCAACCTTTCCTAGGATGAGCAACCAGTACATTGTGATATTTTGGAAAATATATTTAAATAAGTGTTAAGCATGTCACTTTGTCATTCTTAATATGAAAAAACAAAAATACATGTTATTGTAAACTCCACACGTTCAAGTTGATTATGAGTTCTAAATAGACATCAGTATAACCTTACGTATTTCTTTCCACAGTTGGATGTACTGGAATATGTACATGAAAATGAATATGTTCATGGTGATATAAAAGCAGCGAATCTACTTTTGGGTTACAAAAATCCAGATCAGGTAAATGTAATATTAAACTTTGCTTTAATAAAGGGTCCTCAAAGTACTGTACTGAGATATACCACAAAAAACCTCCTAACCCAGATGGTTTATAAATGAGGACATAGCCTGATGAATGTGGTAATTTATCTTACCTTGCTTATCTAATTTAATGCACTTAACTGGTAAGTAATTAGGGTGACGAAATTGAGACTCAGAAGGGTTAAATAATTTGTTAATGGGCAAATAGTTAAGAAGCGGCTGAACAGGAATTTGACCCTCTGAGCAAATACAAACAAAGACCCATTAATATCCAGTGGGAGAAGGGATGGATTTTATGCAAAGAAAAAAATAAAAAGCTGTCACATTAGTTGCTATTCTACTGTGTAAAATAATTAAGCTTTAAATAGAGCAGCATTTCCAATAAAACTTTCTGTGATGATGGACATATTCTGTCTACTACTGTTCAGTACAGTTGCCATTAGCCACAAGTGGCCATTAAGCATTTGAAATGGGGGTACAACACCAAATGCTGGAGAGAACATGTAGCAACAAGTACTCTTATTCATTGCTGTTGGGAATGCAAAATGGGATGACTGCTGTGGAAGACGATTTGGTACTTTATTACAAAACTGAACATTCTTAATATTTGATTTAGTGATTGTACTTCTTGGTATTTACCCAAAGGAATTGAAAACTTAAAACTACACAAAAATCTACACATAGATGTGTATAGCAGCTTTCTTTGTAACTGCCAAAATTTGAAGCAACCAATATGTCCTTTAATAGGTGAATGGA
The DNA here is from genome assembly GCF_014108415.1 of Molossus molossus. Lineage (NCBI taxonomy): Eukaryota > Metazoa > Chordata > Mammalia > Chiroptera > Molossidae > Molossus > Molossus molossus. Next base: position 41,082,455 of record NW_023425350.1, read on the forward strand.
TAAATAAACTGTGGCATATCCAGATAAGGCAATATTAGTCAGTGTTAAAAAGAGATGAGCAAGCTCTGGCCAGTTTGGCTCAGTGGGTTGAGCGTCGGCCCATGGACTGGAGAGTCCTGGGTTCCGTTCCCACTAAGGGCACGTACCTCAGTTGCAGTTTGTCCCTGGCCCCAGTTGGGGTCATGTGGGTGGCAACCATTCGATATGTCTCTCTCTCTCCCCCTCCTGCTCTATCTGAAGATGAATGCAAAAATGTCCTCAGGTGAGGATAAACAAAGAAAGAAGAAAGCAAGACATGAACAGACATGGAGGAACCTTAAGTAATGCATATTACTAAATGAAAATCTGTACAATTTCAATTACATAACATTTTAGAGAAGGCAAAACTATGGGGACATTAAAAAGATAGGTGATTTCCCAGGGTTATGGGGGAGGGAGGGAAGAGTAGGTGGAGCACAGAGGATTTTAGGGCAGTGAAACTGTTCTGTATGATACTGCAGTGGAGGATACGTGTTATACATTTGTCAAGCCCATAGAATGTACAACACCAGGGATGAATTCTGATGCATACTATAAACTTTTGGTGGTGATGATGTGTCGATGTAGATTTATCCAGTTGTAACATATGTAATACTGTGGTGTGGGATGTAGGTAGTAGGGGAGGCTGTATTTGGTGGGGGACAGTGAGTGTATGAGAACTCACTGTACTTCCCATTCAGTTTTACCTAAATTGCTTTAAATTTACCAGAATTGAATCTAAACACTGTTCTAAAAATTTTTTTAAGTGATTACCATAATCAAGTTAACACATTCATCACCTTACATAGTTAACCTTTTTTCTGTTTTGTTTTATGGTAAGAACACTTAAGACCTACTCTTTTAGCAAATTTGAAGTATACGGCATTATTAACAGTCTTCACCATGCTGTATATTAGATCCTCAGAGCTTACTCATCGTCTACCTAAAAGTTTGTGCCCTTTGACCAACATCTCCCCATTTCCGCTATCCCCCAACCTTTGACAACCACTGCTATACTCTGGTTCTATAAGTTTCACATGCCACATGTGAGTGAGAGCATATAGTATTTGTTTTCCTGTGTCTGGCTTATTTCCTTAGCATAATGTCCTCTGGGTTCTTTCATATTGTCACAAATGACATATTTCTTTTTTATGGCTGAATAATATTCCACTGCATGTGTGTGCGTGCGTGTGTATTTATCACATTTTCTTTATCCATTTCTCCATCAGTGGACACTATGTTTATTTACATATCTTGGCTATTGTGACTAATGATGCAATATCATGGGACTACAGATATCTCTTCAAGATAATGATTTCTTTTCTTTTGAGTATATACCCAGAAGTGGGATTGCTGAATCATATGGTAGTTCTATTTTTAATTTTTTTGAGGAGACTTTTATATTGTTTTCCATAATAACTATACCAGTTCACAATCCACCACCAAAAGTGTTCCCTTTTCTCTACACCCTCACCATAGCTTATCTCTTGTCTTTTTTATAATAACCACCCTAACAAGTGTGAGGTGATGTCTCATATGCCTTTGGCCATTTGCATGTCTTCTTTAGGAAAATGCCATTCGGGTTCTCTGCCCAGTTTTTAATTGGATAATTTGGGTTTGTTTTTGTTGTTGGTAATGAATTCTTACGTACTTTGGGTATTAACCCTTATCAGATACATGGTTTGCAAATATTTTCTCCCATTCTTTAGGTTGTCTTCTATTTTGTTGATGGTTTTCTTTGCTGTATAGAATCTTTTTAGTTTGATATAGTCTTGTTTATTTTGGTTTTGTTGCCTATGCTCTTGGTTTAAATTGAAAAACATCATTGCTAAGACCCGTGTTTATGGAGTGGAAGAATTAATGTTGTTAAAATATCCAAACTACCCAAAGGAATCTACAGATTTAGTGCAATCTCTATCAAAATTTCAATGCCATTTTTCATAGAAATTGAAAATACAATCTTAAAATTTGTATGGAACCACAGAAGATCCTGCATAGTCAAAGCAATCTTGAGAAAAAGAACAAAGCTGGGGATACTGTAGTTCTTGATTTCAAACTCTACAATGCTAGAGTAATTAGAACAACGTGTTCTTGGCATAAAAACAGACACAGACCAATGGAACAGATTAGAGAGCTCAGAAATAAACCCAGGCATATATGATCAAATAATTTTCAATCAGGGTGCAAGAATATACAATGGGAAAAGAACAGTCTCTTCAATAAATAAATGGTGTGGGAACGCTGGATAGCCATATGCCAAAGAATGAAATTGGACTCTTTTCTTACGCTACACACAGAAACTAACCTGAAGAGGATTAGAGACTTAAATGTAAAACTTAAAATGATAAAACTAGTAGAAAACATGGGGGGGAAACTTAATTTTATTTAAATTTTAATAACTACTGTGGCTAGTAGCTACTGCATTAGACAGGAGAGGTTTTAAAAGTTAACTGAGTCTGTAAAACCAATGACAAAAAATATAATTGAATATTCAAGTGAAGTTTACATGAGGAAAGAAATTTCTAAATAAAAGTACAAAAAAAAATCTTAGAAAGTACTGAGATTTCTAATTTTAAACTGTCTTTATATTTAAAAATTGAGAAAATGAAAGGCAAATGAGAAAGTGGGAAGTATATTATGACAAATATTTGAGGATATATAGGAAGATATAAAAAATGAAAACCCCAAATACTTTCTTAAAACAATAATTAAAAGGAATGAATGTACAGAACAGAGAAGAAATACGACTGTCCAAGAAATAGATGTGAAAAAGTTCCCTATCACTAAAAACTTACAGATATGCAAATAAAAACAGGCAACATTTTTAAAGAACTTACCAATTGGGAAAAGTCTAAAATGATAATCTGATTATATTGGGTCTGATGAAATATAGAATGCCAGTGGGAATGTAAATTCAGTGGGAGTAGAAGAAATTAAGTTAATGGAAGGACCATTTGGCAATATATATTAAAAGCCTGTACAGGTCTGCATAGTTTTTTAAAGAATAGGTTTATTAATGTATAATTTACAAACAGTAAAATTCGCCCTTTCAAATAATATACAGTTTGATGTGTTTTGACACATGTATATCATATAACCACTATTCTACTCAAGATACCAGAACATTTCTATCATCCTCAAAAGTTCTCTAATTCCCCTCTGCAGTCAGTCCCTTGTTTCGCTCCCAGCCCCGGGCAATGATTTCTGCCTCTACTTTTTTAGCATTTTTACGAATTTCATATAAATTGAATTAGAGGATACGTACTCTTTTTGTCTGTCTTCCTTCACTTAGCAGAATGTTTTTGAGATTTATACATGCGGTTATTCACTGATATTTCATTGACAATTACTATACTTGTTTTTTTTTTAATCTGTTTCCCTGTTGATGGTTATTTGTGTTGTTTCCAGTCTGGGGCAATTATGAATAAAGTTGCTATAAGTATTTATATACAGGTTTTGTTATAAGTTTATGTTTTATCTTCTGGGTAAACACTAGGAGTGGAATTTCTGGATCATGTATGGAAGTGTATGTTTAACTTGAAAAGAAACAGCCGAACAGTTTCCCAGAGTGATTGTACATTATACTTTTCCACAAGCAATATGTGATAATTCCAGTTGCTTCACATCTTGCCACCACTTGGTTTCATTCATTTTTAAAGTTTTAGCCTCATAGTAAATGTATAGTCATACTGAGTTTTAATTTGTGTCAGTCATCTCTAATGACTACTGATACTGAGCATCTTTCATAATCATTTATCTTCAGTGAAGTAAATGTGCCCATTTCAAAGTTGGATTTCTTTCTTATACTAAGACAACTTTATGTCTTGAGGATAGAAACCCTTTGTCAGATATTTGCTTGTTGATATTTTCTGAATATATTGCTTATCTTTTCATTCAAAAATGTCTTTCAGAAAGCAGACATTTTTAATTATGATGAAGTCCAATTTATGATTTTTTCTTTATGATTTGTGCTGCTTCTCTCCTAAGTCAGAATCACAAAATGTTTTCCCATAAGTTTTCTTCAAGAAGGAGTATAGAACTCACATTTAGATTCCTGATTTATTTTAAAGTTAATGTTTGCATTTGGTGCAAGGTTAGGGTTCCTTTTTTTCTCTGCATACATATGTGTCATTGTCCGAACATTGTATGTTGAAGTGAATACCTTTTTGCCAGAGAATTATCTGTCTAGAACCTCTGTCAAAATGAATTGACCATTTATAAATGAGTCTGTTTCTGGATTCTCTCTGTTCTAATATCATACATACAGTCAATATCACACTTTTTTATTTATGGTAGCTTCATAGTCTTGAAATAAGGTAGTGTGAATCTTCCAACTTTTTTCTCAAACTTTGGCTATTCTGGCTGCTTTGTAATTCCATATATTTTAGAATTAATTCATCACTTTCTACCAAAACCCTGCTAGGATTTTGATTGAGATTAATTTGAGGGAATTGATATCTTAACAATATTGATCTTCTGGCTAGAGGCCAAACTAATTTACTGGGAAAAGAATGATCTTTTTAATATTCCTTTTTTTAAAAATTTCAGTACTTTTAAGTTTATGGAAAATTATTATTGTTTTTTAAATATGTCTTTATTGATTTTTTTAGAGAGACAGAGAGAGATAGAAGAAACATCCATGTGGCAGAAAAACATCAATCACAACCCAGGCATGTGCCGTGACTGGGAATTGAACCAGGCTGTCCATAGGACTATGCTCAGTCCACTGAGCCACACCTGGTGGGCAAGAATTATTTAATGACTGACTATATTGGCTGACTTGCTGAATATTTCATGAGCCCTTGAAAAGAATGTGTATTCTTTTGTCTGTTTTGGGATACAGTGTTTAATCAATATCTATTAAGTCCAGTTGGGTGAGTTCTTGAAATTTTCTATGTCCCTACTGAGAAGAGTTTGGAAACCCCCAATTATAATTGTTGATTATTTGGGGTTCTTGCTGTCAGTTTTTGTTTCATATATAGTGACATTCTGTTATTACTGGCATGTTCAGGAGTTTTATGTGGTCATTATGAATTGTCTCCTTTATCATCATAAAATGTGATTTTTAATCTCTGATAGTGTTTCTTATTTGGAAATATACTTTGATGATATTAATAGAGCCACATCACCTTTATTTTGATTACTGTTTATATTGTATATATTTTTCATTCTTTTACATTTAATCTATTCTTGTCTATAAATTTAGGTTATAAATTGGAGACATTATGTTCATTTGGAAGCTTGTTTTCAGGCTTTGTTAAGTCAGGTCCATGGTAGTCTATACTCTCAATAGATTATTCTTGCTTCCATGATGTGAAGTTCTGTGATTTCTACTGAATTCCCTTTGAGGACTTACCATTCTGGTTGGTCAGAGCTCAAATGTCTCCCAGCTCTGTGTGAACCCTGGGGATTGTTTTTCTCCCTACTCCCCATTGGCCCTTTGTCCCACCTTTTATCCTACAAATAGGACTCAAGGAGATCCCTGTGCAGATTTTTCTGGAAATGTTTTTTTTCTTTTCTTTTTTTCTTTCATGAATTCCCTATGCTTCTGAACTCCTCTCTGCAATTTCAGGTTCTCTGGGAGCCTCTCTTGTGCCGGTACCAGGCTGTTTTGATTACAGTGGCCTTGTAGTATATCCTGATATCTGTTATTGTGATCCCTTCAACTTTATTTTTTCTTAAGATTGCTGCATTTTGGCTGTTTCTGGATAAGACATCTGATATTCTTCATATTTGGAATTTTAAAGACTGCAAAATGTACACTGCTTACCTTTTTTTGTCATCGTCAACATTTTTGTTGGAAGGGAAAAATTTCAACTTTATCTGTGGAGAAAAATATTTAAAAATCGGAGATTTCTTGGGTACTTCTTTACATTATCCACTTTATTCTTTAAAAAATCTTACCACCCGTTTAGCTGTATCTCCCAGTGTCACTTGGGAAGAAGGTTGAACGAGTTTAAGTTAAATCAGGGTTTGCACACGCTTTTTTATTTCAGTGGTGCAGACACTGTCTCACATATGGAAGACTACCCGCTGCGGGTCCGAAGCGCATGGTTTTTCCCACCAGCTTGCATTCCTGCTCGTACATGAAGCCTTTCTTGAGGGCTCTGGTCTGCACTGATTTCCTTTTGTGATCTCCTTTAGCTTCTAATTGTGTTCTAAGCACAGGAACACTCATGTGTCACTGTGTGTTGTCTTAAGTTCTGAACGGGAATGAACTCCTTGAGGCTTACAGGTAGGTGTACTTCTCTTCCGTCTTTTGCATTCCTCACAACACCTAGGTTAGTGTTTCTTCTGGAATAATCCTTCAGGAAATGCTGACTGGCTTCTCAGGAGGTGAGGCCAGTCCTGATGCAGTGCCTGTCATGTCACTTCGTGCTGGAGACCCTACCGCGCTCCGTGTATTTCTGTCCCCAAACTGCCCGCCCAGTTGAAGCGGAGGCCTCACAGGTAGAGAAGGACAGTTTTTCATGTCAGTGTCTGGAGTGATAAATATGGCCTAGGAAACCTGTCACAAGTTAGAAGTTGTGCTGGACTGAAAGTCAGGAGACCCGGGTCTAGTCCCAGTTTTGACATTGAGCAGAATTACAGCCTTCAGCAAATGATCTAACCTGAGTGAACTTTGGCTTTTCGGTATATAAAATGTGGGACTTTGACCAGGTGATCTCAAAAGTTCCTTCTAGCTCTAAAATTCCCTGATGCTCTGAAAACATGTTTTTCCTGCTCATTGCAGAAGGTAATGTTTCTAATAATGTTTCCTAAGTGTCTTGCCTATTGTTGCATAGCTAAGGAAGTTAAAAAGTTTAAATTTAGGTAAACTGTAATGTCCTGGGAGCAGGAATTGTAACAACTGACCTGCATCTTGTGACGAATAATTCCCTCTCAGATTCCACAGGGTAGGGTCACAAGCCTAATTAAAGCTGCTTGTTCACTGTTTGCTAGAGGGAATTCTAACACAATCCATTTATCAATCACAGTTAGTTGTAAGACGAGTGTGAATGCATTTGTAAGAATTTGTGTGATAGGTGTCCATAATATGTTTACCATGTAGAGGTAGCATTCCCCTTGTCGGACACACATAAAATTGAGTTCTGGTGACATATGACTGTATTTCATTATCTCCGGAGTGGTGGTATATGTCTTAGCTTGATGATATCATAACAGTGGTAGATGGCTCAGCTGCTGTGGCTACTTGAAAGCATCGTGATAGCGTGTGGATGGGTTAACGGCAGATGAAATAGCACGGCTGTGTTTGTAGGCAGTCACTCCCTGCATCCGTGCTCCTCTCTGTCTTCCCAGTGAAGGTCGCTGTGTATTTTTAATGAGTAAAAAGACTGAAATCTGTTCCTATGATTTTAGTTACTTCAACTTTTAAAATTTTATGAGTTTAATATTAGTTTAAAATACACACTTTCACTGACTTTTTTTTGTCTCAGTATAATTACTTGTCATAAGAGTTGGTTGTTTTTGAAATTTAATAGCTTGTATGTATGTGGTGTTCATAGATAATTCTGCCAACTTACTATTTTGGGCTTCTTTCAATATAATTTGTCAAATGAAAATAAAGCCCCAAATTTTCTTTCCATCAACTGTTCTATAATGTGTTAATACTACTATTTATAACTCTGTTATCCGGTACTTAATAATGTTCCTATTATCAAAATTTATTCTTAACATGTGTATATTAAGATGCCTGATTTTAAATCAGATTAGATCCATATTTTAAAAATTCTTATTTCAAAATAGTATGCAAATGACAGCTATATGAATGTGGATTACTAGAGTCTTATTGGAGGATAGCGATAAGTGAAAAATGTTGAAGAAAGCAACCTCGTACTTATAATTTAGTAGCTATGGTCTCCATAGTTAAAATTAGTATTTTGTGAAGCTTACTTGCCAGTACTGAGACTCCGAGACAAGTGAGAATCTGTTATATAATTTTGCCTCTAGGAGGATACAGTTTTTTAAAAACCTTTTGTTTTGAAAATTTTTAATATTCTGAATAATAGAGGATTTAATCTACCTATCACTTTGCCTTAAAAATTAAGGATTTGAAAATTTACTTTAGCTATGTTTTTGGCTGAAAGTTTTACAATAAATTCTAGATATCATGACATTTTGCTTCTAAATACTTAAATATGTATACATTTCCAAACAAGGACAATTCACCATATTGTAACAGTGCAATTATCACACTTAGCAAAATTACATCATTCCTTATTATCAGGTACAATTTTAATTTTTCCACTTTCTTCTTTAGCCTAAAATTCATGAGAAAATGGGAATAGAGGCAATTTTTATTCTAATTGTACTTAAACTCTCTTCTCCTTTTTCTAAAATTACATATTTCTGTAGACTCCCCCCAAAACTCTCCTTTCTGTAATTGAGTAGCCTGTATTACGTGATCTCTTTGACCTCTTTTAGCTTCCATAGCTGCTGACTTCCTGGATAGAACCAGTTGTTAGCTACAAATCTGACTTAGGAAAGTATTGGCTCAGAAGCAGATAAGCATGATCTTTTTAGTTAAATGTCCATCAAAAGAGCAAGTTTCTAGTCTTGTAAATAGGAAAACAGGGATTGTGTGTGATTCACTGATGTGTATCCGGCAGATGGCACAGAACATGGCATGTAATAAGCACTCAATAAATAAATGAGTGGATAATGAGTAACTGAATAGGTTAATGCATAAATTAATTGATGAATCAGTGTTTGGGAGTAACAGGTAAAGCCAGCCAAGTAGAGCTGGACATAGTATAGCCAAGTCCAGTAAATAAGCATTTGTACGTTTCTTAAATTCCCTTTTGGGAGAAATCTATCTGTGTGTCAAGAGATCTTTACTACTTAATATAGCCAGTATGAGTATTTTCTTATAGAGCTCTCAGCATATTCACAAAGAGAAACTGAGAATGGAGACTGCTATTGGTTGAATTGTGTCCCCTCAAGAGATGTTGAAATCCCACACCCCCAGTATCTGGGAATGTAAACATATGAAAAGAGGTTCTTTTTGAGCTAAGATGTGGTGGCTAGGGAAAGTCACCTCATGATTGTTTTTCTTATAAACTGGGAGACATGCATAGAGGAAAGAGTGTGGAGAGACAGGGAGAATGACCTGTACAAGCCTAGGAACATCTGAGACTACCAGAAGCTTAGGAGAGAGGCATGGAACGGATTACCCCTCACAGCCAGGAGCAGGGACCAACCCTGCCAGCACCTTGGTTCCAGACTTCTAGCCCCCAGAACTAGGAGACGATAGCATCCTGTTGTTCAAGTCATCCAGTGTATGGACCTTGTTATAGCAGTCCTGCAAAACAAATAAAGGGACTCAGATGTAAACCTTTGATTAAAGGTTGAGACAATACATTTTCCAAATAATATTAATAAAAATCTCAGGATAATGTTCATTCCATGTAAATTGCTAACACTTTAGTGTGGATACCAGTGTATTTTGGCCATATGTGAACTTTGGGTACCAGGAAAGGGGAAGAAAAAGAAAAGGGGGAAAGTAAGAACAGGGCAGAAAGAAGTATCTTCTTTTTTTTTTTAAATCCTCACCCAAGGATATTTTTCCATTTATCTCAGATGGAGTGGGAGGGAGAGAGGAAGAGCGAGAGTGAGAGCAAGAAAGAGAGAGAGAGAGAAACTTTGACAATGTGAGAGGCACAAACATCCACGTGAGAGACACACAATGACTAGTTCCTCCCGCATGACCCCAACCCGGGCCTGGGCTGAACCGCAACCGAGGTACGTGCCCTTGACTGGAATTGAACCTGCGACTCTTTGGTGTGTGGGGCTAATGCTCTAACTGCTGAGCCAAACTGGCCAGGGCTCTTCTTTTATTGTGTGTGTGTGTGTGAGAGAGAGGGTAAGGGGGTGGAGTGAGAGAGGGAGATAAACATCAGTGTGAGAGAAACATCTTTTGGTTGCCTTCTGTATGCGTCCCAACCAGGCATCAAATCCACAACCTAGGTGTGTGCCCTGACCAGGGATTGAACCTCCAACCTTTTGGTGTATGGAACAATGCTCCAAGCAACTGAGCCACTAATGAATAGAGAGAAAATAATAGTTTTTATTATTGTTATGCTTATGACAATGGAATATTTTATTTTGCTCCCCAAGAATTGTTTAGATTAAGGAAAAAAAGACGTATGATGTTCTGGTTAGATGCCAAGAAAATGGTCAGATGTTAAGAAAGCGGTATTGAATTTGATTTTTTTTCCCTAGGGCCACTCCAGGCAGGGCCGAATCAGTTAGTGTTTTTAACATGATTTGTTCTCATACATAGGATCTCCAAGCAGTTCTTGGATTGTGTGGTGGGATCTCTGCTTTATAATACAGTCTACTTGTTTATTCTGGAGCTCAGTGCTCCTGTTCAGGATAAGAAGGAAGATATTAAAAGAGGACGATTTACCTTCTCCTAATCCCAGGCAAAAGGTTTGATAGAAGATGACGACTATTTGCATAACTTTCAATTATGTTGGGGGATTCAGTATAGAATAGTTAAGTCTAGAAGCTCTGCAGTCAGACTCCCTGGCTTTGAGTTCTGTCTTTACCTCTTGTTCACTCTGTGTTCTTAGCCTTATTTATTTTACCTCTCTGTTCTCCCATGTCCACATAGGATAGTGGTGCCTCCTTCAAAGATATATTTTAAGGATCAAATGATTCAAACATGAGAAATTCTTAGACCAATGTCAAGCACATAGTAAATACTCAGTAAGTAATAGATGGAATAATATTTTTATTATTGTTATGCTGTGACAATAGAATACTTTATTTTGCTCCCCAAGAATTGTCTAGATTAAGGGAAAAAAAGATATATGATGTTCTGGTTTGATGTTAAGAAAATGGTATTGAATTGGATTTAATAATAGTTCTCTTAAGGTATGCAGTTTGATCATAGACATCATTCAAGTTGTAGGGAACAGAATACTCAGGGTCTGTTTTTTATATAAAGGAAGAAGATTTCACAGTTAGGAGTACATTTAACAAATCACCTATCCCCAAGAACATAGTTCCCAGGAGAGTTGACGCTGTTGAGAAATTAGTATTTGAATGTCAATAATCAATACAAGTTTATTGAGTGCCCACTGAGTCCCACTGGTGGTATTATTTCTATTTCTGAAGGCCACATGCTTCCATGACCAAAGAACTGTTTATGACCAAAATGCGGGTGCATCATGATCCATAAAAGGCTATATATTGTTTTGTTTTGTTTTTTCTTTTACCAGTTAGTATGGGAAAATGGGATTTCTGAGTTCTGCATCAACTCATTGAGTTGCATAAATCTGGATGGGTTAAGAGGCACCCCTGTTTAGGGGATGTGCATGCAAGAGTGGCCTTATTGCTGGCAACCTCAAATACTGTCTTTGAAAATAACAGAGTGATTGTTAATGTAGAGCAAGGAGGCTGTTTTGATTATGGATAGCTGGGTTTTATATAGACACAACTTACATGTGGTGAACCTTTTTATAATATAGCACTGACAGACAAATTATATCAGCTAACGTTTTTGAGTAACTGCTGTTTACAGATAAACCAAGCTCTGAGAATGCTTATGGCATGTTCAGAAGTCTCGAGTTCAGATTTGATTTAGACAAAGGGGAAGACCATGAAAGTGTCTGCAGTTCAGCTTATCCTCTTCCATCGCCACTTTATTTTGTTAAAGGACAGGCACAAGTTACATGCTTTGGTATCACAGTGGAAATTATAAGAGAGAGAGGGTATTGTAGGTTCTTTCATATAATCCCTGAGAATTTGTGTCAAAAGAACAATTGGAAATAGACTATAATTGGAAAGGTTTTCTTTTGTAGATGGAGGTGTTTTTAATAAAGAAGCAATTTTGAGGCTCTGAACTATTGAGGAAATGTCCCCCTGAAGTCGGGAAAGCATATGAAGTCTTAGCCTTGGTTGATCCAGTAGGCTTTCATATGTTGGTAAAAGAAGCAGGTTGGAATAGAAAGCAGGTCATGGAGTCAAAATGCTAATGTCATTTTGAACACTGCTAAATATACCTCAGTATTTTGTTATGATGCTTGAATTTATGGTACCGTTTAAATGATCATAGGCCTGGGCCGGATAGAGCAGTAGATGGAGTGAAGAGGTAGTGATGAGACACAGCTTTTCTGCGGCTGCTTCATATGGCTTCATGGGCATGTCTTTTAAATTTTTCTCTCTCTCAATGAATAGTAAATATAAAGAAAAAGGATAAATTCCAAATTTGAAATATGAGTAGTTATGAGATCTAGGTAGTTAGGAGAATTTAGGAGGGAAAAAAAAAAACCAACATTATGAAGTGGAGTTTTTAAGTATAAGCACATGTTACGTCTATAATTAACCAGACACTGCAGGGGTTTTACAGTTCACTAAAAGATAAGGCCAGACTATATTTTTGAAAAATATATCTTCATGTTTATTCTAATAAACATCTTGTTTGAAAGTAAGCTGGCTTCTTTTTCCTTTGGCATATAGTGATTTTCATTAGTCAGTAAGCATTTAGTTTATTATGAAGATTTTCACATTACATACAATATCTTGTTGATAGAATAGGAACATATTGTATCCTATTCAAATAAGATAAATGTTTGTCTTTTATAAGAGTCTTAACGGTTGCTGAATAAGTCTATATGTTCTTCTACAATTTTAAAAGTCTTTTCTAAATTGCCATTAAAACAAAGTCATGAGTAGTGACTGTCTCCCTGATAGTATAATTTCCATCAGCCTTTGACAATGAGAGATTAACAGACACATTTCTTGCTACAACAGGGTATGCTAATTAAAAGGATTTACTTATATTAAATAGTCTAAATTATGATAAGGTATTAGATTGCACACAAAAAAATGAAGCCCTTGAAAAGTGAATCATGTTTTTGGGACTACATATACATTTCTTCTCTAGGGTGAATGCGTACAGTGCGGTAAAGTAGTAGCATCCTGATGGCAATGACGTTTGTTCACATCAGCACCTTGCTGCTTTCTTTTCCGGCTTCGTAATTGAATGTGCCCTTCTCCAGCTGACATTCCCTGTCCATCACATCAGGCGCTGAGAAATGCTTTCATCTGAGCCAGTTTGGCTGCTTCCTACTTAGGATTCCTGGTTGCTTGACTCTTGATGGGAAGGAGGTCCTTTACATTTTTACCCACTATGAATCTGTCACTCAGTCCTGCATAAACTGAGAAAACCAGGAACAGGTTGGATTAAGGTGGTTGCCACCAATCAACTAGTTTCCTTTTGGTACTGAAAATGAGTAAATCGGTTTCTTTCCATATCTCCTCTTCTTCCTCCTTTTTGCTTTTTCTCGTTATTGAATCCTCAGTTATCCAGCCAGTCATACTGTTTTCAGAGTTCTCTCTCCCTCTCTCCCACCCTCCTCCCTCTCTCCTTCTCTCCTCTCCTCCAACAACTTGTAGCCCTCTTCTCTTTCTTTTGTTCACCGGGGCCCTGGTCTAGCCTCCCATTACCTCTTGTCTGGACTATTATTATATTGTCCTAAATGGACTCCCTGCTTCCATTTCCGTGTTATGATGCTACCAGCGCCGATAATACTGTTCCTTGCAAAAATCCTTCAGGGATTTCTGTTTACATACAAAAACCATGTGCCAGCTTCTTGGTACAGTTTTCAAAGCTTTCTGTGAACGGATGCTAACCAGTTTTTCTCGCTTGTGTTGGTTTTCCTTCTTGTGTTATTTCTTCTTCCCTGGTTCCATTTGTGGAAATATTAGATATTTTTCAAGGCCCAATTCTTTTCTTTGTTTTTTTTTTATCCTCACCCGAGGATATTTTCCCATTTATCTTCAGATAGAGTATAAGGGGTGGGGAGAGAGGGAGAAACATCCATATGAGAGGGACACATTGAGTGGCTGCCTCCCGCACGACCCCAACCAGGGCCGGGGATGAAACACAACAGAAGTACGTGCCCTTGACTGGAATCGAACCCGCAACTCATTGGTCCGTGGGCTGATGCTCTAACCACTGAGAAAACCAGCCAGGGCAAAGGCCCAATCCTTTTTTTCTCCGAGTCTGCCAATTAAAAATACCTCTCCTTACTCTAAAGTACTATGAAGTGTAAATCTAATATACTTTCGTTAGAGGACATGTTACCTCCAGACGTGTATGATTATGTCATCTCCCCTTCCTGCATGTGGGACACATGGAAAATACTCACCCGTCTGGTCATACTGATTTAGGTTCACATCTCAGCTTTGCCAGTTATTATACGTTTACTTGTTTTGCACAGAGCACCTAACCTTACTCATCCTATTTTTTCATCCTCAAGGTATTATAAAAGAACTTCCTGTTAGGGTCATGAGGGTTAAATGATTTGACTTCTATAAAGTACTTAATGCTTTCACATAGCAAGTACAGTGAACCCTTGAACAGTGTGGGGGCTCTGACCTCCTCCCTCTGCTTCTGCACAGTCGAAAATCTGCTTATGACTTTTTCTCCAAAACAATAGCCTGCTGTTGATTGGAAGCCTTACTGATAACATAAACAGTCAATTAACACATATTTTGTATGTTACATGCATTATATGCCGTACTCTTACAGTAAAGTAAGCCAGCATAAAGAAAATGTTAAGAAAATATAAGAGAAAATACAATTACAGTATTTATTGAAAAAAATCTGCATATAAGTGGACCTACTCAGTTCAAACCTGTATTGTTTAAGGGTCAACTATATTAAAAAAAAATATGCCTTCATTTTTTTCTTTTTAATTTACAGTTGTCAATAATTTATCATGCTTGGCATTTAGGTATCTATCAAAAAGAATTTACATCAATTTGTCCAATTATTACCATCAAGTCAAATCAATAGAAATTTATTTAAACCTGCTATGCAGAAGGCCTGAGAGTGGGTGCTGTCACGGATACAAAACTATTACACAATATTATGCTGGCTTCGTGGCCACTAGGAGCTTACAGCCTGTAAATGTGGGGCCAACACATATATAAAAGGAGAATAACTTAGTGCATTTTAAGATAGTAAATCCATGTTGACACACATGAAAATCCAATACATTATCTTGTGGTTGAAGGGATCTGCACACCAGAATAGGATTCAGGTATAAGTGTGTGAACTGTGAATCCAGAAGGTGTAGTGGGAAGAAGAGGTGCGCTTGGGGTGCTAAATTCAAGACAAAGGCCCTTCCCATGCAATTCGCTGCAGAGGAGAGTGATCACAGTGTTCTTTCCGTGTTAGAGTCACCCATCCGTCTGGAAAAGGAAAGCGGTGGAAGAGTCCCCAGCGCTAGGAAGTGACAGAGCTGGGAAGTAAAGGTTTAACCAAGTGCAGAACTTGAGAGTTGGCATTCGTGAGTGTAAATCTAGCTAGGTAAAATAGGATACTGACTGTTGAGACAGGCTTGTTCAGTATAGGAAAGCTGTATTTTTCATGGTCATCAAAGGCAACTTTGTTTCCATCTTCATTTGTTTAGCGCTTTTAATCAAGGCTATGATTTACGGACCATCTGTGTCAAATCCAGTTCTCAGAGAAGCAGATGCTGAGACAGAATTAGGAGTGCAAGTGCTTTACTGGAAGGAAGTGTATTACCTAGGAGAGGTAAAGGAGAAAAAGCAGGATTGGACAAGCAATGCTTGTAGAGTGGGGTGTCGATATGACACCCGTGAAAGGAAAGGAAAGGGCACAAGAGGGATTAAGCAGGGAGAGCTTGGACTTTAAGTAGTTCTGACAAAGCTCAGCCAGCCCATTAGGGAGCAGCTGAACAACGAATGCCCATGAGAAGGATCTCCGGTTGGTGGAATTGGCCACACAGTATCCCCACCATGATTGTTTGCCAGGAGCCGCCCAGGAAGAGTGTGGCCTTGGCTCTCATGCTCTGGTGGTTCCTACTGGTCCAGCCACTGGAGGTGCTCAGCTTACCGCACTCCTCACAGGTGAAAGGCCCTTGCTTCCTTGGTGGGATTGCACCTCAGTGGCTGCCATACTACCGTCAGTAATAAGATATTAAAATCAAAAGGCCATGAAA
The DNA here is from genome assembly GCF_014108415.1 of Molossus molossus. Classification (NCBI taxonomy): domain Eukaryota; kingdom Metazoa; phylum Chordata; class Mammalia; order Chiroptera; family Molossidae; genus Molossus; species Molossus molossus. The sequence goes on from NW_023425350.1 coordinate 41,098,453, forward strand.
GCATTAGCTCAGGTTAGGTGTTTGGGTTGGGGGTGGGGGAGCTAAGAAATTCATTAAAACAAAATCCTCTGTAGAAGCAGTACTTGGTGAGTGTTGGGTGACTTGCATTATTTGAGTATATTGCAATAATTTTCACCTGTTAAATGTGGATAATGATGCATATCATCTCTACCTATGTTACAAAGTTATACAAAAAACATAAAGTATGTCTAAGGTGAGAAAGAATGAGCACCATGTAGAAATGCGAGAGGCAGTGCAGTGCAACAGAAAGGTCTGAGGAAAGGGAAGCAGGCGGGCTGTCCTTTTTCTCATGGACAAAGGAAAAGGTTACTAGATTCAGAAAATTTGCATAGAAAGAAAATCATTTAAAATGCATCAGGGAGATAGATTTTAAATTTTCCTGTCTAGTCTTATTATAATGCAAATAATCGTCCTCTACCTGATTGGTGATCTTGGGTTTCTTACCACAACCTTCTAAAGCTTGGCATATTATATGTATTTATACTTAAAGTAAAAAATATTAACTAGCTGTTACTTTTGATTTCACAGAAAAAAATGATAATATTAAAAACGTTAACTGAAAGCAAGTTTTTCTTTAGATTAGAGGTTGGCAAACTTTTTCTGTAAAAAGCCAGGTAGTAAATATTTTAGGCTTCTATGGGCTCTGTGGGCCACATATGCACTCTGCTGCATATTCTTTTTCTTTTTTATAATTCTGTAAAAATGCAGAAATTATTCATAGCTCAAGGGCATACAAAAACAGTGCCTAGACTGCAAACCCTACTGTAGATTGAGTTCTGCTTAAACTAATATTTACCTCAACAAAATTTCAGAAATGGGCAGAATCCCACATTGTATGTTCTATAAAAACAACAACAAGACAGTAGACTTGGAAGCCATATTGGCATGGATTTGAATCCTGTTTCTATTCTTATTAGTACTTGAGCAAGTCATTGAACTACTTGGATGCTCAGCTTCCTCATTTCTGGAATGAGACCAATGCTTCCTGGCTAAATGATGGGTTGGATTTAATGAAATTATCTGTGAAAGGTATATTTTGCTCAGTGATTATCATTAGAACCTCAACAAATGCTACTTCCTCTCTTTCCTTCCTTATCCTGTTTGACATTTCTCAGCTGTTTTTTTCTTTCTCATTTTGAATTGTTCAAGACTGGTATTTCTATTAAATTATCTTTGTAGAAATTCTCACTTTGACCTGATTTGAGACAAAATAATTTGTCAACATTTTGATTACTTTATACAAATTATTGGCTTTACTTCCTCTTACATCTAATCTCTACTGACCAAATGCAGTCAGTCCTAAATTTCTTTATTAGTGCTTTACAATCTATAATTTTAAAATATTTATAGATTCTGGTAGTAAAACTTTGATGAGAATTTTAGAGAATTTAATTCTCATTGAATCTATTAGAATATAAATATTTTGAATAATAGGCTATGCTAGTAGATAAAAATCCAAACTAAAAAACAAAATGATTTATATAGTAGGGTGAGGATAGATAGTTGTTTGTTTTACTATTTTGTCAATAGCTCTCCATAATTATTTGACTTCTACCTACAACTCAATTAAGGCCACCAAATTATGCACCCAGTATCAGAGCACCTAATATATAAAGCATATATTAACAGATCTGAAGGGAAAAATAGACAGGAATACAATAATTGTCAGGGGCTTCAATACCTCACATTCAACAATGGATAGATTATCCAGACAGAAAATCAGTGGGGAAACATTGGATTTAAACTACATGTTAAACCTGATAGACAATACAATACATTTCATCTAACAGCAGTAGAATACACATTCTTCTCAAGTGTCATAGAGCAACCTTTAGAATAGATCGTGTTAGGCCACAGAACAAGACTTGGTAAATTTAAGAGGACTGAAATCATATCAAGCATCTTTTCTAACCACAATGGTATGAAACTTGAAATCAGTTACATGAGGAAAACTGTAATATTCATAAATATGTGGGGATTAAACAACATGCCCCTGAATAGCCAGTATGTCAAAGAAGAAATCAAAAGGGAAGTAAAAAAATGCCTTCAGACAAATAGAAATGGAAATACAACATTCAAAAATTAATAGGATGCAGTAAAAGCAGTTCTAAGAGGGAAGTTTATAGCAGTCAGCTCGTACATTAAGAAGAAGCTCTCAAATAAAACAACCTAACTTTACACATACAGAACATAGGAAAAGAAGGAAAAATGAAGCACAGAGTTATTAAAAGGAAGGAAATAATAAATTTCAGGGTGAAAATAAGAGAGAGACTAACAAGACAATAGGAAAGATCAATGAAACAGCTGTGTGCTTTTTTGTTTTTGTTTTGTTTTTTGAAAACAAACAAAATTGACAAACCTTTAGCTGGACTAAGAAAAAAAAGAAGGCCCAAATAAATGAAATCAGGAATGAGAAAAGAGACATTATAACTGTGATAACACAGATAAGAATCATAAGAAACTACTATGAGCGATTATACGCCAACAGGTTAGATATCCTAGAAGAAATGGATAAATTCCTAGAAACATACAACCTACCAAGATCGAATAATGAAGAAATAAAAAATCTGAACAGAATAGTTACTAATAAGGAGATTTAACCAGGAAAAAAAAATATGCCCAGCAAAAAAAAAAAGTCCTTTCTCAAGGACCTCAAGGACCTGGGAGCCCTTCCTTTAAAACGTAATCTTTAAGAAATGTCCCTTTAGTCTCTGAAGGAGGGTAGGGGCCTAAGCACCAATTAGCAAACACAGATAACCTAGCCACACTGACCGACCTCCCCTAATGTCCTCCAGGACTTTTCACTAGCTTGCCCCGGTGCTTACAAACTTTCTCACCTTTGTTTTAGTGGAATTGGGTTTAATCTCTCTCCCCTATTGCAATGGCCCTGAATAAAGTCTTCCTTTTCTTTTTAACTTGTGCAGTGCAATTTCCCTTCAACAGTGACCGGAAGTAAAACCTCTGGAGTCAAACTCTGAGTCCATTTTACTACACAAGTCACATAATCTCACGAAGCTTCAGTTTGCACTAGTGAGCTGGAGGCGAGGCTCCCTGGGCGGGATTTCTTTAAGGATGGCAGGGGCCAGGCGATGGAAAGCTCTTAGCATGCTCTGATGTATGTTAGGTACTCCATGAAGTTCAAGTCTTGTCTTTTTGGCTAATGACTACATGAAAAGCTTCTTGATTAGCTCTTATTTTTTTTTAAGTAAACTACTTTAGTGTATTTAATATATTCTGTTTGCTAAATTATCGATATGAACATTTCCAGGATATCTGCTTTGTAAAGTGAAGTCTATTTGTTTAGTTGAAATAAATAAAGATAAAAATGCATCATAAATAGTGAAAGTAAGCAACCAGTTACACATCTGATCCTGAAGTCTAGTGACTGAGAACAGGGGGTCATTTACTTCTGAGACCATGTTGAGAAACAGCATCTGTGGGCTAGAGAAATAAAACCGAAATACCATGTTTCTGACACTCTACAAGCTGTGCTCTCCAGCAAATGGAGAGAGCCCTGTGCTGTTTATATTTTGAAGTTCAAAATACCTCCTACTTAGGTTATCATAAAACCAAAACCTTAAAGAAACTAAAAAATAAATACTAAGTTTTCTTTTAATAGACATATTTAAAAATACAAGTTGTTTGGTAATACTCTGGTGTTTTGTAGCTACATCATGAAATGTTTCCTCAATCCCAAAATTTTAAAGAAATATGTGTGAAACACATTTTAAAAGTTGAGACTGCTTTCTTCTTGGGGGGGGGGGGGTGGCATAGTAACATATAGTTGGGGACTACTGTATTTTGACTTCATGTCAGAATAAATATCTAGTCATAACAGTTCCCTATTCAGTGTATGCTGTACCCATAAAACTACTTCTTCCCCCTCTTTCTTTCCAAATTCATCTGAGAAAAATTCACTTGACTTGCCTTCTGACTTTTATCAATTTATATTCTGTTTGGAAACCCTGCTTGCAATTCTGACTGACTTGCAAAGATAGCAGTGATGACATGGATCGGTCTGAAAAGCCAGTGTTCCATTCTTAAATACAGACAATACGCTGCTGGTTTTTTTAAAAGTCATTACCTCTTACATTCTGTTCACTATTTTTATCCTTCCTGTTAGTGGAGACACCTGTAACATTAGGTTTATATTTTCAGATTGTTTGCTCTAATCTCCCCCTTCCTGCTTGAAGCAGTGTTATGTTACAGGGAGCGGTTACAAGGAAAGGCAGAGCCTTATGAGCTGCATGAATCCAGATGAAAAGACATGTTGTTTAGGAAGTCTAGATGGCCACCTGGAGGGAATGAAATTTGGGAGCAAAATGAAAAGATGCACAATTTAAGTCAACTCAAAAACAAGATATGCCTATGATGAAATAAGGATTCAAGCTGGAAAGTTAGTTGTTATGGCCCCCGGTTGTATATATTTTATCCTGAGGTACCATTTGGTTTAATAAAATGTAGCTCTAAGACTGTTAACCTAACATTTCTTTAAGACTTAATTATAAAGGTTATATTTTCAGAGGACAAAAGCATTATTCGTTTGTCTGTTCATGTCTTCCAGGTTTATCTTGCAGATTATGGACTTGCCTACAGATATTGTCCCAATGGGAACCACAAACAGTATCAGGAAAATCCTAGAAAAGGCCATAATGGGACAATGGAGTTTACCAGTTTGGATGCCCACAAGGGAGTACGTAAGTTTCTTTTTTCCTTTTCTTATTTTTATTTCACAAGAATAATTAAAGAGTAATAAGACTCCGTGAAATGACCTTTGCAAAGTAGCTTTGAGGAGTGTGAGCGCTGGTGAGATTTTTATCGGAAGGGTTTTCCTGTATGCCACTGAGTATTTGTCTTAACAAGGGAGGAGATCCAGACTGTGACAAGGGAGAAAATAAAGGGGTGTCAAGAGAGCTAAGCTTGATGCTCATTTTGGCCAGGAAAACACTCGTTTGTGTAGGTTAAACTCGGAGGTCAGCCACTGAATTGTTATGCTGCAGTGAGTATTACAGATTTGGTGAAGGTGCACATGTGGAGAATTATTCCTGTTTTTCATTGTGCCCTTATCAGAGTTCTGGAAGATACCATCTCTCAATAATAAGAAAATCTTTTCTGAAACTATAAAGTGTTAATTTGTGGAAATCTCTCCTAGTCGCCTTTCATATATCTTACTTACTTAAACTCACTTTGATGGTATTGGAAACACATTTGCAGGTAAATTACATACATAGTCCTTTTATTGGATATTGATTATACTGCCTTGCATTCCAAGGCAGACTTAATTCAACAATTCCCTAATTAGTTAAAGTCATAACCTATGTCTTGTATTCATTTACCATTAATTAAACCTTAGCTGTTTATTACACTGCAGTCCAAATCCAATAGCCGACCCAGAAAGCCATGGAAAAGGAAATAGGAGGTCAATATTGAAAATATATGGTGCAGAATCCCACTGATGCTTGCTTTGTTCACAATCAATATGGTCAATGTAACTGTACTTTCTTAGTTGCTCTGTCAGCAAGACAAAAAGTCAATTCTAATGTTATGCTAGAAAAAGAAAAAAAAAAGGTGATTATTGAAAAACTCTGCCTTTCAAAATTATATTTTCTAAACTTTGTTTATAAAAATGTTTTCAAGTATGTTAAACCATACAAATAATTTTAAACAGCTTTGAAAGAACCACATTTTCACTAAAAGGCAATTAGACATTTGCACTTGTTAATGGCTGTTGAACTGTTACCCTAAACTGAGACTTTGTAACGAGTTTTAGTTGGTGCGAACAACTGTATATTATTGCCTTTTCTATTAAAAGGACCATTGACCATGTAATGTAGAGGGTCTTGATCATTTTCCACAGCAATTAAAACCCACCCTAGTTTAAGGTAGGCCAATGAAAAAGTGTGTTGGTTGTATACTTTCTTCCTTTCCCCAAGAATCATAGGTTACATTTTCTGAAATGGAAAGTAAGTTTTTATACGTTGGATTAGAGTAAAAGAAACCACTACATTATTTTTCAATGGTAGTTTGGTTAGAAAAGTAATGATCACTCAGAAATTAAGAAATCTTGTATTTTTTTCACCATTTACATTGTTAATGAATCAATAAGCATTTAAAGATATAAATGGGACATGACTTTAATTAAATTAAGAAATGTAAGAATCAAATGCTTATTGATAGTGGGTTCTTGTTCCATTTAAAGTTTTTTTACTCTCAATGAATTTTATTGTTCCCTTTTGCTGGATTTATTAGTTTGTAAGAATTTTCAGAAACTTGGGAGGTACTTTTTTGATAGTGGTATAACTGGAAATGCATCATACAGATTCTTAAGCATTGCTCTGGTTATGTTACTAATTGTATTAATTTGTGGTTGAGCCACTTATTTCAACTGGTAGTTCTAATCCTGATACTGTGCTTTGACGGTTAAACGACTAAGAAACCAGTGTGATCATTGAATGGGAAGAAGAGTTGTTACATGTTAGCCTGGTCAGTGTTTGAACTGTGGTAATTCTGAAAGTCCTCTATAATTATTCCATAGTTTAGGGCAGTGTTTTTATTGTGCTATCTTGATAAAAGATTTGAAGAAACTTTTATTATGTAATCCACTTAAGTTTTTTTCTTCCTAAAGAATAATACACGTGATGAGCTGGGTAGATTTCACCCTGCTAGGGCTTTGGGAGAGAATATTGAACTGAGAAGGATGGTAGAAAGATATCTCTCCCTGGGACGACTAATGAGGGAAGAGTATATTACATATTTTTGGTGTTTGCTGGAAGGTTATGTGCTGGAGCGAATATTCATTTTTACAGGTTGCATAGGATTCCTACAAAAGAGTCCCTAATGCATTTAAAATAGAGTTTATACTAAACTTCTAGGCATATCTATATTTACATATAGGTATACATACATACCTATGTATATACATACACATATGTATACACATACACACAGAGCTACATTTTATATACCAGACTACATATATATTTTAGTCTGGTATATAAAATGAAGGGTTTGATATCCTCAAATGTTTGAATTCATTCCTGATATTTTACATTTAATTTTCCAAAATTAAACGTTTCACTTTAGGATTTATTAGAAGTGAAATAATTATTTAGTCATATCTAGGAACCAGAATAAACACGGCCACTAGTCCTGTAGGTTAATGCAGAAGGTCAGATTCATACATATTTATGTGTTTACTTTCAGTACAGTCAGTATGTAGTTTAATCTCAGAAAAATCTTTTCTATACCAGTGCAACTAGGAGATCAAATACCTACTTAGAAAGATAATGCAAAGGAAAACATCAAGAACAAAACAAGTTGTCACTAGGAAATGGAGCCTCTGGTCGTCACAGCATGTGTCATGTGGCAGGTACATCTGTGTCTGGTCAGACCCGGGAATGTTCAGGCTTCAATGTGAAACTGTCTTATGAATTAGCCATTCGACAGGCACTGTTAACCCGATCAGCCTAGCTGGTTTCTGCACTTTTTATAGTGGTTATTCATAAACCACAGCTAACTCATTTTTCTGTGGATTAGTTGGATTTTTATAATGAAGGAGCTTGTCTAAGGTGCCAATCAGCAGTTTCACCTAAGCATTTTCTAGTTCAACTTTCTATGAAAGCAGGTAGCTTGTATTATTACAAACTAAAGAGATACATAGAGATGTGTGAGTAGATTGACAGATGAATGGATAAATAACTTTCTGAAACTATCATACATCTATATATCTGTATGTTTTTAAAAAGTTGCAGTTACTCTTTCAAACTCAATACTCTTGTACAACCAGAAGGTGTTTTCTGAGTGGCTGAAATGCTTCATTTAGTGTAAAATTAGAGTAATATATGTTGGGCTTATCTCTTCTATTATTAATTTTGTATTCTTCATAAAAACTAACATGTATAAACATTGACATATTTTGGGCTCATTGCCTGATAATTAAAGAGAATTATATCTGTGTCAAATACACTATTTTAAAATTGTTACATTCTTAGTAATGTTAAAAAAGCAATATTTGGATCAATGTGTGGTATAGATTTTTGTAGATTTTTCTACTCACTGAGGCATGCAGTCAATACCTAATTTCTCTAGAGATATACTGCATTTAACATATCGAGCTTTTTTAAATACTTCAGACCTGTGCATTGAGTGTATAATACCTGTTTTAATTTGACATCATGGATGAACATAAAATATGATATCTGAATTGCATTTTAAATGTCTGTTTGTTTATGTAATATATTCAGTATCAAGAAAAGATATATTACATACTTTTTTATTTTTGCCAGTTGCTACTGTATATGAAATCCAAGTCTTGTGTTATTTCTTGCATGGTTTCATTTCACTCTAATTCAGCACTCCAACTTACAAAATATATGTGAAATAAACTGAAAGTGGATTTTCATGTCACCAAACTTGGGGAAGTGATACAGTATTTATCTTCTTAAACAATAATTCAAACAAGGAGCCTGTTTTTCAGTTGTAAGATGTCAAGGGAAATCAAGTTACTGATATGACCTGTTGGATCTGTTAGTAATAAGAAAAAAATACTATTCATTTCTATTTTTAGGTAAACTTAACTGCTGTAAATAGTCTTTGATTGATGTATCAATAAACAATAATGAAGACACGATTCCTTCTGCATGGCATAACCCAGTTCTGACATTTAGACATGACTTTTAAAGTCATGATGTAGGTCTGGGACTGTTTGGTTGGGTTAAAAATACACATGGACCACATACATGTAAGATGCCATTAGTTTTGCTCAGTTGAATAACTTTTTCTAAGACCCTCACTGTAGTGTTTCATAAAAAAACTAAGGCTTAGAATTTAAAGAGTATGGAAAAAACAAGGGAGACCTGGGTTTAATATTTTATTTGCAATGTCACACATTGCATTCTTTTTTCTGAATAACCTTTTTCAAATTGCAAAAACTTGTGGCCACCATAATATTTTCTAGCTTGTTGTCTATCTGAATTTACAAAACACTGCATAACGTAGGTTACTAGTTAGAAAAATAAAATTTAGATTTGTTTTATAGATCATCACCCTCCACTTGGCCAGGTGAACATGTTACTCAGATGTGTTCTGCTTGTCATTTCTGAGCCTATAATCTAGTATTTGGGGCATTTAAACTCTTGTTTGCTTGAGGCAAAAGTTTTCAAGTTCACTTTATTGTTTCCTACTAAACTTGTTTTTCTTCACACTTCATAACGTTACTCTATATGAGAAATAAAACTAAACAGAAAACCCTTTAGGCAAATAATCAGATTCATTTTGGGATTAACACTTGCACTTTTCTTTTCTCCCAATTCCTCTTTCATTCCGTTTGATGAATTGGGCCCAGATGATTTCACTCCGGTTTGTTTTTAGAATAAGTACCAGTCCTTGAAGGGAATTCCTCGGTTCTTGTACCAGCTTGGAAGGACCATTTAACATTGTATGAGTTAATGTTTTAAGTAGACACTCTTCTTCATCAGAATGAAGTAGCTTGAAAGAAAAAGTTTCTTGAAAAGGTAGTCACATGAAAAACTTTGTTCATGCTCCCGCTTAGACCTCAGGATCTGCTGCTTCTTTATTCCTTGCCAACAGAACTTCTTTGTATCAGTTTATCTGCTGGTGGTTTAAATTAAAATACCTACTTCATATACTTACCTAACTGTAGAAGTAGTATATGTGATGTTATTTGCATGATGTTTAACCATGCAAAGTAATTTGTATGGGAGGCAAAGTAATTATTAAATTGAATGTGGGCTTTGGATTCTGAAAGATGGAATTCAGTGCAGAGCTCTGTCAAACTTTGCTCCGTTGTCAAACTTTGCTCCGTGATGCTGAATGAGTTATTTAACCTCTCTGAGCCTCTGTTTTCTTATTTGCCAAGAAGGTTACTAATACTTACCATTGTTAGATGATTAAATGAGATAATATAAAAGGAGTCAGAGTGTCTGGCACAGTAGCAGCTCCATAAATCACATCAGTTGTTTTTATTTTAATTATGCATTTTAGAGACAACTGTTTCTTTAATCAGCTTTCTAATGAAATAGAATTCAAGTCCCTACCTGTGCCTTTTTTTTCAATTGTTGTTACTCTTAGCGATACTTTGTAATTTAGAAATATCATCGAGCAATTGAGAACACCAAGGCTTTCCATGAAAAGAGTTGTTTACATTGCTCCATTTTAATAACCTAAATGAAAATTAAATGCGAAATTATATTTGGAAAGTAACAAGAGACTATAGATGAAAAATATTAAGAACTAAATTTTGCTATATTTTGCTCTAGCCGGTTTGACTCAGTGGTTAGAGCATCAGCCCGCGGACCAAACAGTTGTGGGTTTGATTCTGGCCAAGGGCACGTACCTTGGTTGCATTTTGTCCCTGACCCTGGTCGGGGTTGTGCGGGAGGCAGACAATTGATGTGCCTCTCTCACATTGCTGTTTCTCTCTCACTCTCTCTTTCCCTCCCTCCCATTCTATCAGAAGATAAATGGAAAAATGTCCTTGGGTAAAATTAAAAAATAAATAAAAATAAATTTTGCTACAGTCGAGTAACACCATAAATAATAGTTTGATTTTTTTTTTTAGGAAGTCTATGTGAAAATATATAGTAAATGATAATATGAATTATCAAATATAACTGAAGAACCCAATATGTTATAGTAAATTATACAGAAATACAAATTATACAGAAATAAAGGAATCCATATGTATTTCAACTTTAAAATTAAAAATATGTGCTTTTTAATGTTTTTTTCTTTATTGATTTTAGAGAGAGAGGAAGGGAGGGGGAGAGAGATAGAAACATCTATGCGAGAGAACATCGATTGGTCACCTCCTACATGCCCCTCACTGGGGACTGGGCCCTCGACCTGGGCATGTGCCCTGACCGGTAATTGAACAGCAACCTCTTGGTGCATGGGCCGACACTCAACCATTGAGCCACACCAGCCAGGCAAAAATATAGGATTTTTAAAAAACATTACACATATTTCTATAGAACTGAACTGAAATAGTGGTAACACTTACCTAACCATAGTTACTAATGTATGTATGCAGTAAAAAAAAAAAAAAAAAAAAAGTAAAAAGTTGAAAAATGTGATAATGTATTTTAATTAGGTTAAGACCAAACTATTATAGTGAAATAAAGTTAACTCTAAAAACATTTTAAATGAAGGCTAGTTTATGAAAGATTGGTTCAGAAATCTAAATCACTTGTTATTACTGTTGCTTCATATCAATTAATCCTTCGGGGGGTGGGTACAGGGAAGTGGCTGGGAAGGTTCACCCCCTTTTCTTCTCGACTGTGCTTTCCTCAGGGGCCTCTAGTGTGTAGCCTGTGTCGGCCACCCGGTGCCAGGATTTCAGTTTTTGAAAATTAGAGGATGTGATTTTTTTTTTAAGTGGTGGTAATTAGAAATTGCCATAATGGAAAAGGGACTTGTGAACACATCTGTACAAATGGAACCATTCCATTATTAATGGGAGATTTATTACTAAAGAAATCACTACAAAACCGTGTGGTAGAGATTGTGTTTTTATTTTAATACGAGAGCCAGGACTTGCATTAGGACATTGTTGAAATTTGTGCAGAAAGTAAATGGCCCCATGGGATTGTAGCATTCTGCTAGACTGAGGGGCCTAATAATCCCAGACTCAAATAGCAGTTAAGATAGAGTATGTGTAAGAGCTTATCTTGTCTTCTGCTTTTATAATGACTTATGTATGGTAACCAAAAGTAGTTGTGATGTGCTAGCAGCATTGTTCTTAGTAGATAACTTTTTAAATTAAAAACTAAGTTTACTGAGTGATTTTTGGAGTTTATTTAATGAAAGATAATAAAATAAGATACCTGTTTACAGAAGGCTTAACAACCACAAATTACATTTAGGAGATTGTTTATCTCTCTACAGGTAAACATTCAAGAAAAGGCAGAAATATAAATACCAACCTATCATTTTATAACAGTTTGGGATGGTTAAAAGAATGAGTTTATTTTGTTAATTTTTTAATCATTTCAGTAATATTTGTTGTATTTGTCATGTTTCTTGATTTTATTGTCTATCTTATGAAATGCACTTTTGAAAATATAAAATTTTGATAGAATTAGTCTACAGCATTTAGAAGTTTGATATAAATGATATTTGCAGTGGCCTAAAAAATGTTCTTTTACTGTATTTTATTTAAAAAGCCATTTTGTAAATGCTGAAAGCCTCTGTTTGGCTTTAAAATCTGCCTCCCACCACCTCTGCCCACACTCCCATGCATACCCTTGCCTCATCTTTATATTTTCCATCAGGATATTTGACGGCAAGCTTAATTTAGTGCTGCTTATACCTAAAAATAATATTCATAAAATTTTAGAACCGTGTACCCAAAACGGTAGGCATAGTTTATCCTTTACGTTCATTAATTGAAAAATCTTAAGACAGACCTGCTTTTTCATACTGCTCACTAGATGGCAGTTTTGTCATATTCTTCCAACTTGAAATGCTACTCGTGTGAGTGGAACAGAAAAGGCCGTCAGTGTTTAGTCTGCACTCAAAGGGTCTCCGCATGACCAGTGCAGACCCCATGGACTTCCTGGAACATATGTTAGCAATTTAGCTGCAGACATTTATTTCTTTGTTTTACTGCTTGGCTCTTTGAGAAAGTGTTGGTGCCAGGTTATGGGTTGTCTGGATCATGTCAGAGGCCATGGAGATCAAGTTCATGTGACAGGCTAGACTAAGGAAGGATGAAGTTGGAGGAGGTGAGGAAACTGACCCTTACTTTCAGCAGCAACAAGTCACTGCCTGTCTGTGGACTGCAGCCAAACGCCTAGACGGTTAAGTTTTACTCCAGCTGAACAAACAAAACACGTTGGCCATTTGGCTTTTTCGTATTTCATCAATAGTAGTTAAATCAGTGATTTCTCTATTTCTCAAAACTTGCTTATCCCTCATCTTTCTCTCTTAATGCTAACTCCTATAGCCCTGTCCAGACGAAGTGACCTTGAAATCCTCGGCTACTGTCTGCTGCGGTGGGTGTGTGGGAAACTGCCCTGGGAACGGAACCTGAGGGACCCTGTGGCTGTCCAGACTGCTAAAGCAAAGTAAGGATTTTCAGAGATCCCGTCACACAGCAACGGGTCTGAAGGGGTCCAGAAAAGGGAGTTAGTTCTCCTGAGAGGATTGCCATTCACCCAACAGGACAACCAAAGCAGATTTCTTAATCTGCTTTAAAAAATATTGTTTAAAAAAACCAAACAGCTGACAGACATAAAATTCATGAAGATGACACCTATGAAATCTCAGGTATGTGAGTTGTAATACAAAATATAAAGTGAAATAGCTGTTCCTTCACATGGTGTTTTCCAAAGCTTAGATTCTAGGGGGTGGTGTTTTCAAGAGTGTTTTTGAATTAGCATTGTGCAAGTGTATGTAGGTAGTCTGAGCTGGGTGTGATGGATATTAACTGCGCAAAGCAACAATGTGAAATGGGGCAAATATGGCCCATATTTGTCAAGTGAGAACAACCTACCTCTTTCTTAATCCTGTGTCTTGGAGGGAGTATATTTTGTTTCTGAAAGAAGAAACAAACAACATTTTTATATGAGGTGTTTATGTAAAAGATAATCCTGCAGCCTTATAAACATTTTTAATATTTCACATTTGATTTTTCTCAGCTAGAATCTGTTAGCATGAAAATTAGGTCAGACTGAGAACAGAGTGTGTTACTATTTTACCATTTTCTCACTTATCAAACCTAAGAAAATGTCAATTGCATGAAGTACAGAATAGCTATTTTTTTATTATATACTAAGATATGCTCAACAGTCACTATCCACAGATACAATATCGCAGCTGGGAAAGGCAGCTGTGTTCTAAGCAGGGCATGTTACAACAGAAGTTTACAAAAGGGGTAGCCGATTCATAGAAACAAATCTTCAAATTCAGTGTGGCATCGGTTCTTAATAGAGAGAAAGGCTGGCTGGAGATGCAGAATAATACAGATGACATTTGTAAATACTGACGTACTGTATATTATATGAAATGTTTCTCCACTTGGAATCTTGATCATCCTAGTCCCTCACCCAAAATGAACATATTTATATAAGTCAAGCTTATAACTATCTACTCAGTTATTTATTGCAGTGATAGATGTGTCCATATTAACCCCCATGTAACTGACATTTTTCAGTATAGGGGTCAAGTCAAAACATAGTAATAGGTATATAAACAGTACTGGTATCCAATTTTCCACCTTAGTTTACTTAATTTGAATAATATACTTTATTTCAAAGATTAGCATTCTATGTTCATTGGTCATGCATACATGCAAGTTCTCTGGTTTATCTCTTCCCCCACAACATCCACCCACCCCCCGAGCCTTGTAGGCCTGTACCCCACCTCCATGTCTCTGGGTTAATTTTGTTCAGCAGTTTGTTTAGTTCATTACATTCCACAAATAAGTGAGATCATGTGATATTTGTCTTTCTCTGCTTGGCTTGTTTCACTTAGCATAATACTCTCCAGGTCCTTCCATGCCATCTCAAAGGATAAGAGATCTTTCTTTCTTACAGATGCGTAGTATTCCATTGGGTACAGCTTTTTAATCCACTCATCTACTGATGGGCACTTGGGTTGTTTATAGATCTTAGCTATTGTAAATAGTGCTGCTATGAACATAGGGGTACATATATTCTTTCCAATTGGTGCATAGACAACAAAGCTGGGAATGGGGTGGGGGGAGGGGAGGAGGGTGTCAATGGGGGAATAATGAGAAACATCTTTAATAAAACAAATTAATAAATAAAAAATTAAAAAAAAAAAAAAGCCCTGGTCAGTTTGGCTCAGCAGTTAGAGCATTGGCCTGCAGTCCGGAGAGACGCAGGTTCGGTTCCCTCTAAGGGCACGTGCCTCAGCTGCAGTTTGTCCCCGGCCCTGGTTGGGTTGTGCAGGTGGCAGCCACTCGATGTGTCCCTTTCACGTTGATGTTTCTGTCTCTATCTCTCTTCCTCTCTCTCCCTCCCACTCTGTCTGAACAAAAAATGGGAAAATGTCCTCAGGTGAGGTTAAAAAAATAAATAAATAAATAAATAATACAATTAAATTGTGTATTGCTGTTTACTAGTAACTTTACCCAATCCATTTATTAATTCTTATTATTTTTATACATATACAATAATGTTATCTGTGAATAAAAACTGTTTTATTCTTTTTATTTTGAATTTTACTCCATTTCTTTTTCTGGCCTTATTACTCGGCTATAAATTTCAATAAAATGTTTTAAAGGAAAAAAAAGATTAGCCTTCTAATTCTAGTGATTATATGTATGTTTTTCTCTCAAGACTTACTAATGATTTTAGTCTTTTATTAATATGCAAAGACAGATGCATTCCTTGTAGATATCTTGAATGACTATGCTTACATATGTATATTCAGGGTGATAATAGGGGATCATATAAAATAATAAACTATAATGCTAATAAATATAAACTTATTTACATTTTGGGGTTCTTACATATGTTAATATCTTCATTTTGATGTGATTATTAGTAAAAACCTATATATAGATCAGTAAAGCTAATCTATTATGAAGTGTATAATTAAGGTAAACTGTAGACATTTTCAAATTTCTTATAGTATTTATAATCTGTAATCATAATTTATTCAACTTGCTGAGAAGGCATAACACTGAATTTTCCATAAGGGCATGCTTGCATATTTAGCCATGATACCATATCTCCCTTATGCCCTTTATTTTTCTGACATAGGGTGATATTAGATCAGTGCATTTATTGATGCAATTCTGCCTATGTCTGAGTTTATGAGTCACGCATCCATATCAGTTATTTTAGTTGAATGTTTATATATTGCGGCTGACGCAACTTGAGAGTTGTACTTGCTCAGCCTAAAACACTGGAAATTGTTTTTTATTTTGTTTTGTTTTTTGGATATTTCTTTTTAACCCGTGTGATCATAAGACAGCGTAAAACACTGCCCAATGGAGAACAATAAACATAAGTAATTAAATAATTTACCTCTCCCCAATGGTAAGTACTTGAGGAAAAATATCCTCAAAATCCCAAAACACTTTTTCTATGTATTTTTTCTTGATTTTAAGGAAAAGAAAAACACACGGATTTTGCTACTTCTGTATTTTAACATGTAAATTTTCAATTAGAGCATTTATCTGTCATTCTACATTATTTAGTTTTTAGATGATTGACATAAAACTGGTCAGTGAGATTTGGGGAATCTTCCCCACCTCCACTTTCCCTCTTACCACTGAGTGAAAAAAGTACTAAAATCAAGGTATTGGTGAGTCACCAATTCAGAATTTGAGTTTAGTTTTCCAGTCAAAGCAGTGGATCACGGGATCGCAGACATTCACTGTGCTCTCTCTCGTTTCAGTCTGTTGGATGAGCTCCCCGAGTCGGTGCTGAAATGGGCTCCTTCTGGAAGCAGCTGCTGTGAGTCACATGATAACCTCTGCCTTCTCCAGTGTGCTCTGCGGGTCACCACATCTGACACTCTTGTTTCACAGCTTCTACCCCACCCACTCCCGTTCTGCAGGGACGGCAGGAAACTTACAGATAGGTGCTGGAGCAGAGGCTGCTTAGACACTTTCTGCATTAGAGCACAAGAGCGCTGCCCGGAGGTATCTAGGCAGCTTTCTAGGCTCTGCTGACTGCATTTGTTTTTGGATAAATGGATATTATGGGAATCATGCCCAGGTTTATAGTCAGCTTTATCTGGTATTTCTAGAGCTGACTTTCTATCATTGTTCCACTATATATTGTTGAAAGAAGATCAGTTTGATCTTAGAAAAGGCTGCTTTCAATGAGTAATAAAAAAAACTCATTAAACTTTTGAATGTTCAGACCCTGGGTTATATTCTGGCTGAACAGCCAGCAACAAAATTTTGGATTGGCAAAGACACGTGAGGCTGGGATTTGGAGGTATGTTTCATTAAATGGTTTTCCCTTCCAAGTTAGTATAGACCATTTTTGGAGTTCTTTCATTGACAGTATTATTACTAAAAATAATAAGTTCAGAATTGCCCAAGTGCCTGTCATTTGCGACGCACACAGGACACATCAACACCAGTTTAACAACTGAGTTACACTGCCTTGCGGAAGGGAGCCCCTTGGTTGGCAGGCTTGCTTTTCTCAGAGGGAGGAGCCGAGTGACCCTTGCTCTCTGTTTATGCTGGGCAGTCGCAAAGTTCGCTTTCAGCTGGCTTAGGAAAGTGAACACGAACACTGACCCTCTAGCCAAGGTCAAACAAACAGTGTCAGTTTCCATCTGAGAGTTTCAGAGAGTTAAATCATCGTAAACTTATATTCATAGCCCTTTTTGGACAAGAAATCAAAGTTTTCATGGTCATTGGGCACAAAAGAGAAACCAACCACATCTGCTTTCTCACCTCTGTTTCCTCAGACCGTGGTCTGTGTCCCCACTTTCCGCCGTCGCTTTTCTTCTCAAGGAGTGGGGAGCACAGGAGAGGATTCTCACTTTGGGGGGCGGGGTTGAAAGTTGAAAGTGTACTATTTTTGTAGCTACATTGAGTGACTTTGTCCAAATGCCAATATTCACTTTTGGCTAATAGTCCTATTGACATTTTTACCAAGTCATACAGCTTGTGTTTCACTCAACAGAACAGCACAAAGGAGAGCTGGGGAGAGGTCAGACATTGTTTACTTGTAGATCTCCTGTACCTTTCCTGTCCCTCCTCACAATAGGTAACTGTCCAGCTTTGGGTAGAAAAGAAGGCCCAGATGCCCTGGGTTATACAACATAGTATTCCGTGACATTTCTATGTCTAGAGCTTTGTTAAAAGAAGAGGTGAGTGACACAGAACTCCAGGGAGGAGTGCCAGGTTCCTCTCTTCGGTACAAGCCATTTGAGTCTATAATATTATTTTATGAAATTCAGATTTCTATTTCTAAAGCACAAAATGTTGAACCTTAATATTAACTGAAGGTCTCTTAAGTTAATTAGTTAGGCTTAAGAGAATGGGTACTGTAAGCAAGAAAATTAAACTGACTTACAAAAGGTTTGTTACTAAGACATTTTATAAAATAAAACAGCCAAGAAGTTTGCAGCGTGCATGCCCAGCTCAGTGTAATCATAGTAGTTTCAAAAGTTTCTCTCTCTTGAAATGATAGTCAGTAATGATACTTAATATTTCACTAGCTTAAAAAGTGGATGATTCAAGAATATCATAATTTCATACTACTCCAAGTATTTTGTTTTATAGCTCTGGAAATATGCTAGTAAATTAAAAAGTGTACTTAATATAATAAATCCAGATCTTGAAAGGCTAACATTGAAACCAGTACTACATCACAGAAGTCTATGTTTCAGGTTTGTAATAATAAATTTGTAACAGAAGTGGCTCTTTCCTTTTGCTCCCTCTCCTTAGCTCACTGGTACCTAGTTTTTCAAACCCCAGACCCCAAAGGCTTTGCAGAACAGCTGCTACCTGTTGGTCGAATGCCAGGAGTCCTCCATTGTCTTCTAGCAGTGGCTTCTGCAAAGTGTTCCCAGCACATTCGGCTCTGTTCTCCATTTGGGATGTTTTGGTTAATAGAATTGTAATATATACCAAACTTGGCTTACCAATCTTGAAAGGCCCAAGGAACAACCGAATATTTATACTCAAGTAGCAGTGGATGTAATGTAATCTGCTTTCTCCTTGATCATCCCTTCAGGAGTTGGATGCCCTCAAAGGGCCCCTCAAACATGAGTTGTTCATATGATGAAACCACAGCACTCGCTAGTTAATAGAAATTGGGTTGATAGAAAGCTAAAGAGCAGATTTTACCTATCTTATAAGTCAGAGAGGGGGGAAGTAGTTTGCATAATTGCCATCATATGTCAAACAAACAAACAAAAACCCTAGAGCCTAGATTCTCCTTTTAGTCACATGAGCCTCATGTTCCTAGAGAATATCTGTGGACAGCACGGTGTACGATGGTCACTCTCTGAGTTTCATGGAAGAAAAACAGATGATGACTGTTCCTTTGGAATTTTTCCCTAGGGGCAGTGAAACCCTGATTTTCTGCCTTTCCCCACGTGATCAGAGGTGGGCCTGGAGGGGAGGTGAAGGGTTTAGGATGTCTCTCCTGCCAGCCCACCGAGCTTCCCAGGTGGTCCTACCATGGGATGTAACCAGCTTAGTGGGAAAGTACTGGTGTCTGGGGCAGTAATGTTTTTGAAGGGGAAAGGCTTGTAAACATTAATTTGTGGACTATCTAAACATCATCATAAACAAATGAAAATGGGCCCGTTTTTAAACTGTATGGTATTATCACTTGCAAATAGATTTTTAGATTGAACCTTCATGAAACGAAAGTGCAAAGGTGCTATGTTTGTAACTTCTGCTTATGAATTCTACTTGTATTTAAAAGTTTGTCGTTCATAAACTTTTTGGTGGGCAGGAGAGTTACCTTATAGTCCTAGGCAGGAGATCATAGCAGAGAAAAAGTAAAAGGTGGCAGGCAACTCCTCACCCCTCTGCGCTAAATCAGGAAGGCTACATGAACACCGGGCTGTCGGTGTGGAGGACTCGAGAGGCTTGGCGAATTCTAGTCACTCACAGCTGAACACGCACAATCAAGGTCATTTCTAAATTAACTGTTATAATCTCAAAATCAAAGCCTTAATTAAAATTTGGAATGATTTTTTTTCCTTTGAAGTAAGGAGGTTTATAGTAAGTACCAATTTTTTTAACTGAATTTTTAAAACATAAAAAAAAAAGCACGTTTGATCTATTGTATTATTTAGGTATTTCTTAGTAGTTACACCCATAAATCAAAATTACTAACTGTATGTCATTCTTAAAATTTGCTTTCTTTGATAAGATTAGTAAATTAATAAGTATGCACAAAGATGTGTAAAAAATTTACCAGTTTCTCTCATCTTGGGTCACTGTAGATTTCAGTCATTTTGGATATCATTTTAATAGTGCTTTTTATTGAATTGATCATTCTTAATTTCTTTATGGTGTGTGTGTGTGTGTGTGTGTGAGAGAGAGAGAGAGAGAGAGAGAGAGAGAGAGAGAGAGAGAGATTTTGAGGATGCTGGGGTCTTGGCATTCCTTGCCAATTATGAATGACATTTAAAGAAACATTTAATACTTCACAGGTGAAATAGCCCAGTATTTGGCATGTGCTCATAATTTGGCATATGATGAAAAGCCAAACTATCAAATGCTCAAGAAAATTCTGAACCCAGGTGGAATTCTTAACCCACTGGAATTTTCCACTAAAGAAGAGAGTGTAAGTGTGCATACTCCAGACTGTCAAAAAGTAAGTAACATGGTCCTGGGATCTTACGATTATCTTCTGTGACACTTTCTTCCCAATGAGGTTGTTTTAGGTTTCAAATGAGTTTGACAACCCAGTTTCTTGTTTATTATACTTAATTCCTGTTTCCCTAACTCAGCGCCAAGAAATTTTGTTGAAAGTCTTTTTGACATACCGTTTCTTACAGAAAAATAGTAGGATCTGTGGTCCGTTGTGTACTATTAAAGAACTCCAGCAGTCACTGTCGTCATGGAGATAGGACTAGGTTAAGTCTAATCTGACCTTATTGATGAGAACCTTTATTTGCTGCTTTTCTTTAGGTTTTCTTTAGTTATTTCCGTTTTTGCATACCAAGTTGGCCATGATTTGGTGGTAATATTCTTAGACGTGAGTAAATTATCTGTATGTGCTGATATTTCGATTTTTTATTTTTTTATTCTCACCCAAGGACATTTTTGCATTTATCTTCAGATAGAATGGGAGGGAGAGAGAGGGGAGGAGAGAGAGAGAGATACATCGACATGAGAGAGAGACATCGAGTGGCTGCCACCCTCAGGACTCCACCAGGACCGGGGACAAACTGCACCCAAGGTTCATTCCCTAGCAGGAACCGAACCCGGGTCTCTCTGGTCCGCGGGCCGATGCTCTAACTACTGAGCCAAACCGACCAGGGCTGATATTTCAATTTATAGAAACAATTCTTTTTTTTTTTTTTTTTAAGTTTTATCTCTTCCTTTACTCAGTTGTTTTCCAACTAGCTCCTCACACCAACTCAAAAAAAAAGGAACTTGAAAACAGAATTAAAACAATAAATACAAAAGAATTAGGAGAAAACATTTTTTAAGAGGGTGGGGGAGACCTGAGACTGCTGTCAGCAATGTGACTGGCTGGACAGGTAACCCAATAGCCACTTCTTTCTTAACACTATCCACATGCAAAAGTGGGAGGGCGTTTCTCCCCTCATGCGTGTCTAATAAGGTGGGGTCAGGACGCCACTCATTTTTAATATTTCTTATGAACTTTGGATCATCGCAAGTGTTCACGAGCCAAGAATGCAGGATGCAAACCAGTGTGACTGATAGGCTGCCGGTTGAACGGTGAGGCAAGTATCAGAGCACAGATGGTTCTGATTTGCTGAATTTTGTAGCTGCTGCAACTGAAGACATAAAATATCTTTCTAGTCATAAATTAGCTCTTTGGAAGCAAAACCTTGACACCAGAGCTTTACAACCTTCAATTAGTAGGGAAAGAAGTATTTGAATGACTGTGGTATTGACATCTGTAGGCCTGCATAGTAATCATTCCTAATAGAAGAGAATATCTGTTTGAGGAGGTTTTGCATGGCTAATTAACTACCAGTGAGAATATGTAATTTTTTCATGATCTCCTGATTGTCACCTTTCTCTCATGATACAATTACATTTTACTATAGCAAGTGCCTCACAAACCAATTGTCAGCACTATTTACGTATTGCAGGAGGCAGAACAAAAGTTCATGTTTAATAAAAAGCCACTGGATTTTGATCTTGGTAATTACGGAGACTTATGTTAACAGTTTTGTTGACTTTTGTGTTTTTATCACTTTTGCAACAAAACAAAGAGCCATTTCCTTGACATAGTATTTCCCTTGCCATAATGGTCACCATTTAATCTGCACTAATTTAAGGAGGGTATTTTCCTCCTTTTTTGGAGTTTTTCAGTTTCATAAACTTAATTAAAATATAAAAAAGCCATTTTAAAAACCAATAGCTGTATCCTCTGATATAAAATTTTAATTATTCACCAGAATTTTCAGTTTCATCAAATTCTAAGGAGATTGTGAAACTATTTTAATATGCAGAGAACAGAACATAAAACATTTTTTTCCCAATGAGCCTCAATCAGAAATATCTTACTCTTTTCTTCTGATCAGACCACTTTGATGATAAGTAAAAAGAAAACACTAAGAATAATATACATTCTTAAGACCTTAGTTTCTATTAACAAGATGATCAGCCTCGTATAGAAAATATGATTTGGAGATATATTTCATAGCATATCAATATGTATTGGATAATGACCTAATTTCTCTAATATTTTAAGTATATAAATACATTGAATAATTATAGTATAAAATATAGGTTCACTATATGTGGCTAAACCTTAGTGTCTTAATTTTTATTTTTAAAGTTTACAGGTTTTATGATGCTGGAAAAAACCAAACTTGAAAATGTTCAAAAGCCAAGTGTGACAGTATAAACTGTCCTAGATCCCGTCCTTCTGCACAGTAAGGATGGTTTCCGCAATTGATTGCTTCCATAACAACTACAGTTTTAAATCCAAAATGGATATTAATCACATGGCCCCAAATTCTTCTCTTTTTGGGCAGTCGCCTTAAAATTCTCTTAAAAACATTGCTCATTACTCTACACATGGATCACTCTAGTTATTTAACAGTTTAGTGAATGAACTTTGGACTTGTACCTTTTAGACAAAGATACTGAAGAAGAAGCCAGTGGACCAGAAAAATGTTTATTCTTAGATAAATAAAATGTTTCTATCATCCCGTATTCAGAGGAAAGTTATGAATGTTTAATTTTTAAAAACTTTATTTCCCTCAGTTTGTGGTTGTGTCTTGTAAATTTAGAATTCTTAAAAATATGTTTTAGTTAGGTATTAGAAAATAATCACATCACTGTAAGAACCTCAGCAAACTTACATCATCTTTTTGCAAAAGAAAAATGAGTTATTTTTCAGTACTGGGTTTTACTAGGTATCATAAACTGTTCCCTGTAAACTGAACCTTCTTCTTGAGGTTCTCAAATACTGTTACTGGAATTAAAGTGGAAATGAATTTTTGTCAAGAGGGCACAGACATTGATATTTTTTCCTGAAAAGCAAATCTTTGGGGGTATTTGCCTCCGTCAGAATGACGGTGGATGTAGCTGAAATCACCCTCTAGCCGCACTGATGGCTCCTGGGTAGCACTGACAAATTAGAAGAATCTGTCATCAGGGCTACCACAGTCTATTTATGCCATCCACTGGGATTTAATGTCTAAAATTCACTGAAGGAAACCATCTCTCAGTAAGAATGCTTACTGAGGTGAGCTAAAGCTCTAGAATTCCCAGATGAGAATGCTAAAGCCAAATTGAAAAACCAGCATTATTGAAGTTCCAGTTCCACCCTGGAATCAGCTGTTTCTTCTGGAGCCAGTATAGTGGGTCCTTTTATCAGTTTATCAATATCATCTTCCTTAAGATGATACCTGAATCCATATTTTAATAGTATAGACACCTGGGTATAGGAAGCCACCCATCCTTCTTAAATGCTTTCCATAGGCAGAGGAGTAGCTATAGGTCAGAGTTAAAATGCTCAAGGTAACCCAGATTTCAGACAGTAAAGGTTTATTCCTACATTCACTCTAAATTGGAGGTTCCCATAGCAGTGCTAGAGGTGAATATATTGTTATTGGTAGTAGCAATCTTTGTACTGAACTTTGATGTTTACAACATTCTTTCTTGAGCTTTCATTCTCAAATAATGCTATTAAACCTGTCTTCATTTTTACTTTCTGTGAGAAGAGTAGAATATAAATTCTCCATTATAAGCACATTTTTGGCATATTAAGTTTTAAGGGTCCAAAAGTATTCCTGATTTTGTAGAACAGTGTGAAGTACTAGTGGAAATTAAAAAAAAAAAAAAAAAAAGTACGTTGTTTGAAGAGCCACTTTCTCAAAATGACACACATTTGGATAGCTTCCTTTTATTTGATTTTGTGGGATGCCCAGTGTTTTCTGTATTTTTATAACTTTGAGAACAATTTTGACCGTGTTCACAACTAAGGGTTCTGTGCACTTTAAAACTTCCCCTAGAAATAGCACGTTTGCAGAGCGGCTGTCGTGTCATGCATTAGGCGGAGGTGACTTGCAGCACAGCCTGGCCGTCCAGCCACCTGACCGCAGACCCAGCCTCAGAGGACTGAGTCTATTAGCCCAAATCTTTGCCCATCAGAGGCTCCCAGAGCAAAACTGTCAGGCCTAACCTGCCTAACAACATCTCAACTAATCCTTTACACCATAGAACACGTTTTCTCGGTGATTGGCAAGCCAGTGTTGTATTAGGACAAAACTGCGTACAACAGCCTTGGGAAAGTCCTTGCTTCACACTGAGCAGTGTGGTGAGCATTTATTACCAAAACGCGAGAGTGGCTCAGAGGTGGATACACAGGAATTTCTCCAGTAGTGTGGGAGAGTTGAGTGGTGGAAATAAAGAACCCCCAAGTGATTGGGAAGCAATTTCAATTTTCAGGTTACTGAAAGACAGCGGTGTTGCTGTCCCGAGAAGCTGGGATCCGAGAGGAGGGTGAATAAAGGATGTTGTGACAACTTAGACCTAGGCGCAAAACACCGGCATACTTTAAAGGGAAAGAGTGAACACACTTGGCAGTAGAAGCTAAAAATTGAGAGACTACATCTGAAGGCTCTGCTTGTCCGGCCAGTGTAATTCATTCTGTTTTGGCACTGGCTACTCCATTATTTCCCTGGTGCCGGTCCCATCTCCTGCCCCCTGTTTAACCCATGAGAAAAGGTGATGGCACTTTCAGCTGCTATAAACATGAAGCTGCTGAACAAATACTTCACATAAGGACCTTCACTGTGGCTTTCAATCATCCAGCTGTATTGAGGGATCTGCGCTTCCATTTCCCTGTCTACTTCAGGGTTATTAAGAGTCAGTCATCCCCCAGATAACACCGTGGTGTGAAAAAGAAACCTAAGAAGCAAGCTTGTTGTAGAACTTAACCTCTGATACTGGTACACAGTATTAGATGACATGAACTGCTACTCACCTGCTTACAGGGTAAATTACCTGCACGAAAACGTAAGCAACATCATAAGCTGCCTTTACACATTCACATTAATTAGGCTCACTTCAGTGATAGAAAACTAAGATTCTAATTAATAAGAATTTAAACTAAAAAGATACACTGGATCCACTCCCAGCAAAGGTTAATAATGAATTCATGTGCAGTTTTCAAATGTGACAGTTTTCTGTAAAAGTGCTGTTTCCATAAGCAGGTTATCTGTAGAGATAATTTCCAGAGAGTGCACAACAGAGACACTAATTTTAATTGGTCTTGTCCTACTGATGAGAAAGGGTCAGGATCTTGCCAACTACTGTATTTTTTCTGTAACGTCCACTTGTTGGTTTCCTCTGTATTTCTTTTTTCAAAGCTTGGCAAGTTTAGAATTTTCAAGAATCGGGACATGAATGCATTTTTTTACATGTCACAAGTTTTCATTATATATTATTACTTACTCCATATCAACAGGTTGATTCGCAAAAGGCTGCAACCAAGCAAGTCAATCAGATGCGAAATAGGTTAATAGAAAAAACCGTCCCCAGTGAGAGAGGTGCTGAGTCCTGCGCACCAGGGAGAACAGTGCAAAAGGAGGAGAAGCCGATTGGATCGCTGAACAAAGACACCGCGCAGGTGAGAGGCTTTTCTTTTTCCTTAATGTTACATTAGAATATGCCCTTTGGGAATAAAGACGTTTTATTTTCTTCTGAGGGCCAAGGTTGTATAGTTTTGTTAAATGAGAAGGGACAGGGAATGTTCTATCCAGCTGCTAGAATCAAAGCAGCCAACACCAGTTATCACAGAAAAAGAATGACAGTGGACACATTTGCGTACAGACCTGATCTCCCTTTCGCCTAGGAGTGTAATGAAGTGCACTTAAATTCTTTATGCCATCTAGGATCCATTAGGGACTCTTAACGTACCCCATGCTTCCACACTGCCTCCTCCCGTCTGACCCTCGTAGCCAAGGGTAAGTGAGCGCTTCTCTGTCAATATGGTTGTAGTTTAAAATGATGTCTTTTCTACATCATTTGATCATTTGGTTGGATAGTGACTCACCTTTAGCAGATGACTCACTCAGCCAACAGCAGGAGTCTCTCCTAATCTAACCTTTCTGACAAGAAGAGTACAATGTATTTATATCTGCAGTGAAAAAAATTTCTTCCCAGAAAGGCCAATATTTTGTATGATTAATATACCATCTTTCCCAAAATGATTTGAGTTAGTTTACAGTGTGCAATAGAATAATTTAATGCCCCCTTTTTCTACCTGCCCCCCCCCCCAATTGGTATATCTGGCAGCTGGGATGTTAATCACTAAACTGAGCCCTGAATTTGGCTCTGAACTTCTTGGCAGCCAAGGCAAAACTCAGAGGCATACCAGTCAGGCATTCCTTCTCCAGCCAGTAAGCATACACGTTTATCCAGAGAGAAGGAGGCTTTTTTTTGTACTAACAGGAATCTTTTGCATTTATTCTCTTACAAAATAATAGCAGCATCACTTTTTTAATTATGAGGAATCTACTTCAAATGGTCATATCTTATAGTTTCTACTTGTAAAATTAGACATATATTGCTTGGTGACAAAATAGAGTCAATTCTTGAGGGTGCTTTTTCAACCCTTACTGTGCACCAGAATTAGCTGTGTATGGGAGTGGGGAGGGACTATACAAATGCTGATGCCCAGGTTCCAAGCAGAGAAACCAAGTCATTTTCATTGGGATGACAGTGTGATGTGTACAGATGTTATCACTCCAGAAAGTGGTTTGTTTCCTTCCTCAGTCAGTCCCTTTCCCTCAGAGACAACCACAGTTTTGATACTCTGATTCGCATCACTAGATTAGTTTTGCCTCTTCTAGAATTTCACATACATGTAGTCATACAGTATGCATTCTTTTGTGTCTGGCTTTCACTCAGTGTGTTTTTTGAGTTATCCACAATGTTGCATGTATTAGTAATTTTCTCTCTTTCTTGTTGAACAGTAAGTACTCCATTGTACAATTTTACCATAATTCACATATCATCTTACTAATGGACACCAGGGCTCCCTGGCTCTAGCCACAAGTATAGTTGCTATAAACATTCTGACACAAGTCCTGCTATGGTATTGTTTTTCCTGAGAGGTGGAATTGCTGGATTGTAGGCCAAACACATATTCAACTTTCTGAAAAGCTGACAAATAGTTCCCATTTTATACTTCCACCAGTAATGGACAAGAGTTCCAGCCATTCCACATCTTCCAAACATTTGATGATATCAATCATTTTATTTTCACCATCCCAACGTGTGTGTTAGTATCTCATGGTGATTCTAATTATCACTTACCTGATGACTAATAATTTTGAGCACCTTTTCATGTGTTAAATGCCCATTCATATACCTTCCTTTGTGAAGTGTTTTTTAAATGTTTTCATCCACTTTTATTTGTCATTTTATTACTGAGTTGTAAGGCTTCTTTATGTATTTCACATATAAGTTTCCTGTCCTTTATATTGTAGATAATAACTTCTCCTTAGGGTGCAGCCTCCCTATTTATTTAAGTGTCTTTTTTAAATTGCTGACACTATTACAGATGTCCCCATTTTGCCCCCCCTTTGCCCGCCTTCACCCAGCCCCTGCCCCACCTTCCCTCTGGCCAACCCCACCTTGCTGTCGGTGTCTATGGATTATGCATATATACCCTTCACCTTCTTTCGTCACCTTCTTGTCCCCACCCCTCTGACAGCTGTCACTTAACAGTGTCTTTGATGAGCAGAAGCTACTTGTTATTTTTATTTGAAATTCCATTAACTAATTTTTTCCTTTAAATTTTTTTTTTTTTGGGTAAAGAAACCTAAGAAACCTTTGTCTGCATCAAGGTCACAAGGTAATTTTGCTATTTACATATATATTTTTAGAAGGCTTATTGATTTAGCTTTCATGTTGGGTCTATGAACTATCTCAAATCAATCACTGTTTATGGTGTGAGCTAGGGGTTGAGATTCGTTCTTTCCCAGATAGAAAGCCAGTTGTCCCGGCACCATTTGTTAAAAAGATTTTCCTTTTCCTAATAAAATTTTTTGGGAGACTTTTTCAAGTCAGCCGACGGGATAAGTGTGAGTCCATCTCTGGACTTTCTCTCCCGTCAGTCTGTCTGCCCTCGCCATCAGTCCACACCGTGCCAGCTGCTGCCCTGACACAGCCAGCTCTGATCAGGGAGTGCAAGTCCTCAGCCCTTCCTCGTCTGCAAAAATGGCTGGGCCAGACTAGGTCCTGGTTTCCTCCCCAAAATTTAAGAACCAGCTTGTCAATATACTCTAATAAGCAAAATGGGATTTTGATGGAGACTACACGAAATCTAAAGGTCGGTTTAGGAGGAACTGAAATCCCAACACTGAGTCCTCCAGTGCATGAACCTGATACTTCTCTCCATTTATATAGATCTGTCATTTCTCTCAACAGTGTTTCGTAGTTAAAAAAAAAATTGTTTTTCTTTATTGATTTGAGAGAGATGGGGGGGGGGGAGAGAGAGAGAAACACTGATGAGAGAGATGATCGATTGGCTGCCTCCTGCATGCCCCCCACTGGGGATCGGGCCCACAACCTGGGCATGTGCCCTGACCAAGAATTGAACCAGCAACCTCTTGGTGTATGGGTCGACACTCAACCACTGAGTCACACCAGCTGGGCAGTGTTTTGTAATTTTCAGTGTGGATATTTTACACATATTTCATTAAAGTTACCTTTAAATATTTTATATTTTGATCCTATTGTAAATGTCATTTTTTAAAAATTTCAAATTCAGAAAATTTCAATTTCCAATAAAGAAGTTATTTGTTGCTTGTATATAGAAATACAATTGATTTTGTATATTGACCTGGTGTCTTTGAGTGTTCCTAAATCCACTTATTAGTTCTAGTAGCTTTTTTTTTTTTTTTTGTAAATTATTAGGATTTTCTACATACTCAATCATGTTTGTGAATAGCGTTTTACTTCTACACCTGCAAGGACCTCTAATAATACATTGATTAGAAGTAGTGAGAGTGAGCATACATGCTTCTGTTCCTGATCCTACAGGGAAAGCATTCTTTCACCAGTGTGATGTTAGCTGTAGGTTCTTCCTAAATGCCCTTATCAGGAAATTTTATTATATTTGTAGTTTGTTGGATATAAATTTAAGTCATAAATGGGTATTAAATGTTTTTTATGGGTCTACTGAAATGATCATATGATTTTTCTCCTTTACTGGTGTAAGGAATTACATTGATTTTTGAATGTTAACTTTTTGAATGATAAACCCCACTTAGTCATGACATGTTGTCATGCTGAAGTCGATTTACTATTATTCCATTAAGGATTTTAAGTCTACACTGATGAGAGATACTGGTCTATAATGTACTTTTCTCTTAATATATATACTTGTGTGGTTTTATTCTCAGATTGTTATATGAGTTGGAAGTATATTTCCGGAAATGTTTTAGTAAGATTTGTCTTTTATGTGTTTGATAAAATTTAGTAAGAAAACCGACTGGTTCTAGAGTTCTGTTGTAGGAAAGTTGTAAATTATGAATTTACTCTTTATGACAGATATAGTGATCATCAGATTTTCTTCTTGTGTCAGTGTTGGTAGTTTGTATCTTTCAAGGAATTTGTCCATCTCATCTAAGTTGTCATTTTGTCATCAATATGTAATTCATGATATTTTCTTCTTCTTATTTTAACATCTTCAGTATCCACATTGATATCTTGTCCCCTTTTACTCCGGATAATGGTGACTCAATGTTTCTTCTTTTGTCTTTTTTTACATATATATAAAATCTAACTAGATGCCTATCATTTGTATTGATCTTTTCAAATAACCAAAGTATGGACTTGTTGATTTATCTACTATTGATCTGATTTCTGTTACATTAATATCCATTCTTTATCATGTCCTTTCTTCTACTTATTTTAGGTTTAATTTGTTCTTTTCTTTCAAGCTTCATAATGAAAGCTTAAATAATTGATTTAAACTTTTTTCCATTTCTAAAATATAAAACTATACATGTTTAAGCAGTGCTTTAGCTGTTTTCCATAAATTTTTACATGTTTTCATTTTTGTTCAGTTACATACTTTCTAATTTCCCTTGCTTATTCTTTGACCCATGGATTACTTAGAAGTATGTTATTTAATCCCTAAATATTTTTGAGATTTCCAGGTTATCTTTTTGTTACTGTTTTCTAATACATAATGTATTATTGCTGTTCTTTAAAATTCATTAGAACTTGTGTTATGGCCCAGAAGGCCTAACTTGGTGAATGTTCCTTGTGTACTTGTAAAGAATGTGCCTTCTGGCGCTGGCCAGTTTGGCTCAGCGGTTAGAGGGTCAGCCTGTGGTCCACAGAGACCCGGGTTCGGTTCCCGCTAAGGGCATGTACCTTGGCTGCAGTTTGTCTCCGGCCCTGGTTGTGTGGTGCGGGTGGCGGCCAGTCGATGTGTCCCTTTCACGTCGATGTTTCTCTCTCTCTCTTCCTCTCTCTCCTTCCCGCTCTATCTGAATAAAAAATGGAAAAATGTCCTTGGGTGAGGATAAAAAAAAAATGTGTCTTCTGAAGTTGGAGCTATGCTATTCTATACATTTAAATTGTTTGATAGTGTTTAAATCTTCTGTCCTGTTTTTGTTTAATTCTGTTCTACTGTTTCATCACTTAATGACAAAGGAATTTTAAAATCTTCAACTGTAATTGTGGATTCGTCTATTTTTTCTTTTGGTTCTATGAGTTTTTGCTTCATAAATTTTGATGTTCTGTTAGATGCATATTTAATACTGTTACATATTTTTTTAATTTTTACTTTTCAATTATAGTTGACAACAGTATTATACAGGGTGGAGCTAAGTCGGTTTGCAGTTGTTTGGAAAATAATACAATCATTAATAATAATACAAGAGTAAACATGTTTCATATACTGTCAACTTAGACCTACTTTTGCCCCACCCGGTCTTACTTTCAGGTATACAACATAGTGATTAGACATTTATATCACTTACCATCCTGATAAGTCTAGCACCCGTCTGACACCATACCTAGTTATTACATTATTGTCAACTATATTTCTTGAGCTGTACTTTACATCCCTGTTGCTGTTTCCGTAACTGCCAATTTGTACATCTTAATCCCTTCCACCTTTTCACCCATCTTCCCAACACCCCTCCCATATGGCCTCTCTTGGGAGTGGTACTTGTGCAGGCCAAGGTCACCCCCTGCCTGTGCCCTGCTCAGGGCCGCTTAGTATTAGCTACCATGATCTGCAGATGGTTGACACTTGTGCTGGGCTTGGGGCTGCTTAGCAAGAAGTATGGGGAACCTCGGGGCCAGATGTTGCTTGTTTGGGTTTGTGAACCTTAGGGAGATTTTAGGACCATCTTCAGCATGAGTCAAGACAGGCCAGTAGTATGTCGCTGGAAGCTGCTTGGGTGGGCATGAGAGTTGGGTGGGGGGAGGTGTCAGGCAATCACTGGGGCAAGGCGAATGCTGTTAGGCAGGTTGATGGAGACCCAGATATGGCTCCCGCCTGCATGTGGAGTAAAGTGGGTGGAGGGTTCTACGAAGGAAGGGTTGCTTCTGCCAGCACTTCTGTCCGGGAGAAAGCTGCCCCTCCAGCCCTCACCCTGAAGCCAGATAGTTCAGTTCCTTCCTTATGTCCCTGGCATCTTTCAAGCTGCTGCCCAGTGCTGGAGCTCAGAGCCAGTGATTCCAAGTGGGTCCATGTGTGCAGGCCCTTTAAAAGAAACAGCTGGGACTCCAGACGTCCTCATCTTCCTCAGCCACCTCTCTGCTGGCATTCACAGCCAGAGTTATGGGGACCTATTTTCCCAGCACCTGACCCTGGTTTGGGGGCCTGGTTTGGAGGTGGGATCCCTCACTCCTCAGGGGGACCTAACAGCGCTGAGTTTTAACTGTCGGTGAGGGACCAGTCCTGCGCCTCCACCCCTTCTACCAGTCTCCACATGGCTTCTTCGTGTTCAGTTACAGGATTCCTTTCATCTAGATTTCAGGAAGTTCTCCGTGATGGTGGTTCTGTGTTTACTTGTAATTTTGATGTGGTTGTGGGTGAGGCGAACACAGACGGTTAACTACTCCACCATCTTGACTTGAAGCCTGTATTTTATTTTAATTTACTTTTTTGGCATTTTACTTTGAAGTAATTGTAGACTCAGCAATTGTAAAAATAATACAGAATTCCCATGTACTCTTCACCAGCTTCCCCTAATTAAATCATCTTATATAACCAGAGTGTGATTTTCAATACCAGGAATTGCTATGGTCTACTATAAAATTCAGACCTTATTTGGTCACTAGTTTGGTCACTTGTGTGTACGTTCCTGTGAAATAGTTTTAAAATCCTCACGAGAGGATGTGCTTTTATTGATTTTTAGAAAGAAGTATCGATGTGAAGGAGAGACATCAACCAGTTGCGACCCATACAATGCCCCGATCAGGGATTGAACCCAAAACCGTTTGGTGTACAGGACGATGCTCCAACTAACCGAGTCACTAGGGCAGGGCCCTGGGAAATTTTTTACGTGTATAGATTAAACACCAGTCATGAGACCTCCTCACGTTGCTTTATAGCACACCCTCCCCATCACTATAATTTTGTCATTTTGAGCATGTCATCTAAATCAAACTATGTACTATGTAACTGGTTGAGAGAGGCTTCATTTCATTCACCATAATGTCCTTGAGATACATCCATGTTTTGGCACGTTATCAATACTTCATTTTTATTGCTAAGTGGTATTCTAAAGTATGAATTTAGTGTTGAAGAACATGTGAGTTTTCAGTATTTTGCCTTTTACCATTTAGTATGGTAGATGTAGATTTTAAGTAGCTATTTATGGTCAAGTTGATTATATTTCTAGTATATTGACAATTATGAAATGGATATTGGATTTTGTCAAATGCTTTTCCTGTATCAGTTAATATGATCATATGATTTTTCATCTTTAAAGTATTAACATGGTGGATGACATTGATTAGTGTTTGAATATTGAACTAGGCTTATATTTCTCAAATCAAGCCCACCTGGTCATGGTGTCTTGTTCTTTTCATGTGTTGTTGGATTCAATTTTCTGGTATTTTGTTGAGGACTTTTGTATCTGTTCATGAGGAGTATTGATCTGTAGTTTCCTTTTTATTCTACTGTCTGTGTCTGCTTTTGGTATCAGGGTAACAGTGGCTTCATAACATGAGTTGACAAATTTTCCTTTAATTTCTAGAAGAGAATGAGTAGAATTGGTTGTTTTTTGTTTGTTTGTTTGTTTTAATATTTTAGAGAATTCTCTAGAGAAACCATCTGGGCCTAGAGATTTATTTTCTTTTTTAGCTATGAATTAAATTTCTTTACTAAGATTGTGCAGATGATCTATTTCTAGAGTTGGCCAAATTTTCTGTAGAGACAGAAAGAAAATAGGTTTTATAGGTCATGTGGCCCGTCACAACTATTCAGTAACTCTGCAATGTAGCACAAAAGCATCATAACACAATACATAAACAAGCGAGTGTAGCTGATTCCAACAAAACTCTATTTATGGCACTGAAATTTGAATTACATTTAATTTTCAAGTGTCACAAATTATTTTTTCCTACCATTTAAAATGAAAAAAACCACTCTTAGTTGGTAGGCTCTACAAAAACAGGTTGTGCATAAGATTTGGCCTGCTGACCAGTTTACCCTCCTAATCTATTTTATCTTGAGTTATTTTTTATCATATGTGGTTTTCTAAGAATTGTTCCATTTAATCTAAGCTGTCATATTTTTATGTTTAGAATTATTCATAGTATTGCCTTATTTATGCCCTTTAAATACTATGGATTCTGTAGTAGTATTTTTTCCAGCTATTGGTTGTATATTGTTTTTTTGGGTTTTTTTAGTCAAGTTTTCAATTTTATTGGTCTTTTCGCAGAATCAGCTTTTGAATGTTTGATTTTCCCCTTTTTCCCTGTTGTCAATTTCATTGATTTCTGCTCTTGGATTTATTTTCTCTTTTTCTAGTTTCTTGAAGTGGAAACTTAAGTCTCAATTATTGAATTAAGACTTTTCTTCCTTTCCAATATAGGTATTTAGTATTATAGATTTCCCTTCTAGCACTGTGTTAACCATGTCTCACATATTTTGATATATATTTATTCAGTTCAATATATTTTTAAGTTTCTCTTGGGTCTCTTTGATCCATTCAGACAAGTGTTTTTAAATTTTCAAGTGCTTGGAGATTTCCCTTTTATTTCTTTCAGCTTGATTTTGGCTTATTTTCCTTTTTCCAGTTTAGGTGGATGGTTAAGCTATTGATTTGAACCCTTCATTTTTCTCTAATATAAGCATTTAATTCTATAAATGTACTGCTAAGCCCCATTTTAACTATATCCCATGAATCCTTATATAGTTTATTTTTATTTTGTTTAGTTCAAGACATTTTGAACTTTTCCTTGAGACTTCTTTTGTGATGCCTTGGTTATTAGATATTTCTGTTATCGGTTAAGTGAGCTCTAATTTATATTGTCTGAGAACATAATTTGTATAATTTTGTTTTAAATTTGTTAAGGTTTATTTTATGACCTAGGATAGTCTATCTTGATGAATGTTTTCTTTTTTTTTTGCATTTGTCTTCAGATAGAGCAGGAGGGAGAGAAGGAGGAAGAGAGAAAAATCGATGTGAAAGAGACACATTGACCGGCTGCCACCCACACGGCCCCATCTGGGGCTGGGGACAAACTGCAACTGAGGTATGTGCCCTTAGTGGGAACCAAACCCGGGACTCTGGTCCGTGGTCTGACGCTCTAACCGCTGAGCCAAACCAGCCAGGGCAATGTTCTGATTGCAGTTGAAAAGAACATGTATTTCTCCTGTTCTGGGGTGCAGTGCTCTGTAAATATCAGTTAGATCTCATTGGTTTATGGTATCAGTTTTCTTTTATAGCCTTGCTGATTTTCCCTTGTCGTTCTGCTAGTTCCTGAGAGCAGTGCTTTCCAGTTAGGAGGCTGTGGGGTGCTGCCTCTTTGCTGTCAATGGACTTTATCTAGTAGATGCCAAGAGTTCTCTTCCCAGTCATGACAACCCAAAATGTCTCTAGAAATTGCTAAATGTCCCTGAGACAAAATGTTCCCAGGTTGAGAACCACTGGCCTAGCAGAATAAATTATTGGGTACCTTAAGCCCGTGCTACTCAAAGTGTTTGATGCCGTTCAGCTGCACTGCCATCACCTGGGGCTTCTTAGGAACACAGAATCTAAGGTCCCTTCTTATACCTTCTGAATGAGATCTGCATCTTAAGATCCCAAAATGACTTGTATGCTTTTTAATGTTTGAAAAAGAACACCATAGACCAGGGCCCAGCAGACTTTTTCTTAAAGGGCCAGACAGTATTATTTTAGGCTTAAGGTCCAGTCATTGTAAAATAGCCAATACACAAAAAAATAAAATAAGGGTGTGGCTGTGTTCCAATAAAACTTTATTCACAAAACAAGGTGTTAGCCAATGAGCTGGATTTCTAACCTATGCCACAGACTATCCCAATCAGATCTCTCACTAAAGTAGGAGACAACTGGTGGTTAAATCCTTTGAGTAGCTTCCCATTTGATAGCATTTGTTGTTGCTTAAAGAGATGCATAGGTTATACACGTGTTTCTGTCCTGAAATTTTAGTAGTTTGACTTTTGTTCTTATCTAGCTGGGAATATCATCCACTTCCACATTTAAGTTATATATAGATGCTGCTGAAGTTAACTTACCTGTGGCTCTCAGCCTTTAAAAATGTTAGATGGCATATTTCTTTTTCTTTGTGGAAGAACAATACTATATTATTGACCCAGTGAAATTACTATTCATTTATTTTGCCTGTAGCAAACTAAGCAGACAGAACTTTAGGAAAACTGTATCAGTGTGACTTCGTTAGAATAGTTTCAAGTTAGTTACCCTGCTTGCCATAACACATGTTCCAAGTCCTCACCAAAGTACAAGGGTTTATCTTGGGCCACACTTCTTGACAAATTTTGTTGTATGCTTCTAGGCATTCGGGTTTGACACTGTAAAAGCTTGTTTCCTTTTTTGCTAGGAGGTAAGAGTGAGCATCTTTTCTTAGATCAACTTTCTGGACAAATAAAGATATTAAGCAGGTGTCTTGAGGTCTGTTATAGGAAAGTGTCAACCTCCAGAGCCCACTTCATTCAGGGGGTGCGCAGCCATCTTGCTTCCCTAGAATCTCTATAGTAATCACTATAATAGTCATAATTAGAAAGCTTCTTGGTCATTGATAACTATCTGATGCCCATAAGATTAAATGTTGTGTTTTTTTTGGTCTTGCCAAGAAAATTCAGTTTTCATATTCTTATTTTTGGATTATAAGTTAAGAGAACCAATCAAATTAACTATATTTGACTGTTGGATGCTTGTAAGCACTTTATAAACTAATATCCAGGATCTAAAAATAACTTCTCAGGTAAAATAAATAACTCAAATCTAACACAGTATATATGTATTTTCCCATAGGAAAGCACAAGGAGAAGACAAAAATATTCTGAGTTGCAAGAATTTTTGAATGCAGTAAGACGTTCTCCGCAAAAAGACAGCTTTATGCAGTTCCCCAACTCATTTTATGAACCCCATCAAGATTTTACAAGTCCACAGACATTCAACAAGTCAAGATGTCCACCTTGGTACACATGCGCCTCTACAGCTGGTATGGGAATCACAGACTTAGAAAGTACCACAGGCTTTTGGCCTGCAATTTCCCAGTTTACCCTTAGTGAAGAGTCAAAGGCAGATGTATATTATTATGGCTTCACCATTCTTTTTCTTCTGATATTAGTAGGTCTTGCTTTATATTTTCTCTGAATGTATCAAACAAAATCTTTTTGGCAGTTTTTCAAGTTCCAGTTCTTCACAGAAATGTTAAAATTCTTATTTCAGGGCTTCCTCCCAGACATTTTCAAGGTAATTGGCTTATAAAAAGAGAGAATGCATTTGACACAGTAAGTTTGTGAACATTCTTGTTTTATACTAGAAATGGTGTCATGATACAGTTTGGAAACTACTGAAGTTTCAGATCACCCAGAAAATTTTAAAAAGGGTCATTCTAAAAAAGGGGGTTAACCTCTTTTATCAAAGGAGCAATTTGAAAATTAAAATGTTATTTATAGGGACAATTTATCTTACAGAAACTTCCTTTTTAAGTACATAAGTTACACCTCAAAAAGTTTTAGATAAGCTGGTATATAGATATCTTCTAAAACACACAACTAAAAGCTAAGGGATTTTATGAAATGATTACTTACCTTACTACAATATGGACATTCACCAAACAAGATGTTAAAACTCTGTCTACTAGTCTGTAGTCCTCTCAACCACTGACAGTTTTAAAGGGAGATAAAGGGAACAGGGTTAGCATGCTTACGGACACTCCAGAAGTCTACCTTCTTAATTTTCTTTTGCAAGAGTAAGGGGAACATTTTCTGAGCCAATTCCAAACTACTGATGTGCTGAATTAACACTGGTGTATAACCAAATTACAGGCCCCCGAAACACACAAAAATAATGCATACAGGTGATGGGGGACCTACCTAAATATATTAATCACAAATTAAGAACTAATATGTGAAAGATACCATAGGCTCTTGAAAATTTAGATATTAATTCTCAACCATTAATTACAAGCATGAGACAGTTCATTTTTAAAAATTAAATATTCATTTTTATAAAAGAAAGCACATGTCCCCTTAAGATCTCTATCATTAGAACTGATATTTTATGATTTTATGTAAGGTAAACTGGCATCTCAACCTCAGTTCTCCCTTGTTAAAATGCAGACAGCACTAACTACTAGATCTAATCACAAAAATCAGGTAGTGATACCAGGGAGAACTCAGAATCGAATGCACCAGACAACTGCAAGGTGTTTTGTATACTGATGTACATATAGTTTATAATGTGTGAACTGTGCCCTAATATGACTGCTATACCGAGTGAATGAAAGCAGACTTCACTTAAAGGCAGTGTCACTGACTAAGAGTGCTGTGAGATACTCCGGTCACAAAATGTGTTCTCAATATCAAAGTAAGATTATTACATTTATTCTATACTTAAATCTAGCCTGAAAAGTAATAGATGCTCCATAGTGCTAGTTCTCTTTCATCTTATTGCCACCACTACTCCCAACCGGATGAGTCTGCATATCGTTACACGAGTTATTTACTGAAAGATTCCAATGTTCCATCAATGTGTGTGTCAGTAGTAGTCCATAAATATATTCTGGATATTTTAGGACATTTCTTCACTTATGAAAAAACATGAAGAAATGAAGCACATGGACATCTGGAATGAACTAGTAATGCCGGAGCCAATGGCAAAAGAGATCATATTGAAATAGATTTGAAGAGTCTAAACATGTCAAATGTGCATTCTTCCTATGTTGTGTTACCTGAAAAAAATATTTCTGATGTTATTTTTATTTTACCTCATATAAGCATATTTGATGGAAAGGCTGTCCACACTGGGAATTATCACACACTTGATCAGGAATGGCACCATCAAGTTGATAGGCATAGCAGATTCCACAATCCATAGAAAAATCCTTCAAAAGAAAAGAAATATTTATAACTGTGTGTGTTTAAAACATACAAGATGAGGTAAGAGAGAATGAATAATATGGTATAGACAATATTAAATTTTTATAATTACAGTTTTTATAAAGATAACTATAGCACTGTATTATAGAAACTAGAATCACGGTACTGTGTAGCACTTAAAAGCTATTTGTTTGAGAGTACTCCCTTTTTCATCCAATAAATTATACACAGAGACATATTTAAAAAATTATATTTTTGTCTCAAGATGTTTGGGCTTAAGTAATTTTCCCATATTGTACATCAATATACACTCTAGTGTTTAAAAATAGGAACTGCTGATATTAGCTAGGGATTACTAACTAAACTTCAGAATTGTGTAACTAAAGGAAAAAGACAAAAACATCTCAACCACTTTAGTAGTCTATAATTTAGCAGCTTTGTCAAAAATCAATTCTAAGTGTATCTGCAGTGTAGTGGTGTCTGTTCAGTTTTGAAAAACGGTACTGCCATCCTCACAAACACCTAGAGTAAGCTCATCAGGATTTCGTTTCAGTCATCCAGAAGCCGAGAGGATAGAAAATCCAGACATCTCGTTAGTTGCTTTGGACCTTTCCCTCTATTTTTAATAATAAAGATGTCTGTCATTAATCAATTCACTGTTATGAAGACCATGAAAAAAGTACACTTATAACCACCAATCAAAGGTTAACAAGTTCTTCGATGCAACTGGCTTGCAGTTCAGAAGTCTGTCGTAATCTTCCAATTCTCTCACTTTCAGCCTCATTTTTCTCTGGTGCCTAAAAGAACACTTAACTTGCATTATGCAGTCCTGCTTGGAATATCAAAGCAATGAAAAAACTTACAGATTTTTCCAGGATAGCACGAGCTGGAAAATCAATTTCTAAAACATCTTTTAAATTTTGCAAAAGAGTATTTTCTGGATCCCTGAAAGCATGAAAAAAATGTTTTTAAATTAAATTTGTAAAATCATAGAAAAGTAACAATTCTATTGCAAAGATACCTACCACAAATGTATGTTTCTGCTCAGCTTAATTCCCAGGGGTTTCACCACTTCAAATATTTAAATAAAAAAAAAAGTTTAATAATTTAGGGGTTGTTCTCATTTTATAAAACCATATTTGGCACACAATTTGTCCCTAATTTGAACTGACATATATATAACAGTTTTAGGTGTACACCACCAGTTAACATCCATCACCACATATAGTTATAGATTTTTTTTTTCTTGTGATGAAAAGTTTTAAGATCTCACAAAATTTTCAAATGTACAATATAATATTGTTAACTATAGAATTTGTTTAACTACTTGATCAGAAAATGAAATATATTAAAAACCCAAAAGTACACAGTTCAAAATGATGAGACATTTTAACAATAGTAAACAAGGATTTTATGATTCTGTTAAATCATTTAAATCTGAGATCTCACACCATGGTCAGCTCCAAGAAAGCAGCACTCAGGAAGCATAGTAGGATGTCTGGGGTCCACCTCTATATGTATTGAAGCATTATTCCCTAGAATAAAAGAATATAAAATTTTTACAAAAACATAAAGGAGTGTCTGGCTGGGTGCTTATTTCATTGTATATACAAGGAAAGAGTAAATGCTTTATAAACTTTTCATATAGGTAAATATGTCACTATATTATCATTTAATTAAAAGAAATAGATTTTGAAATTATAATTGTGGCTAAAGATTGGGGACCCTAAGTTTCAAAAAAACAGAATCAATTCATAAGTTAATATAATGAATTTACTTAAGAATCCTAGTCAGAATTCTATTAAAGTTTAAATAAAAGGTTCTATGGAGTGATGAACATTTTTAATACAAAAATTCACAAATCAAATTTTTTTATCTTTATTGTTGAAAGTATGATAGATGTCCCTCTTTTTTTCCCCCCATTGACACCCCACCTTCCAGCCCCCCAGCCGTCACTGCACTGTTGTCTGTGTCCATTAGTTATGCATATTAAGTTCTTTGGTTTATCTCTTCCGCCCCCCACCCCTCTTCCCTCTGAGGTTTGTCAGTCTGTTCCCTACCTCCAATGTTCCTCAGCTTATTTAATACCTAATATTACTTTTCAAGCCCTGGCCGGTTTGGCTCAGCGGTAGAGCATCAGCCACAGACCAATGAGTCTCGGGTTCTATTCCGGCCAAGGGCACGGACCTCAGTTGCGTTCTTCTCCAGCTCTGGTTGGGGTGGTGCAGGAGGCAACCGGTCAATGTGTCCCTCTCATATTGATGTTTCTTTCTTTCTCTCTCCCTCCCACTCAGTCTGAAGAGAAGTAGAAAAATATCCTCAGGTGAGGATTAAAAAAAAGATAAATAAATTACTTTTCATGACTTTCTTGAAAAGTAATAGAACTACGGTCAAATGTATAGACTAAAAATACAATAAATGGTAAAAAGAAAAAATGCTTAAGATTTGAGTTTTATGTGGGTTTATAAGAATACTTTCTGAATTATTTTGTTTCATCTGAAGTTTTCCCCTGTAAGTTAAAGGGTTCAATTCCTATTAAATTTGAAATTGTTCATTTAGTAAAAACAACTAACCCTGTTTGCAGAATTTACAAAAAAGTTATTTCTACTTGATACTAGATTCTTTTATAAATTTTATCTGTACCTAGAGTACTGTACAAATTTCAGAAATTTTACTTTTTTGAAGGTGCAAAGTATAATTGTCTAAGGTGAATTTAAATTTCATTTTTATGGTAAAAATGTCGATAAATTCTGTACAATATAGTGTATAAACCTTTGGCTAAGGTTGGCAACAGTATAAATACAATTATCACAGGTCTAGCAAAAAGGTAACCAAGTAAAATAAATATGTCATTCAATGAGAAAAAAAGATGTACAAAAAATTAACTTATTATCTCATTTGTTAATGCATCCTTTACCATAAACACAAATTTCATATTAGCCTTTAGCAAAGTCATCTACTGACTCCAGGAAATACTGTCACTTAACAATGTCTATATTAACTAATCTTTCAATTAATTTGCTGAAAACTTCATCTTAAAAAGGCAAATCAAAAGGGGGGGGGTCTAAAAAGTAAACATAGAGAAGAGTAAATGAATAAAAACCAAGTTGATTTTGCTGAACAATGAGAAATAAAAAGTATATTTATCTTTCTCTGGCCAGAGAAAGACAAATATAACATGATTTCACTTATTTGTGGAATCTAATTAACAAAATAAGCTGACGAACAACATAGATCCAGAAACATGAAAGTAGACAACAGACTGACAAAGCTCACGGGGGTGGGGGGGGGGGTGGGGGGGCGGCGCGGGGAGATAAACCAGAGCACTTGTATGCACAGATGCATAAGCAATGGACATAGACAACAGTGCCGCGAAGACAGGGAGGAAGGTGTCAGTGGGGGAAAAAGGACATCTATAATACTTTGAACAATAAAGATAACATTTTTTTTTTTTTTATCCTCACCTGAGGACATTTTTCCATTTTTTGTTCAGATAGAGCGGGAGGGAGAGAGAGGAAGAGAGAGAGAGAGAAATATCAACGTGAAGGGACACATCGAGTGGCTGCCACCCGCACGACCAACCAGGGCCGGGGACAAACTGCAACCGAGGTACGTGCCCTTAGCGGGAACCGAACCCGATTCTCTCTGTACCGCAGGCCCACGCTCCAACCGCTGAGCCAAACCAGCCAGGGCAAAGATAACATTTTTAAAAAGTATATTTAATCATAACCTGATAAAAATAATTATTTTAATGGGGACATGAAGATAAGTCACTACACTTCTTTGAAGAAAATATTTTCATTCTTAATATCTAGTTGTTCACAAATATACCAAAATTTTGTTAATTGTTCCAAATCACATACTGTTAGTTAGCTTTAACAAACTGGGTAACAATACCATTTGTAGAACTGCTATACAATTATACTTTTCTAATAACATAATCTAGTATGCCTGGGTAAAACTATAAAAATTACTCACTAATTGGGATATGATTCACATTAGAATTTCAAAATATCCTTTGGATTATATGATTTGTAACAACATAGATATTTGGACCAGGAAAAAGGCGAGGAAAGATATAAATAGGTATCTTCTAGACATCCAACTATAGTATTTACTGTGAACTCAAATATTTAAAACATCTAAAATCTTGAGAGAGGCAGAACTTGAAAACTGTTTTGCTTACTCGTAAGGAAATATATAAAACAATCATTTTATAGTAACGAGAATATGGTGATAATAAAGGATGATATTTACAGTTATGTATCTTTTTCATTCCATATATTTATAATAAAGAAAATAGTTCAGCCCTGGCCGGTTTTGCTCAGCGGTTAGAGCATCGGCCTGCAGTCCCAAGAGACCCAGGTTTGGTTCCCACCAAGGGCACGTACCCTGGTGGGGTCGTGCAGGTGGCAACCACTCGATGTGTCCCTTTCATGTTGATGTTTCTCTCTCCCTCTCTCTCCTTCCCCCTCTGTCTGAACAAAAAAATAGAAAAATGTCCTCAGGTGAGGATTAAAAAAAAAGTAGGAATAAATTTAAGAATAAAAAAAGAAAATACTTCAAATATAATATGTATAATAAAGAAAATACTTCAAATATATTCAGTTATTATTGTGTGCTTTTTGTCTACTTTTCAATGGCATGCATGGCTCATTTCAGGTTCTTTTATTCTCTATATTTTTTTCAGAAAATATTCCCAGATTTGTTCACACTAATCTTCTCTAGTTTTATGGATGAAGACTTCATTATTTCTAATATAGTTCTTTTTCCTAAGTAATGTAAGTTTTGAAAAACCTGCTCCACTATTTTGGTGCTAATTAAAAGCTAATTTAATACCATCTCTGAATGCTCTTCCACTGGATCATCACCTTTTATAATGAAACACCTCACTACTTGCCCTTTTCCCCTGAAATATTTACATTTTAATAGATAGTAATAAAAAAAAAAGTTCATCCCAAAAAGTTTTGAGAGTTTACTTCATGCAGAAAAGTCTCACCTAAGAGTCCAATGTCATCTTTAGATTAATTTTCCTAAGGACTATAAAATATTATCAAATATCTTAAAACAAACAAAAAAACACATTAAGCCTCTTTTCCCTACCTAGTGCAATTCTACGTGCGGTTGCACTCCGTGTAGGTTTCTCGGGCTCCAGGACCCAAGTCTTCTCATCAATTTCATCCATTACGTCCCAGAATGTCTTCAGTGATTCGAGTGCTGCCAGAAACTGACCATGAATGCTTATGATGGAGCTCTGTGAAAAGAGAGATGACTGAAGTTGAATGGCACTATCAATTGCAGATAAACTTTCACTTAAAACTAAATTTAGAAATTGTAAGTTGTTTTATTTCAGCTAAAACCAGTACGTGAGTCAACTTCCCCTGCTTCACAACTCTTCAACCCCATCAACATGAACAGAATTCCTTTGTCACTGGACTGTGCAGTTCTCAAAAAAGAATGGCCTTTTTGATAAATGGTGATGGAAGAAATAAAATAACCATATTTACTTTTATGATGAATTTTGTATTATATGTCAGTAATTAATAATACAAGAAGATATGTATGTACTTTATTAATGTATGTAATATATATTGGACATAATGTATACACTTTTAGAATGAAAATAATATTTTCATTTTTGCTATAGTTGTCAAGTTAAATGCAGTACTGTTTGTGACCCAATTAAATTACTTTTAAAAGTTATGAATAAATAAGTTTTCAGACTTAATTAGGCAAAAAAAAAGTATGAAAGGTGTTACATTTTAAAAACAAAATCAAACAAATTACAAGATCTCTTTTGATGTTAAACTTTTAGCTAATCTCTGAATTCAGTATTTTAGACATTAATCCTTTATGGGGTTTAAATACATTTTCACTAAATGATAAGAACTAAAGCCATCGCTGATTTTAAAAATCAATTTATATTTCAAACAAAGTCAAAAGTTTCCCATAAAATGTTTAAAAGATACAAGTATTTACAAATATGTTTATATAAAAAGCAATCAAAACTAAAATAGTTTTTTATAAGAATGATTTATTTCAAATAAGGAAAACATAAAAAGTCAT
Source organism: Molossus molossus (assembly GCF_014108415.1). Classification (NCBI taxonomy): domain Eukaryota; kingdom Metazoa; phylum Chordata; class Mammalia; order Chiroptera; family Molossidae; genus Molossus; species Molossus molossus. The sequence goes on from NW_023425350.1 coordinate 41,143,245, forward strand.
TGAAAATACTACAATGCATTCATCCAAAATAACTGATGCAAGCCAATGCAAGAATGCGATATATCCTGGGTAAGATGAAAAGAAAGCATTCACTCCCTTAAACTTGTTTGTACTATGAACTTAAAGAAATCCCACTCATTCCATCTCTTCAGTCATGGTTTACACTTAGAAGAATTCATGGTTCAGCTTCATGGAGCCAGTTTCAACCCCTCTAACCTTTATATAGTGAAGACGTTTAGGTGTAGGAACTAGAGCTTAATGTCTGAAAAGAAGCATTTATAATACTGAAAGTAGAATATCTCTTCTGGTATACCATACTTACCTGTAAGTTTTGATGTCAGAATCCAGAAATCAGAAAATTAAATTCACAAGTTTGTTTGTTTTACTATGGGCTGTGCTTTATTATTTTTCACTAAATGCATCACAATTTGTAACATACCCAAATAAGAAACCAGTTGTGATCCTTATAGATTTCTTCTCTTAACACCTAATGATTTTAATATATTTCTTGACAACTCTATTACCCTAACATTATTATGTACCATTAGAACAATCCCCTAGTTCTTATCTCCATATCCAGACTAGCCATCCTTGACTTCAACTACCTTACTGCACAGTACCTGATCTAAAATATAAAATTGAACATATTAATTCCTCTCTTAAAACCAAATCAACCTAACTGGGTTTTTTCCCTCTAGTAATATTCCCCTAAAATCCATTATTTATATTGCAATTAAGTTGATTTTTTAAATTCTGCAAACCTGATAGTATAATTTCCTGTTTTATAGTAACAGTTTAGGTGCAGTTCTCAAAGTGATATTTTTCATTGTAGCAACACAAAATGATAGCAATACAGAATGCAAATGCTGTTCATTAAATATTTAAGTAAACTAAACTACATGACATAAAAAAATCACTGATGACCATCATAATTCTATTTATTAAGTCTACATTATATACAAGTAGCTTGCAAATTTCGTTTTACATTATCGTTAGGGATTAAAGCCATAGTTATTATCATGGCTTGCAATGAACACTTTTTAGTAAGTATACATGTGTTTACACAGAATAAACTGAAAGACTTTCCATGGGTATATTTACTACTCCAAGGTTAGATGATCACATCCAAATTTGTTTAGGCCAGATGGAAAACTCTAGAACTACTCAGCCATCTCTACATAGATGATTTTTATATGGCTATCTAATAGGCACATCATATTCAGATTGCTCCCAGCTGATCTCATCTTCCCAAAGAAATCTTCCCCCTCCTACTGGTTTTTCATGTTGGTGAAAGGGGATACTATCTGCCCTATTGCCCAAGCCAGGAATATAAGTGTAGTTTTAAGTAGACTACTAAAACAACCTTCTAACTAAATATTCTCTCTTTAGTCATAACCTTCTAAAAACTCATGATTTACACTGTAATTATATTGATTTTCCATTCTGCAAATCTGGTACTAAATTTCTTTGCTTACAATAAAACAGTAATTGATCATCAGATGCATACATAATAATCCAACTGCTGGACAGTATGCTGGGTTTTTAAAAATAGGCTTATTGAGGGATAATGGACATACAAATAACTGCACATATTTAATGGTACAAATTAATGCATCTGGACATATGTATATCCCCCACGACACCATCACCACAATCAAAGTAAGAGACACATATCCAATACCTCCTAAAATTTCCTTGTGTCCCTTTGGGTTTTCTTGGTAAGAACAATTACAATGAGACCTATCCTTTCAATGAATTTTGAAGTACACAATACTGTATTGTTAACTATATGCATTATATTGTATAGCAAATCTCTAGAACTTAACAAAATAACTAAACTTTATACCTACTGAACAACATCCCCATGTCCCCCCACCCTCCAGCCCCTGGCAACCACTATTATCTTCTCTGTGCCTATGAATTTGACTATAGTTAGATACTTCATATTAAGTGGAATCATGCAGTATTTGTCCTTCTGTGACTGGCTTATTTCAGTTATCACAATGTCCTCTAGGTTCATCCATGTTGATGCAAATGGCAGGATTTTCTTTTTTAAAGCTCTTTGTATACACTACATTTTCTTTATCTATTCCTCTATTGATGGACAATTACATTTTTTCCTGTCTTAGCTATTGTGAATACTATGAACATTGCAGTTCAAGTAGCTCTTTGAGATTCTGATTTTAATTCTTTAGGATATATACCCAGAACTTGGATTGTGTGATCATATGGTAGTTATATTTTAAATTTTTTGAGAAACCTATGTAGTCAAATCTATATAGTCTCATTCCTAGCTCCACCACTGAAAGTTAGTTGCATCTTTCTCAGCAAATTACTTAATTTCACTTAGCCTCTTTAAAAAGGAAATAGTGTTAATTCTAGCATTAATCTCATATTAGGATTTGAGTGTGATAATGTACATAAAAATGCTGAATGCTTAGCATATAGTAATGCTTAAAAATTGATAGCCATTATTATAAGACATACAGTCCTTGACCTAGAGAAGTTCACTGCCCATTAAAGGAAACAGCAAATCAAAAAAAAATCTTTCACAATGAAGCATCATTAATATAAAAGGTTAATGAAAAATCAATAAAAATAAAATAAATATAAAAAGGTGGAGAGAGAATTCCCCCAAAGAAAAAAATCACATGACCAAATACAAAATACTCAACCTAGTAAGTTTAGATCTTATTAAAGACTGGGCAGAAGACCTGATCAGATATTTCTCCAAATAGGATATACAGATGGCCAACGGATATATGAAAAAATACTCAACATCATTAATCATCAGGGAAATGCAAATTATAACCACAATGAGATACCACCTCATACCTGTCAGAATGGCTATCATCAATAAATCAATAAATAACAAGTATTGGTGAGGATGTGGAGAAAAGGGAACCCTTGTGCACTATTGGCGAGACTGCAAACTGGTGCAGCCACTCTGGAAAACAGTATGGAAGTTCCTCAAAAAGTAAAAATAGAACTAGCATATGACCCAGCAATTCCAAATCTGGGTATTTATCTGCAGAAATCCAAACCACGAATTCAAAAAAATAACATGCACCCCTATGTTTACTGCAGCATTATTTACAATAGCCAAGATATGGGAGCAACCTCACACACACACACACACACACACACACACACACACACACACACACACAGAAATATTACTGGGCCATAAAAAAGACTGAACTCTTGCCATTTGCTACAACATGGATGGACCTAGAGGTTTTTTTATGCTAAGTGATACAAGTCAGACAACACAAATACTGTACCTTATGATTTCACTTTTATGTGCAATCTAAAAGTCAAAACAAATATAAAAACAGAAACAAACTCATAGATACAGAGAACTAATTGACGGTTGACCGATGATAGGAGTGTGTTGGGGAGTTGGGTGAGAAAGGTGAAGGGATTAAGAACTACAAATTGGCAGTGATAATATAGTCATGGGGGTGTAAAGTCAATAAGGGAACATAAGGAATACAGTCAATAATGTTTTAATAACTACATATGGTGTCAGATGAGTACCAGACTTAGGGCAATTACTGTTAAGTTATATAAATGTCTAATCACTACATTGTACTCCTAAGCCTAATATAATATTGTATACAGACTTTACTTGAAAACTAAAAATTTTTTAAAACTTTTATGACAATTTTTATATTCTTCGTGTTTTCCATATTTCCAACAATAACATGTTAATTTTAAAATCATATCTCTACATATAGCTCATGTAGAAATATATAGAAATGGTCTTATCACTTCATTTTATTATACGCACAGTATAGGGAAAAAGGTACTTAATTCAATGAAACTAATATTTCAACCAATTGACAGAAGTATGTCGAAATCTGATGTAAAGAGAGAATCTGCCCTGGCCCGTTTTGCTCAGTGGTTAGAGCGTCAGCCTGCGGTCCAGAGAAACCCCGGTTCAGTTCTCGCTTAGGGCGTGTACCTCGGTTGCAGTTTGTCCCCAGCCATGGATGGGTCGTGCGGGTGTCCCTTTCACGTCGATGTTTCTCTCTCTTCCTCTCTCTCCCTCCCACTATCTTAACAAAAATGGAAAAAATGTCCTCGGGTGAGGATAAAAAAAAGTAAGAGAATCTGCCCTGGCCAGTTTGGCTCAGCGATTAGAGCCTTGGCCTGTGACCAATGAGTCCCAGGTTCAATTCCAGTCAAGGGCAGGTACCTCGGTTACGGTTTGTCCCCAGCCCTGGTTAGGGTCATGTGGGAGGCAACTAGTCGATATGGCCCTTTCACATCGATGTTTCTCTCTCTCTAACCTCGCTCTCCCTTCCTCCTACTCTATCTGAAGATAGAGAAATATCCTAGGGTGAGGATTAAAAAACAAAAAAGAAGAACAAAAAGAAAAGAATCCACAAAGGGAACAGAGCTACACAGCTGTAATCTTTATGGTAACAAAGTATCTGATCTTAATCAAAACATATACAGCCTCTGGAAGCCTTTACAATGCATCTATAAATGTGGGTGTGCACCAGATAGCTTCTTAGGTGACTTCCAGCTCTACAAGTTAAGAATTCTAAATATAACTTTGAAAATCCATAAAGAAGGTCATTCTATCCACTTTAAAATACCTTTATTTCACCCTGGCCGATATGGCTCAGCGGTAAGAGCGTCACCCACGGACCCAAGAGTCCTGGGTTTGATTCCAGCCAAGGGCATGTACCTCATTTGCAGTTTATCCCCAGCCCCAGTTGGGGTTGTGCAGGTGGCAACCAGTCAATGTGTCTCTCACATCGATGTTTCTCTCTCTCTTCCTCCAGCTATATCTTAAGATTATTGTAAAAGTATCCTTGGGTGAGGATCAAAAAAACAAAACAAAAACCAACCTTTATTTCAAGATCCTGATTACTATAATGTATTCCCATTTATCTGAAATTCTTGTTTATAAACATTTTAAATTCAAATTATATATAAATATATATCTGTTAAATATAAATAATTTATATGACTTAATGTACAGCAATCATTTCTTTAATAATCAGAAGGACTACATATCAGAATCAAAATATTTTGGTTTATATTTTATACCCCCATGTATCTAAGGAAGAAGTGAATGATGCATTACACAATTACTATTATTTTCTAAAATACAGGAAAAAAATCTCAGCCTTCAAAACTTTTGAGGTTTTAGATTTGGTTGAGAATCACAAATTCCTAGCAGGTACAACAAAGCAATCATATAGCTTAAATGTAGTGAATATCCAAAAACAACCCTCAAAATATTGCAACTGGTTAATTTACTAATCAGAGGAAAATGCCATCGTTCTTTGCATACATACATAGCACCATTATTAAAGGAAATGAACTAGGGAACACCAGGTACAAGACAGGAAAAAAAGAAAAAAACTGGAGGGAAAAAACAACAATAGAAATTAGTATCTGGAAAAAAAAAACTATAGACACACACACAAAAGGCCTCTCACCTCTCACCCAAGCTTTGCTATGGTGGGAGAGAGAAGAGAGAAAATAACCTCAACAATCTTTTGTCTTTAAAATGTAAAAAACGAGGATAAATCCTGAGAAAGTTAGAAAATATAAAACAAGGTAAGAGTACCTACTCCAAAGATTTGCAGCAAGGCCCATGTTGAAGGCATACCAACCACAAGGGGTTTTTTAATCTGTGCCTGTCTGTTTTTCGTCTATATTTATGCGGGGTAGGGCCGTAACAAGAAATAACAGCACAGACTACACACCAGAAGTTAGAAAACTACCTCTAAACCATTATATGAACAAGGAGCAGAAAAACTAAGTTTAACAGGGGAGCTATTGCCTGATATGGAATCCAATTTCCTGTGTTAAAAGCAAAGGTCAGAAGAATAAAAAGAATGTATTAATCTTGAGGAAAATCACTTCTCGGCCTTTTGGCTAGGAACAAGTGTAATCTTGAGAGAAATAAACAGACATCTTCATATGATTTGAAAATAACAGGCATAAAAATATTAAGAGATTAACCTAATAATAGGATCACCTAAGGCACTTAATAAAATTCTCTGCACCAAAGTCCAAATATCTGGACTATTCTAAGCATGGGCATTTCACTGAAAAGATCTGTACGTGGGATCCCTGCACTGATTCACTGAAAAGTTCTGAACAAACACAATTGAAAAGATTTTTGAACAGTCCTGTTCAGTATGAGATCATGATCCATTAGAAAGTCTGTTCAAAAGTCACCACATCACAGCCCAACCTGTGTGGCTCAGTAGTTGAGCGTCCACCCATGCACCAAGAGGTCGCAAGTTCGATTCCTGGTCAGGGCACATGTCCAGGTTGTGGGCCAAATCCCCAGTGGGGGGCATGCAGGAGGTGGCCAATTGATGTTCTCTCTCATTGATGTTTCTCTCTCTCTCTCTCCCTCCTCCTTCCTCTCTCTCTAAAAATCAATAAAGGAAAAAAAAAATTTTTTTAAAGAAAAGTCAACAAATCATGACCTTACAAAAAAACTAACAGGCTTAATTGTGTTACCTGCCCAGTTTTACCATGCTGAAGCAGTCTATTTCGGCAATGCTTGCCAATTTTTATGTTGGCAGCCATGTATAAATCAAATATCCCAAGACTAAAGCAGGGAAAGGTCAGGTTGATTACTCTTATTCAAGTTTAACACATAAAAATAAACTATCAGGAGACAAGGTTGTATCATTACTGAAAAACCATAAAAGGTATCACATTTTCTTATGAAGCATGGCCAGTGAGTAAACAGGGAGGAAGAAGAAGTTCTCATTAGCTCCATGGCTAGAGACTGTATCTTTAGTGAAAGAAATCAGTGGTCTCGTTTCCACACTGTCAGTACCCACTGATGAATTTTTGTATGCTTAAGTCTAAACTCTTTCCAAAACATGCAAGTACCAATTAGTGAAATAGTGAGAAATTTTCTTTTTACATTCTACAAAGAAGCTAGGTACAAAAAAAACTAGGTACAAGTACAAACTAAGTGGGATTAGTCCTCAAACTTTGTTCTTCTTTTTATTATTATTATTATTATTATTTTTTTAACCCTTATCCAAGGACATTTTTCCATTTTTTATTCAGATAGAGTGGGAGGAAGAGAGAGGGAAACATCGGTGTGAAAGGGACACACTGAGTGGCTGCCACCCGCACGACCCAAGCAGAGCTGAGGACAAACTGCAACCGAGATACATGCCCTTAGCGGGAACCGAACCCGGGTCTCTCGGGACCGCAGACTGACGCTCTAACCGCTGAGCCAAACCAGCCAGGGCTGTTCTTCTTTTTCAGAGCTTTTCTTGGACTATTCTAGCTCCTTTATATTTAAATACAAATTTTAGAATCATTTTTGTCAGTTTCTAAAAAAAATCTGTTGGGATTTGACTGGGATTGCATTAAATATATAGATCAATTTGGACAGAACCGACATCTTAGCAATACTGAATCTTTTAACTCCTGAATATGGCACATATCTTCATTTATTTAAGATTTTGGGCCAAAAAACAAAAAATTTGGAGACTCTTTACCAAAAAGATGTATGGAAGACAAATAAGCACACGAGGATGTGCCCAACATCGCTGGTCAGTAAGAAAATGCAAATTAAAATCCCAGTGAGCTACCACTGCACATCTGTTAGAATGGTTAAAATAAAAAAGATTGACCATAACAAACATCAGCAAGGATGTAGAGAACAGAAACTCTCAGACACTATTGTTGGAAATGTAAAATGGCAAAACCACTCTGGAAAACGGTTTAGCAGTTTCTTACAAAGTTAAACACACATCTCCTATATGATCCTGCCATTCCACTCCTACGTATTTGCTGAAGAGAAATGAAAGCATATGGTTCATATAATGGCATCCACGTAATGTTCAGAGCAGTTTATTTGTAATAGCCAAATCTGGAAAACAACCTATATGTCCATCAACAGGTAAATAGACAATATGTGTTATATCCATACAAGGGAGTACTACTGCTCACCATAAAGAGAATGAACTATTATTACATGCTACATCATGGATAAATCTCTAAGTATGCTGAGGAAAGAAACCTAAAATAGAAAAGTACGTAGAATTATATAAAATTTTAGGAAGCAGATCACTAGTTGCCCGGGGACCAGAAAAAAGGGGGAGAAGGGTGGGATTAAAAAGGAAAAGGAGGAAATGTTTATTATCTTGATTGTAGGGATTTCATGGGTATAAACATTTGTTAAACTCACCAAATTATTTACACCTTAAATATGTTCAGTTTATTGTATATCAATTATACCTCAACGATGCTGTTTAAAAAAAAACACTAATTCTGATTTCTGAACAGAAATGGATCTATATAGCAGTAGGCTTTTCAACAATTAGAAGCTTTAAAACTTAGAAAATGAAAATATTTCTAACAGTAAGGACAAAGGCAGGAGAGTAACTGTTCATAAACCCGCCACTTAGAGGATGAAATCGTATCACTATTATATGTATGTATAGATTATAAATGTGTATATATCAAAGAAGGAAGGAGAAAAGATGTACATGGGAACTAAGATGTTAGCGATTCCCCGGTAACTGTTATTAAATTATGCTAAACTAGGAAAGCACTTAAGCAGAAAAGTGTGAACACTGCCAATCTCAAAATGTAACGCTTATTATCTTTAAAAGCATTTTGTTACTTTTATAATACCTGAAGTGATATAATAATGTCAGTCACTTAACCAGATCTTAGAGTATAATATCTTCATCTTAAGTACTATTATTTCCAGTATTTTAATAATTTTCTCACAGTCCCGAAATGTGATCTTTTGTGCTCTGATGACACTTAAATTAATAGCATAATTTTCTGGTACTTGCAACAGATGCTTTTCATTCTGATTTTTTTATACTTTCCTATAATACTTGAAGATAAATCCTCTAATAATCCTTTTAGTCTTTATCACTGAGGGATTCAAAAGGCTTCCTTATTCTATATAAGGAAATATCAAGAGATTAAACTTTTTAAGAAATTTAATTTTAATATTAATTGCAACATTTCCAATCAGATATTATTAAAGAGATGATAACTCTCTTAACCATTTGGTTCATTTGATCTTATTTGCAAGTTTCATTGATGTTCTCAACTTTTTTTGTAGGTACCACTATAACTAAATTTATATAAACAAATGCTATTTTCTGTCAAGCAAACCAGAAAGAACAATTTACCTCTTTATATTTCAGTTTAACTATAACTGACCACTAATGATTAAAAAAATTTGCCACTATTTTTTTAAATATGTTTTTAGAGAGAGAGGAAGGAGAGATAGAAACATCTACCAGCTGCCTCCTGCACGCCCCCACTGGGTACCAAGCCTGAAACCCAGGCATGTGCCCTGACCAGGAATCAAACCAGGACCTCTCAGTCCACGGGATGACCCTCAATCCACTGAGCCACACCAGCCCAGTGATTTGCCACTGTTTTTAAGTCTTGTGAAAACAGAATCTACCCACAAGGTCAAACGGAACATAATCACTTTGTGTGCAGCCATTACAGAATGATTATAGCAACTATGTTTTTAAAAAAATTAATGAAAGAAGGGAACATCTGTCAAGTGTATGTTAAAAATAAGTAAGTACTTTCAATTTGGTCCTTAGCTATCCTATATTATAGATTATTAAAAACAATAATATTTTAAAAAATCAGGCCAATTAGGAGAGGATTCTGGGTAGATGGCTGAGTAGGAAGCACCAGGAATCTTTCTCCCCACCTAGACAATTGCACTAACAGAATTGGTCTGATGTACCTAGTTTAAAACTCTGGAGGCTTAAAACTCTACAGTTGTAAACAACTGTACCTTTGGTTCATTTCAGTTCTTAGCATGGCAGGGGTTACCCATCATCCAATCCCTGGACCCATGACAGACGGCCCTGCACACACTCCAGAAGCAGTTTGCACACGGCTTGTATAAGCCGATATGGGCAAAAGGAGCCTTGTATTTCAAACATCAGGGATCTGTGCTCTGATCACTGATTGCTGCTCCTGATCTCAGAGGGGAGACAGACTGTTGGCCACTGTAGATGCACCTCCCCCCATTGTTGCAAGCCCCTTCCCCTACCGAAGTGACTTTCAAGGTATTTAAAGAGCCAATGACCTTTTATTTATCCCTTCATTGTTCTCTTTTCTTCCTCCAGGTTTTGGGACCCAGACATTAAAGAGTAGAATATTCAGCCTTGGCCAGTTTGGCTCAGTGTGTAGAGCATTGGCTTGTGGACCGAAAGGTCTCGAGTTCAATTCCCCATCATGGACACGTACCTGGGTTGCAGGCTCGATCCCCCACCCTGGTCGGGGTTGTGAGGGAGGCAACCAATCGATGTGTCTCTCTCACATCAATGTCTCTCTCTCTCTCCTCACCCTCCTTACATGCTCTCTAAAAATCAATGGAAAAAATATCCTTGGGTGAGGATTAACATAAATAAATAAAGAAAGAATAGAATAGAAAAAATAGAATAGAATAGAACAGAACAGAACAGTCAAAAGCAACTGCACATGCGGGGGAAATCTGGAAGCCACTATGTATGCCCAGGGAAAGGTACAGGCTCAGAAAGGAACAGAGAAGACCTTGACTTTAAACCTCAGGCTGATCCCTGGCACAGAGACAGCCTACAAGAATTATAAAATAAATAAGAGGGTATTTTGTTCTTTCTTTTCTAGGGAAAGAGGAGAATCTGATTTCTAGAGTTATCACATTACTAGAATAAAATTTCCAGTTTTAAACAATGAAAAATCACAAGGCATAACAGAGAATCTAACAGAATTTAGAACTGTCTTTAAGTATGCTTAAAAAAGTAAAGATGGCCCTGGCCAGTTTGGCTCAGCGGCTGGAGCGTCAGCCTGCGGTCCGGAGAGACCCGGGTTCGGTTCCCGCTAAGGGCACGTACTTCGGTTGCAGTTTGTCCCCGGCCCTGGTTGGTCGTGCGGGTGGCGGCCACTCGATGTGTCCCTTCACATCGATGTTTCTCTCTCTCTCTCCCTTCCTCTTTCTCCCTCCCACTCTATCTGTACAAAAAATGGAAAAATATCCTCGGGTGAGGATAAAAAAAATAAAAAAGTAAAGATGTAGAAAAAGTCCAGAAAATGATGTATGAACAAAATGGAAATATCAATAAAGAGAAAGCAAGCCTAAAAAGAAACTAAAAAATTACAAAAGAACTAAAGCATTCACTAAAAGAATTGAAAGGCAGATTTGAGCAGCAAAAAAGAAAGAATTTGCAAACTTGGAGATAAATAGAAATGATCAAGTCTGAGGAACAGAAAGAAAAAAGATTGAAAAAAGGTGAACAGAGCCCAAGGAACCAGTGGAATACTGTCAAGCGGACCAACATGTGCACTGTAGCATTTCAGCAGAAGAAGAATGAAAGCAGCAGAAAGTATTTGAAGAAAAAGATGATGGAAAGATGCCCAAATCTGATGAAAGAGATGAATATAAACATCCAAGAAGCTCAATGAAATCTAAGTCAGATGAACTTGAGGGGACTCAATTTGAGACACATTATAAATAAAACCTGACAAAAACAAAGAGAGAATCTTGAAGGCAGCAAGAAGTGACTCATCATATACAAGGGATCCTCAATAAGACTATCAGCAGAGTTTTCATCAGAAACTTTGAAGGCCACAGGCAATAGCTGATATATTGAAAGTACTAAAAGAGCCTTGGCAGGTTTGGCTCAGTGGTTACAGCATCGGCCTGTGGTCCAGAGATACCCGGATTCAGTTCCCGCTAAGGGCACATACCTCGGTTGCAGTTTGTCACTGGCCCTGATTGGGTTGTGTGGGAGGTAGCCACCTGATGTGTCCCTTTCACATCGATGTTTCTCCCCCCCTCCCCACCCCTTCCCACTCTATCTGAACAAAAAAATGGAAAAATGTCCTCGGGTGAGGATAAAAAAATAAAATAAAATAAATAAAAGTACTAAAAAAAAAATACTGTCTACCAAGAATCCTATCGCTAGCAAAATGGTCCTTCATCAGTGAGAGGGAAATTAAGACATTCCTAGATTTTAAAAATCTGAAGGAGTTCATTACCATTAGATCTGCCCTCCAAGAAATGCTAAAGGGAGTCTTGCAGGTTGAAATGAGAAAACACCAGACAGTAACTTGAAGCCCTATGAAGAAATAAAGATCTCAATAAGGGTAAATACAACGAGTATTATTATAACAATGGTTTTTAACTCTTTTTGTTTTGTACAAGACTGGAGACTAATACATTTTGAAACCATCTTTAGTCTAAAAGCTAGGATTATTATAACTCTGGTTTGAAAGTCTACATTTTGTTGTCTACATGACTTAAGAGACTAATGCATTTTGAAAACAAACAAAATAATTATTAGTCTAAAAGCTAGTATTATCATAACTTTGGTATGTTAACTGCACATTTTCTTTTCTATATAATTTAAGAGACAAATGCAATTAAAATAATTATTCATTTTTGGTTTGAGGCACATATTGTTGTGACACTAACAACTGAAATGGTTGGGTATAGAGCTGTAAAGGATCAGAGTTTATGTACATTTTTGAAGTGAAGATCGTATAAATTCAAGTCAGAGTGTTATAACTTTAGGATGTTAAATGTAGCCCTCATTATAACCATAGAGAAAATATTGTTTTTGATAAGTGTGCCAAGACCATTCAGTAGGGAAAGGACAATCTTTTCAACAAATGCTACCAGAAAAATTGAACATCACATGCAAAAGAATGAAGTTTGACCCTTCCTTAACATCATATACAATGAGTAACTTAAAATAGATCAAAGACCTAAATGTAAGAGCTAAAAGTATAAAACTTTTAGGGAAAAACGAAGGGCAAAAGCTTCACACCATTGGATCTGGCAAGGGTTAATTGTATATGACAACAAAAGCAGAGGCAACAATAGAAAAAAAACAAATAAATTGGATTTCACAAAAAAATTTAAAATTTTGTTGTATCAAAAGACATCAATAGAGTACAAAAGCAACCCAGAGAATGGGAGAAAATATCTACAAATCATACATCTGATAAGGGATTAAGATCCAGAATATATAGAGATCCCCTAAAACTCAACAACAACAAAACAAACAACCTAGTGGGCAAAGGAACTAAATAGATATTTTTACAAAGATACCCAAATAGCCAATAAGTACACAAAAAGGTGATCAACATCACTTAGAGAAATGCAAATCAAAACTATAATGACATACAACCTCACATTAGAATGGCTGGTATCATCCACAAAACAAAAAATAATAAGTGTTGGTGAAGATGTAGATACATTAGAATTCTGTGTACTGTTGATGGGAATGTAAATGGTACAGCTGCTGTGGAAAAAAGTATGGCAGTTCCTCAAAAAATTAAAAATGAATTACCATATGATCCAGCAATTCCACTTTTGGGTATATACTGAAAAGTATTGAAAGTAGGAACACATAAAGGTATTTGTACACCCATGTTCATCGCAGCATTATTTACAACAGCTAAAACATTAAAGCAACTCAAGTGTCCATGAATGGATGACTGAATAAACAAAAATATGGTGTGTATGTATGTGTGTGTGTGTATGCAATGGAATATTTTCAGCCATAAAAAGGAAGAAATTCTGATATATGCTACAACATGTATAAAACTTGAGGATATTATGCTAAGTGAAGTAAGCCAGTCAGAAAAGACAACTACTATATAATTCCATTTACATGGGGTACTTAGAATAGTCAAAAGTATAAAGTCAGAAAATACAATGGTGGTTGCTAGGGGCTGGTGGAAGCAGGTAAAGGGTACAGAGCTTCCGTTTACAAGATGAAAATCATTCTGGAGATAGATGGTGATGGTAGTACATTATGAATATATTTAAAACCACTAAACTGTATCTTTAAAAAATGGTTAAGATGGTAAATTTTATGTGTATTTTACCATAATTGTTTAAAAAAGGAAATAAAGTGAGATGCTAAAAATGTCAACATGGGGCTCAGATGGTGGCATCTTGACCCAACTGATGAAAAAACCCCTGTGATTATCTATTATTTCTTTATCTCTTAATTCTTAATTCTGAGAAAAGTCGCTTCTGTACATTGCTTTTTACCCTTAATGTTTTATTTGAATATATTTCTAATATGCTGTTAATGTTTTATTTGAATACATTTCTAATATGCTGTTAATTTTTAACTTCCTTTACTTTGCATTAAAATAAAAATAAAGATATACATAATTTTTTTTTAAAAAAAACAAGCCAATTAGTAAAAAAATAATTCTAGCTTTTGTTCTGCTTAGGTCATACTGAAAAAAAGGTGCTCCGCCCCTTGATACACACATACACACACACCAAAAAAAAGGTTGGTTATACCTAATTTTCATTACTCACACTAAAAACAACAAAATAAGGAAAAAAAATTTAAAAAAATAAAAAAAACCTTTACTTCAGGTAAGGTCAAGACTGAGAGAGAATCCCAGCATGCTGCTGGCTACCATTCCATAAAGGTATTTCATGTGCTCATAAATGCAGATATAATCTTCTACAAAACTTAAACTAACTTTGATAATCCTAGAAATCAATTGAAATTATAATGATATAGATTCCAAGGCATAACCGTCTGCCCACTAAACACATTTACTTCCATATACCGTAGGCATATCAAAATCATCAAATGCCAAACTGAACTTGTCTCTACACCTTTTCTTCCTGCCCTCTCTCACTTGGTAGTACTACCTGCTAACCTGGTCACCCACACCAGCTACAGTGGGAGTAATCCTTGAGCTCTCATGCCCAATCAATCACCAAATTCTATCAATATAACGTGAAATTTCCTCAACCTCCTTTTCTTTTACCCAGCAACCATTAACCTAGAACAAACCACAATTACTTCCTGCATAGAAATACAGAGCAGCCTCTCAATCCACTTCCTTCACTATAGTCTTGCCATCCTCACTTAGAACGCTCCCCCATGCTGACAGAGTGACCTATTAAAAAAACATGTTATGTTGAAATCTAATCCAGAAAGGTGTTTTGAGGGGAGGGAGAGGAAAGCATGCTGAAAAGTTATAATACATCTAGGCATCTTAAGAAATATGAGAAGTCCTAAGTCAAGAAATAGCAGAAATTGAATGTAAAATGTCATGAAGTTATTCGATCATAGAGTCCTTACTTCACCTTAACTCTATTAGTAGCCAAAATCAAACCAAACAAAAAAAATCACTCTGAGAAATGCTATTATAGAACAAGATTCTGACCATGTCACACATCTTCCGTATAACCCCAACCTTGGAGAAAGCCCGAGCTCATCAGAATGAGTACAGCAGACCTGGCCTAACTCTAGGAAAAGCTTCAGTCCAGAGTACCAAATGATGTGTAATTAATGCACATCTCCTACAATCCCATGCCTTTGTTCTTTAGCTAATGCATTTCTCTCCTAAAGTATCATCTCTTCTCCCAATCCTAACTTCTCATTCCTTAAGACTCACTGAGCTTCTTATCCAGAAAACTTGCTTGACCACATCAGGTTAGAGTATATGCCTCTCTTCCACCTTATGAAAACAGCTCATCGTATCACTCAACATATTTAACTGAAATTATCTTTTTAAATACCTCTCTCCTTATCAGACAGAGAGTTACTCCTAAAACTTATCTTAGGATATTAAAACCTGTCTAACTCACCATAATATCCTCAGAATCCACCTCGGTGCTCCATATATGGTAGATAAAAAAATGTCTGCTGCATTTAAATTGTTTCCTACTGAAAACTACTGCTTCTTGCTTTTCTGATTATGTACCTTTACAAGTTAACTATTGAGAGAAGACTTGACCATGACAGCTACACAATTTTATCGAATAAAGCACTAAAATTAGGATATAACTTCCCTAGTAGATCTCTGTGAGTCAGTTCCCTTACTTATCTTACCTAAGTTCTGTGAATGTCCAAAGAACCCTGAACTTCTAACCCCCACTAAATTATACAAGTGGGTGGGAAAATAAATCATGCTTTATTTCTTTTGTGTCACTTGCCTCTAGCTGAAAGTGTGAAACCCTATTCATATTTAGCATACTTATTTAAAATTTCAATACTTCTCTTTAACCAAAGGCCATTGGTGAAAGCTATGAAAATAAATGAACATGTTCACCAGAATTCAAATAAACAAAGTAAAAACTACACATTTAAGATTAAATTAAAAGAGGGTTAAACCAAACAATATAATTTACCCTATTAACAGATTAAAGAAGAAAAATTATTTGATTATTTTAATATAAAGAATGTTTGATAAAATTCAACTTTCATTGATAACAAACTCTTAGCAGACTAGAAGTAGAAATAAAAATAAATTCCACTAATTATTGATAAAGGATTTCAGTACAAGAAATAAACAGCAAAATAAAACTTTGATAGCAGGAAGCTAAATAAATGCAGAAATAACCAATTCCTAGATTGTGAACATACAGGTTCTTAATTTGGTGGATAAATAAAAACCCAATTGTAACTAAAAACTTAAATGATTCTAAGGATTACCTGGAAAAATAAATGCACAGTTGTTTTAAAACTGAAATATTTTGGTAACTGATGAGCATAATTTCAAAACTATTATTCAGTGAAATCCCAATTCTAAATGAACACATTAAAGATAATTTTATATTTTCTTAACTTTGCTGGTTTTCTCTCTCTCTCTGTACTTTTAAAGTAAATGATATGTTACTGAAAAAAAGTGCAATTAATAGATCACTTGGTCCAATAGGTCACATGCTACTTTTTCTACCATACCACATAATCTCAATAATAAATCAGATTTCTTTGTTTTGATCATCGTGATATCTTTTTATCCATATCATTGTGGCAAGAAGAAGATTACCAGGAAGACAAAAGCATATTTAATTAACCAACTTAAGAGTGAACAAAATCCAGTACTATGAGTTCTCCAACAAAGAGAGCAAAGAGAAAAATGCTAAGAAAGATAATCTAGTGGGTCAGAAAAGAACTTCCATAGGATTCTTACAGTGGATACTGAGGGTTCCCCCCCTCCCCCGAAATTGTTTGTTTTAAACCAAATTTATTTTTCTTAACATCTTTATGAAAGAAAAAAAGTTCATTATTCCATATACATATGAACTGAGGTAAAGGGCAGTCATGTGACTTGTTTGAAATTATACAATTAATTCAATGGCTGAACTGTAAACAGAACCTAGGATACCCAACTGCTAGTCTGCTGCTCTAACTAATGGATCATGCTCCCTGCTATGTAATAGGACTGTTTCCTTTAATTACAAATTCTTCATTCACCATCAGATTATCAGCCAGAGGCTTTATCATTAGTTTTGCTCTTCTTGCATTCATGGCATTATTCCAAGAATATGAGATTTCCATGGTAAAAATATAAAGACTGCTTATTGTATCATACCAAGTCTGAAAATTCCAACTTCCTGGCAAGAATACTTCACCGAGCCTGCACTGAATGGCACGTTTATAGGTAGAACTGCAATTTTAACATCCATTTGGGTTGGTTAGCGACTTGAAGAAAATGAATTCTGTTTTTTATAGAATCATTAATATCAGTGTACTTAAAATCTTACATTAGGAAATTCTACAGTCTCATCAGTCAGCAATATTCACATATATGACCTACATGTAAAAGTCCAAAAGACAGCAGATTGTTAAAGGTGCATTTTGGAGCATTTGTCACGCTGGAAAGTGGGATAGGATTAAAATCATGGCATGTTCTTACTTTCTATATTAAATCTATAAAGAAAATTTAATAGAGTTTAAAAAGTAAATATCTGAAAGAGGTGTGCAGTCACTTGTCTTTGAGAAGCACTTTGTGTTTCTTTGGCACATATCACAGCGGCAGTAGTAGCAGCAGCCTTGCCCTTGGTGCTGATTTCTTACTACTCTAAATGTCTCCTCCGAGCCAGAATACACTGGCTGTTGCTGATCATGCTGTGAGACACCTGCACTGGCTACTAGGCTTGTCATGACGCACAAAACCCTACCATCTTCAGCTTGACATTGTGCAAGTTATAATTATTCATCCAAATGAATATGTCAGAGCAGCAGCAGCAGACCTCTCATCAGAGCAAAAGAAAAATACATCAAAACATTATCAACCCAGCAGGAAGACAGGGACCATAAGGAAAATTACCCATTTTTAATATGGATGCCACAAAGCCATGTCTATTATTTTACAAAAGGAAAGGAAAATAAAGATCTTCCAAGTTTAAAGTCCAGAAACATTGAATCCAAAGAAAAAAATGTACAAGAGCAGACAAGGAATGTTTTATTTTGTAAATCAATTATCTGGAACCTACTAACAGTCTCTTAAATATAAGTTTGCTACTAGAATACAATAGTAACATTTATTTTGCTTAAGAACCACAACTGTTTAAAAAATTTTTTAAAGTCTCCACAAGCAGAATTGTTTCCAACAAGTCAATGAAAAAAGGTCAAAAACAGCAGAGAAGTCTGATATTGCTTCTTACTTTTAAAACACATTGCCAGCATTCTTATGATGATTAAAAGACTCACAAGTTCATGCCCCTTGTAACATCACCAAAATACTTACGATGTACAGCTAGACTTTAAAAGAATAGGTATGAAAATTTTCTAAAGTTTAATGGCATGCATAAAAGAAAAACTGAAATCAACCCCTGATCTCCATAAAAGAAGGTGGCACATTCAAATTCTATGAGTGTATACAAAAAATAGGCAAGTGTAAATACAGATTCCTACCTCACACTTAATACTTAAATAACTATGACAAATAAATATGAAAAAGTATAACTTTTGAACAAACTATAGAATATATTTTCAGAACAAGATATGCAATATTTTTCCATTCAAGACCAAAAAAAAGTAGAAGTCACATGAAAGAAAGTGGTAAATGTGACTATATTGAAAGCTAAACTTCGGATTGACAAAATATATCATATACAACATTAAAATACATGACACAGGGAGAAGATACTTAAATCCCAACATAATCAACAAAGAATTTGTATCCAAAATATATAATAGATGCTTTAATAAAAGAAAAAATTTAAATAGGCTAAGGTTACAAACACAGTAATAATGATTTATCATTCTTGATAAAAATTAAGGTCAAACTAAAATCAGACTAAGACTTAAAAGGGATTTGGAAAAGTAGGAATTTCTATGCTTTGCTCGGTAGAAGTATAAATTTATACAACCAATTTGGAAAGGCAATTGGCAATGTTTAGTAATCTCAAAGAGGTGCAATTCCCTACAATTCTGCATTTTCACTTCTAGGCATTACCCACACTAAAAGTCTCACATGTGTAGTCTCACATCTGTACAAAGAAACACGTTAGGATGTTCATTGCAGGGAGAAATTTAGTAAGAAAATTGTGAACAACTTTATCAGTAAGGCAAAAGATAAATTAACTGGCAGATTCATATAATGGTATGATATAAAGCATTTAAAATAAATGTACTACACATGCATGGATCATTGGTAAACCTCGAAACAATGTTGTGTTAAAAAAAAAAGGCAGACTGCAAATGTTATAGAATACGGCATAAAGAAATGTAGCAAAAACACGTGTGGATCGCATTCACATCAATTTCAGGGAAGTGGTTACCTCTAGAAAGGAAGAGGAGGAAAGAAAGAGGAAAGGAGGAGGGAAAAGAGGGGTAAGTCTTAGCTGTTTCAAAACCATTTTATTCCCGAGAGAAAGAAATAGGAAGAGATCTGAAGCAATGTGATAAAATATTAACATCTGTCAAATTTGAGTCGTGGATAAAAAGGTGTACAAATTTTTATCTGTACTTTGCTAAGAATTTTAGTATATTCCGTAACTTAATAACTGTGACATTCTAGTTACTAATAATTAATTCTATTTTCTTGGAGCTAGTACAAAACAGAAAACTTGTATGACCCAATTAAATCTAAAACTTGAATTTTAATTAGTATTACAAACACTTACTCCATACTTATATGTGCAGGGCACTTGAGCTAGTGTTAAGAAGGGACACAACTTTCTTCTAAGATTTTCCAGCCTAGCAGAGTCACAAACTAATGTAGCTAAATGCCAAAATAAGGTAAATTCATAAATTAAAGTCTGGGAAAAACTTGTATGATCATCTACATAAAAAAAAAAAAATCAAAAAACCCTAAGAAACATCAAAAATATATTCTTCAACCTTGGGCTTTGAAAAATATTAAAGTATAATTTAGAGACAGCATATCTGGAAAGAGTTATACAATCTAGGTACAATGTTAACTCATTATCTCATATAAAACAAAGATAAAGCTTACAGAGACAAATAGAACAATGAATATTAAAAAAGAAAGAAGAAAGGTGTAGAATTTATATATAATTT
Organism: Molossus molossus; assembly: GCF_014108415.1. Taxonomy (NCBI): domain Eukaryota; kingdom Metazoa; phylum Chordata; class Mammalia; order Chiroptera; family Molossidae; genus Molossus; species Molossus molossus. The sequence goes on from NW_023425350.1 coordinate 41,163,521, forward strand.
CAATATATATATATATTTTTTTAAGTTTTATTTTTCCTTTATTGATTTGAGAGAGGAAGTGAGAGGGAGAGAGAGAGAAACAGTGATGAGAGATAACATCAATTGGCCGCCTCCTGCATGTCCCCCATTGGGGATTTGGCCCACAACCTGGGCATGTGTCTTGACCGGAAATCAAACTGGCTACCTCTTAGTGCACGGGGTCAATGCTCAACCACTGAGCCATACCAGCCGGAGTAATTCCAATACAATTTTTGAAAAATCAACACAGTATGTCTTATATATTTATAGTATATAACAGAATACCAAGAGCAAATCACAAGGCTTTTCCTCTTCCATATTTTGCTTTTTTCTCAATTTCCATTAAAAGGAGACTTTTGTTGTTGTTTTTAAATAAGAAAATGAGAAAAATAATTTTTGAATATGTATGTATGATTAAAATGACATTTGAATCTTCAAAACACTATTTACATCTTGTTAGGCTTTTAAAAAAAACTAATGTCATACACAGGGCAATTATTTTAAATATTCACAATATAAAATAAAAGCATACATTTTTACTTGAACCTATCAAAATTTCATAACAAAAAGATAGGTGGTCTCTCTTTAGAAAATATTTGTAAAATGTCACTAGGAATATTTTTCTCTTTGCTTAAGAATAGAAATGTTCTCTCTCCTTGCTTTCAACTGACACAATTTACTGATGAAAGAAGGACCATGCCCATCATCATTAGATTGTTCTTTGAACCTAACTGCTGCTATTCTGCCAGATCTTTAGAAATCACGCACATAATGTTGATGATGGTACTACTGATAATCATAGCACCTTGTAACTATATAATGTTACAGTTTACAATGCACTTCTAAATATATTATCTTGTTAGATATCATCAATGTACTGAGAAATTCAATTGACAGGAGCAGGAGAAACAATCTCCTATATTCTTTATTCAAAGTATGAATGTTTCAAAACACATACAAAAAGAAAATTATCTAAGTTCAAGAACAAATGAAGGAGAAACACTTAAATAAAAACTGAGTTGAAATGGCAAGGTTTATATTTTTTAGTCATAACTTACTCTCCTTTGAAGAAAGATTCTCTGATATTATGTCATCAATGTTACAAGTTTTAGCAATCTGAAAAATTTCACCCAATTTTCCACTTACTGCTCACTGCTTTATAAACAGTCCTTTAGAATGTAAATTAAAAAGCAAAATTTCTGTCAACAGAGCTTCTTTATGTTTATCTAAATTGAGGCATAAAGATCTGAAGGCTGAATGGTGTGTTTACGTGTGTGGGTGCGAGTGTGCGTGCATGCGTGTGCAGAGAGAAAATGAACATTAACTACTAGGAAATATGAAAGAAGCACTCTAGAAGTCCTGTTTATAAACAGATGCTTAAAGAAAATAACTTTATAACCTGTAATGACCACTTATGAATAAATCAAATGTGTTTTTAGCTACTTAAAATAAATTTAAGAATGTACCTGTGGTGTCCGGGAAACAGAAAATGAAACAGGAAAATCCACAAAACAATCTGGTGATTCTGCAGGGTACTATGAAAAAGCAAAAAAAAAAAAAAAGGTTATTTTTATTTCTGTGACAATTTCACATAAAGTATTTTAGAAAAACTGATTAGCAGAAGTATTATAAATGCAAATGTATTATATGTAAGTATTTTGATTCTACTATTATAGAGATGTCAAGAACTGATTAGTAGTCAATTCACGTTCAAGAAGTACAAAGTGTGGTGATTTGAAGGTAGCAATGCAATCAGTTTTGAGCAGAGGAATGAATTAAGTTAGCATTAGGTCATCTGCTAATGTGATTTGAGTGGTAAATGACACTGGACCTCAGTTTCTTATCTTTAAAATAAGAGATCGTACTAATTGATATTAGTTTCCTTTCAGTCTAAAATTTAATCTCAAATAGCCTCAGTTACTATTTAAAGAGGTAGTGTCAGCATCAAAAAAGGCACAAAAATACAAATAATTATTAATTATAAAAAAGTATTTTCCACAATTAAGCAATTACTTATTGTAACAAAATAACTAAAAATAAAAAATAAAATGCTTTATTAAGGAAAACCAAAAGTAATAATTTTAAGCCAGAAAAACATTTTCATGGTTGATGAATAGAAAACTGATTCAACAGTTTTATATAAAAAGTAATAGTCATTAGGACAAATCAGGTTTCTAATCTGACAAAGACAAAATGTAATTTTTCTTAAAATTAATTTTTTTATTAGAGAAATGTACTACATGATTTCTGTAAATGCAATTCTGGATTTTTCAAAGTTGCATGTAATTGAAAAAATACTAATTTCTTTCCATTAAAAAGCTAAATTTACTCAAAGAAAATTAGTTTTAGTAAAACTCCTTTCTCATTTGACAGAATGTTTAAAATAAGTTTTAGACTCACTTTTCTCAATTTATTTTTCTCTACTTTACTGAATAAAGCAAAAAGGGACAAACATCATTACTATAGTTTTTTTTAAAAAGATCAGCCCACTGACATCAATGTTCTGAAATGAATTGACATTTAGTTATAATGATCCATTGACTGAAAAGAAACTTACTGCAGACTCCAAGTAATGGTATCTGGCTACGTAGAACTGACAACACAAAGCAAACATACAGGAAACCATATAAAAATATAACTAAGCTCTACCTTGGGAGAAAAAAAATGAAGGCCAGGCTGAAATTAAGGAGGGGGCTCTATTTCAGACAATTAAAATATCAGATGATGTATTTAAGAGTGTAACTGCTGTAATCACTGGAAAAACAATTTGTATGTCATTTTTATAAGTCATGTGATTATCTCAAAGTAATCAGCGATAAAGCAGGCAGACTTCAGTTCTTGCCGGTTTTCAGTTGGCAAACTAATCTGTGTGATCTTGGACAAGCCAGTAAACTGTTTTATAAGTAAAAAGGATGAAACTCAATTGAAAGTGTTATAAAATCTCCTTTCCCTCTAAAATGTTAACAGTCCATAAAACTAATAATGCACACTTGAAACCTCCATGGGTCAAGAATGGAATATTTAGTTTCCTTTGACTTACTGTTTTTTATCTCCCGCTGATGCTGACAATGAATAGTATCAACTCTCTAACTTAAAGAAGCAATCTGAGCAAGAATGTTTACTGTATTTAGAATAGATAAACCAAATAAAGTACCTATAATTTTGGAAGTCACTAAGTGTATACAACTCAGTATGTTAAAAGAGAATATGATCTTATATTTAAGTAGGACTCAGTACAGTAAATGGTACATATGTACTGACATAGAGATCCAATAGTTGAACAAAAAAGCAGGTTATAATAAATATAATATGATCCCACATATATAAATGTGGGATAGTTTCTAAGATAAATGTCCTTTAAATATATTCTATGTGTTATTATGCAAACATATAAACATAAATTAGACTGATCTATTTGCAGGTGGCATTACTGTATATCTATTATAAGTTAAATGCACATATATAGTATGTGTTAATTATATTCACATTTACTATCAATTTTATTTATATAATAAATTTTACATAACTGCACAGAACCTATAAAGCACAAATTTATATACTTGTGGATAATTTAATGTGAATTATAAAGTAGTATCTTAGATATTCATAGTCAGAATCATCTGTATTATACTACTAACTACAATAGAAATAACTAAAAATAATATTGTAAAATAACTACCAAAATTCGGAGACTACTTTCCAAAAGTTTCATTTTAGAAGTATAATTAACAATAAAAGCTCCACATAAAGGAATAGTAATTGAAAAAGAAATACAGTAATTATTTTAAATTAAAATATAGTTTAAAAAATCTCACTTGAAACAATTCAGTCAAATCAATAACTATAACATAATACAATTATAAAAGTATAAAAGTATATATTTTTGTCACATGCAATATATTTAAACTCCAATATAGTTCTAAGAAAAATTTTAATCCAAACTGTTCTGTGATTGGACCTTCTAGAGGCTCCCTAAATGAATACATACAAATTGCAGAGTACAAAAACGGCCGTCAGAGACAGAGTGCTCAGTCTCTGGTGCACATCTGTGATTTGCTTTTCAAGTAGTTCTAATCTTGGCCAAAGCTGAGGAAGCTCTAGGCTACTTCTTTTTTCAAGGAAAGATAATAATTGCATCTCAAAGTTCAGGATATAATGTAAGTATTGCATAAAAATACACCTATAAAAACAGCAAAGTTAAACTGTTTCCCTTATCATATTTTGTTTTATTTATATATTTATTTTTAATGGGGGCATGTAGTAAAAATTGGTACTGTTTTCTTTTAAGGTTTTTAGAGACAGTGAGGGGAGAGGCAGAATTGCAAGTATGCATACCAGAATAAACATAAACTAATTAATTTCTTTACTACATATACATATATACATAAAAGGCTTGTATATTTACAAAATAAGCCTGCTTTAAGATTTGTTAAAAAAAAAAAAACCAGCTTAACCCTTTAAAATTTGGTTTGGATTAAGATTTCTGCATTATGCACTTTTAACACAGTTTCAGCTATCACTACTTTTAACTGACAATCCCGAACCCAAATATTCCTAGAAAAGAAATGATAACATTTAAGAGAGAATTTGGGTCTGTCTCTATGAAAACTGAACCAAATGGACAATTAAAGACTCTAGTAAAGCATACTAACATAAGATTCATTCAGTTCCACTCTGTCTTTTAAAAAAGAAAACATAAACAAAACATTTTTTTCTTCCTAATTTCTTCCCAACTCAAATAAAGCTATCTCTTCTCTCTTGCCAGGGCATCCATGATAATGTTTCACAGCTACCGATACTGCAAAAACTGACACATGAAAATATTCTCCAAAGAAATACCAAAAGTGTTACCTTATCGACCTTGTAAAGACATAAGGAAAGGGAACAGACTAGTAGCTACATCCTTGCTCTCAATACTACCAATAACATCACTAACTGGAATTAATAATAAAATCTTGTAGGTATAGATAGATATGGGCAGTGTCGACTTAAAGCATTATCTCTTCAATAAATAGAAATTCTTGCAAAAATTAGGCTATTAAAAAAAACTAGAATCAAGACAGGATATATTTAACATCTTTCATTTTAACATTTTCATAGCTGCAAAGAACTTTTATCAATGTACAAATTATAAACAAATAAAGCTTTGAAGGAAATGAAAGAACCCTAGCCACTGACAGTATGTGACCTTCGGAAAGATAGAGGCAGTTTTCTCCCTGGTCTTAAAAAAAGCACACCTTTAAAAATTAAATGAGAAAATAATTTATTTTTATTTTAACCAAAATATCCATGTAACTTATTTTACAAATAAGATTTCTAGCCCACTAATCTTTTTAGCACTTATCACATGAGTCTTAAAATTATACCTAAACATTCTGTGTGAGAAAAAGAGAGAATGAGCAATTTCTCAACTTGTCTGATATAGAGACACTATAAGATATCAACTTTTCTGTGTCACCCAGTACAGCTTTATATATTAATTCTCTCTCATGGAAAGCTTAAATGCCAGGCACATTTTTAAAAAGGACAAACACAATTGATCTTTTCATCACTACAATCTTCTGAAATAGAGTTGATTGATGACTCCTGGGAACAATAAAAAAAAGATGTCCTGGTTTTCTCAAATTCTAATGTTTCCCTAGTGATTACTAAATAAATGATTAAAATGTTGAACTTGCTTAATCTACTTATTTCTCAAAATTCACAATCTAGAACTAAGAAATAAAGATGAAGCAGCTGTTTTGTGCCAATAAATCAATGAGCAGTTATAGATCACTCACTAACCTGTAAAGGCCCTATAAATAGAGGCATAACCTTGGCAGATTCTTAAAATAACAGAAGAAAGAAAAATCCAGCCAAAACAAATAATAGAAAACATGCATATGTGTGTGTCTGTGTTTGAGGGTTGGGAGTGGGTTAGAAATAAGAACTACAAAGGTAATTCACAGTAAGAATTAAAGACAAAAGACTTTCAGTAGAGCTTTACTTGGGATAGTAGAAGCTTCCAAGTCTTTTATACTGGATGTTACAAAAACAACATTTTGGTACTTTGAGGCTGCTGAATCTTATTGCAATATTCCTTTTTTATAGTCTATATTTTGATCAAATTTGAACTAAAATAGTGACATGAAATTATATCTAGGCTTTTGGAAACCTGGTGAATTTTCTTTGAGGCTTTCCAAAATAATTTTTTTAAGTACTATATATATATATATATATATATATATTTTAGAAGCAGATAGCACTTCTTTTCATTGAAAACATTCATAAAGGTCATTTCACAAAGTATTTCCAGACCACAATAACAGTTTAACACATACCTTTGCCTTCAACTTGAGAGTGATTAGATGCTCTCTACCAGAAGCATCTTCAGCTTTTAACTTTATGGTATTGAAGCAAGAATTCGCATATACAAGTCTGGTGAGTAGAAGAGAATAAAAAATGATCACACTGGGGAAGGCAGGACTGGGGGGAGGGGTGGAGAATGGTAGGATTCAAAATGAAAATATTTGCTATATTCCTATTAATCCATTACAAAATTAATCAGAGGGATTTCTGCATGCCAGCCCTTTATACTGCTATATAGATTTACTGCCGTTAATACACCAGCCTAGTGCTTAATGCAGTCATAGATCTCTGGATTATTTACAATGTGTGTCAAGGCTCATGCTGTGGTCAGTGAGCACTATGTTTCGGTTTTCCATCACTGGAACCTTTGGCATACACAGCATGTTCCTGTCAGCCTCTACTTATGTACACATTAAACTTCCTGTCAAACTCTTTGATCCATTTCTGTAGTTTCATACAGTATGAGACTTTTATGCTTCCTTTATTTGTTTTCTCCTCGATGAACTTTTCCTTTATTATCAATAATATTGCTCTGTACAAAAATCTGGCTGATATTAGTTCATATACTCAAATTGATCCTCCAAGGAAAATGCTGTATAAGCACAGGTACAGCCTGATCTCCTAACTATAAATTTTCTTTTTGTGCGATATATAGCTTCTGACACTTAACCTGGGCATGTACTCAAGATGACTAATAATTTAAACATATAGCACAAGCACAGTTGTTTTGGCTTTAAGTTGCTCTAAATGCATGAATTTTCTACAACGGAAACCAATACCCTTTGAAATATATCATTCTGTAAAACTATGGTCCCTTGAGTAGCATAAGCTACTGCCAAAATTGTTCAGATTTAGTAGTATATTTACTAGTGAACTGGGCATGTGGATATTTTTTGACATTTTTACAATACTATTCTCTTGTAAAGATAAAAAGTAGCCTAAGAGTATTGCACAACTTATCACCCAGACTGATGGTAAGACCCATTAGAGTTCAGAACTAACATTAGCCTTCTAACCCAGGAAACATTTTTTAACATCACTATATGCTGTTTAGTCACTGGCCGGGTATAGTGGTGAAAGTGGGTCAATTTCAAAAATGCTGGGCAACAAAGTTGTGGAACACTGTTTGTAATGAAAAATAGATTTAAATCTGAAAAAGACATCTTCAACAATAGACTAAAAGATAAAACAATCTTTATCAACAGAAGGAATGTTCATCATAATCTATAAAGAGTCTAGGGTCTTAGAAAACAAAAGTAAAATTATTCTAGAAAAAATATTAATTTACATAAAAATATCCATGATTTAAATATAAATATTTACTCATTAATCATTAATTTCTTTCAGCTATCTCTGTAAGCATCTCAAATTCCCTCTCCCCCCAAAATTCAGAACATGGAACTTTATCACACATTTTATCAATACAACTCTAAGTTCAGAGATATGGGCACCTAATCCTTTGAAAACATCAACACCTCAGATTCAAGATGCTGATATCAGCACATTCATTTATGTCCTCTCTCGACTCACTTAAACAGAGGTGGGGAAAAAAGACACTTTTAAATATAAATATACCCAGAATTACAAAAAGAACAAGAAGGAAATAGCATCAACTAAAGCAAATTTTCAACAAATTTTATAAAAATAAAAAGTGGTTTGAAGAACACTGGTGAACAAAACTTACATTAGAAGACAGAAAAAGAAGGTTCCAGGAGAGAGATCGTTAGAAGAAAGAAACAAAGGAGGGTGGGGGGGAGAGGAAGTCTGTGGAATAGAGGGTATGACATATACAAGGAGAAATTAAGAAAATGTTAAAAATAAAAAAGAAAATGAAACCAAAATGGGAAGAGATTATAAACTAAATTATAAACAATGAAGCTATGAAAAAATGGTAATTGTTCTACCATTAACTTTTCAATGAAGAATATTTATACAGTCATAAAAAAATCAAACTTCTTACTAATTACAATTTTTAAAATCCAACAACAGACAAAGCTAAAAGAATTATAGCTACAGAAACTAATGTAAATATATTTCATCATTGCAAGAGATGACAGAAATTGAGAGGTAGAAAGGGGAAAGAGATGAGGAAGGAAGATTAGGAACACTAAAATTTGTAATTGCTAATTTGAGAGTAAAAGACACACATCATTCATTGAATGTCCATAAAAGAAGTTTAAGAAATATTAACCCTAAGAAAAGAATAAAATAATAATAAGGATGAGAGATGATAGTACAGAAGCTAAATCCTTTCTAATTATAGTAATTAATACGTAATTCCTAAAACTAATAAATCAAGCAATATTGAATACAGGCATGTTATTTAAAAATATGCAAGTTATAAGTATGAATATTTCAGAGTGTCTCAAAGAACAGGACTGGAGATGAGAAACGGTGTGGGAAAAGGCTGCTGCTTTTCTTTCTAAGCCTTAAATAGTTTATAACCATGAGGAATATAAACAAAGAGAGCAAGAAGGGTGGGGAGAGAAAAAAAACAACAACTAAATCACCAACTATTTTTCGTACTTCGCATTTCTGCTCCTTACCTAGATGTTCAAAATCATTATTGAACATCTATAAAATTAGAAAGAAATAAACATTCTGTCTTTTGTTTCCAATCACACCAACAAAAGATTATCGTCTTTCTCCAAAGTTTAAGACATGGAGAGAATGCATTAGAGAAAAATGTCACACTGAAAACATGGCCTTTCATTCAAAACAGTTAAGATTAATTTTATTAAACTTTAGAAGTCAAATAAAACAGTAAAAACATTTATAATTTTACGTTCATCTCAGCCTAGTCATTTAAAAGTAAACATTTTACCCATGTTGATTTCTGTGTACTATGTTTCTGGGACAAGGAGAAATCTTATGATGATTATTAGCACCTTGAGTACACATGACGTAGACTCCCACAAGTCCTCTAGTATTTCTTCTCACCTTCTTCCTTTTGGTAATAGAATCCCTGCTTCCATAGCACCCCCATCTACACCAAGTTTTAGCAGGGTACACTTCATTCAGCTAGCAACCCTTCCTGGCTGCCCTTTCGGATATCAATATTATCACTAAATTTTGGCCAGTGAACTGCAAACAAAGGTGATTGATATGTTCATCTTTTGGGTCATTTTTATTAACAAAACTGTGCCCTCTCCTCTCCAGTGCCCCTCTCATTCTCCCTTCCTTTAGATTAGATATGAGATAGGCCAATATGAGCCAGCAACGACCATGCAGATAAGAACTCTCTTAGTGCAGCTCTGACCACTGGCACTTCCTGCAATAATGGAGGTATTCAACCCTGCACTGTCCAAAAGAGCAACCACTGGTGACATGTGGCTATGGGGGACTTAAATTATAGCTAGCATATATTGAAATATATACTGAAATTTTAATTTAGTTAAATGCCAATAGCCATATGTGGCTAGTAGCAACTACACTGAACAATGCAGCCAGAGTAGATGGTTGAGAAATAAATGAAAGAAACTGGGGTTCTTGGATGACCTTGTGCAACAGAGCCACCTGTACTCACTCTTGACCATCTGTCCACCTCTGAACTATTATTGAGAAGTGAATAAAATTCTATCTTGTTTGAAGCCTTGAGGATTTGGGGTTCTCTTTGTTAACCGCAGTTAACTTGCAACCTAACTAAAAGGACATACTTCTATCCATTCACAATAGAAAAGAATATCTTAGTGCTTGGTCTATAAAAAAGATATTAAAGGGGAAAAACGGTGATAAGTTCTTACAAGTAATTTAAAAATCAGTCTTAAAAAGTCTATTTCAAATGTTCTGCTTTATTGTTATGGTGGATATATTGATTTAAACAATATGGAATAAATTATTTTTACTCATTTGAATAAGATAAATAATCCACTTAATAAATTTAGAAAAGTTTCATCACTGGAAAGCTCAATTCTTTTTTAAAGTTATGAAATCACATTTAAATTTTATATCTAGAAGGAGTTTGAGTATTATTACTTAGCTAGGCATATTTAAAATTGACTAAAAATATAAAAACACAAATATAAAATCTAAAGAAATAAAATATACCTTTGGCAATTTACTTTGTATTTATCATTTGCTGCATTTCTTTGAAAGTCTGCTTACAATAAGTAAAATGGCACTAAACGTGATAGTTAAGTTTACAAACACTTAAAAAGGATATTAATACTTTAGCTTCAGGGAGGTTTTTGTTGTTCTTGTTAGTAGATGAATGTTATCAATACAGAGCATCATAAGGAAATGTTCTTTATCTCTTAAATACTGTACCTATTTTGACCAACAGACTAAGTTATATAGTTTTTCTTCCTTTAAATATCTAGATATATTTATATAGTAATAACATTAAAAAGCAGACTGAAGTCCTTCATGGTTTAATCAAATAGCAGTTTCCATTTTTACCACTACTCTCAAGTTTAAGCATCAATACATCAAACCTACATTTCAAAAACAACCTCACTAATTGGTGTCTTTACTTTCTGTCTCTTCTGTAGACCAACCTATACTGCCTTCCATGACTAGATTAATCTTCCTAAGTATCTTTTTAATCATATCAACTCCTTGTTCAAAAATACTCATTGAGTCCCCATCACCTGCATATAAAGAATCCTTAGTCTAGCAGTCAAGATCCTTCAGCTGGCCCTAATACTAATCCTCTTATGTGAGCAACTTACTCCAAAGTCCAAAAACAGATTGTCCATTTCCATCATTACAACCTTACCTCCACCAATCCCTCTCTTTTAGGGCTTTTTATTTCCTTCCAAGCTCATCTCTAAACCCACCTCCTTTAAGAACCTTTTTTTAAAGAAAAAAAAAATGTATTTTTATTATTGATTTTTTAGAGAAAGAGAAAGGAAGAGAGAGATAGAAACATTGATGTGAAAGAGAAATATTCATCGGCTTCCTCCTGCACACCCCACACTGGGGATCAAGCCCACAAGCGGGGCATGTGCCCTGACCTAGAATCAAAACGGGATCACTCAGTCCACACATGGGACGACACTCAATCCACTGAGCCACATCAGTTGGGCTCTAAAAACCTCAAATTATCATCAGCCCAAAATGACCTCACCTTTCTTGAAACTCTCATACTACTTTTTGCATGTAAATTTATGCTTTTTTATAAGTAATATAAAAGTTTTATACTTCTGTGTATATGCCAATGCTCTACATATTAAATGAACGTGGAGAAGCTACTGTCAGACTGGTTTACATTTATTGCTTCAGATGTATGTTTTAAACAACTAAATGCAAATTCTGTTTAAATCAGATACTATCAACACATTACCAATTTAGAAAAACACAATTTTTTTTCACTATTAGGTAACTTGCAGTTATTCAGTGATCTGGATATGAGTAAGGGAAAAAGACTATTTATAAAGGTAATTTAGAATGAAAATCATACTTTTAACATCTATGTTCTTTTGCATTAAATAACAAAAGATATTACTGGTTATAATTAAATCATAACACTAACTAAAACTCTGTAAAACTCATATATAGTCTGACATTTTGGGTTGAACCAGTATCTCAACAACTTTATTCTTACTTTACACAGGGATTATTTGAGTCACATAACACATCTGTTTCAATAGTTATTATTAAGTATTATTAGTTTCAATTGATAAATGAAAATGTGGCTAAGGGTGGTTACGTTAATTGACCTAGGTCATACAGCTGATAAACCAGAATTAAAGTCCTTTCTAGTTACTAAAATTAATTTAGTATAAACAAGTATCTCCATTTATTTCAATATGTTATATAATTCTTTGAAATGCACTGAGAATTACAGAAAATAAATCCATTACTAAAATAATGTGCTTAATTAAAAATCTAACTTAATATATGTTAACAATCCTTCAGCAACTCAACAAATTATGTAAACCTCAGCTCTTTCCCAAGACAAATTTGAAAGGTCAAATAGCTGATTTCTCCTCACTCTGATAAATAATAAGCTGTAAAAAGGATAAGACCATCACATTACCTCCCCATTAGACCATTTAATCTCTGAATTATGTAGGGCCATGTGATTATTAAAACAAACATAAGATAGTCTACAAATAAGACTATCTATAAATTTCTTCCAAACTGGGCCACTTTTGAGACTAAAAGGGGCCAGGACAAAAGGCATTAATTGGGGCTATCCCAGGTAAAGTGGGATGTAGATCAGCCCACCTATAAAGCAGAAGTATTTAGTACTTTTAATCCCTGAACATTCATAGTACCAAACAGAAAACCCTGCTAACCCTCAAGGGCTGTGAAGTCCAGCAGGACACCTTTGTGCTCCACTCACCTTTGTGAGTCAGTGTAACAGCCAAAGTCACCACAACTGTCCTATCATCTTCATATTTACCCTCTTAACAACCTGCTGCTTTTAGTGTCTTTTCAAAAAGTGTACACCCAGCCAGTGTGGCTCAGTGGACTGAGTGTAGTCCCATGGACTGAGAGGTCCCAGTCCGATTCCCAGTCAGGGCACATGCTCAGGTTGCAGGCCCTATCTCTAGTAGGGGGCGTGCAGGAGGCAGCTGATCAATGTTTCTCTCTCACATGGACATTTCTCTCTATTTTAAAAAAATCAATAAAAACATATTTATAAAAAAAAAAAAAACAGAAGCCCTGGCCGGTTTGGCTCAGTGGTTAGAGCATCGGCCTACAGTCCAGAGAGACCCAGGTTCGGTTCCCGCTAAGGGCACGTACCTTGGTTGCAGTTTGTCCCTGGTCCTGGTTGGGTCGTGCGGGTGGCAGCCACTCGATGTGTCCCTTTCATGTCGATGTTTCTCTCTCTCTCTCGTCCTCTTTCTCCCTCCCACTCTGTCTGAACAAGAAATTAAAAGATGTCTTTGGGTGAGGATTTAAAAAAAAAGTTTACAGAAATTAAAACAGCAATCAAATTTAAGGCGGCTACTAATTCTGTATCATTTCTAACTTAATTTTTTATAATGCCTGATCCCATAGAGTTGATTAGAAACATCAAGTACGTAATTTAAAAACACAGCAAGGTTTTCATTACCTTAAAAATATTTTTCTTTTATTATCAGATTTTATTATTACACAAACAAATCTACAAGATTATTGCTTAAAGTGCAAGGAAAATATGGATATATTGACATGGTCTAGGCATCATTAACATTCTGATAATCCATTTAAATCAGTTTCTCATAGAAATCATTGTATCATTTTTAAAGACATTTTAATTTAAAATGCTAGCTGCTGCTGAGGCAGGGCCTAAAGATGTAGCAATTCTAGTTTGGGAACAGCACAATTCAGGTCTCAGTTTGGGCTCTGAGTACAGTGATACCTCGGTTCTCGAACGCCTCGGTTTTCGACCAAATGGAGATTCGAGAAACTTTTGTCTCAGAATCCGAACAAATATTTGGAACTCGAACTTCCGAGATGAGCCGAGTTGAGCCGAATGGCGTTCATTCGGCCCAGCGCGCCTTGCTTGCGTCATCAGTGTGAGTGCAGAGAGAGAGTCACGCTTTGTGGAGTCACGCTTTCCTATTGGTTTCATTGCTTCGGTTCTCGAACAATTCGGTTCTCGACCGTCCTCCTGGAACGAATTATGTTCGAGAACCGAGGTATCACTCGTATCTTAAAACCCAATATTATCAGTGTGCCAACTATATCAGACCAGATTTCAGAATGAAGACACAAAAATAAAATTGATGGGAGATTTTCTTACTTGACCAATGTTGGATAAACATGAACAAATCTTCTTTGGCCTCTCACAATCCATGCTGAAAAGTTTTCTGTTAATAGTCTTTATTTGTAAAGCTATGAAATAAATGATTAGGTAACAGTAGCTATAGACCTAATTCAGTCATGCATCCTAGTCACTATAATTAAACTATCACCTTTCTCAAATCTAAGCAACAGTCTACAAAACTATCTCTAAGGATGCATTCATTTTGCATAAGGCCAATTTTATCCACAGTCACACACTGAGAGTGAGACTAATACAAACTCTCCATGCACCTGAGGGAACTTTATTAAAGGCTCTGTATCAGAACTGCCCCATAGCACAACTCCAGAGAGCATCACTCACATACACAAAGCCTGAACACTGATATGCAGCCAGCCTTGGCTATATGCACTCAATTTATATACAAAGTTGGGAATAAAAGTATATATCTTAAAATTTATTCTGAGAATTAAATAAGAATTATATAAAGTGGCTAGCACAATCAGGGGCATATAATGGAAATTTCATAAGTGGAAGTCACGTGTGTCATGACCTTAATCCAAGGGGGAGACGAACATTTATATTATGATGAAGGTAATCGCAGAGGCACTCGTACCCTTACTTTTGGCTTTCATCTATTATCCAAGTTAGAGATGTGTTCCTTTTTCTGTCACAATATGTATAATGCAAAGCAAAAGTCAATACTTTCATTCATCTCTAAAACCATTTATTCCATAAAGTATTTTACGTACTTGCACTACTTCTCTTTACAACTTTGTTACTAACGGCTCTCAAGAAATTCTATAATTATATTTTATAGTACTTATCAGTTAGAATTAAGTACCACTGTGAACATCTTCTTTAATTCTGACTCTTCTAATTGATGTAAGTTCTATGAGCAATCTTAAGTCTTGCCTATACATCCTCACTGCCCTGCATTACAGGCATCCAACAAATAATAATAAGGTGGAAAGAAATGAATGATTCAAAAATCTCATATTTAAATTCTCGATGCTTCAACTAATTTTCACTGGAGTTCTCTGAAATATGTTACATCCACTTAAAAAATGCCTCAAACTCTATTAATATAATAAATAAAACTCGAACACTCCCTTTTCCCTTTCTAGTCCTTTTCTAAATCCTTAACTACTTAAAAAAATGAAGATCTTAATATTTAAGCACCTGAAAACAAGTCAAAATGATTTTTCTCTATTCTATCACCTTACATCCAAAAAATGACAGGGTCTATGCCATCAATGCCTTGAGACAAACCTTCCTAACTTCAGCGAAATCGTGATTAGCATACCTTAATTCATTACTTGTATTCTCCATCTTCTTCCCTCCACTGGTATGCTACATTTTAGTATAATGGTTCCACACATTCCAAATCCTATTCAGGAATGGCACCTTGTCAAATAAAGCCTAATCTCATCAACATTAACCAGTCCTCAATATCACCATAATAGGACATTTAAAATGATAGGTAACATCAGTGTCTGGCTGTAGCTTACTACAGACCCACACTTCCACTGAGAACTAAAGTAACCTGATGAAAGGGAAAAGAATAAAAATGGATGAAGGCATCAATGAACTGCTAAGGCAAACAGGACTTGAAGAACCAAGGTCCTGAAGAAGAGGGAAGAGAGGAGAGAGAGATCAAAACTTTGCAGCCATTTTTCCCTTTTCCTATTTACCAATTCTGGACACAGAGCATGAGAATAAGGATCTGGGTAAGGTGAGACAATAGAAAACATACAGCAAGATAGCAGATATAAAACTAAATAGATTTGGTGGCATCAGCGAAAATGGCATTCAGAAGTTCCAAAAAATTTCCCCTCTATAATAGCAACAAGAAAACTGACCACAAACATGTCAAAAATAAAAATAAAAGAGACAAATATGTGAGGTAATGGATATGTTAATTAACACAATTGTGGGAATCTTTTCACAATGCATATGTATACATCAAATCATCACAATGTACACTTTAAATATATTATAATTTTATTTGTCAATTATACCTCCAAAAAAAAGTTTAAAAAAATTAAAACTATGTTATGTTCAGTGAAAATACGGTAATATTTTACTGTGTACATTAAATATTATTTTTTCCAAATTTAGTACTTTACCTTGTAGATCAATGTTTTATGATAATATCCCTTTAATTCATAACCACAATAAGGATCAGATACTCAAATTACAATGAAACACTTTGACTAAAAACAGGTGTAAAATAAATTGCTACAACTACAAAAATATTAAATTGAAATGTGTAAAAAAAAGGCATTTCTAAAACGTATTTTAAAATAGACCTACTTATCCCAACCAAGAATTCCTATCTCTTCAATAAGGCTTGAGTAGTACTGGGGAGGAGGAGGTAGTGCATGTATCTCTTGTTTATTCTTTAAAGCAACTTCCTGTTTAAAAGAAAAAAACTTGAATCAGCTGTGGAATACTGGACAATGAATTCTTAGTACCTGATTACACAACACAATTTTATAATCTTTGTTCCTAACTAAAGTGTCCAGCTGAATCTTTCTACTTCTCATTAAAAAAAGAGACATGAAAAAGTTAAAGGACTAAACTGAAAATCATATAAAAATGTTAGTTATTATACCTTCAATCTGAAGAAATTAATATTCTTCTAGACTATTATGCCTATCAAAGATGAAAAAAAGTTTTAAAAAATATTCATCCCCAAGGGTTCACCACTATCTTACTACTCCTGTGGACATAATGTTTGATAGAAAGAAACAGGTACCTTTAAAGAAAAGCCTAAACTCTAAGTACACTGCCTAGATTGATATATTTGTATACCATTATGAATCACCTTATAAACAAAAACCCTTCATTATAACAATAAATACTTACCTGCTAATTTCTTTTTTCATTCTTTACAACTTGCAGACTGGGTAAATCCAAATGTTTTGCCATCTGGCTAGATCACAGTTCCTTTTTCTGCTAGGCTCACATATGATATCTTTAAGACAGTTTATGTTCTCCCAAACAAAACTAAACTTACGTTTTTAGAAGCAATAGAACATCACTAGAATTGCTGAGGCCAAAAATTACCAATTACTTCAAAGGTGCTAACCTAGACAAGTGTCTTATTTGGAAGTAAAAAAATTTTATTTACAAATTACATAGATGTTCATATGGTCCAAATTATCAAAAGGTATTCTAAAAACTAAAGAAATGCAATTTAAAAAGATATTTGATACCATAAATAACAAAACCATACGGAAACAAGCATAAAAGTTATAAATGTTTCTGGTAAATGTAACCTTAATAAAAGGTATAAAATTTAATCCTTTAAGTGTATGCTTAATTTGTTAGTCCTTATACTGTTTTGTTTTTTTTTAACAAGGATAAAATACTATCAAATTAAGGTAACACTAGAAACAGATTTTACAAAACAGTATTTCAAAGTCAGAACTACTATTAACTGAAAATACTTTAATAAAGTTCTAAATCTATTTTATGATAAAAAAATAAAATTAAAATTAGAAAACCCTGTGAAATCAGGTTTGTAAAGCCCAGAATATCAATTTGGATTTAATTAGAAGGTAAACTCCTAAAAGACAAGGAGAATATTGCCCTTTTTACAAACTAAATATCTATTATCTGTAAATAGCCCGATAGTCCATAAAAATGAATCTGTATTATTAAGTTAACCTGTTTCTAAAAAAATACATAAGTCAGTACAGTTCCTGTACTTTTACATATAATAGCTATACAGTATTTCCTTTGAAATTTCTATTTTTATTCAGAAAGATTAATTAGTGCTACCCACAAATGCGGAAAGTAAAAAGAAACTTGGATAATAATAAAAAGTGTTCTAATCCTAAATTTATGACATTTGTAAATTCTGCCTTTTATCGTAGATCAGATAAGTTACTCCTATTCTAGAACCATAACAGCAAAAAAGGCAAAGGCAGAGAGGCAAAGCATTCTTCATGGAGAAGGACTCAAAGGTGTGTAGTAGAAAGAACACAGGCTTTGCACACAGAGGCTTTAAATCCTAATTTGAATATTTCCTAGTTTTGAGGTTTTAGGTAGTTAATGACTCAGCTCTAAAATAGGAACAAAATAATCTATACTTGATACAATTTTTTTTAATATGGGTTATTGTTCACTTATTAAATATATACAGAACACCTACTATATGCCCAGCTATTACTAGGAAACTCCGTGGGAGATTTATAAAATTTCCTGAGTAAATTCAGTAACTACTGATTTCATTTGGGTATCAATACTTTTATCAGTGCTTATATTATGGGAACCCTATTACTGACAACACACCTCAACAAATAAACTAGTAATCCTTCCATTTTCAGGTATGTTGTCATAAATGTGTAATAATATCACCAACACTATACATAATTTCTTTAGAAAGCTAAAAAAACAGGATCTCATTTTATTCAAAGTTGCAGTAACAAATGTACTAAAAAGGGTATCATGACTCTGAAATTAATTAATTTTTTTTTTAAAGAGGGAACATGGTAGACTGCAGTTTTGTTTTGTTTTTAAATCCTCATCCGAGGATATATTTTTATTGATTTTAGAGAGAGAGGAAAGAAAAGGGAGAGAGAGAAAAACATCAATTTGAGAGAGAAACATCAACGGCTGCCTCCTATATGCACCCCAACTGGAGACTGACGAGGATGGATCCCGCTACCTGGATATGTACAATGAATGGGAATTGAACCCACAACCCTTCAGTACACAGGATGACCCTCTAGCCAGCTGAACCACAACAAGAAGTCAATATTTTTAGTTTTGAATTAATTATTGTTTCTTCAAAATTAAATGACCAATAGACCAAAAAAACCCAACAATTATGTTAATACTAGAAACCAAGATTTTCACAGCAAGATAAAAAAGATACAGGAATTACAAAAACAATCAAAGCTTATGCAATATGGTAATAGTGTTAGAAAACAAATACTTACTAAAACCATCTTTAACTCCATCATAAAGCTCATCAGATCAGGAGAGTGCTTCATTCTCTAAATCAAAATAACACTTCCAATTAATTTCACTTATACAATGAATATTCCCTTCACTAAAACTGAAATACAATGCAGATCCTTGTGAATGTGAAAAAAATATAAAGTATAAGAATTGGAATATTGGTCATCATCCTTATTATTCCTACCAATTTCATTTTGAAAGAATAATTCAGGCTTAAAATCTACTCTGGCAAGATACCGAACTGAATAAAAATGTCACTTAAAACTTCACACACTTCTCTCTTCCTTTAGCACTGATTACTGTTAAGTTTAGCAAATCTAACAAAATACATGATTATTTTTTTAAGTGATATGGGAGTGAAGAAAGTGGAAATAGGGCCATAAGATATAAAATCTTATACAGGCAAATCTATACAACTAAAAAAAAGTAGAACAATGAATTAATAATTACTAATAATACTGTCCATTTTTATCTTTTATTGACCTTAAAGACCACCTATAATTATTACTTTTGTCCTTTCACAATTAATCCATATCAATTCAAAAGGAGTCCATCTTTCAATAAGGTAAAACCAATATAACAAAATGGCAAAAAACAGAAACAAAAAATACTTCTAAAGTAGAAAATGAGTATTTAAGAATCACAGTTCCACTTCTCAGAAATCATTCTTAAAATAACTGCACAAAAAAAGAAAGCAAAAAATATTCTCATTTAAAATCGTGTTCTCAGCTAAAACTCTGTATCATTTCTCTGCTTGAAATAAAAATATTGTATTTTTGTTACTTTTTGTGATGCACCGCACTTCAGCCACACAGTTCTGGACAAAGACAATATGTAAATTTGTTCCTTCTCTTTAGATACAAAAATAATAATCTAAGGTATGTCAGCAACTTAAGAGACATATGATTCACATCATAACACAGCTCTGAGTGGGTACATGTTTGTAGAACAATTCTATACAATATCTTCCTCCCTTGGTTTATTAGAAATGAGTAATAAATTATATCCAGGGTCTGCAAACTACTGTCCAGAGGCTAAATCCAGCCAATGCATGCTTTCGTGCTTAAATGCAGCTAAGCCATTTCTTGACTTCTTGTCATGGCTGCTGTTGCCATACAGGGCAGAGTTGAGTGGCTGCAACAGTTACCTTACAGTCCACAAAACCTGAAAAGTTTATTATCTGGTTGTCACTGAAAAATACTGCTGACACCCCAACCCATATTTATTAGTTTAAAATGATACAAGGAAAGGGTAGTAATATTCACATGGACTGTGGAATAAAACAAAGATTCAACTAACACTGGGTTCTACATGACCATTGGAGGGCAGAGAGGAGATTAAGTAATTGGGACTTTTTCTAGGAACCCTCTTGGTGAATTGGTAAAGAAAAACAGTTAGAGATCTTATTATTATACTTAGTCTTTGTTAACAAATTTTTTCAGGCTATTTAAATATTTCAATAGATTCATTTCTTAAACTTGAATATACAATATAGTCACAGGGAATGGGGAGGGAGCAATGGAGAAAAACAGAAAGAAATAATTTAAACATCCTCTTAAAAAACTGCTGTAATTATACTGCCAGCAATGACAGCCTACATTCTATAAATCAAATAGTTTATCTCCTATTATTTCTTTTTGGTTCAGTAATGCTTTATGTGAGAGTTTCTTTCATTGTCAGTTATCATAGATAATAACCTGCCTTTTAGATAGAGAAAATATAGGAGGGGAAAAACATACAAATGGATGCAGTTCTACTTAATTTATTTTTCTACAAGAGGCATTTCATTATTTCCTGTTGCTTCAGTAACAGTGATTTTTGTTTTTTAGTTTCTCTAATCTTTAAAGGAATTTTCAGGTAGAGGAACCTAAACATTAAGAATAACTAAAATGAGCCCTGGCTGGTTTGGCTCAGCAGTTTGAGCATCAGCCCTTGGACCAAAGAGTCACGGGTTCGATTCCAGTCAAGGGCTCGTACCTCAGTTGCAGTTCAGTCCCCGTCCCTGGTCGGGTCATGCAGGAGGCAACCAATCAATGTGTCTCTCTCACATTGATATTTTTCTCCTCCCTCCCTCCCTCTCTCTCTCTCCTACTCTGTCTGAAAATAAACAGATGCCCTGGCCAGTTTGGCTCAGCGGTTAGAGCGTCGGCCTGTGGTCCGGAGAGACCCAGGTTCGGTTCCCGCTAAGGGCACGTACTTCGGTTGCAGTTTGTCCCCGGCCCTGGTTGGTCGTGCGGGTGGCAGCCACTCGATGTGTCCCTTCACATCGATGTTTCTCTCTCTCTCCCTTCCTCTCTCTCCCCCCTGCTCTATCTGAACAAAAAATGGAAAAATATCCTCGGGTGAGGATAAAAAAAAAAAAAGAAAATAAATAGAAAAATATATCCTCAAGTGAGGATTAAAAAAAAAAAAGAATAACCAAACTGGGATGCAAGGGGTGTGCAAAATGGGTGAAGGTGATAGAAAGGTACAAATTTTTAGTTATAAAATAGTTTTTAAAAGAATAAATTAATCCTGCCTATATCTTACTGATGCAGCTTTTACAACTACTCCTATTATGTCCACCTACATGATCCTAAGTGATTCCCACACCTTTTCTGTTACTAATCTAGAACTATAATCCCATTTTTGTCACAGATATCCTACAACTCCTAAATGGGTCCTGGCATTTTTCACACCTCCACTATTCAGTCTTAGCAGAAAAATCACTCAAAAAGTGATGGATATGAAGAAGCGTGAATGCATTTGAAGACCCTAAAGTCTCAAGGATGGAAATCAGTTTCAACACCAATGGTGTATGAAAATGTGCTAAGGATTCTGAGACAAAAAACATTTTACATAATGTGTAGATCCTTAAAATATTTCAGAGATGAAAACTACAAAATTTAGGATATGGTTTGTTACAACATTCTGCAAAGTAAGTCTTTACAAAATAGTAAACTTAGTAGAATCTTATCCTTGCTTAAAACATAAACCTTTTAAATGACTTACCTGTTGTATTATTTGATGGTATCCACTGAGTATTGTCCTCAACTGCCAACTACATAGTAATCTAAAATTATAACGTAATAAAATAATGTGTTTATTGTTCAGAATAGGAAAAAACTTACATGTATGCTAACAAAAATAGGCACGAGCATAGAAAAGAATGACAAACATAGTTCTGACAAGTTAATAAAATTTTTACCACTTATAGAGTTGAAAGTCTTCAAACTGACAGTACTAATTTTATTTCAAAATACAAATAACTGCAATCAATAAATGACATGCTAACAGAACATCTTTTTTTCAAATTTTAACATAGCAAAGTTTTCTATTGAACTAGATTCTGTTCCAAGGTAGGTTAAATAAAACCAACAGTTTAAATTATAATATAAAGAACTTGTATTTGAGAAAGTATATGCAGCAATATAATCTTCAAATTCCAAAGTAATGTAACTAAAAGAATATAGACTTTTAATTGTGTTAGAGATAAGTTAATGTTCACTTATCTACTGGGTCACCTCAGCTGTGTTCTCTGGAGTCTTCCTCTCTCCCTACCCCTAGAGATATTTAGGAGCAGAAATGAGATGTTTGGGTGCTACATAAATTTCCAGTCTCGTCTCTTCACATTCCTTGACAGACTGTCTCTACCAATAGCCCACGGTGACACCTCAGTTATACCAGGACTGATAATATGGGTCTGGCCACAACACAGTTTTCTAATTCTAATTCTTTTGTATTCTCCCTTTATATACTTAAGTTCAATACTTGTTAGTGAAATTTACACAATTGCTCTTTACTACTTTAAATAAATTTTAAAAATTAGATTACTAATGTGTCACCTTTGGAAAGCACTTTCAGCACCAGGGAAAAACATTTACAAATGAACACTGACATGGTAAAATCAGAAATGACTAATAAGCATTTTAGGCAAAATTGTAATGACTAGAATCAGTTTATACCAGATTAACTGACTGCCCATCCCACAAAGATGTCATGTATAGAACAAAACACATCACCTTGCATTCTTCAGTTGCAAATCTTTGGGCAACAATATTTTAAGATGGAAATCTCTTCCCTGTGGAAAATATTGAAAAGGTTCAAATTTTCATCTTTCACTTAATGCTATGAGTTTCACTTAATTCTAGAATCACATAGAAAAGGCAATGCTGCCTTTATTTTCTAAAAGGTATCAACTTCATCCGAATGTTTATACCTATTAAAATATAAGCAACAGAATATTGCATTTGAGGGAAAATTACTGTCAGAAACTTTGTACTTATTGGGAAATCAAAATACTAAGATTTTTTTTCAAAGAGGCAGTCACTCACATAAACATAAAAACTAAAAGATATTGTTAATGTAGACATAAAGAAGATTTTTAAATGTTATTTCTTAGGAAATAGATTTATGAAAAAGAAAATGCCTTCAAATTTCTTTGAACATAGAAGAAAAAAATCACAATATTGATAAGTAAAATAGGAATATGTAATATATTGTAGGCTTCATATTTTCAATTATTTTATAAAATAACAATATGTTTAGTTAAATACACTAAATATAACAACATCAGGGAAATATTTTCATAAATCAAAATGTATTTAATGCTCCCAAACTTGCAGCCATTTAATAACTAAAACTGCTAACATATTACATTTTTTAATGTAATATTCACTAGCTGTGCATTTGAATATACCAAATTTTGCTCAAGTCTTTCTAAGGAACTATTTGTTCTCTGAGAAATATATTCAGTTTTACTTTCTTGAGAAAGTGAATGAGTAAGCAGCTTAAACTTTGTACCTTAAATAGGATAATACACATGAAATCTGAGCAAAGGTAAGCAGAAAAGGACAAACAGAATTATAATCTTTTACTCCAACAATATAAAATGAAAAAGAGTAATAAAATTCTCGAAAAACAATTACCACGAGAATTTTAGCACAATCTCCCTCAAAGCAGTTTCAAAAATAGAGGAACACAATTAAATGTACCCCATAACCTTTACTTTCATGGTAATATTACAGTTCTGACTTTCATTACATTTAAATGTCCTTTAAAAAAATGAAACAAAATGTACCACTGACCTTTTCAAAAGGTCAAGTAACAATAATTCACTATTTCATTAAAGCACAAAAAGGTATTATGTAGTAACTTTAACCTAACTTTATAGACATCCCACACATAGGTGTAAGAACAATCTGGAATTTAAAATTTACATGAAAAATAGTAAAACTTCTCTACTGATCTGTTATCTGAAAGAATAAAATTACAAAGTCCCTTATTTGCAAAATCCAGCCATTTTAAAAGGTCAAATCCCATGTCACATGCCATCATACTTTTCTGATTAAAGAAAATATCCAAATTAGTTTTTTTTTAGTTAATTGCTCTCAAGAAGGAGATTTCCCAGGTTTAGAGGAAACAAAAGTACTGATAGCTGCCTAAATGTGAACCTCTCCATACATCCTCCCAAAAAACTGTATAGGCCAATATTAAGAACAAAAATAAACCCCACAAAAATCTTGTCTTTAGCAAAATCAGAAGGGAGAGAATACTATAAATTTCAAGTTACCTATAGAAAAAAAATTATATAGAGACCACTTTCCAGTTGTTTCTACTCTGGGGCTCCCACAATGAGTCCTTTGAGACAGCTAGGGGGTTCAAAAAAATGCATGGAAGAGAGAAGAGGGTACTGAACCAAGTGCAAAAATAATAATAGTCTGACAGATGAGAATCTGGTAGAACACTGAATATAGGGAGAAGACTGAATGTGAACACAAAAGTTGAGGAGCTTGTTTTGAAAAAGAAATATAGGAATAGAAAATGGTAAAAAGGCAGGGAAGGAAATCCTTTGGAAACTGGGTGTTAGGATGAAAATTACGAGTTGCAAACTTAGGTTCTTTTATAACAAGATAAAAACACTCAACTCCTCCCTCAGCACTACCTAAAACATCCATTAAATAAACTGTACATTGCCTGACAGAAAAGGTTATCCTTGAACTAAGGATTTTATAACCTACTGCAAACAACCAAACTGTTCTCAAACTTAAAAAACTGTCTTCATCAATGCCACACTACTATGAAATGAGAACAGAATAAGAAGACTCAAAACATTTCCAGTGATGACAATCTGCCATGCAAACAAAAACTGAAGGCATAAACAAATTACAATACTGAGGTATATATGTTTGAGTGTTTTACACCCAGATTCAGAAATTCAAAAACCAAGAACAGAAATTTAAAAAAAAAAAATTAAGAAAAAGACAAGATGATATTAAAATGGAAAAATAAATTAATAGGTGTTCAAGAAAGAACAGAGTAAAATGAAAATTTCAGAAGAGGCAAATAGAAAGAAAATTACCAAATTTGGAAAAAAATTAAAGACCATCAGAGAAAAGAAACTGAAGTGAAAAGCAAGCAAAGGAGATCCAATCTACAAATGACTGGAAAACTTGAAAAGGAAAACAAAATAGTAGAAAAGAATATTTAAAATTATAATCCAAGTATACTTTCTGGAAATTCACATACTGAAAAGGACAACTGGATGCATGAGAAAAGTAACTCATAATGACCCACTCAGATGTATCTTAATGAACACACTTTAAAAATAAAGCAAAAAGTCCATAGTTTCTAAGAAAAAAGATCAAATAATTTATATGGGAAACAATAAGTTTGGCATCAGACTTCTCAACGCAAGATTTTTCTTTTTTTAAAAAAGCAACAATGGAATAGAATTTTTAAGAAAGAAACTAAAAGGAAATTTCTGCTTCTAGCCATGATGAGAGAGAGAAAGATAGAAAGAATTTATCTTCCCACATTAACTCGAAAATTGGACAAAATATGTATGAAACAATGATTTTCAGACATCAAACAACAGGCATTGTAGGACAGTGATACTTGAAAAAAAGGGAAACAAATGAAAAAATCTCTATAAATAGCCAATTTTATGGCCTGGAGAATATTCAGGCTGCAGGGCAAGGATGAGGAACAAAATAGAGCCCACATTCTCCCTGACTAAGAACACAGGGGTGAGTGCAGGATTCATAATGCACAGTATCAAAGAGGAAATATATGGGGAAGAAAGAACTCTAGAGAATAAACATAGAGAACGTCAGAGGATTCCTCAAGAGGAGTCTTCATCTAAGTAGTGATTGCTGCATGGATGTGAGAAAACCACCAAAAGCTGGGGAACCATGAGAATGGAGCATAAATCAGTCTTGGAGCTCACACAAGGCTGGGAGTAATCATGTTCCAATCAAAGTAGAAAATCTTGTACTATAAAAGCCAACAAATAGAAGAATGTTGCCTCAGTGGAAGAGCCAAATTAGTGTAGGCTAAAGTCTGTTCTGTGTCTGCCTAACAATGCTTAAAAGCAAACCTTGAAAACATAAAACTATTTCCAAGTAAATTAATTGCACCTTAGAATAAATCTCAAGAATATTTACAAGAATAAAAAGTATCTAGCATACAACAGGTAGAATGCACAATGTCTGGTATTCAATCAAAACATACCAGGTATGCAGAGAAGCAGGACAATAAGATTCATAATAATAAAAAATAAAAAATAAATCAAGAGAAGCAAATACAAAAATGGCCAATGATAGAACTGTTCTAAACTTTTAAATAGTTGTAACAATATTACATATATTCAAGAAGGTTGAGGAAAGCATGACTATGCTAAATAGACACAGGAAAGATATAAAGAAAGACCTAAATTTAAAAGATAAAAAATACAATATCTAAGATGAAAAATATTCTAGATGGTATTAACAGAAGATTAAACAAAAGAAGATATTACTGTACCTGAAACACAGAACTAGAACATCAAAAAATAAAAACAAAAAAGAGACTGTTAACAAAAAATGAACAGACCATTGATGACTTATGCAACAATTTAATTCGCCTAATATGCATGTATTTGGAGTACCCAATATAGACAAGAGAAAGAAAAAAAACAAAAAAATTTTTTGAAGAAATAATGGCTGAAGTTTTTCCAAATTAAATGAAAATACAATCTCACAAATCCAGAAAGAAAAAAACCAATAATGAAAAGAAAATTCTTAAAAGCAGCCAAAGGAAAAATAGTATACTACTTATAGAGAAACAAAGATAAGAAAAAAGAATTCTCAAGGAAAATAATGCAAGACAGCAAAGCAGCATCTTTAAAGCATTAAAGAAAAGTCAACCTAGGACCTTATACCCAGTGAAAGTATCTTTTAAAAACCCAAATAAACAATTTTTCAGACATGAAAGAATTAACCACCAGCCGACACTCACTACATGAAATATTAAAGGAAGAACCTCATAAAGATAGTAAATGAAATAAGATGGAAATCTGGTATATAACAGAGTACCAGAAACAGTTAGTGTACAAGTAAATATAAAGACTATTTTCCTTATTTAAAAAAAATATCTTTAAAGGATAATTGACAGTGACAAAGCTGAAACAGTCTGAGCAACAAATAAAGTAAGAATGGATTATAACCCAAAGTATAAAATAAATTTAATGTATCCATACTGTTATAAATAAGTGAATTAGTAAATGTGAGAGTTAAGCTAATCTCCCATGCAGAAGAATCCCAGATAAATTATATAGATAAGCCACCTTAAAGGAAGGGGAGCATAACTCCCCACTCCTTAATGGGGGCTACTATGGAAAGTGAGGGAAATTAACTTTATGGTAGAAAAACTAGACAAATGCCACTTAAGCCAAGTAAGTGATCAAGGTCAACATCAATAGCAATAAATCATATTGATAATCTGTAACTTTCATATGATGAAATGGTACTTAAACTATGATGTTCCTCTCAAAAACCCATAACCCTGGTCTAAGCATGAGAAGTTCCAGTAGAGTATCCTACAATATACTTAACTAGTACTTCTTAATAAAGAGGGTCATTTTATAATCACAAGGAGGTCAAAGTCATCAAAATCAAGGTAAGTCTAAGAAACCATCACAGCCAAGAGAAGCCTAAGAAGACATGATAATGTGGTATCTTGGATGAGATCCTGGAATGGAAAAAATTATTAGGTAAAAACCAAGAAAATCTGAATAAAGTATGGACTTGAGTTAATAATAATGTACCAGTATTGGTTCATTAATTGTAACAAATGCACTATTCTAATGTAATATGTTAATAAAATAGGACAAACTGTGTGGGGAAGGCGGTGCTATATGGGAACTCTCTGTGTCACCTCAATTTTTGCATAACTCAACAACTATTCTTTAAAAATAAGTCTACTGATAAAAAATAATTGACTGTTTAAATGAAAATGAATAACAGTGTATTTGGAGGGTTATAAGATAAATAGAAATAAAATATATGACAACAATAGCACAAAAGCCAGGAAATGAGAAATAAAAGTATGTTGATGTAAGATTTTTATACTATAGGAGAAGTGGTATACTTGAAAGTAGATAAGTTAAAGATGCCTATTGTAAACCCTAGAGCAAGCTCTAAACAAGAGAGACAAAAATAATACAGCTGACAAATTAATAGTGTATATAAAATAGAATTCTAATATTACTTTAAGGTAAACCATGACAGGTTTAAAATGTATACTATAAACCCTAAAGCAACTACCTACGGGTAAAAAAAAAAAGCTAGTAAGCTGACAGAAGAGATAAGTGCAATTATAAAACAGAACTTAATTAATGTTAATTACAGAAAACAGAAAAAAAGAAAAAAGATTAAAAATAAATAGCACATGGAATAAACAGAAAATAACAGGATATTAGATTTTAAGCCAACCATATCAATAATCATATAAATGTAAATGGTTATTAGATTGGATAAAAAAGCAAGGCCAAAAAAGACCCACTTTAAATATAAAGATAAACATAGGCATAAAATAAAGAATGAAAAAAAAAAAATAAAGCATGCCAACACTAATCAAAATAAAGCTGGAGTTACCATGCTAATATGAGAAAATACAGATTCCTGGGCAACAATTATTAACAGGGACAAAAGGGGGCATTTCATAATCATAAAGGAATCAGTTCATAAAGAGTACTTAATAATCTTTATAGTTTATGCACCTAATTAAATTCAAAATATATGAAGCAAAAACTGATAGAAATAAAAGTAGAAATTGAAAATTTATAGTTGAAGATTTCAGTACCCTTTTTCATTAATAAAATAAATAGACAGAACATCATTAAAAATACAGAAAACTTGAACAGCATTATGAATCAATCTGACCTGACAATTTAGAACACTCTACCCAACAGCAGCAGAATACATTTTCCAGTACACACAGAACATTTACCAAGATAGATCATATACTAGGCCATAAAATAAGTTCCAATAAATTTAAAAGCATTCAAATCATACAAATTATGTTCTGTGACTAAATTATAAATCAGTATCAGAATATACCTGGAAAACCTTGGAATATTTAAAAAGATATATTGTTCTTCTAGTAATATATGGGTCAAAGAAAAATTTAAGTATTTTTTTTTAATCCTCACTGGAGGTTATTTTTTTATTTATCTTCAGATAGAGAGCAGGGGGAGGGAGAGAGAGAGAGAGAGAGAGAGAGAGACATCGATGTTCAAGAGACACATCTGCTTGCCTCCTGCACAACCCTGTTGGGGTTGGGGCCAAACCGAAACCGAGGTACACGCCCTTCACCGGAATCGAACCCAAAACTCACTGTTCCTCAGGCCAATGCTCCAACCGATAAGCCAAACTGGCCAGGGCAAAAACTTAAGTATTTTTGAACTGAAAAAATAAGACACTACAACACACCAAAATTTGTGTGATATAGCTAAAGCAGTATTTGAAGGAGAATGTATAGCACTAAACATTCATATTATAAAAGAAGAAAGGTCTCACCCTGGCTGGGTGGCTCAGTTGGAGCACCATCCCAAACACCAAAAGGTTGTGAATTCTATTTTCAGTCACGGCACAAACCTAGGTTTCGGTTCGATCCTCAATTGGGGCACATATAGGAGGCAAGCGACTGATGTTTTTCTCACACATAGATGTTTCTCTCTCTCTCTCAAATCAATAAAAAATCATATCTTCAGATAAGGGTTGGAGGAGGAGGAGGAGGAAGAGAAGAAGGGTCTCAAAATCAATGACCTAAGGTTTCTTCTGAAGAAACTAGGAAACTTAAAATCAGCAATCAGTAAAACAGAAACAAAAATGGAGAAAAATCAATGATATCAAAAGCAGGCTCTTGAAAAGATCAATTCAATAAAATGTATAAGCCTGTATCCAGATGCATCAGAAGAAAAGATACAAAATACCCATTATAAGTATTGGAGACAGGAGATATCTATAAAATATGTTCATACTCTCTTGGATACTTCCACCATTAAGTGTTGGTGCTTCGTTTCTCTCCGTTTGACTATGGGCTACATTTAAGATTTGCTTCTAACAAAGAGAATAAAGCAGACTAAATATGTGTAATATCAGAGGTTACGGGAGAAAAGGCATTATGCAGCTTTCTGCTTGATCTCTCTGTCCTACTTACTAGTTATCTAGGGAAAGCTAGCTGCCATGTGTCATCACCGTCCAGCAACACTATGGAGGTCCATGTGGTGAGGAACTTGAGGCCTCCTAACCAAGAGCTGTAAAAAACTGAGGCCTCCAGCCAATGTCTGTATAAATGAGCAATCTTGGAAGCAAATCTTTCAGCTCTAGTCAGGCCTTTAGATAAATGACATCCGGCCAATATCTTCTTCATGAGAAACAATGATCCAAAAACATTGCCTAAATCACTTCTTAATTCCTGATCCACAGAAACGTGAAATAATAAATTTGTTCTAAGCCACTAAAGTTTGGAATAATTAGTTACACCGCATAAGATAACCAATGATAATAAGGGAATACTATAAGTAACTTTTAAGGCAATAAATTAAAAAACCCAGATGTATGAACAAATTCCTTGAAGGAAACAAACTATCAAAGCTCACTCAAGCCCTGGACAGTTTGGCTCAGCAGTTAGAACATTGGCCTGCAGACCAGAGAGTCCCGGGTTCGGTTCCCACTAAGGGCACATACCTTGGTTGCAGTTTGTCCCCAACCCCGGGTGGGGTCGTGTGGGTGGCAACCACTCCATGTGTCTCTCTGACATAGATGTTTCTGTCTTTCTCATCCCCTCTCTCCCTCCTTCTCTATCTGAAGATAGATGAAAAAAAAAAAAAAGCTCACTCAGGACGAAAGGAACAACCTAATGACAAAGAAAACACTGTCTTTTAGTCACTCACACACACACACACAAAAGGATCAATAAGTTCCACAAACTTTTTTTTTTTTTAACAAACAATACAGTCTAATTACAATACAACAAACCTAGAAATTAGTAACAAAACTAAAAACCAAAGAGAACTTCCATGACAAATTCTTTTAAATCTTTTAAATAACCCCTAGAGGGAACTAAAAATTTAAATTACATAAGTTCTGAAAAATGATGATAAATCACTACATATCAGCATCCATAGGATAATTTTAACACAGTGATGAGAGGAAAATGCAAAGCCTTAAAAATTTATATCAATAACAATGTGCTCCCACTGGGGACAATGTAAGCATCAAAATAAGGGAGGTAATGTTTATAACTCATTAAATAAATTATTTTTAAAATCCATGAGTCCATTCTGATATAAATGGGATAGAAGAAGGGAAAGCTACTCCTTATCACAAAATGCCAATTAATTTAGGGAAAAAAAACAATAAAGTTAAAAAAAATTTGGCAACCACACAGTATTAACTGACTCAAACAAAAGTCAATAATGCTACAACCAGGGCGTGTGTGTGCAATTTTGATGCCTCAGAGTAGTTTCCTAAAAGTACTTATTGTCCGGCAGGTGTGGCTCAGTGGTTGAGTGTTGACCCATGCACCAAGAGGTCACTGGTTTGATTCCTGGCCAGGACACATGCCCAGGTTGTAGGCCTAATACCCGGTGGGGGCATTTGGGAGGCAGCCAATCAATGTTCTCTCTCATTGGTGTTTCTCTCTCTCCGTTTCACTTCCTCTCTCTCTAAAATCAATAAAGGAAAAAAAATAATAAAGTACTTATTAATTACAAAGGAATATCTGACAGGTGCCACCTTAAACAGGTGATCAAAGGTAACATTATCAATAACCAGACCCACTGGTATCAAATGCCTTGAAAAGGACACAACCTTCTTTCTGGGGCATCTCTGCCAAATTGCATAATCTGAACTTAATGATGAGGAAACATCAGTCAAACCCAAATTGAGGGGCATTCTACCTACCAGCCAACCTATCCTTTTAAGAAATGACAAATTCACGAAAAACAAAGACAGACTAAGGAACTATTTCATGTTAGACACACATGACTGCTAAATGTAATGTGAGATCTTACATCACCAGATGGTAGGGGGTTAAAATAATGTGACTGCAACATTAAAAAACCAGATTAGACGGTGGTATTATATCACGCTCAAATATCTTGATTTTTATAATTGCACTGTAGTGATGTATGTGTGTCTCATTGTTCCCATGAAACATACCTGAAGTACTTAGGAATAAGGGGGCATTATGTCTGCAACTTAATCTCAAACTGTTCAGCACCTAACATTCTTAGGGCTAGGTAAAAGTTTAATTCAGCAAGTGATTTTGATAATTTACTCACAATTTTTGAGAGGTTATTATATGATTTAAGAAGTCTTCAAAACATATGGTAATGCCTGAGATTTAACCCCAATCCTGAAAGAATACTTGTTCTGGGGAGGGGGCACGATGCTGAGTATCAGGGAACAAAAGTCTCAACTCCAAATTGTAACCTAAGGTATCCTGCCTGGTGCAAATGCAGAGCAGGTAAACCCGGGCGTGGAATCAGCCAGGGGAAGAGGTTTTGTTGTGATCAAGGACAAAGAACTTAACCTCTCCATTTTCCCACGCCTTGATGTATTCCACTATGAACCGAGAACAATGATGTTTTTGTTTGTTTTTCTGCCTCAAAGGGCGGCGGTGAATATTGAGACCGTGTACTCGGAAAGGGCTTTGTAAACACGTGTGTTGCTGTATGTAATAACTCCACAAGAAAGGCTACTTGCAATCAGCGAACGCAATTCATTCTGCTGTCAAAATTTCCTACAAAACTTCACAACAGGACTTGACGGCGATGAGGTTTTCCTCCAAAATGTTATTTCGAGAGGAAACACCAATATAATAATTAACAGGGATTCCCATGAACGGCCACCAACCTTCGTACGTGTGAGAGTGTGAGAATAGAAGTAGGTAAAAAAAAATTCCCAAAACAACAACAAAAAACAGTTTAAAGTGGGGCAGGCGCAGCAGAATCAGGAAGAAAGCGAAGCAGGGAGAAGGGGCGTGGCGCCCGCCCCGCCCCGCCCCCGCCGGCCCCGCCCCGCCCCCGCCGGCCCCGCCCCGGCCCCAGCCTCGTCGCGCGCGCGGGTCCCGGGCAGCGATCGTGACCAGGTGTGCCGGCTCTGGCGTGGCAGCGGCGGCGGCGGCGAGGGGCGGGTCTGCAGCAGCAGCAGCAGTGGCGGCGGATCTCACACCTCTCGTCTCCCGGGAGTCGTTACGCGCCGCCCCTCTCAGGCCCCATAAGTCAGGGTCCTAACCCCCTCCGGTCACAGACCCTAGGGGAAGCTCTCCTAGCGAGGGAGCAACACCGGGCGAGTACCTGAGTGGTAATGAATCCTTCATACACGGTTTTCGCACGGTTCTGGGGCAGAAGCAACGGGAACTGGTGCAACAGGCTCGCTTCCGTCTCCTCCATGGCTCGCAGCCGGTGGAGCCGCAGGGGGCCTGTCAGCCGGCGGCCGCACATGCGCAGCCCCGCCCGCGTCGGGGGCGCCGAGGCCGGAAACCCGGGCATTGGCGGGAAAAGCCTCGAGGAGTCCCCGGGCGGAAACGAAGGGCTAGTGCTGGCAGGAGCACTTGGGCTTGATCCCAGCCGAAATAGACGGGCCTCCTTCGGAGACAGCATTGGTCCCCACGAGGCTGGAGGGAAGACTTCTCAGCTTCCCAGATCTGACTGCACAAGATCATTCTAGCCCTGATTGTTACCAGAACCCTGTTGGTGATTTTGTTTGCTTTTATTGAAATACTGCCACTTTGGAGTTGCATCTCTTCCAGGATTCGATGGTTTACCCCGAACCTGCCTCACCTCCCCGTTCTCACTACCATCAATCTCCTATTAGCCTGCTCTACGGGGTCTCCTGTGTGCCCTCAGAATACAGAATAATATAATATGTAATGTAATACATTCCATTCATTGTAGCATATACAATATATTACAGTTCTGTGGCTTAACGAATTTAATCAGATGTTCTTGTATGTATAAATGTATGTACTGATCCAGATTGAAGTCAACACCAGACTAAATTCTGAGACACTGCACTCACAAACATCTAAGATGAAACATGAAGAAAGATTGCTGATGGACGGAATGAACCAAAGTGTTCCTTGTTTTGTTTGTTTGACAACACTTTCTATACATTTTTCTAACTTAGGAATGGTATCATCTATTTCCTCTTACTATGGCTTGATTAAATAAGAAGTGTATTAGTATTTACTTCATGATTATTAGATATTTCAATCAATGCATCACATTTTTGAGCCCTGGTATTTGCAAAACATCACTGTAATATGCAAAATGAATAAGATATACCCCCCTCTCATCTTTATTGCCCTCAACATGGAATCAGACTGCTTGAAGATTCTTAAAGTTTGACAAGAATTGTCACACTATCCTGGGTGCTTAGGGATAAATAAGAATGATGCAGCAGTAAGATATAGTTACACTAAAGCAGTGGTTCTCAAAATGTGATTCTGAAACCAGCAGCATCAGCATCAACTGTGAATCTTATAGAAATGCACATTTTCACCCCTCTATCTCAGACCCAGAAAATCCCAAACTCTGGGAGTGAGGCCCCACCACCTGTGTATTAACAAACCGCTCCAGGTGATTATGATGCACACTAAAGTTTTTCCCCATGAAACCTCTAGCCATTTTTCAAAGTCCTCAGATGCTACCTCTTTTTGGAAACCTTTTTCATCTGCTGAAAATTATTGCTCTCTCTAATCACTTAGTATATTTTCTGGTGCATTGTACATGCTCATTAACCATTTACTCAATTAAATATTCATCATTCCTATAGACAAAGTAAAAGCAATTATTTCAAGAATACAGAGGAAGGAAGGAACTTCTCACGAGATATTTGAATTGGTTTCCATTTATGAGATCTTAATAATGAGTTGATTTAGCACTATTATAGACTTTATGGGATTTATTTTAATTATAATACAACGAACATGTGTAAAGCACTTTCACATGTCATTTTATTTCATTTTGATTTCAGTGTTCTTTAAGTAGATATTTTTTATAATGTCTATTTTATACACAAGAAAACGAAGATTAAGAGATATTAAATTGTTCAAGATAGTGACTTAGTGACCTGTAAAATGAGGATTAAACTAAGTCTTCTAAATTTTAAATTCAGTAATCTTTCATTAAAGCATGACAGAGATGGACACCCCATCATGGAACTCAGGGAAAGTTAATCTAAAGTTTTTAATGACTCATTTTAACAATAGGGCTTTTGTGAATTTAACTTTGAAAGTTTGATAATAGATTTATCAAAATAATATATTTCTTTTAAATATAACCATAACATTTTCTGCCTAAAATTCACATATTGTAAGAAAAGACTGTCTAAGAACATTTTGCCCAATAGATTTCTCAGGAACTCAAGATTTTTCATGAAAGCAACCTTAACAATTTCATACTTTGACACCATCATTATATAGATTAAGAAATAAAGTCCAGAAAAGGAAAGGATTGTTCTCAGAGTCAAAGTGCTAGCTGTGTGTGTGTGTGTGTGTGTACATATATAAATATACAGAGAACAAAATAATTCCGTTCTGGGTACACCTACCTAGGCCAGTCTTAAAACCTACAATTCCTTATCCTAATTTACTACATTGAACTTTTAGTTAAAAGACTAAATGTCTTTGGATTTCTGTTATCGTTGAAAAGGGCTTTCTGGACTTAGAAGCTTCTGGAAACTTTTTAAATAGCAATGAAGTCTTCCATGAACAGAAATGTGCCCCTGTCTAGACAAGCTATTTTCATCACATTCACTGCTCCCCCTACCATGATACACTGAACTGTGCAACTAACAGCCAAAGACAGTTGGCTCCGTGCATCTGAAACTTCATAACGATCTTATTTGACTTAAAAGGTTTTTACAGAATTTATTGCTAGATATTGTCTTAGTCTTTAAGGAAAATATATCCAAATCACTTTTCATAATAGGTGAATTTGTAAATGAGCATTCCCTTTGATAAAGTCTATAACCTAAGAAATACAACTACCAGGGGACAAGACAAGATAGCATATAAGGATTTTTTATTTCAATCATTCAATCATTATCTTTAGATGTTCAAGACTGAATGATGGATTCTCACTACCATCATCAAATCATATGTGGCGAGCTGGGACCATTGTTTACCTCACATCCACAGAAAATACTCAACATGGTTAGCAATGGAAAGCCAAGGAATTATTACCAAAATCAACATTATTTCAATTTTAGAGTCACACTGACAAACTGCATGCAGATTCTCACCAAAGTTCAAGCTCTTCAGGGAACCCTAGGTATGGTTTATTTTATATACTCTGCAAAAAGTAAAAATTAGTAGTGTTTAAGTGCTATTCTCTGAGGGAGAACTATGTGTTCACAGAAAAATCTCAAAACATTTCAATGAATGAAAAACCCAAGTTCCAGAATGGTATGTTGACTACTATATCATTTATGTTTAAATAAGTAAATAAATTCACAGGATGTTACAAGCAGTGATCACTTTGAGGGAGAAAGACAAGGGACAAGAAAGGGGGTGATAGTCTTGTGAGATTTTCCCTTTGTATATTATATTTTATTTTCTAAAATAAAAGTATTAGTCTTTACATTTTAAACTAACATTTAAAATACTTATATCATTTCAATTAGCATTTATTTCTATTTTATTGCCTAACTTTTCAACTTTGTACAGGTGTTTTTTTCTCCCAGGTCCCATCAGTAATGGAATAAAATAGGATACCAGCCATTAACATTAATGAGATTAACAATGGACAGGTTTCTTAAGTAGGCAGAACATTTGAAAATGCTAAAGTTAAGGAAGAGTAGAAGAAGACTAGCCATTTAAAAGTCTTCTCCAAGGTTGTAAAAACAGAACAATAATATCCTATTATCTATGACACCATGTCAGAGAAAGGAAAAGGGCAGATATTCACAATTAAGGTGTGGTCAGCAGTGTATAGTGCCTCATCATGTTTAAAAAGTTGAGAATTACTGGGAGGCCTTTGGATTTGATTATTGCAAATTCATTGATTAACTTTAAAGAGTAGTTTACTTTTGCCTGTAATCTATCCAAAGACACATTTTGAAAAGTAGTTCATAAAAGGCAAGTAGTGAATAATTTTTGCATTTTTTTTCAAGTTTTTAAATCTTGAGAATTCATTGATGATAAATACACTATAAAGTCTGAGTTATGTCACCACAATCTGGTAGGTGATTTATGAAAGAGATAACATAGCTCGTACAACCCTAGCCAAACTCTGTAGGAGCAAATTCCCTTGTTAGGTAGGTTTTACCAATAATGAGTCTAGATCCATGGCAGGTGCAGAAAAATAATTTCTGCCTCAATCCAGGCAGCAAACTCAAGGAGCAATGACACCAACAATCCAACTACACAGCTGACAGCTGACCAACAAAGGAGCATTTGAACAAAGGAGAACAAAGGAGCATTTACATTACAGGTGAACAAAGGAGCATTTAAGGATTAAGACTGCTAAAAGAGTTAACGGATTACAAGGGTAAACTGGAATCAGGAGAATATTTATGAGATTATCTAAAGAAAGAATAAAGAGCCCTGGCCAGTTTGGCTCAGCGGTTAGAGCGTTGGCCTGCGGTCCGGAGAGACCCGGGTTCGGTTCCCGCTAAGGGCACGTACCTCGGTTGCAGTTTGTCCCCGGCCCTGGTTGGTCGTGCGGGTGGCAGCCACTCGATGTGTCCCTTCACGTCGATGTTTCTCTCTCTCTCTCCCTTCCTCTCTCTCCCTCCCACTCCATCTGTACAAAAAATGGAAAAATATCCTCAGGTGAGGATTAAAAAAAAAAAGAAAGAAAGAAAGAATAAAGAGGTAAATGGGTTATTCAAAAAGTCTCTGAAGACTCCTGAATTCCTCTGAAATGGGAGAATCCAGGTTATCAGACAACTCTCTTTTTCAGCAAAGCGCAAAAAGACTCTCTTTCTTGAAAATATCATCCCCTCACCAAAGTCACTGATAGAATAACAACTTCTAATTTTTGACAAGCAACTGGAAGATATGTCTTCAGATGGCTAACACCTGACAAAGATTACAACTCAGGTAAGTGTTGCAGGTACGTGGAAAAATAGATGAGAAGTATTCACAAGGAAATGAACATTTAGAAAGGTCCCAACACTAGAGGCTGAGGGGAATAAGAGAATAATAAATACGTAGGGCCTGAAAAGAGTAGTTGTTAAGTGGAGGATGAAGGATTCAGAAAGAAAAATGGAAATGAAAAATGACTGTTAATTTATTTTGCCTGAAGTTAGTCAATCCCTTTTACCCAAAGATACCAGAAGGAAGCAAGAGGAAAAGTGTACCCAACAAGGAAAAAAGATGCACAAAGCCCTCATTTTTGTTCTGAAAAACTGACACTGATAAATCAAAGGGGATGAAAGGGAATAGCTGTATGTAATCTTACCATTTCTCAATTACAGATTTCTGGTACTGCTTTCAACCATAAAAGCATGCTAAACTATTTTAATGCACAGATGCCCTGGCTGTATCCCTGACTAGTGGTACTCTGTGTGGTCCTAACAGCCTCAGCATCACCTGGGAACATGTTAACGAAGACCTATTGAATCATTTAATTCTGGGAGATGAGCTCAGCAATCTGTTTTAACAAGCATATGTTTAACAAATTTATGTTTTAATAAGGAATTCTGATGCAAGCCAAAATTTGAAAACCATTACCCTAGACTTAGTAAACCTATATGTTCACTTCTGATTCTTTTGTGCAGCCAGCTGAAAGTCATTGCACTAATCAAGCGAACAGTTGTTCAGAGAGAGCTTTTACAGTTCCAAGCTCACAGCTGACCACATAGTTCAGACTTAGAAGCTATTAGCCAAATGCATAAATATAGTTTATTAGTGCCAAACCATTATTTAAAAGACTGTTTAAAAGCAGAGAATATTTTAATTATGGAGAGAGAAACATTTAAAAAAAAAAAAACCTGAAAGATTAATTCCAATCTGGGTGTAATATTAGAGAACTAAAATTTTCTTTTTTTTTTTTTTTTATCCTCACCTGAGGGCATTTTTCCATTTTTTGTTCAGGTAGAGTGGGAGGGAGAGAGAGAGAGAGAAACATCGACGTGAAAGGAACACATCGAGTGGCTGCCACCCGCACGACCGACCAGGGCCGGGGACAAACTGCAACCGAGGTACGTGCCCTTAGCGGGAACCGAACCCGGGTCTCTTTGACCGCAGGCCGACGCTCCAGCCGCTGAGCCAAACCGGCCAGGGCAAGAACTAAAATTTTCTTGACCTTTCTCTCATGGTTCCGAGATTGCAGCTGGAGTTCTGGCCATCTCTAGATGGAAGGGCAATGATACTTTGCTAGAGGCCCTTTTGAACAAGTTTTACCTTGTACAGGCCATCTCCACATGCAGAGGGTCTGGGAAATGCAGTTTTTCAGCTAAATACATTGCTAGAATTCTGCTAGTAAGAATAAAGGAGACAATAGGTGAGATGGACCCCTTTTCATTTCTGCAATATTCTAACATCTCCCCCCCCACCCCAAATCACCACCACCAATAAGAAGATTTGACCTTTGCTAGCAAAACATTATGAATTAAATGCATACTTTATATAACAAATTTGCAGACTAAAGATCTATTGTAAATATGTTTACTTCCCAAGATATGATAACATGTTTCCCTGTATATATTTTTATAAGATGACTTTTCTTCTCAAGAAAGTATTAAAACTGATTTATATTTTGTTCACTAACTGAAGTGAACATATAAAAGTATTAAAGATTGCCCAGCCGGTGTGACTCAATAGTTGAGCATCGACCCATGCACCATGAGGTCGCTGGTTCGATTCCCAGTTAAGGCACATGCCCAGGTTGTGGGCCAAATCCCCAGTGGGGGGCATGCAGGAGGCGGCCAATCGATGTTCTCTCTCATAGATGTTTCTATCTCTCTCTCCCTTTCCCTTCCTCTCTCTTAAAAATCAATAAAGAAAAAAAATTATTAACGATTAAGAAATCAGATGAGTAGGTGACATTATAGAAAGCAATAAAAACCAATTTTACATTTTGGAAACTTCTATATGATCTATATAGTAATGGCATATACTACAAGTAGAATAAGGATTCCATGAACTACAAGAGTGTTTTCCATCCTAGATGTTCTTCAGGCACAAAAAATAAATAAGATATGATTTTGGCTTATGCAGTTTCTCTAATTCTTTGTTAATAGAAATAAGATTTGCCAAAATAGCAATTTGGTTTCTATGTAATGCTGTTTGTTTCTATTTATCGACAACGTGGAGCAAATAAAGTAACACAAATTATCTGTAATGTGAAAATAACTGATTTGACAAAATTTTGAGAAGTAACTAAATTAACAAAAAGAAATTAAAATATACTCTAAAATTCAGGAATAATTGTATACATATATAGTCTTTTGAAAATAAAAACATTTTGTGTCTATCAAAAAAATTAGTAACGCTCTTTTTATTCTTCAAAATTGTGATTATATTAAGTCAAGTTTAGAAAGTCTATGAGGAAACAGATATAATCATAGATATAATCAAATATAATAAAAACACTGCTGATAGTTAAGTATAATTGATAAAATATTTCTAAAAAGCAATCTACCATAAAAATTTTCTTCTGCCCTGGCCAGTTTTGCTCAGCGGTTAGAGCGTCAGCCTGCGGTCCAGAGAGACCCAGGTTCGGTTCCCGCTAAGGGCACATACCTTGGTTGCAATTTGTCCCCTGCCGGGGTTGGGTTGTGCGGGAGGCAGCCACTCAATGTATTCCTTTCACATCGATGTTTCTCTCTCTCTCTCTTCCTCTCTCTCCTCCCCGCTCTGTCTGAATAAGGAATGGAGGAATGTCCTCGGGTGAGGATTTAAAAAAAAATTTTTTTCTTCTGAGCAACATCTACTACTTATAGAAGTATATTCCAAGAAAATAATCCAGACATGTTTATAGAAATAGGAGACAACCAAATGTCCAATAAGTTGGAAACAATCAAATTATAACATGATAGAATACCTAAAATTCATTAAAATTACAAATATATGTATGTGTGTATAATAATGGTACATAAAAAGTGTATATGAAATTCTGATATGTGAAAAGAGCAAAACAGTTCAGAGAAAGAGAAGAAACTTATAACTAGTCAATATATGTTAAAGATAAAGGATCTTTCATTTGTATGTAAAACAAGTTATTTGACAGTACCATGGATTCTAAAAAACAAGGTACTAGCAAAGATTTTTATAAATGTAAATGCTGTCAGATGTAAAATCATCTACTGAGTTGGAGGAAACACTGTATAATGAAAAGAGATTTGAGAAACTTTAGTTCAAATGCTTGACTTTGAATAAATTATGTAATGATTTCTAAGGTCCTTTGCAATTCTAAAAATGGATTTGTAGCCTGAGCAGTGTGGCTCATTGTCCCATGGACTGAGAGGTCCAGGTTCAATTCCCAGTCAGGGTACATGCCCAGGTTGTGGGCTGGATCCCTATTGCAGGAGTAAGCCGATCCATGTTTCTCTCTCACGATGATGTTTCTATCTCTCTCTCCCTTCCTCTCATTCTGAGAATAAATATAAAACCACATATTTTTAAATGGATTTGTAAGAAATGAATAGGTTTTAAAATAGTGACTATAGTTAAACATGGATTATCTGAATAATAAATCTAAAAAAACTTACTTTGAAAATCATATTGTCAGTTACCTGAATGTGTAAAATCTAAAGTGGAATACTTACATTGGATATTTTCACTATCTTGTCAACAATTTAAAAAATAAATTTGTACACTTTTAGTTGGATGGTAATGCTTTCAGGAAATTATGTGGGAAAGTTATGAACCAATTATTGCAGCAGGAAATAAAGTTCATGTTCAGTGTGGTGTAAGTAGCAACAAAGATTTGAAACAAAAAATAATGCTTTATTTTTTGTTTGATGAATTAAGAATTCCTAAAATCCTTAAGACACTGGTCTTCAAATTATACACTAAAAATCTTACAAATTCAAATGTTGATAATCTTCCTTCTGTAGGTGCTTATCATTCAGAAATGATTATACATTGTCATTTCAAAATTCAACATAATTTCATATACACATATACAATCATTTCAAAACAAAAACATTTTATGTAATTATGGAAAATTAGCAGGACTTTTAAAATATTCTTCAAAATCTTAAGTATATATAAAATTGTTTTTTATTAAGTAGTTCTATTCTTCAAAATAGTCACTGTGAGGAGAATTCATGGTGATCTCACGTTCCTTTATAACCGAAAAAGGGTACAAAGGAAAAGATGGTGTGAAAGGAAAACATTTCGCATGTCAAGTTTGGCTGGTTAGTTTTATAGGTGGGACTCCATGTGAAAACCTGTCTGACAAAATAGAAATTTGTATCATATAAGTTTTTAGGACTTTTCAGAGGACTGATATTTATCCACTACACATATATTAATATAGTTTTATACTATTATGTGTCATGTAAATTGTAATAGTGTAAAAGTTATTCCCTATATTTAAAACTTGTTCAATTTTCTGAAAAAGAGTACCTTAGTGTGAATGATTTAGTAGAAGTAACAGCCTAAATTATACTCTTTCCTTCAACTATCCGGAGACTCCAAAACACAGGTAAATTCAGAAGAATATGAAAATTGGTTTCATGGAATAAGCAAACAGGTTCACCCAATAAAGGCAAAGTCCCGTACGCAATCTGTTCCCCAGAATGGTCTTAGCTTGTACTTTATTTAGTTATTTTTCAACTCAATTTTATTTACATACAACTTTGTATACTCTAGAGAATTATTGAGCTAAAAACTATAATCTTTAGAACATTCTAAATGAAGCAATACCCATGTCAAATGTGACTATGGATGATAGTGGACAAGAATAAATTTGGGGGACCACAGAGATGAATGGACTTCTTCCCAGTGGACAGAATAGAAATTGAATTAAGAAATATGTTCTGCTGCTTGGGAAGGACTCCTTACAAGCCCCTACCCTGAGGATTTGCTAGCAACCTCTATGACCTTCTTTGTGTCTTCTACTCTTCCCTTTTCCAAATGGGTAAACTTATTGTGTGAGATGGGGACGGGGGAGGTAGCAGTGACCAGAGGACTCTAAGTCCAGATATTAATAGAAAGGAGATTTACCATTGGAAGATCCTGGAGTTTAGGATGAATGCCATGACAGATGGAGCATTGGGTTTTCCACTATGGGAAGGGTGTGTGTTTTATGTGTGAGAAGAAAAAGGATATTTGGTGAGCAGAAGAGTAAGTTAGAGTAGAGACTGTTACATGCTCACCAAAACCATTTTCTCTTTTACCTGGGCCCATAGCTCACTACATTTCTAGCCTCCTTGCAATTTGATGTGATGAAATAACTGAGTTTTAACCAATGCATGATTCAACATTCTCTTTTCCTATCCACTGGCTTGAATCAAAGGATTCTGAAGCCCTAAAAAATGATGCAGGTACAAAGTAGAAAGAAAGGGACACATCGAGTGGTTGTCACCCACACGACCCAACCAGGGCTGTGTTTGAAATGTCTTCCAATTGACTTGATATGAAGGGGAAATAAACTTTTATATTTTATATTAAAGCACTGAAATTGTGGAGTTCATTTGTTACACTAGCATATGGTATGCATTACTCTGACGAATACAGTGGGTATCCAATTGCTGTGGTATTTAGATTCCATTTGAACATTTAAAAGAAATAACAGTATTATTGTAAAAAAAAAAAAAAAAGTCAAATATTTGCAATATGCTAAAATTATATCCTTTGGTACTATTTAAACTTATAATGAAAAAGTTTAGATGTCAACAGATATATGTATAATTAAAAATAATAATAATGTGTAGGTTAAGGGAGTCACAGTTCTGAGGCGCTACAATTATTCTTCACTTTAGTTTTTATAAAACCCAGGTGATATTATACAGATTAAGAATCCACACTCAAATACCCTGGGATAAAAAATTAAAAATCAATTTATCTCTTTATCAAAGGTTTTTTTTTCTGCTGAAATTCTATTTGAAAACAGTTCATTAGCCTTTTTTTCTCTTTTTTTTTTACTTAGGAGTAATAAAATTGAATACCTTTAAGAATATCTAGTACTCTAGATAAGTAATAAATTCATAGTAAATTTCAATAATATTTCATTGTCCATAAGTTTGCTCTTACCTTTCTTTATTCCTAAAGTCAGTAATTCTGAACATTAAAAAAATCT
Source organism: Molossus molossus (assembly GCF_014108415.1). Taxonomy (NCBI): domain Eukaryota; kingdom Metazoa; phylum Chordata; class Mammalia; order Chiroptera; family Molossidae; genus Molossus; species Molossus molossus. Next base: position 41,208,046 of record NW_023425350.1, read on the forward strand.
CAGAAGAAAGAAAAAGTCATTAAAATGTAAAAAGACTTTTCAAGATTTAAAAGTTATGAGGGGAAACTGTATTTTAAAATGACTTCTTAAATTATTCAAATAGCAGCCTCACAACAGATGAGTCCAATGGACCAAAATATGAGCACACTTTCACTGTTTAAGAAGTCTGATAAAAGATTTTGTTGTCAAAATTACTTTCTCTGTTGATGAGTAAATAATTTTGTGTGCCCCAAGTATGTTTGATTCATTATTAAAATATTTTAGAGCCTGTATTGTATTGGATTCTAATGATTTTAAAAGGAAATTATTTTGTAGATATGTACAAAACTTTAACATCAAAGTAACTCAATGGCAGTAAAACATCAATATATACCTGACGTAATCTATAAGTCCCTTTTCTCAAACCATCTTAATGAAGTTTCCCCCATGAAAGGAAATCCTTTATTATTATTATTATTATTATTGTTTTTATCCTCACCCGAGGACATTTTTCCATTTTTTGTTCAGATAGAGTGAGAGGGAGGGAGGGAGGGAGGCAGGGAGAGAGAGAGAGAGAGAGAGAGAGAGAAACATCGACATGAAAGGGACACATCGAGTGGTTGTCACCCACATGACCCAACCAGGGCTGGGGACAAACTGGCACCGAGATACGTGTTCTTAGCGGGAACGGAACCCGGGTCTCTCTGAACCGCAGGCCAATGCTCTAACCGCTGAGCCAAACCAGCCAGGGAGGGGAAATTCTTTTTGATACTTTGACTACTTATCTTTTCATAATTCCGGTTACCAAAAGCCTTTTGTATTAGGAAATTGTCAATCATGAACATAACCAAAATTACTTTAGTCTTTATGACAAAAAGAAAAGTATGTTTTGTTTTGTTTCTCAATGAAATAACAAAGACAAAAACAACACAAGTGGCCTGATTTATACAAATTGGAAATATGTTGGTAGAATCTACCCATTGACTACCAACCCTTCTCTAAATCATTGTCAGGGATAATGTGCTGCGCTGCCCAAATTCCCCTAACGTACTGACTGACATCACCTCACCTACTGAGAAGGTTGGCCATTGATACCTCTCAGCAGTCAGCTCTTCCTGTGAATTGCTCTCCACTGAAAAGTGAGCTGACTGGCCTCAAATCATGACCTGTTCCCAGGACAGCACTTTTGTAATGATTGCTAATGCAGAGTTATAAAGGCCTCTCTCCCTCAAGAGCCATCTCAGCTTCAGAGCTGGTGTAATCAGCAGAGGATTTGTTGTGCCTGAATTACAATCCCACTTTCCCTTCTACCTAATCCATTTCCTTCCATTCCTCTACAGGTATTGGTTGATTCCCAGAAAATCCCTGATAAACTTCCTCCTAATAAACTTTCCCTCTCAAAGTCTGCGTCATGAGGAACCCAACTTGTTACAATCATTAGTTAACATTTTAATAAATATATGTGCGGAATACCTATTACTCTTGTCTAGGACTAATAATTTAGTATGTGGGTTTATTTCATTTGCATATTTTTTGTTCATATTTGTTATGTCAGTTGAGTTTTTCTAGTTACGTGTTATTGCAGTTGGGTAGCTGAGACAGGGATTACTATCCACCTTTTACAGCTATGTAAACTAAGCCTTGAAGAGAAATGGCTTCTTTCTTCCAGGCAGAAATCATTCGTGTTTTCTTCCAGTTTGCTTTGTTTCCTATAACCACTTCTCTAAAAGATTCCTATTCATAGTTGCTATAAAACTTCATCTCAGAAGTCTTTATTATATTCCTCATCTTAAGAATATGTTGAAACTTCCTAGTCATTCTGACAGTATGAATTCAATGCCATAACCATATTTAGATTTTTTTCAAGATCATACCCCTAAACCCCATTGACCACACATACACTATATTCCCTTCTTTCCTTTTGTCCTTTTCACGTGTTTATTGAGCACCTGCTAGAAATAAGACATATTTCTTGAGAACTGACTGTGTGCCAGGCTCCACAGCAAGTGCTTTTTATGTATTATCTCACTGAATCCCTGTGACAACTCTACGATGGTAATTCTATTATTTCCATTATATAGGTGAGGAAACTGAGGCTCGAGGAGCTGAAATGATTTTCCCAAGGCCACAAAACTAGTATGTCACATCATTGGGACTCAAACTCAGGTTGATGTAATTCCCAAATCCATACCCTTTATCTCTGTACTAGACTTCTGTGATAAATCAAAAAGTAGAGACATGGCTTCTACTCTCAAGGATTTGCCATCTAGTACGGAAGACACTATAACACTTGATTATATTTTTAACACTTTTATTGAGATACAATTCATATATAACTCTCCCACTTAAATTGTGCAATTTCATACTCATTAACAGTTACTCATCATTTATGCTATCCCCAATCTCAGTCCTAGGCAATGACTAGTTTACTTTCTGTCTCTCTATATTTGCCTATTCTGGACATTTTATATAAATACAATCATGTGTGATCTTTTGTAACTGGCTTGTTTCACTTAGTCTAATGTTTTCAAGGTATCTATGTTGTAGTATCTATCAGTACTTCAATTGTGGCTAAATATTGCTCCATTGTATGGATATACCACATTTTGTTTTTTTACTCAATCATGAGTTGATAAACATTTAGGCTGTTTCCACTTTTTGGCTATTAAAAATAAATGGGGAGAGGGTCTAATTAGACACCTCTCCAAACAGGACATACAAATGGCCAAGAGACATATAAAGAAATGCTCAACATCACTAATCATCAGAGAGATACAAATTAAAACAACTATGAGGAATTACCTCACACCTGCCAGAATGGCTGCCATCAACAAATCATCAAACAACAAGTGTTGGCGAGGGTGTGGAGTAAAGGGGACTCTAGTACACTGCTGGTGGGAATGCAGACTGGTGCAGCCACTATGGAAAACAATATGGTGTTTCCTCAAAAAGTTAAAAATTGAACTGTCATTTGATCCAGTGATCCCACTTCTAGAAATATACCTTAAGAAGCCTAAAACACTAATCAGAAAGAATATATGTACCCCCTATATTCATAGGGGGTACACTATGATCTGGAAACAGCCCGTGTCCATCAATAGATGAGTGGATAAAAAGCTGTGGTACATTTGCATAACGGAGTACTATGCAGCTATAAGAAAGAAAGATCTCTTATCCTTTGAGAATACATGGAGGGACCTGGAGAGTATTATCCTAAACGATATAAGCCAATCAGAGAAAGGCAAATATCACATGATCTCACTTATTTGTGGAATAAAATGAACAAAACAAGCTAAGGAACAAAATAGACCCAGAGACATGAAAGTGGGGTGCAGACTGACAAACCTCAGAAGAGGTGGACATTGAGGGAGGGAAGAGATAAACCACAGAACTTGTATGCATGTATACATAAACAAGGACATAGACAGTAATGCTGGGGTTGGGGGAATTGGGAAGGGGATGTCAATGGGGGAAAAAAGGAGAAATGTCTGTAACAAAAATAAATAAATAACCATTATAAAAAAATAATGGGGTAATGTATAAAATTTTATTTAGATATACATTTTGATTTCTCTTGGGTATATACCCAAGTGGAATTTCTGAGTCATACAGTAATTCTAGAGATATTTAACCCTTTAAAGAACTTCCAGCCCTGGCCAGTTTGGCTCAGGTTAGAACATCGGCGTGTGGTCCAGAGAGGCCCGGGTTCGGTTCCGCTAAGGGCACATACCTCTGTTGCAGTTTGTTCCCGGCCCTGGTTGGGTCATGCTGGAGGCAGCCACTCAATGTGTCCCTTTCACGTTGATGTTTCTCTCTTCCTCCCACTCTGTCTGAACAAAAAAATGGAAAAATGTCCTCTGTTGAGGATAAAAAAATTTAAATTCAATTCAGTTAAAAAAAGAACTCCCAGCCGATTTTCCAAAATGCTGCATCATTTTATACTCTCACCACCAGTGTATAAGTGTTCCAATTTCTCCACATTCTCCTCAACACTTATTATATCCCAGCTTCATTATTGTCATCCTTGTCACCGTAGGGGTGGGGAATCTTTTTTCTGCCAAGGGCCATTTGGATAACCTCATTCATGGGTCATACAAAATCATCAACTTAAAAATTAGCCTGCTAGCCAGGCCAGTGTGACTCAGTGGATTGAACATTCTCCCATGGACTGAAAGGTCCTGGTTCGATTCCAGTCAGGGCACATGTCCTGGTTGCGGGCTTGATCCCAAGTAGGGAGCGTGCAGCAGGTAGCCATTGGATGTTTCTCTCTCATATCGATGTTTCTCTCTCTCTCTCTTTTCCTCTCTAAATAAATTAATGAAGACATTTTTAAAAATTAGCCTGCTATATTTATTCAGGCTAATGTGGTAAAACATGTCATGTTAGCTGATATTGATTTCAAGATCCGTATGTTGGGTGGGTGTGAAGTGGTAACTTGTGGTTTCTTTGCATTTTTCCAATGACCAATGATATAGAGTATCTTTTCATGTGCTTATTGGACATTTCTATATCTTCTTTTTATCTGTGATTCCCAGTGTGAGACCTCCACATTACAAGCAAGTTGGGGGTAAGGTTGATCAGGGGCTTCAGTATTCTGAACCATGTTGTACCTAGGGTACAACCTCCACCTAATGAGGATGGCTTGGATGGAAGAAGGGAGCTTATGTCTTCTCTGCTATACTTGCAAGAAATTAGCCTTGGCAACTTGGAGCTGGAGGGAATAAGAAATGCTGATAGCCTGTCCCTCCTGAGGAAATACCATATCCTTTGACTGTGAGCTACAGGAAGAAGGAGCTCCATCTTCTTTGCAACACCCATCCAAAGTGGAGCTTCCAGCATGAGCTTAGAAGATGGGACAGAGACAGCAAGCAGGTCATGGTTCAAGTGATGCACTGTTTCTACCAAGATTTAGTAGATTTTCTTGAGTAACTGTTACTTTCTTTCCTGTATTTTCTGAGGACAATTTCCAGAGCTACTAAATGTGGGTTGGTTTTTTAAAATAATTCTTACTGGTTGTGACTGTTTCACTGGGTGCCTCTGTCTCTTTTCCAGAAGTGGAACTCTCACTTGATTACATTTTAATGGAAGTATTTGAGGGGGGAGGGGCCTTAGGACTCAAACAGAATGAATATAAGTCCAGACTCTAAAAGTTGCCTGTGTATAACTTTGGGAAAACTACGTAACTCCTCTGTGCCCCTGTTTCCTTAGCTATAAAACATGGAATAACAAAAATATCTACTTTTAGAATTGTCATGAGGATTAATGAGATATATGTAATATCTTAGCACATAGCTCTCAACAGATGTTAGTAATTATTATCAATAATAATGTTAATAGTAACTATCATTAGGATGTCCCACCATGAATTAAACTTGTAAGGTTTGTTCCTCTCCTTTTTTCCTAGTGAGAGACATTCCCATAGAGAACAAGTTACTCTGATGCACTGAAATTAGTTCCGCTTTCCAAAGGGAAGTGTGTGGCTTCTCTGGAGTCCTATTAGGTTAGCTGAACCAAAAAGAGCTTGATATATCTACTGTTCTGGAAAGGGTATAGATAAATTAGATATTTTTTTCAGGGTCAAAACATGATAACTACCCCATCCCTGATGGTATGGATATGCAAGGATAATACATCCAGAATTGCAAGAAGCAGAAAACTGAATGAACTTTAAATTGCATGCTTTCTGGAGTTGCCATGAGGTGAGCTTGAGGGGGTTGTATTTTGAGCTCTGTGGCCTTGGAAGAACCCAGACATAAAAACTGTGACTCTAGGGAACCCATAAAAAGCACCCTGGCAGAATCCAGCTCTGACAATGTGTCATTTCTCTCTCAAAGGTCTATAACAGCCTGAGTGAAGAGTTGCATCAATAGCATATGTGTATCCCCTATAGTGGTGGTTTTTCACTAGGGGCGGTGTTGACCCTCAGGGTGTATTTGTCACTGCTAGGAGATATTTTCATTGTCACAACTTGGGGTGGGGGACGGGGAAGGTACTACTGGCATCCAGTAGCTGGGACTGTTAACTAAGTATCGTGCAATACATAGGACAGCCTCTTTCAAGAAAAAATTTTTCAGACCAAAATGTCAAACAATCCAAGGCTGAGAAACTATGCTGTACAGGGATGTGCAGAGAGAGTCTTTAGCAGTCAGTGTGGTTACCAGTCTTGCTTACTAGAATTATCAGACTCTATACCCTCCCTGCTTACTGCGTATGTCAGCCAACATTGGTGATGTTGCTCGGTGATGACCAATAACACCTACAACTCAGTGGCTGAATATAAAAACCCAAAAAGGTATTTCTTGCTCATGCTACATTTCAACACAGGATGAAATACCCATCACACAGGGGCCCTGGCTGATGAAGACTCCACTGCAACAGATGTTTCCGCAACCACTGCAGCAAAGGGAAGGGAAGAACAAATTATACGGGACTTTAAAGGCTTTGACAGGGAAGTGAAACATGTCATTTCTGCTTACATTTCATTGGCCAAAGCAATAAAATGGCCACTTCTTTCTTCAAGGTCTCAGAAAAGTACATACTCATTGTGTGCTTGGAAGGAGAATCAGGACTTTTTAAAACAACTCCAATGCCTATCACAAAGTGAATAGCCCCCTGATTATTCTTTTTAGATTGTGAAAACTTCTAGAACCTTGTAAAATGTGAGGGAGGGAGTAAAGAGGAAAATATATCTTTCTCCTAGTATGGCATTTAAGGTCTACTCTAGGTAATTAATTGGAAAGATAATGTTATCATATTTGTGCTCAGTTTGTAGAGCAGTACATTAAGGTCACATTTACACACACACACACACACACACACACTCCACAGTGGGGGCAGAGTAGAATAATGGAGGTCAGCTCCACCTTGCTGGGGTCAGAAAAGGTTTAAAGAGTGAGTTAACTTTAGCTCAGTCCTAAAATCGGGAAATATTCACCAAGTGAAATTAAATTCTCCTACAAAAAAAGTTGAATGAAATTTGCAGAAACATTAATCAGCTTGAAATGTTTGGACAAACTGCCATGAGGTGTTTACAGGTAAGGGATGAGAAATGGCAAGATGTGAGGCTGAGCAAGTAGAAAAGAAACACCTTAGAGTCTCATATGGTGACGGACATTTGGGCTTTTGCAGGGCTATTAAAAGTGTTTTTTGTTTTGTGTTTAAATATGGGAACCAGTTAGATAGATTTAACTTTAAAAAATATATATATTTCAGAGAGCTCTGTGGAGCATGACTAAAAGCAATGAGATAAATTAGAAGATGATTATCATAATCCATAGAAGATGCTAAACCAATAGTTATAAGAAATATTAAGGAGCTGGAGATCCTGCCTCTAAGCCCTCTTTCGGTACCTTCTCTTCACCCATTTGTAACTCTTGAGGTACCTCATTGCTCATTACTGTCCTTCTTCTCTATTATACCCTCTCCTCTCAGTAATCCCATGTAATCTGTGAATGTTAAATGTCCGCCATATACTGATGACTTCCACATTTATCTCTCTCACCCCACCCTTCAGACTTTCATATCTAACTACTACATGATATACCAACTTCAGATGTCTAATTGTTATCTCAAGTTGTTTGTGTCGAAAGGGACCTCCAAAAATTGACCACTTTATAATTTCTAAAGACATATTTGACTTAGGCAATAAGTATCAATAGATGCTTAAACCACAATATGAAAGGTTATGGTAAAATAAATATTCACACAATGCAGAATTATCAACTTCATAACAGTGGAATCAGGCTATTACCACCTGACACCTCTATAGTTACAAGCTGGACACCCATACATTAAGTGTCCTAGTGGGTTGCAATAAGAAGTATAACATCAAAAGTATTTGACATAGATCTAATCAAGCTCTTGGATGTAACTTCTAGTTTACTGGCAAAATGGGTATAGAGGAACAAGCTAAATGACATCAAGAAGACAATCAGGCAAATCCAGAACATCAAGTATACCATAGAACAAATAAACTGATTTATTTATCCAGTCATGAAATGGAAAAAAAAAAACAAAAACAGCAGAAGTAAAAAGGGCTGTTTCGAACTTGAAAAAACATTTAGGAAACACTCAAGGGCAATATGAAAATTTGAACATTGACTTGGACAAACCAATTGTGTAAGCACATACAGTGGCCCTGGGAAAGATATTTCTAGATTGGTGAAGTTTTGGTAATGGTACAAACATTCAAGACTAAGAACAAGAAAGAGAAAGTTAATATATTTAATAGGTAACATGTTCAAATGTAAGTTCTTGTGAAATCTTTATGTAGAGATGACCGCAGACCAGTGGTTCTTCACCATGGGCATCAATAGTTTTGATGCCTAGGGAACATTTGACAGTATCTGGAGACATTTTTGGTTGTCACAAAGAGGAGAGAGTATGATGCTACTGGAACCTAGTGGGTAGAGGTTAAGAATGCTCCTAAGAACTCCACAAGACAGCCCCCCATGACAAAGAATATTCTAGCCCAATATGTCTATAGTACTGAGGTTAAGAAACCTCATAATTGCCCTGGCCAGTTTGGCTCAGCAGTTGGAGTGTCAGCCTGCGGACCAGAGAGTCCTGGGTTTGGTTCCTGCTAGGGGCACATACCAAAAAAAAAAAAAAAAAAAAAAGAAACCTCACAATGGATAATTAAATGTCTACACAAAGAAGACAAACTAATGTTGATTTTTTTCTTTGACCTTGGCATAATTCCTGGTATATGGTAAGAGCATATATTTAATATTTCCTTTTATATTGTGTAAGCCTCCAGATTCTTATAAAAGTGAAGGGAGAGTCAAAGAGAGAAATATTGTTTTGGGGTTGAAACAGAAGACATATCTTAGAAGGACTTATAAACACATATCATTAATATATAGGTGGCCATAGAAACCTTAGGAGTGAATGAGAACTTCTACAGCACTGTTCCACAAATCTCACTATGGATTAAAACAACTTGGGCAGTTGTAAGTAAACGCAAATGCTTGGTTTAACCCCAGAGCTTCAGATTTAAATGTCTGGGAGTGGATGGTGTAATAAGCATCACATTAAAACAAACAAACAAATAAACAAACAAAAACAAACAAAAAACCTCTTCATATTATTTTAATGTGCAGCCAGTGTGGTAAATCTAAGATTTTTCTCCCCCTGAACTGTATTCATTATACTGGGTTCATTCCTCAGACACACTGCATTCAGTGTGGTAGCTCAAGCAGTTGGCTGTAGTTTTAACAGTTTTTCTGGGTTTGCTAAAGCAAACAGGAACCCACTGTTGGTCTCTTTTGTTATAAAGTAAAGGGCCAGAAAGTCCTTGGCACAATGTAGAGGAAAGAATTTAAAGACTTTGGGAGATAAAAACGTAGATTACATGGATCATGTGTCTCACCTTAGATCCTGGCAGGGCTTGAAGACTCTTCTCCCTTCCAGTAAAAATAGAGTGAAAGGGGAAATACTCAAATATTTAAAAGTGCTTTGCTGGCTCTTTTTTTTTTCTTTTTCTTTTTTTCCTTTCTGTGCTTGGAATGCTTTTGGAAGGAGATACAATAAAAATGGTATTCCTGGTCTCAGTGGGGATGTGAGAAGGCAGCTGAGGCCTGGCCCAGGTGATGACTGTTAACAGTCGAAGCAAAGTGGGTATTGTTTTAATAGCCAGATGCTACACTCAGGGATCAGGGAATGGCTTCGGTAGCAGAAATCTCTGACTGTGGTTAATTAATCATAGGGTCCCCAGGAATGAAATAGACAGACAGCCAATTAAGGTGTGTCTTGATTTATTTAACCAAAGCTATTCTAGGTCTGATGAACAGAGGCCTCATTGGAGCCAATGTGCTAGAGAATTTTGGGTTCACAGACCTAGTGAAGGGGAGGCTGGTACCTATGAGGAAGATCTTGCTGTAACTGTAACCAGCAACAGTGTGAATCTTCTGCTTTGATCTTCCTAATGGGACTGGCAGTCATTAACCTGAATAGTTGTGCATTGAGGAGAGGGAAATACTTCAACTGAGGAAATACTGGCTATTGTCCCAAGTGATCACTTATTTCTGAGGACCTGTAATTCCACTGTAATCAGCTGGTTAGAATTGGGGATCATTATGGAGTCCAGGTTTTTAATGGATTTCAGACCTGTGTTTATTTCATGGTAGCCCAAATGGGACTCCCAAAACTTTCTTGGGGTCATTTTCTTAGATCCTAAATGAATTGTTGGAATGGATATTACAGGAAAATTGCAGAATCCCACACAGTTTCTTACATCATAAGTATTTTAGGAAGGTGCACGTGAAGGCCACTTGGTATTCTCCTTTCCTGCCAAAATAAGGAATGGACAAGAGCACTACAACCCTGGAGGTTGCTTCCCAAAAGGTGTAGATTTGGTGATTAATTAACAGGATGGTTTGGCTTCTGCCTCAAAGGTCTTGGAGAATGACTGTGGATCACTGGAAACAAAATCAATTGAGGGTCCAGTGGTGGCTGCTATTGTAGATGTTTTTCTCCTTACTAGAATAAATTGATGTATCTGTTGGCACTTATGAAGCAGTTATTGATCCTGCCAAAACATTTTTTATCTACTTGATGTAGGCATTACCAGAAGTTTGCCTTCATTGACAGAAGCACCAATAAATCTTTATTGTCATGCCTCAGGGATATGTCAGCTCTCTAACCCTAGGTACCACCCAGTCTGCTGGGACCTTGACCATGATACCACTTTGATTCAAGTACTATGTCATTTTGATCCAATAGCCACAAAACATCATGCTTATAGAACATGAAGATCAGAAAGAATAAATGATCTCAGATGCTTCTGTAAGTCATATGTGTGCCTGTGAAATTCCATACAAATAAAGACCTCTGATATGACAGAAAAGAACCTGAGTGTTTGAGAATCAGTGGCATCCCAGGCTACTCCTTTCGAAATGGCTATCTACATTTTGAGTGCAGCTTATTTGTGTATCTTACTCTGACCATTCACAAGATGATCCAAATTTTATCCTTTCATATTGGGGTCCATAATAAAAGAAAGCTTAGCACCTGGCACACTATTGCAGCGCAAAGTAACTGTCAACATATGACTGGGAAACTTCCATAGTGCTCGAATTGTTCTATAGTAGGCAAATAACTAAATAGACACTTGCTAACTCCAGATAGAAGATAAGCAGAGAAGGATCCTCAAATTTGGACAAAGATCATGCCCTCTTCAGTAGTTAACATTGTGTGAAAAAGTTCCTACTGGATATTAGCTCTGAAGGAAACTGACCATGGGATTCCACTTGGCTCAAGCTGCTCCTGATGAACTATGTTCAATCTAATCCTCACAGCCATAAAGTTTGTGATGCCCAGTAATTTAATAACTGGACATGACCTACATTCCTATGCCTTCTGCAAACTGCCAGACTTGTCTCAGCTCACATCCATATCGTAGAGAAAGTTTCCTATAAGCAGTTGACTGAGGATATTAAAGTCAATTTTATACCCTGACTTAAGTAGTGGAGGAAGTGAGGCATTCTAGTTTAAGGATGGCCCCATACTATCGGCCTCTACTAGATAGAAGATGATTGCTTGTTCTTAAAGTAATAGAGAATAGAAGTCGCTTTAGGGGGCAAAACTTGCGCTTTACATGTTAAATACTTTTCAGAGAAGATTATCTGGCCTGAGGTCAGGATATACACTGACTCCTGGGTAGGGACTAATGTATGGATTATCTAGGATCTGCAAGGAACAAGAACAAAGGATTGGTAAAAAGTAAGCTTATGGAATGGATATATGTTTGGAGGATCTCTTAAAATAGTCCCAGAACCTGGTAATGTTTGTACCTCAAGCAAACACTCAGCAGAAGGCCCAAGATGGAGAAGAGAATCCTTAATAATCAGGTAGACAGGATGGCCTTCTGGCATGGTATTTGATCAATGATCTCATCAAGATTGGTGTTGGGATAGGAGATAGGAGGAGGGCAATTAGAAAGGAGAGAATGGAACATGGAGAGGACATTAAAAAAGAAGGGGGATGTAAAATTTTTGTCCAATAACTCAGAGATGATGAATTTATAGCTACAATATGAGCTAGAATGAGTTTTTCTTCAACATCCTGGATTTAAGGAAAATTAAATTGATGCAAATCTGAGGGTTTACCAGTGGCTATAACTAGAAGCGCCGCTTGCAGGTGGGGGTGGGTTGGATAGAGAGTAGGGGGACTACTGCCCTGTCTGAGAACATTTTGTTTTGCAACATCGGTCATTTTAAAAATCACAGAGATAATAGTTTAATGTGAAAGTTATGATTATGATGAGAAGACATAAAAGGAAGCAGTGCTTGAGAGCAGGATTGTGTCACATATGAAAGATACTCAATTTGGCTACATTTGTTAAATTTGCTAGCAACCGTCGCACAGGTCTGCCTACAAAGCTTGTTCCTCTGATTTCTGAAACTTACCATGCCAAGAGAGAAGTGAAACGAGACAGAATATAAAGCACTGAGTGCTCTGGTCACAGAGTGATTGAGGTGATATACCACAGGGACTATGCTGAATGGGTAAAGAAGTGATAGGTGATCAACTGAAAGAAAGAGGATTGTAAGATTAAAGTGCATGGGTCAAAAATGGTGTATCTTGCATCCAACCTCTGCTCTGGCCACTAGTATGGTCTTGACCCATCTATTGTTTGCTCCTTTCCATGTCTTTGCCTTACTCTTCTCACCAGAAAGCTCTGCCCTCAGCTGCCAATTCATATTTTTTTTACTTTCTCAAAACCTTGCTCCAAAAGTGTTTTTAGTCACCCTAATTACATCTTAATTTTAATCCATCCTTAATCAACACCCTGATTTTGTGCTCTGTGAAGACTGCATTATAGTGATTTGTATTTGTTGATGTTTCTCTGAAGGTGTTTTTCTACCCAAACTAAAAAAAAAAAAATTGTTAGCAAATACTCTGTCTTTTCTTTTCTATTCTGACGTGGTGGATTTGCTAGTAAGTGGGCTATTGATACGAAAGATATGTTAACGATGTTTTAATTTGATTTAAATTAAATGGATAGGCTTTAAATGGTCAAATTCAAGATTATACTGATACATGTAAATTTTTTACTTTTATTGGAAATGAAAGATAAAAGTTTGCATTTTAATTTTGAATTTCTGTTTTTTGAAAACATGAACTGAATCATTCTGCAAAGGCATTTTTTCAGGAGGCAAAAATGGTAAACTTTAAAACCCACAAATATTGGAACCAATAAAATACCCCCTCTAGAATACTTTACTTTAACTTGGGATTCAGTAGGGGAGCATGAAAAATATACAATTAAGACTATACTAGAGAAGGAATACTACTAATTATTTTTTATAGGAAGTTGGCTCTGTCATTGAAAATTATGTGGAAAAATATTAAAATATTACTAAAGAAGAGAATGTAAATTAATCTGCAGGACTGATGGGATAGTTCTTGCACCATAAATTGTTTTATTTTATTATTTTTTATTTATGTATTTATTAATTTGTTTTTGTTACAGATGTTTCTCATTTTCCCCCCAAAGCCATCCCCAGCTTTGTTGTCTATGTTCATTGGTCATGCATACATGTATGTAAGTTCTGTGATTTATCTCTTCTCCCCATCCCCCCCTCCTATGAGGCTTGTCAGCCTGTACCCCACCTCTATGTCTCTGGGTTAATTTTGTTCATCAGTTTGTTTAGTTTATTATATTCCACAAATAAGTGAGATCATGGAATATTTGTCTTTCTCTGCTTGGCTTGTTTCACTTAGCATAATACTTTCCAGGTCCTTCCATGCCATCTCAAAGAATAAGAGATCTTTCTTTCTTACAGCTGCATAATATTCCGTTGTGTACATGTACCACTGCTTTTTAATCCACTCATCTGATGGACACTTGGGTTGTTTCCAGATCTTAGCTATTGTAAATAGTACTGCTACAAACATGGGGGTACATATATTCTTTCTGATTGGTGTTTCAGGTTTCTTAGGGTATATTCCTAGAAGTGGGATCACTGGATCAAATGGAAGTTCAATTTTTAACTTTTTGAGGTAACACCATAGTGGCTGCACCAGATTGCATTCCCACAAGCAGTGTGTATACTAGAGTCCCCTTTTCTCCACACCCTCGCCAATACTTGTTTGATGATTTGTTGATGGCAGCCATTCTGATAAGTGTGAAATGATACCTCGTAGTTGTTTTAATTTGCATCTCTCTGATGATTAGTGATGATGAGCATTTCTTCATATGTCTCTTTGCCATTTGAATGTCCCTTTTGGAAAGGTGTCTATGTAGGTCCTCTGCCCATTTTTTAATTGGGTTCTTTGTCTTCCTTGTGTTGAGTTGTATGAGCACTGTACATATTTTGGAAATTAACCTCTTATCTGATGCATCATTGGCAATTATGGTCTCCCATATAGCGGGATCCCTTTCCGTTTTGATGGTTGTTTCTTTTGCTGTGCAGAAGCTTTTTAGTTTGATGTAGTCCCATGTGTTCATTTTTTCTTTTGTTTCTTTTGTATCAGTGAAAATTCTGCTGCATATGATGTCTGAGATTTTGTTACCTGCATTTTCTTCTAGAATTTTTATGGATTCAAGAGTTACACTTAAGTCTTTTATCCATTTTGAGTTTATTCTCCTGTATGATGTAAGTTTGTGTTCTAGCTTCATGTTTTTTTAAGTATCTGTTCAATTTCCCCAACACCATTTATTGAAGAGACTGTCTTGACTCCACTCTATGCTCTTGCCACTTTTGTCAAATATTAATTGAGCATATTGTCTTGGGTCAATTTCTGGGTTCTTTATTCTGTTCCATTGATCTATCTGCGTGTTCTTGTGCCAATACTGGGCTGTCTTGATTACAATGGCTTTGCAGTATAACCTGAAAGCTGGTAATGTGATCCCTCCTATTTTGTTCCTCTTTTTCAAGATTGCTGTGGCTATTTGGGGTCTGTTTTGGTTCCACATAAACTTTTGGAGTGTTTGTTTTAGTTCTGTGAAGTATGTCATTGGTATTTTGATGGGGATTGCATTGAATCTATAGATTACTTTGGGTAGTATGGACATTTTAATGATGTTAATTCTTCCAATCCATGAAAAAGGTATATGCTTCCGCTTTTTAATATCTTCCTCTATTTCTTTTTTCAATGACCTGTAGTTTTCTGTGAAGAGGTCCTTTACTTCTTTGGTTAAGTTTATTCCTAAGTATCTTAATTTTTTTGCTGCAATGGTAAATGGGATTGTTCTTTTCGTTTCTCTTTCTGTGATTTCATCATTGGTGTATAAGAATGCCATTGATTTCTTGATGTTAATTTTGTATCCTGCCTCTTTGCCAAATTCATTTATTAAGTCTGGTAGAATTTTGATGGAGTCTTTATGGTGTTCTATGTACAATATCATGTCTTCTGCAAATAATGACAGTTTCACTTCCTCCTTTCCTATTTGAATCCCCTTCATTTTTTCTTCATGTCTAATTGCTGTGGCTAAGACTTCCAGTACTATGTTAAATAAGAGGGTGAAAGTGGGCATCCCTGTCTTTTTCCCATTCTTAAGAGGAATGCTTTTAGTGTTTGCCCATTGAGTATGATATTGGCTGTAGGTTTTTCATATATGGCCTTTATTATGTTAAGATATGATCCCTCTCTTCCCACATTGCTGAGCATTTTTATCAGAAATGGGTTCTGGATTTTGTCTAATGCTTTTTCAGCATTTATTGATATAATCATATGGTTTTTATTTTTTCCTTTGTTTACATGGTGTATCACATTTATTGATTTGTGAATATTGTAGCATCCTTGCATCCCTGGGATGAAACCCACTTGGTCATGATGAATAATTTTTTTGATGTATTGCTGGATCCAATTTGCTAAGATTTTGTTCAGGATTTTGGCGTCTATGTTCATCAGGGATATTGGCCTGTAGTTTTCTTTCTTTGTAGTGTCTTTATCTGGTTTGGAATTAGGATTATGCTGGACTGATAAAATGAGTTTGGAAGTGTTCCATCTTTTTGGATTTTTTGGAATAGTTTGAGGAGAATGAGTATTAGATCTTCTTTGAATGTTCAGAACTCCCCTGTAAAGCCATCTGGGCCTGGGCTTTCGTTTACTGGGAGTTTATTGATTACATCTTCAATTTCCTTTGTTGTTATTGGTCTGTTCAAGTTTTCCATCTCTTCTTGGTTCAGTTTTGGGAGGCAGTGTGTTTCTAGAAATTTGTCCATTTCTCCTAGATTGTCCAGTTTTTTGGTGTATAATTGTTCATAGTATGTTGCGATGATCCTTTGTATTTCTGTGTCAGTTGTTACTTCTCCTTTTTCATTTCTGATTTTGTTTATTTGGTTTCTCTCTTTTTGTTTCTTGGTGAGTCTGGCTAAAGGTCCATCAGTCGTGTTTATCTTTTCAAAGAATCAGCTTTTTGTTTCATTGATCTTTTGAATTGTTGTTTTAGTCTCTATGTTGTTTATTTCTGTTCTGATCTTTACTATTTTCTTCCTCCTACCAGCTCTGGGTTTTTCTTTTTGTTTACTTTCTAGTTCTTTAAGTTGTATGGTTAGAAAGTTAATTAGGAATTTTTCTTGTTTCTTGAGGTAGGCCTGTAGTGCTATTAACTTCCCTCTCAGGACTGCTTTCACTGTGTCCCATAGATTTTGTGTTGTTGTGTGTTTATTTTCATTGGTTTCCAGGAAGTTTTTAATTTCTTTCTTGATCTCATTAGTAATCCATTCATTGTTTAATAACATGCTATTTAGCCTCCAAGTGTTTGAATGTTTTTGTGTGTTTTTATTGTAATTGAGTTCTAGTTTCATGCCACTGTGATCTGAGAAGATGCTTGATATAATTTCAATTTTTTTAAATTTGTAGAGACTTGCTTTGTGTCCTAACATGTGGTTTATCTTTGAGAATGACCCATGTGCACTTGAGAAGAATGTATATTCTGCAGCTTTGGGGTGAAATGTTCTGTAACTATCAATTAAGTCCAACTGATCTAGTTTGTCTTGTAAGGACTCCATGTCCTTGTTAATTATTGTCTAGAAGATCTATTCAGTGGTGTCAGTAGCATGTTAAAGTCACCCACTATGATCATGTTGCTATTGATCTCTCCCTTGAAGTCCTCCAGAAGTTTTTAAATATATTATGGTGCTCCCGTATTTGGTGCGTATTTGTTTACCAGGTTTATATCCTCTTGTTGGATTGCTCCTTTTAATATTATGTAGTGACCTCTGTCTCTTATTATGGCCCTGTTTTGAAGTCTATCTTGTCATATATGAGTATTGCTACACCAGCTTATTTTTATTTCCATTTACTTGGAAAAATGTTTTCCATCCCTTCACTTTTATTTTGTGTGAGTCTTTTGTTGTGAGGTGGGTCTCTTGTAGACAGCATATATATGGGTTGTGTTTTCTTATCCAATCAGCTACCCTATGTCTTTTGATTGGAGCATTTAAGCCATTTACATTTAAATTTGTTTGTTTTTTTTTATCCTCACCTGAGGACACGTTTCCATTTTTTGTTCAGATAGAGTGGGAGGAAGAGAGAGAGAGAGAGAGAGAGAGAGAGAGAAACATCGATGCGAAAGGGACACATCGAGTGGCTGCCACACACACGACCAACCAGGGCCGGGGAAAAACTGCAACCGAAGTACGCGCCCTTAGCGGGAACCGAACCCGGGTCTCTCTGGACCGCAGGCCGACGCTCTAACTGCTGAGCCAAACTGGCCAGGGCTAAGCCATTTACATTTAAGGTAATTATTGATAGATAGTTATTAGTTGCCATTTTATTTTATGCCTGTGTTCCTCTCTCTCTCTCTCTCTCTCTCGCTCGCTTGCTTTCGCTCTCACTCTCTGTTTCTTCTTCTTCCAACAGTCCCTTCAGCATTTCTTGGAGTGCTGGTTTGGTGGTGGTAAATTCCTTTAGCTTTTTTTTTTTTTTATATCTGTGAAGGTCTTTATTTTTCCTTTAATTTTGAATGATAGCCTTGCTGGATAGAGTAGTCTTGGATTCAGACCCTTGCCTTGCATTACTTTGTACACTTCATGCCACTTCCTTCTGGCCTGCATCATTTCTATTGAGAAATCAGCTGACAGTCTAATGGGAGCTCCCTTGTAGGTAACTTTCTGTCTCTCTCTTGCTTTCTTTAAGATTCTTTCTTTGTCTTTAATATTTGCCATTTTTATTATGATGTGTCTAGCTGTGGGTCTTTGGGTCCATTTTGCTTGGGACTCTGTGTTTCCTGGACTTGTGTGACTTTTTTCTTCACCAGTTTAGGGAAGTTTTCTGTCATTTCTTCAAACAGGTTCTCTATTTCTTTCTCTGATTTGTCTCCTTCCAGTACCCCTATAATGTGAATGTTGTTACATTTTGTATTGTTCCACAGCTCCCTTAAACTTTCCTTATGTTTTTTAAGGTTTTTTTTTCCATTTGCTGTTCTATTTGAGTGTTTTTCTCTACCTTGTCTTCTAAGTAGCTGATTTGGTCTTCAGCTTCTTCTAATCTACTATTGAACCCTTCTAAGGTATTTTTCGTAACAGCTATGTCATTCTTTATTTCCTCTTGATTTTTATGCATAGCTTCTACCTCTTTTTTAAGCTGAAGTAGTTCCCAGTGAGCTCTTCATAATTCTCACCAAATTGTTTGAACACCCTTAAAATCATTGCTTTGAATTCTTTATCTGACAAGTTGCTGTCTTCCATTTCCTGTAGTTCCTTTTCTGGTGATTCCTCATTTTCTTTCCTTTGGGTGTTGTTTCTTTGTCTCCCCATTTTAGCTGTCTGGTAGCTCTAGACATGTATGCAGCTCACTGTATATCAAATAAGGCTACTGTGCCTCCCGGACTATTTTATTGCGTGTCGCCTCTTGCCTGCTGTGGATCCTGGAGGACTGACTATTGGGGACTGATATTGGTGTGCCCTGGTAGGTGATGCTGCTGGATCATGTGGGCCTCACTGGAGCTATGTTCCCAGCTGGCCGCTGGTGCCACCTATAGCTGTATAGCTCAGGCCCTGATGGAGCTGCACTCCCTGCCATACTGTAGGCAGCTGGATTGCTCAGTCCCTTTGGAGACATGGCTCCATGCCTGTCTTTTGGGCAGCTGGGTCGCACAGGCCTCTCTGGTGCCCCAGCACCCCGCAAGTCCTGCAGGCAGCTGGATCACACAGGTCCCTCTCGGGCTCCTGCTTCCTACTGCTCTTGTGGGATGGTGGGTAGCACAGGCCTCTCTTGAGCCCCAGGTCCCGCTCCTGGTGGCCGGGAAGTGCTGCAGGAATGGGGCTCAACTCCTGCTCAGCCTTTGCTGTAGTTTTTAGGGATGGGTCTCAGCTGCTGGTCTGTGCTTCTGTTGCTTGGGCATGGATTCTGCCCCCAAGCTTCTGTTGCTGGGGATATATCTCAACTCTGATCAGGCTGCTACTGTGGGGGATGGTGCTGGGCTCGTGGTCGTTTGTGGTTTCCGTGACCGGCACCTTGGGAGCTCCACTACTGTGCACTGGTCTGTGTTGACACAGGGTGTCCGCTGGTCCAATGGTGCCAGATGCGCTGGTGGGCTCAGGTTGCTGGTCCCTAGCCTCTCCTACTCTCTCCTCCTAAGGTAGACCAGGGATCTTCCAAAATGGTGGGATCTCCCTAAGGTGCAGGGAGAAGTGTCTTGAAGGGCTGCATACTGGGGTAGCTGGCTGCTCCCGTCCACAGCACAGGAACTTTCTGCTCTGCATCTCTGCACTGCTTGGGTTTGGTCATCCACCTTCACGTCCACTCACACTCTCTCACATACTAATTCACTCTCTCACACATTCACCCTCCCTCCGATCCTGCCCGCCGCCATCTTTCCCCTGTTTTATTTTTTTAATACTAACAATATTAGTTAATTTAATACTAGCATTTATCATGGGGTCCTCTTACAAATGGAACCTTGGGTTTCAAATATATTTTATTTTGACAAATACTGCTTTGTAATGTCACAGAAAATATTTCCCCTGGAAAAAATACTTTGTTTACTCCATTCATAAAAGATTTTGGCAGGGTTTGATAACTCTATTTTTTTTTAAACAACCTTTGAAATTACATGCTATTTGATTTAGGCTTATATATCTTATGGGATGTGTCAAAGATTCTGAGCCTTACATTTTAAAAGACTTGTGCAATAGCAACATGTATGGATCTGAAAATGACCTGGCATTCAAGAAACTGGTCCATTTAACCAGGTACAACTAAAATTATTTATGTCTAATCTAGAATAACAGGTTTTTAAATTATGTAATATAATTTTAATGGCCACTTATAGATTGTGGATGGGTTATTCATTTGTGCTCGGTTATATAAAGGAAATTCTGTATTATTAAGAAGAGTGGTCAAAAGACACGATTCTGATCCCTTTGTTCTTTGAGTCTATAAATGAGTGAGAGAAAGCGCTAGCATTCATGAGACTCAGGTTAAGCCTTGGACTTTCATGCACACATACACACACACACATACGCATATATAAATATATGAAATATATATGGGCACATGCATTGATTTTTATGACACAGTTTGGTATTTATTATAAAACAATTTTATCATAACACATTCTAAAATAAGATTAACAAAGCACTATAAACATAGGCCACTGATCAAAGCTATATACATTTTTACTAGTTGACCTCTATTAAAATTGACTTTTATGTCAAATTTTAGGTATGTTAGGACTTAAGTTTCAAATCTGGAAATTCAGAGTTATTTACTTCAAGTTATTACTTTATGTTACTAGTATTGACCCTGTTCATTTTTTATTTAACCTTTAAAAAAATATTCAAGCCCTGGCTGGTTTGGCTCAGCGGTTGGAGCGTCGGCCTGCGGTACAGAGAGACCCGGGTTCGGTTCCCGCTAAGGGCACGTACCTCTGCAGTTTGTCCCCGGCCCTGGTTGGTCGTGCGGGTGGCAGCCACTCGATGTGTCCCTTCACATCGATGTTTCTCTCTCTCTCTCTTCCTCTCTCTCCCTCCCGCTCTATCTGAACAAAAATGGAAAAATGTCCTCGGGTGAGGATTAAAACAACAACAACAACAACAACAAAAATATTCAAAAGATCATTTCTAATCTTATCTACTATAATATGCACTCTTTAACTGATATGTCTTTTATTTTGTAAGAGTACTCTATATTTATACTGAAGGTCAATTTCTGTTAATACATGTAAAAGTTTGGCATGGAACTGGTAAAATTATTTATTGAAACAATCTGATTATGGTAACTTTTAAGTATAATATGTTAGGGAGCCTCACTATATCAGACCATAAATATGTGGCATTCTATCATATGGCAGGTAATAAGTATGATTCCCTATATAAAAATTATTCTTAATCCATAATAATTGTGTCTCATGAAATTAACTATATTATAAATAAGTTCCTTAAAGCTAGGAATATATATTTCTTTCTAGCCCCTATATCAACCAACTAAGTACATATTAACTATATTGTACAATATTAGGAATTAAATAAATAACTATTTAATAAATTTATGAATGAATATCACAGGTTTCCTGCTTATCTGAAGAGCATGATAGGGAAAAGTGAGAGCCTTTCTGCACTCTACAAAACCAGCTTTTACCAACAGTGTCCTATCTCTACTTGCCAAGGAAATGCTGTTAACATTTCTCAGGTTTCACAGGAACACTACCATTTTTATCAAGGAAACAGTATTTATATTGATTTAATTTATATTTAATACATCTCCGTGACGTCCATCACTATATAAAAAATAAGACAAAATGTATAACCTTAACACAGCTCATTTAGGATTATTACTGGAGATAGGTAATAGCCTAGTTAGAAAACTAGCAAAATATAGTTCTCTAACTAGTCTCCTAACTGATCCCTGCTTCCACCCTTGCCCCTCTCTTACCACCGCAGAAGCCTCTAAGATCCTTTTTAAATGAAAGTCACATCATGTCACCATGCTGCTCAAATCCCTCCAATAGCTCCCCATTTCCACCAAGTCCTACAGGATGTCTCCTGCCACCTCCATTTCTTCTCTGACCCCGTGACCTGCTGACTGTTCTTGCTCACCGCTCTGACCCCGTGACCTGCTGACTGTTCTTGCTCACCGCTCTGACCCCGTGACCTGCTGACTGTTCTTGCTCACTGCTCCAGCCACATCAGTCTTGTTGTTCCTGGAACACACCAGGCATGCTCCTGTCCCAAGGCTCTGTACTGGTTATTTCTCTGCCTGAAATGTTTGCTTTCCAGATAGCTTCTCCTTCTCTCTCCTTGTACAAGTCTTTGCCCAAATGTTATTTTTTTAGTAAGAGTTTTAAGTTAACGCTATATAAAATTGTAGACTACCACAACTACATCCTGTATCCTTAGCCAAATTTATTTTTCAATACTTGATTTCTTCAGAAATATTGAGAACCTGCTTATACAAGGTGCTCTCCAGCTAAAGTAGTGACCAAGAACCAATACAGTCCTTGCCAAGATGGAGCTTACATTTAACTGGAGAGGCATAGATACCATATAGTACAATTATGATATCTATTAGAGGACAAACAGAATTTAATAAGAAAGAATGTAACCTAGATATGACCTATTCTGAGGTATGAAATATAAACTCTCATAGGAACGTGTTAATCCAAGATCTGAAGGGTGGATAGGAGTTAATTAGGGAAATAAAGAGAGGACAATATGTACTGGGACACCAGTCTGAGGTAGGAAGATGCATGATACATTCAAGAAACTGAAATATAAAGACTGTAAGTATGGAGAGGAGTTAAATGGTGTTAATGTGTGAGGCAGAAGACAGTTCTTAGAATGTCTTAAAGTGAAGGTAAGGAATGTTACTTTCATAATAAAGGTAATAGAAAGAGTTTGTGGGAGTTTAAGCAAGAGACTGACATGATTAGGCATCATTAGAAGTTGCAGGGGAGGGATCACCCTGAATACGGTATATAACATGCTTGATATATAAAATCTTAGCGGCTGCGATGTTAATAGAAGTGCCAGGGTGAAGGTAGGGATTAGTTAAGAGAAGAGTTAGATAACTGCTTTTACTAACTTTTAACTAGGTCATTGGATGTTTCTAGTGATTATCTGAAATGAGCTTTCCTAGGGCTATCTTTTAAGCTGTATTTTTTACACATTAGAGTAGATAGCAAAAGACAATCTAGAGGCTATTGAAGTAACCTGGGTAAGCTTTGATGATGTTTGGACTGGGGTGGTAGTGATGCATTTAGTACATGGGAAGAATAAACAAATTCTAAAGACAGAAAAATAGAATCAATAAGTCTTGCTAATTGGCTATAAGGTAAGATGGGCATAACTGCAAACAGAGTTGAGTTATTTATGAGGCTCATGAACAGAGAAAGAATGGGTTAGTAACTGGAAAAATTGTGATTCAGTACTGAATATACAAAGATTGAGATGCATGTGAGACATCCAAATGATATGCAAAATGGGCATTATCTTTATGGGTTTAAAGTAAGGAGGAAAGATCTAGACTGGAGATGGAAATGGGCGTAGTTTGCATATAGATGGTCATTGAAGCTATTGACAGAGAATGGAATCTAGACAAATGAGTATGAAAAGAATCGTTTGCTTTGAGAAACTCAAACATTTCAAGGCTGGATAGAGAAAGGGGGGTCCCTCAAAATATAATGAAAATAAGTCATCAACGAGGTAAGAGCAAAACCATTAGCAGCAACCATATTTATGGAATGGATGAATGTAGAAGAGTTTGTAGGAGATTGTACTAGATTCCTCCTCTATCAGCAAAACAAAATGTTTCCTGACAGTGCACCTGGATATCATAGACATAGAGGTACCTATGCATGCTGGGAGCATCTATCCTTGACTGTAGAAAGATTTACACCACCCTTTCCCCAAAATACATGCCCACATTGACTGCCCTTGTGCTTGGTTTGAGTGGAGGCTGGTCCAAGCTAGTCTCTTATCTGGGAGGCAGGCAGTGACAGTGACAAGCTGACTTAGTTGGCACACCATCATCATCACCTAAGTCAGGCTTCATGCTTGAGACATTGTAGCCAGCTTATCAGGAAGGGACCCAGGTCATGGAAAATGACATCCTCGGCTAGGTCCTATGCTGACCAAGCATGAAAATGAATTCCTTCCTTTTCTACCTTAGGCATTATACGTTTTTCACTCATAGGTGGGGCTTGAAGGAGTGAAAAGGGGCCAAAAAGTAGTAGTCATATATCTAGAGTGCTTAGAGGTGGATTGCCTCAGAGAGTATTTCTCAACTTTTAATGTGCACATACATTTCCTAGGGTTCTTGTGAAGATGAAGTCCATCTGACTCAGTACATCTGATTTGTTGCCTGAGATTCTGTATTTTCAACTAGCTCCCAGGCTATGGGAATGCTGTTGTCCACACCTTTAGGAGCCAAGGTTTAAAATATTTGTAGGCTAGCAAGCCAGAAAATAAAATAGCCACCTAAGCAACTAGAGCAGAAACTGATCAAGAGAGGGAGATGAGATGCTATGTGCAGCCCAGATCTGGCCGCTAGGTTCAGGAACTAGTTCTCAACAAGGTGTATGAATGGCGGTGCCCAATTAATGTACATTGAACCTGGTAACTTACATAAGGGGCTCCACGTATTGGGGCCTCATGCTCCTTAAGTGCCTTGCATTTCCTAGGTTCCCAAATACTTATTCCAGAAGAGTTTGAAGCATAATACATTTGTTAATCCAGATGTATAGCAACATTTCCTTGTATCAGTAGTATCTTTAGCTGTGATTTCATTTGGGAATATAAAAATTATTCCTGATGGTAAAAGAAAGGAGAAATATTTCTAGTAAGAATATTAAATCCATTTAATTTTTAAAAGTGTAATTTTATAAGTTATATATGATATAATGAGTAATTTTGTGTGTGAGGGAGCCTAGAAAAAATAAAATAATGCAACATCTACCCCTATACATTTTTTGCCTTCTGTAAACTGTGTTCAAAGTAAAAGAAAAAGCTGAAAAAAATATGGTATAAAAAGAAGCAAAGAAAAAAAGCACTACAGAATTTATAATATGAAAAGAAGCAGATAAGGAAAATTAAAAGGAGGGTTTTTACAGGGAAAAACAATTTCATTTTATTGTAAAGACCTAAATGAATAAAAGAAGACTTTGAATGTGAAGATGATTAAAAAGACAAAATCATTAGCTAAAGATATTTACAAGTTTAGACTCTTTCATTTTGATTGTAATTTTAATTAGCTGGACACTGTAGGGGGAAGAAAATGAAAGCTTACATCATTTACTTACTCTTTAAATTGTATTCCACCTT
The DNA here is from genome assembly GCF_014108415.1 of Molossus molossus. Taxonomy (NCBI): domain Eukaryota; kingdom Metazoa; phylum Chordata; class Mammalia; order Chiroptera; family Molossidae; genus Molossus; species Molossus molossus. The sequence goes on from NW_023425350.1 coordinate 41,233,239, forward strand.
AATTTTCTGCTCTTTAGTTCTTAATTTTCTCTATTTTTGTTCTGAGTAATCCGGTTATCAGGCTAAACTGATTTTCCCTCAGCCAGGTTTAGCATTCAGTATTTGCATCTGTGAACCAAAAGTTCACCCCATTGCGTTAGTTTTTATTCTTTCAAAAGCACAACTCTCTACAGGTAACTTTTTTTCCAGTCCTTTGTCTATACAGCAGCGTGATTTGTATACCCATGACAGTAAGGTGATTAATAACAAAGGTTTCTAGTTTCAAATAATTATGCCCTATTTACAGTTTTCCATAAAATTTAGAATGCATCAAAGCTTTAAGAATCTGTAGTTTTATTGTTTATTAAAACCATTTTTCTATGTGCAAGCAATTTGCTTGTTTCTGTTTCTCTGACAAAATAGAAGCTCCCCGCCTTCCCAAATCAGTAATATCAAGTCTGGGATTTATATCTATGTGAATAATTTTTTAAAAAAATAACATTGATATAAAACAAAACACATCTGTTTAGCATAACCTACTTGAGAATGGGTTTCTCTTCAAGATAGTATGTGGCTTCTAAGTAGGCTCTCTATTTTACATTTGTTAAAGCAAACAAAATTAGCACAACTAGCCATGCATCATATGTCGCTCAGTTTTCCCTGTCTTCCAAAAGAAATTCACTCCAACAATGTGAAGTAACCATGTTGGAGTGCCTTGAGGTCTGAGGATGAAAGACTATTTAGGTGGTGACAAATATTATTATTGTTACTATCACTATTATTATTATTCTACCATGGGCAAAGAGTAACAACTGGCTTTTGAAACCTCTGTGGACAATTTTATTTTGCTCCTCCATACCTCAGAAACGATCAGAGCATAGAGTTCTCAGCACATGGTATACACTCAGACGAGGACAGCACATATACAGTGATGAGGAGTACACAAATAATGGTCCTAGACATTAAATACCTCCAAAGTAGCTTTGGCTGTCAATCTTAACCATCTAGGGTGTTATAGTTTAAGGGAGAGCAAAACAAATAGCAACAACAACCAAAAAACAAACAAAAAAAACCCAAACCCAACTGTACATCACTTGTTGTTTCTAAAATCCAAAACTTTAATTTATATTTCTTTAAGGATTTTCTCACCTTAAAATACAAATAGTCCTTAACATGAATTATTATTTGCACCTTATCATTATGGCACTATTTTAATGAAAAGAAATTTCACCTACTTTGCAGATACAGAGTTTATAAAAGGAGTAGAAATAGAGAGGGGAACTAAGACGGTGAAAGAACTTAGTCCTGGCTGATGTGGTTCATTTGGTTGAGTACTGCCCTGTGAGCCGAATGGCCGCCAGTTCAATTTCCTGTCAGGCACTTGTTCAGGTTTTGGACTTGATCCCCAGGAAGGGCTGTGCAGGAGGCAGCCAATCGATGTTTTTCTCTCACTCAATGCTTCTCCTTTTCCCTTCCTCTCTGTCTGAAAACATATTGAAAGAAAGAAAGAAAGAAAAAGAAAGAAAGAAAGAAAGAAAGAAAGAAAGAAAGAAAGAAAGAAAGAAAGAAAGAAAAAGAAAGACAAAGGAAGGAAGGAAGGAAGGAAGGAAGGAAGGAAGGAAGGAAGGAAGGAAGGAAGGAAGAAGAAAGAAATTAGAGGAGCTATAAAAGGTGAAAAAATGTGCAGAAAATGAAACATAGGAGCAAGAGAGATCAAATTCCTAATTTTACCCAAGAATATAATAATAATTAATATTATAATCACTAGGAAGTGTTATCAAGGAATATCATAGAATTTTATTATCTGGAAGTCTTTTAAAATAGGACGCTTGGGTCTTTCTGGCATGGTTTATGGGTACTATTGAAGCGAAGGCGATGACTGACCGGTTGTCCTGTCTAGAATAAAAATCTCTCTCTGAAAGGTCTTCATCCTTAATGCACTATAGGAATGACGTACCAATGTGTTTACAATTTGGATAGGCTGCAGCAACAGTGAGATTTTCAGCATTTCTTGTCTTGCCCATTGCAAACTGTCTTCAGATTATTACATCAAAATCAACTGGAGTACTAAGTATATAGATCACTGAGGCCACATCCCATGGAATCAAATACACTCAATTTGTGAGTCTGCAGACACCTCTAAGGAGGAAGGGAGGTTTTTAGAGTTAGAGTGACAGGGCATGGTATTCTCCAATATGGTGATGTTACTGCCACCTGCTGGGACTCCTCACCACGTGCATTTCCAACTTCAGTTGGGTGTACAACACCCCACCACTCCTATCATAATACTATATTGTAACTACTTGTTTAATAGGAAAGGACATGTTCTGGGAACATGACAAATGCTCAAATTATACTTATTCAATAAAAGAATGAATTAATGAATAAACTTTTTAAAAGAGAACTGTTTGGGTAAATTTTTTTAAAAGAAAAGGAATTTCCAGCAAAATGAAATAGAGAAATAATAATAATTATAATAACTAACAATGATTGAATTCTTACTATGGGTCAAAAATAGGTTTAAATGCTTTAAATGTGGTATTTAATTCATACAACCCTATAAGTAAAACACTACTACTACTACTATATTTCATTATAAAGGATGGTCCAGTGATTTGCTCAAAGGACCAGGACTGAAATCAAGGCAGCTGGACTCCAGAGCACGTGCTCTAAGCGATTACTCTGTACAATGCAGGCAACGATTAAGGTACTGTCCTAGGGGTGGTGGAGGATGCCAAGAATCGGCTCCTGCTTTCAAGGTAGCTTACAATAATGAACAACACATGCTTATCTGAATAACTTGCTTTCTCTTTCTCTCAGAAATTTAACTGAAGTGGGAGAGGGAAGGAGGGAGCGAGGGAGGGAGGGAAGAAGGAGGAGAAAGAAAGAGAAGAGAAGAGAGAAGAAGAGGAGAGAAGAAAAGAAGAGGAGAGAGGACAAGGGACTGGAGGGAAGAATCAGGTGGGGTACATGGACAGGAAATAGTCTTAGTTCTTTACTAGTGGGTTTGTGACCCATTTTATACATGTTTGATTCTGTTCTGGACAAGCAACAATGAATAAAAAATTCTCAAAGCAGCACTTAACCTACAAATTGTTTTCACCATTGTCTGAGTATTAAAAAATCTGAGAATTATTCTTTATTAGAAAAGAAATCATTGCTTCAAAAATAATGAAAGAAAAATTTGTCTGCTTTCAACATAACTGTCTTTAATCTCACGGTATTGAAATACTACCACCATAGTGTTTATGTATATTCTAAAACTATACATTTTTAAATGTATACATTTTAAAAACTATACATTCTAAAACTATACATGCCAATAATGTGGCATAAAATTGCTAATTCATTTTTTATTGATGATCATGAAACTTAATTTTTAGAAGAAGTTTATTAAGTCTTTATACAAAAATTACAAAAATAACATAAGGTAAAAAGAGCAAAATGACTTGTGAGATAATTAGGGTTCAGGTATAGGATGAAGAATATCAAAGACATGAAATGTCATTACTTTGAAAAGAAATAAAAGAATAACAAGTTTAGAAAATGAACTATCAAATTACATTTTTTTTTTTAAAGAGGGGCAGTTAAAGTGTTGATGAACAAATATAAGATGATGACTCAGGGGCACTAAAAACACGCAATGTGTGGGTTCTACTAGATAATACAATAACTACTGGGAGCTTCACTTTATAACCCGTTGTGATTAAACTGCATACTGCTGAAAAGGCAGATGTGATACTACCATAGTAAAACCAGCCTTTTAAAAGATGTTTCTAATTAAATCATGAAAAATCAAAAGGAAAATGATGAGAGAAGCCATTTTGAAGATTTTATTAATGATGCATTCATTCACGGAGAGGGATTTATTAGATTCAAGCTAGCAAATGCTAAGGCTAGTAAACAAAATGATAGATAAGCATCCTCCCCCCACCCAAAGTTCTTTCTTTTAGAGCAAAAATGTATTTATTTTTTTATTTATTTAGTAACACTAACACCTTATATTTTTCAGAGCTTTAAAAAAAACTACAGATTTTTTTTTTCTTATAATAACAGTAATATAAAACCATTGTAGGTAAAAACCACTCTTGCTATACCTGCTCTCTAGTTGATAAAAATCTCTTGACTGATCAATTTCTCCCTAGCCTATTAGTGTCCTCCCCATCTCTGGCCTAATTTATATTCCTGGCCTAAACTACACTGTTCATTACATCAACTGTTTCCTCTCCAAGCTCTTCAACCACTGTTCCTCTAACATATTCACTCAGCAGCATCTCATCCTGGCCAGACTGAAAGAGCACTTTCTCTGCTGCACTTGGTATGCTGAGAATAGCTAGGGAAAGACCTCAGGACCAGAAAGACTGGTGCTATTACACATGTATTGTTTCTAACCTTGAGGTCTCAACACCATCCCATAATCCTAAAATTATACCCTGTCAGTGCCCTTTTGGAGTCAGTGATACTTCAACATCTTGCCATATTCTTCAATGTCCTTACCTAAATGAGCTTGCCTCCTACTTCACAAAAAATTAAGGCAGGAGGTTTGGGATCACAGCTTATTCCCTCTCTCCCCTCCTCCCCCCAGCCTCCCCCAACTAGTTTGTCTATATGTGTATTCACATTTATCTGCTTTTCCCAAGCCTCAAAGGTTAAGGTCTACTTTTTCTCTTTAAGACCCTCACTTCCTGTGATTTATATCTCAGTGCTTGAGGTCTACTCCAAGTTTGCACTTTTTGTTATTTTCATGTTTTACATTCTCTTGTTTGTTTTTCTTATCCTGTGAATATGTTTAAGTGTCTCCAAGCCTTAAAGCAATACAATAGCCATTCCCCTACACGCATACACATACCCTTTATACTCTTCCTACTTGTCTTTACCACTCCCCTTTATTGTTAAATCAGCTACCTTTAAAGAGGAGGTGACTCTTGTTTCCTATAACTCTCCAACACTAAAATTTCCTATAATTAGGGTCTGCAGGAACTACTGTTGTGGAAGAAAATCTACCAAACTTTCAGGTAACCAAGTCCAAAGGTCATGTTTTGGTCCCTAGCTTAATAAATTGCTCTACTCTATTGAACACTGTTGACATTTTCTTGAAACTCTCTACTGCACTAGTTGCCATTTTACTGTTACTTCATTCTCCTCTCCCACCTCTATCCATCCTTTTATAAAAAAAATTTTTTTTCTGTATTTACTTTAGAGAGAAGGGAAGGGAGAGGGAGAGAGAGAGAGAAACATCAATGAGAGAGAACATCGATTGGCCTCTTCCTGCATGGCCCACACTGGGGCTTGGACCCACAACCTGGGCATGTGTTCCGCTGGGGATTGAACCAGCAACCTCTTGGTGCATGGGTCAATGCTCAACCACTGAGCCATGCCAGCCAGACTATCCATCCTTCCTTCATTTCTTTGTATATTCTTTCTCCTTGCCTACCTCTTTCATATTGGTGCCCCACAAAGTTCCATTTTTTACTCACTTTTTTTTTACACACTCTCTTGCACAATGGCCTCATTTTCAGTGGTTTTAACTCCCATTTAAAATGCAAATGACTTTTTTTTATCCTCACCCTAGGACATTTTTCCATTTTTTGTACAGATAGAGTGGGAGGGAGAGAGAGGAAGAGAGAGAGAAACATTGACGTGAAAGGGACACATCGAGTGGCTGCCACCCGCACGACCAACCAGGGCCGGGGACAAACTGCAACCTAAGTACGTGCCCTTAGCGGGAACCGAACCCGGGTCTCTCCGGACCGCAGGCTGACGCTCTAACCGCTGAGCCAAACCGGCCAGGGCACAAATGACTTTTTAAAATGTGCCTTCAGCCATGACCTTTTCCAACTACCTACTAGACATATCCCTTTAGTTATCCTATATAATCGTATAACATAACATATACAAGACTGAACTCATCATCTTCCACCCCTTTCTCTACTCCCCATTTATTTCTACCATATTTATAGTGTGATACTATAATTTATAACAATAAATATATATTTGGTCTGGTAGGGCTCCTAAAACCATTAGATACACCTAAGTGATAAAAGTAAAGAGTCTTCTGTCATTCATAACAAACCCCTTTTAACTATATCTGAATTTATGTTAAGGAACTGACTTTTGGAAAGTTCCTAAGAATGGGCATTTGGTTGCCCATAGGGAACCAATAATGTGAGTAGAGGGTTACTTTTAGTTTTACCTCCTAACCTCCAGGAGAAGAGACGGGCTAGAGGTTGAGTTAATCACCATCGGCCAATGATATAATCAGTCATGCCTATGTAATAAAGCTTCAATAAAAATACCTAACTAAAGGGTTTGGAGAGTCTCCAGGATGCTGAACGTAAGCAGATGCTAGGAAGATGACACACCTGAGGAGGGCAAGGAAGTTCCATGCCCCTTCCTACATACCTTGCCCTATGGTTCTCTTCTATCTGACTGTGATTGTATCCTTTCACAATAAACTGGTAATCTAATAAGTAAATGAATTCTGTGAGCCATTCTTGCAAATTATCAAACCCGAGGAGGGTGTTGTGGGGACCCCCAAATCATAGCCAGTCAGTCAGAAGCACAGGTGAGAAGAAAAGCCAAAACAATTCATTTGCAAGGGCCAACTCTGTAAGGGTAGAGCTGGGTATGATTTAAATCATCCTCAGTGCTTCTTCATGGATATTTCAGTAGATGCTAAATAGAGAAGCTCACTTATGAACGGCTATTCCAAGAGCACTATTTTATTCTCTAAATACCATATTTGGCACTTAGTTGTTTCTATATTTTGTTTTAACTTACTTACATCATCCACCCAGATGGAAACAAAACAAAATTACTAGGCCAAAAGTTTGTTTTGTGTCTCTTTCTATATACAGGGATGGGCTAAAGCATGTCAAAATACCAGCCATCACTCCCTAAAAGATAAATCAGAAGTAAGGATACAAAATAATATAAATAACAATAATAGTAAGATAAATAATGCAAATAAATAATATAATAAATAAATAAATAATAAAAGAATAAACTGTTTTTACGTACTTACAGTAAACCTACTTTTGCCAACCCCTGTACATACTGTCAAATTATTTTCAAAGTGTTACAAGCACAGTTTCACTGCATCCTCCCCAGCTTTAAGTATTTTTTTACTTTATTTTTATTGTTAACACTCTTACAGATGTTTCCATTTTTACCCCCTTTGTTCACCTCCACCTAGCCCCTGCCCCCTTCCCTCTGGCCATCACCCCATTGTTGTCTCTGTCTATGGGTTATGTATATATGTTCTCTGGTTAATCCTTCACCTTCTTTCATCTAGTGTCCTCTCCCCCGCCCCTCTGACAGCTGTCAGTCTGTTCCATAAATCCATGCCTCTGTTTCTATTTTGTTCATCAGTTTATTTTGTTCATTAGATTCCACATATAAGTGAGATTATATGGTATTGGTCTTTCTCTGACTGGCTTATATCACTTAGCATAGTAATCTCCAGATACATCTATGCTGTTGCAAAAGATAAAAAGTCCCTTTTTTCATGACTGCATAGTATTCCATTGTGTAAATGTATCACAGCTTTTTTATCCACTTATTTACTGATGCGTACTGGGTTGTTTCTAGATCTTACCTATTGTAAATAACGCTGCTATGAATAAACATAGGGGTGCATATATTCTTTCTGATTGGTGTTTCATATTTTTAGGCTATATTCCCAGAAGTGGCATTGCTGGGTCAAAAGGCAGTTCTATTTTTAATTTTATAAGGAAACGCCATACTATTGTCCACAGTGGCTGCACCAGTCTGCATTCCCACCAACAGTACACTAGGGCTCCCTTTTCTCCACATCCTCACCAGCATTTGTTTATTGATTTATTGATGATAGCCATTCTGGCAAGTGTGAGGTGAGATTTCATTGTGGTGTGAATTTGCATCTTTCTGATGATTAGTGATGTTGAGCATTTTTTTTTTTTTTTTATCCTCACCCAAGGACATTTTTGCATTCATCTTTAGATAGAGCGGTAGGGAAGAAGAGAGAGAGAGAAACATTGATATGAGAGAGACACATCGACTGGCTGCCATACGCACGACCCCAACCAGGGCAGGGCAAACTGCAACCGAGGTACGTGCCCTTAGCGGGAACCAAACCTGGGTCTCTATGGACCACAGGCCGACACTCTAACTGCTGAGCCAAACCAGCCAGGGCTATGTTGAGCATTTTTTCATATGTCCATTGGCCATCTGTATGTCCTCTATGGAAAAGTGTCTATTCAGGTCCTTTGCCCATTTTTTAATCAGATTGTTTCTTTTCCTGATGTTGACTTGTATAAGTTCCTTATATATTTTGGAAATTAATCCCATGTCAAATATATCACTGGCAAATATGTTCTCCCATACAGTGGATTCCTTTTTCATTTTGTTGATGGTTTCTGCTGTGCAGAAGCTTTTTAGTTTGATGTAGTCCCATTTGTTCATTTTTTTCCTTCGTTTCCCTTGCCCTAGGAGATATATCAGCAAAAATATTGCTATACAAGATGTCTGAGGTTTTACTGCTTATGTTTTCTTTTAGGATTTTTATGGTTCCGTGGCTTACATTTAAGTATTTTATTCATTTTGAGTTTATTATTGTGTATGGTGTAAAATGGTGCTCTAGTTTCATTTTTTTTGCATGTACCTGTTCAATTTTGTCAACACCCTTTATTGAAGAGACTATTTTTATTTCATTGAAGAGATTGTATTCATTCCATTGTATGTCCTTGCTTCCTTTGTCAAATATTAAATAACCATAAAGGTGTGGGATTATTTCTGGGCTCTCTGTTCTGTTCCACTGATCTATATGCCTGTTCTTATGCCAGGAGTAGGCTGTTTTGATTACAGTGGCCTTGTAGTATAGTTCAATATCATGTATTATGATACCTCAACTTTGTTCTTCTTTCTCAAGATCAGCATTAAGTATTTTCATTAAAAATTTATTTTGCTTTTGTTAATTTAATAGTGAAACAAAGCAGGGCATTTGTGTATTAATTTGCATATTTGCGATGCTGTTCATTTTCCCATATGTTTGTTTACGAGTGGTAGTTCTTTGTTTAGCTATCTTATTTTAATTTCCATTTGTTTTTCTTATTTTCCAATTGGTCCTTATCTTTAAATAGCATCCTATTTATACTTATGAATACAGTATTTTATAAAATATTCATGAGGCATTACTAGAGATTATTTTTTAAAATTTATTTTCTGTATCCTGCATTCTGTCTTTCTTTGATGGTCATTTCTGTGTGTACTTTGTTATTTTCTTTCATATTACAGGTTTTGCTCAATGCCAAGTGATCCCTTTTTATTTATTTGTGTTTAAGAATGTGACAATAAAAATAGATGACTGTGGGCTTCATATACACGAGCAGACTTTATCCACTGGCACGCTTGGTTAGGGTGAGTGGGGTGGGAGCCAGCACCATGCTGGGAGGTCCTAAAGCCAGGAAAGAAGGCTTTACTGTGGGGCAGCTGTATTCTCTCCAAAGAAAAGGTTCATTTTCTTTGGAAAAGGAAACTGGTTTTGTTTTCTTTTTTAAGTTGGGCAATAAATTCTTGTCTGCTGGGGATTCTGCATGTGAGTGTGTGTGTATGAGTAAGAAGAAGGGAGCAAGACGGGGTTGAGAGAAACAGCAGGGACTAAATTCTGCGTACACCCTGCCTCTGAACCTTTCTTTCCAGCCCCATGTTTCACTCCCTGATGTTTCAGGGTCCTACCGTGGGGCTCAGCAGATCAGGCAGCCCACTCTACACATTGTAGGCCCCGCCCCTCTGCCCTCCGTCACCAGTCACCGCCAGTCCTCCACCCACCTTCCATTTTGCAAAAATTGGTTGGAATTCCTTATGCACATTCTTTTAGTTGTTTTGATATTTACCAGGATATTCCCCTGTTGGACATAGCTGTGATCACTGTATTTTTATTTATTTATTTATTTATTTATTTATTTATTTATTTATTTATTTTTTATCCTCACTCGAGGACATTTTTCCATTTTTGTTCAGATAGAGTGGGAGGGAGAGAGAGGAAGAGAGAGAGAGAGAGAAACATCGATGTAAAAGTGAAACATCGAGTGGTTGCCACCCACATGACCAACCAGGACCAGGGACAAACTGCAACTGAGGTACGTGCCCTTAGCGGGAACTGAACCCAGGTCTCTCTGTACCGCAGGCCGATGCTCTAACCGCTGAACCAAACCGGCCGGGCGTGATCACTGTATTTTTAATACATTTATAAAAAAGTAAGAAATTAACACATTAAAGTTCACATATGATACAAAATATATTCTTACTGTCTTTTTACTTTGGTTTATTTTATTATTATTATTATTTTTTCTTTATTGATTTTAGAGAGAGAGGGAGAGAGATAGAGAAACATCAATGAGAGAGAATGTCAATTGGCTGCCTTCTGCATGCCCCTCACTGGGGAATCAGGCCCACAACCTGGGCACGTGCCCTGATCGGGAATCGAACTGGCGACCTGTTGGTGCATGGGTTGACACTCCACCACTGAGTCACACCAGCTGGGCTGGTTTATTTTAATGTAAGGAAAGTTTTAAGTTTTTACCTCATCATCTCTTAGTCTTCCCTATGTTTTTATTCTATTCCATCTACATTGGGAGAATTCTACTTATTTCAGATTTTCACTACAAGTGACTTATGTGTTCCTTTGGATTTTAGGTGTTTTAATTTCAACAATATTTTGTTCCTCTAAATGTAGTTTGATGTATGACAAAATTTCAAACTTACTACTTCCTTTCGGTAAAAAACTCCTTCAAGCAAAATCTCACATAGAAATGCAATTGATAAGAACAAGAAAGAGAACTGGGTTAGGTGAGTTGGTGGTGGGGAGGGGTCAATTATCTTAGTCCCATCTCTCTCTCCTGCTTTCCTTTATCCCTGGTCCTGTATTTGAGAGAATACACTCAGTTTTTGAGAAGTAAATTTAAAAGCACCGGTATATGGTGTAATGTGAAAGTCAAATTGATCTATTCCTAAATCGCCAACCAATTATCCCAAACTAGCCACTGGTAAGCCTTCTCTTCCCCACTGAACTGAGAAGCCCTTATGATATGTTAATTTATTATACATAATACACTCTATTTGGAGTCTTTGTTCCTGTTCCATTAACCTAGCTATCTCTCTCTTTTTTTTTTTTTTTACACCAGAACTGTACTGTTTTAATTAGTATAAAATTGTTTTCATGTGTAGTAATTACAATTACACCCTTTTACCCCCACTGACTGTAATTCTTGACTTTGTATTATTCCAGAGGATCCTAAGAATTCTAAGTTAAATTATGTTTGGGTGGTATAATTTTCAATATATTAGATTTCTAAGCTATTAACTTTTATTTTGATTCTTTAAGACCTTATTTATTTTAGCCAAGTTGCCTGTCCCAGACTGATAGCACTACGTTAAAATATTTTAGCATAATGATGGTATTTCTATTAATTTTTTTGGTTCTGTAACAGTTTCTTTCCTTAAGTATTTTGTCATTCTGGCCGTGTTATTCAGCACATAATATCAGTTCCCAAGTGATGACTGGCCTTGGGTAGGTCAAAATCCATCTGTGGGCGCCATCCACAGGATGCTCAGAAAGAATGCAGTCGGCAGGATGTTTGACGAGGAGAATGACATTGCCAAAAGCCCTGGTAGGTGCCAGGCTATGAGAAGAAAAACAGGCTCCATGCCGGCAAGTCAAAGAGGAGACCAGAGATGACGTGGGCAATGGGGATGGGCAGGTGGTGGTACAGAAGACTAAAGAGCCTGAGATGAGAGCTGGGTACTACGTGTAGTGAGACAAAATATAAGGACAGAAAGCTTGAGTAGCTTCAGGAGTGTGGGATGGAACCAGCAAGGTATTAGCAAGATACCAGAGAGGGGCAACCTGCCCTCCTCAGTCCAGAAACAGAATCCTGTCAGGACAAGAGGGCCCAACTACACTCTCATTCGGATTTGGGTCATTTTATTTCTCTTTAATAGGGAAAAATGGAATAAAATGTCTTCACTTTTAAGTGAACCTTGTAAATTCGACTGTGCTTGAAATTAACACTGCCACCTTAATTTCTGTCTGTTTGAGTTTGTTTTACGTGAGTCCCTTTTACTTTTGTTTGGCCTATCGATATTGTTTTGCTTAAACCATATCTTTTATAATCAGACAATTGTTGGTGTTTTTTGTTTTGTTTTGTTTTGTTTTGTTTTAAATCCAACTTGGGAATCTTCGACATTTAGTTCAGTGGAACCATTCACACGGTGGCTGTGGAGGGGCTGGCTGGCTGCTGTCCGCGGAAGGCGTGGGCTCCTCTCCCATGATGCGGAGCTGTCCCCCCAAAGGCCGTTCAGCCCCGAGGCTGCATCCGTGTGTGCCACAAGTGTGAGCAAAGTGAGAGTGTCCTCTCTACCCTCACTCTTCTCCCAACATTCTGGATGCATGTCAAGGCCCAGGTGACATTTGAAACCGAAGGTGGCAGAGCCCTCTCACATAATTCCCTGAAGGACCTGACGCAGCGACCCTCGCGTCCTCCATCGCCAAGTGCACAGTCAGTTATGTTGTGAGCAAACCCCAGACTTTTATTGTAGAAAAGCACTATAATGTGTGAATGTTTATAGCAGCTGGTGTTACCCAAACTTACACAATTCTTAGTTTTTTCGATTTTTATGTTTCTTTACTGCTTATTTTGCAATTGCTGTGTACTGGCAAAAGCTCCTTTGTGATATGTATGGCATTCTGTATTCTGTTTCATACTTTAATGATTTGTAAAGGAAACATTTTGTTTTAAAATATACTATTTGTCTTAAAGCTAAACCTATGTTTTTCTTATTAGCAAAATTAAATAACGAGTGATGACTTTTTTGTTTAGGTAAAACAAGAAACTTCATGTTTTGGCATTCTACACTAAAACTCTTTTTATTAGTGTTTGCTAATTTAACCTGGAGTCACAGGTTAAAAAATGTTTCATTTTTCTGATTTTTTAAATTTGATGTTTTAACCATTGTGATACTATAAACCATTTCCCAATTACTTTTCTTTTTTCCATTTATTACTATACCTTTCACTGATTTTGGTTCTCATTTCTCATTCCTATCTGGTACAATCTGCTGTTGATTCATTTTCCAGTAGAAAAGCATCTTTTAGTAACCTTTCAGAAACCATACCTGGCTGACATACTTTCTGTGGCATTTGGTATCGGAGAATGTCTTCTCGTTGTCATTGCACGTGAACAATAACACAATTGAGTATAAAGTTATTGGAACTTGGCCTTTCCCTCTGTAGAAGTTCTAGAGAAACTTCCCCAACTGTGTTCTGACATTTGTTTCTGCAGAGGAAATCTAATTTTAATTATTTCCGAAAGCAAATACACATGTGTACACATGTACATACATGTGTGCATATTTGTACTGATTGCTTACAAGTCCCTTCATTGATCAAGACATTTTAGGTTTTACCAGGCCATGTCTAGTGATTCATCTCTGCTTCTAGTTTTTCTCAGCTACATATTTAGCTTTGTCAGTCTCATGTCTTGGTTCTCTTCTTAGATCTTGGAAATTTTTTCTGTTCTATCTTTGCTTATTGTCCCTGATCTGTTTGCTCTGTTTTTTAAAAACTCTTTGGATTCTAATTAATATTTTCACTCTTTACGTAATTTATATATCTGGAAAAAATTTTAAGTTTAGCCACTGTATCATTGATTTAATTCTTTGTAGTCTTAAGCCTTATTTATTTTTTTTTTCTAGTAAAACTAATTTCATGTTGCTTAGTGTGTTCTTCATAGAACTCTACATTCTATTCATCTTGTCTTGTTAACTCCAGGAGGGTGGCTTGGGTACCCTGGACAACCAGGCAAAGGTAGAAGTTTAGGCTCCCCATTTGACCTTTCCTGGAGGGGTTAGGAATTAGGAGCTTCCATTTTTCCTGTGATGTTTGCTGGAACAGAGCAGTCTTTGTCTAAACATTTCTGTCCAGTGAGGCTATTCTTTCTGTTCTGTTTGCAAAACAGAACAGACTTTGCTGGCCTTTATGGTCTACACCCATTGGTGTTTTCTGGCATTTCTCTGGCACCCAGTCTGGAATATAGTGGCCATAATGCAAACCCAGGGAGCTCACCACTGTGTCGTTCCTTTGATTCCCACATCACTAGCCAGCTGCTTTCTTCTCTCTGCCTTTCAGGGTGTTGATGTGAGAAGCATCCAACCTGTAGAGAATTTTTTAAGTGTTTATTTGAGCCCAAACCAGTGACAATTGTCAAGAAGTAAGATCTCAAATGCTCTGGAGAATAAGAGTTTTGCAGTTGCTTTTATGTATTTGAAATTAAGGAGGGAATGTAAGGAAGATTATTACATGAAGGTGAGAGAAAGCAAGACGGGCGTTGGATTACAGTATTATTAACAAGAGTATGTGCTCTCTTGAGGGTCGTCAAGCTTTAGAAGGAGGGATCTGGAAAGGGTGTTTCAAAGGTGTGTTAACCTCGGTACACAGAAACAATGGGCAGGGCTGGCTTATGGCAAAGAGAAGGCTTTTACTACTTATAGGCCTGGGCTTGACTACCCACCATCACTTGCTCAACGAGGAATTTATAATCAGATCTGTGAGATTACTTTCCTAGAACAAGAGTCTTCTTATGTTTGTTTTGTATATAATATCCAGGGTTTTTAGTTTTACACAGTGGGAGGAACAGAGAAAAGGGTATCTATTTCATATTTCAGGAAGCAGAAGTCTTTAGCTGAACATTTATTTACTTATTTATTTTATCTTCATCCGAGGATATTTTTACATTTATCTTCAGACAGAGTGGGAGGGGGAGAGAGAGAGAGAGAGAGAGAGAGAGAGAGAAACATGGGTGCAAGAGAGATACATCGACTAGTTGCCACTTGCACAACTCCAACCAGGGCCAGGGACGAACTGCAACCGAGGTACATGCCCTTGGCTGGAATCGAACCCAGGACTCTTTGGCCCACGGCTGAGGCTCTAACTGCTGAGCCAAACCGGCCAGGGCTTTAGCTGAACATTAATAGGTAAATTGGGAATAAGAGGAGGCAATAAAATGTATGTACCTTTTTTTTTTTCACTTTTCAGTGAAATCATCATAACTTACATTTTCAAAACAAAACAAACAAATCCTAGTTTCCAAGTTTACTCTACCTTAACTAATCAGATGCCCAGGGAAACCAGGTCACCTCCAAAAAATATGGTCAACTGGTACAATCTTGAGAACAATTGATATTTTAATTCTATAGTTAATCTCAGAGTCATTTTTACTGCTTTCCCTGTGTTGTAGCATTTGACTCATTTGTCTTTCAAAGGACTAATAAACCTTAATTTGCTTTAGCAGCTTTGAATGGATTTTTATTGTTTCTTACCACTGCCTTTCAACTCATGTAATTTTAAAACTTAATGCAAACTGTAAAACTCAATCAATCTGGTAGTATTCTTTTAATATCAATTTTTATATAATTAGCCCCCAAACTGTGTTCAATTACTGGCAATTAATCTTATGCACTTTGAGGGACAACAATTTCACACTTAGCAGCATTTAAAAGGAAGGTGGTACAAATAATATAGGGGAAAGTCCCTCCCTAAGGAGTTACACTTTATCATCACTGACTAGAGAATAAAAGTGCTTTCCCATTGCAGTCCACAGTAGGGGCCCGCATTCCCTATAATTCGAGACCAGTAGATTTGTGTAACAAACACAGAAGCAGAATCACACATACTTTAATTACAGTTTTCATGAGACCACCAGCATTTTAAAAAAGATCCTGAATTTTCCTTATTCTTTTGACAATTTTCTTGAGTTAGTATTCTTATCAATGCTATATGGTTAATTGCTCCATTGAGACTGACTGCTAGAAACCAAACAATGGAGCCATAATAAGACTCAATATGAGAACAACGACAGCTGAAGGTAAAAAAAAAAAAATTGGAGAACTTCTTATTATAGAAGAAATGTTCATGGAAATCAAGAAATTCCAAAATCAGAATTGTTTAGTCATTACTTAATATTTGTTTTAATGCTATATGACTCTGTATATTACTGACTTTAAAAATAAATGTACCAGCCTGGCCAGTGTGGCTCAGTGGATTGAGCATCCTCCTATGGACTAAGAGAGCCTGGTTGGATTCCTGGTCAGGGTACATGCCTGGGGTGCAGGCTCCATCCCCAGTAGGGGGTGTGCTGGAGGCAGCCGATGAATGTCTCTCTTTCACATCTATGTTCTATCCCTCTCTCCCCTTCCCTCTCTCTGAAAAATTAATAAAAACATATTTAAAATAAAAAAAAATGTATGTTTCCAATTCACAAATTACATTTTATCTTGTTACTGACTTGTATGTACATAAGTACATTCCACTAATACAGGATATCTAAAGTTGATATCATCAAAACTGAATCATATTAAAACAATTTTTGAAATACTATTTTAATTTTTCCTAATAATTCAAAGTCAACTACTATGACTAAACCAAGGTTTGAACTATCTTCTAGTGTCAACAAAATAATGAATACAGGTTGGATTGTATGCACGGTGTTTAGCAAAAGGTCCACACATATCTGTTTACTTTGGTCTTTCATGACTTTGACCTTTTAGGTGCTTCTTGCTAGTAATTGGGTGAAGAGGAGTTGTAGCCAATTTTAATGTTTGTAATTTATACTCAGATATGCAAATTGATGAGCACATTATAAATTTTTAAAATTATAGGAACAATTTATAGTGCAAAGTGGCATTGCTCCAGGGGCCGAGTGGTGGCCTGGGAACTCAGAGTTGTGCATTTTAATTTTGATTAACTCTCAGCATGACCACAGGCACAGTACCTTAATCTCCCTGTATTCTGGATAACTCATCTATAATGTGTGTGTAACGATTTCCTTCCTGTGGTTGAGGTGAGGAAAAACTATAAAACATAGAGTGGCTTAAGACATAATCACATCAAAGACCAATATGAAACTAGAGATTTTATGGGTTTAATAGACAGTAAGTTTTGTGTCATTTACGCAAAGATAAGACAAATGGTTCATGGTCATGAGAAGTATGGAAGTCACCATATTCTAATCTAGAAATCTTACTAAAATGCATTTAACATAAAAAATAAAATGTTTTCCCCCTTTATTGATTTGAGAGACAGAAGAAGGGAGAGGGAGAGAGAGATAGAAAGATCGATGAGAGAGAACATTGATTGGCCGCCTCCTGCATTCCCCCCCACCGGGGATCAGGCCCACAACCTGGGCATGTGTCCTGACCGGGAACCGAACTGGCGACCTCCTGGTGTATGGGTGGACACTCAGCCGCTGAGCCACACTGGCCGAACTAAAAAATAAATTTTTAAAATAGCTATCAGACACTTCTGTGGATAGTTGTTATTAAATGAACATTATTCCTTCATTCATGTCCTCTTCAATATTATACATCTTCCAAATGTAAAAGAATGCATTTTTAAATGCTTCATTTAGTCCACTCTCTAAAGGAGATCCTTTCCCCCTCTCCTTAACAACACCTAGGTTTTCATTAGGCACTTAAGCTTTACACCAGGAAGACAAAAATCACACAAAGGAATCAACTTAAAAGTAGGACATTACATAATAACATTCAATTTCATGGTCATTCACGGCAAAGGATAAATCTGTATTTTTAAACTTACCTGTTAAATGATATACTATATCCTGAGAGCCACAGCTTACACAGGCACAACTGGTGAGTTGATGATGGAATTTGAGCCTCTTTACTTTTCCATATATTGAAATATCCATCTTTTTAACTTAATAAATAGGTCTGCAACATTGAATTTCAGCGGGGAGGCCATTTTCCAGTTGTGGGAGAATACAATTTTGAGCCCTAGTGTCTTCCCAAGCCTCCCTTGCATTGTGAAGTTGATATTTAGAAAGCTCTAGCAAACTAACACCTGCTAAACATCAATCACATGCAGAAATCTACAACTGGACAAGCTCAGGAAGACATAATAGATCAAATCCATAAAGAACCTCACAATGAATTAAGAAAACCTTAAACTTAATCCTGTAACCTGACAGGGAGTCAGCAGACTGACTTATGGAGAACTATAATGTGGGAATTAGACTGAATGCCAGATGGCTTCTAGAAGTCAAATTAGAAAAAAAAAAGAGAATGAACTGCAGTCAATGATAAGCACAGGTAGGGAGCCTGACAAGGAAAATGCAGTAACTGCGTTTTGAAACAACACACAAGGAGGAACTAATATTTTACCCCTACATTCTCTTTCCTTTGTTTCTCCTAGTCAGTTCGACAGAAAGTAATAATGTTTGCCTAGTTCAAAGCCTAATACCAGATGCCAGTTTGAACAGGTGCAGAAACAAAGAATAGCACACTTACGTTTGGAACATCATCAGCTTTCCTCTTTATGTAGTCCCTGATATGCTTTGTGGGAACTCACCTACTAGGTTTCTTATTGTTATTCCCCTGCTTGAAAGAAGTTCTATTTGATGAACACATAGCATGTTCCCTTCATCAATGAAAAAAGTGTTAAACAGAAAATGACTAATTAATTTATCCGGGACCTAATCTCATTCTAAGTTTTCACCATTGAGAGAGAATACAGTGCTGGAATTTTGAGATGACTGTAGGTGGTAATGTGCCTGTTCTCTGTTACCATTATCACATAATTGTGAAGAGCTATGACATAATTTGACAAGGGAAAGACCGTGGAAATTGGCAATGCCAATTATCAATGTTAAATGTATGGTCCGTCAGTACCAGGGGTTCAAACAAACAGGCAGCTTATTCCATACACTCAGTTGGGAAATTAGATGCAGGCAGACAGAGGAACACAATATCCCTCCTCTGTAGGTGGTCTCTGTTTCATTAGGTTTCCAATTGATGTTGCTGCACGGTAATCCAAAAATGTGTGATGGGAACATCACTCCCATTTTTCATTAACGCTCCTTTGTAAATGTATTGGAGGCAGGTACAAAACAAAGATTTTGCCAGGCTTATTCTTATCCTTTTGGGGACTTTTGCATATCCAACATCAGTTCTGGGTGCTTAGTTTTTACTCTTTTAGAGTTACTGTTTGACAAAATCAACTTTCTTAAGATGTTGTGGGAATTGTGGTGATCTTTAAAAGACAGGTGCTTTAGGAAAATCAGCTTATATACATACTGAATAATAAAAGGCTATTGAAGTCAGGTGGGGCAAGAAAAAAAAATAGAGGTAATGCCTATTGTCTCATTAAGTCTACCAGAAATGTATAAACTTAGAATTTTTTGAGATCTCAGAGATCATGGGATTGATTTCCTCTTTTTCATTGCATAAATGAGGAAATGGGAAGGGAGACTTGCACTGGTTCTGGCTTTCTCAAAGCAATGCAATTATTGGCAACAGCCAAGACTGCAAGGCAGGGCCTCTAACTCCTGCCCTTTTCAATATACCATGTTCAGTCTATAGCGTGTGGATCCAGAAATTGACCAAGGAGTACATAATACATATGCCCTATCTCCATGAGCCAACATCATTGCTTCTATTTATAAAGATGTATCAAGACATCATCTAAAACATTCCCCAGTGTGCAGCTTTTGGAGAAATCATTCAGCATTATGCTATGAGTAGCAGTGTTGGTGTCCTGGTATAAAGTGTAAGTGTTACACATTTCTGGTAGATTTTCTGAGGCAATAGGCATCATCCCTGTCTTTGCTTCTATCACCTAACTTTTGTACCCATAATACAATTGGCCTGAAAGCCCGTCCTGCCATCCAGTGATGGCAATGATGCCATCCTACCTTGACTGTACCCAGAAGCCTCATCCCCAAGATCAGAATGGACACATCTCAGATGACCAAGCCCCTTTGTCTGAATCCAGAAACATGGTTGTGTCCTGCAGTAGTGGTAACTGTGTTTTGTCTACATGATGGGACTCTGCTTGCAGTGTTTTTTATTTTTTATTTTTTTGAGAAATGAAAGAAACCCAGTACACAAGGCTTAAGCCCCCTGATACAATCTCAGAGCCAATCTGGCTACATGATTCCCATGATTTTCGCCTCTACTGTCATTGAACCATAAGCTTATTCCCTGTCCTCCTGGGAATTTCTTGCTTCAGTAAGTGGGAAATTACCATCCCTCAATTATAGATTGTAACATATACCCACAATGTTGAATCATAGCATTTGTGTGTGTGTGTGTGTGTGTGTGTGTGTATTTGTGTGCACACGCACGCACACTCAGGATTACTTATCTAGCTAGTTTAAAGACTAATGTAGTCATTCCAGAATATCAATATATAAAAGAAGAACTATTTAAAAATCTTTTTAAATATTTAAATATATATATATATATATTTTTTTTTTATCCTCACCTGAGGACATTTTTCCATTTTTTTTTGTTCAGGTAGAGTGGGAGGGAGAGAGAGGAACAGAGAGAAAGAGAGAAACATCGACGTGAAAGGGACACATCGAGTGGCTGCCACCCGCACGACCAACCAGGGCCGGGGACAAACTGCAACCGAGGTACGCGCCCTTAGCGGGAACCGAACCCGGGTCTCTCAGGACCGCAGGTCGACGCTCTAACCGCTGAACCAAACCGGCCAGGGCAAAATATTTAAATATTTTAAACTATTTAAAAATCTTAAGAATATTTTATATGTAAACATAAAGAAAATATCACAGAGTTTACTCAAATTTTTCAGTATGTGCTGTACTCATTTTTTTTACTAAAAATGTCAGGAGTTAATTCATATTACCCACTGTGGTTCATCTTTTTTTCTATTTTAAGAGCATCCAATCCTCGTCACCAAACAAGAGTATTATATAGGTAATTGTAGCAGATAAAGAAAAATTAAATGGCAGATTTTAGTTGCAATATTTTTCCGTAATTAAAAGTAATGTAATTAACTATATCCTATTTCTTATTTTATGAGTAAGTGAGGACATGCTAATCACGTATTTAAAACAAATGATAAGTTTACTAAGTGCATCACAGTGCCTCCAGACATACGTTAATTTTATTTGTAAAATTCAGCTGTCTAAAAGTCGCTTGCAAATTCATCAGCAAAAGTGGACAAACAAAAATTATTAGTAAGCTGAGGACTTAAAAATATGTGTAATGACCATTCAGGTTCTTTGGAAAAGTGTTTCCTTGGTTCATGTCAAGAAAAATGTTATTTATATGATATGGTTAAATGGAATTATTTAGTTATGATATTTGTCATTATGCCACCTAGTTTAGTGTCATGTATTTATATTTTTGAACTCATCTGAATGGAATTATATTAACATCACTGTTTCAGGATAATGTTAAAGTAATGTTGCTTTGCTTATTTTTTGCTCGAGTAAAAGGATCTGTTGGGCTTCAACAGAATGCGCCTAGTATGGATGAAACCCTCTGCTTTCATTAGTCAATTTCTCTATCAAGGCTTTATCTTCATAAATCCTTTACATCCCTCCCTAAGTTCAGAGTCACTTGGGAGGTAGTCAGGCTTAAAAAAGGTATTTTTAAAATTTGAGTTCTGGGTTGACTATGATGTTATAAATAATGACAACTCCATTGAGAAAATTAGTTTAAATTTTAAATATAAAAATTGCAGAATTTGGGACATGACTGTGGAGTCACACAAAAAAATATAATTTGCCACAAATGATCTGTGTTCCTTGTGGCAATGACAAAATGGGAAAAGAAATACATGAAAAAACGGAAAGTTAAAGTATCACTTAGCACCTGTAATACTATAACAGAAAAACCGAACTCAAGACAGCCTAAATGATGAAGAAGATCACTTGCTCAGGCAAGGAAAATCAAGAAGTAGGGCAGATTCCAGGGCTACTTGATCCAGAGACTTCAGCACCCTGATAAGGACTCAGTGTATTTCCGCTCTGTAGTCGGTTCTCTGCGGGTTCTGGCCAGGGCCTCATCCCAGGCTGCTCTCCCCTGCAGCTGGGTGATGACATACTGCCTCCCTGGAGTTCCATGCTTCCTCTTCAGTTTGCCACCAGTGGAAGTTGGGGGTCCTCATCCCCATCTGTTGCTCCTGGGGGTGGCATTCTTGGGATATCCCAAGAAAAAGAATTTTCTGAAACTCACACAGGAGAATGAGTGATTTTGATTTGCATGGAATTAAATCCCTGAGCCTCGAAGGTCCCGTTTCCCTTTGGTCTGCCAAGGAAGAAGTGTAGCTGGGTCTTCAGTAGGGATAACGTCAAAGTCAGCATCCAGAGTTTCCATTCCGTGTTGGAGCAATCCAACCCAGCATCAGTCTAGCTTAGTTTGTGTGCCTAGTTGCAATCTATCAGTCCATTGCATGTGGGGTCCGCAGGGCCACATGGCTGTGGAGGAAACATGGGCAAATGCAAGGAAGCCAAGAGAGCAACAAGAGTCACAAGAGAGAAAACTCCTTTGTTTAGGGGATTATGCATTCCAACATCTTCATGGGCTTGCAGTGGGCATGCCTTTTCTGGCCACTGATTTCTATTCTCAGGTGTGATGACAGGCACCTTTCTTTCCTAATCACCCCAACATCACTGCACTCTCTCCCTCCTTTGTTGAACCCCTTCCTCCACTGATCTATGGGGAATGGGCTGGTGGTTCCCTGGGGAGTGCAAAGTTGCAACCTCCTGATGAAGCTGCCCAAATGACATGTCTATAATGCCTGGCCTTCCCTTTGTTCCTTTCCTATTATTAATAACTAGCTAATTACAATGGTATCATGGGAGATCAAGGTTTTTTGTTTTTTTTATCCTCACTCGAGGACGTTTTTCCATTTTTTGTTCAGGTAGAGTGGGAGGGAGAGAGAGGAACAGAGAGAGAAAGAGAAACATCGATGTGAAAGGAACACATCGAGTGGCTGCCACCCGCACAACCGACCAGGGTCGGGGACAAACTGCAACCGAGGTATGGGCCCTTAGCGGGAACCGAACCCGGGTCTCTCAGGAACTGAACCTGGGTCTCTCAGGACCGCAGGCTGACGGTCTAACCACTGAGCCAAACCGGCCAGGGCGGGAGATCAAGTTTTTAAGCAAGTCAATAGGATTCTCCTGAAGCTGGGAGGCACCCCCTGCACACACACAAATTCTGGTTTCTGAAAGGATGGGGAATGTGGCTATGTAACCAATTCTGTATATTATTAAATTTGACAGAATTTTCAAATTAAATTTTACATGTACTGATGAAGTATATTATCCAAGTGCCCAAATTATCAGGAACTTTAAAATGTTAAATCTTAGCATATGAAAGAACTTATTTTACAGGAGATACGTAAATTGAACCTTACAAAACAAAGTTTTGGGAAAATGTAGAGTCACATTTTTATTAACAATAATATTAAGAAAAAGCACATGAAATACTTTATTTCTCCTGCTAGAGTCACTCTAAATTTTCTCATCTAACAACCTGTCTTACTGCATTTTTCTTTTCTTCTTTTTAGGCCATGAAAAAAAAGGAAATTCTCTCAAGGACTAACAGTCAGAGCTGGCTGGTTGGTGAGGAAAGTTTGGTTGCAAGAAGACGCTGAAGCAAGGATTCTAAATCAAAGATTCAGGGACAGTCTGAGTTTGCATTTAAGATCCTTCTGCTTATAGCGGTGGCCTATATGTTATGTTCAACTGACATATAAGCACTATGAAGATATATTCTAGTACAATCTCTTATGACATTAGCATTGTGTAATTCATATGTAGTTGTAGATAGACATTTCATTTATTTCATTCCAATTATGACTCTTCCTTAAATGCAGAAATTGAAAATTAAATTTATACAATTGACTTAAGTATGTATTGCATACCTATTCCATACCTAGCAGTGAGCAAGATGTTATAAAATAAAACATAGAAAACAAAGTCCCATTTCACAGGCTAATTATTTCCCATTTAAAGTAAAAAAAAATTTAAAAAAGTTATATGATGCCCTGAATAGTTTTTTTTTTTTTTCTTTTGGTACGTGCCCCTAGCAGGAACCCAACCCGGGTCTCTCTGGTCCACAGGCCGACGCTCCAACCGCTGAGACAAACCGGCCAGGGCTCAATTTTTATATTGTAAATATTATTACTTTAACTAGGTGATTTGACCTATAGAGATTGAAACTGTGAGGAATTGTCATGGAAAAAGAAAAAGCTAAATGACTGTAATTCTCTCATTTCAAATAAGAGAATTAATTAGGCTTAATCTGTGGAAAATACATCCTTTGGAGTGTACATTTCCAAGGAATTGCAGTTAACTTTGCAAATAGTGGGTACTCTCCTTTATAAAATGAACTTGTGTGTTCAAATAAGTAGATAGGGAAAAATAAATTTCTCCATCAGTCAGGCAAAAGTTCATTGATAGATCAGAAAGTTGGAGGACTTAGTATCCTTTCCTCTTTTTGCTTAGGGAGTATGTGTGCATTTCTGCAGCAAAGGAAAAAAATTAAAGAAAAATATTCTTTTTAAGAATCTTTCTTTGAAGTTCATATGTAGACTTAGAAAACAGTTATCGCTAGCATTGTTTACTCTGAATGATACTTTTCAGTCATGTATAGGCTGTTTTATTTGGGAAAGAGTTGGTAATTTAGGTGAAACTTTAAAATAAAAAATAAGGATTATAGTAATATATATATTTCTGAAACAGATATTTTGTTTGCACAGTCAAATATTGTATGGATGGAATTTCCCCCCCAATCTTCATTTTTTCTTTGTAAATGTCTTTACAAAACCAGCACAGTTTGTGAAAATTTTTTTTATCAATCAGTCTGACTGGACAACTCAAGTTCTAATCTGTGTTAACACCTCAGCATTTTAACTTCTATTCATTTCCCTTTTGATGATACATGGGCATTCTTATTTAATTAGTCGTAGGAGTGATAGAATCTGAGGGCTCAAATTCTTTGCCAAAGTCACCGGGTTATCTCCTTAAAGCTGATCAGCTGGGCTTTCTTTCTACCATCCTATTATAAGAGGTTTTTGTAAACTAGTGTTATAAACGATTATTTTTAGTTAAGAGGAGCCCCAGGAAAGTTTTTTTTTCTTTTTTTTAAAAAAAGGATATAAAGACATTCTAGTTCTTGATCTTATCGTTTTCTCATCTCAACCTTTAGAGAGTCTTGCTGGAAGAACACAAGGCAAGGCAGGAAGGCTTCTTACAGATCTTTGAGACCTCCTTCCACTCAAATCCCGGGGGAGCTAGAACGCTATACCTCTGTGGTTCAAAAAGTCTTTGGACCAGAAAAGGGGCCTTTATCTGCTAACATTTCAAACATATTCAATCAAATATTGATCTAGAAAATCAGCTACTTTTTCCTCTACTAGAGAAATTAAATTAGTACTACCTACTGAAGGCCTATCCATGGTCCTCGGGAAGATAATGATGGTACCCTAGGCTATTCCTAGGATCAAAAGTTTATGTGGACACCAACCTGATTTAACATTTTCTGTAATGCATGGAGACAAAAGGGTGAAAGAGCTGCTTGCCAATAGTAATGTGCTGGAGATTATCTCATGTGGCGAGTCCTTGCATCAAGAAGCCAGGTTATGGTTTTCAAATCCATCTCATCTCTGAAAATAAAAGGAATGGAATGTGGCCTGTGTCACCTCGCTGAAAGGTTTTCATCACCAGAAACATCTGATGGCTCTTATTCAAGTTGACAGTAGCACATGTTTCTCTGACTCATAAACAGTCCCTCTCTCCAGTGTGTCCTGTTTCCAAGAAGTACCTGATGTTATTTTATTAAATAATAGGAGGTTTGTCTGCCTATTCTTCCATAAATATGAGATTTCAAAAAAAAAAAAAAATGATCAAAAGCTTCCCCAAATCTAAAAATCCTTTGGTATTTCAAGTTTACTTTATGAAATACTGTGAATCAAGTTAGTGTATGATCCAAAAGAAAATTTTTGCATTTACTTACTATAAAATTGTGACAGCCCACTTTTAATGAGAAATTTTAGGTTGTTGAGAGGCTTGTTTCTACCAATAGCATCCATGGTTAATTTCTAAGTTAAATTTATTCTCTTTAAGGTTGTTTTTTGGAGATGCCTTTGAATTATCCTTTACTTAATCAAAGAAACGGGAGAGGATTATATGCCTTACAAACTGTACATGCACAAATCAAAATGTTCATGAGTTAGTAAAGCTGGGAAAAAATAAAGTATTTCTCCTTTGAACCTTACATGTGGACATCTATACCCACTAATTACAAAGCAGCACTATAGAGACTAAGCGTGAGAACAGCCACTCTACTCAGTAAAAACAATGCTTTTCAGGCTATGGCATCGCTAGTTGCTTGGCACAAAGTTTACATTCTTAGGTAAAATGGGGTGTATTTTGGAAATTTGTCCCAAACTCTGGGTTTCTAATGATACTGATCCTTTATTAGGAAGATTACTTCAAACACTATCACCATGAAGTCACTCGGTTAACTCTTTTAAGTAAATTGACTGATGAGGCAACCACTATTTCTCTGAATCGACGTTCAGCATCATGGCAATGCAGTCAAAGAACTAGGTAAAGAAAGAGTGTTTTAGAGCAACTACTGTGTGTTAGCCACTTTGCTAAGTGATGAGAATATAGTGCACAGGCCCCACTCTCAAATAAACACACTGTAAGCACATTACTTCTGTCATGAGAGATGTATATGAAAGAGAGATACAGACATTTGTTAGTCACCTGGTCTGTGCAGGGCATTTTGTGTATTACATAAATTATTATAGCATCCTGTATGAAGGTTGAAAGGTTGAAAAGATTAATTGTAAATTTAAGAACTAAGGAGATCTGATTTAGAATTCACACAGACCCCCCCAAAAAAGAAAAAAACTGATATAAGAAGAGTTCAGTTTAGTGGGAGACTATATCTGTAATGTGACTTTCAAAATAAATCAGCTTTAGAATGATTAACAGAAGCCCAGGTTACAGATTAAGAAAGGAAAAGGTATCTGTATATTTGTCACTGATCACATGTTTTAGGCTCCTGTACTGGGAAGTACAACTTAAAAAGGACATCGAAAATCTGGTGGTGTCCTAAGGAGCTGAATCCATATGATAAAAGGTCCAGAAACCACATCTATGAGAAACATTTGAATAAATTGGGATGCTTGGCAATAAGAAGATGAGGGAGATTATGATAGTGTCATTAAATAATTAACATGCTGTCATGGAAGATGAATTAGATAATGTTGTATAGCTATACGTGACAGATTTTAGACCAACCAATGGGTGGAAGTTACAAGATTAGGTTTAACATTAATGATGAACCTTTCAACAATAAAAGCTAGTTGAGAATATAATGAGGTATGGATTCTGTGCCATTAGAAATGTCCAAATAGTGGGGCTTGAATATAACGTTTCCAGATGAGTCGAATCCAGCTGTTTTCTATTCTGGTGACACTCTGCTCAAAATTCTAATTCCAAGAAGAGTCTGATTTGCATGGCCTAGCTTGATTCACAGGTCCACTCATTGGCTTCCTAGTCCCACGAAGACTGAGTTCAGTGGAAGGTGGCAAAGAACTGGGATGCATTTTTAAGAAGAGGAAATGGACTTTTATTTACTATGTTAATACGTGCTAACCACTTTTCTTTTCTCTATCATTGGTCACAAATCTCTAAGATAGGAAAAGTGAAAAATGATCAGTGGGCATGTTGTGGAAATTAACCTTTTAAAGACTTCCTTGAGATTCATGGAGTGAGAGTATTCCATGAATACTTAAAGGCATCTTGTCTTATAGTCTCCCCCAAAGTACTATATATATCTATTTATATATTTATATTATATATACACTCCATATATACAATAGTATATATATAAAATATTTGTGTCTATATTACATGTATATATGTGAGCTATATATACAAATACACATGCAATATATATACACATATATAAACACAATGAAGAGATAAAATGACCATTTATTTAGTGTCCAAAAGGAGTACATGACTTTTTCCACTTTTCACTGGGAAAAAAAGTATTCCCGTTATCAATTTGCTTTGATTTTTATTTTTTACTTTTATCCTCACCTCAGGGCATAGAATATAGTTATATTATGAGTGCACTCTAGGCTCAATAGTGTATCAGCATAAAAATGTGCCTTAGTACAACAAAAGCTTTTCCTACAGGTATGACCAATGTAAATTGCCTCCCCTGCTTCATGCAAACAGGTGCCATAGACGGCTTAATTATAATTTTTTCCCATTAGTTTTTTTCCTTCATTATGGTGCCCTTACTGTAAAGCTCTATAATGCAGCTAACGAAAAGCCACAGGATGCTGGAGATAAAATGAGAAAAATCAAGAGGAGGTGGAGAAACAGGTAAATGAAATTATTATTATGAATGGTGCATTGCAAGATTTCTGCACTATACTTTATATATAAAGGAACAATTTTTAAAAGCTACATTTTAACTATGGTGAAAGAGCAGTATAATTGGTTATATGTAAGTGTGCACGACACATTCAGTTGGGTGGCCCCTGGTGAAATTGGTGAAATCAATTTGTATACAAGCATTTCTTAAGAAAGATCTTTGTTTTTTGGGATAAGGGCACTGTATTAGTTAATCAGGGAAGGTATTTGTGAATTTGGCTCAGAAGATGTAGAGTGGCCAGTGAGAAAGGTGCAAAGAACATGGACTTTAATAAAAATTCCAAAGAACTTTGCAGGTTTCGTTGAGTGGTGACATCTGCTCCCTTTTCCGTTGCCACAGCATGGAATATGATTGGGCACTGCCATGTCACACTGGTCCATGATAAACAAAGTTCTTTATTTTATAAGAAACAACAGCAACATGATATGACAATTTGAGCTGGCCCAATGCAATTCAATTGTGTTATTTTCTGATAACAGGAGTACAGTTTGTGTCATCACTGTATATCACAGTCTCTGTGTAAATTTGGTAGGTTTGTTTGAGCCTAAAAAACAAACTCAGCTTTTATTGCTTTTATTATCTTTGACAAGTTACACAGCAAGAACTGCTGTCCCTTGCATTAAATTCATATTAAAAATAATACAAACTCGAATTAAGAATAAATATGACTGCAGTCTGTAATAAATAATTGGGCTGCTATCAGACAACAAAATTGTCTACTACCTGGCTTCTTTTTCCTTTTTGGAGGGGTAGGGAACACAGGTCTAGATACAAAGAAACCGTAGTTTCCATTTCTATCCTTTCTTTCAGAACTGTTATCAGTTGAGATGCTTCTGTGCTATTTTTATTTATTTCTTTTTTATCTTTATTGTTGAGAGTATTACAGATGGTCCCTCTTTTCTCCCCCCTTGGGTCCCCCCTCCTCCCCACTCCCACCCCCTCCTGCTTTCCCAATATTAATGTCTGTGTCCATCGGTTATACATATATGCAAATAAGTTATTCAGTTTATCTCTTCTTCTGTTTTATTTTTTTAAATTTTGTTTATTGATTTTTTAGAGAGAGGAAGGGAGAGGGAGAGACAGATAGAAACATCGATGAGAGAGAACATCGATTGGCCGCCTCCTGCATGCCCCCCACTGGGGATCAGGCCCACAACCAGGGCATGTGTCCTGACCAGGAATCCAACTGGCAGCCTCTTGGTGTATGGGTCGATGCTCAACCACTGAGCCACACTGGCTGTGCTTCTTCTGTTTTAGATAATCTAGAATAGTCATTTACTTACATAAGAAGTACAGAAAGCTTTGGAACTGACAAATAAGCACACCTAGATTTTCAAATAGAAAGGAAGCATTTGAATTTCATGCAACAAATTTTAAAAATTATTTTACTGTGAACTTTCCATGATAGAAAAGTACAATTTATCAGAAAAGAACTTCCTATGTTTTAATCTTTGTTCCCACCTGCAGAAAATCACAAACATATACACTAGACTTTAAAAATATTACAGCATGCTTGTTTCATTTTCAAACTCTGTTCTACATTCTCCATGTTCCTGTACTGAGAAACCCATGTGCCCACAAGCACCAGGAAATATCTATGTCTTTGATATTCACAGACACTGTATGTTAAGTACATAAATGAGTTACAGAAATCTGAAGAGGAGAAATAAAACATGCAAAGAAAATCCATGTTTATGCTGATTGTTTAAGAAAAACATGAGTGTTAATGAACGTTGTGAGTTTTAAGCATGATGCTGTCTTTTTACTTTTGAGTTCTCTTTTCTTTGAGTAATATACATATTCACCCTTCAAGGCTTTAATGTTATGTGTTTTTTTTTCTTTAATTTTAGGTATTCATTTATGATCAACTGATTTATGCTGGCCTTAAACCTTTTACTCTGATTGCTCTGTATGACTGGTCTAGAGTTGTAGTGACAATGGGTAAGAAAACATGAAACAAGTCTCAAAAAGCAACAACAGTAATCATAAAAACTAGCCACTAGGGCAACATCCTTTATTCTGGGAGAAGTGCTTAGCTATTTGAGTCAAGAAGATGGTGTTACTGAAAAGTGAGAAGGTGGTTCCCATTGTCTCTCCTTTGATACAGGTAAACTGGAGATTGATATCACAGTCGGCTTGATGTGTAGGTTCACACCTGCCTCCCAGGCTCACTTCGGCTGGTTAGCCTATTATTTGATCTGCACTCCTCAAGTCCGAGGGCTGCCTCTCACCGTTCATTCAGGGTGTGGAAAGTGGGGCTATAAAAATTTGACAGGCATGACTTCTTCTCCCTCTGTCGCCTAGGGGATGGATGCGGGGAGGAGGGGGGGAGGGGTTGAGGAGCAGAGAGAGAGAGAGAGAGAGAGAGAGAGAGAGAGAGAGAGAAGAGGTTTTTTTTCTTAACATCTTGATGCAAGGGAGGAGGACTCAACATTGTAAGGAATTTATAGCCTTAAGAAGTGCATTTTACTTACTCCTAAAGTTACTGTAAGACAAAAGCGTACCTATTTGCAACTGTGGGGAAGTAACACTGGTAACAAGGAGACCAGTCATTCACATTACTTGAGATGTTGTAGATGGTGTTTGTCTCATGGTAGGAAAATAAATAATCTCTCTCATTGTAAGGGGGTGGATTATATGATTTCTAAAGTTCTTTCTAGTTCTGTGTTTCATTGTGTTATGACTTAGTTCAGTGTGTGTGCGTGTTAAGGAATGCATACAAGGTCTAGAAAGAAGGGCTAGGCTTTCCAGATGTTCTCTGGTGAGATCACAGCAGATTCAGCCTCATTTAAGGTATAAAATGTCATTCTTCAGTTATAGTCATAGTGAACTTGGCCAGAGGACTTGGAGATATAAGGGCATTTTTATATACATAATTCACATTCTTATCTAAAATCTGATCAGAACACTCCAAACATTTCATGTTTGCAATGCTCAGTGGAGAATCCGTCGAGATGTTCGGTATTTCTGGTTCCCAATTAAGCTGCAAAATACTATGCAGATCTTTGCATAGTATTTTGGCATAGTCACTCAACCTGGGTAGGACAGAGATTCGTGAAAATGGAAACTAACACAGGAATAAAATGTCCCTAGCTTCTGAAGAAGTAGGAAGTTTGTTTTTGCAGTACTGGGTAAATGTTAGTGCAGTTCTGATTTTTCTAAATGAATGGTATACTTTTTACTTTCATTTGTATGCTGAAAGAGCTCCCATCCCAGGTATCCCCGCTATGTGCAGCACATGAATCCATGTGATTTAATTCTGACATGTCCTGTCATCTCACTCGGAAATCTTAGGTCATTACTTTTTAAAAAGATCTACTCAATATAGCATTTCTTTTCAAATTCCCTGGAAATCACATAAAGATTATATTATTGCCTACTTCAATTTGTAAAATGAATTTTATGTTAGCTAGGTTTTTCTGATATATTTTCACATACAAATATATATTTTCATAGATTCACATATCATGTCAGAATTTATTATTTGAGTCATTGTGCCCCTAAAGTTTGTGACACTTGAAAAACATTTTTGATAAACAAAATTCATACTGGTGTTGACACATATAGAACATG
This sequence comes from Molossus molossus, assembly GCF_014108415.1. Lineage (NCBI taxonomy): Eukaryota > Metazoa > Chordata > Mammalia > Chiroptera > Molossidae > Molossus > Molossus molossus. The sequence continues at coordinate 41,265,060 of NW_023425350.1, forward strand.
AATTTCAGCTTACAAAAATCCAATGGTTAAAAATTATAACCTATATAATTCTTAACAGTTTTTATACCTGTACTTTCTTAACCTTCATTAACATTTAATTTCAATTTATTTCACATACAGATGCTTTTTGACTTAAATTACATATTTTGTATGCTTGGTGTCATTCGTAGTATGGCCTAGCTTTAACGTTACTAATTTTAACCACTTCAAAATATATTTTTTTCTGATGTCATTACAGTATTGTATGTCAATTGTTTATCTGAAATTTTAACAGTACATCTGATGGCATATTGCTAAATTACTTGAATGCAATCAATCTATGTAAGAATTAAATTTTTATATGTTTTCCATATAAAAATATATTTATTTTTGAATTCTCCTTGACCATGTACAAATATGCAAATATTTTGTATTTGTAACATATATACTAAGTGCAATGGGTAATTATAAATTACAAAAATCATTGCATTTCGAAAAATGGTTAGATTCACTAGCAATTATGATGTCATTATTCACACTCAGTTATCATTATCATCAGGGATGTCCGGTTTTTGAATTCTTCATCACTAAAAGCGAGTTTCTCACTATGACCACCGAATTATGTTTACATTTTTATTTACACATTGGCTATTAGAAACTTTGAAATCATTAAATAATAAAATAAAATGAAGTTTTAAACACTGGTTAGACTTCATTTGAGGGCACTTCCCAGCTGTTGCCACTTCTCTGAGAACCATTTCTTACCATAGAGGTGACTATGATGGGTCATTGTGGCTGTTACCTATGGCAACAGTTGACTGAACAAAAGTAAGGATGTCTCATTCGAGTGAAACCAATCCAGTGGTTCAGCTTGGCTAGACCTATTCTCCTCTTAGGAATTCAGAATTAAGGATTGACCCATAGGGAGAATGGGTCCATTATAATAGAGCATTTGCCTGGAAGGTCACATTAAACTGGCACCCGTGGGTAGGCAGGGTTTGGGAGGGGTGGTTGGAGGAATGCATCTTTTGGCCCAGGGCATGGGGAGTAGAGAAAAGCTGATCTGCACTGAGAGACAGATACATTAGAAAAGAGAGCCCACGTTGCCTCAAACCCCCATGTAATGGTGCATACAATTTCCTGATAGATTTCTCACTCCTGGCTCTAAGCCTTGTTCTTTCAAGGAGTGCTCTCTGCCTTTCTGTTCCACGACATTTCCCATTCATTCTTTTATAAATTTGTCTTTTTCCATTAGTTTAAATGGGTCACTTTCCTTGTCATCAAGAGATTCCACATAAGTCATATGATGAAATACAGTGCTTTTAAAGAGAATATAGAAGAATTACCAATATTACTCATCAATGGTTGGGGTCCTGGGAGTAGAAATGCATATGAATTAGGAAAAAGGAAGAGAAAGAGTGTTTCAATTTTCTCATAAGTTTCAGGCCAGCTTTAGATAAAATTTCAAAACAAGCAAAATGTGAGCATGATACCTTGCTACTCCTTTTCTGAGCTCCAATGTCCCAGAGTTCTTTCTGAAACCCTAAGCCCTCTACCACAGAATTCCTATTTTGAGGAGGACAGATGAACAAATCTATTTAGTTTTCCAAAGTGTCCAATACCCCCAAACTGTTAACTATTTCTACTTAATGAAATTGATACAGCATTAAATGGAAGTCCTATAACCCTTGGAATGTGAAATTGCAACTATATGACATACATTCAATTTACCATGTAGTCTTGGTCAAGTTCCTTAATCTTTGAACCTCAATTACCATTATCTCTAAATTAGAGATCGAACCCATTCACAGTATCAGTGTGATTTCAGTTTGCAGTAACCACTAAATCCAACTCAATTATCTTAAACAATAAGGCCAATTAATTTATTCATAGGACAAAAAAAAACAACCCTAAAATTGTGCAGCTACTGGAATATTTAAATTAATGGCTAATGAACGGGACTAAAGACCTACAACATTCTGTCTTTCTGTGAGCCAATTTCAGCATGGTGACTTAGCAACCCCCTGGTTGTAAGAGGACTTCTATCTTTCTGATTTTTCCCTTCTGAAGTTGCTCTCACATGCAAATATAACAGCATCTGATGGAAGAAAGGGGACTTACTTTTTCCTGTGAATACTTTACCTTCTTTTTCCCCTTAGAGTTGTTACCTTTTTTTTTTTTTTATCCTCACCCGAGGACATTTTTCCATTTTTTGTTCAGATAGAGTGGAGGGAGAGAGAGGAACAGAGAGAGAGAGAAACATCGATGTGAAAGGAACACATCGAGTGGCTGCCACCCACACGACCTACCAGGGCCGGGAAAAACTGCAACCGAGGTATGCGTCCTTAGCGGGAACCGAACCCGGGTCTCTCAGGAACCGAACCCGGGTCTCTCAGGACCGCAGGCCGACGCTCTAACCGCTGAGCCAAACCGGCCAAGGCAAGTTACCTTTTTGAAGCCCTCCAGCAGACCTCCCTCAGATCTCATTGGCCAGAAATGAGATATGTGCTTACCCCAAAGCAAGCATTGGTAAGGCAAATGTTACACCATGATGGTTTTAGACTTTTTTACTTGACCTTGAGTCAAAATGAGGTTTGGGGAGTACCCAAATCATGGTTTTACATGCAAACAACTGATAGCAGGCAACCAACAGTGTCTTCTTTGTCATATGACATTATTAGCATCAAAGTACGTGACAATTGCCCTGGCCAGTTTGGCTCAGCGGTTAGAGTGTCGGCCTGCGGTCCTGAGAGACCCGGGTTCGGTTCCCGCTAAGGGCACGTACTTCAGTTGCAGTTTGTCCCCGGCCCTGGTTGGTCGTGCGGGTGGCAGCCACTCGATGTGTCCCTTCACGTCGATGTTTCTCTCTCTCTCTCCCTTCCTCTCTCTCCCTCCCACTCTATCTGTACAAAAAATGGAAAAATATACTCGGTGAGGATAAAAAAAAAAAGTTAAAAAAAAAAAAAGTACGTGACAATTATTTTTACATTTTAAATATCTGAACAAAGATATATATGTGTGTATATATATATATATATAATCTTGCATATTTGTTTTACAACTACTCAAACAAATAAAAAACTAGCATTTTGACAATGTAGCTGCTTTGTTATTAGCAGGAAAAGCAATTATGTTAAACATTTTCAAACTAATTCTCATTAATTTGTGATTATTAGCCTTCTTATTTTCTTAAAAGTTAGTTGTATTTTATAAAGGGAATGCTTAGTAAGCCAACTGATTCACTAATGAATAGATTTTCCTGGATAAAAGCAGGGTGACCTGGAAAATGTATGCAGTGTGGGACAAATTATCAAGAGGCCCAGAGCTAGCCATCTGCCTCTGGAACCCACCTTCAGAATCAGCTCTCCTGAAGTGTTCCTCCTCACCCAGGCTTCTGGCCTCCCTCCAGTTCAGAACTCAGCCCTTCTGCATGATGCCAACATTGTCCTGCAACTTTCATTCATACGGTAGAGGAGACATCAGTGATCTTAAGCTTCCCTCTAAGTATATATCATTTCAAAATTGGATTTGGATTTGGTGGCTTACTGATAAAATATGGCACAGTTTGGAAACTTGTGGAAATTTTATCTTGCAGAGCTTCAAAGTTATGTAGGAAAACAGTGACCTGGATTATTTTTAGTATTGCCTAAAGGAGCCTCTCTATCTGACGACTTGATTGTTCAGCCAGTGAGAAAATAGGTATGATGACTAATCCTTACACAATTTTAAGTTTGGGCCCAAAAGACAGACAATATAATGACTGCTTTGTTTGAGGTCATAAATATATTTTCCTGAGTACTAACTGAGCAGAAATTCTCTTATTACATTTACTTATATAGCCTAGTACATTGCCTATGGCTCTGGCGCAGTGGCTTTGACATAATAAACTCTCAATAAAGACTTGTAGATTTTAAAGACAGGAATTGAATTGAAAATGGTCATATTTATATAGGCCTTATATCATTATATTCGTAATAAAATTCCATTCTCTAGATATCACCAGAGCTCTGTCTATTGTCATTTTATGACTCAATTTTAGAGTATTTGAGTCTATCATGCATCTACAACAAACTTCTGAAATTTGTCTTCTTCCTGAAATCTTCCAGAGTAATTACTGAAAGATTTAAGTAATTTTGTTCACCCTATCTAGTCTACAACACAATTCAAATATCTTCAAACTATAAAATGCTTTTAATTTTATCATTGTACAGTCTCTCTATAATATAGGCTTTTTGTTATATATTATGTATTTGTTAACAATTGTATGTATAGAGTGATATGATGATTCTTATTTCCCTGGAAGAAATATTTTACTATCCAGGGAAATCATTCAGAGCACCCCAGAGCAGGTGGGAGAGATATGAGATAGTTCCTGATATTAACCTGATAACGCACTCCTTATGTTTTCATTACTTTTTTCTAGGTAGTTAATTAATAACTTGGAAATCTATGTGACCACTAAGGAGTAACCTCTTCTGCAAGGCCAACAAGGTTGATGAGGCAGTTGTCTGTATTGAAAGATCCCTAGCCTACCTTCCGAAAGGTCACCTTTTAACCACCTGTAGTGTCCTGGTTGTAGGTAACATGCAGGGAAATTGGCCCTTGTCCTCAATGACTTTATAATGAGATGCCTTTAAGTTTTAGTTAAAATAATTGTATAATTGGAAAGGTATGGGAAAAACTGTTCAAAATTAAAAAATTAAAAAAAAATTAGTGAGTTTGAAAAATGATGCTGATGACAGTCTGAGGAATGGGGTAGTCCCAGAGATGTGGAAGTGGGGCACAGACTGACAATCCCAGATGAGGGGGTAGTGGGGGAGAGAGAAACCACAGAACTTATGTGCAAGTGTGCATGAACAATGGACATGGACAACAAAGCTGGGGTCAGGGCGGGGGGGGGGGATGGGGAGTGGGGAATCAGTGGGAGAAAAAGAAGAAACATCTGTAACAAAATTAATTAATTAATTAAATTTTAAAAAAAAGAAAAAAAATGATGTTGAAACATGAATTAATGTTCTTTAAAAACTCTATACATTTCAATTATATGTGTAAAATATTTAAAATATGTTTTTATTGAGTTTTAGTTAGGGATAAACAGAAGCAGCCTATGTAACTTAATGGCTTCACTTCTTAGATCTTTTTTCCAACATACTTTAGACCTAAGCAGTGCCAGTTTTGTGCAAAATAAACAAACAAACAAGTCAATAAATCTGAGGTGAATTTTGGTTTTGCTTTGTTAAATTAAATCCCTTGGTCTACTGACCTATGTAAAGAGTGGAGGAGAGTTAGGTCATTTTTAAGAGATTTTTTTCTCCTTAAAATCTGCTACTGGGGTTGAGTAAAGGCAGAGAATGCCTGCAAATAAAATATTTTAAAAATGTTTTTATTTATTTTTTAGAGAGAGAGGAAGGGAGAGAGAAATAGAAACATCAATGTGAGAGAGAACACTGGTTGGCTGCCTCCTGCATGTCCCCCACTAGAAATTAAGCCCGCAACCCAGGCATGTGCCCTGACCAGGAATCAAACTCTGGGACCTCAGTCCATGGAACGATGCTCAATCCACTGAGCCACACTGGTCAGGCTAAAAGATCTTTCTAAGCAATAAAAATGTTTCAAAACTGGATCGTGGCAATGGTTATACAATTCTGTTAACTTACAAAAAAAAAATCAATGAATTGTACACTTAAAATAGGTGTATTTTATGGTATGTAAATTTGTACTTTATTAAAGCTATTAAACACACACACATAAATAAATAAACAGTGCAAAAAAAGTTGCTTCTGGATAATATGAATTAAACATTTGTCAATGAGCTATACTTATAGCATACTTGGTTACGTATTAAGTTTATTAGCCTGCTTTAGTAAGAACATAATTAAAACTAAACAGAAAGAAAACCCATTTAAATCAATGGCAATATTAAGTGGTCACTAGTTCAGATTCATTGACAGGCATCTCTTTTTCTCCTTAGGTGGAGTCTTTCTTTTACAAGATTCCAGCCAGGACCAAAGAAAAGCAAAAACTTGACCTTCGAAGTAAGCTTTCATCAAAGGAAAATGTGGCCTCGCATTTTCTTCACTTAAATCTCTAACTCTCTATGTAAAAGGAAAACCTCTTCTTTCATTAACTGGGAAGAGTAAAGTCTGGAAGTAAGCAATAGCAACAAAACCTTTCCTAACAGCTTAAATCAGATTTGGGGGCCAATTTTTAAGTTTTCTGTTTTATTCCTAGAATTACAACGCTTTTTGGTTGAACTTGAAAAGTATACTAAGTAGATTATAGAGCCGGGATTCAAAGCCAGGAGATCTGGATCTGGGGCCTGCGTGTGTAACAACACACTGCGGTCATTTGTATATACATTTAGCTATGTGTGCAAAGGGAAGGTGTTCAAGACGAACTCCTGGAGTTCTTTCCCTGACTAAAATTGATTGAGGCTTACAAAACTTATTCATTGATACTATGGAAAAGAGATAAGATGTCTCTGAGGAGGAAGTTAACAGTAGTAATACAGTGCGCAGGGATAAAAGTAAGCTGTCCATTTAAGAACCCTGGTTGTTTAGTGAGCCTGAAATAGTCCACACTCAACTGCTGTGGTCAGGGTAGGAGTGCTAAGTTGTCATACTTGAGGTAACAGTAAGTACATTCAGCTCCAAGGTAGGAAGTCTTTACCAGATTATAACTATTCTCATGCTTCTGAAAAGCCAGAGATTATACAAATTTTCTCATTTAGTCACAGGAAACAGAAGGTCATAAATGGCTCAAATACAGATACTTATTTTTCAACGTAATATAACTAATCACTTGAATCTCTACAGTATCTAGTAAGCAATAACAGAGCTGGTTGGAGAGAGAAGTATGGTTGGTTAATATTGAATCTAAAGTAGAATAAATATTTTCTGCAATTAACATTTAAGTTTCAAAATAAGAAAATAATAATTACAACATAGAGATCATTAATATGTGAACATGAGCCACAGAAAATCAAATAATGTAAAAGGTAAACAAACAGAACAGAATGACCAATCTGAAAGAGATGTTTAACTAGGGAAGAATAGGTAGCTGGGAGATTATTTTCTGTTTCCAAGTCAAGAGAATTTAGCATTTAATACCAGGATCACTTATCATTGTGCTTTACTTGCCTGAATAATAAACTGTAGATAGTCTTTCTTCTGTGAATTCTAAACCTATCATTCTGGATCTATCATTTTATGGTTTTATAAAGTTTGGCAGCATGGTACAGTAGGAAAAGAACAGACTTTGGGGTCAGAAAGAGAAGTGTTCTCTTATGTGCTCTACCTCTCACTAACCTTGCCGTTAAGTGGTTTACTTAATCTTTTCTCATCTGTAAAATGAGAATAATAATGCCCATGGTGGTAGCTATAGATCATCTTTCTAGAAGGGGCCCAGAGATGGAAGTCTTATTGAAGAGGGGTGAAGAAATTTGTCTTGAGGCTGAATTTGGAGAATTAGCACACTGTTTTCACTTAAATTTATTGAAAGTGATGGAAATTATAAGGAAGTTAAAGATTACTTCCTTACTCAAGCCACTCATTATCAACACCATGGGATGTGGTGTTAGCAGGAAAATTTTCTGGGTAACCTAAGGATCAGTTTCACTAGGCACTCAGCAAATATTAGTTCTCTTCATTATAACTTTCCTCTGAGTTTAGATTTTATATAGGTAGATATTACAGTAAAAATTCTGATACCTGGAGGAGAAAAATCAGATAAGCATCATGTCTGACAGGCTTGAATGCAGACCTGTTTCTGTCTTGGTTGCCACATATACAAAGGCACCAATTATTAGGGGCATGTTGAATTACAAAAAACAAAGAGGTTTCTGCTCTGGCTGGTGTGGCACAGTCGGTTGAAGCATCGTCCTGTGCACCAGGTGATGGGTTTGATTCCTGGTCAGGGCACATACCCGGGTTGCAGGTTTGGTCCCTGGTTAGGGTGTATTCAGGAGGCAACTGATCAAAGTCTCTCTGTCTCATCAATGTTTTTCTCTCTCTTCCTTCCTCTCTCTTTAAAAACAATTAAAAATAAAAAAAAGATTCCCAATATTAGAATATCATTTTTCCTCCCCCTTTCTCTCAATTGACACTGAACTCATGAAATGAACACCACAAGTACATTGCCATTATAGAAACTAGAAAATGCTAAAGAATGCCAAGAAAAAAATAATAGTCATAGGTAATCCCTCTACAGAGAGATAACCACCATTGACATTTCTTTTATTGAGCAATTCCTAGAATGCCTGCTGTATGACATGTACTCTTCTGGCAGTGTGGTTACAAAAATGACGAATACGGTTCTCAAGGAGGGATAGAGAAAAGGAATTTCTGCCAGCCTTACACCTTTAATATGTAATGTACAGATTCAGAATTTATTTTATATTCTCTCTGCTGTTTTAAGTATTTTTACAAAGCTTAGTATTCACATTATTTGTAAGAGAGGGAAGTGATGTCTGGTCTCTCTGTTATTCCTGTAGGTATCAGAAAAGTAGAGGTGCTTCTTTACCAGGGTTTTCAGAAAGGGGAGGGGGTCTGAGGTGAAGGTTACTCACAGAGACCTTTCCCTGCCTTGCAAACCTGGCATTTCTCATCTGAGTTCATCTTTGACGATGTCAGAGAGCTTTTGCAATGTTTTACAGTATTTTCCATTAAAAGTGTGTCATGTAAATCAATCACGGCTTCAATTTTTCTGTCAGACTCCTATAACCTTAAACCAAAGCTTTCAAAATTAATCAAAAGAGTAAGTCAATTTAATTTTTCATGAGAGAGTAACAGTATGGAGTTTGTCTTCAGCTATCTCAATTATAAATATTTATTAATGAATTGTGGTTAGTAAATTTTTACAAAGGGAGTTTAAAATACAATTTTTTTTAAAAAAGGTCTAGTCCTAATTTCTAATAGCCAATTGTTTTTAAAATCATTTTTCTCATTTCTATGCAACATACAGAAAACCATTAGAAAAATTAGAAGCTAACCATCCTAAATTCTTGATATATCCATGGTTAAGATTCATTCATTTATTCATCTAACCATCTACCACAGTCTATAAATATTTATAGAGCATCTATGCAATGCTGGGCCTTTGGCTGGGCATTAGGAATACACAGCCAGGTATAAACCATTTAGTTCCTGTCTTTGAAGGCTCACAGTCGCATGGTGAAGAAAGACACATAACCAGATAATTACAACACCATCAGTTAAAGAAACAATAACCACAGCCATTGTGGATACATGGAGGAGGGGCTAGTACCAACCTGGGGTGCAAGGAAGAAAGGATCAATCATAGGAGGGTTTCCTGGAGGAGGTATACCTGGGCTGAATTTTGGAAGGGAAGTAGAATGGAGCTACAAGTTGGAAGAATTTAGAGGCATCATAGAGAAAAACCATATGAGGCTAGGCAAATAGAAAAATATAAGAGGATGCCTTCAATTGCAACTAGCAGAAAAACCAACTCAAGGTGGCTTAAATAATGAAGGGAGTTTATTGCCTATAAATGGAAAAACAGAATAGGGAAGGCTTCAGAAATGGTCAGTCCATCAGCCCAGTGACGTCACCAAATAGCCAGTTACTCCCTGTCTCTCGGCTCTGCATCCTCAGAGTCAGCTTCCTCTGAAGGCTAGTTCCCCTGGGGCTGGAGAGTGGCTGCCAGTAGTTAACAAGGCTGTGCTGACTCTCAACTTTGTCCAGTGAGAGTGTCAAACAGGAGGCTGAGATTGCTCAACCACCCCGAGCCAGTTCTGAGGTCACACACAAAGCCATATGCCGATCATTGGCTCAGGTTGGGATATATAAACCAGTGTTGGTTTCTGTCTCAGGAATTTTTAATGTTCAAATAGATGACAACAAAACATGAATAAATAATTTCCAAATGAAATGAAATAGCAAATACAGATAGGAAAATATACCTCCCAACAAACTGAGAATTTTCCATTACTTTTTGCTTGCAAACAAGACAGTAATAAAGGAATCATGTCTCTCTTGAAGTTCGGTAGAAATTCTTGAAGATTCTATGGTGTTTATACCATAAAAATAGTTTAAAAATATTTGTGATAATTAAAATAATACAAATAAATAGTTACTGATTTTCTTCTGCCAGAGAGAAATATACCTATGTAGACTCTTTTCTATGAATATATAAATATATCTATTTTTACCAAAAAAATGGTATAATATCATCCATATTTTATATAATTTCCCTTTTTAACTTAAAACCTATCATTTCACAATAGCATATTTTATTGTCAATTTATAGAGAACTACTCATTCTTCTTAACAGCAACATAAAATTCCATTAGACAAATCTAACACAATTTATTTAGCCGTTCCCCTTTTGAAAGACTTGTAAATTGCTTAAAAATTTAAGTGCTTGAAAGAGGCAATTTCAAAGTTTAATCCTGGTCTTTTTGTAGCTAAAAAAGATAATAATTGATTAACTCAATGTGGAACAAAGGTACTGCTGGAGAATGCAGGATCCCAGAGACTGACTTGTGAAGAAAAAGGATATCCCTGGCAGAGAGTATGAGAGAGAAAAGACACTTTGGACCCTAAAGGAAAGTGCAAAAGCCAGTTCAAGAAGAAATTCCAGCTGACACACTAACGTAATATATTTTTGTTGCAGAATATCTCATGAATATTAAAATGTCCCACTAAATATTTTTCAGCGTATACTATGTGATCAGCAGCCAGAAGTAGCTGACTGTAAATCTAAAATGGATAAGTGCTGAATGGCTGATACAGACAATGGAAGAAGATTCCACAAAAGGAGCTTTGGAGAGGCTGGTTACAGAAGAGGTGGAGGAAATGGAATAGCCTCATAAGAAAGATACAATATAGATATGTAGAGAGGGAGTTGGGATTGGGCAGTGGCGTGTGTGTGTGTGTGTGTGTGTGTGTGTGTGTGTGTTTGAGATTCCATGGAGACAAATATCTGCAACAATTTTTCAAGAGGCAATGGATAGGCTAGAGGTACATATACAGAGCTGAGGAGTCATAAATTTGTTCAAGGATGTCAAGGTAAGATTATAGAAAGCCCTAAATGAAGGCCTAAGAAGCCTGGATTTTGTTAATTTGGCAAATTAAAATACTCCAGCATGGGAAAGCACTTTTATTATTCACAAAAAGTAATAAGTTAGTAATGAGATCACATATCTTGAGTTATATTTTAATGTTATTATTATACATATAATGTGTTTTGGTTTAAGTAAATTTTAACAGTGCTTTTTTATTATTTGTACACAGGTTCCTAATTACCCTGTGTATTAAGAATCATGGAAAAAAGGACTTATTTTCCTTCTTCAATAAAGGAGCCAACATTTTCATATATTCAGCTATTTCTGTGATAACCCTCACAACTCTACTTACTTTCAACTTTGCAAAGAGTATCGCCATTCTAAAATTGTTAAAACCAGTTCTTTTTATCCCCCAAAGAAACATTTTACCATTTATTACCTCTTTCAAACCTTGTCTCAAACCAACAGCAACACTGATTAGTTAGAAATTTATTAAATTTCTCTTACCTGCCACCCCTCTAATGATGGTGACAATGTATGTGTGTGTTGTATTTGAAGAGGTGTTAGTACTTGGTGGAAATGTTTTTAGAGTTTTTTCATATATCCTAGTTGTCACACTTTTCAGTGGCATCCTAATATAATTGAATACATACCTTACAAATATGAAGATTCTAGTTTTTGCAGTAAACCTTATCAAACAAAGTATTAAGACTCAAGTTTTATTGAGATATTTGGTATGTTGTCGTAATTTTAAAATTTGTTCCTTGCAGAAATACAACAGGATAATGGGTACCAGTATAAATAAAATGTTAATAAACTCACATTTCATTGAAAGAATCGGGTGTGTATTAAATATTCAGCTTTCCCCCTCCACTCTCGGCCAAGAATATGGCACCACACCTCCCCCCATTCATATTCCTTTTTGTGCTTCACAGACTTGTTTAGATCATTCTTGTGATTATGTTTATATTGTAGACTTGCTTATCCGACGACAGCATTATGAGTAGTTATCACATTCTAAAATGCCAGATACTGTTTAATTGTAATGGTGCCTACTTTTTTTATCGAAACTATTCATACTTTATTACTGTAAACAACTTTGATCATAATGATGCATTCAAAAGAGCTGATCAAGCTGAGAAAAATGACACCACAGTCGTAAAGTCATTCTATCTGTAGCTATTAACATTTTATAGTGCATATTAAAAAAAAGTTTTTTAAGTTGCAACCATAGACAGATAAGAAAATTAATTTTAAACACAAAACTATCCTTTTGAAGATTAGAAATAATGCTATTTAAATAATTATTGCCAACAGATACTTTTAGATTCTAGTCGATGACCTTCAATACAAAGAGCAGCATATACACTGGGTTTTGCATTTAGAGAGATTCAAATCATCTTACTTTGCTAGGGTAGAAAACAAGGGCTTTTCTTCTAGGAACAAGTAAGAAAGAAACATACTGTCACCTCACTTCAAAGTTCTTCTCTGACTGCACACCAGAAGGGACAAGGTCATAGATGAGGAGTTTTAAGAGACACGTTGTAGCACATCTAGGATCTAACACTCTCTTCAAATGAAATCAAAGACACTTACTCGGCGCCTACTATACATGTGTGGTGTGTTTCGAAGTATGGCAAAGAACTTCGCCTCTGACCTAAAGAAGCCCGTATTCCAGTTGAGATAAAATGAGATAAACAGAGGAACAATTAAAGACTAGCATTTCAAAGCCACAGATATTTAAATAACAGTGTGTGACAACAAAAGAAGCAATGCAAGGCCATATGCACACATAATGACCAAGAAAATGAGAGAGAAATAACCACTCCACTACTGGAATTCAGAGGAGTTAAGGTTGGGGTGATCAGAGAAGGTTTTATGAAAGAGTTCTTTAGCTGAGTCTAAAAAAACTTGGTAATAATAATATCTCACGTTTGTGTAACGTTTTGTAGGGTGTCAGGAAGTTTCTGAAGCTGTAGAACAAACACAGCTCGTCTTTCTATGGAATCAACTTACCTAACAGAAAGTAACTTAAACCATTTATCTATAAAAATAAACAGGGTTTTATTATTACTGTTATTTAAAGCATCAATACTGATACTAAAATTGGGAACTGCTTTGTCTTGGCAATGTCTAAGCACTTCACATATATTACCGCTTTTAATGGAATATATCACTTTTGGAATTCAGACTTGGTTTGATTTGCATACACAGAGCATGGGCAGGGGAGAGGTTTTGCTTTTTTGTAGGCTTCTTTGAGGTATATGCTCTCCTGCTCAGGGCACCACCTGCTCGGGAAAGGATGGCCTGCCAGGTAGTATTGTTGATGGTGTTTGCTTTAATCCTCACAAAAATCTTGTCATGTCAGGAACACAGGTCCTAGAAATGAGCAGAGTAAAGCTCAACACGCTTCGTGGCCAGCAGAGGCTGATTCAAAGGATAATCTTATGATTATTCCCTTTTCCACTCACAGTAAGTGATTTCGGAGACAGGTAGGCATGAACGACAGTGGGTTGGGTGAGAGGAGGTGGAGACTGTGGTGAACTAGAAAGTGCATCTCTAAAGACATTCAAATTCGATGAAACAGATAAACAGCTGTGGTGTCAGACACTGGAGAGTGGATCAGGTGGGGGTCAAGGAGAGTTTTGAGCTTTATTTTAATTGTTTGTTAAATATTCACTGGTATGTATAATCTGTTCTTTAGATAATTTAAAACAATAACAAAATTGGGGTGGTAAACAAAACCCTGTGGCTCTCAGGCCACCAGTTGGGAATCTTTGCCACTTGCTATCTGTCTAACAGGACATGGACAGGCTCAAAGGAGGGGAGTAGAACCTGCAGGTAGAACTATAGGACCCACAAGGTGTATTAGGGCACATGGCGCTCCCCTCTTCTCTGTGGTGGTTTTCATATCTTCCTCGGTTGGACTGTCATCGGCTCTCCCAATTTTGCTTTGGTCCTTTAAGATCATTTGTAACTTCCCCTCCTCCTCCAAGTCCTCCTAGACATGGGCTTCATATCCTGTATTAAAGGATGTGGTTTTTATATTGTCTTGTAAGGTTTAGGATAGTCATATCTGCCTCTCCATCATTAATTGTTTTATTAATTAATTTACTCAGTAAGCTCTTACTGGGTGCCTCTGTTGTGTCAGGCACTGTAGTAGGTTCTAGAACTCAGAAGATGGAGACAGTCTGTGCTGTAGCCCACTCAACACTTGATTGAAGAAGGCAGGGTTTCATGACCTCGACACTATTGACATTTGGGGCTGCATAGTTCTTTGCTGTGTGTGCTGTGTGTGTGAGGAGTCATTCGGTGTATTGTAGGATGTTTGGCATCATCTCTGGCCTCTAACACACTAGATGCCAGTAGCAAACACCCCCTCCCTCTGTTGTGAAGCAAAAAAAAAAAAAAAAAAAATGCCGACACTGCAGTTACCCCCTTGGGGATAGCAGAACCTGGTTGAGAACCAATAATTTTGAAAAGCTCCAAGTAAAAATACTATAACATCAAACACTTCTCAATGACAAGTTGTAACAAAATTCAGATGTGGGAAATTCAACTACAAAAGAGATCTTTGTATCAGCAAAATACAGTTTTATTTGAAAAGAAAGTTGGCTTCAAATAAGTTTCGGGACATTTTGAAGATTTATAATGTTTATAAACATATTAAAAAATTGGGAATTTCTCAGAGAATAAATTCTATTTAACCTAGTTACCCTAAACTTATTTGCTGAAGTAATTTCTTTTCTTTCTTTTTTAACATAGTATTTATAATAGACTATGAACTACTGACCCATAAAACACACTTTAAGAAATTCCATGTCCTATTTTTATTATGTAACTATTACTGATTGGTAAAACATAGACATTGCTAACCCATTATCTACTCCTGAAGAGATACCATCATAAGAATATCATCAATGCTAGTCAGGACCCCTGGAACTAGAAAGAAGAAACCAGGGCACTATATTGGGCCAGTGATCTCAAAATTTAGTGTGCATCAGAAACAACTGGAGAGCTCGTGAAAACACAGATTTCTGATTTAGTAGGTTGAGGTGGGGCCTGAGAATTATGTATTTCTAACTGGTTCCCAAGTAATGCTATTTCCTCAGAGATTTCACTTTGAGAACCACTAGAGTATACCGAGAGCATCAGACCAAGTTTTCATATTTATTTAGAGGAAAAACTTTTCTTATTTTTTTGATGCGGCTGAATCCTATGAGTGGTGTCTGTCTGTTTCAGAATGACAGAGAGGGACCACAGAGAGAGGATGAACCTTTGCAGCAGGACAGACATGAAGCAGCCCACAGACTAATGTTGGTTCTCTTCCATGCCCATTGCCTCCTGGATATCTGTCAGCAATTGGAGGTCTACTATGTTTGGATGTTCAGAGCATTGCCTAGAGGGCTGATTGAATTATAAATAAGTCTCAAAAACCTTCTCTGCCCTCAGTGAGTTTATAAGACAGTTGAGAGGCACTTAACAATACAAATCAGCATATTGTAAAGGCAAAATTAGCAGAACAGAACATTAAAAGAACATTACTTCACCAAATAAATGAATGTTATTAATATTACCTTACATAAATTATTTCATTTGTAGATATCTATCTATCTATCTATCTATCTATCTATCTATCTATCTATCTATCTATGTCTATATCTATCTATCTATCTATCTATCTATCTATCTATCATCTATCTATCTATATCACAAAAACCCATGAGTAGGTATTCACATTCCTGTTTTCTAAATTAAAACAAACAACAACAACAACAACAACAACAAAACAGACCTAGAGGGTAACTGGTAGGTTCCAGGTGACTGCCTCTGTGAGGAGGCAGAGCGGGGACTCAAACACAGCTCTGTTTAACATATGGGACAACGCCACTTCCTCATTGCTTATAGGGCTTCTTGTTGTATCTATTTTTTTGAGCTGATTTCCCTTTCCCAACTATATTATTTACCTATTTTTTAAATCAACTAGGCTTCATTGTTTTTGTTTAGTATAGAAAAATCTTTGAAAACCAGTAAGGTAGCATATCAAAACAAAATATATCTATACTAGAACTTAACTGTACTAATTTCAAGACTCAGTTAAATGATAAAGTTTACAAATGTGAAATTGACCTGAAGAACAAGAGGACAATACTGATTTATCTTTCAAAAATATATTTTAGTTGCCCTGGCTGGGTGGCTCAGTTGGTTGGAGCATCATCCTATATACCAAAAGGCTATGGGTTCAATTCCTGGTCAGGGTACATACCTAGGTTGCATGTTTGATTCCTGTGTCAGGGCATATATGGGAGGCAACCAATTGATGTTTCCCTCTCACATTGATGTTTCTCTCTCTCTTTCAAATCAGTGAAAATATAGCCTCAGGTGGGGATTAAAAAATATATATTTTTTAGTTAAATATGCTCTTTCTCTGATATGATGAAACTAAATAATTTTAGTGTACCATAGGTTGACATTCCAAACTATATAGATGCATGGAAACAATAGGGGGAAAATCCCTAGATAAATAGATAGCACAAAATGACTTAGTGAGACATAATCATAAAAGGAATAAGAATTTTAGAGTTTGCAAAAAAATGAGAGATAATTATATGAACATTTTGTCCATATTAAGTTTGTTGGTTGTCTATGAAGGTAATCAAGGTAAATCTTCACAGTTAGACTAGATGAGACAGAAGAAAGATGTGTCTGATACAGAAAGCTTTTTCCTATCAGAAGATTCATGTGTGCCGAGAATGGGGTCCAGAGGGGCTTCATAAACACTTCTCTACCACATTGCTTCACATAATTTAGGTGCATTACAATTATCTGACAGACTTGTTAAAGCTTAGATTGGTAGGGTCTACCCCCAGAATTTCTGATTCAGTAGGTTGATGTTGGGTTGAGAATGTGATTTTTAACATGTTTTTGGGTAATTCTGGTGCTGTTAATTCGGGGATCACATTTTGAGAACTACAACTCTAGCAATGCTAGCTTCTTTTACCCTGTTCTCATACATCACTAGCTCACCAATTTCCAGACCAGAAATTCTGCCTGAGGTTCATTCTTCACATAACCTAACCCTTCTAATTTCGCATTCCGCTTCTTCTCTTCATGAAAGTCAGGCAGCCACTTTTATTTTCTAGTTCTTACAGACAAATGATAAAGTAAAGAGAGAACTGAACTGGGAATTGGATGACTTGGGTTTTAGCTCTGGATCTGTCCCTGATTATCCTGGGCATCAGTTACCTCATGATGCAATTGAGAGATTGACATTAGTTGATCCCTCAGGTATATTTCAACCCTAAAATCCTATATTGGACTTTATCTCTTCCACCAGCATAGAACCTATGCCCCAAGTGGGCACAAGAACATTCTTCAAATTTTCAACTGCATGTGGAGATGCTCACAGGCGTTTGCATCCTGTCCCATATCTAAGGAGAACGCCACCTTATCTCTAAGGGCAAAGCTCTTGGTTTTCAGCCCTGGTTCTGTATTTGATCAAGCATCTGCAGGTCTCAACTTCCTCATCTAAATATCTATGTGTGTGCATGTGATCATTTTTTAGCCCTACCCCCATCTATATTAGATGATAAAAATTTATATAACAACATTAGTCCTATTCTCTGCTTAACATCTCAAAACTAATACTTGCCTAGTATATGCCCAAGTGGTAAATGACTTACACTGGGCTGTAAGCAGTGACAAAGTTAAATGTGCCCTCCCACCAAGGGTATGTCATCAGTGAACAATTCCTTAATAATCAGAGCCTCAATGTGTTATGTTATCATTTCAGATATTAATGGCTGATAATACTCTTTCCTACCCTTTAAGCAACAGAATAAACTACCTTCCCTACATATGAGAAATACCAATTCCTATTATCTAAACAATCATAGAGCCTTGATACAGATGACTCATCTTCTTTACTCTCCAATCTACCTCTTCTGATCGTGGAGATGAAGGATTTAAAAAAATCTATTTTTGTTCTTTTTAGGAGCTGTGGGAAAATATCTGCACCACCTTTGTTCCCTTAGTAAGTCAGACTCAAGAATGGACTGAGTAAAAAGAAAATCTAAAAGATAAAATGTCATTTTTAATACTTGTCCCAACCAGTTGTGATATATGATTGCTCTTGTCTGGAAAACAAGTTGGAGGAGCCCTACTGTAAGTGGGCCAGATTTCCATTCACAGACTATAATTCAGATACAGGATGCCAGTCCTTTGGGGAAAAAGGAATGTAGAGTAAGGACCTATTCGTAGGTGTCCACGAACCTAGATAGACAAAAAGTAATGGGAGTACCAGAGAGAAACTCAGAACTTATGCAGGAATTGTGGTAATGAATTTGGATGCCAGTTACGAGAAGTAACAAGATTGTCCACTGGAACCAGAAGCAGTCGAAACAGGAGAAGCAGAAGCACAGGACTGGTTCAGTTAGCAGGTACTCTGACATGGAGCCTCACGTGTCCTCTGCCTGGTACCTCATTTGTCCCAGCGCCTGGTAGGGTCTGGTTCTAAGGTGAGGGAGATGCAGAAAGTCCTCACTTAACATCATTGATAGGTTCTGCAACTTTAAGTGAAATCAGGTATCACAAAACCAATTTTACCATAGGTGATTGATATAAAGAATTAAGTTTCTATTGCAATGAAACAACATTGAATGAAGAAAGACCTGCTGTATTTCCAGTATGTTCAAATGTCTGCTCTTAGAAGCATATCAGGTCCAGAGAACTTAGGTCTTCCTTGGACACTAATAAGAGAAGGGAGAGTGGGAGAAACTTGAATATGACTAGGGGAACACATATTTTTAAATTAGAATGATAGACTGACCCTAAAGTGGGAAGACGAAAAATTTCCCATCAGTGTGTGTGTGTGTGTGTGTGTGTGTGTGTGTGTGCTGGAAAAGCTCAAGGGCAAAGCTGACATTAGATGAAGAAAGCTCTGCGTATTCCAGTTGTGATTTTTACATCTTGACCTAGCAATACAAATATGAGTGCCCTAATTACAAGCCCTTTTTCATTTTTATTCTTTTAATCAATCCCAGCAAGTGTTCACCCTCAAAGTCCCTAAATAACAGATAAGAGATTGAGGTTTTAAATGTTATTTCATGAATAGAATAAGCATGAGGGCAGGACAAGGATTTTTCTTTCTCTGTATTTCTTTTAGCCTGTCTGGGTCCAAAATACTCATGTGAGATATTCTGTAACAGTCTATCAGCTTTTTCTCATGGTTTGGGTTATATCTCTCTGGAAGGGTTGCCTCTGTTCAAATCCCATGTGCAATCTTGAAACAAATAAGGATGGATGATGTGAGTCTTTTACTCAAAATTCCAGAGGGGACTCAGGAAGGCCCTAATTCATTTGGCTGACTCAGAATAGCCTGTTTGGGGGCAAAAATTCAGCAAAGGAATTTGGTAAGAAATTGTTTTTGAGAGGTCACTATCCTTCCAAATACCTCAAAATTTGAGTTGATATTTATCACTCTAATAGAGGGTTCCTCATCAGCACCACTACTGACTTTTGGGGCTGAATAATTAATTCTTTGATAGATAGAACAGATATCAGTATGCAATGTTATGTTTTATAACTTTCAGGAAGTGATATGCATATGTACAATTTAAACACAATGAGCAGCGCCTTTTTCACATTGCTTTTGCCATCCAAGCAACAAAATGTGATATTGTCTCGATTTTGGATGATTGAGCAATTGAAAGTAAAACAAGGACAAAGGAAAAAATTATTAGGTGACCCATAAACCATTATTAGAATAAATAAGAACTGAAATAACCACTAATTCTGTTTCTACAGCAAGACCATTTTTGTATTTTATCTTCCTTTTAAGAAGCTATTTTTCATTCATAGCACCGTTGTAAATTATGCACAGCAGACTTCTTCATTTAATAGGTTCAGGTCAGAGAGTGATTGTATTTCAGCAGTTGGTATTCAGGGATTTTGTAATTTATGAGGTTTATTAATTTAGCAGATTATTTGCTTAAGATGCCACTAACCCTTCATGAACCGTTCACTGTGAGAATCTGTGGCCAGCTTAGTATTTTCAAAAGAAGCTTCAGTATTTAGAGGCTTCTCATATTCCTCAGAATTATATAAATTCCATAAAACTGCGCCCACAGGAAGGGACTAGGAAGGATGAAGAGCGTTTGTTCCGTTTGCGAGTGGGAAGGAGGGGTGGTGGGAGACTGCAGTGAAGGGCTGAGGGCCATGCCTCACTGTTTCCATGGAAGGTTCATAGGGGACGAAACTGGAAACCAACAGGTAAATGCCCACATAGGGACACTCACAGGAGCAGGCCCCCACACAGGGCAATCCGGCAGTTCTGAGGGAATCGTGAATTGTCTCCTGTTTCCTCCATTACATGACAGCATAGGCACGAACAGAAAGAGCAGGAGGCCCTCCTGCTGGCCAGAGCGGCAGCAAAAGGACTCAGAGGCGAGTCTTCTCCGTCTTTAGAACTAGAAACTGTTGCTACTAGGATAGATTGTTTTAAAAGATCGGGTTTGATAAAACACATAAAGGGGTATTGTGGGCAGTGGTCCCATGTGTCTCCCACGCACCGGATCTGACCCTGGGCTCCGCTCAGTGTCGAAGGGTCGCGGGTGCTTCTCCAAACGCATCATCCACTGGGGGGTCTCCGCGTAGCCGTCACAGGCGCTCCGCGTTGGAGAAGGCGCCTTGCCAAGGTCATTGGAAGCCAATCAATCCTACTAAAGGAATCACCCACTTTTTCTTTAAAATAAGCACCTCATATTCTTCATAGAGAAAAGCCCACGACTGAATCATTCTGGCTCTTTCTCACAACCTTCCGGAATCTTCTTCCTCATGTCAGAGGGGTGTCCTCCCTGAACGTACTTCCAGCATCTCATGTCCACACTGTGCTCACATCCCCCGCACATAGAATTTCTTCCCATCCATCTCTGTCTGCATCCTACCATCCCTGAAGCTCTTGCTCAAGACTTCTCTTGTACTGAATCCCTATTTGAACTCCACTCTCCACACCCACCTTGTAATAATATCATTCGTCTCCAGACATCATGGTCTTTAGTGCCAGTCATCTGTCATTGCCATTCACTGTTTGTATATTTTAATATTTTAGGTGTATTTTTTCATATTCTTAATCACAGAGCAGCCACCTTAAATATAGAGAGGACTAATACTTCTGTATGTCCTTTACACATAATTGATATTTTGAAAGTATTTAAGTGAGCCCTGGCTGGTTTGGCTCAACAGTCAGAGCGTCGGCCTGCAGACCAGAGTCACTGGTTCTAGTCCTGTCAAGGGCAAGTACCTCAGTTGTGGTTTGGTCCCCAGCCCTGGTCTGGTCATGAGGGAGGCAACTAAATGATGTGTCCCTCTCACATCGATGCCCCCCCCGCCCCACTCTATCTGAAGACAAATAGAAAAATATCCTTGGGTGAGGCTTAAAATATATATATTTAAGTGACATTAATTGAGAAGGAGGTGGTGGTTCCTTTTTGTTGCTTACAGACTGACACTTGGCATCCCTCTCCTTCTTTGTGAGCCTCTCCCCCAGTTGCAAGAATCTTGCTACTTGTATCATGATGCTAGTGGCTCTTTATTTCCAGTATCTCACACAATCACTAAAATCAAATTGTTCCCTAGTACATAACAATAGTGAGTTAATCAGACATTAATTCCTGCTCATGAGTGAGTCAGATTATTAAAGCCAGTTAATATAGACTTTCTATATAAAGCGTGTGTGTGTGTGTGTGTATTTGTATTTGGAAAGAAATGATGCGTTTCTTCCAACATTCTCAGATTATGTCCCCTGGTTTCTACCTATTGTATAAAAACCAGCTGCTTAAAGCTATAGTCTACAGGTAAATGAGAAGATAAAATGATACAATCTAACAGTAGAATGCAAATTATCTTAATCCACATTTATTGAACATCTAAAAGAATATGTGATGTGTGATTATTAAGTTCATTTTTCGCTGTCCCAGCCCTCGTATGCCAATGTCCTGTTTCTGTTCTATGTGCATTGAACTGGGGTCAAAATCCCTGAAAGGCAAGACCTGGAAACCTACAAGGAGATCCTTTGTTCTTTTAAAATTATCCCAAATTCACTACTTCAATGTGAGAACATTAAAATTTAATATTAATTCCATACCATGTAGGGCTTTCGTTTCCAACTTTGCATAACAGAGAATGGTTGTGCCTTCCCTTATCTCCTTTTTTTCTCTTTCTGTATAGTTATTTTAAATTTTCACTGCTTTTCTTGAAACTTAGCAATCAGATAAAACTGTCTTGATTGATGTTATAGAATCACAGATTTCCCGCCAAACCAAAGGAAGCCTTCCTCATTATCTCCGCTCTCTTCAGCTAGGCCATGCTCATCTTCAGGTAAATGTACTTATTCCCTTATCTTCTCAAATCAGCTATCCACTCTTCTCCAGCCAAGCTTGGCTGTAAATTGACAAGATCTCCAGTTGTCTTAGTGATTTCCCTGCAGAGTGCAGCTGGGTCCCTTTCAGTTTAAAAGAAACAGGTGTGGGGGTAACTCTGCTCAACCTTTAAAAAATTGCTGTCATAAAAGACAGAGATGGAGTGTTGAGTTAAATCTGTTTTTTTGGAATGGCAGAATTATCGTACTCCTATGGAATAGGAGACGTAGGCAACATAAAATAGGGGAATAACAAAGCACCAGGCTTACTGGCTGCTTCCATTTGTTCTTCATTTTTTGGACAAGAAGAAACTTCAATGTGCAAGCTCACAGCTTTTAAAAGCCCCAAATATACTTAGAAAAATTAGAAACAGGGAGATCAGAAGGGAATATTAGCTTTGAACCCTTCCAAACCTGGTAAACATCAGCAGAGATTTGTCATTAGAAGCAGTGATGAAGTAAGAATTAAACAGCTTGGGGTCTGGTCCCATCTGACATGAACTAGCTGAGAGACCTTTGAGAAGACCTTTGGACCTCAGGATTCTCACCCTTAAGAGGAGGAAACTGAACTAGATAATCCCTGATAGCTCTAAAATTCAAGGGCTCAATACAATATGTGGATCTATTTTATTTCATTAGTATGTAGTAGATGCAGCTTTTTTGTTTTCCTGGAGAAATTTGGAAATACAATAGTAACAATTTTAGACTTAAGACCAGAGATGCTAATAAGAAAATTAAGTTTGTCTTAAACAACCTCTAATTCTCTGAAGGTATTTTTATTACTTAAAAAAAATCTGTTTCTTACTGCATTATTAGGGTCACTGGGATTTGGTTGATCTAGGCTGGGCTCTGCTGATAGCTCTGCTTTAGGTCACAGGTCTCTGGGCGAGTTAGGGTGACCCTACTCCACATGTCTCTTGTGCTTCTTACGCTGGAGAGTGTAGCCAGCTCATGTTCTTCTCATGGTGATGGTAGAAGTTAAAGGGGGGATATCCTTACTTATAAAAATGAAAAAGGAAAATCAGAGAGGTTAAGTAATAATAAAACCCACCTCAAACTAGGTAAAGGGAAAAGGGAAGGGGAGATGATTCACTGGGTTACATAACTGGAAAATCCGAGTGGATGGTGTAACCAAGGCACAGCTGAAGTTAGTGGTTCTGCTTTCCTCGGGTTCTGCTTTCCTCCCTGTCGGTTTCATTCTCAAGCACGTCTGCCGCATGGGGCAGCAAAGCTGCTGGCACCGGCCTCCAGTGTCCACAGGATGGAAGAAAACTAGTCTACCTTTTTGTCCATATGACAGTTGCTAAGCATTGAGACTGGCTGAGCAAGAGGTGGGAACTTGAAAGGCCACCTGCCTGGCCCTGAGGTAAGAGAGTGAGGCCATTTGATGTCAGCATGGGGGACGGGGAGACAATCCCCGAAGGGAAAAGATGCTACATTGACAAAACTTACTGCTATTTCTTGGCTTGCAGCTGTGTAACTCACCCCTGCTCCTGTCTTCACATGGTCTTCTCCCTGTGTCTTCACATGGCTGTCTTCTTACATGGACAACAGTCGTATTAGATAAGGCCCACCTTTCTCCAGTACGACCTCATCTTAATTAATTATATGTGCAATGACTATTTCTACATTCTGAGGTAGGTGGTGTTAGAACTTTACCTTTTTTGAGGAGATACAGTTCAACTCAAAACGTTTCTTAGGACAAAGTGTTAAAACTAAAGGAACTGCTGACTGTTTCACACTCGGTAGTGGGCACCCTAGGCCTGCCTTGCTCTTCTCCTTCCTTTCTCTCTTTCTCTTCTAGTTTCCTTGTTAGAATTTCCAAAGCTGTCAACCTCAGGAGACAGATAATGTCTTATATTTAAACTTCTGAGAACAATTTTTTGCATCTATTAATTTATCATATCTTACACTACTCCATGACATAAACTAGGCAAACTTCATTATGTCTTTTCAATGAGTGGTGTGTGTGTGTGTGTGTGTGTGTGTGTGTGAGAGAGAGAGAGAGAGAGAGAGAGAGAATGACTTACCTAAGGTCACTCAGTTAGGTGATAAAGCTGGGATTAGAATGAGGATGCCAAATTCAAATACCTGATATTCTTCTACTTCTCTATTACCTCCAATGCCAGTGAGACCCATGGATTTGGTGGCATTTCAACTGATCGTTTCTGTCTACAAGTGCCTCTGCTTCCCTGGCCCGTGCCATATCCAGCCTTGCCTTTGTTTTTCATCACACACTGGTGATCCACTCGGCTGTAAACGAGTCCTGAGAGCTTTCCTCAGGCATGTGCCCCTGTTTCAACAGCAAAGGGGGCATCTTCACTTGGCAAGTTAGTCTTTACTGCCTCCCCCAATCTGTTCTTCTCAAATTTACCCATCTCTGTTAATGGCCACTCCAGTAGTTGAGGTCAGACACCTGGACTTCTTTCCACTCTTTCCTGATGCAAACATCTAACTCATTGCTAGGCCTTGAACTCTCCCAAATCTGTCTCTTCCTTTCCATCCTTGATACCACTGCTATAGTTCAGTCCCTATCAGTTCTGCCCAGACTCTGATTTTTCTTCTTCTAGTTTCTTCCTTCTCCAAAACATCCTCCACACTCAACTGCTGCTAGGGTCATTCACCAAAGTGGCCCGTCTAAAGCTCTTCAGTGGCTGGGAGACCGAACTCATAAAAAATATTGGTGGATACGATACAGGAAACATTGGGGAGAATTATGGGAGTAAGTATGGTAATAAAAAAAATAGTCATCTTACTAAAACTTAGATAGTCTCAGATTTCTAAACTGCATAAGAATATTAACTGTTCAAAGAAGAATTTGGGTAAATAAAATGGCTAGTGAGTGGGAGAGAGAGGATATATGGAAACTCTCTATACTATGTGCTCAATTTTTCTCTCAACGTGCTCTAAAAAATAAAATCTATTAATTCAGAAATAAAATTAGAAGCGTTGAGAATGGATTGTCATCGTTACAAATAGTGACAAAAATAATATAAGTAAAATTAAGCATAATTACTTTGAGATATTACAGCTGGCCTGCATCCATGTTTAGGGTTAAGAGGACTGAAAAGGAGCCTATTTGCTCAATCGTATTAAAGTCTAACTTGCTGATATGCTGCCTCGCTCTAAATTGCGAGTTTCATGAGCACTAAAAATTGGCTGACCTACTTCACCATAGTAATTGAAAGGGATTATTACTGACAATTAGCAAGCAAGCAATAGTAATAGATAATTTACTTTCCAAATATTTTGCAAGCAAGCACATTAAAAAAAAAAAAAAAGGAAACACATTAGACAGTTGTTTCTTGGCAAATTACAATGCATCTTCTGTTTCTTGACAAATAATTCATACAGCAATATTTTTTACAGCTTGTAATTCTAATGTGGCCGTTACATTCGTTACATCTATAGACACTTTATTGAGATAAGTATTCAGTACAATGCATGGGGACCTAGTCACAAAACCCTCGTTATACCTGTTAGCTCCACGATCGTGGCCTTGGCAAAGCTCAGGGAAGAAGCCGTTTGTAGCCAGAATTTACCTTGAAGGAAAATGGGGTCATTTTCTATGTAAATGTTAAAACTCTTCTAGCTTCAGATATTCTATTATCTCCTTTCCAAGATGTGAGTTTTCTTTATTAACCTAGTGAAAAACACAATCAAGTTACCTTTCTTTTCCCACATAATGAAATACAAAGCACTATACCTTTAACAGAGGCTAAATAAGGTGGGGGGCGGGGTGGAAGGCTTTAATGATGCAGGATGTATTATTGGGCAATATCTCATTTTTTAAGGGAAATATATATTGAGTTTAAATTAATCCATGGTCATTGTGATATATGTCTGTTTAGCACACATGCCATTGTTTATCACTTGATTATTCTAATTTTAAGCTTGTAATAATGGTTTCTATGACTTCTTTGGTATCACTATAAGGTTAATTTTAATGCTGGATACATATTAACTACTCCAAAAATACCTGATTGAATTTAGTCCTTTGAGTTCTCTTGCAAAGGTCCTCCATTAATGGGTTTCCCAATGTCAATGAATCATATTCTTTCCTTATCCTCAGGAAGATACCTTGTTTTCTGTATTTACAAGATAAAGGGAATAACAATATTTGCAAATCAAAAACTCTGGAAGCGTATGTTGTCCTTCATTCTAATAAAAAATCCTGTACTATGCTAAGGTTATTAATCCGTGTTAATATGATTTCTTTTTCTTGGAATATACTAAAAAACTGTTTGTTGTATGATCAAATGGATGAATGTCCTTCTCTCTACATTCTCTTCCCAGGATCCAACATATTCTTTAGAGTTTATCCTTACTGCTCTGACTTAACTTATAAACCACCATACACTGTAGTTGTATTTTTTGCATGCTTCCCATCCACTAGGTCTGGCTTTCTGTTTAGTAAGTGTTCAGTAAATAGCTGATGAATTACTGACCTGGCTAACAATAATTTACTTGCCTTCTCAATAGCATTTGGCACTATTGACTTTTTGAAATAAACTGTAGTCTTGGCTGATTTTTCTCCTGCCTTCTAGCTAACTCTTCACAGGCTCCTTTGAGAATGTGTCCTAGGTCCTCTGCTCTTTCTATATCCTTGGTTAACACCATCCACTGGTTTAGGATTAAATACCATCTAAATGTTTAAAACTCCTCAAATTATATTTTTTTCCCACACCAACTTTCAATCTTCTAAGCTCTAAAACCATTCATTAATAAAAATTATTATGTATCCTCCTCATTCCAGGTATGCTAGTCAACTCAGGCTGCCTTAATAAAATACCATGAATGGGGTGGCTTAAGCAAGGGGAATTTATATCTCACACAAGTTCTGGAGGCTGGGAAGTCTAAGATCAAGGTACTGGTTGATTCATTTCCCCAGTGAGGGCTCTCTTTCTGACTTGCAGATGGCCACCTTCTCATTGTGTCCTCACATGGTGTGGAGAGAGGTGTGTGTGTGTGTGGGGGGGGGAGAGAGCGCGCTCTGATGTCTCTTATAATCCACTATCTTATCATGAGGGTACTACTCTCATAGTTGATTAATCAAGGCACCCATGAGTTATTTTTGTTATCCCTCACTCGTCCTCAACATGTAATTCTTTTCCAAAATACGTCTGTACACCCCCACATCCCCCCACAATGACACTGGTACAAGTCACCATGATTTCTCCACAGGGACTAATGCTATCACCTATCAATCATCCTCATTGTTTCCACTCTTGGCCCTCTTTAAGCCATTTCACACAAGACTGAGGAGATGATCATTTTAAACTATAAATTGTTCAGTGATGCTACAGTAATCAAGACAGAGAGATATTGGCATAAGGATAGACATATGGATAAATAGAGTTGAATTGAGAGTCCAAAATAAACCCCCAAATTTATGCTCGGTTGATGTTTGACAATAGTTCCAAGAAAATTCAATGGGAAAAGAATAATCTTTTTAACAAATGATGCTGGGACAACTGGATAGTCATATGTAAAAATTTGAAACTAAACCAATTCCTTACACCATATACAAAAATTAACTAAAATTTTAGTTTTGACCTAAATATAGTTTTGAGCTAAAACTATAAAATTCTTAGATAAAAACATGGGAATAAATATTTATGACATTAGGTTAGGCAATAGTTTTTTAAGATATGACAACAAAAAGCTTAAGTGACAAAAGAAAAAAGATATATTGAACTTTATGAAAAGCAAAAGCTTTTGTACCACAGATACCATCATAAAAGTGAAAAGACAACCACAGAATGAGAGAATATATTGGCAAATAACATGTGATAAGTGATTTGTGTCTAGAATAGATAAAGACCTCTTACGACACAATTATAAAATGATACCAGATTAAAAGATGGGCAAAGAATTTGAGCTGACATTTCTCCAAAGAAGATGTACAAATGGATGATAAGCACATGAAAAGATGTCAACATTCTTAGTTATTAGGAAAATGCAAATTAAAACCACTTCACACCCTTTACAATGGCTATAATAAAATACTAATGTATTGGCAAAGATGTGAAGAAATTGGAACCTTCATGCGTGGCTGGTAGAAATGTGAGATTGTGCAGCCACTTTGGAAATCAGTTTGACAAGTCCTCAAAATGTTAAACAAAGAGCTACAATATGATACAGCAATGTCACTCTTATGTATGTATCCAAAAGAAATAAAAATAAAGATCTACATAAAATCTTGTACCTGAATATTCATAGCAGCATTATTATTTATTATTATTATTTTGCTTAATTAATTTTAGAGAGAGAGGAAGAGATAGAAATATTGATGAGAGAGAACATTGATTAGCTGCCTCCTGCATGCACCCCACTGGCGATTTGTTCCAGAACCTGGGCATGTGCCCTGACCTCTTGGTGCATAGGGCGATGCTGAACCACTGGGCCACACTGGCTGGGCTATAGCAGCATTCTTTATACTATCTAAAAAGTGGACAGAACTCAAAAATCCATTAACTGAGAAATTAGTTAATATAATGTAGCATATTCATACAATGAATTAATGTAATTAGCAATAAAAAGAATTGAAATATTAATACATGCCACAACATGCATAAACCCTGAAAACATGCTTAATGAAAGAAGTCAGTTACAAAAGACCACATATTGTGTGATTCCACTTATATAAGATATCTAGAATAGGCAAATTTGTAGAAACAGAAGTAGATCAGTGGTGCCTAAGACTTGGGGTGAATTGGGGAGGGAGAATGGAGGGTAACTGCTAATGATATCTGAATTCTTTGGGGGAGAAACAAAAACATTCTCAAATTAGATAATAGTGATAATTTTTCAGTTGTGTAACTTTACCAAAAACCATTAAACTGTACACTTTAAATGACTGAATTTTATGTTTTGTAAGTGCTGTGTCAATAAAGCTGTTTTAAAAATTGTTGGGTGATGGACACATTCTTTACCTTGATGGGGGTATGGGTTACATGGGTGAATCCACTGTCAAAAATTGTGCATATCAGATTACATCACTTTTACCTAAAAAATAGAAATAATCAAGTGGTTATAGGGAATGGGGGAAAGTAGGTAAAATAAAAATGACAATGTTAATGATTGTTGAAGGTGCATAACAGATACAGCGTGGTCACTATGCTATTCTGTCTTCCTTGCGCATATTTAAATGTTTTCATAATGAAGCATTTAAAAGTATAGATATACTTTTAGCCTGGCACTTTTCAAAAACTTTCCTGCGGTGGCCTACAGGGCCCTGAATAATTTATCCCCCACCAATCCCTCTCACCTACCCGTGCCCCCCTCTGTTAGGTTTGCTCTGCCTCTGTCACTGGCCTCCGTTTACTTCCTTTCTGCGGACTCAGGAATACTCACTCATCCTTGCTTGCATCCTTTCCTTGGTTCTCTCTGCATATTTTGCGCCTCAGCCTAAGAGTAACTTCCTCAGAGAGGCATTTTGTTGCCATCAAACCCTGTCTCATGGCTCCCTGGTTGTTGTTGTTGCTGTTGTTGTATATGTGTGTGTGTGTGTGTTCAGAGAACATATTATAATATGCAATTTTATATTGTTTATGTTTGTGTCTTCTCTCACTAGGCTCAGAACTCCATGGGGGCAGGGAGGTCTTCTAGTTTGTTCTACACTGGAAATGCCTAGACTTCTGTCTGACACATATTAGTAAAACAATAAATATTTGTACACAGAAGTAAAGAATGAATAAATGAATACGTTTGCGGACTGTACACATCATGTAGATTTTCTAGAATCAGATTATACTATGGATGAATTAAAACTTCAGAATGTATTTCCTCATTTTTTAATGTTTTAGTAAAACTTTCTCCATCAGCAACTTTCTGCATGAAGATTCATTTGTCAGGTTTTTTTTATGGTAATTTGGAACATTTTAGAGAGCAGTTGAAATTTCATGGAAATCTTCAGCTGTGTTACCAAGAATCATTTTTTTTTCTAATGCTAGAGGGAAATTAAAAAATATACAACATGTCTATTGTTTTATAGCTTAAATAACTCAAGTGAAGAAATATGAATAGAGCTGCTGGCATTTAAAATCTATCAATAGGTAAATAAGGCAAAAAATAAGTAATGAATCTTGCTTTCATTTTTGATTGCCAAGAGTAAAATTAGGACTGTTAAGAAAAAGATTGAACAAAATGCAAGAGTTCTGCTAATAAAAAAACCAATCTAGCATACAGCTTTAAAATATGATCAAACAATGAACACATTAAAAGATATCTGGTAAATACCCAAGTGCTACATTTTTCAATTGCCAGTGAATGCAGTCAATTTTTTTAAGAGTAAAAATTAAATGGCTTATGCTTTAGTAAACTATAATCCTTAATTTTCTTAACTAAAAGAGATATTTTCCTTAATAATATTGAAATGTTTTATACATATAAAATTTTATATATGAAAACACTTGAAATATATCATGAAATATATGAAATTCTTTTCTATATGTACATATAAAAGCATATATATATATATATATATATATATATATATATATATACTTTTTATGAGGTACCTATACTATTCCAGTCTTAAATGTCAATGTGCACACAAATCACCAGGGGATACTATAAAATGCGTATTCTGACTTAGTAGATCTTGGATAGGTCCTAGGATTCTGCATTTATACTAAGTTCCCAGGTAATGTCATTGTTGTTGGTCTAGGGACCACACTTCGAGTAGTAACTCCATCTATTTGCTGAACTTTGCTAGTAGAAGGGAGTTCTATTACTAGAAGATGGAAGGAAAAGTTACCTTGGGGATCATTTAACATAGTCCTGATTTCAGGAGATGAACATCTATCATGTAGGACAGATGTTTCTTCTCTTTATGAAGCTCTCCAAGGATACACCCGACTGCTTAATTTTATATCCCATTTTAATGTTTAATCACTCTGGTCCTTGAGAAGCACATATTCTGGTAAAGGCACAAATATACAGATACATGAACCATTTAAAACTAATACAAGGCAATAAATGACCAAAGAAAGGGTAGCTGTCATCCTTGGATCTGTATTCAAATATATCTTTTTCTATGTTGTTTTTTTAAAAATTTTACTCTGTTCATATCATCATATATATAATCATATGCTACATCAAATGATCCTTTGAATTATAAAAATATAAGTTAGGAAATGCAACATGTTTAAGGCTTTTTCCAGAAGTCGGCTTTTAAGCTGGTTCTTCGGGAGCAAGTACGTGTGAAGTATGGGAAGATGAGATCAATAAGGTGTGTCAGGTCAAGGATGAGTGGAATAACTTGGCCAGAGCAGGTGTTCATTCGATTATAAGAAATAAAATACACTAAAATTTAAAAAGGAATATTGGAGTGAGGCAGTGGAGAACTTTATAGAGTAAGACTCAGGAAGTTGGTGACTCTTCCAAAGGCAGTGGGAGAGCTGAAGGTGCTTTGCAGGTGAATGACAGACTGAAAGACACGGTTGATCGGGTAGGCTGGGGAAGCAAGAGGGAGCTGAAGGCACACAGCGCACCAGCCTCACCCTCCAACCCACGAAGGTGCTGGAGTGGCAGTTCAGGCTGAAGTGGATTTGGACAGAAAGAATTCTGAATTTGGTCCAAAATAAATGTTTCCAGCTTTAGTTGAATCACAATGATTCTTGTTTGATTTCTGTGAACATGGGGAAAATGATTAGACTATTTGTATAAAACAAAACCCCCAAACCTTTATAAGAAAATAATAAATTTGCTACTCTTTACTAGATTTTTTTATAACTGTCAAAATGGTTCTTTCCTAATCTAACACATACAAATATAAATATACACACAGATACACACACAAATGCACACACAACACATGTAACACACCATCTCAACTCATCACCTCAACTGTTCTCAGCTCATCTCACCTTGTTCTGTCATTCTGTTTTCTCCTTCTTGAACTTCTCTGTGTACACACGAATAGAAACGTACTGCCTCCCCTTCTTCATTGCCAATTTGCTCTTTAAACGTATTGTCGTTGAACTTCTGCCCTGCCGTCCAATTGGAATGTCTCTGAAGAATTATCTCCTAATTTTACATGCAGTAGCCTATTTGTTATAAAAAATTCCAAGCATACAGACAAGTCACAACATGACAAACTCTGTATCTCCATCACTTATATTCAACAATGATCAAGATTTTTGGCACATTTACTTCATTCATCTTTTTTTCTTTGCTGAATTACTCAAAAACAAATACGAAGCATCATGTCATTTTACTGTCATACATTTAGGTACATTCTTCTAAATAAATATGGAAATTTTATTTTATAATTATAATGTCACAAACACATCTAACAAAATTAACAATTATTCCCTAAATAATCTAATACCCAATACTATAATCAAAATTTCCCCAATTACCTCCAAAATGTCCTTTTATAATTGTTTTGTTTGGCTCTAAACAGGGTCCACACGTGACATTTTTTTGATATGTCCCTGAAGCCTCTCAAAACCAAAAGCATTTTATTCCTTCTTCTGCTCCCTCCGTTTCTCCCTCTCTGCCTTTGGTTTGTTAAAGAAACTGGGTCCGCTGATTTGAAGAACATCTCACAGTCTGAATTTGTCTATTGCTTTCTCATAGTGTCATTTAGTGTGTTTCTTTCCCTCTTGTATCTGCTCTACATAGAGGTTCCCCCTAGATACTTGTTTAGAATAAAGTTCAGCTTTTTATAGCAAAGATAATTTATAGGTGGTGTTGTGTGCTATATATCAGGAGGCACATAATGTCTTAAGTCCCACTTTTAGTGTTGTTAAGGTTGATCAATGGGTTCAAGTGCTGACAGCCTGATCCCTCCATCAACTTTTCACCTAATGGTTCATCCATTGATGGTTTTTGCATCAATCACTTATTTTATTAGGGTTTGAAAATAGTGATTTTTTTTCAATCCTATTACCTATTGCAAATGTATGGAGTTGACTTATAAAGTGGAACTTTTCTTCCTTCATCAACAGGACTATTAGATTAGTCTGCAAAGTCGTTTAAAAAGAAAAGGCAGAATAAATGCTTACTTCTTTCTTTTTAATTGCCTATCTTCAGAGTATGGTGCTCATGCTTGGTTACTTTCAGTGGTATCCAGTGAGCTGTTACCCGCTACCAGCTCACCTTGGAATTCTCTTTCTTAACCACTCTCTTTCAAAACATAATTTTGAATTCATAAGACAGCATTTAATGGTTTCAACAAATTGCATTAATTATTCTTTTTTATTTTCAAATTGCCCCATCTTTTGCCAGCAGAGGCCTTTCATGTTGAACACTGGGTCCATTGGACACATCATAGGTTTGATGGAGACTGTAGTTTATAATACACCAAGATAACCTAGGCTCATATTGTACAAATCCTGGCCCTGATCTCTAAAATTAGGTAGCTTGTTTTTTATGAAGCCCTGATCCCTTTTACTGGGGACTGGTATTTAAATGCCATAAATTGGCGCCAAGTATACTCATTTTTCTTAGTTTGTCTTTGTTTCTAGAACTATTTAGGACCAAGCTAAAAAGAATTTTTAAAGTAATTAAGTCAAATGAATTTATGTCACTATTCTAATTCAAATATAAATACAAACAAAAAATAAAAATTATATGTTTTTAAGATTTTTTATTTTATACTTCCATCTTTTCTCCTTTACACTGAAAATCTAGGTTCCTGACAGCAGTAACACAATTACTTGTTTGCATTATACTGTCACATACATCAAATACTTTTAAAGTAAAAATATCAATATTACCACTAATAAACTACTAAGTAAAAATTAACATTTCTTTGCAGATCTTTTTGCCTTAGGATATATTTCATTAGGAATATATGTTTTTATAAAGTGACTGAAATAACCGTTTGCTTTGTGTGCATTTGCCATCATTTGGTATAGATTCAGAATAAATTATTTTGTTTTCTATTATTTCAGAATTTTCCTTTTAAATTAATTTTTTGAGAAAGCAAAACATTCATTTCCAAAGTCAAAGTTATATAATAAAAAATATTCAGTATAGTCTTATCTTCATTTCTGTTTCCTCTACCATAGTTTCTCCCTGCCTTCTACATAAACTTTTTTTTTTTTAATTAGCATTTGATTTATCCTTCTTGGCTTTATTTTTGGTAGAGTAGCAGGTCATTTTAACAATGACAATCTCAGCACTATATCTTTTTATTTTTGCTTCTGGTATTACACTTCTGGGCCTTATCGACTTTTTATCTTTGTGTTCTATACAGTCTTAATAAAATTTGTCCTGATTTTGTGTTAAAATTTTTCTTTTTAACCCAGTCATTTTGAGTATTTCAAAGTGCAAGCAACCTTTAAAAATACAGCAAATTTAAAAGTCACTGTCCCTAACTGAATAGAGTTTAATCTCAGACCTATTCACTGAGGTTTTACTTGTTACAATAAACCATTCACTCTTTGATGTAAGGCAATATAGCAATGAAAAAAACTGACAAAATCCTAGTCATCAGGAAAGTCACATTTTACTTTGGAAAGATAGACAATGAACAAACACATAAATAAATATATAAAATAAATACAAATATGCTATATGTATTCGTTTTCTAGGGTTCCTATAGCAAAATATTGTAAATTTAGTGGCTTAAAACAACATACATTTATTCTGTCACTGTTTTAGAAGCTAGAGGTCCAAAAGTCAAAGTGTGGCCAGTCCACGTTTTCTCTAGAATCTCTAGGGGAGGATTTTCCCTGCCTCTTCAGCTTCTGGTAGTTCCAGATGTTCCCTGGCTTATGGCAACATAACTCCAGTCTCTCGTTCATGCTATTCTCCCCATGTGTCTCTCTGTGTCAGATTCACATGACCATCTTCGTATAAGGAAACCAGTCATAATAGAGTAAGAGCTCACGCTGCTCCAGTGCAACCTCATTTCAACTAATTACATCTGCAATAAGTCTTTTTAAATAAAGTCATATTCTGGCAGTTAGGACTTCAAAATAATTCGTGGGGACCATAACTCAACTCATAACATTAAGTAACTATTTCAAAGAAAAATAAAGTAGATCAAGGGAGATAGAGTTGATGGTGGCTTGTATGATGGTAGCAGTGTTGGAAGATGAGATGTGACTAGATTTCAGACATATTTCTTAAGGTGTATTTTTCAGGAATCATGGATAGATAGGATGTATTATCAAGAATACTTTAAGATTTTTGGACTGAGCAACAGGAAGGGTAGAGGTATAATTTGCTCAGGCAGAAAAGAGAGAGTAGTGAGAGACTTTTTTGTTTTGTTTTTTTTAAATTAAATTTAAAATGACGGTTGGATATGCAAATGGAGATGGGGAATAAGTAGCTGGTTATTCAAATCTAGAGCCCAGGGGAGAGGCCTGAATGGAAATACAAATTTGGAAGTCATCAGTGATAGATGATAGCAAAAGCCATGAGACTGGATGAGACCACACAGAGACTGGGACTTGGCTCTGAATAACACCAAAGTTTCAAGATTGGGGAACAAGAAGAGAGCACCAGCACAGGAAACCCAGAAATGGCCTGTGAGGGAGAAAAACATCATGGTGCCATTCTTCTGAGTCTCAAGGAACTATTTCGAGAACAATTTTCTATGTCTATGGATGCTGATAGACCAACTAAAATGAGGATGGAAATTAACCACTGAATCTAGCAATGTGAAAGTCATTTGTGACCTTGACAAGATGTGATGGCAAGAGTAGTAGGAACAAAAACAAATCTATGGTAGGTTCACAGGGAATAGAAAAAGAAGAATTAGACAGAGTGAGTATAGATGAGTCTCATTAGGTTAAATTTTGCTAAGAAAGGAAGCGGAGAAAGAGGGACGTATATGGAATGTGAGCTGGGTTCAAAGAATTGCTTTCTGATGACTAGTAGAGAAGAAAAAATGGATGATAAAGGAGACAGAGGTGATGATTGCAGATGCAACCAAGCAGATATGAGGGGACAGGATCTGGGGAGGCATTGGCCTTAGTTAGATAGGAGATATGTTTCCTATTATAATTCTTCTCTAGTAATAGAAAGAAAACCAGAATATAATTGTGGATTTACATATAGGTAAGTTTGCTCCTTTAGTGGTAGATGTATGTAAATTGCTTCTATTTTCTCAGAGGAAAAAGAAGCAGAATCATCAGCAGAAAGTGAGTCCTTCAAATTAAGGCCAACATGAAAACTTCAAGATATATAATTACTCACTTTAAAATACACAATGAAGATTTATTTTCATCATTTATTACTTATTTTCTGTACCCATCATGCACAAATCTATATTACAATATTTTTAAAGACTTGAATTTTTTACTATGAAAGCTTATTTTTCAGTTTTGGTTTTTTTTTTAAAGAAATAAGAAGGGCATTGCAATGGAAATGATTTACTTCATCATATAAAATTTAATTGTTGTTTTTTGGGATTTAAAAAGAAAAATGCTCATTATAGATATGATGGGCTATATGCCAAACTTTCATAAAACTTTGATAATGCCTTCAACCATAAAAATGATCTATTTCAAAATAAAAGAGTCTTAGTCATTTTTATTCATCTGGGTAGAAGTTACTAAAGTAGCCGAATAAAACAGAGAAAAAGAAAAAAAATGGGAAACATCTTATTTCACTTACTAAATTAGTTAATAGAAGTTAACGTAAGTTATCTAAACAAAAATTTCCTTTAAGATAGTATCTGTAAAGATATCCTGTTGGTAGATTAAGAGAGCAACTCATATTACATCCAAAAGAGAGTGTTTGTTTTATTATTCTCTGTGAAAAGTACACAGTTTAAAACTTATCAAGGCAAAGCTCTTGAGAGAAGCATACAAGTTTGAAAGCTCTTGGATAAAGCATTTCTAACAAAATTTACAAGGGAGAGTTTATGTTTAAAATTAATTCTTAAAAGTTTGCATCTCGCCTGGCCAGTGTGGCTCAGTGGATTGAGCATCATCCCATGGACTGAGAGGTCCCAGTTTGATTCCGGAACAGGTCACATGCCTGGGTTTCGGGCTCAATCTCCAGTAGGGGGCGTGCAGGAGGCAGCTGACTGAGGTTTCTCACATTGATGTTGCTCTCTCTCTCCCTCACTCTTTCTCTAAAAAAAATCAATAAAAACATTTTTTAAAGAAGTTTGCATCTCTGTCTTTATTGACATTTGTCAGTCAAATTCCTTTTGATGGCCTCCTGTGTCCATATTAAAGTGTGTGTGTGTGTGTGTGTGTGTGTGTGTGTGTGTGTGTGTGTTTAAAAAGAGGTAAGAGAGTGAAAGTAAAAAGGTATTGCTTGGGAAAAAATAATATGGTTCTAGCTTTATTAGAGTCTGATTGAGGAGACCACATACATAGAAGAAAATGATGCTCAGATGTTATGTAAATGATTATGATTTAAAATATACACAAGAGTGAGCCAACACAGCAAAATGAGCTCATTACTGCCACTGGATGAGGACTATTGAATGCCAATAGCGGAGAGTACGTAGAATTTAGTTGTAGTAAGTTTCTGGGTATTCTTATCAGCATTTAAAATTTCTTACCACTACCTCTTTGGCATTTTTCCTTTTCTTAGATTTTGTAATGCTATTTCCCCCTAAACTGTATTCTTCCTCTCTGTCCACCCTTTATTGGTTGCTTTTGCCCGCTCTCACTCCTGTTAAGAAGGAACCAGACTCAGTTATTGATTCTCTTCTTTGGCAATGACAATGCACAACTGGCACTGTTATATCAATCACTGTTCTTAACACATTTTTCTATTTAACCCTCACAATACCCCATGAGGTAGGGACTATTAATACTGTCATTCGACAAGGAGGAAATTGAAATAAAATTACTTGCCCACATAATTTTTTCAATACTTTTTCAATGTTATGTGTTCCTCATTTTTAGCATAAAGTCTATTTCTTATTTTTATTTTTTATGTTTTTATTGATGTTTTAAAGAGAGAGGAAGGGAGAAAGATATAGAAACATTGATGTGAGATAGAAACATCAATTGGTTGCCTCCTGCACGCTCCCGACTGGGGATTGCGTTACAACCGGGGCATGTACCCTGACTGGGAGTTGAACCAGGGCCTCTCAGTCCATGGGATGACACTCAATCCACTGAGCCACACTGCCAGGCTATTTCTTATTTATGTATGTATGTAGGTATGTATGTATGTAGGTATATATGTATTTAAAATTATCACCCATTTATCTTCAGACAAAGTAGGGGGGAGAGAGAGAAAGAGAGAAACATGTGTGAAAGACACATGGACTGGTTACCTCTTGCACAACCCTGACTAGGGCCGGGAACCGAACTGCAGATGAGGTCTGTGACATTGACCAGAATCGAATCCAAGACTCTTTGGTCTGCAGGCCAATGCTCTAACCTCTGAGCTAAACGGGCCAAGCCTACTTCCTATTTTTAAAATATAATATTTTTCAAACCTCAAAACTAATTAATTTTTTCAAATATGCTTTTATTGATTTTTTTTTTTAGAGAGAGAGAGAGAGACATTGATGTGAGAAAGAAACATCAATTGACTGCCTCCTGCATGCCACCCCACCAGAGATTGAGCCCACAACCCAGGCAAGTGCTCAAACTACAAAAGTAATTAATGAGCGTCTGTGTTAGTCAGGGTTCTCTAGAGAAAGAGAACCAATAGGATATACACATAAAGTGATTCATTATAAAGAATTGGTTCATATAATCATGGAGGCTAAATCCCAAAATCTGTCGTCAACAAGCTGGAGCCAGGAGATGGCAGAGTTTCATTCCAAGACTGGAGGCATAAGAAATAGGATTTGCCAGTGGTGGAAGTCAAGTCTGAGTCTGAAGGGAGGAGAAGACCAATGTCCCAGCTCAAAATCAGGCAGGAAGAGCAAGTTCTTTATTCAACCTTTCTGTTCCATTCAGGCCTTAAAGGGATTAGATAGGCCCGTCCACTTTGGGGGGGACAATCTACTTTATTCTGTCTACTGATTCGAATGTTAATCTCATCCAGAAACACCTTCAAAGACACACCCAGATTAATGTCTAACCAAATATAAGGGTACCCCTTAGCTCTGTCGCATTGACACACAAAATTACCCATCACATGTCATGAAATATTTTGAAACAATACAAAAATATAAATTTTGCCTCCTGTCATTTTGCCATCATCCCCTCTGCTCCTGTTCCACGGATCTGCTTTCTGTGCTTTGTATAGGCCAAGTGCTAACCCAAATCAAAAGCTTGGCCCAAGCTTCTGTCTCTGCCCAGAACAATTATTCTTCCTTCTCATTATCTAATTCTAACTCAAAAGTCTCCTCCCACAAGTGGCACAACTGGATCACCTTGTCAGAGTAGCACTTATCCTGACCCCCCAATCTTAATCTTAAAGCTTCCAGTCAGCATTTTGCTATGCTGTTCTAGTTTCTGTATGAAACTTAATATCAGAAAGTAGCTTGTTTATATTCATTTTATTTATTTTTGATATTTATCTTTCTCTTTAACTAGAATGTAAGCACCACAAAAGTAAGGGTCGAGTTTATACTGTTCCTTACTTTATCTCCACATCTAGACAACTACCTGGCTAGAATAAATGCTGAATAAATATTGAATTAATGAACAAATGAAGCAATGATAGTTCCCAGCATCTTCAGGCTTACATCTTCCAAGTTTCAAGTCCCAAAGAAAGAGAAATTTTCACCCTAGCCGGTTTGGCTCAGCGGTTAGAGCATGGGCCTGCAGTCCAGAGAGACCCGGGTTCGGTTCCCGCTAAGGGCACGTACCTAGGTTGCAGTTTGTCCCCAGCCCTGGTTGGGTCGTGCAGGAGGCAGCCACTCAATGTGTCCCTTTCATGTGGATGTTTCTCTCTTTCTGTCTCTTCCTTTCTCTCCCTCCCACTCTATTTGAACAAACAATGGAAAAATGTCCTCGGGTGAAGATAAAAAACAAACAAACAAAAAACAAGAGAGCTTTTCATTGAGTTTCTTGTATTTTTTAAGCTATTATATTTATGGTAATTTTTTATGGTAGCAATAGAAAACTTATATAGTATCATTGTTTTATTCAATAAGAGTTTGTTCAAATTTACCTGTATATATTTTTTCTTTTTTTATCCTCAACCAGAGGACATTTTTCCATTTTTTGTTCAGATAGAGTGGGAGAGAGAGAGAAGGAAAGAGAGAGAGGAAGAGATAGAGAGAGAGAAACAGCGACATGAAAGGGACACATCGAGTGGCTGCCTCCCACACGACCCTGACCCAACCAGGGCCGGGGACAAACTGCAACCGAGGTACGTGCTCTTAGCGGGAACTGAACCGGGTCTCTCTGGACCACAGGTCGATGCTCTAACTGCTGAGCCAAACCGGCCAGGGCCAAATTTATCTGTAGATTAATGATTTTTTTTTTGTATATTAATAATTTTTATTGTTGACAATCCTTGAATCTCAAACCATCTTCTAGGATTATTTTTTTCTTTCTGAAGTAAACCTCAGAAGGTGGTTTACTGAGGGTCTCTTCATGGAACACTCAGATTTTGCTTGCCTTTGTTTGTTTCTAAAATGTTCCACTGATTATATACAATTCAAGGTTGACAGTTATCTTCTCTCAGCACTTTACAGATACTCCAGTTTCTCATTTGAAAATCAGCATTTGACTATTTGATTTTCCTTCATTAGATTCTGTCTTTTCTGTCTAGCTACACTGACACTTTCTCTTTGTTTGTGGTGATCATGAGGACCCATGTCTTGTATGTTCGTTATCTCTTCAAATGTCTTGTCTCCTCAGTTGTCTCTCTTACCTTCTTTTGCAACTTCATGCATTGAACTTTTCCACTCTATCTACTCTATCTCTTAACCTGACTGATATTTTCCATTGCTACATTTTTCTCAACTTCGTTCTAGATAACTCTGATGGTTGTTTGAAAACAGATATAGTTACATACAGACGACCACCAGTACAGTCAGAATTTGGATTGGGAGGCCATAAGGTGAAGAGTAAGAATTAAAACTTCTAGCCCAGCTGGTGTGGCTCAGTGGTTGAACATCAACCTATGCACCAGGAGGTTGCTGGTTTGATTCCTAG
The DNA here is from genome assembly GCF_014108415.1 of Molossus molossus. NCBI lineage: Eukaryota > Metazoa > Chordata > Mammalia > Chiroptera > Molossidae > Molossus > Molossus molossus. The sequence continues at coordinate 41,306,473 of NW_023425350.1, forward strand.
TCAGGGCACATGCACAGGTTGCGGGCCAAATCCCCAGTGGGAAGCATGCAGGAGGCAGCCAATTAATGTTCTCTCTCATCGATGTTTCTATCTCTCTCACTTCCTCTCTCTCTAAAATCAACAAAGGAAAAAAAAGGAATAGAAAATTCTGGAATTCTAGACCATGTAGAGGAGAAGATTCAGTGTGGAAAATATTAACCAAAAATAGAGAACAGAAAGGCATTTCAGGCAACATTTAGAAACTTATTTTTGAAAGGAGAATGATGGGAACTCTGTTTAAAATATTGTGCTCAATCTTCCGCCGTGACAGGTGAGTAGACAGAATGGACTTGAGTGGATTATTCTCTGATTTGAGTCAGAAAGTAGATGGCATGAAAAAAACAGGGGCAGGGGAAGTTCTGACCTTTGAACTAGGTCACAGAATTCAAGGACTACATGTTGAAGAGAGAACTAAGGAAAAACCCAAAATATGTGGGGATGAAGGAGTCACTACAAAGAGGAAAAGTAGAGAGACATTGCTTGCTATGACAGTAAGCACAAGCATTTTCTTTACATTTTAATTTGTATTACCTAAGTGGTACAAGGGTACATTTATTTCTAAAAAGTCAATATGTTACATATAAAGCTAAATTTACTGTTCCCCTGCCCCAATTTTAGAACACTCTTCTCCTAGAAGAATCACTGCCCAGACTTTCTTTAAGGTTTTATATAGAAAGATGCCCAAATAAAAAATACAGACAAATCATGTGTGTAGTGAGTGTACAGTTCACGTACTTGTTTTATGTAAGGTTAGAAACTTTATAGGGAGATGCTGGAGACAAGAAAGTCAGAATCGAACTGATAATATTCTAATCGGGAAGTAACCAGGCCCCAACAAGGGACTGACAGAGCAAAGGAAGCTGCTAACGTTGATAAATGAGGACGTGTGGAAGAAGAAAGATTGGAAAGTAAAGATAATGCCACAGATTTGGGCTTAAATACCAGGATAGCAGCTGGGATTCTCTTGGTGTTTAGGAAGTAGGGCAGTTGGGAAATTTTTAAATGAAACAAAGACATTTGTCTGAGGCACACTGATTTGAGGTGGAAATGACATTGAATCTGATTAAAATCTTTAATCAAATGACAGTCTTTTGTGGCTTGAAATGCATGTATTTAACTACTATGCAATAACCAGTCTACCTTATGGAATATTGATGGATATTTACTTTTATCCCAGTCATTATTATTTTCTGAATTCTAAATTTATTAAAACAAATTTTTATAATGTATTAGAAAACCTAGCTAGTTCAATTGCACAAGAAAAGGAAATGAAATGTATATAGATTAGAAAGGAAGAAATAGTCTTTATTTTCAGATGACATGGTTATCTATGTAGAAAATCCCCAAAACAAAACAAAAAAACTTCATTGACTCAATAAGTGAGTAGTTTAAGATACGAGGTTAGCGTACAAAGTTTAGTTTACAAAATTCAATGCTTTCCTATATAATAGCAACAAACAATTAAAATTTGAAAAATTAAAAAGCCCCTTTACAATAGAATAAAAAAAGAAAATGTTTAGGTATAAATCTAACCAAATATATACAGGATCTATATGCAGAAAACCACAAAACTCTGATGAAAGAAATTAAAGGAGAACTAAACAAAAAGATATTCTAATTAAAATCCCAGCAAGCTATTTCATGAATATTAACAACTTTATTCCAAAGTTTATATGGAAAGGCAAAATACCTAAAATAGCAAACAACAAGAACACCATTCAAGTTCAAGTTCAAGCCTCTCCCTCTCCCTCTCCCTCTCCCTCTCCCTCTCCCTCTCCCTCTCCCTCTCCCTCTCCCTCTCCCTCTCCCTCTCCCTCTCCCTCTCCCTCTCCCTCTCCCTATAAAGCTGCTACAACAATGAAGATGACATGGTATTGGTGATACAATAGGCACATAGGTCAACGGAAAAGAATAGGGAACCTGTAAATACACCCTCAGAAATACCGTCACTTATCTTTGACAAAGAAGCAAAGGCAACTGTATTAGTTTACTATTGCTGTGATAACACATTACCATAAATTTAGTGGGTTACATAACATAAATTGATTATATTATAGTTCTGGAGTTCCTTTGTCTGCTAGGGGTCTTACTGCACTAAAATCAAGTTGTCTTCAGGGCTGAGTTTCTTTCAGGGAATTCAAGGGGAAATGCAGTTTCCTTGCCTGTTTCAGCTTTGAGAGGCTGACGTTACGTAGCTCATGGTCAAATCCATCTTTAAAGCCAGGAATAACCAATCAAGTCTTTTTTGTTTTCACCTCTAACAGTGCTCCCACTGTCGCATCTTCTCTGGCTCTCCTGCTTCTCTCTCTTCCACTTTCAAGGACCCTCGTGATTACAGTGGACCCACCCAGATCATTCAGAACAATCTTTCCATCTCAAGAGTATTTGATTAGTGATCTTAATTCCATCTGCAAATTTAATCCCCCTTCCCATGTTAAACACATACACAAATCCTGGGGATTAGAATGTAAACATCTTTGTGAGGGGGAAGGCATTATTTTGCCTAGTACAGCAATTCAGTAGAAAAAGAATAGTCTTTGCAACAAATGGTGCTGAAACAACTGGATGTTCATATGCAAAAAAAAAAAAAAAAAAAAAGTGAATCGAGCACAGATTTTATACCTTTCACAAGAATAAATCCAAAACTTCTCTAGAAAAAGTAAGAGAAAGTCTAGGTAACCTTGGGTTTGGTGGTGAGTTGTTTTTTTTTGTTTTTTTTTTCCCCCTAGCTTCTACATGAATAGCATGAACCATGGAAAAAAAAAAAAAACACTGAAAAATTGGAATTATTAAAATTAGAAACTTCTGCACTGCAAAGTACACTGTCAAGAGAATGAAAAGATAAGCTTCAGTCTGAGAGAAAATATTTGCCAACACCTATCTGATAAAGGGCTTGTACCCAAAACACAAAATGAACTCTTAAACTAAACAATAAGAAAACAAACAACCCAATTAAAAAATGGACAAAAGATCTGAGCAGACACCTCACCAAAGAAGATATACAGATAGCAAACAAGCAAACGACACATGCTCAACATCATCTGGCATTTAAGATTACAAATGAACACTGCAAGCAGATATTACCACACATCTACTAAAAGAGCAGAAAATCACCCAAACAAAATAACTAAAGTCTGACAACACCAGTTGCTGGCAAGGGTGAGCAACAGGAACTCCATTCTTGCTGGTGGGAATGCAAATTAATATAGACACTTTGGAAGATTCCTTGGCAGTTTCTTACCATTCTAAACATAATCTTATCTTACAATTTAGTAATTGTACTATTTATTTACTAAACTGATTTGAAAACATGTCTATACAAAAACCTGCACATGAATGGTTATAGTAGCTTTATTTGTAATCACCAAAAACTAGAAGCACAGCAGATCTCCTTCAATAGGTGAAATGACAAGCAAACTCTGGTATACCCATAGTATGGATTATTATTTCATGATAAAAAGAAATGAGCCATGCAACATGAAAATACATGGTTAAATTGCACATTGTTACATGAAAGAAACCAGTCTGAAATAACTGCATATTTTTTGATTCTGATTAAATGAATTGTAGAAAAGGCAAACCTTATAGGATTAGTGGTTGCCAAGAGTTTTTGGGAGAGAGAAAATTTGAATAGGTGAGGTACAGGGCAATTGTATTTTAGGACAGTGAAATTATTCTGTATAGTATTATAATGGTAAATCCATGACACCATGCCTTTTCAAAAGCTATAGAACTTTACAACACAAAGAGTAAATTTTAATATATGCAAACATTTAAAAAAATCACTTAGAACATTGTGCAATCTCAGTATAAAATGTAGAAATGTGACAAGATGCTCTATTTTTATCACACGTGTTTAAAACAACTTCACTAAAGGGAGTAAATGTTGCTGACCTAAGTAACTTTGGAAATGAGTGGAGTGTATAAGACAAGAGGCGAAAGAATCTGTACATGAGCACTGTATTCTAGTTGATAAAGCTCTTTCCTATTGGCTGTGGGTAAGCCATTCTGATATCGCAAAACATGTAAACTGGAACTGAACAATTAAGTAACTGGATGATAGACGTGGGATCCAGGTTTCTCACTGTGTGAGTAGGAGGTTACACAGGCAAAAGGAAAAGTTTAGAACAGTCAATGTGGCAATGGATTAGAGTGGGAGGCATCCTTATGAACTCATGTTTATCTTAGTATATAGATATAGATATAGATAGTTACATATGGAAATATTATAGATATGTGGATATATATTCACCCACATATTGCTACTCCAGTAGCAGTGAACACACTTAGTACCCAGATCTTGGTTTCTAATACCCCTCTCGGATAAAAAGAACCAGAGCTTCTTAGAGAAATAGCTGATTCTAAAATTGGAAAAAGAAAGACATTCTGGACATCTTATGGTGCCAGAGAGCAAGGAAATACTAACCACCTCCTCCCCCCCAAAACCCTCCAAAATATCTCTCTCTCTCTCTCTCTCTCTCTCTCTCTCTCTCACACACACACACACACACACACACACACACACACACACACACACCCCTGAACAATTTAGGGGATAGTTCAAATGGATACAAGAACCAACTGAAGGTGCTCCCAATGGCGAAAACTAGAACAGTTTAAGCAATAAAATAAATAAAGTAGTACTGAATTGTAACCCAAAGTATTAAAATAAGTGTACACATGTCCATAATCATATAGATAAATGATTGAATAAATGAATGGGACAGAAAAACAAATTTCCCGAGCAGAAAAAAATACAAATAATTTATGTAGATTCCCCACCTTCAAGAAAATAGAGCATAACTCTCAACTCCTCAAGAGTGGGTTGCACATAGTGACTTTTTTCTATACAGCACATAGTACAGTATGGAAAGTGGAAGCAAAAGTAATGTAATGTAGAGAAACCTGATAAACACTCTCTCAACCAGGTAATCAAGATCAGCATCAACAGTGAAAAGTCATGGTGATAGTATATACCCTTGATATGTGGGATGAAATGATACTTTACATTTGTGGTTTGCCTTCCAAAATATGTAAGCCCAGGCTAACCCAAAGTAAAGCATCAGATATATCTCCATTGGGAACATTCTATAAAACACCTGACCAGTACTTCTCTAAACCATCAAGGTCATGCAAAATAAGGAAAGTCTAAGACACTATCACAGCCAGGAGGTTTAGGAGACATGATGACTATATGTAATATGGTGTCCTGGAGGGCATGCTAGAACAGAAAAAGGATGTTAATATATACAGGGAAAATTTGAATAAAGTAGGGCTTTAAGTAATAATAATGTATCAATAGTGGCTCTATAAATGTACCATGTTAATGTTAGATGTTAATAATGGGGAAAATTGGGTGTTTGTTATATGAGAATTCTGAATTATCTTCACAATTCTTTTCTCTAAATCTAAAACTGTTCTAAAATAAAATTTGTATTTTAAAAATATTTTATTAAACCGAAAGCAGCTGAAAGGAAAAACAAAAGCTTTGAAAACAGAGATAGGAAAAATAACAACCGGGGGTTGGGGAGGAGGGAGTCAATGGGGTAAAAAAGGAGAAACATCTGTAACAAACAAACAAACAAAAAAAACCCTATGAGATAGACGCTGTACTTCTTTTTTACAGATAAGGAAACAGGCTCACAGAAGTTAGAACTCCCTGCTAAGCCAATTTTACAAAAGACGGAATTAGGATTTCAACCCAGATCTCCCTGGATCGGCAGCTCTTTTTCACTATCAAGGGCGGCCTCAAACATAGGCCACTTTCTAAGGGAAGTGTGATGGAAACTGCTTCTTTCAGGATTGTATTTTGCACATGAAATGTAAACATAAAAGCTTATGTTTCATTACATTTCATAAATTATTTTCAAATGTCTTGAAAAAAATGTTTATTTCGCCCTGGCCGGTTTGGCTCAGCGGTTAGAGCGTCGGCCTGCGGTCCTGAGAGACCCGCGTTCGGTTCCCGCTAAGGGCGCGTGCCTCGGTTGCAGTTTGTCCCCAGCCCTGGTCGGTTGTGCAGGTGGCAGCCACTCGATGTGTTCCTTTCACGTCGATGTTCCTCTCTCTCCCTCCCACTCTACCTGAACAAAAGATGGAAAAATGTCCTCGGGTGAGGATAAAAAAAAAAAAAAAAAATGTTTATTTCATTTTGTTTGATTTTAATTTTTCTACAGAAAATAAAAAACTAGGGTTTGATGTGCATGAATTCTTAAAGGCTTATTTTAGTTGAAACAAAGCCTAAAACAATAAATTCGCAAGTTGTATAAAAAACAACAACAACAAAAATAAAATAATTATATTAAGTTTGTAGGGGCCAACACCTCAAGTGTTGAGACAGAGTTTGTCATACTGGATCAAAAACAGATCCATTTATATATTCTATGAAATGGATGCACTTTGAATATAAAGATACAAATAGATTGAAAGTAAAAGGATAGAAAAATATTTATCATGAAACTTGTAAGCATAAGGCTAGAGTGCTTATATTAATATCAAATAAAGTACACAAGACAAGAAATTGTATCAAAGGTTAAAAAGGATTTAATTTAAGTGACATGATAGTCTATTTGGAATATATGCTAAATTTTACCTTCTTTTTTTTTTTAGGAAATATATATTTTTTAATATTCTTTTTCTTTATTGATTTTAGAGAGAGAGGAAGGGAGAAGGAGAGAGAGATAGAAACATCGTTGAGAGAAAACATTGATTGGCCACCTCCTGCATGCCCCCCACTGGAGATTTAGCCCACAACCTGGGCATGTGCCCTGACCAGGAATCGAACTGACCTCTTGGTGCATGGGTCGACACTCAACCACTAAGCCACACCGGCCGGGCCTACCTTCTTTTCTTTAAACTGGAGAGTTGGGCTACAAGATTTCTAGAGCCCTTTCTCCTCTCAGTACTACGACTGTAGGGCTGGCCAGTGGCAAGTCTGATTTCTAAAAGTGAGCATATTTTGCCATGATTCTACAAGTCCATAAAGGGCTATTGGATTCACATGGATAAATTCTGATGGGCTCTTTCTGAACAGATTTGTCTATGTAGAAAATAACGCAGAATATTTTGCTTGAATTCAAATGAAATTTGTATTAACCTTTGTAAGTGGGGAGGCATAAAGAAACAGCACAAGAGGTTTGTTGATATACCAGACCATAGATTGTTTGCTTATGAAAGCTGTTGAACTATTTATTTGATCCACACCACACACATTTCGGAGGCACTGAACTGAAAGCATAATAGACCCTAGGGTGTGTATGAATTCTAGAGAAAGAGAGAGAGCCTTGCATTCAAATGAATGCATTTTGTTTAATGTATGTTTTAGAACCATACTTGAAAAGTGCTCTATGAAATTTCAATTTGATTTTGCTGGGTCATTTTCATTTAGAACTTAGTAAAAGCTAAACTGCCTAATGAATATTTAGTATACCTTAGACAGTTCCGCATTTTCAAACCTGCATTAAATTGAAACATCAAAACAAAAATATATTATTTTTCAAATTCTTCTTGGTCTTTTCCTTTTGTGCCTCCTAAATAAAGATAGTCTAATAGCTAGAAATAGTGCTATAAAATGAAGAGGGTAATGAGTAGGAAAAGAGAGGTTAGAAAGCTATAATCAATTGTGAGCTTCAATGCAATCATAAACCATGAGAGCTAAATAAGTCCCGTCTCTACCTTTGCCCTTTCATTGTAATAATGCACACAGAGATTTTTAAGTAATATAAGCTTGAGATAAAAACTGCAAAGTTCAATTATCTTAGCAATAAAACATTAGGAAGAAAAAATGGATATGTTTGAGTAAGTGATAGGAGAGGAAATATGACAACATAATGACATTTCAGTAACAAAATTAATTTACCTCAGCTATAAGAGGGTACATTTTCCTATACTGATTGCTACCGGTTTTTTTTTTTTTTTTTTTTGCTTTAGTTTAGAATATTATAAATCTTCCCTGTTGATGTCTAGTAATTATGTATTCATTTGAATTATGAAAATCATTATCATAATATTTCAGCCTCTGGGGAGCTATAGATTTTTTCCCATCATTTAAACCATTTTCTTCATTTTTTTGGAACTCAGAACGACATACTCATTTTTACATTTATATAGAAATGTATGCGAGTTTAAATTTGATGTGATTCTAATTTGCCTTGTTTTAAAAAGAACCAATTTCAAAGTGTGTGTGTATGTGTGTGTGTGCGCGTTGTGTACATGCATGCGCTATGTTTGTGCTTGTGTGTGTACAAAAATCCATGATATTTCACTGGGATATGTAGACACTGGAGAACCGAGTTATTAAGTTGAGAAAGAATAGAAACAAAGCAATGGCAGACTACAAAATGAGGGCATTTCCCCAAATGGCCATTTTGTCTGTTTGTTTGTTAATCCTCACCTGAGGATCTTTTTCCACAGAGTGGCAGAAAGGGAGGGGGAGAGGGAGAGAGCCAGTAACATGATATGAAGGAGACACATCAATTGATTGCCTCCTGCATGACCCCCACCAGGCCGGGGATCAAGCCTGCAACCCAGACATGTGCCCTTGACTGGGAATCAAACTCACGACTCTGATCTGCAGACCAATGCTCTAACCGCTGAGCCAATCGCCAGGGCACCATAGGTCCGTTCTTAATTTAAACCTAATGAAAGTGGATTGGGGGGTGGGGGCAGAAAAAAATGAGAAAAGAATAATATATAGTCCTACTTTGTATGCATATACTAGAAAAAGTTGCAGATTATAAAGAACAAAAATGAGACAGAGATTGTTTTGTAGTGAAAACTTACAATTGAGAGATAAAACAATTTGGAAGCAAGTGAAATAATGCCATTTTCTCTTTTGCTTTCATAAATAGGTACTAAGTCTCCCCAGTGTGAAGACACTCTCCTAAATGCGAAGATGACACTATGCATAACTCCTCCGGGCTTTCCTTCCCTGATTTTGAAGGCAGTGTTGGCAATCAGGAAAAAATGTTTGCATGCAAATGCAGAGAGTGAATTCTTTTACAACTTCTCAAGGCCAGTACTTCTGTGAACTTCATTTTCACTTCCCCCAACATCATCTTATTGCTGAAGTTTATGGATGGATTACATGTATGGAAACCTAAGATTATTTCCAGTCATGAGTTGGTTGAACCACATCCTTCTTCCTGCCAGCTTCTCTCCTGCGTCCAACACGAGTATGGAATCTTGTTTCAGTGCAGTGACATCCTTCATGGTTCCAACGTGTATGGAGAATTTGGGGAAGGCAGTGTGGGCAGTTCAGTTGCTACCTACCTATCTCACTCGCTCTTATCATTCCTTCCCTGATAATGTGTGCATTCAAACAGATTTTGTCTGTAATTTTTCGACTTTCCATCTCACCCCCCGCCCTTTTATTGATTATATAGAGATGAAGGGAGAGAGAGAGAGAGAGATAGAAACATCAATGAGAAAGAACATCAATTGGCTGTCTCCTGCCTGCCCCCCACTGGGGATTGGGCCCACAACCTGGGCATGTGTCCTGACCAGGAATCAAACCAGTGACCTCTTGGCGCATGGGTCAATGCTCAACAACTGAGCCATACTGGCTGGACCAACTTTCCATCTTGAAGTAATGTTTATTGCAGATTGGAATTCCTCTAGCCTTGGAAGATATTCTGAGAGTCAGTAGCGTTAGTCTACTGCCCCAGTGTTCAGCAGTCTGTGATTATGTTAGAATGTATACTCATATGTTGCTGTTTGGACATTTGACCTCTACCCCTCTAAGAAACAACAAACCTGGTTATGCAGGACCCCAGCAACTTGCAAGATTCCCTTGTGAAGTATTTCTGTGTGTCCCCAGAGCTTGGCCCGCAGGTGCATGAACAGGTCGGAGGCTGTGGGCTGCTCACGCCCCCAGCTCTGCAGCCTCCGGCCTGTGGCCGCAGTGACAGCGATGCTCTGCCACCACATTTCCAGGAGCTGCCTGTGCTGCGTGTGGTACAAACTGAGGTTTGTAAAATGTTACTATTTTGCTTGCAGTTTTTAAAATTTACATCAGTAGACAATAGCAGCATATATTTCTGAAGTGCTAAGTTAGTTTTGCCTATCCTAAATATGGACTTCCAGATTTTGGGACATTTCAGCCTATGCTATTGAAGGTCATAAATATTTATATACAAAGTCTTTAAATTCAGCGTTGTCGTGGGGTTTTTTTCATGATGTAGATGCAAAAAATGAAACAAAACAAAGAAACCAATGTCAACATCCCCCAAACTATTGTTAATTACAACTCATGAAAAAATAATACCCGATAAAATTTGCGGTGTTTAATACTATTTTACTCTCTAGCCTATATACATAACCTTGAATATCATGAAATCTAAAATGGAATCTGTTTTACACCATCTTTTCTTAGAGTATAATGCTGGACTGAGTTTCTCTTGAGGGAAACAAAAAGTGCTAAAACCACTTTCTTTGTTAGTGACTAGTAAAGATGAATTTTGACTGTCAATAGCCATAGCTGGATGGGACCCACTGTTTCCAAATAGAATAAAGCTGAATTATTCTAAAGTAGCTTTTATTTGGCAAAGCAATACAAGTTGTGAATTATAAATAACTACTGAGCAAAGATTGCTTGGTTGTGCCTTGTTTTAGCTCAGGGTACAACTGCTGGTAAAAGCCATGTATCTGGGGCTAAGTTTATAGGTATCAAAGGGGTAAGGAGAGGCAACAGTAAAAAAACAAAAAAAGCCCAGAGTTGTCACTTTTGCACGAGTGTCAAAAATCTATTGCTTACATCCTAATTTAAGTAAAAGGCTGCTTTTCTCCCTCCATTAAGTGCAGAATTTTTGATCCTTCCCAGATGTTCTCAAGGCCAGAGCCTAAACTAATGTTCCACTTTATTATTTTCAAAATTGTTACAGAGTTGGCCATCTTACATCTTTCCTATAAAAAAGACGGGAAAATGTGCATAACTCAGAGAACCTGTAGAACTGAGAAAACAATTCATGACTGCATTATAAACACAAGATTTGCAACTCTTTCTGAGAGGAGTGATTGAGTGAGATGCCCCCATCTGGTGGCTATAATCCAGCACTGGGGAGTTACACAGAAACTCTAATCATTTCACCATGACAACGGCCAGTGCTGAAATCAGTTTTAAAAAGTTAGATGCTGTCTATTTTTTTTGTCTAATTTTTTTTTTTATCCTTACCCGAGGACATTTTCCCATTTTTTGTTCAGATAGAGTGGGAGGGAGAGAGAGAGAGAAACATCGACGTGAAAGGGACACATCGAGTGGCTGCCACCTGCATGACCCAACCAGGGCCGGGGACAAACTGCAACCGAGGTATGTGCCCTTAGCAGGAACCAAACCTGGGTCTCTCTGGACCGCAGGCCGACGCTCTAACCACTGAGCCAAACCAGCCAGGGCAGATGCTGTCTATTTTTAAAAAGTGCATATTTACTTGCAAGAAGTAATAAGCATTCTACTATTGTCATGCTGCCATTCTTCTACTTTTTCCCTTAGCTGAGTTAGATGATTTTGTGAAGAGCAGGGCCATTTTTATTGCAGATGCTCACTTTTGTGCAGGCTCTCCTCCTGACATGGACATTCTTTTTCGTCCATTCTTGCCCACCCCAGGGTTGACTTACACATCTGACCTCCCGGCTCAGGGCAGATCTTGCTTGCTCAGTGGAGCCTCTCTTACCTACAATAGAAGAGGGAGATCTCTCTAGCTACATATTACAGATGAGGAAACTGAGACATGAAGCTGTTAAGCAATTTGCCCAAGGTCTTCCAGCTGGTCAGGGTAAAAGTTTAGAGCTTGAGTCTCTTACAGGGCAGGCCACTAGATTTCCCTCCCAACTCTGGTTTTGCCTTTCTCTGGATTCTTAGTCTACAGCATCATTTAACACTTTATTATGTACTGCCGTGTGGCACTCCCTAAGTCTTTTTTGTGTCTGAACTTTGTATTGAATGCTGACTGCATGCATGGTAGGCGTTTACAAAGATGAGTTAATTGATTGGCATTAATTCACTGATGTGAATTATACCCCTGAACAAGCCTTCTCATAAGATCAGAATGCAGAATCCCATTAAAATTTTCTGCTCATTATCAGGTTCTTGAAAATATTCCACAAATCAGTTGTAAGCATGCCTATTTTTCAAAATCAGTTCATTTAATATCAGAGTTGCCAACTTTTAACACACAAAATCATTAAAAGGAAAAAAAGGAATGAGACCATATGATATTCTACTGGGACAAAATATCATTTTCAACCATTGGGAAAGGTAAGGAATGAGAAACTAGCTCATTGTGTTTTTCCATATTCAATGCTAAGCAATTGGCATGAAAACTGAGAATTTCAGCCAATTATCTGGATATTTTAGTTTCTTATAAAAAGAAATGGTATATAGAAGGTATCCAGAATTCTATCATTGCTTAGTTGTCAATCAAAAAGTCATTGTTATACATAAATATGATGTCATATCAATGCATAATAAACCCTTCTGTCAATCAAAAGTATTGTTATGTATAGACTTTGTGTCAGACATTTTAGGCTTCCCATTGAGGTATGAAGTGCATGCACATTAAGGAAAATTTAGAGATGGCATGGCCACAGGCAAATATATTTTAATAGAGTTAGACTTTACAGGGAAATTGACACTTGAGCAAAACCACGAAATGCAAGTGAGTAAATACAGTTTTCCAAACAAAGAAGCCAGCTTTTGAAGAAGGAAAGAGAAACATAATTTTATAATTACACATACATATTTTCCATTTAGACAAATCCTCTCATTAGGATTCTGTAATTGGGAAAGGGAAAATAATAAGGGAAACAAGATAGTAGGGCAAATTTCTTATCTCATTTTCCATATTTTCTAATGATTTTAATAGAATCTTTAGTTTAATACAGCTAATTTGAAAGGAATTCATTATTTGCCAAGTTAATTTCTATTTAATGATTTTAAAAGTACTTATATCTGAAAAGTGAACAAAAATTGGTTCAATTTTTCTTTCTCATTACTAGCAAAAATTTATTTTGCTGAAAGAGTCTGCTATATGGAGCAAGACCCCTGAACAATAAGGATATGTCTTCACTTCAACACCTCTCTTCTGGTATGCTGTTATTACCCCTGCTGTAGCTACAACCAAAATCAAAAAAGAATCAAGGAGGAGCGAACCCTAACGTAAACTGTGGAATTTGGGTGATGATGATGTGTTGACGTAGGTGCATTGATGATAACAAATGTACCATTCTGGTGGGGATGCTGATAATGGAATAGGCTGTGCACGTGTGGAACAGGGTGTATATGGGAAATCTCTCTATCTTCCTCTCAATTTTGCTATGTACCTGCAACTGCTCTAAAAAATAAAGTCTTAAAAATAAAAAAGAAGAATCAAGGTAAGAGGCATAGGACCAATGGTATAAACTCACATCCTGTCTAACCCAAGTAGCATTGAAATCTGTGTGGGTGCTGGCCTAAATATGGCACTTATGCAATTAAGTGTGTGCTTTTGCAAGTCATTTAACCTCTCTGACTCAGGTTCTTCATCTGTAAATATATAAAATTGATACATAATAAATTTTATTCATTCATTTATTCCAAAATGAAGTCATGTAATGTTAAACATAAGTTGCTAAGTCTAAGAAGTCAGGAGTCATGCCTGTCTTATTCTCCTTTGGTGCAGGGCCTAGCATATAGAAGACACTAAATAAACATGTAGTAATGGCTGAATGAACAAGTATGAGTTCAATACTTTCCCTTCACAGATGAAAATCTAAGGATTAGAAAAATTACTTTGTTCAAGGTCACAGGCTACAAAGTAGCACGGTTAAAACTTGAATCCAGGATTCTTAGCTCTTAATCAATTAGAGTGAAATTTGTGAAGATAATATAAAATATGTGATACCATTGGTTAATGACATAGTGGATAAGACCAACAAGGTCTCTAAAGGAGAGTTTTTTTTCCTCTCAGGAAAAATATCAACTTTGCAGTAACATATAATATGTTGTGTTTCCTTTGCAGCAGGCTGGGATTAAATTTCTTCCATATCGATTACCTCCTCACCCCTCACAGAGGTTAGAGTAGAATTTAGTAACTGAGAAAAGTGTGGGACATGGGTACCAATTACTGTCAGTTAAGGTTAAAAGCTTTGTAGTGGTCCAAAGGATGGTCATAAAAGGAACGTCATTTCTCATGTAAAGCAGAAAGGGTTTGGGGAGAAAATTCATTCTCATAATGGAAAGTTTTATTGTTGTTGTTATTCTTTAACATAGATGCTTGAGGGGTAAAACAGCTGCAACTAAGAAAGGAAGCCCCCTGTAATACAATCCATTGTTACAGAGCAAACTACCCTGGAACAATCAGCACGCAGTGGAGCAGGGTGATAAAGGGTGAACTTACAGCCAGAAGGATTCATATTTGAACCCTGGCTCTGCACCTTTTAACTTACAACATCTTGGAAAAGCTGCTCTCCTCATGTGTAAAAGGGAATAATCACAGCACTTCACACACATACACACACACACACACACACACCAACAACAACCATAAAAAACAATCTTACAGAGATTCATTCTCTGGGCTAGAAACACTTACTGTCTCACACGATTATTGTGGGTCAGGAAGTCAGGAGCGGCTTGGCTATGTGGATCTGGTGTCGGGTTTCTCACGAGTTAGTAGTCAAGGTGTCAAATGTGGCTGCGGTTGTCTGAGGTTTGCCTAGATCTAGGGGATCCACTTCCAACATGGCTGACTCCATGCCTGGCACCTGCTCTTGGTAGAGGCCTTAGTTCTTCACCACGTGGACCTCTCAGTAGGGCTGATTGTGTCTTTATGGCACAAATGACATTCCCCAAACTGAATAATTTCCAAGCAGGCAAGGCAGAAGCCATAATATCTTTAATGACCTAAGCTCAGAAGCCACACTCCATCATTGCTGAGATGTTAGATGTTATTCGTCGTGAAGGGGACCTACACAAATACGTAAACAGCAGGAGATGAGACTGGCCACCAGATTACCCTGGACCACATGATCTTCCAGGAAAGCAAGTAGACACTGAGATCAGAGTGCAAGGATTTGCCTACACAACCTAACTAATGAATAATAACGTAATGAAAGTCTACATACCAGCACTTCATATGGATAAAAACTATGTTTTTTTTTTTCTTTATACTTTTGTAAAATAAAGAAGCTATTAAAATTTCTCAACTGAGGTTCAAACAAAGAAGCAAAACCCAAGCTTAATAAGGAAGCATGAGATGCAAAAAAAAATTCTCCCCTGGTATCAGAGGACTTATATTATGTGTGAGATTTCAGGTAATTGGTACCCAGAAGGAACCACATATGCTGGCTGAATTGTTCTGAAAATATCTCCATCCTGCTGACCAATTCACAGAGAGACGCTGATAACACAGTCAGAGGAGGTCACAAAGTTTCACTTGCTAGACAGAGAAAACAAGTTCCATGAAGGAGGCAGAGGGACAGAGAGAAGTAGGAATTTTGTAAAAGGGCAGAAAGGTAATTTGGACCAAAAGGTGGACTGTAACTCACCCAGAGATTCCTGAAGCTACTCTCCACCAAACCAAACAATAAGAACAACCTCATCACACAAGGCAAAGGATTTAGACCATTTGAGACCAATTCACCACTGAGTACCTCTGTGGGAAACTTGATTTTATCCCAAAGATGGGCATTTCTTACTGTCCTGAGGAAGTGTACATTCGCACAGCTCTTAGCCAAAAATGAAATGTGCTTCAAAGTAGGTCAGAGCCGAATGACAGCTCTCAGGAGCTTTGCAGTGCACCATGCATGCAAAAGAATAAAAACAAAGCCGCTTACAGAAGTCTCAATTTTTCAGATTTTAGAATGAATTCTCTAGCTGGAATGAAGTACAAAATAAGCCTTTGCGCATTTTGAATTATTGAATTAACAATTTTAGCCATGCATTTTATCCTCAAGCTTGATTTTCCTTCATCACCCATCTATTTTTGAGAACTTCCATTCATAATACTAACCAGACACTGTTATTAACAAGTGTTTTATAGATGTTTGTCACAATAATCTCCCCGATGATGAATCTGAAAATACTCAACTCATTTCTCCAATTGTTCCCCAATGCCCGAAGTAACAGTTCCTGACCACAGACTAATTTGGGGCCTCTGTACCTTTGATACTAAAAACATTTCAGGTTATAAACAATAGAGAGGTAGGCAGATGTCTACCTCAAATGGTAAGAAAGGGGTCATACTTAATCTTGAGCATGCTTAGGTGATGATACAAGTGTAATTTTTAATCATTCAGGGTATCCCACCGAAATAGAGATTGAGAGTCTTTGGCCCACAGTATAAGTGGCTCTTTCTATATGACTTCCACCATTTAGATCCAACCTACCTTTTTGAACCACGTCTACTCAAGCTCCTTTCACGCATTGCTCCTGTGCGTGGCCCCACGCTTTCCCAATCCTAGGCCTTTGCTTGTATTTTCCTCAGCTCTTCCAATTAGCTGCAATTTTTAAATGCTTAGGTGCTACCTCCTCCATGGATGTCAGGTCCAGTAAGCTAAGCTCTCTCTCCTTGGAACACTGAAAAATATCTTTTCTTTGGCACTCATTTTATTTTATGATTTGTGTCGCGGGACATATTTAGATAAAATGTCTGATTACTAAATGCTTATTGAGCATCTATTATGTTCTTTGTATTGGAAATACCAAAAAATGATTCAGCATGGGCTCCCTGGCAAGAGCTGATATTCTACCAGAGTGACGGACATGCAGATTCCCGCTCAATGTGAGGACGTTGGAAATACGAACGGGGCTGTGGAAGCACAGAGAAAGTGTGACTCAGTATTCATGTGTTTAATTTAATAAACACTGATAAATTACTATTTCCAAGAACTGTTCTAAGTGCTATACGATATTAACATATTTCATGCATATTCTTCTTCCCTGTTTACAGATGAAGAGGCATGCTCACACAGCTGCTAGGTGCAGAGCCAGGACCTGGCCCACGTAGTCTTAATACTTCTTCCGAACTACTAAACTATGCTGATTCAACATATATGTAAATCAGAAAAGTTTAAGTTGATAGTTCTGATGACCCAGCTCTCAGGACACTGGATATGTTAGGAACTCCACGAATGTTTGTGAAATAAGTGACTGAAACCGAGCTGAACAGAAGTCCTACAACTAAAGATATAAAAAAGAAGCCACATCAAGACTGGTAAGAAGGGCGAAGACACTGAACTGGCTGGTGTCAGAACCCATGTGTGGCAGTTACAAATTGGAAGGGAGCCCTGGCCGGTTTCTCAGTGGTTAGAGCGTTGGCTCCCGGACCAGAGAGACCCGGGTTTGGTTTCCACTAAGGGCACGTACCTCGGTTGCATTTGTCCCCAGCCCCGGTTGGGGTTGTATGGGTGGCAGCCAGTCGATATGTCTCTCTCACATCAATGTTTCTCTCTCTCTCTCTTTCTTCCTCTCTCCCTCCTGCTCTGTCTGAAGGTGAATGCAAAAAATGTCCTTGGGAAAGGATAAAGAAAAAAATTGTGAGGAATATCTCAACTGCAGGGTCTCCCATGAGGAGTAAGGGCTCTCAGCCCCACTCTAGGCCCCCCAGCCCAAGGTTCTAGTGCCAAGAAGAGAAGTCCCCATACCTTCTGCCTGTAAAAACCAGCAGGGATTGAAGCTGAGGGAGATGGAGGGTGGCTGGGGTCCCAGGCTGGTTCCTCTTAAAAGCCTGCACATGAACGTACTTGGATTCACTCCCTCTGACCTCCAGCGCTGGGCAGTGGCTCAAAAGGCACCAGGGACATATGGAACTGAACTGTCTGGCAGCAGGGCGAGAGCTGGACGGACAGCTTTTTCCCAGACAGAAGTGCTAGCAAAAGTCATTGTTTCTTTTCTGAGACTTCCCCCATAGAGCCCAAGTCTCCATGAACCTGGCTATAACTGTTCGTCCACCCTGGTGATTCCCTGAGACCCCACCCCACCTAAATTGTGAGCTCACCCAAGCCCTTTCCAGTGGCTTTTCCATACAATGCTTTTTCTTGGCTCATGCTTCAGACTTTCCTAAACTCTCTCAAAAAGGAGCATATGGCCTTGACATGCCCTGTCCCTCTTGCTAAGTGGCCCTAGGCCTGGCTCTAGCATCAGCCAGCCTTGGTTCACAGCTTGGCCACTCTTGGGCACCTCTAAACCCAGTACAAGTAGTAGCCATCTGCAGACTGCTTTGTAGCTCATGCCGGGTGGCCCCCGGCAGAACACAGGTGGTGGCTGATGTTGGCCTGTACTTCCTGTGAGACCCCAGAGCCTGCACACACAGTAGACAGCTTCAGATCATGTTGAAGCACCAGCCAACCACCCCCAAAAGCAACACACTCAAAAGGAAGACTCAACACATACCAGAGCCCTGCTGAAGTAAGTCCTGCTCTGTGGGGTGGGCCCCTGCACAGCTGACTCATTGCAGGCAGTACTTGCAGCTGATCATCCTGGGGGTCAAACCCTTTGACTGACATGCCAACAGCAATCAAGGCTCAACTACAACAGGAGGGTGTACACAGTTCACATGGAGAGGGAGCACACCTGGAGTGATCAGCTTGGGTGAATTGGAAGACTGTGCCACTGGACCCTACAGGACACCTGCTACATTAGGTCACTCTACCAAGTCTGGAAGACATAGCAGTTCTACCTATAAAAATGAGGAGATACAGAAACATATCCCAAAAGAAAGAACAAAACAAAACTTCCCAAAAAGAATTAAACAAAAGGGAGACAAGCAATCTACCAGATGCAGTTTTCAAAACACTAGTTATGAGGATGCTCAATGAACTTAGGGGAAGAGTAGACAAACTGAGAGAGAACTTCAACAGCATAAAAAAGGACATGGAAACCATAAAAAAAGAATTAATCAGAAATGAAGGCTACACTAAGTGAAATGAAGAACAATTTACAGGGATTCAACAGTAGAGTAGTTGAAACCAACAATAAAAACAGCAATTTAGAATATAAAGAAGCAAAAAACACCTAATCAGAACAGAAAAAAAAAAAAAGACTTCAAAAAATAAAAAATTAATGAGGATAGTGTAAGGAGCTTCTGAGACAACTTCAAGCATCCCAACATTCGCATCATGGGAGTGCCAGAAGGAGAAGAGAGAGAACAAGAAATTGAAAACCTATTTGAAAAAAATGACAGAAAACTTCCCTTACCTGGTAAAAGAAATAGACATACAAGTCCAGAAGGTGCCAAGTCCCAAACAAGATGAACTCAAAGAGGCTCATACAAAGACACATCATAATTAAAATGTAAATGGTTATAGACAAAGAGAGAATCTTAAAAGCAGCAAGAGAAAAGTCCCATAAGAGTGTCAGCTGATTTCACAACAGAACTTTGCAGGTTAGAAGGGACTGGCAAGAAATATTCAATGTTATCTAAAGCAACAACCTACAACCAAGATTACTCTACCCAGCAAAGCTACCATTTAGAATCAAAGGACATATAAAGAGCTTCCCAGACAAGAAAAAGCTAAAGGAATTTATCACCACCAAACCATTATTACATGAAATGTTAAAGGGTCTTCTGTAAGAAGATAAAGGGGAAAAACAGATAAAAATATGAATAAGAAAATGGCAATAAATACATACCTATCAATAATTGAATCTAAAACAAAATAAAACAAATAAGCAGAACAGAAAAAGACTCACAGCTGCAGGGAACATTCTGATGGTTGCCAGACAGGAGGAGGTCAAGGGGATGGGTGAAAATGTGAGATTTAGAAGTACAAATTGGTAGTTACAGAACAGTTATGGGATGTAAAGTACAACATAGGAAATATAGTCAATAATACTCTAATAACTATGTATGGTGTCAGATAAGTATGAAATTTATTAGGATGATCACTTAGTAAGCTATATAATGTCTAATTACTGGAGTGTTTACCTGAAACAAATATAATATTGTATGTCAACTGTAATTAAGAAATAAAAAACAATTCAAAATATAATATATAATTTAAATATATTGAATGTATTTACATTTATACATTACTTATAAATTATCTAAGATGTATATTTATGTACTATATAAATACACATACACATCACATGTAAATAAGTTATATGTCTTATAAAATATGTTAATATCTTTAAATGTATTTAAATGTATATTTTGAGGTGCTCATTCTCAAGGATGGGGCTTTGGAAACTTTGGGAGTCTCTACATAAGAATATTTTAATAGCATTGTAATGCCAACAAAATTTACATTCCATTAGCATCTTTTCTTAGTTATTGGGCACTGCTTTGTGAGAACTCGTAATAGAAGCATGTTAACAGTGTCAATGACATGTGCAGGTTTCATTTTTCACCAGACATGGTTTGACTACAGTAAACACTGTAATATTGGCATTAAAAAAGGATAGAAAAAAGGAAGGAAAGGGGAAAGGAGGAGACGGGGAAGAAAGAGAGGGAGAAAAAGAAGCAAAGAAGAAAATCTATTCGAATGGTACATGGACAAAAGCAAAAAGATGAAAATGGCCCCCAAAGCTTCCTATTTTCTCAACACTGCCCCAGGGTGAAAGACCCTTAGAGGTCCCGAAATCTTCCTTCTGGCTGGCTGGTACCTGTAGAGAATATGTGGCTCCTCCTGAACATGGCTCATCTTTTCCTGCTTCAAATCAATGAAAGAACAGAGCTAAATCCAGGTGTCAGATAGACTAGCTTCATTGTCCGCTGAAATGATGTCTTTCTGAAAACACATCTGTTCCATCAGGATTCGTGTGCACCATACTTGATGGGTGTCCGGCCACTGGCCAGACACATTATTAAAAGCATTGGCGCTCATTCACTTGTTAAAGGTCAAGCATAATGTATTTTTATTTTTAGATGAAAATAATAAACTGTAATAATAAAATAATAATAAAATAATAATTGCCTAAAGGTAGACGTTCCAATCATTTGTTCTTGCACTCTGCTTTGGAAACTACTGTTTTATATAATATTCTACTTTATTTGGCATTTTAAAATGCTAGTCACTTTTATTTGTGTTTTCAAGTGACCCAAGGGGAGGAACAGAAGGAAGGGGAGAGAGAAACAGCTAAAATAGCTCAACACCTGAGCTTGCTCACACTGCTCTTTCTCAAGTTCATGCTTCTGCACCAGTTGGTTCAATCTGGACAGAACCCTGGGAAATGAGCAAACCTATAGAATAATTTCTCTGTGTTGTGCTTCATGTTTCAGAGTAGCTATTTTCAACTAGTATCACAGAATGCTGCTACTAGCAACTGTTAAATTACACAGGAATCTGACTTCACACTGTTTATTGAAGAAATGCTGTAGCATATTAAGTGAAGTTTTATTGTGCTTATATATTTCTCAAATGCAACAACAATGCTAAGTGCCTTTATTAGAGTGAACAAGTTGATATAGCATTTATAATATATAAACCTTTAAAAAATATTTTATATTTTCAAATAATCTATGAAAACAAGATGAAGTAACAGTTCACTTAGATGTTTAGAAAAAGAAACAGAAACTAGAAATAAAATAAAAAGTCTTGATGTAGAAAATGCATATAATCTACATTGTTGATATTGGAAGATTGTAAGAATACATAAAATATATGCTTTGCAGGGTAATTTTAAGAAATAAGAAAATTTAATCGCCTCATTTGAGAAAACCAGCACTTAATTTCCTTGGGGTTCTCCTTTTTCTGTTCTTGAGAATTACAAATCTCCCAGCTTTATCTGTTCTACATCTTCCCTAGTGCTTACTTCTTGAATTTATGTTCTATTCAAGTGTTGATTACATTAAATAATAATGTTAATTCTCAGCAGTTATTAGTTAAAATTAGCTAAATTATTTGAAATCTCCCTATCATGATAAAAATACAATTTAAAATACCTTTGTTAGTTTTTCTGGCAAGGGAGCATCACTATTATAATCACCATTTCCTGAAAGTAGCATTTATTACTTCAGTATAGAGAGTGTTACCAGACCCACCTCTAAAGAGCGTACAATGTAAGGATGTAAAGGTGGTTGTCATTTTCACTTCTCCCCACCCCTTAGGGTTACTACTGAGACAAGGGATAAGATTTGCTTCACACTCGAGTGTGTGCATTACTGAAAGACAACAGCTTTCTAGGTATAGTCTGAAAATCTTTTCAAAAATACATGGAAAAGAGTGAACTGTGGGTTTTTCTATTTTCCCTACTAGGCTGCATGCTATAGTAAAGTGTGTTTTGTAAGCATTATTTTAATACACAGATATGTATGTATGTATCTCAGATATTGGTTTATTTAAAGGGAAAATAACAGTTTTCCAAAGCATGGATTCCAAAGGGCATAATTAAAATTTAAAAACACTTTGGGCTAATTTTAATATTTCAGGCTTTAAAAAAAGTGAATGAGGTGGTAGTAGTTAGGAAGATAGTCATTTGGCTGCTCAGAAAGCTGCGTCTGGGTTCTGGGACCCCTCAAGTACAGCAGCAGCTGCGCCCATAGATGATCCTGCACCCATTCCAAGAAGTGCCTGGATGGAAGCGGGAGATTCATGTTCCCCAACTACCTGCGCCAAGTGCAGGGGAAGCATTGTCAAGACCTGCAGTTCTTCTCTTTGGGTTTGCCATGGATGCTGTGCCTATCATTTAAAAAAGAGTATAATGAACTGTTAGGAGAACTTTATCTTTTCATAACTCTGCTGCATATTAGAACCTTATACTCATTCCAAACACTACAAAATGCATGAGTTTTCCAGTTTTTATTCTTCTTGGATTTGAAAAGTAATCCTTTAAAGCCAAATCTTTTTTTCCTAGACTGAGAGAAAGAAATTGTATTTCCTGAAAACCTAATGAACATTTGGGAGCCATAACAGAAGAGTTGTTTTATTCATCACTAATGGACATATTTTGGAAGTAAATGGTATAATTATGAAAACTGTGAAAATAATAATACTATATGCCTAAAATTTTTGGAGAAATAGTAGAATTAAATTCAAAGAAGAAAAAAACAAAATCAAAGAGTAAGAGATGAGGACAAGCCTTAAGTCTAGGTGGAATTAAATGTTAGACATTACAGCCCTGGCCGGTTTCTTAGTGGTTAGAGCGTCAGCCTGCAGACCAGAAACTCCTGGGTTTGATTCCCACTAAGGGCACGTATCTTGGTTGCAGTTTGTCTCTGGCCTGGTTGGGGTTGTGTGGGTGACAACCAGTTGATGTGTCTCTCTCATGTTGATATTTCTCTCTCTTCCTCCTTTTCTCCCTCCTGCTCTATCTGAAGATAAATGCAAAAATGTCCTTGGGTGAGGATAAAAACAAAATAAAACAAAACAAAACATTAAATGTTGGACATTACAGAGATACAAAAAGATACAAAAAAAAACCCACAAAAAAAGCCATCCTCCCTTTCTCTGACACATTGCTCAAATTCCACAAAAAAAAACAAACAAACAAAAAAAAACACCCAAAACAAAACCATATAATTTTATGATTTCTACCAAAAACCCTTTCATCACTCTCAGATTCTTCCTCTTCCCAAATTGAAATAACTGAGTTCTTGTCGAGTTAAATTGTGATTAGTGTCAAATATACAACTGGGGCTGAAGTCTCCTTTCTGCTACCCCAGTGCTATTTACCTGAGAGTAATCAAAGTGCGATTTTTAATCCAACGCTAACCTTAAAAATAAGTATATTCTTGATCATTTTAATGCCCATATTTGTGCCTAAAAATGATTCTAAGTGGTTCAACTTTCATTATCTTGGACTAAAACAGATAAGAACTTAATGCATCCCATGTGATGGCCAAATGAGGTGAGGGGGCACTGTGCACAAGATGTTCTATAGAACTCTGAATACTAACAAGGGTGGGCTCGACTACTTGGCACAGGGTAGTATAGGAATGCAGTAATCACCAGCACCAAATCATAAGGTTAGTGGCCACTTAGTTTAGACAAAATATTATCACACTAAATGGTTAATTTAGGTTTCCTTGCCTTTATAGATTTGATTAATTTGTAAATGTTATTTCATAGTTGTATAAAACTTTTGAGCTTTTAGGGGTCTGAGAGATTCTTTTGAAGACAAAACATTGCTCGAGTTTTCTAGTTTAGCAAATTCAGTCCTTTGCCATGCTGAGACATTCATTCTATTAAGCCCACCTCCTACTCTCATTTGTAATCATTTGGATAACAAGTGTGCATACACGTGTGTGTGTGTGTATGTGCGCGCACGCGCGTGTGCTTATATATCAACAGCAAATACAGAGAAATAAATTAAATGTTAGAGGACCCTGGTCCTCAGGTACCTAATTCAGAATCAAAGACCATGGTACACAGGGAGATAACTTGACTTAGAGATAGTCAGACAACTACTTCCATGTATTAGATTTGGGTTTGAGTCCACAATTCCCAAGTTTAAATTTCTTCTCATTCCTGGTCTCACTTAAACAATTTCCTGAAAAAAAAATTTTTTTTCTAGAAGTTACAAGGTTGGGGAAGGATTCAAGTTCATTCACTCTGCTTTGTTACTTGGGAGCAGAGCTGGGATTTGAATACAGGATTACTGAACTCCATACAGAGCCTGTGTCTTGTGACCTTCTAGCTTCACAGTCTCAAGGCACTTAGCAATTCTGAAGTGATGACAAAAAGACAGTCACCAGAATGGCTATTGCATCATTGGAGTAAGCGTGTCACTGAGCTCTAAGAAACAAATGAAGTTCTAGTTCCGTGACGCTCTACCAGGCAGTTTTTAAGTTTCCTTCCCCCCACCTCCACATCCTTTTAATAAACCCTTATCTCCAGCAGGAACTTGACCATGTCTCTAGTCTTTAAAACTGGTGTGAGCTGTATCAATTACCCATTGCTGCATAGCAGACCACTCTAAAACTTAGTGGCTTAAAACAACAAGGATTTAGTGTCATGATGCCATGAATTGACTGAACAGTTATTCTGCTTCAGCCAGTGTTGGCTGGGATCACACCTATGGCTGAATCCAGCTGGTAGCGAGGCTGGGGTATCCTCGTTCTTCACAGGGCCTCTCTCTCCAGCAGGATAGTCTAGATTTCTTTAAATCTTGGTGGCTGGAATCCAAAATGGAACATCCCCAAAGGACAAGCTTCAACATGCAAGTGCTGTCAAGCTTCTGCTTTTCACACTTCTTAATGGCCAAAGCAATTTGCATCGCTAAACCCATGGTCAGTGAGGGAAGTAAATTTCTAAGTGATAAAAGCATTAAGAGTAACTTTTTTCTATTGAGGCTGCTTTGAGTGGGCTCCTGGATTGGGGCTGGTCACCAGAAAGACCAAGCCATGATTAAAAGCTTGGAATTTCAGCCCTATCCCTAATTCTCTTGAGAATGGAGAAGGGCTTAAATTGGAGGTACTGATCCAATTATGCCTACATGATAAAACATCCATAAAAATCCCAAAGTACAGGGTTCAGAGAGCTTCCAGGTTAGCAGACACATCTACAGTGGGAGAGTGACACACCCCAATGTCTCTAAGAATAGAAGCTCCCATGATCGGGTCCTCTCAGACCTGGCCCTAGGTATCTGTTCATCTGGCTTGTCATCTGTATCTTTTATCATACCCTTTATTATCTAATAAACTGGTACACATAACTAGGTGCTTCCCTGAGTTCTGTGAGCTGTTCTAGAAAATCAATTGAATCAAAAGGGGAGGAGGTGACAGGAACCTCTGATTTGTAGCCAAGGAGCAGTCTTATGGGACTGAAGCCTTAACTTGTGGGCTCTGACATCAGCTCCAGGTAGATAGTGTACTACTGGAATTAAACTGTAGGACCTCCCTCCCTCACACCACAGCTGGTGTCATAATATCTTGATGTGGAGAAAAATCCACACATTTGGTGACCAGATGTGTCAGAGGTGAAGTGTTGTTGAGTATGGTAGTGGTGTGCAAATAAAGGAGACATACAGGTAGGAGACTGAGTTTAAGGAGAGAGATGAGAATTTGGAATAGGCTCAAGAATAGTTCTAGCACCTCTCTCTACAACTTTCAAAACAAATCTCAGCTCATGGAAGGTGACAAATAAAACGAATCTGAGGATGGACAGGAAAATAGTGGGAATACGCAAAATTCAATTGTATTAGAAAAAATTAATATCAGTGTGGATCAGCAATTCTACATAAGCAGGTCAGGTCTTTAAATAACATTAAAAGAAATTAATTTATTGCCCTGGCTGGGTTTGGCTCAGCAGTTTGTACCAAAGCACCTAAGGTTCAATTCCCAGTCAAGGGCACATACCTGGGTTTCAAGTTGGATCCCTGGCCCCGTCAGGGTCATGCAGGAGGCAACCAATTGATGCATTGATGTGTCTCTCTCACATCAATATTTCTCTCTCTCTCTCTCTCTCTCCCTCCCTCCCTCCATTCCACTCTATCTAAAAATCAATAGGCTACACCAAGACACATCATAATAAAAATGCAAAAGGTAAAAGGCAAGGAGAAAATCTTAAAAGCAGCAAGAGAAAAGCAGTTAGTTGCCTACAAGAAAGTTCCCATAAGACTGTCAGCTGATTTCTCAAAAGAAACTTTGCAGGCCAGAAGGGAGTGGCAAGAAATATTCAGAGTGAAGAAAAGCAAGAACCTACAACCAAGATTACACTATCCTGCAAAGCTATCATTTAGAATCAATGGACATATAAAGAGTTTCCCAGATAAGAAAAAGCTAAAGGAGTTCATTACCACAAAACCAGTATTCTATGAAATGTTGAAGAAGAGGATCAAAAATATGAACAATAAAATGACAATAAATACATATTTATCAACAATTGAATCTACAAACCAAATTAACAAGCAGAACAGAAACAGGCTCATAAATAGGAAGAACTTCTTGTTGGTTGCCAGATGGGAGGTGATTTGGGGGGATGGGTGAAATAGGTGAAGGGATTAAGAAGTAAAAATTGATCTGTAGACTGAGGAACCTCAAAGGGAAGAGGGGATGGAGGGTGGGAAGAGATAAACCAAAGAACTTATACGCATAACCAATGGACACAGACAATAGTGTGGGGAAGGCAAGAGAGAGTTGGGAGCGGGAAGGAGGGGGTTAATTGGGGCAAAAATGGGGGACATCTGTAATACATTCAACAATGAAGATAAGTTTAGCCTGTCTGGTGTGGCTCAGTGGTTGAACATCAACCCATGCACCAAGAAGTTGCTGGTTCGATTCCCAGTCAGGGCACGTGCCCAGGTTGTGGGCCAAACTCCCAATGGGGGGACAAGCAGAAAGCAGCTAATTGATGTTCTCTGTCATCAATGTTTCCATCTCTCTTTCCCTCTCCCTTCCTCTCTCTCAAACAATAAAGAAAAAAATATTTTGAAGGAAAAAAATAGATAAGTTAAAAATAATAAAATAAAATAACATTTCCTGTTGAGAGTTAAAAAAAAAAAATCAATGGAAAAATATCCTAGGTGAGGATTAAAAAAAAATTAATTTATTTAAAGACCTGAATATATTTGTTTTTCATCTAACTTTTGAAAGTGAAACTATGGTTGCTTAAGTCTAATTTTGTGCAATAAAAAAATTCTTCCATGTACTTAGAACACAAATAACTTATTCAAAGACCTCAGTCACGTACTTCTGAAGCTCAGAAGTCTCTTATCTGATTCCAAGAGAAATAAGTCACAATCATTGGAAGAAAGTAAATATTAAGGTGGGTTTCATAAGGTCAGAGTTAAGTTAGAATTTTGGAAAATGTAAAATTCATCATGGAATAGAGAAAAACATCACAAGTGTGGTAAAAAGCATAATTATAACCTTGGTTAAACTATCCTGAGGGGTTAAAATAAAACCAAATGTAAATAGGGGGTTTGGGTTTTTTTTGATAGCTTGGCAATATACATTTTTCCTTATGTATAATCAGAATACTTGAACACCTATTTATTAATTGATCTAGTGGTTAAAACGACCACAGTGACTGCCCTATATTATAAATACTCCTTATTCAGTTCTCTTGATTGGATCAGTGTAAATAGGAGATTTGGGATCATTTTGATAGCTTGGCAATATAATTTCTTTCTCCTTATGTATAATCAGAATGCTTATACATTATTAATTGCCCTAGTAGTTAAAATGACCAGCGATTGGTCTACAATGTAAATACTCCTTATTCAAGTCTTTTGATTGAATCAGATGGTTCTCTTACCTATATCATCAGTATGTTATGTGATCTGTAAATGGTTGGTCCAAACTTCTAAGCATGGTATTATTCTATTCAATAGTGCTCTCCCCACACAGAATTAAGCACAAGTTAAGGCAATAACTTTTTTAATGAGATTAATTCTGATGATAACTTAGGCATCATTTTACTGCAAGATGTTGATGACTTCCAATCCTCTTTATAAATTAAAATATTGAATACTTTTTGGTGTCATCACCATGGTGGTTATAAATAGAAGTGAGCCTGAGAGAGTAGTTTTTTAAATAAATTAGGCCATAACCCTAAAATTTTTCTGCCAGGGATTACCCTGAATCTCATCATAAAATCTGCCTAGAACAGGACTTAAATGATCTTGCATTAAGGATAGTGAATACTGATCACATACAGTTCTACCCACAGAAACATATAAAGAGGTCCCGAGCCTTCCTTCCCACCAGGACCTAAATATTACTTCGAAGTTTTAAACTCAAAATATACACTCACAGTCTACCCCTCCCGCAAGTATTTGTGCAAAAATAAATACCAATAATTTCTACAAATGGAAGGCTAACTGTCCCCCTCCTAGCTCTGCTGGGAGCTTTCCACCGAGTTGGTGCTAATTTGGACGTGTGTGTGTAAATCTGGTGTTTTCTTAAAGAACGAGTTGAATTCACGCCAATAGGTCACCTCCCCTGATGAGCAGGACTGTGATTATTCGTCCCCGGAGTGAAGACTATTCTGCACACTCTCAGGCAATCGGACATCACTTCTATCGAGGTTTTCAAAGTCAGCAAAGACCCCGGCTCTTTAGCTGAGTCCCAAGTCCACCCGAGAACTTGAGTCCCCGAGAGTTCGGCGGGAAGGAAAGGAGCCTGGGAGGCCGGCGACGCACCACGCTTGTCTGGCACTTTCCACGGAGGACGGTCTACTAGCGGGGGTTTGGGGGGACGAGGGAGGGAGACAGCACCGTCGTCCTCTTCCAGAAATTACACTCAGTCTGCTGTTTGGGTATTATCTCACCTGTACTTATAAAAACCACCACCGCACGTCCTGCACCAACCACCCAGCTGCCTCGACTTCCCATTAAAAGCAGCGACTGAGCCCAAAGAAAGAGGGAAAGACTGAGGCGCGCGGGGGGAGACAAATAAATAAATAAAAGCGCGCGCGGGGGGGAAGGGGAGAGAAGGAGCGCGCGCCCGGGACGCCAGACGGCGGCAGGTTCAATTAGCTAAACAAAGAAATCATGGCGGATTGTTTACACTTGGCAGCGCCCGGGTCGCGCCGACCGCCGGCCCCGAGCCGCCGCCGCCCCCGAGGAGTCGGCCGAGCTGCCCCCGCGCCCTGGCCGGGTAAGTGACGCCGGCGCGGCCCGGGCGCGGCCACCGCGCGCCCCGCCCCCGCCTCCGCGGCCGGCGCCCCCCGCCGCCCCCCTCGTCTAGCGCCCTCGCCCCCTCCTCCTGCCCCCGGCGCAGCTGGGCTCCGCGCGGATTTCGGTGACGCTGTGGCTGTGTCTTTGCTACTGGGGCTGCTGAATGCTGCCGCGGCTGCAGCCGTGGGGACGGCGTGGGAGAGCTGGGGTGGGGCAGCAGAGCCGCCTGGGGAGCAGGACCCCCTCCACGCTTGTCGCCTCTTGGGGTCAGACTGGTGGCCTCCGGGGCGCTCGCCTGGCGCCCCTGCCTCCCGGACCGAGGCGTGCGCGCTGCACCCAGGAGGTGGGGCCCGGCGGTGACCCCGCAGGAAGTGCCAGTGTTGGGGGCGGAGATGCTGCTGGAGGACGTGGCCCCAGGAAGGGTGACCGCCTTCCATCCTCAGGGTCACGCGGCCCCCGTCGCTCTCCTGCCCTCCATCCCCATGACCTTTCTCAACCTCCCTACCTCTCCCTCAGTGCTTCCCTGTGGCAGGCCTATGGTTGAGAACCTGCACAAGAGGTCACCTCCAAAGTCCGACCTGGCCACAGCCACCACGTCTGTGAGAGGTTTTTAAAGGCTGACTCTTCCTATTTTGTGGTCCTGGGGTTCACTTGTTTCCATCGGATGGAACTCTTGTTCCTACAGAGGCTTTTAGAGCAGGGTCTTTGTGCTGAGATTGGCACAGTGGAACTAGGAGATTGGCTAATGAGGGGCGGAAAACAAAGGCAACAAATGGGTGGTGGGGGGGAACAGAGGGCAATGCCACCAACAAAAGAGGGGGCTCTCTATTTTCCCAGGAAAGATGGCTTCCTTTGCGGGAATCCTTCAAGCATCATCCGCATGAATAACATATTTCCTTTGTAGAGAGAAAAACCAATTCTTAGGTCCTTCGAATTAATCTCATTCTTTTCCCCAAAACAACTCTTTTTTTTTTTTTTTTTTAATGTTTAGTACATTTAGTAGTTTGCTTTTTCTCATGTTGGTGCTTCCCTTTTCCAGAACCTTAGTTAATGTGTCTTATCTGTGTCCTATTTGGGGGAAAATCACAGCCAAGAACTGTGTGTAAGAGCAGGGCTGGAGTTGGTGACATTTGCCTTGGTGCAGGCTTAAGTGGGGACCAGGGCAATAGAACCAAGCCCAGTGCTTCTTTTGCACACATTGTTTTGAGTCTGTGGCATCGCCTGCCTGACAGGTTACTAACAGACATTGGGGCTGTAGTTCAGTGAATTGCTTTATCACCTGAGAAAGAAAATGCTGCTGCTGTGTGTGTGTGTGTGTATTTTAAATAACTTGTATTATCATAGCTGTTATTATATACTTTCTATACAAATATAATTTAAGGGAATGAATTTTTGATTCATAATTTGTATTATATCCTCTCAAAGCCCCATCTGGAATAAGGTATGCTCCTGTGTTTTCTTTTCTTCCCCTTGAAAGTAGCAAATGTTGGGTAGCTGAATCTCATTTATTAGATTAAACCAAATTATATCTATTTTTTTGCTTGTTAATCACCAAAGCAACTTTATATCCAACCCAATATATCTTTAATAAAGCAAAACTTACTTTACAATTATAATTTGGCAGGCAAATTTCTACTCCTTACCATCTTGCTACTCAATTTGGTTTGACCTATTGACGTTTCAAAAACTCAGATGTACTCACAGAGCAGTATAGAGATGGGAATGGCAGGCAAGCCTTAGCTAACTCAAGAACTCAGAACTTACTGGAGTCAGAAGCTCCCTCTGAAGATTGTACATGTCTATTGTCACCTTTGTGTGGACATAGAAAAACAAAGTTAGTGCTTCCATGAAGAGCTTCTACTCAGACACTTAACAGTTAGCTTTAGATTCCATTACTCAGTAACCCCAAGCACATTCTCATAAATGGATTTTATGTTGACTCCCTGCCCATACTAGGTCAGAGATCATAATCATGGAAGGAAGTGAATTGGCCTCCAAAGTGACTTTAACAGAAGTATAAAGATCAGTCTTTGGGTTATAGATCTTGCTGACCCATTAAGGGTCAGTAAATTAGTAGACTGCACTTGAGTTGACACTTCTGATCCCAACTTAATGGGTTGATTAACTGATGGCTGCTATCTTCATTATGGGCTATTAGCACATTGTTAGACCTGAACTTAGAGTAGGAAATTGTTTTTATGTTTACTCTTTATTTTCCAAGGTTAATCAATATTTATCATGGCCTTAACATTTTTTTTTAACTAAACAAATTTAGTTAAATAAACTCTTAGGAAGAAAATAGAAGATTCAGTACTATAACTATGCATGACTTTGGGATGCAAAATATTTTCTGGTTGAAGAATTTGTAATATACACAGAAATATCCAATCAGAAACACCATCTCTAAATGGAAAAATACATATAAACATTAAGGATTTAAAATGAACATCTTTGTCTTTAGTACATAGTACCTTGACTCTTTTATTTTCTGAGTGCATTTTCATGACCGTCAGATTTAATGTGTAATATTTATACTTGAAATGATTGTTTCTGTAACTTGTTGGCTTGGAATAGTTCTTTGTTGTCAACAGTCAGTGCCTAAGCCTAGACTTTGCCTACCAGGAAGTGTGAATCTTAGGCCCCAATGAGGCATACATTTGTGATCAATATATATTAGAAATCAATCTCTAGACTGTATTATTAAATCCTTGACATGTTTCTTCTTCCCTGGTCTTCCTAAAATTTCTGGAACATTCCAAAGTAATTGGAATCTTGGTGGAATGGATATCATCAGTAATTACTCTTTAATCTCACTATTGGTAATCAGTATGTAAATAATGCTAGGAAACTGTCTTAAGAAGCTTGCAAAATTTACATTCCCAATCATATGATAGGTTAGGAGTAGTGTAGGTTGCTTGCTTCATATGGAACTTCATTCAAAACCCAGTTGGTTCTGTCAACTAGGTTGCAAAAGGAGCAGTACTTTACGGTAGAGGTTTTTTAATCAATTAATTGCTCAACATTTATTAAAAGGAAAGCAAAACCAAAACAAATCCAAGAATTATACTGAAAAATATAGGAGAACCAGGATATTTTTATATCTCTAGAACCATGGCTAAGAAGGGTGTCAGGGAAGTCTTATAGTTTTAAAAACAAGAAATTGGTCCCGGAATTACGAGAGACCACTGCGTTTGGCAAAGAGGATATCATTGCTGAACTTAGGGTGGCTAGTGTTGACTGGGGGGTTAGGATCAAAGGCAAGATTGTGAGAGGACAAAGAGAAAGATGGTGAGAAAACTATAATAGATCATTTAAATGAAGGATGTCTCAGGGTGACGTTCTGGGTGGTGCCATGCTTGTCAGATCCTCAGTTCACAAGCCCAAGTCTCAGAGAAAATAGGGTCTTAGTAGAAACAGAATTAAAACAGCATTAAGTACATTAAAAGTCCATAGCAAATAAAAGCTGTGGAAGGCACCTGCCTTCACAACGAGCCGCATTTGTCAGCAGTAAGATCCTGTACCAACAGGTAATCCTCTTGAATCATCTTCTTTAGTCTTTTGGGGACAGATGTCTACAGGACTGTGATCAGCTGAGGCAGAAGGTCCCCAAGCTCTAGGGTACACACATTATCTTGGGCTTTAAGGTGTTTGAGCCCATTCTTACTTGAAATTCAATGTCTTTCACACTTCTTTCATTTTCTTAAGCCCTGACAAAATGCTTTTCTAACCACATAGCCTTTCTACAAATTATCTTGGTATTTAAGGGAAGTTCTTTTCTTTTTTGGGGGTGTGTGTGTGCATCTGGTGTCATATCTGCACAGTTAAGGGTGTGCTGTGAGCAGAGGCCCCTCTGACACACCGGCCTACACAGCCCGCCAGAGAGAACAGCAACACTTCTTGTCCTGTCCTGCTGCTTACCTGCTCGAGGTGAATCTGAAATGCATAAAAAGATCATAGGTTTTACACTTGCGATGTATACATATAAAGTGAGTTATTTAAAATGTGTTTGGCAAGAGCTTATTTTATGGTATATGGTGTATTGTGAGAGAGGGAGAAGCAAAGGCAACACATTTGGCTTTGACAATTTGCAGATAGATAAGGGTTTATTTTACATAGGAATTTGATTTAATTAATGTAGGCTTGAGGTATGCTGTGTGTGTGGAGCAGTAGTAGGGGCTGCTTGAGTCAGAGGCTGCGGACAACAAAGTGGGGTAGCAGATATGGTCCTCCTCCCATCTCACCCTGCTCACCTCACAGGAAGCAGCGATGTAAGTAACCAAGGCCACAGAGCAGTGCCAACCTGAACCTGGGGGATCTGCTGTCAGGGAAGGCAGGGTCTCAGGAGCACCAGCTCTTATCATCAGTGGGCTTCCTGTTGTGATTTTCTTGGAGGGATGGGGAGGATTGGACAAAGGACAAAGATTGGAGGGACAGAGTAGGAAAAGGCAGGGGTTGATACAAATGGGGAAACCCAGTGAAACTTCAGGATTACAATATAGTAAAACATTGAGAATATAATATTCTAAAAGTGTCAAGTTTGAAAGCAAAAACCATACGCTCAAATAAAACTATGTGTCCAGAATTATGTATTTCCAACAATGCACTAGAAGTTACTTTAACTTGCTCTGAATTAATGTGTCAAAATTTGTATGTCAAGTCCTTGTGTATGTTGCCACAGCTCAATGAAAATTTTAAATCCAAAGATTATACTTACACAACACATTTGTCACAGAGCCCTTCTTTCTAAATGAAAGCTTCTAAATATAGCCCAGGTGAAACTGAGCACTGGAAAGAGACAATGAGTTTGACAATGGCATTGTTATAATTTCCTCTATACCAACACATTTGGAAAAGTATATCTTCTTGAAGGCATCATGTATGAATAAACAGAACTGATTAAGTGACAGTAACTTCCTGGCTAAAACCAATACAACAAACCAAATACCAAACATCTTTCCTATCTCACAATTAGTTGAAGAATGACTACACACACACACACACACACACACACACACACACACACACGAGGCTCTGTGAATCTCTAAGAATATCACACAATCAAGAACACACACAGCCCTGGACGGTTTGGCTCAGCAGTTAGAGTGTCGCCTGTGGTCCAGAGAGACCCAATTTCGGTTCCCCCTAAGGGTGCGTACCTCGGTTGCAGTTTGTCCCCAGCCCTGGTTGGTCGTGTGGGTGTGGATGTTTCTCTCTCTCTCTCTCTCTCCTTCTCTCTCCCTCCCACTCTATCTGAACAAAAAATGGAAAAATGTCCTCGGGTGAGGATAAAAAAAAACACACACACAGATCAACGTATTGAACACTCATATCAATATCTCCTGAAACATCAGCGTGTTCTGTTTTATTTCACTTTTGATGACTACCTTCAATTTTCAGTAGTCTTTACTTTAAGAATAATGTATACATTTTCTATTACCATTTTAAAAATCACTGCAAACTTTGTGGCTTAAGACAACACAATTTGCTGTTTTACAGTTCTGTAGGTTAGAACTCTGATAAATCTCAGAAGACTAAAATCAAGGTGTCGGCAGGGTTGTGTTCCTTTCCCAGGGCTGGGGGGGGATCCATTTCCTGCCTTTGCTCATGGCCTCCTTCCTCCATCTTGGTGTGGCATCTTTCTGATCATTGTTTCACAGGAGCCGTCTCTGAGTGGAAGGATGCATGTGATTTGACTGGGCACATCTGAGTAGTCTCTCCATCGCATGGTCTTTAACCTTAAGGACGGTGGCAAAGTCCCTACTGCCACAAAAGGTATCACATTCACAGATTCCTAGGATTAGGATGTGGACGTCTTTGTGGGGTGTGGATGGGGGGACATATTCTGCCTAATTTTCTATTCTACTTTCTTCATAACTGTTAATTTAGCTTCCTCCTCGGACCAGACACCAAGGCAAAGATCTCAGTGCCATGGGTTTATTTGGGAATAATACCAAGAAATGCTGATAAGGGAGAGGAGAAATGAAATAAAGAATAGAAGAAAGAAAAGAAATGGTGTTTTAAGCAAATGGTCACTGGGATGTTGAAATTAAATCCCATTGGAGTACTCAGAGGGATAGTGTAGAACTAAAAGTTGTTCTCATGGAGGAGTGGGGAAAATGCAGCCTTTATCCTCTAAATCCTTTCCTTCTTGGTTCAGGATGCTTCTGAGGGTGTCATCTCTCTGGCACTCCTGGCTTGGCCAAGCATGTTCCCTCAGCCAGGCTGAAGACTCAAACAGGGGTCACAGGCGTTCACAGCAAGCAGGCTTCAGTGTGAGGAAGTGGGTGCCAGCAGTTTATATGGGGGGCCCCAATGGGCACCTCTCAGATTTCATTCATCACCGAGTCCTACCTTTTAGTCTCCCTCTGTAATTGCTCTGATGCATCTCTCTTTCTATTGCTACAATTCAGATCAGCTTCTCTACATCAGTCTACTAATCTTTTCTTTCCACATCAAGTTCTGTTTTGCTCCAATTTGTGCTATATTGCTTCAGAGTTTGTCTTCCTGAAAACATGACTTCTATTGTAATATTTAAAACAGATAAGCAAGCAACAGTATCAATTTCCCATTACCTATGGGAAAAGATATAAATAAAAATCCTCCGTTGGGCCTTCTTTTGGTATCAGAATATCCATTTTGGCCCATACTACCTCATCTTTGTCAACTTGTATACCAATCTGTTTATCCACTTGACCCTGTCCCTGCCTGGAGAGCAAGAGAACTAATCTAATTCACCTTTTTTTTTGCCATAGTTCTTAATCCTTTGGATCTAAGCCTGGATGATATGGAACTTTTCACCTGACAGAGGTCAAACACTCTTGTTTCATTAATCTCTCTATTTGTCTCATTACTACTTTTAAGCCCATTTTACACCTTTTTTAATGCTCTTGGTCATAGACTTCCTTTTTCTGGGCTAATGATCTAATCCCTGCTCATCCTTCAAGATTCAGGTGAAACCCATCTCTCCTCTGGTTAGCCTTCCGTTAGCCCATGCCAGTTGGAAGCGAGAGGTCCCTCTTTTCTGAACTCTTTAAAGCTACTATTTTAGCTTTTATTATTTTTTGTTCATAATTTTAGCTGTCTTTTCATGGAAGGTAAGTTTAATCTTCCCAGACAGATTCTAAGGCCTTTGAAGATAATAGGGCATCATCTACTTTTGCCTCTCATATCCTAGAATGTTTTGGTTAGAGTATGTACTCTTGAGCTATTTGTTGATATATTTGTTAAACACAATCTCTTTTTGGAAAAGTACAGAGCAGCATATTTTGACTAAAGTGAAAACTAATAAAGGAAAAAAAAATAGTATTTTAGTGACATGTGCTGTAGAATAATTTATTATTTGACTTGATGTTAAAAGAATCTATCTAATTCTTTTTTTTCTTTCTTCAAGCAAGCAAATAAAAAAATTAAAGACACCAACAGGTTTGAAACTAAGATATCTTAAAAGTATAGACTAGACGTTTGGATGTCTCCTTCTCTTCTTAACCCAGCGTAAAGAGGTGTGGTGAATTACAAAGGGTCTTTTCCTTTTTGAAAACTGATGAAGGACAGTTAAAAACTGTGGGCTTTTTCATTTAAAATTTTCTCATTTAAAAACTAATTTTAAAAGAACCTAGGATACGACTGCACTTGCAAGGCAAAAATATCCAGTGGCTTCGTTGGTGCTGGTTCTTCTATTTCCCATTGGGAAAAAAAATCCCTGCTTTCATTTTGATCTTGTGAGTCAAGGAGGTAACTGCAAAAAGCTAGGAAGCTTGGCAGATGATTCTTATGGTATCAGCATAGCTTTTCTTCTGTGCACAATGACACACACCAAGGCCTGGGTTTTGTGTTGCCTTTTTAGTGTTAGAAATAGTATTTCATAATGAATTTAATCTGGCTCTTTGGACCAACAATGGCATTACAGTACTGCCAACAGAATAATGTTATCTGGCAGGGGAGCATCTTTGCCAACCTCTGACCTCATTAACACCAATCACTCGAGTTAATAATCAACATAAGATTATTAATAATAATGCAGATAATTAGCCCCCCAAAAAGACTCTGACCAATAGAATGAAGAAAGGAAAGCATGAGAGTGAGTGCTAGTAACACCCTTTCATAGTTCTCAACCCTAGGAGTTTACAATACTGATGCCTGGGCCCCGATTCAGAGGTAATAGGGTTTAGGTTGTATTCTGGACATCAGCATTCTGAAATTAGCTCCAGGTGACTGAGAATCACTGATCTGGACCCTATCATCTTCTGCATGTCGACAGAATATGGATATTGTGGATGGTAGAGCTTGTAGATAATATAGATTAGGTCCTCTCTTCTCCCAGGCAATTGAAGAGTGAGCAAACAGATCTGGCGGTACTAAGGGGAATAACTCACATCCGTACAACAGGAGTCTGAGCTAAATTTCGGATCTCCTGACTCCCAGGCCATAGTTCTTACCTACTTAAAGTGTGGTCCTTGCACCAGCAGCATCACCTGGGAGATTGTTAGAAATGCAGAATCTCAGGCTGTACCCCTGACCTCCTGAATCAGAATTTGCTTTCAACAGCTTCCCCCTGGTGATGGGTATTCACTTTCCATTGCTCAGCTGCTATCTCAGAGTCTGGAGTTCATTGACCTCCATAGCTTCACATCTCGCCTGACACCTGGAACTTGGAAGGTAACTATTGGTTGAATTTTATTTTATTTTTTGTTTTTTATCATCAGAGAGAGTGGGAGGGAGGGAGAGAGAGAGTGACAGAGAGAAATGTCAATGTGATAGAGCCACATCGACCGGTTGCCTCCCATATGACCCGATCAGGGCTCGGGACGAACCGCAACTGAGGTACTTGCCCTTGATGGGAATCGAACCCACAACTCGTTGGTCCATGGGCTGATGCTCTAACCGCTGAGCCAAACTGGCCAGGGCTATTGGTTGAATTAAAAAAAAAATTTGTTATAAAATGTTAGACATGCTTTTGAACATTTTATTCTTTGAATAAATAAACTTGATTATACTTTCAATATACTGTTCAACATTTCATCTTTATGAACCTTTATTGAGTACCTGTTTTATGCTAAGCACTGTAACTACCAAGGTACATGCGATACTTTCCAGGCGCTCACTGTCTGGCTGGGGGAAAGAGAGAGAATTAACAGAGTGATAATACTCTCGGCTGCGAGACACAATGGAAAGGTGGTGGCGTCCGAGCCCACGGTGTTTGCTGTGGGAACATGGAGAAAGAGCACTGGGTCTGGGTCTTTGGGGTAGTCCGGGGTGGCCTTGGGGGTGGCTTTGAGGTTTTTAGGGCCAGTGAAGTGGACCCCAGACAGTGGTCAGGAGTCAGCCAGGTGACGGAGGTGTGGCCGTGCAAGCAGCACTGTTCACAGGGCCCGACAAGGAGGGCGCGGCGCAGGCAGACGGGACAACCACCCTCGGGGGCGGCCGCTCTCATAATCCAGGGGAAGGAATGGAGCGGAGCCCGAAGGAGGCCTGCCAGCGGGTGCAGGGAAGAGAAGCAGCTTCCTGTATCTCTTCTCTCCCTAGCTTTAGATGTCGAGGAAAATGTTTAGAGAACCAAAGACAGCCCAGACATTTTACTCTTTGGAAATATTAATTGCATGCTAACCGGTGTGTTTGCATGTAACCTGAGTTTGATGATCTTTTGCCAAGCAGCCTAATATTCAGAATTGACAATAAACAAACTGTGGGCCAGTCTAATCCAGACAGAGCCACCCAATTCCAGCACCTTCTAAGACCTTTCCTTCTCAAATGAGACTGTAGCTTTGGACCTGTGCTGTCCAACACACTAACTGCTTAGCCACATTTGACTGTTGTGTGCTTGAGATGCAGTTAGTCCAAACCAACGCATGCTGTCCGAGTCAAGTGCACTGCAGCCTTTGAAGACTTACTGCGAAAACAGTAAAATATCTCAAGATAGTTTATATTGATTCCATGTAAAAACGCTACTATTTTGGATACATTGGGGGTTACATAAAATGTATTAAAATTAATGTCACCAGTTTCTTTTCACTTTTTTAATGTACCTACTAGAAAATTTAAAATTATATATTTGGCTCACATTATCATTTGTGGGCAGAACTGCCTAGACTATTTCAACCTGAAGAGGCAACCAAATAATTATTTTTCTTTTCCACCGTGGAAACACACTCCCAATTCCAGCTGTGCCTTCAGGTGACTTGGAGGTGGTTTTAGCTTTAAAGTAGCAGAGGCACACCTTTTCCATGGTTGTGCCAAATTGGGGTAACGTCGAGTGAGCAACAGACAAAACTTTGCCTTTGTCAGGTATTTTTAAAGTTTTTATTTTAGTATCCCTTTTAAACATCACTGCATTTATTTTTATTTCACTGATAGGCAGGTTTATGACTTGTCCAACACTCTCCCTCTGGAGTCTGAATGAAGTGCCATTGTCAAATACACCCCCTCTGATCTGTGTTATTTGACATACACAAGGCAGGACAGAGCCCTAGGTTCTATTTTCACTTCAGTGCAGATGTGCAAGTTCCAGTTAATGAGAGCGCTGTGTAAGTGTTTGTGTTTCAGGAATAAAAGGCTCCCTGAATCTGTCGTAACGCTTTAGATATTCTGCACATGGAATAAAGTGACACGCTCAAATTAACTGTGGCCAGACAGATCCACATGATATGAATATAAATGTTTGAGTCTTGTTCAAATTAAGGTTCTTGGTATCAGGGAAAGCTCTTTCTCACGAGGCAAGTCAAAATCACTGGATCTCACTCTTCTGCTAGGACATAAAGTGTATAGTAGTATAAGATTTGCATTCAGCTCAACTGTGAGATTTTATTCAGTGTACTTATTTGAATACATTTAAAAGGAACTTCTTCAGTGGTCTAACATCAGCCCGTATTTTATTTCTTTGGCTTTGGAGAACTTCAGAGATCTTTCCACTTTATAGCCAAGGGTTGCATGGTTGATTGGAAAGTCTGTGGAGGCTAGACTTTGAGTTTTGGATTCCATGCCTCCCTGTCTGGTGATCAGAAGCTGGTCAGTTCACCCCAAAACAACTTTCTGAAGGAATAATTCCTTGAATTACCGTGTCTCCCAAAATTACTTTTCTGAAAGTCAGTTCACCAAAATCCAGTTCCCTTATTCAGCTATTTGTGGAATGGTCAATTTACAAAATCACTGACTTGTCAAAACTTTTCTTCTAGTAAGCTTTCCTAAAGTTTATAGACAGTCCTGCTATATAAGATGATTGCAGCAGCTTGGGGAGAGTCCATAGTTTTAGTTTAGTTTGGTCTAACTCTTCTTAGTTTTTATTCCTGTAGCCATTTTACACGAATTAGTCGATAGGCTCTGACCAAACGGCAGTGCTGTCCAGGTTTTCTCAGCGCTGGTCTCTGACTTTGGGGAATTACATGAATGTTTTTTCAATCACAGTGTTCTGCTTGTCTTAACTTCAGTAACTTTTACAAATCACAAGGATAAGGTGAGCTTCTGTCACTCGACTCATCTTTAATCTGCCTGTTCCCTTTTGTACTTTTTTTGATTCATAGATTTGCTAATGGGGCAAATGAGGTGGTTTATTTACAATACATTTTAAACATTTTAAATAAAGTGTCCAAAATGTGAAACAGATAGGCAAAGGCACTTCGCGGATTCAGACTGACAGATGTGCTGGGCTTGAGGGGCTATGGCGAAAACAACACAAAACCAAACCAAACAGCAACCAAACAGCAACAACAGCAGCAAAAACCAACTAAACCGCGTTAAACTCAGTCTTCAAAATACTGTTCAGGGCTGTTGAGCCATCCCACACATCTCAATTTGCTAGCGATTTTATAAAATGTAAAAAGTTTATGACTTCTCTTTGTTCTATCGGCTTAGGACAAGTTGGCAGGAAGATTCGAGATGAAAGGCAGTACCATTATTAAAAGCAGTAGAAAAAAGCAGGCATGCCCAGAAGGACCATTTAATTGGGACCTCAGATTTGACATATACTAATCACCAATACAAAGTGAATTTAGACTCCTAAAAGTTGTTGCCATGAAGACAAAATCAAAAGTCAACTAAAACTTTAAAAATAATATTTAAAGCTTTAACTGCTGTGGATAATGTTAATTGCTGTCAACGTGATAGTTTAAAGGAAGAAGTTCTTGGTAAATTCAGCAAATTCATCATTTGGTAAAATGGACATTTGGTGAGTGGATTTTCAGCATATTTCCGTAAAATTCTTCATTGTAGTTAACTGTTCTAAATCTCACTTACTTATTCTTTGAATGGGGATGATGAAAATGAGTATGACTTAGGGGGTTTTGAGGGTTAATATGGTAACAAATATTACCTTACACTTAGTGTAATGCTATTTCCTCTTCCATGGAGTGAAGGTCCACCTATGGCTGGACCACTAACCAAGTGTTGTGAAATCATGTCAAGTTTCTGGGCCTTAGCTTTCTTAACTTTAAAGCGAAAGGATTTGACTAAATTATCTCTAAGATCTCCTTCTACCCAGAGAATTCTATGGTATTAAAAACAAAAACAAACTCTGGCTTGCTGAATCAAGACTGGCTTAGATTCCAGAACTTCTGATGCTTGGATTCCAGGTAAGGACAGAATCCAGGGATTAAGGTAACTGGGTCACTATGCTAATTATGAAGAGCCTTTCTGGGTTGCTTGCTAGGACCCTAAATATTTTTCGGTTCCAGAAATCCCAAGGTGGTGTGATCTTCAACAACCCAGAAATAAAAAAGAAGTTTGGTCCTATGTAAGCCATGGATTGAGGGGGGTGGAGAGGAGGGACCTGACTCTGTGGGTGTCTCTGGTAGCCCTTGGCTTCAAGCAGACGTCTGAGTGTCAGTTCAGCTCCAGGAGGCCCTATGTACATTGATGTATGCAGAGTATGGGTGTGTGTGCTAAGGGTGCCTGAAGCTGATTGGGCGCCTACTGATGTGTATACTGAGTGTGACCTGTTGGTTTCTGTCCCTATCTATTCTACCCTGGGCTTTTTGTTACTTATCTGTATTGTGCATTTATTTGCTATTCTAAATAGTCTCTCTTTTTATCAAAATGAGATCAGCACATACCTGACTGTATCACAACATCTGAACATTTCTGTGCAAAGTAAGTCTTTATTCTGGCTGGAGCACACAGTACTTGTGAATTCAAATTAGTTAGAATAATAAATAAAAACCTTTTTAAGCAG
Source organism: Molossus molossus (assembly GCF_014108415.1). Classification (NCBI taxonomy): domain Eukaryota; kingdom Metazoa; phylum Chordata; class Mammalia; order Chiroptera; family Molossidae; genus Molossus; species Molossus molossus. Next base: position 41,349,141 of record NW_023425350.1, read on the forward strand.
ACCAACAAGTTTCTGTTGAAAACTGCCATTGTCTGATTTAAAATGCTATAGAAAAACTCAACTTTTTCTCCTTCGTATTTTATAAAGTTAGAGGTTTTCCCCAAACACAGCAAACTTTACAAATGTACTGATTGTGTATCCAGTCAATGTTACATCCTTAGACCAACTGCGTGTCCCTGTGTGAGTTTAAATCTCTCTGTCTTCAGGACTTCTAAACAAAGTAAAAAGCACACACTTTCTTTACATTTCCATCCATAAAATGCAGCACAAATCTCACTACGTTTACTCAGGGGAAAAAGAAAGAGACATCTCCATGCTCTAGGAACCATTGACAGAACATATTGCAATCTTTTCATTAAGTTCACACGAAATGAGGATTTAACGCATGGGCAAAACAGCCCATCCCTAGAGGTTCCATTGCCCATAATCCCACCTTGAAAATAGCTTCATATTAATTGTTGCAGCCAAGTGGACACGGAGTTTTACCACACGGCACTCCCACTTCACAGATAACTGCAACTGTGGAAACCTTTGTTTTTCATTTTCTAACACATCATTATTCAAGCAAATATTTCATATGTTCATTTAAACCCAGAAAATCCAGCTGGATCAAGCTAAACATTAATGCCTTTCCTGTATTTTGATCTTAACTGTAATGCTTTTTGGAATATTTAGAAGGACATATAGTTGTAAGTATATACACATATATAAACATATGCCTATTTATACTTTAAAATCTTACACATCTGAAAATTCATATTTCATAAACTGATAATTTGAAAATTGGTCATCCACATTACCAAAGAACCGACTGAAGCTTTCTTAAAGTCACCACATCCCTAGTTAATTTAAATTATGATTCGATTTATAAGTATTTTATTTTCACGTCACTCCTGGGATGCATTTATTGTTTAAAGTGAGATGCACCTGGATGAAATGAACGTTTATAAGATCTGGCTTACCTTTCCCATTTCTGTGCTCAGGTTGTTAACTGTTGAAATCTTACTTTATCTAAAATTATGTAGTTCAGCCTTTTAATAAACCCAGAATAAGTGAATTCCCCCAAAGAACCATTGGGACATATATTACCCTTATTTCCTTAAAACAAAGAAAACACAATTTCCCATATAGTAAATCCCTTACTACCCACAATTCCACTTTACAAATAGGAAGAGCTCAGTTGTGTCAGGGGACTGCACACAATTTGCAACTCTGGTATGGTTAAAAAAAATCCGGGCACATATTCAACCAGTAGGACTAATGTGCCAATTTTGAATTGTTCACTGTTTTTATTATAGGTTCTAGGTTTCAGATGAACAGGAGCCTCCTATTGCTTTTATAGCAGGATATTAAATTGCAGCCTCTGGCAGGCAGCACCTGCCCTCTTCCTGGCATGCTCTAGTCAGTCGTTGGCCGTGCGATACGCTCACGTAATGTATATTTTGTGTTTTGCTCTGCATGGGGATTTAAACGTTGGGAAACACAATCTCTCCCTGAAGGTATGCAACCTGTGGTGTCAGGTTTTGAAAAAGGCTCTACACAATTAAAATTTAGTGTGTATGGAAGGTCCTGTCTTACACAGAGTGTTCTGAGTGGTGAAGGAAACAAAATCGTATAAGCATCTTAGACAAATGTATGTAATTTCTTGTTCCCTTTGGATGGAAATTCTCTGACAGTTCTTTTGCCCTAGCCATCTATTATATTGGCCATACAGTATGATGTGTTTAACACAACCTGTTGTGTAGAGCATTCATTATATATATGTGATGATCCACTGTCTGTCCTCTATAAGGGGATCAGCATAGTGTCCCCTAAATCAGAAATTAGGAGTATTTGAAATAATTAATAATCACTGAATATACTATCCATCTTTATTGATTTATCTATGAATATTCAATCATATATACTTAAAACAAATAAATAAGGCAAAGATTTTTAAAATTTCAGTTTCTGAATTTCAGTTCTGAACAATGTTTAAGTCTATTATTCAAATAAAAGACACAATTTTAATGTCTTTAGTTTTGGTATTAGCAGAATCTGAAATTCATTATTACAGCAGTTCTCTTAAAGGTCTGTCTTCCGGAGTTGCCTAGCTGAGCTTATAACTTATTACTCAGTTAAATAGCCATATATCTGTTAATACACAACTGTGGGACAATGGATGGCTTTTTGAAATGTGATATATTTAACCTTTATCTCATTTATTTATTAAATCACAGAAACATGGCATCATAGACTTGGAATAGATCTTAAAATTCTCCAGCCCAACCACCATCTGATACTTAAATCATCTCTAGAATATTTTTACAAAACCACTTTCATAGGTGACCTCAATTGTAATGAGTTACCCCAAGTCTGGGCTTCTATCCAATACTCCAAACAGTGTCCTCTCCAGCATGCAACCTCAGGGTGCTTCTCAACACATTTGATTAAGAGGAAATTGAGACATCTCTGAACCAGGGAAGAGGTCACCACAAAGTCTCTTAGTCACTCATAGTTGAGGATACATCACTGAATTTTAAGTTTAAACACCTGCTGTGCCCTTAACTGGGCTTTTGCTCCTAACTTTCTCAGGCTCTATGGCAAATGGGATTCAGGTGCCACAAGTCAATCATGGAAATTTGAAATGGTCTAATAGGCAGTGGCGTGCTGAAGCAGGTTTCTACCCAAAATTATGGTTCAGCAGTTAAGCAACACTCGAGTTAACTGATGTCCCTTTTGCAAGCTTGAAATCAGTCTTGGTGAAAGTATTTACACTACAGAAATTGGCAAATGGTTTAAATCATCATCCTAAGATATTTATAACTGAATATGAAAGAAGATAACAGGTGACATGCATTCCAGTTATACTGTCTGAAAGAAACCAATGTTAAGATATTCTTGCTTAAAAAAAAAATAAGTATTATGGTAATATAGATAACTATGAAGTGAAATATAGAACCTTAAGCTAGAGACTATTACTAAAGCATCTTTTCTCTTGAAATGATTTGTTCTTTCGGGGGTCAGTTCTTCAACTTCTTTGGAAAACTTGAAAATTTACTAAGGTGGCTTTTAGAAAACCACTATTCTTTGAAAATAGTCTATATGGTAGAATCACTGCATAGTTTTAGATAACTGATCCATGAATGGAAAGTCTCTGGGTTGACTTACAGAAACATTAGACAAAGTAATGATAACCATTTTTTAAAAATCTGTGATTACGTATGGATGTGATAATCTGCAGCAGCACTATCAGATAAATAATACATATTTAAAAAATTTCTGTAATTACATGTTTACCCGATAGGCCAGAATGACTCTGTCCCAAGGAGCTGTTACAGACTGAGTACATAATACATGTTTTAAAGTCCATAATTACATATGTAAACGATAGACTATCGAGTAAATAATGCACATTTTAAAAAGTCCATAATTACATATTTACATGATAGTCTGTAAATTCTGTAATTACTTATTTACACAATAGACCATAACAGCTGTTACAGTCTATTATGGTAACTTCCATAGAATTATATTATGGATTTTTAAAAATACCATAAAGAACCTCAGGAATGGAATGATGGAAATGAAATAAAATATAAACTCATATTTACTATAACTCTCTCAAAATTGGACTATTCAAAGTTTAAACTGTTTCAAGGTCAAACTCATGGCTAATACTTTATTGATAGTTACTGACTTAAAATTTATTTGTAAAAATATGTAAGTTACAGAATCACAGGGTGAGGAATAACAGGTGGTGTGATATTAGGCCAAGTTTTTCACCATTATTATAGATAAAACTTATTCTTGATAGCATAAATAAAGCATTATATATAACTTTTATTTATTTATTTTTTTGTTTGTTTTTTTATCCTCACCCGAGGACATTTTTTTTTTTTCATTTTTTTGTTCAGATACAGCTGGAGGAAGAGAGAGAGAGAGAGAAACATCGACGTGAAAGGGACATATCGAGTGGCTGCCACCCGCACAACCCAGCCAGGGCTGGGGACAAACTGCAACCGAAGTACATGCCCTTGGCGGAAACCGAACCCAAGTCTCTCTGGACCGCAGGCCGACGCTCTAACCGCTGAGCCAAACCGGCCAGGGCCATTATATATAACTTTTAATGTTTCTTAGCCTTCTCATTGAATTACAATGATGCACAATCATTAGAATTGTATTTGTTTATTCTGTAAGTACAGTAGAATATCCTATAGTTTGTACATACTAATAAGATTTGGGGTATATGTGCAAAGGTTATACATAATGATAACGCATGTATTTGTGTGTTTTTCATGAGGATTACAGTTGCTTTCTTATCTTTTATGGGTCCATGGGTTAAGGACTCATCTGGTCCTTATGACCATATGAGTTGAGCATTTTGTGTCTCAACTTCTGAATTTATTCTAAAGTTAAATACAAGATCAATGCAACTAAATGAGACTTCTGTCCATAATTGCTACCAAATAGCAAGGCTAAATCAAGCAAGTGAGAATCTGTCATTTAGTGATGTTGGACCATATATACTTAGTAACAAAACACAGTATGGGAGAAACCTTTGATCCTATTTGTTAGGTATTATTCTGAAAGATACTTGACAGCTTGAAATAAGTGAGTGCTTGATTTTCAAAGAACTGTTGTACAAAAATAAATCTTCACATTTCATAAAATTTATTTTCCCTTCATATTTGAGTTATAACCCCCTGACATTTTTCAACAACATCCATGGATGAGGTTACTTAAACCAATCGCTTTCAAATTTCTTTGACTGCAACTCTTGGTAAGAAATAATTTACATTAGGACCTAGTACATACAAAACTTTCACAAAACCATACATACTCTTATAAAATGTAATGCACACTGATATTATCTACTGTTTTCTGTTTCATTTTGTAAACATGCTGGTTTAACTCACCGAATTGATTTCATGATCTACGAATGGGTCACAACCTGCAATTTAAAAAACATTGATTTAGACAATGCTTTTTATTGCTGGGGTACACAGGTTTCTTTACTTTATAATAGGTAGATAAAATCTGGTTAGATTTGGAATGGAAGCATTCTTCTGGTGAATCATGGTTGTGTAGTCAAATAAAGGTTGACTAATTATTCGTGAACATAGAAGTACATAGTAAATATATATTTTCTTATCTATATCTCTAGTATTAAAGATCTTGAAATAAATCACCCTAGAGTACACTATTTAAGTATTTTGGTTATTATTGAAACTGTAGAAATTATTTCATGGAAGCTGTATAGAGTGATGTTTCAGATTTCTGACTTAGAATGTCCTGCTTGAGAAGGGATTGATTTTATGGGCCTGTTGGTGTATCCAGTACAGAGTTGGAAGCAGAAAAAAAAAAAAAAAAAAAGGGAAGAAAAGAAGGAAATACTACTGCAAAAATGATAAATGATCAGAGAGAGATATTCATCTTTTTATGGTAAGGAACTCCTCGAATAATGAAATTTCACAAGGTTTTAAAATGTATCTGAATTTAAAAATATATATAGATGTGCTGAGATTATTATTATTATTTTAATTCTCATTGAGACTATGTTTTTATTGATTTTAGAGAGAGGGGAAGGGAGAGGAAAAGAGATGGAGGGAAACATCTATGTTAGAAACATTGATTGGTTGCCTCTTCACCCACCCCAAATGTAAATCGAACCCATGACCTTTTGGTGTATGGGATGATGCTCTAGCCAACTGAGTCACACTGGCCCGTGCTGAAAGTATCTGAATTTTAATGAAATAATTAATTTGAAATTAGGATTTTAAATGAAAAAGTCACCACTATTAATTTGTAAATAAAGTCAAGTATTTAGAAAATACTTGTTATTGCTTTCTTCTCCTTTTCATTTTATATGTCAATATTCATTTAAATATAGTATGCTAAGATTTTGTTGTGGGGTGTAGAGTGGGAAAACAGTGATCAAGAAGCAGCCATGACTCTGATTGAGTAATGGAGGTTCTAAAATTGGTAAACATCCTAAAATCCATGTTGTCTTATTAGTCTTGAGCTTGTAAATACTTCACATTTGAGGAGAAATGAGAATGAAGGAAGTTTGTGTTAGTATTTCTCAATGGATATCTTCAGACCACACATTTATATTTGTAAATTCAGTCATAATCTCAAATACCTATCATGCCCGATCTTTTATTTTGATTTAAAAAAATTCTCTCTGCTCTTATTTGCTTTTTCTCCTGTGATCCTGCCCTTAAAGGACCATGCTCCCTCCAGCCAGCCTCTCTCCTAGAGAAATGCCCGTGGTCCTGAGCCCTCTTCTTCATTCGCCCAGATCAGTCAAGACCACATCTTTTGTGATCTATTTCCTAAATTTATCTTAAACTTGCCTCTCTTTTTCATGTCCACTGTCATTTTTTATATCCAGGCTCTCATTATTTTCTATATTCTCTGGAGCCTCTGGAGCACCCCTGTGCCTCCAGTCCCCCTCTGTCACTGCACCGTTGACACCGGGGTTGGGGCTAGCAGTCTAGAACTTAGCTCGTGATCATGCTTGCCCTCATGCTGAAGATCATGCTGAAGACCTCTTTCCTTCTGCCTTCTCGGGCCAGCTTTGCTCTTCCTTCGAAATGCAATAGTAGAGCTTCCTTTGCTCCCTAAATTTTGTCAGAGTGTCTCCACCCTGGGTGGCCATAGCATCTTGGGTCTTGCATTATCCAAGCACTGTCAAACTGTTTCATTGCATAGCTCTGACTCATAAAATTTTAACTTCTCAAAAAGTAGTGACTGTATCATTTCCCTGGGAAATATTAAGTACTCAATAAATATTTGTGGAATAATTAGATGGAAGAACCACTGTCTCAAAACACTAACCTGCAATTCAGGCTGATCGTTTTCAACTAGATTTATCATAAGTTCAACACAATCTTATCAATAGTTAATAAAGGAAGTGGAAATAGGGTACATAGGAAATAGGGAGAGAGAGAGAGATGAAATTTTTTCTACGGATTATAGACTCAATTAGGAATTGCAGACTCTGACATCATATATTTAACAGAGATTGAAATCGGCCCCATTCCTGTACTTTTTCATATGTACATGTAAATTATTTCCACATTGCATGTAGCGGCTTTTCTTGAACTCTGTATCAAATTGGATGTTGCATTTTTAAAACCTGGATCACTTTATTTAAAAAGAAAAAAATCTTTAGCTATATACTATAACTATGACTGGACATCTTTGTGGGTACTTTTTTTCTGAAGGAATTTCCCTCTTGCTACATTGAAGTTTCAGAAATTTGTGATTTAATAGCAAATGATTGCATCGCTTGGCTATTATAATGCCAAATATGTATGTATTTGAGAAGTTATTTGTTTTATATGCACTTGTTTTCTTTTTTATTATTATAATGGAATTTAAAGACAGAGATAGATTTCTTCCCTGCAGTGTTAACTACAGTAAGAGTTTGTATTATGGAATGTCATTTGACTGGCTCTTATAATGATAAATATTTCCATGACAAAACCTACTGTGAACCTGTACTCTCTAGAAATTTCTCTCTCCCTTGGCTACTATTTTACCTTAAGGAGAAAGCAGAGAAGCTGTAGATTACTTCTAGAAACATATAAGCAATTAAATAAAATTCATGTATATGAAGGACAGCTTTCCCTGTATATAATTCTGCCATCAGTTATGCGATACGTAGATCTGTTTTTTGTTTTCCTTTTTTTGCTCCTCTTATTTAAAGTCGATGTCCTTGGTAGAGCTATTTGTTCATTTATAAATATGCTTGAACTACAGGTGTGTGCCAGAGAGAGTAATAAACTAGATTCTGGTCTAGTGACCATTCATTTAGTCATGAAAAATATTACTAAGCACCCCTTGTTCAAAATGTAATCACGAACACGAATCCTGGCTTCAAAGAGGGTGTGGTCGAGAAATGGGCATGGGATGTGCACCTAAATGACAGAAATTAAAAAGTGTATGTGAAAAGAATTTGACCATGTCTTACTAGCTCCACCTTTCGCAGTGAGTGTGAGTCAGCATCATCTCTTGCTTAGATAACTGCCAGGGTCTGCTAATTGGTCTCCCTACACTTATTTTTTACCCACCCCCATTTTTTCAACACAGTCGGCAGAGGGTCTTTTGAACTAAAAAATCATGGCACTCTCAGCTCAAAACTCTAATGGCCCCATTGCATTGCCACACGCTGTCCTGCAGAGACCTGTATCATGAGCCTCTGTCCCCATCTCCGACTCTTCCCTCCTTCACCTCCCTCAAGCCACTCTGGTCTCCTTGCTGTTCTTTACAGACACAAGGTGTGTTCCTTCTGGCTTTTTCTGTTGGCTCCTCCTACTGTCTGGGATGATCTTCCCCACATATCTGTGTCCTAACTCTCCCCTCCTTCAAGTCCTCAAGTCTTGGCTCAGATTTCACCTTGCTAGTGAGCCCCAACTTAATCTCTATTAAAAACGGGAACCCCCTGTTCCTTATTCTTTTGTCCTACATTTCATAAGCACTCAGTGGATATTAGTTGAATGAATGAAAAAATGAACAAGATTTATAGATGATATGTGTGTACACACACACACACACACACACACACACACATTTTTTAATCCTCACCCCAGGACATTTTTGCATTTATCTTCAGATAGAGTGGGAGGGAGAGAGGAAGGGAGAGAGAGAGAGAGAGAGAAACATCGATGCCAGAGAAAGACACATCAAATGGTTGTTACCCACACGACCCCAATTGGGGCCAGGGACAAACTGCAACCGAGGTACGTGCCCTTAGCGGGAACCGAACCCGGGTCTCTCTGGTCTGTGGGCCTATGCTCTAACTGCTGAGCCAAACCTGTCAGGACTATAGATAAAATATTAGCAAAATTTATAGCAGAAAGACATTTATTCCAAGTGTAAAGGGTCTGGAAGTTCTCAGTGGAGTTTTATCCAAGCTGGATCTTGATAATATGAATACAATTTAGATACATGCAAATACATTTAGGTGAAACTGTTTTGCTCATTGGTTTAAGTATTTTCTCCTTTAATACTGTCCTATAATTCTTATTCATAATACTGTTGTTAAAGTCCATCAGAGGCATATTGAAGATGGAGAAGAATGGCTGTGAGAGTTTTTTTGGTGTGAGAGTATACGTTTCACCGATCTGTGCGATGGTTCATTTTGTTTGGTGGTAGGAGGGAAGAAAAAAATAAAATAATCCATTGCCGCTATCACATTAAGCCTATCACTTTCCTCCTACCCATGCAAAATGAACTCAGAGACCTGATGTCTTCAAAGCTTACTTCTCACTAAACACTCATTAAATCCAACATATGCTTTTAAAAAATTCTGTCATTTGAATCTTTTGCAGTTCTTTAACTTTTCCTCTTTGACAGATTTAGGAAAAAACACAACTGCATAAATATTAGCATCAGATGATTAACTAGTATAATATAATGCTAACGACAACAGCGCAGTTTATAGAAGAATCCTGAACTGAAGTGCCTGCATGGTTTCTGCTTCTTTTATTTCTTACTTAAACTGCTCAAAGTGAAGCTTTTACTGCAACACCAACCACTGGACTTAGAAGTTCAATACCAAAATGACCGGAGGCCATGCTGAAAATTAAACAACAAAGAACTAAGGAACAACATGACATGCAATTGCAGGCGATGCTTTGCTAATTTGGCAAGAGCCTGTTGCTAAGGTACCGGCGGTCTCTGCATGCTTGCCTCTTATTCTTTCTTGACCACACTCCAGTGAGACTTTTATACTTGTTAGTTGACTGAAATGTCTAGGACTCGTGTTTAGCCTCCCAGTGGCACTTGGTACACTTGGAACACTTTCTTGGCTCGTGTTCCTGGACATCACCCCGCCTACCTGTGTTGTCTCCTGGGTGTTCTTTGCTCGGTGTCCCCCCTCCTCACTGTGTGGTAGGGCCCAGTCCTCAGGTGTCTTGTCCTCTGGATCTGCACTCACGCTGGATGTGATCACATTTACTCCTGTGGCTTAGACACCATTTACGTGCTGAAGACCCCGAGTGTTTATTGCCAGCACCTGCCTCTCTTCTAAGCTCCGATTGCTTACCATCTCCTAATAGGCATCTCAAAGGTAACACATTTAACACAGAACACTCGGTTTCCATTTAGCCTCAGCTCTGCCACCTCCTCCTCCCCAGCGTCCTTCACTTCGGCAGATGCCAGCACCGCCACCCCCGCTCACTCAGTTGCTCAAGCCAGAACTCCCTAATTCATCTTCCACTCCTCTGTCTCTTGGACTATACCGTGCAATCCGAACGGCAATTTTTGCTGCTCTACTTCTCAAGGATATTTCACAGTTGACCATTCTGCCCAGTCTTTGCCTTCCCATTCTAGTTGCCCTCGTCTCTTGTTTGTTCTCCTGCGTTGGCCCCTAACTGGGTTACCAGCTTCCCCTCTTGTCCCCTTACAGTGCCGTCTCAACCCAGCAAACCAGCGAAGTTTTACAAGTGTCAATCAGATCATGGCACATTTTCCCAATGTGTTTCTATCATGCTTAGAATAAATTCAGAGACCTATGATGACCCACAAGGCCCCATAAGATTTGACCCCTGAGTTTTTTCTCCGACTTTATTGCTACCTCTCTTCTATCAACCCAGTGCTTCATCCCACTGGTTTCTTTGGAGCTCTTCCAGACCCCGCGCAGCATTGATCCCTCTTCGGGAATGCCATCGTCCCCACCCACCCCAGGCAGACAGGAACATGCCTTGCTTCCTGCCTTCATTCCCTGCCCTACTCCGCGGCACCAGCTCAGCTAGAGCATCCTTGTTCATGCTATGGGAACCAGCGCCCCCATTCTACTATCTTTCCCTACTTTGTTTCTCCGTGGCAGTTATTGCTATTAATTAATTTTTATGGGGGAGGGTGCATATTGTCTGTCTCACTATTATAATATGAAGGCAGGAACTTATTTGTTTACTTCTTTGTTCCCTGGCACATGGTAGGAACAGTAGTTATTTGAGCTAACAAATAGTTGTTGAATAAATAGAAATTACTTGTTGAGTCTTTTTTGTTTGTTTGTTTTTTAGCCACCCTTGTTTTCTCGATTTCTGCTTGCCTCATCAGAAATATGTCATATATTAACCACTCTACATGTCCTGTTGAAGGTGACTTTCTAAAAATTTATTAATAAGAGAACAGTGTAGGTGATCCAGAGAAACTGGAAATTATAAATCTTGACCCATTTATACCTTCTATCTAGCATATTTTCATTAGCCTAAGATAATTCAGATACTGACTGGAGTTTTTCTTTTTTTAAGACTTTAAAAAAAAATTATCTTTGTTATTGAAAGTATTATAGATACCCCTCCTTTTTTTCCTCATTGACTCCATCTTCCCCACTCCCACCCTTAGAAATACAGATTCCCATCAAAACCAAATACTAAAAAACCAAGGAGCAAGATACAGACAGAAAGACAGAATATGAAGAATATGAAGATTTACTTCCTTTAGTGCTTCCTGAATAATTTCACTTCAGTCCTAAAGACCTTATGGGAACTATGTCAGTTATTTCATATTTTCCACAACCCAATTCAACCTATTGCCCTTAGGCTGGTCAGAACTGGAACAAGATTTTCTGATGGATGCTAATAGGAAGTCAACAGAAACTCATGGAGATAAAAATGGAGTGAGCAATGAAAGCAAGGTGCCAGGACGGGTGAGCTGCCTAAGCATCTGTGCCCCCCAAACCACAGACAAGCTGGAGGGGCCATTTGATTCCTGGGCCCCAGCTTGTATTCTCCATCATCCCACTTCATCCTGCTGTCTGCTTACTGTCTTCCTGTGCTGGGTTCTGAGTGATAGCACATAATTATAGCACACATTTTTTAAATTCTTATTTCAGGGCACAAATAAAGCTGAACAGCCAGGACAGTCATACTTTTAGAGTCAATCTTTCCATGATGTTTTGGTTGTTTTGTTTTTTTTTAGTTTATTTGCTCTTAAAATTTTTTCAGAAGAAAGTTGTATCCTATGCAGGAAATTTGAGTAAACCATTCCTCCCTACAGGAGTCCTTCACCTATTGCAAAGGCAGGTGACTCTGTGGCCATTGGACCTGACTGTGAGTGTATCAGTGAACATAATTTTGAGCAGCCTGCTCAGGTATTTGTTACTTGCTTAAGTAACTGTCTCAATTTTTCTGATACTTGATTTAATTTAAACTAATCTGAGGGTTTTGTGGACAGGTTAGTCTGAATTAGTGAAAATGAATTGTGAAATTAAAAAAAAATTTATTTTTACTTATAAAAACTTGCAGCTAATAGCATTTTTCAAGTAGAGATCCTGCCAGATCAAAATGATAAGTATTCGATATTACTAGTACATTGTTTATATGCAAATGATGCCAAAGGATTCGTAAAAAGTTGTTGAAGTAAGGATATTAATACATACAGTGTATTCTCCCTAAAATATTATGTTTTGAATTGATATGTTAATTCAAATTATTTCTTAATTTTTATAAATTTAGCGTTATAGTGGGCAGAGACTTTTAAACTACATGTTTGAATCAAACATTGGTTCATACAAACTGAAACATGGGAAGAGAGTATTCAAAATTGAAACTATTTGAGAACATCTGGGCCATGACACTACTCCAGCTATAATGTTTGCTGTTGGTTACAGCTGGGCCAAGCATGGAAACTGAGGCAAAGGACATGATGTACAATTATGATAAAATTTCTGATGGATATAGACACAAGTAAGCTTAAATACAATACATTCCAAACAGTATTTGCAGATGTTTTATTCAAGTAATCTTTCTATTGTATAGACTTATATTTTACTTTGTGAAATTTGCAAACTTTGTTAAAGTCTTCCTTAGGTATATCTGTGGACTTATATAATATTTACATAATAGTTATATAACTTTAAAAAAGTTATTCCATCTAGTTATTAATTTAGTTAATACTGGCTATCATAGTACATTCATACTGCTCTTAATTTTTATGCTTTTGTGTTGGGTATTTTTATGTTTCCTTTTAAATTCAGTTTTTAGCCTCATTGTATATCAGTCTCCATTGTTTTGTTGTTGTTGTTTAAATGGCGTATGGCATTTAAAATTAATTATGCACTCTTTTCAATTATTTTCTTGCACTATAATAACTTTAAGATTAAATTGAAGAGTATAAAATAAGATTCAATTTGAAACGACAGCAACCTATGCCTGTAGTTTTTCATTCATGTTTGAATGAGTATATTTCATCAATATTTTATAAGCTCTATACATTATTCTTTTATTTAGCATATTTTAAATAAATTTGGTATAATAAGCGTGTGTTAGAAACCCACTTGAAGTTGATCAGAGATGTTTGAGGACCTCACCTTCATTTTCTAATATTTAGTTCTCATGTACTTCCTAAACTTGGGAAAATTTTGTATGTGCAAGCCATGAAGAAATTTGAATGTTAAAGCAATTATTCTTTCCTTTTTCTTACTTCTGTAGAAATTAAACAACCAAAGGAAAAAAAATAAAAAGAAAGAAAAAACCTTTAATTCAATACTGTATTATGCCTGAGGTTTTAAATACACAAAAGTCAGTAAAATAAAAGTGATGGTTCCTGGAGCAAGTGTAATTCAGACTTATTGCACATATATATTAAAGCATAAAAGTTAACACCATATGTACAAAATACTACATGGGCCCATTTATGTCACCACTGATAAATGCACAACTCCTATAGGAGCTGTGAGCTCTTATAGGAGCCAGGATTTGAGTCCCAGATATGAGAGAGGTTTAGGTACAGTTGTGGGAATACTGCTGCATTTCTTTTGTAAATTTTAAATTTCAGCCCGAAAACTGTAGAAATGAAAATTTCATTAGGGAAACAATTCTAAACCTTCTAATTTTTATAACAAATTTATTTCTATGTTATAGATTCAGTAAGGTCTTTACCATTTGTGGCCATTGTTGTTCATTTATTAATTTTTTCCCCAACAAATATCTATTGAGAATTTACTAGGAGCCAGACTACCCTAAATACTTTGGATCATCAGCAAACCAGACAATAATTCTTACCCTCGGGGAGTTTATATTCTGTGAGGAAAGGCAGGCAGTAAACATAACAAATAAGTAAATTATAAAGTGCAATAAAATAAAGTGAAAAAAAGAATAGGTTAGGAGGGTAGAAGGTTGGTGGATAAGTTGCAACATGTTAAATAGGGGAAGATGTGAGAAAAGACTGAAGGCTTAAGGGACTCAGCCAAGTTCATAGACAAAGATGGTTCCAGGCAAAGCAAACAACTGGAGCAAAAGCTCCAAGGCGAAAGCATGTCTCGCACATTCAAGGCTCAGCTTCTGGTGCTGGAAAGGGATGAGTGAGGGGGAGAGTTCTAGAAGAAGGCGTCAGAAAGTTATCAGAAGACCAGATCGTGAAAGGCCTGTAGGCCATTATCCAGGTTTTGGCTTTTATTTTGAGAAAACTAGGGCACAGCTCTAGGGTTTTGAGCAGAGAAGTGATGTAATCTGACTTTAGTTTTATAAGGGCCAGTCATTCTGGCTTTTGTGTTAAGAGGAAACAATATGGGGACTGCAGTAATAGTGCAGTACTGAGCTTTATTGGTGACTCAGATATATTTTATATGTCCAAGTAGACATGTTACTTGTATCTAAGAGTGTGGACTTCAAGAACAAAGTCTGGGCTAGAGATGTAATTGAGGAGTCATGAAGCTCTAGATCAGTGGTTCTCAACCTTCCTAATGCCACAACCCTTTAATACAGTTCCTCATGTGGTGGTGACCCCCAACCATAAAATTATTTTTGTTGCTACTTCATAACTGTAATTTTGCTACTGTTGTGATTCATAATGTAAATATCTGATAAGCAGAATGTATTTTCATTGTTACAAATTGAACAGAATTAAAGCATAGTGATTAATCACAAAAACAATATGTAATTATATATTGTGAAATATTTATTTCTAATTACAAATAAATGAAATTTTGTCTTGAAGCATGGTGTAGCATGGGTAACAGTCTTCATATAACAACAGTAAACTACATTGCTACATTTTGCAACAGTATGTATAAAAAACCAACATCAGTGCGAAGGTTGAGATTGCTTCTTCCTCACCAGATCAGAAATTCTCGGGGCAGTCTTTGTAAGAGCACAATGAAGATCATCTTCTACAACAAGTCTACTTCTGTATTTCGACTTGATAACCAACAAGCTGGAAAACCCTGTTTCACAAAGATATGTTGTTGGAAATGGAAGAAGAAGGCGCAACACAGTCTCAGACAGAACAGGATATGACTGCAAACACTTGATCCAGAATTTTGTAACTGGCATTGTAGAGAAATCAGTTCTCACTGCATTGCTGGTAATAAGTTCAGTGAATTCCTGTCTGCTGTCTCAGGAACATCTTCAACTTTGACTGTGAATGGGCTTCTGTCAAGTGCAAATGGGGTGTCAGGTAGATTTGGAAAGTATGATGCAATTTTGTCTGCAAGCATGTACAAGTGTTTTTTCACAGAAATTATCATCATAATCCTTTTGTCTGGTTCAATGTCATACTCCTCAAAGAAAGCAGATAAGGTAGGCAACAGGTACCTTTTATTTTCATACAATTTTTTTTTCCAAAGCTAAAGTTTCATTTGGAATGATTGGATCTTTTCAGACAAATCGAGGCATGTTGCATTTGGTCCTTGCAGTGATCAATTTAACTCATACAAGATGGCAAAGATGTCAACCAAGTAAGCTATTTTCAGCAATTCACTTTTATCACTGAAAAGTACTTCGAACTGCGATCTTTCTGATTAAAAAATGTTTTGTGTTCACCATGAAGCTCAAAAACACATTTTAAAACTTTTCCTGTCGACAACCATTTCATTTCAGTGTGAAATAGCAGAGTATTGTTTGGTGTATCCAACTCGTTGCACAGTTGCAAAAAGAGTCGACTGTTCAAAGTGCTCACCTTTACAAAATTGACAGAACTTATGATGCTTTTAATTACTTCTTATAACTCTAGTGGCAGCATCTTCATTGCTAATATTTGCCGATGAATCATACAGTGAGTTCCAATGACTTTTGGTGACTCATTCAGTACCAAACGTTGAAATCCAGATCGACATCCTAGCATAGCTAGAGCACCATCTGTGCAGACATCACAAACCTTTTCCCAAGAGATCTTATGCTCTTTCAGAAATGATCCAACTGTGTCAAATACATCACATGCAGTAGTTGTCATTTCCAGAGGTTTGCAAAAAAGAAACTCATCTTTAAAGTCACCATCATTAATCACGTAAAACAGTAACTATGAACAGTTTGCAATGTCTGTAGATTCATCAAGCTGGATGCTAAATATTGGAAGTGGAGCAGATTTAATTTCCTGGATTATCTGATCAAGAATGTCAGCAGACATGTCATCTATTCTTCTGTAGACAGTGCCATTAGATAAGGAAATTGCACTCAATTTCATAACAAATTTGTCTCATCATAACTCGAACAATGTCTTTGGCCAATGGCAATAGTAAATCCTCAGCAATGGTGTGAGGTTTCATAGCACTGGCAATTCTGAGTGCCACCAAATATGAAGCTTCAATGGCTGCTATGTTTGTGGTACTTGCCACCAGTGTCAAGTCTGGCTTTCTTGAGTCCATCAGCTTTGCTTCTAAAATAGTTGGTATCCTTGCCAGCAGAACTCGGATGCTTGCTATCAAAATGGCGTTTTAGTTTGTTTGGCTTCATAGATTTGGCTGATAGAACTTCACAACAAATAACACATTGTGGTTTCTCAATTCCTGCTGTAATTATTGAGGTAAAACCATATTGTAAAAAACCCTCACTATATTTTCTTTTCTTAACGTTCTTCTGTACACGATCCATTGTCATGGGATGGTTTGCTAATGAAAATAATCTATAACAAGAGCTTTAATAATACAAAAGATGATACATGACATTGTTTAGTCAATACAGTTCATTAAAGTTTCCTATGATTTACCATTCTCTGTGTTGTTCTTTTTACATACCTGTTACTATCACACGGGAGCAGTATTCACATCAACCATAGCTGAATTTAAAAAGACTGATCAGCATCCAGATAAAGTTCCCATGGTACAGATATTTTTTTGCAGTACAGTGATACCTCGGTTCTCGAACGCCTCGGTTTTCGACCAAATCGGTATTCGACCAGGAGATTCGAGAAACTTTTGTCTCGGAATCCGAACAAATATTTGGAACTCGAACTTCCGAGATGAGCCGAGTTGAGCCGAATGGCGTTCATTCAGCCCAGCGCGCCTTGCTTGCGTCATCAGTGTGAGTGCAGAGAGAGAGTCACGCTTTGTGGAGTCACGCTTTCCTATTGGGTTTCATTGCTTCGGTTCTCGAACAATTCGGTTCTCGACCGTCCTCCTGGAACGAATTATGTTCGAGAACCGAGGTATCACTGTTGAAGATTTTACAGTACATGATTTTACATTTACCCAATAATTATAATTCATGAAGTATCATTTTACTTCCAATACTGCTGCTTTCTACACAGTAGCTGCTCTCTACACATGTGTGACTGGTCCGCATAAGTACATTATAACACCTGTATGTGATGGGGTTGGTGCGATGATGTCATCATCCTGGGAACTCGTATGTGGGCGTATCTGTATGTGGGTGTATCTGCATGTGGGCAGACCCACCTGGAGACGGATAGAGGAGCCGTGTCTCGGTTCCTAAAACCATTGGAAATATGTGTTTTCCGATGGTCTTAGGCGACCCCTGTGAAAGGGTCATTTGACCCCCAAAGGGGTTGCGACCCACAGGTTGAGAACTGCCGCTCTAGGTGATATGTGAATCCATGAGTCTGAATGTAGTCATCAAAGGAGTGAGTAAAGATGGAGCAGAGAATAAGGCCAGTGACTGAGCCTTGGAGCACTCCAACCTCAAGATGTCAAAGGAAAGAGGAAAAGAGGGTGAACTAGCAAAGGAAACTGAGAAGAAATGACCAGTGGGGGAGTAGAAAAATAATCAACTGGGCCAAATATTGTTGATAGGTAAAGTAATGTGAAGACTGAGAATGGACAACTGGGTTTAGCAGTGTGGAAGTCATCAGAGACTTTGGTAAGAGCAGTTTCAGTGGAGTGGTGGGGACAGAAGTTTGCTTGTAGTGGGTTCAAGCGAAAATAAATGAGAACATATATGTACAATTCTTTTTTTAAATATTTTGATGAAAAGATAGCAAATAAATGGGATGATACTTGGTGAAGATAGAGACATCAAGAAAGTGGTATGCTGATAAGTATTTAACAACTGGTTCTCTGGGTAAAAGACACATTTGATATGTAAATTTTGCCAGTTTCAGGAGTATTAAACCCCCATGGTGGCTGATTTCATGGAGTGAATTGTTGAGAAGAGATGTGTACCATTGGCTCTTGGCAGCTGGTATGAGCCAGTTCTAATACACCACCATGATGTCAACAGAAGTTTGACTTTAAGATGAGAGAAATAACAGCTACTGTGTATATCCTGAAGGGACAAATCCAGTTAATAGCTAAACATTGATGATGGAGTCAAAAAAGCAGTGACCTGCTAGATTCAGTTTCCCAGAGTAGGTGAGAAGGAATGTGATCCAGTGCACAAGGACAGGGGTTGGCTTTAGATATAAATATGTACAGTTCTTCTATATTAGCAATGGGAGAAGCCAGAGCATATAGTGAAAATTCTGCAGGCAGTTGTATTAGAAGGAATCTCAATGCTTATTTACACAGAATAGAAACCCACTTAAAAAAAGTTAAAAAACAAAGTGAAATTTTTGGAAGAATATAGTGGTAGCTCAGAAAACCCAACAAGACTAATTGTAGTTGAGCTTCATGAGGGGATGTAGGGTTTCATCTCTTCTCTCTTGAGTTTTAGGTGTATTTTGTACCTCGGGTTAAATATTAACCATTAACCCAAAGGCATAATGTATCTATAAGGTATCCTTAAAAAATCTCTTATTGCCATTTTAATCTTCTATTAGACATGAATTGCTTTTGGTAATTTTTTTGTACTTTAAGTTTCATAGATCATTTAGTCTTTGTGATTAAAGGAGCATGGATTAATTACTCTGCACTGAAAAAGATCTATTGCATCATGCTGATGTTTGAGATAATTAGTCTTCCAAATTATTATTTGAATCATATAATAATATACATACATTGGTAAAGGCTTGAATATAATAGAGGGAAATAAATTGAAAGTTGAAATCTCCCTCTCTGAGCTCTTTCCCCCTTAAAACTCCCAGTTCCGCTTCTCAGAGAGAAATACATTTCTTATGTAGACTTTGGGAATTTTTTTTATGTATACTTAACATATTCATACACACATAGACATGGTCTTATCTTATGCACCAAAAGTACTTGACATTTGTTCTTTGAAATTCCCTGCATATATTTATACTTTAAGAATATTTATGGCATTGGGCTAAGAAATAACTTGAATCCCAAGGACTAACTTTCTCTCCTGAGCAGATCTGAGATAGAAACTCTAAGTAACTATTTTTTTCTTATAACAACAATTCTATTTTACTGAATTGTGTTTTAGAGAAAATTTATGTGACTTTTCCATAGTCATATAATTAGCAAAAGACACGGGTGAGATTCAAACTCACATCCTTATTGTACTGGTCTCTACTGTGTCCTAAATGATCTTGTCTCTTAATTATATAAACTATAGGAATCTCAAAAGCCCATTGTCAGTAAAGGAGTATTTCTTTTAAAGGCAAAATACTCTATATACACTTAGAGACCTGGAGGAATTACTGCTAAGACTTTGTCTACACTTAGCATTTCAATAACATATTTCTATTTTTACCTTTGAAGTTCCTTAAATCTATTTTTTGTAGATTAAAGGGAAACACTAGTAAGATAATACATCTTTTGCAAATATTTTGAGCAGCTTAATTAACAGTGTAGTAGATGAAGTGAATATACACCCAAACCAAAGAAGAAAAACTTTTTTAAAAAAAATTATCTTTATTGTTGAAAGTATTACAGATGTCCCCCCTTTTTACCTCCATTGACCCTCTCTTCCCTCCTTCCCCACCTTCACCGCACTATTGTCTGTGTCCATTGGTTATCCATATATGCTTATAAGTTCTTTGGTTTATCTCTTCCTGCCCCCACGCCCTTCCCTCTGAGGTTCATCAGTCTGTTCCCTGCTTCCATGTCTCTGGATCTATTTTGTTCGTCAGTTTATTTTGTTCATTAGGTTCCACATATAACTGAGATAATGTGATCCTTGTCTTTCTCTGAATAAATCTTTTCTTTTTCATTCTCATTTTCTCAAAGGGGGAAAAGTAGGAAGGATTGAAAGGGTAGGGTGAGGACTCTATAAACTGAAAGAATTTCAACACCACATTAGATGTCTCCCCATGTTGCATTTGTACTATCTATTCAATTTAGTTATGTGACATTGTGCTGGCTAGTGGTGCTTAAGAGGAAGTAGTCAAAAATAGATATAATTAACTAAAATTTCATCAATTTGAAAATTTATTGTTGTTATAAATTGAAACAGAACTACTATAAATCTACTCAAAACAAACACCCTAGGTTTTAGAAGACATTTATTGTTTAAAAATATGTATTAACTAATAAATGTAAGACAGTGTTTTCTGCTATATGCAAAGGTCTATGCCATCTACTCACCAGATGAATAGCCATGCACTTAAAATGTTGTCAGTTTAATGTAAAAAGAATAATGTTTAACATTTAAGAAAAAATACTAAAAAATTTTTTTTCTTTATTGGTTTTAGAGAGAGGAAGTGGAAGGGAGTGAGACAGAAACATCGATGAGAGAGAACATCGATTGGCCGACTCCTGCATGCCCCCCCCCCAGGGATTTGGCTCACAACCTGGGCATGTGCCCTGACTGGTAATCAAGATGGTGACCTCTTGGTGCATGGGTCGGTACTCAACCATGGGTCGAGCCACACCAGCCGGGTAGAAAAATTATTTTTTAAAACAATATTTATTTTATTTTAGAGAGGGAGGAGATGAGAGAGAGAGAGAGAGAGAGAGAAAGAGAGAGAGAGAACGCACGCACAAGTGAGGGATAGAGGGAAGGAGGGAGGGAGAGACATCAACTTATTGTTCTACCTATTTGTGCATCCATTGGTTGATTCTTGCATGTGCCCTGATCTGGGATCAGGGACTGAACCTGCAATGCTGGCATATTGGGATGACGCTCCAAACAACTGATCTACCTGCCCAGGGTAAGAAAAAATTTTGAAATTTTCAAACAGTTATAAAAAGAGGAGCTTGTTAACCCATCTCATTAATAGTGGGACGAGGGGCAGAATTTTTAATAATTTGAAAAATAAAAATTAATTTTCTGAGTATTGGTTAAGTTCTTCAAGTAGACTGAAAAACAAAGAGCTACTGCCCTAAACCTATGAAAAGACACTCCTTCATGGTGACTTTCACAAAGCAATTCTGGGCTCTTCTCAGTCAGGATGGGGGACAGGGAATGCCTGAATCCTTGTTAATCTGGGCTGATAAAGTAAAGTGTTTGTTTCATAGTTTCAGAATGGAAGGTAACTTTGAAGAACATTCTGGTAGGCTAGTCTGATCCAAAGAATGACATGGGTGGGATTCATGTTTAACAGTTGACTAAAATAAGTTGATATGGTGGGGCCAGGGTTTGTGACACTGAAGAGAGGGTGTTTTGAGAGGAAGAAATGACAGCCAAGATGAACCGGCAGGAGGAACTAGCTAGCAAAAACAAGACCAAATTAGACTATTTTGATATTGAACATATTTTTTTTTTATCAGCCACTCTGTTTTGGTGTGCATCATTTTAGATGCTAAAATATATCCATAAAATCAGAATTTTATACACACACACAATTTTTACACAAATAGTGTATTTCCGTTTCTATATTTCCATGTATATACATTTATTCATATATACATTCATGTATACATATATAAATATAACTATATAAACCTCATCTTTTTTTTTTTTTATCCTTACCCGTGGACATTTTTCCATGTTTTGTTCAGATAGAGTAGGAGAAAGAGAGAGAGAGAGAGAAACATCAACATGAAAGAGACACATCGAGTGGCTGCTACCCACACAACCCAAGCAGAGCCGGGGACAAACTGCAACCGAGGTACGTGCCCTTAGTGGGAACTGAACCTGGGTTTCTCTGGACCACAGGCTGATGCTCTAATCGCTGAGCCAAACCGGTCAGGGCTCATCTTTTAAAAAATAATTGAATGCATTCTATTGTCTAAATGCATCATAATTAAATTAGCCAACTAATTTTAACTAATTATGTTTACATTGACTCCATTTAAAATGTGTTTTTTATTAGCTTTGTCTTAATCACGATTTTGGTAATCTATGACCTCCATCTCCCCATTACCCTGATTAACTGAAAACTGACTGCACAGTATTAGGAAACTTCATAGAAAGCATCATTTAAAATTAATTTTCAAAGTAAACTAAAAATCAAAAGACCTGGGTTCTATTTCTAGCTTCAGGACTTAGATATCGTGTGGATTAATAAAAACAATTTACAGTAACAGTAGTAAACCTATGGCAGATGCTGTGTGGTTATAGATTTGTTCCATAGGCTTGTTATAAATTTTTAAAGAAATACAGAGATATGTTAGTTGACAGCAACTCTAACAAAACATTTCTGGGAAATAGAATTAAGACTTCTACCAGCTTAACCATCAGTTTAAACCAGAGAAACATTGTTAGAGGCTATCTACCTTTATATTAATGGAAAGGTAGAACATTATCTTATGAGATAGTTAGTAAATTTTATTTTTGTTTTCTCTTTTCCATTTTTTTTTTCTTGTTGGGCCATGCACTAAACTCATTCAGGTCTCTCAAGAGTCCCCCGATATGTCCTATAGCTTTATTGCAGTTTTTAAACTAACTTCCCTTTTAAAGCTCCTTCACCATTCTTGATTCTTTAGATCTCTTCTCTTATAATTGTATTAGTGTTGAGCTTTCTTTAAAAAAAGTTTTTTTCTTTATTGATTTTAGAGAGAGAGGGGAGAGAAAGAAATGGAAACATCGATGAGAAAGAACATTGATTGGCCGCCTCCTGCTTGCCCCCCACTGGGGATTTGACCCACAACTTGGACATCTGTCCTGACCAGTAATCGAACCAGTGACCTCTTGGTATATGGGTCGATACTTAAACACTGAGCCACACCGGCTAGGCGAGCTTTCTTAATTAATTCCCTTTTCATTGTTGAATGAATCCTGAAACATCCATTACTTCTAGATATTCTGTCTGCTGTTTACAGTTTTACATGCAATTTATTTTAGGGTGCGGGGTGTCTAGATGACATTGAAGGGTAGGAGGCCCAGTAAGCTTTTCCTATTCTGGCATTATTTTTACTTTAGAGATTACATTTAGTTAAATTTAGTTACATGGACAAATTTTAATAGTTTTTATCACCTGGTAGCTCCTTCTCTAGTTTTCATTTTCATAGTTTTTAAAGACATTAAATACATGGTTCAACAAAAGTAGGTTTACATGATAAAATAAATAATACAATAATTAATAAATAAAAACAAGAAAAAACTCCATTTCCCATATTCACAACTGTAAACCTACTTTTGCCAACCCCTGTAAATGTATATGATCCATCTTTATGCAAGCATTATGTGTGTGTGTGTATACATATACACCTACACACATGTTTATATTCTGCATATATGTATGCATAGATAGATATGATTCAGTTTCACTTTCTTTGGATCACAACTGTTATATAATATCCTCTGTGGCAATATTCAAATTCTAGTTTCATTTTGAGGATTGGGTTTATTTTTGCTCCTGGGTATATATTTAGGCCCCCTTTCCATTAGCAAATTATATATAAACTCAACTTCTTTTATAAATTAAATTTATCGGGGTGACATTTGTTAATAACATTATGTAAGTTGCAAGTGCACAATTCTATAATCCATTATCTATATTGCATTGTGTGCTCAACACCCAAAGTCTAGTCTCTCTCTATCACTGTATATTTGACCCTCTTCGACCTCTCCTCACCCACTTCTCCTTGGTAACCACCACAGTGTTATCTGTGTCTATGAGCTTGTTTTGTTTGTTTGTATAAACTCAACTTCTCGGTTTCAAAAAACGGGATTTAAAAAAATTGTTTAATTAGATGTTTAGAGCTTTAAAAATGAGGCACAATATTTTCCAAAGCATTGTTTTTCCGTGTGCTTTGATAAGTATAACATAATGTTGGATTTTATAAACATTGTAAAGCTCTGATTCATAATGTAGATTGTAATTTAATTGTGTTAGAAGATATACTAAATATTTGATAGATGTCCTGAAGACAAATGTTGTGTGCTAAAAAGAGTCATAGTTTAGCAAAGATTAAGACAGAGCTGAATCCCCAGCCTATTAGTTGGGAGCTGAGCGGATTACAGGGGTGTATCCATCCCTTCGGGGAAGTCTAACTGGTACGATGTAATTTACTTTGGATTTTCAATATCTTTTGGTTACTTCATCTCCTAAAAGGATAACTTTGAAAGTAAATTGCAAAAGCAACCATATTAGACCCTTCTGATGAAGAATTAGAAAAACAGATCAATATACGCTGAAGCGTGTATTTTTCTAAATCAGTATTAACATGGCAACCAAGAGGTGATTTATATGCTTAAAATACAAATTAGTCATCAATAGTTTTTACATAATACTTTGCAGTTAAAATATTCAGAAGTTGTCATTCAAAAAAAAAATATTCTCAGCTCCCTGTGAGCTAATGACCACCGTCTTTGACCACCAGCGTTCGTGCAAGCTGGTGTCCTGTGTGTAAAAGATGTACATGCAAACGTTCTGAATTTACAAAGTATAATAAATTCAGTAATTGTGAGACATACTTCATTAGCTCCCACGAACTGAAAGGCATTCTTAAGCACCCCAGATGTCCTTCCCATACACAGATGCACTGTATGTAGGGCAAGAGGGTACCTCTCCACCATCATCTTTCAGTTCTTGCCCTTTCTGCTGGGTGACAATTCTATAATGTAAGCATCTATCTACTAAGAACTGAACTGAAGCCTCCTATCCATTTTGCATAGAACACTGGACAGCCATTAAAATGGAAACAATATTTTCTCCCTCCTGATGCAGAGCAGATTTAAATTGGTATCCTGGAGGTAAAAGGGCATAGCTCATCACCCAGTGCCCAGGCCGTAGGAAATTTTTAATTTTAAAAAAAGGTACAAGAACATGATTATCCTGATTATCCTTTTCCAATTTTGGGGAATACAGTCATTTAAAAATATTTTATTTGTATAAGTGCTTATATAAATCCTTATCTTTAAAATATTCTACTTTTCATGAATCCATTTTAAATATCGATCATTTAGCTTCTGAGCCAAATGTATAGGCGAGCATGTGTGTATTTCTGGGTTTACTGTAATGCACGTTAGTGAATCTCCATACAAATAAAGGGAAGCAAAGAATTAGAGCATTTGAACCAAGGTCTTTATTATTTAGGTAAGAAGGTATTTATTGTCCATATGTTTTTCAGGTTGATATATTGTGGTTATGGCTACAAGTGTCTATTCCATGTTTCTGTAACCTCAGTTTTTGTTGTTGTTGTTGTTAGCTGCGTTTTTCATCTCGTGAATAAAAACATTCAGTATTCCTCCAGTGTATGCACACTTGGCAGATTATTTTACAGAATCAGTCTGTAGCCATAGTTTCTATATCTACAGATGGGCAGATTGAACCAGACAGTCACTGAATTCCTTATCTTTAAAGTTCTGTGATTCTATGAAATATGAGACTAAAATTTCTGCTTCTTTAATGGTCTGAGATGAAGCTGAATGAAAATAATTTCTTGGAAGCTAGCCTTGCATTTTCAGAAATAATTCCAAATATTATAACATCAAATCCTTCACTTTATAATTTTCTGACATATAACAGCACTCCTGTCTGCTGTAGATGTGGTCCTTCTGAACTTCGCTACATGGTCCTAAGACCCGCACTTAAATACTTTACAAATTGAATTGCACTTGTGTTAGAAACTGATTGATAAAATAAATTACTATATCTTGTAGGTTAAGATTTGAGTTTTGCAATTGTAGCTGTTACAAATTACCTGAAAGCCTTTTTATATTGCATTTCTTATGGTTGTATTTTAGAATTGCTCTAATAAAAAATTCTATACAAAAATTGTTTGATATTAATAGCAATCATTAACAACTTGATAGATTCTTGTTAAGTATATTTGCAATACATTTAATCTTATTAAACTCAGCCTTGAGTTGTTTCTTCCAAATATTACAGGTCTTTATGAAGCTAGCAATATAAAGAAGAGATTTCAACCATTTTAGGCCAAAAATTAGGTTTAGCTTAATGGATCAATTTTTTTCTTATTAAACTGCGTCTGACCAGTGCCAAGTAATACATTCAGCATTGATCTTTGTCTCACCCTGCTGTAGCTTGCGTTCTCTTTATGTACATGAAAAATAAGGTGCCAGGAATGAAAACAATGCCTGTATAATACAAATATAGAATTTTTCTCAGACTTCCATTCGGTTTATCATTTCACTTTGTTATTAATGCCTTGCCTGCTGCTTTTTAGAAATGTGTTTTTTAAAAGCACATTTATTTCCATAAAGAATGCTTTCTGCTGGTGTAATTATAAAAAAAACATACACCATATACTGGAGCACATCAATTGTTTCAGAGGCGTGACAAAATGTATGAGCCCTGTTCACACGTGCACACCGTCTGCTCCAAATGTGGAGCCCTCTGGGGACTTGACCCATTAACACCAGCGATCTGGAGTGTACTGGTTAGAACTGGCGCTCAATTTTGCAGTTATTTATTTATTTTTTTAAGTAAAAATAGATGAATGAAAATGGAACCAGATTTTAATGGATAGAGCATGCACTTGACAAATTTAAAATGATGTCAGTGCTGTTTGAAGTTCTCAGTCTTTGAGACACTTAAAGTCACAAAAGGAGCCCCCCGACCTCTTCATACCCCTCTTCCTATCTGTTTGCACTCTGATACATCCTGCATACTTCTCAGGAGAACTGTAAAGCATTTCCACTGCTTAGAACTTCTCCTCTGCTCAAAAGTTTTCCTTAGCTCTTGACTTCCTTAAAGGACAGAATCGAAACCCTATTCCCAGGCACTTAAAAATGGGGAACAGTCTTCAACCCGGCTTTTTGCCCTCGTCTTGCACTTTCCCCCAAACAAACCTTGGACTACAAGAGTTTCCAAATACACTTTGCACATTTTTTTTGCTCACACTTTTCCCCTGGTTAAAATGCCCTTTCTTTCCATCTTTTCTTTCTCCTTACCTTCTGTCCAATTTCTACCAGCCCTTCAAGCCCCAATGTCTCATGTCACTGTTGGTTCAAAAGGTATCTGCTCACTTGCACAAAGTGTGCCTTAATGGAGATGTAGACTTTGGAATCGAATGAATTTTATACCACACACTAGCTGGTTGACCTTGGGCAATTTACTTAGCCTCAATTTAGTAATCTCACTCTAACCTAAAAGTGGAAATTATAATATCAATTCCATACAGTTGTAAGAATTAAGTGCATTATGCATGTAAATTTGGCATACAGTTGGCATCCAATAAATAATAATAATTCTCTTTCTCCCTCCTGAGCTCCCCCTATTTGACACACGTCATGTTTTGCCAACTTGCAGTAATTATTTTCTCTCTCTATTTCTTATCAACTGGTTTTGAAGTTCCTTTTCCATAGTGATGGCTTCATATACTACTTTGTATCTGTCATGATGCAAGACAAAATGATCCAGACATGGTAGACATGATTTCATAAGTGTTTTAGATATTTTTCCAAAAATGAAGGTAAGAGAAAAGTATTTTTCTTTTCCATTATCTTTCCACACATTGCTCTTCTACAACATCAGGAACTGGTCTTAAAATATCTGAAATTGGTTTTAGATTGTTCTCTTAAGAATTTTTTTTTTTTTTTTTTTTTTAAGAAAGTTATACTTGATCAGAAAGCCTGAGCCCACTAATAACCTAGAAGAGTGACAACCATGTGAGATGTATGCTAGGTTACAGGTAAATGCACTGGAACTCAGAAGACTTAAGTGGTGTCTTTTAGTCTGAGCCAGGTGGGATCCTCCACTCTGTTTTACCAGCAGTGAAGTGGAGATTTGATGTCAAGTTCTAGATAAGGCATCTTGTATTTCAAAATGGAATACTTGCCATACCCCCTGGAACATAGTGGAGAGGTGGGGTGCAATGCACTGTTGTCTCTCTGACTGTGAATGGGAGTGATAATCCTTAGAAAGCTGTCTTATATTTTCTGGCCCTTGGAACGTGTGAAGTTTGCAAAGCCATGGCCTTTTTCCATGACCCCGTGGCAGCACCTCCTATCGGGGGCTCAGACGCTTCTAAGAATATAGAAAATCCTCGCAGGCCATTCTTGGTAACAAGTTCATGGATAACAACAATGATTAAATATGTGGATTATATCTCTTAAAGGTGGGTTTCTTAGTGATTATAATTTATATAAATATTAGAAGCATAAACCTTTCATAATTTGATCCAAGCAAGCCAAGGTGTAAGCCTATGCTTTTGTTATAGACATGTGAACTCAAACACAGACACACATACACATACGTGTGCACACCCAATAGACTAGCATCAAAAATGAAATATACACCGCTGTGTGTGGGAGTGTCCAACTGTATACCTAGCAGAAGGATCCAGTCTGTCTTCTGGGTTATCAGTGTAGGCGTAAAGGTACGCTAAGTTGGGTGTATGTCATGAATTTAAAACAAACACAAAGAGGATATGGTTTCTGGAGTAATGCCTACTTTAAAATCAATGTTTGCATTATATATATATATATATATATATATATATATATATATATATGATTTATGTCACATCAACTCCCTTAATCTTTTCTAATGTCTAGGTAATTGTTGTATATAAAACCAGACTTTATATAATTTAAGAATAGAATTAAAGTATGACTGTGAAATTCATGTTGTATACCTTTTAGGCTTCTGTTTTAGATAAACTGCTTGAGAAAAATGTTGTAAATTAGGCTTGTGAGTGAAAACATCGATGTCTTTGTGACATTTTGCCAGAGAAAATTATAAATGCACTGAAATTTCAGCTAACTGGCCCTCAATTAATTGGCTTTTTTTATTAATGTGGGTTAAAAGTAAAAGTAATGCCTATAATAGTTTTTAAAAATGTAAACTGTCCAGAAGGGACAACAATGAAAAGTGACAGTTCCTCTTAACCAACAGCTTCACTCCCCTTGGAAACCACTTTTAGCTCTTTTCTCCCTCCTTCCCTCCAGCTCTCTCTTTTTCCTTCTCCCCCTCTTTTTGTTCTTCTGTTCAATTATCTTGTCAGGTGGTAAAATTATTCTTTTATTTTCTGAGTTATCAATCTTAGGCTACTCAGATGATCGTCTACGATGAAAGGCGCATTCATTTTACACAATCACTGCCTTCCACGTCCTTTTATGTCCCTTCAGTCTGATTTTTGTCAAGTTTTATAACACATACATTCTATTCTGTAGCCATAATTAAGCCTTCTTCGTCTCTCTCTTTTTAACTATAGGGTGATTGTATATATTTTAATCCAATAAAATAGTATGTAAATATCATTCAGGGCGGTATCATGAATTCTGCGTAGGCAATGTAAATGAAGTCCTATTTCACTAAACTCCCACCACTTGGAGGAGGGGCTCTCCAGCTTCCAATAGATATATATTTAAATCTTAGCAGGCTTTTTTTTTTTCTTTCTTTCTCTGTCTCTTAATTTCCAGGTATTTTTTCTTTCTTTTTTTTTTCTTTCTTCTATAAACAGCTTGTTCTTGTTCATGGATATCATATTCTTTTGAGTCGTTTTAAAGATACTAATTCTAATAGTGTACTTTTGTTTGCTGAACAATGCCTTTTCTCCACTAACTCATCTGTTGTGCAAATTCTTCATGGTCCTTTCATGCTGCTGTGGTTGGAAGTGGTGAACCCCCAGGTGTGTTTGTATGTCTTTCCTCTGCAGCCCGGTAGGTTTTCAACAGACCTCCCCTCCAGATGGAGGCGCTGTGTGTCTGAAGACTTTCCTGAAGGAGGTGTGGATGCTGAGAGGCAGGCACGTGGCGCCTTCCTCAGCTGACACAGAAGGAGACTTTGTTTTGGCCTTGGAGCGCTTGATTCTCTCTCTCAGCTGCTGGGGACAAAGCCTAATGCATCCAGCTCTGCTGTTTCTCTCTCAGCTCCTCCTCCTTCCCGGGGCTCACTTTCCAGTCCTATCACCCACTTTCTTTAGAAAGAAATCCTTGGGTTTTTTTCTTGGGGAGACACTGTTGTTCACATCACACAGAGATGGAGAGGGGGTGAGGAAAGGTCTCCGCGGTCAGCCCCACACCTTTGACCCTGTTCACACAACTTGGGCCGATGTTTCCTCTGAAGTTTTGGGCTGATGTTTTCCTTCTAGTCTTTTGTGTATTAAGTTGCTCTCATTTTTTTAAAAATTAATTTTCTCCAGTTTTATGGTTTGCTTCTGGGTTGCCTTTTTTTTTTATTTACCAGAACCCTTAGGGTTTTTATTCTTTGGAAAACAAAACAACCTCTCCTGCCATTTCAGCGGACTCGGAGAGGACGCGAAGGTAGATGCCAGCATGTGGTTTGCTTTCTCCAGCTGGAACCGAGACCACGAGACCACGGGCCGACCTGGCAGAACCGTGCTCCCGAAGGTGACTCTGCCAGCACGTGGAGGGGAGGGAGGGGAGAAACTGAGGCGAGAGACTGCTTAGGATGGCTCTACACTCGCTTGGGTGCAAGGTGGTGAGGGTTTCATCTAGGACAGTTACAGCGATAAAAACAGATGGAAATGGATTGGATACCTTCAAAACTAGTCTTAATTTTAGGAGCCATAAGAAAATAATGCTATGTATTAAAACAAAGAATTCCAGGGATGCCCTGGGAGCAGTTCCATCTTCAACTTGATGTGTACCATCCTGGACAAGGAGAGGCGGCGTCGGAATTGATGAACCTGAGGTTGGGCAAAATCCTTAATTATGAAAATAAGAATTAATTGTGCTGACCACACTGCATTTTCTGTGACAGGTCTAAAGAATGCTTTAGGGCTGAAAGAATAAGATTTTGAAATAATAAAGCCTTTCTTTAACCAAGCCTCAAGATTCCAGAGGCATCTACATCTGTTTGTTTGCCTTTTTTTATTTTTATTTTTTTAATTTTAAGTCAGGAAGGCAGTATTCAGTTATTTAACTAAAACATATTTTAGGGACTTATGAATGATCTTACTTATGAAGTAGGGCAAGCAGAACTAGCAAGACTACAAGGTGACTCTACGTATTTCCTATTTTCAGTAGTGGTCTGTGTTTCTGCTTGTACTGGAAGTAAAATGAATCCAAACAAATGTTTAAAACAATTTTTCTAGTTTCTTTGATGGGGTTAGCATCTTTTAAATATTTTAATGTATCATATAAACTTTGAGCACTACAAGAGCAGTAAGAAGAAATGAAACCAGATCCTGTTTTAGTAGGATTACCATTATCATCCAGGAGAAAGAAAAATAGAATAATCTTGCATATTATGGGTCTATTAAAAATGCGACTTTGTCAAGGAAATTTTTTATTTCCACAATAGTTCAACAGTTACTCCATCACAATGTCAAATGTGTGGGCATAGTTATTAACTACATTACCGCACACATATAAACATATTCCATTTGTAGATGTGCACTTTATAATTTCTTGTGTTCATAACTTGCGTATTGCCACACAGTCTCCTTTTATTCCAATAACAAAACAAGTGCAAAATGATTTATGAAACTTTTGAGTCTTTTTCCTTTCTTTTATTAGATCATTAAGACTATTCTAATAGACTGTTTTCTTCAGGAAAAAAATCTATTTCCATAGATTTCTGTGTGTTGTAGGGGAATGTTTTCTTTCATTTACTCATCTCTATCAGTTTTCCCTGCCTCTTTGTGTTTATTTCAGTCAATACATAGATGAAAAGAAAATGCCTGCATAACAAAATGCAAAATGTATTCTTGTTTGCTAGCTGATAAATTATTTAGAAAGGAGTGGGGGATGATAAAAATATAACCTGAATTGGCAAAACACTTTTTAAAACTTTCTAATGCAGCACAGGCATACTGGGTCCTGTTCTGGTTTCTTGATGGATCTTGGAGTTAGGAGGCCAGGATCATGCTCCTGCAATGGGGATGAGGAAGCTCATCTGCAGAGAGTTTAAGTGACTCACTCAAAGCTCGTTGTGGTACAGACATGTCTTGCTTCGCATCTCCTACTCCTCATTTTGGGAATTACCAGTATGAGTAAAGCACAAAAGCAGAGTCTATAGCTGGCAATAAATGAACAAAGAAATAAATAAATATTTATTCTTCTCAGCAATCTTCCTAATTGGTACTAAGCCCCAGTATCATTATATTGATTGTGCAGATATGTTGATTGGCAATCAGCACTGATCATTTAAAATAGCAAAAGTAAACAGATTAACTATGTGTTATCTTTCATGACACATGCAAACACATGGCCGATGTTATAGAATCTAGAAACGGGAGAGAGGCCTGAGCAAGAGCTTCGTCCAACATCCCAATTTTAAACACGAAGAGACCAAGGCTTGGAAAGGCCCTGTGACTTAGCCAGGATCACACTGTGTAAGTCTTAGATTCACTAATAAAAACTGAGGTTACTTCCAACCTAGGAGTCAGATCTTTTTCTTGATTTTATCTTCTCATTCTATAATTTTTTTTCCCAAATCATTGAAAAACTGGAGCTCCTTACCAGGAAATTTCCAGCTCTACTAAGACATTAATTAGACAGGAACATGGTAGAATTTCTTATCTGTGTTTCCAAAAATAAACTAAGTTGGAGGGGGTGAAAGAAAATTTCTTCTAGGGCTTTCTGCAAAGCATAGTCGGGGCCCACCAACACCACCATCACCAGGCAGCTTGTGAGACTCTCCAGCTGCAGGCCACACTAGTCAGAATTGGCCTGATGGATCCCTTAGGAATTTATCCACATTATAGTTGGGAAGCACTGCTCTAGATAACAGAGTAAGAATAGTAATTTTTTTGATTGCTCTTATCCCATCAATTATTTTTTTCAAATGCAAAAATATCTTTAAGTAACAAGTTGTCAAGATTTGGCTTTCTGAAAAAATTGGAAGTGGCTGTTTAGTTTCTACAAATTGTTCTCTGATACATTAGTACCCTTTGTAAGAAATCTCTCCCCCCAAATTGTAAAATGCTGTATTTTAAAAAATTGTTTTCTATATGCCACTTATTAGAAGTATATAAAGTACCATTCTATGGAAAAAAATAAATGAACTAATGTTTTATTGTGGGCACAGTTTCATGATGGTAAGGATTCTCCTTTGTTTTGAATTGAGCGGTTTTTGGTTTTATCAATATTTTAGATAAGTCTTATTCTTATAGGTGCAATATGAATTTTTGAGATTATAGTGTAAAAAGCTCAAGAAAACATCAATTTTGTATCTAAAATTTTAGAGACAAATGAAGGCAATACGAAATCAGTGATATATTTGTATGTAAGCAAAAGACTTCCATTGACAAAACATTTACCTTAGTGAAATATAGACTAGTAATATTAGACTTTAAAGGAACATTACTGCCCAGGCGGTGTGGCTCAGTGGTTGAGCGTTGACCCATGTACCAAGAGGTCGTCAGGTTGATTCCTAGTCAGGGCACATACCCAGGCCTGATCCCCAGGGGGGCATGTAGGAGGTGGCCAATCGATGTTCTCTCTCATTGACGTTTCTATGTCTCTCCCTCTCCCTTCCTTTCTCTCTCTAATATCAAC
This sequence comes from Molossus molossus, assembly GCF_014108415.1. Lineage (NCBI taxonomy): Eukaryota > Metazoa > Chordata > Mammalia > Chiroptera > Molossidae > Molossus > Molossus molossus. Next base: position 41,382,908 of record NW_023425350.1, read on the forward strand.
AAAGAAAAAAAAAAGTAAAGGAAACATTGTTTGCCCAGTCTGATATTTTGTGGTCCCGATTTTATTACTTCCCTCTTTTGTAACTAGGTTTGCAGGGTACAAGTCAGTGAGGTGAGGGACACGGGAACTGACCAGTATTTGGGGGGATGAATAGGATTTGAATAAGTGCGCAGGCCTGGGAAGGATCCAGGTTTTGTGGGGCTTGAAGTGTGAACATTGTCAGGTCCCTTTTTAAAATAAATAGTGGGGATTATAAATACAAAGTTGGATACAAAGTCTTGTTAAGGCCCCATGCGAATGCTTCCTGGGGTATCTGCCTCTGGGAAGGCATTCTGTGGGTGAAGCAATATGAACAAAGGAGTGAGGGTCGAAATGCATCAGTGGATAGGGAGCTGTCCATACAGAAGACCAGAGAAGAATTTGTTCAATCTATAGTCACTATTTCAGGCAGGGAGGTTTCCTGGAGCTGAAGAAGGTATCAAATAAGGAGAATCCATCTCATCACCTTCAGTACAACAATTAACACCCATCCCCTCATGCTTTGCTCACCCCTGCAGCTGCTCCCTTTGCCTTCTGGGTTGTTCTCAGGGTTTAGGAACTGATGGGTCGACTAGTTTTTTCCAAATGTTACTAAGTTCCAGGTGGGAGAAGCAGCTTAAAAATAAATTCTGGCTCTGATAGTGAGGTGACCGATTTCCCTTGAGCACGGGGGTGGCTATGTTTACTTTGCCCCACTTTTAAAATGAAAGTATTAGAGGTGAGAGCAATATTTTCAGTGTAAACAGAGACCTATCTATGCATTTAATGTGGCCCATGCTTCTTTTATTAACTGTTTATGTGAGGGGATGGGTTTTCCCTGGTGTGTATGCAGCAACATCATTTGTGGATTACTAGATTCTAACTTATTGAAAGGAATTTCAAGCCTTTGCTCCCCTCAGCACTTCATAGTATCCACCCCCAATTAATTTGAATTCTCAGACATTATTTTTTATTCATTTAAACATTAGATAGCACTTTGAAGAATTGACAAGTAATTGGGCTGAAAAAAAAAATAGTGATCCTAGAATTGTTTGTGGATCTGTGGACTAAAGAAATACGTTAATGAATATGTTTAGGACATACCAGGGTAATACGGTTCTCAACAACTACTGACTGAGGAAATTCTGTACTTCTAAATCCCAAAGGGCAAATCATGTCTCTTTTATTCATCACAGTCTTGGGAGCTCCTAATTTTAAACCAGTGTGTAGGTGTCTCTCTGCTCACAATAGAACAAGTGAATCAATAAGAGATGAATAGTTTGGGAAGATTTCAACCGCTTCTGCACCTACTTTCATTACACACAGGGCACAGATGCATCAAGGTCAAGAGTTACTTATAGACACTGTGATTTGGGTCCAAGAAAAGCTTTCTCTCGAGTGGCGTTCTCTTGAAATGTATTTGCAAACACACCGCAATTTAGACTAACAAAGGCAATCCACTTTACTAATATATTTGCAGTAGCAGAAGAGATGCTCAAATTCAGGACTTAAATGAAAAGCCAAAGGAGAGACTGGAATTTAAACATCAAAACAAAACAAACCCTCACTCACCAACTTGGATAGTTCCCATAGTCTTTGCTCCCCCTGGGTTTTCCTCATTCTAATACATTTACTGCTCTATCTATTTAAATCCCAAATTACCACTTTAATTTGTCAGCCGGGCACCGGTCTCTCAGAACAGATCCTAATCCCAGTGTCGGCTCAGCACCGCTCTACAAGGGCTCCTCCTGCTTTACCGTGGTAAAGAGTTGCCCTGGATACAGCTCCCTGCCTAACTCGGTGGCCCTCACAAGGGGGCGCTTCCAGCCCGCAGGCAATGCAAATGAGTGCAGGAAATCTTACATTAATTTCTAGGCTCTTCAAATAAGAGTTGGAATGAATCCCTAACTAAATTGGTAGGGAGCAGTTAGGTGACTGCCTTGGCACTCCTGGGTGAGGTGCCTCCCTGCTGATTGACAGGTCGTCCGCTTTGGAGCCGAGGAAAAGGCTGAGAGTTTAAACTGTGCTCCCACCAACATGGCTTTCACTGGAGCGAGGAAAAGCATCACGACAGTTGCTTAAGTATATTTTCTCTTAATATTCTGCTCCGTTTCACACACACACACACACACACACACACACACACACACACAATTAGAATTACTTATATGTATACATATATGTATATATGATTGTGTGTGTGTGTGTGTGTGTCCATGGGGATTTTAATACGCCTGGGTGCCTGAGTTTAGAAGGGCTTGGTGGACAGCAGCTTTGTTAGGAACACTCTCTGCCTATTGAAATCCTATTGTCCCATAACCCCAACTGTCTGTCTTCATGAAACAGACATTTGTGTCTCCTGGAATCTCTGTGATGCTTGTTGAGAGGCAGGAGAGCATGGTGTACAGAAGCATGTCCTCCAGGCTAGGACGCACTAGGGTAAAGTCCTAGCTCTGCCCCTTGCCCCTTCCATACTCCCTGTGTGTTCCTGAGCACATCTCTGAACCCTTCTGGGTCCCAGTTACTTCACCTGGTAAAGGGGGACAATGATAGTAACACACGACTAGTGTATTTGTGATGGTTAAATGAGATAAACTAGTGCATGTTACATTGCATATAACAAATACACAAGAACTGTGAGCTATTGTTTTCTGATGATATTAGTAATAGAATATGTTGTAAAATTAATTATAAAACTGAAGCTTAGTGTAGTTCCCTAACTTGCCTAAAGACTAATAACAGGGAACCCCATCTCAGGTCTGTCTGACACACATCCCTTCTTGTTGTCCACCTGTTTGCTGACCCCTGCCTTCTCCTGTGTATTAGTGATGGCTGCCCTCTTATCTAAGACCCTACCTTACACTCTTAGGCACTGGCTATAGTGCTTCTGGCAGCATGGACCCTTGAGGATGCATGATAAAAGTGCACTGATAGATTTATTTGTTAATGCACCCTTGCCTGTGATGCTACTGACTACTTCTTAAACTTCTACCTGACAATCCACTTCTTTAGTACCTGTTATACAGTGTTTACTTTCACTCTGATCTTTTTCTCCATTTCACATAGCCCTATTGTGTTCTACCTGTTTGTTGAGATTGCTTTCTAATTGTGCATAACATGGCCAAATAAATTTGCACTTTTCCCATATTCCTCCTGAATTTCTCTTGTACTTCAAGGAATGGTAAAAAATTAAGTACACAGCAGAGATTCCACATATAAACAAATTGAATAATCAAAGGAACCATTTGCATGTTTTCTGGCTGGTGTTTGGCTCTCAGATGGTTTGAAGAAACCTGATGGTGGAGTCAAGTGTATAAAGTCAACAATTGCCTACAGGTTGCTCTTGTCTTATTTGTCCTTATTGTTGAAATTGCTACTATGGACCAGTTCTCTCTTCTTGAAGCTCCTTCACCCATGAACTTCAGTGACACCAGAGATTGTGGGTTTCTCCTGAGTCTGAGCACCCTCTTGGGCACACTCCTTCTACCAGCTCCTTAAATGGCCATTTCTCGACTCCCTCTTTGGTCTGCTCCTCCTCTGTCTCTAAAACAGCTGCCTGGCTGCTCTCATTCACATCCATGACCCTCCCTACCACACATCATATGTTGTTCCCCAAACTTCAACCCTATGCATCTTTTGACCACCAAACCTTTTGAGTCCCCAACTGACTGCCAGATAATTCTCTCACCATCCCACAAAATTGTCATGTCCAAAGCTGACCTAATTTCCACACGATGTAAATCTGATTGTGCCCCTTCCATGGCAGATATCCTCTAGAGGCGAGCATCCCATCGTCGGCAGGGCAGAGGCAGGCACCAAGCACCGAATCCTGTAGCATGTTCACAGGGGATGCAGATCAAGACCTGGTTCCTTCCCATTCAGCCAGCCTTTCTGTACTATGCTGCTCACATCTTCTGTTTCTGCAGTTGAGACAACCGGCCTGACCCCAATCAAGCACTGTTCTTTTTCTCTCCCATGGTGTGAGTGGTGGGCAGTTATTAAACATGTGGACTCCTGAAGCCCAACAAAGTTGAAATCTAGGCTCTGTGTGACACTGGACAAATCACCTCATCTGTCTGCTTCTTGCTTCCCTCAGCTATAAAGGGGGAATATTATAATAATTGCTATATCAGATAATTGAAATGGGTGGAGCACAGAGAATAGCAAGTGCTCAGTATAAAGTAGCTGTTGTTATTACTATTCCAAGTTATTTAAGGTATTTAGTCCACCCCAACACCACCCACACACACACACACACACACCCACACACACACACACACACACCATTCTCCGACTGCTCTGTCTAGTTAATGGCTCCATTGGCTTTAAAACTTAGCTTGCATTGCATATCCTGAAAATGTTCTCTGACCCTCTCCTCTGGGCTCCCTTGCCCCCTGGCATACCTCTATCACTATGCTGACCTCAGTTTTGTGTAGTTGTTTGCCTGGTTTGAGCTCTCTTATCTCTGTCTTCTTCTGCACCAAGTACTTAATACTGTCTGTAGTAATTGTTGAGTGGTTTGTTTAAGAATGTAAGTCAGTGTTTAAAGAAGACTTGAGCATGAGCCTGGGAGTTAAGTACTTACTTGCTCTGTGACTTTGGGCAAGAGAAAGTGAGTTTTCTCACAGGGTTGTTGGAATTATTAAATGTATGTGATTATACTTTAAGCTCTCTGAAACACTATCTGAACAGCTGAAGAAGGAAGTGGCATTCCCACTAGATTTTACCTTGATGTATAAAAGCCATTTACCTTTGTTGTTCAGCCGTGTAGATAGTTATTCTTGATTACTTTTCCCCTTAGATATCACAGCACAGCCACTTCGGCTGAGACATCACGAGGCAGAGGAAAGAAAGAATTCTGGGCCGGAGGCAGGAAACCTGGTTCTAGTCTGTATTTATCCCTGACTGCTTTGGGTAAGGAGGTGGTGTATCTGAAACTCAGTGGCCTTATCTGTAACAGAGGCCCAGTAAAATTTCTTGGGTTCCTCCTAGCAGTTCTAGTCTAAGATTTGTATCATCTGAATGAATTCTGTTGTGATGATTAAACTGAGGGATGATAAAATTCTTGAATTCTCATCTTTCCTCCTTTCCTCTATTTCTAACAAGAAACAAACATATCAACCTACCTACAAAGTTGTTGGTTCCAAATATTTTGAAATGTTTTCTAGATGGTTTCAAAAGCACTTCGTTGTGTGGTGTGGGCTGCCTGGTGAGGAGAACTGGAGAACCAAGTGCCTGTTTATGCTGCCAGAGAAGGCAGTGGGTGGGAATGGAATGACGGTGAGTGAAACGCCTCTGGGCTTTCAGAGACAGGAAATAAAGGATATTTTAATGAAACATCCACCCATTTTTTTTTTTTTAGGATTTATATCATGAAAAGAAAATACATTATAAGGTCTGCTTTAGGTATAGCCAGTGACCAGGGAAAATGAGACAAAATAACGGATACTAAGTATCTATTCCTAAACAGGATCAAGGAAGGACATGAGAAACTTGATGAAGTAGGGAAATCTTGGGCTGCACTAGAGCAAGACTAGCCCTAAAAGGATGATTTAGTTTCCAGAGTACTGACTAAACGTTGACTCTGTGTGCGAGGCACTGTCACAGGTACTTTGCATGTATTAAATCACAACAACCCTAAGCCATGCCAGTAATGCCCATTTATCAGCTGAAGAAACTGACGCACAATTGTACAAAGTCACAAGCTAATGAAAAGGGCACATGGGGCGTGAGCTGAGGCAGTCTAGCTCCAGAACCTGAATCTTTTCTACCACACTGCAAAGCAGTATTGTTACAGTTTTAATATTTGGTTGGAAGGCTTTCCTGGAGAGGGGGTGGAAGCAGGAAGAAGATAGCATGTTTTAACAGAAAAAGTGGAAAAGTCGAATCTCCAGAATTCTAGGACATGGCCCAAATAGTTATTTATTTTCCTAAATCTTCAAAATATATAGGACTGAATGATCTCATATCCTACATGATAAGTCATAGGGAAATACCAGCTCTGAGGAATGGGTTAGTGCAAGAAATTATGTGAAAAATAAATAACCACTTGTGTATCATGACATTACTGACTTAAAGGACCCATGCTTCTTCTTGCTCAGGCCTTCAATATGCGGGAGCATTCATTGTGAATGATGTTTTTGCCATTAAAATATTAGAAAGTATTAAAGAATGTCGAACCCCTATTTTCCATGGAACACTATATATTTGGAAGGTTGTCAAAGTTGTCAGTTACATTTTTTTTTCAATTCGAAATTATATCACACAATTAGTAAAAGCATATAAAACATAAAGCGCAGCTTTACTAAATCTTTCCAAATGAACCTTTCTGCAGCTCCCATTCTGGTCAAGAAAAGAACGTCCCCCACAACCTAGAAACTCCCTTTCCCCCCTCCAGCACTCCCACTACTACCCACACCTTGCTCCTCAAGGTAGCCACTGTCCTAATGGCAGTTTTCGTTTTTAATTCTTTTTTAAAATCATCAAATAGTCATCAAACCACTGAAGTCCAAAAATTGTCTTACTCTATCAATCCATTGGCTTGCTAATGTCATAATCACAAAATCATACTGTGCAATGCTAATTTCATAAAAAAGTGACCAGTGTTTCAGAAATTAAAGGTGTGCTGCTTCTTCCTCAGGGATCACCACTCGTCACTCAGGAAGAGTGGCCTATACTTTACGTAACAAGAGCTCGGACTGGACCAACTAAACCCAGTTTCCATAGAGTCCGTTTGACAACCATTCTACTTGTATTGCACAGAGAACTTTGGAAATCATTTTCTCAATCCTTGTGGTAAAAGTGAGCTAAATATCACTACCTTTTATAGGTGATAGATGAGCTAATGACACTGTTACTCCTTTTGCAGATGAGGAAATCGGGGAGCAAAGAGACGGGGTGATGTGGCCAGGAGCACACCACCAGAATGCAGCACTGGGACTCAAAACCAGGCTTTCTACCCTTTCCACTTGATCCTTTGCTGCTTTTACAATACAGTGTTTAATAGCCACCTTTTAACATTGCAAAGTAAGAAACAGTTCACCAGGTACAGCACTTTCAACTCTGCAGACTTCCTAGCAGCCCTATAAGGTGGGTAGAACAGGAGTTCTGAGTTTTATTTAATGGAAAAACAAAACAAAACAAAACACCTAAAACACTGAGATTTAAAGATGCAAAGTGATTATATTATTAAGCCACATATCTAGTAGGTGGTGAAGTTGGTTTGAAGTCCTGTTTGTGGATTCCAGAAAGAGGGGGAAGAAGAGAGGAAAGAGGGACCACCAAAGGGTCACCTCATGCTTCCCTTCCACCGCTGCTGCCATGGCTCCTGTCCTGGACTGACAGTGGACTCAGGAAGAGATAGGAACCCAGCATCTGAGGAGTGGCCCCCCGCTGTGAAATGATCTGCAGGAGGAAGAAATAAGAAGACAGAAGAGAAACGACAAGAATGGAAAGGAATACTAAAGTGGACCTGAACTTGTAAGATACTTAAAAGACAGGCAGTGCCTTGGTGCTTTTGTAATATCCTAAAAAGTAATGACTGAAGAGAATGAAACTTCAAGAAGATGAATCATATTCGTTTCAAGGTCAGTTGGATAAAAATATCATTCCATTTCTTTTAATAAGTTTCTACATGTTTTTTCTCTAAGCCTATCATTACTAATTTGGGCATGTTTAAAGATGACTTTGGGCCTTGTTTCATCTACCAAAACATGTGAAGACTGAAAGCATCAATATCTAATCTCTTTTTCAAACACCCATTCTTAGTTTTCCTACCTCGTGTCCTAAAGAAGCATGTAAAATTCTTTTCACAAGCAGCTGAGACATATCTTAATGTAATAAAAAATTAAGGGAAGGTGGTAGAACCTAAACAAAACACTACAGGGTATTGCAACTCTGTAAAAGTAAAGCGATGTTATCGAACACATAAAATAGGTGGAGGGAACGACTAAATGTTATTTATAGTAAAAAATAATTTAAAACTAAAAAGGTGGGGCTGATAGCTCATTTCAGAGCCATTCCCTCACCACAAACACCAGGTGATGATGCTGTCAGTGCCTTGCCTTTCCTCCACTCCTCTCTCAAGTTTTGATTCGCACATGAAGCCAACAATTAGAGCGGCGGTGCTACGCGGGATCTTTGCAGTCCACTCTTTGTGTCAGAATCTGTGTGTGTGTGTGTGTGTGTGTGTGTGTGTGTGTGTGTGTTTTAACACCCATTCACACTATTTTTATATGCCTAGACTCAATCATAAAATTGAATTCAGATATAACCTTTTGCAGTATGTGGAGCTAATGAAATCACCCCAAAGGTCATTTACTTAAGCAATAAGCACTTCAAATTGATCATGATCAGTTAAACTATCCATTCCAAGTAATGATTTTTTTTTCTCTCCTCTTCTTTTTTTCTCTTTTGTTCGTATTCAAGTACTGGATTAGAAGATCAGTTTGTCCCTGGTGTTTAATATCCAATTTTCTACCAATCAGAACACAAGATATGCTCTGTTAGATTTATGATACTCTTCAAATGAGTTTTATTTTACAAGTCAAGGTACAATCACCAATTTTGTTGACATATTATTACCAGCTATGTAAAACCTTAGATAAAAGCCGAAAAGGAGAGAAATCTGTATATCTCGCATCAAATAATTCAATAGTGTGGGAAAATTTGAAATATGTAAGGATATGGATGTAGGCACATGCATGAAAATAAAGCACACTCTCAAATTCAGTATTTTCAGCTCAGTTTTTAAGATCTTTTTTTCCTCATCTCTCTAATAACATTTGGTAAGTCAGATTGTGTATAATAATATTACATATCCTCTTTACCTCAATCAAATAAAAATGATGTCAGTAAACTTAAAGGACCAAATTTACATAATGTCATTAGTTATATATCACAATTTATTTAAACATTTCTAAAAGTCATGTGACAAAGCATTAGCATTAGAGCTAAAAGTTTGACTTTAGATAATTCTAAGAATAACATAATTATTTTATTACATGAATATGTGCCAACATCTTTTCTTTATTTTTATTTGGATGATTCATTTGGGGCCAGTTCACAACATATAGCCCATTCTCCAGAATGTGAACGTAGAAAATAAGAGGAAATTTAAATCATCATATTTGTCACCTGGTCAGCAACCTTGCAAAGCAGCTGATGATTGTTGAAGTTGAAAAGAATTATTGAAATTAGCTTTGGGAACTATAGTATTCTTTCTATTTTTTCCCTGTTATGAACTCCATTCCAATGTATCAAGTAGTATCTATTATTGGGGACAGAGATCAGAAGAAGAAACGAAAGTTAAATAAATAATGATATATCCCGCAGAACCATAAAGTTGTTGTCTATGTAGCTCTCAAGATTCTGCATGCATGCTTTTTAGAAGTATCCACTATTCTTTCACCAGTGAAAGAACTATATTTATTAAATATAGTGATCAAAAAGCCTTTCTTAATTTTATATTCTATTCAAGATTTTTACTTTGGCTAAAATATTTACATTTTAAGCATAATAATATTGTTTTCGTTATTTTTTTCTTGCATCATTCAGATTATTTATTTCATATCCCACATCCAATATATAAAAAAATCCTGTTGGCTTTGCTGTCCAAGTATGTCCTGAATCCAACCGTTTACTATCACTTCATCTCCAAGCCACCACACCTCTCCCCTGAACCACACAGCAAGAGCTCCTCACAGGTCTCCTTGCTTTCACTCTGGCCTCTGACAGTCTACTTTTCACAAAACAGTAATTCTTTCAAAATTTGAACTACATCGTGCCACTCTCCTGCTCCATCACACTTAGATCAAAATGCTAAGTTCTTACCACGACCTATGAGGCCCTGCATCATCGGCCTGCAGGCCTCTTTGTTCCTCAGCCCTCTTCCGGGCTCCAGCCACACTGGCCCCCTTGCAGCTGGACAGACAAGCAAGCTCTCTCCTCAGGGCCTTTGCTCTTGTATCACCTCTACCTGGAAGGCTCTGTCCCCGAAGCCTCCTGGTTTGTGCCTTCACCTTATCTAGGTTTCCTCTCAAATATCAGCTCCTTAGAAAAGCCCTCTCTGACCACTGACCTCCAGTAGGTCTAGCCCTCCCTGTTACTCTGCACTCTGATTCTACATGAGTTTTCTTCAAAGCACCCTTGTTATCTAAAATAATGTTATTGGTTAATTGGTTTGATGAACTACCTGGTTGCTCCAATATGTCTGACTATACCAGAATATGAACCCATATAGGACAAGGATGTCCCTTCGATCTTCCTTGGATGTTACAAATGTCTGTGTAGTTTTTTCTATTGGTGACATTTCAGGACATGTTTCTTTTACTTCCTGTACTGCTGTTGCTTCTCATGTTAACGTGAAACACTATTTTCAGCTCCAGTGCAAGGACTATCAGACACTGTCTGTCCGGGCGAGGGGAAGGGATCTGAAATGTAACGGATCCTTATTAATCACTGTAACTAGAGTGTTCTGAGATGATATTATTTATAGTATATGCTATACTATGAATAACCTAAATGGTTGTACCTTCTTGGTGAGGATTTGGTCCCCCAAAATAGAATGACCTGTGGACAAAGTTATGTCCTGTTTGCTGGTGGGGGCTTCAGTAATCCTGTAGTGTTTCCTCAGAGAAAATGGTCAGTCAGAACTTCTGGAAGCTGGTATACATTTGTTTTTTATGTTTCACATGGCAAAAATAAAATTCCTCTCTTTGTTTATGTGTTTAGCGTATATCCTTCTGCCTTTCTTGAAGATGTTCGTAATTGATACAAACTGTCAGTTTAGTAACTGGCTTCAAGAGACCCATTTAAAAAGATCTTGCCTCGTGAAGTGGAATGTGGGGCTGGGGGCTGGGGGCAGGGGCTGGGGACAGGGAATGGCGCAGCTCCAGCCAATGAGAAGGGGTGACATGTGGAGTCCACGGCCCATTTTTCTTGGAGAACTTTAGGGGAGGTGGCTTTAAATTAAATATTAACATTTAAAAAAAATGAGACCCGGGCTGATTGTCACTGCACAGAGGAGACCTAAATTGGGCTGTGGTCCTAAGGTCCCAGCTCCATGGCAGAGAGCGCGCACGGAGAGAGGGGCGGAGGGTCTGTCTTTAGAGGGAAGCGGGGTTGCAACTTCATTTTCCTCTGACATATTTTGTTGGCTGATTAATAGGCTGACACTAATTTAGGTCTCAGAAGAATAGATCGTTCTGTAACAGGATAGAGAAGGAAAATGGGGGGCGGGGATGGAGAGAGAAAATAACGGAATGTGGGATGTCTCAGAATTTGGGCCTAGGGAAACCCAGGGCATATTTTAAAGACCTTACCCACTGGCAAATTGAGAATGAAAAAGCCAGGGCCTTAAACAATTAATTTTTCTAATCATGCAATCTAAATTGTCACACTTAAGGATCTCAGTGTTGACCTGTTTAGACAATGTGCCTTCATCCACAGGGGAGTAGTTTCAGTAGATCATGTTTAAGTTAGCTAATTAATATCAAAAGCAGTGTGGAATTGACTAACAGGTAATTTAATCAAAAGATAATTAAAATGATTGAATTTTATAAATTATTATTTAATTAATATTAGTTAATATTATAATTTTCAAAGTCTGAATTATGCTGATTAAAGGGTTCTCTCATAAATACCACTGAAAATTAATTACAAATTAATATAATCTGCTGAACATCCTCTTAATGGACTTCCAGCTATTCTTGACTTTTGCAATAAATAAACATTAGACCCCATACTGCATCCCATCTTCCTGAATGTATTAGGTATTCTGAAGTATTGAGGCCATTAACTCTTTGGATTTCTAAGGACATTCACACATATAATAGCATATTTAATAGCAGGGAGGTTGGTTGTTTTGTTAGGATATGAGGATGAATGTGCTCCAGAAGATAGTTGAGCTGCAGTGTTGGGTGCAGAAGATGTTCTGATAGGGAATATTGCCCTGGGCCCTTTTCTTCTCTCTGTACTTTGCCACAGTATGCCTGTGGTTGACTTCATTAGGAATGCCGAGAACGGATTTGAGTGACTATGAGTGGGGAGCTTGTGAAACATCAGCCCTGGTCAGAGAAACCCAACAGCCTGTGATGGAGCTGGGCTATGTTTGCAGGGAATATAGAGAACTAAAGGAGACATCGCGGATGGAGGTGCGTGGGACTAGATATTTTCTCCCTCTTACCTACGATGGGAAAACAAACTAACAACAAATCCAGAGGAAATGTTCTTCACATTATATGAGGGAGTTAGCAATATTTCTATGTTAAAGTGGGCAAGCACACTCAGAGCCTTGGAAATGTAGAGACAACTCTTTATGGCTGCTTCTCCCAGTATTTAATTTTTTACTGCTAAGGGACCTAGAAAGAGGAAATGGAAATCAGAAAGCTGAGCCAAAGGGAACTCTCTTTGGTCATTGAGGATTTGAGCTATTAACCTTTCCTAATAAACAGAGAAAGTAGGGCCTTGCCCCTCCTCCTTCCCCCAGTGTACAGCATCTAGCACTTGGGGAGTGCCCTGTAAATATAAAATGACCTCTCTGCCTATATTTATGAGGCAGTTAGATGCCGAATGGGTTGTCACAAAACCTAATACTACATATAGAAGCCCCTGGCTGAAATGTATATGCGGTAAAGACAGATTTACAGCTGCCTTGAGTTTCCCTGTGAATTTCCAAGATTTATCTGAGTTTAAGGTCTCAATCTTCGTTTATGCTGCCAGAGCATTCCTCGGAATTCACGCTAGAGCCGGATCTTGGGACTGGTGCTGAGTTTCCTTTGATGAACATATGCTTTTGGTCTCTCGTTTTTCCCAGGGGACTGTGACTGAAGTGGAGGGTCATGGTCTTCATTTTGTTTTAGTAATTTACGGTGGATCACTATCAAGAATGCTTTTTCTTAATTGGAGCATTTGGGGGAAACTAATGAAGGCAAAATCATGTCCCTTAAAAACGGAATCACAGCTGTGGTAGTAGATAAGACTGACATATTCAGTTCTTAGAAAGAGGCAATCAATGTTGAATGCGTCAGGTGAGTTCATTTCTGGAGCTCAGCTTTAATAGCTTATAAAGAAGATTGATTAAGTTCTTGTCTGATAGATCAATAGTGGAATGAAACTGTGCTTCCCTTTTTCCCTTCTTAAGTGTGGATTCCCGATATGCTTAGAGGCAAAGAAAGGGCAAACACTGTGTACTAATTTTCTACAACTTATTAATGGCAGCTATAATGTACAGGCACAGTATTTTTAATTTTTTAATTTATTTAGATTGCTTTATTTTATGTTAAACATGTGAAATACTTCATTAATTCATCCAACAAATACTGTTTCTTGCTGTGCCGATCAACGGTTCTGGTCTAGATAAAGGTAAAAGTGGTAACATTGAAAACTTAGGGAAACTACATGGATTTAAGCCTTGAGATTCCAAATCTGCGGTCTGTTCTCTTCTGTGTAGCAGGTATTAGCTTATAAATGTATGAATTTATTTGGTTTTCTACACTTCTATTGTATTTTCAACGTGGACTTATAATTTTTTGTTAAACTAAATAATTTCCTTTGTTGTAGTATTAACATAAAATACATAAGCATTATTTATGTATATATTCTCCTCCATTCAGTTAATTTAATTTAATTTACATACTTATATTCAGATTTATTTTTAATTGTCTTTCTTTTTTCTCTCTTTAGACCCATGGAATCATGGCTGTTGACATTAAACTGTAAAGCATGATGATTATGTAAATAATTGTTAAAAGTTTTCCAGCAAAGATTAACTTGCATTTATCTATAAAATATTTTTAAATGCCCTTTTAATTATTTTTATAAATTGCCCCCCCACCCCTTCTTAAACTACTCTTCCATCATTTACATGTAAACAAACTCTTTGGTGACTTTCCAATGCTCTAAAAATAAAGACCTTGCCCAGCCCCACAAGACTTTGTGCCATCTGACCACCCAGTTACACGACTCCCCATTCAAGTGCTGGCCTCCAACCACACTGGAAGCCTTTCACCTCTTTATCTAGTCCTTTCTCTTTTCTTCTGTATGACCATTTAAAATGAGTTTTGTTTTGTTTTCTGCAAAGGCCTATCTCTCCATCATCCTTTCCCCATTTACCTGGTCACCTCTTACTTAACCTTAGTCAACAATTCATTTTTTTCACTTCCCCTGGGAAGCTGCCTCTGTTTCCTCCAAGGCACATCTTGCTCTTTTATGGTCAGACATGATACCTTGTATCATAGTTTGTATTGTGTCTTTATTTGTTTAATTAGTTGACCAGTGACTATGAGGCTAGGAGCTAAGTCAACTCTTGCTCACCTCTGCAATAAATAATAGGGAGAGTAATATAAATAGAGTTTCTGGTACCTAGTAGATGCTCAAGAAATGTGTGTTTAATAATGAATGAGTGTTGACTGTGGTACTGCCTTACACTGTCTTTTTGCTTTAATCATCCTCCTTCCTCCTTTTAAGGAACATTAAGAACTGTAGAAAGCAGGAAGAGCTTGTTCATTTAATAAAATGTATAAGCCAACTATCTTTGTCTCTATTTGCTGAGTAACTGATGAACCTATTCTTCCTTAAAGAGAATAAGACTTACATGATTTAATGAAAACCATATATTGATGCCTGATTAATATATTTCTCCTCTCTCATTGAAGATTGGGAAGTGGTGTGTGTGTGTGTGTGTGTGTGTGTGTGTGTGTGTGTGTGTAGGGAGTCGGGTTTGGAGATAGTATGATAACAAGAAAGGTTGTGTTTGAATACTCCAAACAGAGGTCCAGGAGAAGGGGATGCTAGTATTGTAAGATAAATACAGTGTTTTCTTCTGTGATTTATTTAAGAAAAAATCTATGATCAATGTTAAGATTAAAATACTTTTATGCAGCATTAGAAATAATTCTTCTTTTAAGGGAAAATATTAGGCCATCAGGAGTAAAAGGCTGTCTCCAAAGGGCAGCTCTCTTCACCCATGTGAGTGCCTTCTTAAGTAGAAAGGGAGGAACAGGTAGAAATACAGCTGACCTTTGTACAACATAGAGGTTAGGGGTACCCACCCTGCACAGTTAAAAATCTGTGTAACTTTTGATTCTACAGTCGACTTTTCTAGCTCTTCACATTCATGGATTCAACCAAAGGGGATGGAAAACAGTATTTTCTCCCGAGGTTGGGGAACTGCTGCCGAGAATTCACGGTTTGGAATCTGTGTACAGGAATGTGAAAATAGTTTGGGGTCAGCGGTGGGTTGAATCCTGGGCTATGAAAGGAAGGGCTGACTGAGGGCAACTGTATTTATTGAAAACAATCTGTGAAGTGGACCCATGCTATTCAAACCCATGTTCTTCAAGGGTCAATGATATATCAAATGAACAGATATACAGTACCTTTTGGGCAGTATTACCACTGTAGATTACTCTGAGAATAAATGTAGTTTGTTAAAAGAATAAGAGAAGCTTTCTAGGTAAAGTGAAGCTGTTCTTTTTCTACCATCTTTATATTATTGCTTTAAAAAATATTTTTCACCCTGGCCGGTTTGGCTCAGCGGTTAGAGTGTCGACCTGTGGTCCGGAGAGACCCGGGTTCGGTTCCTGCTAAGGACACGTACCTCAGTTGCAGTTTGTCCCCAGCCCTGGTTGGGTCGTGTGGGTGGCAGCCTCTTGATGTGTCCCTTTCATGCCGATGTTTCTCTCTCTCTCCCTCCCACTCTATCTGAACAAAAAATGGAAAAATGTCCTCGGGTGAGGATTAAAAAAAATTGTTTTTCATCTCCCATTAACTTCTTTCTCTTTGAATTCAAACCTATGCTAATACTTTTCAGGCACAGTGTTTCTTAATTTTCAGAAGCTGTAATGAGAACAAATTAACTGAGTTGAGTGTACAGGGCCTGTATGGTCCCTAGGTCTGCCTTGGTTGTTGTTTTTATTTTATTTTATTTTTAATAACTGGGACAGCCTTCTTGGCCTTATTTATAAAATAGCAATAAATACTTCAACCTTCCAGGGTTTTTAAAGGAAAGAAATACTTTGAACTTTCAGAAATATTATTTTAAGTAAAAAGAATTATAACTATTGTTTAAAATTACATTTAAGTAATGATTATATCTATATTCACTATAATTTATATAGTAGAAATAAATGTTTTATTTTACAACAAAGACCTTCGTATGGCACAATAAGAGCATTTATTTTTTTAAATGAAGTTTTTGGATTTTTAAAATTGATTTTAGAAAGAAAGAGGAAGGGGGAGTGAGAGAGAGAGAGAGAGAAACATTGATTTGTTGTTCCGCTTATCTATGCATTCATTGGTTGATTCTTGTATATGCCCTCACTGGAGATCAAACCACAACCCTGGGGTATCTGGACAGCACTCTAACCAAC
The DNA here is from genome assembly GCF_014108415.1 of Molossus molossus. NCBI lineage: Eukaryota > Metazoa > Chordata > Mammalia > Chiroptera > Molossidae > Molossus > Molossus molossus. The sequence goes on from NW_023425350.1 coordinate 41,399,296, forward strand.
TGAGCTGCCGGGCCAGGGAAGCTTGCAACTTTTAATGATACGTTATTTGTATTGATTTTTTTATTGATAGAATACATATGGTACTACGATAGGGAAGTCTTTGGGATATAGCTCTTTTTAGGGTTCCATTGGCTTGGTGACTACAGGTCATGTTTGTGTTAACTTTGAACTTTGCCTTATCAAATAACTTGAGATAAAAGTTATTAGTTTGATGGTACAGCATAAGGTTTGTGATACTATTGTGTTTTCAAAACCATAGTATTTTATAAGTTTCTGATTAAAAAGACTCAAGAAATAAAACATTGACTCCCCAGGAACATACCTTTTTTCCTCCTTTGTTAGAATATAGGGACAGAAGAGAAAGACGACAAAAAAGCCTATTTTGTAATTTTGTAAATGCTTCTATTTCAGTCTCACTTGAGCCATTTATTGTCATGTTTTAATTACTGTGAATTAAAATATGAACAGTGATCATGGGTTGAATATTTAAAGGCAAGTATTTTGTGATTACAGCCTGATATTTTCTCTGCTTAAAAAGCTTTATTAAAATGATGCTAAGAGGGTAGATTTTTTGTTAAGTGTTCTTATCACTAAATGAACAAACTAAAGAGTGTGGTAGGAAACTTTTGGAGGTCATGAACATGTTTATGTAATGATGGTTTTATGGGTGAATACTTATATCAAAACTCATCAAGTTGTACACTTTAAATATGTACAGCTTTTTGTGTCAAAACAAGATACAAATTGATTTCTTTAACAACTGGCAAAATATTCTGCATGGGTGTTTCTCACCATATCAGAGCCAATAATCTTTTTAATATAAACATTTTGTAACTAACTCCCTGATTATCCTGAGATAAAATTTATATTTAATATAGCGTACTACACACATACATTTTAAAATAAACAACATAGCCCCCTAATTGTAATGTAAAGGAGAAGGCAAAGGAGCATTGTTTACATAGAATAATATATATCTCAGGATGTGAAGACATGGCAGGACTGTACCAGAAGATGTAGCAAAGTTAGTTGAGGTGTGTCTGATCGCCCGTGTGTGATCACTGTGGCTGAGCATTGTTGTAGGCTACTCAGACACAGGAGTGGCTTTGTCATCAGCGAGGTGCATTACTAAACAATGAGCAATCCTTGGTAAACTTATGAACAAAGCAGTGTATAATCTTGCCTTGATTACATGGTGGTTGCATTCCCAGAAAATTCAGTGTGTGTACAATTTGTGGTAGAAATTCTTTGTGTTTATGTGAAAAATGGAGTTATACCCTTAGCTTAAATAATTATAAATGGGGTTTTCAGCTATGTGAACATATTACAAGACAATAGAAAATTATTCAGGATGCAGGTTAGCATTTTGTTATATATTAAATCGACTTGCTTTTTGCAATATATTTAGCATCCCTGGTCTCCACCCACTAAGTGCCTAAAGGACCCTCTCCATCATTATAACCACCAAAAATGTCCCTGTGTTTTCCAAAGCGACTACTAGGGCTTTCCACTGAGAACCACGTGATTAGAGGTGAGTGCTGCCGTATCCTATATGAAGAAGGAAGATAAGTGGCCCATATTTCAAGCTAAGTGTCATTGAGTCTTTCATATTTGGGTTCAATTACAGTAAATAGGCTAAAATCATGTAAATATAAAATATGATCTTTATCAAAAGCTTTCTTTTGGACTTTAAGATCCTTGAAATTGTAACAGATAGTCTAATGATGAGCATGTGACCATTTCTAGATAAGCAGTTTTTAGGAGAAGTTTTTTATTTTATTTTAAAAATCTTCACCCAAGGATATGTTTTTATTGAAACACCAGTGTGAGAGAGAAATACCAATTACTTGCCTCCCATTGGTGCCCCTGTGGGAACAAACCCACAACCTTTTTGTGCACGGGATGACGTTCCAACCAACTGAGCCCCTCCCCTTTTTGGAGAAGAAGTGAACTTTAGTAAGGCCAGTGTTTGGAAGTGGGGTGATCCCTGGTAGGGCTAACAATGGAAGCCGGTGCTGACAGCATACTTAGCAGCTAGGACGACAACTTGTCCTTTACTGAAAGGGGGTGTAGATGGCATATCAAAGTATTTACCACATAGGTCAGGTCATTTGTCCAACTGGAATCCGGAAATCCAGGCTGCAGAAGCCCATGGGATCCAGTCAGTTGGGTAGGAGGCTGTGGCAGCAAGGATCTCTGGTGTAAGTCAAGTTCAAAGCAACATATGCAATCATCATTATTCCAGAAAGATCTGACTGTACTGAAAAAGGGACTGTAAGTATAGAAGAGTCCAGGCCCGAGGAGCAGAATATTGGTCAGAGTACCAGGTCCAGGCCCCAAGCAGATAAGCTGAAGGCCAGGGAGGAGCTCCAGTCCCAGGGGAGAAAAGAGGGACCAAGGAGTTAGAATGCCTTCTGGAAACTGAGGCAGAGGGATAGTCATAAGGCCTGGACAAAGATCACAGGTTTTGGGAAATAAGCCTCGTATCAGAGGGAACAGCCTAGGGACCCAGATCTCGGGGAGGGATTTAGGCCCTAAGCCCCTGTGTCTGAGTCAGGATTGGCTCAAAGTTTGCAGGCTGGGCACCACTGAAGATTTTTATTGCTCTTGACTGTGAGAGGTGAAATGGGCAGCCGCTAAGAGAAAGGAGCAATCCTTTGTAGTGTGCACAAATATAAACCATGGAATTCATTGTGTTTTGAAGACACAAGTTTTGGTTGTAGTAATAGTCTGAACAAAATGGCCTGTCCGGGCCATTTGCAGAGGATTTGGAAAAGCCAAATAGCTTTTATCTCAAACTAAAGAAACCTGAGATCTGTGTCTTATAAGAGAAGTGATTGTGGAACAGGAACGCAAAGGATCAGATTCCAGCCTTAATGTTTCTCCCTTCCGTTGGCATACGATCCGCATTCCTCTGTCGGGATTTTTAGGTCCTGCACAGTTTCATTTCATCCACTTGCCCTGTCTTCTTCCCTGGACCCTTGCAGGTGCTCAGCTCACTGCCTCCTCCACGGCCACCTTCTGTGTGGTCCCCCCAATCCTTTGCCTCTCCTACCCCACCCTTCATGTTAAGGCTCGCTTCAGGTCGCCCCTTCTCCATGGAGATGACAACATCTGCTCTCCCATTATTGTACTGGCAAAGCTTAATTGTTCTCAACTTATTTTCTTGGACACTAGTTTTATCTTTCCAGCTAAATAGATTGCAATCCTCTTTAATGAAAGGATTCTGTCAGAAGTTTCTTTTGTATCCTTCCCAGTGCTCAGCAAAGGGTGGGGCACCAGGTGGCTGCTGGGTAAACAGTTAGAAATTCATCGATTGGCTTGACCTGAGAAGGCATGTTCCAGTTCCCATTTCCTGAGTTAATGACATAGCGTTGTTTTAGAAAATCTCCTCCTGAGATCTGTTTTCTTACATCTGGTGGTAATGAAAGTATCTCACCTCAAACCTATGAAAATATGGATTCCTATCAATATACCCTCCTTCATCTTTTTAACGAATATATTTTTACTGCAGTCAAGGTTTTTGGTCTCACTGGGAATTAACTTCAGTGCCATCTATGAATCTCTCTGAGAGAGGCCATCCCTCCTATGGTCGTGACCCAGAGGGCACTAAGTGGTGGCTATGAGGCAACATTAATTATTCTCAATAGTGTTTCGATTGTGTAGAATTTGAAGTTCAGGATTAAGAGGACATCTTTTGCTCATGACATCTTGTTTCATCTGTTATTTAACTAGACATAGCCTTGTATTATTAAGGGTCTCTTCTCTTGGACCAGATGCTGTTTCTTAAAGCACAATCCCATAAACACCTAGATTCTACAAATAAAATTCTCTTTTGTGAGACCTCAACAGAATGAAGATTACTTTCAACTCTCTTGGTTAACTCATTAGTCTTATGTAAACCAGCAAATTGAAATCTTTGATATATTTACTTCAAGTCTAAAAAGAGGAGCTTGTTTTTAATTCAATAAGCTTGTTTAAAATGCGTTCTTTTTAAAGTTGTCATGTTAATCCTCACATTTTACTTTAGTTATCAATAATGACTATGGCCCTGGCCAGTTTGGCTCAGCGGTTAGAGCGTCGGCCCGTGGTCCGGAGAGACCCGGGTTCGGTTCCCGCTAAGGGCATGTACTTCCGTTGCAGTTTGTCCCCGGCCCTGGTTGGTCGTGCGGGTGGCAGCCACTCGATGTGTCCCTTCACGTCGATGTTTCTCTCTCTCTCTCCCTTCCTCTCTCTCCCTCCCACTCTATCTGAACAAAAAATGGAAAAATATCCTCGGGTGAGGATAAAAACAAAACAAAACAATAATGACTATGTATGCCTGGTCGCAGAGAGTGTGGCAGAGAGGATTGAGCATTGTCCCATGGACTGAGAGGTCCCAGTTCAATTCTTGGTCAGGGCACATGCCCAGGTTGTGGGTTCTATCTCTAGTAGGGGGCATGCAGAAGGCAGCCAATGGGCTGTATCTCTCTCACATTAATGTTTCTATCTCTCTCTCTCTCTAAAAAAAAAAAATCAATAAAAACATATTTTAAAAAATAATGACTATGTTGTAGGTTTGTCTTTCTGTATATGTTATACGTATATATGTTTGCATGTAATATTATCTCACACATTTTAAACAATGCTCCTTACTCACTAAACAACTATTATTAAAGTGCCTAGAGTGTACCACTATGTAGGTACTAGAAACACAGAAGAGAAGAAAATAGACAAAAATATCTGCCTTACATTACAGTGGGGAATAAAGACATAAAAACATTTAAGGGGGAAGACAGATAATAAGATAAACAATAAAATAAAGCAAGAAGGGGGACTATGAAATGTCAGAGTGTTTTTTAGTTTTTTGTTGAAATTTTAGATGGATGGTAAGGTTAGCTGATAAGAGGGTGACTTTTAAACAAACACCTGAAAGAATTTGAGGAAGGAGCCACATAGACATTTGGGGAAAGAGCATTCCAGGCAGATGCAGAAGCAAGTGCAAAGACCCTGGGGCAGAGAGCCAGTTATGTTTTCAGATAAGAAGCAGAGAGAGAGGAGATTGGGAGGGACTAGTCATAGACAAGGTTACAGAGGTAATGAGCTCAATTCTGTGTGAATCTGATCTTGAAAGCTGTCATCAGGACTGTTAACTAAACCTCCACATCATTTACAGCAGTATTATCAGACAGTTACTATTACTATTCCATTTTAAAGAAGGGGAGACTATATGGAGCTCTTATTTTTAAAAAAAACAACCTTATACTGGAATCATGGACAATGTAATCCTATTGTAGTTTTCTAGGCAGAGATGTTTTAATACTTGCTTATGCATTGTAGAAAGGGTGACCACTTCTATTTGGTGAATTTTTAATTAGCAAAGTTTATTCAAATCCCAGTAGTGGAGACCAGCTTAGGTAGTGGGAAAAGTGTTGGATTTGGAGTTTTTCATAGTTTTGGGATCTTGCTCTCTACTTCTACAAGCTCCCATTTACTGAAAGCTCACTAAGTGCCAGGAATTGTGATAAGACTTTTAAATGCATTGCCTCAGTTCTTACAATAGCCCTATAGTGTAGGTAGTATTATTCCAATTGTATAGATGAAGAAACTTTGGGTTAAATAATTTATATAACTTGCCCAAAGCCCTTAGTTAAGTATACTAGATGTGGCTTCTAATACCAATCTCAGTCTTGCTCCTAAAACAGGTTAAAACCCTAAATCCTTAATCACCGTGGCCAAGGGAGGGTTTTGATAGTCTGTAGGAGTCTTTCCAGGTGTCTCACACTGGACTTTCTTCCTTGCTTCAAGGTCTCTATTATTGAATGTTTATTTTATTTTATTTTTATACCTGGTTTAAATGAGGCTATAAATAATAAGACAGTTTTTTTTCTTCTATCTGTTTCCCTCTTCCTCCTCCTCAGACCATCTGTATCTCCCCCTCCCATACTGTGTCACTATTAATGTTATCAGTGGAAGTGGAGTTCTTGGGGTGCTGTGGGGAAAAGAATTCCATGAGGTCCCCTTGGGAGGATGGGGTTTTGTGGAAAGCTTTATTGATGATGTAAAATTAAGGGGTTCTCCTCCAAGGTCTCATCCCTGTCCATCTCCCCATGGAAGGAGTCCAATCTTGTCTTCAGCAGGGCCAGGATTAAGGCCACTGCCCAGAATTTCTGCTCCATATTCAAGTTCAGTCCAGTCCAGCATCTGGCTAGCTTAGCTTGTGTTCCCAGTAGCAGCCCATTGTGTGTGGGCTTCACATGACCATGGGCCACATGGCTGCTTAAGTCACATGGCTATAGAGGCTAGTGCACAGGACAGTGGGTCATGGAGCACATGAAGGGAAGGCTTCTTTGTCACCTGAGATTATGTATTCTCAGGTTTGGGAGGAACCAGAAGCTTATTCAAAATAACTTACAAGTTTCCCCAATTTTCACAGGCTTGAATTGGGTTCCACCCCACTAGCCAAGGATCTTTCTTCCAGGTTAGACTGATAGGCAAGCACCTTCCCTATGTCACCCTGACTTCACTGCATATGCGTCATCTCCCCCTTTGTTGGAACCCTTCCCCCAGTGATCTGCAGGGAATGGATCAGTGGTTTCCTGGGGAATGTGAAATTGCAGCTTCCTGGTGAAACTGCCCAGATGACCAAGCTTATAATGTCTGGACTCCCTTTTGCTCTCTTTCTATTATTAATATTAATCAATGAGCTAATCATGATAACAGTAATAATCTGTGTGTGTGCACTATGATTTTCTCCATGTTTGTATAATCCTGTATAAACACATAGACTTCCTTTGCTTTGTAAAAGCAAATCACATTGTATAGATTTCTTTTGTTGTCAATTGACATTGGAAAAAAAATTCCTCCAGTTCAGTTATCTTCAACCACGTCCCCACTGACAGCACTGCCTTTGTGTCCCATTCTTTGTGTTTCAGTAAACTACTTGTGACTTCCTGATGATTTTGTTGTTTAGATTGATTCCCAGGAATAGGATTACTGGGACTAGGTTATATACAATCTTAATTTTTATAAATCTGTCTGGATTCCTTTCAGAAAGTTCTGTAACAATTCACATTTCCAGCAGCTAGTTGTGTTTACTGAATGGAAAGTTGTGTTACTCCACCCAGCACTAGCAGAGCCAAACACTAAACACCAAGAATTGCAGGGGAGAAATTAGTCATTTTATTTGTATTGCACTAAACAAGGAGAACTGGAAAGCTATGGCTAAAAAGCCCCAATTCTCCCATCCAGGCTTCAGGTGGGTTTTTAAGCATGTGACAGGACAGGTATGCAGAAGTGCTGGCTGGGCAAGTTTTAGTGGGAGGACCTTGGAGCTTGGCTGTTTACAGTAAGGGGCATCTGCACTGGATTTTCCTGGACAATGCACCCTTTGCTTTTGATTGGGTTCTGGTGTTCAAGTTCCTAGTTATGTCCTGGTCCTTTGGTTCTGTGGGGTGGGAGGTTGGGTGAGACTTTGGTTCCAGGTATATTTGAAAGTCGAAGTTCTCTGCACATGTTTAGGCTGCATGACTTATGGTTTTGGTTTGTTGTCTCTGAGAAGCAATTCAGTATCATGTTAAACAGGATAGGACCATATTAGACTGATTTTGCAGTTAAAGTTGTTAAATGTAATCATTTTCCTGCATCCTCACCAAAAGTATGTGTTACTTCTTTGTTTAATCTTTTCTAATCTGATGGACATTAAGTATCTCATGGAATTCACTTTTTTTTTTTTTTCTGTCTGCTAGGGAGTTTGAATATATTTCTATAAGTTTATTGGGCATTAGAATTTTCTCTGTGAAATACTATTCAAATGCTTTCTTAGTACATTTATAGGGTCATATATCTTGTTTTGAATTGAGGTGAAATTTATATAACATAAAACTAGCCAGTTTAAACTGAACAATTCAGTAGTATTTAGTACATCAGAATTTTGCTCAACCATACCTCTATCTAGTTTCAAAACATTTTCATCACCCTAAAAGAAAACCTATACCTATTAAGCAGTTATTCCTCATATCCCCCCCCCACCCCCCCCAGCCTCTGGCAACTCCTAATCTGCTTTCTGTCACTATGGATTTACCTATTCTGGATATGTCATATGAATGGAATTATACAATATGTGACCTCTTGTGTCTGGCTTCTTTCACTTAGCCTGATGTTTTCAAGGTGTATGAGCATGGGTGATATATCTTTTCGTTATCCTATTTGTGGATTCTAGATTTAATAATTTTTATGTCATCTGGATTGCAAAATCTACCTTAGTATATTATTTATAGAATGGTCACACAGAAGATTGTAAATTTTACACATTCAGATATATCTGTCTTTTCTTTAATCTCTGGGTTGGCAATTCAGTGTCCGAAAGTTTGTTCTAATATTTTTATTGGTTTAGGTTTACATTTAAATTTTTAAGCAAACTAGGATTCTAGTATATAATTTATTTTCTCTCAGAGGGATAGCCACTGTTATCATTGTTATTTTTTAATAAATTATCTTTTCTTTACTTGATTGAAATCACATCTTTCTCTATATTAAATTTCTGCTGTTGACTTTTCTCTGGTTTCTCTAGTGTGTTCTATAATCCCGCTGACTATTCCTGTGCCAGTACCACACAATTTGATTAGTATTTTGTATTGTTCATAGTTTTTGTTCCCTGTAACATTTTTTTTCTGAGTTTATATTAACATACTAAACTTTTTTTTTTTATTATAGACAAGAAAAATTACTTTCTTTTCCAATATTGGATTTTAAAAGCAATAAATTTAAGAATTCATTCTGAAATAAGTGACTAAATAAGTTCTTTATCTTTCCGTTGCTGCATCTGTAAATTTGAATCCTGATTAGCAAGAAAAGATTGGTACTTAGCCGGTTCTTTCTTAGGGAAAGTATAAGTCACGAGTGTTTCATACCTGATGCAGCACCGCTGCGTTAATCTAAAGTAAGTGTGGAGTGGTGATACGCACGCTTTCCTGGGAGAAGCTGCGTGTCATTTGCTTACTAGTGATCCCTTGAAGAGCCGTCACTGCACAGCTTTTTGTTCCTTGGTTACTAGAGACCCCTGAACTCTTCATCTATGAAGTACTAGTAGGCAACCATTGTGTGCCCATTTACTGGGTAAGACCTAGAAAAGATGATTTCACTTGTTCCCGCTTTGAAAAACAAAGATCATTTTTACTTCACTAAAAGAAGGCACAATCTCTATCCTTGAGAAAATCACAGCACATTTGGGGAAATATAAATATTTATAATTATATATAAATACATCTTCAAATCAACATCTTTATACACATGTATACACATATCCCAGTAATAACTTACATTTGAATAGCATAGATCTTTATAGCTTAGAAAGTATTGTTGTCATGATTGTTTTGTTAGAATGTATGTGCAACCTGGGCGGGGCGGGGGGGTGGGGTGTGCAATGTCCAGCAGCTATTTGTAACTCCGATTTACGGATGCTCGTTTTGTTTAGGGTAAGCAAGGTCAAAGTCTTTTAAAAGAAAGATGGTTTAATTCCTCCTGATTTTTACCGAGGTTTATTCTTCAGTGGTGCCGTTCTTTGTTCCAGCTCCAAAGCTATGGGTTATTCTTTCCCCCAGGAGGTGGGGTATTCAGTAGTTCGATAGGTATTTATATTATGTAGTATGGCTTGTTCTTGCGGATGGAAGCCCGCCTCCATGGTCCCAGCCCTCACAAAGTTTGTGTAATGTAATGAGTATGTTTTTGAGAGAAGGGATGTGTAGGACAGAGAAGGCAGGATAACAGACATATAAACAAATAATTAGAACTGTGAATATTATATAGCAGACTAGTATATGGTACCCATAATATTTCACCTGAACTAGGTGGATAGCAAAGGGAACTCTCCTAAGGAAGTGCTTGTTAAATAGAAAAGGCCATAGTTTGGAGGAAGGCATTGAAGAAGAGGGAAAACCTTAAGGCAGGAAGGAGACTAGAACATTGATGGATCTGAAATAAAAGGTGGCAAAGGCTGGAATATGAATCACAAAGTTGGATTGAAATAAAGCCAGAGAGTGAGTTAGGGCAGGAGTCTGTAGGACGTGTAGGTCAAGTGAGGATATTGGAGGTTACCACTGGAGCAGTGAGAAGCTTTGGAGAGACGTGGTTATATTGAGTTCTCTGAGAGGGCATGAGAAGAGACACCAGGTAGAAACCTGATAGTAGAGTTGAGGTGAGAAATTAGGGTGACTTGGACTGGGATATTAGTAGTAGAGATGGAGAGAAGGGAAGAGATTTGAAAAACATTTAGGAAATTGAATTCACAGGTGTTGGCAATTGATTCATAGTGTGGAGAAGATGTCAAAAGTATCGCCCAATCTTTGACTCGAGGATGAGGGGACGATTATGTGACCTTAAAGTAACGATTGGATGAAAGGGTTTTAAAAATTAGTTTGGTTCTTTCTTCACAAATGCAAAAATAAAAAAAAATAAAAAAAATGAATGTGCCTTGCAGGAATTAAAGCCATAATGACACACCAAACATTTGCTTTAACTAAAGAAGGCTATAGTTATACAGAGCTGACATGAATATGATACACTATTGATAATAAAACTGAGGTCCTGCCCTCTATAAAAGTTAAACTAATTATTATACACTTGCATGTTCACTCATGTTATTTATTATTTTCTATTTAAAACCATTATTTTTATTGCAAAAGAGCCGTAATTTTACTCTCAGCCTATAAACCTTCCTATAACTTATCTGTATCTTCTAAGCGCAGAGCCATTTTTGTCCCTTTAATAAGTGTAGTAATTTACATTGGCTAATGGTATAACTATGATAATTAGCACAATGTAGGTTATTCTTAACCACTGCCTTATTATAACAATTTTAAGTCTTGTTATTTTTTCCTGGTAGAGCAGAGCTTATGATTAACTATGATTTTTTTTAACTACATATTAAAAAAAACAAAAAACTTTTGCTTGCTTTATTTCACTTCTGGCTCAATCCAGTCAGTAAAACTTTACATATAGTTTGGAGATTTTAATCACTCCTGGGTGAAATTGGATACCTTGCATTTTTTTTTCTTGGTTCTATATTTATTTGGGTTTTCTTCCTAGATCTTTTACTACCAGGCTAGTGCATGCAATTTTTCATGGAAAAAAAGGGAAAGTTAGTCATTTTTTTCAACTTTACTGTGGTAGATAGTTGCAGAGAAAAGGAATTATTGTTAATGATTAAAATTCTGAATACAAATTATAGTGAACTCTGTTATTTGGAATGAATACAAAATAAAAAGCTTTGTTTAACCATATATAATTTATAGAAAGTTAACTTTTTAGTAATCAGAGCCAAATTAACTTCCCTTAAAACTAAAACCAAATTTAACTGTACTTTAGCCGTTAAGAAGTCGGAAGGTGACTCGGGATTTTCCAAGCCCTGCCTGGGGCGTGCCTTTCATCTTTCCAGGCTCCGTTATGCTTACTCCATGAAGTTGCAGTAGTTCTGGGCAGAACAACCGTAAACCAGTGGTCGATGGCGCCCATCCAAACGCTAACAGGAATCCCCAATTTAGGGTGTGGTGAAGAAGGAAACTTTATTTAGTGCAAACAGCTCAATGGTAACACAGCATAGCTGTGAAAACAGCGCTGGTGTAGAACAGCTCAACAGTGCTACAGTGTGGTGGAAACAGCACCCCCCTGGGGCTGCCCCTGGTGGCCCTGGGGCCTGTCCCCTTTTCACCTAAGCAGCTTCGCTCAGCATGGTCGGCTCCACTATGCCCAGCTTCACGTGGGTCACATGGGTCTGTTTTGCTCCACTCAGTTCTGTTTGTTCCATTACAATTTGCTCCACTCTAGTCTGCAGCAGGCAAGCACAGTCGTGGGTCTTCAGTGGAGGGTGCACTCCCTAAGCCAGAGGGGAGCTGGCTTATATAGACGGCAGTTCCTACCCCTGGTCCCTGATTGGTCAGAATAGAGCCGCTCTGACTGGTCAGAGCTGTGCAGCTCCTATTGGATGGGAAAGCCTCAGTCCTAATGGTTGAAATAAGACTCCAGGAACTCCTTTGCAAGGGCTGGCTCAGATGGCAGGCACACAGAGCAGGGAGGCAGCTCAGCCATTCAGAGGCCTCTCTGGGAAGTGCGATTTGCATGAGAGGTCCTTGTGTAGAAATGGCTGCTTTTTTTTTTTTTTTAATGTTTTTTTTTTTTAAGATTTTTTTTTTTCTTTATTGATTTTTAGAGAGAGAGGAAGGGGGAGGGAGAGAGAGAGAAACATCAGTAAGAGAGAACATTGATCTGCTGCCTCCTACATGCCCCCTACTGGGAATGGAACCCACAACTGGGGCATGTGCCGTGCCGGGAATCGAACCAGCAACCTCTTGGTGCATGGGTTGACGCTCAGCCACTGAGCCACACCAGCTGGGCTAAGCCTCTGCTATTTATAACTTGTTTTTTTTTTTATCCTCACTTGAGGACATTTTTCCATTTTTTTGTTCAGATAGAGTGGGAGGGAGAGAGAGGAAGACAGAGAGGGAGAGAGAGAGAGAAACATCCATGTGAAAGGGACACATTGAGTGACTACCACCTGCACGACCAACCAGGGCTGGGGACAAATGGCAACCAAGGTATGTACCCTTAGCGGGAACCAAACCTGGGTCTCTCTGGACCGCAGGCCGACGCTCTAACCGCTGAGCAAAACTGGCCAGGGCTATTTTTATTTTATTATTATTATTTTTTAATTTGAGCCCCATTAGTTACTAGGAGCCCTTCTTCATAGGTGTCTTTTTATTATTATTATTATTCCCCCAGGATTCACATAACATTTTTAGTATTCAGAAAAGAGAGTTTTGTTCAGTATGTCAGATCTTCATTATCTATTTCCAAGATACAGTAAACTTCTCAACTCTTTTACAAATGCATATTCTAAAGACAAAGTGTTAAGGCTAGCAAGGCCAGGTCTAAGAGGTGAAATGGATAGTTAAAATAATTAAAATGCAAGGTTTTAATTTTTTAAATTTAAAAGCCTAATAATCTGGATCCTAATCTACCAGAACCCTTAATTAAGTGGATTTGTTTTTCAGCACTGACCTTTTCCACCTCAGTGCTAGGGTTGTTCAAGTTCAAATCTACCTTGTCTTCCTGCTGCCCCAGATCACCAATGATCAAGAGACCTTTCAAGGTTGCAAATAGTGAAAAAAAAAAAAATTAAATTCTGCTCAATTTACTCCACCCAAGTTAACCAGAAAACTTATTAATAATATACCTTGAATATTTCCAATTTGGACAGCATTATTTAATTTAAAGAATTTGGTAAAAAGGACCGCAAGAGCAAAACACATTTGTTTCAGCAACTTATGAAATTCAGAAAAATATGATACATTTTTCTTTTTAATTATCCAGAGACAAATGATGTTTTCTCTTCTCTTTGACTCATGAGTCTCGATCTACATGGGTATCACAAGGCACAATAATAGCAAAGGTACTTACTGCATTGCTCTTTTGGTGCAAATTGTATCAATCTGTGTGACTTCTTAATGACTTTTCTCTTAATCAAATGAGATTTTTACATAGATCAAATAATTACATCCATTTTCTTCATTGTTTTTATCACCCTGAAGTTGTTTAGTGAAAGGTCAATACAAATGCTATTAACGGCGAGAAGCAAGACCATGTTTGTGAAACACATTTGTAAACTGTAAAGTGCTCACAACTATATTAATGATGAGAACATGACAGCAGTGGGTGTTTTGAACATGGCTGATGATTGAATATTCCCAGGGAAACAACTTTCCTGGAGGAGACTTTAGCTTCTGCATTAATTTGAATCTGCTCATCTGCTCTGCTGAGATCTTTCACATTGGCCTATTTCACTCTCTAATGACAGGCCTGGTGCATTTTGTTGGAGAACCTGCCAAACATGTCAAATTTCAGACCAACAGGTAGCCATCCACCCTGGTCTCTGAGACATTCTTTCTACATGTTGATTTCATTTGTTTTGCCTCCTTTTACAAAGCCCAACACCAGGTTGATTTCTTCAGAAAGCCTGTTCTTCACTATTCTGACATGAAAGGCCATTGCCTCAGTGGTTCTTAGTATTTGAGCTTGTATTTTGACGACAAACTTTTTATCAACCTTGTGACAGCTCTCCCTTCGCCTCCTGGAATCCTTACTCACACCAATGTACTTTTAGATAAGTTGCATGTGTGTGTAACTTACATTCCTTTTCATAGTAAGAAAAACTCTTGAGGTCCAAAACCATAACCTCCTACCTCTTTGGATGCTTCACTGTGCTCAGGATCCATGAACATATATGATCAGCTCCATTTTCGTTTATTTGATTTTGATCACCAAAGAGATATTCGTAATACTTCTTGTTCTTAGAAAATATCTTATTTATTTATTTATTTACTTATTCTACAAAAGAGATTTACTCGTTATAAAATGGTTGGTGTGTGGTATGGGCAGAGGAAAGATACAGTAACAATTTTTCCCCATGAAGTTCAATCTGAGGTTGATTTTTGGTTAGATTGAGGATACTTAAAGTGGATGAGCCTCATAGGATACTTAAACTCTCTGTAGTTATATGAATAATATTGTGTGTTTGGGGACCTTTTTCCCTTTATGGGGAAAAAAGTCCATAAATATTATCATATTCTCAAAGGTTGTAAGTGACTCAAAGATAGTTGAGGGTCATTGAATTAGAAGGTACCAGCAAAACTGGGTTTGCTAGTAAGGATGTGTAGACTAAAATACTCACAACAAAACTGGAGTTCAAGGCTTTTTTGTCTGGATGTTGATAGTACTACCAAAGAGGGTTACTCTGATTGTTACCTTTCACTCTTACCTTAGTTTACCATACAACACGGACACACACACACATACTCAATATATAAAAATTTAAATTTATAAATTGGGTGATGGTCACTTTATGAAATTGTTAAGTCAGATTTTGTTTAATGAGTTCTCCTAGACACTTAAAATTACTTGATTTATGTATCACTTCAGAAACACATGTTCTTTGCTCTGGATGATGTATACCAGTAATTCTATATGTACCAATGGAATAAACAACCCCATACATGTGCTGCATCTTTTCCATGGGAGAGACATGATTTTAAAATGTGAGTCTCACAGAAGTGAAAGTGTTTCCTGATTTGTTTGCTTTTGTTTTTTAGTTGTGTATGAGACCTCACATCAGACACAGTGCTGGACTTACAATTGGTGGCTGACTAAAACCTATGTGTGAATTGAATATCTCTGCTAATGTATTAGTCACATGGGTGATTCTTCTAATACCCCAGCCTCTAAGTTCCTTGATCTCCTCTCCCATAGAAACTTGTTTTCCCCTCACCTCACCCATGATCACATTCCAGACCAGGGATTCAAAGTGTGGTCTTCAGACCAGCAGACTCAGCATCACCTGGGATTTACTAAAAATTTACATTTTGGGGGCTGTGCCCCAAACCTATTAAATCAGAAACTCTGAGTGAGAAGTCCAGCAATTTCTTTACCAAACCTTCCAGGTGAGTCTAAGAACCACTGGCCTAGACCTTGGTGATACCAACTCTACTTATTCTATCATCTCAATTTTAAGCCTCCTACTTTCCACCCACCATAGTTTTAATCTTTCAAGTATCTAGTATGTCAACTTACACCTAAGATCCATCAATAATTTTCACTTTTTTTCATTATCACCCTCATGTCCTCATTACTCATATTTTAATTAGATTTGGTGGTCCATGGTTATCATCATTAAGTCTTAGCTTCCCCCTCTCTTCATCTTACATGGACAAATTCCCACTGTGGCTAGGTCATCCTTCCACCCTCACAACTGAGACCCTGGTGAAAAACTCACAACCATGCTGGTAATCCCACTTTAACACTAACCCCAAATGGGCCTTTAGTACTCCCTGGAAATTCTAGTACGTTTTCCTAGTCCAATCACTTTCATATTCTTTCAGTATACTCTGCCTTCTACGTGGATAGTAAAGTAGATAAACTACTCGTACCCTTTTGAAGGCCAATCCCCAACTCCTGCACTGGATTCCATCTCCTGTCCCCCATTCAAGGAGATTATTCCAGCAGCTCGCCCTTATCTTTCTTGCATCATCATTTATTCCTTTTCGATTGGCTTAGTCCCATCAGCAAAATATATATGCTGTCATATCCAGTAGCATTTTTAAAAAGTATCTTACTTTCAAATGCTACCTACTATTCCATTTCTCTGTTTTAATAGGCATACCCCTAAAAAGATGTTGTCTCTAGTCATTTATTTCAATAGTCCCTCCTGAACCTACTCTGATCAGGTTTTTGTTTTCATTTTTCATCAAAACAATGTTTGTCGAAGTCACCAGTGAGCTCCATGTTGCTAAATACAAGGGCTCTTTCTCAGCTTCTGCAGATTTGGGCTGTATGCATTAACTGACATAATTAATTGGCCCTCTGCTTCTTTAAATACTTTCTGTGGGCTTTGAGGACATGACTCTGCTTGACCCTTCCTTTCTTACTAGCCATTTCTTATCAGTCTCCTTTGTTGGTTCATCCTCATCTTCCTGACCTCTAAATGTTGGGTTATCCCCAGGCTCAGTCTTTAGCCCTCATCACTTTTCTATCCATACTCACTTTCTAGGTGACACCATTCTTGAGTTGATAGACCATGTATGAGCTGATAACTCTAAAACCTCAGTCATCCCAGATCACTCCTCAGACCTCCAGACATGCATATCCATCTATTTGATGTATCCATTTGAATACCTAATAATTTTTATTAATTTATCATGTTCCAAACTGAAACCTAGATTTTTCCACCCTGCCCACCAAACCTGCAATCTTCCACACTTTAGTGAGAAACAACTCCATTCTTCCATTGGCTCAGGTGGGACACTTTGTAGTCTGCTGTTATCTTCACCCTCCCACCCATTCTCTCTCAGACTGTACCTAATCCATAGGCAAGACCTGTCAATTCACATCCTGAACATGGCTTCTTCTTACCGACTTTACTTCTACCCACCAGTCCACCCTCGCTTCTTGCCTGGGTTATTGTTAAGAGCACCCTAATGTGCCAGCCCACTTCTGTCCTTCTCTCTGCCGCCGTAGATGCTGCTCTCAACCCAACCACCAAGGTGGTCCTATGAAAAAGTAAACTGCATCATGTTACTTCTCTGCTCAAAGCCTTCCCCAAATACCCACTTTTATCAGAGTAAAACCGAGCTCCTTATTGTGGCCACTTGCCCTGTGTGACCTTGCTGCTTTGACAACCCCTGTCTGCCTTGCTGATCTCGCTGTCTTCCACCGCCCCCTTGCCCACCCTGCTCCAGCCACACTCGGAAAACCAGTCCTGCTTGGGGATTTTGTTTCTGTTGTTTCCCTGTGCTTCGAGTGCTCTTTCCAGAGATATTCACTTTGTCTTGCTCCCTCGCGTATTGAAGGCTCCTTCCTTCCCCAACTACCCTATTTAAAAGAGTAATATCCCACATATACTCGCTTTCTCTTTTACCCCAGCTTTATTGTTCTCCATGTCACTTATCACTATCTGACATATTATTTAGGCTGAACCACATGAAATTGTAGATAATGACCATTTTTGTCCTACAAAAACTGCCAGTGCACGGAGTTCAGGCTAATTCATATTTCTTGTTTATTTGTAAGCTCTGTGATAGAAGAGACTTTTTCTGTTTTGTTCTCTTTCATGGCCTCAGCTCATAGAATAGTTGCTACATAGTAAATGCTCACTAGATATCTAGAGCATAAAATAAATGAATGAATCAGCAATACTTCCAAGGTACCTGCAATGTGCTATTTTGTTTCAGTCCACGTAGCAATCTTTTTTTTCTGTTTTATCCCTCTCTGTAAAAATGAGTCACCGTCTTTTTCAATCAGTAACTAAATTCAAATGAAGTTGGGATGAGTCAAAGGGAACAGTGTAACTATATGAAAGGGATATGTAATAGAAATTAAATCCAATGTGTTAATCTAATCTATTTTCCTAATGTAAATATTTGCAAATATGTATATTTTATATAATGTTTATTTCACTAATTATGCTTTGTTTGTACTAAGACCACTAATATAAATTCTGATTTTTATGTCCTGAGCAAATTTCATCTGAAAGTGGACGGAGGCATGCCGGAAGGGCAAAACTAGAATGGTATTAAACTATTGGCTCAAATAAATGACAGAGGGATATTTCTCCTCAAATAAATATACATAGACTAAATTTGAAGGGAAAGACTTTGAAATCATGAAAAGTAAATATCAGGGGGTAAATATCTTATTATTATTATCATTATTATTATTTTATTTTAATCCTCACCTGAGGATATTTTTCTATCTATCTTCAGATAGAGGGAGGGAGAGAGAGAGAGAGAGAAACATCGATGTGAGAGGGACACATCAACTGGCTGCCTCCCACATGACCCCATCCAGGGCAGGGGACGAACCGAAACCGAGGTATGTGCCCTTGACCGAAATTGGACCCGTGACTCATTGGTCCATGGGCCGACGTTCTAACCATTGAGCCAAACCAGCCAGGGCAATAAATGCCTTTTAAAAGATTTATAGTAAGACTATGCTTTGAAACAGCTGGTTGGAAAGAATCTGAAATGTAATGAAGTTCACCTACAAAATGTAAGCGTGGGACTACACACCAGGGCACATTCTCACTGTTCATGGTCTTCGGAAAGTATATTAAGATGTGATTAAGAATGCCCAAATGTAATCTGGGGGCACATAATCAGAATCACAGTTCCTTTTTTATTAAACTTTATTTTTTACACTATTACAGATATCTTTGCAATATTTTGAACGTAAATGTCTGAGGCAGAAAGATGGGACGTTTGGTTGCTCATCCCAGATTTTCTGCCCAGTGTGTGCTGTGCCCAGTCTTTGCCCACCTCCACCCAACCCCCACTACCCCTCTTTCCTCTGGCCACGTCTGTGTCCATGGGCTGTGCATATATGTTCTTTGGCTAATCCCTTCACCTTCTTCCATCCAGCCCCTCCCTACCCCCTTTCCTCAGATAGCTGTCAGTCTGTTCCACGCATCCATGCCTCTGTTTGTATTTTGTTCATCCGTTTCTTTTGTTCATTAGGTTCCACATGTAAGTGAAATCATATGGTATTTGTCTTTCTCTGACTGGCTTATTTCACTTAGCATAATAATCTCCAGGTCCACCCATGCTATTGCAAAAGGCAAGAACCACAAAAATGGCAACACC
This sequence comes from Molossus molossus, assembly GCF_014108415.1. Lineage (NCBI taxonomy): Eukaryota > Metazoa > Chordata > Mammalia > Chiroptera > Molossidae > Molossus > Molossus molossus. Next base: position 41,418,456 of record NW_023425350.1, read on the forward strand.
TTGTAAGGTAGTTAAAATGTCTATATCCAGTCTTTGAACAAGTGAGGCCAAGGAGGAAGCAGTGCATTTCCGGGAGCACAGCACACACTGGGCAGAAAATCCGGGATGAACGCCCAAACGTCCCATCTTTTTGCTCAGACTTTTACGCTTAAAATATTGCAATCTGTTACCTAGCGGATGATTAGTGTGTAGAACTGAGTGCTTTAATTTTGCTACAGGAAAAAGTAATGCAGAAACAGCATAGGCTGTGATGAAGATAAAATTTGTCTAAATAAAAATATCCTTGGTTAATTAGTAAGATGGCAAAGACATTATGAAAAACAAGAGAAGCACATAAATCTCTTTCAAAAATGTTAAATATTTTAATATTCACTCAGGAAAATCTTTTAATGTAGTTCTCATGTATTTGTAGACATGATTAACACTATGTTTGAAACATAATTTTTTTTGTGTGCCACTGAACTAACATTAGTTTTTATCATTATATCTTTGAAAACTGTATTACTTATCTGACCTAGAACATTTCACATAAAAGAAAAGCTAAGTTAGGAAAAGAACAATGCAGATCATAAAAAGATGTGATATCTGTGGAAACAGATATGATTAAAACAGTGTGTGCTGTTTAAATGAATTAGGAGTCATCACGGACAGCTCAAGGAAGAAGTCTCCCCATCACACAGAGGCAGTTAGGAAGGCAAATAGGACTCCAGGGTGCATTAAAAAAGGGAGAAAATAATGTGGAAATATTAAGTTGATGTTATATCAAATAATGATACACTTTCATCTACAATATCGAGTCTAATTTCAATCAATGCTCCTTAAAACATGTCAAGCAGAGAATGAAAATATCTAGAGGAATGCAGAAAAATTGGTAAATTGGGGATGAACTCATGTAAAGATAATTTATTTCAAAAGAAATAAGTTTTGTTAAGTGGTTAGTCACTTGTTTTCCCGAACAGCACAATAAAGGACATTTTAGTAATTGGGTGATTGATGCTTATAATAAAATAAGTAGGAATAATAAATAAACCCAAACAAAAAATAAAAATAGGTAGTATTATCTGAGAAGTGGAATGATACTTAAAACCAGTCTGGGATTAGAAAAGAATTGCTGATTAAAAAAATGAACAGGAGCATCCATGATGGAAATAGAGCTTCTATGCTAGAGGCGTATTCTCCACCAAGCTGTGTACTTAACCTCTGTCCCCAACCAACATATAATATTAATTGTAGATTTATACCCTTTTATGGTGACACAAGGTCTCTTCTTTTTTTACTAATTAACAAAAAAATTGCATGTGTGTTTTCTCAGCATAAAAGATACTTATTACAGAATATTAGTACATTTGGGGAAATTGGAAAAAAATTCTTACCGTTGCTCACCAAAACCAATCCCAGTGAGCATTTTGATGTATTTTCCTCCAACATTTTACCTATTTATAGTGCTTGGTTGCCTTATTTTATATAGTTGTAATCATACCACAGAGGCAATTGTTTTGTTTCTTTTCATTTCAACAAAAACATATTCCTATGGTATTATGAACTCTCAGTGATAATTTTGACAATAATACATCACTAGATGTACCACAGTTTATGCAGTTATTTCTATAAAACTGCTGGTCCTGATACTGACAACTTTGTACTCTGAGATAAAATTATCAAGTGATTAATGAATAGGAAATGTTTAATAAAATGATAAATTTATGATCATTCAAATTGTAAGAAGAAATGACTCCCACTAGCTATTTTTCACCTATATTTTTTTTCAGTTATTGTATTCACATCAAGTTATAATTTTCCCTCTAGAATATAAACATCCATTGGGTTTGCATGATATCTCCATTAACCCAGTTCCATATGCAACTGGAAACTTAGTCAATAGTTTCTGATAGTAGTAATTATGGCCAATTCTAGAGACAAACCTGAAGAACAGAGAAATTATCCCAAAGGAATTCTAGGTTTGGAGAATGCAGACTATACAAAAACTTTTTCACTGCAAAGGATACTTTGTGCCTATTACCTAGAACTGAAAATAGCTAGAACTCACCATTGTGATGTTGGGGCTTCATCTAAGAAAAGAAATTAAATTATTTTAATTTTTCTTTAACATGATTGCCATTTTATACCACCTTTGATTTATGTAGTTGAACTTGTTATATAAATTTTACCTCATTTATCCTCAAGTGCTTGTTAAGATGAGGAACTTTATCTTCATTTCACAATGAAGAAACAAAATTTATGATTCGAAAAGTAAAAGGAACTAGGCTTAAATCTTAAACTCTTCCTTGTGAACCTAGTTCACAGTTTTTACAGATTTATATTTCAAGTGAAAATGATGAAGTAAACTCAACCCCCATGGACCACTGGATGAATTCTGAGACATCCTTTATTTTCTGCTTTTTTGAATAATAAGATTAGTCCCATTAATCTATTGCTAATTTTAATTTCCTTCCAAAATGTGAAGCATGTTCCATTACTAGAAACTGGACTTGTATATAATCTAGATTTGCATACATCTCGCTGGACCAATATGAGCTGTTTTCTTAGATATCCAATTACTTTCAATTAAGTTATTCATTAACACTCTCCCTTTAACCATCTGTAGCTCTGGTCTTCAACTTCAAATTATTATTATTATTTTTTGCCTTTTCTATAGACTTTTAGGTTCAAAAGTTCTTTGTTCCTTTTTTCAAATCTATAAGGAGATTAGTAAAGACCAAAGTTTGGGAAACTTGGAGGAACCAACCTTATTTCAAAGGTAGAGTTAAGAGAATAAACTCAGAAGGTGTATTATTTCAAAACCAAACAGAAATATTCAGAGAAGAAAGAGAGAAGGATAGGCATGGAGTGGAAATAGAGGACATGAATGATAGAATCTAAACATGTTATAGCTTTGAGTGGAGCATTCTTTCCTCTCTTATGAAATGTCTTTGAAAAGGAATGGAGGCCTTGATTGCATGTGTAGGATGTCAGAGCGCTAAGCAGGGGTAGGGTAATTCTGAGCCCTGTTCTGCCTTTGCTGAATATTGTCACTTTTTTCTATCCCTCACTAGTAATTACAACCTTTGGAAAGATGAAAAAAAGAAGTTTTGTTTTGTTTTTTTTTTATTGGAGAATGCTTTTCTTTCAAAGATCGTGAGTTCGGAGAAGATTTTTAAACGAAGGGGTACTAGACATAAGAGTCTTTTTAAGTCCTTCTTATTTGAAAAAGCATTTTATTCATAAACCTTACACTTTTTTTCAAAGGAGCCATTTAATTCATTATGGAGTAGTATGAAGCTGTTGAGAGAGATATAGAAGCTTGATTCATTTGAAATCACAGGACAAATAGACTTTAAAAAGCAAATGCATCTATTTTGACACTAATGATGTGTCTTTCACACATGCAGTATCTCATGTCACAAATTGCTCTCATTTGCTTCTCACTGCAGAATATCTCTGAAATGAGATGAGTGGGAAATGCCTTAAACAGGTGGATGGGAAACAGGGTGGGGGGCTATAAGGATTTTGGTGGAGGAGGGGTAGGTTGAGGAAGGAAAAAATGAAGGTGTCTTAGAAGTCACTGGAATTCATAGAGAATTTGTTCAACGTGATATTGACCTATTGTGATAAGGTGGAATATGTGGCTTTTCAAATAAAATGCATCCTCTTTATAATCCTAACAACACCATCAACATTGTGCTGAGATTATTTTATTTGTGCATACTGTCTTTAACCTAAAAATAAGCCTACAGTTATATTCCCATTTTACAGAGGGAAAAACTGAGGCAGTTGGGTATTTACCTAAGCTGTTTCCAATACGTGTATTTTCCTCAACACCACCAAGCAGCATCAGACCCTGTAGCATAAGGGCTCAGCCCTATCTCCACTTCAGATACCAGTCACAAGTTCAGGTTGTCACCTGTGCTTCTGAGCAGCCACAGACCCCTCTTTGGGTTTAATTTGTTAGAGTGGCTCACAGGGCTCAGAAACACGTACTTACTGGATCACCGGTTTACTATAAAAGGATGTAACTCAGGAACAGCCAGATGGAAGCGGTGTATAGGACAAGGTGTGGGGAAGGGCTCAGCGCTTCCATGTCTTCTCCAGCTCACCACTCTCTCAGCACCTTCATGTATGTGTTCACCACCCTGGAAGCTCATCGAATCTTGTTCAAGAGTTTTTAGAGTTTAATCTGCAGGCCAAGCCCCCTCCCCTTCCTCAAGGTCTCTGGAGGGGTGTAGAGCTTTCCATCGTCCAATCCCTTGGTCTCTGCTTGCTGACCAGCCCATCCTGTGGCTATCTAGGGAAACCTACTCTAACTCAGCTCATTAGCATAAACTCAAAATGGGCTTCTTTTGGATGACAAAATCATTCCTATCACTCAAAATTTCAAGAGTTTGAGGAGCTATGTACCAGGAACTGGGGAAAAATACCAGATATATTACTTATTATACCACAGTATAGTATATATTATATACTATCTACTAAATACAACATACTACATACTAATATTTGGGGGATTGGTCCCGAGAGAGCTCTCTGGCCACATTTGTATCAGGACTCTTGATCTGCATTTTCTGTACTGCTGGTCTTCTAGTTTGCTGAATTCTGTAGAATGCTTTATGAAAAACAGAAAGTTTACTGAAGTCTACAGAATTAACCTGAGTTTGGCATCTTGCAATCCACTCTTGGATCTCTTTAGCACAGGAGGAGAGCTTTATAAATGATGCAAGAGTTTCTTAGAGTTCTTTATAGAAAAATTTAAATAGGGCTAAAAACAACCCAGAGGAGAGAGAAGTACACATTCATTTTCTCTGAATTTGAACAAAAACAAAAGCATTTGCTCCACGGTGTGAATTGGAGGAATCTTATGTTATTGAGCTGGTGCTTGTTGCCTGATAATGGACAAGATTAGCGTCACTTTTCTGTAACTAAGCCTGTAATGGTGTCACAGCCTATTTGGTGCCAATTGGTGTTCCAGGGGTCCTTGGTATAAAGCAACCTTTGCAAATGAGCAGTCAAAATGGTTGGGATAAGGAATAAAACCAGAGAGTAAAAAATGGATAGCTAATTCAACACTTAATTTCTTTTAATTCTGAGAGTCGTACATATGTGCTGCCACTATTAATGGGTGGGATGCTGATGATAGGGGAAGAGTTTTAAACTGTAAATTTATTTTCACCTGAGCTGCAGAATTCAAACCTGGCATGCCTTACACGTAATGCAGTTTGACAGTTCATTTGAAATAAATGTGCCGATAACCCTTAAAAGTGGTAATAAAATACTCTTTGCTCTACTGTACAGATGATTAATACCACTAAAGTAATTAAATTCCATTAGGCTGAGGTTCACATACCCAAGGAATTGGTGCCAGGATTTAGCCGTTCTCTAGTGAGGACAAAAGACTAATGCCTTTTAAAGCCATGTTTCACCAGGAAAATCCCATGGAAGTCTATATTAACTTAGGACATCTGCTTGTTGTGATTGTTTGAGGTATTGATGCATTGGATCATTAGCAGGGTAGCGTGAACTAGTGTTTTCCTGTTGACAAGGATCTCTCACCAGGAGCTGCTAGCTTTTTGCAAGGGGAGAGAGGAGAGCAAAGCAGGGCAGCCAAGTTGAGTCCTGTGAATGGCTTTGACTTACAAAATTATTGCTAACTGTATAGTCTCTGAGGGTAGGAAACAGCATTTTGCCCCCAGCCATTTTTCCCAAGATCAAAGCCAAAGTAACTCTGTCTCCTGCTGTTTTGTAGCTGTAGATTCTTAAAGACTGGCATTATTGTCCTCGATGAACAGTTTGCCCCCTTTCAGATGGCTGCAGTAATGACCCACGGGGGAGGCAGTGGTTCCGCGGTGCCTGCAATGTGACCAGGTGCTGCAGCATAAGCGTTTCATTAAATATTGAAGCAATGGTTTTCAGTTAACAGTGGCAAAAAGGGAATTTGGTCTATGTCCAAATATGTGGCTATTTTTTTCCTTCAACCTGTTCTAATCACATTATTTTTTGCGTGACCTTTCTGCTGGAAATTAGCTGCTGTCCTGAGAAGCTTTGTGTGTAATATATCTAAAGTAATTCCGCGTTCCACTTCACACGCGCGTAATCATTCTTAATGTATGAATGATTTATTTTCCTTTTTTTTTCCCCTTAAGATATGCAAACCATAAAAAATAAACCTTATGGAGATTTCGGTTTTCAGAGGTACCAAATGAACGAATCTTGAATTTTCAAGGAGAGTTTATAGAAACGGAGAACAGGACTCACGTGCACTGAAGAGTGAGTTTTTTTTTATGTGAATCATGTGAAAACCAGTTTTGGAGCCTCAGCATCCTGTTTCCACTTGGAGGCCGTGCTAAACTTGTCTGTATAATTTGTGAAATGGATTCACAGAGAACAACTACGATCATTTTATAGGAATGTCGATTTCACTCTATTAGAGGAGAGTCCACTCCTCAACTTACTGCGTGTGCAGGGAAACTCACATGCCCTAGCAGGGGCGGGCCGCCAAGACCGGGCTGCCATCGGACTTCTGATCCTCTGATTCCAGAGCCCTGTGAGAGAACGTGGGACTTCACACCGTTTCTAAATTGTAATGAAACACTGCACACAGAAAACTCACTTCAAAAGTTTGCAGGAAAACATGCCGGCTGTTGGAGGCTATGAAAGGTGAAGTGTAACCAAGATGTATCATAAAACGAAACAAAAGAAACAAAGCAGAAGCTCTGTTATCGGGGAAGGGGGGTATCCCTTTCCCCGGGTGCTGGGGGTGGAGTTCTCACAATATTTTGAGAAAAAGAATTTTCTGAGACTCGCACTGGAGGATGAGTGTTTTTATTTGCATGGAATTACATCTCTGTATTTCCAGAGTCCCATTTCCTTTAATCCAGTCCTGGAAGAAGTGCAGCTGGGGATTCGGTAGAGCTAAAATCAGAGCCAGTGTCCAGAGTTTCTATTCTGTTACAGCAGGGTCCAGTTCAGCATCAGGCTGGTTGCAGTCCATTAGTCCATTGTGTGTGGGCAAATACAGGGAGCAGGTGTGTGAGAATCCCATAAGCCAGGAGTCAACCAAGAGCACAAGAGATACCAAGAGAGTGGACTCCTTTGCTTAGGGGACTACATATTTCAAATTTCACACCCTTGCAGTGGCCATGCCTATTCTGGCCAATGACCTATTCCCAGTGTGACCGACAGGCTAATACCTTCCCGGTGTCACCCCAGCTTTACTAGGCATATATCTATTCTCCTTTTCATCCAGTCCCTTCCCACCAGGGATCTGCAGAGAATGGACCAGTAGCTCCCTGGAGAGCATAAAGCTGCAGCCTCCTGGCAAAGCTGCCCAAGTGACATGCCTATAATATTTGGCTTTCCCTTTGCTCCTTTCCTGTTATTAATAACTAGGTTAAGCCCTGGCCAGTTTGGCTCAGTGGTTAGAGCGTCGGCCAGTGGTCCAGAGAGACCCGGGTTCGGCTCCCACTAGGGGTGTGTACCTCGGTTGCAGTTTGTCCCCGGCCCTGGTTGGGTCGTGTGGATGGCAGCCACTCGATGTGTCCCTTTCACGTCAATGTTTCTCTCTCTCTCTCTCTCTCTCTCTTTTCCTCTTTCTCCCTCCCACTCTATCTGAACAAAAAATGGAAAAATGTCCTCGGGTGAGGATAAAAAATAATAATAATAAATAAATAATAACTAGGTTAATTACAGTGGCATCAGTTCCATCTAGGAAAGAACACAGAATTTAAATAATTTGCTCCCTGCTTATTCCTACCTTGAACATTCTACTTATTGATTAATAGCTATTTTAAACTTTCAAATTTTCTGAAAAACCAAATCGTATCTACATGTTAAGTGCAGTTTGCTGGATTTTCATAGTTTGAACAGCTACTTCTCACCATTCATCAAAAGTGTTGGGCACTTCTCTACCAAATACAGATGTGGTTGGTCTAGGATTGGCATTCATCTGAGAAACAAACTAAACCATTTCGTGTGGGTGTTATGTACTATGCACCAATTTTGCCCATGAGATCACCTACTCTGTGTACTAATCATACTGAAATAAGATACTGTTGTTAATTTGTCCTCTCTTTTGTTTTGCTTGTAGTTAAGAAGTGAATTAAAATTCCAGTATAACCAATCTCTTAATCTTCCTTTATTCTCGTGTTCCATCTTTATTCCTTTGCTCTTCTTTCTCAAATTTATAGATGTTAAATGAGTGTAATTATAAGAAATAAAAAACACACGTATTGAAACATAACTGTTTACTGAATAGGTTTTCATATCATCATCAGTATTAGTAAGATAAAACAGCTTTTATTGAGAGAGAGAAGAAATTCCAACTATTTACATTTATTATGATCATTTCCTCTTCGTTGCGCTGTTGAGAACACTTTAGGAAATTACTAACTTCTTTGCCTTGATAAATTCTTAAAAATATAGAGGTTTATACAGAATAGGAAGATTTGAAGCTGCTAAAGATGAAAGCAAATAATGGGGGAAAGGAGGAAGACCTGTCTAAAGAAGTAAATGCTGTACAAATTTGTTTAAGCCTCTCCATGCTTAGTTGATATTATGAGCTAGCTGGTACTTACATGTTGAAAATTGTCTAAAGTCCTGAGACTGTTTTAAGAGATGACAACTGGGCAAAATTCGGTGGTTGTATGGTAAACACGTCTCTTAAAAGTACCATTGCTTATCGCTGATATAGCCAAAATAGTTCCTAAGATGTGTTCGTGATATTCCTCAAAGGGGTATATTTCTCTATTTTCAAGTGCTAGATGGGACAGTTTTTCTACTTTAAGAATTTTTGCAAGCAATGATGACATCTTCAAAGTTCAGTCTAGTGAGATTGAAATATTTTTCTAGACATCAGTAAGCATTGAAAACTATTCTTTTCTTTTTGTATTATAATGCAAACATTCTCTTTTGACACAATTTCCTCTTCATGTCTTTATGACAATGTGCATGCAACACTGAAATTATTCCCCATTATTCAACTGCATTCTTTGGGCTTCTTTGAACACATAAATATTAAGGATAGATTAATGCCAAAGAGCATGTCCAAAATATTGCTTGCAAATCTAACATGTGGCCTAAAGGGAACTATTTTTGGTAACTAGACAAAAGATTGAGAAACAGTTAAGTAAGTAAAGGGAGGGGATTATTTTTCTAGATTAGTAACTAAATAGACTCTGTTCAGAATAAGATTTTGTTGTAATAATACTATATTAAGGATTCATTTTCTTTTTTAAGCTTTCTTTTAATATGAAATATATATGTTTCAACTTGAAGATTCTTTCCTGGAGTTCCCGGTTTTGTCATATATGGCCTGACAGATTCTAAATTATCTATATTAGGAGTAATACCTCAATTTCAGAATCTTTTAAATGTTGAATTTAGTGCAATGAATCAACAAACATGTAGTAAGTAATGATAGACATGTCTCCCAGGAAATACTTTGGTTAAAGCATCTGAGGTCTGATCTTATATATTTAATGTATAGAGATTGACTTTTTGGTGGACTTTTCCCTGAGGACCCCGTTAGCTCTTTGAGAGGTGAAGGCGTGGCTAAGCCTGTGTTTGGTAGAATACTGGCATCCTGTGAAAATCAACAAAGTATTTCTATGCTAAAATGGAAAACTGATACTTTTCCCATTTTGTATACTCTAAATTAATTTTCTAATAAAAATATTTTCATTACTATGTTTTCTTTTAGAACTGCCCCTCAGTGACTTACTTTTTAGTCTTTTGAGCTATGTGGCATTGCTAGAGAGAGCCAGAATTTGATCAGCACAGGAGGGATGGGGAAGCAATACTTATTGCTGTAAGAAACAGTGCTCCCCCTACCCTGCTTCATTCTCCTTTTGGGGGAGGGGTGGGTGAGTTGAAGAAACAATCTAGTAAAAATGAGGAGAAAGATCCAAATAGGTAGACATGAGTTGAGGTGTGTACAGGCATACCCAAGGAAGAAACTTTTGTCTCTTCTCTCTCTAGACCTGTCACTGAATGTTAAGGATGGTGGACATGTTGATGTCCTGCAACTTGAAGAGTCTAAAATTTACACGGAAGGCAATCTAGAGCTTTCGCTCTGTGTTTTGTTTTCTTCTGGGGCCATTTTAATCATTATGGTGTTGGATGAGGAACTAAGGGAGAAGCACCTGCTATATTCAAGTCCCAAGCATTATCCCCAGGACTTCATGCATAGCATCTCATTTAATACTCTCAGAAACATGTCAGGAGCGCCAGGCCCCCTTATGACTCCTCATGAGTCACAGAAAAGTCTGCTGAATATAGGATTTCTAGCTGTACTGAAAAGGGTGTCTGGCTTGTAGGTGTAGGTACCACACAGTGAGGGTACCTGGCTAACTTCATAATATTCATATCTTTACATGACTTTGTTTTCTCTGCTCCTCCCTGAAAATTTTTGTAATTTAAATACTTTTGTTTACATTTTTGAATGTGGAAGAAATTATAGAGAAAGTCATTGCTGCTGATAGAATTGAAGTGAAAAAAACTGATGGGTCTTAGAAAATGAGAGGTCGGATGCACTTAAGAATGCAGTGCTGCATTTGTCTGTGGCTGTAATCTGCAACTGAAGAATTCACTACGTGCACTGGAAGGGCAGAAGAAAACGCGACTCCCGAAGCTGTTTCAGAGTCAAAAGTTGTTCTGGAAATAAAAGAGGAAACTTTTGTGAAAATTACAGGTGGTAGAATTTATTTTAATAGCTTCATAAATTACTGAAAACCTGTATTTATAAGCTCATTAGGGGTCTGAGGGAGTTGCCTAATTTTTTTTCACTGACATTATTGCATTGCATGAGGGAAATAAATCATACACTGTTTTGGTATTTGGAAATATAAGGATTTGAGAAAGACTCTGTTTATAGCCCTCTTAATGGTCAGCAGTGTAATCTGTTATTAGCCCCATTGTATAAATGAGGTAAAAAGCACAAAGAAGTAAACACAAATAATCCAAGGGCACACAAGTAGCAAAGGGGAGCTGAGATAAACTTGGGGTTGTCCTACTCAAATGCCTTTTCCACATCAACATTTTTAAATGAAAACACCTTTGAAGGTGTGACCTTAATTCATTTGCATCACAAAAGTTGAGTCTTAGCAGGTTGCATAGAACTTTTCAAAATGTTTAGTCTACTTGAATCTCTTACTTAGGACAAATCCATCTCATTTTAAAACAGTATGTAAAAGTCTTCCCCTAAATCCCTTGTAATTCTTGACATAATGTTAGCTTGACTGCTGCAAGTTAAAGAGGAAAACACCCAGTGGTTGTACTGGACCTGGCCGGTGCTGGCTCACATGAGCCAATTTTTAGATCCTCAGAAATTTTGTAAGCCTGTTAAACACAGCCACATTGTTACACTTACAGTTAAATTAATTGTACTTAAAATAAAGGTAATAGATACTAAAATGTCATCTCTTTTTAATTACTTTATGGCACTTTACTATTGTTTATGGTCTTGAGGTTATTTATATCTATTGTGTCTTTCTCGTGAAAACATATAATGGTTATGTCTCTGCACATATTTTCTCATACTCTCCCTTTAGTATCATCATGTTGGTAACTTGAAATCAGGCCTGGTAGGTGTATTTACACCAGGAAAATTGGGAGAAGCTACAATCAGAGCCTTTTTTACCTCCTTGAGCTAGCAATTAAACCTTTGCAAGCCCACCTCTGGATACAGTTTGGCAAGTGTTTAACTGTGATTTTCTTGATTATTTCTTTAACAAAAGGAACTCATTTTGTTTTTTAAACTATATTTACTCTAAATAGCTCGAATCTCTTGTTCATATTGTTTTCACTGGTTTAGAGATTAGGATTGAGGGGAGTTTTGGAAGAGCAAATATCTTCTTGCTCAAAACCAGATTCTACTTAGAGAAAATTAAATGAGGAAACATTGGCACACTTTCTTATGTCTAAAACACAGGTTTGCTTGGAATTTTACCCACCGGTTAATATGGAAAGCAATCAAAATTGGATTTTTATCACCTTTTGGGGAAATCAACACATGTATTAAGACAGAAGGAGAAAGCTCATTTAAATGAAATTTTCGACCATTTGTGATTCTTAGGGCAAGAAACTATTCTCAAAGTTACCAATACTTCAAAAGTGTGATTATGGATGAAACTCAACAGCATGTCAATAGTTGCTCAGAGGGAAACATGAGCGGGTCAGGAACTTGTTCCTAATCTTCATGCTGCCTTACCCTGGGTTCTTGGATCTTTCTAGCTCCATTCAGATGTTTCAACTCTGATGAGTTATGGGTGCAAGAGAGAAGAGGACTTTTTCTTTTTGTCTTGGTGGCTTTGAAATTCTTTTACATTTTCATCCTTCATGCTGATGAGTCAGTGCAGATTTATATTACCATGTTATTATGGCAGTGGAGACTGTGTCTCCTTGAAAGTAATGGCATGTGATTGCTTACTCCATTACTTTCGATGGGACTCAGTCGTTGCCATCCTTAGGGACCCAATCCCACTGAAAGTAATAGTCTGAGACTGCCCACGTGGTGACTGTGCTTTAAATTGGATTGAATTTATACTGATCGGCATGGGCCAGCCACAGAAGTTTTCCCTTGTAAAAGATGTAAGGTTGATAAAGTTTGCTGGCCAGCAGCTGGAAAGTGTAACTGCCTATTTGGAGGATGTGTTTTTACTATTTAAAACATTCATGTCTTAATGTGGATGCGGTTTCACATTTAGCCTCTGAACTGTTAGACAAATTCATTACATTTTAGGAAAATTGTTTTTAAACTTTATTTCTTATTTAACTAGACTATATCCAGGCATTTCAGGAAAGAAGACATTCTTTCATTTGGACATTAATTACTTTCTTGTTCTTAGAATAATTATATTTTTAGAACTGGAAAAAAACTTTGCAATATCACATTGTAAATGAGGAAACTGAGGTTCTAATTAATTTGCCATAGTCTAGGTCACAAAACAAGAACTTTGTCACAAAGCAGAGACCAGAACAGCACCATGCAGGATTACCCAATCTCATATAAATCTTTGGAATTAGTCTATTTTTATACTGATAAATACTAATGAGTTGTTTTGTGATAAATTGTGCATTGCTATTTTTACTTAAATAATAACACATTTAATTTTTTTCTCCATAAAACAAACATTTTTTAGATCCTGTTAGTATAAAATACCTTTCTGGTGAAAACATTCACTGTTGGGGGAAGAAGAAAGAAGGCATTGCATAGGGGGCTATGTGCAACAATGCTAGAAAGCTGCTCCAGATCTTACCTTTTATCTATGCTCCTGTATTTATACCATAATTTTGAAATGCAGTAGGAACTGTTTAAATGTTTGCTGTGTTACCAGATTGTTAAAATGCCCAGACTTGGTATATTACTATGTTAAAAAGTTTCTGTTGTGACTTCAATGAAATTAGCAGATATTATTTTATATTTAGTTGATGTTACAACAAAAACATAGACATACTTGATATATATAGCAAATGAAACTTTAAATGTTATTCAAATTGCACCTTATTGTCCAGCCAGTGTGGCACAGTGGATTGAGCATTGCCCAATGGACTGAGAAGTCTTGGTTCGATTCCTGATCAGGGCACATGCCTGGGTCGCAGGCTTGATTTCCAGTGGGGGGCGTGCAGGAAGGAGGCAGCAAAAGTGTTTCTTTCTCACATAGATGTTTCTTATAAAAAAATTTTGTTTTTTTTCTTTATTGATTTTAGAGAGAGAGGAAGGGAGAGGGAGAGAGAGATAGAAACGTCAATGAGAGAGAACATCAATTGGCCACTTCCTGCATGCCCCCCACTGGGGATCGGGCCCACAACCTGGGCATGTGCCCTGACTGGGAATCTAACTGGCAACCTCTTGGTGCATGGGTCGACACTCAACCACTGAGCCACACCGGCCGGGCTCACATCAATGTTTCTATCTCTCTCCCTTTCTCTCTAAAAAAGAAAAAAAAAAAAATCAATCAAAACATTTTAAAAAAATTCTATCAAATTGCACCTTATCACGAAAGCTAATTATCTGTGAATTGGAGTAAAGACCTTCATCTTTGTTAGCAGTGCCAATAGTTGAAAGTATCGGCCAATCTTAGATATTCAGTGTAAATAAATTCAATTCTTTGTCAATTATGTAAAGAACATGAGGGAGATAGGAGCTTTCACAATAATAGCATAACCAGAAATTTACTTTATCATTTTACTCAGTGTCACTGTTATTATTGGAATATAGATTTTGACCACATGGCCATGTGCAGAATGCTTATCTAACTAATATTTGGTTAAACAACTGAATTGTAGATATATTAGTTATGTTACTCCAAGAATCTGATGTAAATCGAGGGTACAAATTATGGATCTTCTCTGAAATCTTTTCTATTTCTAAAGTCTATGATGTGGTTTCAACTGTGATGTGGTTGGTTGCAGCAACTAATTGTCTTCTTATTATATAGCCATCCATACTTGATCCTACAACACTTTAAAATTTGTTTTTTTTTAAAGTAAACGATCATACAAAAAAGCCCCAAACATACTCATATGTGCATTTAGAAGTCAGCTCGTGGTTGCTCGTGGAGTGTGGGTGTTGGTGGCTGAACCGTGAGATGACAGTTGTGTTTGGTCAGTGAGAGTCCGCCAAGCTCTCCACTTCTCTGTGTGCATCTCATACTTGAATACAGGAGTTTAAAATGACAGGCAAATATAAGGACTATAGATAGTTTTTTTTTTTTTTTTAATTTTGATATTCTCAAAGACTTACCTTCCTTTAAAAGTCCCTTCTAGAGTTTTTTGTTTGTTTTTCTGTGACAGTAGAAGGCAGAGATCAGTCCGTTGTGGCCTCTGGGCTAAATCTAGCCCCCTGCCTACCACTGTATAACCTGTAAGCTAAGAATGGTTTTTACATTTTTAAATGGTTGGAAAAAAAATCCAAATAAGAATAGTATTTTGTGACACATGAAAATCATATGCTATTCAGATTTCAGTGTCCAAAGATCAAGTTGCATTGGAACATAGCTACACGCCTTCGTTTCTATATTATCTGCTCTTTCTTGTGCCGGTTTTACAGCGTTACAGCTGTTTTTGCACCACGATGGCAGCGTTGAGCAGTTGTGACAGAGATCACGTGGCCTGCAAAGCCTAAAATGTTTACTAGCTGGGTAAGAAAATGCTGACTTTGCCAAAGAGTCAACTATGGAGTCTAAGATCAATTGATAGTATTACAGGTGTTTTGTTTTTTTTTTTGTTTTTTTTTTTTGTTTTTTGTTTTTTTATAGTATTAATTTTTAAATGGTATATAAAATTCGATACCCACTGGTATCACCTAACTCAGATATTACCCACACTTACCAGGATAGTTATTTTGGAGTCTACATTCTTTGTTCATCAGATCCTACACATGACTGATGAAAGCGTAACCAGTAGAGCCAGCAACTGCATGGGAAACATATTTTCTTTGGGGTGTTGCTACTTTCTTCATCCGTTCATCATACTAGTTTTCAGCATCCTTATGGAGTCAGTCTATTTCTACCTTCACAAAATTCCTGCTGACTCAATTCATGCTCTCTGGCTGCGTATCTGGTTAATATTTTGTAATCTTCACGTGGGATCACTCCCTGCCTTTGTCTTCGAGAAGTGAAGTGTTGATTTACCACATGCACTTTTTGACCCTCAAATATCTGTGGGAATTGCCTTTAGTGAATCCTCTGTGTTTGTTAAGGCCAGTTCTGCAACTGGTATCAGCCACATTCAGAAAGTCACACACACACACATACACACACACACACACACCCTCCTCTCCAGGTGTTCAGAAAGACACACACACACACACACACACCCCTCTCCAGGTAGCCCTGTGGGCAGTTGTTCCCATAGTATGTCTCCTTGATCTGGTACACACAGCTGGTTTGGATAGGCTGAATAGTAGCAACCTAACTGAAATATTAGTTGTTTTCCTGACAATAATCTTTTTGAGAAACAGAGAGAAAGCTGTGAGTGCTCAAGGGTAGCCCGGGCTAGAGGAGGTCAGAGCTCAGAAGGCACCAGAGCTGAACTATTCAGTGCTACAAACAAAGCAGAGGTTTTATGTGATGCTGTAAGAGGGTGAACGGGAACCTATCATTCAAATCTATGTAAAAGAAGGGAATAGGTGAACCAACCACCCCAAAATGGAGCTCTGCCAAGATTCTGTAAGTCCTTCTCCTTTTATCTTTTTCTGTCCCACTTGTTCTGTATATGCTTGGGGAATGAGAGCCTGTGGTCATCAGACAGTCTGTCAAAGATGCCTGCTATGCACACAGGAATATGGGCAACAGTATATTGTGGTTATAAGCGTGGTCTCTGTGGCTGGTGTCCAGATTCAGACCCAGCTCTGCCACTTCCTCGCTGTGTCCCTGGGCAGTTAACACACCACCTCGGTGCTTCCCTGTCTTCACCCCCAAGACTTGCCTCCTAAAATGTTTTAGGCCTTGCTCAACAACATCTTTCATTCACTCATTAATTGAACAGAGAGTTATTGAGTGCCTACGGAGTACAGGGACGTGCCAGGGATCAAGTGAGTTCATACAAGTGCTTTGAAAGGTGCTCAGTTAAAATTCCCTATTATTGTTCACCGTTATCTCTCAAAAGCTAAAATAGAGACTTAGTAGGATACTGGATGCCACTATAGAAATACAGTGTCATTCATAATATATGAAGCAACTAACCAGAATTTTTCTTTTGTCTAAAACTCATTCTTCAACACCTACAAACATCTTGTTCATTGTTGTGGATGATGTTGTTATCAGACGAAGTGGAGGGTCCATTTTTCCACTGGGTACAGTGTGGAGCCCTTATACTCTTTTGAGAAAAAAGTATTTTCTGAGACTCTCATGGGAGAATGAGTGGTTTTTATTTGCATGGAACTACATATCCGGGTTTCCAAAGCCCCATTTTTCTTGGTCCAGTCATAGAAGTGTAGCTGGAGTTTTAGTAGAGCTAGAAGCAAAGCCAGTGTCCAAGTTTTCTTTTCATTTT
Source organism: Molossus molossus (assembly GCF_014108415.1). Classification (NCBI taxonomy): domain Eukaryota; kingdom Metazoa; phylum Chordata; class Mammalia; order Chiroptera; family Molossidae; genus Molossus; species Molossus molossus. Next base: position 41,435,439 of record NW_023425350.1, read on the forward strand.
GGAGCTGGGTTCAGTACAGCCTCAGGCTAGCTGCAGTCCATTAGTCCTTTGTGTGTGGGGTCCCCATGGCCATGAGCCATATGGGAGAATGCAAGGGAGCCCCACAAGCCTAAAGTCACACAAGAGCATAAGACCACAAGAGCACGAACTTCTTTGTTCAGGGGATATCCCAAATATCCCAAATCGCATGCCCTTGCAGTGGTCATGCCCATTCTGGCCAATGACCTTTGTTCCCAGGGGTGACTGACCACAAACACCTTCCCTATGTCACCCCAACTTTACTGGGCATTCTTCTATCTCCCATTTGTTGGACCCCCCAGAGAGTGTCAAGTTGTAGCTTCCTGGGGAAGCTACCTAAAGGACATGCCTATAATGGCTGGCTCCCCCCTTTGCTTTCCTATTATTAATAACTAGGTTAATTACAGTGGTATCAATATCATGCTTAAAACTTGCCTCCTAAAATGTTTTAGGCCTTGCTCAACAACATCTTTCATTCACTCATTAATTGAACAGAGAGTTACTGAGTGCCTACGGAGTACAGGGACGTGCCAGGCTCTGGGGATACCTCAGCAAGGAAAGCGCGTGAGGTTCCGGGGGGGTGGAAACGGGCAATCAAAAGCAAATAAAACAGCGGTGAAAGAAATGCACATTGTGTTCAAGTGTTACGAAAGAAAAAGCGGAGTACTGAATCAGAGAACCGCAGGGAGACATGCGCTCATGGCAGAGGGATCGGCGCCGGCGGAGGGAACTCTTGAGGGACGATTGCGCTCCCATCCGAAGGATGAAAAGGAAGCAGCCAGGCCGACTCTGGGAAGGAGAGCGGTCCAGGCACGCTGCCCAGAGCTTCTGCGCGTCCTGGGGTGGACGCTTTCTGTCCCATTTCAAAGAACGCAAAGGAGAGTTGAAGCGCAGTGAGCAGGGTGGAGATGGGGAAACACAGTTCCTGTAGGGAGGGAACAGATCTGGTTCCTGGCTTACTTCATAAGAAGGTCCAGCCAGCTCGCGTGGAAGATCCCAAAGGGGAATGCAAGATTCCAGTTGGAAGGTTGATAAAGTGGTCCACAGGGTTCGCACTGTACAGCAGGAATGTGACAACAGGTCGGGCTGGGGGCTGCAGGTGGGGTGACTAGGAGCATATATACCATGATCCTTAGTTAGCAAATCATGTGGGAAATTCAAAACACCTCTGAATGTAGCCATGAGCTTATATAGAATGCATATCTAAAATAAATCTTATAAACACACCTTTGTATGTCTTTATATAAGATAAAATGTCTTTAATTTAAAATGATATATCATAATTTAAAGTGTACATGAATTAGAATTATTACTTAGTGTGTTAATAATATTTACTTTCAATGTTTCAAGCTTAAAAAAAAAATCATTTCCAGGAAAAGGAAGTATATTTTATCCCTTTAAGCCTGTATTTCCATGAAAAACCTTCCTTGTTTTCCTTATGTACCTGAAAACCCATATTAATCAGCATATTGGTGGGATTTTGAAAATGTCACAAGGATCATTGTTGCTGAAGCGAATGTTGGGGAGACCTGGGGACAATGCCCAGGTGTCAGCTCCTCACTGTATTCTGCTCAGGCAGGATGATTCTATTGAAATTTCAAGTCTCTCTGGAGTTTTTTTCCAATCAGCCTCCTGGCTTAGAAACTCATGATGTGAATTTTTGATGGCAAAATTAGAAAATAAAGTGCCCTTCTCTTTTAAAAATAAGTTTTGAATTCAAGAAGTGATCTGGCTAGACACTTGTATAAACTAATTTTACATTCATGATGAATGAATGTACCGGAGACAAGAAGTTTCACCTGGTTCCTCATTAATATGATTATATCCTGAGTTGGTGAGGAGGTGGGACAGGTTCTGAACTTGCCTATTCTAACTAATTTATTCCAGAACAAGAACCAAGTCAAATGTATCCACAGGAGAACTCACCATGCTACCTAGGAAAAGTGCACACTTATCCTGAAATAGCCCCTAACTTTAGGAATGGGACCCAGAATCCCAAGTGAGTTAAGTTATTCAACCTGGAGCTGGCTTTCCTCAGGCCCTCCCTCCTTTGTCCAGGGCTAATGCAGACAAATGCTCTAATCCTCCCGTCCTGAGGTTGGCAGGTCGCCAGCTGCAAGGACATTAGCTTCTCATTAGCCCCGTGTCATCTGCCCACAAATTCACATCCCACCCAGAACAAAAGTACAGTGGCCTGACCCATCTGAAACTTTGGCCACTGAAAGAAGGCGTGCTGGCTCATGGGTTGGTTCTCTTGTGATTTGGGGAGTTAGGAGTGAAAGAGAAATGCACCTGTTATTGAGTATCAAGCGATTAATGGGCATGTTGGTGAGCAGATTATTTAGTAAGACATTGTGGCATCCTTTTTATAAATACCGATTCCATCACTGACCTCTTCTTTCCTAATCAATTAGAGATAGTCTTTCTTTTTCCTCCAGAATATTGTCTTTGCTGGTTATTATTATTAATTTAGGATAGTGTTACAAAGCTGCTGAGTAACAAGGAGGAAAGAGATTCTGAGAAGTAATTCTGGGATGTCCTGGCAAGCAGAAGAGTTTTATGTTGTTAGAGAATTCTTTGCACGATCAAACCGGCAAAGACCATTTGATAAAAAAGAAATTCTCATTAACACCACCCCCTCCTTTTTCTTGTTTGCAGATCCTGTCTTAGTCAATCTGTGGTTGAAAGTGTGTACATCTGCGAACATGCACATCAGTAAAAGCTTTGCAGATAAATATCCCCAAAGCTGTCTTTGTGGTCATTTCAGCCACCTGTGCCATCAGTTTTGGTCACCCCATAAGCTAATACTTTGGAATTAATGCACAGCTAACAGGAAAAAAGTTGAGGATTCTGAATTGTCTTGCATTTGATTTTGTACTTGGATCTAGAAATAAATGAGAAACAGTTCTTTTAGAGCTCATATTTTCACCTTTGCTTCTGCCCACTCAAGGTCTGAGAATTAGGCAATTAGAAAAGAAATGATTAATTGCTATATTTTGTAATTTCCACTTCAGTTCAAATTCTGGCCTGCCAACAAGCTTAGTTTCTTTTAGGGCTGATCTAATTTTGTACCTTGGATTTAAACCAATCTGTACCTTCAAACTCAACAGCACACATTGATTCTATAGAAAACGATGCAATGGTGAGGTTCATCATTGTCCCATAAAGGCAGCCTGCTTTGTTGGGATGGAAATATGAAAGCTTGAATTGTCTTTATATGATGATCTTACACCTTCCAGATCACCAAAAGAATTTAAGGTGCCTAAGAGATTTATTTGAGATATGATGAAGTGTTCAAGATGGGAATATGCCACCTTTTCCCTAGGTAATTGTTTCCATCTCTGAAAATATTCAGAAGGGAAACCTATAACTATCAGTTAAGGTAGTTTTCTTTCTTTCCTAGATACCAAAAGGCTGCCTTTAATCACTTTTTTTTTTTTTAATTTTTTTTTTTTTATTGATTTTAGAGAGAGAAGAAGGGAGAAAGAGAAACATCAATGAGAGAGAACATTGACCGGCCACCTCCTGCATACCCCCCACTGGAGATTGGGCCCACAACCTGGGCATGTGCCCTGACCAGGAATCAAACTGGCCACCTCTTGGTGCATGGGTTGAGGCTCAACCACTGAGCCACACTGGCCAGGCTTTAGTTACTTCTTAAAGTCACTTTCAACTCTCTGTCATCCATAAGACTCCATGCCTCTTATTTAAGTTTTAATATTTGCTCTGTGTGTGTGTGTGTGTGTGTGTGTGTGTGTGTATAGATGGGTTCTGTATTGGTCCCATCCTCCTATAATTTTCATAGGGTGTGTTTCTGCTGAACAAATCAAGCTCAAGTCCCTGCTTGTTGGAGTCTCTAATTGCAGCTGCCACCTGAATTCCTTTGGACATAGTCCATTAACCTACAGTCCACACTATATTTTTATAAAATATATGTTTCCAAAATTAATTAAGGAAAAAATCCATTTCCTGACATGTATGAGTTTCACTGAATAAGTGATGGTTACCTGGTAATCAGCAGCATCCAAACAAAATCTGGTCCTCAGACTTTTAACTGTATTGTTTTTCGAAAGCCACAATCCTTCTGCTATCATACTTAAAAAGAATATTATGGTCTGGTTATCTAGTTTCCATTCAAATATATATATATATATATATTTATATATTGACAGGACACTAAGATATATGGCACTCACAGTCTAGGCCTTCAAATTTAGAAGTATAGTTATCACAAAACATACTTCATAACTCAGCAATGCATAAAAAGTGTTTAAATAATAGATCGAGGAGATGACAGATGTCATAAACATATATGAAATGGATATAGTCAAACCTGGCAAATTTTGAGATGTGGTTTCAATCACAGTATTTTTTTGTTGATTTTTATATATGATCTTAGGCAATTTTAAATTAAGGCAGGTGTCACCTTTAATTTATTGTCAGGTGGAAAGCACACTCACTTTATACTCTAAGGATTTATTCAACTTAACTCTGTAATTGCTAGCAATATACAAGCTCATTATATCACAATTTAGTATATTTGATGCCAGCTGTTATGGAGTTAATGGCAAAGTCGAAAGAAATGACATAAAGCACACTCTCCTGTTTAGTGCAGCCATCATAATATTACGTTAAAAATCTCCCGTCGGCCCAGGAGTTCACTTTACTATCATTTCTTACTATTGTCATGATTGGAAAATAAGATTTTTTTTCACAAAATGTTGCATTTTGTATTTTGCTAAACAGTAAACTTTTTGGTGCTCTTTGAATGTATGAAAAAAACCTCTTTTTACCTATTTTCTTTTTCTGAAAGTTATTTTTGGCAAAGCTGCAATTTAAAAAAACTATTTTCTCTTCATGGGAATGGGATTTGAGAGGTGTCTGTATATAAACTGAGAAGCAGATATGCTTTTAATTGTGTTATGTGTCACTCAGCATTTTCTTCTCCTGGATATAAGTTGATTATTTTCTATTTATATTTTAATATAAAATATTATATTATTTTACTATAGAATACTATATTGTAATAACCCTGTGGTTCTTAGGCAACAATACCAAGATGAAAACAGCATAACAACTCAATAGGAATTCTGTAGCAAAATTCTGAAATTAGGAAAAAATATTTTCCTGTATTAAAAGAAATTACATGTAATATATTTATGCTGTTGATAGCTACAGTGTTTACTAATTATTTCAAAATTTTTATAGAACATATCAGTCTTTACAATAATAATATTCCCATATGAAGCCATTGATGTATTTTTATTACCTTTGGTACAGTTGTAAAATTGATCATTGTTGCAAAATTTTCTTGATTTGAAGTCTTGTAATTTTTTTCTAAATATACTTCACAAAAGGCAATACTTGATATATTTTAAATTGAACAGATGTTGAAATGAGGAAACAGGACAGCAAACTATATTTTTATTTATAGAAATACTTAAAAATATTCCTCCACCTCTTTTTCACCGTTGTATTTGAACCAACAATTTTGCACATTCTGTGAATTTGTGTATTTAACTTGGGGAAAACTCACTCTTCCTCACTGTGTGACACATAAAAAGAAAAAAAAAATGCGTTTCCAGGAAACAATTCACTAGTAATTTAGAACAGCTATTTTCAGTACTTAACTTTTGTGTTTTTTTTCCCTTAAGTTCACCATGATATGACATTTCATTATTAGATTTTTTTTTAAAGTCACCCACCAGATATTAAAGGATGCAATTGGTTTCAGTTCAGGCAGGTTTTAACTGCGTTTTAATTAGCTTAAAACATATGCTTCCATTTATCGTATTACTCGGAGTACATCCTATTCCATTTAGCTGAGTATTGAGGACTATTGTACAATATTGTGCTCAGGCTAAAACAATGAAATACTAATTGGATCCAGTAAAATAACTAACATTTCCGATTCCTATTAGGCAGGTTACGTAAATGAGGCTAATATAAAATGGTGCTTAATAGAATTGCAAATAAGGTGTGATGAGACATTCAGACAGGAAAGACAGTGAAAGGGGATTTTGGAGGAAATCAAATACATTTGCATTACAATAACACATTTCCTGCTGTGAGGGTTCTGGCAATGCTGGAAAAAACAACACCCCAGCACCACTCCCTCTTATTTACATAGGAATGCCATCCCTCCCTCTTCCAGTGCTTGTGAACTGTTGTCTGTCAGTAACCCAGAATAATGTGCAGTGTTAAGACTGTTGGTGAATATAGTCCTTGGATTATTTCATTGGGCATCACATCTGAGTTCTTTATATTGCAATGAGGGACCATTTCTCTTCATATACAGTATGTCTTTTTATGATTAGAATGTGCTTTTCAGGCTTGAAAACCTACTGCAATCAGTGGATTGGATTGCTATTCCCTATTTAAACGAAGTATCTTGTGTATATTTTTTCTCGTCTTTAAAATTATTAGCCACTGTGTTGGATAGTCGTGACATTTGTGTATGCTTGAATCATCCTAAAATGGATTAGAAAAGGTCTGGATATTCCTTTCCGTCAGTGTCTTGGTCCCCTTGGACTTTCTGGTAAGCTGGAATAACAGCCATGTATCATATTTTAAGTAAAGAAATTCGAAAAACTGACATCAGGATGGAGAGTGATTCTTTTTCTAAAATCTTTCTAAACCAACACTAATTTTGTCTTTGTTCATTAGCAGCCCCCCCATGGCTTGTTTGCGTCTGTGTTTTTGAGGAGTCCACAGTACTTTCTGCAAGGTTTTCTGGGGAGGAGATTTTGAAGCTGTTCCTCAAAGGAAGAGCTGCCCAAGGAAGTGGGGGAGAGGCCTACATTGTTCCCTTGCAAATACACTGATAAAAGAGCTTCATGCTGAACTCACAAGCGCCCTTGGACCTTTCTGTTTGCTCCCAGCGCTCAGATCCCAGTGCTTCTGTGAAATGGCAGAGAGAGAGAGACAGAGACAGAGAGACAGAGACAGAGACAGAGAGGCAGAGAGAGGGAGAGAAGGACCATTCAGGGGCCTAGCATGCAAATGAGCAAACCATGTTAAGGAAAAGAAAATTTAAATCCCATTTATTGTATTCTAAGCAGGTTGCTAGCAAGCCTTTGTGGAGCTGGTATAAAAATGAATCTCATCTTCTTCCTGCCATGAAAACTAAAAAAATACTTTATTTCCTTACTCACATCAGCAATTTTTGCGTGGTTTTATCTTCAAAAAGGTTTTGTTTTTTCTAGAGTGTAGCGTGTAACATTTTCGTTCATGATACAAATTATTTTATCTGCATCTGTGCCTCTGATTTAGACCTTAATCTCCCTGAGATCTTTAGTTGTGGAATTTGTCACTTCATTTATATTCACAGGTAGTTCTCTCTTTCTTTTAAAAAGTGTTGGAATTAATACTATTTGCTCAAAGGGGCAGCAATTTTAAAAAGGCACTACATTGTATGGGGCATGCTTTCCTATGAAGCAAAGCAAGTTAAAATCCTCTAGATTCAAATTCCTTTCGCTTGCAGCTTTCAGCTGTGAAGAAAAGGATTTTCATCTAGATGTAAAAGATGGTAATTGTACAATAAGGGAAGCATTCTGACCAATAGAAATGTGCATGGGGGACATGAAAAGAGGAGCAAAGAAATTGTCATCAGGCCCTGCAGACCAGACTTGATGTAGAGGAACACTTGACAACCCACATATAGCTAAATGGTCAGCTAGTCAACCAGGTGCTTTGTCAACCAAACCAAATAATCTGTTCAGCTGATTCCCTGCCCCATCCACTATATTGACTAGAAAAAAATTAAACTGATTGCTTTGTTTCAGCCTCATTTCATATGTGGAGAGTGTATAAATCTTTAGATCTGTTTGTTTATCTCTATCACAGTGTCTAGTTTTTAAAAATCCAGATCTAATATAATTTTACATCAGATAGAGGAGCCAACCCATTGTCCAGAGTAGTTTTCTGTTTGCAAATAATTTTTTAAAAAAAAAAAACTTTACTTTGAAACAATTATTGATAGTATAAAGAGTTCCCATATAATCTTCCCCCAATTTCCCCCGCTGGTAATGTTAGTGGCAAAATGGCACCAGATATTAGACCCTGGTTCAGCAACCTTGGATCTTGAGTTCTGGCTAAGAAAGAAATCAGAGACAAGGCTCAAATGCAAGCAGAAGTTTATTTAGAAAAATCAAAGAGGTAGAAGAAGTGAGCCAGCTAGGCTGCGTGGCCTAAGAATGGAAATTACAGAGGCAAAAGAAGGGTCCTTGAAATTTAGGAAGAAGAAAGGAGACACCCCTAAAGGAAGAAGGTGTGTGTGTGTGTGTGTGTGTGTGTGTGTGTGTGTGTGTGTATGTATGTGTAGAGAGAGAGAGAGAGAAGGAGAGAAGGAGAGAAGAAAGGAAGGAAGGAAGGAAGGAAGGAAGGAGAGAGAGAGAGAGAGAGAGAAAGAAAGAGAGAAAGAGAGAAAGAGAGAAAGAGAGAAAGAGAGAAAGAGAGAAAGAAAGAAAGAAAGAAAGAAAGAAAGAAAGAAAGAAAGAAAGAAAGAAAGAAAGAAAGAAAGAAAGAAAGAAAGAAAGAAATATTGCCCTGGTTCCTCAATCCTCTGGGCTTTTAAGGGTGGGGATTTTAGGAAAGGTCTCAGGGGAGGATCTCAATGGAATATTCATCAGCTTTTCAGGTAAAGGTCTTTTCAGGGTGGTGGTCTCCACTGATGGCTTGGCACCAGGGCAGGCGGTCATTAGTCATGCAGCTGGTTCTGATGTCAGCCGTGGTGTTGCCCCACTTGGCCTTGTTGCTTTTCTGGGCCTGGAGCTGAAATGCAACTGAGGCCTAGATGTTATCTCTAGTTTGACCACAACTCTGTCTCCGTGCTCAGCAGACCCCAGGCTTTGTTCCTAACATTGTTTGATATGGGTCAGAACCTCATTGTCTTGAGGGTTTAATGCCTAAGGGAGTGGTCATGCAGGGGCTTGTTTGGGAGTCATATGAAGCTATGCTCCAAACCCCTTGTTCCTCCTTGAAGGGGTCTACTACATGACTAGCAATGTACCCAGGGAGGAAAGGTCAGAGGAAGGTCTGAACCCCATGATCAGTGATATATAAGGTAAGAGGTCTAAACCGAATGACCAGCCATATGCCAGGGGAAGAATGATCACCCTGGAGGCCAGGTCCCACCCTACCATTGTTCGTTGTTGCCAGGCACTGGGGCTTTCTGCCCTGGTGACCTAGCATATCCACCATCCTTGCTCTGCTCACACCTGTCTAACTGCCTACTACAGTAACATCTGACAATCAGGGTACAATATCAACACCAGGAAACCGAGATCGATCCCCTCCATAGATCTTACTCAGATTTTACATGCATTCATTTGTATATTTGTGTTTTTGTGTGCATGCATAGTTCTAGCAATTTTATCAAATAACTTTTTTTTAAGTTTAATTATAGCTTTGTAAAAAAATAAAAATTAAAAAAAAAAGGAAGTAGCCCAGCTGGTGTGGCTCAGTGGATTGAGCATCCCATGGACTGAGAGGTCCTGGGTCCATTCCTGGTCAGGGCATGTGCCCAGGTTGTGGGCTCGATCCCTAGTAGGGGCCCTGCAGGAGGCAGCCAATTGATATTTCTTTCTCTCTTAAAAAAAAAATCAATAAAAGAAATAGGCAGGTGGCTTTAATAGTGATGATATTTTACTAAATTCGCCTATTATTTCAACATGATAGCCAAAAGTAAACCTTGTGGTTTTGCTGTAGTTGTTTTCTTGTTTAATAAATGGACTCTTTACAGACATAAGAACATAAGTTGTTTAGATTCAAAAGCAAAGCAAGATATAATCACAACTAAAACAAAAACACAGATAGATAATTAGTACACTTTGATTTTTATCAGAACTCAAACATTGATTTTTAATTACACTTTTAATTAATTTTTAACTTTTCGCACATACACATGCACATACAAGTATATGCTTGTTGTAATCCTACTTTTGTCTCATTGATTACTAGTTGTTATTTATCCATGCCCACTCATAAATAAGTACACATTCCACCTGCATAGATTTATTGAATATAAATGCCTTCGATCGGGGGTCAGCAAACTCTTTCTGAACAGGGCCAGATAGTAAGTGTTTTAGGCTCTGCAGGCCAGACAGTCTCTGTGGCAAGTGCTCAGCTCTGACCTTGGAGCAGGAAAGCAGTCATTGACAATATAAGCACTGAAAATTGATATTTGTGTATTTTCATGTGTCACGAAACATTATTCTCCTAATGTTTTTATGCCAATATTTAAAAACATAAAAATAATTCTCATTCACAAGTCTTGCAAAAACAGTCTGTGGGCTGGATTTGGTCAGCAGGCTGTCGTTTTCGAACCCCTACACTAAACAATATATGGAATTCTGAGTCGTGCTTTCATTGGTATGTGCGCATAAGACAGTGTTCTCCATCCTAACCTCTAATCTCTTTCTCATTGACACAGGAGAAAGCAGAGACAAGTTATAGGGAAGACATAGTTACGCAGCTATGAGAGAAGGCTCTTGATGTGCTACAGTAACAGATTATTATTATTTTTTCCTTTCTATTCTTTTTTTTTTTTAGTGGTTCAACATTACATTAAAGGGAACAACTCAAGTTTCTAATTTTTTTCCTATTTTCTTGTCATGGATATATTAGCAGTACATGATGCATACTAATTATAAAGTTGGCTGTAACAAGAGTTCCTCTTGTGAATCCATTTAAGAACTGATTGTTTACTATCTTTTTCTGTAAGTATAAAATTTTAATTATGCCACTGACAGGAACTGTGCGTGATACAGTGCTCTACATTTATCACTGGGAGAGGGCCAGTTGCAGAGCTGTTTGACTTTGGAGCAGTCCTGATGCGTTTGCAATGTTGAGCAGCAGGTGCCACATTATTATGTACAGAAAAGCAATTAGGAAGCATATTGGATGAATGGGGAGTGCATTAATATTAGCAAGTACATTTGTCAGTGGTTTTGATGCGAGTCTTTTTCTTTCCTTTATGCAACATTAAGATTGTGGCTCTCATAAATTCTCCCCTTAAATTGCCATCTGTTCCCTTGTCAGGCAGTAGTGAGGTAGAGAAAAGTTTTCTTGACAAAAAGAAAGGGATTTCTTTTATTTAAAGTAGAAGCAAAAGAGCCTATAGAAAGTCGCAGAATTGTAGGTTGTGCAGTTCAGCTTTGCGTGTGTTGAGTAATTGCCTTTGAATGTAACATTAACTGTGGAACCCTTTGATTTTTACACATTGCTATTTTTTTCTTCCAGTCATTTCATGTATTTTAAAATTCAATAGGAAAGAGTTATAATTAGATTAATGCAATGACAACCGACAATTGGCCACTTGGATTAGGAAGTTTGAGGAAGGAATTGCTGTTTTCATTACAGTGCATCTTTTCCATTTTGCTGGCCTAGGGCCATGTTTCCATCCTGGAAGGATTTAAGATTAATCACTAGAATGTCACCCCTCTTTAACTCTAGACTATTTCTGAAATAAATAGCATTCAATAGAATAACAATGGAAAGAAATTCTTGGCACAGTATGCACTATAACAACTGGATATTATCTTCATGACAAATTTTGATATATAATTATTATTAAAATTTCCCAAATCTTGATTAACTGAAAAGCATAGTGAATATGTTGACTTTGGTTAATTGAGTTGAGTTTTCTGGTTAATTGAAAGGTAACATAATTTCTTTAATTCCAACTACTTTCATTGAAATGCTTGTTTTTTCTTTTTTTTTCTTGAATATTTTTGTTCTCATTTTAACTTGGCAATAGAGTTGATAAAAAGTGCTTTTATTCACTTCCTTGTTGTTTCATATCTTTATCGTGGGCACTTTCAAAACTGCCTCAAAAAGAAGGAAGAATTGGGTAAATTTGTAACTCACATAGAGCATAACCTAATCTTTAAAAATGGGTTAATATTGTTGACATATATGTTCTCCTTCTTCCAAGTATTTTTTGAAAGGAAATTGACTTAGTATATATTCTGGTTGAGTTCTCATTGACTAGGGGACCCCTCTTGAGTGACGTGGCTTTTCCACCCAGGTTGACTGCTGTCATGCTGTGGCAGAAATTTGGTCGGCAGGAAGAGACAGACTGCACGTACTCAAAGGATTAGAAAATGACCATTTAATGTGCACCGGCGCTGGCCCAGTGGAGTCACCTCCAAAGGCTGAGCCAGGAACCTGGGTTCCCGCTGCCTTTTATACATGATAGCTTCCCGGTAAATGGGGACTTTCTAGTTCTGCTGTAGTTTAGGTGGTTGGTGGATGTAAGGGAATTACAAAAGCTAGGGGCGGGGTCTCTGCACTGCCTAAGGGGATTGTCTGCACCTGGTTTGCCTTCTCAGTCACAAGTATACCAGACCTGTTTACAGGTGACTATGGTTCAGATGCTACAAGGAGCAAGTTACAGACCTTTCGCTCAGGTTCTCTCAGGTCTATAACTTGCTATTTGTAGCAATTTTCACCACAGCCACCTGTAAACAGGTGAGGTCTTCTGGTTTCTTTTCCTGTCTGTTCCCAGAGTAACTAAGCTTAGGAGGACTCACCATCTGTAACACTAGCTCACATGAAACTAATGACAGAATTAATACTCGTTTATTCACTTAAGACGATGTTGGGCATGGTGTAACTCGTCAGCACATTCTCTCCCTGCTGCAAGTGTGGTTCTTCAGTTTTAGCTGTATTAATGATATTATTTTGAAATTTGGATATTTCCACATTTTCTTCATCAGACATAGCTGAATAATCTAGTATGTGACTTATTCATGGATGGCTAAGCTCATTGTTTTTCAATTTCCCAGAGGTAATCTTAGTTCCCATTTTGGGGTACTCATATACACTCACTATCTTATTTGAGGCACCTGGTAGAAAAGGACAATTTTAAGGTCTAATCTGAGAGTGATTATACCATGGCCTCTCATCCTCACACTAGACAGCTAGCTGGGCCACAAAAGAAAAACAAAAATCAAGTGAAAGAAAGGACAATTAGCTAGGTAGTTTAGGAAACCAAACCACAACAGCAAGGATGAAAATACCTTATATCATTTGTAATGAACTTTCACACCCAGCATCTCATTACTTTCACTTGACAACCCAGTGAAGTAGGCATTGTTCACAGGGGATATTGCAAATGAAGAAACTGACCCTCTGCCAGGCTCCCAGAATCGACAAATTCTGGATCTGGTGCTTTTTCCTAACTCCCAGGCCGCGTCATAGCTTTTCTTCCTATTTCACAAGGGGAGTCTTGTAACTCTACTGAATCCATTTGTATCTGGTATTTGTTCAAACTTCTGATTTACTTTGCCAGGGAAAATGGACCCTGAACTGTCTCACTGACTTCTGGAGTTTTTCTTTAAGCCAGCCAACATGGAAGGAAATATCATCATGGTGGGTAGAAAAGAATGGTGGACTGGAAGTTAGGAGAGCTGATTTTTATATGCATTTGATGAATCACTTGGTGCCAATCACTCAACCCAATTAGAACTTGTCCAGTGAGGGACTTGGCCTTGGATATTTTATAAGTGCCCTTCTGGCTTGGAGATTTTATGTCTGTCTCAAATCTTTCAGACAGTTCCTGCGCCCTTCACTGTTCAAGGTGCCCAGTCCTCTGTTTCTAGAGCCTGTGTGTATCAAGATGCTGCTGGGGTGCCTGGGTTCCAGTCCCACCGGGGCCATGCACCAGCTAGGCAGGTTGTACCCCTGAATTCTGTCTTGTTTACACAATGAGGATGATCATCTTTACTCTGCTGGCTTCACAGGATTGTGTGAGGATCAGATGAAATGATTGTTGTGAAAACATTTTAAAAATGTACAAAAAAATTATGAAGTTAAATTGCAGTCTTTGTCTAAATCATCATCTCTCTATAGCAAGTATCCTTCCCTCCACTTTCTTGTTCACTGGGCCAAGTTCGAAGACGGGGAAGCAAGTGCTGAAAGGCATGTGCTGTCAGCTGGGAATGTGAGAACCTGGTTCGCAGGGCATTCGCTCTGCAGGAGTCTAGGTACTCCCCAAACTCAGCTCATTCCTGGAGCTAAAGGAAGGTCTGTGGAAATATATGTATACATTTAAAGCCCCTAGAAGGGAAGGAAAAAGATTATTGTCCCTTGAAGAAATGTTTTAAAATATGAATGCCAGGCAGCCTGGGCAGCCACTGGTGGCCAGAGAAAATATGAATGCCAGGCCGCCTGGGCAGCCACCGGTGGCCAGAGAAGATGCCCCCCCCTGAGCTTTGTAATTGGATGCCTGTTACTGCTTCCAGCCATCCAGGGAGGCAAAGCCAAACCTGCTTTCTGTCTCTCACTATGAGCACATTTGGAGCCACACTGGTAAATCTTCTTGGCATGACTTTTGGATCTTTCCTGGGTTTCTTAATTATTTATCTGTTGTTATGAAACCATCACTTTGAGCCTGGACAGAAGAGTACAAAATGGAGGGGGAGAATGTAAAAAACAACAACAACAACGTGCCAAAAATCTGTATCACAAAGATTAGCCAACTAGTGGTTTCCAAATACCTTTTCCTCACCATGACCTGCCTTTGCCTTTTCTTCTTTCTCCCTCCCATCATCTGCACCCTGCTAATCTCCCTGACACCACCCACCTGCGGTCAGACCTCTCTGCAGGAGTTTAATCAGAGGTGCTTAGTGGCCAAGCCTAAAAGCAGCTGACTTTTGGACCCTGTGCCCATGTTTCTCCTCCATCCTCAGTCACCTGCTTTGCTGAATCTAATCTTGGTAGAACTTGGCAGAACTCCCTTTGTCAAAACTCAGCCACGCCAATAGCATTTATTAGGCACGTTCTTGTTTGGGATCATTAATCCTTTGTATTTATGTGTTTTGGACAAATTTTGTATTCGAATCCTGTATACTGGGGACAGTGACATAAGCTATGTCTCTGCTCCTTCTAATATAGGATTGAGACTTTGTAGTTTCTCAAAGCACTTCTCAGAAGGTATATTTGAAATGAGTAAGAGAAATAATGCCTTTGATACTCAGACATCGATGTAACTGTCCCATGCCCCCTTTAGGAATTTAATTTAATTCACTTTCGTTGATAGTTTTTGAGAACCCTGATATTTATCAAGCCTTAGTTTCATCACCTCAGTACCGTGTACTTAATACTGTGCAAGTTCTGGAAAAGGGAAAAAAAATATAGATGATCATGGACAAGGAAGGATGTGAGCAGGGACTTAAAGGATATTATTAATTTGAAAAGAGTAACAAGGACACCATGTGGGGAGGATAGGATGGGAGCAAACCTGCAGAGGTGGAAGGGACACGGTGAAGTTCAGAAGGCTTGGCACTGGGCTGCAATGGGCATTGTGGGCGACAGAGTGACCAGGAAGGCCAGGACCTCATTATCAAAGATTTGGGGACACATGAAGAAGTGGGCTGCTGGAGGTTTGAAACAAGAACACAACGTAGCAAACACAGAGCATTCTCATTTAACATCACTGACTGGTTCTCAGAAACTGATCAAGTGACACAACTTAGGATCAAACCGATTTCACCATAGGCTAATTGACATACAAGTTAAGTTCCTATGGCACATGTCTGCTCACAAAAACACCAAACTTCTCAATAAAGACTGAAAACGCTTCTAGTATAGAACATTGAAGTAAATGTGAGCTATATATACATTTAAGAAAGATTAATAAAAACAAGAGAATTATTTTCTAACCCACTTATTCCAGCTCAAGGTTGTGGGCCTGAGCCTATCCGGGCAGCTTGGAAAGGCAGGGACCCACCTGGACAGGCTGCCCTTCTATCTCAGGGCACATCACACCCACACCCACACCTGCACCAACACATCTACCATATGGGACAACTCAGGCCTTGCCAGTTTACTACTTGGATGTGAGAGGAAACCAGAGAATCTGGAGAAACCCACACAGATGTGGGAGAACATGCAAACCCCACACAGGCAGTGGCCCTGGCCAGAACTGACTTTCCCCATCCATATTGTAATGAGATGATGTTCTTCAAGGATGTGCTGTATGTGTTTTTACACACCAAAGGTGGCTAACAGTATGCAGACAGTAAATGGAGATAATACTTGGAGCTCAAGCAGACTGTGTCATCACATTTAAACTGCTCAGTTGGGAGTGTGTTGCAGTTGGTCATCGAGAGAATGTGGCCACCTGTTCACCCTCCACCTGGGCAATTGGAGGCTTCTCATCCCCTCCCTGGCCTTGGAATGTCTGTTTGCCCACTGTTCTCACAGCTTGAGCTGTGTTCAAGGACACAGCCTTGAGCGAGCAAGGTGTTGTTGAAACCATTGGGCCGTATCTGGGACTGAACCCTGTTAAAGACTCTATGTAAACTTTTAAAATTCTGGTGGGTGGGTGTGGAGATCTACTCATCTTGTGTCCTTCCAAGACAAGCCTTGTTAAGTTCCTTGCTTATTAAAACTGCTACTTGCCCATGTGGAGTGTCTCTGTCCTGGCTCTGTCTCCGGTCTCTCCTTGCCCTCAGTGTACGGGTGCCAGTTCCAAATTTCACCCGGGGGATGCCTGTGGTTGCTAACCAACAGACTCATGTTGTTTTACATCTGTTAAAAGATGCATTGAGGCATACTACAAATTTTAAGTTTATCGAGTAAAAAATTTGAATGGGGTGGCGTCAAACAGGAAGGGGTTAGGAGTGCTACCAGGAGAAAGACTTTTCACAGGGAAGAGGTAGAAGCAAAGCCAGGACATTATTTGATTGGCAACCGCGTAGGCAGTTACCTTCTTTGGGAAAGCCTCCTCGGCGGTTTGAGATTGGGTGTCTTTAGGTTTTGACTTCTTAACCTTGAGTCATTACAGCTTAGATTTTGGTTTGTTTATGTGGCCATTATGAGCCACCTCAGTCTAGTGGACTCCTTGTTGAATTAATCTAACACACTGTTACAGTTTTTTACAGCTTTCTAAGAACTGCTGCTTACATGATCTTGGTTAAGACTCAAAACAACCCACGAAGGCAGGTGGGGCATGCTGTTATCCTATTTGCTGTACATAGAAATCATAGACTCAGCGATGTGAAATGTTTTGCCCAAAGCTCGGCAAGTTAGAAGTGGTGGAATTGGGACTTGAATCTGGTATTCAAGAAGTGCTACTTTCTTAGGTCTCAAGGACCCTGGTCAAGCAGAACATTTTACTCCTGAAATCAGTTCATTGAAGTTGAGCAGACTGAGCTTCACACATCCTTGAGTCAAACTCCCTGCTCACACCCATCACCCATCTGCCCAGGACTCAAACAGGTATCCCCAGGACGTCATTATTGGTTTTTATCCTGAGCATTATCCTTTAAAACCTTAGCAAGGAGAATCTCAAGGTTTTAGGAACATGGACTAAGACTTTTTTCTTTAGAAAACTTCTTATTGAAGCATAGAATTAATTTAGAAAAATGCACAAATCATAATTGTACAGCTCAGTGAATTTTTGCAAATTGAACATACCCAGATAAAGAAACTAAACTAACAAGTACCCTAGATGCCCCACTATGTCGCTTCCTAGTTAACTGAGCACTTAATAAAGTGCTTTTTCTTTCTTGCTTTTTTTAACTGTATACACTAGAAATATCGATTTAAAATGTTTGTTGTTTTTATATTTTTGTATACTGATTTTAATACTTTGAAAGAGTTAATATTCTTTCATTTTTTTAATGTTAATATTTCTTTCTGTATTTTTAGCCTTATATATAAATATGTATTGAGCATAGTCTCTAGCATTATTATAAAGAGTACTGTGATTTTTTTAAGTAACTCGGAATAATTTTGATATAGTTAAATTTCAGTGTGCAGCTCTTTCTCCACTTTGACAGTTGCCATTTACTTCCAGTTTTTCACCACCAGACATTTTTCTGATTTTGTTTTGTCATTCAAACAATTTACGGACTTTACGATCATTATCACTTAGAGGGTTCTTATTCAGTTTGCTTTCCTAGTCATATCATCTGGGTTAATCCAAGTCAAGAGAATTGGCTTTTTAAAATTCAACATTTAATATGGCAATAGCAAGCTCAGCACTCGATTTCCTCTCTTTACTATATATCATTAATGTCCAATTATACGTTTTAGTTATTATCAGTACAAAGCTTGTTTTTACTTTCCAAAGGCTTATGGAGTTTGGTACCTTCTTTACACCATAATCTGTGTTTACAAATAAATCTTAGACAGTACCTATGTGAGTTTGCTAGTGTTGTTTTCTCAGCTCTTAAAGATCACACATATGGAGATAGCATTGTTCTATTGATGACCTGGCTCTGTGGTCCTGACCTTGAAAACTTGTGACTCTGAGTCATAGGTCTTCTACAACAATGGTGTTTGACTCTTTAAAATTTTGGCTATTTGATTCTGACATCACTTCCTTTATGCTGTATGTTTTTTTCCAAATTCTGCCCTGACCCTGACCACTATGGTCCCTTGAGTAAGATACCTATGATGTTAGCTTCTTCCCTGACTTGGATGAACTCACTCTACAAATTTAGTACCAAGAATCTTGGAACCTCCCCCTACAATAGCCATGTCTTGGATTTTTATTTTGTCTATACAAACAGCCCTATTCTTATTTCTTGCTGACCTATGCTGTGCATACCCAAATTAAGAATTCCTTGCACTATAGTTCACTTACTCTAAGTTAAGAAAGGAATGCTCCTTGAAAAGGGAGAAGGGGGACCTTTCTTCATCTCCTCCCACATTCTCTCCAGGAGGGAGAAAGAGAGATTTCAGGGACTTATTTCTAAGTGCAAGCTGTGAGGGGTCAACAGTTCATTGTAAGGAAAAATGAGGTTCAAGAATATAGACAAAGAGGAAGAAAAATGGTGGCAGAGTGAATGGAAGCTACACAGACCATCTCCCAAGACCAAACTGGAATTATAACTAAAATAAAGGCAAATCACTGGGAAAAAACAACTGAAAAGCAGCTGGAGAGAACCTCTATTACCAGAGACAGAAAGAGAATGCCAGATCTAGCCTGGTAGGAATTGTGGAGGTGAGAGAGGGTGGGCTGGGAGCCCCTGGACAGCAACTAAGGGCTTTTTTTTTTTTTTTTTTTTTTTAGCTATGAACAGTTTCCATAGAGAAAGCAGGGGTTTTAAAAAGCAACACATCAGCTACAGCCACTTACCTTGGGCTCTGGCAGAGGGAGGGTGGACTGGACTGGAACTGTGTGGAGAAAGTTCAGGGCTCCTGGCTCTGGAGAGAGATGGAGGGGAGGATACTGGGGATTTTGTACTGAATCACTCCCTCATAGGGCAGTAGCCATATTACTCAATGAGCATCTTCCCAGAGCCCTGTGGAGAAGCAACAGCCCCTCCCTCAGAAATTCAACACCACCAGGGCAGGCCAATGAAATACAAATTGAGTCTCATTAACATCTGGAGTCTGACAGCAAGTAAGTGCCCAACCTGCTGGAAATCCTCTTATACCTGAGGGATTTTTCATTCAGCTGAGGGCTACAAATTGAGGCTTATCAAGTCACTGAGACTAATAGCCTCCAGGCAAAAGCTAAAAGATAACTGAACCTTTCCTGGGCTTGCAAATCTACTCAGGAAAGGAAAACTTGATAGTGGTGTTTAATGTGGGTCTTCCCACACTCATCCAAACCCAGTAGAGGGAGCCACAACTAGCAGAACACCAAAACCCACAGGGAAAATTTGGCAGGCTCAAAAACCCACTGAGATAGCCAAAATGGTGAAACAAAGAAACAAATCCCAGATAAAAGAACAAGAGAATTCTACAGGAGAAGAGATAAATGAAATAGAATTAAGCAAGATATCAGAGGTAGAGTTTAGAGTAGTAATTATGAGGAAGCCCAATAGCATGACTAAAGAGCTGAACAGCATGAGTAAAGATATAGAAACACTGAAAATCAATCAATTGGAAATGAAGAATTACATAGAAGATATTAAGAGCACATTCGATGGAATAACCAGCAGAGTAGACGAAGCTGGGGATTGGATCTGTGAATTAAAACACAGCATAGAAAAAACTCAATCAGAGAACCAAAAAAAAAAAAAAACAATTAAAAAACAGGAGGACAGCGTAAGAGAACTGAGGTTGAACATGAAACATAACAACATCCACATCATAAGAGTGCCAGAAAAAGAAGAAATTGAGCAAGAGTTAGAGAATATATTTGAAGAAATAGTGACAGACAATTTCCCTAACTTGGTGAAGCAAAAAGGCATACAAATTCAAGAAGCACAAAGAGGCCTAAGTAAGAAGAACCCAAAGAGGCCCACACTAAAACACATAATAATTAAAATGCCAAAAATTAAAGACAAAGAGTCCTAAAGGCAGCAAGAGATAAGCAACAAGTTGCCTACAAAGGAACCCCGATAAGGCTACTAGCTGACTTCTCAACAAAAACACTACAGGTCAGAAGAAAATGGCATGAATAATCAAGGTAATCTGAATCCTAAAACAAGGATCTGAATCCAAGACTACTCTATCCAGCAAGGCTATCATTCAAAATAGAAGGTGAAATAAAGAGCTTTCCAGACAAAAAAAAAAGGCTAAGGGAATATATTAGCACCAAACCAGCACTGCAAGAAATGTTCAAAGGACTACTGTAATAAGCAGAAGAAATAGAGAGAAAAACATAGCCATAATAAATAAAAATGGCAATAAATAAGTACTTATCAATAATAACCTTAAACATAAATGGATTAAATGCTTCGATCAAAAGACACAGAGTATCCTGGCTGGTGTGGCTCAGTGGATGAACATCGACCATGCACCAAGAGGTCACCAGTTTGATTCCTGGTTAGGGCACATGCCAAGGTTGTGAGCCAAATCCCCAATAGGGGGCATGCAGGAGGCAAACAATTGATGTTCTCTCTCATTGAAGTTTCTATCTCTCTCCCTTTCTCCTCCTCATTCTTTAAAATCACTAAAGAAAGAAAAAAAGATACAGAGTAGCTCAATGGATGAGAAAACATGACATATATATATATATATATATATATATATATATATTTATATATTTATTTATTTTTTTTACAAAAGACCCACCTCACAACAAAAGATTCACATAAGTTGAAAGTGAAGGGATGGAAAGGAATTTTCCAAGCAAATGGGAAAGAAAAAAAGCCGGTGTAGCAATACTCATATCTGATAAAATAGACTTCAAAATGAAGGCCATCTCTGGAGACAAGAAGACCACTACATAATATTGAAATAATCTATCCAACAGGAGGATATAACCTTGGTAAATATTTATGCACCTAACATAGGAGCACCAACATATATTTAAAAACTTCTGAAAGACTTTGAAGGAGAAATCAACAGCAATACAGTCATAGAAGGGGACTTCAACACCCGCTGACATCACTGGATATATCCTATAGATAAAAAATTAACGAGGAACAGAGACTGTAAATGATGCACTGGATCAAATGGATTTAATAGATATCTACAGAGAATTACACCCCAAAACTGCAGAATTCACATTCTTCTCAAGTGCACATGGGACATTTTAAAAAGATAGACCATATGTCAAGGCACAAACTAAGTCTACAAGTTCAAGAAGATTGAAATCATATCAAGCATCTTCTTAGATCATCATGGCATGAAACTAGAAATTAATTACAACAAAACATGCAAAAATATTCAAAATATGGAGGCTAAATAAATATATGGAACATGTTATTAAACAATGAATGGGTTACTGAGGAGATCAAGGAAGAAATTAAAAACTTCCTGGAAACCAATGAAGATGAACAAACAACACAAAATCTATGGGAGGCAGCGAAAGCAGTTCTGAGAGGGAAGTTCATAGCACTACAGGCCTACCTCAAGAAACAAGAAAAATTTCTAATTGACTTTCTAGCCCTACAACTTAAGGAACTAGAAAGTAAACAAAAAGAAAAACCCAGAGCAAGTAGAAGGAAGGAAATAGTAAAAATCAGAGCAGAAATAGATGACACAGAAACTAACAAACAACAGCAACAACAACAATTCAAAAAATCAAAGAAACAAAGAGCTGGTTCTTTGAAAAGATAAAAGATTGATTATCCTTAGCCAGACTCACCAAGAAACAAAAAGAGAGGACCCAAATAAACAAAATCAGAAACAAAAAAAGGAGAAGTAACAACGGATACCACAGAAATACAAAGGATCATTAAAAAATATTATGAACAATTATACATCAACGAATTGGACAACCAAGGCTAAATGGACAAATTTCTAGAAACACACACTCCCAAAACTAAACTGGGAAGAGATAGAAAACTTGAACAGACCAAAAATACCTAAGAAAGTTGAAGATATAATCAAGACTCCCAGCAAACAAAAGTCCAGGCCCAGAGGGCTTTACGAAGGAGTTCTACCGAAGATTCAAAGAACTACCACCCATTCTCCTGAAACTATTCCAAAAATAGTTCTTATTTCTAAGAGAAAGGAAGACTTCCATACTCATTTTATGAGAGCAGCTTAATTCTAATTCTAAAACCAGATAAAGATACTACAAAGAAAGAAAAGTACAGGCCAATATCCCTGATGAACATAGATGCCAAAATCCGTAATGAAATAATAGCAAATCAAATCCAACAATACATTTAAAAAATTATTTACCATGACCAAGTGGGATTCATTCCAGGGATACATGACTAGTACAATATTCACAAATCAGTAAATGTGCTACACCACATAAACAAAATAAAAGATAAAAAACATATGATCATATCAATAGATGCTGAAAAAGCATTCAACAAAATCTAGCACCCATTTCTGATAAACATGCTCAGCAATGTGGGAATAGGAGGACCATATCTTGATATAATAAGGGCCATATATGAAAACCTACAGCCAACACCACACTCAATGGGGAAAAACTAAAACCATTTCCTCTAAGAACAAGACAGGGATGCCTACTTTTACCACTCTTATCTAACATAGTTCTGGAAGTCTCAGCCACAGCAATTAGACAAGAAGGAAAAATAAAAGGGATCCAAATTGGAAAGGAGGAAGTTAAACTGTCATTATTTGCAGATGACATGATATTGTTCATAGAAAACTTTGAAGACTTCATCGAAAATCTATTAGAACTAACAGATGAATTTGGCAAAGTAGCAGGATACAAAATTAATGTCAAGAAATCAATGGCATTCTTATACACCAATGATAAAATCACAGAAAGAGCAACTAAAAAAAAAAAAATCCCATTTACCATCGCAGCAAAAAAATTAAGATACCTAGGAATAAACTTAACCAAAAAAGTAAAGGACCTGTTCTCAGAAAATTATAGGATATTGAAAAAAAAAATAGAGGAAGATATAAAAAAGTGGAAGCAAATACCTTGTTCATGGTTTGTAAGAATTGAATAATTAAAATGTCTATACTACCCAGAGCAATCTATAGATTCAATACAAACCCCATTATAATACCAATGACATATTTTATGGAACTACAGCAAATACTCAAAAAGTTTATATAGAACCAAAAAAAGCCCTGAATAACCACAGCAATCTTGAAAAGGAAGAGCAAAGTAATAGGGATCATAATACTGGATATCAGGTTCTACTACAAAGCCATTGTAATCAAAACGGCCTGGTTCTGGCATAAGAAAAGGCATATAGATCAATGGAACAGAACAGAGAACCCAGAAATTGACCCAAGACATTATGCTCAGTTAATATTTGACAAAGGTGGCAAGAACATACAATGGAGTCAAGACAGCCTCTTAAATAAATGGTGTTGGGAAAATTGGACAGCTACATGCAAACAAAATGAAGCTAGACCACCAACTTATATCATACACAAGAATAAACTCAAAATGGATAAAAGATATAAATGTGAGTCATGAATCCATAAAAATTCTAGAAAAAAATATAGGCAACAAAATTTCAGACATCACACCTAGCAGATTTTTTACTGATACAATGCCTAAGGCAAGAGAAATGAAGGAAAAAAATGCACACATGAGACTACATCAAACTAAAAAGCTTCTGCATAGCAAAAGAAACAACCATCAAAATGGAAAAGGAATCCACTATATGGGAGAGCATAATTGTCAATGATACATCAGATAAGGAGTTAATTTCCAAAATATATAGAGTGCTAATACAACTCAACAAAAGGAAGACAAAGAATTTAATTAAAAAATGGGCAGAGGCTCTTAATAGACACCTCTCCAAAAAGGACATACAAGTGGCCAAGAGATATATGAAAAAATGCTCTATGTCACTAACCAACAGAGAGATGAAAATTAAAATGACCATGAGTTATCACTTTACACCTATCAGAATGGCTGCCATCAACAAATCATCAAACAACAAGTGCTGGCAAGGGTGTGGAGGAAAGGGGACTCTAGTACACTGTTGGTGGGAATCCAGACTGCTGAAGCCACTATGGAAAACAACATGGTATTTCCTCAAAAAATTAAAAATTGATCTGCCATTTGACCCAGTGATCCCACTAATAGGAAAATACCCTAAGAAGCCTGAAACACCAATCAGAAAGAATATATGTACCCTATTTTCATAGCAGCACTATTTATAATTGCTAAGATCTGGAAAAAGCCCAAGTGTCCATCAGTAGATGAGTGGATAAAAAAGCTGTGGTGCTCTGGCTGGTTTGCCTCAGCAGTTAGAGCGTAGGCCCGTCGACCAGAGAATCCCGGATTTGGTTCCCACTAATGGCATGTACCTCAGTTGCAGTTTGTCCCTGGCCCTGGTTGGGGTCATGTGCGTGGCAACCACTAGATGTGCCTCTCTCACGTCGATGTTTCTCTTTCTCTCTTCCTCCCTCTCTCCCTCCCACTCTATCTGATGATAAATGCAAAAAACAAAAACAAACAAAAACTCCAAAAATCCTCAGGTGAAGAAAAAAAAAAAAAGCTGTGATACATATACACAATGGAATACTATGCAGCTGTAAGAAAGATTTGAGAGGACATGGAGGGATCTGGAAAGTATTCTGCTACACAAAATAAGCCAATCAGAGAAAGACAAATATTACATGATCTCACTTATTTGTGGAATATAATGAACAAAATAAGCTGATGAACAAGATACAAAATAGACCCAGAGACTTAGAAGTAGGGTACAGACTGACAAACCTCAGAAGAGGGGGGCAGGGGGAGGGGAAGAGATAAAGCAAAGAACTTATATGCATGTATGCATAACCAATGGACATAGACAACAATGCTGGGGGGTGGGGGGTGAGAGGAGGCTGTCAATGGGAAAAGGGAGAAACATCTGTAACAAAAATAAATTAATAAAATGTCTATAGTTAAGATTAAAATTTCCCCAGATTAAAAAAAAAAAAGAATATAGAGAATTCCAGATAGTCATCAGGGGCTTCATTTCCTTCCCTTTGTTTCTCCTTCTCTCCAGAGTTCTGTTTCTTAGAGACTATGTCCCTTGATGATTTTCCCCCAGCTGGATGGCCGCAGCAGGCCTTTGGTCCCCTAGGTTTGACATGTCATGTGCCTGACCTAATTATGCTAAGAGGTTCTCTCTCTCTTTGGGGCCTCACCAAAAGTTGTTTCCTTCTAAAAAGAGGACAAGTGCAAAGGAAGGAGAGAAGAGGCAGGGGAAAAAGAATGAAGAAAATCCCCTCCTGGCCCCATAAGTATTCTTATTGTCTCTTTGAAGAGGCTCAGAAGCTCCCCTGCAGATGGTG
Organism: Molossus molossus; assembly: GCF_014108415.1. NCBI lineage: Eukaryota > Metazoa > Chordata > Mammalia > Chiroptera > Molossidae > Molossus > Molossus molossus. The sequence goes on from NW_023425350.1 coordinate 41,461,050, forward strand.
GAGAGGCCAGGAGAGACCTCAGTGCTCCTGGTTGTTCCAGCTCCTGCAGGAGAGGTGGAGGGGGTGCGTCAGCTGATGTGCTCTGACTCCGGTTCGCAGGGGAAGCAGTTGGAGCTCAGTCCCCACCATGGCTTCCTGAAGGGCTGCCTCCTGCTCGTTTGCATGCACCTTGCAGAGTCCTTCATGACTATGATGGTTCTGTGTCCTCTTTACAGACACATGTTCTTTTGGTGAAGGTGGAACAAGACAAGCTTTTCTTTTTTGGGAATGAAGAAAACAATCACATTTTGGGGGTGACACATTCTGTCCTTCAGGTAGATAGTCATAGTTACATTCTAATTCTTTTTTTTTTATCTCCTGGACATGCCCCCCCTAGGACAAGGTTTTCCCCACCAATCTCTTATCCACACAACAGACCCCACTGCTGAGGAAAGCACGCGACTCTTCACAAATCTCAGTGCAGTTAGTGCAGAGCCGTTAGGATTTCTTCTTGATAGCCAGAGAAAGCAGTTTTCCAGTTTTGTGCATGATAATTATTTTTGAAAGTGGTTCATCAATGTATTAAAATAATATCTGTTTTACTTGTTTCTTGGTAATAACTACAGCCTGATTTAGCTGTACTGGGAGGTGTGATCCACAGCTGATATTTGCAAGATGGCATCATTTGCATGAGCTCTGTGCTCTTTTTCAAGATCCTTGGCCAAATGATCAGATTACCTTTGCATAGGTTCTGCCTTTGTGTGGAGCTTAGGAAGTATTAAGTTTGAGAATGTTTCTTGTTTTCGTAATGCATGCTCTTCATCAAAGGTTTTTGTTTTGTTGTTTTCATTTTTGGTTACATTTAATTATTATGTGACATTTAGATGGAGTTAATATTTCTAATCGTTGATCTAATTTAAATATAGTTGCTCTGGAGATATAGAGTGTACTAATTCTTTATCTAAAATTTTTTTTAGGAATGTCATGAGAGCAACCTCCTTTTGCCCCCCCCCCCCCCCCGCCCCGCTCCACGCTGGGTTGTTAGGGGTAGAGATGGGCTGGCATTGGAGAGAGTTAATGCAGCACATCTATTCATGAAGGTAGTGGACAGATGAATGAAAAGGTCACAATTTCCCATACTTACTGAATAGGTTCTGGGGAATTAGTACCTCTGTCTCTAACACACACACACACACACACACACACACACACACACACACACACACACACTTCAAGCTGTAGCTGAACTCTGGCAGCATCTCCCATCTTCTTTCCTTCGCAAGTTTGCCTCTGACAGTTCTTCTTTCTAATATTCACATGAAAACATTTCTAGTGAGCAGGAGGACCGAAGAGGACTAGGGTGTTTCCACAAACCAAGATTTTCCCCACTTCTCCAGAGTCTTCCACATCCTGGTTGATTCCTGTTTATGATAAAATGCCAATGTTAAAACAGTTGAAGGATCATTTGACTCTGATTGCCAGCACACTCCTGCATTGGCTAGCACTCAGCCTCGTGCCTCAATTAACTCTCACTCCAGGCTCCTCTGCCTTGGGCGCACCCTCTTGGAAGGGCAAGCCCACTGACCTCAGCACAGGATGAGCGAGAGGGTTGCACTGACTCATGTGTGTGCTATTAACTTACTGTGTCTACACAGGCAAATCAATCCAATTGCTTGATGATATTTGCTTGCCTAAAAGGGACATTTTGAAACAAGAGAAGAAATAAACTTGGGGGAGTTTGCTTTTGGCTTGATTATTTCATGATTAATTTGTTGATTCTTATCAGTAACATTCTCAGCAACATTCAGTGCCCCTATTGCTAGGATTAAGAAGACATCCTGTCGGGTTGTGTACAGTCAAGAGAGGAAAATGGGCTCATCAAGAGATGATGAGAATCAGGTGCACTAAGGTCAATGCTAGACACCAGGGACTATGAGAACATGAGAGAGGAGTCTGCGACCCTGCCTGGATGGGAGAGGGGATGGGGAGGGAAGACTTCTTGTAGCAGCTGACTTCTGAGTTGAGCATGAAAGGATGGATTTGAGTGAAAGAGTTGAGGTGGAGAAGGAGAGTGGTGTTATTGGCAGAGGGTACAGCATTTGCACAGCTTTGGAGTCTAGAAGTGTACGTGCATATGGAGGGAGTGTCAAGCATAACGTTGCTGAAGGGTAAAGCAGGGAGAGGGAGGGAAGAGAGATGAGGCTGGATCATTAGACAGGGGTGTTATCTGCTATGGAGAGGAGTTTGGACATTTTCCTACAGCTGATGGGCTGCCAGGACAGTTTAAAAGGGGACATGACAGGACTCTTCCTTTTATCCAACCATAACTTCAACTCCTTCCAACTTTGAGGAGCTCCGTGTATTTGTCAGCCCAGTGGTGTCGAAGGTGCTTCTCCCCTGAGAAGTGGACAGGCCGAATTCTTCAGAGAGATGCTGCATGACCCATATGGCCCACTGACAGTTTGACAGTTGACAGCTTTTCGTCCGACTTGACTCACTTAAGCTGCTTACCCATCCTGAGGAGCACACGGCCAGAGCCCGGACTTCACATCATTCTGGCTGTCTTAATTGGGCACTAATTAAATGTTTTGGCTGGAAACCTCTCCTTGCCATGGCTGAATGGACTCATTTGAGGCCAATATTTCAGGGAAACATCTTGTTAGGCTGATCTGGTTCCCTGTTTAAAAGGAAAATGCACATATTCAGTTTGTTCCTCTTTATATCTGCCTAAGGAGTTATTATATTTTTCCTCTTTTAGAAAAAAAAACTACAAGTTTAAAAGGATGTATATAAGCATGTATGTGAATGTATATTTATGTGCATATATACTATATATATTCACATGCATATCTGTGATATATACTCACATGTGTATATACTATATAGTCACATACATATATACTATATATTCATATGTATATATACTCATACACATACTTCAGAAAAGGAGCTGATGGAAAGCACAGCTTTGCAGTCAGAAACTAGAGGCCAACATATTTATTCAAGATTTATTTTAGGCTAAACTTGTAATTAATTGGATCATGGCTTAGTTTCTGTGTTTGTGACAGAGTCACAAGACAGACACATTGGAAGTGTGCCATGGTATTTCAGAATGAAAGTTAGGGATAAGGGTGATTCATCTCTAATCCTAGCGGATTTACAAAAGGATGGATGGATGGACCGCGATCTGCTTTTTACCTTTACTTAGCTATGCATTACATGCTGATAAAGATTTCTTTCTTGAACCATTCCAAAAGCAGCGGCGATAACCAAGTGCCAGGGGCTCAGAGGGCCACTGTTCAGTCTCCACTGCGAAATGTGCCACGAGCACCTGCAGTGTCAGCAAGAAGAGCAGTAGGTGCAACAAATACATTGAAGAAGAAACATCGAATAGACCATCCACCTGTGGACCTTCCGGAGCTGGTTATGTGGCTATTGAAGGCATTGGGGGGGACCACCACTGATGGAAAACTGCAACTGTTATTTCTTTAGAATTCCTCCGCCTGCTGAAATGAAACCTCTCATGAACTTTGCTTTTCTGGTAAAATAAATCTAGCACTGTAAAATTATTTTTTTCTAAATAATGATGGTCTTATTGTAGTCAACAAGGACTAACGTGAAAATTAGGATTTCTTGGAGGTTAAAATTAATTCCTAAATTATCTAATTTTCTATGAAGAAATAGAATTAGATACCAGAGTTTGATGATTATTTCTTCTCTGGAAAGGGAAAAATAAAGTGTGCTCCAGTGAATGTGTCTTCAATTCTTTTAGTTCTCCTAATATGTTTAATATATATTATATCCATATTATAGGTTTATAAGACAAAACCTCATCAATGAGCTATTCTTGAATTCATTTGCATTTGATTACTAAGGAGTTACTTGTGTACAGCCAGCAATTGTAACACAGCCCAGCAGAAAACTGCTCTGTCTGAACTAAAGCAGCTCTACAAAACCTCTCTGATTTGTGTACTTCCTTAGCTCTTAAGGACACATGAAAGTGTATGTTGAACTTTCTAGTATTCACTTTATTTAATGAGAAATGTTTTTCTTCTTGTTTTGCCACTTCCTTCCTCCTCTGTATCCACTTCCCCTCCCCCTTTTCTTGTTCTGAGCAATGATTCTGTGTGTTCTTTTCCTATTTAAAATTTAAAGAGTTACATTTGGGAGAGGAACAATGTAGGGAAAGGAAACCCCTGGAGTGTGTCTGATGTGCTCATTCTCCTCTGTGCCACCATTTTTCCTCCCGCTGTGGGAGCGCTAAATGATAATGCCTGATACCTTACTGAATAAAGCCTGACACGGTTTCCAGCTGTGAGCATGTGATCAGTTTTTATGTTTGATTTTTGCACACAAGTATACTACTGCAAGCATGTCCGCAAACTACTTCACAAATGCTTAAGGGAGGAATTGCTATTGAGTGAATCAAACATTAAACAAACACTGAGTGATTGCATTTAAAAAACAAAACAAAACAAAAAAACTACCTTTATTTTAGAAAGCCATGCTTCTGTTGAAGTCCAGAATTTTAAAAAAAATTATATTTAATGGTCAAGTATAACCAAACAAGCAACCCTCAGTGACTTTACTCACAGATGAATTCTGGTCTGAGATGTCCAAATAGAAGAGATTACATTGCTCCCTGTATTTTGCTGTCATGATTAAATGTGATTGCAATTATGCAATGGGTTGATTCATTTGTGAGAAACATTGACTAATACCTCTTCTATTATGTCATCTTAAAATGGATTTAATAGGCTGTAATTTTAAAATTCATACTTTTCTTGAAGCAGTATATTGCACATATATGATCCTGGGTTTGGTGACATGTTTTGGCAATATTATAACCTTACATGTCAGAGCATTCTATTTTAATGTCTTTCCCATAAAAGGCAATATCGTTTCTTACTATTCAGTTGTTGATATCTGTAAAGAGGTTACCTGTTCAAACCACTTATTCAGAATTAAAAAATAAGATGTTAGTGAAACAAAACAAATTATCAGTAAACTTGTTATTCATTCTGAAGACCTACTGCTTTCGTTTATGAGGTCTGTTGTATGCCATTGTTATCAGAGAAACATAGAGATTGCCTTTCTCCTTTGTTAGTGGGAATGGGGTTCTTGGGGTGCCACTGGAATAAGCATTTCTGGAGCTCCCCTATCCCGTGAGAAAATGAGATGTGGTAGAGAGCTTTACTTGTGTGGAATTACATACTTAAGTTTCTAAAGTCCCATTTCCCTAAATCCAGTCCCAGACCATGTGCAGCTGGAGATTCAGCAGAGCAAGGAGAAAGCCAGTGTCCAGAGTTTCCATTCTTATTGGAGCTGGGTCAGGTATAGCATAAGGCTAGTTACAGTCCATTGTGCAGGGTCCACATGGCCATGGCCATGTGGGCAATGCAGGAGCTTGAGAGTCCCACAGGTCAGGAGCCAAGCATGCAAAAGCGTGCCTAGAGGCAAGAGATTAAACTTCTTTGTTTAGAGGCTTAAGTATTTTAAATCTTCCTGTGCTTGCAGTGGCCACACCTACTCTGGCCAATGACCTGTTCCCAGGTGTGATTCACAGGCAAGTACCTTCCCTACATCACCCAGACTTTACTGGGCATGCATCTATTCTTCCCCTGTCCAGTCTGGTGGTTTCCTGGGAAGTGTTAAACTTCAGCTTCCTGGCAAAGCTGAACAAATGACTGTAATATTTGGACTTCCCTTTGCTTTCTTTCAATTATTAATAATTGGGTTACTTACAACAGTATTACCATGATATTTGATAAACACTAAAACTTATCATAACCCTGGCCAGTTTGGTTCAGCCTTTAGAGTGTTGGTGGATCAAAAGTTCTCAGGTTTGATTCCCAATCAGGGGTATATATCTGGGTTACAGATTTGATCCTCAGTTTCAGTCAGGGTCATGTGGGAGGCAGCCAATCAATGTGTCTCTCTCACATAGATGTCTCTTTCTCTCTCTCTCCCTCCTCTCCCTTCCACTTTATCTAAAAATTGATGGAAAAATATTCTTGGGTGAAGATTACTAACAACAAAAATTGGTGTAGGAAGAAATGGGGATGAGGGTTCCTGAAGGAATACACTAGCAGAGATAGAAGAAAAGTTATTTTACTTTTAGTGATAAGATGGTTTAATCATTGGTTAGGGTTTAATGATTTAGACATGGGAGGCATATAATTTATGAATTAATAGGAGTACCCAATTCATATCTTAAAAAAAGAAGAAAACTACTTCTAGGCAAAATTCTCGGTTTTCTAAATCTCACTCCTTGCCCTCTTCAAGTACCAGATCAGGAGAGGGGGTCATTCATTCTCAGCTTGTTTCTCAGGTATAATCCTGCATACTGAGGGCAAAAATATTACATTTAGAGAGAGCCAAGATGCCCAGTTTTTTCAACAAAACTAGAAAAACAGAATCGAACATTCTATTCCATGAAAAAAATGAAGATAGCATGGTGATAATTCTGGAATGACTGTTGGAGACTACTGTTTGTTTCTTTAACTTCATGCGCACCTACTTGAAACACCAACTGAATATTTCTAGTGGTGGTCACTTGTTTTGTTGTAGAAATCTGGTATTTGCTGATTATCCTAATCATTGACAATTTCTAATTGTGTCCTTAATGTGGGTGACAGTATTAAGCCACTTTAGATATTTAGTCATCATTTTAGGGAAAGTCATTACAATTCCAAAGACACTAGATAAATAAAGGAGAGGAATGGCAATTAGTCACTAAACCTCTGCAGAGATAAGGAAACTATTTACTGACATTATTTTCATGAACTTTTCTCATCAAAAGAACAATGCTAGTCATTCACAAACACTGAATGTATGAATTTCTGGGGACTGAGGATTGTTACCAGTCTTGTTTAGGATTTCCATGGCCATTAACTATTCTTTCTCTCATATACATATGTAGATGTAGATGTAAATGTAGATGTAGAGGTATATGCCACACACTCATGCTACATACATGTAAAATATATATGTAAAATATACATATGTAAAATGCTTGTTATATGTGTATGAGATATGTTAAATATATACATATTCAATATATGTTAAGTAAATGTATATATGAGAGAGCTATATTAATCTATTCACTTATTTAACTATCCACCTACGCATGTATCATCCCCCTTTGAAGTGTGGGATTAGTAAATGGCCATCTTTTTTCCAGTTGATACTTTAGAATTTTTTTAAAAATATGATGCTTGGAGAATGATGGGGCATTGGTGTAGGCATTTGCCAAGATTAAAACTTCCAGGATTGGTTGGAATGTGGGGAAAAAGGGAGGAGAAGGGGGAGAAGAGTATTACCAGATAATTTGCAGCAATTGAGGCAATCTGTGTGATGAGCAGATTGGACTCTGTCCAATTATTCCACATTTGTAACACTTCAGTTCTTCTGTTAAATGCAGATGATAATATTTCTTATCCCGCAGACCCCAAACTTCCATTCCCAAACAGCTGCCATATGCCCAATATCTTACACTTAAAACCTCCAGAGGCAGAAATAGGGCACGTCTCTTCTTTGTGGGTACCGTTTAAAGCGGGAAAAAGCTCTGCCGGAAACCTCCCCCGTAGACATCCCCTCATGTTTCATTGGCCAGAACTGTGGCACTCGCTGTGTTTCAACCAATCACTTACAAGAGGGTTGAGTATTTTTCAGAGGCAGCAAACTAGAGGACTGTGGGCAGTTCACCATAACTAAGTACAGTCTTGTAAAGCTTTATTCTTCAGTTTTAAATAAGAAAGGACCTTTCTAGCCCACCAGAATTTAGCATTTTATGGAATCCTTGTAAATCTGAACTAAATCTTGTCTGCTTTGGAAAAGTGACAGTAGCCTTTAGAATTTTTCAGTTTCAGTAATTCAGAAATTCTTTTGAAGTAAAAATTAATAAAATATAAACAGTCTATCATCACCTTATCTTCTAAGGTAAATCCAGATTCCTAATCTGCTCCTACCACCACTGTTTCTCAGTTAAACAGCCAAGAGTCAGTCCTTAGAATGGATTAATGACCTGCAAAATTCCATTTAAACATAGCGATTCTTGAGTTTTATTAGTGGAAAAATACAAACTGGTCTGTGGTCATGGATTATTACAGATTCACTCCACACTGCTGAATTGAACTCTGATGAACCTGCGATACTCTCCATTAAACCTCAAAATGAGCTTTCTCTTAATTGGGGAGTAGGAAGGGAAAAGTAAACTAGTAGCTAGTAAATGCCAGACTTGTGAATCATTGCTTTATTTTGGACAGAGTGTTGCAACATTTTTACATGTGCATGGAGGTGAAGGAGATGGAGCGGGAAATAAGTTTATTCATTTATTAAGTTCTATTCTGTTCTGGGCAATAGTATTTTAAAATATCTAAATAGAATATGAAATATGTAATATAATATCATATAAATATAATATGATAGTGGTATTTAAGATCATAAAATTGGGTTCAGAAATGTTAAGTGACTTGTGCCAGGCTAAATAATGAGAGGTGGATCTAGGATTGAAACAAAAGCATTCTATATTTATTTAGCTAAACCCTAGAAATATAATAGCGAAGAAACCAGACATCTCTTTGCCTTTCTTCTTCTTTTTTTTTTTTTCATCCTCACCCGAGGATATTTTTCCATTTTTTATACAGATAGAGTGGGAGGGAGAGAGAGGAAAAGAGAGAGAGAGAGAAACATCGACATGAAAGGGACACATTGAGTGGCTGCCAACCGCACGACCAACCAGGGCCGGGGACAAACTGCAACCGAGGTACGTACCCTTAGCGGGAACCGAACCTGGGTCTCTCCAGACCGCAGGCCGACACTCTAACCGCTGAGCCAAACCGGCCAGGGCTCTTTGCCTTTCTAGGGTCTACAGTCTAATGAAGAAAAACAATATTTTTATAAAATATTAAAAACTATGCATGATCATAAATTATAATAAATATTATAGAAAACAAGTGCAGTGTTCTCATAGGAGGACATGATTTTCATTGGTGTTTCTATCGGAACTTCTAAGTGAAGATGTAAAGAATGAGGACTATCACACAAATGAAGAACAGAGGCAATACTGTTCTCTGTGAAGAACTGGTCTATGTGAAGGCCCCAAGTGGGAGCTGATTGCTGGCCAGTTGACCATAGCATTTGAGGGCTGGTAAGAAAAGGCTGGAGAACAGGTGAGGACTTGATTTTTGTAGTGCTTTGTAAAAAGCCATGACATAGACTTAGATTTTTATCTAAAATGCAGAGCAATATCACTGAAGCAGAAAATGTCATGATAAGATTTATAAAAATCATTCTTGTCACCATGTAGGAAATGGATAGAAGGGATTTCCTTTATATCTAGATAATTCAATAAATAGTTTTAATTATAATTACATGTTTCTAGTTCATGTTAGTTAAATGAATGAATGAATAAATGAATTTGCAGACCACATGTGGAATAGTGCTTTAGAGACAAATTACTTTTTGGTAGCTAACACTGGAGGGAGAATTACCTGCGAAAATGGCCTGAGAAAATATTACTCTATAGTTTTCCTGACAAAATGAAATTTACCTCTCCTAATTTGCTTTTGTTTTGTTTTTTCCTCTACTCTCATATATTTACACTTCAAGAGACTGAGCTTTGTCTCAAAATGTTTCTTTTTTTAAAACCTTGGTTTTCTTTTAAATTAAAGGTTCCTAATGTTGAATACCTAACAAGCTGCCAAGTGATTTTAGAACAGAAGAGCAGAGGAGAAGATTTTGGAATAGAAGATACTAAAATGTTCCTCTATTCTGCAGTTTTTAGAATTCAGAGTTATAGCTCAGCAGTCTGTATTAGTGTACCTTTTAGTGTATAGAATATGTGTTGAACAGTTTCCTAGTTCCCTTTCCCCTACTCAGAGACACACATGGGCAGTTATGATTATGAGGGATGTGCTGGTGTTTTATGAATAAATTATTACCAGTGGTATAAGCATAGTCACTTCTATACAAAGACAAGCATTGACCCTCAGGAGGCTCACGTACATTGTAAGCCTTTTTTAGAGGCTATATGATCCACACAGTTTTAAACTCAAAAACAAAATAAAAAGCAGAAGGTCATCATCGAGGAAAGACTTCTCTCCCCACTGGACATACATATACGCTGAATCCAGGTTATAGAGCACCTGTGATGATCTCCTTGGGAGCAGGTCTCAAGTGTGACCATTTGGTCTTTGTTCTCCCAGGACTCCTCTGGAGACCAGGCATTGAACATGCTGTCCTTTCTGTCTAGAATGTCTCCTTTTCACCTTATACTTACCCTTTAAAATGCAGCCATGCTACCTTTTCAGGGCAGCCTTCCCTGAATTCTCCTTTAAGTTAAATTAGATTACATTCCCTTATTATGGACCCTCTGAGCACCATGGTGTTTATCACGGCTGAAATTATTTGCTTGATTATTTGATGAATATCTAGTTTGTGAGCTCCCTGAGGTTAACACCAGTGTCTGCTTTGGCTCAGTGGCATTCAGCATATTTGAGTGCAACCCGGTGAAGGCAATTGATATCTCCATTAGTATCATAATAAAATAGTATTTTAAAGATATTTGTTACCAAGATTAAGGTTATTGTTTCATTATTTTTTAGAACTTTGTACCAATTCCTTTCCCTTTTTCAAATAAATCAACTAAAATCATGACAATTACAGGCTTTTAGCAAGTGAAACATTTGTCTGTGACCCACACTTAGAAATTAATTTTATATCATACCCTGTACCTATATCCATCATATACGAATAAAAGTTTTATTGCTGGGAAACTCACATTCTATTGTTAAAAAAAGGATGTTGATCATAAATAAAAAAAATCGATTTTATCTTCCACTAATGGGTTGTGACTTAATATTTCAAAAGCATTTAAACTGTTTATCTAATTAGGATTTTCCATAAGTGACTCCAAATTTAATACCTACCCAGTGATAATATTACACATGCTTTTTAATTTCTTCTTTATGCTATTCTGTATCGTCCACATTTTTTATTTTTTTACTTTTATTTTTCTTACATTTGAGTAGATTGCACTTACAATCAGAAAAAGATTAGGAAAATAAAACTGTCCAGTTGTTGCTTTGTCATGGCTATACTATATACTTCTTGGATATTCCTAACATTTTAAATCGTAGCTTCTCACTAACTTCTCAATTCACATTGGTCTAATCTTACCAAAGATTCCTCTTGTTCAAATCTTCACACAGTCCTCCAACTTCCAATTTGTACTCTGAAGAGCTATTATGTAAAACTGGTTTCCCAGCTCTTCTTTTGCAAAGTCTCACCCACTCACATCCAATATATAGATGCTCTGAAGACAAGTACTGTGGGTGTCACTTGCAATTTAGATGATCAGCTTTTCGCCAGGAAATACACTTCTTCCAGTATATGTGTATAGTACAAAGTATATTGTATTGTTTGTGTTTAACATTGTTTGTTACTACCATTATCAACGTAGTAATGTTATTAATAGCATTGTCAGAAACAACAGCAATCACTAAGATAACAGCCTTAGCAACAGCGGCATTTACAGTATGCCATTATATTAATTATCACAATGGATCTGACAGGCTGCTCCTAAGAATTCACATTAGTGAATAGTTTATGATTTTAAACTCAAGAGGGAAACTAGAAGCTACATCAATCCTAATATGCCCTTGTGTTCATGTACCTCCCTCTTCTTCTAAGTTTAAAAAACAAAGAGGAAAAAGATAAAAACACTACCAAACCAAATTTATTAATGGAATGAAGTAAGTTGTTAGCTCTGTCATAAAGGAATATGACAAAGGGTGCGTAGTTTTTTCTCTCTCCATAATTTGATCAGCGTCATTCAGCTGGATACAAGTAGTTCATCAGAAAGCAATGTGTGTATCCAGGGAGGGGAAGCCATGGAAGGCAGAGGAGTCTTGCAGACTTAATATTTCTAACGTGAATCAGTTGAGGAAATATTTTCCTCTGTTTGGGAAAAGAATGGCCTATCACCTGTAGGTTAGTTTTATAATTTTGTATGTTGTGGATTTTCTAGTCATGAACATTAGAAGTGGAATAAAAGTCATTACTAGTGGAACGTCCTTCTGACCTAAATAGAACGAAACTTCACAGAGGAATTCTTTTCCTTTTGTGTATATTATAAGTTTGTTGTAGTTTATGAAATGGACTTCTCATCCTGATTCTAAAAGCTCGCTTATTTACTGATCAATAATGTATTTATTAATTCTCGTGTCACTTGGCAGATATGAATACTCCATAATGAAAGCATCCTAGGGATTAGGGGTTCCTAGAAAGCATAAAGTTATTTAAGATTTTTGTTACCAGAGATGTATAGAAGATATTGTCTTACGGATTTCTGCCTTTACTTGTAGTTATCTGAAGTAATTATTAATTGAAAATATATTTGAATTTTACCAACTGTCTTCTTTGATGGTGTGGTATTCAACTAGCTTTTATCAAAAACCTACGTCAGTAGTGGCCCTTTGAAGGCACTGATATGTGACATGAAATGCTGGAAATAATTATGGTTAGGCAACAGTCTAAAAGTATATGACACGTATATACTCATTTCTAACTTATGGTAGGATAATCTTGTTTTGTAGTTATTTTTGGTGTAATGGAGTTAAACTTGATTAAGTACACTGTTGGTTTGTCGTGTTAGGTTTTCATCTATTGTTGTATCTTGTGTTTATTTATTTAAAGTATAGTATATAGATGTATAGGATTTGTTGAAGATATCTAACCTATAGCTAACACACATTATGGCTAATTTGTAACACATGGTTTGTGAGGCAAATGATCTTTATCTCAGATTTTCGGAACTGAGGAAGATTGGACATATTTAATGTTGGGCTTGAATTATAAAATAGTACTTAGATAACTAAATTAAAAGGCAAATCCAGGTTCCTTGTCAAATCAATATTTGCGAATTGGATCCAGCTGAAATGCACTTCAGGCGACATGGCCGTCACTAATCATGGGTCTGATGTGGAAGGAAAAGCAGCCACCCGAGGTTCAAATAAGTGATTTCTCTGAACCTGCTCGAAGCAAATGGTGAGGGGACTTTTCATCAGCTACTTTTCATAAAAGTGAGCAGTTGAGTTTAAAGCTCTTGGAAAATTCCAAAGGAAATGTGCAAGGCAATTTGCACACAGCGTCAGATGGGAAGCACATTAAAGACGTCGGTGCCAACTCGACTGGTTCGCAGAAGGCGAAGTGTGAACAGGAACCATCGTCCCAAGTCAGACTGCACGGCCTAGTATTTAGTGCTTTAACTCACGAGCTATGTGCAGACTCACCCTGATTTATTTAGTGGTCAAAACACGGGGGGACTCGGTGATCATAGTGGCGCTCCTCTTCTTTTATCACATTAGGTTATGTGAGGTTAGGTTATGCTCACACGACTCTCCAAAGATGACAGGTCTGGGCCAAGGACTCAGGTGTGTCAGCTTCCAGCTCAGAGCTATGCCCATTATTTCATAAGCATCTAATAGTCACATGTAACCTCTGTTCGTGCATTTGGTCCATTAAAGCTCTTTGCTACTGGGATTCAAAAGATGAGATGAAAAGTGAAATTGTGATAAGTGGACCTGAGGGACAGCATGCTGCATTTGCTTTGGGCTTAAATTCTTGAATTTCTGGGAAGGGACTTTGATCATGCTAATGAGTGCTTACACCTTCTTATCTTTTTAAAACTATGCCCTCATGGTGTGGAATAGAATCTGTTATCTGAGACATTTTTATTTGAGAGAAAATACGGATTCTTCCAAATCCTCCAAACCCTTCTCTCAGTGTTTGGTCACTGCTGTTAAGTAAAATGTACTGCAATCTAAAGAACTGGGCAGATGTTAAAAGCCCTCATGGTCCCCACCAGCCAGGGGGGGTTCCTCTGTTTCTCATTTCCTGGATGCTTTTGGCACATGCCGTGACATACAACAAAACCCCATTATAAAGGATTATATGATGAGTCAACAAGCATGTGAAAGATATCGGCCAAATGGTGACTCCCAATTACGTGAAAAATTACTATAATCACCCCTGCTGAACCACCCGTCTGTTGGCAAAGTGTTCGATCCCCTTGAAAAGCTTTCAAAGGAGGCCCAGTGTATTAAATAAAAATCTCAGTTCTGTGTATAATCATAAAAATTAACACTGTCACTTAAAAAAAAAAATCTAATTGGTGTCCTAAAGGGAAACCTACTAGGCTATGTAAAGTAGCTATTATGAAAACGTTTAGCCTTTTGAATATATTTCAGACAGCGTTTGTGTTGCCAGACTCGTCAGCCAAAAATTCACTAAGCAGATTTGTCAGGGGCTGAGGCCATAATCTGTACAATAGGCATTGGCATCGAGATTAAAGATCAAGAGAATTATATAGGTTTTATTAGCATATGCCAAGGTTCCTTTTTAAAAGGAAGTTTATTTTGTGTGACTGTACCCAAAAGCAAGCAGCTATCTTTGTTTGGTATTTGAAACAGTAGCATGTCCTGCTGGGGAAGGAACAAAACTGCTTCGTTCACACACCTGGGGTGGTCCTGCGAGAGGTTTCTGACATTCTGCTCCGTTTCCTTCCCGTCTCTCCGTGGTGAAATGAATTCTCCTATGAGAGTTGCAGATGAAAAGCTAAGGGCACAAGAGCCGTTGAACCCAGTTACTGTCTTCCAGGGTTCAACTTTCAGGGAATGTGTCCCCAACATGAAGGGTAGAAACATTGCCATTAGGCTTCTCTGTTCCTGCCACCGATGACGTGTTCACATTTATAAAGCTCTCTCTTTTCAACTTTACACTGAGAAACACGAGTGACCAAAAATGCCTGGGTGTGAGACTTCTGGGTTCCTGTTCCAACCTTCTGCCCAGAGCAAGTCATAAAATCACTCTGAGCTCCCACTTCTGCAAGTAAGGGTATGAATTAGGTGCTCTCTCGGGACCCTTACATGTGAAAACCCCGTGAATTTGTAAAGATTTAGATCTTGTATAGGTTGCAAATACAACCCTCCCAGATGCAGCAAGAAAAAGTGCTCTATATTGCCATAAAATAGGCTTCCATGTTTAATAGAACAGCATGCTTCCCCAGAGCAGCTGGGGGCACAGTGTTATGCCAAAAAAACTAGAAAAATATAAAGTGTCTCTCGAAGTTTCAGTACACCATAGACAGGGATACTTTTCCTCGAGTTGTACACACAGCGCAGATTTGGGTATTTACAACAACAACAGCTCGACGTAGGAATGGCATGCACGTTACCCTTTTGAGATGACTGTGGATGAAACTCCTGATAACACTTCATAATTTTAACCATGTTTGAACAGAGAAAGCCTAATCCATAGATAACTCTGGGACACACACAAAAATCAACTTACCTAGGTGGACAGGGAATCACATGCAATTTGTGTGGGCACTTTCAAAGGCACTTACACTGCAGCTCTTTTTCCCAGCCACTTTTAAATTATATCTTCATCACACCCATGAAATACTGCTCCAAGAACCGCTGACGGAGAGAAGTGGCAAGCAGTTTCCAGACTTTGTTCAGTATTCACATGCAATCACAGCGGTAAACATAAATACATCACGGCGCTTATTCCAACACTCACACGTTGTCTATATAAAGACAAACTACCATATATTCTCGGAAATAGATTCTCCCTCCATTTCTCTCTTTCATTTTGCACCCTGAATATTAACTGTAAAATTCATCTTTTTTTTTTTTTTTTATGGAAACAAGTTATAGAGCCCTCCCGACTCCACCCATCTTTTCCCACATTTTCTGGAGATGAAACTCTGCCACATTGAGACAAAGTTAATGGCAACAGAAATTCTAGGAAATATCTAGAAGCAGTTTCAAGTCTGACACCTTGACTGCGGACCTGAGAGGTCACTTCTGAGAAGTAGATTTCTCACTGGGCTGGAGTCCTGGGACTCACTCTTTTTTTTTCTTTTCCTTTTTGCCTCTCTTGTTCCCTTCGTGAGACGCAGCAGGAAAGGAAGATCACCTGCGGAATGTTTTCACGCTCACATAGACACTAGGGGGTGTCCAAGGACCAAATGTATTTCTCCTTCCCTTCAGACCCGGCTCCTCAGTACTCCTAGGTCTAGCTAACTTAAAGTGCAGGAGCGAAGGGAAAATCCATCCAATTAATTCTTGTTTTGTGCCGAAAGGAATCACGTGGGGTCAGTTGCATCCTCAGGCCCCGATTCTCTGGGATCTCTGGCAGCAACTGTCATCTCAGGGGTCCGAGCCCGAGACCCCATAATGTCAGCCACAGGTGACAGGGATCGAGGTGCTCTGTTCTCGAATGCTTTTTGCCTCTGTGTTTGCCAGAATGTGCGTGTACTTGAAGAGATCGCCGATGTTTCTTTCCTTGAGTTTGGTCTGCTGTACTGAACCGGTGGCGAGGGCGTTGTGAGAAGACAGATCTCTGCCTTCTTGTTCTTGTGGGGTACAGCTTGCTTTTTTACTGGAAATTATTTGTTGATTATTACCTATTAGAAAACATTTGCCCTGGCTGCTGTAGACATCTTCAGGCCTTTGGGCATGGGTCTCTTTATGAATACCTATTACTTCTTAATTATGATGGTTTAATAAGATACGTCCTTCATTTTCATCTCCATCTCTCTTCTCCTGTGATTCTTTTCCCTTTGCTATTGGTCCCTAAGGGCATGTTACTGGCTCCTTTTCTTTATTGCTCCTGTCTTCCCTTCGCCCCT
This sequence comes from Molossus molossus, assembly GCF_014108415.1. Taxonomy (NCBI): domain Eukaryota; kingdom Metazoa; phylum Chordata; class Mammalia; order Chiroptera; family Molossidae; genus Molossus; species Molossus molossus. Next base: position 41,477,728 of record NW_023425350.1, read on the forward strand.
CCTGGTGAATTAAAAAAATAAATAGAATGCATTTTAAGGATGACAACAGTAATAATAAAGTCAGGAATTGCTTTCCAGCTAAATGCACTGATTGGAAGTCCTATTGAAAATAGCAAAAACCTAATTGAAGTAGTCAACCCCTCCCACACAGGTCATGCTATGCTCTATTAAAATGAAGGTAAAACAAAGCTTGTGACATTTCTGCATTTCCCAGACTCACTTTTCCTAAGATATATCAATAGTATTGACAATAGTATTGCATTTTGCTCCCCAGTGACCTGAGCTGTCATCTGATGGTCCCCAGTAATTCTTTCATAATGAAACCTTATTGTATCCTTTACCTATAACAATTCAACAACAAAAAATAGGTTTCCACGTGTAGGATTTTGAAATAAATCAAAACTGTAGCAAATGAACTAGCCTAGAACAGTGATCATTTAGATAATGTGGATACTTAATACCCACCTAGTGTAGCTGTTAAAGATGCTAATACAGTTCCTAAATTTATGAAAATACACATTGCGAAGGAAATGTCTGATGTGAAATTATCAGGAGAGCTGGGATTATATACAAGGATCCGTTATTTGATTTCATTTTGAACAGTTTAAGTAGACTCCTCAAGAGTCATTAGTTGGTCCTGAGCTTTATTACTGAAGTCTCTTATATTAGATGGAACTGACTATCCCATTTGATGGCAAAGCACTAGCAGCTGGGAAACTGCTCTTTCTCTCCCCTCTCATTTCCTAAACAATGTTTGCACTGATTAATACTATGCAACAAGACATGACGCAGAGATTGTGTTGGCATTGTGTTCTGATGACCCCACACATTGTGTGCGCTCTGTGGTTCCTTTTGCTGTTCATAGTTATATGGGTTTATCAGAAATTACATGTCAGGCTCCCGATGAGTGTAATTGTATACTGATTGTGTATAGTTTTTTAAACCTCATTATTAGCCTTGTATGCAAACCAAATAAAAGGAAAGTTTAAAAAAGGAAAAAGAAAATAGCCTCCACCGGACGTCATGTCGGAGCCCAGGTGTTGGAGCCTGGATGCAGGGGGGAACAAAATGTTCTCTCAGGGACATCTGCTGCAGCTATGTGCTTGAAAAGGGCCCTAATGAACAGAGGGGGAAGGAGAGGAGTGGCTGGGGTGGGGGGAGAGCTCACGGCTCTGCTTTCTTCTGGCTCTGTGCTCCTTGCCTGCACGGTTCATTTCATAACAACCGGGGGACACCGAGGGACGCTGTGTGTGTGTCCTCATTCATTTCCGCTTTCATTAATTAGTGCCCCCATGGCAATTCTTCTGAGTTCTGACCCTCTCCTTAGAGTGACTCTTTTAACAGAAAACCAAAACAGAAACACCTCAACGTAGCCACGAAGTCAGGGGGAAAGTAGACATGGGTTGAGTGATGAAATGAACGGTGCTTTCTTTTCCTTCCCAGGGCCCTGCTCCTCTGCCCATTTACACCTGAGCTTTTATTGGACACATCTAAGACAGTTATTACCCGGGGTGTGCATACTTTGGACTCATGAGCAGGAAACTCGGCAGGGAATGTTGAAGTATTACATACCAAGAACTAGAGCCATTAGAATTACACTCGTCTCTAATGTGGGAAGTACTTAGTTCTCTTTTAAAAACCTTTAATCAGTATACAGTGGTTCAGTACACAGATGTTAGCACCAGTGTGAGGGCTCTCTAATTGTAATTTAAGTTATCCCTGCCTGAGGGCTCCAATCAAATTATTAGACTGTTGCAGTGAGTCTGTGGCTCTTGGTTGCACCTTGCAAGGGGGTATTTTCTGCAATGATGAGAAACAGTGGTTTCTCCTGGGAAGCAAATGTACCATTATGGACTTATTAGGTCCTTGATTAGATACACAGCTGATAAGTGAATAGACTTTTCAAGAGAAAATATTGCAGTTTATTTCAGTCTGCCTTGCTCAGCCATTGGGTTGTGGAAAAGGAAGTAAATGAAATAGAACTAAAGGAAATATGCATGCATTTTCTTAAATGTGGTGGTAAAATTTTATTCATCAATTTTTTATAATTGCCATTAGCCCTTCAGGTTTAAAAGTAAAGGCCTTTTAAATGTATTTGTTTGTTTTGTTTGTATGTTGTTCTTTTCTCAATGACCAAGCGTGCTTTCTGTTGACAATTTTCTGACTGGACTGCCAAGACATGAAGAGTTAAACACTCAGAGTGACAATTAATTAATTACAGGAGTCCTAGAAAGTTAACCTCTCGTATCCTTCCTGAAATTCATATTTATCTGATTTGCTTTAATAAGTGACTTGCTATTGAACTAGTTTTACATACTTTAATTTGAAGATAATTACAGTACTATAATTCACATTCAGATGCACATTAACTTTTCAGAAGATATGGAGGTAGATACCTAGCATTTTGCCTCTTTTTTTTTTTTTTTAGGGGGGGTGGAGGTAAAATGTAACCTGAAGAATAATTGACTGGTTGTAGCAATATCTTCTAAGTCTTTCTATTACTAGGCATTTATTTGATTTTAATTGTGCAACCATTGGTCATATTGAGTTCATTTCCTGTTCATGTTGATTTCGTGAGTCTCTCCATTAGTATTCAATTGCACAGTAATTAGTCATTAGTTCACCGTGATGTCTTAAAGCATGTGTACACTTACATTCTCATTTTCCACTGTTTCTGCAGTCGTATTTGAATTCTCTCTTTCTTAAGGAGACGAAGGCTCTGATAAAGAAGACAAAATGCTAGGTCATGGATTTATTAGATTAAACATTTTGCCAAAAGGCCCTTAGTTAAGGCATGCAAAGCCTGACGCGTTGAGGATGAAATAAGTGGCAGCTGCCTCACCACAACAGTCACTGAGATGGCGAAGCCTGGGATCTGAAGCATTTGCCATCAGAGGCTAGATAGAAGCTATTTAGTGAAGCTTCAGCATGGCACTTGACCCCACTGTGCACCTGGCTAATTCTGATTACAGCATCTTCAATCTCTGAAGAAAGGTCAGATTCCTAACTTGTTACTAAGCTCCAATAATATATTGGATTTTTCCATTTTAACTAATTGTTTGGCTTCACAGATCTATTTCCCTTTCCAAGAGGAAGTATTCTTTAAAAATATATTGTCAATGGATTCATTAATTTCAGATTTGCTGTGTCTTTAGCTCACATTTTATCTAAGGTATTCATTTAGCTCCTGTGAAAAGTGAATATGTCCTCTGTCATAGTCTGTCACAAGCTTGTAATTTAAATTCTTCAGAAAATTGTTCCTGCTTTTTATTTGAGCTTGGCTTCACATTGTTGTCCTAATTAAATTGGAATCTTATATCATTTAAATGTTAGACTTCAGAATGAAATTATTTTTATTCAGGTGATAATGGCGATCCTCTTAGTAGAGCTAAAAAAAAACTCTGCTTCCAGCCCTGGCTGGTGTGGCTTAGTTGGTTGGAGTGTGGTCCTGTGCACCGAAGTGACACAAGTTTGATTCCCAGTCAGGGCACGTACCCAGGTTTGTGGGTTTGATCCCCAGTCACGGTGCATACAGGAGGCAGCTGATGTTTTTCTCTCTCCCTCTCCCTTTTTCTCTCTTAAAACAAACAAACAAACAAACAAACAAACAAACAAACAAAACAACTCTGCTTTCAGGCTAGTTGAATAAATGTTCAAGAAGCCATAGCTACTGCATATAGGTTTCTATTAGCATTTACTCCCTATACAAAATAAGAAGCAAAAGAGATAGGGTCCCCAAGATAGAGTCTCTTCTCTTCCCCCAAATATAGCACTTCTACAGTAGCTTATTCTTATGTCCATTTTTTTGGTTGTCCAAAGTTAGTTTAATTCTTATAACTTGACTAAACAAAAATATTTTCTTCAATAGCGTACATAAATGCTTCTCAAACTTTAATGTGTGTATGAACCTCCCAGGGACCTAGATAAGAGGCAGAGTCTGACTCACTAGGTTTGGGGGAGCTTCAAGACTGCGTTTCTCAAAAGCTCCCATGTGAAGCAGAAGTGGCTGGTCCATGCTGCACACTTTGCATGACAAGAGTGTGAGATGATCAGTAGGTAAACAGGGATGAGTCAGAATTAACATCTTTTTAGGTAGCTTCTTTTTGAGAATTGAAAAAATAGTTCTCCAATTTTAGGAATAATAATGACAGTCATTATTTTGACTTGAAATTTTGCTAAGATACTGTTTATTTATTTTAAAAGGCCTTTTAAAACAGCCATATTTGATCCCTTTAGAAGGAACTGGCTTCTGTAAGAGGAATATGTGTGGCCTCAGATTCACCCTCCTGACAAACATATTCACTGCAGTGTGCTTTTCCATACATATGAAACAATATTTAGAAGTTAGTAGAAGGTATGTTACTTCTATGTCATCTTTGTTTGAAATTATCTTTACTTTTGTTTAAACATCTAGGCTTGAGGAATTAATTTGTATTTCTAAATTTGGTAGGGGAAATCTTTTCATAGAATAATATCCAATAAGTTAATGATAAGGGATGCTAATTTCAGTATCTCAAAGAACTGTGGAAATCCCTACATAGTAAAGGTGGCTTAAGATAAATGTCCACAGAGGGGTTGAGTCTGTGGTGTGTGTTTTATCTGGAAACTAAATTAGTTCAACAGAGCATAGTTTATTCATTTCTATGCGAATGGAGTCTGAATTTTATGTAGTCTTAACTAAAAATTGTTCTCTGATCACTTCTCGGCATTTTGGCTAGGAGCAAGTGTAGTATCTGTTCTTATCAGTTTAAAAATTGTTCTCTGAATTGAATCACAGTCTATAAAGGTCCCTAAATCTATTTAAAGAACTCTTTAAATTTTCTCTAAATTTTGGAGACAGATTTGAATAGACATGACTGTTACCCATTTGTGAAATAGAACCCTCTTGACTTTTATTCCTGTCTCTCCCTCTCTCTTCCTCCCTTTCCTTCCCTTCTCTTTTTTCTTGTTATGTATCTATTGGGTGAAAGATGAATTATCAGTATAGGGAAATTAGAAAAAATATTCAAATTATGATTATTCCCTGAAATTTATTTTTCAAACTTTTTACTTATGGCACAAAATCAAACAAAACACATCTCAGATATACCTTAGGAAGTCAGTTCACATCAATGATTCTATTTCTAATTAGATGATGTGTAAACTTTGAAGGAAATTCTTTTTTAAAAATTTGATGTAACACTCTTTTAATTTTAGGATACAATAATTTTTAAAACTCAGATATGTCTAAGAAACTCAACCAAATGGACTAGGGGAGGGGAAAATTTAAACAAAGCAACAGTAAAATACTTAACTCATCTCAGACTTGAGAGATCAATAAGCTTTAAGTAAATCAGGTATAATTTCTCTTATGTGCATGCAGGTTGTAGAATGGAAGCAACAAGATCACTCCAAAGACAGACCAAGACTTCTTTCATCCACCTGCCTTGTCCGACCTCTGCTACATGGAAAATCACTTAGTCTGTGGGAGCTTCAGTTTGTTTTTGTTTTTTAACTATTCAATGAGAATACAAACTCCTAACTCAGAAGGCCCATTTGAGTTGAATAATATACTCTCAAGAATTTGGGGTTTCTTCGCTCTGGAAATAAAGCAGAGAACAAAATAGGAGAACAAATCCTTCATATAGCTTACATTCTAATGGGGGTAGGCAAACAGGAAAGAAAAAAATGACAGATGTAATACATGGTATGGATAAAAATAGGACCAAGAAGAAGAGGGTGGGGAATACTAGGGCAAGAAGTGGAAAGATGGCAAATGAAGATGAGATCATCAGAAAAGAGGACATTTCAACACAAGTCTTACTTAGAAGAGTGTTCTAAGCAGGAGGAACAATAGGTGCAAAAGTCCTGAGGCAGGAGCATTGCTGGGATGTGTGAAGAGCCTGCAAAGAAGGCTAGCTAGCGCAGGAGGGAGAGGGGGGAGGAAGATCAAGCCAGGGAGGTAATCATGAGACCAGGTCACACAGGGTCTGATGGGTTATTGTCAGGACTCTGGTCTTCATCCTAATTATGAGGGGTGGTTTGAACAGGAGAGTGAAATGGTCTAACTTCTGTTTTAAAAGGAGAAGTCTCGTCGTCGTTTGGTGTCAGTGAAAGTACAAGAAGCACTCAGAGTCTGCACACACTGTGCTGGCAGATCTCACAGGATTTGCTGTGGGATTTGGGTGTGGAAAGTGAGAAGAGAAGAGCCAAGAAGGACTCAACTCTTTTTTCTTGGCCTGAGAAACTGGAACAAAGGAGCTAGTATTTGCTAAGATGGAGCACTTTGTGGCAGGAACAGATGTGGAAGAGGCAGAAGATCACAAGTTGAATGAACACGTCTTAACATTTGAGAAGCCTCTAGGACAGTGGTTCTCAGCCTTCCTAATGCCGTGACCCTTTAATACAGTTCCTCATTTGTATGTGGGCGTATCTGCATGTGGGCGGACCCACCTGGAGATGGACAGAGGAGTGGTGTCTTGGTTCTTAAGACCGTCGGAAATATGTGTTTTCCGATGATCTTAGGCGACCCCTGTGAAAGGATCCTTTGACCCCCAAAGGGGTCGCGACCCACAGGTTGAGAACGCTGCTCTAGGACATCTCAGTGAAGCTATCAGCTGGGAGTTGGGCAAACACGTTGGTCTGGTGCTCAGTGGAGAGGTCCAGGCTGAGTATAGAAAACTATGAGAGGTCACTCGTACCCTTGAAAAGAGATGTTTCCATGGTGACATGAGAATTACAGCACTTGCTACATATTAGGTGCTTAGCAAAGATAAGTTATCCTACCTCTATTTTTCTTTTACCTTCTGACTGCTAGGCTTAGACCATTTTTTAATATATAACTAGCTATAAATAGCATCTGAGTGGCAAATTAGTTGTTGTGTGCATGTTTGTGTGTTTTCCTCATTTCCCCTAAAGATGTATCATTCTACAGGGTTGGGAAAAAGTAGCTTTACACTTGTTTGTATGGAAAATAATGCAATTATAAATAAATGATAATATGAGAGTAAACTGCTCGAGTGCTCACAACTGTAAACCTACTTTTGCCCCACCCTGTATACCTGTTGGCTGTCATCTCTGCTTCTTGGTTTAAAATACTTTTAGAGTGCACCTCCACTTGAACTGAGCTGTCTTTGTACTTGCTCCCTTTCTAGTGAGTATATCACAATATTTATTTTCACAAGTATTTATTAATAGGCCATCTGAACTGTGCTGTGATCATGGAAGCAAGTTGAATAAACTTCTAAATGGACCTTTATGCCCTTACCTTTGGAGAACATTCAACCTCATGCTAATAGGCTCATAACCAATAAAAGCTATTTAGGTGCTTTAAATAAACCTGAGAAAATGCACACAGATTACAAAAGATGGTTTATATTATGCCCAATATCAACAGGAGCAACTGATATATATATATATATATTTGACCCTCACCAGAGGAGATGTTTTTATTGATAGAGAGAGAGAGAGAGAGAGAGAGAAACATCAGTGTGAAAGAGAAACATCAATCAGTTGCCTCCCAAACGCTTCTCAACTGGGGATCGAACACACAACCCTTTGGTGAACAGGTCGACACTCCAACCAACAGAGCCACCCGGCCACAACAGAAGCAACTGATATATTAAGTATTTTTAAATTGCTGATTAAAATAGCTACTGATAGAGTATTAGGCCATCTGGAGAGTCTTTACCTATTAAATTAGTAGAGATGTAATGAAATTCAATTTTATTTCTCCTCTCTATTGACATGGTTTTTCCACATGGCATCCCACAATGCTCCATGACTGAGCAGATCCATAACATACTTATTTTTCTATTTTATTCATTGATTTCAGAGTTCTCGTGTTCAGTGAGTTCCTTTATCCTCCCTTTACTGCCCACTGACAGCATCCAGTTTAAAGTAGCACAACAAAGTTTGGGGTGTCTTGAATGAAGCATTTTGGCTGGAAATTTGCCCTCAGGAAAGCAGAATGCACTGATTAGAAGTATGTGTTTTTGATGAAACCTTTTATTGAGTGAATGTAATTTTTCTAAAATGAACATCTGTATGTATTGGTTTATTTCTTTCTCAAGGATTAATTTTCCTGTTCTGTAGTTCTATAGAGAGCAGTACTTGAAAACACAAGATAGAGTCATTTGTTTTAGTGGTCATTTATTAACTTAGAAAAACCTTAGTACTAGGCGTTAGCTAGTCATATTGCATATATAAATATATCAAAGCAATATGTTGTACGTCTTAAACTTACACAGTGTTATATGTCAACTACTTCTCAATAAAAAATTAAAAAAGAAGTATGTATATAAAAAAAGAAAATACCTATAGTAGTAGAGAAAACTTTTGTTGAAAGAATCTTGCAGGATTATAATTATCTTTGTAAAGTTTTATTTAAAATTTAATAAAAGAATAATTTAGGGCACCTTTTCTAACACAAATAAAATGAATTATTATCTAGAATTATATTTCTAATAAAAGAACATTTTTCAGAAAAATAAAACCTGCCTACCTTTCATTATGACCAAGTTTTAGTCAGGATGGTTGTAACAAAAAGCCTAATTCTTACTGGCATACACAACAAAGTTTTTTTTTTTTCCTCTTTCTTGACAGTAATTATGATGGGGTTGTTTTGCTTTATACACTCATTTAGGGACCCAAGTTCCTTCCATCCAGTGGTCTGCCCCACCTTGTCTCTGGAAGACTCAGTGCACGGCAGATTGGGAGGAGTTTTTAGATGCCAGGTCTAGCAATAGCATATATTACTTCTGTCTATCCAGTTATCTGTCTGTCTAGTCAGAACTCAGTTATATGGCTCCAACTAACTGTGGGTTAGCTCAGAAAGGAGGTTTGGCTGGGATTCCAAGAAGTGCATACAGATATGTCTTGCTCTTAGCAATCTGCCAAAGATGCTGTGAAATTTGCAACCCACAACACACAGCAAAGTGGACCTGTCTGTTTCCTGCAATTTCTCTTCCTGCTACTGCTTCTTCCACTTACTCTTCTCTCCTGGTGTTTATCATATTTTGGAAACTGTGAGATTGAAGGGAGTTGTGCACTGAACTTAAAATGGATGAAGAAAGGAAGCTTATTTTTATTATTTAGGGAGATATTTATAAATAACTTGTATTGGTCCCTTTTATCAGTTGCTTTGAACATTACCATTCTTAGATTTAGCTTGCCTTTTCCTGTTATCAGAGGCTGACATCTATTAAAAATGAGTCCCAGCATGCCATGCAGGCTTGTGGGAATTCGGAGAAGGAGATTCTGGTGTATTGTTCTATTGTGGTTCTGCACCAAAGTAGTCCTGGAATTAACATTTATTGAACACCTACTATGTAGCTCTGCTAAACCCTTTGGGAATATTAATTTTATTTAATAATTAGAGTGACTCTCTGAATTAGGATTTTTCTTGTTTGGAAGGAGAAAAGACTACTTTGATTAAAAACCCAGACCTCTTTGACTAAAACCCATGGACTTTCCTTACCAGGCAGTCCTTTGACCGCCGCTACCCATTTCAACTCCCCAGCTTTAATGGCTGACGGCCTTTTCCAGGGCTCATCATATTTGACTACGTAGACAGAAGTAATTGCTTATCAAAAGAATCAAATCTTGCTGTGTGTGTATGAACATAGACTGAATCCAAAATCAAGCCAGTGTACTCAAATATAGGATTAGGAAACTAACTCAAAAAGAGATCTGTAAATCATATAAACATAATGAGAAAGATATCACAGTCATACTGCATATTGTTTCAAATAATTATTTTAAAAAATGAATAAGAAAAATGAACTTAATGCTGTTTCCCTAAATATTGGGTTCCTTTTCCAATATATTTTTTCTGTCCTTTTGTTTTTCTTCTCACTCTCTCTCTCATTCATATTCTCAATTATTACTGACAAAGTTAATAAAAAAAGAACAGAAAAGATTACTTTTCCCTTTTCCATAGACTCCAAATAAAATAGACATGGTATCAACTCCTATAAAGATTCCCTCTTTGCTTCCATCTGCATAGCTGATCTAATTATACTAATAAAATGAGAAGACAAAGGGAGATATTATACTAACAAGTGAAGTTTTTAACTTGCACAAGAAACATTTCTAATCCCTCTGCCTTCCACTCTTCTTTAAAGAGCAATTTCATATCCCTTGATGCTCAGCGGGGGAGTGGCATTCACCAGCCATGGCAAAATGGGTCTGCATGCCTCTACATAAAACTGGTCCACGTGTGAATTAGCTTTGAGTTGTATTGTGTTTCTTATACTAATATAATATTGTTCTAGTGCTTGCCCCTGATTAAAGAAATACATAAATAAATAATTTATAATTTAATTAATAAGGTATAATATGCAAAGCACAGTAATTTCAAACAGCTTGTAATGTCTCTAATGTACTTTCAATTTTTTATTTTACATAAGGGCTATATTCATTATGTGGTTATGATAAACATACTAATGAATTTTATTACAGGAACAAATTTAAACATGTAAATGAGATCAAATAGTATTAAAATGCAAACGATGGTGAAAGTTATTACAAACTAACCTTGCCAACATACATGGAATGATGGTATTTTAAAACTTTGCAAGTTGTATTCTTTAAACAAAGGCAATGCCTTTTACAATGTCCCTGAACATAAGAATTTGTGAACTGCGTGCTTTATTTTCACATGAACTCCTCAAAAAAAAAAAAACTTAACTAGAATCCAGGGTTTGCGTGTAACTTTGGATGACAATTAAAATCCCTTTTCTTGTTCCAGTGAACAGTAATCTGTGCATAATTACATTCAAATGAGATATTAGCATTTTTTTGTGCTTACTCTTTGTTAATTGCAGAGTTCACTCACCATGGTGATGCCTTTGATGGAATCAGGCAACCTTATTGACCTGATGCCGTAAGGCATGTTGGGAAATTCTGCTGTATTCTTCATTTTTTTTTTTTTTTATTTTGGCATTTTGAGGAGTCCTGCTGCTTTTATTACATTCCTGACACTTTTGTTAATAAATCATTGCAAAGTTAATGAAAATTGCATTCAGGCATATCCAAAATAATTGTGTCCTTTGTCATGCTAATAAATTGAAAGATGTTGATCCAATGGGCGAATGCATGCCCATTATGGAGAAGTTTGTGATATGGGTGCCTGTTGCACTCACACTTTTTCCTTGGCATATCATTCCATGTAAAACGTGAAAGAGGAAAACAAGCCTCAATATGTTTTATTTCATACTTTGTACAGCGAGCCTTTAATTAAGTCAGCAAATGGGTGAATTATATCTACACAGAAAGATAGATGTGTTTGTACTATGATTTATGAAAGGTTGTTAATATCAATAGGAATCAGCAACAGTCTAATACCAGACTCATGAAAATATGAAAGCCATGTTTAACTGACCTTTCTCTCAGGCCTGGGGATCTTTCCACATTTATATATGACCTACTTGATTTAAAAATGACAATGATAATAACTCAACACTCATTTCCCAAGGATTCTCCTGCACTAATTTAGACAGAAAGTGAAGATATGCTATTTATTTATTTATTTATTTATTTATTTGGCAAAGCATTAGACCTTTTACTCACCAAGTCTTAACTGTGCAGGTTGTGAGTGAGTGTGTTTGGAGGATAAACATAGTTTCGCTCATACACACAGTGCAGCAGTTTTAATTGTTCTAGGCAAGGAAGAGTATTCAGTCCAGAAATATTTAAACTCATAATAGACTGCGTGTGTGTGTGTGTGTGTGTGTGTGTGTGTGTGTGTGTATGTGTATATACATATGTATTCAAATTTATCTCAAGGAAGAACTCCAAGTAATTGTTGTCTTGGGGAGTTCTTAATTTATGCACTAGCCCATCATGCTGGTTTTAGGTAGGTATTTATTCTGCTATTCAATCAAAAAGCATAGTTTCCATAACAACTGCCACATCAGATGAAACGTACAGCTTGGTATTTGAAATACAGGACTTCTTAGGAGATATGCTTCCTGACATATTGTGTTGAACTTGTGTTCCTTTCATTCTCTTTTAAGCTAGCAAGATCTGTGTTTCTATAAAGGACCATTGCAGTTTTGCATAATTATTACAATCCATCTGCACATTTCCAGGATTTATATTAAAGTAATTAAAGCCATTTTGTATTAGTGGGTGCTGTGTGGAGCCGGCTTGGATGCAGGAATCTAAAAGTTCCCACTTGCCTGCTTGCTGTGCTGTAATTTGGAGAACAGAATGTTCCGTAAATGAGGTTTGGGAATACTACATTTTTTTCTTTCTTTCCTTTCTTTGCAAAGTAACTTTTTTTTCCTCCAGTGGAAAAATGGAATAAAAGGTTCACCTAGGGACTGGAATTAATGTAGTCCTTCTGCCGAGGGTTAAAAAAGAGCAACATCACAGCTAGCAACTGTGTGCAAACCCTAATATATTTTGCTTTTTCTATGGAGAAATAATAAGCCTGTGTTTCTAAGGCAACTTTCTTCTAAAAAGCAGCAAGCAATTTAATTTATATTCTCATTTTCCCCAGCAGTGTTTGTTCAAGGTAAACAAGGGCCAATATTTTTAACCCCATTTTATGGATGGGATGATTGAGGCAGACAGGTAATGTTGTATAGAGCAGATAATGAGGCAGATAATGTTGTACTGGACAGGGGATAGGAACATCACAGCAGGAGTAATAACTAATACCTGTTTTATCAAACCCACAGAAAGAAATAACTGAAAGTGTCATAACTGTAGTTGCTGAGATAAAAAATCATTTAAGTTCCATGAGCTTTCAAAGGGATAGTTTGGTACAGATTCTACCACTTCTGCCCTACATGGAAATCCTTGACATCTCCTTCGGTTTGCAAAGCATAGGTTTGATTCTTGGTGTTCAGAATCTGCCGCACAGGGATCTGTGATTCCTCTGGGTGATCTGGAGGAGGCTCCGAGGAGAATGTGCCATCCAATTAAGGAGACAGCATACTTAACAAAAGTTACTTCACATAAAAAAATCTAGGTGTACTACAGTTGTTTCCTAAGCGGACGGAATTCTTATCTTTTCTCCTTGGAGTACTCTTTCTTACTGTCAAAACTTTCTTTACTCTGAGAGAAGAGAATGGGTGATGCTGGGCACTTTCTTCCCCGAACCACTGATCTGCCAGAGCATTGTTGGCATGGGTCCTAACAAATGGTTACTAACTGATCTTTCTATGATCCCATCATGTACCTATACTGCTGAGTGATGATGACGTTTTTTTGTTACACACAGTAGCAGTCACAAAATGTATGGGATATGGAATCCCGGCTTCTGCTTAATAGTAGCACTGAGATGTTAAGGTGTCCTGGAGCCCAAGGGTGAAAGTGTCTGGTCTTGGTGCAAAGGTTATGCACACAGACTTTGACATCAGAGAGACCTGCTAAAGCGCCAGTTACCTGCTGTATGCCTTGAGTCAGTTACTTAATAGCGCTGAACTTTGGCCCCTTTTCTGAAAAATGAGGATGATAAGAACTCACTCACAGGATTACTACGTGTTTTGTGAAACAGCATTTGGAAAGTGCTTAGCACATTACTGGCATATAGAAATGATTCAAGAAGTGGTAGCTTCTAGGATCATCGTCATCATGCATATATTTTAGAACCTACAAATTTGCATTATCTAGATCAGCAATTTTCAACTTTTTTTTTTATCTCATGGCACACATAAACTAATTACTCAAATTTTTCAAATTCTATAGCACACACAAAATATTTTTTGCCGATCTGACAAAAAAAAAAAAAAAGGTACAATTTTGATACATTTACACCAGACAGCTATTGTTGTGTTGGCTGTTGTCACTTTTTTATTTGACAGTCTAAAAGAAAAGAGGTCAGTTCCCCTGACTAAATAATCAGGTACTGCATGTTTTAAAAATTCTTGTGGTACACCATTTGAAAATCTATAATCTAGATTGCTAATTTTCTTTCTTTAGCAGTCTTTCTCTCAAAGGTGTTTTTTTTTTGTTTTTGTTTTTTTAATGTGTGTGTTTTTGGTAAGAAACAGCTCAGGTTTGACAATGCTGTAATTATTTGGTATATAATCATGGAAGGTTAAAGCCTCCACTGCATGTTTGGTTTCTACCCACGTCCCATCTCCTTAAACTTCTGCAACTGAAAAGGTATGGTGGAGACAGCCAGAGCGAGTAAAGGGGTGAAGGGACTTTATAACAAGTTTCAAGAAAACAAACTCCAGAATTTAACCCGGAGGTAGTTCTCAAAGAATGAGAGAAAAAAATTAGGGAAAGAGGATTCGAGCTATATTTTGCAAAGTAGCTATTGAAATTATGTAACTTGACCCTAAACGATAGTATATTTTGAAATTCATTTAAAGAAGTTTTGAACTCCATTTATGGATTTTAGTTTCCATAAAGTTAGCAACTGGTATTTAGTAGGATTAAATTAGGAGTCATCGTAAATTGGGGGGAGGGGTCAAGTTGGGCAGTGGCTGCAGGCTTGGGGACAAGAACAAAGAGTGGGATGTGGTGTTCAGACACTTGGATTCCTTGCCAGGATGAGTCCAGAGACAGAACGTCAGGCTGACAAGACACTGTCGGACCCAGTATGTATTACATTTCTCATATTCTCAACAGGTTGTCCATTAGCTTATAGCCAGGTAGTGCTTCCAAAGTAATCCAAGCAGGAATTACTTTGTATATAGTACATACACGCTGACCAAGTGGACATTATCGCATGGTCTCTAAAGGCAAAATGCAAAACAAACAGCCCTGGCTGGTTTCGCTCAGTGGTTAGAGCGTCAGCCTGTGGATCAATGAGTCCTGGGTTTGATTTCAGCCAAGGACACGAACCTTGGTTGTAGTTTGTCCCTGGCTCTGGTTGGAGTCATGTGGAAGGCAGTCAGTTGATGTGTCCTCCTCCTGTCAATATTTCTCTCTCTCTCTCTCCCACTCTATCTGAAGATAAATGGAAAAAAATATCCTTGGGTGAGGATTAAAAAACAAAAAATGCAATACAAACAAAGGGTTTGCAAAAGTTTCTATTGGGAAGGGAGGACATCCTGCCACATTAACTGCTGGAATTAAAAAAGAGTTTAAGTCTGAGCAGTGCACATCTTCATATTTGTTCTGGCAGTGTAAAAAAGAAGTTGCCCTGCCCCCACCTCCCCTTTCTTTTAAAAAAAAAATACATATATATATATTGTTCATCTAAAGCTGCCTCTTTGTAATGATTGACTTGCTTGATGCCTCCGAGCTTCAGTACAAACTTTATTGCCTACAGTCGACTTTACGGTGCGCTGGTGAGGCTGCTCCTTTTCTTGCACATAAAATCATAAAAGTCCAAATTATTTTTGGACAAATGGAACCAAGGACTAACACGTATTCCAGTCTATGAGTTTTCTTCCATGTAAATGACCACACCTAATAATTTTCAGTTTAAAAAAAAAATGTTTTTCAAACGTATCTATTTTAGACAGAGACTATTCAGGGTTTATAGCTTTGTAAAGGACCAGTGGTAACAATGGGGGCTGTTAAAAAGGTGAAGTATGTTTAGCCTTTGGAAAATATTATAGAGCTGCAGTTGCAAGGACTGGGTTATAATCTCTTTTCTGCTACCAATTTCCATATGTACCTTCTGCAAGGTACTTAGCCTTTTTAGTTCTTAGTTGTTGTTTTTTTTTTCATTTAAAGAAATGTAGAGATACTATCTGTGATGTTCACCACTTCTAAAATTCTGTAGTTCTGTGGAGTATTTTTGTTCGTTGTTATTGTTTATTATAATTAGCAATAACAGATCTTATTGAACAAAACCCACTTTGGACTCCACTACTTTAAATCAATGCAGTGTGCAACAATTGGAACATCACTAGTAAAAACTCAAAAGGAGAGAAAACCAAATGGAACACACCTTCTGGTATACATAACATCAGCCATGTCACATTGCTCCTCTGCTCAAAAAACCATGGTTGGCTCCTTTCTGGTCTTCATACAAGGTTGTCCTACCTTCACTTCCAGCCTCACAACCCCTCTCCGGTTTCCAACACTCTGGCTTCAGACCAGCTGGCCAGCTTGCCATTCTCTGACTATTTCATCATTTTTGGCTCTTTGATGCTTCTATTTATTCTGTGGAGGGCATTCTTCCACCTTCTTTGTGACTGGTAAAACTCCTGTATTTCCATTTTGACTAACTTCATATTTTTTTTTAAAATACTCATCACTTACTAATTCCTTTGTTACATAACTACGTCCCGTAGTAAATTGTGTATTTTTGAAACTGATGTCTGGCAGCTACCCCAGTACTTAGAAAAATGTCTGACCCATTATAGACAACCAGGAAATATTTGTTGAATACGTAACTAGCAATCCAGAAAGTGGCTAGTGATTCCAGAATCATAGAACACATTGTTCTAGAAGCCAACAAAGTAGCTTAGGATTGATGGTTTTATGGAAGAAAGATGTAGTAAAATTATTCTCAGTTCCCTGTTCTGGCTTTGGAGGGCATCAGCTGATGACTTGCCACCTTATTGCAGAGTGAGTCATCATCAGCAACACTGATGTGGTAGCTAGAGGGTCCAGACTATACATTTTGTTTCTTTTTCTTTTAATTTTATGACTTATTGAGACACTAGAATTTCCTGAAGGTTTCTCTGATAGTTTAGTTCACATAGCATCATATTTAAATTAATGTCATGATAAACCACCACCCTACAACCCCGGAAAGCAAAATTTCCATGTCTAGTTGATGGAGAACAGAAGTCTGGAATCCTAACCAAAGAGATTAACTCAATATATTTCCCAGTGAATGGAGACTATTTGTGCTAGCATCCACCATTAATAAGGAACATTTGATAAGCTTGGAAAAGACCAGATTTTGCTGTGATTTTCCCCAGGAAAAACAGCAAGAGAGTGGGTAAATGCTAGTATTGGATTGGGGTGTTTCATATATTGTTTATTCCCAGTATTCCAGTAGTCTCCTTAGTGTATTTATAACTGCTGGGCTTCAATATTAACAGTGGTGTGTAGCCCATTGGATTTCTGTAGCTATTTCTTGGTTACTCCATTGAATAAGAGGTATGTAGTACTTCTTTAATAATTTTTCCAACTTACCAAATATCTTAATATTGAGTGAAGCAGCATCAATTGAATTATTATTATCATCATCATTATTATTGCATCAAGAATTAGAAGCATATTATGATGTCATTATTATTACTTTTTTATAAACACATTCTATTCAGTTTGCTTCAAGGAAAAAGGATGCTACTCAGCATCTGAATCTTAGAGACCTGGACGAGTGATAATAAACATTTATTATGTTCACTGTGTCCATTTTAAAGACTTTCTTAAGACCTAGAGTGAGGACTGTGTTAATTGCTTACAGAAATGTTGGCTACCACTTTGTTTCTTAAACTGTATCCTAACTTTGACACTAGAAGATTGACTATATGTGTATCGCAAGTGGATAAGAGATGAGCAAGCCTGTCAAAATAGATCTTCATTAGGGCAACAGTTCCTCTTAATGAACTTCATGCATTGACTAGTCTAAAATAAATTAAGAATAAAAAATTAAGAATTTAAGAAAGGGGAACCTCTATTATACATGAAATTTAAGAAGAACTCTAGTTTTGGTCTTATCCTAGACACGTGGCCCATAATGTCTTTAAGTCAATCTTAGCATTCTGGCATGTCACAAATACATACAATAATAAATGAATTATAAAATGATCAGGCCTTCAGGACACATATAGTGAAACAGTACTAGGAAAGCAACTCTACTTTGTGTTTCTGCTCATGTACACAGTGCCCTGAGCAGGTCTGCGGGAGAGACCATTGACCCTTCAAATGAGTGCAGAATATGGAAACTCTGGGTAGCTTGAATAGTTGGCCTTTGACCAACTCTGTCCTTTTCGATAGTGTCCAATTGTGAGTTGGAGCTGTCATGTAGCCTGGTGTTTTTTTCTTCTTTAAGGCTCACGCTTGTTATAGCGCATGTCTATTCTGCCCCTTAACATTCTTCTCCCTAAGGTTATCTGTGGCTTTGTAAACCAGTGCCTGATGCATAGTTTGTTTGCCCCTTGTTTATTTTTGCCAACTGACTGAAAGGTAACTTGTTACTATAAATAAAGATGTCTGAATATGAATTAATTTAGAGATGCTCACATAAATGCTATGTTATCAACAGTGAAAGGATTTGTGAAAGCATTCTGAACTATTAGGTCAACTGAAAATTTTATTGAGTCTTTTGGCTGACATTACGTGGTAGGTGAAGACTTCCAAGACATTTCAGAAGAATTTTTGTAATTGGAATCCACATTTTACAGTATTTTAAAAAATATAAGTGTGGTAACTTGACAATTGTGAATTTTTGCTTCACATATCAGCATTGTATTAGTGATTGGGCAGTGCTTAATATATTTCCTTGTGCCCCTTTCTCTAAGTTTTTAATGGCTTTGTTAGATCTAACACTTCACAGGAGTCCCTAAAACATGGAGACTTGTGTAATTCATTTATCACAAGTTGACGTGCCATGGACAACATATCATGTCTGGCTCTCTATTGCATCTGCTATAATCTATGGGCTTTGTGATGAGTGTAGAGAGAGGTGCTCTATCACAGAGCACCATCACTGTCCATCACACCTGAAACTGCATAGACACTAATTAGAGGAAACCTAAAATGGACTGAAAATCACAAGTAGTTGAATCATAATCTCCCAACAAGCTTTAATCCAGAAGCTGCTGGGCTGCAGAGTGATCTTCTGTGGTTTTATTCTTCTCCTTGCAGCTTGAAGTCTTCTTGCCTTCTCTGTGCAGCTGAGACAAGCTTGTTCCACACTGCCTGCACCCATGCATCCAAGAATGTCTTCTCCGATGCTTGGAAGAAGCATCAAGCTGTCGCATTTCTTCTGGCTCTAATACGCCCTGAAAGCTATATTCTTGCCACGGAAGCAAGCCAATTAAATTTGTCTTCATCCATCAAAAGAGGAAATGACTTAGTCCTGGTGGCTAGAGAGTTCTCTGAAACACCGTATTACCTACTTTGGGTTCTATAAAGTACTTCTTAACTTTCAACATGCATATAAATTATCTGATATCTTTTTCAAAATGTGGATTCTTATTCAGTAGGTCTGGGGTGGGGCTCAAGTTCTACATTTCTAACAAGCAGCGGTCCCCTGGCCACACTTCGAAGAGCAAGGTTCTTACAAAACTCACTGAAGTGTATGTCTGAAGGTCGTCTGTGCCAGCCCCGGAGCTGAGCATAGTGAGGGGTCAGGTTTCTTTAGATTCTAGTAGAAAACTGTCTCCTGTTGCCTGTGTCCTGCTTATTTCCATTAACGAGTACCGGACCTCCTTATTGATCTGACCAGCCTTGAAGGGTCAGACTTCATCCCTGAATGAAAGGCTTCAGCATATCCTGAACCCTGAGCCACAACTGCAGGAAAATCATCCAACAAAGGGGATTAATTTCACCCTTTCCGTATTGACCCTCCACTTGGGGAGCTAGTGTTTCTGGCCCTGAGCCAGCTGATCTCATCCACAAATTAAGCTGACAGTTCCTTCCAGCAATAAACGCTGTCTTGGAGCCAAGGCAACATTGATTTATTTCAACTCAAAACTCTCACTGGCCACAATTTCACAGAGTCCTGAGGGGGAGCCGCCCCTCCTGCAGGGGTGCTGTGACCCTCTTCTTTTCTTTCTTCTCCATCTTTACTGAAGCTGCTGGTCAGTGGTCAGAACTGCTACACAGGCAGGGGGTGCGACGGACAATGAGTAAGGTGGATGGACTCAGATGAAGCCAGATGGGACCAGGATGTCTGGTCAGAAAATAAAGAACAGAGACTGGTGGAGAGTGAACAGACACAGGAAAACAGTCACCTGTGTGTTTGAGAATATTGGAAACCTCTCACTTTGTGTATGGTCCCCCATGGAGGACAAAGACTGTAGCCAGCGGAAACACAGCTCCAAACGTGGAGGATGAAGGAGCCTTTCTCATTCTCTCTGTGTATTAGAAGTTGCAAAATAACGAGAGCCATGGAATCCCGTTCAAAGTAGAGGTTATGTAGAACGTGGACGTGGATTCAGCAATGGGAATATGTGGCTAAGGGGAAGCTATTAGCTGGTGCTTCCCATGAAACCCAGTGAATTTTTACTGCTTATGGGCCTGGGATTCATGAATTCGCTTAGTTTCTAGGGATCCTTGAGCTTCCTGAAATCATATCTAGGATTTTACCTATATGAACATTTCCCCCCCACTGGGGTAGTTTTTCTTTCTTTTATCAAGATTTTTAATCTATAAATGGCTAAATAAAAGCACTTCTCTAAGGAGCTACACAGAGAAGGACATTTTGGCTCTGCCCTGTGATATCTAAGACATTCTTCTGTACTCTAAACTAGATCAGAAACTTTTTTTGTAATAAATTAAGGAGAAGAGGGAACCCCACTCCTCCAGTAGCAGGAACTAAGACTGACACTGGTGTGCTTACCTGGAATAAACCCTCTGAGCCAAGGAGTGTCCTAGAGGTGATGGTGAGAAAGGACCGTGTGCATCTAAGGGCAGCTGGGGCCTAGATGAGATTGAGTGACTCACCCAGCATACTCTGGGGCAGTTGGAATGGAAACCCCGGTCTCCATACTCCTCACTAGTGTACATTTGCATTCACCTCCTGTTCTAATCCATCTGTCACTTTCTCAAAAATATGCGGTTTCTCTTTCAACCCCACATCTTCCAGGGTGACCCCAGTGCCTCAGGTCCTTAGCACGTACGCTTGAGACCAGAATTACCTAGGGATTTTTTTTTTTTCTCCTTGCTTTGCTTTGTAAACACATAGTAACATTTAAAAGATTGCTCTTTATTGTCAAGATCTTTCCCGCTTTGCCTTTTAGTCAACACTCCATCCTAACATTTCGCAGTATCGTAGGAATACAGAGGGTGAGAAACCTGCCTGATTCTCGGCGACATGTATTCTGTCCGTGTCTGTGTTTTCTCTAGTCCCATCTGGGTTCATGCAGTTGCATTATGCACTCTGACATCCATGTCATGTCATGTTTATCCAACTGTTTTACTACTAGTCAAAAGCAGAAGTTTTTTTCCTCCCCAATTCTCCCAACAGGGCCTTCTCAGCTCAGAGAAAATGAAGCTGTCGGGCCATCAGTTTATACATCATCACCAACAATAAACATGCCAGGATCAGAACCTGCATTTTGTTATCTGACCATTGTTGATGGCAGGGGAGAAGAAAAGACAGCTTGATTTTCATTAGCTAGGCTGACCCCCAGCCCTGGGGGCGGCGAGGAAAGATGTGCGTGTTGACTAGAAGTAAACTGAGGGAACATGACATGGAGTCGGGGAGGGATTGTACATCTGTCTCAGGGGGGCTGATTTTTTTTTTTTTTAACAGACTGACTTCTGGCATTTGGGGAAAATCTCGACGACTCTCTGGACAGAATTTTTATATGTGTCGGCATTCTGATCTGATGTGTGACTCAAAATAGTACTCCTGCTATTTTCTTTCATATTCTCTGGCTTGTGCATACAAACGGTCCTGTCTCCTGCACCTGGAGGTGGGGACTCCCTCCACTCTCTGGTGTTACCACACGCAGTCTCTGCAGCCTCGTACAGAGTGGCAGGCACAACAGGCTTGTAATAAATATCCTCCGCAAGGAGTTAAGTGTTTATATGGGGATGGGAACTGCTTTTCTGTGCCACGTGGTCCAGGAAAAGGAAGGGAAGTCAGATAGGTCTAGGTCTCAATCTGGAACGTCACTGGTTTGATCTCAACGTTCCCATCTCCATCACGGGCATGAGACCTTCCTCCTGGAGCTGCTAAAGCACCTGTAAGTGAAATAGCATGTATGTGAAATGCCGGCATGTGATCAATTCTTGAAATAGCTTAGTTCCCTTTCCCGTTTCGGTTCCTTTTTCCTTTTGGTATAAATGCTGGATGTTCTGAAATGAACTACAGAGCAAACTTATTACAACTTTTACATGAGTCTTACAGCCTTTCTCTAGAATTTTCTGTGTGGTGAAGAAGGAAGAATAAGGGCTTTGGAATCAGACAGATGCAAAACCCATTTTCCTCTTTAGAGAGGGCTCCACGGAAACATGTCTACACACCAGCAATGTCCAAAGCAAGGTAAATGAATTACACGTCACCCCAGTATCTGCAAGCAGTGAGCTCCTGTTTTCCCTAAAGGTAATATTTGTGGGTCTCACAGAAGATGGAGAGCAGAGCCTTGCTAACTGGAACATCGGGGTGGTGTCAGGAGAACTAGGGGGAGAGGGACCAGCATGTGGGGCAGGGAAGAGAGAAGAGTCCGGGCAGGTGGGTGAGGGCCTGTCAGGCAGGACTACCCTTCTCTGTCCTGTGGAATAAAGCACCACACGGCCTGCTCAGAATCCCGTCTCCCGCACCTCACCACGTCTGGATGCCACATGGCTGCTGTCCCTCGGCTGGGGTTTGCAGCACTAAGACTCACATGTCTCCTTCTCTTTCTCTCGAGAACCATCACAAAGGCACTGGGGCGGTCTTGTTCCCTCTGGCCCAGGATAAGATGAAAGAACAAAGGAAACTTGATTACATGGCTGAAAACTGGATTTTCTTTATTGGGTTCATTTTTTTTTTTTTTTTATCTTCACCCAAGGACATTTTTCGGTTTTTTATTTAGATAGAGTGGGAGGGAGAGAGAAGAAGAGAGAGAGAGAGAGAAAGAGACATCGACGTGAAGGGGACACATTGAGTGGCTGCGACCCAATCAGGGCAGGGGACAAACTGCAACGGAGGTACATGCTCTTAGCAGGAACCAGGAACCGAACCCGGGTCTCTCTGGACCGTAGGCCGATGCTCTAACTGCGGAACCAAACTGGCCAAGGCCATTTTTAAAATTATGATGTAGGAGGTTCACCTGAACTTGGGGCATTTCGTTTGGACTTGGCTTCACCTCCTGGGGTAGATAATTGGAATGCCACTAAGCATACTTGGTGAATGTGCTATAAAGTGTGTGTGTGTGTGTGTGTGTGTGTGTGTGTGTGGTGTGTAGAAGGGAGTATTAAGGAAATATTTTCAATAAAGGAGGTTAAGACTCCTGCTAGTCATTGCCAGTGGGGTGACAATGTCCTCGCAGGGATATTTTCAATTCATTTCAACAAGTATTTGTTGATGCAGAACCAAAGGGTTCCCTACTATCCTGGGTCTGCTATTATGGTTAGGCTGAGCCAAATTCCACAGAGTGGTTTAAGAAAAAAGAAAAGAAATATAGTACTCAATTGGCAGAGAGGTTCTTGGCGGTGGATTTCGTACCAGGATGAACAAGGTGCTCCGTACTATGGCAGACAGGATGGGGCGCCTCGCTACTTTTCTCATTTCCTTCTTACTCGGTCCTCGTATGTGTTGCAGGAAAGAATTGAAGTTCTTCTCATGTGCTGCATTCCCTCAATTCTGTACATCTTGCCTCCGTGCTCTTTCTGCCTGGAAGTCTCCTGTCTCTTCATTTGTTCCTCTGTTCATTCACACATAACCTGGTTGAATCCTTTCTTTTAAAACATGTTATAGGCCACTTCCTCCAGGAAGTCTTCCCAGAGAGCTGCCCTCTTTGTTCCCTGAATGCTCCTAGCCTGAGCAGTGTTCCTCCTCCAGGTTACATTAGCACCATGCATGCCTTACATATAAAGGTTTGGGCAAAGGTAGGCATACAGTAGTTCATATGGAAAATGATACAATGATGAATAAATAACAACAACAATAAACTGTTTCGCCTACTCACAATGGTAACCTACTTTTGCCCCACCCTCTGTCGTGCAGTGAGGACCAGCGCTGTGTCCCTCACCAGATTCTGAACTCCTCTGTGTCTCCAGCCTCTACAAGGGTTGGCAATCTATTTCCAACTCAAGAGAAGTATTTTGAAAGAGTGAATAAGAGAGTATCAAAAAAATAGTCATGAACATCTCACTGCTACTTTAGCTGCACGCTCCTGGGAAGAAAATTCATGTGGCACAGAGTCCCATTTCAGAATCAGAATCCCTATTGCATATCTCATCCCTGAAAATGGTGCCTTGCCTGGCAGTTACTCCTGTGCATCCAGAAGAAGCAGCCTCTTCGCGGGGGCCGCAGGGGACCGCAGGTGACCGCGTGCCCTGGCTGTCCCGCTGGCAGCTGGCAGGGCTGCGCGTCGCCTCCAGGAGCGAGAATGCTGAGGCTGCCTTCTTCCAGGATGGATGAAAGGTCCTGGCAATGCTAACTGAGCAAAACTTGGGGTCCATTTGGAGACTGACCTCCCTGACTTGTGCGGCACACGCTCTGCCGGGGAATGGGTGCTGTGTTTAGTGTTCCATTTTCCCTGCAAGAGACGCAGAGATGGGAGGCCAACCAGAGAGAGGTTAAAGAGACGTGGGAGCCTTACAGCTGGGGATCATTAACAACAATCAAGACCAACATAAAAAGGCAGCAGGACTTCCCTCCCTCTTGGCCTTGGAAGCCATCTGGATAGAGGAAATTTGGTTTAAACTCTGGGAAGGGAACTTTTTAGTAGTCTGAGACTGTTTTTTTTTAACTTCTCCACAGAAGTTCCTCGAATCCCTGAAATCTGTCCCTCAAAACCCTTTACCAGCAAATCTGCACCACAGCAGATGGTGACTGATGGCATACACTATGCACTTATTACCTTTCTCAGAAATATCTGGTAGGCTCAGCGGATCTTTTCACACTTTCTGAAAGCCAGGATCCTGTTCTAACCAGAACAAGGCAGGATCCTTTGACTGCCACACCCAGGCACCCCTGCTAGGAGCCCTACCTCTGCCATTGATTGAAGCGAAGGTGGTCTCCTGACTCTGGGATGGCCTAGTGATCTACAACAAGGCCTGGCTCCATCAATCAGATGTTTTCCCCCTTAGAGAACCGGAAGCAGGAACAGAGAGAATTTGCAATCTTGGATGGACCCTTGAGATGAAAGGTCGAGGTTGTGTGGAATTAATGCTGGGACTGCTTTCCTAATGTGTTTGTGCTGGAGTCATGAATGGCTGGGCAGTGAAGAGCTGAGGAAGCAGCTGGGCAAAGGGTTCGGTCACTTGTGCAAAGGGAAGTAGAAGTGAAACGCCACAGGTCTTACAGGATGAAGAGAGTGGCCTTAGTTACTAGGTCCTGGATTCCCAAGTCAAGGTCTAACTCTACTGTGTTTCCTGTCCTCGGATGTCCTGATGTCTGTGACATCACTGGGTCCTTACAACTCTCCTTTCACTAGCTTGAGAGGTCCCCATTCCTAGAAATGGAAAATGCCCCAAACATGTTCCTTTCAGGTTTTGCATGACTATGGAACTTATATTGCTTTTGCTAATAAATCAATGTATTTAGATGAAAGGGATAGAAAGGTGGCTAATCAATGGCAGTCCTTACCTTCTTTTTTTAAATTAATTAATTTATTTTTTTATTGATTTTAGAAAGAGAGGAAGGGAGAGGGAGAGAGAGATAGAAACATTAATGAGAGAGAACATATATTGGCCACCTTCTGCATGCCCCACACTGGGGATCAGGCCCACAACCTGGGCATGTGCCCTGCCCGGGAATAGAACTGGCGACTTCTTGGTGCATGGGTTGATGCTCAACCACTGAGCCACACTGGCCGGACAGTCCTTACCTTCTTAGTAACTGCTGTAACTCATAGCCTCTGGAACCCACTGACTGACGTGTTCCCTCTGCCTCTCAGTCATCTGCAGCCTGCAGCAGCTTGGGCCTCAATGCACTCTGTGTTTCAGTAATCTCTAATTGCTCTAGACACGTAGCACTTCTGTTGAGATGGCTTAAACAATGGCCAGTGATATGTTTCATGCTTCTCTGACACTCCCCTTGTCACTCAGTTATTGGGCACAGTGCGGGCCTCTGGCAGCTTTTTCTTGATGGGAGGGGAATGAAGGCTGACTCATGCTTTCCTCTTAGATATTGGTGAGTAAAGGAAACAACCCTAGTTGCTAGTATAATTTTCTTTTGCAACTAGTGCTATAAAACCAAAGGTGGAAGCTCAGTTACACTCTTTCCTTTCTTAGTTGAAGTTCAGAGTGTCAGAGAGGCCAGTTTCATGATGGAGGTCCAGGGCTAGGGAACATTCTATGGCCTTGCAAAAAAAACTTTGTTTTCTTTTTTCCCCCAAATGAAATAACCTTGTCATTTGTAACCTGATTATAAACGAAATGTGTGTTTACAACATTCAAGGCCTTGGTATTATTATTCTCTCTGCCTCGAATACTCTTCTCTCTGTGATGGTTATGGCTAGGTCCTTTGTTTCATTCAGGTCTTTGTTCAAATATCACCCCTCTGAGAGGTCTTCCTTGACCATCCTAAGAATTATAATAGCCCAGTAGAGGCTCTCAATCACCTTTCTCTGCTTAATTTCCTGCATTGTATATATCACCTGCTGACCTTCTATTCTATTTTTATTTGTTTATTCCTTGCCTCACCTACAATACTGTAAGCCCACAAGCTCAGGGACTGTGTTTTGTTCTGAGTCATACCTTCAGCACCTAAAGTAATGCCAAGGACATGGTACCAAAACAGATATGTGGCATGAATATATCAGTGAATTGTAAAAATTTAATGACTTCATAATAAATAAAATAGAAAGTAAATATTACCCATACTTCTACCACCCAGAGATAAATGCTGTTAACATTTTAGTAGATAGCACTCTGAAATTTTTTTTTTTAAAGAAGAAAGGGGGGCATGCTATTTTAATATGATTTTTTCTCATTAAAATGAAAGTTGTTGTATGTCCATGTTTCATCGGTAGTTCTCAGCCATGGTGGTGCAGCAGGTGCTAAAATCTACCTTCCAAAGCCCTGCTCCAGAGCAGCTCCGTCAGATCATTCAGGGCTGGAGCCAGCACCACTAGCTTTGGGAGTGATTTAGATGCGCAGCTGGAGTTGTAAATTACTGGTCTACGCAGTTATCTGAATTGCACAGAATAAAAGGTGGGTTTTTTTTGTCTTTTGCAAAGCTGGACCCTATGGGAATAGGAATCTTAACCTATGATCAAGGTACCGACCACTAATTTTGTTCATAATATGGTGATATTAATAGATACTTTTATAATACTTACTATTAATTTACTGTATTTAAAGATTACATGTATGTTTATTTTTCACAGGAATTGGGAATTTGGCACATTGCCATCACTATTTTACAGATGAACAAGTTGAGCAAAATGAGGTTGAATAATTCCCCTAATGTCAAGGATATACAAACACACAGCTAGTAAAAAGCAAAGCTGGGATTTGAACCCAACGAATACAGTTCCATATTCTATTTTCCCAAAACTGATGCTACACAAGCCTCTCATGGATTCTAACATATACAATTTAATAATTCAGATTGATTTAACTCTTCAGTATGAAAGTTACTTTTACTTAGGAAGGCAGTATGATGTAGTGAAAAGGCTGTCACTTTTGGAGACATTTAGCCATTATCTGCTTAATGGTTTGCTGACCTTGGGCAAATCAGTTAACTTCTCTAGTACAGCCATATCTGAAAAATGGGAACAGAAATACCAACTGATCACCCGTAGAGAGAATGTGCATGATACATTAGTTGCAGTGCCTGGAACAGGTGGGTATTGAATACATGGTGGCTTTAGTGTCATCATTTCACTTGATCATCAAAGACATACTGGGAAGGACACAAGAATGGCTTTTGAAAGGGGGCACTGTACTGGCCTCAGTGTGCAATGTTTTGCCTACACTTGTCTCCTTCCAATAAGCAGAGCAACTGTAGAGGTCTGATTCTGCTTTGACACATAATTGGTGGGTGAGTCCTCTTTACATCATGGAACAAATGTCTAAGTCTTTTTGCCCGTTCTCCCTGTAAGTTATAAAGGAAAAGGCACGGGGGGATAAGATGGAGGTAGGAGGATAGGTGGCATATCTGCCTTTTCTGGTTGTCTTTATTCCATTTTACTAGTGAGCGATTTAATTCTACTTGCAGAATAACAGAGATGTTAATTGTCATGTCAGAGCTTTTACATGACAAGATACAGTTAGTTATTGAATAGATAAGGACAATTTCAATGCAGTACAGTTATGGTTGAGGTAGCACAAGTGAACGGTGACATTTTTTATTTAACTCCCTATTACATTAAAAAATCAAGTCCTTCTGCCTTTTCTTAAGAAATTATCAGCCATCAGTCTTTTGAACTGTGAGGCTCATGAGTTAAATGTCTGAACAATCAAATTATAAAGGCTCCCCGCCTATGAGCTTGCTGATAGAGTCTGCTCTTGCTGCGGATGTTCAAAGTCTGAGGAGTGAAAGGTAGGAGAGAGAAGTGAAGGGTGGGCACGGAGTTGGAAGGGAAGATTGGAATGGTATTTTCTGCTGAGTGGGCGAGGTGATGGGAAGGGCGAGACAGGAATTGGAAGACTGTGAGGCTATGACAGCGTATGAAATGGTAGTTTTGGTTTTTTCCTGAGGAGTCAGAACTTAGGACACTCCTAGACATGGTCAAAGTATTGTGAAGTTTAGTCACATGTCCATATAATTTTTTCTTCACTGTCTTTATTTTCTTACCTCTCCATACACACTATTGGTTTTCTGTTATTGAACCAGTTCAGGTCTCAGAAGGGCCAACGACAATCTAAATTTATTCTTGATCTTTTTGTGTGCGTGTGTCCCCTCAGCATATTTTGACATTGTATTACTCTCTCCTAAATGAACAAGCATGTTCTTCCCTTGGTTTATGACATCACATCTTCTAGCTTTTCTTCCATGAGTCTGGGTACTTTTACTCAATTGCCTTTATTAACTCACTCTTTCTTTCTAATCTTTCAATGTTTGTGAGTTTCAAAACTTTGTTCTTGTCCCTCTTCTCTTGGCAGGCTATGTCTCCCCACCTTCAGGAAGTTTTATTTATGCTCGTGGCTTAAAGTATGTTCTGCATTATAGAATCACTACAGCGATTACTTATAATTGGATATCTCTAGTACAGAGGTCCCTTCAGACTCTTGTGAGATGTTTCCCCACCCATTCCCGTTTGATGGGCAAACTGTCTCTCAAAAACTGAACTCATCATTTGTCCCATCCCAAACAAAATGTTCCACTTTTCTCTATGGTAACATTGCATTCTGTCTCTTACCCCCCATCTCCAAACATTCATGTTCTATTGGTCTTACCTCCTAAATTTCTCTTGGCTGTGTCCATCACATTCTTTATCCTAGATGAAGCTACCGCGATCTCTTTCCCTTGACCACATGGCCTCTTAACACATACCTTTATAAATCTATGAAAATTATTTTTCATCTGCGTTTTTCTCAAACTGCAAATGATGGGGAGTTTCCTTCTCCTACCAGCTTGAATATCTCTTCTGCTCACTCTTGAAATTCAAGACCTGGTAGTGCCCATATTCCTTCTTGGCTGAGAGCCTTTACATGTCTACCCTGGATATGTCCATCCTCGTTCACATGCTAAATAATTCATTGCAGCTGTTTTACATCCTAAAGGAAGCATTTGCTGACCTTCCAGGTCCTTCTACTATATACCCTTATTATAGCCTACCATCCCCTTTATCTGAGGATTATCACAAAGTGTGTAACTAAATAGTTAACTAAAGAAATAGTCATATAATCTCTTTATCCATGAAGGTGGAAGTCCTATGTGTATTGTTCTCTGATTTCAACCCAATACCTAGTACAGTTCTTTACACATAGAAGACATTCAGGAAATATTGGTTGAAAGAATGAAAGAGAAAATAGAGAGGGAATTCCTTTGGGGATGTAAAAATTCAGAAAAGAATCTGGGCAAGAATATATTTCATTACTAAATCTGGGAAGGATAATTTGAAGTTCTTTCTCTTAACTTGTAAGTCTATATTTTTCTTTCAGATTTTTTTTTTCTACCTGGAAAATTGGTGAGATGATGAGATAATTTTTCTGCTACAAAACTTCAATCAGACAAGGGCAGTCATGCTATATTTATGCTGAGTACATGCCCAGTTGTATAAATATTTTTTGACTCTAAGGAAGACTCTATTAGTTTTTCTTTTCTTCTGTTAAAAAAAAAAAGTGACAAAGTTGAAAGATATTTTATTTCCGATTGCTGAAGCATGCTTCTGATTTAAACCTACACTTCCTTATGAATTTAATTTAATGCTATATTGAATGGTTGAAAGATATGAACTTCTGCACTGGTGTCAGCGTGGGCACTGATAAAATAATTAGCGAGGAGTGTAGTGCAAATACTTTCTTTAAATAAACTGCTATCTTTTTAGCACTTGAGGGAGATTTCATCTTATCCTTGTTTCCTTGGTTAAAAAAGAAATGGTAGCTCAAGGGCCTTTACTCACTTCGTGGGCAGCGTTGACACTGGAGACCATTGCAAGAAGGGGGACAGAAGGTAAAATTCTCACCCTGAACAAAACTGTTACCAAAATCACATTTTCACATATCTGATAGGGTGGTGGGGAGGACAAAAAAGCACAATGCTATTCATTTCCAGCGTGGATTTTTCAACAGCTAAATACAGGAGGCAAGTGAATAGTATTACACAACTATTTTATAAAACATCTCCAGTAATTATCACTGAAAGTCTTTTGTGTGGAACAATATTTGGGGGATTGGCAACTGAGAAATGGTAGTCAAGGGAGAGTTGCCAGGGTGGAGACTTATTGGAAGACTGTTCCAAAGGTTAGAAAGGCAAGGAGCCAGCCTCTGTGAAAGAAGCAGGAGGGGAGAGTGGTTTGAAGAGATCAGTGAGAGTGAGGGGATGTGGAGTAGACGGCTGCAGGTCCGTGGAGAATTGAAAACCAGAAGTGGAATTTTGAATTGGATATACATATGAGAGGAATTGATTGAGGATGGAGGAATGGGATGTAGTATTTCAGAATTATAAATGTGAGGAAGTGGACAGGGCCATTGTCCACAGGCACTGATGCACTGGCCCGAGCAAAGCAATGAGCTCACCGTGGTACAGAATTGAGAAGGCTTGGAGTATTGCATCAGCCTTCCGTGAGGTCCTTTTCTTCTCTCTTTTTCTGAGCCACTCACAAGGTCTCTCTTAACGATATGCTTTATATCTTCTAACACCTGATCTGCTGCTGTTCCCATTATTACATTTTATTATTTCATCATAGGAAGGAAAATTGGTCTAATGTCTAAAAGGATACCCCTAAATTGTGAGAGACAAATATATAAGTTTGAAAATGTTTAAATTTGTTTATTTATCCAAATGTATATTGTATGCTTATGTCTTCAAGTATTTAAAAGCTTTTCATGTAAAAGAAGGTTTCTGTGATGCTGAGAGGTAGGTAGCTCTAGAAACAATGACAGGTACATTTGGCTCAAAATAGGAAAAGCTGTCCGAGTATGGACTATGACATGGTGAGCGCTGAATTTCTCATAGTGAGAAGTGTTTGAACCCAGGCAAGCGCAGCTTGGCAGGAATATGGTAATAAGAGATGCAAGTAATAAACCCTGGACGACGGAGCTTGCATGCACCTTGTCAACCTGTGGCCCAGAGGCAGGTTCTGGTCTCCAGAGAGTTTGTGTCTGTCCCTTTTGGGTTTTATAATTTTTTAAGAAATTTGTTTTTATTGACTTTTATCAGAGAGAAACATCAATCACTGCCTCCTGCACGCCCCCTGTTGGGGATCAGGCCTGCAACCCGGGCATGTGCCCTGACCAGGAATCGAACCTAGACCTCTCAGTCCATGGGGTGACATTCAATCCACCGAGCCACACTGGCTGGGTGGCTTTTTAAATTTTTTTTAACTAGTTACCCATACTTAAAAGTTGAGAAAAGTCACAAGATCCAGATTTCCAGCTTTTCTTAAAAAAAAATCTAGAAAATCTGGCAATGGGGTACTAACTTAAAAAATGAGAAGACTGCCAGAGGGAAGTTGCTGTTATCCCTTTTAGATGGCACAGAAGATCTCCTGTTCGTCATGGACCAGCACAGTTCACTTCTCACAATCTCATTACTCTCCTGTTCTGGGTAAGCACTGGTGTTTTCACCTGGCGTATATGTTTTCCTATCCTCAGAGTTCCCAAATCTGTGAGAACATCAACATCATCTTTTTCCTTTTAGATGTTGTGTATTTTGAGGGAGGCATGTAAGGCTATTCCATGTTGAGATAGTACCGAGAAGATCCAGGGAGATAGTGGAGTTTATATTGAGTAGGAACCATTAAGGTTCTATAGCGATTTTAAGTTAGTTATATCAAAGGCATTTCATACTGATAGTCGCACATCTGATTGGATCAATTCACTGTATTGCTTATAAAAATGGCTATTTTATAAAGTACTATTATTTTTTTATGAGTAAATACATGCTTTTCTTTATAAGACATGATACTTGAAACTATAAGACAGCAATGAATTACTACCATAAATCTTCCAGGAATGTTTTAAACCAGATTGTAGTGATTTCTGCAGTATATAGATTCTGTACATCCATATTTTATAAGACCCAAGCTTAACATCAAGAAGAACCAAACACATACTGGGGTGGGCAAAAGTAGGCTTAGAGTTAGTTGTTCACATGGAAAATAATACAATAATTCATACATAAATAATGCAGGAATAAACTCTGTGTTTTGTGTCCTCACAACTGTAAATGTAATTTTGCCCACCCTTGTATATTTGTTTGGGAATTTGATATCCTGTAATACTTAAAAGTGTTACCAAGGAATTAGAAACTTCAAGCCTTTTAAAAAGATTTTATTGTGCAGCTTTATGGTACCTTCTTTGTCTCTCTCATTAGCAAAACAAAATGTTCAAAATTTACCACACTTTACCGGTATTGTATAACTCTAGTGCTTAAGTCCTTGAAGTAAAATTACCAGATGTATATATATAGGTTTTGAAATGGAATCACATCCTAGATCCGGTCATGGGCAAAGTCTTAGGCAAGCAGGAGATAAAAGAAGAAATGTGTTTCCCTTTTCTTCTGTAAAATGCTGAAGTATATTACTTTTTTAGTGTAGAGAAATACACCTTTAAGACTCCCCTGTACTGCTTGTGATAGTTGCTCTATATGTAGTCAGTAAATGTTCTCATAAAGATTTATATACTACATATGTAGATATTTTGATCTTGTGAAATTTCCCCATTAAAGAGAACAGAAGAGCAAAATATTTTTTAATTTACTTCTTTTTTTAAAAACAGAGTGTTATATACATAGTATTTATAAGTAAGCCTTGAAAAAGCCGTAAGATATATGTGGCAGACAGCGGAGTAAACGTGGTCAATATGAAGATTTCCACAATTGACTCAAGTGTATAAAATTGATTTTTTAAACCTATAACCCATTATGAGTATGCATTTAACCTAACCAGACTCACATGGTGGCATTTGCATTCTTGTGTGGCTTGGATTTCTGTCTGTTGTCTAGTAAATGCTAATAGGGAAGGAGCTCTTCTTAGGTGGTGCAAATGAGATCCATAAAGAGACTTTTTATGCATTGGAAGAAAACCTTTGTGTGTGTGTGTTTTTGTTTTTTTCCTATTTTTAAAATTCAGACTAACTTGTTGTCTTTATAAATGATGGTTTGTAATGCATTGCAGAGTTGTCCCAATAATTTTTTATGATTGCTGACGAGAAGTGTGTCACTTTCTGGATTGGAGAAGGCGTTAGTCGAGTTCTACGTCTTCTACTAGGTGTCATGGAGGAAATTTGGCAATTTATTGACTTTCCTTTTCCATTTATGTTAACATCTTTTTCTTGCTTTCTAGTCTCCTAATTATGGTAACTTGTTTGAGGACTGGTCTTTATGGGGAAAGTAGCAGAATGTTGCTTGTTGTAGTTATTGCCTTCTTACCCAGCTCCCCAGTGAGGTCTCAATGGTTGCAGAAGAGCAAAGTTAATATTTTTAAGAGCTCCTGTCCCTTAGCAAGGTGCACTTCACAAAATCACAGAAAACTAGAGCTGGAGGGAATCTCTATAAGCATCTAGTTGGGCATTCACAAAGTGGTGGTCCACCCACCCTCACCTCAACCTCGTTTAGTTTAATTGGCATAATGATTTTTGCCTGTCTGTCTGTCTGCTTTTAGTCTGAATTTCTTCCAACGGGGCATTGCAATCGACTCCAGTGCTCTCTAGTTTCCACTGCTGTCTGCTGGACAGCATAAATGCCACCTACCGACTTACTGAGGGGTTTATGTTTATAACCTGTAATCTATTGAGTTAACTCCTATGAAATTGTCATTTGTTTTAGATTTCAAAGATGTTTGAGTATTAGAAATTCTATACCGTTCAGTCTTCTTATTTCACAGATCGAGAAGTAGAGTCCTAAATAATCTCACTTGTTTAACAGAGCTCCCAACATCTCAAAACAGATATACTTTTTCCAGGGGTTTCTAGGTGAAAGATAATTTTACTAGATGGACAAACATTGACTACTAAAATGCATTCACTCCCTGGGATTTATAATTTTTGAAGCCTTACCACTAAGCATATAGTGTGTGAATAATTTATCCCACTTCTTTCCCGAGAGTAGGGTTGGATAGGTAGGAAAATGATAATGAAAGGAAGTGAACACCAATGTCCAAGAGGCAAGGAAGGTTTGCCACTGAAGAAAGGGTGTGAGCACATGGAGACTCAGAGAGACAGAGAGAATAAATGAAACTCAGCCAGCAGTTCATGGGAGTTGAGCGGAATTTTCCTGAAATGCTCTTGTCTTTGCAGATGTACCACTTGTTTTATGTGGGTTAATTGTCATCAGAATCAATATGCTCTCAGTGATATAAGTGAATTTTAACATTCTTTCATTTAACAGATTCCTAGTGTGACCCATGTTTAATGATCAGCCTAAAATTGGAAGTAGATATTTATTGTGGGGCTCTAAGTTATGAGTTCATTTTGGAATTGAGTTGGGACAAAGATATGATTACAGTTTGTTCATTATATGCACTGTGGCTTAAAAATGCCTTTGAAATGCATGCATGTAGATGAAACTGCATCTGTGTGTCTAAGGGAAAAAAATCCTGTCCTTTTTATTCCAGAGTATTGGGAAAATGGGTTCTGAGACTGATTTTGGCAGTTAATAAAAGTAAAGAGTTACAATATTGTATTGTACTCTCAAAATCAGAGAGAACAGAGCTGCTTAATTACAAGTGGCTGGTTTTTTAGTTTTATATTTCTATGCTTCTTATGAGATCAATAGGGATTATTTTCTGATTTTTCTAGTTCTAAACATGCCAGGAAAACAACGGCCCTAACCTAGTATGCTGTTAATCATAATTATGTTCTCAATAATAAAAGTGGACAACGTCCACAAGAGTTTATACGACCTTAAAGCTACATTGCCTCCTTAGATTCCTATGAAAACCCACAAGGTGAACATTAGTATTGTTCCCATTTCTCAGATGGGAAAATAGAGGTTTGGAAAGGGAAAATAGTCTGCCATGAAGGGGCAGAGATGAGACTATAGAGACTGGATCTTTTTCTCTAATACCATGTGTTATTCCCCATTCAATTAGGAAGAGAGGAAAGAGCAGAGAACCTCGCCCACACAGACTCTTCAGAGCACCGGCCAGTTTGAACACCAATAGAGGTCCTCCTGAAAAAGCTCAGAGATGGTTGGGTTCTGACTAACCACCTACACACTGGAATCTGCAGAGGAGATGCGACTGTACCCTGTCTTCATGGCAGATCAGAACTTATATTGTCATGCTACCCTTCTGCTTAAAAGGGTCATGGCTCTATGCCTTTCATTATCTAGGGAAATATCACGTTATTAACCAGGGGCACTGAGGGATGTATATGAGAACTAGTGGCGCAAATGTAGACAGATGATATTTCCCAGTGGTCTGCTGGAGAGAACCTATTCGAATGTATTGCAGAATTTCAAGGCACATTAACAGAGAGAAACGCTATTCACTGTATCCCTTCTGTCCATGAGGGAGTAGAGTGTGTAGGGAAAGAAGTTCAATTTCTATTTCTCTGTAGCCATAAAATGATGTATTTTTTTTTTTTTTTCATTTTGATAAGGAATATCAGTCTTTGCAACTGAGAAAATTCAGTTAGAATTATTGAAATGATTGTACTTGTTGGGCAATTATATGAAGACAGCTCATTTAAAAACAGATCTTCTGGTGTTTATCTCATAGAGAACTTTCTATCACCCTGTCGCTAGGAGGAGGGCAACTCTGTGACTGGGGTCCACTGGTAAGTGAGGAACAACTTTTTCCCCTGACATGTCCATCACTTGCAGAAAGAGTAAAAGAGCTGAGAGGGGCTGTGTTGGGGTAGAGGAATTATGAGAGAGAGTTTTCCAGATGATAATGAAGCAACACTAATTATATAAAGGAAATGTGTTTACAATACCAATGAATAATGAAAGTCTTTATTAGATGCTACAATTGTGCTATCAGTTTTATAAATATTTCCACCAGCGTTTAATTTGGGTGAAAACAAGAAAGATGAACAGCAATATACATTTCAATTATGTATATAAAATAGTCGCTGAAAAAATTGGGGCTTGGATGTATTGCTACTTATCTTCCCTGGGGCATTTATTTTTTTCTAAAGAGCAAGAACTGAATATAATAGACCTTATAAAGAAAAATACACCCAACATCCATTTACTGAGGTGTTAGAGGTTTCAAGTACACCGCACACTTTCAGTTTGTCTGTGTTTGGAATCATAGTTCGCTGTTGGCCCAGGTGAGGCGAGCACTCATGGAGAAACACCTGCCAGAAGGTTGTCTGTCTGTCTGTCGTCGTCGTTTCTCTGTATCTGTGGGAACAATGAAATGACCTTGCTTGAGTGCATTAACATGTTTGGTGCTGATGTACAGTGAAAGTGACTCATTTTTGTGTGTCACAAACGAATATTTTTTGAAAGTCCTCAGTGTTTTAGGTGCAATTCAGAATGTTCTAGAGAGAGAGACTTGACCCTCAAGAAAGTTGCAATCTAGAGGCAACCTGTCCTTCAGCGGTAAAGTGGTTGCCAGATGAAGTGACTGCCGGCCCTTCTACAGAGAGAGAGAGATTGTCTTTCGCCTTGCTGCTTGGCCAGGAGAAGTCCCGGCCCTTAGCTATCCGTTTTCTAGAACAATTTGGGGAAGAGGAAGGTCTTCAGAGTATTTTTCTAATTTAACATATCCATTTAACTTTCAAAGGCCAAAATGTGTTTCTTCTGTTGTCTTCATGTAGAAGAACTGTGTTTGCATTCAGAAAGCTGACAGTTTACCAACTTCTGCCACAGACACTAATCATTGTAAAGAGAAACCCAGGCATTTTCAGCACAAGGTATTGCAACAAGTGTGGTAACCTAGGGAGAGACAATCTGGACTTTTTATTGTCCTGTTGGACATAAATGCTCTATAGTATTTCATTCGATAGTGCTTGAATTCTGGCCTTGGAAGACCTGACAAGGTGAGGAGACACGATTTGTCATTTCTGTCTCTCACAGAGTCCTGATGTTTCTGTCCAAGGTCTCGGTTTCTGATTATTTCCATGGCTCCCTGTGCGGTAATACCTCTACGCCCTCATTATGCTTGGACAAGTGCACGGAGTATCAGTCTCATTTTACAATGGAGCTTCTAAGTAACAGCTTGCTTGAGAGTATTACTTGTGGTTAGGAAACAAATACATAAGCAAAATAAGTTCTCAATGTTCATTCCATTTTAATTGCCATAATACAATATTAAAAACTAGCTTTGAAGCCATTTTAAATTTTTATGATCTTAAAAAAGATTTCCAGTTGTAAAAAGGATCACTTGCCAAAGAGACTTACACACAGAAAGATGTGATAATCTGGTGTTCATCACAAGTAGACTTTTAGTATCCTGACATTAGTCTCTGATATTATAATTTATGAAGTATAACTCTTAACTTGTACATTCCATGGATGATAGATTCCGATATTGTATTTGGCAAAGAGGGCAGTCACGAGACAGTTTAAGAATTGCTTTAAACAGTTCATAATATCAACTAATAATTATTTAATACAGGAAGATGGTTTGACTTTGGGTGGTGGACACACAGTGAGATATATAGCTATTGTATTGTAGAAATGTACACTTGAAACCTATATGATCTTATTAACTAGTGCCACTCCAATACATTTAATTAAAAAAATAATACAGGTTTTGTTTGTATGTGTTTTTTTTTTTTTTTTTGCTTGAGTCATAGTTTCAACCTATCCTTCTCTGAATATTAAAATGCAGTAGCTTTTTTACTAAGAAAGTGTAAGTCCAAATCCAAGCACAGACGAAACTAGGCCATTTTGCTTGTGTGTGTGTATTCTGCTCTGAGCTTTGGTTCTTGAATATAAGCTAGTGCTGCTAAATATTAAGATAGTATCTTTACTCTATATACTTATCCAATGATAGAAACCACAGCACTCATTTTGTGGAGATGTGTTTGTTTAACTACTGGAGGTTATCCCAGTGGCAAGTTCATCCTTATTTGATAATAATGAAACATAAGTTTTATGCGTTTGCTTGAGTAAGATTGCCATCTGGTAAATAATATGTTTTGTGTGTGTTTATAACAATCATGGTTTAAGCCAAAATTGACTTATCATGATTGCTGCAAATAACACTTGAGTGTCCTAACTGGTTTGATTTTTTTTTTCTTTGTTGAATTGAGAAAATGTATTTTATGAAGCTTCCTGCTTTTATTTATAAAGTATTTTGTGGGTTTTAAAGCTTGAGTTTTCAAAAGCAATAATTACAACTGATTACTATCTCCATACAGTACTTCTGCTCTGAAGTGGAAAACAAAGATTGTTTATACAGCATCATAAGTATTGTTATATATATATGTGTGTGTGTGTATGTATACACACGCACACACATACACACACACACACACACGCACACGCACATATTTGGTTTTGCAGTCAACCAGTTAGAAGTTTATTCCATTGTGCATTAAAGAACTCTAAACATTCTCACCTTGGTAGAAGAGCATATTAAGAAAGCGTGCTAAGGGATCAGCCATGTGTTATTTCTCAGGCAGCAACAGCATTAGAAGTAATTGTGGAAATGGTCTCTAACCCATTATCTCTTCTTACGAAGGAGAAATTTATGATAGAAATTTATTTATTTTCTCAGCCTAAGGAAAGCTGAGATTTTCTTGTCTCCATGTCATGGTGAAACAACTTCTCTAATTGCCACAGGATTAATTTTTAACATATCAGTTCAGTGTGAAGACTTCAAGTGAGACTCAATGACTTGTTCTTGAAAATGTCAATTAAAATCTTTAACTAGTTGATTTGCATATGCAAAGGAACAGAAAAAAATGAGTATTTACACTAGACATTTGTGCTGAGTACAGTTGGTCACTGATTTTTGATTAGAAGACCAGGAATTTGATTCTTCATGCCCATACATTATTTTCACTCTCTTCCAAGGTCAAGGTTATGCACTTGGCTGTAGTTGACTCTCTTACTTTCGGGTGGTATAATCTGAAAGGGAAGAGGATAAGCTGAGAGTACAACTGAATCAACACAAAGCAGTGTTCTGCTCTTTGAATTTTTTTTTCCTTATATTTTGGAAGACAATGCATCATAATATCGTCATTAAAATGGTCTTCATTTATATATATAGCACATGTAGATACTTTCCTTAATTCTATCTTTATCTCTCCTCTCAATTGATATTCTTTCCTTCAGGGTGTTCATTTCCACTCACAGGTTCAACCCCCACTTACATGTATATAACTCTAAGTATACATTGTTGCCCCTCAGCTTTAAGATCTGTAACCATACATATAGCAGCACTCCCAATAATGGATCAGTGGCTCCTTACACAAGTGTTTGTTTCCATCCCTCTTCTAGCTCTTCCCACTTCATACATACCCAAGTTTGTGGACATATTGCCTCTAGATTATGACTCTAGAATCCATATTTCTAGTATAAAGAGATTAACTTCCTGCAGAAAATCTGTTCTTCCTCATGTGTTATTTATTTTAGAGAAGAGGATTACCTCCACTCAAAACGTAATTGTTATCCTAGATTCCTCCCATCACCTGATCCTTCATATCTACTGGGTGACCATGACCTGCTTTTAAGGAGCTCTCAAAGCTACTTCCTCTCAAGTCCTACCACTTTTGTCTTATATCCAGCCTTCTTACTATCTTGCCTAGATATGGTAGCTACTTCGTAACCAGTTTCATCTTGGCAGATAGCCTTTTAAATGCCATCCTATGAATCTCTGTAAAAATGATCATTGAAAATGCAAATTTGAATATGCCCCTCTCTATCTAATACCCATGGCATTCTTGACACTTTTCTATCCCTGGAGACTAATACCACACAATAATAATGGTATTCACCTCATAGTGTTCTTTTAAGGATTAAATTAGATTATTTGTATAAAACATAAACATTAGGCATTAGTTACCCTTATTATCACCATTTTTCAAGCCTCTATGTAGGTGGCCCCTTTCTCTTGCACTGGGTTAGGTGTCTGTCTTCCATGCCTTATGACATCCTGGGCATAGCCCAAACACAGTAGTTAATCACATTCATGTAATAAATTGGCATATTTGTCTGTCTTACCTGCTTATAAACTTCTTGCTGACCGACGTTTCATCTACATCTTCCAACCACCTGTGACAGTGGCTGGCACAGAGCAGCTATTCAGTGAATCAACATATTTCCCCACCAAAAAGTTTTGATTGTTGCTGTTTGTTCTACTTTGAATTACTTCCTCTTGGCTTGACTTAATTTAAATGTCATTTTCACAATGAAACCCTTTATGGCCTATGTGAACACTCTCGTTGCCATTATATTGGTGCACGGGTGATGTTGTAGCTTGAGGAGAAGCATGGGCTTTGAATGGGACAGACTCCCTTACAGCTAGGACACTTAGAGTGGATCACCCCACTCTGATTTGTGCCTTAATTTCTTCTGATATGATGTGATATTAATACCTGCCTCACAAGGTTACATAAGCCATTACAGGTGGAGATACAGGAAGAAATACGTGCAAAGAGCCTGACATTCTTGGTGGTTGTAAATATTTCTACCCTGACCAAAGTTCAAATCAGGTGATTTTTGTCTTTGGTGGGATCATAATGATCTTATTTAGAGATGAAAAAAATAAAATTCATCCAGGGAATAGATGGCTATTTTCTCTAGGAATAAATCTCACACTTTAGAAAAAATTAGAAAACCATTATAGTACCTAATTATTTTTGAGATCTTTCGTCTCTAGCCCTCCTTACGATCTTGCCAGGTATGTCTTATTTATCTGATTTCACAATTTAAGAAACTAGTGTTCACTGAGGTTAAAACATTGTGAATAAGCATCAAGATTTTTAAAACTATTGGTTTTGTTTGACTCAACAATTCCATTTATGGGACACCTTCTAAGGAAACAAAAT
The DNA here is from genome assembly GCF_014108415.1 of Molossus molossus. Lineage (NCBI taxonomy): Eukaryota > Metazoa > Chordata > Mammalia > Chiroptera > Molossidae > Molossus > Molossus molossus. The sequence goes on from NW_023425350.1 coordinate 41,518,963, forward strand.
CAGAGGTGCACACAATGATATATATGTATTTGGATACTTACCATGGGCTTAGAAATTAGAAAAAAAGCGCTGACTTTCTAAACACAAGGGGTTATTGAAATTTAGTATGGCACATTCAAAACAGCCAAGGCTTGAATCCTTATTCATTAGCACTTACCTTAATATATTTGCTTTAAAATTTTTCAAATAAAGGTTGTATTATTCTAAGGATCCCTTCATTTATATATTTGAAAACCGAAGGTCAAAATTGCAATAACTTTTTTTTCCTGCATCTGGTCTAATTTTTTCTTATCTTTTAAAAAATGATTTTGGATAGTGCTTTATTAATTACATAGGTTATTTTAATATTTTTTCTTTTTATTGATTTTAGAGACAGGAAGGGAGAAAAACAGAGACATCAATGAAAGAGAACATCTATTGGCCGCCTCCTGCATGCCCCCCAATGGGGATTTGGCCCACAACCTGGGCATGTGCCCAGACTGGGAATCAAACTGGTGACCTCTTGGTGCATGAGTTGACATTCAACCACTGAACCACATTGGCTTGGCTCTATCTAATTTTTTCTGTGTTTTGATATATACTGATCTTATTTCTTTTTCTAGAGGTATATAAGGATTTCTGTTCGTTTTTATGTTGGAAATCTTAGGCAAATTTAAACCAGAAGTATGACTTTAAGCACAAGAAAAGCCATTATTAGAAAAAGGGAGTCACTTAATAGCATTCCAAAACAAACCTATCATTTCTGCAGAGCCGAAGAGTTTACTTAGCCAATAAGCATATAAATATTTGCATGTCTGATAGACGAACGCCAGCTCTCGATTTAACACGCAGCGCACAGCTGTAGACTGATGGTTTTACTCCTGCAAACTCAAATACTAACTAAACCAAAGAATAGATTTTTAGCTTCTATTGATAGGAGTTTTACAAAGTAGCTTGAATACCTGAGATAAAAAGCAATGATTTTTTTTAAGGTAAACATAATTGTTTATAAAAACTGCACCAAATAGAGGTGTGAATAAATGTTTGATGTTAGAGGAAAATACGTGTGAAAAGACAATATTAGAAAAATGATATAATGCAATAAACTGAGTTTTGAAACCACCCACTTTTCCATAACATAAGAATAAATCCTTTCTACTAACTCCTAAAGGCTCTTTAGGATTTACTATTAGAAAATGTTAACTTTTCTTATTTCTTCCATTTTGCTGTAGATCCAATACATCTGAAATGTGTTAAACTCTTTGATCTATAGCTAATCAAGTGTTCTTTATGTTACAGGAGATTTTAAGAACTGATTTTTTTCAACTTTTTTTTAATGATTGATTTTGACATAAATCTATAAAAAAAAAATTCATCCTTTTGTCTGTTTGGTAGCACATCCACACACCAAGAAAGCACACTAGAGAAGCCCGAGGTGAGGTCACCCTTGCAGGGATCCGAAAAGGGGGCACCAGGGCAGGTGTGCTATGCCTGGGCATCCAGAGCAATGTGATTGAAAAGCAATTTCTCCATGTCTTCTTCACACCAACAACCATTCCATGTGAAAGCTGTCCAGGAAAAATTGTACTCTGGTAAAAAGTCGTGTCAAGTTTACATTTGCAAAAACTGAATGCAACAGTGAAAATAGTAAACATTACGTGAAGCCAGGGCAAGGAATCTCTGCTTTGCTCAACCGATCTTGGGCATCACTAATTCTTTGTAATTTACTTGCCTTTTTTAAAATATGGGGAAATTATTGTTCCCTTCTTATGAGGTTGACCAAGGGTATACTACTATCTCAGAAAATATTGTTACTATTTTCTGAAAATGCTATTAAATAAATTCAACATATTGTTAATAGCATGAATGTAAACGCCTTGATATTAACTTTCAGAGAAGAAAGTTATATCTTAAGAACTGTTGAGAAAAGTTGCCCCTCACCATATAAGGCTAGCCTTTTTCTTTTTTATTTATTTAATTAATCTATTTTTATTAAAGATGTTTCTCCTTTTCCCCCCACTGATACCCCCTCCCCCTTTCTCCCTGCCCTGTCCCCAGATTTGTTGTCTATGTCCATTGTTTATGCGTTCATGCATATAAGTTCTGTGGTTTCTCTCTCCCCCACTTTTCTGGGTATTGTCAATCTGTACCCCACTTCCACGTCTCTGGGACTACCCCATTCCTCAGACTGTTATGTACATTATATTCCACAAATAAGTGAGATCATGTGATATTTGTCTTTCTCTGCTTGGCTTGTTTCACTTAGGATAATACTCTCCAGGTCCCTCCATGTCGTCTCAAAAGATAAGAGATCTTACAGTTGCATAGTACTCCATTGTGTATATGTACCACCGCTTTTTTATACATTCGTCTACTGATGGACATTTGGGCTGTTTCCAGATCTCAGCTATTGTAAATAGTGCTGCTATGAACATGGGGGTACATATATTCTTTCTGATTGGTGTTTCAGTCTTCTTAGGGTATATTCCTAGGAGTGGGATCACTGGGTCAAATGGAAGTTCAATTTTTAATTTTTTGAGGTAACACCATATTGTTTTTCATAGTGGCTGCACCAGTCTGCATTCCCACCAGCAGTGTACTAGAGTCCCCTTTTCTCCATACCCTCACCAACACTTGTTGTTTTTCATAGTGGCTGCACCAGTCTGCATTCCCACCAGCAGTGTACTAGAGTCCCCTTTTCTCCATACCCTCACCAACACTTGTTGTTTGATGATTTGTTGATAGCGGCCATTCTGACAGATGTGAGGTGATACCTAATTGTTGTTTTAATTTGCATCTCTCTGATGATTAGTGATGTTGAGCATTTTGTCATATGTCTTTTAGCCATTTGTATGTCCTGTTTGGTGAGGTGTCTATTTAGTTCCCCTGCCCATTTTTTAATTGGGTTCTTTGTCTTCCTTTTGGTGAACTGTGTAAGCACTCTATATATATTGGAAATTAATTTCTTATCTGATGTATCATTGGCAATTATGCTCTCCCATACAGTGGGTTGCCTTTCCATTTTGGTGGTTGTTTCTTTTGTGGTGATGCAGATTTTGAGTTTGATGTAGTCCCATGTGTTCATTTTCTCCTTTGTTTCTGCTGCCTTAGGTGAGGTATCAGTGAAAATTCTGCTGCGTATGATGTCTGAAATTTTGTTGCCTTCATTTTCTTCTAGGATTTTTATGGATCTATGAGTCACATTTAAGCCTTTTATCCATTTTGAGTTTATTCTTGTGTATGGTGTAAGTTGATGGTCTAGTTTCATTTTTTTGCATGTAGCTGTCCAATTTTCCTAACACCATTTATTAAAGAGGTTGTCTTGACTCCACTGTATGCTCTTGCCACCTTTGTCAAATATTAATTGAGCATATTGTCTTGGGTCCATTTCTGGGTTCTCTATTGTGTTCCATTGATCTATCTGCCTGTTTTTGTGCCAGAACCAGGCTGTTTTGATTACAGGAGCTTTGTAGTATAACCTGAAATCTGGTAATGTGATCCATCCAACTTTGTTCTTCTTTTTCAAGATTGCTGTGGCTATTCAGGGTCTTTTTTGGTTCCTTATGAACTTTTGAAGTATTTTTTCTAGTTCTGTGAAGTATGTCGTTGGTATTTTGATGGGGATTGCATTGAATCTATAGATTGCTTTGGGTAGTATGGACATTTTAATGATGTTAATTCTTCTAATTCATGAACAAGGTATGTGCTTTCACTTTTTTATATGTTTCTCTATTTCATTTTTCAATGACCTGTAGTTTTCTGTGAATAGGTCCTTTATTTTTTTGGTAAACTGTATTCCTAGGTACCTTAATTTTTTTGCTATGATGGTAAATGGGATTTTTTATAGTTTCTCTTTCTGTGAGTTCATCATTGGTGTATAAGAATGCCATTGACACCTTGATGTTAATTTTGTATCCTGCTACTTTACCAAATTCATTTATTAAGTCTAGTAAATTTTTGATGGAGTCTTTGGGGTTTTCTAAGTATAGTATTATGTCATCTGCAAATAATGACAGTTTCACTTCCTCCTTTCCAATCTGGATCTCTTTTATTTTTTATTCCTGTCTGATTGCTGTGGCTAAGACTTCCAGTACTATGTTAAATAAGAGTGGCGAAAGTGGGCATCCTTGTCTTGTTCCTGTTCCTAAGGGAAATGCTTTTAGTTTTTGCCCATTGAGTATGATGTTGGCTGTAGGTCTTTCATATATGGCCTTTATTATGTCGAGATATGATCCCTCTATTCCCACATTGCTGAGAGTTTTTATCAGAAATGGGTGCTGGATTTTGTCAAATGCTTTTTCAACGTCTATTGATATGATTACATGATTTTTATCTTACATTTTGTTTATGTGGTGTATCATATTTATTGATTTGTGAATATTGTCCCAGCCTTGCATCCCTGGGATGAATCTCACTTGGTCATGGGGAATAATTTTTTTGTTGTATTGCTGGATTTAATTTGCTAGTATTTTGTTCAGGATTTTGGCATCTATATTCATCAGGGATATTGACTTGTAGTTTTCTTTCTTTGTAGTGTCTTTTTCTGGTTTTGGAATTAGAATTATGCTGGCCTCATAAAACAAGTTTGGAAGTCTTCCTTCTTCTCGAAGTTTTTTGAATAATTTGAGGAGAATGGGTGTTAGTTCTTCTTTGAATGTTTGGTAAAATTCCCTGGTGAAGCTGTCTGGGCCTGGGCTTTTGTTTGCTGGGAGAGTATTGATTACATCTTCAATTTCTTTTGTTGTTATTCACCTGTTCAAGTCTTCTATCTCTTCTAGTTTCAGTTTTGGGAGACTATGTATTTCTAGAATTTTGTCCATTTCACTTAGATTGTCAAATTTGTTGCCGTATAATTGTTCATAATATTTGTTAATGATCCTTTTAATTTCTGTGGTGTCAGTTATTATTTCTCCTCTTTCATTTCCGATTTTGTGTATTTGGGTTCTCTCTCTTTGTTTCTTAGTGAGTCTAGCTTACGGTCCACCAATCTTGTTTATCTTTTCAAAGAACCAGCTCTTTGTTTCATGGATCCTTTGAATTGTTTTTTGTTTTTTTTTTTGGTCTCCATATCATTTATTTCTACTCTGATCTTTACTATTTCCTTCCCACTACTTGCTCTGGGGTTTTCTTTTTGTTTGCTTTCTAGTTCTTTAAGTTGTGAGATTAGATAGTCTATTAGAGATTTTTGCCTGTAGTACTATGAACTTCCCTCTCAGAACTGCTTTTGCTGCATCCCATAGATTTTGTGTTGTTGTGTGATCATTTTCATTGGTTTCCAGGAAGTTTGTAATTTCTTCCTTGATCTCCATGGTAACTAATTTATTGTTCAATAACATGCTATTTAGCCTCCATGTTTTCAAATGTCTTTGCATGTTCTTGTTGCAATTGATTTCCAGTTGCATGCCATTTTGATCTGAGAAGATGCTTGATATGATTTCAGTCTTCTTGAACTTGTAGAGACTTAGTTTGTGTCCTAACATGTGGTCTATCTTTGAGAATGTCCCATGTGCACTTGAGAAGAATGTGAATTCTGCAGTTTTGGGGTGTAATTCTCTATAGATATCTATTAAATCCATTTGCTCTAGCACTTCATTTAGAGTCTGTGTTTTCTTGTTAATTTTTTGTCTAGATGATCTGTCCAGTGATGTCAGCGGGGTGTTGAAGTCCCCTGGTATGAGTGTATTACTGTTTATTTCTCCTTTGAAGTTCTCCAGAAGATTTTTAATGTATTTTGGTGCTCCTATATTGGATGCATATGTGTTTATCAAGGTTATATCTTCCTGTTGGATAGATCCTTTCAATATTATGTAGTGGACTTCTTTGTCTCTAGTTATGGTCTTCATTTTGAAATCTACTTTATCAGATATGAGTATTGCTACCCCAGTTTGTTTTTTTTTTCTTTCTTTCTGTTTGCTTGAAAGTTTTTTTTCCCAACCCTTCACTTTCAACCAGTGTGAGTCTTTTGTTGTGAGGTGAGTCTCTTGTAAACAACATATATGTGAGTCATGCTTTCTTACCCAGTCAGCTACTTGCTGTGTCTTTCTGTTGGAGCATTCAAACCATTCACATTTAAGGTGATAATTGATATGTACTTATTTATTGCCATTTTTGTTTAGTGTGGTTACATTTTTTTTTCTATTTCTTCTACTAATTACAACAGTCCTTTTAGCATATCTTGCAGTGCTGGTTTGGTGTTAATATATTCCTTTAACCTTTTTTTTTTGGCCTGGAAAGCTCTTTATTTGACCTTCTATTTTGAATGATAGCCTTGCTGGATAGAGTAGTCTTGGATTCAGATCCTTGTTTTTCATGACCTTGATTACTTCATGCTACTCCCTTCTGGCCTGTAGTGTTTCTGTTGAGAAGTCAGCTGAGAGCCTTATGGGGTTTTCTTTGTAGGTAACCTGTTGCTTATCTCTTGCTGCCTTTAGGATTCTCTCTCTGTCTTTAATTTTTGGCATTTTAATTACTATGTGTCTTGGTATGGGCCTGTTTGGGTTCTTCTTACTTGGGGCTCTCTGTGCTTTTTGAACTTGAATGCCTTCTTCCTTTACCAAGTTAGGAAAATTTTCTGTCAATATTTCTTCAAATATATTCTCTAACCCTTGCCCATTTTCTTCCTCTTTGGGGACTCCTATGATGCAAATATTATTATGTTTCCAGTTGTCCCACAGTTCTCTTAAGTCCTGTTTTTTAATTGTTTTTTCCTTTTGGTTTTCTGATTGGTTGATTTTTTTCTACCCTGTCTTCTAATTCACCTATCTGGTCCTCAGCTTCCTCTACTCTGCTGGTTAGTCCTTCTAATGTGTTCTTAATTTCTGCTATGTCATTCTTCATTTCCACTTGTTTGGTTTTCAATGTTTCTATATCTTTACTCATGATGTTGATGTCCTTACTCATGCTGTTGAGCTTCCTCAAGATCATAGCTCTGAACTCTACCTCTGATAATTTGCTTAACTTCATTTCATTGATCTCATCTTTGATAGAGTTCTCTTGTTCTTTCATTTGGGATTTGTTTCTTTGTTTCACCATTTAGGCTATCTCAGTGGGTTTTGGAGCCTGCCAAAATTTCCCTGTGGGTGTTGGTGTTCTGCTTTTTGTGGCTCCCTCTGCTGGGTTTGGATGGGCCTGGGAGGGCCCATGTTAAACACCACTGTCAAGTCTTACTTTCCTGGGTAGATTTGCAAGCCCAGGAAAGGTTCAATTATCCTCTAGCTTTTTCCTGGAGGCCAGTAGTCTCAGTTACTCAGGGCCTTGGAATGGAGCCCTGGTGTTCTGCATCAGAGTATTTCCAGAGTGTGGGATAAATGGTTGTTGTTAATGAGTCTCAATTTGCATTTCCTTGCCTCACCTGAGAAAGACTGAATAACTGAAGTGGGGGCTGCTGCTTTTCCCCACAGCTCTGGGAAAGAGCACTCTGGCCACAGTCCTTTCTGGCCACAACTCAGCAAAAACTCTGAGTGCCCTCCAAGTGCAGGTTATCCCCACAGAGTTCCAGCCCAGTCTTCCCTCCCTCTGCCGTAGCCCCCAAGTGAGTGGCTGTGGCTATATTAGTGCTCTGACCCGGCTCTCTGTGCTGTGGAGCAGGCTTGGTCTTTATTCCCCAAGGGTGCTGCTCACAGATAAGACTGCTGCTGTCCGTGGGCTCTCAGCCCGCCACCCTCTCACACTTTTGCAGATCCTACCAGTGTCCCTGGTTATATGGTCCTGTCCTGCTGTTCTTCTGTTGCTTTTTTCTGAGGATTTGTCTTTATTTTAGTTGTAATTCCCGTTTGGCCCTGGGAGATTGTCTGTGTAGCTTTCATTCACTCTGCCTCCATTTTCACATCCTCTATGCCTATCTTGTGTGCAGCTGGGTTGCGCAGGCCTCTGGTGTTTCAGCACCCCACAGGTCCAGTGGGTAACTAGATAGCACCATTCCTCCTGGGTTGCACAGGCCTCTCTGGTGCCCCTGCACCCTGTAGTTCAAGCAGGCCAGCAGCTGGATCGGACCAGTCTCTCTGGGCTCCAGCTTCCCACTGCTCTTCTGTGCTACTGGACAGCACAGGCCTCTGTGGAGCCCCAGGTCCTGCTGCTGGTGGCTGGGGAGTACTGCTGCCCCATGTGACTCAACTCCTGCTCAGGTTTTCCTGTAGTTTTGGGGGATGGGTCTCAGCTGCTGGTCTGTGCTTCTGTTGCCTGGGGATGGATGTCTGCTCCCCAGCCTCTGTTGCTGGGGGTATATCTGGACTCTGATCGGGCTGCTACTGTGGGGGATGGTGCTGGGCTCCAGGCTGTCTGTGGCTTCCATGACCGGCTCCTTGGGAACTCCACTACTGTGCACTGGTCTGTGTTGACACAGACTGTCCACTGGTCAGATGGTGCCAGGTGCACTGGTGGGCTCAAGTTGCTGGGCCCTAGTCGCTCCCACTGCCTCCTCCAAGGGAAGACCCGGGATCTCCCAAAATGGTGGGACCTCCCCGAGGTGCAGGAAGAAGCACCCTGAAGGGACACTTACCAGGGTAGCCGGCTGCTCCCATCCACAGCACAGGAACCTTCTGCTCCGCGTCTCTGCACTGCTGGGATTTGCTCGTCCACTTTCACGTCCACTCACATTCTCTCACACACTTACCCTCCCTCCGGTCCTACCTGCTGCCATCTTTTCTGGTTTCATCTCTTAATAAATGCTAGCCTTTTTCTGAATAAAGAAAGAAGATCATGTGGAATTGTCTTAAGGTTGTTATCAGATAGGGTGAGGAGAAGGTTTTAGTCTTGCCTCTGTCCCCTATTATGTGTGTCTGCTTTGGAAAGGTCTTTAAATTTTTTGTGTCCCAAGTTCCAGTTTTGTAAAATTTAGGCTCTGGGCAGATAATATTGAAGACCCAGTATTAAAATTCTATCTGTAGCATGAATCATCGTTTATTTCCTTTTGGGAATATTTTATTTGACATTTCTTTAGATAAAAGCTGATTAAATTTTTAAGGGACATAATGGAAGAAACTTGATCTAATTGGACACTAGCCTTTAAAGATGCGTGTGTGTTGGGTTGGGTGGGTGGGGAGGGTTGATAACATTTTAGAATGAGCAAAATTCTCATGCATTTTTTGTAAAGTCCACTTTGGAAAACTGGTGGGCATGTCAAAACATTTGTTTTGATGAGCATTGGTGATTAAAAATGTAATAGCAACTTAATGTAAAAAGCTTGATTTAACTGAACCAACCCCTACAGAGAACAGAGGATGGACAGGAGCTTCTGAACACCCAATGTTGGTGAAGATAGGAAGCAAATGAACTTTTCATACGAGGACTGGAGTCTCCAGTGAAGTTAAACTTTGACCTTCTGTGCGACCCAGCGCCACCACTCCTAGATATTTATACTCAAGAGAAATCAAAATCTACATCTACAAAGAAGACCTATATGGGAAAGTTTATAGGAGCTTTATTTATGATAGCCCCAAACTGAAGTAATCCAAATGCCCATGAATAGGAGAACAGGTAATTGTGGTATGTACAGACCATGACATGCTGACCAACAATATAAAGACATACTGATACATTCAGCAACATGGATGCAACTCAAAAATACTGTGTTGCATGAAAGAAGCCTGACATGATGACATATTTCTATGACTTGAAGCTGAAGAACAGGCAGAACTATGGGTAGATGATGATTGATTAGAAGGAGACATGAGAAAACATTGCTCGGTGATAGAAATGATCTATAACTTGATTGGGGTGGTGGTTATATGTGTGCATTTATCAAAATAAATCAAATCATACCCTTAAAATCTGTGCATGTAACCATATGTAAATTTTACTTCAATAAAAAAAGGGGTGGGGTGGGGAGAGGCTTTTATGGTAAGTGGAAAAGCTGACAATGGGAGGATTGAGGACCTACCTTATACAAAACAATAGGATGTTAGTGGTTTATGGGCAGGAAAGTAGATATTATTTACAGTAATGATTGGAGGCGATGTATTCACTTAGTGCTCAAGTGGAAAGGGTTCTAAGTGTAGACGAAGCAGCAGTCCGTAGTTATTTCACTCTGCCTTTCACGCTACTAGAAAACAAGGACACAAAAACAAAACACAAAGAAGTCTCCTTTCTCAAATTATTCCTCATAATTATAGAACTTCAAATAAAACAAGCACTTCCTCAGGTTTGGAAAATAGTAGACACTTCCTGTTATGAAAGTCTGGGTTTGTTCCATATTGTTATTAGAAAGGACCCCAAATGGGACCCCAGACTCGGTTTCTAGAGCCAAGACTCCAGAAGAACTTGAGGAATTTGTTAGACAAAAGAAAAGCATTGAGGTTTGCATACCAGCGAGCAGCTCATAGTTGAGATGTGGTTCCAACCCAGGCAGCCACAGGGACTAACCACTGACCCATTCCTTTGGGGGTTCAGAGTGGGTGCAGAGCTCTAGGTTTTAATCCTGTGTGAATTCAGCATCTATGGAAGTGAACGTGATTAGCATAACTCCGCTAGCATGTGTATTTTCTGAGCACCCAGGCTGCTGGTGATTAGTGTGTTCCGTTATTATTAGGGTGGGAAGTGGGTGGGGAGTTCACTTGTGACTGATGGGTCAGCTCAAACATAAACAGATTTTGATTCCGGGTTTTGATACATAATACATATTTCTTTCATTAATAATCAGTTCCGTAACCTGATTCAGATTTCATGTAATGTAATTGCATGGAATACAAAATCACTTTGTATTCTATCTTTATTAATCTATTATAAATCAGGCTGAAAACTCTATTTTGATATAGATTAAAAAAATACCTTCGACAAGTCAACTCTGGACTAGTAAAGCAATTGTTCACATAAGGAGGGAATGACTGATTGATAGAATTCCTTTGAATCACAACATAGTATTTTAAAAGATTTATTTTAAAAAGAAACTTTTGTAGAGAGAAAGGTTTAATAACTTCCTAGTTAATGTCTTTTTTTTCCCCCATTAAAATGCTTTTTTTGGGAATAGCTTTTGGCCTACTTGTTAAAATAATATACACCTCACACACACAAAATCTAACCTGTTTATTAAAAAGGCATCTAAACATACAATCACTATCCTCAAATACTTGAAGGTGTGTCATGAAGCAGAGAAAGTAATATTCTAGATTATTTTACTGGAAGCAGTCCTTCTCAATGGTAGAAGAGAGGGAGATTTCCAGGGAAACTAGAGAATTTGTCACATTTAAAGAATAGAAGTAGTTGAGGTTCTTGAAATAGATGTTTATCATCCAAGGGCTCAAGTCTCCGATGTTGGATGACCTCTTCAGAAATGCTGCAAAGAAAACTACCTGGACAGCGTGCGAGGTGGACCACAGACTCTCCGTTCCCCAGCATCTCTAAGACTGTATTTACGTGACAGACATGGATATTTGTTGAATGATACTTGCTTTAGAAACAGATATCTGTGAAAAAGTGATTCTAACATTGCTAGAGGATAATGGCACTGGATTTAGAAGGCAGAATGGTTTCGTGTACCCTTTCCCTGAAGCATGACATTCTTGCCAGGTGGAAATTCAGCCTTTCCGCCAATAGCTGCAGGAACTAGAACTTGTTGTGTCATGAGGTTATGCACTTCAATTTGGGGTAATTTCGATTATTAATCATTTCTTCTTATACTAGGCCAGCATTTCTCCAAGTGTATGTGTGGGGATTTTGGGGGTTCCTAAAACCCTTGCACAGGACCTTCACGGTCAAAACTATGTTTTTTTCATAACAATACTAAGACTTTTTTTTTTTTTTTTTTATTCTCAACCCCCACAAGAGTGCAGTGGAGCTATCCAGTGCCCGCATCACACACTGCATCATAGCAGACTGATGCAGGAGTAGGTATGAACATCAAATTATCTTCTATTGAACCAGATATTAAAGATATTCAGAAGAAATGAAAAAAAAAATTCCACTTTTTCTACTAGATTGTTATTGTCTTAGAAAATAGCTATTTTTTCATGCAATGGTTTTTAGAAATTTATTTTGAAATTAATACATATGTTTGAATTTCTCACTTTTAATGTTTAATATGATGATTATCGGTAGATTACAGCCCACATAAAGTCCTCACTAGTTTTTTGTATAAAGGAATTCTGAGATCAAAAAGTTGGGGAGCTGCTCTGCCAGGTCAAAGACTGCTTCCCTGTAACTCTTCCTCAGGGAACCTGATCTGTGAGGGATTTACTCAGAACAGGTTTGATCGGAGAGCCTTGCAGATTGTTGAAGGCCGTGTGCACCTCCCCGCCTGCGTTCCGTCTGCAGACAGACCACGTCACTTCCCTCAGTCACTATGCACAGCATATGATTTCGAGCTTCTGCACTTTCTGATAGCTCTTTTTTTAAATGCATTTCAGTGAGGGATGTACCATCTTAAATATAGCTCTCAGAAATCAGCAAATGCTGTAGGTCACACTTTTAAGAGGAGAGTGGGACCATCACCTTTATTATTGGAATTGTGTTGCTATTCATGCTGCTCAAGATTGAATTGACATTTCTGGCAGCTGCATCATGTTTCGGAGGCACATGGAGCTCACAGCTAAGGGTCTCCAATGCTTTCCAGTCAAGCTAGCGCTTCTAGGCTACGTTTTCCACATCTTTTACTTTTTGTAATAATTCTCTTTTTAGCGAGTGGAAGATTTTTACTCCCTATTAAATAGAATCTTGCTTGATTCAACCTATTGCAACATACTGGGATATTTTCAGACTCCCACTGTGCTGTCATCTGATAGATCAGCTTTCTCAGCGTTGAGGCACTCGAGTATTCTGTAAACATGGCATCTACATGTTGAAGCAAATCACTGATGCTCGACAAAGCTGAGGGAAGAGCTCTATGGTCCGTCACTTTCCCGAAGAATCATTCCTCTGCAGAGCCGTCAGCACCTCCCTGGGAGGGGGCCGAGGGGGCCAAGGTGTCCATCGTGAGTTATCTGTGTCCTGAGGATGCTTATGCTCATGGGCCATAAAGTTATTGACAACTTCTGGGTGCTACTCTCTCCTGTCACATCTTCCCATCCATCCTAGACTTGATGTGCACCCCCCCATGATGTGTTTATCCTTTTATATTAAATAATTACTCTCCTTGACAGAGGAAGAAAACGTGTTGAATGGCTCTGCTTTCTGGGATCAGTTATGTTATTTTGTACTTTCTGCCTCAGGTGGACTTTCTAACACTTTTCATCTTCCTCTTGCTCTAGGTATAGCTTTGAAAGACTGCATTGTCATTGGGGTTTCTCACAAGTCTTCACTCATGTTGAGCTTTCTATTCGCATGATACTGTTCCTCCCCAGGGAGCTCTTTCTTCACCATCAGGGATTACCCTCCTCTAGTCTGTACCACCTTCCCAGAGCGCGTGAGGCTCCCTGGGCTGCCGCATGACTTGTTTAGAAACCTGCCCCTTCTCTGTTGTCAGCATTTCATTTAAGGAAGTCTTCCTATTGTCTTGAGAAGCTTCTGTTTCTATGATTCTCAGCCTGAGATCTTGCTTACCTTCCTCTGTAACACTTTGAAATCACTTTTTCTGAAGTCTGTGGTACCAGTGTGATGATGCTTAGCTCTTTCTTGTTTTAGCTCTTGAACTCTGAAATAACACACTTTAAAAGCATCTAATGTCCCCAAACTCTCTAAGTTCTTAAGTTTTTATGACATTTAAATGCCACATTTATTTTCAAAATTGATTTCTTGCTACCAAAAATATATTTGTCTTGCCTCTGCAGTAGAATGCAAATGTTTCGTTTCCATCGCAAGTTTGTTGGACATTAGTACAACTTGCCATGTGTGCTAAGCACCGTACATGTATTTGTTGTCACAATGCCAACTCTTTCAAATATAATTTATTTTAGTTTGAAAGCGTTTCAGTAGTGTACCCATGTCCCTAGCTCTGTGCTGAGGTAAAATTAAGAAAAATACAAGACTTGGTCTCTGTCTTCAAATTATTTGTTATATACTGATGAAGGCAGAATAACAAAAACAAATAGCAAACAATATGAAAAATGGTCGGTGTGATGATACATCTATTTGTTTGGCCACTCATTTAACAGTGACTTATTGAGCATCTACTATATTGCAGATTCCTCAATAGGTCCCGGGAACACAAACATAAATAAGATACAAGACTTGTCCTTGAGGAATACCATCCAGTGGAAGTGATGAGGATGAGTAGTTCATAGGACTATAATTTGGTACAGCGAAAGCTAAGAGACATACCCACAAGGCACCATGGAGAGCACAGGAAAGGGAGCCCAGTGTGCTCTGCGCACTCAGAGAACACTGACGCAGGAGGAGGGCAGCAGTTCCATTCAGGAATTGGTTTTCACCAGGCAATAAGGGGGAGCACAGACTCTTCAAAAAGGGGACAGAATCAGCAGAGTGCCAGTGGAGGAGACTCTGGGCAGTTCTGTGTGCCTGCGTGTTTGCTCTGTGTATCGAGGGTGGGGGAGCAAAGGGTGGAGATGAGCGTCAAAAGCAGGGATTTAAATGGAGTGTTTACCCAGTGCTTTTCCAGCCACGCTCTCTGGATCCCCTTAGGGGCAATGGGGTGAGGGCTGTGGAACAGGGAAAGCCCATCTGCAGTGCTCTGGGCCTCTCACCCCTACTTTCCTCTGGACAGCTCCTCCTTTGTTGTTTCATCTATTAGGCGTTGGAGTCAGCGTGTCTTGAAAGAGTTGTTCCAGAGTCTTTCTTTCTTCCTTTCTTCCTTTCTTCCTTCCTTCCTTCCTTCCTTCCTTCCTTCCTTCCTTCCTTCCTTCCTTCTTTCTTTCTTTCTTTCTTTCTTTCTTTCTTCCCTTTAAATGAAGCCCAGTGCAGTGCACAAAGGGCAAATCCTTATAGAGTTGACACAGACGGGCAACATGATCATCCCAGAGGTGGGGTGGAGGATAGATCGGAAGCCGCAAGGCTAGTTAGGTAGATGTTGCATTTACACGTTCGTTCTTTCAAAATATCCTTGTTGCACACTGACCACGTGTGAGGCGAGGGCAGTAAGGATCAGAACCACGAGAGTCTGTGGCACAGAGGGCTTTGTATTTGACAGCTTTCTCACAGAAGCAGCACTTGAAGTGGCTCTCGAGTGATGTAGAGGACCTGAGGAGGGCTGAGCCCTCCACTTGCTTTATTCCTCCTTATCGCTCTTGATTTTGATGTAATTTCAAACTTGTAGAAAAGTTGCATTTTACTTTAAAAATAACACAGTTCTATAGAATGTTATGTAGAAGCACAGGGACATTTATAAACATATATTTCAATGATATTTCTATAATGATGAGATAAATGTAACAACACTTTGGATTCACAAGTAATCCATGCTGTGAACTTTCAGAACCTGAATTCTCAAGAATGAAATCACTCTGTTTAACCAAGATAAACGCAGCTCTTTCCACCTTAGTCACTGGGCCCTATAGTTAATGTGAAGGCCTAAGCTGAGCCCGTGCCCTGCCTCCTGACCCGGGTGGACAGAGGGCCCAGGCGGATGTCCAGGTGCTTCTAGGACATGTGCAGTTCACTCTTTTGAGCTCAGCATTGGGTATAAGACACCACACCGAGACCCTCTTGAAGGAACTGAACATACACCTGTTAGGTCAGGTGAATAACTGGAATTCTAGAGAATGGAGCTAATTGAGAGTCCCTGTGGCTCACTGGGCACCGGGCAATGTGCTCATTCCATTTCCCGTTTTATTGAAGGAAAAACTGTTGTTCTCATTTTACAGAGCTGTTCTAGAACTTGCCCAGACCATAGGTGGTGGAGCTGGCTTTTAACTCAGGGATGGTCACATTCCAAAGACCCTATCTTAGCCAGAATGCCTGGTTTTCTCCTGAGGTTTCAAGCCCGTGGTCAGAGCAGAGACTCCTCTGGGAGAGGCCTGTGGGAACTTGGTGCCAAGCAGTCATCTCAGCTCCAGACCCTCGCAGCCCTGCCCTTGGGCCTGCCCTGTGGTGCAGCTTTATCAGTTCAGGATTGTGTTCTGCTGATAGCCGTGGAGATGGGGGAAGTCTTTCCTCTCCTGTGAAGAAAGCCTGTAAGAGGGCAATTCAGGGTAGGTAGGTGGACTTCCTGGGGTATCAGGAGCCTTTACCTGATTTTTTTAAAATTTAAAAAATTAAAAAAAAATTTTTTTGGGTACATGCCCCCAGCGGGAACTGAATCTGGGACTCTCTGGTCTGCAGGTTGAAGCTCCAACGGCTGAGCCAAACCGGCCCGGGCGAGCCTGAGTTCTTATATGCTTCTCTTCTACTGTCTTTAGTACCAGTCAGAGAATGATGGCACCAGAATCTGCAGCTGTCATAGCCAGGCAGGCAGGGAAACAGGGAGCAGAGAAATAAAGGGTCCTCAGCGGTCTGTCAGCTCATTACAGAGACTTCTCTGTTAACTTCTCATTGGCCGAAGTGTAGTCACATAATCACATGTAAATGCAAAGGAGTCTGGGAAATAGAATCTGTTCGCAGAGCACGTTGCCTCTCTAAACAAATACAAGAGTATCAGTGAAAGAGGAGGGAATGGATGTTGAGTGCACAGCTCATCCTCCTACGGGGAAGCTTGTGCAGTGTGTTCCTGGGGTCAGAAGCTGCTCTGGGCAACCCGTGCTGGATCTCTACTCTGGCTTCAGTGCTGGAAACTGACCAGCTAAATCCCAACATGTTGGAAAGTCCTGCACATGGAAGTCAGAGCCATTCTCTTTAATTCTGAGTCATTCAGGTAAAAGCATAATATCTCAGGGATGGAGGAGAGCCCAGAATCCTCACTGACGTTGAGAAGAAATTATTTTTTTAAAAAGGGCATACCAAATCAGGGCCTCTAAATTTTAACTTTCAAATGTTACATTTGAAAATGTACATTTTAAGTGTTTATAAGTAAATATTTACCTTTTATAGGCCCCTCCATTACCCCCACCATCCACACACCAAAACACCCTCAACAACCCCACAATACTATATTATTGAGCAAATCACAATCACGGCATTTATTTTAAACACCAAATACTAAATGTATTAGTAATGGCTAAGGCATTGGACACATGACCTATGCACACATGGCCATAGCAACAAAGTTTCAAATTTCAGTGGTTTAATACAATGGAAGTTTTTAGTTTGTTTGTTTGTTGGTTTTCTCATTCAAAGTCCACTGCAGGGCAGGATGACTCTCCTGGGAGACCCAGCAGTTCTGCAGCCGGCTGACTAATGCTCCTCTCTCCCATCCCTGCGCTGCCAGAGCGAGGGGTACTGGAGCGTCCAGAAGGGATGCATGTCATTTAGCTCACCTTTCATCCTCTTGATCTAGTGTGTGGCCTGCTCCCCAGCACGGGGTATATAGGAGGTAGCCAATCAATGTTCTCGCTCATCAATGTTTCTATCTCTCTCTCCCTTCCTCTCTCTCTCAAATCAATAAAGAAAAAAAAATAAAATAAAATAATATCGATGACTGTTTGATGGATAAGTGGATTGTTCTTGGAAACACCCTTCAAGTGCAGGCACTATAATTAGATATCATTTCTAGTGACTTGGACATCTACTCTGTGTTCATTTATTAACCAAGTCCAGTTGAAAATTTATATGAACATAGGAAACTGAAGAACTCCTGCACTCTCTGATCTGAATCTTTTTTTAGAATACTTCCAACAAAGCAGAAGGAAAATCTCAACCCCTAAGAAGAGGAAGGGGGGCAGTTCGTACGAGCAGGGTAGCCGACAGCCCAATCCACCAGCCGCAGGTCTTTCTCTGTTTTTCTCTTTAAAAAATTGAAGTTTTGAGGTGCTATGTTTAACCATTTTCCTTCATACTGTTTGAATTATGTGCCATAAAGTTCAGGAGTTTTCTATATCTTTGGATATTAAGTTATACTTTTGAAAACAACAAAGAGGTGGCATTTCACTGGATAGAAGGTTATAAATTGTTATACCACAGATGGAAAACAAAGCTAAGATAAAATTTTTGGTGTAGAGCATCAGAAGGAATAGCCATCTGAGCATGCGTGTTGATTTCCCAGAGAGGAGTCTTGGTTTACTTCCTCTCTGTGTTATGAAGTACCATTTGGGGAAGTTGCGTGCATCACCTAGCATAGGTAATGAATAGACATGGTAGCCATGATGCTGTTGAGTTTTACCTGTATTTTCACCTCACTAAGGCTGGTCAACATCTAGCTAAAATCTGAAAGTGGTGTGTGTGTGTGTGTGTGTGTGTGTGTGTGTGTGTGTGTGAGAGAGAGAGAGAGAGAGAGAGAGAGAGAGAGAGAGCACGCTGGTGAGGAGGAGTGCTAATGGACTCTGGATGAGTACCAAGAAAAGTCTTCCTTGCTGTGGATGGCCAAGTCAAGCTTTTCCTTTTCAGTTTTAGTGAATGAAGGAATGATCTTGGTATTACTTGACTGGCCAAGGCCAAGTTCTTCGACACTTTTTTTTTTTTAATCCTTACCTGCGGATATTTTTCCATTTATCTTCAGATAGGGTGGGAGGGAGAGAGAAGGAGAGAAAGGGAGAGAGAGAGAAAGATCGATTTGAGAAGGACACATGGACGGGTTGCCTCCTGCATAACTGGAATAGAACCTGCGACTCATTGGTCTGTGGGCCGATGCTCTACCACTGAGCCAAATGGGTCAGGGCCATTTTTACCATTTTTTAAAGTTACCTGGCCAGTGTGGCACAGTGGTTGAGAGTCAGCCCTTGACCCAAGAGGTTGCCAGTTCAATTCCCGATCAGGGTTGTGGGCCAGATCCCCTGTGGAGGGCATGCAGGAGGCGGCCAAGTTATGTTCTCTCTCATGAACGTTTCCATCTCTCTCTCCCTCTCCCTTCCTCTCTCTCCAAACTCATATAATAAAGAAGAAAAAAAAGAAGCTAAAATCTCTTTATTCTCATTTTGGAAAAGCTTTGTCTTTCCTTGCTTTTGTTGGTCAGCCCTCTGTGTTTCTGCAGTGCTGAGCCACCCGTGTGTGACTCTAGCCGCACAGTCACACATGTGATGAGATGAGGGACAGACATGGGACCAGATTGTCCCAGTCGGCTACTTTTCTGTTGACTTGGCCACAATCCTAGGGGAGAAAAATCATTTAAAATAAGTTTCTCTCTTTAAATCTTAAAAGTTTCTGGGACAGCAGGCAGGGACTTGGCAATGTGCTGGTAATGTGTTTTAGCCAGGACGGTCCTCAGAAATATGCTTGAGAATTATTAACTCGTCTGGGCATAATTTAGCAGTATTTACTGTCTGTTCCTCTGAGTCATTGCACAATCTGTACTGTCCCTGGGATATTTAGACCTTCCTGGCCTGGTCTATTTTGTCATGTAATGATATATAAAGATACAACCATTCTTAAAGTGCACGCTTGTACCCTGTCGGAGTGTGACCTCCTTAAGTTAATTTTTATGCATCAAAGCTATTTGACATTTACCCAAACAAATTCAAGTCTCTTGGAGAGTGGGTTTTTTTTTTTTTTTTTTTTTAATGACAAAAACACCATTGATCTGACAGCTTGCACTCCAGGGAAGAGATATTGTGGGTAGCTTTAAAGCCTTAATGCTTCCCAAGTCCTTTTCTACCACCAGTCCCAAAGCAGTGTGTCTGGAGCCGGGGCAATGCAGCTTGCCACGGTGGCAGCTGGGACTTTGACAGTGTTATGAAGAATTGCAACTGTTGATCAGTGAATTGTTACAGTGTTGATGACAGCGTTGCAAATTAATTCTGAAATTAACTGAGGGGACATGAAGAGGTCTCACTGCTTATCTGAGAAAAGGAAGGCAGGGTAAAAATTACCAGTGGAGCTGAGTGAGGAACACGCTCAGAAAATTGCGCCTAGTAATCAAGGTGGCGGGTACAATTTCCACAGTCTCTGGGAGAAGCATTTGCCTAAGGAAAATTGGTGGCGAAAAGATACATGTAAAAGAGTTATGACTGAATGTTTTCAGTACTTTGTTATTTTAGAAATGATTTATTGAACTCATTGCATCTTAGAAAGGAAGAATTAATAGGTTGCTATTTTTCTTCTGTTTCAAAATTAACCCAATATTTTACAAAATAGAAATACTTTTTCCGAGTTTGTTCTACTCCTTCTGCCTCCCTCCACAGTTGTGTCACAGGGTATTTTTGTTTTTTTTTCAGCTGAAAGTCGCTCCTAGTGCTCGGTATTGTTTTGGCTACGTGTACAGAATGCTGTGTACCTGAAACCAGAGGTATCCTTCACCAGTTTGTAGTAGCCATTAACATATGCTTTTCCCAAGGTTTCGTGTACTTATTCTGAGCATGTGCCTTTTACAATGCAGAACACAAGAGACTTGTTTTGTAAGATTAATGAAGGTCACCAAAATTCTCAAAAGTATTCTGATAATTAAGGCTTTGTTTATCAAAAACAAGTTATATTAAGAGCAAAAAGATTCATGGTAATTATTCATAATCTTAACAATTCAAGTGTAGCCACCTCATTTGTGCATTTAATTCTTCTTGTTAATGTTTTGCATAAATCTGCATAATTACTTGAGTTGCCTGTTGTAATTTTGACAGCTACTCAGTTCATGTGCACCAAAGTATATCAAAAGCTTGATGTGCTGAATATTTATAATTTTACGTATGTTCTTGGGATAATATTTTTTCAACAATATTTTTAGTTTTTATAAAATTGACACGGTATACTTGGAAACTTGGCCAAACGTAGCTCTCTAAAATAGAGAGCTCATGAGGGAAATAAACTAACATTTAAAGGTATAGACCCATCCTGGGCAAATTTTTTCAGTAATCCAGATGAATTATGCCTGTCATGAACTATTTCTCTCTCTTGATTTCTCTCTGTCTCTCTCTCTTTCTCTTACACATATAATGCACACACACACATGCACATGCATGCACACACACACATGCACATGCATGCGCGCGCACACACACACACACACACACCTCATTTTGTTTTTTATGGAAGTCTTAGAGAGACCAAGTTTTTCTTTTCTTGTAATTATTTTGTAGTAATGAGAATAACCAGATGCTTGACTGTTTTTCTTCCCTTCTGGACAATAGTAACGGTATGATAAACAAACAAACAAACAAACCAACCAACCCAAGAACAGCCCCTATGTGTAAGTATAAACTTGCATTGTCACCTGAGTTGTATATGGCACAGGGAGGCATCCAGGGTTCATTTCATTATGAAGTTATTAAAAATGAAGGGCAATGTTTGATGCAATGTGTATTTTTTAGTAGGAAGACTTTCCAGGTAATGTGCGATGTCCAAGAAATAGCCAGTTCTAATCAATGCAGTCACAGGGAAATAATAGTAGTAAGAGAAACCCATCAATAAACTGATATTATACTTCTTCCAAACTCCTGTGGGGAAAGGATTTTATGGATTGAGTGAATTCTAACCTCTTCCAGATAAATGGAAGCAGGCATGATTTCAGAGTGATAGCAGATGTTGACGTTGTTTGTAAATATCCCTGTGCTGGTGAAATATTGAGACATTTCAAGCCTAGATCTTAGAGGAAATTTTATTGTTTTTACTCAGATATACTTGGGGGATTTTCATCAGTCAGTTGCAGTGGTATAATTGATTGTGCTGATATCAGAATTGAAATAAGATATTACAACGAGGTAAGCTTGGTATTCTTGTCACTAGTATTCTCACACATGGTTTTAAAGTATATCTGAGGCACTGTTGGCATGAACACACAGTGGTTTCTTCAAGTTGCCTGATTCCAAGAGTAGTTCTTTGGTTTAAAAATGTGGAAAGGGCTGAGCCTTCCATGCTGTATTCTATAACATCTGCATACACAATTAAATAGGAGATGGCATTCCTGGGAAGTCAATTTAATAATTTACTTGATGTTTATAAATAATGTTATTCTAAGAGTTGGTGTACAACAATATCCATTATCTATACATTGCAATTTTGACCAATAACATTTTTTTCCTAAAGTGGTATAAATGTATTAGCGTTTCAATATTAAATAACATGCCGGCATTTTTGAGTTACTGTAATAACTTAAATGAAGAAATCAAAGAAGGAAAGTGATTGCTTAAGAGAACAAAGACCTTATCTATTAGAGCTGAGCGGTGAGAAGGACAGGAGTTGCAGAAGCCCCCTCGTGAAATAAATCACACCAGTAATCTAGCAACAGAGGGTTTGGTTTATTTGTTTTTTAAATGCTTCTCAATTTATTGAAAATACCATTTGGTTTAGAGAATATTGTGGGTGGGGGGATGGGAGGTGGTGTTAAATACTCCTACTGCTATGTGGCTATTATGCAAAAAAAAAAAAAGGGGGGGGATTCTGAAGGTGACCAAATATCAGAGAAATTTATCCAGAGTCTTTTGATACATATATATATATATATATATATATATATATATATATATGTGTGTGTTTTTGTGTATTTGTGAGTTTCTGTGTATTTGTGATGATATGTGTATATACATTCAAGTTGTATACACACACACACACCCCTACAAGATTGATTACAGTTAAAAGTGCAGTCATGTGCTTATATTTTTCACTTTAATGAGCACTCAGATGTAAGTGAAAAATTAAAAGGTGGTTATATTTAGCTATCGCTGTACACTCAATATATGCTGCACACAGTAGGAAATGAGCATAAAACCAGTGAAAAAGCCTCAACATTGCAGCTATATGGATTAATTAAAAGAAGTTTGTTAAACTAAATTTGAAAAAAACTTCTTTAATTGTGTTTACCCAAAAGCCTT
This sequence comes from Molossus molossus, assembly GCF_014108415.1. Taxonomy (NCBI): domain Eukaryota; kingdom Metazoa; phylum Chordata; class Mammalia; order Chiroptera; family Molossidae; genus Molossus; species Molossus molossus. Next base: position 41,541,591 of record NW_023425350.1, read on the forward strand.
TTCTTCCTAATTTAAATAGCATAAACATCTGGACTAAAGCAATATTAGAATCATGGCAGTAGTCAAGCAAATCTTGTGGAAAATAATGAAATTAGATCCCTGGTGTTGTGACAGAGTAAGGGCAGGATACATCAGTTCGATGTTAATAAAATTTCCATGAATGACTGAATACAATTAAGAAATTGTCAGTTGCGGCAATGAACTTTTGTAGCTCATAGATGTTTGCATCATTTGATTATGCTGGCAATTTAAAATTGTTTGTTAGTGTCTGTGTTGGGATATTAATTATGACCTTTATTACAGCCCACAATTAAACCAGTCATATAGCAACAAGCACACGGTATTGCCATACCAAGGGGTCTGAACTACTTGGAAAGGGTCCGCTCTGTTCAGGCCACCGGTGCCCTTTCAAACTGGAAATGGTTTTTAAAAGATGCAGTAGCTGAGAAACCACAGCAACTGGAATGAGTAAGCCCTTTAATAGAAGAATTTCTTTTTAATAGTGTTTTAACAGTTTTAATTGCTAACAACATCTGTAAAACTGGAAAAAAGCATTTTTAACTGTGACTCCAAGATAAGCTCTCCCTCTTTCAGGAAGAGAAAACAATTATTCATTGGTTAATTAGCTGTAAACAACTTTTAAAAGACACATCCATTATATATGTAATTATTTGCAAAAAGGCTTTAATGTTATTTGTACTAATGCATAATTATTAGTGCTTGCTAAAAGGATTAGCAGTACTTAGATGACCACTGTTATTGTAGAGTATCACAGTGAAGAAATGAGATTAGCATCAGAAAAGAGTATGTTATGATGAATCAGACAGGAATTTTTGTGGTTTGTTTTTTTCTTTTTTTCTGTTTTTGCACCCTTCAGTAGAGGTAATGTGGAGTCATATTACATTTTCCGAAAGAATGTGTTTCAAACTCAAGGAATGGTAGTTTTTCATCTTTATTTTTATGGCACATAAAAAAAAATATCTCACCAGACAGGAATATATTCCTAGGGTTACACTGCTGCTATGATTTATTTATTTATTTATTTATTTATTTATTTATTTATTTATTTATTTATAACTCTGAAAGCTCTTGTTCAAAAAATCAACTGTAAATTATATTTTAAACCTGTGGTTATTAAAAACAAAGCAGTTACCGATAAAACCAGGAGCTCTTGACTCCTCTGTGCTCACGGCAGCCTTCACATTGCACTTATTAGATCGCGTCCCTTGTTCCCCGCGGTGTGTTGGATAATTCACAACCATTGGTAGAAATTAAGCACAATGAAAACAAAATAGTTCTCTGTGATATTTGGATTTCAGCTGATAGAGCTCATTGCTGACTGGCCTCTGGTGTTCCGTGATTTGGTTGAAACAGAATAATGTAGACTTTCCCAAGTCACATAGTTTGGGTATTGGCCTCTCCCCCTCCGTTTGTTTACCTTCCTTTTCCCACTACCTTTAATTGGTCACCTGATATCATTATTAAAAAGACTCAAAGCTGTGCATTTCATTCTGCCCTGATGTTGATAAAGATACTGTGTAGCCTGGGGGCAAACCCAAGGCTTTTGTACTTGTTGCTACTGTATATTATAATTAACTCGGCTTAGGTGGTCTACAGGCTTGGCTGGCATGGGCTTTCTGATCGCTGATGTCTGGATTTGATTCCACCTTAGAAAGAACTGAAGTTCTGGGGCTCTGGTTTCAGGATTTGCAAACCTAAATCTCCCCGGATGCCTGTAAAGTCTCGGGGTAGTGACATCCTCTTTCTCTCTCCGTAGCATAGAGAAGGTAGATGTGTCCTGGGGGAAGGCCACTGTGAGAGGATGAGACCTTGCCTGAAGCAGTGGGTAGACAGCAAAACTCTTGCATATTCTCAATACAATAGTCTGCTCCAAAGTCCTTGACCAAAATGTTGTACTCTGAACTGAGAATATAGGCTGGTGTCCTTGTAAGTCCTCTGTTGGAGAGGAATAATATTTTGAGTTTGAAATGTTTGTAGCATTTGGCATGAGCTTGCTATCTCCAAACAGTGGAGTTCTTTTGTTTTGGGGAACAAACCTGTATGGGCTCTCACACTGGCCAAAGCATCTGAACCTGATTCTCTCCTGGCTTGAGAGATCTTACCTGTGACATTATTTCATTAAGTCTGAGTGTACTTGACTACGAGTTAGTTAATCTGCTGGGTTATCTGATTCCTCCTCTCAATTTCTTCCCTACAGAAATATTGGTAGGAGGAGAGGGTACCCGGAAAAGGCACCTATGTAACGTATCACGTCTTGTGTTGTTCTTGTTGTTTTATGTTTTTTTAAGTTTCAAATTCAAACACAGCCCAGGGCCTTTGGCATGGAGGGAGTTCTAAATGGATGCTGTGGTGCTGTTATTTTCGATAGTTGACAGGGAAATTATTACATTTTTAGGGATTTGTGAATTTAAGCATAGATGATTACTTCAAACATTGGGGTTTTGCAAATGGGAAGCCTTGTTGCTCAATTTACTAATTTATTTTGTGATCTGTGACTAAACTGAGTAAAAATGCAAATAGTAGCAGGCCCTTTCCATTTTATCACCGGATCAGTTTACTGATGGGAGGACCAGAGTCACTAAACACTCCAACACTCTTGTGATTCCTAAGTAGGTGGGCATTAAAAGCAGCGAAAGTGAAGACTGTGGGAAGACGGCGGCACTTCACACAGGGAGGCTTAAATGAAATCTAATTATTTATTTTAGGTTTAAAATGAAGAGTCTCCGGCTCAGTTTTATTGGCCATTGTGACAGCACACACAGGCCTGTTACCCATCACAAAACAATACACCGCATCTCTGGGAGGTGGCAAACTCGCGAAAGGAGAGCGAGGTGAAGGCTGAGCAAACACTGCCGCAAGCTTAACAGGACCCTGGCAAATGCCTTTGTGTGTCGTTTGTATACAACTTCTGATCTTAAAAACTGAAAATCACATTCTTTTTTTAAAATCACATTCTTGATTCTTTTTTCCTCTTGGGCATTTTGTGGGGCTCAAATATCTTTTAATGTTTATGACATTCAACGTAGTTTATCAAACTGCATATCTTTCATGTGTAATATGTTAGTATTTTCAATTTAGCTGGGTCATTAAGGGAACATTAACCAGGGACACTGATTGTGATAAAGTGTATTGTTATATATGTTTAGAAATACTATGGGTCAAATGAAATTCTAATATGATTTAATCAGCATTTAACATGGGGTTTGGTCTGAAAATCCAGTAGAGGGCGTGTGAAATTCCCAGTGGCCATACATAGACTGAAGATACCTTTAAGCAGGAAGGATGGAAAGTATGATCCCAATGTAAAGGGATCAACAGTCCAAATTCATCACCTCCTCAACACTTCATAATAAGAAAAAAAAAAAAATCTGATATGGCATAAAAATTGATTTGTTTAGCACTGTCTCTTCCAAATGTCTCATCTTAAAAAAATTACTTAATTGGACTAAGTGATGTAGCTCATTTGTGGAATAGATCAGGGTCTGAGTTGCAGGAAGTCCATATATGCTGGTCTACCATCCCTTATACAAAGCCCCTGGGACAGATACATTTCTGCATTCAAAAATTTTCTATTTTAGAAAGGTAATATGTACATATACCACAGATTATGCAATATCTCCAGCTGGGTCTGGGGCAGCACCCTGTAATCAAACACATTCACATTTCTGCATTGCAGTGTATGAATATTCACACTGCATGGGATAAATAAAGGCTGAAAATCTCTCTTTGAAATTAGTTCAGGTCTGGTTTTGCTGCCACATGAGTTATGAAAACCCTTACAGAGCTTTTTGTTTTCAGAGTTGCAGATGGAAGATTGCATACCAGTATTTCTATACTCACTCAAACATTGCAGTTACAACTGGGTGTCATAGTTTTAATGTTTATTTCAGTCGGGTCATAATATATTGCTGTAATCAAACAAGCAAATATGGACAAATATGGCAAGAATATAAATGCTAGATCCAATGTTTTGTTTTGTTTTGCTTTTAATAAAAAGTCAACAAATATAGGGAGTCCCCCAAAATATATACAGAACTTTAAATAATTATAAAGTTAGTGTTTATTAAAATACATTTCAGTTTTGCCCGGTCACTGTGGCTCAGTAGTTGAGCATTGACCCCATGCACCAAGACATTGCTGGTTTGATTCCCAATCAGGGGACATGCCCAGGTTGTGGGCCAAATCTCCAGTGGGGGCATGCAGGAGACAGCCAGTCGATGTTCTCTCTCTTCGATGTTTCTCTCTCTCGCTCTCTCCCTCTCCCTTTAAAATCGATAAAAACAAATACACACATTTCATTTTCAAAATGTAATAGAGTCTACCCTGTATTTATTAACAGATATGAGGCAAGCACTGTGCTGGGTGCCCAGGAATATGCGGGAGGAGAAGTCTGCTCTGCCTCATAGAACGTATAATGAACTTAGGCACATGAGACTTTCTTTCTTCCTATCATATACACATACCTCCCCACCTCCACCAACTACTCCACACACAGTATAATATCAAGAGGTATATAAAAAGTGCTAAATGAAGTGTTCTACAGTATACATGGCTTTAAGCCTGCAGTGGCAAATACATTTCAAATCACCTGCCAAATCCTATAGATTGGCAGTGGCTGCTTCTGGTGCTATATTGAGGCTTCTGAAATAAGTCTGAGATTAGCTACGAGAGTCTCCTTGTTGATTATCAACGGGCCATGGGGGTAGGAGAGTGGAATAACAGCCGGCGTGCCATACACTTGCCATCCCTCTATGTCTAGATAGCAAAGTCCAGGAAAGATTTTTCTTAAGAGGAATGTTTTGTTGCTACTGTTGTTATACAGTGGTGGTGGTGGTTGTTACTTCATCAGTCGATGTCAATTTTAAGAAGTCTCACAAGAGTTAGTTTTTTTATCCTCATCTGAGGACATTTTTCCATTTTTTGTTCAGATAGAGGGAGAGAGAGAGAGAGAGAGAGACATCAATGTGAAAAGGACACATCAAGTGGCTGCCTCCTGCAGTACCCAACCAGGGCCGGGGACAAACTGCAACCGAGGTACGTGCCCTTAGCGGGAACCGAACCCGGGTCTCTCAGGACCGCAGGCCGCCGCTCTAACCGCTGAGCCAAACCGGCCAGGATGAGTTAGTTATTTTTAAAACTTTAAGAGCATCTTCATGGAATTAATTTGAAGAACCCTTAAATAAATATGACATCTTACTTTTTTGTGCAGAATCCTGATGTAGTTATTTTACATGAGTATTGAACAATAAAATGTGTTGTAACAAATTAGATACGACCATATTGATCAGTAGTTGAGAATCTCGTCAGCTTAACTTTTCTGTTATTTTGTTTGTTTTGTTTTGCTTTAATATGAGTTATAAAAATGTAATAATGCTAATTAAATGTGAACCTCTCTTCTCAGAAATAATAATTCATTTTGGAGTCATTATGGGTCATTACCCTAAATATTATCTTCTTTTTACCCCCTTCCCTCGTTAGCTCTGTTTGCCCTGGGTGTATTGGAATAGGAAGCTTTATAATCTTGTTGCTAAGATTATTTGGCTCCTCAGTCCACCTTCTGAAATGTTTAATTATAATGAGTGCAGGATGTTGGAAAAGAACTCATTCCAGTGTGATTATTATGGAATAAAGATACATGTATATGAATGCATAATGTATATATGTATGTATATAATGTGTGTGTCAAACATTCATTAATAGCAAGGATGTAACAGTTCATGTAACTTTCCTCTGTCTCCCTTACTCCAAGCATTCTCATGTGACCTAATCATAGGAAAACGTGTCAGATTTCTCCTAGCTCTGGAGTTTGACCTCTTCCCTGAAGAATTGGGTTTTGACATAAGCTTTCTCCAGTTCTGACTGTAATATCTTGAGATCTTACTTGAGAGATTTTTCTCTTGAAATTTTATTCTCAGGTTTGGAAGGAAAAAGAGTCTTTTAGTCTTGTAAATTATTTCATACTTCATAAGTCCACAGTAAATTCTGCGGTGACTTAATTTTATATCATTAACAAATACTGAGCTGAATATTTTTAAATGAATTCTGAAAAGTTCAAGTTCCCTGCTGCTTGTGTGAAAGGTCAGGCCATCACATTTAAAACAAGACAAAATGGGATGATAAAGGAGCCACAGGCATCTTTTATTTTTATATCTTTGGGCCACAGCAGCAGGGATCAAACAGTTTAGCTGTGACAGTGCCCTCCTAACCTGCCGTGTACCTCCTTGGGCATGAGAATGGACAATCCAAAGGACCACAAACGAGCTCATCCAGACTCTTTTGAACATCAAACTGGGCAATCATATCTGTACTCAGGGGAAGCTGCTTCATGGCTGGCCACAGAATGGCAATGCAGGCAACCAAATGAAATGGATTATAAAATTTGATTGGTATAACAAATCGAAGTTAAAATGTCCCCTAGTGCATTTAATACTGAAGTGGGAAATTGTGATCAGATAGTGTGGAATTATACATTATTTTTGCCAAAAAATAGATTATTGACTCATATACAAAAGACTTTTAAAAGAAACAGAAAAATAAAACTGCCAATTTTTACCAGATATCAACTAACAAATAGACTTTGTAATCATTGCATTGCAGGTTTATTTTAACATATGACATATATAATAGTCTCAAGTTCACCCTGACTCAATTGGGGAGACTGGTAGATATGTATAAAGAGAATTATTATTTGCAACTGTGTTACTTTTCTTAAAAATAATGATAAAGTAAAATGCATCTTAAATTCTTCCAGCTTTGAGTCTATTCCAAATTCATAAAAAAATTATATCGGACAACTTCAAACATATGCAAATACAAATGAAATGCCACTTTTATAAGATAAACACAAGGACAATAATCGACTTCATAGTTTGAAGAATAAACCAGGTAAAACAAAAATTTGGGGTGAAGTGTTTAACTTGGTTCAAGATATGTGTGTGTGTATTCTTATATTGCTAGATTCCTATAGTATCTAAAAACAGGCATGTGAATCTCAAATAATGTAATCTGACTTAACAGAAGAATCTTTTAATGCACAGCATATTAATATATTTCCCTTACCTTGAGGCACATATGATGTTATTGAGTATGTTTTCTGTTACAGACACGTTTGATATGATGTTCTCACTTTCACTATGTTTTGTGTGGAGGTGCCAAATTAGAACATTCTTTACATCTACTCACACATCTAAATGTGTCAGAAGTCCATTAGTAGCTTCATATGTGTATCAACATCTATATAGTGCCTGTGGCAGCCAGTAGGATGCGCCCATGCAACGCCAGCTATAGGAAGTGGAATTGAGACAGGTTGAGCCTGTCCTGATGTGATTGGAATTCCCATCGGTTGCCTCTCAAACCCTGCACCCAATCAGAGCAGCACCAGTAACCCCAAGGTACTGCCTTATCAGGCAAAAGGACTTTCCAGAGACATGCACTGCACGAGAAAGCATGTAGTTCTACTGCACAAGCTCCAGTCTCCGCCTCTATATACTTAGAGTCACAGTTAGACGTCATCTTTCTCGCCCCAACTTCTTTAAATTGTTCCCCTGCCTTTGCTCTGGGAACAGCTTCTTTCTTCGTTTGGATGCTGTTTTCCTTGTGCACATGAACTTTTTAATTAACCTCTCACCTGAGCACCATTTTTGTGGTGAACTTGAGTTCCATCTCAGGAGGTCCCAGTTCCCACAGAATTGGCCAAGGTCCCCAGCTTCTGTGTTTGCTCCTACATAGCTCTGAGTTTGCTCCTACATTGCTCAGCCAATCACTGAACTTGGTGACAAGCTAAGTCAGGCCTGTTCCTGGGAGTATTGGATGTCTTCTGACAACGACCTATTGAGTCTTCCTAGCATGGCACCTGGGAAGCTTCTACCAATGTAGAAGCTCCTCATTCCTTCTCATGTTTAGACTGCATCATGGTCTGAGGGAGGGCTCCCCAAGCCTCTCCTCTAACCCTATCATGACATCTGCTTTTCAGAGGACCCAGATTAACACAGTGCATTTAGTTTATTCTTATTCTTGTTGGATTATAATTATTTGTCAGCCTTATTCCACCTCAACAAACCATAAACAATGAGGTGCTCAATAAATATTTAATGAATTCATGAATGGGTAGATGACTTTTGAACAAGATTCATAGATAGTGAAATTCAGATATGGTGTGGTTTTTGTCAACTACACACTGTCAGTTTTACTTAGTATCTATCCTTAAAATATTTTCACACTTAAGGTTTTAATGATTTGCAAATATGAATACTGCTTGTGACTCTCCAGAGGTAGAGCCCTATCAGCGTAGTTTGGTTGTTGATTGCCCATTTACAACCAACGCATTTCTGAGGCACTTGTAACCACTACTGGCTGGGAAAAGTGGGGTTATCACCAAATGTATAAACATACTTCTCGTCCTCAAGATGCTTACTATCTCAGTTGACCAGAGACTAAATCTGCAAGCAGCTAACACCAGTTAGCAGTTAGGCAGACAAAACCTGTGAGATTTGAGACAAAGAACCATTTTTACATATAGCCTACTTGCATACAGAGAGTATATGGGTGGGTTTTGCAGTTTTCTTGATAACATAAATACTTTCTATTTGCTCACTTGGTTTCCCAGGCTTGTGGACTTCTAGTTAGCAATGTAGAATACTTGTGCCCTGATGAGAGAGTGCAACCTCCGTTGTTGGCTGTCTGCCCTTGCTATTCAAAGTTTTAGCTGCAGACTGGCAGTATTAACATTGCCTTGGAAGTTGTTAAAAATGCAGAATATCAGACCTAACTCTACAGCTGCTCAGTAAGAATCCTCAGCTTTAACATATGACTCACAGGCATGTTAAAGTGTGAAAAGAAATACCTTGGAGTCTAATGCTTAGACTATTATGTCACTAGGATGAGACTTAGATCATGGAAGTCTACAAATTACCAGGAATCTCACCTTGAGTTACAAAAGTATCAAATAGGTATTGGATTCCAAACTTGATTGATCAACAATTTTTCATTAGCTCTTTAAACAATATTTATTTACTTTCTCTACCCTGTGTTGTTACCAAAACAATTTAAGATGACTTATAATATATATACATATCTCACAATACCTTAAAGAGAATAATAGCAATAACAAAAATAATAATGAGACTGTTGAAAATAAAGGTGAAGAGAAAATATGGGTAAGAAAAGAAGCTATGGGAGAGGAGGGTAGACCAAATTCATGCACAGAGTTAGTGCCTATGTTTTCTTTTGCAATAAAAAGGTTATTGAAAACACTGGACATTATGCTAGTCAATGTCACCTATATAATGTCCTCATGAGACAGACTTCCAGAATTTAGTGTCAGAAAAATCTTTATCTATTTTGAAGAACTGTTGTGTTCTCTTCTTTATGATAAAAAGCTTATGTAAACTAACATATTTCTCTATTTTCCTGATTGCCAGAAAGCACAGGGCCAGATATTACAACCATGGAAACGATTTTAACCTTCACAACTGGAATATATTCCTTTTCTTTGAATAGTTAAAACCATTTCATCTTACTGTACATATGTTCTATATCGTAACTCAGTTCGGATCACTTTTAGAAAGGATTTTTTGTAATGAATAATGATATATCAACATGTAATCAATCAACACATTTTGTTTCTATTCTGAATTATGTTGAAAAGGATGAACAATGGCTTTTCTGCACCACTAAGAAAAATGAGTTGTTCATATCCTCTTACCCAAACTCTAATTCAGCTGGTTGAGCATTTGGAGCATGCATAGTGAGGGTGATTTCTCATGGAGAGTAATTAAGCAATAATAATATTGAAGCTATACCTAGAGGAAAGATGGGGGTAACTATGAAGTTGAACAAATCAGAGGAACTTACGTAGTCATGTTCAGTGCCCCACTGAACTCAATCTCTATGGGCCAGCTTTTTTTTTGAGGGGGGCAGTATGTGTCCCTCGCGGAAACAGATCCCAGGACTCTCTGGTCCACAGGCCGATGCTACAACCACTGAGCCAAACTGGCCAGGGCTCTATGGACCAACTTTCATAATGTGTTGATGTGCAACCCACAAAAGCAAGACAGATGATTAGATAGGGACACATCTACCAGCAAGATTATAGTCCTCCAGATGGTCTCTTGTCCTGCATAAAGATGTATTCTTGTGGTGGCTGTGGTCATGGCCATGGCCACGGAAGATGGAGTTAGGCTGCCTAGTGGTAAGTTTTCATTGTGCCCAGATGCTGTCCCACCCACTTTAATACTTGAACATTATCATTAAAGTTCATCTAGTTAGCATTTAGGTCTTGATTAAATACACATTGCCTGAGCAACATCATAAATTCTGGGAGTCAGCTTTAATTTTAGATTTTCTTGCTTGTAGCCAATTGTGTTAAACATTAATGTAATTGAAACTTTATCTTTTAAAAACTTGTGAATAATTCAGTTTTATTTTCCAAAGTATTTGCCCTAAAGAATATTGATTTTAAACAAAACAAAATAGAAACAGACCCGTAGATATAGAGAACAAGCTGATGGTTGCCAAAGGGTGGGGGGAGAGGAGGGTGGTTATGGGTAAAATAAATAAATAAGTAAAAGCATATATACTGGTGGGGTTTAATAGTTAAAATAAATATTGATTTTAAAATACAACACATATCAAAACTTTAAGAGTTTATGGCCACATGAGTAATTTGTGAAAGGGACCTATGTCTCTATTTCCTATATAATTTTGGTGTGAATAATTATTAGTACGGACATAATAAATACTAAGTAATTTGGCTTTATATTTGTCCAATTATTACATTGAAATGATCTTTATTGATTGTAAAGTTTTAATTAAATTTGTCAGTACTTTACTGAAGTTCCAGTATTAACATTTTTGTTTATACATGTTCTATGACATCCAACTTTCTTGAAAGTTGTAAATAAAACTGTAGGCCAACTCTACATAGAAATCTCACCACTAGTATTACTGTTAATAAGTATGTATTTTTAACTGATGGTTGTCAGCTTGTAATTTTTTTTGCCTTGTTATACTTTGAACATTTTGCAGTTTTCATTAATTTTGATAGTATTTACAACATACCCTATTATTTATTTATTTATTTTTTAATCCTTACCCAAGGACACCCTTCCATTTTTTGTTCAGATAGAGCAGGGGGGAGAGAGAGAGAGAGAAACATCGACGTGAAAGGGACACATCGAGTGGTTGCCACCCACACGACCCAACCAGGGCCAGGGACAAACTGCAGCCGAGGTGCATGACCTTAGCGGGAACCGAACCCGGGTCTCTCTGGACCGCAGGCTGACGCTCTAAACGGTGAGCCAAGCTGGCCAGGGCCTATTATCGCATTTTTAAATAATGAAATGAAGATCATCTATATTTCATTATGTCTTATTAGACCAGAGGTTCTCAGTCGGAGTTGCACAGTAGAAACACCTGGGAGCTTTTAAAAATCCAAGTGTCCATGCTGCACCCCAGATTGAATTAGACTCCCTGGAGTTGGGACCCAGGTATCAGGATTTTTACAACCTCCCCAGCTGATTCCAACACACTGCCAAGTTTTGAGAACCAGTGGATGGGGCAGGAAAGCTCATCTGCTCCGAGCCACACCCAATGGTCCCAAAAGATTTTGTGAAAGGTTCCATGCCTCAGGCTTCATACCCATTTGGTGCGTTGCTGTGCAGCTTCCTAAATCAATTTTGTACTGGTGACAGTCTGAAACAGTACAGAAGACAGTGGGGGTATTTTGCAGCAAGTTTTACCCAAAAGAGTCATTGGCTTATTACGATAGATGGAATTCCAAACTTTGAGTCTTTATTTATAGCTATAATTGATTGCATCTGAAGTTCATTGTAAGTGCTCTGTTTATGAAATATCCAACTAAATATTTCACTGATTTAACATTCAATACTCAAATTGAGTCTGTTATTCAAAGATCATGTATGTGAACCCACAGGGTAGGCATGCATACAGAAATGGAATATATACATTTTCCTTGAGCCCAGAAAAAATTAGTTAGTGTAGGTTGGTGCTAGGAGCCTCAAATTGGAGGCAGGAGCCTGGACTTTCTCTCTTCCTGTGTCTGCTTCTGCCTGAAAATTCTGTCATCTTTATTGTGTAGACAGTTAAAAATGTAAAATTAGTGAGATTGATTTCTCCTCTCTCCACCACCCACATTTTTTTTTTAAGTACAGAATCTCTGGATAAATATTCTTAAGTAAGAAAGTTTAAGTGTCTACTCTGACAGTTACAAATAATTTTATACAATAGGCAGACAGACAAATTGTGCTGATTGTCTGTATTTCTTTAAAAAAAAAAAAAGGAGAGAGAGAGAGAGAAAGTCTTGCCTGGAAACTAGAGTAAATCACAAAAGTGATCTCAAGTGAACAGAGATAGATTTCTGGAATACGGTGTGCAATGAAACCACTGACCTCTTATACATGGGTTCATGTCTTTTTCTACAGAAACAGATGGGTAATAGCATAATGCCGAAATCATGCTCTACATAATATGGACCTAGTGATTGCAGACCTGATTGCTTGCCATATGGTCGCTGAAGGGTTGAAGAGAAAATGGGATGATATGCAAACCCTTAAAAGCAACATTTTTATTGAATGGCCATTACATTAAAACCCAAACTCTGCAAATGAAGGCAAAGAACTGTGGTGAATAATGATGAAATAACAAAGCAATAAAAGCAGCAGCAGCATTGTATGTGTCTTGTTTTCGATATGCAAAGAAAGGGCAGACTTATTTTTGTCAGTGTGCCTAGCGTTATTACGGGCACTGGGGGGTAAGGTGATGGGACATAACTGCCTTCAGGGCAGAAATACAGTATGTGTGGAGCATTGCTGCATTCACTAGGTCAGAGAGAAGAAAATAATCACTTGTCCCAGAGGAACTGAATTTGACTCAAAAGCTACCTACAGTATGTGACTAACCTCTGTGAAGTTCAGTGTATCGGCAAGAAGCTAGTAGTAAAAACCTGTTTGAGAGTCTAGTGTGATAATGCATAATGAAGAAGCTTGTTTACTTTTTGCCACTGAATTTCCTCATGCAGATTTTGCTGCTGCTTGACTGTTGGCAAACAGGTGTATGGGATAAGGTGGATGCCGTTTCCCAGAGCGTATTGCTGTTTAGTTGAGCAGCTGTGATCTGTTTTGCTCTGAGTTTTGTTTTTTTAGTGTGTAACCAGGAACAGATAGGTTTTTTTTTTTTTTCTTTCTTTAAAGAAATTTATTAGCTTGCTTCAAATTTGCATACACTTCATTTCCTGTCTCTTTAATGAATGTCTTTCAATCATGCAAAATCATAAGAGTTTTCGCTCTCGGAAATGGAACTCACATACATTAAACTAAACCTACTAAGGGAGTGTGGAGGGTAATGAGGTGAGAGGTAAAATCTCAGTCCCGCAGTGAGAAGTCTGAAGCATCTAATTTTATTTTAGAATGTCAGAGCTACCGATCAGGACTGAACATCTAAACTTAGAGTATATTATTATGCTCACAAATCTATGGGGACTCGGGGAATTTAAATTCCCCAGTGCCTACCTGTAAAGGTTCACTGTTCAAGAAATTTTTAAAAAAGAGTCCTCAAATGTCACCTTACAATGAATTAACTTCCTTATTAAACTCTATATTTTTTCAATTCCTAAGGGTTAAACCATATGATTAGTGAGTAGTCTGAGCTGTTTGCTTTTATTTGCCTCACTTTTTTTTCTCCCTTCCTGTGCTCACTGCCTTAATTCATTTTTCTAGAAGCAGAGACATCCCATGAGAATTTTTAAGTTCAAGTTGGAAAGGGTTTGGACTGCTTGTAAACATTGCCCATTGTTTATAAAAAGTTTGTTTGAAGGAAGAGCTTGATGTTGGCTAATAGGAAGTTTGGGGATGTTCTTTAATTTACCTTGATCTTGTCCCTAATGGCAAGGGATAATTAAGAGTTGTTTTGTTATGTTGGAACTGTTATGTCCACTCTCAAGCTAAGTAATTAATAGCTTAGTTCAGGATTTCTCCAATTGGAGGGCAAGTTAAAGCACAAATTGTTGTGCCTCAACCCAAGAATTTCTGATGCAGTGGATCTCCATGGGGTAGGTTATAATTTGCATTTTAAAACAATTTCTCAGTTGATGCTGCTGCTGATCCTTGGGACCACACTTTGAGAACCACTGGCTATGTTTTTAGTGCCTAGTGATCAGGCAGAAACCTTAGCACCATTAAATATTGTTGATTTGAGCATGGAAAGAATTCTGTGAGCCTTCAGTTTATTCAATGTTTGAAAATAACACCTTGCACACTTCAGGCAGCTAATGGAGCCACACTGAGCAAGATCAGGACAACTTTGTCTAAAGTAGGAGTCAAAGGACAAGTGCAACCACCCTTGCCCTGATGAGCAGTAACTTTTTATGTTTCATCATTGCTAAAAGCAGTCGTCCAGGTCTGCATCCTGGGACAATATGCATCATTTTGGTTTGGTAGCTGAGACTTGTGTACCTTCGAAATCCCATTTGCTTTTGCTGGAAGAATAGAATGTCTATAGCAGTGTTCAAAGAACTCCATCCACTTAAATGAATCCTGGAATGGTTAGGCATTTCATTAGCCTCATTGCTTTTATTACTGTCTGTGGCCTAAAGACATATGACAAGCATCGTATAGTATTTAAGACATTTTATGTATGGCAAAGAGTTTTCTCCTCCCAGTGATGAAGAGCATTTTCTTCCTGCTAGAAAGCTGATTTTTATACAGCTTGACTAGTGACATATCTCCTGTGTGGCAGAAATAAGTTTTGCATAACTTTTAAGAGCCCAGGCTGACCTATTTAACAGATACCCAGTGCTACATAATGTATTTAGGTCAAGTATTGTGTTTGAGCTCCTCATCACTCTTGTACTAGTATTGCTTTCTGTGAAAACCTCAGGTATATCACAGATACAAATATAGGCCAAGGAATGTTACCTGGTATCAAAATGTAATAAATCTCTATATAACATAATGATCATGTCACCCAATCCTACTACTAAAGTTCAAAAGGAATCTAAGACTTTAATGAAATATCTGCCCTACTGGTTTCACTTTAAGGCATTCACAATGCTGCTATTAACACAGTGCTATGGCTGGGAACCTGAAAAGCATCCGTGGAGTTAAAAAGCTTTTGAATGTCATTACAATTTTGGAATACTTTTCTTTAAAAATTAAAAGAAAATGGTGGTCTGCTATCTTTTTAAAAAAATTTTAAATCACTTTTACCTGAGAAGTCAAATGATTAAGTTTTGACACATGTCTCTCAGGGTAGGGCTTTTTCCTTCCAGAAATTTTTCAGGTAAAGGTTGCAGCCTGAATATGGGCAGCATCATTATCCTAATATGTTGGAAGATGAATCCATCCATCTTATAACAATACCTCATTGCCTCCAAGAATCTTAAAGTGTATAAAAGTAAATGTGAATTGGAAATGAGATGTTGAGAAAATACAATTCAAAAATTATTCTAAGCTAGCTTTTAACATGTATTTATCAAATACATTAGTTCCCTGTCTAAGTGGAGAACTTTGATTTTTTTTTTTTTTTAAGAATTGGTGCTAATAATATTCTTTTGTTTTTGTACTTCTCTCCCATTTCCTCTCCTCCACGATACCCAAACAAGTGCCTGAGCTTCAGGTCAATCCATGTCTGGACAGGATAAGAAAATAAGCTTCGAATTTAGTTCTTCAGCTTTGATACAAAATGCACTATTATTCCCATTTTATTCCTTAAGAGACGAAGATCCACTCGCCTATGGGTGTAAATACATTGTACACCAGAGGTCAGAAAGCAGCCCTCCTCCTCTCCAGGCGTCACACCTCGGCTGTGGTACCCGGCCTGGACATAGGGGGGTCTCAGCCCTGGCTGCCCGTCAGAGTCAGCATCTCTGGGGATGGGGGACTGGGCAAGGATTTTTTTTTAAAAAGCTCCCCAGGTAATTCTAATGGTGGAGCCAGGGTTGAGGACCATCGTGAAACATAAAAAACAAAACAAAAACATACAAGTTTCTCCCGAATGTGTAGGAATCACAGTTTCAGCATTCAGATTTCTAGTCACAAATTGCCGCTCTTACACAAATGCAAATTAATTATCCATGTGGAGGAAAGAGATTCCATGTTATCAGATTTCTTTCTGTAACCTGCTTACACAGAGAATAAGACACTTCATGGAGGCTTGAGACCAAAGATTATGCATGAGAATCCAGGACTGCCCTGGAGGTCTGCCCCTGCTGTGACGTAGCACAGGCGCTGGCCAGGCAGGTGTGGACCACAGAGCCAGGCCAGTCCCTCCCCCCCTCTTCCCTCAGCATCATCTGTAAACTGTGGCAGGAATATGGTGGTAGGAGAGTTAAAAATACAACATGCCGACATCTTGAAAGCGTGAAGTGTTTTAAAATAAAGAATTAAGAATCACATTTTATGCTTTAGGCCAGATGACAAAGCAGTAAATTTGTCCTTTACTTGTTTTGTTTATATCTATCAAAGGGATAGATTAAAATGGATATCAGTAGGTTGTATCATGCATCTTAAAAACAAATGTAAGTGACCTTTAAATGAGCTGTTATTTTGGCTGTATTCTCTATTACCACAGACACTTGAAAAATTGATTTCCCCTTTCTATTTCTATTTTTCCTAGATGAATATGATGTAAATATTACATGAATAAGCTCATAATGATATTGCAATAATTGTGGGAGGAGACCTTTTAGGGATAGGACCCATATCCGAGAGCTTAACGTCATGTCACGACTGTGGCTCATCTTGCTTTGGTTTTATAAACCTCTGTGTTTGTTTTTGTCTATTTTCTGGGAAGTAGATACATACTTACTCTGTGTAGTTTCTTTATTATATTTTTGTTATTTTAATTATTTGAAAAAAATCATTTGTAAACCCTAACCATTAACAATATAGCACTTGTATATTTTATTTAACTGATATTTTATCATCTTTTATTTTTAAAGTACGTACTAGTGAATTTACTGGCATTCTCAAAATAAACCTGGCACATTTCATTAGCCTTATTAAGTTAGTAGTTGTTTGTGTGTGTGTGAGACCTTTAGCTTTTACATGGTCTCTCTCTAATGCCCTGGTCTAAAGTCCACCATGAAATTGCTATATTTATTATTTTAAAAATGCATTAAAATGATGTATACAATTTTTTAAAGAAAGACATTTAATTTTCTTTTATAATCTATATATATATATTTACAAATAGAGATGCTTTTAATCATTTCACTTAAATAATTTATACTGTGCTTCTTCTCTATAATCTCACAATTTGGAGGAGAACCGTGTTTAAATGAAATGGGCAGTGTACTTTTTGACTCAGGCACATTCAAAAGCATTTCCTAAATATAGGACTTGCTTTTGTTTTGATATAGCTGTAATAATGACTCTAGTCTGAGAATCTATACATTAGTTTATGTGACAGTGCTGCATTAAACCTTCCACCCTCGAAGGGAAAAGAGAAACCCAGGCTGTCCTTAGAGGAGGAAAATCGCCCTTCGTGATGTGCCTCATTCTCATCTCTTTGTCCCATTCCCAAGGCTGCATCTATGAGCCTCATTTTGATTAGCAACTAATTCTTTGGATGTGGGAGGCAGAGACGAAGATGCTAAACTCTCTCTGAAGTGTGTGCTAAATGATTCACAACAGTGTGAATGAATCAATTTCTGCAAGCATTCCCAACCTTTTAAATATGTAGTCTGCCAAATTCTGTTGGAGTACATTCAATTAAAAAAAAACAAGCACCTTTGCCATGGCACCTCTTTTCACACAACCTATGGGTATGCAAGTACTTTGTGTTTCAACTGAAGTTTACTTGTTCCAGAGATGGTGTTTTGGAGAAGCCTCTAATATTAATTTGTCTTTACATTTAAATGTGTTAAGATCTGCCTCTTTCATCTTCATCATTGCTGCTTGGGTTTTAGTAGCCTCAAATGTTTATGTTAAGAAACTACTGGAAATGAGAGAAATTGAGTTTTGGTTTATCCTGTGGATGCACAAATACCTGACATGATGCTGAAGAGGGATTACCTTACCCAAAATGAAAGTGAAATATCTTTTTCAGAGTACTTCTTCATTACTTCTAGGGAAAATAAGTCAACAACAAGTTTGTAGTTCACGCCTAGCTAATGGTGTAGTTAGGCAAAGGTTACTTAATTTTTTAATGCATCATTGTAGATGATGAGAATCCATTCTCAAAACTGATCTGAGACCCAAGTCTAATCTCCCAAGTGGTATGATCCCCCTTAGGGGAAGGTGGTGGCTATATTTCATGACACTCAGGGGATGTCTTTTTTATAATGACTGGTGATGTTCTCCCTCCATATGGGAGTACATTTCAAAATAGGCATTATTGTTTTAGAGCAAGGAATTTGGTGATTCCTTGTGTGTAATTTAGAAACACTCAAGCTCATCATAACCCAGTTATCTAGGTTAGAAAAGGGGTTTAGTAGAAAGGATATTAGGAACCACAGGAAAAATGGTCCAAAGACTTTATTTCACTGGAGCAGTGACTTTCAAGGTCTGGCCTGCAGACACCAATACCAGAATCACCCACAGTGCTTGCTAAGATAAGATTCCTGGCCGGTCCTCAGATTTACGGAGTCCAAGAAGCAGGATGTGAGGCCAGGAACCTGTACGTATACCAGGCTTCCCAGGTTGAGCTTGCTCAAGTTTGAAAACACTACTGTTGAGTCTGAACATTTTCTGACATCTCTATGAAGTTTAAACAAGCCATCACCCAGCCCCACTGCACAAGCAAGATATTCATTCTGAGCATAAATTTGTTACCATACTACATGGTAGGAAGAGAGGATTGGTTATCAGAAAACAGGTAGTAATATTCAGTATTAGAGGAAATTATTTTAAAGAAATCTCTTATGAAAACAAGGATTTTTATTAAGAAAAGAAAATTTAAGCTCTGGCCGGTTTGGCTCAGCAGTTAAAGCATCAGCCTGCGGTCGCAGAGACCTGGGTTCAGTTTCCGCTAAGGCGTGTACCTTGGTTGCAGTTTGTCCCCAGCTCTGGTTTGTCGTATGGGTGGCAGCCACTCAATGTGTCCCTTTCATGTCAATGTCTCTCTCTCTCTCTCTTTCTCTCTCTCTCTCTCTTTCTCTCTCTCTCTCTCTCTCTCTCTCTCTCTCTCTCTCTCTCTCCCTCTCTCTCCCTCCCACTCTATTGGAACAACAACAACAAAAAAAGAAAATTTAAGCCATATTAGTTCATGAAGGTCTGTGGTTTGGATACTACATCTTCATATTTTCTGATAGGTCATTCCTTTCCCTCTCTCTTCTCTTCCCTTTCCCTTCTTGGCCTCACCTCCCTGGTAAGGTGTCATGCTTATTTATGGCAACTTGTATCTGGACCATAAAAGTATAGAAGGAACGATAATGTCAAGCCTAGATGGTTAGCATTGGAAAAAAAAATCCAAGTAAGTTTGTGTTTGTGGCTGAAACAGAAACCTAGAAGCTCGTGGTGGTCTATAATAAATAAGGATCAAAAGCTTCTGGGAAAGGGAACTTTATATGAAAATAAACAACCTCTAATCCAAATATATATAAGAAATGAATGATTCTAGTATAATAGCTATGAGGTTCCAAAAAGTCATCTCCCAATTATTTGCCTTCTTCATATTTATCAAGCTATAGCCAAGTAAAATATGCTTTTAAGAACATTTTCAATTTCTTTAGAAACTTTGAGTTTGTATCATATACCCTTCTCTCAAGACTTGAATATTTAATTTAGTTAGGATATCAGGTTATAACTATATGTCAAAATGATTAGAATCGGTAGATTAATTATAAAAGGCAATGTTATTAGGAGTTATTTATTATGTCCATAGTGGCTGGAGTTTATTTTTAAGTGTGTTCCATCATGCTTCAAGTTTAGTTATAGACCAAACTTTTTAGCAAGTCTGGCTTTCATTATTTCACTCCATGCATTGGGCTTGTACAAGTGGCTGTTGAACACCAGCCGGGATGATTCACTTTTTATCACAAGATGGGCAACTTCTTTCAAGATGGTTCTATCTTGAGATATCTGTTTTCTGCTGCTGATAAAATATCAGTGACATACAAGGTAGTAAGCATTCATCGAACACTTTAAGATAAGTAGTTCAGGACTGTTTAAAAATCTGAAACTTGGGATCGTGATGAAAAAGTACAAGTAGACCATATCACAATAGAATGAACTTACTTCTTTTACCTCCCACCTATAACTCTATACACGCAGACGGGGGAGAAAATGAAACTGTGAACCACCCAGAGGAGTGCCAAACAGCCTGTCTCTGCTAGAGTTGGCATTTATCTCCTTTTAAAACAATCCATGGTTCAGGGGTGTTTCTCAGCTGAAATTTAGGAGATGAGAAGAGATAGAATATTTGGAATATCATACATAGGGAAGCATTTCTGTCAAACGTTATTGAAGCTGGAAACGAATAAAATTGAAACAAAGAACACCTGCTACTTTAACTCATTTTTAAAAAACATAATGGTCTTTACTTGCTGACTTGAAATACGGTATTTTCAGAGAAGGGAAAGTGCTAATCTAAAAGGGAGAAACTATAATGATTCACTGTGTAAAGATATGAAATCAGAAATATTTTAAATTGGGCTTTTCGGTTTCTGGAAGGGTAGGTATTTTGTGTAAAAATGGCTTTACTCATCAGGTGGTGAATATTTCTTACAAATTGCAATAAAGAGAATAAAATCTTATCACTAAAGATTTTTTTTATTGACATCTTTAGCTTGTCTTCATGCCAGTAATTAAATTGCTAATTATGTGTTTCTGTTACTGTGGTCATGCTTTTATTACATAATTGCTTCAAGTTTTTCTCAAATCACTAACAATATTTATTTAACCTTTTTGTACATAAAATAAATTTTAACATATAAAAGCTTTGGAATGAGTTCATTGACTGTTTTGATTAGCAAAATCAAAGGAATTCTAACCTTTCTTGTATTTATATGGGTTGGGTCATGTTTTCAATGAGATTGTTGATAATTATTAATTCAAGCCATAGCAATCATTGAAAGACCAATGGAAATAGAACAGAAAAATTACAAAGAAAACTTTTCAAAATCTCAGTGTCCATTCTAAATAAATCAAAATGATTTTTTCTGCAGTAATTGGAAATGTATGATCAACAATTTGATCCTTATTGTGTGCCACATATTTTTCAAAAAGATATATGATTAAATTGTGGGTAATTCAGTTATCACGCTTCCCCTTCCCTTTTGAATGTAGCCATAATTTTTGTCAGTGTTTCAATGTATTCATGATTTTGTTTTCTCATTTGTTTATTTTATGCAAACCATAAGAGACATTTTTCTCAGTAAAGATTGCCTCTTTATTTTATTTTGAAATATTTGTATATTTATTTCATTAAATGAGATAATGCTTTTTCTTATTAACATAATTTCCAGTACATTAAACATATTTCTCCACAGACAGAAGAGAGGAATCAAATTAAATGACAGCTAAATCACTTGCAGCAATTTCAACTGTTAAAAGAAATAAGTGTCTCTGTTTTCTTTGTGATCACAAGATGTGCTGTAAAGGGAAATGAAATACTAAAGAAAGAAGGGAAAACATAAAGAAATAATGACTGACTTATTGCAGTAATACCATGGAGAGAAGAAAAATTCACTACAAATAAAAGGTAAAATAATATAGTGGATTTGAAAGTTACAAAATTCATTTTTTATTGATGAGTTCAGTGGAAGCCTAATACTAAGTAAACTGATGAAAAAAAATCAATGCAATAAACTGTGAATGTTGAAAGTTGAAATAAATACTTTGTGTATGGATGACTATTATTCTAAATGTCTTTAATTTTTTAATAATTCATGTCTTTATGTTTATAAAAAAAGGAGGAATTATTGCTTGGTGGACTCAAAATGCATGTAAAAAGCATCTATTAGAATTCCATATTTAGTAGTAAGACCAAATGATATTGGTGACCTTATGATTTTTAGTATCATGTCCTGACTTTGACAGAAGTGCATTAGGGAAGGTGAACCTCACTTTTAAAAATGATGCTTACAAATGATGCTGGTGCATTTATACAACATATTAACTTCATCAAGGATAAACTGTTTTCCATGAATACAATTAATTTTTGGACCCTAGAAAGAACAAAACTCAGAATATATATATTATATTATTGTATGTATGTATGTATGTGTGTGTGTCTGTATATAGTACTCTTGTGAATATTCTGGGGGATAGTGATAACCCTTTTTGACAGAATTCAGCACTGCCACACACACATGCAAATGACACAAACGTGCGTGTATGTGTTTTTATTGTTTTTTATGCTTGTCAGATTGTTAGTGTGTTTGAATCAGAGCACACAGGTTACCTGGATCTGTATATTTGCAGGTGGGCTTATCTACTCATTTTCTCTTTTCACACATCATTAAAAACAACTAGTTAATTTAATCAATTCAATCAGAAGGCAGTCAATTCAGTATGGGGAAAAAAATCACTCCAGCCACTTTTGCTGAATTGATTTTGACTGAATTAACCTTCTAATACAGTTGATCTTGAAGCCCTCTCTTCTCCAAGTCCTGTCTTTCTTTCCCTGCCCTGCTCCCCTATCAGTTTGCACCCTGACTATTCGCCATCCTTCCCTTTTGTCCTTCCCACCCTTTTCTCCTCTGGGCTTTTTCTTGTCTTCTTCCCTCCAACACACAAAAAGCCTTTTCCATCGGCCCCTCTCTTCCCATTTACCCTCCCCTTTTACCAGAAACACAGCTTCCCCTGTCCCACTGGGGGAAAAAAACCACAAAACATCCTAAATCTGGTTTTTCTTTCTTTTAATTGCAGAGATTTGAAACTGTTGCTTGGCTGAAAACATCTGGCTGCCCGTCTAGAAAGTAACTAAAGGTAACAATCGTGATTTTTCCACTTTTAGAGACTTCTTTTTGCAAAGGTTCTCGGGTCCCTCTCAACCTAAACTTTTGGACCATCTCTGGGATTGTTTTCTCTCGCTACAGCAGCTTTGTGGGGTGTGTGCACTGCAGAGCACGCCCTTTTCTGAGGGCTGAGGAGGGCTGGCATGGCGTGGGGTGGGCAGTGTAACGTTCAGGAATCCTCATGTTTGCCCACGTTGGAAATGCTTCCTCTTATCTTTCCAGCAGAATGCAGGGGATAAGGCAAAAGTGCGGGCCACATGCAAGCGATTTTGAATTATGCATTAAGCTGATAATGTTCCAGAATGCAAGCATGTTCAATAAATAACTAGGCTGGTAGGAAGAAGAGGGTCGCTGTACCTGTGTGGAGGGCACCACATAGGGAGAGAACCAGAGGAAGCCTAGGTGAAGGGTGAGAGGGAGTTCACATACTTTTAGCTCACTCTGATGAAGAAGCAAGAAGAGTAAGTTAATATTGAAATTGTTGTCTAATGCTTATTTGCTTTTAAATTGATTTCGCCGAGATAACAAGACTATCTCTGGTGTGGGGCCCGTGTGTGCAGGTTTGCTTCTGTGGCAGGGTCAGCCCTTCCGTGGAATCGTCTGTAAAGAAATTCTATCTAAGGGACAAATGCATCTGAATCCTTTCATGGCACCTATAAACTCCTTAAAAAGGGAAGATTCTTCAGAATGAAATTTGGCCAAATACACAGTGGGACCCTCGGGTTTGTTCCACCGGTATCTTTTTCCCGATTGGTATGTAGCAGGATGCTGCAGAAGCTATGCTGGTGGAAGAAGCAGGAGGATTAGAAGAATGCCCTACATTACCTCCCTGGCCCACCAGCACTGCACACTGCCGACGAAACGGACTCTTTTATCTTTGCATTGCTTCTCCTGCTTTAGTAAAATATATCTACGAATGTGACCATCTCTACTGTGAGAAATTAACGGTGGTGCATGTACACACACACACACACACACACTCACATTCACTCTCACACAAACACATACACACATGATTTAAAAACAATGTTTAGTTATATCTACCAGGGAAATGGAAACCAGGAAATGGGAAGTGCTGGGGGTGGGGACCCTAAGAGATGAACCACTGAATCTCTGCCTATTTTTCCTCACCAAAAACGGAGGAGAAATTACAGGTGCATTTCATCATTTTCCTGGTTTTAGACAGCAATTTGCAGCCCCTGGTTCTGCCATCAGAAGCTTGAGATTAGACTGTCTGCAGCAGCGAATGCATTTGTGAGGCTGTGTGTATATGTATATGCACACATGCATGTACATACCCACACATTCAGCATGGGTCTGGGAAAACACCCTTCTCCTCACAGCGTCATATCAAGCAGTGTTTAAATTAAATAATTGGCGGAGTGTGGGGAATAAAGCTTTTGTAGCAGTATCTGGAGGTTATCTTCCCTCGGGAAATTCCTGCCATTTAGTCCAATCTGGTGCATGCCAATGAGAGGCACATTCATGCATCCCCGACCTAGTAGATAGATTTTACTTTACATCTAAATTATATTCATTTCTTTGGGTTATCTGCCATTTTGTGTTCATGTCTAGAGAAGAGAAGAAAAGAGGCAGATCTCTTGTGAAGGGGTGAGGTCATTAAGATCCAAACAAAAGCGAGGGAAGGTTATTAGCAAGCAGGAACGAGGGCAGGCTGACTCCTGGCTGAGCCCCTTCTCGGGCCCCTGGGGGAGCTGTGCCGGAGAACGTTCCAGCGCAGGTCAGTGTTTGATGCTGCTCCCGGCCCGCTGACTGAGGGCAGAAGAGGAGACATGGCTGTGATGAGGTAATGTGAGTGGGTAAACCACAAGTAGCAGGAATTAGTTGATGTCTTGCTACATGTCCTGCTCAGCCAATAAATAATCTAGACGTAAGGAGAAGTTTTCCGGTTAGATCCTCAGGCCGTGCATCTAGTGGCCTCATTTCTCTATAGTCAGATGTAGTCTTAGCTCATCAGCACACCTGTCCACTGTGGACAAGACAGGCCAGTCACAGTCAGGAGAGCGAAGGGAATGTCAATAGAAGGAGAGGGAGACAGAGAGCAACAGAGAGACGGGAAGAGAGGAAGATTATCTACCTATCTTGGTTATGAAAATTGGGATATTTAGTTATTTTCCCCAGGCCTAAGTTTACCTTTGTACCCTAAAAGACTCCCATATAACCCTTTATTAAAAAACAAGCAAAAAAAAGCTCTTGCTAATTTCCAGTGGCCTGTATAGAAGCCGTGAGAGAGAGTGAAATTCCCAGTGAATCCACACTCTGGTCCCTTCGTTTCTTTGACAAAAACACTGGTATATTAGTTTGCTGGGGCTGCCATAACAAAACACCAGAGACTGGGGAGCTCAAATCACAGAAGCTGATTTTCTCAGTTTCTGAGCCTGGAAGTCTGAAATCAAGGTGTGGGCAGCGTTAGTTTCTCCTGAGGCCTTGGCTTGCACGACAGAGGCCTCTCGTGTCTTCACACAGTTGTTCTGCTGATGCTCGTGTGTCTGGTGTCTCTTTGTGTCTAGATTTCCTCTTCTTATAACGATACCAGTCAGGTTGGATTAGTGCCCACTCTCAAGTCTTCATTTGAAAGAACTTATCTCCAAATATGACTACATTCTGAGAGAGTTGGGACTGCAACATATGAATTTGGGAGTGCAGGATTCAGCCCAACAGGTCTTCCAGAATATTTGGTAGAATAATAATTGGTTCATTCGTTTCTGCTTATTTATGAATGTAGTCCCCCAAACCTTTATTCTTTGCTGTGTTTTCACTATACCTGATTGAAGCCAATTTATTACAACTAATGTAGGTGGTTGTGTGTTGTTTTAAGAACTAAGGGTTGCAGAGAGAGAGAGAAAAAAGCTTATTTAAGAAAACAAACAAATCTCACCTGTGTTTTTCTAAAAAGGGGAGTCAGCCCTTTTTCCTGCAGACCAGCATGGCAGCAGGCAGAGGGTGTTATTGCAGGGTCAAGAGAGCAGGTTTTGCAGTCAGCTCACGAGTTTTTCAGACTGACTCCAATCTTGAACGTTTGTAGCAGTATCTGGGTCACATTGTGCCTCCAATTGATTCCTCCTCTGAGCATTATGGGTAATAACCAGAACGGCTTCACAGGGCTGCTGGGAGGATTAAATGAGATAATACATGCCAAGTATTTAGCATGGTGCCTGCATCACAGTAAGTGCTGATTATGTTCTTCCCAAATTTATATGTTGAACTCTACACCCACATGTGATGATAGCAGGAGGGTTGGCCTTTGGGAAGTAATTTTGTTTAGGTTTGATCCTGAGAGTGAGACTCTCGTGATAGGATCGGTGCCATTATAAGAAGAGGAAGAGAGAGGGGGGCACCACTGCGGACAGGCCGTGTGGGGACGCAGCTGGAAGGCAGCTCCCTACAAGCCAGGAAGTGGATCTCCACTGGACACCGAATCTGCCTACACATGACCTTGGACTTCCCAGCCTCCAGAACTGTGAAACACAAATTTCTGTTGATTAAGCCACCCAGACTAGGACATTGTGTTAGAGCAGCTCTAGCTGACGAAGACAGTGCTCAGTAAATACTATGTATCTAATAATCATAATGACCACAGATACTTACAGAATGCTACACTGCGTACTGGTGCTGGACAAAATGTAATTCCTTCTTGAATTTTCTCAGATTCCAGACTTATTTCCTGCTTTCAGAGGTGGAACAGTTTCCTTTAAAAAAATTAAGTGGACGTGGACAGAGAGTTGGACTCACAAAGTGTGGACTAAGCACAAGCAGGCTTTAATGTCGCTTTCTATCCTACAAAGACCCAGAGATCCTTGATCAAAACGTAGAGTAATGAGCCCTGGCCAGTTTGGCTCAGTGGTTAGAGTGTTGGCCTGTGGACCAAAGAGTCGAGGGTTCAATTCCGACCAAAGGCACGGACCTTGGTTGTGGTTTGTCCCTGGCCTTACTCAGTGTCATGAGGAAGTCAACCAATCTATCGATATTTCTCTTTCTCTCTCTCCCCTCCCTCCCACTCTATCTGAAGATACATGAAAAAAAAAAAAAAATCCTTGGGCGAGGAGTTAAAAAAAAAAAAAAAACTAGAGTAGTGAGTGAGAAGGACAGTATAAAAGAGAGGCTGGGGTCTTCTGAGAGACTGAGGGTCCCTAGGAGTTTTCCTTTGGAGAATCTCAGCCTGTGCAGAGTGGAACAGACAAGGGCTTCGTCCTCTGGTCTCTCAGAGGGAAGAGGCACCAGGCTTTCCTTTGTCCACCGGAGGCAGTGGGCCACTGAAGAGTCTGAGCTGGGCCACGAGGCAGAAGTTACCCACACATCTTTAAAAAATGTGTAGTTAAGTGCCAAACCCATTCTTTGATTAAGCAAAGTGGTATCAGCAACACTTCAAATGCTGTACTGTAATCAACCTGCATCAGCCAGCACTTTATTCTTCAGGCCCTTGGGCTCAACTACTGTAGAAATAGCCTGGTGACCAAGGAAACAAATGTATCTATCGTTTTAAAGTGGCATTTCCTTAAGGGGCCCTTGGCTCCGTAAAGGAGATTGTTCCATGAAAATCTACATCAAGACACAGCCTTTAGTTTTGAGAGAAATTTGGGAAGTATTAAGATACTTTGAATTAATACCAAAACAAGGTGTTTAGGCTATGTTACAATAATAATGCAAATGGCACTACAGCTGATGTTTCACGAGCAGTTTCTCTGTGGGAGACACCATGCCAGGCTCCCTATGTTTCTTTCCTCATTTAATCTTCCCGTAATCCTACGAGACGGGTATGTTATCTCAAGTTTACAGATGAGCAGGGATTGCCAGGATTCACACTCAGGCACTGAGGCCCCATTGCAGTCTATGACAGTGGTTGTTGTATTGGGACGGTTATAATCACTTGGAGGAGTTATAAAAAATAGATTCCAGAGATATTAAAAATCTGAACTTTGGAAACCATAAAAATATAACGCAAGAGGTGATGTTTTTATACTTGTCAGTTGAGAAAGACCATTCTAAGGAACAGACAAAAGAAGTCTGTGTATTTGCATTATACGAGGGTAAAGTCAAGGAGAGAGTTCTTAGAAACCAGGGGAAAAGGTAAGTCACACAACACAGAATGGTTATAGGCTGTGAACAAGCAGTTCATAGACGACATGAAAATGCCTCGTAAACATATGAAATGAAGCCGAGGATGAAAATTAAAAATAAGGTTTTAAAAACAGATTGGTAAAATTTTAAATTATGAAAAATATTTACCTTCAATGACCTGTGGAGAAATGGGCCCTCTGATGCTTCATGTAGGTGAGAATAGAAAATGATAGAGTCTCTGGAAGGCAGTTTTTCAGTATCTGTTACATTTTTAAGTTCACATGTCATGGATACCGAAATTTCATTTCTAGGAATCTATACTATAAAAAAACACTTCCATGTAAATGATATGTAGTATAAGGATGTCCATAGAAACAGATTAGTTAGGAATAATGGTAAAATCAAGGAAAGGCTAAAATAATTATGATCATTTATGCTGTGGAATACTATATAGCCATTAGAAATAAGAAAAATAGATAGTTTTAGATAGATCTCGATATAAGTCAGAATAGCATGAAGTGAAAAAAAAAATCAGCTCATAGAACAGTATGTGTAGTCCAATCTGGATTATGTAAAATGCATCCACAAATAAATTAAAAGTGAATACATAAAGGGTGAGAGACTCAACATGGTGATGTATGTAGGAAGATCGTGAACTCACCTCCTCCCACGGACACACTGTGTCGACAGCTACATATGGAACAATTCTCTCTTTAAAAAATGTGAAGGCTGGCTGGGTGAAGACTACCGTCAGCCAACGAGAAGAAATCCTCACTGAACGGGTGGAGGTGGCTGGGACACAGCCTTCCCGGAAGCCCCTGCCCTGACGTGCTAAAACTGTGAAAACTCTAAAGACATCTATGTTTAACAGTAATTCACTCTGTGAGGGGCTAGCAAAAACATTCTTTTGTGTTTTCACTTGCACTGTTATATGGTGTGTTGATTTTCAGCCATAAGCATGTATTTCTTTTTCATTTAAATTTTTGTACACTGACTCCCCCCAGAGTTACTGAAAATATTATGGACTTGAGAAATGTCACATTCGTAGATAAAAAGATAGGCATGGGTTAAAAAAAAAAAAAAGGATCGTGGTCTGTGGCTTTACTGATGATAGGTTTTCTCTCTGCTTTTTCATAGTTTATCTGCCAGATATTTCCTAGTGGGTACCCATTGCTCCCCCCAAGTATTGAATAAGAATCCCAAAGATTGGAACCCAGGGATCTGCATTTTGCTAAGCTCCTGAGATAAGTCTGGTGGTTAGCTGTGTTTGAGAGCACCTGGCAAAGATTACACATCTCCAAGGACTGCAAGGCGAGATGGACCTTAGAATATGAATGTGCCTGGAAAAGTGACTTTGCTTAGATCTTTTTGAAGGTAAACCTAGAGAACATAACTGCACCCTTTACATTTCATAAGTACGGAGTCAGTACTCCTTTTTGGCTTCCGGAGTCTCCGTCTAAACTCAACACTTCTGAGTAGGTATTTAATTGTTTACAGAATCATCGGCGGGATGGCTTTAGAAAACTCAAGGCTGGTTCTTCGCCTCTCCTTTCTTTTTCCTCTTCTTATTTTCTTTTTGTTTGGGATACGTCACCTTTTCGGGTTTCTGAGCTCTTAAAAAAAGAGACACGATTACATTTCATATCTGAGTGCCTTCTTTTCCTGTATCTATCATTGGAAAGGAAGGGCCAGATGTGCGTGTTTTTAAAAGAACCTTGAATTAATCTACATAACTTTGAGCAATCATGTCTGCCTGCCATCATGTCTTTCTGACATGCTGGTATGCACACCAAATGTTTGTCCACTTAACAATGAGACACTTCTTTTTGCATTCCCAGATCTATTGATATTTGCTTAGAATGCAGTTTCCTCTGTATGAACTGTGGAATAGGATCAATTTCCCCTTGTCCGATCAATGGTTTTATACTGACCCATTTTGCTTTTTGCCCCTTACGTATTTCTTATTTTGGAAGTCAAATTATGGGTGAACTGTTATATCCCCCTGTGGCGACTAAAGCAATCCTCTTTGGAGAAAAACATAACATGCATTTGTGGATTGTCTGTATCTTGAGCTTCTTTTTTACACATTTCATATTTTAGGAGCTCAGTTAAACTGGAGTTCCTAACCTTTTGGTCACAACATATACCCCTGGGTAAGTTTGTCATGCTGCAAAATGAGCCACAAGAATGAGAATTGTTATAAAGGGGAAGAAATCTCTTCAATAATTAGGATTCATCTACAACTAGAGCATTTTATTAATTACACATTGTAATCACATGGATAGTCACAAAACCAATCGTGCAAGTCTGTATTTAGAGATTTGTAGACAGAAGACTTAACGTAAACATAGAAATGTTAAACCTACTCAACTGTAACCTGCAAAGAAGATAACAAGAAGGATTCTGTTCTCTGTATGATTTGTGAACAATGCTAAGTAAATATTCATCATTAATATATAATAACTGTTGCTTTTGGCAGTTCACTTTTCATTTAATTTGATAATGTGTCCAGTAAATGAAGTGGTACAGGCTACAGTGTTTTACCAACACAATTGCATATTTTCAATCATTGTTAAATGAAGGCAGCTCAAGGCAAAGCTTTAACCCCCACTAGTTTTGTGTGTGATAAAAAGAGAAGGCGCTATCAATCTTTATTGTCTGTCTCGCTTACTGTAATTGCATTCAATAGTCCACTGATTCTGTTGTCTGTGCTAATGTCAGGAACAGAGGAGAGCCAGATGCTCAGACTTGATCATATGCATCCAGTGGCTACTTTGATAAGTTGGCAGCAAGTCACTGGGTTTGATGATAAATTGTTAACGCTATAGATTATGAACAGCTGAACACTGCAAGTGAACATGGAGGAAACTTCTTACCTTGTTTTAAATCTGGCATCATGATGCTAGCTAAAGGGCATGTCATGTATTATTCAAATGCATCTTGCACTGGAAATGTGCCAATGACTCATTGTATCCTTATGAATAGTAAAAGCAACAACAACAACAAAAATCCACAGTGATTTGAACATGACATTAATGGTCCCAGGATTATGAAAAGCATTTTGAAATACTGTTTAATAGTTTTGATTATCTAATTCAACAAGAAGAAAGCTTCTGAGTTGTATTCACGTGTAATCCATATGAAAACGTGCTCTTCCTGGTCATTTCTGTTAGATTAGTCGATAATGAGGATGTTTTCTAAAAACAAACTGGTTTTTCATAGTTGAAAACCGTGGCATTTTGCTTGGGAAGGACATAAATTGGAGCTGGGGAGCAAGAAATGTGTTGAAATGTTTGCCAAGATTTTGTTTCCCATAGATGCTGCCTCCTCCAAGAGACATGGGACACAGGCCATTTGTACAGTGTATACAACAGGCCTTCCTCCTGTTGAGCCCATGTGACAGTTGTAAAAGTCAAGGTTGTGGTTCTGAAGTCATTGGACAACTATTAAAGTTGTTTAAAAAGGCTGAGATGACCATGAACTGTGTAATAGTCTTGTTCTAGAGAATGCTGAGCTGTTGACCACATTTTAAATGGAAAATTTTAAGTGCTACCAGATGAAGAATTTATTTTTTAATCAATAGAGGAATTGCTCTTGAAGTCTCTGATCATTATATGGTTTAGTTTCCCTAAAATAAACACATGTAAGAAATACTGTTGGACTTAAGGACTGGGACAAAAAAGGTCTCTTGCCTAACTGATGTATTTCCTTTCATTAGATATTGGAAATTTATAATCCACTGTGTATTTCTTTTTCCTCGTGCTGCCAGGAAACCCAGAAATTCAATCTTAGTCAATTTTTAGATGAGTTTTCAGCTTTGATTATTATTTTTATTTCCCTTTTGTTCTTTTCTTCTTACTTTAGCTTGCGTTTCTTGTCTCTCTCGTTGGCAGGATGGGTATGTAAGATAAATGGATAGCAGAGAAAATCAAGGGTTGGGGCACAAACTTTACCATGAGGTTTTGAGGGTGGAGTCCTGGGAATATCACTGTGTTAACAGAATAAGGACAAAAACGTCTCTAGATATGACCAGTGTGGGATTCTAGCTGACATTGGAAAAGTCACTTAAATCTCTCATAGGGTCAGTTCCTCATCTTTAAAAAAAGAAGTGTTATAAAAGCATTTAATTTATAAGATGCTGGTGAGAATTATATTAATTAATATAAAGTGTCTATGTAAGAATGTCCAAGTTGATAGAGAATTTTATAAGTTTGTTTGAGCCCAAACTGACAACATGATTTCAGATGCTCCAGACAATTATAGCTTTACAGTTTTGTTTGTTTTGTTTTTAATGCATTTGGAGTTAGGGAGGGATTTTAAGGAAGATTACATGAAGACAGGAGAAAGCAAAGTGGAGATTGCATTAGAGGACAGCTAACGAGATTATGTGTTCTCTTGAGGATGGTGGTGCTTCTGAAGGGTCTGGAAAAGAGGATTACCCTGGCTTTCAAAGGTGTGTTAACCTAGATGCACAAACAAGAACAATGGACAGGTCTTGCTAAAGGCAAAGATAAACTTTTTCCTAAAGAAATTATATGCTTGGGGGATGACTACTCACCAGACCTACCCAGTTGGAAGTTATGACCAGATCACCCTGTTAGATTGATTACAGTACCCCTTTTTCATCTACAATAGTAGGCATTTACTGTTAGTAGCTATGATGCTAATAATTTTCATGTGAACTCTAGACGGTAAACAGCACAGGATGACCCAAATGTTAGAGTTTACTTCTGATAGCATCTGAAACTGAGATCAGATCTCAAACTAATCCCATCTGAGATTTGGTGCATAAATTAAATCCTGTTTTAATCAAGTTGATATAAAAGAATCTTGGTTTGCTCATTTGATTATATAAGAGATCCACTTTTTATTTTATAAAAGATGTTTATCTTTATATTTTTTATTTATTTATTTATTTTTTTATCCTCACCCAAGGATATTTTTCCATTTTTTGTACAGATAGAGTGGGAGGGAGAGAGAGGAAGGGAGAGAGAGAGAGAGAGAGAGAGAGAAACATCGATGTGAAGGGACACATCGAGTGGCTGCCACCCGCACGACCAACCAGGGCCGGGGACAAACTGCAACCGAAGTACGTGCCCTTAGCGGGAACCGAACCCGGGTCTCTCTGGACCGCAGGCCGACGCTCTAACCGCTGAGCCAAACTGGCCAGGGCTGTTTATCTTTATTTTTATATTCTTTGAGTTATCAACCTTTTCTGTAAGAATGAGTCATTTAAATATATACAAGATTTGCAAGAGCACGTTATTGGTCTAAAGATACTGCTTCTTTCACTCACGACCCCCCCCTCCTGCATCTCTAGGACCACGGCTGATCTGTATCCTGCCACTGTTCATTTCCTCCGGCCACGGGGCTGCTCCTCCCAGCTGCTCCGCTCAGTCGCTGTAGGTGAGGGTTCCCGTGCCATCTATACACGGATGGCTGCCAAATCCCCAACTCCGGTGTGACCGCCCCACAGTACTTCAGTTCACTGCCTACTTGACATCTCACCTTAGATGCATAATAAGCATCTGAAATCTGGCTTGACTTCCCCCGGGGCCATCTCAGTCCCCAGTCATTCCTATGTCAGTTAATGTTCCCACCATCTGAAATCGCTCAAGCCCAAAACTTAGTTATTATCCTTGCTCCCGCCTCTCATTCTTGACTCACCACAGCAACCCATAGAGGGTCCTGCTGAGTCTACCTCCACTTTTTACTTCCCCCCAGGCCGCCACACCTAAGCCACCTGCCACTCCCACTAATGCCTCTGCAAGGACCTCCTGGTCTCTCGGCTTCCCTTTCGATTCACGCTCTGCAAGGGAATATTTTATTTTACCTTTCTTAATTGATTTTAGAGAGAGAGGAAAGGAGAGGGGGAGAGAGATAGAAACATTGATGAGGGAGAAGATCGATTGGCTGCCTCCTGCATGCCCTCCACTGGGGATCGGGCCCACAACCTGGGCATGTGCCCTGCTGGGAATCGAACCAGCGACCTCTTGGTGCATGGGTTGACGCTCAAACCCTGAGCCACACCGGCCGGACTATGAAGGTATATTTTAAAAGCACAAATAAAATGATGGTGTTGACTTCTTCCTAAATCCCTCCGATGGCTTCACATCATAGTTGGGATAAGGGCCAAATTTTGTCCATGAGGCCCTACTTTTCCAAAGTCATCTCCTCTACACTCTCATTCCTGTTCTCCGGGCACATCAACGTTGCTCTTTCTCAGGGCCTTTGCACAGATGTCCTGTCTACTGGGAACACTCTTGCCCCAGAGTTTTACAGGGCTGGCTGCTTCACGTCATTCATGTCTCAGCTCAAAGCCACCTCACGTAGGCTCTCCAGGCGTGCACTTCCTATTGTTGCTTGTATTTTATTTTCTTCAAAGGTTATCATTATCTTTCTTCTTTATTTATTACTTTCTTCATTTATTTGCCTAGTTTCTGTATTCCACTGCTAACACGTGAGCATCATGAGATCACAAACGTTTTCTTGTTTACTGCTGAGCACTGTGTTCAGCATATTGGTTGCGACTATAGACTCTGGGATGAGATTCACCAGGTTTGGCTGCTCCCACTGTCAGAACTGCTCTGTGATTTCACACCAGTTGCTTCATTCTGTGTCGCTCAGTTTTCCCATGTGAAAACGAAGACTGTGAGCATCTGCTCGTACTGTCTTTGTGGGGAATGCAGGATACCATACATGTGAAATATTTATGACAGGTCTGACACTCAGTAGTTTCTTATCTGTTTTCCTTTGTACTTAGAATATAGTTGATATTTAATAAATATGTGTTAAATAACATGTGAAAAGATATATAATGATATCTTCATGTTTCATGGATATTTAAAAATATTATCTATTTTAACATTAATTTATAAAAAGATCTTAAAACAAATGTCTTAGCTCATTAAAGTACTTAAATATTTATAATATTTACCCCAATGACCTATTATTAACAATTATGTTGTTAAATTTTTACATTGGATATATTAAATCTCCATACATTAGCAATAATATTTGGCAAATTAGCTCACTCATCATAAATCATAAAACTGCTTGGCTATTTTACTTAATTAAAATTGGAAGGTTGATAACTATTTTCTCTTTATATACGTGTGACTTGTTATTGGGGAAAAATTATGAAGTATGGTTGAGCAAAATGAAAAATAATCTAAATTTCTGATTTGTTAATATATATTCTAGACTTCTCTGTATACTGTCATTTGTATTTTGCTTGATGTTAGCTATCTGTGTTAGCCTGAAACAAAGGCTTGTGGAAGATGGTTTATTTGGGAAGTAATCCCAGGGAGATCACTTGTATTGCTGTTGTTAACTGCATTGCTTTTTTGAAATTGATTTTTTCAGTGTTTGCTGCATGTATATAGAACTACAATTGATTTTTAAAATTGTATCCTACGACCTTGTTAAACTTAGTAGCTTTTTTGTAGAATTTTCTATGTATACAATTATATTGTCTGAAAAAAGACCATTTTACCTATTCCTTTTCAATTTTATGTCTTTTATTTCTTTCTCTTGTCTTATTGCACTGTGTAGGACCTCCAGTAAAATGAAATTGTGAGAGCAGAAACCTTAGCCTTTGTTCCAATCTTGGAGGGAAAATGTTCAATACATACTATTAAATATGATGTTTGTTATGGTTTTTAGCTGTTACTCTCTATCAAATTGAGGTAGCTCCCTTCACTTTCTAGTTTTCTGAGAGTTTTTTTTTTTTTTTTTTTTAAATCATGAATGGATAATACATTTTGTCATCCCTGTCCCCACATCTATTGGGAAGATTATATTGCTTCCCTCTTTTATTTTTTTAATATGATTATAATGTCATTGACTATTTTCAAACATGAAGCCAGCCTTCCAGGTATTAGTTATGATGTATTATCATAACCTCTTGATTATGATATATCATCTTTTGTATATAGTGATTGTTGAGTTTAATTTGCTAATATTTTATAAAGGATTTTTGTGTTTATTCATGAGAAGTCTCAGTCTGTAGTCTTTTGTTTTTGTTTTTATTTTTCTGATAATATCCTTACCCGGTTTTGATATCAGAGTTATGTTGGCTCATAAAGTGAGTGGCAGATGAGTTTCCCCCCCTATATTGAGAAAGAGTTTGTGTAAGATAATTATAATTTATTTTAAAAATATTTGATAGACAT
This sequence comes from Molossus molossus, assembly GCF_014108415.1. Classification (NCBI taxonomy): domain Eukaryota; kingdom Metazoa; phylum Chordata; class Mammalia; order Chiroptera; family Molossidae; genus Molossus; species Molossus molossus. The sequence continues at coordinate 41,577,780 of NW_023425350.1, forward strand.
CAGTGAAATCAGCTGGGTTGAGTTTTCTTTGTGGGAAAGGTTTCATAAAAATTATTTAATTGATATGGAGTTATGCAGATTTTCTATTTCTTATGTGTCATTTTTGGCAAATCATGTTTTATAAGATATTTATCCATTCTAAATTCTTGAATTTGAGCATCAATTTGTACATAATATTTTCTTAATAACATTTTATATTCTGTAGTGATAGCTCACTTTCATTTCTAATATTGGTGTTTTGTGTTCTCTCTTTTTTTTATTGGTTTTAAGCCAAATTTATCAATTTTATTAATCTTTATAAAAACAATATTGAGCCCAGCCAGTGTAGCTCAGTAGTTGAGTGTTGACCCAAGCACCAGGAGGTTACCAGTTCGATTCCTGGTCAGGGCGCTTGCCCAGGTTGTCGGCCAAATCCCCAGTGGGGAGCAAGCAGGAGGTGGCCAATCGATGTTCTCTCGCATTGATGTTTCTGTCTCTCTCTCCTTCTCTCTTCTGCTCTCTCTCTCTAAAAATGAATAAAGAAAAAAGATATAAAATAAAATAAAAATAAGAAAACAAAATTGGGTGAGTCACTTTTTTCTATTGCTTGTTTTCTATTTCCTTGATTGGTGATTTTCTCTTTTATTATTTCTTTCTACCTGGGTTTCATTTAATTCTCTCTTTTTTTTGTCTTATAAGAGAAATTCAGATCACGGATTTTATACCATTATTGTCCCTTACTAATATAAATATAATACTATACATACCTTTTTAACCATTACCTAAGCAGTATCCCACAACTATTGATTTATTGGGTTGTCATTAGTTTAGTTTGAATATCCTCTAATTTTTCTTTGCGATTTCTTCTTTGATCCACAGGCGAAATTAGTGTATTATTTAATTTTCAAATAATGGGGATTTCTTTTAGCTACTTATTTTTATGGCTTATAGGCTTTAATTCCATTGTCATAAAAAAACAAAAACAAAAATATACTCTGTAAGATTTTAATACTTTTAAATTTATTTATGGTCCACTGTATACATAGAAAGAATAATATTCTCCAGTTGTTGAGTGTACTATTCTTTAAATGTCCATGATGTCAACTGTGATAGTGTTCTATATACTTATTAAATTTTGTCTACTTGTTGTATCAGTTATTGAGATAAAAGTGTCAAAATCTATAACCAAGACCTTGCATATATCTCTCCTCATCTCTGTCAGTGTTAGTTTTAGGTATTTTGATGCTCCGTTGTTAAGCACACGTACAATTTCTCATGCCATGACCTACTGATAAATTGTTTAAAATCTACATTTTATAAAAAATAAATATGGAACCACTGTGAAAACTGAAGTAAAAGTAGTCTTTGATTATGTAAGTCTTTGGATTTGCTGCAACATGCTTTCTTCTGGACCTAAAAACGTGGGCTAGAGTTCCTTATTGTCAAAATTTTCTTGGGATTATGAACCTCTCTACTTTTATTCTAGAGTTTAATAAGGTTATAGTTTGTAACTGCCATGAGCCATAGCTGAAATTCTAATAGTCTCATCTATAAAGCACAGATAGAAAAGTGTTTGCATTTTATAAGATTTTGTTCTAGACCCAAAAGGCAAAATAATGGAGTACCTTCATGTAAAATCAGCCTCAATCTAAGCATCTGGATTTACTTAGTGATTAGTTTATCATACTTAAGTATAATTAGAGGACTAATTTGCTAATCATTTCTCTCCACTGTTGATATAATCATAGAAACATAGGCTTTCCACTTTGGAAAGGTCTTAAAGGCTAACTCCTTTTTTGATCATTAAATCCCTTCTACAGTATTCCTGCCAAGTACTCTTCAACTCTGGGATTCAGCTCTTGTTCCATAGCTACGTAACCCAGTGATGTACGGTCTCCTGTCTCTAAGAGACCAGTTGTACCTCCTGAGATAATAACCTTCTCCCCTTTCCTCCTTTGGTGGGTTCTTTTGTCTCACTTTCTCTCAGTCTTCATGAACCTGAATCTAAGTCTCGGTCCCATGCAGTGCAGGACAATTGGTACCCAAAGCACAGTGCTTCATTGGTTTTCACATAAAAAATCCACCAGCTCACCCTGGCCGGTTTGGCTCAGCGGTTGGAGCTTCGGCCTGCGGTCCGGAGAGACCCGGGTTCGGTTCCCGCTAAGGGCACGTACTTCGGTTGCAGTTTGTCCCCGGCCCTGGTTGGTCGTGCCGGTGGCAGCCACTCGATGTGTCCCTTCACGTCGATGTTTCTCTCTCTCTCTCTCCCTCCCACTCTATCTGAACAAAAAATGGAAAAATATCCTCGGGTGAGGATAAAAAAAAAAAAAATCCACCAGCTCCATGCTTTTCATGAGTTTATGTGTGTGTGTGTGTGTGTGTGTGTGTGTTGTGGGGAGGACAGGAGTGACAGGGTATTTTGACAATTTCTTTTCCGCCCTTTAATACCTAGTCCATTCACACACGGTAGAGGCAGGTCCATATTCCGTGTCACCCCCGTGTCTAGTTCTGTTCTAATGTATCAATGAGAGTTACTTTCAGCAATGATTATACTCACCCTGAAAGAAATTCTGGAGCATTTTTTTTTTCTCTTGTCACAGATAGTAATTATCTTAAAAGATATATATTAAATGTCCACCTATACATACTGAACAACACTACTGATCTGGAATAAATGGCCTGCTAATTTGAATGTCTTACAAGTCTGAGGTAAGAATTAGTGATGCATTTACGTTATAAATATGCTGAGAATGTGACTTGTTATTCAGGATGGGGAGAGTTTACACAGGCATAGCCATAGCAGGGATGCCAGATTGATAAAAGAAAAGAACTTCCTTCCAGGTTAGATAGTGATAAATTATTGTGAGATACTTTTGTATTATATTGACATAAGTAGAGAATCAGTAGCTAAAAACATGTTGCCAGATATCTGTCTTTTATTATCTTCCTTAATGGGTATCTTAGACCAATCTGTAACTAGCACATTCACATACTGGAATACCCTGAAAGCACTTTCTAACATTAAATGAGTGACTACTGTAAGTCAAACCCTGCATTGCCCAGCATGGTTGCTCATGTGATTTAAAATTTCTTAGGAAACAAATCAGTTTCTAAAATAGGCATATTTCTCTCTATAAAGTCTCTTAACACATAAAGGACAAAGACGAACATTTTACCTAAAGTTTAAATCGGACTAATTTCTAAATACTATACATACATCATTCAATCTTACTCTTATGATGACTATTTTTATTTAGGACTGTAAAGAACGATTAGGACATTTTTCTTTCAATGAAAAAGCAAATGACATTTACTTTTGTTTCCTCACTCGACATGCCTTTCTCTCACCTGTCTGTGCATCCATTTTCTCCATCCATCCTTTCCCTGGGTTTTTTAATGGTGTTGGTAAAAATATCTTTAGATCTTACTTGAAAAACAGAATGTGTTTGCCAGTTAAAAGCAATGATAACTGGGAGCAAACTCGACCCTGGAATTACATGGGACTCGTCGTCTATGCGAATTGTGTGGCTGTTTCACTGTTGTGCCTTGACAGGTTTTTCATAGTTCTTTTTATCTCACATAGATTGTTCTGGAGCCGCATTGTCTCCCAATGCTGGCAAAAAAATGAGAAATCCGGGGCTACTGCCATCTGTGATAATTAAGTTCTGATAGTGAAATAGGTGAGGTATTAAGAAAATGTGAGTTGATAAGAAAGCTATACATTTAAAAGAGAAAAGAAATACTGGGAAGGGTGATCTTTTGGGTGCTGCAAAAATTACTGATTTCTCTTGGGTTCTATTTATCCTTGTGTGCCTGGTGGAGGCAGCAGGGGTGGTTGGGCGCTGGAGAATTTTTACACTATTTGCTGTTTTCCTCAGTGACTTGCTCCAGTGTTTTCCATAGAGATAGGGGCCTTTATAAACACTGTATGTGTTCACATATGTGTTCTTGTTCATGCTTTTGATTGAAAACAATCCTATCATACAATACTTGTCTACTCTTCTAAATCAGTATGAATGCATTTCTAGCCATGGGAATTATTTAATGTTGTTTGATAATCTCTTGTTTTGTTTATGCTGAAAAATCATTAACTAAGAAGCAGAGAAAACAAAAAAGTGGTTTGTTAAATTCATATTACCTACTGTTCTTTCCTATTTCCTGTATTTTCCTCAAATTAATCAATTAAAATGCACAGATGTTCAATTAAAACAATAAAAATTTTCCATGGCTACAGCTGTTTTGAAACTACATTGTTGAAAATTTAACATATCTAGTAATGATTCCCTCTCAGGAGAAATTAAATTAATGACTCTTTGCTAGATTATTTTCCATTTGATAAATTAAACAAAATTAGAAAAAAAAACTCTGAGACTTACAATGCCTGCTACATTTATTAATTAGAATGATAGACTAGCAGATATTAATATGAAAAGGCAACAAAATGGAAAATGTTTCTTATTTTTCAAATGAAATACCTTCAGGACTGCAGTTTATCTTATCAGCAAATGGTTATTTGGTATAAATTATTAAAATTTCACCTGTAAATAGTAGACAAGTGACAAATTTTGTCATCCTACATAATGGAGATGGTAGATATGTGATTATGCGGGCTGATGTAACATTCTTCACATTGCTGAGCACCCCGCACCACAGGCTGCCAGCCTTAAATAATAAGTAGGGAAACAGGACCTTTCTTTCTCGGCTGTGTTGCTTTATCTTGAAAAGAATTTGGTATTTTTTCCCTCATTTCCAATGTATTGTTTAATTTTTAAACACATTCTTTTTATATGTCAAAGAATGAATGCATGCTCATTATATTAGTCAGTGTTTTCCAAAGAAACAAGAGGTTGGTTTCAAAACTACCACACTCCACTACCCCACACCCCATACCAAAATTTAAGGATGCTCAAGTCACTTATATAAAATCACAAAATATTTTCATATAATTTATACATGTCTTCCAGTATACTTTAATCTCTAGATTACCTATAATACCAAATACAATAGAAATAGTTGTTATACTGTGTTGTGTAGGGAATAATGACAAGAAAGAAGTTTGTATAGGTATGTTCAGGACAGATGCAGCCATCATAGTCCTAAATACATAGTACACAAGAACAACATAACATTTCTTTTTTTGGGGGGGGGTGTATTTCTGATCTGCGGTTTTTTGAATCTGTGGATGTGGAACCCACGGATATGTAGAGCCGACCGTATATCGCACATATGTGTTACATATACTTATATCCATACCTATACCTATACAACAAGAAGTAGAGACTTGTTTTAAGGACTTGTCTCACATGTTGCGACTGGCGAATCTGAAACGCGTAGGGTGGGTTGGTAGGCTGCAAACTCAGGTAGGGTTTCTATGTTGCAATCTTGAGGCAGAATTCTTTCTTCAATGGGAAACCTCAGCCTTACTCTTAAGGTCTTCAGTGGATTGGATGAGGCCCACCACGTTATGGAGGGTCATGTGCTTTGCATGAAGTCTACTAATTGTAAATGTTCATCACATCTAAAAAAATGCCTTCCCGGCACATCTAGGCTGGTGTCTGACCAAACAGCTGGGCACCACAGCCTAGTTAATTTGGTCAATAAAATTAACCATCATGCTCATTAAGAAAAATTTCGAAAAATAAAAATAAACTGAAAATGGATGTTTGAAAAGCACTTGTAACAAGCACCTGCAGATCTCTGCTATCATTTCAATGTCTGTCCCTAGAGTTTGCCTCTTATGTTTATATGTCTCTTCTCCTTCTAAAGTTGAGACTATAGTGTTTATTTTACCTATAACTCATTATTCTTTTTAGAATATAAACACCTTCTCACTTCATTAAAGTGATTTCTTCTGCAGCTCATATTTAAATAGCTGCAATACAACCAACTGAAAAAATGGTTGGACCCCTAGGTTTTCAGTTTGGGGAGGACGTTATTTCTTTTCACACTTATTCTTTGAATATATTACTACACATGCATTTGCTAGTTAAAAATATGTACATTTTAAAACTTTTTGCATGCATTGCTAAATTGCCTTCCAGAAGTGTTGTACCAGTTTACATTCCTGATGGCAGCATTCCAGAGGCCTCTTTCCCGTCCTCATTTCTCAGTATTAGGTGTTAGAGTGAAAAATACTCCAATCTGAAAGATGAAAAAAGACTTTTAATTGTTGTTGCATTTTGAATTTTCTTGCTTTGTTGTGATGAATGAGTTTCTTAAGTTTATTGATATTTGTAGTTCTTTTTGAATTGTCCATTTTGTCCAATTTCCATTGAGATGCATGTTTTTGTTTTTTTTTTAACAATAAAAACTGCATGAAACATATATTACTACTTTGGTTATCATATATACTTTGCATATGTTTTCTCTAATCTATTATTTGCCTTTCAATTTTATTTATAGTGTTTTTGATAAACTGAAGTTTTAAAATATCTTTTGAGTAAACAAACTCATCAATATTTTATGTTACACCATGCTTTTGGTTCCATGCATTATTTTATTTTATTTTTTTGATATGTGCTCCTAGCAGTAACCGAACCCGGGACTCTGGTCAGCAGGTCGATGTTCTTGCCGCTGAGCCAAACCGGCCAGGGCTCATACATTAGTTTTTCTACCCTGGGATTATATGCCTTCTGTGCCATTGTAGTTTATTTGCTTCTCTCTCTCTTTTTTTATGGCTTTGATGTGTGGTGTGAGGCAGGGATTATTTTTCAGTTTACAATTTTGTTTAAAACACAACTTTTCTATCTCCTAGACAAGGGGGTGAAGACATGCAAAAGACAGAAAAGACTAGAAAGGAATGACTTATGCATTGTATATCCGGTAGACACAATAGAGATCACAGTGGTTCTACAATGTTATTTGATTTTCTAAAACCAGAGTTCAATGTAACAGCATCGCCTGAGGCTTTCATATGTGTGAATGTCTATGCACAACAGCTCACAAGGAGAATGCCAGTGGGATGACCATTTCCAGTGGTGCTCTATGGTCTTAGCAACATTTTCATAGAATGAGATTTTTCTTCATGGACAGTGCTTGCATCTTTAGTCAATGATTACTTGTCTACAGTGTGTTAAATGCAAGGGTCTTTCTATGCTGAGGCAGAATATGTCCATGGACAAGAGGCTGCTGGTGACCAAATCTTATAATCAATGAATAATCTGAGGCAGAAAGTTTATGACACCACTCCCTAGTATAGTGCTTTATATGGCTTTATTATAATTGTCAATGTATTTTTTTTTTGTCCCCATAGAAATGTCTCCCATTTATTCTTTTTCAAAAACATTTTTTTTTCTTTATTGATTTTTCGAGAGAGAGGAAGGGAGAGGGAGAGAGAGAGAGAAACATTGATGAGAGAGAACATCAATTGGCTACCTCCTGCATGCCCCCCATTGGGGATTTGGCCCACAACCTGGGCATGTGCCCTGACCTGGAATCGAGCCTGTGACCTCTTGATGTATGGGGTCAGTGCTCAACTACAGAGTCACACTGGCTGGGCATCTTTCATTTATTCTTTACAAAATTTGAAGTTATTGGGTTACATGACTATAAGACACAATAGTGACTGATATAAATCACTTTTCCCATCTTGAAAACTCTCACCACTCTCATTTTCAATTCTTCATCATGAAATGTGGAACAGGAAATAGTCATATAAAATTTCATGTGATCTATATTAGGAATCATGATTTTCAGAAACAAGGTTAGTATTTTTTCAATATTAGCCTTTTAGAGATTTTGTTTCAGGATTATCTTAGAACTTATTTCTAATGTGGCATAATTTCTTATTAATATTTGTAGTTTTTTTTTTTTTTTTGGAACCATCATACTTTAATTTTACCTGTTTTTTATTTTTTTTATTTTTATCATTGACACTATTATAGATGTCCCCCCCACCCCCCACTTCCCTCTGGCCATCACCACACTGTTGTCTGTCTCCATGCATTATGCATAGATGTTTTTTCGGCTAATCCCTTCACCTTCTGTCATCCAGTCAATATTCGTAGGTTTTTGGTTTTTGTTTTTTATTGTGTATTTTATTGTTTTAGAATTAAAGTGTCTAGGATATGGGGCTGGGGTTTCATTTTATTTATTTATTTATTTTAAATATTTTTTTTCTTTATTGATTATAGAGAGAAAGGAAGGGGGAGAGAGAGAGATAGAAACATCCATGAGTGAGAACATTGATTGGCCGCCTCCTGCATGCCCCGCACTGGGGATTGGGCCCACAACCTGAGCATGTGCCCTGACTGGGAATCAAACCGGCCACCTCTTGGTGCATGGGTTGACGCTCAACCAGTGAGCCACACTGGCCTGTAGGGTTTTACATTTTATCAAGCTTCCCAGATGATGTATAGCCATTGAAAGTTTAAGAAGCAGTGGGACTACTTTTTCTGGGTTTAGAGGTAGTGTATTAGGGAAGTTTGTCATGAAAGATATGTAAATGTACCTAGCACAATGGCAGCTACAGAGTACACATTGCTAAATGTGCATTACTTATTTTATCTGCGTATTAAAAATGATTAGAAAACTGATATTTGGTATGTTCACATTTATGGCTATTTCTAAGAAAGTTTCCATGTAAATGCATATATTTTACAGTGTGTGTTTTGTATTACTAATCTCTATGAGCTTAACATTTAGAGTACTGTGTTTATTAACTTTTTAGTGTGAACAGCTCATCATTCTGTTAAAGATTCAATATTCTGAGTATTCTAGGAACGTCCGTATCCACAAGTACTACCTACACTGGCGAACAGAATTACCATATATTTGCACAACTGTTAAATGGTTGTCTTAAAATAAAAGAAAAAAGAGTTCTGGTATATGAAATTATTCAAATTATGTTAATATTCAGAAGTTTATAAAAGAATAAGAAGATGCCACCTTGTGGCACACACACACACACACACACACAGGATTCTTTAGCATATGTATAATATGCAGTCAACCAATATTTCAAATAATACATGGCTGAGAAACCTATTTGAATAAATAGAAAAAGCAGCTAAAATGCTCATGCTCATAATCAAGTGTTTTAATTCAATAACTATGTCAAAAATAGAAATATCATGAAGATGTATTATTTTATGAAAGCAGAGTTCTATCAAGCAATATCAATAGCAACAGAAAATTTAAATGAAGCATTTCAGTGATATTTAATATGATAACATAAACTTGGAACATATATTTTAAAATTAAATTTCTATTGCATTTTAAGAGCAATTGCTATATTTTGTTCCTTTAGGTAAATAGTAAAATTTATTGTGATTCAGTTTTGATGAGCTTGAAGAGAATGTTCTAGCATTTATGAATAACATTTATTTATATTAAAATGATGTTTTGTTATTAAGACAATGGTTATTTTAAATGAGTTATGAACTATTGCATTTACCTGGATGATGGTTTATTTTATCAAATTATTCTAGACTTTCTGAGGATGAGTCAATCCTGGAAACCATGTAGTCTGATACTCCCTCTTTTATAGGTGTGTAAACTGAGGCACAGAGGTATTGTCTGACTTGTCCAGGATTCCCCACCTCCTTAGAGGTTGACTTTCTTTGTCTTTTGCTATTTCTACCTCCTCATTCTGCATTTGAATTGGTCTCTTGTATTGGAAGCTTTGTTTCTTAGAAAAAAAGAATAGAAGAGAATACATTTCTCCCCTCTGAACCTTTCATTAAATGTTTATTCTGTTGCATTTCTCCATAAGCATTTTTATATTGCCATTTTCTCCTCTTATTAGAATACTTAATATAGTTCCAAATAGTGTATAATTGAAAACAGTTTATCATATCCATTTTTATTTATTAGTATAATAGTATTCCTGCGATCTGGTGGCAAGAAAGTACTGCACTATTTTATTGTAATTTATCCCATTTTAAATGTTCATTTGGGTCTATGAAATTGCACAATACTTTTTAGAAATACACTTTCAGAGTATGTATTGGGGAAAAAAAAACCCAAACATCAGAATTGCTTTAGAAAATTTTGCAGAAACAATATTGTGCGACATTCTAAATTCCAAAGTTAAATGGATCCATCAGCAAATCATTTAAAGATTTTGATTGTGAGCACATGTGAACATTCACCAAGATCTTTTCTCCATAGACATTGATCCATGACACAGAGCAAAGAAAGGTACCAGAAATTCTTGTTACTGGAAGTTTAGAGGAGCAAGAAGCACTGTGTGAGTGGGTTTACCAGTAAAAGCATCACAGAATTATGTTTAAATGGAGTCTTGAGGAATAAGAATAATTCAGATAATTAGCTGATGGTGGGAAGGCATTCTAGCTGGAAATGGTGTGGCCCAAGGCTGTTTCTCTGGGAAACAGTGATTAGAAATCTGCTTAGAGATGAGGGCCTTACATAAGGGTAGGACTGTTGAGGATATTACATGAACTAAGAATATTTAGCTCTTTTTTGTATATAAGAAAAATGGGTACCTTTTGATTAAGGAAATGATATGAATGAAATGGTGGTATAGATTAAGATTATACAGAAAAATGTGTGTGTGTGTGTGTTTTTGTGTGAAAATAACATACAATGAAATAAATGTGTGTTGATGTTTCTTAATTGAACTAATAATCTTTCTATTTTCAGATGTACTTTGATTTGGAAGTAGCACAGAATAAAATAGTTTTGTTATTTTTATTTGGGTGCTTTTTCTATATTGTTGTATTAGTTAGAAATAAATAGGCAATGGAAAAATTCATAATCCCTCTACCACACTTCACCTGTTCAGTTGCACCAACATGTAGGATGACTGTCACCTTCTATGTGCAGATTTATTTTGAAAATAAATAAAGCCTACAGGTGGTTGCACACTGCTGATTACTGTAGTGATAGATATCCCATCCTTTATCCACTTTATAGACATTGTTAATAGGAGTTAAGTCAGTAGGGGTCTCAAAATTTAATACCTTTCTCGAAAATGCTCCTGTGGCAGGCAGAATAATTCTCCCTCTCCCCCAAAGATGTTCATGTTTTAATCCCTACAATCTGTGAATGTATTAGGTTATGTGGCAAAAGGGAATCAGGGCAGAAGATGGGATTAAGGTTTTGAGTCCATTGATCTCAAAGTAGAGATTATTACAGAGATCCTTAAAAGTGGAACTGGAAGAAAGGAGAGGAAGTTGGAGTGATCACAATGTGGGGACTTCAACTCGCCGTGGCTGGCTTTGAAGACCGAAAGGGGCCACAAGTCAAGGAATGTGGGCAGCCTTAAGCTGGGAAAGGCAGTTTCTCCCCTAGAATCTCCAGAAAGCGATGTAGCCCTCAGGAACCTTGATTTTAGCCCAGTGAAACCTGCATTAGACTTCTTAGCTACAGAATTGCAAAATGATTTTTTGCTTGAAGCCACTAAGTTTGTGGTAATTCGTCACAGCAACAGTAGAAAACTAACACAGCCCCAACCTAAAAACAAAGGAAATTATAATGGTGATGAGGTTGAAGATGTTCCTCCCCCTCCTCTTCCTCTGCATCATCATCCTTTTATAGTTATCCTTTGTGGAGAGTTTACTATCTATCTGTTAAGTGATTTACACATACAATCTCATCTAGTTTTTACCACTACCTTGCTGGCAGATAAATAAAGGCTCAGAGCGGTTTAAACTGTTTATCTAAGGTCAAAACCTCATCCTCTTCAGTGTAAGAGTGATGGGGGGTGGGGAGCGGGCAGGGGGCAGGTAGTAGAACCTTAGGGCTGAACATGTTGGCTCTGAAGGCAGATCACCTGGTTTGAATTCTGGCTCCTTTTCCTACTGGTTAGACTAGTGCTTGGGACATAGTAAAATCTCAATATATCCTTGGTTTTTATTATGATTAATTGCTATCATTATTACTGTTATTATTATAATACTACTTAGATAGCCAAAAAGAGTTGTCATTGTCATAGGAAGGTAATTGTTAAAGTGACCACCACCATATTCATTTTATTGAGTGTAGCTATAAACTATAAGCTTTTCAAACTTCATTTCATCTCTGAATTTTAGCTTTTGAAATTTGTGGAAATGTCTCACCACTTCATTAAACAGTGAGGTTGAAACTCATTAATTAATTTATTTGGCATGGTCCTTATTTCTAACTGCCAGGCATACCCTATTTTACTCTGTCATTCCTTGCCCCTTGCTGAACAGTATCTTGAAATATTCAGTAAAATTCCTACTCTTTTGTCTGGCCCAAACTTTAACAGAGAACAACTTTGTTGTCTATGTCCATGGGTTATGCATACATGCATTTAAGTTCTGTGGTTTATCTCTTTCCCCCAACATCCCATCTTCTGGGGTTTGTCAGTTTGTACCCTACCTCTATGTCTCTGGGTCAATTTTGTTCATCAGTTTGCTTAGTTCATTATATTCCACGAATAAGTGAGATCATGTGATATTTGTCTTTCTCTGCTTGGCTTTTTTTTCTTAGCATAATACTCTCTAGGTCCCTCCATGTTGTCTCAAATGATAAGAGATCTTTCTTTCTTACAGCTGCATAGCATTCCATTGTGTACATGTACCACAGCTTTTTTATCCACTCATCTACTGATGGACACTTGGGCTGTTTCCAGATCTTAGCTATTGTAAATAGTACTGCTATGAACATGGGGGTACATATATTCTTTTTGATTGGTGTTTCAGGCTTCTTAGGGTATATTCCTAAAAGTGGGATCACTGGATCAAATGGAAGTTCAATTTTTAACTTTTTGAGGTAACACCATATTGTTTTCCATAGTGGCTGCACGAGGCTGCATTCCTACCAGCAGTGTACTAGAGTCCCCTTTTCTCCACACCCTCGCCAACAGTTGTTGTTTGATTTGTTGATGGCAGCCATTCTGACAGGTGTGAAGTGATACCTCACAATTGTTTTAATTTGCATCTCTCTGATGATTAGTGACATTGAGCATTCTTCCATATGTCTCTTAGCCATTTGTATGTCAAAGTAGAAGGGATCACATTACCAGATATCAGGTTATACTACAAAGCCATTGTAATCAAAACAGCCTGGTACAGACACAAGAACAGACAGATAGATCAATGGAAAAGAACAGAGAACCCATAAATTGACCCAAGACAATATGCTCAATTAATATTTGACAAAGGTGGCAAGAGTATACAGTGGAGTCAAGACAGTCTCTTTAACAATGGTGTTGGGAAAATTGGACAGCTACTTGCAAAAAAAAAAAATGAGGCTAGACCACCAACTTACACCATACAAGAATAAACTCAAAATGGACATTTTTGGCTTTTTATTTTTTACTTACTTCCACTTATATCTTTTTTCTGATTTTCTTAATTTTTTTTTTGTTATTGATAGCATTTAAGATTATGAATTGCCTCCAGTTTTCAGCTTTTGAAGTAACTAATAAGTTATAATATGTGGTACTTTTTAAAAATATTAATATAATGTGAAATTTCACACATATACAATATAAAGAGAATAGTTACATCCATCCCTATGTACCTGTCACCAAGCTTCAAGAATGATCATTTTGCTATTTTTGTTTTACTTATGTGCTCCGACATATTTTTTCTGAAGCATGTTAAAGCAAATCCTAGACATTATGTCAAAGCAGTAATATTAACATATTTTAGGATATATATGTGTAGGTATTTATGTGTGTGAGTATGTATAAATACACTCATACACTCTCTCTCACATATGCTTTCAAATGATTGGGGAATTTTTAGGTTTGATTCAAAAAATTTGTGTTACAGAATATGTAGTCAGATTATTTGGTCTGTATTTTTTCTGCTTCTGATAATTTACTGGGCTTCCCCAGGTGGGTTGGTACCTTATCAGTTTTTTAATATATCATAGATTCTTAAAGGTAAATAAACTGTGTTTTTAGAGTGGGCAGTTCAATACGTATCTTATTGTTAACTATACTAATCAAATTCTCCATGTTACCATTACTTTAATTCTAAGAATCCAATTCTCTGTGTTCTCAAATTCATGATCTGTCCAAGGTGTATTAAAATCTATCATGACAACTTTGTTTCTGTTCATTTTTCATTTTATATTTGCCTGCCAGTTTTATCTTAAGATATTAGAATGTTGTATTATTTGACACATAAAGGTTCATAGCTGCTACATTTTCATTATCATAACTCTTATCAATATAAAACAGCTTTCTTTTATCCCATTATATGCTTTCTACCTTAAAGCCTAAATTGTCCAAAGATAACATTGCTACCTCTACTTTCATTTCATTTGTATTTGCCTGAAAAATCTCTACTCATGCTATTTTTCACATTTACATGAACTTCCAAATTAGAGATGTCATAGTAGCAGCACATAAAGTGTGTCTTAGACTCAACCTGGCAGTTTTCCAGCTATTTCCAATTTTTTTTTTTTAAAGTGATATATTTGATCTTTTTTCTTTTTTTCTTTCTTTTTATGGTTATGTCCTTTTCACATTTTCTTCAATTTTTGGATTTCTATAATTATGTATTATCTTTGTTTTGGTTGCTGTTGTTTTAATGGGCTATACTTTCATCTTCTTGAATGATTAGGAGAGTAGACACCTTGATACTTATTTTACTCATTTTCCAAAATATTCATCTTGTTTTTCTGAATATTAAAGTCAAGAAAGAAACAGTGTATTTGTTTATTTACAACAAGTGCTTCTCTATTTCCTCCCCCATCACCTCCCTTTTGCTTGTTTGCTAATCAAAAAGGATGTTGGACTTAGACTGATACTATTTAATTATTTTTATTTCAGATCTGTTCTTTTACAAGAATTATTTTTGACATTTGCATACAGAGTTGTCACAGCTATTCAATACTAACACTTATATTCAACGCTGGTAGTGCTCATTGCTATGTTTTATATCCCAACTTTCCTGTTCAGGAAGTTGTACATTTTAAATCAAGTGTTTGTAGTTATTTCATCCCAACCTGTTTTCTTTACCTCAGATTGTTCTTTCTTTTTATGGTATATTGAGAATGTGGAACAATTTTCTAATTTTTTTTTCCTGGTTTCTATAAGAGCAAGAAATATCTAAAACTCTGACTGATATTTTCTTTGCTTTTCTCACCATATTTAACCACAGGTCTCTTGTTTTACTTCCCAAACATTCACTCAAATGAGAACTCTTTTCCAGATTCATTGTTTTCCACTTTTACGCCTTTCTCCACATACTTTTGGACACATTTATGTCCATTATTCTTCCTAATTTCCGGTGACCAGCAGACATTCGTGTAGTATGGACTTGGTCTCCCGAAGTGAAATCTCCTACCACCCCCATCACCGATTAAAATAATGGGATTAATCAAAAACAGAACCTTTGGGACTCATGGAGAGCCGTCCTGTTTGTTCTTTCCTCCACACTTCGTCTGTGGGCCCCGTGTCACTGAGGATGCGATGTCCTGTAATTACCCTCCTACCTCTCTTTTCCAACCATTATTTTCTGAACGTTTTTCTATCTGAATAGCCTACACATGTGAATGAACAGGAAGGAACTCGAATATTCTGTCTGCCTCAGAATCGGCACCCGTGTTGAATAGAATGGCCTCTCGAGTTCCTGTTTGTTCGAGGGTCCAAATCTCCAAGGTGAGCTGTGCAGCAGACAGTGGGAGCAGAAAAACGCAAAACCTACTGCTTTTGCAAGGAGGTGGACCTTCCTGTTTCATGAGGTGACGCTTGGATAGGCTACCCACTGACTGTTTCCTCACTCCTGAGGCATCAGCCTTGTAATCATTCTAAATTCTTTCCAGGTTTCTGGCACTGGGTTTCCTGTCAGTCTTAGTTTTCTGTGTTACAGTTTTCCATTTTCATACGTATGTTATTGACAATTAGGAGAGGCAGTTCCAGGGGATGGTGGCCAGATGCCATTTTATACCAGAAATCTGTTATCTATATTTAATGGTTATCAATGACGAATGCATTTGTTGGGAGTCCTCTCACTGACTCGCTGACAAACCCTGGGACCAAGTTTCTTATGGATCCATTAAATTCAGCACCTACTATGTGTGTTTCAAAAATTACTTTCAATACTTAGTACTATAAGAAATGGCTTTTGCTCCAGAGAATTATGATTAGGATCATAACAGATTTAGGAACACCAGAATCAAAACCACTATTTTCCCTTGGGAAATAGGGAAGGCTATGCAGAGAAGATGGGTACAGAGAAGTGAATCTTGGGGTATCAATAGCTATGGAGAGGCTGGGCAAAGAAGCCAGGGCATCCTAGGCAGAAGGACAAGCACAGTGATGTAAAACACAAGAGTGTGAGATCTAGGGAGCTGGAGATAAACTGAAGAGGTTTCTGAGGCCCTCGTTTGTGTGGACGGTGGATTGGAATGGTGGACGGAGGGCAGGAAGATCGATACGAGAGGAACTACATTCAGCTAGGCAAGTAAAGATGGGACGAAGAAGTCAAACAATAGCTGCAGGGATAGAAGGGACAGAGGAGAAGTACGAAGTTTGAAGACGGGCTCTTCTGATCAACTCACTGTGTACAGGTACATGTGTGATGCAATGGTCAAAGTAACTGATATGTAAAAATAAGCCATTTCTGTTTTAGCATGTTGAGTTTAACATTTTGAAACTTGATTATTACTCAAGTGTTTGGGTTGTGATAAACTAAATCAATGTATTTCAACACCCTCTTTTTTGTGTGTGTGGTAATACTAGTATCATTCTTATTGTGCCAAATAGTGACATTTCTAGTGATGGGAAAACTAAGGCATAAACTGGATGGGGCATAAATATTCCAGTGTTTATTTTATCTATTTCATGTGGGTGTGATTAAAATAAATAATAAGGGAGACAAAGTAGAATTATTTCCCGAAAGTTTTGGGATAGAACTAAATAGAACTAATATTCTATTCAGAGAACCAAAATGGTGTTATCCATTTGAAAATATTACTTATTCCCAAAGGAATTTTTATCTATTACCCACAATTCAGTTAAATAGATTTGCATCTCATGTTTGAATTTCTTCAATATAATTTATCTTTTGTTCAACTCAAAAAAATTCTTAAGCTGTAGTACTACTAATTGGAAAGTAATCAGTAAAACAAAAATCCTTAATAGACACTAGAATTGCTCGAATGACTTAAAGTACCCGTTTTAAAAACTCATGATACATTTATAGGTTTCTGAAATGGAGAAACAAATATCCATTAGCTTTAGTCAAATACTTTTTAGAGAGGTACTAGAAATGAAATATATACACACATATAGAACCAGATTTAATAGTGTGGTGATGTGCACTACAGGAAATGATGTTCTTCTTACATTCTCATCAGAGAGGTAAGAATTAGAGAGGCGAAGAATTTTAGAACACACTTAAGATTGAACTGGGATATTCACTCCAGAAATTAATGCTAAATGTTTAGTGATGCACTTGTATTAATTTTAAAAACATGACTCATTGCCCATTATATAGTATTTGTTTATAAACATTAAAAAATCTAATAAAGAGTCAATTACACAATTGTAATCCACTACCATCCATGTACAGAGGCTGGTTTTCACTTTCCACTTTGTGTGGAGAGGCAGTCCTTAAAGTACTGAAGACCAAGTTGCACTTGAAAATGGTTGAGATTTACTTGTGCTTAGATCTCTTCTATTCCTCCTCAACTTTCAAGACGTGCTTTCGTTTGATAAGGATGCTTTGGAATCTGAATTTTAACATGTCGTCGTGTGCATTTAGGCATGCAAATATACACACTGTATATTATTTTGCCTTTACAGTAATTATTTTCACTTACAAAATTCTAAATTCAATGTTAAATATTGAATATTTTGGTTAAGTGACAGCTTGTGCTAGCTTTAGGATATTCCTGCTTGATAATTATTCATGAGAAGAACAGCTGAAAACAAACTAGTTATACACCTTGGCAAATTACTGTGATTGTAATTCTGTGAAATTTCCCCATGGCCATGTGACTTTATTATAAGTACTCTAACAGTGCAGATGTCCAGAATGGTGTCGTTGTCACAAATGTTATTCCTACCTTCAACGTTTTGCATTACTCTTTGCTGCTTCAGAGGAAATGCGAGGAAAGAGCAGAGACGTGCAATACGTGTGATAGAGCATAGACACCGGGGCCTGCCCTCCCTTGGCTTGCGGTGGGCATGGCGCTTACATACCACATCCCTGCAAAATACTGAAGTACTGGCATTTTTGTGAAATCTAGATAGGATGAAAACATTTCCTGTTAAATGTTAAGAAAAAGGAAAAATACCCCCAATTTGTCATCCTTTAAAAAAAAAAAAAATTCATCCGAAAATCAAATGCTATTTCCCTACTCTTCTCTCTTTCAGTTCTTTCTCCATATGGTTCCTAAAATGTTCCTCCGTTTAAATGGATTTTAAAGCTCATTCCTTATAGTTCCTAGAGCATTCATTGCTTTTGAGAAAAAAAAAAAAAAGAAAAACATTTTAGCATGTGCTATTTTTGTTATTCTAATTAGCAAAAACAGCTGGTCCTGTGTAGCTCAGACTGTAGTCTTTTTCAACACATTGTTCAGATTTTTTTTCCCTCTTCTGTCAAGCTACAGGCTACCACCTCTCCTCTTCCCACACAAATCAACCCCCAAAACACCTGCACACACAACCTTAAATATCACCTACATCTGCCACGGAAGAGAAAGGGAAACAGCCTCTCCTTGCTGGTGGCTGGGCAGGGCACACGCAGATTAGACAGAAGGTGAACAAAAGTCATTGTCAAGGTTCTCTCTACCTCATCGGTTTTACATTCACCAAGCACTTGACTCTGTTGTCTCAAAAGTGCAGCTATATTATAGTTTTTAGTTTTTTTCTTCTCTCAACTCCTTCTGGTAAATGGGAGGAGTTTCTCTTATAGGATCAAAAATTGAAAAATTAGATAATCAAACCTTACTCACAATTTGGTATCTATCAAAGGCATGTGACTGCTGATGATCATTGAGGCTGATCAGAGTCACATTCCGTTGCCATGGTAACGAATCCCCATCTTGTTTAGATGGAGGGGTACGCACCACAGGAGAATAATGCGGAGAGGAATTAAATTTGTGTTGTTGAGAAATTAACATGCGGGATGCTTAGGAGTGAGGTGAGTGGATGCTTATCAGTGCAATTTTTTTTTTTCCTTTTTTCTTAAACAAGGATGGGGGTGAGGCAAAACATGGTCTATGAAGAGGGCCATGGTGGAAGAGTCCAGTAATATGCCAAACTGTTTAATAGTGCGTCTCTAAGGTGGAGTCCAGACACGAAGTGATAGTTTTCATTTGGTTTTGTTACTGACGCATTTTGTGAGCTTAAGTCTGTCCCAGCTCTTGGGCTGTTTTTCCCTTTTCCAAATGTAAAAAGGATTACGAGAGGATGCATCTTTCAAGTTTTCTATTTGCTTTTCCTTTGAGATGGGAACAGTTCTTAATCCAGTACCACTGATCTGCTAGAGAAAATATCGGATGATTAGTAAATTTTAATTTTCAGTGATTTGAGACCTCCCTAGCCAAATTTGGGGGTTGAATGAAACTCTCTGCAGTTTTAGTTTGGAAAATGTCGTCTGGTCACAAGGTAGTTAAGTCATTATAAACTTTGTAAATTACTTTTTCGCACCTCCTTCTGTTTAAATTTTTTTTTTATAACAAACTGCAGTCTCCTCTTCAAGGGAAACACAATAGGGGTGGGTTATGTTACCTTTTCCTCTCGTTCGAACACGGGCGTTCATTGCCACTCCACCCGTCTTCCCTGGCGCACGATTCCCTGCCTGCCTCCCCTCTTCCCTGCCTGCCTCCCCTCTCGTCCTTCACCCGGCGCCCCGGTCGGACGCTTGCGGAGAATCTCCGTTCACATGAGCCACCATTCCCGCCTCTCCTCCAGCGGCCACCGGGAACCATGTACTCATACTTCTGAAATAAACAAGACCTTCAGATGGGCAAAGATCAGTTTCTTTTAGTTGCGCTTGTTATTTCGGCCTTACCTCTCTCATTATTATTCAAAATATGAAGTCCACAAATATTCAAAGCGACTGCCTTTTCAAGGCTTTGCTGATATGGAAGATGCGATCCCAGCCTGGGAGTTGACAGTCTTGCTAAGAGAAAGGGAGAGACCCAGCACCCACGGACAGTCTCCTCAGCATCAGCGCCCCTGCTCAGCACCCGAGGCACTTACACCTTGTGGGGTCCTGATGGCCACTGGAGATGAGTGATAAATACCCTTGTTATTCAAGTGAGGAAACTGAGTCAAGGCGAGTTAGGTAACTGGCTTAGGCCATACAATGGCAGACCCCCGAAGGTTTACAGAGCTTGACACCAAGATCTGACACCCCCCACCCCCTTTGGGTGATAAAACAGATACACATACATACATAAATTAAATACCATACAAGATGCACTGAAATGAATGTTACATGACTGTTAACGATACTTCCTGCTTCAGAAATGAAAGATAAGAAATGGGCCTCTGCTTACCAGGGTAGGTGAAGGTAATTCTGAGGCGGAGGTAGCATTTGAGTAGCACCCTGTGAAATGCAGCATATGTTAGGTGAAGCTGGGCAGAAGGGGAGGCTGAGTCCCTGGGCCCACCGAGAACGTTCACTGGTGCTTGCTGGGGTATTTAGGATGCATGCTCAGAACAGAGAGAGATAAAATCTCTGCGTGTTTTGTTTCGCATTTCTCTTGGCTTCCACATGAACGATGTTCACTTATAGTTTCCAGCTGGGGGCTTGCTGCTGCTTTATTTTAGTACCTGAATTGCTTATCAGAAATAGCTATTCTGCAATGGGACATGGTGGATGATATATTCCGATTTTATTGAACTACAAGGCTCTTGGAACACACAACTTTTGTTAGTCAAATTAGATTAAATCAAAGAAGAACTAGTGCATCCAGCCTTCTACAGTTTTCTGCTGTATATGCCGATGAAGGATCCTGATAAATGGAATTCAGACAGAACCCACTAACCACTGCTTTACTGTTTATTTCAAGCTTTTCTCCGACCAAGTTTTTTTAGTTGTTGTTAATCCTCACAAAAAAGGCTATTTTTTTTTTTCATTGATTTTAGAGAGAGTGAAAGGGAGGAAGGGAAGGGGGGGAGAGGGAGAGAGAGAGAGAAACATCGATATGAGAGAGACACTTTGATTGGTTGCCCCCCACATGTGCCCCAGCAGGGGCTAGGGATCAAACCTGCAATCCAGGTATGTGCCCTTGACCGAGAATCAAACTCGAAACCCTTTGGGGTGTGGGCCATCACCCTGACCGCTGAGCCACACCAGCCAGGCACTCCTACTAAGTTTTGATGACTTGCTGACATTACAATGGACCTTTTTGTGATTTCTGAGGGTGGAGGTATTAAAAAACAATGAAAGTGTCTCGAAATAGAAAATATGCCCAATTATCTATCACAGAGGTTTGAGTCAGGAACCAAGGGATACTAGCTTTCTATACCTGCCATTTGGGTATGCACTCATGTAAGGAAATGCTCTTTGATTTCCTCACTCTCCTATTCACACACTGAGAATGCTACCACTGCTACTGTCTCTAGAAGTGTGGAGTAGTTCCTGTGCCATTTTTTTCTTTATTGATTTTAGAGAGAGAGAAAGGGAGAGGGAGAGAGAGATGGAAAGCCCCCCACTGGGGATTGGGCCCACAACATGGGCATGTGCCTTGACCAGGAATCGAACCAGTGACCTCTTGATGCGTGGGTGGACGCTCAACTGCTGAGCCACACTGGCCTGGCCCTGTGCCATTTCTTTTTCTTTTCTTTTTTAAAATTTTTTCTTTATTGATTTTAGAGAGAGAAGAAGCAAGAAGGAGAGAGAGATAGAAACATCAATGAGAGAGAACATCGATTGGCCGCCTCCTGCATGCCCCCCACTGGGGATCGGGCCCACAACCTGGGCATGTGCCCTGACCAGGAATTGAACCGGCGACCTCTTGATGCATGCGTGGACAACCACTGAGCCACACTGGCTGGGCCCCTGTGCTATTTTTAACTGAGTTGATAATAATTCGCTACAGTAGCTTTATGGAGAAGGTCATTTCACAAGAAAACTGTCTTGCCACCCAAAGACATTTGATCCCTGTTCCTCTACTTGGAAAAAGCACATGACCACACACTTCCTGTCGCCCTCTCCACTCGGCAGGAAGTCGAGGCCTCACTCGGGGAGTCTGTGCCTATCACGTCCCTGTCTTCACATAAACCTGCCAGCAGGGCTCACCTCCACACTGACCCTTTCTCCCTCAGGAGGATTCTCTCAGCCGAAGACTTCATGGAACACGTATTCGGAAAATTTTTGTCTTGAAGTACATGCTTGGACAGAAAGTATTACATAATCTTATTATTTACTGGTCAAATGCATTTACACCACTTAACTCAATTTCTTTGCTTAAGAGGAAAAGAAAACCTAGTCAAGGCCTTCCAGGAAGTGAGTTAATCTGCTGGCAGACGGTGCAGACGGTGCTTGAGTTGTGATTATCACGGACAGGTTATCTGACTAGTAAGAAAAGATTCTCCCATCACCTTCCAAACCACCCTCTGAACATTTTCAGGCTGTTTCAACCTTTCGAAAGAAGCAGGAAATATGTCTTTTTACTGCTTCAGCGTGCTTTTTGCCCACATTGGGGAATTTTGAAAATGTTCCTGTCAAAATCTACAAGAGGCTGCTGCAGGGTGAGCTGTTTAGAGACCACGGATCTATGGTTGCTGGTTAGCTCCGTCCCCGCCTGATACCCCAACTATGGCCTCAGCAGTGCTGTGCGGACTTTTGAGGTTTTAACACGGACCTTCACTCCGGATGGCAAGAGGAGGGGGATTCAGGAGTAGGGAGCTGGAGCTCAGCCTCCCTGTGTATCATCTGGGCCTGAGGAGTGTGCAGGGAGTTAATGATCGTCATGAACTTAGCACACCGCCTGAGCACCATCCCGTTCCCTTCCACAGCGGGTTGTCTAATTAACAAGGGCATCGGGCCCTCCTCTCCTCATACCAGGAGACCTGCCACAAAGTTCAGCTTAATCAACTTTCATTTACATGGTGCACATCCAAAGAGTATTGGGACTCCCGTAATTGCTCAATTGTTAAGGAATTGTTAAATAGATTTGTGCGGGAACAAAGTTTCTTGAAGTACATTTGCATCATCAGAATCGAAGCTTATGTTCCCTGGCAGTTCTTTCTACCCCTAAGTTTCTGAGTGTTGTTTTTTTTCCATCCAGTGTTATTTTTATCCAGCATAGAGGAACACATACATAAAAGAAATCTCAATTTGTTAAAGCCTGATATTATGGCATAATGACTGAATGTGACAATGAACTGACTTTTGAATTTTAGTGAGTGGTAAATGAATGATTGGGAGCCGCTGCTTTGAGAAATGGGCTCCTTCTGTTCCTCCATTCCCTGTCTCACGCTAGAAGGAGCGTGATTTTGCAGGTACACTCCTTTGCCTGGAGGTTGCTTTTAATTTACTTGAAATGATGGTTTCTTTTTCTCCTTTCCATTAAAGATTTCTTTCTATTCAAGTCGAGAGCATTGAAAAACCATAGCAAGTATTTAGACCCTCTGTGATTTACAGGTTTTATGTATATATTCAACCTGTTGTAAGCCAGCAAGTCTTCCCCTTCCCTGGCAAGAAGAAATATTGTCTATAAGTAAATTAAGAACGTCAGTGGGGCCTAATGAATTTCGTGAAGTCTTGGGAAAACAGACTATGGATGGCTTTTCTCTTCTTTCTTTATGAATCCAAGAAGCCAGAAAAAAAAATTAGATAGATTAGAGCCTAAATAGAAAATTTGCATTTAACTACTCAAGGCAACAAGGTAGACAGACAAGACTCACAAAGGTAGACAGGTGACAAAAAACAAGCAGACAACCCCCCCACTGATTGTCACCTTACACTGCAAACTGCAGAGTGGCACCTCTTCATTGGTTTTCATGTGGTAACGGGAAGCAGAGAAGGTTAACTTCTCCCAGCCCTTTGGTAAAGCAACAGTGGCCTCCCTTTGCCCCCCTGGCTGCAAATTTGTGGGCTGGAAGTAAGAGTCCATATACCTTGAGAAGAAGAAATAGTCCACGCTGACAACTTTTATTTGAATTTCTATTAGAAAAAGAAGAAATTTCACATTCTTGTTTACATAGTATAACTATCCTTCATCCTTCTGTTGAGAGGTAGTGTCATTAGAGGAAGAGCTTGGAATAAAAGAAAGTGGCCTCAGATTTCATTTTCGTCTAGGAGCTGTCGAAGCCGATACTGAGTTCTTCTGGCTTTCACTCATCTCATCTAGGTAATGGGAATGATATTTTATGGACCAGAAAATAAAATCTGGGAAAAGACAAGGCCTTGATGTTGTTTTCAAATGTGTGTGCAGTTTCCGTGATGGGCATGTACCAGTCATTTTCTCAGATTTTAGCTAAGTGTCCAGATGTCTCATGTGCTATAAGAAAATGAGGCTTCGTGCTAGATAGTGAAACAGGAAAAGGGGGAAAGCCCTACTGGTTATCCAGCTTTATTTCAAAAAGTGTTTCAAAACTCTCAAAAAGGCAAAACATTGGCTTTTTTTTTTTTTTTTTTTAACAGTTTGCTAAATTATTGTGGATACTGGATTAACTTTGTATGTTGCTAGTTTACGGGGTTGCTTGCTGCTATTCACTTGTCCCGTTCTGGCTTCCTGGTAAATAGTATGTAGGGTAAAACCTTATTCATTTCTCCAGTTATTGCAGCTAACTTTTAACTCACCAAGGATGGACTTGCCACATTTGGACATGCTGATCAATCCCACTAAGGGTTTAAAATAATTATTCTATTGTTTTCTTTCATTTCCCCCCTACTCTTGAAACCTGCAGTCCAGCTGGACACTTATAAAACAAGATGCCTAATTACTGTTCCAATGACTGTGGCTACATGACAATCACCCCCATAGTCACTGGCGTAAAGCAGTTTTTTACCAGACTTACTGATTCTGTGGGTCAGAAACTCAACCAGGGCACAGTGGGGAAGCTTGTCTCTGTAACGTCTGGGGCTGTAGCTGGAAGACCTGAGAGCTGGTAACTGGAACCAGCAGAAACTTGCTCACTCACATTCCTGGCAGCTGATGCTGGCTGTCAGTTGACACTCACCTGGGGCTATTGACCAGAACACCAGGACCTCTTTGTGTCATCCGGGCTTCCTTATCAACATGCTGAGAGAAACCTGGGCAGTAGCTGTGTCCTTTTGAGTTGGGTAATCATATAACATCATTTCTTCCCACTCTGGGTCTGGGCAATCATAAGCTAACAAGTTCAAGGGAAAGGCAAACAGACTCTACCTCTTTATGAGGAGTGGGAAGATTCTGAAAGTGCATGTAGGACTTCAAATACTGCTGTGGTCGTTTTTGAAAAAATGCCACAATTACCTTCCCTGCAAAATCAAGAGGTTGTACAATAATACAGCCAAGTAAATATCCAAAGCAAAAAATAACTCCTATTAAGCAGGTACCTTGCTTCTACTTTTTTTTGAGGGGGGGGTGCTATATCTTTTGGGGAGAAAGAAAAATTATTGTAAGCAGAGAGTCATCCAGAACAATTTAATTTGATGGCATGCAAATTTTAGAATAATGAACATTTCCCAAATTAAATATAAATATCAAAACCGCATTGCAATATCAAATTCAAATGTTTTTGGATGGATTGTTCTTCTGGATTATTCAGAACCTCAGCATAGCCCCATTAGACTGTATCTTCTAGTTGCTAATTCCTTTTCTTCTAGTACCCCAGGGTTAAAAATGATGTATTTAAGAGGAAAGAAATTGGTGATTTCATCCTACTTCTAGCAGGCTTCTAACCATCTGCTAACTCTTGAGAGTGGGATCAGACACAATCTTTGAGTCACTTACTCATCCATCAGTTCTTTCATTCAAAATACATTTGCTGAATACCTAGTATATGCAAGGCATGCTAATTATTATTTGCTCTGTCAAACACAAAGATTGATAATAAGCAGTGTCCACTTTCAATAGTAATCATAGCTCTCATTTTTTGAGCACTTAGTATATGCCTGGCATCATGCTAATACTACAATGTTAGTCGTACTTATAGCATGAATTAGGGCAGGCATAATTATCACCTATTTTACAGTTGAACAAACAATTTAGGAAAGCTGATTCTTGCTTAAGTTTGTTCAGCTAGTTGTAAAACATCATACTTTGTTGGACTGAAAAGCCTTTTTTTCTCCTATTAGGCTACAATGCTTCTTCTGAGAGCTTGTCTTAGTGGGGTGGGAGAAAGGAAATAAAAATACATTTATAAACAATTGTTTTATAAAGTAGACTTTTATAAGTATCAAAAAAAAAAAAAAAGGCTATAGGAGTTAGGAGAGCCTGCTTCTTTGTGGCATAATTAGGGGTAAGCATCACAGAAGTGATGGCATTTGGATTAGGACTTGAAGAACTAGTAGGATTTTAATATGTGGAAATGGGGACAAAGAAGAAAATCTAATGTTGGGAAATATAACTGGAGTAGAAAGTGCATGAAGACATTTGGAGGATGAAAATCATACAATCTAGAGGACGCCATGTTTGAGGATTAATGCATTAGAAGGCTGGAGATGTAGATGGAGTCCTTATGGTGAAAGACCATGCACAGCCCAGCCGGTATGGCTCAGTGGTTGAGCATCGACCCATGCACCAAGATGTCACCAGTTCGATTCCTGGTCAGGCACATGTCCGGGTTGTAGCCTGATCCCCAGTGGGGGGCATGCAGGAGGCAGCCAGTTGATGATCTCTCTCATCCATGTTTCTCTTTCCCTCTCTCTCTAATATCAATACAGAAAAAATAAAGAAAGAAAGACCATGCGCAGCAGCTAGCTGCAGCTCAAATAGGAGTTCCTAAGCAATGCTGAGCAGTTGAAGGTGCTTGAGCAGGGGAGTGACTTCATCAGGAAGAAGAACCCTGCTGAGCTGCCTAGGATGTATCTAAAGGGTTGAGAGGCTACAATGTTAGGAGATTTTCAATAATCCAGAAGATTGTTGATAGAAGTTATAAAGAGAGAGAGTGCAGAGTTTTGGCATTTTCATAAAAACTATGCAAGTCTGGAGCAAAGAGAAGAGCCGTTTATTATCATATCTATACTTCTTACAAACTGACCTGTTGCTCAATTAAAGTACATTTGCCTCTTCCCTCAAATTATCTGTTCTTATTTTAGTAAGTCAGAGTCTGCAGGAGCCCTACTGAGCACCTGCCTCTAATTTGGAAATGTGTTGTCATGGCTCCTGTTGAGGCTGTTCTGCATTTGGAAGTTCCTTTTCTATTCCATTTATTTCAATTAAAGACTTTGCTATTAGACTTCTTACAAGCCCTATGCCCTGAATACCAAGTCAAAAAAAAAGAATATGAACAGCACTAAAGGTGCTGAATTGCTGGTCAGTGTTGTAAGGAGCAAGAGGCATAAAGGGATAACAGTATACGTTACAAGCTATTTTGTAGAAGAGGTTTATCCATTTTTTTTGCCCCTGAAATAGTTCAGATTATTTTAGAAAAAGAAATGATGTGCCTGCTTTGTTCTGTTAGCATTTCCCTGTCCCTCTGCCCCCCGAGGTAGGTCTCTGCACATGGAGAGGTTAATATTAATATTACCGTTTTACAGCTAAATTATCTGGCTCTAGAACCATTCAAATATTCTATTAAAGACCCCTATGGAGGATTGCTTCTTCAAATAGGCATTTTAATTCACCCGGGTACAATAAGGTGTTACCTTCCTTTCATTAATAAAATGGGAACTCATAAAGAAAACCAGATTATCTTGAATTTATGATCAAGTAATTTTGTTTCTCTTAGCCTGGATAATAATTGTGAAACATCATTTTCCCCCTTCTTTCCTTTTCCCTTCATACACTTCGACATTCTTAATTTCTCATGTTTATTTATCTTTTTTATTTTAATTTGACAGGGAAAGCTATCTAGGACCCCAGGAGGCAAACACTGTGACTCAAGAATTGGTCCTTTCCATCTTCAATTTAATGAAATAATAAGCCAGTAATTGATTTATATTTATATTTACATTTGCCTTACAAATTCTGGGATTTTTGTCACCTTTATTGTAATTCCTTAAGTAGTCACTAAATTACTTCCAATAAACTCTATTTTTCCTTTACCTCCCCAGTGACTAAAGTCTTTTATCATAGTCTCGGGGCTTTGTTCTTCCCTCCAGTTTCTCCGGTCCTTCTCACCTCAAACTTTAGTTTCCATTTTAAATTGTTAATGATTTTTTTTTTTTGGCTTTAAACTCCTCGTATCATTATCAACAGATAATTTGTTTCAAACAGTCCCGTTTTGTGTCTTTCTACTCTTTACATAATCACATCTCAGGTGTCCGAGGGAAGACAGGCTCCCGGTGCTGTGAACAACTGAGGGTGATTTCAAACTGGGAAGTAAAGAAGCTAGGCTTCTGAGCATTCCATTTGGCTTTCATAAGACGTTTCTTTACCCAAATTATTATTATACTGGGCCTTCCTTTATTCAGACACTTGTTGCTTTATCCATGCTTATTACAGGGCATGGTAATAACTAAAGAAAATTATAAATAGCTTACTTGAAGGGAGATTGAGGAAAGAAGGATCTGTTAGATGCAGGTAGGTGACCTCAGAAATGAGAAATGATAGGCTGATATTTTGGGAAATATAAAGCTGAAAAATATGTAACTGCACTGATATCGATGAATATAATCTCTGGAGTACGGAGTATGTGTCCGGTGCTTTTCCATACATCATCTAAGTTAAATTCCACAGTTTAGTATCAATGTTCCCATTTGACAGAGGAGCAAATTCAAGCTGAAATTGCGAATGATCAGAACCACCACAGCTCGGAAGTGGCAGTACCAGAACTGTCCCCTGATCTGACTGCCAAACCCATGACATCATTCTGTTTTACCAGGATACCTCTGTGTGTGCAATGAACGTCCAGGAGCTTGAGTTTTCCAAGGAAAAAATAAATTAAGTGCTGTGGCTTCTATTTAAGGAAGTAAAAAAACAATGTGTCATGAGAGAATTCCAATGAAATTTTAAAATATTTCTTTGGTGTTAGTAAATGAATAAATACTTTAGCTACTTGAACAACTAGTAGCTAGTAATGTGGAACACCTAATTCCACAACCAGATGAAACAAAGTTGTTTCTTTTTTTTTTCCTGAAAAAAGCTTTGTTGTTTCCATTTGGTCTAGTGCATGGCAACCGGCTCCAGGGTGGTTAAAAGAACGGCTAGTGGTTTCGGGGAGAGGCTCAGACAGAAGCCAGACACCAGGGGATACAGCAGGGCCCCTCAAAGGCCTCTGGGCTCCAAAGGCTTCCCATCCTCTTGATGAGTTTCACCTGCTCATCCAGGCGGTGGGTCTCCAGGAGGTCACAGAGATGAGGGTCTGTGCGGGCAGAACCCAGGGCACAGAGATCCCCATGGGCCTGGTCCAGGTTCCTCTCCGAGGCCATGGCGGCTTCCACGGCGTCCTGAGTTTCAGCCCACTCACCTTGGGAAGGCGGCAGCACATGCTGGAAGAGAACGCGGCCACCGTGCTGGGTTTGCATCTTTAAGAGATGCTCAGAGCCCTTGCGATTCTCCTCCGCCAGCTCCCCGGGAAGGGGCCCACGCTCCCCAGGGCCACACCGTCGTGGTGGAGCAGAAGCCCAGGGGGGCAGGTGCAGGAGGCCGCAGACGCAGGGTGCCCGGGCGTTGACGGCGGCTTCCACCTCGGTGGAATAATTCTGACAAATTTGGGAGCTCGTGGGTGTTCAGCAATAAAAAAATTAAGGTTAAGAAACCTTAACTGGTTTTTGTTGCCTGGTCTTGGAGGCTGAGGATGGCTAAGGTGGTTCTGGAGATGGTGACTGGAAAAGAGGTTGGAGGGTGGTCGAGGCTGGAAGAAGGGGAGCCCCTGGGTCTGCTCCGTCCAAACACTGTCGAAGCAGAGACAGATCCGGGGCACCACCGAGGGCACTGCTGAGATAAAGTCATTTTGACATAGCTTGATGTCGCAGTTTCAGGAAACTTCACTCCTGGGTCAAATTTTCCTCAAATTAAAACAAAACAAAACAAAAACTTCCTCATGAGATATATGTATTCATTCATTCATTCATTCATTCATTCATTCATTCATTCATTCTCACTTCACTTGATGGCTGCCTACTGTGATGGGCCTGTAGCGTGGGATTTCCTTTTCCCTCGCAGATCTTCGGGGAGCCCCTGGAGATGTGGCAGCGGCCCAGGTAGATGTGGTTGCGTGGATGATGAATGAACCTAGAAGGGCTAATTGGGAGACACTCGCACAGTTGGAGGGAAAGAGGAAGGCCTGTCTAAGGTGGGGAGCAAGGATACTCACATGTTGCTAGGCCTCCTGGGGCTGCATCAGCTGGCTCTGGCTTAGAGTGCTCCTTAAGGCCCTATTACCACATTTTCTGATGCTGACTGTCTGCTTGGATCTCCTATAATCTGATTTTATCCTCTGTACACTCTCCCAGCTCCAGCTACCCTGGCCTCCTTTACTGTTCTTTGAACTGCTGAGAAAATGCCCCCTCAGGGACGAGGTGCTTTCTGCTCCTGCTGTCTGAAGGAGCTCCCTCCCTGTGAATCTACCTCCAGGTCTTTGCCCATCAACCCTGTCTCAAACAACACCCCTGGCGGACACTCTCTCCCTCTGACTCTGCTGTATTTTCATTCTTGTACTTAGCGCCACTCTGCATCACCTGTGTGTGTTTTCACTGACCTGTTTCCCTTATTCAGAAGGTAAGCTCCATGAGATTAAGCACTCTGTTGGTTCACTGTTGTGTCTTAGCACGTAGTAGATGCTCCATAAACATGTATTGAATCATAGAATAAGTGAATGAATGCCACAAATCCCCTTGGTTCTTCCTCTGAATTGTTCCCCCATCATAAGGACTGAGGGGCAGCCGCCAGGCCAGTGTTTCCCAAAGTCCATCACCTCAGGACACAGAAAATACAGAATTTGCATGGTATCAGGGTGGATTGGAGAAGTCTATAGGGTGCTTGGTGAAAAAAGAAAAGTAACTGCATTTTCTTTCTTTCTTTCTTTTTTTCTGAATTCTAGTAAGAAAAAGAAAGACAAGTATTGGGGAAAATATGAAATGTTGAATTTTCATAAAGTTGAAAATAGTTTTTACAAAATTGTATAGCCGTTATGATCTTATGGCACAGGCATAAGTAACCTATTTGCCACATCCAATGAGTGTTGGCCCCCACTGCCATGTTCCATTCTGTCTGAATTTGGGCTTTGCCTGGGGAGGATGGGCTGGCAGTGCCCAGTTCCACACCCTCCTCTGCTGCCCATGAGCTGGCCCTATCCATCAGAACGGTTAGCAGGACTGTGGCCGTGCTCTGATAATAAGGACACCGAATGCGAATTGCCTGCCTTCACCAGCATGATAAAATAGGAAGTAAGTAATGTCTGTGAAAGTTTGGCGTGTTGGAGGCCTCCTTGCTTAACCGCAGCTGAGCAGCACCATCTGCTTGGGAACAGCCAATTTGTTGTTTGTTTTACACTGAGTTTATTAAAGTTACCCAAGGGAGAGTAGGAGGGGCCTTATTTGGAAACTTGTTTCCTTGAAAACCCAAATGATTTAGTGGAAAGAAGACTAGAAAAGGTCTCCCAAGACCCAGGTTCTAGTCCCACCCATGGTCCGAGCTGCACCATCCGGTAAACGGCTGACTCTGAGTGCTGGTGACCTTGCATGCAAATAGGAGAACATTATGCTTTTTCTGCTTGTCTCGAGCTGTGTGTGGATCACATCAAGTCATGGAACAACAAAGTATAAGTGCACTGTAGAACTTAGTATGTTATTTTTAAAAAGTATTGTTAATATTGGCTTTAAGTTATTTAAGGGTTTTCAAATCTGCAGAGCTCTGCTGAGTGAAAATTAGATGTCCCATTATAGACTATTCCTTGGCCAGCGGGGGTAGTGGGGGTTGCCAGGGTCATCCCTGTGCATCGTAAGAGTGCGTTCTAAGAGTGAGTTCCTAAAAGCACTGGTACAGAATTCCTTATCTGGAAACTTCAAAAGCCACTACATCTCTTATTTCCTTTTTCCATTAAAAAGGAAAGAGTCAGGAGTAAGATGCATGTTCCTGTTTTAAATCTGACAACTCGTTAAGTTATATATTCCTAAAATGAACTCATCGGCATTGACTTGTCTACAAGTGTTGAAATGAGGATATAGTTATACAAAGATGAACAAAATTGTGTTAAAAGGTTACCAGTCTTTTACTTGGACTATTGGCATGGGGTTCTCTTTTCTCCTAAGGATTTAGAATACATAATCCAAATAATTTATTCTCTTGCTGAAAACTCCAAAAACAAGTGGAAACTTATTTTGTTAGTTTCTCTTCTTAAACACTGATATTTTCCAAAGGTGATTCAATTTAAACAGTGAAACACTCTTTAGTTCAGGTCTCAATGGCAAGGTACAGTGTTTTAGTTAATAAACACCAATGAGTATGATTCTTAGAAATCTTTGTGTGTTTATTTTAATATTATGGAGCACCAGTGGTGTTAAAAATATACTGTCTTGCCCAGCTGGAGTGGCTCAGTGGATTGAGAATCATTGTATGCACCAAGAGGTCACCAGTTCGATTCCTAGTCAGGAATTCCTACATGCCTGGGTTTTGGACTCAATCCCCAGTAGGGGGCGTGCAGGAGGCAACTGATTGATGATGTTTCTCATCGATATTTGATATCTCTGCCTCTCTCTCCCTCTCCCTTTCTCTCTCTCAAGAAAAAAAAAAAAAACTCAATAAAAAAAAGAAATATACTATCTTTCCCAAGCATTGTATTGCTAATTAGTGTTTTCATTATTTTAATAATCCTGTTAAGTTGTTTGATTACTATTTTTCTAATGTCTTTGTGCTTCACAGACATTTTTCCTCCTTTTTATCTCAATGAACTCTTTCTTATATACACTGCTCGAGTATTGAGAAAAAAAGTGTTTTTAAAAAAATTATCTTATATTGTTCATTTTTAAAGAGAAATGCAAATATTTTTAATTTGGTGTTTAGAGTCTCAGGTGAAGAGTGTAAGAGAGACTGTAGAAAACATTACTTTTGGAGAAAGTTTCTATTTTGGTTCCACAGATTGAAAATAAGATTTTTCCTAGGATTTTACACCATATGGAAATTGATATCCCCTGAAATTTGGAGATACTAAAGTAGAAAGTAAGGCAGATTTATTTTCATTTTTAGTAATCTGCCTCTATTACCTTGAATAAACTAGTCTTTAGAGGATTATTTTTTCTCATCCTAAGAGTTAAATAAAGTCATTATAGAAAATATGGAAAATTTTTAAATGTGTAAATAAGAAAATAAAATATAGTAATTCAATAACCCAGATATAACTGTTGATGTTTTATTTATTTTTTGTTTATTATTTATTTTTAATTCTCATCTGATGATATTTATTTATCTTTAGATAGAGCTGGAGGGAGAGAGGGAGAGGGGTGAAGAGAGAGAGAGAAACATCTATGTGAGAGAGACACATCAACTGGCTGCCACCCACATGACCCCAATCAGGGCCAGGGACAAACTGCAACCAAAGTATGTGCCCTTGGCTGGAATCGAACCCCTGACTCTGGTCCACAGGCTGAGACAAACCAGCCAGGGCTCTTGTATGTGTGTGTTTTTTAATGTTATATATTTTTTTAAAAATCAGGCCTTGATTTGTTTATACTCTTGTATTTTGCTTTTTCGTATACCATTACATTATGAGCACCTATAGAAAGAATAAATGGAATAAAAGTCATTAAACATTCAATAGTACATTTAAAAAGGCTGTATATTATTCTTTATATGTACATGACATAATTAATTTTACTGATTATCTTTTACTGATTATCATCAAGTAGGGACAGATTTTTTACTATTATTAATAATCCTTGAGTGAATGTTCCCATAAACAAATTATTTTTATTTATAAATGTTTTCTTGGGGCCATCAAAGACTTTTTGTATTCCTCCTATCAGTTTTGATTATTATTAAATGTTATTGAGGCAGAGTTTTAATTATTAGTGAGAATGTTAGAAATATTAGTTTCCTTTAGTTGGAAACATTAATTAGAATATTTTTCAAAATTTTCTTAGCTACTTTTTATTTAATAAATATTTATGGAGCTCCTCTTCTGGGCTTCAGGTGAGTGAGGTGGACACATTCTCTAGCCTTCCAAGACACACAGCATACATCTAGAGAAGGTCTTATTTTTCTTCCGCAAATTAAACTCTAAAATCACTTTGGCAAGTTAAAAAAAAAGTGGCAGCACTTTTAATTGTAATAACACAAAATCGTGCACTAGAGAACTGACATTCTTACAAAATTCAGTCTTCTCTGTCTGAGACAAAAAAGATCTATTTATGTATTCTCTTACAACTTTCAGTGAGGATCTGAGGCATTCTTTGTCTGTTCCTAAGGATTTTTTATTTTATTACAGTTTTCCCTGGGGAGAATTTCATGTTTTATTGTACTCTGAGAAACATGTCTTTTCTTTTCCTATTCTGTTTCTGTAGATATAGAAGAACATGATTTATTTTTGTATATTTAGTTTGTATTTGGTCATTTTCTAGAACTTTCTTTTCAGTTCCTCTAAGAGATAGACATAGCTTTGAAGTGAATCTTGGGCACTTACCAGTCGTGTGAAGTTGAACAAGTTATACAAGACTTGCTCCTGGGTTTCTCAATGTGTGAAAAGGACCATCAACCCACCTTATGGAGCTGTAAAGCTTTAATGAGCTACATATTAAAGAATTTAGCACAATGCTTGGAATGTAATGAGCATTCTATAAATAGTAGATTATTACCACTTTCTACTTTCTTAAATTCTTTAAATCATTTACTTCTTTATTTCAATTTAGCCTAATGTCTCCCACTATAATTAATAATTTTTTCTTTATAAACTTATATTGTTCAGAGATACAATATAAACTATATTGTTCAGAGATACAATATAATTTTTGATATTGTTATTGTTATTATGACTACATGGCAGATTTTACCTATTTAATTCTTTTTTGTTTCATTTTAGTTCTCAATTCTAATTCTTCTATGTCTAATATAGTTGTGAGCTGTGCTTTGCTTTTATTGTGATTGTGTGATATTGAAGGATATCCTTTTGTTTTTTATCTACCACCTTTATTCTCTTGTGTTAGCTGTGTTTCTGTTAGAAGCATATGTCCAAAATTATTTACCTTATCTTTATATATTTTGTTTGCTTCTAAAAATCGTTCTACTTATCAATCTGTGTCATACTCATATTTGATATTCTATCTCGCATTTGTTGGAAATGCTTTGTGCTTTCTGTTTCTTTTTTCTCTATTATATTGTAGTTTGTTTCTTTTCTCTTCTTTACTTCTGTTCTTCCTTCTGTTTGCTTTTTATCTTGTAGTTATGCATGAAGTATGCATTTGATTTTTATACTAGTAACTACCTTTACATTAAAATAAAACTTCTTCAGCCTATATTTCTGTCGTTACCAGCCTGGAGAAAAGCTGCTTCTGAGTAACCGCTGCGTAAGATGAGGGCGTTGCCCCCTTTTACCACTATCTTCTCAAATCACTTCCAGTTTGTGTTAATAGAATTAGAAACGGTAGATGTGAATAATAAATGTTACATAATAATTTTTTTTAGAGCACTATGCTTCTTTTCTCACAGGAACCATTTTTAATTCATCTTAATAATCACAACTTGAAAATTTCAGATTAAGTATTGTAATTTATCACCATTTATTTTATATCAATATTTTGCTATTTTTATTTTTAAATATTTTGAGTATTCTCTCAACTCAAATAATAACTTTAAGTAATTTAGGCATATGGATTATATAGTTTCTGAGCCGTTGTGTATCCTGAGATACCTTTTTATCACCTTTATACATGTACCCCAATTGTTTTTGTATATAGAGTTCTTGGGTCACACACTTTTTTCCACAAAATTGCACAAACAATGCTTCATTCTTATCTAGTATTTAATGAAGCCCAACAGAAGTGTAAGACCAGCTTGATTTTTTTTTTTTTTTACTTTCTAAGTAACCTATATTTCTATTCAGATACAAATAGGATATTGTTATATTTTTATATCCCACCCCTTTTTTACAATTGTCCATATGTAGGCTTTCCACTCATTTTCTTCTCCTATATATATATATTTTTTAATCCTCACTCTAGGACATTTTTGCATTTATCTTTAGATAGAGCAGGGGGCAGAGAAGAAGGAAGAGAGAGAGAGAGAGAAACATCGATGTGAGAGAGACACATCAAGTGGTTGCCACCCACACAACCCCAATCAAGGCCGGGGACAAACTGCAACCGAGGTACCTGCCCTTAGCGGGAATGGAACCCGGGTCTCTCCAGTCCTTAGGCTGATGCTCTAACCACTGAGCAAAACCGGCCAGGGCTCACTTTCTTCTCTAGCCTTTGTCAGGTGTCGTCCTTTTTTGTCTGCCTTCTAGAAACGCACCTTGTATTGGCTTCAATGTCAGTGACCAGATATTTTCCATGCTAGTCTGTGCATGCCTTCATTAATGCAGATTCATTTATACTAACATAATTCTGGATCCTTTTCTATATTTACTTAATTCATTCAGCTTTTTTATTACCTACCCATGCATTTCAACACACTCTTTTTTTCAAACCAGTCTGTTTTTGATCATTTTATCATTATCTATTGTTTTTGATGGCAAGTTTTCTTAAATTTTATTGAAAACACTAGAGATGATTTTTCCCTCTTTAGTTAATAAAAAAGCCATTATTTTGTACTTTTCCTCCTTTTATGTGTGTGCTGTTGTGCTCTGATTCTGTGTTGGAGAATCTTTTGCTAAACTGTTTTTGGTTGGTTGACTTATCCAAGAGTGACATGTGATCTATCCAGGCCAGGTTCAATGAACATACATACCATGTCGAGCCATTGGATTCTTCTTGGAATACCTCTTTGTTTTCCTTGTCATTAGAATTCCTCTCAAATCTTGAGCTGATGCCCAATTCTCCAGGGTCGAGCAATATCTCTTTTCACAGTCATTGGGAGTGGGAAAGTTTTTTGTTCTGTTTTGGTCATCCCAGTTTGAATTACCTTAAACATCATTCATATTTTCTCAGCCCAGAAGTAATACATAAAATCTGTAATGCCCAAACAGCATCTCTTCCAGGCTCTTCTTCATTCAGACACTTTTATCTCAGATTCAGTAGATATTGCCTGTCCCACCCCTTCACATGATGCGTTCATAACATTGTAGTCTATGAAAGAACATAGGACAGGAGGCACAGGCAGGGGTTGAGAATGGGGTGGCACAGTGAAGACAGATTAGCTTTGATGATCTCATAAGGCAGCTTCTATTGAGTTCCCAGGTCTCTCATCAGTAGGGCCAGCATGTTGTTGAAAAGAAGTACCAAATGGAGGTGATTGGAAACCTCCAACCTTTTTTCTCTAACCCTCCTGCCTTCTCTCAGAGCTCCATCCATTCTTTGATTCCATGAAAATTCTCCTGTAGTATGTCAGAATATTTATTAATATATCTAGTGTTATAATATTCCTATTGCAAATTATCTTTTTTCCCTGTGATTTAAGGGTGGGGAGAGAAAGGTGACTCAGATTCCCCTGAATAATTTCTATCTAACACAGAAACATAAAGCTTCCCACAGTCTGAAGGTAAAACAGTGAACAGCAGGTACACCTTCAGTAAAGTAGTTAATAGAGGACCAGGGCCAAGGCTTCTCTGAGGATCCAAGGATGATGACCTCTGCATCATTCATATGAGAATATTGCATACAATTATTGTGTTCATATTAGAGAATCTGGAGGACTTATTAAACACAACGAATAAAAGGAGTGTGTAAGGGAATTGGCAGGGAGAATTAAGAAGCCAAGGATCTGGAGTTTGGGTCAGCTGATAATGTTTAGAAGATCTTTTCAATTCTGTTTAATAATCTGCTTATTCCCTAAATTAAATAATCTGTTCATTGAGGTCTTAATTGTGTGTTGAGAATAAAATTCCAGGAACACTATCTTTAGACTCTTGAGTTTTAAGCATCCCAAGGGAGCCATTTCTAAAGATTTCTCTTTTTCATACATGTAGCCTTTGGAGTCACATTCTTGTCCCTGTTCAGACTAGAGCATCTGCTTCTGCAACTGCAGGAGACCTTCCTACTTAGATTGAGGTCTGTCACTCATTGTATGGCAGACGAAATATTGTGTTGGTTGCCTGTCAGTTTCAGAAAGAATTAAATATTGCCTGCTGTTGGACATCTTTAGTCTAGGGATCCTTTTCCAAGCACAGTTTGGACCCTACTCTGAGTCTCCCTTTTCTTATTCCTTGGACTCTCTGCTTGGTAGAAATCGAAAGGCTTGTTAGCATCTTCCAGTCTTGAGCAGCCACACTTAAATGCTAGGAAACATAAAGCCAAATCCCGAACTAGGAGAAAGATTTGGGGGGTGATCTTTAAAACAAGAGTTGGTGATCAGAACCAAAGATCCAAGTGTTACATCACTCTCAATTTGTCTGTCCTGCTCACACAGATGCTCCCTGGACCTCAGGAGCTGAGTGAAGGTTGAAGGATACTAGGGGCTAGAAGGACTGCTCAGGACTCACCCACAGGACTCACCCACTGGAAGCAGGATAGATGGTCCAAGAGACTCACAAAAAGAAATCTGGTCAAGATAGGCAGTCTCAGTCTGTGACAGACCATTAAAGCCTATGGAAAATAAGACTTATGGATGAGTCATTTTGAAAGTTCTGTATTTGGCAGGAGCGCTTTGCTTTGCAGTCAATAACCTTATGATTGAAATAAGGTCTTTGTTCAGCAAGAGAGCTGGCTGAACACTTTATCGTTCCAAATGCCCTCCCATTTATTCTGAATTAGCTTGTTCACACTTTAATGGATAAAAATTTCCATTTTAGGTTTTTATATATGATTATGCACTGCAGTTAAAGCCTCTTTTTTGGACAGGTTTTACAATGTGATTTTATTTGTTTGCTAGTAAAATTTATTACCTCAGTACTTTTACCATCCTCATTTAATCTTCAGACTTCTCTTTAAAAAAAGTCAATTTACCATAATGTTAGCCACTCACACTGAGGTGGGGGTGTCCAGTTTCACAGTGTATATACATTCTTATTGGCTTTGTCTTAAATATTTTATTCTGTGGACAGTGAAATCAGTTTTTACAGAAATAAATCATTTAGCCATATTAAGATTTGAAAAGGTTATAAAGGGTTTATTTTCAGCGATTATTGTGAAAATAGAAAAAGCAGGGGGAAACACCCTATACTATCATTTAGACATGTTCATTCTTCTAAATACTACTGAGGAAAAGCTTCTTCTTATTATTTTGAAACAAGAATATTGGGTGAGTAACTTAACATCTGATTTATTTCCTCTTGAGCTATTCCCTCACAGACACTTCTTGAATATGAATATACATTTCTGAAACAATAATTATTATTTGTAGGAAATATACCAAGAACTAAATACTTCTTAAATATGTTTAATAAGTATTAAAAAATTCTTTTATGTAGAATATAATATATATTTATTTATCTGAATTTAGTTATTTTATAGTTTAAAGTATTTCTGTGAATTCCAGAAATAAAGCATATAGTCCATTTCCCTTTTTATAAGTAAGACCTCGTATTAAAACATATGTAGCTGGTGGTGATTTGCCTATGGATGTATCTTCATTCACATATGTATGTGAATTTGTTTGTTTTAACACTCATTGCATGACAATCTAAACCCTGACATGTCACTGAACTTTATATGGGTCAGATGTTTCCCACAGAAATCAATGGCTCCTAAGAAACCCTACCTCACAATGAGACAAAGGTGAGCTAGCAAAAATGGTTTCATCACTATTGACTCGTTGGTCACTGACTTTGTAGAATAACTCACATTAACTTAAAGTTTTTGAGTTTTAGAATTTGTTTTCTGAAATGTTTGGTCAATCTGATTATGTCATAGAGTTGTCCTTAAAAAAGAGAAGGAATAGTAATTTAACTAATGTTCAATCTCTGGACACAGAACCTTCTTACTTCCCATCCAGGAAAAGTCCCCTTTAATAGATGCTGAATTTTTATGTTCATGTTGTTAATACACACAAGAATTTTAAATGTAAGGTTGTATGATTGTGCTTGAAGATATAGTTAATATAAAAGGTGCTATTGAAATAAAAGTGAATTCTATATATGACTGTACATCCACATATAGATACACAAATCATCAGTCCAAATGCATATTCCTCTAAAAATATTTGTAAATGTTACTCCAAATATACATTTGGTAGATTCATTATTGAATCTTTATATAAAATTCATCTTCTGTAAGCTGCTCAGAATCTTTAGAATTCTTCAACATGTCTTAATAATTGTGTTTGAGTAATGTTTTACATTTATAGGAGTTTTAAAAAGGCAGGTGCAATGTGACAGATCAGAAGAAGCAAATTAAACTCTTGTAAAGCACAGCTGGAATGCTAAAAATGTGTATTTGTAATTTAAATATGTGACACCATCACACTGTAAAATCAGTTCATAATTAGAAAACATCTGTTTTTTCCAATATGATGCCTAATAGTATATTTAAATAATTGAAAATGCAATAAGAAAAAAAGCTGAGGAGCAATAAATGGTTTGTGGACATTTCTTTCCTTTTGTCTTAATGCCCTATAGGAGATCTTGGAGTAACCTATCATTTTGAAGCAACTTTTTAAGATAGAGCATAATTATCAATGATGAAATGCATGTGCCAAACACATGTGCTGTTGTGACCTTATTGTGTTAGTCAAATAAATGAATGGATGGATGGATGAATAAATAAATAAATAAATAAATAACCAGGTTGTGTAGGTTGAGGTGTTAAGAAGGATTTACACACTGTTATTTTTCTCTCACTCCACTCATTTTTTTGTTTGTTTTAATCAAAAGACATTGAAACAAATACAAGTTGATTATTTTAACAGGAAATTTATGTGAATGTATTGCAAATACAGGGGAGCTGTTGAGTTGTGTGAATTCTGGAAATATACTTGAGCCCGGTAAAATATTGAGTTAAAACTTATCAGGATCAATTCAAGTTTAGCTAATAAAGTTTGAACAAAACCACAATTTCTCAAATGAATTTAACATGGCAGATTAGTCACACATCTGTCATCAGTGTTCACATAGGAAGGTATTTATATATGTGTGATGAAAACTCGAACGGGTCTTTTTATTCTAACTGAAGTGTGCACACTGAATGGTCTCTTAGTTTGTTGGCAGTAAATTGTATAACTTTTTTTTTTTTAACCACAGTCTAAGTATTTGTTTCAGATATGGACAAACCAAATGTGCCTCGGAAGGCTCTGTTTTTGGTATTACCAGCCTGTGTCTGGAAAGGTTTGCAAATCCAAAAAAAAAAAAAAAAAAAAGGCATTTGCAGCAGCTAAGAAACTGAATAAGAGCAGTCAGTAATACAGGTCAAGAGTACTTCTTAAACTCAGTCACCAAGCTCTGGTGAGTAAATTAAATGCAGCAAGGCCTGCCTAACAAGGAACTTTGCTGGAAGGGAGGAGGTAGATTATAATGTGCAAACTCACCTTTCTGTTTTAAATGCAGTTTTATCACTTTAATTCCTGAGTTGGGGGTGGGGAGGTGAAGACTCATTTTTTATTTTATTTTATTTTTTTCTGGGTTAGAGTACACAAAGTTAATCTGCTACCATTTATATTCATCTACTTTAAATCGCCTTTTATCCACCTTTGCCGCTAGAGCCCCCCACTCACCATTCATCAGTTTATGCATTGTGCGCCAGGGCAAATAATGACAGAATATCTAGCTAAAGAAGGGGTACTTAATCAGCAATCAAGATTCAATTTGTTTTAATTTTAGCAGGTGTTTGTGAGGTACATTGATGGGAGAGATAATATGTGCTGCTTTCATTAGCTCTCTTGTTTTTGTGCTTGAACATTTAAGAGCCAGATGTTCGGAGGTGAGCTGATCAGAATATTAAGTCTCCAGAGGTTGGTTTCCATAGTGTTTTACATTCCTTTCTTTATCTCCCTCAGTTCACCCTGAGCTCTGAGGTGCAAGTGCTCGCAACGACAATTGCAGCTCCTGTTCAACTAAGGCTTTAAATTAGTGGCTAATTCTCAGTATAAAATATTTTAGTTTAATAATCTGTCATTAATTCCTGGACTATGGGTCAGTGTTGATTCTCATTCAAAACTCTTTCTGCTGATAATCTATTTTAGAAATTTTTTGTGTAGCAGCTGGTATGTCATCAGGATCTTTTCTTGAAGCAGAAACACAGGAATCTCATAAGTTACAAATGTAATGACCCCATCATCTTGTTAAATCAATATCCAAATTTGATCAGCGTTCTGTCATCAACTAGTCAAAACAGGACGGTGATGACAGCATCACGTGAACAATAATAGCATGGCCATTCGAAATCGGTAGGTTTGCTGAGTTAGAAAGTTATTTGCCTCTCGGAAGGAAGTGTGCGTATTCTTACAGAAAATTATTTTATAATGTAACAGAAGATTACTATGCTACAGTGTGCAGGAAACCATTAATAGGAGTCGGAGAAGATCTAATCAGTAGTTAGGTTTTGTTTTACAATTTTAACTCAGTTGTAACTGAATTGAGCTTTTATTTAATAGCTTTTCTAGTTACATTTGATAAGCTGTACATCTTTATTTTTCCCCTTCTCCTTCTTTTGGTTCTCTTCTATATTAGGGACATGAATTCCCTTTCCGTTGAAAAACAAACCTACTAATAAAGAGTTAATTGAATTGGCATTGGCAAGAAGATATTTTCTCCCACTGTTACTTGTTCTCTGTTTACTTTGATGTTCAAGAATTGTACTGTTTTACAAGCATATTTTCTTAAATGTGTCACCTTGTACTATAAGTATGTCAGAGGGGAAACATTTGCAAGTGATTAGATATGGACCTGTGTGTCACCAAATGTATGAGGTACATACCCTTATAGGATATAATTGTGATCTTTTAATATGCGGCCATTGACCCAGACTTGTTATTATCTATTATAGTTTATAATAATGTATCTCTTTATGATTAAATGATGATGCCCGGCAGAACACTATGATTAGCATTTCAGTTATTTATAGATTATGTCAGAGCAGTAATAAACATAAAATGCTGTTAATGTGTGGCTAATGAAATCTGGACATGAACAAGTTTATGAATTGATATAATTCATTTGAGTGTTCTAACTGAGCTGCTGGTTCTCGTCATAATTCAAAAGCTTAGCAGGGTTCACCGATTAGGTGGTAGACTAATTTGCTACAAAAAGTCAATGGGTTTTCATCGTCTTGGGCCATCATACCCAGCATGGCTGATTACATAAGGACTATACAAAGTAATTCTCATAAATATATTTATTAAGCTTAGTATGTTTGTAAGAATAGGATGGAATCAATTGTTACACAACATATGTAGAATAAAAAAAATCACAGTGTTAATTAGATATCCAAAAATAGATATACAGCAACAGCATGAAAGGTTGGAGAATTATTTGATTATTAAGGGAGGAACAAATGGGGGATTCAGGAGCAAATGCAGATGAAAGCTATAAAATGAGGGTGTCTTTTTCCTCCCTTGAGGTGCTCTTCAAGTGCACATTAAATTCCCTTTGACCAGTGGTGACTGGGAGCTGCAAGCTTCATTTCTTGGGCTATTAGTACCAGCTTCATGTCTATAGTTCAATTCAAGTCTCCCAGAAAAGTCAGCAGTTGGTGCTTTGTTCTAATGATGTTAATATTTTTGCTAAAAGTCTGTTTTGAGGCCAAATGTGAAACCATGATTTCTTTTCACGAAGCGTAATTCCAAGATGTCTCTTAAGTCCTTAGAGATCAATCTTTACAGCTAGACAGAGACCACTCCCTCTTAACTTATGGAAAACAGGTCTGACTGCTCAGGCGGTGGTGGTTGGCTTCTGGACAGACTACACTTGCATAGAACACACTAAAGGGCATATCTGATGCATTGAAAAAATAAGTCAGTTTTGAGTGTTGTAATGTGAAGAGAAACAGTGCACTGATTTTTCTAGCTTAAGTTTGAATGTAAAATGTCTGGTTTCTTCGTTGTTTCAGATGGTCTAATTTAGGGACCAGCTCCATAATACCAAGCTTTGCTTTTTTCTAATTGCTCAAGTTTTTGTATGAGGCAGTATAGGACAAAGGAAAGAATGACTCAGGGTGGCAGGTTTGGGGTAATAATAGTAATAATAATAATAAGAAGAAGAGTAACTAATGTTTTCTATAGAAGCAGCTTTCTAACGTAATGATCAATGCTTTCTGGCCACAAAGTAAGTTGCCTCTGATCCTGTGAATTATACCTGGGGATATTCACATAGAGGCTGGAAGACTA
Organism: Molossus molossus; assembly: GCF_014108415.1. Lineage (NCBI taxonomy): Eukaryota > Metazoa > Chordata > Mammalia > Chiroptera > Molossidae > Molossus > Molossus molossus. The sequence goes on from NW_023425350.1 coordinate 41,622,042, forward strand.
GATGAATGATAGAAGTGCAGACTTGATCAGACTTCTCCAAAGTGTGTTCCATTGAATGTCAGTACCTTGAGGTGCTACATTTAAAAAGAAAATGTTCAACTTTGTATGGAAAAAAACTGGCTAGGCCCCCATGTCCCCTACTTTAATATTAATAGAATTATTTAACTCATGCAACAGGCAAAGAATAGTCACGGAATATAGTAGTTGTTCGATAATTTTTGTATGTAATGAATATGATATATCAATTCATTAGCATTTCCTGGAAAGTTCCTTACTGCTGGGCTTGTGGCAGGTTCAAGGCAAGCCACAGCTTTTGCATGTTAGGTAAGTTGATCTGTTACTTGTCCTATAGCTGTGGAATAAGGGTAGATTTTGTGGGTTTTTTTGTTTGTTTGTTTTTTAAAGAGGAAAACATCTAGGAGAATGGAATCTTTTGCACCTTGTTGGACAGTTTTTTTTCTCTAGTAACATTTGTTCTCGAAGTGTACAATTTCCCCCAAAATCTCCTGGGGCGGGGACCATAGGCCCTCAGAGTGCTATGGGTGGAGAGTGAAGAATGAAAGCCTCTTTGGGCTGGAGGGGTAAGAAAGCAGGGAAAGGTCAATGTGACCCGAGGATGAGGGGAGGTTATGAAGACCCAGAGGAGGGGTGACGAAGCTGGTCTTGTCTGGGAGGCTATAGTCTGAGCCTGGCTCTCACCTCTTATTCCATGTTCTTTCTTCTCCTTAAAATCCACTGACTCTTCTTCTTTGTGCTCAGCTTTGCTCCTCCTCTTCTCATCTGAGAAGTTGTCTTGTCTTCTTTGAAGAGCAAGCACAACATGAGTATCACTGCCTCTGTGAAGATTTCCCAAGCTCGTGTCCCTATCCTACAACATTGTATGCCTACCTTTACTACCTGATTAGTCATACTGTATTGGACATGTGTTTATCTGTCTACAAATACTGCTTGAGTTTATCAAGGACACGCTCTGTGTTCTGTTCTGCTTTATATGTGCTCCCGTGCCTAACACCAATGCCTAGTCAGCATAATCTACATGGTGAGTGAGCCTGGAAAGAAAGCAAGACCTTAGTGAAGACATTCAGCCGAGGTAGTGCCCTTGGAACTGTGGGTGCCAGTCTTTGGAATCTGACAGCATAAAATTACCTGCAGCTTTTAAAAAATGAGGCTAGACCCCACTCTTAGAGAATCACTTCATATCATGTGGGGAAGGCCTACAAGCTTGTATTTAGGAAACAAATGAAAAGAAAGAAAGAACATAAAACAAATATTTTCCCCAGGGAATTGAGTACCCTGTTGTAGGCCTTGGAGGCCTCGGATATTAACCTTAAGGCCCAGTGACCCACCAGGAAGTGTCCCGAGAAGTACATGGAAACTTGAGGAGAACTGGGGCTCACCCAGAATTGAGGTTCTACCTGTATTCAGCTGTAGATGGAAGATCTAACTGATTTCTTAAAACAGACATGATCAATTGAGCAACACACTGGGGAAGAATATACATACATATACAGTTGACCCTTGAACAATATGGATTTGAACTGTGTAGTTCCACTTATATGTGGATCTTTTTCCAACATATAGTCAGCCCTCTGTCCCCAGGTTTTGCATCCATGGATTCAATCAACAGATCAGCAGTTGGGAATCCACTGGTGAGAAGTACTGACTGTATGCATTGTTCTACCCCTTCTACCCCATTATACAAAAGGGATTTGAGCACCTACTGAGTATCGTATTTGTAAACGGTCTTGAAAACAATCCCCCTTGGATACTGAGGGACCACTGAAGTTTTTAGAGAGTCAAAAATTATACATGGACTTTTGAGTACGCAACGGTCATCATTCGTAACTCACCACATTGTTCCAGGGTCAACTGTATTTTATTGCTTGATAAAACTATATTTTCCCCAGAGTCTGTCCCCCACAGATCTAGGTCAGAAAACTTCCTGTTATCATACTATAAAATTCTATAGGGCCTCAAAAGTAGTGATGGAGGTTCTTGAGCTATTTATAGTATTTCCAGGAACTGAATTGAAATTGTAAGCTTACCTGGGATAAGGTTGTCTATACTGACTTGAGTGACAAGTTTCTTGCTTTTGATTTAAATGAAATAAGCTTAGTGTGATACTTCTGACTTGCTCATGATGTTCTACATTGAAGCCAGAAATATCTATACATATGCATTTAGTAAATGTCTTCTTACCTGTCTCAGTTGGGACGGGTAGCAGTTCACCTTTTTGGAAAAAGTGATAAGATCAAGAGTCATGAAAGAATTCTTCAGTTTAATGAAAAACAACCATGGTGGCTTTTCCCAAAATTAATACTACAGTTTTTGTGTATGTGGTAGTGGTGGTGGTATGGGGGTAGCTCAACTTTATTTTTCCAAAGCATTGGCTGTTTTTAGAGACATAGTAATTCTTTAATTTTGCCCTTATGTCTCTCATTGCTTTGTGTGCCGTTAAAAGAGTTTTTGCACATGAACATGCACGCATACAAACATATATTTGATTTACAAAATATTTAAAATTGATCATGATTTAATACAATTTATTTAGTTGGTAGATTCTTTGGAGAAAAAAAACAGGAGTCAATAAGTCTGTGGCAAAAAAATAAAAAATAAAAAGTTATAATTATTTTTTAACGAATCCCTTGATTCCAGAGTCCTAGGTTAGAGAAATACACTTTTGTCTTGTTTAAGTGGAAATGAATGACTTAACTGGTTATGATTTAGACATCTGGGTGAAGATAAACTTTGCTCTGGCTTTCAAATTTCTTGTTAGGGAGACACTGTTAATGCAATTAATGTTATAGAAAAGGTCTTTCTCTAATTGGGATAGGCAGGAATCCAGGTCTTACAAAATTGTGTTTCAATGTGTGCTCTCTTAGAGTAACATTTTGCATCTACAAAATAAAATGCTTCCAAGTTTTTTATCACATTCTTCATAAACTTCTCCTTTTTTCGTATTTGTTAGGAAGTGACTGCAGTTCTTTCCTAAAGGACTCCATTGAATCTAGTCATAATTCTGTACATTTTGTTGGAGGACTCTGCATTTGCCATAAGTAGGGCCAAACACAGGTCTCAGCGGGCTGTGAGTCTCCTCACTTGTTCTAGTTCAGGGATTTTTAACTGCAAACCTAGCTATTAAGCTAGGAGATAGCACATAAGGAAATATCAGTTACAAACTACTCACATGTCCTCTACATTTTTTAGCCTTGGGCTATGAAAACACCTCTTTTTGCAGCCCACCTTCATTTGGCCTCTTCTTCCATGCTCAGAAATCCTGGTGGCCCCTTAAACCCAGAGACAGCAAACTTTCAGAACTCCTTGGGGAGGGGAAGATTATGTGTGGACTGGATTGAAAACCCCTGTATCACAGGAAAGTGCTCAGCCTGTGGCATACAATGTATCTAAATAGAACCCACACCCATCTCCAAAGCTTGAGTGTATTCCTTTGTCCTGTTTACAAGATTCTGCTGACCTAACCTTATCTTCTACTCTGCAAAGCAAAGGACTTGGTGGCATGATGTCCAGAAGCTTTGCTTTGCCAGTCAGGTACATCATCTGTCTCCATCACCCATCTTCTTATTCCTCCCACTATTCCTTTTCCCATATAGTGAAGAGTGTTCAAACACTGAGGTTAGACAGACCTGGATTTGAATCCAAGGTATACCATTTAGTGGGGATTTCTCCCTGGGAAACTTACCACTAAATCTCTTTAAATCTCTCCCAGTTCCATATCTCTCAACAATTAAATTAGTATAATCACATGGACTTAGTACAACTTGGCCCAGAATAAGTTCTTGGTGAATGGTGACTTCCCTCACCATTTAGTTTCTGTCCATCTGCACATGTATCATATTTCAAAGCCTAGCTTTAGCTCCATCTCCTCCTTGAAGCCTTCTCTGATGAATTCAACCCACATTCTGTTATTTCTTCTCAAATTGCTTTTGCACATATTTTCCTATGCTCCACAAATAACCCTTCATTATACTTGGCCAGCATCCATAATCCAATCTCATGTATTCCTTCTTCTTTGTCTTGATTGTCCAACTGGTATGCAGGTTGAGGGTAAGGAGGGGGTTTTTCCTGCATTTCCCATAGGGCTGGAACACAATAAACAGCCAGGACATCTTTTTATTTTCAACTCGTTTATCTTTTCTATAAACCAGCATGAGAACAGGGGAGCAACTCAATTTAAGAATTGCTTGATTCACTTTTGAAAGACACTGTGTATGGAGACATAGAGAAACCCCCAAATGAGGAAAAAGTTGTGGCACAGAAAAAAAAAATGAGTGCCAAATGACTACTATAATGCAACTTGAGAAATACAAACACAGGACATTCAAAAGATGGGATACATCTGGTACGGAAAATTAGACAGGATGAATGACATGGTTTCCATTAAAATGGACACTGTCAATTATATTTTATCCATCTCTAGTCCAACCACTTCATCATCAAATGCAACTGAAAAACAGCACCAAATTCATCTGGAAACGTAGGGGAGGGCCCAGCCTTGTGTGTATTATTAGAAGGGCATTCCTGCTGCTCCACTTGGAATCCAGGTACTTACTCTAATGGCCCCTAATAACATGGGCTTCCCCTCACCCAGCATACTTCTTTAAACGTAAATCTCATAATGCAAGGATATTTGTATATAAATTTGGAAGTACATGTGTTTTAATTTTTAAAAAGCTAACAGATGTGTGGAGTGGAAAAGTAAAGAGAACATTTATAAAAAAATCATCTGTGATCATTCTAGTGCCTGTGCAGAGGCATTTAACATTCTTCCCTCCACATGTCTCTGACCCAACACATGACTCTGTGAGCATTTGCTCCCTTATCTCCCACATCAGCCTCTGTTCAGTTACCTTTCAGTATCATTCACACTACACACATTCTTCTGCCTTGGAACATAAATCTTTTTCCTGTCTCAACAAAAAAAGTGCCTGGTGTAATCACACACCACCAGCTCCAGCCATGTTTTGCTGATCCTTCCCTCTCTTCCTCCCCCTTTTAGAAAAAAAAATTTAGACTTCTAGGGATTAAATGACTTTTTGCCATATTGTTCTCATGAATAATGTTTGGCTCCTTTCTAAAGATAAACCATTAACTTTCTTCCTCTTCTTTATTGAGTTAAGGGGGGAAAAAGGATTTGAAAAGAGTTGCAATTAAATGTATCACTTGCTTCAATGAAGTGATCTATCATGAATCACTTCAGAAACTTGACGTCTGTAATAAAACTTCATACATACCTCTTCATGCCAACCCATATCTTTGAATATTCTTAGTGAGGAAAACAAAATAATCATATTCTTTGTCAGTACAATCAGGATAAATACCCTGAACAATTTGAAAATATCTACACTTTCCATTTTACTGTGGTCTACTTTGTCTCATTTCCAGCTTTCATTTTAGGGGGGAAAATAAGGCAGCATGTTACTCTTTTCTGGAGCATAATGTGAAATTCTGTTTCTGCAGATCTAAATACATATCTGACTCAAGCCCTTAGAAACCTTGGCCACCTCTTTATCTCCTTGCCCATTCTCCAGCCTCCCCACACTGTAAAGTTAAAAAGAATTATGAGTGTAAGCCAAGAGGATGCTGGGCTGCGGAAGTGTGTGATTTGAAGATGTTGATGATAAGCATGGAGAATTACAACTACCCTCTTTAACTCGAATGTCATGTGCTTTCCTCACCACCCACGAAATCCCACTAGCAATTTAGCAGAACAGTATTTTGTTTGGGTTTGTATCTTACTGCTGCAAAATGTTGTAATAGAGCAAGTATGTTCAATATATGAAGCAATTTAATTTTTAAAGATATTTAGCTCATGTGCTTTGGGAGAAAAAAACCAACTCGCTTGAGAAATACTATAAAATGTCTGTAATCTCACTATCTAAGACAAAGGAGGATTAATTCATGGTCTGGATAACAGGGATTGTTAAGAGATTATTTATAAAAACAGGTGAGATAACTTCTTTAACAATATTTAGAATTCTTCAACTATAGGCAGCCTTTGCAGAAATCAATATAAGTGCTACTTTACATAATAAGTAGTTATTATATAGACTATATTACCCGTAAGTAGAGGAAAAATAGCTTCAAAATAGATTCAATTATATTCACCAATTTGTTGATATCATTGAAGACCACTACTCCATTCTATAAAAATATCTCCCTGACCTCTTTCCCCTAGTTTTATTGTGAAAAAACAGCTACTGAACTAAATTGACAATGGTTAAGTCTTACGGTTTATTTTTCCTATTTTCAGGTAGTTATTGAAAGATTCGCTAATAATTCTTGCCCAAGTTATTCGATCTTTATGGAATATTCCTTAGAGTAAAAATAGGTGTTTAATTCTTAAGAATCTGAATTCATAAACAAAATATTTTAAGATCTATCTAAAATTAGGGTGGCTTTAAAGTCTAACTAGCTGTAAGCTGTCAGTATGGGAGTCTATGAACCAAGTCTCCAGGTGCCATTTAGAATTGGGGTTCTTCAATGAGCATGAGTGACACTCCTTTTTTTCTTCTTGCTTCCAAGTATCACGGAAGCAAGAAGAAAAACCACGGAGATGGTTCGCAGCCAGGCTCCAATCACGCTGCTGGTTCCATAGGGGTGTAGAGAATGGATGGAAGACACAATTTCTCCCCACAAGAGTGTCCGATCTGTTTAGAGAGAAGACTCAGAGCACACGTGGATATGCTATAGATCAAATGTCTAAACAAAATTAGGAGGTGAGAGAGAACATTTTGGTGTGCAGTCAAAAGATATTCTGGAGGAGAGAGAATATGCACCATGTCTAGGAGGAGAGTAGGGAGGAAACGGGAAGGCAGGGTAGAGGGGAGCGGATGAGTGGAACAGGGCCGTGAACAGCATAAGGAAAAGCATGTAGCCATGATTACCATGGATATGGGGATGGTGAAACCACCCTGGACTGAAAGTCAAAACTGGGAAATATTGAATGCTTCTGAAATTCTGCTTCTTCATCTTTAAAATGGAATAAATAGACCTAGGTTGCATATCTTACAGAAGAGTTGATAGCCCAAAGAAATAGTACTTGTAAAAGTGCCTTGTAAATTCTAAATCCAAGTTTTATTGTTGTGTTCATCATGGCTACATTTGTGACTGTGTATATAGGGGGCGATGTTGGAGAGAAGCGAAAGAGACCTAAGAAGGCCATTGGTAATGCAAAGGAAGTTATACTTGAGGTTATAGAACTAGCCACAGGAAGAATTGTGCAGTTCAATTACATTTTTAAAATATTTCCTGACATTGTAATAGAGGATAGTGATGGAGAGTCAATGGTGAAGAAGACAGACATAGTTCTCTCCCTGGGAAGATTTTATGATCTTACGAGTATTTTTCTCCAGAACCCTGTCTTTGTGCCAAACCTGCAGAATTTTCATCATGACCCCAGTATTACCACTTTCAAATCTACAGGGTTGGGCAAAAGGAGGTGTACAGTTGTGAATATGTGAAACAGGGTTTATTCTTGTATTATTATTTATTAATTATTTGTAAATCGACTTTTGCCCACCCCTGTATTGTCTTAATTATAATCTCTTGAAGATTTAATCATCTTGGGGGAAAAATGACTAAATGTTGTCAAATAAAAATTCCAGATGCTGGGAAAATATTTCTAAGTTTTTTACTGAGGCTGCAACAGGATTATAATAGTGTTTGAAGAATATTCATTTGTTGTGGCTGTGAAGAACATATTATTGAGAAGCATGGCAAAGACACTTACTACTTCTAAATATCTGAGTGCTCCTTCATATATCACAGGCCTTCCCCAACTAGCAATGCCACATGACTGGTCCGGCCCATGGGCTGTGAACAGATGTGTTTCACTTCCAGGCAGTGCGTTCAAGAGTCAGCGCGTGATCCCCCAACTCCCTTTTCCCCTGTTGTGACAACGTTGGAAGTCTCCGGTTGAGATGAGAGAGCCCAGGACAGAAACATCTTAGATCTCTGAGTTACTTCATGTTGGGAGCTGCTTTGGAGAAGTGCTTGGAGCTGCTGCAGATCTGAGCATGAAATAAATTCATGGCTTCAGCCACCAAGTCCTATACTGACTTTTCCAGCGAGGTGGGCTGGTGACAGTAGGACCTGCTAAGTGGCAGGAATATTGTACTAGGGATGAGATGATAAAGGGTTAGAGTAGGGAAATGCTCTCCTCACAGTTTTGAGTCAGGTAATGTCATTTCGTTCAACCTCTCATCCATGGACAGAAGGATGTGGGTTGAAAACCAGTGAGATGAAGTTGTTCATCTTTTCATGACTATGTATAAAAAAACAAACAAAAAAAACACCTAATAAATAAAAACCAATATAGCAAACAAACTGAGGACTAAATCCCAAGGATGGTTATTTGGTGTGTAAGATTATGTTCACTGAGGGGAGACATAAATGTTGGATAATATCTGCACTGGGATATTCCACCGTAGTTTTCTTGTGTCCAGGTTCTCTGCTGATGACAGAACCAGCCCGCAATGACTCTGACATCTACTGCCTTGTCTCGTGGGCTTTGTTTACCATATGGGCAGTTTCTCAATGAAGAGAAGCACTTCAGTTACTCCCAGGAGCCCTGTTCCTGTTGACACTTTGATGCCCTATAGGAAAGAGTTAGTGAGCTTTAGCCGCTGGAGCTAAACACATTTTATCAGTAAACAATTTCAGCAATTTACTCTCATCTGGTCATGTTACTTATATCTTGTTATCTCTCAAGGGCCCTGTAATTAAAACAGGTGTGTGTCCTCTTAAATTAGAGATGTGGCAACTGTAGACATTGTAGCAAGTTCTAACAGGGGACCCCAATGACCCCTAGATTCAGTAATTATAATGAAGCTGGTGGGAGTGCTTGGCCAGGGAGAGTGTCAAAATGGGTAAATATGTCCCAAAGTGAGGGGCTTGGAGGATACGTCCTAACTGAACCAGGAAAGATTTTAAACAAAATCACAAAGACAACACCCTCGTGTGGCGGATAAAAATCAGGAGGATACCTCAGCTGAGAAGGTCCTCTCTGAGGACTGAGGGGTCCCCGTCCCACACCAGGCGCCCAGTACAGGGTTGCAGTGCCAGGAAGAGAAGTCCCCATAACTTCTGGCTGGAAAAACCAGCAGGAACTGAGGCTCAGGGAAGCTGAAGCGGCTGGAGCCCCAGGCAGCTCCTCTTAAAGGGCCTATGCACAGACTTATCGGACTCTCTCCCTTTACGCTTGGAGGGGAGGCAGCTCGAGGGGCACCAGAGACATACAGGGAAGAACTGAGCTGTTTGGCACTGGAGTGAGGGCTGGAGAGGGGGCTTTCTCTGGGACAAATGTGCTGTCAGAGGCCTTTGTTCCTTTGGTGAGCCCTTCCCTGGGACAGCAGACAGCCGCCATCTGGGACTCCAGCAACCTGGCTCACACTGATGGCCCCACCCTGGTGATTTCCTGAGGCCCCACCTTACCCAACTTTCAGGCCCACCCAAGCTGTTGCCAGTTGCTTTACCATAGGATTGGCCTGTCTTGGATCCTGCTTCAGGTTTTCCTAAATTCTTTCAAACAAGCAGCATCTGGTCTCAGCTAGCCCCATACTTCTCGTTAAGTAATACACAGAAACAAACACAGGGAGGCAGCCAAAGTGAGGAGACAAAGAAACAGGTCCCAAATGAAAGAACAGAACAAAACCCCAGGAAAAGAACTAAGTGAAATGGAGATAAGCAACTTAACAGATGCTGAGTTCAAAACACTGTTTATAAGGATGCTCAATGGACTTAGTGAGAACCTCAGCAAACTTAGTGAGGGCCTCAAGAGCATAAAATCAGACCAGTCAGAAATGAAGGAGGTACTAACTGAAATAAAGAATAATTTATACAGATTCAATAGTAGAGTAGGTAAAGCCAAGAAGCAAACCATCGATTTGGAATATAAGGAAGCAAAAAGCACCCAATCAGAACAGCAAAGAGAAAAAAGAATCCAAAAAAATGAGGAGAGTGTAAGGAGCCTCTGGGACAACTTCAAGCGTGCCAACATTCGCATCTTGGGGGTGCCCGAAGGAGAAGAGAGAGAACAAGAAATCAAAAACCTATTTGAAGCAATAATGACAGAAAACTTCCCTAATTTGGTGAAGGAAATGGACATACAAGTCCAGGAAGCACAGAGAGTCCTCAACAAGATGAACCCCAAGAGGCCCACACCAAGGCACATTATCATCAAAATGCAAAAGGTTCAAGACAAAGAGAGAATCTTAAAAGCAGCAAGAGAAAAGCAGTTAGTTACCTACAAGGGAGTTCCCATTAGACTGTCAGCTGATTTCTCAAAAGAAACTTTGCAGGCCAGAAGGGAATGGCAAGACATATTCAGAGTGATGAAAAGCAAGAACCAACAACCAAGATTACTCTATCCTGCAAAGCTGTCATTTAGAATTGATGGCCATATAAAGAGTTCCCCAGACAGGGAAAAGCTAAAGGAGTTCATCACCACCAAACCATTATTATATGAAATGTTGAAGGGTCTTCTTGAAGAAAAAGATAAAAAATATGAACAAACAAAATGGCAATGAATATATATCCATCGACAATTGAATCTACAAACAAAATGAACAAGCAGAACAGAAACATTCTCATAGATACAGAGAACATTTTGTTGGTTGCCAGATGGGAGGGGGGTTGGGGGAATGGGTGAAAAAGGTGAAGGGATTAAGAAGTACAAATTGGTTGCTAGACTGACAAACCTCATAGAGAAGGGGGGTTGAGGGGTGGGAAGAAATAAACCAAAGAATTTATATGCATAACCAATGGACACAGACAACAGTGTGGGAAAAGGCAGGATGGGGACAGGAGTGGGGAGGAGGGGGTCAATGGGGGAAAAATGAGGAACATCTGTAATACATTCAACAATAAAGATAAAAAATTTAAAAAATTAAAAAAAAATTGCAACGACATACACTCTGCCTTCCTCCCTCCCTTTTTTCTTTCAGCTGCTTCTCTTCTTCTTCCTTCTCCTCCTTTTTCCCTTTTTGAATCCCTCTCTTTCCCTCCCTACCCCCTTCCCTTCTCTCTATAAATAGACCAAAACAGAATTTTAATTTAGATATTTTTCCAACAGTCAATGTCACAAGACAGATAAATCTTATTATTTTAGTATCTAATATTCTAATAATGAAATAGCCCAAAATTATTTTAATGGCAATTTTGGGCTATTTTTTATGTCCTAATTGGGTCAAGAGTATATTCCACAACTCTTGAAGAATGTGGAAACATAAAGAGAGCTGAGAAGGAAGACCTTGTCGAGGTGAGCGAGAGGTAGAAAGGAAAATGAACAAAGAGGACCTGAAAGGGAGAAACAGGGGAAGAGGGGGGAGAGTTTTTGTTGTTGAGGCAAATGGGGGAGGCGATAACAAAGACCTTTCTCTGTATACATATCTTTGTTTTGCAAAGATAATTCCACATAAATAATACGTGGTATTAATTGCTTTGCTCAATGCTCTTATATTTACTTTCTTTAAAAAAAAATTAAGATTGATTTTTTAGAGCAGTTTTAGATTCATTGCAAAATTGAGAAGGTACAGAGGTTTTCTGTACAGCCCCTCCCCTCCCCCCTCATCTAGACAATAGCCTCCCTCATTATCCACATTCCCCTCAGAGTGGTACATATGTTACAGCTGATCAACTTACATCGACATATTATGATTACCCAAAGGTGTGGTTTACATTATAGTTCACTTTTGGCATTATACCTTTCATGGGTTTGGCCAAATATATAATGACACAGATCCATCCTTACAGTATCATAGAGTATTTTCACTGCCCTAAAAAGTCCTCTGTGGTTTGCTTTTTCATCACCTACCACCTCATCTCCCCCAATCCTTGGCAACCACTGATCTTTTTACTGTTTCCATACTTTTGACTTTTCCAGAAAGTTATATAGTTGGAATCAATATGTAACCTTTTCAGATTGGCTTCTTCCTCTTAGTAACACGCATTTAACGTTCCTCCATGTCTCTCTGCGGCTTGATAGCTTCTACTCACTTTTTCAGAGGAACGTGAAACAATCTCGTTATTCTAGAGTAAGGACTATGCACTGGATGATATGGTGCCCCCACCCACATGCCGGTGCTCCTCCCAGCCCTGGTAAGCAATTTCTGTGTGTTCTGGTCTCCTCCCACCTCAAGCTTCCCACGGCTGCTTTACTTCAGGGCTTTCTTGGAAGCATTCGCTATTTCAACCTGTGGTGCAGACGTGAAGAAAAGGGGCTGGAAGCCCTCAGAGGTGGGGCAACTCTCAACGGTGGACTGGATCAGAGAGTGAATGTCGCAGCTTCCTAATTCTGCAGTGATGTTTCTGAGGTTCATTTCTTCTCACTTCCTGAGGGACCCCAAAGGGAATAAGCCTCCTGTGGCCACAGTGATAACCAGCTCAGAACTAATCCTTACTTGCTTTCCCTCCTTCCATGCTTCTCTCTCCCTGCTCCTTCAGCCCAGCCTCCTGGACTCACATACAAAGAACCTCTGTTGGCCATGCCCTTGTCTCAGAGTTGGCTTTTGTAGGAATCCAAATTGAGATAACTATTCCACCATAAAATGTTTTTCAAACTCAACTCTTCTGTTCATGTGATTTCATTTTTCAACTTCTTATGGAGTTAGTTGGATTGAAATATATTTACATACACACACAGCTCCTAAAAGGATGGGAGATAGAATCATGGGATAGTCTTTCCCCCGCCTCAAAATTATTTTCTGTTGGTCAGATTAGATGCTTAGTAGTGCTTTCATAGTTATTATCAGAAGTGCTAATTGGTTAGTACACAGCACAGATTATTACAGCATAATTTGGGAAAATGCTAGAAGTAATGTATTAGGTTTATTTCCTTCTTCTCAGCCCCCACAACTATTGAGAACCATTTAACCTCTAAGTTATTAAGGATTTTTTTTTCTTTAGTGATGACAATGCCTGATGAGTTCTGTGTCCTTAGGGCAAGGGTAAATCTTGGTGTGCCGCCTGAACCAAACAGATAAATATAATTATTATTTCTGTATATTTGATGATGAAAGGGTTTCAGGCTCCACAGACTGATCTTTCTGTCGCCAACTGCATACTGCCGAAATTTTGATTAAAGGCTCACTGAAGTAGTTTATCAGTATTTGTTTGGTTTCAGGAAGTGAAATATGTGAGCTCAATATGAATGACAGACTACATCCAACGAGAGCGTTTGTTTCATCAGCCTGGGAAACTCAGAGTCCCTGCTGCAGATAATGCATGAGGAAGATCTTTTTTCTTCCCAGATTTGCATAGAGCTCAATAGTCCCCTGATTCCAGACACATTATGTTCTATGGTCGCTTTCCCTGCCTCCATCTTCCTATTGCAAATGTGAATGTACTAGAATACAGACATCATTTAAAAAATAATTTAAACCCTTCCAATTCCCCTGTCTGGAAAATGTTTATACAATTTGTAACAGAGGAGCCCAAAGTGCTGCTGGAGACAGCCAAAATATTTTGCTGACTTTCTGAAGGGATCATTTCTAAGCAGAAGGGAAAACACACACACACACACACACACACACACACACACACACACCCCATCTTGATAAAAGGGGAAAGAAAGAGTGAAAGGCAGGTGCTGATTTTTAAGCTTTCATAAAATAGTAAGCAAATATTTTAAGAAATTTCCGTTAAAATAGTAAAGTGAATAAATATAAGGAGATAGGTTATGAAATGACCTTTAGTCTCTTGAGTCAGAACAAACTAAAGTTAGGGGCACTATAATTAATCTGATGTTTTCTCTCTATGTCTGAGAGGAAGAGAGACAATGATTGAGAGACAGACAGAGAGGGTGGGGAAGGGAGGGAGAGAGAGGAAGAAAGAAAACACACACACACACACAAAAAACATTTTGGGGTTCTATAGAAAAGAACACAACACAAACAAAATCATCATCTGGGCATTTCCAGAACTCTTGGTGACTGTAGAATAGTGATTTTATTTTGAATGTATACCCTCCTACCCTAAAATTGAAAACATTAATTCATACAAATAAACTTTTGATAAATCTCAGCTATTTACATTTGTGTATGGAATTTGAGGTATTTATCCTAATCAAGCTTTTTAACAGTAAGGATTTTGAATCTTTTTGTTTTACCATTATTCTCATAAACTCAAGCCTCTATCTTTCTGCATGTACACACCATGTGCACAATTGATTACAAAAACAAAAAACAAAGCCGACATCAAAGAGAGATGCCTTGATTTCTTTTCATGGAGCAAAACCAAAAGAAGCAACGATATTCACCATCTATTGTAACTTCAGTGGTTTTCCAAATTGCCTGCAATACTGCTCTTTGTTCAGACCTTTTAAAATAACACAAACAGACAACAACATGCTGAACATTTAGAGTAAAAGCTGACAGTGTCTTTTCTCAGCTGAAGAGACTTGAAATAAAAAATAAATAAATAAAAACGACCTGCACAATGTAAATTAGAAAATACCCGTCTCTATCTTTTAGATGTTGAGGCGTCTCTACATTTGTACTAGTCTTTGTATTTTGAAATGGTGGCATATGTGTCCTTTCTTCCCCTTTATTTTGTCTCTTTGTCTCATTTAAAAAACAAACAAACAAAAAAACAGTAAAGTCTCTTCTATATGTGGGAAAAGTACACAGTGAGGTATATGATAGGTGCTATAGTAATTTTAAAAATGTGTATTATTTGGCAAAATAGTCTATAATATTTGAGCCCATTGTGTACATCTGTATTTGGACACTTCTTTAAAAGTGAATTTTTGATCTGATGGACCATAATAACTTCTTCTATAGCAAATATCTCTCAGATGCTGAATCACTGGACCTCCACTGCAGTTATGTTTTATTTGATAAATAATAGTTTGTACCAAAGCAAAAGTGATGGATGGCCAATGTATATGTTAGTTGCTTACAAATCTTTCCACGGTTTCATTGAAAACAGTAACCGAAGTATTGAGGCCAACAGAAAGGTCAGGGATTCCCTTTGGATAATTATGATGCTGTGCCCACTAGACTTTTCAAGGCCTTTTGTCTTTCATTTTTCATTAGAATATGACAGCGGGTCTAAGATGTCAGTATTGGGAGCTCATTTGGCCAATGAGAAAGATGGACTGTAGTGCATTAGTGGATCTCCCTCTGTTTGTTGGGCGGCCATTTTCTTCCCCACAGACTTTTCTGGCCGGTGCAGAGCAAGGAGGTTTAGGTTTAGCATTTAGCTTAAAGAAAAAGTCCAATGTTTAAATGTCAGCGATGTTTAAGTTTGGTCACTTTTTAAGACCAGGAGAGAGAAAAATTGTTTTCAGAAATTAATGGAAAGAGAGTGGTGGTGCTAAGAGGAAGGATTAGTGACTTTATTTAAGAGCTGACGCTCTGTGTTTGGAAGTGTAGATGGAAGGGTTTTCACTGCAACCACAGGTATAGAATGAGGTGCCAATTCAGCAATGTCAGCAAGTGGTCATGATTGTGTATTTCTTGAAATAACTTTCTTAAAAAACAAAAGAAGTTTTAGAACTGAATTTGTTCCAAGGACTTCCACAGGATTTTCAAGATGTGCCACAATATGACGTTATTAGAGTTAATAAATTAAAAATTTCCCAAATTCTCTCTAATTAAAGACATAAAGACTTCCTCCTATTTGCCTTTTATTTTGCTTACCTATTTGTTCTTGTCAATAAGATTACATCCCAAATATTTTTTATGCAATTGGAAGTTAAATATTTATTGATACTCTCTTATGTACAGGCCACTTAGGTCGATATTGCTGGGTATAAAAACAGGAGTGAGGTACTATGCCTGCTGTATTAATGTTTTTTTTTATTACTGTTTTATGAATTTCCACAAACTTATTAGCTTAAATCCACTCCCATTTATTAGCATCTGTAGGTCAGAAGTTCAGCACATGGCTGGGTTCTCTGCTCAGGGTTTCAGTAGGGTAAAATCAAGGTGTCATTTGGGCTATTGTTTTTCTGGAGGTTCTAAGAAAGATTCCACTTCCAAGGTCATTCTTGGAAGAATTCAGTTCTTTGTGGTCATAGAACTGAGGTCCCCATTTTATTGCTGGCTTCCTTGCTGTGGGCTGCTAACACCTGGAAGAGGCTTGCATTCCTCACCATGTGGCTGCCAGTATCTTCAACCAGAAATGAGAAATTCTCATGTCTCAAATCCCCCTTGCACTTTTTTTTTTTAATTTATTGATTTTGAGAGAGAGGGAGAAACATTGATCTGCTCTTCCACCCATCTACACACTCATTGGTTGCTTCCTGCATGTGCCCTGCCTGACTGGGGATTGAACCCGCAACCTTGGCACATGGGGATGACCAACTGAGTCACCCGGCCAGCACAAGTTTCTTCTTCTTCTGTCATGCTTGTGCTTCATATTAGGACTTAGGTTTCCAAACTTTTTGTTTTCTACTGACAAGCCCTTTTCATCAGGAGGTAGGACAATGAGGATGGACATGCCTTTAGATTTTCTACTTATACCTTCTGGACTCCCCCACAAAGTAGAGCATGACAGAGGGCCCCGACACCAAGGCAGGTAGATCAGAATTGCAAATGGTGTTAGCCATTTCAAGGCAGGAGGGAGGAAAGACGGTCCAGCTGGAAGAGGAAGTGGAGGGTCAGCTGCCCAGGGAGACACAGAGTGGGGGAGGAGAGAAGGACTCTGGAGTGAATGCCAGAGGAAGTGAACTAAGGCAAGCCTGAAATTCAAATTAGTTTAAGAAAGTAGTGCACATGCAGGACTTTATTAATGAATAAATTTTTTTTTCTCTCTTTCTTAGCATGACAACTAAGATGATTCTATCAAGTTGCAGAAAGTCTTAAAGGAGCAGGCTTTTTCAGCATTTTCTAAGGCCTTTCATGATCCAATCTCTTCCCCTTTCTTTATGGGCACTTTTGCTTATTCAACCAAAAATACCACTTTCATCTCAACTTTTTCACACAGCTTCCATTTTTTGCTTAACATAGCCATCCTCCAAACACTCCCCTTAGGTCTTGAGTTTATGAAATCCCAGCTCTTCCAGGCAAACATGTGGATGAAATTATGGAACTTCCTCCATCTTCCTCTCCAATTTAAACAAGGGACCATGGCATCCCTTCTACCCTGCACCTTCCAGCAGGCACTTCACCTTTCATTGGACAGGATGTTAATGAGTCTTTGAGAAGGTAACTTTTTTAAGAAAAATATGTTTTTATTGATTTTTTAGAGAGAGGAATGGAGAGAGAGAGATAGAAAC
The DNA here is from genome assembly GCF_014108415.1 of Molossus molossus. Lineage (NCBI taxonomy): Eukaryota > Metazoa > Chordata > Mammalia > Chiroptera > Molossidae > Molossus > Molossus molossus. The sequence continues at coordinate 41,639,281 of NW_023425350.1, forward strand.
ATCTAACTGCTGCCTCCCACATACCCCCCACTGGGGATCAAGCCTGCAACCCGGGCATGTACCCTGACCAGGAATGCAACAGTCAACCTCATGGTGCAAGGGATGCTGCTCAATCCTCTGTGCTACACTGGCCAGGCTGTGAATATAACTTTTTTAAAAATATATTTATTCTTTATTGATTTTAGAGAGAGAGGAAGGGATAGGGAGAGAGAGATAGAAACATCGATGAGAGAGAACATCGATTGGCTGCCTCTTGCATGCCTCCCCACTAGGGATCATGCCTAAAACCTGGGCATGTGCCATTGACCAAGAATATAGCCATCAACCTCCTGGTGGAAGGGGTGACACCTAATCAACTGAGCCACACTGGCCAGAGCTAACATGTATTTATTGAGTGCTCACTAGCTTTCCAGGGTGGTAGTGGCGGCGGTGGTGAGAGTGTGTGTGTAAGGGATGGAGACCCAGGTAGAGGAAACAATGTTTATAAAAGCAGAGGTACGCCTGGAGGAATTGCAGAGGGGTGCACTCTGGCAGGAGCACACATTGAGGCCATGGTGATGTAGGCAATCCATCCAGCAATGTCTGATGAAAAGGAGCAAAGATGTTGTTTGAGGTATGAGGAGTATATTTCCAAGGCAGTGTGGGAACCAGCGTTAAAACGACTGTGATCTCTATGAAAACAGGGTCAGTTTTGTTCAGTAATGTTCCAGTCTCGAACACTTCGAAGCTAATCAGTGAAAATTCTTGAGAATGAAGTTATGTTTAATGCATGCGAAGTGAATGTAGTGCAGGGCAGTACGGCGGCTGCTTTGTAGTGGGGAGAGGCTGGAATCCACAGCAACTGGTGGGTCACTGTGTGCATTCAGATAACAGACGGTGGAGATCACAGGGTCAGAGTGACTTCGTTTATTTGGTGTATTTTCAAATTTCTGATTATTTTTGCAGAATTCTTAAAATTAATATGAATTACATTTATCATTTAAAAAAAACTCATAGAAATTATTATGAAAGGAAATAGAAATAACTGACTCACAGGATTCGGGAGTGCTGGTACGGAGAAGAAAACAGAGTTGAAAGACATTTAAAAAATACTGGACCTGGACGAAGACAGGACCTCCTGCTACTGCGTGTGTACATTTCATGTGCTTTAGATTTATTGATTTTGATTTTGATTGCCAAGTTCTTTTGAGGCCATAAAATAATCCCAGGCCTTTGTGAGTGTAGTGTGCTTGGGTGGTCTCCCTAACAGACATTTGGGAAATTGAGGTCCTCATGTAGGGAAATGAAGTTCATAGGAAGGACCCCAATCAGGCTAGAAGACTAATGTCTCTCTGCTCTCATTCTTCCAAGTCAGCCCTTTGCGGGAGGCGAGGGTGCTGGAGCTTGGGTACACTCTTATAGGACATGTAGCTTTGGGTACACTCTTACGGGACATGGAGCTTTGGGTACACTCTTACGGGACATGGAGCTTTGGGTACACTCTTACGGGACATGGAGCTTTGGGTACACTCTTACGGGACATGGAAAGACTGCCTACTGCTGGCAGCCCTTGGGAGCTAAGCAAGGACCATCCACCTCGAGATGGCTATGCACTAAAATGAACAAGCTGTATTTCATGTATTGGAATATCTAGTTGCTTGTTGTTACCTGTATTTATTTCCTTCCTATTATCTTTGCCTAGTAGAGCCTTGTTTTCACTTTGTCTCAGCTAGGCTTTGGGGAATTGAAGACAAAGTTGTGTTTCCCTGTGGGGGCCCCTCTGCACAGCCTTGGTAACAGTAATTAGCAGGGGTTCTTCAGGGAAGGTGGGTCTCAGGGTATGGGTGGGGGACTGAGTTCCAGACATCCTGACCTAGTGGTGATTCTCTCTGTTACCGGGAAGAATTGTGGTGTGATCTTTTTAGAGGCATGTGCATGTAATTTGGTGCTTGTTTAAGTCTGAGGGTAAAACCAGAGAAGGAAGATTTGAGTGTGACTTGATGTTCCTGTTTGCCAAGTTAGATGACAGTGCCATGGATCAAGAAAAGTGACTCCTGAAGGGCATGTTCCCTGGGGAATGATTGCGTGACGTTGAACATGAGGGCGAAGCGTCTGTGGTCTGTCCAGGTGCAGTTATCCAGGACGCAGCTAGGTCTGATTTTAATGTGAAGAATGACACAGAGTCAGGAGCTAGAATTCAAGAAGTCATATCCAAATAAAGGATGGTAACATCAATTATGTTACCTCACGGCATTGTCATAAGAACAAAATTAATTACCACAAGGCTTAATGATTGATTCTAGAAGTAGAGTGGAAAAATGCATGCAAAAATACCATGGTATATGTTACTGTATTGAAAGTAATAACCCATTGCTCTGTGTAGTCTCCTTTACATCCCTGAAATGTATTATTACTCTTTCTGTTCTTTTTTTTTCTTTATTGAGTTTAGAGAGAGAAGAAAGGATAGGGAGAGAGAGATAGAAACATTGATGAGAGAGAACATCGATTGACTGCCCCCTTCACTGGAGATTTGGCCCACAACCTGGGCATGTGCCCTGACTGGGAATTGAACCGGTGACCTCCTGGTGCATGGATCAGCATTCAGCCACTGAGCCACACCAGCCAGACTACTCTTCCTGTTCTTAGAAGCACTTTTAATTATTATTGTCAGACCTAAAGCAGAGATTTACTTGAAGAATTTTGTCTTTTAGTAAGGAATTTTTAGTTGTTTTTTTTTTTTCCCCTGGGAGAGTTGCATTTAAGATATAATGATTGAAGATTAAATATAGTATGATCTCAGTCTGACTAATGTCTAGCTCAATCTTTTAAAAAATTATTATTCCTTAAAGTCTGGTAAGTTTTGGTTTTATTTAGGTAGGACTGAGAAAGTCATTCACATTTGGAATGGGAGGAAGGGAATCATTTCCTTTTAAACACCACAAAATCCCCGAATATTACTAATACTATAAAGCTTTTTTTCCCATTCAATTTATCTGGCAAAACCCTGATTTGCATATGTTTGCATCTATTTGCATGTGCAATTCAAGTGACTCCCAATTCCAAGTATGCAAGATGAAACAAATTAACTCTTTGTCTTAACCTGCTGTGATTCTTATCTAGCACTATGTAGTAGGTTTGGACATTTTAAACACCTTTTTCAAAGAGAAGAATTGAGAAATGTGGAGGTGGGCATTCAGGGGACCACTCTGGGCTCTGGGATAAGGATGGGAAGCCACAAGGGGCCTGGGAGAGTGTTAGTTCCGGCATATGTGTCCACAGGTGTAGGCTCACAGGGCACCCCTACAGGAACGAGAAGATCCCAGAGCAAGGTTTTGAGAGAATTGCATCTATAGTAGGGTCTTAGAGCCAGCGGAGGCAAAGCTTCTCCTTGGTTCCCTGCACCTTGCCACTGTCACTCTTCTCCTGGTACACCCCGCCTCCCTTTCAAGGATCCTAAGCGTCTTAATTTTGTGCAAATCTATATTGTAAAAGGATTGCATATCTTCAGATTATTACATGTTCAGAAGATACATTTTAGAAAGAAAATCTCCCATACCTGTTGGTTTTTCTTTTTTTGGGGGGGGGGGAGGATGGGCAGTGAGGGTAGGATATTTATCCAGCCTTAAGAAAAGAAAATACTAGAGATTTTAGGTCTTTTGGAGAACCAATACATATATATTTTTCCCCGGGTGTAGGTGGTCTTTGGTTCCATACAACTACACCTTAAGGGCAACTGATTCTTTGGCTTTTGGGGCCAAACCCAAAGACTGAATTACCCAGTACAGTGGCCACACACCACAAGTGGCCAATGGGCACTGAAATGTGCCTGAATTAAGGTATGCTGTCAATGTGAAATATGTAGCAATTTTGAAGGCTTCCTATGAGAAAAAGAATGTAATTTCTCATAAATAATTAAAAATGGATTAGAACCCAGCTGGTGTGACTCAGTGGATTGCCCATCGTCCCATGGACTGAGAGGTCCTGGTTCGATTCCCAGTCAGGGCACAAGCCTGGGTTTAGAGCTTGATCCCCGGTGGGGGTGTGCAGGAGGCAGCTGATTGATATTTCTCTCTTCCAGGAGTGTTTCTATCTCTCTCTCTAAAAAAAAAAAAAAAAAAATCAATGAAAACATATTTAAAAAAATGGATTTGATATTGAAATTATAGTATTTTAGATATATTAGGTTAAGTAAAATATATTGTTAAAACTAATTTTCTGTTTCTTTTCCATTATTTATTTTTTAATGTGGCTACTGGAAAATTTTAAATTACATATATAACTCATGTTTATGGCTCACACAAAATTTCCACTGGGCAGTGCTGCTCCAAGAGATACTTTTTACTCTTTTTTTTTTTTTTTATCCTCACCCGAGGACATTTTTCCATTTTTCGTTCAGGTAGAGTGGGAGGGAGAGAGGAAGAGAGAGAAAGAGAGAATCATCGATGTGAAAGGAACACATCGAGTGGCTGCCACCCGCACAACCAACCAGGGCCGGGGACAAACTGCAACCGAGGCACGTGCCCTTAGCGGGAACCGAACCCAGGTCTCTCAGGACCGCAGGCCGACGCTCTAACTGCTGAACCAAACCAGCCAGGGCCAAACTTTTTACTCTTAATAGTAAAGGTAAACCTATAGCAAAAGCTAAGAGGATTAGAGTATTTGTTTGGGACCAGTCACTACCTGTTACTGGTGCTGTAGGTTATTACTCTTTATAATTTGAATATCAAATGTCTTAAAATCACTTAATGTAGATCTTTTAAAATAATTTGAAAGATAAATGGCCTTACCTCTCCGTGTTGCCTGTGTTTCTGCTATGATTCTCCGCAGAGATAAGGGAGAGCCACTGTCCTCAGCCTCATGTCTCTGTAAATGAATTTTATCTGAAACATGATTTTTTTTCCTGATGACTAGTAAAAACTAATTAGGTTTTGCCATTTATTCTCTTGGAATTTCGTCTCCTTGAAACCTTGCTACTCTATTTAACCTACTTCTAGTTGGCAAATATCTTCTGCCATGTTAGGTTATGCTTTTTTGCTTAAATTAACTCTTAAATAATATAGCACAGCAGATGCAGGCGAATGGGGTGGGGGAGAAAAAGTTTTCACTTTTTTTTTTTTTTTAATACAAGACTGATTTTATTATATTACCAGGGAAATAAGTTAGATTGCTCTGGCAGTCTCAATAAATCACACATGAAGTCGTCTTTTTTTTTTTTTTCCTAAATTAAATTTTTATTTAAATAAAAGTGTTATGTTTGTATTTGAGCTGACAGCTAAATCTGATAATTAGAGTGCATGAAGTTGGCTTTGATTGGCATTGTAATTGGATTGTCATTGGGCTGAGAACCTATTATCTTTGGATCATGCCCCATGAAATCTGTTGAAGAAACTTTGCTGCCAGTCATTCGAGCCACCATCTTGGCTTACAAATTAGGTTTGAAAGGCTTCTTACCACTGGGAATGTAATTTAAACCACTGCAATTGCACTCCCATTAATTAAAATTATATTAAAATTATGGTTCATTTTCTAAATATTTTTTTGATATTTTATTAGACATACTTATTACTAAATGCTTAACAAATTACATAGCAGTGCTCAGTAAAATTGTGTTGTGGAGATAATCCATCTCTCTAGCACATGCTACTCAGCATCAGTGGAATTAGTCCGTGTTCATCATTAAAAGATATACTGTTTATGTTTTTCATTACAAGTTTCAGAAAGAAGCGTTTCCATTATTTCAACATGAAACGCCGGACCAGCAATGTCTCCTGTAAATTAAAATCAGTTCTGCCGATAATGAAATATGTAGCTTTTCTATAAGGAGATGTTGTCTGTATGGTCACAGTTCTTCCTGCCTTGATTTTTTTTTTTTTTTTCCTTTTCTAAAACAATAGAAGCCTATAAAACAGAGAGGACTTTTTTTTTTTTTTTCCCTGATAGAAGATTAAGGGGAGAAAAAAGCACACACATGCCAAGATCTATGCTGCTCTTTATTCATATTATTGTCTGCTAAAAGCAGATCAGACCTGATTAAGACAGAAAGGAGCCTGGGAAGGCTGAGAACAAGAACGAGGTGGAGTTGGTGGGTGGGGCTGGTCTCTCCTGGCTGGTGGCGAAGGGCATGTGTGTGCCAGGCCCACAGTCCCTTCCTTTCCTCCGCCCCGTCTGGCCACAGAGCGCCAGAGACTCCTGGGCAGGTGCCACGTCAAGCCTGGAGATGGGAGGAACTCAGAGGCACACTTTCTGCCATTCGGAACGAGGCAGACATTCTTATGTTTGCTTTGCTTGTTCTGTTTCTTTTCTTTTTCTGTGATGTATGTTGTGATCGTTCCATCCCTCAGTGTCTTGTCTGCAAATAGGTTTGGGGTGACAGGCAACTTGGATAAAAACTTTGATGGGATTTAAATGTATAAAGCCCTGGCATGGTAGCTCAGATGGTTAGAGCATTGTCCCGATACGCCAAGGTCGCAGTTCCGTCTCTGGTCAGGACACAGACAAGACGCAACCAGTGAATGCATAAGTAAGTGGAACCACAAATCAGTATTTTTCTCTCTCTCTTTCCCTTCCTCTCTTTTTCTAATTAAAAAAAAAATCAACAAATAAAAAAATCAATAAAAGCATAAAACTAAGTTTTCAAATTTATCCTAATTTTATTTAGATTATTATTACACATCTTTTATTTAGATTGTATTAAATACCCTTCCCTGCTTTTTTGAGGATTCCCTCTCAGCTATATCATTACCTGGTACCTATTTTTATTGTCGTTTGTCTCTAACTTCAGTGTTTTGTTCAGTATTTGACATACAATAGATGCTCAATAAATATTAAATTGAATTGAATTAGGAATCTGCTTTCTAAATTGTCTCGGGGTACCCAGAGCCAAATCCCAGGTTTGCTAAAGTACCTCCCATGTGGGTGACCAGGTGTAGTTAATAAAGTAGCTTTATAAGTTATTTTATTTACTCTACCATATAGTATTTTAGAGTAAATGCTGCTACCTGTTTTCGCAATCCCCTCTTCTTAACAGATGAAGACACCAAGGGTCAGAGAACAGAGTTCAAGGCCGTACGGTTCCTGAATCAGTAGCAAAGCTGGTACTAGAGCTCACAACTTCTGTCTGCAGGCTCAGGGCCCTTTCCATTTCCCATGCTGCCCTTCTTTAACAAGGACCGTACCCCAGAGCGAGGGGGAATGAGGGGAGGCGGGCTCTCGCTTCTCTTACTCCGTGGCGGGGCAGGAAGTTGGAAGACGAGTAGCATTATGAATAAACATTCTCAAGAATGTTTGGGCTCTATGACCCTTTGATTTCCTTTCTAGGAATATGTGCTCAAGAAGTAATCATACGACGAGTTATTTAATTACAGCCAACTTTTATTGGCTGCTCAAAATGAGCCGGGCACAGTGCTTAGTACTTTACATATATTTTCTCGCTTAAGGCTCAGAACAGTCTGACGAGCTATGTTCTTACAATTACTCTCCCCTGAAACAGATGGTGAAACGAGGCATGGGAGGATTTTGTAAAATATGTCCAAGTGTCCAAGTTACATGGCTATTTAGGAATTGGACCCACGTCTGAACCTAGAGCTCTGTCTCCACGGATCTGCTCATTGCTTAGTCATTGGAGTGTTGCTTAAAGCTTGGAAGCAATCTAAAAGCTTGGCAATAGGGAATTTGTTTAGAAAATTTTTTTTACAAACTCTGTAAATGATGCAGTAGATGTATGCAATGGACATCAAAAGATGATTACAATAAAATTGAAATCTATAAAGTACTGTTATCCCACTCTGTAAGCACATGTCCATGGAAAAACATCTAGATGGATTACAGCTCATTTTTTTTTTCTCTTGTTCTTCATCTGTATTTTCTTTTTTTTTTTTCTTACAATGAACATACCTAATTGTGTAATTTTTAAAAAAAGCTAAAGTACATAATTGGGGAGTAGTTTAGAACGTTTGAAGCATTCAAATAGAATCAACAAATTTTCAAGAGTTTTTTTTCCCCCCAAGCAAAGAATGAGTGCTCCTTCTAAAGAGTTATTTTCTTCTCCTGTTCCTCCTGGCTGGGTCTTTGAGCTCCACAGGGCATCAGGAAGGAGTGGACTCATTGGGCGGTCACTGCTGCTCAGGAGCGGAACCTGTCTGGGAGTCACATCCTTTTTTAAATGGGAGTGTGGCCTTTTGAAAGGAAACTGGAAGCTACATTTTGGGCAGAGCTCAAACAGCTTGAGGGGCAGAAAGGAAGCTGAAGGGCTAGGCCCAGAGCAACGAGAGCGAAAACAACAGCACCCTCCTCCTGAGGGGTGGAGTCGCTCCTTGAATTTTTGGTAATTCACTTTGGTAAAGTCACATTTTAGGTGTAACGTTTCAATTTCCTTGTTCTTATTTGGCTCCCTTGGTGGGTAAATGTCAATACAAAAGGCCCAGCTGAGGGGCCAGGAGAACAGGACCAAGGGTGGACTGCACCTTCAGGGCTGGAGTCAACCATGCGCAGGCTCTTTGGGACATGCCTCGTGTACCCTTGCAGGAGCCACGGTCAAATCTCCGCCACCCAGTCAGGTCTTTGTTTGGGTCTAATCTGTGGCTTAGGATCTGTCCTGGCTCTCAGCCACTTTGTGGGCCAGTAGCAAAGGGGTGCCAGGCCCTCTATGTGTCCTTTCATAGAACTCAGATTCGAGATGTTCAGTTCAGTTTTATTTGAAAAAAAAAAGGCTTCAGAGCTAAAACATCATCTTCAAGAGTTCAGAGTGTTTGAGGGGTGGGAGGGACACATGATATGTGTTTCCTTGTATGGTGGGAGAAGGTGCCTCCCGTATAATGCAAGCCCGAAGGAGACAGCTGGGTATGGAAAGGGCAGAAGAATCGGATACTGGAAGAAAGAGGAAAGGAGTAGACAAAAGAAACACCACATTTTCACAATCTTTACCGTCAACTGGTTATGTATTTGCAGTTGAGAAATGTCTAGAAATGTGGCCAAGTGATTTGTTGGCCAAATAGATTCTAAAGTTTTGGAGGATTAAATTTTCTCAGGGACTATCAGTCATTTTAAACCAACTATTGTTATAATATAATGACCATAAGATTATGTATATAACCATCATGAACTCCAGTGTGTGTGTGTGTGTGTGTGTGTGTGTGAGTGATTTTTGGTAATTCACATTTTAAATGTGACTTTTCAATTTTGCTTGAGCTCACATTTTCAGTCTGAGAATAGAATTCAACTCCCCAATAAAATCTGACAGTTCTGTCGAGCTATTGTCATGCTGTATAACAAGAAGCAATTTGGCATAAAAGTTATGAGGTTAAGTTCTAGAGCCAGACCCCCTGAATCTGAATCCCTTTCTGCCGTTTATTAGCTGTGTGACCTTGGTTAAGTTTCATAAACTCTCTGTACCTCAGTTTTCTCGTCTGTAAAATGGGGATGATGACAGTAGCTGACTGACAGGATTTGGTTTTGGAGGATAACATAAATTGAACCCTGTGATGTATTTAGAATGGTGCCTGGTACATAGGAAGTTCCATAAATGTCAGTCGTCATTGTTATCATTACTTTTCAACATTTACCAAATATCAAATACAGGCGCAGGTGAAAGGGTGAGAAAGATGTATTCTCCTTCTTCAAGAATCTTAGATCTTAAATTGCTGTTTTTCTTTATTTTATCCATTGTATTAGATCATATTACTGTTGTCACCAGTGTCTCTCTATCAGAATTTCTGAGTTTCAAAGTTGTATTATTGAAAAAGATACGCAGTTCTCCTTATGGATTTTTTTATTCCCGAGGAGAGATAGTTACCTCCTTCCTAAGCAAGTCAAGACCTACCAATTCACTGCCTGCAAGGTGAAGCAGCCCCTACCTAGATAACCACAGTGGGATTCCGGTGAAATCCTTTGAGTATACTAAAGGCCTTATACTCCCCTCTTGGTAAATGAAATCATTGATCTGCTTTTAAAACTAACTTACCTCGGGGTTATCTATATCCACATTTCTGTCGAGACAGGTACGGCTGCCCAGCTCACGGTGCCTCCCCGGCGTCGGCACACACTGGGACCTCACATTCAAACCTGAATGGTTTCCACAGAATTAATGTCCTCCTTCCTGAAACCAAGCAAGAGCGTGGAATCTTCACATGTTTTTCTTTTCAATTTGTGTTAATATAGACATGAGCCTTTATTGGGAAAAGTAGAAAGTAATGTGTATGAAACTTGGATTATATCCAACTGGAAAAAAAAGAAAAAAGAAAGAAAAACGGGTTCAGATGCTGCCTGTGTTGGTTTTTGCCTCACATGCAGATTGTGCTGTTTGGTGAGAGGAATAATTAGTCATTTACAGGTTCATTACATAGGATGGTGAAACCTGACCTTCTCTTCCCTTTGGCTGGCTGGTGAGGACCTTTCTCAGTAGGTCCAGCTGGCTAATATGGCCCTTATATGTGCAAACCTATGTAGTACAGTCTGTTTCTCCCAACTGCACTGCCGCTCTGAGATCCCAATTTTTCATGGCAAGGAAGAGCCCACATGTCACTCATTTCTCAATTCTTTGTACAAGACTTTTAAATGGGCCGGCCGTCCATCCTCCATCCCACCTCCTGAAACAAAAACGGCACATTGTTATTTAAAGCAAAGGCTTTATAGATTAGTTGTTGAATGAGATATTCATCTCATGAATAACTAATAACATAAAATAAAGAACAATGAAAATGCAAATTATCTGCACATATACAGTGGCAGTTAGCAGTACGAATAGCCCTCCTGAGTTCGCCCAAGGTAGGCAAAAGCCAGTCAAATTTCTGATCGTACCTAGTCCTTTGAGTTGCTGAGACAATATCAGAATTCATCTCTTTTATGACTCATTATTGAGGCATGAAAAAAGATTGAAATCTGGTAGAATTTCAATTCTTTCGTTAGCATTATTAATAAACAAGAATTGGCAGGAGCTAAACTGATTGGCACATACATCTGGAATAACAGAAACAAATAAAGTTTCCGAATGGGAGGAAGATTTGCTACTAGAAGGATTCGGGGTAGAAAATAGCATGCCTATGAGGACAGCTTCAAATCGAACCAAACCTCAACTGAATCTGAGCAGCACTTTTAGGAGGGAGGAGAGGGACAGGTGGGTGTCTGTCTCCAGGAAAGAGAAGCCTTGCTTTTATTTGGGGGGAGAGTATGGAAAGAATGATGGGGAAACGAGGTGGGGAACAGGTCACCACAGCTATGAAACCGCAGCCTACGAAGACACGCTGAGGCAAGGTCTTTTTGTTCTAAGTATCAGATGGATCCCACACACTGTTTTCTGGATGGGCTCTGAAGAAAACATTAATGGTAAAGAAAGATCTTTGGCCTTCGAAAGATTTATAGTAATACATAGAGCCGACCGTTTATTTTATGTGTACACACTGAATTAGCCCCATCACTTGATAAAAATTCCAACACCTACCAAGAGCGCTGACATTTTCTTTCCCTTGCTCACCTGCTGCTTTTGTTCATTTTATGTGCCCATCATGTACACTGTGCATTTGGGAAACGTATTCAGAGTAAACTAATATAGAAAGGCTGCCTTTCATTTCTTTGGCAGTCAAACCAGAAGAGGACACATCACCTCAGATTTTAGTGGTAGTTTGCCCTGTATCACTCTTGATAAGCATCTATCACAAGAGTTTTGCAATGAAACATGAGCAATGTTCATAGGAACAACATAGGATCTGCCTTTTTATGAGATATTAAATTACATTCAGTCCTTTTCTTTCCTTGGTGTAAGAGAAAAATGAAAACCAAAGGCTCTAGAGGACCATTTAAAAGCAACAGACCCCACAGATGGCTGACCCAGATAACTGATAGCAAGATATTACAGCCACATTCTGTGTGGTGAGCTCTGGCAACCCCGAGACCCCTGGCTGCCCGCCACTGACTGCCAGGCTAAACTGTGCTTCCTGTGACCACTCCAATGCTGTCAGCCTAACGGAGTGCCTCCCACCCTGCCCACCCACCGACCAGGCTCTGGTATTTCCTTCTGAGTCAGCTCTTGAGAGATGCACTGCTTTCAAAAACTGGTTGCGCTCCTGAAACGTCTATCTTGGCTTCTACATGGCTTATGGCGGTTCTCCTCAACCAGGTGTGGCCAGGTACCCTTAATGACTTAGGAGAGATAAACTCTTAGTCCATGCCGGGTCAGCCCACAGCCAGCAAGCCACTTCTAAACAACCCCCTTTACATTTAAAAAAATGCAAGGAAAACTTGCACTGCACTCCATAATATGTCTGTGTTTTAATTTTTTTTTTCTTTTCCTCACCTGAGGACATGTTTCCATTTTTTTGTTGTTGTTGTTCAGATAGAGTGGGAGGGAGAGAGGGGAAGAGAGAGAGAGAGAGAGAGAGAGAAACATCGACATAAAAGGGACACATTGAGTGGCTGCCACCCGCACAACCAACCAGGGCTCAGGACAGACTGCAACCGAGGTACGCGCCCTTAGCGGGAACCGAACCCGGGTCTCTCTGGACAGCAGGCCAACGCTCTAACTGCTGAGCCAAACTGGCCAGGGCTGTGTTTTAATTTCTTAAAACATTTAACCATCCTTACTGCCACCACTGCCACATTTTAGAGAATAAGCGAGGCTTACCTGTGGTCCCCAAACTAGCAGTATCAGCATCATCTGGGACTTGTTAGAAATTCAGATTCCCAGGCGCCCACTTACTAAGTCAGAATCTCTGGAGGTGGAGGCCAGCTGTGTGACTTTGAGTGCGCTCTCCAAGTGAGCCACCTGCGCAGGAAAGTTGGAGAGCCATAAGTCAAAATACTGTGCTATGTTAAGCCCGGGGTTTGAGTATTCCGCTTGTGGGTGCTCTCAGGTATACCGTTTCCAAGTGGGAGAAGCAGAAGACAGTTGATTAAAGCAGAGATTCTCCAGCTTTTCTTTTAAGGTATGTTTACATGAGGGAATACTTACATGGATGCACCCAAAGTTCATTCAGCTGGTCATTCCACAAATATTTCCTGAGCACTTACTGTGCAGATACTGTTCTGTGCTGTAGGGATGCAATGATGGACAAAACCACCTTGGAGTTTATGTTCTATTGGATGAGAAAGCCAATGAGCAAGTATTGTGCAGTGTCAAGTGTTAATAAGTGCTATGGAGAAAAGTAAAGCAGAGTATTGGTATTAAGATCGTCTCGTTGGAATTGTTCTTTTAGATAGAGTTATCTGGAAACGCCTCTCTAGAGGCAGCTTTGGAGTGGAAACCTGAATGAAGTAAGGGAAGAGGCTATGGGACACTCTGGGGGAAGGTGTTTCTAGGTCGAATGTGGGTGATGCCATTATCAGGTTCTCCAACTTAGAATGTTTAAGCCTAGGCACTTGTATTTCTTGTCTTCTCCATCTGGGTGGTAGGTCACTGAGGATCACTCTCCCTTTCCCACGCCAACTTCATGCTGAAGGCCCATTTTTATAGGGAAAGATGCTTTTACTTTCATGGTAAATATTCTACCTGGTGATAATCCTTGAGTGTGTCTCCTGGTCAGGGGTTAGCTGCGTCCTAGCACCAACTATAACCCCACGTCTTTCTCTCCCATCTCCCCAAACAAAAATTTGCAGTGCCGTTTACAGTTTTTCTGCTTCATAGATCCGCTGGAAGCCACCCTCATTTATGTATGTAGTCAAGAGAGTCACTGCCAAGCGTTTGTACCTCACCAGTAGTAGAACATACTTCTTTTGACCTTACTTTGCACGTGTTCTAGGCACAGCAGTGTTCAAGAAAAGGTGGGACATCCTGGGCTGAAAAGTACCATGAGGGGGGGCAAGGTGTTCGATTCAGCCCTCTTTGTGGCAGTTACTCTTTCCCCCGAGACTCGCAATCCTCCCTAGAGAGAGTCTTTCTAAGTAAAAAGAGGGGGCACGAGGCACAGAAATACAAACCATTCTGACCAAAGGGAAAGAACGCCAAGCAAGTGACCTGTTGACAGCAGGTGAAGATGGAAACCATACAATCTGTTTGTTGTAAGATATGACAGTCAGTGATGGAGATCGGAGAAGAAATAGCATTTCTCTTTCCTCAATCTATAGCCTTTTTTTTTTTTGATGAAAATGTTCAAGGGAAGCACTATTCAAGAGGGACGTACTATCCCGAAGAATCACCAAAGGGTTTTCCTTTTCATCCTATTGGAAATGCACAGGGAATTCACAGGAGGGATTCACTGAGCGGCAGTGGTGGTGAGACGCCCGGGGTTCACCTGCCTTTGAAGGTGCACAGAGGAATGTCCATCATCCATGAGACCTACTGTGTTACCAAAAGCTTAAAGACAGCCACAAGTGCCGCCTCGTCATTCCCACATGAATTTCTAATGATTTCCACAAAAAGAGCAACGAGGGGGTCGCGATGGTACTCTAATTTCCACTTCAGACAGAACAACCATTCTCACCGAGATCTGTGGCCTGGTTCACTTTCTTCTCGTTCCCGCTTTCATTCATGTGCTTCCCACCTCTCTGCTTCTCTTCCCCGGCTTTTGTTTCTCCGATTTATCACCGGCTCCATTACCCTCCCATCCTTGGACACAACATGAAGTTTGAAGCCTCCAACCACGCGCGCAAAGAAAGCGTGTGACCTCCACGCTGGAACGTCTTTGGAGCCGTGTGAATAAATGTGCGGAGAAGGGGCAAATGGTTCCCAGGTAATTCTTGCAGACAGAACTGCAATCCAATTCCGGATCTGCAGGCAAGCCCTCTGCAGAGATAAACATCACAGGCAAATCTGTATTTATGGGGGAAATTGTCTTTTGCCCTCAACCCAACATTGAATTTGAAAATTTTCCAAGCTTTATTACATGTAGGATTGGTTTTTAATGCTTTGAGGTGTGTGTAGGTGAGTGAGAACGGAGCTGATAAATGTAGTTACATTCTTGCATCCATCGGTGACCCAATTTTCTACACAGTCATTTTGCATGTGGGGAAAAAAAAAAAAAGAATAATGATGGGGAATAAAATAGTTTCTGTCATGAAAATGTATAAAATAATCTGGCGAGCCTCAAAATTTGGGAGAGATTTGAGGCCAAGTAAGATTCTATCAAAGAGACTTTAAATACTATCTGCAATTTTTCTATATCTTGGTAATAAGAATATAACATTTTTCAATCTAACATGCTTTTTCTTGTTTTGGGGGGTCTGGGAGCCTGGGATGCAAAACTGCTCTTTCGGGTTTATGTCCCGATAAAACTCAGCCTCGGGGTTCAGGTGGAGGGCAGCTGACGTCTGGTGAGGAGGCAGCCGTGTGGAAATCTCTCCTTGCTCTCGCAACTGACTTCTCCACAGACAGGGAGGTAGAAAACGTCAGTTCTTCCCCGCCCCACCCTGCACTCTGGTGGAATTTAAGAAATTCCCGCTCCACTTTCTACACAGACCGGGTGTAGTTCACGCTGGTGCCAAATTGGACACAAGGGGGCACCGAAGTGCCACAGATTTTGCCCTGGGACCTTCCTGCACATGCAAATTCCCATCCGCGGAGAAGGCCAGGAAACTTTGGCCTTCAGGAGCCTTCTTGCCAAGCTTCCTTGGCAGAGGCATCACCATGGTGGTTGGAATCATAAAACCTTGTCCACAGTTTGTGTTTGCCCAAGCGTCCATCTTGGTGCCCGTTTGAATGGCCACCATGGTGGTTTGAAGCACAGAGTTAAGCTTCTTCCTCCCCACCCCTTTGAACTAATCCAACCCTGGTGTGGTATTTTGTTGTTGCTGCTCTTTTAGAGAAAGTGCCACAAAAACCCGTTCGAGAGGAAGCTCTCTTGATTTGAAAAACGATCATTGCTTTTTTAACAATACATTGTAAGCATTGGTGTCCTGAATATATTCTTAACAAGGAAAATATTTTTTCTTTTTAATTTGTCTGTTTGCCAAAAGAGACAGCCATTTGTTGATTTATTTCCGGTGCTTTGTCTTTCTTCTTTACCTGAAAAGTGAAGAATTGGCAGGGTTCTTGCCACAATGTGAAGAACCATGGGATAATTCACGGGGCAACAATAAAAGTTATATGTGAGTTTTTCTCACTTAAAAGAAGATGGGGAATTTGACTATTGATTTCAAATTTTCTCTGTCTGGGCAGGAGAGCTTGCATTTTATTAAATGCAGTCAATTTGTGGTAAAATATTCTTTTTATTTTTCAAGACAGATTGCTGATTTACTATAGAATGGTGGGAAAATAAGGCTGTACCTGCTGAGTGCTGAAGAGAAGTGTTTATTTGCTTTATTGATTTGGTCCATTATTGTGAGCTGTTTTCTATGTATTTTTCATTTGGCTACAAAATGTACTCACAAACTGTTCTAGCTGCTGAACTGCTCCCGTGCCCTGGAGGATAGCTCCAAAACGAGAGTTTGGAATTTGGAAATGATGCTTTTGTTGGAGAAGCCTTTTGTGGAGGGAAGTTCTGTCCCTTAGACAGGTGTCGCTGTAACCTAATACTTTTCAGTGATCATGGTTGGTTAAATTCCCTTACAGTTTGAGATTATGAATGAAGTAAAAGTGTTGGCTTCCAAACTAGGACCCTCAGTTCATTGTTAAGTTAGAAGGTTGGTCGATCAATGCAAAGGATATTAAGCTTTCAAACGACTTCTATATTTTTTATCAGAGTGTAAAAGATTCGCTCAAAAAATGAAGTGTTGGCACTGCTTCTGATAGAAAAGTTACAAATTTATTAAAAAGGTGGTCTCCTTAAAGACCCTGCAGTTATGATGAGCAAGAATAATGCCTAATCCACAGTGTTCAGTGAGAAAGTATAATGCCCATGATATCTATAATATGTATGTATGTTTAGGAACTGGAAGATGTTGTGGAATAAATAACATGAGTTATTTTGTATGGTTGGAATAATAGGTGGGTTTTAAAAACGTTTGATTCTGTTGATTTTACAACATTGTTTATGGGGAAAAAGCACACTGGATACTTCTGTAAAATGGTGACTCCTTCAGGGGATTGGAACCAGTTATCGCCTGTTTTCTGGCTGTCTGAGCACAAATCTTTTGAGTGTTGGAATTTTTTCAAGTGGTACCTGATTCCTTTGGCAATGGCTTTTTCCACTGTCTTTTCTTTTTTTTTATTGCATTTTTTAAATTTTAATTTTTTCTTTATTGATTTAGAGAAAGAGGAAGGGAGAGGGAGAGAGAGGTGGAAACATCGATGAGAGAGAACATTGATTGGCCACCTCCTGCATGCCCCCCACTGGGGATTGGGGCCACAAGCTGGGCATGTGCCCTGACTGGGAATCGAACAGGCGACCTCTTGGTGCATGGGTCAATGGTTAACCCATGTGGACTGAGCCACACTGGCCGGACAACTTTCACTTTCTTTACAGGGAAAGAGTGAGATTTAAAGATCTAGACTGGCAAGGTGAAACACAACTTTGGCTGAAGTTTAAATTATGTATACTGTTCTTCCAGTGTTGACAAAGTACTCAGGGTCCACTGGCACTTTTGATTTCTTGGATAATCAGGTCAAGGAAATAAACTTGATAAATTCCAAATGATACTAAAAATAGTATATTCGACTATACTAAAAATAATACAGTTTAAGCTATATCATAAAAATCCATGAACAGAGTGACCTGTTGCAATGAAATACAATTTTTTAGAAAACCTTTATGTTTATGCATCAGGATTTTATATATATATATATATATATATATATATATATATACACACACACACACACATATATATGTATATATATATAAAGATACTGTAACATAATTGCTTAGGAGAAAATGTTATTGTACAATTAGTTCATATACATATGAGGTCAGTTAACTCTTTTCAGCTTTTAGTCATGCATAGAAGGATGACTAAAGATAGCAGATCCAACCTACTTCATTTCCTATGGGTGCCTAGGGGCACTGATGGTAGATTTTGGCAGAGAAAATAAATTCAAATATAAGAGGATGTAGGTATGTTGATTTCCAGACCAGAGGAAGAAGTTAAAGAAATAACTTTGTTTTGAATAGAGGTGGGTGGGAAGGACGCTCTCTTTGAAGTAATGTTGGGAGCTTAAATCATTTTCTAGGAGCCTTTCCAAATTTAATTATTTTTGTGCTCCGTGTTTCTAATTTTAAATAATTCCAGTTATCTAGGTTTCAATAACAGGCATATGGGTCCCCATTTCCTGTAACTTATCACTGTCTTTGTTGGGGGAGAGGAAGTTTTAAAGGCAGGGGTTGTTTTTGGGGTGATTGTGGTGGTTTTCATTGTACACTTTTCTAGGCAATGTTGATTAAAGCAGCTCAGGAAACTTTGTTTGTCACTGGCTAAAGAGCAACACTTAAAGGTGAGCCTTTTGGTGGCAGAGTAGGAGGTGGTGAAAGACATATATAAGAAAGCAATCTTGAAACAAAAGCTTTACCAATTTGTCAATTCTTGTGTTGTTAAAAAACAAAAAACAAAAAAAAAACAGGAAAGAAAAATAAAGATTCGATAACCCTGGAATCCCAGAGCAGTACATCTCTATTTCCATCACTGTATTTCCACCGAAGAGCAATTTGTTCGTCTCCATTATGTTTCTTGTTTATATTCACGTATGGGCAGGCGTTTCGTTACATTCGGTTGTCCCTTATTAAATGCAGAAGGCATAATATACTTTCTAGGCTTGCTACATTGTGGATGATTTGGGAAATCCTCATGTTTTAATATAAATGGTAAATAATTTTTTCCCTATTTAATTTGAATGTTCCTGATAAAGCTTATCATGGGTGCTATGTTCAGGTCATGCTTGCTTCTGAGATCCCTTTCTCTTTCAAAATCATAAGAAACAGGTTAAGAAATGTTTGAGAAACATTTTGTTCTGTATTTACATGGACTTACAAGCATTTCTTTCCAATTAACTCATATTTAGCTACCTAGGAAGTTATCACCCAGAGTTTATTTGTTTTTTTATATAGTAGGTAACTCAGCCTCACTTCTATTTTTTCTTGTTTAAAAGTGTGTGTGTGTGTGTGTGTGTGTGTGTGTGTGTGTGTTTTAATGAGAATTCTCATTGATGGGAGAATACTGAGTCCTCTTTCCCAAACATGCAGATGAAAAGGGGAAATGAATGATTGACTGAACTTTTCACTTCCATCCAGATGTCTTGGCATTCTGCCAGCATAGCCTGACTCTGTGTGTGTGTGTGAGTGTGTGTGTGTGTGTGTGTGTGTGTGTGTGTGTGTACAGGCCTATGTTTCAACCCTAAAGTCCCAGGTAGAAATTGGTTAGGTCAATTCTGTGATCGTGGGTGGGTAGGCCTGTGTGGCTTCATCTAGTCACCAAGATGCTCCATTATCTTTACAAGTACAGGTGTATCAGGATGGAATGCAGGGCCCTAGGCTGCACACAACAACTTCCCACAAATCCCAATGACCAAAAAAAGGGATGGCTGCTTTTCAGGGACTGCACCTGTGGCCTCGGGCTGACCTGACATGATCCCACCCTCTTGGAACTTGGTGTATGTCAATTCAAGAACCTTTCTTCCTATCTCCTCCAAAGACTCCATCGTGTGCTATTCCTGGAGATATTCCTGTTTGTCTGTAGCAGTGACTATCTTGAATTGGTGAGAAAAAGTGATCCCCACATATAGAAGTTAGGAAACCAAAGGTGATTTGAGACTATAGTAAAAATGTGTTATTAAAATTCATTTCCTATATGGTGAGCCATATCTAATTTCAGAAATTGATTTTATCAACCAGAATCAGCAATAACTTTCTGTCTGCAGTTCACGGCTACACAGACACATTCTCCTTAAAATACATTTTTTTTCCTCTTTATCATGGGAATATTATCTGATGTCTGTATGTGAGCGACAGACTTCAAATTCCATCTGCCGATGTACCTTTCAGATATTCTGGCTCCTCCTCCTTTCCTGTTTTTTACTGTTCAGGCCCTCCACCGAACATCACTGTCCCAGCAGACCTTTTATCCAAGGACTGTTGATCACAGCCCAAAAGCCGCCATCCTATTTGCATTCTGTGGATGCATCATTATTCACAACATTTGATGTCCATAAAAACACATTAAAACTATTTCCTTGAGCAAAAATAATCAGCTCTCTGCTGTACATATCATTTGTATACTCAAATTGTAAAATGTAAATTGATATATAAGAAAATGGCCCATTAACTTTTTCATTAATGACAATAATGCGTTTTGTACACCAGCAGCAGGAGGATCTTGCCTTTACTTGAGCAACCTGAAGGGTAAACGGGGCCTGCCTTCTTTTCCTTTGTTAATTTCATAGAAGTGATGGGCGTCCTCAAACACAGATTCTTTTTTTTCTTATCCTCACCCGAGGACATTTTTCTATTTTTTGCTCAGAGAGAGTGGGAGGGAGAGAGAGAGAGAGAAACATCGACGTGAAAGGGACACATCGAGTGGCTGCCTCCCGCACAACCCCAACCAGGGCCTGGCAAACTGCAACCGAGGTACGTGCCCTTAGTGGGAGCCGAACCCAGGTCTCTCTGGACCACAGGCCGATGCTCTAAGCGCTGAGCAAAACCGGCCAGGGCCACAGATTCTTTTATGTATTCTTATGTGTCTTAAAATGGGAAACTTTTGATGTATTATAAAACCAAAACTACCCTGATCTATAGGGTAAGTGCTTTTCTTTTAAAGAAAAATAAAAATAATTATGTGCTATTTAAATATTCCCCCTAAGACCAGTTTTCACCATGGATAACATGAAATTGTCCTAAAATGTTCATGACTTTTCCAGTTATGCCCTTCCACATTACATTTAAGATATTGTCAAAATCATCAAATATTAAAGACGGGCATCTTTAGTGGACAGACAACTTTCCTGAAATGCAAATGAACAAGCAATTTGAAAACACCGAGTATAACTTTTTATTAAGAGATGTGGACATTTTAATTTTATTTCATTAGGATCTACTTTGATTACTTTTTGTTGGAATTTAGTGCATGCTTTTTATACAAGCGGATATTGAATGAATCACCTTTTTCCAGGTAGTGTTAGTGACAGTCACCTTCATCCAGAGTACAGAATTTTACTCTTATAGTACCTACATGACCGGTTGTCAAGCTGCAGCATTTGATTAAAGCCTAGATTAATAAATTGTCTATCACAGATACATCATGCACTAACAGATAAAGAGCATCTGATATTAACTGAAAAATAAAATCTGCCTTCAGTAAATTGCGTAGAAAAATTACACAGTACATTTAAATTACCATTTGCTTAGCAACATGCCCTTGTAACCATTCCAGTGGGGCTATAAAATGATCGATTTACTTTAATTTTCTACTGAATCCTGGAAAAAAAAATGGCTATCAGTAACCTATCCCTTCATCATAGCATGCTGATTCACTCTGTGTATTAAATTTACTGGCAAGGAGCAAGACGTTAACAAAAAGTAACAGATAATGTGAACATTTCATGCATAATCTGTAATATGAGATATGTATTAATAGGGAAATTATGATGCATTCAATTATTCTGAAATGCCTTCCAGAGATGTTTTGATTTGGCTGCGCTCTGATAGTAGCGGCACAGCAGGGAGCATCTCAAGTGATGAATAACCTAATCTCCTAATCTCAAAATGGGCACTATTCACAGCTAGCCTGGGAGAGGCTGGTGGAGAAAACCACACTTCACAGCCATGGCCACTAAGAAGAATACAACAAAAACAACAACAAAATAAGCAGCAGCCCAGCCTGCCACCCTGCCACCAGGCCTCTTAAAAATAAAGAAATGAAATGCACATTTCTAATGAATGCTATTTTGTCCCCTGTGATCACACAGAGCTAGATTCTAATCTGTGAGGCACCTTCCACCCTTCTCTGCAAAACTTCCAAGACAAAAGGCTATAAAAATGATGCACTTGCTTCAGTGCTCTCCGGACCCCGGGATTTGTGACACATTATGTATGCACAGAACCTTTACTAATTTGCCACGTTTCACGCACACCTGGAACGATCTGCCCCACGTCTATGCCCCCCCCCTTTCCTTAATGTCCGAAGAAAGGCTACCACAACAGGAAACTGTTCACTTTGTATCACAAGCCCATGTTCTACAAAGCTGCCTGGGTGTAATTAAGCGTCTATGTTTACTTCTTCGTGTGGGGAACAATGGTCTGGCTCCTTGGAGAGGTCAGGCTGGATTTATTTTATTGTGTACAGAGTTGGAGCAATGGAACAGGCTGTCAAGACAGTAACTGGCCATTCCTTTGCCACTTACGTGGTCCTCTCTATGAAAGAGCAGGGTTGCATCTCCCCCCACCCCCGATTCACTTCCCCCTTTTCATGGGATCGTTGCTATAAAACTGTTAGTTAATATGCTGCTCTGAGGAAAATATGCTATGCATGCATGCCTTCCCCACCCCCAAATTACTTGATTGCAGCAGGCTCACTTTTTGATTAATGCAATTTTGCATAAGGTAATATTACACGAGTGTATTACTTTTCAGTAATTATTCAATGGAGTTAATATGGCAGACTTCTTGAAGAAAAATTAGAACCACGGTGTCTCATTTCTCTAAATCCCCAGCACTGTTCAGTAGGGTAACAATAATAATTATGTATAAATAAATAAATTTCTTTTATCAATGTTCACTTGGGCTGGAAATAATGGGCAGCCTCATCCCCAATCAGAACACCGCTGGTTGTACTTTTGTAATTAGCAGTGTTCCGAGGGGCAGGAATGATTTCACGTGCAGTTTTGTTAGGCTGCAGTTTGGGAGAGTGACACCGTGATTTGTTATAACAAGGATCTTTGCAGTTTAATCATTGTGTGAAATTATGTGTGCTATTTTGCTTTCGCTTTTCCCTGCACCTTTGGGTCTGAGCCACTCCAGAACGGAGGACAGGCAAAGCTGGTGGGCTCCCTTTCCGAAAGCAATTTTCTCTCCTCCAGGTCTGATTTCACGTGAGCGTCATTTTAAACTCCAGCGAGAGGGGGTTCTATTTAACTAGCCCTTGCTTACAGAGGTCCCATGCCTACTATTCTGTTTCCTCGCCATGATACATACTCTGCAGTGCATTTTCCTCACTAATCATGGTTTAGCAAACAAGGAAGGAGAGGGCCCCGTTTTATGAAACTTTCTGATGAGTGATGTTCAGTGTATTTCAGTCTTTAGTATACTAGAATGTACAATTGCTCTGAAGATAAATAAAAGATTCAGCCGGGTGCCACTGGAGAGCCGAGCAGCATGTCTTAGGCATTGCTTGAGACTTATCTGATTTGGATTTGTATACCTCATGGGGAATGGCAAAATATTGGAACAGACGGCTTGATATTTCCGAAGAATATAGTGGGCTTTATTAGCACCAGTTTCACTCCCTGACTGACGGCTTTTTCAAATTTTTTATCTTATTAATCCGTGCTACTGTATGTAAATGTTATTCCTCTCCGCATAAGGGAGGCAACCAGCGATTTGTAATAAATGCTTATGAGTGCCTGAGGCTGCACTTAAACTTTAAAACATCTATTATTAAGTTGCAAAAAAACACTGTAATGGCCAATAGTGACCTCATAGGAATTTTAAACTGTGGTCTGCTCTTCTGCATTAAAAACAAAAAAAAATTGCCTCAAGTTAGAATTATGAGCAATGCTATTTTAACAGCTGCATTTTGATTATTAAAGTGTGTTTTACAACTGAATTACAATGCTTTTATGGACTCTAGGTATAAGATTTAAAAAGGTCATTAAACATAGTCGGGTTTTGTCACAGTAGGTGTCATTGTATACAATGGACACTACACAATCTATTTTATGTCACCGCGTTTAGGATTTAAAGTAGCTTTCAGGAGCCTTTTAGTTTGCTTAACCATGTAGATTACTATAGATCTCTCCAGGATGTTTGACAGTTTGCAGTCTGAGATGACTACTTTCATTATTATTTTATTAATTTGACAAGAAGCCCTACAGATTTTCTGTGTATCACTGATCCATTTGTCCCAGAAATAATTAAAAATGCCAGCCTGGAGCAACAGACAACAGATACACTTCTGGCAAATCAATGTTCAAAAATGCATCGCTTGTACTGTAGCCAACTCTCTGGTCCTGAAACATTTCCACATTTTCTCAGTTCATCGTATATGGGCTCATTGACAATAGGTATTGACCCATGCTATAGGTTTCCCAAGCGCAGAACCTTTAAATTGATTTACCTCTTATGTCATATGCTGGATATTGTATGCAATGTTTGCATCTCTGGCTCCACAAAGACAGGGTGAAGTTGCTTTCCCCAGGGCTGCCTCTGCCAGCACAGCTTGCAAGGTGCTAAATGTAAACTTGAGTTTGCCTCGCCCGTGTCCTGCCTGTGAGCCCCTTGTATGTAAATCTTTAATTCTCTTTTTACTAATTTGGCATGGTGTTAACGCCGGTGACTAGCTGGAGCCCATGCTTGCCATCCGTGGAACTGATTTCTGGGTGCCTGGTTGTAGCAGAGGACATGGGAATGGAGGTGTGATAAGGAGTATAGAATCCTCAAAATATTTGACAAAATGTCACAAAGGGTTGTATTTGCATGTAGTACTGTGGGTAGGACATAATGATTAGTGTGCAGTGCGTCGCTGGCGCTGCGTATCCGAGCTCATGCAGATAACATGTCTGCTGTACAGCTTTGAATATTGTATATGTACTTTGAACATATCTATGACTAGCAAAGCTGTCATTCTGTTGAAAAATGTAGCTGCACGGATGACAATACCGGTTTAATTTTTTTTTTTTTAAAGAGGACATCTTCTAAATAATTATTATCATGCTAATAACATTTGTATTCTTTTGTGTATAATTAAGATCTGCCTGTCTAAGCATGAAATAGGGTTGAAATCGTGAATAAGTATGCTATCCTTAACCTATTTAGTAAATCAGTTTTAATTTGGCTTTCTTTAGGTTAAATCATAACAATAGCATGCTCTGTACAAAAATCCACAATTCATGGCTGTAAAGAATCTTGGGAATATTTAATACTCAGCAAAGCTTCCCACAAAATTAAAGAAGCCCCTCTCACGAATGTGAAGCGCTGATTCAGAAATAATGATGCGACGATTACAGAACTCATATATTTGAAAAAGTTAACATTAACTCTTTCCATGTCAAAAAGAGAAACAGTTAAACCACTTTATATTTTGACCTCTGGCTGTGGCATGTGATTTCCTCCTCCTACACCCCTCTTATATAATAAAAAGATTAAAATTTCTATTCCACCTACTTCGGAGAAAATTCTAAGCAGCCAACAGGATAAAACACAGTGAAAAATAAGCCATTTAGGGATAAAACGTAACAGGTTATGTAATTCAATGATCACAAACTGTTTTGGAATACATCATGCCTTTTTGTTCTCATAAAATAGGAATCTCTGTTGGTGTTTGGTGATTTTTTTTTTTCCTTCTATAATTTCATGGCTAATACCTATCCATGCAATTATGCTAAAGGAAATTATCTCTGTCGTTTTGTAAGGGTTATTCTTTATTTTCAAGGTACTCATGGCTTCTGTAACCCAGCAGATCCACGCTCCCCATCCCGACTGTAACCGTTTGCATGCTGTCATTTATAAGGTTATGGGAAAACACCTCCATTTATCAATTATGAGAGCACAGACCGCTCGGGAGCAGTTCAGGCAGCATCTCTGGCAAGTGAACCGTCTAAGGGGGCGGAGGGGGAGGAAGGAACATGGCAACAGGGGGACAGTGGGAGTTGCCAGGAACGGTGGTCAGCGGGCTGCTGCGTGTGTTTCTGCTTCCCTCAGCTTCCTGGGGCTGTGCTCACAGGCCCCTGCCTTCCATGTCTCAGTCCACAGTTTCGGTCCTCTCACTGTTTTCCTGTGAATCTGTATTTGCGTTTCAGTCGTTAGCAAATGTGTTCCCAGTGTCCGTGCTGTCTGTGAGCTATGTTTGAGGGCCTAGAGTCGTGCACAGTCCCAGGAGGGATCTGAAGGGAAGGATCATGGGACCTACTGCCGCCCACTCTCATGGGCCAAACAAGATTATACAAACGTGCCAATTAAAATAGAAAAGACGACGTAAAATGAGTGCTAACTAAATTAAATTATATATTTTTAAATGGTTTGCATCATAGTTTCTGACATGTTGTAATTGCTTTATAAATGGCAGTCAATAATACTATCTTGATGATGATGATTGTGATAACATCAATGCCGAGGAGGACTTCAGCGACAGGGAAAGAGATTAGAATGGAGCGAGTGTTTCTACACTCCCCAAACCCTGGGCATTTGAATGAGTTGTCCATAGTGGAAGCTGCTTGGATGGCACCTCCCCTAACACTTGCTGTACCCCCCCACCACTCTCCCACCTCCACCACTCTTGCTCTTTTTCCATAGCTTGCATGTATTTATTTATTTATTTTTAATTAATTAATTTTTGTTACAGATGTTCCTCCTTTTCCCCCCACTGATTCCTCCTCCTCCTCCCTCCCCGCCCTGTCCCCAGCTTTGTTATCCATGTCCATTGTTCATGCATACATGCATATAAGTTCTGTGGTTTATTGCTCCCCCACCACCCCCTCTTCTGGGGATTGTCCGTCTGTACCCAACTTCCACGTCGCTGGGACTACCCCATTCCTCAACAGCATGTATTTATTTTTCTCCATCGCTTTTATTTCATTCTAGTCTACTGAATTTACTGCTATGTGTTTGTTTTTATCTCCTCCCACTTGAATGTAAACTCTAAGAGGACAGGGATGTTTGTTTTGTTGATGGATCCCAAGCTCTCTAAGAGTGTCGGCACAAGGTGGGTTCTTAATAAATGTTTCTTGAATGTCAAGTGAATGGCTGGCAGGTCGTCTAATATGCCCGCCACAGCCTGCTGTTTTCTAATCTCTTGACTTGACTACTCCTATCTTGGAGACCCTTGTAACAGCACATGGGGGGCATTGTGGCCACGTTCTCTACAATGCGTCCACTGTGCTCAGGAAGGAGAGAGAGGAAGGTCTCCAATGTCCGGCGTGTGACTTATGATAATTGTAACATACAGTGAACTCTGGGAACAGCCAGAAAATCCAGCTGTGGCCCACAGATTTGTTTGCACACTGAAGCCATTTCTTCAGACAGGTTTCCCCTGAGCTACTCATTTCTCTGACCAATTCCCTCAAAGAAGCATGGTGGTTAAATGGATAGGTTTCAGAATCAGCAGAGCTGGGTTTGATCCTCCCTGACCCTCCTGCCAAGCTCACAAAGGTACATCCTTAGCCTCCCTAAGCTCCACTTTTCTTGTTTATGGAACTGAGCTAATAAAGGTACCTGCCTCCTGGGTGTCTGTGAGGAATTACATGCAATGCTGTATGAACTCTACAATGCCAGACCAGCAACTGCTCCGTAAGTGGTAGCCAGTGAATGCATACCACTACTAAGTATTATTATTATTCTATGGGTATTGTTGTTATTTGAGCAGCAATCCCTTAATATTTAGATAATTAAATATTATCTAACATATTCTAATCTCTGTTTCACACAGTTCTTTATTATCTGTTCACTTCTCCTATAAGTTATTTTCCCCCTAGTTTTTCAGGGATTTAAATTATTAGGATTTATTTAAAATAAAATAAAATTTAAGTAACTAGTTCAAGAGAACATACTGAGATTCAAAATTATACTTACTTTAGAAATAAGGAAGTATAATTTTTTCTTGAGTCATGATTTTTAATGGAGAAGGAGTAAAGGGATTTGGGTGAAGGACGATGGAGAGAGGAAGGTAAAGGAAGAAGTAGTTCTAAAATATTCACTCTTATTTTAGTTTTTATTTCCACACACTGGAATCATTAAGCCTAATTTTGTATTTTTTTTTTAAATGTAGCCTGATTTCTTACTACCTGTATTTGCTTGGAAGTACTTATTATTTGTCAAATAATGAATTAATTAGAAGAGATTATCTATATTTATATCTATATATATGTATAGAGATAATGAATATATCCAAATTGGGAATTATTTTTCGGGAAGAAACCTAAACATATAAAGGAAATTAATTTCGAAAAAGGAAAGTGATATAGTAAAGTTACACTAAACACATTTTAAAACTACAATAATTAAAATGACAGTGATACTATTACAAGATGAAATAGACATTCCAATGTAACAAAATATAAAAATTAAATTTAGTATCAATGCTTTATATAGTTAAAGTAGCATTTCAATTTAATGGGGAAAAGATAAATAATTCAAAAATTGCATTGGAAATGTAATCATTTGGGGGGAAAATTTAGAACCCTCTACCTTCCACAATATATGATATACATCGATGATCAATTAAAAAGCTGTGTGTACCAGTCTGTGTTCCCACCAACAGTGTACTAGGGTTGCCTTTTCTCCACATCCTCTCCAGTACTTGTTTGTTGATGTATTGATGGTAGCCATTCTGGCAGGTGTGAGGTGATATCTCATTGTAGTTTTAAAGTGTATCTTTCTGATGATTAGTGACATTGAGCATTTTTGTTCTTCTTTCTGAAGATTACTAAGGCTATTCAGGATATTATTTGGTTCCATATAAATTTTTGGAATATTTTTTTAGATCTGTGAAATACGCTCTTCGTATTTAAATAGGGATTGCATTGATTCTAAAGATTCCTTTGGGTAGTATGAACATTTAAATGATGTTAGTTCTTCCAATCTATGAGCATGGTATATGCTTCCACTTACTTGTATCTTTCTCACTTTCTTTCTTCAATGTTCTATAGTTTTCTGAGTACAGGTCTTTTACCTCCTTGGTTAAATTTATTCCTAGGTACCTTATAATTTTTTTATTGCAATAATAAATGTTTTTTTTTCTTAGTTTCTCTTTCTGATAGTTTATTATTGGTGTATAGAAATGCCATTGATTTATGGACATTGATTTTTGTATCCTGCTACTTTGCCAATTCATTTATTAGATTTAATGGTTTTTTGGTGGAGTCTTTAGGATTTTCCTCCTTTCCAATTTAGATGCCTTTTTTTTTTACAGTTTACAAAGGTTTATTTTATAGTCTGATAATCACCATATTGTTGTCTGTCTGTGTCTATGAGTTTCAGTTTTATGTTCCACATATGAATTAAGTTATATGGTTTTTCACTTTTTCTGACTGATTTATTTTACTTAACATACTGTTCTCAAGGTCCATCCATGCTGTCATAAAGGGCAGTATTTCATCTTTTCTTATGTATATATGCACCACATCTTCTTCATCTAATCATCTATGGAAGGGCACCTTAGTTGTCTTCATGTCTTGGCCACCGTGAATAATGCTGTAATGAACATAGGGGTACATATATCTTTGCAAATAAATGTTTTGGAGTTTTTCAGGTAGATACTCTGAAGAGGATTGCTGGGTCCATATGGTAACTCTAGTTTTAGTCTTTTTGAAAAACCACCATACTGTTTTCCATAGTGGTTGTACCAATTTACATTCCCACCAGCAGTGAATGAAGGTTCCTTTTTCTCCACAACCTCTCCAACACTTGTTGTTACCTATTTTATAGATAATAGCCATTCTAACAAAGTGAGGTAGTATCTCATTGTAGTTTTGATTTGCATTTCCGTAATAGCTAATGAAGTTGAACAACTTTTCATACATCTGATGAACGTTTGTATGTCTTCGTGGGAGAGGTGTCTGTTCAGGTTCTATACCCATTTTTACTGGATTATTTGTTTGTTTGGTGTTGAGTTGTATGAGTTCTTTATATATTCTGAGATGTTGTTTGCAAATAACATCTTCCATTTTGTTGGTTGCCTTTTTGTTTTGTTGATGATTTCTTTTGCTGTGCAGAAGCTTTTTAGTTTGATATAGTACCATTCATTTATTTTTGTTTTTACTTCCATTGCATTTGGGGTCAAAATATTATTGCTGGTGGTTCTCAAACTTTAAGGTACATCAAAATCACCTAGTAACCTTGTTAAAATGCAAATTCTGAAACATTTTTAGGTCTGGATGAGGACTTTCCAGCTCCCAGCTGACGCTGATGTGGCTGGTCCCTGGACCATGCTCTGAGTAGCAAGGTAGTCACTGTAAAATTAATACAACCAATAAAATTAGGAGCAGAAAGCAGATGGAAAATAAAATATGTGATTATTTGTTCATCTATAATAGCTGTGAATTCATGAATATTATCCACCACTGATAAATCACCTTGTAGAAATATAACCACTTAGTGATATAAAGGTAAATATGTCATATGATTGACTAAAATCAAGTAGAGGCAGAACAGGTAGGATGCTGAGGAGAAAGCATGATACATTTTTCATTGCTCGTAGTAGGGAATTATTTCATATAGCTCCCCAAATTAGAGGATGAAATATATTATATAAAGATATAGCTATAAAGGTAATCATTAAAACAAATCAAAAACCATGTTCTTTAATAATAGAATTATAAACATGCAAAAAAAAAAAAAATACAGACCACATAGTGAAAGACTTAAAGAACAGTAAGTATAAGGAAACATAAAATAATAAGACAGAACTAAGACCAAATATATTTATCATAGAAATAATGTAAGTCATCTAAAATCAACTACAGGGTATCTCAACAATGTATCCAGGGTGTCTGTCAATTCTATTACATTTTTAAAATGAAAAGTATTTCAATAAACACCGGCTTTATAACTATTCTAAGTTGTGTATACACTTTTTTGGGACACCCCATGTTAAAATACTAGTTATTTCAATTTGGATCACAGAGCAAACCCATTCTGTATATCAGTGTTTCTCAATCTCATCACTATTAACATTTTGGGCTGGAAATTGTTTGGGTGGGTGTGTGAGTTGGGGGATGTGCTATGCATTGTAGGATGTTTAGCAATATCCTGGGATTATTCCTACTAGATGCCAGTAGCAGCCTGCCCCCCACTTCTCCCCGGGTTATAACAACCAAAACTGTCCCCAGACACAGCCAGACATCCCACGGAGGGCAAACTCAACCCTGACTGAGAACCACTGTTGAGTATAGACAATCATCATGCTTTCTGAGAAAACATTAGAAGCATTTCTACTTATGGTAGAAACAAGGAAAGGATGCATATATCAAAATGATTTAGAAAAATTAAAAGAATAGGCAAAGACCTGCCATTCAAATGTAAACAAAAAAAGTAGATGATAGCACGGCATTAATATCAAACAAAAAGGAACGTAGACCAAAGGCATCATATAAAGAAGACAATGAAAGTTCTTTTGTAATGCTGAAGAATGAAATTTTCAATGACTATTTAATTGTTATAACTTTCTATGCACTAATACCATAGCACCAACATCTAAAAAACACAGGACATGCAAAGAAAAATAGAATTACAATAATAGTTTATCTCTCCTAGTTCATGATTAGATAGAGTAAAAAGCATAGTGTACAGAAGATAAAAATAATGTAGATGTGTATGTTGTGTATTAAGTTTTATTTTGTAAAAATAGAGTGTAAACATTATTTTGCAATAACCATGAACCCTAACCCCAATCCTAAGCAACCAAGGAAAGTTCAGTTGTCTCCAGATGTATGAATAGCAAAGCAGATTATCTTTCTGATCACAAAGCAACAAAACCAACATTGTGAACAAAATCAGAAAATAAAAATTCCTACCTCCTGGAGAAAAATCTTTCAACTTAGGGGGTCAAAGAAGAAATATAAACTTAAAGGAAATTTTAAAATATCTAGAAAAACAATGACTACACTATAGTACCTATTATTGCTGATAGGATACAGCCAAAGTAATGTTCAAAGAAAATTCACAGCCTTAAATTCTTATGTAAATAAATAATAAAGACTATAAAATTAATTATCTAATGCAAGAAGGGAGAACAAAGCAAATCTAATAAATAAGAAGGAACAACAGAAGTCAATGTGTTAGAAAACTAGACAAGGAACAAAAATGACATAGGAAAAATTCCAACATATTTTAAAGAAGAACACTGATCTTAAAACAGCAACAACAAGGTTGAAATTACACGACGAGGTAATGATAAACCAGTGTTTCCACACCTAGTTTTATAGTAACGCTCCCAGATACCCAGGCTGCACTTCCATAGATCCTGATGTAATGGATTAATGCACGGTGGGAGTGGGTCAGTATTGATTTGTTGTTATTGATTATTTTTATGTTATTGACTTACTTTGTTGTAATATGTAGTCAGATTGGATAATCACTGTTCTAGATCAATAGATTTCTTGACTGTCAGTACAGAATTCCTAAATAAATATTAACATTTGGAATCCAGGAGCATAATAAAAGAATAATATCATATGTAAAGCCAGGATGGTTTAATATTAGGATATCTAATAATATAATATTGAGAGAAGAAAAATTACATAACCATTCTCACAGACACTAAAATGACATGTTACTAAAATTAATATCCATTCTAAATTTTTAAAAAAAATCAATAAGAGAATATATTCATCTGAAACCAAAACCCATCATTATGTTTTCTGGGAACAAATTAGAAGCATTTCTACTTTTGTTAGAAATAAGGAAAAGAGTCATCATCATGGTAAACTAGCCAATGGAAACAGATGAAGAAGAAATGAAAAGAACAAAATTGAAAATTAGAAGGTAAAAGTATTACTTTGCAAATAATATAATTACTTTGAAAATGAAGAAAATCAACTAAAATTAGTACAACATTATAATTATTCAGGTGTCAGGATAATATATTAATATACAGATTTCAATAATTTTTACATTCATAAATAAGAAATTAGAAGTTATAATGAGAAAAAATACCTGTTTTACAAAAATAATAAAAAAGTAAATTTTATAGGTATGTGCTTACCAATGAGTGTAAGACATATATGAAATTTTTAAAAAAGTACTTTTGAAGGGCACAAAAGATTGCATGAGCAAATGGAAAGGCATAGCATGTTCTTGGATAGAAAGTCTGAACATCATTAAGATGCTAATCCTCCCTGAGTTTACTTATAAATTTAACATGATTTCGATAAAAATACCAAGTCTGTTTTTTCCCCCAAACTAGACAAGTTGACTGTATAATTCATATGAAAATCAACAAGAATATCCAGGAAATTTTTGAAAAAGAAAACCAATGATGATGAATTATATAGACACAGAAAAATGTATATGGTATGCAATGATTTTTATAGGAAAAAAAAAGAAAAACAATTTACATACACATATATGCATGTAAATACGTGTGTGTGTGTGTGCATGCATGTGTATTGGCTTGCATGTGCACACTATTTTCCAGTATATGCACACTGGTAATATAAATAAGAAACAAAGAAGAGTGATAACCTATTGGGGTTATGGGCACTCATCTAATGTGGAATAGGAAATACTACATTGAATACATTTTTATAAATTTTGATGTTTGAGTCATGTAGTTGTATTTATGTATTCACAAATAAACAAATAATTAATAAACAAAATAGGAATATGTTTTTAGAAAAATAGGCAAAGGACAACAACTTGAATACCACTTATGACAGGGCAGCAATGAAAGCAGCAAGGAAGCGGTACAGATGCTCACAATGGTAGCTACTTGAGATGTGGTGTCTCACTTAGTCCTCAAACATAACCCTGGGAAATAGGCACAAATACGATTCAAGGAGATTTTGAGGTTTTTGTTTCTTATTTCCAAATGTCCTAAAAATCACCATTGTTCTTTCTGTTTTCTATTAGTGGTATTCATAATTTCTGTTTCAAGTTGCTGTCCTTTGCCTGTTTTTCTAAAAACAGGTTCATATTTTGTTTATTTAATTGTTTATTTGGGAATACATAAATATAACTGCATGACTCAGACATCAAGATTTTCTTTCTATTTTCAGTTGAGAAATAGTAAATACTTTAAAAGAGGTACAGTGTTCTTAACTACCTTGTTCCTCAATTGTTCAGTGTTATTTGCCTGAATATTTCTGACTTTTTCTACCTAGGCCCCTCATTTTGTGTAGTTTTAAAAGGTTTAATCACTTTTTATTGGTTCAGTATATGTGTTATCGACTTAATTCAGAGACATAACAAAATTCTTTGCATGTGATCAAATTTATCATTTGCAAAATAGCACTAGTGCCTTCGATCAATTAACAAATACCTTTGGAATCATTCATTATGTACCACATACTCAGGTGTGTGCAGAGGGTGGTAGATTACAGTTGAATGACTAAGGATGCCATCAAGGGCAGGTTCAGTGGTGGTTTTCTGAACTCATGACATGTGCATTTAAAGAAGCCCACCCAAGTTAATAAGAGCAGTAGTTAAGATGGTAATAATAATGATTGCTTAACTAGGAGAATGACTGTTGCAGACTTCAAATAGATGATTACACATCAGAGGCAGAAAAATCATAAAGCACATATGAACTGCTTGACAGTATTCAACCACTTATTAACTGGGTGACTCAGGGAAATTACTAATCAAATTAACCAGTCTACACTTCACTGGCCTCATTGATAAAGTGAGATAATCATGGCCTCTAATTCATAGCTTTTGGTGCAAATTATATATATATATATATATAGGGACACTACTGAGCACATGGTAAGTGCTCAATAAATTAGAGCTGTTATCTTTGTTTTTATAGTATAATCCCAGCTCTTTCCGACAATTTTTGGAACATTAGTGATTCCAGAGATACTCCTTGTAAGCAGAGAGGTGCTTATCAAAGGTTAACCATTTCCTGCCATAATTGACAAATTGATGGAGATAAAAGTAAATAGCAGAAAGGAAAGAGGAAGAGAAGAGAGAACAGAATAAAGGCATGGAAATGCAATGGCTATCAGTAGTGGTTGTGGTAACACCGAGGATGATAATTACAAAGATCACACAGGGATGAAGATACCTAAGATTAGAACTGTATTGTATTACTAGGGTAAGCAGAATCCACCCACAGAAAGCCACAGAAGAAAGCACAGGGCATCTCTTGTGTACATGTTTGTGAAACGTCTGGTGAATCACTGTCACACCTTTCTATTATGACCTTTGAAGGCAGCAAATGTCCTGATGTAATGCTAAGCCATCATATTGCTAAGTGATAATTTGTATATAAGTATATCATAACTAGGTCTATCTGATAAGCCATTATATGTTATGGATTCTGGTTATTCTCTAGTAAAAGGAGAAAGACACAGTGATTATTTTAAAAAATTGTGCAAGTATAAGTGATAAAATGAATAACTTCACATGACTTGGAAGGATTAGCCAGGACAATTTTGATAGGACTCATTTGGCTGCATCTGTGCATTCCAACTTAGCAGAGGGCCTGGTCAAAAGGCAAGGTGACATTTGGGGCTATTTCAAAGTGAATTGCAGGGTAGGGTCAATGCCATTCCAACTTCATGCCTGTCTCATATACATGTACCTCTCCACAATATCCGCATTGCTTCTAATAACCAATGTCATTGAGATGCACAGGCCAGGCTCATGGTCCGTGGGCAGTGAGTGGTCAGTATTATTATTTGTTCAGCACAAACATCTAATAAAAAATTGTATTATCTCTTCTATAGAAATTAATAAATTGAGTCTGACTAGATTATGTAAATCATCCAAAATCACATAGATTGGACTTGCAGGCATATTTGACAGCAAATCCCTTCTTACATATTGGTTTCCACAAATTTTACTGCATGACTTTGTAAAATCCCTTCTAATTATGAGAGTCTTATATGTTTTTATCAAACATTTTTTTACTTTGTTTAAGCTTTTTCAGCTCTCTAAAAACATTAGATGTTAATGTTTTTATAAACAGAGATAGATATTTGCTACATACTGAGAGATTTTATAAATGTGCGTGCACACGCACACACACACACACACACACACACACCAGATAAAAACTCTCCTTCCATCCCATGCCTCCTTCAGCTACTATTCCATGTATCTATCAACCTTCAGTACAAAAATTCTAAAGCCAGTTGTCTCTATCTCTTCTGTTTCCTTAACTACCACTTGTTCCTCAACCTACTGCATTTCTTCGCCATTCTGCTGAAAATGTTCTTGTCATGGCCACAAATTCTCTTCACTTTTTTTTATAAATCTAAAGGCCATTTGTAATTCCATTGTTTTTGGACCTCTCACAATGATTTGATGCTGTTAGCACTTTCTTTCTTAAAATGCTCTCTTTTCCCTTGAAATCTGTGACGATTTAGTTGGCTGCTTTCCCATTTACCTCCACTCCTTCTCAGCCTCTTTGGGGACACCTCTTCCACGCATCTGTCTTCTGTGGACTCCATCCTAGGTCCTCTTCTTCTCTTTCTCTGTACTGCCCTCCTGCTCGATCCCATTCATTCTGGTGACTTAGCTGTGGTTCTAGTCTGTACTCCCCTCCTGGTCTTCAGGCCAATCTTTTCAACTGCTTACTCAATGTATTTTTCTGGCCCTCAGTCTCAGATTTCCAAAATTGTATTCAGCATTTTCCTCTCCCCGTGCTTTAAACTTGCACAACTTCATGTTCCTCATTGTGAGGGTGGATATATATGAAACACAACATTCAGAAAATATTGAGTGAATTCAAGAAGCAATGAAAATAGGGACTTCATCTTATCTTCTTCATAGCTCATTAATGTATACATAGGGAGTGTCCAAGATATGTATTGTAAAATAGCATATTGTCAACTCTTTCCATGGCTTATGTGGGGTCCACTAGGATGACCCTTGCATAGAAGCCCACATCTTAAACTTGGTTCCTTACTGGCAGTACTCTTGGTGATGCTATAGGTGGATGACCACCCCTATAGAGCTCTGGGGTCTCTCTGTACAATGCTGACAGCTTGTAAATGGACCTGAAATTCTACAATCTTGAAGTGGCCCATCAATCTATAAAGTAGGCTATTAGATCAGAATATTTCTGCCCTGGTTGGTTTGCTAAGTGGTTAGAGCATCAGCCCACAGACCAGTGAGTCGTGGGTTCAATTCTGGTCAAGGGCCTGTACCTTGGTTGTGATTTGTCCCTGGCCCTGGTTGGGGTTGTGCAGGAGACAGGCACTCGATGTATCCCTTTCATGTTGATCTCTCTCTCTCCTCTCTCTTTCTCTCTCTCTTTCTCTTTCTCCCCTCTCCTCCTCTCTCTCCCTCCCACTCTATCTGACAATAAATAAATATCAGAATATTTCTGCCAAGGATTAAGCACAAGCAAAATTATGCAGTCTGGTAAGTTAATAAGTTGATAAATGTATAGAAAGCTTAAGAAATCAGTAGAGACCCAAGCAGACTGAAGAGATGCTTTTGTAAGCAAGCAATATATGTATTGAACATTGTAGACAAAATATACTGTATTTATTGAGGATTTACTTTATGACAGTAAATGTTCTATGAATTTGGTATGTACTGATTCAATTTAATGCTCCCAACAACTTTATGAGATGGTTATTCTTATTTTATAGATTAGGAATCCAGTAACAGGATCACTGAAATAACTTGCATGGCCAAGGTCATGGGTCTGTAAGTGATAAAACTTAACAAACGTTACAGATGAGTCCAGTAAGGAGGCCTGGTCCCATCAGAAGATGAATGGGAAAATGACATAAAGTTACAATTCACAAATAGGAAACACATTAGTAAGTACCTATATAGAACATTGTTCATTCTTCTTAGTAAAGGAGAAATGCCTTACAAAGAAAAATAACACTTTTACTTTTACTTCTCTTAAATTAGAACAAGGAAGAGAAAGAGAGGGAGAGGGAGAAGGGGTGGGGTGGGAGGGAATGAGGGAGGGAAGGAAGGAAGGAAGGAAGGAAGGAAGGAAGGAAGGAAGGAAGGAAGGAAGGGAGAAGTGAGTTCCTAATATTACCAAGGTTGTGGTGAGATGGGCAGGCTCTGGGAGAAATGTACTGGGTACTGGACTTAGAAAATGATAATTCAAGACTTATAGAGTCCCTCTCTGATATTTTACCATAAGGAATAATTAAGAGAAAAAGAAAGCTTTATATACCAAAATGATCCTGCAGATAATCTAAATGCCTAGTAATAGAACAACATCATAATTCATGAAATCTGTAGATTATCCAAGCATTAAAACAACCATTTTGAAGAGGTCATAGGAACATGGAAGACATGCAACATAGTATTAAGTCAAGAAATAGGAACACAAACTTTGTCTTCACGCATTACATTTTTTAGTTAATTCTGTGCCTATGATCTAGAACTGAGAAAGAACATAAAAAAGTGAAAGCTGTTGCTATGTTCTTGTTTGATATTGTGACTTTATTAAATATTATTTTTTTGGTTATAACATTCTTCATGCAATATGTGAAACTCTGAAGCAAGTCATTTAGCTCGATGAGATACAAAGGAGCTTTGTAAGTGCTTTGTAGCATTATTTTGGAATAAGCAAAGAGACACCGTCATGTACTTGGGGAGAGCTGGGGTTTTAAATACAAGCAAACCGTTTTAGAAACCTGGCTGTTTCCAGCATGTGGTTTCAGATCAGTCGCTGCCAACCTGACCCTGAGTTCTCTCATCTGAAAAAAGCGTAGGTACTTGGATTAGTAGTCAGTAATATTTCCTAATTGTTTCTAAGCCCTTCCTTCTATGCTTTTCAAAATGCAAAACCAACCAAACTGAACTAAACCAACAAACCAAAAAAGCCGAAGCCAAATTGATGAGTTCTATAAACTGAAAAAGACTTCACTTGGTAGGTTTTTCTCTGGACTCAGCATCCATATCTTCTTTTTGGGTTGTTGAAGCCCTGGAAATGATCATCCTTTGGGGGAGTAGAATCCTTGCTTTCTGCAATTATTGGAAATAGACCTGTGTCTGTCGAACATAACGGTGATAACGTGTAACTGTGGCTGCCAGCATGCGTTATTTGGAAGATGCAAGAATAGGGTGAACACTCTAATGTTGTGAGGGCCACTCTTCTCCTGATTCAAACGTTGAAAAGACTCATCCAATAAATTAAGGGTTTGAAAGTGAAAGGATGAATGTATTCTTTGAGAGCAAGGAAAATCTTTCTCTTTGTGATGCTGATGATTTCCTCTGCAAAAGAAGGGTGATAGTCATACTACTGGTGGTTCTCTGGAAGATTTTAATGTTAGATTTAAATATTTTTATTATCTTTATTTTAATTTGTAATAGAAAGATGATCATCAAAGTTTGATATGCATCATCTAGGAATTATGCAAGGTGATCTATTTTGGTACAAGAAGGTAATATTTGAACTTCTATTCCTTTTTTAACTGATTCTTTAAATTCTTCTGGTTTTTTTAAATGTGAATTATGTATTTGTGTAGTAATACATGCACAGTGTTATAAATAAAACAATATACATGTATGTACTAAAAAAATTTTACTTATGGGGTATGTGCACCAAAATATGAGAGACTACTGTGTTAGAGAAATATTGGTTTTCTATTTTTCACACGATGTCAAGTTTCCTTTAAAGATACAATTATTAGAAGAGTCAACACAGAGTGTATAATAGTATAGATGGTAACTCAGATGTGTCACAAACCAGGATACTAAGACAAGGCTCACTGAGGTTTGGGAAAGCTGGCAGAGAATACTGGGGATAGAAGGACGGCGGCATTCCAGAGAAGCGCACCTGTAGCTTTGCCCAGGTGCATAGTTTTCTGGGAAAGCTGGTCATCCTGGAATGGCAAAAAGTCATTAACCTTGGTGAGGAAAAGGGCAGGGCGGACTCTGAGGGCATTTGGTGGGAGCAGAATCAAAAGACTGGGGCCAGGTCACAAGGGGCTTGTGGGTTCGGGGGCAGTATCTGTCTGTATGTGCCTCCACCTAATAGCTTTTTTTTTTTTTTTTTTTAATCCTCATCCGAGGACATTTTTCCATTTTTTGTACAGATAGAGTGGGAGGGAGAGAGAGGAAGAGAGAGAGAGGGAAACATCGATGTGAAAGGGACACATCGAGTGGCTGCCACCCGCACAACCAACCAGGGCCGGGGACAAACTGCAACTGAGGTACATGCCCCCAGCGGGAACCGAACCCGGGTCTCTCCGGACCGCAGGCAAACGCCCCAACCGCTGAGCCAAACCGGCCAGGGCCCTAATAGCTTTTTAAAACAGTTTCATAACTGATTTGGCTCGAAATGCCTGTGGCATAAGAAAAGGGTGTAGATGAGGATAATTTGTTTAGGCAAACAATTTACAGATCACTTTGCCTCAGCCCCCCCACCCCTCGAGGAAAACAGTGGAGGTGCTGCAAATGAAGCCTGAATGGTGTATTTCTGACATGCTAACGGTAAGTAAAGTATTCTTTCAAAGTATCAATTGATAACTTTGAATCTGCTATAATTTTTTTTTAAAAAAGAAAGAAAACGTGTGATTAATCTTCCTTAAAACATTTGAAGACTAAGATGCTATAAAATAATGTCTTCAGGTTTTGATCAAATAATCTTTCTCTGAACCTATGTAACCTATTAGAGAAAAAAAGTAACCACTGCCATGTGAGGATCATCTTTTCTAAGCTACTTGAATCATATGAGATCGAGGGAAAATAGGTTGTTGGTTGTTTTTGCCAAATAACTAGCTATTATTAATGTGGAAACTCTATGTCAACAAATGGACTGGAATAACACCCACAGTACTTAGCCCAAAGTAAGGAATTGTTGATTGTTGGTTTTCATGCTCAGGAACATTTTTAAAAACAACAAGTGACAAAAGCCAGCCCATCTGCATGATGATGATTTTGGATCCAGTTTCATTTTTAGTTGTCAGAGTTGTGAGGAAGTTTTTGACCTGCTTTGCACCTGCCTCCCTTGATGCTCCTTGCAGTACCACATACTTGTGTGTACTTAGACATTTACCTGCCCAGAATTTACCTGCACTTGTCACTAGTGTGAATGCAGGATAAGAAGAAGGAGGCTAAAGGTAATTTCTAGGCACCTCAAGGTGAAAGTTTTGCTTCTTAAGCCCTTCTGGGGCAAAGAAATAGAAGCCCTAGAGACTTTTAGCTACTAGTAAATATGACTCACTGAGTACTGACTTTAATAAGTCTGCCCAGTTAGACACATTCTTCTGCTTAGAGAAATACAGGTCTGGAAGGGATTTGGAACAGTCATAAAATTCACATGTACTCATTTTTGTTGGGACTAACCTGAGGACTAAAGATGTTGGTCTAAACACCTTTTCCTCATTCCAGTGGCTGACAAGTCCTGTTGCTGAATCTTCGCTGTGCTATGGTTTGTTTTCTTACCTGCCTTTACAGGTTGAGGCACC
The DNA here is from genome assembly GCF_014108415.1 of Molossus molossus. Classification (NCBI taxonomy): domain Eukaryota; kingdom Metazoa; phylum Chordata; class Mammalia; order Chiroptera; family Molossidae; genus Molossus; species Molossus molossus. Next base: position 41,680,313 of record NW_023425350.1, read on the forward strand.
ATTGGAGGCCTTGGAAGAGTAATTTTTTTTTTTTTTTTTATCCTTATCCGAGGACATTTTTCCATTTTTTGTTCAGATAGAGTGGGAGGGAGAGAGAGAGAGAGAGAGAGAGAGAGAGAGAGAGAGAGAGAGACATCGATGTGAAGGGACACATCGAGTGGTTGCCACCCACACGACCAACCAGGGCCGGGGACAAACTGCAACCGAGGTACGTGCCCTTAGTGGGAACTGAACCCGGGTCTCTCTGTACTGCAGGCCGACGCTGCAACCACTGAGCCAAACCAGCCAGGGCGGAAGAGTAATTTTTTATATGGGGGGGCGGGGGGATATCTTGAGGCAACCTCAAATATGCATTTACTGGGAATTTGATTGGTACACTTAAAGTCATTTGTTTAGTTTAAGTCATACCAATTGCCTTTAGCTTTTCCTCATTGGTCAGCAGTGTCTTATAATCCAACTCATCGTTTCTTCTTCCTTCATTATTTCTGAGAGAGAAGCCCACAGAAACACAGACAAAGATAGTGAAAGTCCTCTTTAAGCCTTGTGGTTTTTACAGAGTTTTTCCTGCATCTCATCTGAATTCAGCAAGTGAGATCCGAGGAAATGAACTGAACATAAGAAGAGGGAATTGATGGGACAAGGACTTTAGGAATATTATTGTGTTTTCAATAGATTCATGTGGGTTGAAGGCCATCTGGATGGCATTATGGGAAAAGGGCAGCCTTCTGGGGTATTTGGAAGAGAATCAGGTTTATTAGATAACTTATGCAGTGCTACTCAAATTTTGGAACACCTGAAAGGAACAGAGAAGTCAAGGAACTATAAGAAGAAATATTGGATTATTATATGCATATTGCAGAAATGAATATATTACATATGAGAGCAATTGCTATTCTGGAGACCAGGAAGGTACATTGTTAATATGACCCAAAAAAACTAACATAGAGTCACTCGAAACAAAGAAAATAGAATTAGTGTTGATTTATGGAAAAGTACCATGACCTTTATAACCGAATAAATATATGCAGTTTTCCCCTTTCAGAAGCAGCATGTTACTTTCCTTTCTAATTTTCTATTTATTTTGCAGTGTTTGTTTTGTGTTAAAGATATATTCTGATTGTTAAGAGTCTTTGTGTTTGTTTTTAATCTTGTACAGTTATTTAGGATGAATTATTTTTTCCTCAATTATTTAAATAGGAATACTTCAGGGAAAAAAAACTACCTAAAAAGAACTATTACATTTATATCATAGTTTTACTGTTCAGATAGTATTTAAGATATTATACACCAGTGTTTCTCAAACACCAGAATAGTCTCCATGATTCGAAGCACTACTTTTAACTATGTGGCGTGACGACAGCTCTCAAGTCTGAATTTGTATAAGTGAAAGCCATGTAACTGCTGAAAAGAATTCACATGAAGGCCTACTGGGCAATAGTCTTTTTTTACATTTAGGCCATTTTAAGTTATGGGGCAGTCATTCATATTTATCAACAAAACTGAAAGAATTTGCTGAATTTTTAGGTAGTAACTTATTCCCAAAGGTGTAACAAAGACACATTGCAAAAGGTTACCTAAGGTTACCTAATTTGCATTGTACTTGGTTACCTAATGGTCATCCAAATAATAAAATAAAGCATTTATTATAAATTGAATAGTCTATGCTGTGTATTACATATATATGCAGGAGCCAAAGATGGCAGCTAGATCAATAAGAGGGTTTAAAAAATATCTATGTTTTAAAAAAACTGTCATGTTTTATCACATATTTAATTATATATCATTATAATGAAGACACTTAAATGTTTTGTCTGGATTATATTATGTATTTGTATAATTATATAAATTAATTATAAAATATTTTTATTTTTCACAAGAAAAATTATAACTGTTATGATGCTTATTAAACTTATATTGGTGATCATCTTACAATATAAATATATATCAAATTGTATATCTGAAACTAATATAATGTTATATGTCAATTATATATTAATAAAATATATACGTATATAATTATAATATATAATAATTAGAATGAAAACATATTTTTTAAAAACCCTCTCCAAGGCTTGTAATTTATGATCCTCACATTAAGATTTATTGATAAAAACAATTTCTTATTTTTCTTTAACTGTCATGTGCTATTAGTTCTAATAGAAAAAAGAGGGGCTAGGGGCAGATGAAATAAATCCACACAGAAGAGATCATCATTAGATGTGAGATTTTGAGGACCTATAGCAGCTGCCCAATTCAGCTACCTTATGTCGACAGAGAGCTGACCCAGTGCAATTACATAATTTATACCCAGTAGCACAGAGAGTGACTGAAGTCAGACTTACCCCAGGATTCCTGCCTGAGTTCTGTGCTTTGTGGAGCACAACTATTAGAAAGAAACACAAATACTACTTTTTATCATAACCATAGGAAGAAAATACTGTCTGGTTAATATGGATACAGGCAACAAAATTAAATTATTTTTGCTTCCTAAGTTTTTATTTTTGTTGGAGTAAATGAATTAAAAATAGACTTAACTTCCTTTTTTCCCTGTTTTTACTTTTAAATGCTGTAGCTCAAAATATTAAAGTAGGAAATTCTTTTCTTCAGTTAAAGAAAAATTTCTCATTTTATAGAGTCATTTGAGATCTGAATTTCAGGAACTGCCAAATGAAGAATGGATATTGCTGTTTGGGGTGGTATGGAGTACAGTGGAAATGCTTTCGGGGTATCAAATCTGGAACATCAGATTTGAAGGGAAATTAACTTCTCTGTGATTTCTGCTTCATTTTATGCAATTCTATTCAACGTTTCACTCCTTGCTAAGCTCTGCTTTACCCTGTCGGACTGTATCATACATCAGCTTTTGGGGGGCTTGGTTTCACATCTGTCCACTAAAATGCCAGTCATTGATTTCAGCCCCTTTGTGTCCACGTTACCTTATGCAGAACTCAGCTGCTCATGTTCTTTCTCTCAGAGGTTTTCTTTTTTCCTCTTGAAGATAGAATTTCATGCTTAGTCAGAAAAGGCAATGAAAATAAAAAATCCATTTAACTGTCAGATATTTTTCTGTTTGTACTCAAAATTAAATATTATTGGGCACTGTATTTATTAGAGTAAAAATGATTTTTGACACTCTCTTGCCTATTAACATGCTTGTACGTTCAAGTCTGTACAGAGAAGACGGGCAGAGTGAGGGCGTGGCCAAGCCGAGATCAGGAGAGAGTGATGCCCGGACCGAGTTCGCTCACAAACTATCCCAGTATTTGAGCAGGTCACACAAAGAAGGGAGTAAATGCAGTTCTTGAAATGGTAATGAATTCAATATTTCCTTCAGCAAAGGCCATGTTATGTGATAACTTTGAAAACACAGTACTTTCCTGTTGTCTAGACAGACTCGAAAGAAAAAATAGGTTTGTGTGTGTGTGTGTTTTAATAATTAAAAATTTCCTCTACAATAAAAATTTCAAGACTATAAACATTTCATATTTAGAAACTTTATATATTTATATGTGGTTTCTATAATTCAAGTTTCAAAGAAATAAAATATAACAATGGCTACCTTTTATTGAACACTTAGCTTAGTGAAAGCCAGCACTGTGCTAAAAGCTCTCTAGATGTCTGGTTTTTGTGTAGAAAGATAACGCCAATATCTTCATTTTACAGATGAAGACACTCAGTTTCAGAGATGACAAGTGACTCTGCTAAGCTGGCACTGCCATCATGCACCAGAGCTGGGAAGTATCCAGGCTGTGTGGTCCCATGGTCTTCACTAAACCGCTCAACCTCTGTGCTATGAAGCCTACCGAACCATGTCCCATGAAAACTGTGTCTCCCACAAAGGGCTCACTGATGATAGGACACACAGAAACAGGACACATTGGACAAGCTTTGGATTAGAAATTTTAGTCTGAACATATGATAGAATATTATTATTCTAAATACTGAAGAAATGGTAGTGATCTCTGCTTTTATGTTGTTACTTCTTTACTGTATTTACAGTGCCTGCTTCTTTTTCCAGTCTTTAATGTTAAAACTTAACCTCTCTTTCAAAACCCAGTTTCAATGAATTCCCCATATTATTAATCCCAATCAAAAGTGATTTTGGCCATTCAATTGCAATGAGGACTTCCGACTCTATGTAGAGTTATGATGTCTGATCACTTCTGTGAGAGGTCCTATCCACCTCCATACATTTCTGTCTGATTCATCTTCATGCTCTCTACTGCAGGTGGCTTGCCTCGAATGGGATCTTCTACAAATTTATTGATGAATGAATGAATGAATGAATGAATGAATGAATGAAATGCAGTGGAGACAGGAACTTCCAAAAGTTGCTCACATAGACGTTCTTCTATAAATGATGATGATGATGATGACGATGACGACAAACTAATATTTTATCCATGCTTACTCTGAGGAAAGAACTCTGAAAACTGCTACGCAATCGCATGTTACCCTCCCACCAGTATTAAGAAGGGATTATTATTTTTCTATTCTACAGATGAGCTGGCCTCAAAGAACTAGATAGTATGCCTGAATTTACGGAGTTCGTAAGTAGCAGAGCCGAAACTTACACCCAGGTCCATCTGACTTTCCAACTAAAGCTCCCATGCCATTAAAATGGATTTTTCTCACTCCTCTGTGTTTGCTCCCAGATTTAGTGTTTGTACCAGACTCTCCTCATATACAACATTCACCATCTTAGAGATAGTGCAGCAGAAGAGGGGCAACCCTAGGGACCCTGGATGCATCTGTATAGGATATGCATGTAGTACTTCAGGAGGAAGACCTCCATGTGTGGTGCCTCCTGGGGGTGTGCTGTGCACAGTCTGCTGAAGCACACATGGTGACCCTGATATCTGTGCTTATCTGAAGCAGTTCTCATTCTCCAATCTAAGGGTTCGATGCTTAGGGAGACTGTCCATTTCTCCTCTCCACTCCAGGGATCATTTTAGGGAAAACATATATTGTAAGAGAGCTCTATAGCTCTATCTTAGTTTTAAATTCTGAAATGAACACAGATGGAAAAAGGACTTTTATTTATTTACAATCTCACTTACTAAAAAAATTATTAATAAAGAATCATCGCAAACAGTAATGATGCGGTTAAAATGATAAAGATATAGTTAAGGTATCTTTTTTGTAGTTTTTGTCCAGAGAATTAAATTATATTGGTGACCAGCATCTCTGACTTTTTTTAGTGTTATTCAATGAGGATTCTCCTAAAGGTGAATGTGATTCATTGTAGGGTAGGCACTGAAGAATAAATAACCTGGCAGATGCAATGCCACATGACAGACCTGAAAGCATGTTCACTTAATCTCTGCCTCCCCGTTTCACTAATCTATCTTTTTAAACATTTCCAAAGGTCTCCTCAAAGTCTTAGCTGGAGTTAACACTCTAAGCTCTTGATATTCATTCCTTCATTTAGAAACCATTATCCAGGTCTTGAAAAGAGCCACTTAGCCATTCATCCTGGGAAAGTAAAGATTTATTCTGGTTAGCTTTCAGATATCCTAACTTTCATTTCATTATTCATTCACATATTGCCATCATGGAGCAAAATCAATAGCAATTCACTTCCATTCTGTAGGCAAGTGCAGTTCTTATTTGCAAGACTGTGGAGAGTATCTGGTGCTCACTCAGTGAGAGGTTGAAGTCATGGTCAAAATCAACCCAGAAACCTATCTTTAATACTTTTTTTTATCAACAACTCTTGCTGTTCTCTTGCCAAAGCAAAGTTTATCTTGACTATAAGTTTCCAGTTGCCTGCTCCACATGCCAGCAATTGTTTGTTTACTTGTTTGTTTCCTGTTTTTCTAATAATTATAACTTTATCTTTCATACCCTCTGTTCTGCCATTTTTATTTCAGCCCTGATGCCTTATTGCAGCATGGGGCTTTGGTTGGTTTCTCAGCCTTTGGCCTGTCCTGCGGGGCACCTGGCTGTTCTGCTGCTGATACCTATTGTCCCCAGGTCCCCCTTTCTCTTATTGTCTGAGCCTACCAAATCAGTGCCCTGCCCCTGTCTCTCCTGGAAATAACTCCTCATCTACCTCGTGAGCTGCTACTAATAAGAAAATCCTCTCAGTAAATTAAAGATATTGCTGACCTTTGTAAAAGCTAATGGAGAAATCTTTAAGTTGATGCTGGCCAAGTCTTTATTCTCTCCTACAACTCTACTAGTTTTCAAAAAATGTATATTTGGATAATTTTTCTCAATGATTTCTCCTTAGATTTCCCTCACCAGACTTGTATAATACTGAGCTAGTCAGCTCCATACACCTGTTCCATCTTCTGTGTTTATTCTTACCAGTGGTATCACTCTGGGCATAAGCCTAAGAGTAATTTTGACTTCTTCATTTCCTTCCCTCTCTCCCTGTATCCAATGACTCAGGAAATCCTGTTACACACTCCAAACCGTGTGATCCTCTCTCTTCTCCCTTCTGTTGTGCTGGTTCAAGCCTTAGCATCCATTTTTCAGCTTCATTGGTATAATTTCTTCCAGACTTCCCTCCCTCGATGTGATTTTCTTAGATTCCTCTCATCTGCTGGGTAAAGCACCTGCTCCTCCATGTGACTCTTCATATCTCGCCAGTCCGTGCCTCTCTCTGTGCCTCATGAGCACCGTGATCTGAGTTTACCATATCGGCAGGCTGGCTCTTTCTTTGGTGACTTTGTGACGTCCCCTGGTGTGGACTTAGTTTTCTGTTTCTTCCTTGGCACTTGACATGCACTTGCAATTTGAGAAGACGTGGTCTTTATTCCATTTGGGGAAAGTATCAATTATCATCTTCTTCAACATTGCTTGCTACCACGCCCTCAATTTTCACTTGGGTGTCCATGAGTGTGCTTTGGAGACCCTCCTCTCCTATGGCTCAAGCTGCCTTTTCCATTTCTATCTCTATCTGCCGGTTCCTGGGCGATTCCGCAGTTGTATTTTCCAATTTACCAATCTAGAGCTTATCCAATTTATTGATTTAAAAAAAAAAATTTACTTCAAATACTGTTTGACATTTCTAAAATTATAATCAAGTCTCCTTTTAAAAAAATACCTGTTCTCATGTCTACTGAATCTATCTTTAAATTTCCTATTTCCTTGTTACTTTTCTGAGTAGTCTTTATATCTTTATCACTTTGAGGATATTGACTATAGTTATTTTAAAGCCATTTTAAAATTATTTTTATTTTGTTCATAATGTATTCTTCCAATTATTAAATTTATTGATTTGCTCTTGCAGCTTTTCTTCTCAGATATTTTGGAATCGGAGTCTTCAGGCAGGTGTTGAGGGGGATTTCATTTCTTTCTGTCCCTCTGTACTCATCCTTTCTCCTTTAATATGTTGTTATTGATTTTAGAGAGAGAAGAAGGGAAAGGAGAGAGAAACGCTGATGGGAGAAACATCAATCAGCTGCCTCCTACATGCCCCCGATCGGGGATTGAGCCCTTAACCCAGGCATGAGCCTCTTAGGTACCAGATTTTATGGAAATAATAGCCCTAGATAGAGGATACTCTTGGAAAAAGACTTGACTTCTGGCTGCTTCTCCACCCTATCACTCACTCCTCCCAGGGAGAAGGAGTGGCTCACTTGCTTAGAGAGTTTCTAAGATGGAATGAGTATATGCAGTTTAGGCCCTTCTGAGCTTTTTTTTTTTTTTTTCCCTGAACCTCCTACAAGCAGGGATGAGAGAATTCTGGTCTGCCTGTTGGCCAAGATGTAATTTTACTCTGCTTTGCAGGCAAGCCAGCAACTTTGCATTACTACCTGTTATTGGGGGAAATACGTCTAAGTCAGGGGCCTGTTACCAAGTCTAACTGGCTATGCATTTGAGTTACACTCTCCAATCTAGCGCGCGCTCTCTCTCTCTCTCTCTCCCTCCCCCCTCTCTCTTTCTCTTTGTTGGTTCTGAACTTGAAGAGGAAAAGGGACTCTATCTATTGGACTTTCTTGCAGTCCAGCAGCTGGTTGTAGCCTTTTTCATCGGCAGGCCCCTGGTTTCATGCTTGCCTCCAATCATGTCTCGTGTGAGGCATTTTTCATCTGTTTACTCACAGAAGTAGGCATTCCTGGCCGCCTCTGCTGCCATCCACAGCCTGAGAGCAGAAGACCCCCAGCTTTAGGAACAGGCCTGAAAAATTTCTATTGCCTGTTTGCTTTTAGACCACAGAAATGTCTAACTTGTATTTGAGAACAGCTATGCCTTTTAGATTTTGTCTATTCACATGTTTATTTTTACTTTTGCTGCATTCTGGTAGTGGAGAGAATGGCCAGTGTGTGTCTGTGTGGCCTTGGAGTTTTACTTTAGTGAGAAATCCTGCTCAGTGATACTGTGGCTGCTGCTCCCCTTCTGACATGCCTCTGCCTCCCCTGTCTCTCCCTGACATAATTATCCTTTAAGACTCTGCTTTGGTGCCACCTTTGTAAAAACCTGCACTGCACACTTCAGTCACTGCATTTATTACCTAGGAATGAACCTTTTCAGTACCTCCCTCCTTAGGTTATAGGATCAAGGTCAAGGATCCAAGATCAAGATGGTATCTCACAGATTTTTGTGACCCTAGCACGGGTCCAGTGCCTGGTACCGAGGCAGCTGTAATAAATGCTTGTTGATTTATTATTGAAGTAAAGGTGCAATTGTATATTTTCTCTAATAGATTGTATATAGAGTAACACATTCAGATTTTTCCTTTCATTTCTACTAGAATGTTATGCTCATGCCCACCTCACCATCCCCACCTTAAATAAGGATTCATTATATCTGAAGAGGAGCATGATAAGATAAAAAAAAAAACAAATAAACAAACAAAAAAACATAGACTTTGGAATCAAATTGTGTGACTTTATGTTTTAAACTTTTATGCATGTCTATTTTCATGCCTGTAAAATGGGGTTAATAAGACAAATTTTGCATGTTTTGTTGAGTCTTAATGGCTAAATCACAGAGTAGGCACGGACGGAGCTAGCGCTTCTTACTCGCCCATCCCTGCCCTGCCCCCTTGTCTTGATCCATGCAGTGATCTTCTAACAGAAATCAAGTTTGTACGTATTGAGAAGCTCCTCATGACCTTGATCTTTCCCTTGTGACCTTATGATTTTAAGCATAATCAGAGGTGGCTGCTCACAGGCTATCTTGAAATGTAGACTTTTGTCTCCACTTAAGATTTTTCCTTGCAAACAATATAACATACCAATAGAAGTCACCTTCATAGCAGACGTCTGAAAAGGAGTACATATTTGGGATCTTAGAGTACGAAGCTGGAGAATAGGACACTTATATACTATTTCAAATAAGGGGAAATAATAAAGAATCTCTGTCATAGCATCATTTCTGGATGGGCCAGTCATGCTATAGTGGCAGAAGAGAAAAGAAAAGAAAAGAAAAGAAAAGAAAAGAAAAGAAAAGAAAAGAAAAGAAAAAAGAAATTGTATGTGCATGAAGAAGGGCTGAAGAACTTTTTCAAATCCAGTTGGATATCTTTTTACCAGTTCATTCTAAATGAAAAGAAATGCCAGGGATGGTTTTATTCAATTCTTTAATCTTCTTTATGTTGTTGTTTGTTCTCTCTGAGTAGAAATAGGGAATGAAATGCACTTGCTTAATTCTCATTAATGTGTGAGAGGAGTCGAATGGGATGAGGTTTGTTCATCCTCATTGCTTCTTTTTTCCTGGGCTGGAGGCCATAAGGCACTTGGCTTCTAGAGCTCAAGCTGTTCTGTTCTTCAAATATCCCCTGACAATCAATTTATTGAGTGATCCTGATGTTGCTCCAGGGATGAGATGACAATTACAGACCCACCAGGAAGCAAAAAGGTGGCAAGAACAGCAGTTACTATACAATGGTGAGGATTCGGGGATTTGTCAGAATATGGGTGTGAGGAGAGAGTGAGAAAGGATGGTGTGCGTGTGTGTGTCTCAGCAGCAAGGATGGTCCAACTTTAATGTTTAAACGTACTTAAAATATTATTCCAATCAACGCTAAATGTGGCTTTAGCAATTTGAGAAAGAGCTGGAAGGGAGAAAATTTGGAGAGAAAGAAAGAACACGGGAATAATGGCCTTTGAACGAGGCCCCTTGTACTGCTGCGAGAAGGCAAGAGCCTCCCCTCTTCCTACGACGCCGCACGTGAGCACGAACATCAAGGGGAGAGGCCGGACGCGGTTACTTTGAGTGTTGAGTGGAAGCCAAGCTTCTGTCAAGACTGGCTGAGGAGCATCCCGTTCTCAGAACTTCCTTTTCTGCAATATGTGACTCCGTTCGCGTCTCTAGTGATGATAATTGGGAGAAGGTCACCAAAGGGGGAAAACTACTGTTTTAGAAGTGATTTGACTTTTAAAAATTTTCCCTGACTGATTGGATAGAATACATTAAATAGCAACGTTTAGTTAAATAATGTTTTGCTACCAGTGCTACTGAGTGTGTAAGAATACTGGAAGAGAATCTGGTTTTATTTCTCTCTCCAGTAAACATATTAGCAAAGCCTTTTCCATGCACCCATCAAAAAAGCAATTAAAAAAATAAAGTACATAAATAAGTATAGCAGATGGAAATGAGATGTAACTCATTTAAGCTTGAGCAGTTTATATTTGTTTATTTCTTCATTGTGAGCCAATCACCCCATTTGTGATAAAAAAAAAAACACAACAACAACAAATAAAAAAATGAGGAGATATGTCACCTCCATTGTGTTGCTCAGCAAGAAACAATTCCTCAGATTCTTTGAATTATGGCTAAAAGTAAATTAAATATATTAAGCTTTATTTTTTGAAATGAAATTCCAACGCGTGGTCTATTTCACTGTGTATTCAATCTCCTCTTATCTGAGTAGATCAAGAAAATTAAGGAGGCTTTTTTTTCTTTTAAGAGGAGGACCCCCTCCCCCCAATATGTCATCAAGGTGAGAGAGAGGAAGCGACACAACCCCTTGTATTGTGTAAATGTTTTTAAACAGGTTATTACCTTTGAGACTGGAATTTAAAATATATTCGCCCTTTCTGGTTTTGATTTCATTTTAATAAATAACATTTTCCGAGCACCAAGAAAAAAAATGTCTAATTTTATGAGAACATTTTTGTATAAAATTAGATCCAAATCCCAGACCCACTGATACCAACTGCCACACATTCTTTTACATAGCTCCTGAGAATATTAAGGCATTCCACACCAAATTTTTATGTTAAAGGCTTGTCAATAGGATTAAATTCGACCCAGAGCAAGGTGGCAAAAATATGTCATCCAGTAGTTATAAAGCAGCGTGAGTGTGAATGGACTCCATCCAGTTCTGATGTGAATTATAAACAATTAAAAGTACATGAGTTACAATGCCCAGAGCTGAGAGCTGAGGACATTACTGCACACTTGAGATAACTTTGGGAACTGAAGAAGCAATTGTTTCACAGTATGACATGAAAATAACAGCAACACTGCATCTGAAGAGTCCAGCGCGGTGTTGTGTGTGGCTTTGTCACGCAGAGGATTTTTTCAGCAAGCTGGTCGGAGCAGGAGTGATGTGTAATGGCAGCAGTGAATAGTTTTTGGAATAGATTAGTAGGTGACGTCACGGATAAAGGACTATTTATCACCATAATTTAACACAAGATGCAACACAATAGCTTGATGGATGCATTTTATGGTTTTTAGCCAATCATAATAATGGACCTATTGACTAGAGTTTTATGTGTCCTTTACACATCCTTCATGTTTTAGAAAAAAAACAAAACAAAAAAACAAGGACCATGCTGGGGAAGGATGAGTGATAATGCAGAAAAGGCCAGCCTTTTGTGGAGTATATTTTTACCACCCGAGCCCCCATGTTCCAGTCTCGGGGGCTCTACCCTCAAACTACCAAAGGCCAAGGGCAGAACCAAGGCTATATTAGAGGAGGCATCTGAGGTGAGAGATAATGCTTTCCTTCTCCAATAAGGTCAGTCAGCAGGGAGCCCAGTCATTTGGGGAGCTGAATTACTGTTAATTTTATGGCATTTTTTTTTGTTTTCCTAAACAAGGAAAGGGGTGCTGGTTAGGGAGAATGATATCTCTCAGCTCTTTCAGAGAATTACTTAACTAGTAGGGTCTGTAAAGATGGTGAAGGAGGTCAGAAAATACTCTTTTAGAGAAAACTGTGAATTAGTCATGTCAGATCAGAGAATATGCTTAGAGATGGAGAGAGAATCATTTGTCTTCTCCCTCCACCCCAAATGCCCTTAGGGATGAATTTTGTTTAATTGATTTCCATGGACTTTTTTGGCTACTAGAAATGATTAGGCTAATTTCTTCTTATTGTTATTTTTTAAATGATTGTTTTGAGGTAGCTGAAGAACCACAGACTCAAATATTCTGTCTTGTACAGAGAGGAACATAGAGAGTAGAAGGATTGGATCTTATGTTATTAATGTTTAATCATTTCTCTCTGAGAGAACCAAGACTAGTAATTTTTTTTCACTTAAATACAGTAAGCAAGCAAACTCATGATGTAATGATGACAATACCCTGACAATAAGTAGTTCCTCAATCTCAGAACATAGGTACCTATGTTTTACTAATTGTCTACAAAGGAAGGGTAATAATATCAGTACCCACATAGGAAGGTTGAGAGGATTAAATAGAGTGATGCAACAAAAACAATGAATATATTTTGCAAACCTCTTATGTTTAAGGCATTCTCCAAGTTGTAGCCCATTTCCAAGTAACTTCTATGGGGTAGTGGAGGGGTGGAGAGCAGAATACACAGAGTAAGTTTTCTGGGTACCAATCCTGTGGCATGGTCATGATATTTGAAGTATCAAGGAAACTTGAACCTCTGTAAGCCTTCGTTTTCACATATGTAAAATGATATTAGTACTTTTCTCATCTGACAACTCTGAAAATTAAATACGTTAATAAATGTAAAGGAGTTCACTGTAATAAGTGAAAAAACAGAAGGCATCGTTATGACTAATCCTTATCTGAGAGTCTTTTAGGAGGCAGCCTATTAGTGTTGAAGGGACCAGTTCAGCTTTCATTGTGAATATATATTTTTCTAGCTTTATAAAGATATAAGTGACATATAACATTATGTACATTTCAGATGTACCATGTGTTGATTTCATACATTTATATATTACAGAATGATACCACCATTGCTAATACTTCCATCATGTCACGTAATTACATGTCCTTTCCTTTGAGAACATGTAAGATCTACTCTCTCAGCAACTTTTAAGTATGTAATACAGTATTATTAACTATAATCACTGTGCTGTACATTAGAGCCTCAGAACGTATCACTGTGAATATTTTTAACAGTGTAGATGATATATTTTCATATAGTATTTGTTTGTACTTTTCTCTTGCCACAATCTGAACTATGAGTGGAATAACATCTACATAAATGGGCATCTATCAAGAGAGATATATTTCTTTTTTTAAAAAGTATGTTTATTTTATTTTATTTTAATTTTTTAGAGAGAGAGAGAAACATCAATGAGAGAGAGAGAAACATCAGTCACTGCCTCCTGCACACACCCTACTGGGGATCAAGTAAACAGCCCAGGCATGTGCCCTGACTGGGAATCGATGCTCAACTGAGCCACACTGGCCAGGGTGAAAGATAGTTTAACAGCAGTACGAGAAGAGCAATAAATTCCCTATCTATCTATTTATCTATCTATCCATTCATCCATCTAAACTTTTGAAATCATTACTTTATGTAGGGGACCAGATTGCTCAGGAAATTTGTAATCCTCATACTTTCATTGGCAAAGTGCTTTTAAATTAAAAATCTGAAAGCATCTTACCAATATTAGCTCATAGCTCATTAGAATTAACCTAAGATCCTTGGTTCAATTCAGCTTCATGATGTTAATTAGCAAAAGCATTTCTTATTCTTGTCATTTGGGTGGCTTATAAAAGGGTTATACTGTCTTTCCAAAGAGTCTATGCTTTTGCACCACAACCATTCTGTATTTTAACTTTGGTTATCCCAGGAAATACTTTTTAAAAATCATATAAAAGTGGACAAAAGTTGCAAGATAGAAAGAAAAAAGAAACATGAGAAAGGTATTCAGTATGGTGAGGAAGAAAATAACGGCCAGGAATGAGAAATAATGCATGTGGCATCATATAGATGGCAGTGTATTATTGATTATGTTGAGTGTAAAACATTTTTTAAAGCAAATTTGAGATTTTAATCCAAGGACGTATGCATAACTCCTCAGACTCATCATACAGGTTCCTGGGAAAACTATTCTAATGTTTGAAGAGACACATTGCATTAGAAAGGGAGGCCAAGAGAATATTTTAGGTTATCAATGAAACTGGTAGTGTAATGTGTTCTGTTAAAGTAAAAAAAAAAAAAGGAGAGACAGAGAAATAAAAATATCGTCATTTGATCAGCAGGAGAACATGGATGCTGAATTTCAGGTACAGGTAACACAACTGGATAAGAAACAGTTATCTTTGGTGATGGTGGAAGTCAACTACCTGACTCATGCCGCTCTCATCCATCTCTGAGTAGAGCATGTGAAATGTTTTTGACTTGCCCTGCATTTCATTTCATGCCTTGCTGCCAAGTCTTGTCAAGCTAAACAATTTTCATTTTGTGATAAACTAGGGAAAGATCTAGTGAACTTGGATTTTAGCACATTCGGGAAAATCTGTGGTTATCTTTGTAAACAAAAGTGGTAAAATGTGGGTAGAATAATAGATGACTACATTTATGGCCATTTAATCACATGACAAGGAGTACTACTTAATGAAGCAAAATTGATCTTTAGGGAGTTAACTAGGCCTGTGTTTCTGTCCATAGTCTTATTTTGTTCCATAGTAAAACTGGTAATTACATAGATGCCTTGCTTATGTCTGATTGGTGGATGACAGGACTAAAGCACGGCAAGTCATTTATTTGATTCATAATCAACAGGTCTCAAAAGACAGCAACCATAGGTCAAATATAATGAAATGAAATCCAAAAGAGATAAATATAACATTATTCAGGACCTCCAAGTCTCTCTGCTTTAGTACATAGTACAAGACACACACACACACGCGCGCACACACACACACACACACACACACAAGCTGAACAGTAGTAGCACATTGCATAAAGGCTCAGTGCTCAATTGATTCTGAAAACCCACCATGTATCAACACAGTGATACAACTATTAGAAAAGCTGTGTGACTCATGGACATTTATGTAGCCAGTACCAATAAGATGACAGGCTCACTGTGCCCTGTGCTGGTCAGGCTAGACTTGGACAATTTTTGTTCATTTTAGATTTACATTTTTAAAATGCATTGATGAACTGATATATATCAAAAATTATATTATGTAATTATGGTAGGTAAAATATTTAAGACAATATTAGTAAAATATAGGGTAGGAGGTGATGGTTAGAGAGGGAAGTTAGCTGGGCTAGACGAGTGGAGAGTTGCCAACCTCTTAGTAGAGATATTATAAAGAGTTTATGAGTCACCCTGGCAGGTGTGGCTAAGTTGGTTGAGAGTTATTCTGTGCACTGAATGGTCACCAGTTCCATCCCTATCAGGACACATACCCAGCTGGGGTGTGTGCAGGAGTCAAACGATTGATGTTTCTCTCTCCATCTCCCTTCCTCTCTCTCTCTCAAATCAGTAAAAACATATTTTAAAATTTAAAAACTAAAATAAAAGAATTTATGAGTCAGCTAAGGTGCTGGACTATCAAATTCTGATGTTCTCTCAACACCAAGGTTCCAGAAATCTCCCAAAATACAGCTTTGAATGAATCATGGAGATAAAATTTGATATTAAAGAAATTAAATAAATGGAGACACCAGTTGGTATGCAGAAAAACTTTACACAAAAATCTCTGGTTTTCTGCCAAGTGTTTTATAGTACATTCCCACAAACCCTGTTTCAAAGCAGTACAAAAAAAGAAAAAGGCCCTCAGATGGTAATTAGCCTCTGAACTTTAATTTGGAGTTTGAATGAGTTTCTTCACTGTTGAGAGGGGCTTTTGGACTGACCTGGAGATAGCCTGCATGTTCCAAATCCTCTCCCTGGCTTCAGAGCTGACCCCCAATTCCCACTGCATTTGCCTTTTACTGATTCCTTTCTGTTTGCCAAGCCTTGTTTAGGTGAGAGGAATAAAAACATGGACCATGAAGACAATCCAGTAGCTTAGTGTTGCATACAGTTTCTCTAGATATCTCTTTCAGCTGTGAACAATAATTTTTGGAAGCAAAGATCAAGAACCTTTGGGTTTTGGTCATCCTCTTTAATGACATCCATCTTGTCATCTTTTTCAAATCTAAACAATGTTCTGTTTTGTTTTTTCCCCTAAACGAAGCAATACTTCAAAACATTCTCTCATGTCTAGCCTTTGATTTAATTTTGATTTTCACAATAAAGCATACATGTTTCAAAGACCAGAATCTTCTTTAAATCCTCAGGGCTTACCACAATTTTTAGCACAGTTTAGGTACTTCATGAATGCTTGTTGACTTTAAACATTTCTTGACCATCATATTAAAGGATATTAAGAAAACATGACCAATAAATAGCACAAAGGATCCTGGATTGGATCTTGGACCGGTAAAAGGGCATTGAGGGACAATGGGTGAAATTTGACCATGGTTTTGAATTTTAATGTTAAGTTCCTGATTTTGAATTGTGGCTATTAACATTAATTAATGTTATAAATATGTTAACATTTGGGAAATCTGAATGAAGACAATGAGAGATTCATTGTACTACCTTTTTGCAAATGGAATGCTCAAAAAAATGAAGTAATAAAAATAAAAGACAAAAATGTTTTTTGATGATGTCTTTTAGTGGTTTCTAACAAAATAGAGTAGGGCAAGATAAATGGTATTGTCCTAAAGTCTGGGTATTTCTGGGAGAAGAGGAAGTGGTCCTGCATCATGCATACATTATAAGCGTGGTCTAAGGTACTATTGGCAGGTGTCATTTGGGATTAGCAATATCAGATCACAGGAAACTGGTAGTTGGGGAGAAAGCCATTTGTCCACCTGAACTTTAAAGCCTTGTCAACCAAACTGATGTGGAGTGAGTTCTCTATTTAATTCTATAGAAAGTAGCCTAAAAGATGACTTCAAGCTGACTAGGATTTAATTTTCAATACTAACCTTCAATTAATTTGTAACTTTTTTGGCACTCCGTTTGCTGGAATGGCTGTAATTATGTTGTTTTCTGAACGGTGAATTCATTCAGGGCATACTCTCCAGACTGTTTATACAGCTGGAAAATAGCAATGGTAATAGATGAGGGGAAAGAAGTTAATAAGGAACTTACTTTAAAAATCCAGTTATCTGTGTGTGTATTTTTTGTGTCTCGGGAGCCATTATTGGGAAGCTTAAACTAAACTTCTCATGGTCGCCATTTTAAATGATCTAGTAATAAAATTGCTAGATGTTTTAATATTTTAAATTCTGTCTTGACTTTGAATGCATACCTGACATCACACAGGCAGCAGCTTAATACTTTTTAATACTTAGCTCACCATTTGCTGAAGAAAACCATGTTGGTTTTCCATTAAGGAAACCAAGCCTGTCATCTGCAAATTTCTCCTTAACCAGAGCTGCTCTGAGGGTTTCTGGAATTCTTTGATGGCCAATTCAAACCCAGGCAGGATGTATTGCTGCCATATTGGTTTTAGCTGATGAGTCATAAAAATTGCCTATCAGATGAATGAGGAAACTTGCAGAGAGGATCGTTAGGGTTTTGCAATATGTGTTCTCACACCTACTTCTGTCTAGTGAAAAGAACACTCTTAAAGAGTCAAGATTTTCTTTTGATCATAAATACACATAGTGTGGTTGGAAACTTTGTCTTTAACAAACTATTAACTTCGAGAGTCACCACTTGGAGTGGGGTTGATTCTTTGACTGTCAATAAAACACAGACTGGGGGAGCCTAGACTCTTAATTGCTGATTTAGAACATCTTGGGTGGAGCTGAAAAATTTTTTTTCTAATAATTTCCCTGGTGATCTTCCTGCTGCCGGTCCAGGGACCACACTTTGAGAACCACTGCTCTAAGGCGGAGGTCAGCAAGCTGGCCTAGGGCCACTTGACTGCTCACCTATTTTTGTAAATAAAGTTTTATTGGAATACAGCTGTGCTCATTATTTACATATTGTCTGTGTCTGCTTTTTCACTGGAATAGTAGCATTGAGTAATTCCAACAGAGGCATGATGGTCTGTAAAGCCTAAAATATTTATTCCCTGGTCCTTTACAGAAAAAATTGGCTGACTGTCCCGAGGTGCTCCTCTTCATTCTGTTATCAAATATGACCGATGTGCAAGTGTAGATGTGGTCAGCTCTGGGCAAGAAAACAGCCCCCATTCCTTCCTGTCACTACCATCCTGCACCTGCTCCTGGATTTTTTTACAGGGTGACTCTTAGAAATGCCTCTGCTCTCAGCCACTTACCCAGTAGTCACTCCTCTGCGGGCTTTTGCATCTTCATGATTCTTTCTCATTATAGGATTAGGAAAGTACCTTTTCCTCTATGAAATGCATTCGCCATATCACAAGCAAAAGTAGAATTCATTTTTTCTGAAGAACTGGTAGTTCTGGGCGCTTCTCTGTTTCAGTGTGAGGCAGGCCCCTTGCATGGACATTTCCCTCCAATGAAGTCCATTCACACAAGAAAAGGGAATGTTTCATGATTTGTAGCAGCAGTTTCTCTCTGTGGCCTTCAGTGCTGGCTGGGTCCCATGCCTTCGCTTGCCCCATTGCATAAAATGTGTTTTTGACACTGCTACGGGGTTGAAGGAGAAAGGTCAGCTTCACAGATATCTAAATATTTGTTTTCAACCAAACTAGTCGTCATTCCTCCCTTGGGTCCTGAGGAAACTTTTATTTCCTGAGGTGGACAACTGGGCCACAGGATTTCTTGAGGTCCAACATTTCTCTACGTTTCATGCCTTTACTGTCTACCCACCCAAATGATTTCTGTTGCACAGATATTTTATTTCTTGTGCTGTGCCTTTGTTCATGGGTCTCTTTTGTTTAGAAAGCATGCCCTTTTATTCACATGGTTAATATCTCTACATCCTTCATTCAAGTGCTACCTCCTCCAGGAGGCCTTCCCTGCTTCCATCAGGAATGTATAGTTGACCTTTCTTTATATTCCCATGATTCTTTGGTACCTCAGAATCAGTAAACTTTACCATCATTTTATAGTCACTCATCTATTTCTGTAAGTTCACTTATAGGTATGCCATTACTTATTTCTGTATGTCTTATCCTTAGCACAATACTAAAATGTGAGTGGTATTCAAAGTTGTTTGTTGAATGAATAATTCCAAGATACATTCTCAGATGGGCAAAGGCTTCCTTCCATCATCTATGTACCCAAAGTAATAAGTAACATGGTAATAGTTACATCGATATGATTCCCTCAAAATAGAACCAATAGTTTACTCATTTCTTCTTCTCCTCTACCCATTGGAGAGCTCCTTCAATTTTATCAATATTTAGGAATATCACAGCTATGCTGGTGGTGGCATTTCCTACAAAATGGATCTAATCCAAGCTGTTCTTGGAACCTCCCAAGAGTAGTTGAGTATACAATGAAACTAATGAGGAGAAGCTTTGTAGCATCAGAGGCGCTGCATAAATCTGTGGCAGTGTTGCTTGCACACACACACACACACACACACACACACACAGAGTCATGGTGCCATTTCACCTTCTCTTGTCCTGGGATTGATATTGACCTTAGTAATTCACTATTCAGTCTTAAGTTGGATAAACAAAGCCAAAGACTCATCCAACATCTTTTCTTTAGTCTTGGAGAGGAAAAAGGGGGGGATGAGTTTTTTTTCCTGTGCTTCTCAGAATTGTTTGTAAATGTGTCTGGAGAAAGGGCAGCTCTCAAGGCCCTATATTTTAAACAACTGTTTTTAAACAGTAGCTTTCTCCTTAGAAACACTCATTGCTTTGACATTTGCAGATTTGCTACAATGGAAGGTCAATAACTGTGCAATGTTAGAAAGTACATCCTCTCTCTGCTTGGTCCCTCTGGAGAAAAGCAATTCATACATCTTTTAGAGCTTGGACCATTGCGTTACCCAGGTGGAAGGGTGACTTTTAGGGCCAGTGAGCATGGAATTTTCTCACTTCATTCCAATTATGGAAACTCCTGCACTAAATAGCACTTTGAAAATTTCAGCACTTGGTCCTGCATAGACATGTGGACACATGTCCCTGAATGAGCAGTATGTGCCCAAGCAAAAAAGGGTCATCCTTTCTAACTTTGTCATCACCTGTGTCTTAGCCTCATTTGAAAATCCTAATACTCCCTTAGTCACCATGCTTCCTCCCTAGTCTTTCATTCACTTATTCATGCAACAATAATTTATTACATTCTGACCATCTGCCAGAGGCTGAACTAAGTGCTGGGGATAAAGCTTTAGTCTCCCTCATAGATGAGGCTGACAGTCAAACAGGAAAGATATTGTGTCTATAAACAAGAAAATATATGCTATAGTTTAAAAAAAGACAAAGCAAAATAGAACAACATGATATAATCTGCTATTTAACTAGGACCTATAAGGAAGGCTGCCTTCCCATGGGAGATGATATTTGAACTTGGACTTAAAGCATGAGCTCATCAGATGAATAAGAGAAATAAGAGAGAGCATTTAATGTAGAGGGTAGAGTGTGCAATCAAAAGGCAGATAGAGTACTATGTCTACTTAGGGAATGATGGATTGTTCACTGTGGCTGGGGATTTTGGAAATAGAGTGGGAGGAACAAGAGGCAGGAAAACTGAACAGAATTGGGTTTTGGAAGACTGAATACTAATGAGTTTGGCTGTCGTTCTTTGTACAAGGGGAAAACATTGAGGGATTTTGAACTACTTCATCACAAGAAATATGGATATTTTGTGTGTGATTAGTGCATTCATACCTTAGAAATTTTCTGAGCAGTGGACAAGTCCTAGTACCACCAGGACTGGGTTTCTCAGTCTTTTTCTCTTATTTCTGAATCTTTCACAATGAGTTTTGATGCTTAAAATCTGACATTTTTCTGATGTTGGTGTTCTTAAGATGAGTTCTGCCTTTCACTTTTCAGGAACTGAATACCTACCTTAATGCTCTTGCACCTTTTCTATTCACTGTAAGTATACCTTGGTGTGAAACAAAGCCAGGAGGTTACATTTTGGGGTGGAGATTAGTTGTCCTCACCACACTCTGTTCCCTCCTTCTTGGGCACAGAGCACGTTTTCCCAATTTCCCTTGTCACTGTTTTTTCCACATACTAGTTCTGGCCAATGGGTTATAAAAATAAATTATTAAGTGTAATTTCTGATTAAAGTACTTTGAGCTGGAATAAAATATATATATATATTTTTAAAAACATGTTTTTATTGATTTTTCTAGAGAGGGAGGGAGAGAGAAACATCGATTGGCTGCCTCCTGCACATGCCCTACTGGGGATCAAGCCTGCAACCAGGCATGTGCCCTGACTGAGAAGCCAACCAGGACCTCAGTCTGTGGGACCGTGCTCAATCCACCGAGCCAAATTGGCCAGGTGAATTTTTTTCTTTTTTCTTTTTGTTCATTTATCTAACAACTATTTCTTGTGTCTGATACTATTCTAGCAGTTGGAGATGCCACAATGAAAACATATATGTGGTACCTGCAAAAATCTAATCAAATCCTTAATCTATTAGTATTAGGATATATGGAGCCTTCGTTAATTCTTTCTGATCTGTGAGGTAAGATTATCCTGAGCCAAGTGGGTTGAATGACCTTTGCCCCTATACTACCTCCCATTTGAGGCATGCAGAGAGAATGAATTGAGTATTCACAAAAATTGTTGTAGCCTCAGGAAGAAAAGTGCTATTTAAAACTAACTCATCAGCACCAATAAATCTAATAATAGACATATAAATTCATAATGCATTTGAATAACTCTAAAATAAATATGTGTGGTGATTAAGCGATGCCATAATTGGAACTCTGTAGGTGGAAGTGAGATGGGGGTGGGGGGAGAAAATCACTTTTCTTCTATTTCTTATGAACCACCCAAATTTGAGAAGTGTGTCTTAGAAGTGGAATTGTGAGAGCATTTCTGATTACAGAGGGCAGGCTAATGTGATTAGTTTCTAAGAGACATTTTTACAAGGTGGACGTGTATGTCCTTTGAGCCTACTTCTCATTGTTATTATTAAAATTTGTGTTAAATTGCCAAAATCTCATAGCAGTAAAGTAGCTTGATATGGGAATAAGGCTAAATGCAGAGCTTGGGTGCAGTCAGGTAATCACTGAAATATGAACGGTGGTCATGGATTAGCATCCACTTTTTCTCAAATTTCATGCAGTCTGTAGCTACAGTGCTTCATTCTCATTGTGTGATACATAAAGGCTCGATACTTGCAGATTTTATGATTTTATTGCCAGCCACTCCCCCTGCCACCCCCAATCAGAGCTATCCTTATGACATTCACATATTTTAAATAAAAGAAAATATAAATACATGCAAAACTGTCATTGGCTTTTAAGGTATTACATAAGTGATTAAATTTTATCATGAGGAGACAACCAGCTAATGGTTTTAGTGGAACGCATAAAACCTCATAAAACACAAAAGTTAAATTTTGTCATATAATGGGAATCGGTTAGAGGAACCAACAGAGTTTCCTTTTCCCCCTGAATAAATTCTAAACAGTCCTTAGAAAATGAATTACCAGACTGCAAGTCAGGATGAAATATTTTACAGCCATAAAACTAAGCTACTTTCAGACCACTTAGTTGGAGGGGA
The DNA here is from genome assembly GCF_014108415.1 of Molossus molossus. Classification (NCBI taxonomy): domain Eukaryota; kingdom Metazoa; phylum Chordata; class Mammalia; order Chiroptera; family Molossidae; genus Molossus; species Molossus molossus. Next base: position 41,703,068 of record NW_023425350.1, read on the forward strand.
GAGAAATAAAAGGGAAAGCAACTCGTCAACCCTGTTGTTGCGGTGTCATCGCCGATGGCAGCGATGCTGGGCTCTGCCTCCGTTGTGACAGTCTAACCTTGTTTGGAACAACCTGAATCCACTCACAGGCCTCTTTCACAGTCCCCCACCCACAAGAGAAGGCACAGCCCCTCCCCGAGCGCCTTCAGCTGGAGCTTTGCCAATTGAAGTAATTACGTGATGAAACTGTTTAACTTTGACTAAAATACTCTCCCCAGGTTCTTGCAAACAGTGTGTCTTATATCTTGTCTAAGCAATTTTATATCATGCCTTTAAAGTACAGTAATGGCCCCTTGCATTGACAGAATCCTCGTAAAAGGAGAGGACCAAGACCCGGCTCATGAAGTGGTATTGATTTTCTGAGTTCCTGCTCCAGTTGCCAAAGCTACAACGCTGTTGTTAGGGAGAGGAGATGCCTTGGCCTTCAATATCACAGGAGGGTTCCTCGGTAAGCACGGGCGTCAGGAGGCCCTGGTGATAAATAATGTAGTGGGGTGATAACTGCCTATATTACTTTGTTAGTTTTAAAGTGACTCAGCGCTTGTTCATCCCAAATGCTGCTTGATGTCACCTGTGGCTGTGGCGGACGCTTCTGTGTGTAACTATCCCTCAGACTCCAAGAGAATGCCTCTTGAGAGTTCATTTACATGAATGATTTATTTTAGGCAGATTTTTCTAAATTTTAATCACTAAGGACAATGAACAGATTCAACTTCTCGCCAGAGTGATGGCTTCAATTTGTTGCTTAAAGAGAGCTTAAACGTGTCTGCGGATCCGTAACTCTATCTAATACAGGTTAAGTTAGTTTTTAGTCACTTCTAGTAAGTCTGTGTGAAAAAGATTTATAACCTTGAGCATAGCTCTACGTATGTCATTACAGACAGCAAGTGAAGGAAACCAAGCATCTTGATCAGATGCTTGCAAAATATGCATTTCCACCCACCTTCATAAATGCATACAACTTAATCTTCGCTTTTTTTTCCATCTTACATTGATAAACTGCACAATGTCTAATGCTGAATAAAAGTAAGAAGATGGATCTTTGATGGCTTCCAAGGAAAATTGAAAGCTATGTGTTTTAAATCTCTTGGGAACATGAATATCTATACTCAAAAACTTTTTTCAGTAGGGATGGTGAGGGGTGCTGTATACATGCGAGTTATAGGGATATTGTCATACTGACCCGACTCTTTTTTTGAAGGAAGCTCAAGAGGCGGGTGGGAAGTTGAAAACAGTGGAGTAAGAGCTAAATCTGTGGCAGGAACTATGGAGCGTGCATCTCTGACTCGAGTCCCCACAGGGCCACGTGAGTGTCCCGTTAGAGAGTGAACAGCGCACATGGTCACTCCTCATGCAGGAGACAGACCCTGTCAGTCAGAAAAGCAGGGCAGCCACTGCAGCCTCCCAGGTAATTCAGAAGACTGACCCACTAGCTTCTCTTTCTTCCCCTGCTCCAACACCAGGAGCTGGCAAGTGGGCCATGGTGTGCACTAAAGTGACAGGGCTCTTTGTTGGAACACCTTTGTTTGGTGGGGAGGGTTCTGTCCCCCTTGCTGACTCTGTGAGCAGTGTCACCGAAGAAGCTGGCAGTGCTTAGCCGGTTAGACCGTGGGCTGTGGGCCTGGAAAAGAGAAGCTATGTGATGGGAAGGGGTTTCTACCTCAGCATCCTCATCCTCCCTTCAAGCTATAAGAGGCCACAGATGGCTCTACCCTGGGCTGAGGAAAGAAGAACTCTGAATTATGCTTGAGATCATCAAGTTTTAAAATAAATAGAAGCGTCTTAAATGAGACCATTTTAACCCCCCAAAGACACTGGAGACATGAAAGACCAAGATGTTAAGAGAACCATTTATCAGGAGGAAGGGGGCACTTAGCATGGAAGAGCTGGTGGTAGCTCTGGAAAAAACTTACACTGTTTCATGTTTATGCTGCAGTGAGTTGCATCTCTTCAATAAGCTCAGTGTGTATAGAACGAAAGGACCACTGCTCTCCTTACCTGAAGTCTGAGAATATTTTCTTCAGGCCAAAATATTGTATTGATTTTCTCATGAGTCTAGGGAAAGTTACTTGCCTGGAAATCAGCTTTGCTCAACTTGGTGCTCCACTTCCAGTAACGAGGTTCCTTCAAGTCCCCTCCGGTTCTGTGCCCTATTTCCAGGGATGGGCTATCACCTTTCCTGTGCCTGAATCCAGTCTTGTTATGTTTTCTTACAACTTAATGCCCTTACAACCATCATCTAATTTACTCTCAATAGCTGTCTGAATCTTCATCCTCTTACCTGAATTTTATTTAATCCGATGGCAACAATTTAAGGGTTTGTTCGGGTGGAAAGCCCCTCAAGCTAATTGGTTTAGGAGATGTGCTGGCGCAAGACAATTGAGAGCATGGCTGCTTGGTCATCAGCCACACAAGACCTCAGACACCTTATTTCAGGTGGAAGGCGGCATCTTGGACAATCCCAGCACCACCCAACACTCACCATTGGTTGCCGAGGAACGCCATCATTCGAGGGTGCAATGATGCTCCTGTTCTAAATGTTCTGTCATTGTAGATGGACGATCTTAGGATAGTTAAGGGTCCATTAGCCTGGGGCCAATGAGGAGGTGGTGCCCTCTGAAACTTGATGGAGGTCAGTTAAGGACAAATGAAAGATAACACTAATTCACACAGTGGGTAATAAAATGAGGGACCTCATTATCCTAAAAGGTGATACTGGCAGGAAATATAAATGGATTTTAAAAGGGTTTGGACAAATTTATGAATGACAGATTCATAAATGGTTCTAAAGACAAATGGGATGCAATCGACCTTTAAGGTGGATGACAGAGGATAGTCATGCCTTCTTGGGCCACGCTCCATAGAACTTCTTTGGGCAATAGGACACAGAACTGACGGGAACACAGGTATGGGTCGTAAGCCTAATCCCAGTTCAGAAATATATAGGCAGTGGAATGGTGTCGATGGGGGGAAATGGGCTTGGGAGCCACACCTCTTTCCAGCTCTGTGGCCTTGGGAAAAATAAAACATCTGGGGGAATAAAAAAAGATAATGCATAATATGTACCTGGCACATTTTTGAAGATCACAAAGACTATAGATAAGAGGTGTCTGTCCCAATTTGAATGCATGCTATATACTCAAAATTGCAACTATCATTATTATAAGTAAATCAGTGTAAAATAAAATGCCATTCTTTTCTTCTTTTCAAGCACAGCCATTTATACTGGGCAGGTGGTTTCATTACATCACTGGGTATTCCATTTAAAGAACTGCATGATTTTATTTTCTTTATTGATTTTAGAGCGAGAGGGAGGGAGAGGGAGAGAGAGATAGAAACATCGATGAGAGAGAACATTGACTGGCGGCCTTCTGCATGCCTCCCAGTGGGGATTTGGCCCACAACCTGGGCATGTGTCCTGACCAGGAATAGAACCAGCAACCTCCTGGTGCATGGGTCAACGCTCAGCCACTGAGCCACACCAGCTGGACAAGAACTGCATGGTTTTAGAAGACCATTACCCCTGCAACCTTGTGAACAGACATTGCTCTGAAGAGGTGAATTCTAAGAGCAGCCTCAAGCATTGGGATTCCTGGGTATGATTTCAGGAATTGTGGGAAGTTTTAGGTGCCCATGCTCAGCCTCACATCTCTTCCACCTGTTCTTTTCTTGCTGATTTTTCTTTTTAAAAAGGACAAGACTTCCTATAGCTCTGAAAGTTTTCCAGATCCTCTTTGAGGAAAGAAAAGGTGCATTTAATGAAAATCCCTCGATATCATCACCACCACTACTTTGAGAAGTTTGCTAAAACAAACCTCACCCCCAGAAACTTTGTGTTACTGAGAATGGAGTCTTTAGGGGTAGATGACATTTTTGTGTAGGAAAATATTTTGAGGAGCCCCATTTCTTGAGCAAGTCACACTCCTTTGGATTTATTTTTGGAAAGAATTAAGAGAAAATGACATCATTTTAAATAATTGTTTAAAGACATAAAATTTGAGTTTTACCATGATAATCAAGAAAAGAGAGGGTCAGAGTACTTTTGCCTGGGCATCTAAGGAAAGAAATGACTGGGGAGAAATTTCCTGGGATAAGGATGGCCAAGGGATGTTAAGATAAATGATATTTGGTTTTTAATTTTAGGTTATTTTTATTTTTTTGCTATGCCATAGTCTCTTCTATTCTACCCAGACTATAAATTAAAGTTAGTCCCATGGAGTAACTTTGAATTGGGGGTGCTTCAGGGAAGGGAAAACAACAGGAGATGATGCTCCTGGATAAAGGGATCAGGGAGAGAGGGCCAGTATGACCAAGTAGGACCATACGTGGGGACAAAGTGGGAGTAACCAGGAAAGCAGGACGTCCTTCCCTTCCTGGAAACTCTAAAATGTATCGGGGACAGCAATACATTTCCCATGTGTGAGGCTGGGGTTGGGTTACTTCAGGAAATTGAAAGAAAAATGTGGCCCAAGAAGATGGGAGGGTTTGGGAACATCAGATTAGGTGGCTGCGATCAGTCAAGCTCCATTTACATTGATGTGAGTGGAAAGTCTCAAAGATGGTGCAATGTGTGACTTCTGTCATTGCCAATATGGAGACACAGACTAAGGCAGAGAACACTCATCAAATTAATACACCATTATATGTGCACAGTGCTTGAGACTTATAAAACAATTTCACTTCTTTTACTCATTTTACTCTCCCAATCACTCTGTGAAATAGGCAGTAAATTATGGAAAATTTATTTTTCTCCAAATGTCGGTACCCAGAAATGTCATCTGTGAAGTAATGTCTTGGATATTTGTTAAGGGTTAATTACTTGACTCAGAGTTGGTGAGAAAACCCACATGAAATGGAATGTTGGTTTTGTTACAGTTTAGGAACCTGGTATTGAACATTAATATGGAAAATGTAGAAGGGACATTTGCTGAGCTGAATGCACAGGTCTCTGGTATCTTGAACACACAGAACAATAGCAAAATCAAACAGTTTAGGAAAGGCAAAGCAAGGTATCTTTGCAATGCCTGAGAAGGATTTGCAGCCTATATAAACATGAATCATAAACCCATTGGCAAACAGATCCAAGTTCCTTTAGGAAGATGTTTCGTTTATACATGGGAACTAAAACCTCAGGATAAAAGAGAGGGTCAACAACAAAAAAAGGAGATTCACATTACTCCGCACACTTAATACTAAGGTAAATGATTATTCTGACATTTTAGTTATAGACATTTTATTTTATTTTATTCATTTATTTGTGTGTGGGGGGGTAATTTTTTTTCCTTTTTTATTGTTGAAAGTATTACAGATGTTACCCTTTTTTCCCCATTGACCCCTACTCCCCGCTCCCACTCCCTCCTGCTTTCCCCAAACTAATGTCTGTGTCTGTTGGTGATACATATTAGCATATACGTTCTTTAGTTTATCTCTTCCCACCCCCCATCCCTCTGAGGTTTGTTAGTTTGTTCTTTGCTTCCATGACTCTGGATCTATTTTGGTCAACAGCTTATTTTGTTCATGATGTTCCATAAATAAATGAGATCATGTGGTACTTGTCTGTCTCTGACTGGCTTATTTTGCTCTCCAGGTCCTTCCATGTTGTAGACATTTAATTTTAATTTTCTCAGCACCTGTGCTTACTTTTGAGGGGACAAGGCATGCCAATAGTTCTCTCAGAATATTTTGGGTTACATGTTCTTATGGAAAGGCCTTCTCTATAAAATATTAGATGAGTTTCTCTGTAAAATTTCTACTCTAGGCCCACTGGAAAGACTCAAATTATATCCATCAAGAGGGACGTGACATGGGAAGTACATCATCTAGTGCAGGCTTTGCTACATCCCGCCGAGTAGCCTTGAGCAAGGTGCTTATGTTTATTTATTCAGTTAACCAGTAGATATTTATTGATTTTCTATCACGTTTAAAACACTGTATTTGGCACAGTGGTCAATATGAATATGGGAAAACAAATTTACTTGCCCTCAAGTAGCTTACAATTTGCAGACTTAAACTCAAACAGGAATTCAAAACCGGAAAGTATTGCTTGGAACAGTGTCTGGCATCCAGTACATTTGAGTAAAAGAAAAAAAAAGTGCAAGTAAAAGTAAGAAACAAATGCACACAACTATGCTTCTTTAATGTGGTGCTATCCATTTAGACTGTTTTCTATATACATAGAATCATCTATATAGATGGCCTTATACTATATATACTATTTTGCAATCCTTTTTTCTCCTAATTATATACATAGTGAACAATATTTAATGGTAAAAATTTTAATACATCCTTGTAAACTAAGCTTTTTTGTTTTCCCCAAAATTTTCTATGGTAAGGAAAATTGCAGAATCTGTGATAGAAAAAGAGGATCTCTCTTTTTCTCTATCTGCTATAGAAGTTTAAGAGTTTTATAAATCACTTTTCACTCATCTATCTATGCACATTTTATTTACTCTTATAGGTGTTTTCTTTTTATTTTACCTAAATAGGATATGTGTGTGTGTGTGTGTATTACATTATATATGTGTCATATATATGTATGTGTGTGACATATTATCATATGAAACGTGCTTCTTAAACATTATATCATGGGCATCCTTCAGGTCAATAGGACCTGGATATTATTATTATTATTATTTTATCCTCACCAGAGGACATTTTTTGATATTTTGTTCAGATAGAGTGGGAGGGAGAGAGAGAGAGAGAGAAACATTGACGTGAAAGGGACACATCGAGTGGCTGCCACCCACATAACCCAAACAGGGCCAGGGACAAACTGCAACCGAGGTACATGCCCTTAGCAGGAACCAAACCCGGGTCTCTCCGGACCACAGGCCAACGCTCTAACCACTGAGCAGCCGTCCAGGGCGGACCTGGATATTATTAATTGCATACTGTGCCATAGTGTAGATATACAAGTTTATTTAGTCATTCCCCCACTGATGGTCATTCAGATTATATCCACTTTTATTTTTTTACCAATTTAAAACAATTGTCCAAAAATAATGTGATATACTGTATGTGTCCTTGTGGACTGATGTTTCTACAGGACAGATTCCCAGAACAATGGCTGAAGTAAAGAGTCTGTCTATTTTTAATCAATATTGGCAGAGTTCCCCCAAAAGCCTAGCTGTCTATATTTCACCAACAAGGTATAAGAGGGCACTGCCCCCCATCCACAGGCACCATGCACTGGCCCAGCATGAACTTCCAGGTCCTCTCGTCCTCTTGGTGATGTTCACATGCCTCAGTCTGGCATTCAGAAGCCTCCACAATATGAATTCAAGGTATGATTCCTCCTTACTGTTATGTCTTACAGAAACCCTTCACTTCAGTCAGGGTGTTTACATTGTTTCTGAAACCAAATTTTTCTTGTCTTATTTCTTAACCCTTGCTCAAGGCTATTCTTCTATCTCTACTTGGATTTTTCTCCCATTCTACCACCTCTCCCTTTCTGACAAATTTCTCCTTGTTTTTCCAGCTCTGCATTTTCCTTCCATCTTCCCGAGACTCCCCACTGTGCATCTCTCCACACCGAGTGGCAATCATGTTTTATTCTTGTCTGTCTGGGGAACTTCTATATAATGCGTCATGTCGTATTCAGTTCTTTAGGTACTTGCTTGTTGTCTATTCTAAATAGTAGCATTTTGAAGACAGAGGCTCTGTCTGTTCATTTGTATTCTTTATATTGATACTTCAGAATTTCCCAGTTGAGTCCAGCCAGTATGGCTCAGTGGTTGAGCATCCACCCATGCACCAAGAGGCCGCCGGTTCGATTCCCAGCCAGGACACATGCCCAGGTTGTGGGCCTGATCCCCAGTGAGGGGCATGCAGGAGGCGGCCAGTCTATGTTCTCTCTCATCAATGTTCCTATTCTCTCTCCCTCTCACTTCCTCTCTCTCTAAAAAGTCAATAAAGAGAAAGAAAAAAAATTTAAAAAAATTTCCAGTTGAATGAAAGGGATCAATGAGAGATATCACAATGTGCTTGGGGAATATAGGGAACTAGACAGCGGACTGGCGTTCAGCAATAATGAGTATATAGTCATGCCTCAGTTACTGGGAACGTGGGAGTTTCTCTCTCTAAAAATCAGGAACAAAGGGAGAGTGCCCCTTGGAGATGAGATAATGTATGCGGGCAGGATCCATTCCAGGCACCATGGGGCATCTGAGTGGCAGTGTACTGCAGGGTGGGGGCTGCCTGCGAGTCTGACTTTAGAGAAAGTTGGAACTGAGAATACAGGTGTAGACTTTCCTCAGCTTATTTCACATACTTTTATTTTGAAGTTGGAATGAGGTCATATATGGTTAATAAATAGGAGAAGTGATTATTGTCTATGTGGGAACACTATCCAAAGTGGAATTAACTGGTAAGAAATTGGCCAAAGGTTTCATCCTCCATCATTTGTTAAACGGACCCCAGATTTTGATTATTTTCTCATCTGAGGCAAGTTGGTGATGGTCACACTTCTGATGTGTGTGTGTGTGTGTGTGTGTGTGTGTGTGTAAATATTACTCTCAGCTCTCTCTAGGGATAGCTGACATCCATCAAGTATTCTAGTTATCAAGACATTGAAACCCTTTTTAATCAGATGTTAGATCATTTCTGCCCCGTATCCCATATAAGTGCCCTCTTGCCATCACCCTAGCAGTCCTAACTCTCCTCTTAGAAACATTTTTCCTGACTACTGCCTCCTTCTCTCCCCTCCAAATCCCCTCAAGATCAGGCAATAAAGTATTAACCCCTGACAGGGTAGGGTCCTCTGGGACCCTGTTGTGGTACTGGGGTGGTCTATGCACTGCAGATGCTTGTCCGTAGTATCTTTGAATCCACACAGAACATGACCCAGGCTTTTCCTCCCTTATTTTAACAAGGAATTACACATTTGTCCTTATGAACATGAAGCTTCTTTGTCCATAGAGGACCACTCCATCTTGATAGGTCATTGATACATTAAGCCAGAGCTGCAAAAGCTCTGGGTTTTGGAGAATAAGAGGTTCGTTGGGCATATCATGAAGAGGATTCATCTCAGAGAGCACAGATATATGCATGCCCTGTTTGTTTCAATGTTTACATTTAAAAGTGCTGAAGGCAAGTTAATGACAGATCAGATGACAATGCAATTCTATTTGTGAATTTAAATCTGATTTGTTTTAATATAGTTTTTACCAAGGAAAGCACTAAGGGAGGCTCTTTGCCAATGCTGTTGCTGGTTTTATTTAACCCATATATTCTTCTAATAAAAAAGCTGAAGAAATAAAAAACTATTGATCTCATTTATTGACTTCCTTGTGAGTATAGTTAAAGTTGACACAGATCAATCACAATAAAGTTAAATGGATGATATAGTATAACATGACCTGGGATTGCAAGTGGAGTTTTAGTTATGAGAACATTAACATTTTCCTGTATGCAGATTGGGTGAGGACATGGATTTTCCAGCTACTCAGGGACACTGGTAATGGGAGTGGCAGAATTCTTGCCATCTCGGCACATTTTTCAGCAGCCCCCATTGGGGACAGGGTAAAGGAAGAGGACAGGGAAGTCACACAGCTATATCTGAAATTTCTCATTAAATCTGTTTCACCGAGGTCCTCTTTGGAGATTGTAAGTGAGATTAATATCCAAAATTGTTCAAAGAGGGGAAAGTAAGATTTATCAGAGGTGGTGAAGCTGCCTGGAAAAAGTAGAGTATTAGCCTTGAGTTTTACTGCCTACATCTACCCCATATGCCACATCAGTAGAGTCATTTTCCCTCTGCTTTCTACTCCAGTCACTTTCCTGTGTTTCTAACCTATCAAGAATATATATATTTCCTTTGGAAACAGAGAATGTTACCAATGGAAGAGTTCTCATCTTTTCTTTTGGAATTGACTCAAGACGAAACTGGCTAACAGTTGTCTCTGTCTCCCATGCAAATGAAGATGGTATTAATGACTATGATTAGCAGTGCATATGCTGTGTCTTATATTTTGAACAGTGGGAATGTCTTTGCCCTGAGTCATCCACACATTCTCACTCAGTCCCCAATTGTATCCAATTTCAAATTTCATCTGAAATTAAGCAATTGGTAGAGAGCAATAGCTATAGATCAACTAAGGGGTCTCTGTAGGGACAGAAGCATACATACCCTTGCCTCATTAGGCTAGTATTCTGAAGTGGACTCACCAAGCACCTTGATCCCCTTATGGATGCCTGTTCTGGTGACTGCAGTTCCTATGGCTACTGATGTCAGTTGTCTGCTCAAGTAGATCAGAATTGATGTATTCATAGCCTCATAGGGGAGACTTATGAATCCTTTATTGTTGGTGCACAAAATACTGCCATATATGTCTTTTGTAGCTTATTTTAATCATCAAGATTCTAGGTTTTAAAGTCAATAACATTAATAGGATTTGAGAAAAGAGAATGGCCCTGCTTTATATAGTATTTATGTGAGATTTATTATTATTATTTTTTTACTGGTGCTTAACAAGGTGTTTTCCATTTTGCGTATAGGCTTCTCTCTACCCCCACCTCCTCCACAAAAACCAGAGCTGACAGAAACCATCTGTGCTCTTGTGTAAAGGTGAACAAAATTGGGCTGCTTCTCAGGGAATAAATGTTTCTTTGATTTCCTTTTCTTTTTCAATTGGTTGCCATTAATTTTAAACTTTCTTGGCATTTTCCAGACAATAGGAATAGGAAAGGGAGGGACATTTGAAGGGGGAATTCTGGTCCTTTCTGCAGAGTGCGCTCAACTGGTTGTCCATTCTGAAACAGGCTGTCTGCATAGAAAGAAAATACCACCACCTTTTGCATTCAAAGACAATTGACAGTAGGTCCAAATGCAGGAAATAAGATCGGAGCAATTTCCATAAGGGGCAGAGTTAATGGAATTGTGGCCACTCCAAATGTTGCATGAAAAAACTGAGTTTTGTGCAAAAATCAGTGTAAAGTGCACACTCATTTCACCAGGAAAAGAAAGCCTTGAACTCTTTGGAGAGCTTAAAAATCTAGAAGGACTAACTCCCTTTTAGTAGATGGTAACTTCAAGCTTTTCATTGTCATTCACTTAAAGGTTTATTGTGAAGCTCACAGCATTTCTTCCTGGGTGAGGAGTGAGAGTGAAGAGAATGTTTGGAGGAAGAAAATTGTAGGAAATACCATGTTGTGAATAAATTATTCTGGAAAAGCTATTTAATTTATTTATTTCGATGAAAAGCAATTCTAGTTTTAACACTTGGAGATATTTGGGAATTTCTGCTTCATGTATAAATAAAAGAACCTCATAGAACTTTTTTGCTTGGTTTGTTATTTTTCTTCAGATTCCCTTTTGATTGGGTATACATGAGTCAGTATTTGGTGTGCGTTTATGAAATGTTGATGAACTGTGTATTAATTAGGATTAGGTTCAGCTGTTAGTAACAGAACAAAATATAAATGGTTTAGGGGGAAAATGCATGCTTATTTCTCTCTCACATAACATTCTAGGGCAATGAAGTCTTTACCACCCCCCACCTCCATAATCTCAGCTCTCTACTCCATCACCTCTAGACTAGAATACTCAACCTCTTGCTCTCCTGTGGCATTGGCAACACAGGCTGAAAGATAGAGGATGGATAAAGAAGAGAACAAAGGAGAGGCCCCTCTTTCTCTTTCTCTCTCTCTTTCTCTTTCTCTCTCTCTCTCACACATGCGCGCGCGCACACACACACACACACACACACACTGTCTGTCAATACAGGATTTTTTAAGATGGCAGAAGGACATTTCCACTTTTATTCTAATATCTGGAACTCAGTCATTTGACTACCCATTATTGTTGAGAGACTGAAATGTAATCTGAATTCTGTGGTGTCCCGGATGAATATTCTATTACAATGGAAAATGGGAGAACAGATATTGGGGTACAAGTAGTATTCTTTTTCAACACACACAAACACAGTTGAGGAGTATGTAGGGAGTATGTATGTACTTCTTATTTCTTAAAGGGATACTTTGGAAAACATGGTAGAGCTACCAAATGTACATGGAATTAGCTACATGCAATGGAACATATGTAACCATTCTGTTTGTTCTGTGACAGTGTAAAATCACTAAATGTCATCAATAGGGACACTAGTAAGCCAAACAATGCTGTAAACTCTTTGGTGTAATTTAATCAATGAGGTTTTGTTTTTTTTTGTATTAGATTTATGTTCTGTACACCTTCACTAAATATGTTTATTTATATCAGGATTTTTCGTGATTATGTTGTTTAGGACACAAACGTTATATTATCTTTCACTAGTTCCAAGTTTTGACATGGTAACTTGAGGTTTTATTAATTGTACTTTTGATTATTTTAAAATAATACCAACATATTTTTGTTTATTTCTTCTTTATTATCTCATACTGCCTATGTCTCTTCCTCAGTATCCATACCTTTTTATCCAGTCCCTTCCACAAGTAATTTATAAATCCTTGTTTCACTTTGGGTAAACTGGGGAAAGTTCTTCAATGGTGTCCCACGGTCAGGAGGAGAAAACAGATGAACAGTAGTAGTAGTATGATCAGAACCATGGACAGCACCACACATCTCATCTTGAAACCCACATTCCCACCAGAGCTTTGTTTATGTCTATAAATGTTTTGCTAACCCTGAGGCAGCAGAGATTCAAGCAAAACAGTCTGGAAGGGCAGAGCACTTGGGAAAATGTCAGGAGTGGCCTGCATAGCTCCCTACCCACTCCTTGCTCACATATACACTTCACCAACCACAGTAGTTTCTCTGCTGAACTCTCTCAACCCTTAATTAATTTCTAACATCTACCTCTATTGCCATGGGAAGAATAGACTACGGAAAGTATAATAAACTTAAGATGGTATCTCATAATTTCTCCAGACTAAATTTCTTCAACATCTTAATGGTTTTAGCTTTGTTTTCAATTCAAGTGGATGAAGTAGGCATAATTCAAATTATTTGACATATTGCCACGATTAATTAAGAGGGATGCCTAGACTTTTGAGTCACTGGGTCCTGCTTGTTGTTGCTCATGTAAAGTGCAACTTATCCTAACTGTTCTAACTATTTCTCCTTCTTGCTCATGCTTTATGTAGTCACACTGGAGTTTATTTTGTACATAATTAATTTAAAGCCCAGATAAATCATGTAATGAGTACAAGGTCACATGAAAGATTAGTGGCAGATTTGGGAGTGCTTTCCTTGTTTTCTGATCCCAGACCCACCACCATTCTGATCTATTTTAACACATTAATTAGCTAGCAGGTGGCAATAAAACACATAGTTTATGGTCAACCTGAAAATATATCTAGCTCAGTTACCTCTCAGACAGACTTCTCAAGCACATTGTAGCTTTAGCTTTATTATTTCTTACTCTTCCATTTTGTATATATTACTCTGAAAGTAGAAATTTTGAGCATCATGTGCTGTCTGATATGAAGGAGCCACCATCCCCATCTGCTTGGGCTTAGCAGGTGGATACTGATAAACCATGATCAAAATGTATCCATGGGACTGGGAGCTCTCATTCAGGTGTCCTGAGATGAGCTGAGTTTGGAAGAGCATCCTCCTGGGCTGTCTTTTTGGATACTTGCCTTGTGTAATAGTGATCTGTAGCTATGTATAACTGTGTGTGCTCACCTGTACCCTAAAACTGACCCAATAGAGACTTCTTGTAAATTTCCAATTTGGAAAATTTCCAAATGAAGAACTGGCAAGACTCTGAGGTAAGACTCTGAGGTAGGCATAATTTCATAAATAAAATTCAAGAGCATTTAAAGCATAGCACAGTCACTTCATTTTTTTTTTTTTTTTTAATTCAATGCAGTGTCCTGGGTGCATGACTTGTTTTCTTATTTGATTCTCATTTTTGTTGTTTTCTTCTCTCTCACTGAGGGCCATGTCTCACCACATCCACCAGACTTCATGAGAATGCTGAGTTGTCATGCAGGAGTTTTACCTCACACGGGGGAGATATTAGTTGATAAGATCCACCTTGTTCAGATTTATTGCTTTGGCGTATTTCATGCTAAAATTATTTTTTCTCCATCTGCTAAGGTTAGCACTCTAGTGGTATAATAAATTTACTCACTCTGTTTCTGTGATGTAGTTTGGAACCAACTTTATACTTTATTCAGCCTAATTGAAAATAGGATAAGATAAATGATGCACTTTGAATTTCTCTCTCAGACATACCATTGTTCATTACTTCAACAGAAGATGAGCACATCTGATTGTAATTTTAGTGGTTTGGTAAAACAAAAGTTCCCATGGCAAAAATATAGCATCAGCCATTGTCATCATCCAGTGGAGCCTTGTAAAAAATATTCAATGTTGTTTTCCCCTACGATGAAATATTGCTTTTCATTTAAATACAAAACGGGTGACCATCTTTTCCAAAACATGTTATGAAAAGAAATATATTTCAGTGGAAATATGGGCCTTGGTATTCATTTACATCTGATGCTCAAATGTAAGGTCAGGTTTAGAATTTGATAGTCTTGGCGTAGTAGGACATTTGGATTTCCTTCTCTTATTCATCTTCTGCTTGGAATTGAGTTGTTTGGGCCATGTTTAAAGAGAAGGTTGCATGAGGTGCTTGCTAAGACTAGCAGAAGAACTATCTATCTGGGTTTAGTCTACATTGTTAATTGCCAGAATCATAAGAAATAGAACTGTGTTTACTTTTTAATTTTTTACTTAATTTTTTAAAAACGTTGGTAAAATACATGTAACATGGTTTTTAATTTTAATCTACTACTTTCTGAGGTGGTTTGTTATGCAGTAATTAATAAATGCTAGAATACATAAATGCTCTTCTGCCAATAAACTCAAAACTTTGTGATTTGGATCAAGAATGATGGATAGACTAAAGCCTAGGTTAAGGTGAAGTTATGCCTGAATGGAGGTTGCTAAGGAGGCAATGATAAATGTACTGGAAGTTTAGTATAAGGAAAAATGGGAAGCATATTTTTATTCCTGTTTATAAGCATGATGTGCCTCAGTTTTCTTATCTATAAAATGGGCATAGTAAGGTGCCTATCTAATGAGGATTAAATAATTCACACAAAGCTCTCAGAACATGCAATAAGTATACACTGTTATTTCTCTGCATACATGAAGTATTAACATGTGATTGGCCAAGTCTTGTAGCCATGATATTACTGACTCATTAAGTCAAGGCAATACGCAGGGCTGATTAGACACTGTGATTCTAGATTACAGAACAAATGTTGTGTGTGTTATGACCCAGCTAAAGCGAGCTGTCTGCAGACTGGCCACTGGACCCTTCTCAAGTGTCTCCATACAAAAGTTAGTTTTAAATCAAGTTAACAATGCAGCTTGCATGAGGTTTTCAAAAGAAATGGGTCACTCCAAAATTACCAATTTGACATAGCTCTATACCTTTGGACGAAAAGAAAAATAACACAACAGAGATACCTCTATTCAGTCCTTGTTCCCATGCCTGACCATTTTTCCCAATTCAGGAAGAACTATCAAATGATTAATATGGTATTATGTGAAAGTTTGGAAAATATATAAAATCTAGGTATTTAGATTTTTTTTTCATCTTAACATGGACAGTCTGATTACAAGGAGATAGCAGAAGTCTATTTGAGCATGAGTCTCTGAGCATAGTCAGAGGCTCCTCCACACTTCACCAGAAATGGTGTATTTATTTCCCAAAGGCATAATTTGTGTGTTGTGGTCTCAGTTTGAATCATGGGTGTGTAGCCAATATTTAAGGAATGAAAAATGTTGCCACAATTATATGTCCAGAGCCTTGAGGCTCTATCAAAATGGCACAGAGCTTGGTGAATCCTTCCTTCCTTCCTTCCTTCCTTCCTTCCTTCCTTCCTTCCTTCCTTCCTTCCTTCCCCCGTCCCTCTCTCCTTTCCTTTTTTCTTTGTATGCTTGGCTGGGGGAGAACAGGAGTATATGTATGTTTATTAAAATGTTGTCATCTGCTGTACTGTATCTGGCTTTTTCAGTCATTAAAAAGTAAAAGCAACATCTTTAACAATTCTATGCCTCTTCTTCATTATCTCGAAGATTTGGGAAACCTTAGTAAAAGTGAGTTAGAAGACCAAAAGCTGTTATTTGTCTGTAAAGCAGTAAGTATATCATGGTGTTCAAAAGACTGGTCTCAGGGTCTGGAAAAGTTGTGTCCCGATCCACACCTCACACTTTCCAGGAATCTGACATTGGGCAGACCAGTTAGTTTTTTTGAAGCTCAGTCCCCCACCTACTAAATATGGTTAGTAATTCCACCTCAAAGGGTGGTTGCAATGATTAAAAGATTGTGTACATGCAACATAAATGGTACCTCAATAGTGCTCAATAAATGACAAGGATGCTGTGTATCATTTTATTTAGTAGAACACGCTGAGCTATGTTACAAAAATTTTTGCGACCACCCACCCAGTCCACTCTTTATACTACTTGTAATCACTGGTGTAACATGAAAGGCCACGTCTGTACAAGGGCACAGGGCTGATTGCTAACCTCAAACTTGTGGCCGTAGTTTCTATCACTCTAACGTCCTGATCTCACCAACCACCAGGCCACATACACGCTGTCATCCCAAAGCTGATTGAAAATGAAGAGTAGCATGATGAGGCACAGAGAAAGCCCTGGACATGATCGATCAGTCCACCCTGCTCTTGTCTCGAATGGTGCTGTCCAATACAGTAGCCACTGGCCACGTGTGACTGCTGAGCCCTTAGAATGTGTCTAATTTGAACTGAAATGTGCCAGAAGGATAAAATATACACTAGATGTTGAAGGCGTGGTACAAAAATAAATGTAAAATACTGCATTAAGAATTATGTATTGATTACCTGCTGAAATGATTATATTTTAGATATATTAGACATTAAAATGAATTTGCCTTTTTAAAACTTTTTCTTTTAATGTGGCTACTAGAAAATTTAAAATTACACATGGGTTCCCATTTATGGGCCACATTAGGTTTTTATTGGACCACACCTTTTCCAAGCAAATCAGCCCTAGACATGTGAGGTGACTCGCCCAAGGCAGCCAGCTTTCGTCGGCGGCTCACAGACGTGTTCCAGTTCGCCTGGTCTACGTTGATTTCTCTCTCAACATGCACCCTTCTTTAGCTAAGATTTTTAATTTAGTCTGTAGAATCAGGTCCCTGATGGTGTCTGGGTCCCAGAAAACTGAGGTTTCTTTGACAGCACCTCCTCTGTGACTGGCTGTGCTTTGGTTGTTGTTGTTGTTTTGTTTTGTTTTGTTATATCACAGCCTGGGAGACTGTGCCGCTGTTATCCATTTCTTGTGTCAGTTACAGAAATTGGTATTGTATCTAAAACAATTGCTGTTATTAACAGGTTAAGCTGCTGGGATGTTAAAATAAAGGCTGCCCAGCTTTAGTGCATTTTGTTGTAATCATCTCCCAGATGCCTTGTCGGAAATCAATTCAAGTTCAAAACTGGCTGGAATTGGGAGGTCAAGGCTTTGGCAGACTAAATATTTTATCTTCTGTTCATGTCTGGAGCTTTTAAAGATGTGGACTAGGGGCTCTTTTCTCATACCCCATCTGGACAAAGATGATTGGCTTTGCCATTTTGCCCAGGTTAGGACAAGGTTAAAATCAATTATAATCAATTATTAAGAGTCTTCTGTGACCGCACTGCTTAAAAGCGGATTTTAAAAGTTTCTCAGTTCTGAAACATGCATATCTTAGTTGCTGCTGGAGATGTTGTTATTCTAGAATGTCAAATATAGATGTTATCAGCATCAGGAGTAAACACACAGAATTTCTGCTTGTTTCCCTGATACCTGTGTTTCAAGACAATGAGAAAAACCTAGAGAGGCCGAGATAACCATTGTTGCTGCACTGAGTTGAAAAATCATGTTATCTTCTTCTACGTGTTAGACAACTAGAGCTATTTATAATTTAGTCACATTGTCAAATTATTTCCTAGGAATTTATTGAGAGACTCTCTGCGATTCTTCTGTGCTCGTTTGCAATGTAAAGGCCCATGTAAGTGCTCCATCCAAGGTAGATGAAAGAGACATCGTGATTTTGAGACAACCCAGATACAGCCCTACATTCCCCAGTAAGGAAACCCAGGCTCAGAGAATGTGAGAGACACTCCTAATTCTACCACCATGCCCAGGCAGAACTGTAGTTCTGAGTTCCTACACGCAAATTTGGTCCCCAAACATCCAAATAAATCTTTCCCTTTTATACAATATTTTCATACACTAATAATTTTCTTCACAGTGATTTGAGAAGAAAACCTATTCAAACAAAATGAATATCATTCTGAACCTTAGATCAAGACATGAACTCAATAAACAGAATATAATTTTAAAGTGTTCTCAAAAGGGCACTTGGCTTTGTCCTTCATCTCATTTTCCATGAATGGAAATCCTTTGTGTTTTTTTTTCAGGTTTTGTACAGACCCAGTACCCAAGGGTTCAAAATTCTGTCAGAAAATTATTCCAGTGTATTCATAGTCTGTTTAGAAGAACTTTAGAAAATATACCAGAATTTCTTCGAAGACAGGCCCAACCCCAGCTACTGAATGAAGAGCATAAACTGCATGCTGAATTAGTCTAGGATGAGCCCATCATTAGCAAACATGATCATAGATATTCATAGCAAGCTCCTCATCCTTGTAGTATGCTAACAAAAAAGCAGAAAAACCTCAGTGTTTTTAATTTGAGAAAAGGAAACCCAGGGCATTTTGGGGGTAGCATACCTTTGAATTCTAGCCCTCACATACTTCTCATCAGAAAATAAAGACCCTGTGGTGTACAGCAAGCTATCAATAAATCTTAACTATAATAATGATAGCAAATAATTATTATTATTATCCATAATATTAGCAGCAACAGCAGTAGCCACAGTGGTAATATGTACATTCTCTATTTCTAACATCATGTTATTTTACTTTGGATCTATATGTACCCATCTGGGATAGAATTGCTTCAATGTCTGTTCAGATCAAAAGTTCTGGAAGAATTTTTCACTTTGGTTTATTTCAAGGCAACATAATTCATATGGCTGACCCCTTCACACCTTTCTCTGTGTTGAAAGATGACATCATTCACTTGGGTTGTTGGTTCGATCCTAACAGTTTATTCACTGTATGTGCACAACCTGATTTTGACATTCCAAGGGCTAATTAATTGGTGGAACTTTTTACTCTTCCTTTCTGTGTTCAGTCTAAGTCTGTAGTACATGGTATTAGCATGAGCTTTCAGAGCCTTTGAAAGCCAGCATGCAGCACAACGCAGTGGTTACAGGATGCGTAAGGGTTATAAAGCAAAATGGATGAGAAAGGCTTTTGCCACTCACTGACAGCGATGTAGGCAGATCAGTTCACCTATCTGAGCCTCTTGTTTCTTATATATAAAATGAAGACAATAACACTTTCTAATATCATTTTGAGTGCCAACATAATGTAAGTAAAACTCTTAGCAAAATACTTGATGAGTGCTAAGTGATTCTTAAGTGGCACCTGTTATTTTTATTTTGTACATTCATACCCCTCATAAAGGATGATATTTATTTTAGGACAATGAATGAACTTTTAAATTGTATCCACTCATGGTGTCAGCCCACAAATATCAATTGATGGATTGATAACTTATATGTGTCAGACACTGTGTTAGACCAGGGTGTGGGGGAGCTGGTAAGAGAGACAGTCTTAAAAATGAATAGTGAGCTTAGAGTGGTCATGAGAGAGAAAAATAAACAAGCAATTTCAGCAAATTGCATTATAGTTTCACTGCCCATTAATTCTCACTGGGCTTGGTAGTGGATTTGGCTTGTCTCCCTGTAGCTATCAGCTCAGAAGACCAAGCTTTGTTATCTGTGGATTCCATGTACACATACTTTGCTTTGAAGTTGTGCAGGCCTTTGCCCTATGTTTACATAGCTCCTCCATCCAAACAACTCAAGCACTTAAAATTGGCTCAGGAACCTAGTATGTAACTTCCTAGCTGAGAAGAGAAACTGAAAATGTACTCTACCTGCTAGAGTGTTGACATAGCAACAGATAAAGAAGCTCAAGAAAATGACTCTCCATTTTCAAAGTACCCTGTGATGTCCTGTCCTTTATTTTGCCTTGCCTGGGTCTAGTTTCTTCGTAATTGGTTTTGCATCTGATAAGATGAACAGGGAGCTTTCACAGTGTGTTTGTTGTCTGTTGCCAATTACAAGCTACTGAACTCCAGCAGGGCTGCCATCCTTGCTTTTAGCACCAGCCTTCCCCCAGTTCTGCTTGGATCTACTGGCTTGGTGCTGGGAAAGGACGCACAGGAAGGAAGAATGGAGACTGAAGGGCCCTGTGTAGTTTTCTTGGAGAAGAAAGTGTTTTTCAGGAATGAGTACTCCAGAAGACCCCTATTTTCTTTATCTTTGTGAAAGGAATGTCCTGTGTTTTAAATGATACCCAATGAGTAAATGTAGAGATGAAAGCTTCTATTTATTCTGTACAGTAAGCATAAAAATCTGGAAATAGCATCTGCTTCTCATTCAGATGCATTTTTTATAATTATATAGATGTATAGAGGCATCGAGCCAGGTTTCAATCAACAACAAAACTCTTGTGTTATCTAAACAAAACCTCATCCCTGAAGCCACTGGTCATAACACTTAAAATGGCTTAAAGACCTCAACATGGCTTCTGATGCAAAGCAGTTGTAATGGCTGGATCATAAGCATTATTGGTTGTGGTTTTTAAATCAAGTCTGAAAGTGTGGAGAAATAAGGGTAGAACTAAATATTTCCCGATACCTAAAAACACCAGGTCATTTAACCTCACCTTTTGAAGAATAAACCTGGGAATCATGACCTCTCTCTTGTTTTTAGTGGAGAAGAATAAAGACTACTTGGTGTCTTTGGGTGATTTGATCATATTGAATAGTTTATTTGAAGCACATGAAGGAACACATTGCCTCAAATATTAACTGGTAGAATTATGACTCCTTCTCTCCATGACTCACAGAATAGAGGAATCTACAATAAAAAAACATTGATTTTTTGGAAACTCTGTTGGTATTCACAGTTCTACACAGGTGAATAGATACACCATAACTTAGGAGATAGAGGAATTAGAAAATTTGAGGAATTGGGCTGACAACTATATTCTCTCAAGAGCAGATATGGATGTGGAAACCCAGGCAGCAAATCTGTAGCTTCTTGATGGATCTGTGCTGTATAGATGACCCCACCGCCAGAATGAAGACAGGAGCAAAGGACGGCCTGGGTGAGAAAGACAGGGCTGGCCCGGATTGCTTTGGAAATGGTGTTTGCAAGGAAGTGGTAGAAAATGATGCTATTCCTAACCCTGCTAACCCCTTTCCTCCAATGAGGACACAGTTTCTAGGTGCTCCTCTGCACAGTCTAACCACAGATTGACTTTTAAGAGGAAGTAATCACCTGTCTCCTAATTACTCTTGAGACCAAATTCCAGCTAATGAGGACTGGAGGTTGAAAGGATGTTGATTTGGGGAAATTGTATTTGCTATTGATTTTCAAATAATATTCAGAATGTTCTGTGGATGAAAATTGAAAAGTTTTTCAAGACTCTTCCTGTCTAGCCCTGGCCAGTTTGCTCAGTGGTTAGTGTTGGCCCCAGACCAAAGAGTCGCAGGCTGGATTCCCAATCAAGGGCATGTACCTCGGCTACGAGTTTGATCACCCACCCAGGTCAGGATCGTGCGGGAGGCAGCCAAACAATGTATCTCTCACATCAATGTTTCTCTCTCTTCCTCCCTCCCTGCGTTCCACTCTACCTGAAAAAAATCAATGGAAAAACATCCTCAGGTGATATTTAAAAAAAAAATCTTCCTGTTTATATATCTCTGGCTTGTGCATCATACCTATCTCAGTCTTGTTTTACTAGCTCTCCAACCTACTGCACTCGTGATACCTTGTGATATATGATCATTGACTTTAGGACAAGAGTTTAAATTTTTGTATTTTTAAAAAAAATTTTTCTTTATTAACTAGAGAGAGAGAGGAAAGGGCAGAGAGAGATAGAAACATCCATGAGAGAGAACATTGACTGGCCGCCTCCTGCATGCCCCCCCTGGGGATTTGGCCCACAACCTGGGCATGTGCCCTGACCGGGAATCGAACCAGCGGCCTCTTTGTGCAGGGGCTGACGCTCAACCACTTTGCCACACCAGCTGGGCAAATTTTTGCATTTTTTTATGGTTTATAACCTGCCTAATTTCAAAAAGGATTTGAGGCAGCAAGAGTAAATGGCAATGGGACTTACACAGATATTTTTACTTTGCATTTGGCCCATATTCTCTTAGACTGCATACATTTTCATAACTCTGAGTGAGGATCATATTTGGATGACCTTCTGTCCAGGGTAGAATTCACAGAATCGCAGGAGGTGGAAAATGAATTCCTCAGTATTTACAAAATGACTGGAGGCACATCTAAATGAATTAAATATTCTGCCCGGTCTTGGTAATGATTCTGTTAATTATATTGTTTTATACTTAAGACATGTTTCTAGCTCAGGAGAGAGGAAAAGGAAGGGGATGAGCATATTTAAAGTACTTCTTGAATTGCTCTGTGACTATGGGCAAATTACTGACAACTCTGATCTCTAGATTCATCATCTGTTAAACGGAGATAATAAACCAACAGCATCTTCATTGTAGGGTTGTTGTGAGGATCAAATGATATAATGTGCATGCAAGAGCTTAGTAAACAATAAGTCACTGTGTATCATGCAGTCAGTGTGGGTGAAGGCTTTGTTTACTTCAATCTCAGCGTCATCCGGTGAGGTGAGAGAGACCAGGCCCCAGCTCTCCGGGATGCTCTACGGAAAGTGCCTCATTGTGTTTGGACTTTATTTATTGAATGCATTTGAATGAGACATCATTCTAAGAGCAGAGAGTCTTTCAATTTGATTTCACAATGGGGTGATGGTGCGGTGGAAACTGCATTCTCAAATGCATTTCCAGAACACAGGAAACAAAACCACGTTTTAGTGACTCATCTTTAATATCTCACAGCAGGTTTGAAATACTTCATTCATTCATTTTTATAGCAAATTCTTAATTGAGAATGTCATAAACCTCTTTGAAGAGAGAGGCAATCATGACCTGGAAAATTAAGTGGAGTAATATACAAATATACTTTTGTCTGGCTGGAGGTTTTAGCTTATTCACCATGTGCCTTTAGGTTATCTTAGCAACACATGCTCCTTTTCCCCTACCCCACTGGCAGTGTGTATTGGGAGGGGGTGTGCAGTATATGCTGAACATAAAAAACAGTTTCCTATAAGTTGCTTTTTTTTTTTTGGTCTGCATTACAAAGTCTTTCTGATGCTTTATTCTCAAAAACAAACACTAATTACTTTCCTCATTCTTCAAAATCCTTCATCTTCTCACTTCACCTGTCTACTGCTATCTACCCAACTTTCTTTCTGTGTGGGCCACACAAATATCTTGTGAATGAATGAAGCTTGAGCCCATTTCTAGCCCTTCTCCATGAAACCAACCTTCACCCAAGTGCAGAATGAGTACATACCCCTTCTCTTGACTTCTTTGCAACTGATCGTCTCCATAATGGAGCACTTTAGAAAATATATTCTTTTCTCCTTGCTTTTAAAAGACTGGGGCACCATGGGGGATGGTGGTCAGCAGACAGAGCGAGGGCTCTGAGAGTGGGTGTCAGCAAATCAGTAGCTTCAGGCTCTCTCTCGATACAGGATACTGGAATCCAGGCTAATTCAGGATATTTTGGATCTTTGAAATCCATAAATAATAAAAAAATGTACTAGTTATCAATTTCATCTTTCTGGCAATGTTTCTTATTCCAAATCTGCTCACAGAAACTAAGTAATCTAGGGCACATCAGGATCTGAATAACAGATTAGATAATCCAGAACTAACTGATGGAATATTCGAGACAAAAATATTCATTCATTCAGTTGACATATTTATTAAGTGCCTCCTACATGCCAGGCACTGTTTTAAGCCCTGAGCACATAACAATAGACAAAACAGATTAAAAAGTAACATATATAATATGTTAGATGGTGAAAGTGCTATAGGAGAAAATAAAACCGGAAAGAAACTAGAGCATAAAAAATAAAATAAAAAAATAAAAATACCTTGTTCACCTCCTTCTACCCCAACTGTGTTCAAGTTATATGAAGAGTGCAAGCCTCTAAGTCAGATGAACTTGGAGGAAACCCCTCGTTCTTCCATTTTCTACTTGTCACACCTGAGGCACCTAGGTATGATCATTATAATTAAATCATGGGGTTACTGAGAGAGGCAAAAGAGACAGCTTATATAAACCATAAAGACCATAATAAGCGCTCATTAAACTCCTGTACAAAAATGATTTCATTGATTCTTCTGTAGACAAAACTTTCTTTTTTAGGTGAGGAAGAAAAGAAAACCCTTCTTTTTTTCTAGCTAAAGAAACATTTATCCACCTCCCCCCCAATTTATGATCCCTTAAACTACTAAAGATCCTGTGAATTTTCACTGAACTTTAGTCTTGTAGCTTCATCAAATGTTCATTGCTTTCAGTTTAATCATTTTTTAATGAGCATTAATTGAGCTCCTATTATCTGCCAGATATTTTCCTGGACACAATCAAGAAAATGTCTGTTAACTTCCAAAATCCCTGTCTGCAGATTTGTGAAATACTTTTTTAAGCCGTGGGTTGAAATAATACTCCTCCCTTCCTCCCCCATTTACATATGCCATTTTAAAAATTAAGCTTGGGCAGGGGGAAGAAAGTCTCTGCAGAGAGAACTCAATAGATCACAGCTTTCTAGATCACTTTCAACAGGCTAAACACCTAGGCTAAACAAAACCATTTGTGCAAGGTATGAGCCACACACCACATTTCATCCTGTGACATTGACTTCTTTTTGTACACACGTCACACTGCCTTACTTTACATCATTTGCGCCCTTTTGCTTTCATTTTATTAGCTATGGATCCACCATTTTAACTCATAACTTCTAGTTTCCCCCATTTCATTTTCCCACGTGCTATCCACTTGGTTATAAAACAATTGATTCAAAGGCAATCTTTAGCTAGCCTGACAGTAATAACAGTCTGCTGCCAAAGACTCCTGACTAATCTATCTTTTTACAGGACAGAGTATTCATGTAGTTTTCTAACCAAGACAGAGCAGCTTATTTAGACTTAAAATACAAGTCAAAAGGCCAAACAACTTTGTACCAATGACACCCAAAGTTCAATAATTGTCTATCTCTTCCCACTTGTAGTAACAAACAGCCAACAGATTCTTTTGGGAATTCCACAGCACTTTCAAGTCGAGAAATCCTGTCTAGTCACTTTTCCCCAGATGGAGGAGATCCATGGACCAGCGGCATCTGCCCAACATGGAACCTTGTTAGGAATGCAAAATCTCAGGCCCACTTCAGGCCCCCCGAATCAGAATCTGTAACAGAACCCTTGGAAGACCTTCAAGTTTCTGAAGTGCCCCTCTAATTCCCCTCCACCTCTGCACTCTTTTTAAGAGATGGGAAAGTTCAGACTCAGAGTCCCTGCAGGACTAAGACTGGAATCAGCCCCCGGCTCAAAGTCTACTGCTCTCTTCTGTATTGGGGATGCCTATAGCTCTCTAACTCTTAACAGGTGAAGTAAGTGGCTGTTGCCCACCTGCTCAATACAGGTCTCGCCTTGTCTTGATTTATTTTCCTGGTTGATGCCTGGTGGTCCAGAAAAATAGACTTCCAGTTTAGAGAAGGACTTCCTCTTTAACCTCCCCTTCTCTGGTGTGGGGGATCCTTTGTCTTATCATCCAATATTGCATGAAGCCTCCTAAATAAGATTGAACCCTTAATAAGGCCAGGTCCCTTTTTATTGTCATTTACATGTGTCAGCATCTATGATAGGAATTTTACCATCTGACATTCTTTTCCTGTCTCAAAGCTCACGATTGGATAGTCCGTCTCCACTCATACAAGGAGCGGCAAGGCCGAGCCAAACCCTGTTAACAAAACAGTCCCCTGAAGAGCTATAATATTGCTCAGTGGTAATATCATTCCTCTACATTTTATCTTGTACATGAAATCTGGGCTAATTATCATTTTCTCTTACAGTACATTTTAGACCATTGTGTTTTTGTGTCCCTGCCTAGTTCATTAAGCAGGGTTTTACAGCTCCTCCAGTAACAGGATTGCTATTGACACTTTCATTAGACCCATAATTCAAATGCTTGTCTGCCATCCAAATGGAAGCCTCTCAGTCCAGATCCACAATCTGGCCACCGACCGTATGTTGGCTTTTAGAACTGTCATAAACTCATCATCGCATTCAAGTTCTCGAAGGGTCAAAATCTGCTTTCTTGGTGAACTGTCTCCATCCAACAAACAGTCAATGTGTTCTCCAAGAACAGGCAGCCAAGCTTTCTCTATAGCTCTCTGAAAATTCTTCCAAGCAGTTCTCAGCATAGTAGGACTATGACACAAACAATCATTGTCAGTATTTAAATACAAATTCTCTGATGCATTCATTCACTCATCCATTTATTGTGTTATTTCACCATTGAACACCAATATACCCGATATTATGGCAGATGCTATCATGATTTAAAGATGAATAAGATGATCTTGGCCAGTGTAATAGATATGTGTATAAATCATTATACAATTAAGTGAAATGTGAAAATTTTCGCCGCTAGGTTGCCAGCAATTGGAATGGCTGTAATTGTACATAGCTGTGCCCTAACGAATACTTGTTATTAACACTGTTTTCTCACCAATGGTTCAAATGAAAATAGCCTCCACTGGCCTAAATAAAACTGCGTTTATGTATGAAATAGAGCATAGACTATAACTTAGGAACAGATGAAACAGAGTCCCCAGAAGTGATTCTGAAGGTAATAGAGAGAAGGTAGAGGAGGAGCAGAGACCACTGTTGCTCTAGTGGTCATGGTAAATAGTCTTTGCTGGTTTAGTTGTACTTTCTTTTTCTCTCTGACAAGCTTCAAGAAAAGGTTCAATGCAAATATTTTATTTAATTTCCAATAAAGATTTTTAGGAGTGCTACTAGACAACAAAAATGTCTGCTTTTAACTTTTGAGAAAGCAACAATCTGGGCATTTGTGAAGAAGCAGGGAATCAAAGCAGACCTTCATAGCTTCAGGATGCGGTTGAGGTTCCCAACCTTTACAAATTGCTTTTAGCTTTCTAATTGCACATACAATTGTAGATCATATGTTTCAATGTATAGTTCATTGTGTTCTGTTTAAAAGGCTGCTGATTGGGTTCTTTGCTTTTGCTTTCTGGCCAAGTAACAAGGAAGAGGGGAGTTGTTTTCGGGTCATTTTCACCTTCCTTATCTCTTTGCCTTTACAAATAAAAGAAAGAGGAAGCAATGGGAACAAACAAAAGTATAGCCTTGTACTCTTCCTTCAAGCCGTTTCTTGGTTCTTACCTAACCTGAACACACTCTCTGGATCACTTACCTCATTTGGTTTCCTCTAACCGTTCTCCTAGCTCGATTGCTGAAACAGGAAGGTCCTCTGCTGGAATGGACTGAGACCATTAAGCAGAGGAAGGATGCAAAGCTGGACTCTATCGCTGATTGGGATAATATGGCTTCATTTTGCAGTAATACTGCCGTGGCGTTAGAAAATGACTTCAGCATTCTTTCCAATGCATTTCATTCTACAGTGTGCCTTCATAAACACATCCAATTGCATGATGGAGGTCAACGGCAATGTAGGGTTTAGAAATTGTTGCTTGGAAATCACACTCACTTAAATACCTGAATCTGTCCATCAGCCATGCCATAGCTTATTCCAAGACTGTGCAGAAGAGTGATTTGCAATCTCCTTGCTTTTCATTTCAAGTAGCATCACTCACTTTAAGCCAGATATTCAAGCCTCTTCAGAAGCCTCCAGGGTGAAGGACAAGTAAGAAGAAGCTTATCAAATCTTTCACAACTGTAGCTGGCTGCATCTACTGCATCAAACTCGTTACATCTTTCTCTGGTATTTTATTTAAAAATCACACATTCTTCCTTTTATGTGACAAGTAATAGAGATTTTGCCACATAATTTTATGATCCCTATGGCTCTTTGGGGGTACTGTACAGTTACTAGATAACTGTCCAGATCAAAAGCTGGGGCAGAATTTCTGGGGTTGGAAGAGAAGACCTAATGTTTATTTTTGCAGATTCTTCCTCTTTGAATTATCTTCTTTCATCTTCTATATGCTCAGGCTGCATAACTAAATTCTGTGTTTTTCTTTTTCACTTACTGAGACTTACCAATTTGGGCTTCTTCCAGAGCTGAAAACCGATTACAAACACAAAACAGATTTCACTACTGGACTTGAACCCCACATAAAAAACAACAAGCTTCTCTAAATAATTGAAAAAGATCTTCACCAAAGAATACATGCGATGTGAATGGCAGGACATCAGGGAGTAAGAGGTACATTTCTAATGAAAACATGTTTGCTGTGTGGTCAGGTATAGAGAAAAGACGCTTCTAGGCTAAAGGTAGCATCTTTCTCGGTTGAGGGGCAGGGAAGAACGTTTTTAATTAGCAAAACATACTGGATGATCTAGGATCTTCTTTTCTTGGGTCTGTCTGTCTAGCTATTCATTATAGAAAAATTGAGGCATGCCAGATCCTTTCTAAAGACATCATTTTGTGGGAGGGATGGGCTCAGTAAAGGAAACAACTTTAACAATAAACACTTGTGGAGGACATTTGCCAAATTATTGTGCTTCAGAAATTGTACAATCCCATCTTAAAAACCTATATCAAGGATGACAAGGGATCAAATCACTGACAAAGATACAATAACACTCATATACCCATTCGTTTATCTTCATGCTGTGGGGAACATGGGGTGGGCCCCTAGAATATACAGAGATCATCTAGGGTAGGCACCTGCCATTTTAGCTTTTTCTGGTATGAAAAAGGTGGGAATGTGTGGGTATGTGTGTGTGAGTGTGTGTGTGTGTATGTGTGTGTGTGTATTCATTTATATATATGAGTGGAGTGGTCTTTGTATTTTTTTTTCTTTTCTGGCCTATTAAATAGTTTAGTGGCTTCATCCATTCTGTCCTGACAGGAAGCATCTGGGAGTTGCCAGATTTTAGGGGCTTTTGTGACACATAATTGGAAGAATAGGGAAAGGATAGAAGTCGAAACAATCATGGTGACCTATTCTCATGAGGAAAGTGATGAGCTTGTGAAAGGTATTCAGTTGCCCAGGAAAAGGGCAGAAGTGGGGTGCGGTGTGGAGCCTGAGCGGTGATGGTGAGACCCTGTGTTTGAGGGAAGATGTAGCATGAGGATTTGAGGAGTTGATGGGAATGATTTTGAGAGGGATGATGGAGCTTGAACAGTGAGCATGTGAGCTCCCAGAAGGGCTGGGTATTAGAAAGTAAGAGATAGGAGGTATTGATAGTCCTTGCCATAGATCGTATTCTTGAATCTCCTTTATTTCTTCAATGAATGAGTGAAGGGTGGACCCCCAAATTTTAAATGGAATGTAACTTTGGATCTGAACTCATGGGTGCAGCCTTTGTAAAGTTTCACACATAAAGCAAATATTTCACTAGATACCTTAGCAATGGGATTCCTTTGAAAATGAATCATAGTATCTTCAAAATGCCCACGCCTTAGCTCAAGCACTGGATATTCAATTGTCTTCATAGGGTCTAGTTTGAAAAGAGCAGATCTGAGAAGGGGGTGTCCTGAGCTTTAGCCTTGGGAAGCTACTAACTGGTTGCTTGACCCCAGATCATTTATCTGAAGTAATGATGGGCACAGTTATGAACACTGTGGAGTCGTACAGTGTTTGTACAAGTTATGTAATCTGTATTAATCATTATTTTCTGTTTCTGTAATGTTGGAGCATTAGAATGATCTCCCTCATGGGCTTTTTAATGAGATAATGTATGTGAAGCCTCACACAGATGAATTCAATAAATATTAGCCACTGTTGTTACCGTTGCTATCGTTACTACTGGTGACGGTGGCATTATTAATTCCTGGCTCTCAGTTTCCTCATCTTTAAAATGAGAGGATACAATAGAAATTTTCCCTTCAAAATCTAAAAATAATTTTTATACTTCCTGAGTTTAGGAACACCAACCCCGAGAAACAGGCAACAGTCAACGAGAGAATTCTTTTTACCCTAAATCTCTTAGAAATATTTGGCTTCTTTTAAAATGCCACCCCCTGGAGAGGGCCCAAGATTTCATTTAACCTGGGCTTCACCAACTTCAGTGTCTTGCTCAGCATGAGTTGTACACTTACGGAGTAAGAAAACAGAGTTGGAGTTCTCTTTCCATCTACAAACTCTACTTGAAGTTTTTATGCTTTACCCTCTGTGTATGGAAACACTAGTTAGGAGTTCTGCCTTTTCCTGAGAACATCCATAGCTACAAAGCGTATTTTCTTCCTTTTTTTCTTTCTCCTCCCACTCCTTGTCTTCCTCCTTCTTTTAAGGATATCACAACCCTCCTTCTTCTGTGATATGAAACAGACCGTATCTTTCAAAGACTTTTGAGCCCTTTCTTCTTCTTCTTTTTTTTTCTTGGTAGCCTCTTGTCCACAGAAATGAAATACTGATACAGTTGTTGATTGGTCCGAGGATATATCACAGTCCCTAAATACATGAAATTAAAAAAAAGAAAAGAAAAGAAATCAACATTGTTCTGAAAGGAAGGTAGTTAAAATTCAGAAAGAGTGATTCTTTAATTAACTTAATAAAATTACTAATGGAAGCATTTTAACTGCTAAATTTAATTTACTTGTCAAGATATCAGGCTACAAAGAGGAGGGAAGAGTAGGAACTCTGCTTTCCATTATGATGTACTCTATTATAGAATAAATTTGCTTAAAATGAAATATATCACCAAAAGCCATCAATGACATCTTAATTTGGAACAGCCAGTTGAAAAGTAATTAGACTATGAAGCAATCAGTTCTAGTAAATCAGTGTTTCCCTTTACATAAACATTTTTTTTTTTCTCTATTTTTATACAGGGAAGACTTTCAGGTAGTAAGCAGGCAGAGATGCTGATTCTTTTTGGCTGCCGGTATTTTTACTTTACATTACCAAGCTGTCAAAACAAAATGTTTTATGATGGGATTAAAAAATGTATAAGCATCTGATTTGATTTAGTGTTTATATTTATATGTTGAACTGAGGAGAGTTTGCTTATCATAGGGGTTTAAAAGATTTACATTTGTCTGCTTCTGAGTTCCAAAATGCTTTCCAGACCCACCAGCAGCCCTGACACCTTACTTCAATGAGTGGGGCTGAGTAAAAAATCAACAGGAGCCCTGCTTCTCCCTGCTGGGTCCCTCCTACCTTATATAAATAAAGGTGGAGAATGAAACATGAATGGGGATAGAGATGAGAGAGATTAAAATTACCCTTTTGTTCAGAGTCTGACAATTTACCATTAGGAATTTCTCAAAATATAACTGACCTTCCTAGAAGTGTGTCCATTTGTTTATTATTGTGAAAAACTAAGAAGGGGGATCGGTGAAACAGAAAATTTATATTGCACTTGATTGAAAAGTTATCATAATTTAGCTAAGCAGTGTCAAAAACCCAACTACCAAACTGCTTTCGGATATATCTTTTACGATCACCTCAGTACCCCTCTGAAGAAGACACTTTCATCTTCAATTTGCAGACATGGCAACGGAGCTCAGAGAGGTTAAGTGACTGGAGGAGAGCGCAGAGGTAGTTAATGGGAGAGCTGGGGCTGGAATGAGGGCTTCTGGGCTCCTGATACCTTTTCCACAACATCTGCTTTTGATGATGGAATCCCATCTGTTATAGGCAGAGGGGAAGAGGTGTGAGAAAAATAACTACAGGAGGTATCAATCACTCAGCAAAATATTTATGAAGGACTTCATTCAGATATTAGGGGAGTCACCATTGTTATCAGCCCTGAAAAATCAGAAGGGATGATGAATTATGCCGAAGAGAACATTAGCTCAGAAGATGGAGACTGCCGTGCAATGTCAAGCCTGTGCTAGTGTGTGTTGTTCTCTAGTGGGAGAGAATGGCATGAGAGGGGAAGATCAAGGACAGTCTTACAGTGAGCGGAATAAGCCACACCTTGTTCTACAGGGAGAAACGCAGGGAAGCCTCTGAAACCGTCCTAGGATCTGCCAGCATGCAAATCACTTGACCATATGCAAGTGACCTCACCCTAAGAGAGTAAATCATTTCCATTCTCTCCACTGCCCATTTAGGAATGCAATCATCGATAACAACGCTACAAGGTACTATTCTTAGTTGAAAAACACACTGGGAAGAAATCTAATATGGATGATGCCATAGGAGTAAGTAAGTATTAACATTCATAATCGTAGATAGGTGTGAAATAGCCCAAGACAATATAATTAAAGTGCGAGAGCCTCCGTTGTACCGTCACAGTGAGAGAACTTGCAGGGCCCCTCTGCCTCTGGAATTCTAGTAAAAATACAGTCTGTCATCCCCAATGGCTGCTCAGGATCCGTGTATAACAGGGCAATTGCCCTGGGAGTGGAGAAGGCAGGGACTGTGTAAAAATAGACAGAACAAGTTAAAGTTAGCACAGAAAGGATAAGGAGCCCCAAAGTGGGAAATTAGATATTACTAGTACAGGAAGTTGGATGAAGTAAGGAGGTCTTTTGTAAAGGTATCAAGGAAAACAATGATCTTCAAGAGAAACGAGACCGGTGAATAAATGAGCAGAGGGGGGCGTGAAATTAATGATGGCTGAGATATTGACCTTCTGCTTTAAGTCAGATTTTAAGAGAAAAATGAGAAGGAAAAGTGGACAGCTGGAAGGCAATAATGACTTTTAAAAATAGGTATTGACAGAGAGGATGAGGGGGAATTTAGAAAAAAATTAAACATTGTGGCATATACAGATTGTAAATTTTAGGTAATATGCTTCCTAGGGAATTAGATTTCCTGTCTACTAACTAGGCACAGATATGGAAGAAGAATGCAAACTAGAAGAATGTCAGGAATGCCTCAAAACAAATGTGATGCAAATGACAATAGAATAATAGTTGGGACAGGTTGGGGGATGTTGTGTCAATTTTAGATATATTTGGTTACGCCTTTGAGGCCATTACAGTTTTTATAAAATCAGGGAAAACTTTAATCTCTTATTCACAGAGAAAGGAAATAAACTCCATACCCCATAAAACTGATGTATATCATGGATAGAATGAAAGTACAAGAGAGGCTCATTTTCCCACAGGAGAAAACTAGAAAAATGATGCAGTCCCTAAAACATTAGGTACATATGAAAAGATTAAAATATGTATGTGAAATTGGAAAACAGAGTTCAAGGGGAAAGTGTCAGATTCTAGTAAAATATTCAAGTTAAATCCTCAAAACCCAACTAATTAATGGGAAGCTACTAGATATTTGGAAATAATCATTTAGGAAAATTTTTGTTGACAATAGGCAGTACGTTGTGGGATACAGATACAACCGTGCCTGTTGGAATTTTATAGAGAGAGTGATTTATTGGAAGCAAATTCTTAAGGGAGGAGAGTGTCTTGGAATATTTGACTCTGAGCGGTTTCCTTGACATTCTGACCTTGATGGGCTGTCTCAGTTGACACATTGTAGACAGTGACTTCTTCATGGTTTCTCTTACTTTCAATGTCCTCTTTTCTCTTCATTTGTTGCTCTTCAGTAACTGAAATCTTCCGGGATTATTGGCATACCACTCCGCGCATGCACTGTGTCCACATGCAGCAGGACCCCTGCAGGGCCTGTCCTCAAACCCCTTGCGATCATAAGTCAAATATGTGATTCATTTCCAAGTCAGCGTCACTGTGGGAAGAGTCTGAAGTCCTCTGGAAAGACCTGGCCGAGATGAAACCGGGCCTCCTCCCTGAAGAATGCATGGAATTCAGACACATGGCCAGTGTGGAGAGAAAACATGCCAGAGTCTGCAGCAGTGAGACCCGAGGTCTAGAAAGGAGAAGTGCATCTGCACGAGGGACTAGAAAATAGATGTTTTCTGGTGGAGCAGTTTCTTAAAAGGCAGCAGATGCACCCTGGCCTGTTTGGCTCAATGGTTCAAGCACTGGCCAGAAGACCAAAGGGTTGTGGGTTTGATTCCTGGTCAAGGGCACATACCCGGGTTTCAGGTTCTATCCCCAACCCTGGTCCTGGTCATTCAGGAGGCAACCAATCAGTGTGTCTCTCTCACATCGATGTTTCTCTCTCTCTCTTTCTCCCCCCCACTCCCTCCCTTCTTTCCACTCTGTCTAAAAATCAATGGAGAAATATCCTCAGGAAAGGATTAACAAAAACAACAACAACAAAAAGGCAGCAGATGCAATTGTGATGTGATAGGGCCATTTGTGATCTGAATGAAGACCTGGACACAAATCACAGACAGCTCTGATATTTGGGAAAGTCACTTTTTCTCTGCCATGCTCATACTATCTGTTTGTAAATGGGGTTCATTACTTTCCTGCAAGGCTGCCCTGCAAGTTGCTAGCCAGTACTAGAGTCCTGTGGTTGAAGTGGCTATATGACCACCCCCCTGCTATTCACCCTGCCTTCTGCTGTGTGTCCACTGGAGTTCTCTTCAGCAGGTACTCTGGTGCCTTAGGGGCATTTAACTCCGTGGTATGTTTTCAGTTAAGCCACTTTATTTTACTTACTTACTCTTTACTATTCCTTATAAGCTTTAAAAATCTTTTAAAGGAAGGAATACTTTAAAAAACACCACCACTCCCATAGAAATGGGAGCATGAATTTGAGAATAGATTCAGGGACAACAAAAATTATAAGAGAGTTGTGCACAGTTGTGTTCCAACAAGTCTGAAAGGAAGTTTTGTGCTAACTTTTGATATTGAAGGGGAGGGAAATAACCTGCTTCCTCGTTTGATTGTGGCTGTGCTGTTAAGATGAAATTTATGCTGAGAAAAGGAGAGATTACAAGAGATTCCATTCCATGGAAGGAATGATGGAGACTATTTTGGAGCACTAGAATAGCGGCAGATTGTGAGTAGGAGGTGAGTGGACACAGCTGATGCTTTTACATAAATCAGATCCCAAATCCAATCAAGGATGTTCCCCCTCTTCACTGAAGAATGGTTTCTGAACACTATTAAAGGGAGCGACGGAGGGAGGGAAGAAGAAAAAGGAAGAAAGAAAGGAAACAGGAAGGCAGCAAATAACAATTAAAAAAAGACATAGAAAGTCACATCTTTTTTTTTTTTTAATGTTTTTATTGATTCTTTAGAGAGAGAGGAAGGGAGAGAGAGATAAGAACAATAATCAGCTGCATCCTACATGCCCCCTACTGGGGATCACACCCGAAACCTAGGCATGTGCCCTGACTGGGAATCGAACCAGGACCTCTCAGTCCATAGGTGGACATTCAATCCACTGAGCCACACCAGCCGGGAAGGAAGTCACATAGTTTTTAAGAACCCATTTTTGAAGCTGTTTTGGGCATAATTGCCCACAGGGGAAATCTTTATTACACTTTTCTTTTTCTGCTGTTTTTCTCTATATTCATTTATTTAAACAAATCTTGCCCTTTCTTATTGCAAGAATATGGATGGAAAAATTGTTGGTCCATTTTGTTTGTTTGTTTGTTTTCAAAATCATTAGACATTGAAATTTCTCTTTGAAATCTTAGTTTTCTATACTCTAGAATAAAATCATTAGACATTGAAATTTCTCTTTGAAATCTTAGTTTTCTATACTCTAGAACTTTGTTCCAAACTCCCTGGAACTCAGAGAGAGAAAATGTGTCAATGTGCATACAGAAAGAACTGAAAACTACCTGACTAAAATGTGAGATGCTAGTAAGTAAGAGATAACAGTAAAAAAGGTCCTCCTCTTAATTGGAGTCAATGTTATTAAGAATTAATGGTTATTTTTTTCTTCTGGCTATTCACAGTATCTTAAAAAATGTTATTTTTGTATTTTCAGAGAATTGAACTTAATTTATGGCCCAGGGGTCATAAAATATTAAACTATATATGATTCAATAAGCAAAATATGAGAATGTTACTTTTCAAAACTCATGAGAGTCAGCCAAAGCTATACTGAAAGGTGAAGTAATAGCCTTAAAATATTTTTCCACGGGGGAAATAAAGGATAACTACAAATGAATTAAAAGTAAAACTCTAGAAATTAAACTTTTAAAGTCCTAAAACCATGATGAATTAAGTAATAAAGATAAAATAATAAAAGAATCAGATACCTAAAAATAATTAATCTATAGGTATTAGAAAAAACGATTTCTATACTGATATAATATTTATTTTTATCATTTAAATTTTATTTATATGATTAGATATTTATATAACAATAAATCATTTATTAATTTACTTTGACAATGATTTTATTAATTGATAAACCCTTGTCAGTCTTAATAAAGGGGGGAGTTACAAACAGAATTAGAAATGGGAGCATGAATTTTAGAATAAATTCAGGGACAACTAAAATTCTGAGAGTTGTGCAAAGTTATAGTCCAATAAGTTTGAAATCCTCAGTGAAAGGAAAATATATAAATTATATATTTACATAATTTAAATTTTATACACACACACCTTTTGAATTACCAAAATTATTTGAAAATAATTAGAAAGAA
Organism: Molossus molossus; assembly: GCF_014108415.1. NCBI lineage: Eukaryota > Metazoa > Chordata > Mammalia > Chiroptera > Molossidae > Molossus > Molossus molossus. The sequence continues at coordinate 41,739,699 of NW_023425350.1, forward strand.
ACAAAATGACTGCCAAAGATGAAACTAAGTAAATAACTTGACCAAATAAGATTTTATAAAATGATTCAAGTATTCAGAGTATTAGTGCTGAAACGAATCCTGGGACTTTCAAAGGCCAATTCATTTTAAATTGATCCTAAATATAGAAAAATATTGAAAGCAACCTAATTTTGTGATGCTAACATCACTCTGATACAAAAACAAAACAAAACAAAACAAAACAAAACAAAACAAAAACAGAGAAATATAAAACAATTTAAAAAATCTACAGACCTCTTCCACTTAAAAAGTATTAGATGCAAAAATATGAACTAAAGAGATTCAACAGTTCATAACATGAATACTCCTCTCATCATGCTGGGTAGCCTCAGTGTGCATTTGAGAAGCAGGTGAGGAGGTCATTGCATGTTTTATTCTTTATCAGAAGGGGACTCCTGGGTAAGTGGCAGGCAGGTGGGACAGCTTCGTCAATTCTGTGACAGATTAGAAGATCACAGACACAATCAGACAGAATGTGTTTTCAGAAAGTGATTTGATTCTGGATATATCTGCTTGAATATAGGGGCTGGGGTTACAGTTGTGATACAGCCAACCTTTATTTTGTTATTGCTTATACTATTTTTAAAGTTAGCATTCACTTCAAGGAACAGTTATAAGCAGTCTTCTGTATTAAATGTCTGATACAGTCAGCCCACATGCTAGGCACTGCATGTGATTCAAAGAGGTGAAATTAGTTGTTAGTTACTATGAACCTTATGCACAGTGGACACATCCATCGTATTTGCTAGTGATCTGACCAGTTCTTCTATTTCCTCCATACCCACTTCAAAAATCTCCCTCTCTTTTCCTCGTTTCTCTTGTTCTCTTTCTTTCTACTTTTCACTCCCCCCACCCCCAATCTGTCTTATTATTTTTATTTTGGAGGGAGTTTGGTAATCAGAGCCTTTGTCAAGAGAAACCTGAATGGCCCCCTCAGAGACAGGAAAAGCTGCCTTTAAGTGTCCTTCTTAGTTTATGGGTAAGAGCTGCTACTGTACCTATGTAAGGTTCCCATGAGAGTTTCACTAAACGTGTCTCTGCCAATACCAATGACCGAAAGAGACCTTTCATTAACTTCTGAATTAGCCAAATGGGACAGAGCTTAATCTAATATGTGTTATTTCATTTTCTAGGTTACTTGTTTTAAAGGAAATAAAGTATAGTCGTAGGCTGTCTAAAACCATCCTGGGAGATGCGCATGGAAGGACTCCATCTAAACAGTATTGGCTTCTGAGAAAGCTGGGTGCATGCCTGAGGGCCCAATTTAGCTTGGTGGATGCCTTTCTCACAGTAGGCAAAGCAAACCCCTCACTCCAGAGAGCTTTGAGAGCAATTGCACATTAATGAAAATGATGAGTGCTTGTGCTGGAGTTTCAAGATGCTGTGGTTCAAGGGGCTTTTTCCTCTAGCGATATCTCTGCCAGTGCCTACTTGAGTTCCACCTGGAGGTGGTGTTCCTAACAGTGACCACGGTCTCTTCTCTTTGGCCTGGTATGACCAGCCCTGTGAGCAGTGTAGCCATCATCAGAAACAGATTGGAAACTGATGGACTGGAGCCAAAGGCTTCTGACGAGGCAGCATGGTGCAGTGGAAAGAGAAGCAACCACGCTGCCAGGCGCCTGAGTTTCTTCCTCAATTCAGGCATTAATTGAGTGGGTAACCATCGACGGAACTCCCTGGTGCCTTGGTGTCTTTCTCTCTCACTGAGATAGCAATATTTGCTCTGCCTGTTTCCCAGGATTATTACACTCATCAAATGAGACAATAAGTATGAAAGTGTTTGCAAACTATAAAACACCATACACATTGAAATTATTTGGAGTGTGCTGTGGCATCTGGAGTGGTCCAACAGGTTATTGAGATCTTGTAGGTATCTTGGCAATGTCTTCTTGACTCTCTAGGATTTTCATGAAAGCAAAATTTGCTAAACAGAATGAGATACATGCAGCTTTCTCTCTTTTTATAGCCATCCTTCCCAACTGCCAACCCTATTCATGGGATTTAGGAATGTGCCAAGGTTAGAAGACTCAGACATGGGTGTGAGCCATAACTTCTAAATCAGCTCTGGAAGGACGCCAGGCCATCAGTTTAGAAAAGTGATTTGAGTGTCTTCGTGAGGACAAAGAATTACTTAGAGTATATCTTTCAAGAACATGTTATTGAAACTTGGAAAAAAAGAGTTTTAAAGCCTGAGAACACTAGTATTAAAGGCACTCTAAACCAATTACAGCGTATTTACTTGGTTTTCAATGGGGGGGATACCCTTTTCATTATTTGCAAGCCTCAAGAACATTAGAAACACTTCACTGAAGACAATGTAATATCCAAATCTGAAGTAGGCTGTTGTTTGTCCATTTAATCCACTTTCTTGCTTTTATCTTCTTTATGAAGGCAGAAGAGCACTTACATGTTTGTAGAATGCACAATGTACCCAGAGCAGGCAGTGTACTTTTGGATAGTTAGCACCCTGGGTCCCCTGAGAAAACATATTCTATTGTGCTTGCCCTACCCTGGGGTTCCATGGAGGTGCTCCGTTGGGTTAGTGCCATGATACAGACAGGTTTAGACCCCATTACAAAGAAAGGCCTCATCGTTTCCAAGTGCGTAGTGATCATTCTGCATATTTCAAAGAGAGATTTCTTAAGGCCATGGGTGGAGGATGGGGATGAAAAGCAAGCCTGAGGGAGACCTATGTTCAGAGGTGCTCAGTATCTAAGATTGGTGGTCCGCCAGCATTGATTACCTTCAGCTAATGCAAGGGCTTTGAGCATTTTAGTGCCCTTTAGCCAGAGGATGGTCACCACAGAGAGAAGGCATCTACTTTTCCCTGGTGGCTTCACTGTTTGGGTATGATATGAATTTGGGGACCCTATAGTGTATTGGTGAGTGCCTGGGTGTCCATCTACCCACTGAACTCTGTCCTTACCCCCAACACCATGCCAACCACAAGGGCCCAGTCTGTATAGGCTTTTCCTTTGAGTCCTATTCCCCCTTCTCTGTGGGGAAATACTCTCCCACTTAGGTGGGTCCTGAGAATCGGTCATACCCACAGAATGGTTCATGATGTCTCCCCATTTCGTGCCAGCATCTGGGGCCTTACATGCTGCAGTAGTACCTGGAACCTGCCTCAGTGTGGATATATCCATCTTTCTCATCAACACTTGATCGGAGTCTGTTGACACTGCAGCTCCTGGGTCCTACCTTCTAGAGTGGCACCCCCGAGACCAGAGTCTGCGCAGCCTCTGCCAGGCTTCCGCATCTCCCTTCTCTTCGTCTCCCTGAAGGCCCGATCGCCACCGAACCCCGGCCTCTGCTACCACTGTCTCTGTGACTTTAAGCCAATTACATCATGCCCCTCGAGGGAAACTTCTTCTTGTCTTCCCCGGCAGGGAAGTATAACTGCTAGAACACAAAGATTCCCCGATCATAATGAATTAAATACAGCAAGGTTGAGAGTCCAGGTTGGTTTCCGGTCAGTAGAGGGATGCTGTTCCACAGAGTCATTTGCAGACCTCAGCTGCCAGAAACTCTGCCTCCAGTAGCATGTGGTTTCCAAGGTCACAGGACATCAAGAGTGCCAGGAGGAGAAGGGCACCTGGGGAACATGCACCCTCTTCCTCAAGGCCCTGGCCCAGAAGGGCACACCTCCCTTCCTTTCAGTCTATTGACAAACCAGTCATAAATCCATGCAGGGGCAAGAGGGCTGAGAAAACCATTTTCCAGAAACAAGTCCAAGGTCTGGAGGGAGAACAGCAATTTTGGTGTCCAGTTGCCTCTGCGTTTCTGCCTAGGCCACTTGGGTTACTATTAAAAGTACTAGTGATTACCATGGGCCAATTTTGAATGCTCTTCTGCCACTTACTAGTTTCATGATGACGAACTATAACTTAAATGATCCGGGCTTCAATTGTCTCATCTTTAGATGAAGACAATTCAGCAGCCACCTAATGGGATTATTGTGAAGCCCATAATAGGACTCAGTATTAGTCAGTAAATGTTAGTGGTTCTTATCTCTCGGCCAACCCACTTCAAGTTCTTGTTACAATTCAAGATTCAGGCTTATGAGAGAACAGGGTATTTATTCCCTTTGTGATGACTTAAAACAAGGGGCTCTGTACTTCATAACATAACAGCAACACCCTCTTGCTGAGGTCATAAACAATCTTTAATTCTAAGTGCAGGTTCAGGGTAAGAGAGTAAGATGGGGGGAGGGGAGAGAAACAGATAGACTCCCCATTGTCCTGCCCGAACCTTTCTTGGAACTGTGCCTTAGTAGCAACTCTTTCTACCCTCTTTGTCCTTTCTTTCTCTTCTTCACAAGGCTGCACCACAGTCTGAAGGCTCTCCCTGTTCTTCATCCTTCGTAGGCATTTTCCCTATTAAATCTGTCGCACATTTAATCCCAAACTAACACACTGGACAAGGATGTATGTACTCAACATAAAATGAAGTTTCCCACCGTTGTTTTTACTCAACCACAGAAACCCTCTCTCCAGTGTTGTATAACTTCACTTAAATCTTGTGCCGACATTTCATTCATGTGGGCAGTGGCGAGTTTTCTATAATGCTTAGCGCTACCTTCTTCAGAGTCAAGTCTATAAAACATGTGCCAAGAAGATGGAAAAAGCTGTCATACTGCTGGACTTACGCTTTTGGACCGTAAAGCACGTCTGCTTGGGTCAGACAGCGTCTCTGACTGGCACCGGAAGGATGAGTGGAGGAGCACCTGCTGGCCCCTCTCTGGCAACACGCTGTGAGCAATGGCAAGCGAGTGTGCGCCTGGCACAGCGACAGGTGCTGGGACAAAGGCCCGCTCCCTTCCCTCACAGTGCTCAGAGGCTGGTTGGGGGTGGATAACTAGATGGGCAGCTGCAATTTCCCTGCATAGATGGTAAGCGAGCATGAATTCTGGGTGCTGGGGAAGTACAAGAGGAGGCAGTCAGGAAACACATCCTAGGAGATGTGCTTCAGAAGTGAAGTCAGCGTTGCTCGGAGACCGGAAGAGAGAGAAAATGTACTCAGGTATAAAAGCAACTGGTGTCCGGGTGTGAGGGCATGACAGAATGAGGACTGCCTCTTCACTCCACCTGTGGGGCCAGGTGGGGGCCTGGAAGGTGGGAAAAAGCCAGCTTTTAGTGCTGCACAAGTGAGAACTATAACAACTGATATAATATAGTGAGATTGATGCCATTATCAGGCCTTATAGAGCCTCAGGCTGTTGCCATCGGGGAATGGTGGTGTGCTCCAAGCCTCAGTCCGGTCTCTTAGAACCCCGGTTTCAGACCAGCCTAATAGAAATGATTTTTGAAAATGCAGAAATATTAAAAATATTTTTTTCAATTTTCAGTTAGCTGCCTTTTGGGGACTGTTAGTTGCTCTCTGTCAAATGTAGTATTTTCTTTGATTTGTTTTGAAAATATATTCATTAAGCTTCAAGGGAGGGGGTATAGTGCATAGTACGTGGGCAGACACTTAATACTAACACCTTGGGATTTGTTCATGATTTCATAATCAGCCAATCCTTTAAAAACTCACCAGTTCTGTCACGCGTCCTGTAGCCTTTACCGTGATATGCTGAAGGGTCCTGCTTCTTTCTCTCCCCCTCTCCTGACCTTCCTTTTCTTCTTTCACATCTTACCTTCTTCCTGCTTAGTTGACCCTTCTCCCTGTGAAGCTCAGAACAGAGGGTTTTCAGCTTTGGTGCCCCCTGAGGGTACCAGAGACTCTCTGCTCTGTCTCTGCTTCCTTTAAGCCAGGAAAGGTGACCACATTTGGGCACTGCCTCTGAACCCTGGCTATGTGGAAATGTGGTCCCAGATAATATCCCATCCACCCTGTGGGACACAGCCCCCGCACTGTTCCTGAGGACCGTCGGCCCCCATCCCAGTTTTAGAAAACACCTCATCGTCTGTGGTTCCGTGGAGCAGCTAAGAGTTTCTACTTGTCGGGTTCTACCTAATGATAGTAAGTGCACTTTTGGCTCCTTCCTCATGTGGCCTTTTTGGGTAAGCTGACCCCAAATAGCTCTTAAAGATGCCCTGAGGGGATTTGCTGCCCTGAGAGTACCCCAAACAGCAGCTCAAATCCTTCAAGTAAAATCAACCTCATTAGGCAAACCCAGAAGAATGAAAAGCTCTGTTTACCCATCATAAAAGAGAGTTTTCCGTGACATGCCTTTAGAATAGCATGCATTTCATATATAAAAATATTGCTGCACGTCTACTCGGCTTTCCCAGGGACGCAGGCTGTCAAACGAGACACACCTGCTTCTTTCCCGAGGCCCCAGGTCCTGTTCCGTCTACTGCTGCGCCTCCTTCCGCTCCTGAAAATAAATGTGTGAAAGACTTGCCACACGCCGGGATATTTTTATTTTAAACTAATTGCACAGAAATAATTTTAATGTGGGTTATACTCCAAGTGAAGCTGTAAGTGGACTCTTATTTTAAGCCAAATCTATCTCTCTAAGTGGTCCCACCAAATTTTTTTTTTTTCTGTCATTGCAGAGCGTTTGCCTTCTCACCCTTTTAGATTCTGCTAGCACATATATTCTTTAAGGAAAAAAAAAACAGGTAGGCTTCTCTGGCTATGTGGTTCTTCTTTGTGTGCCTGGCGCTGCTGAAGGGCAAAGGGCATTGGAAAGCATTGGTCTTCACATAATGCTACCACCTTGCTCTTAGCTTCTTCCATCACCACATGAAAGTGGCGGTTAAAAAACACACATCAAAGAGCGAGTCCCACTGAACAGGCGAGAGCCGCCTGCTGGGCTGGCATTCAGAGCCCCGGCCTTTGTTTCAGTGGCGACTCGGACTCTCCTCCGCGAGTCTCCTGTGAGCTCTGGTGTGGGTTCTGACTTGCTCCCGATGAGATTGGAGTGTGTGTTTGTGGCACTCACTTTTCATCAGCGTATTGGAGTTTCTGAAGTAAAAACTTCTTTCTGCAGAAGGCTGAGACTTTGGAATGGAAACATTTTTGGTTCGATTTGAACTTAGCCCAGGGATGCGGTTTTAGATGTGGGTCCTCAGACTTACCTCATGTTTCAGAAAGGGAAATTGTCTGGGTTTTGTTTTTTTTTTTCTTTCTTTTTTTAAAAAAGATATTTAATTAATTTATTTTTGTTACGGATGTTTCTCCTTTTCCTCCCAATTGACACCTTCCTCCGTTTTTTTTTTTTTTTTTTTTTTTATTGATGATTTGATAAGTATGATCATCTCTTGAAGAGAGTTGCTTCCTTAAAGGTGATTTATGTGGAGACTATGGCAAGAGGCAGGTTCTGGCTCTCTGCATCCAACTTGTTTCTCCATGTTTTGCCCTCACCCCATTCAATCTGTAGGGCAGAGTGTGAGGGACTAACTCATAGCTAATGGATCTGCTTCCAGTGGGCACTGGCTGCAGCTGCAGAAGGTTGGGATGCAGTGGGCATTGCATGAGACACAGAGAGACTTACAGTTCTCCACAAACTTCATAGATATTTCTCATCAGATTGTGCAGCCAGCCACAGGTGGTTAGCGGATGCTCACCTGCTATATCCCTGGGAATGGACCACCATTTCCCCATCTTCAAGGTCCAGTATCCCACCATTTGCCTAAGTGGCACCAGAACCCACATTAGGTCCAGTTTTGATTGAGGAAAAGGATGCCGTCCCCAAACTTGCCATTGCTGTCCTCCTAACTTGATACAAGTTCTCAATTCTAGTGCTTTGTGGAGTTCAGAGCTGAGCTGAGCTTGTCCACATCTTTCCACAGTTGCTCCACAGAGAGCCTTAGCCTGGCTCCAGTCCTTACATGTGTGCCAAGCAGAGCAGTGCTTCCACTCATACACATTTTTGTCTACTGAACATCGATGAAGAATGAAAGGTTGACTCAAGGAAAGAAGTTGACTGCAAGAATGTCTTTGAAATGCACCCATTCTACTCCAACACTCAGTTTGCAGATGAGTAAAATGACTTCCAGTTTGGCTGCACCAACTTAGTTTGGCGGCAGAGCCAGAATCAAAACCCAGATTTTCCCCGAGTCAACCTCCTGTACACTTTTTTAATATCACCCTGCACAGGGTATTTAATGCCTGTGGGGCTTTAACATTTTGAAGGGAATCAAACGCTAAATTCATATTCAGTGATAGAATTGATCAAACCCTACAAACGAGCTTTAAGCATAAGCCATCAGATGGAGAGTCCCTGTGCTTTTATATGGCACTTGAATGGCAGCTTCAAAATTCTCCTGGAGACTAAAATGGCTGAGGATCGGCTGGCCTCTTGCTCTGCCCCTGCGTGGTGGCATTCCCGGGGCTTCCTCTACCTTTCTGCAGTGGGAATCACAAGGTTTGGCTGTGCTAGTTCATGTCCCCGTTGTCTTCCATGAGAAGTTTAAATCAGAAGTAGATTCTATCTTCAGTGATTATTATGCCCCGTGAGACAATTCAGGGGTATGCTACTAAATGAATAGGAGAGGACATAAAGTTCTCCAGAAAAACTGAAGTCAGTTTCACCGTGTCAGATTGTACCAAGGCCACGCAAAGCTTCTCTGAATTTCCACCATCCAAATCTCATTTGGATTTCTTTCCTCATTGATGCTGCACAAACCTTCATTCCCTTAGTGAAACCTCCATGAAACAACAGATTTATATGACTAGGGAGCAGTTCTAACAAGAATGGCTGATTCCCACCTGTGGAAGAGAAAGTACCATTACAATGTAACCTACATTTGCAACCTACCCTGTAGAAATACATGCTGCTTTCTTGAGAGATGGAAGTGTTTCTTATGATGAAGTAGGCAGTTAGGCATGAACAGAGCAAGAAGTATAGGCCAGGTATAGAATAATGTCACCAGGGCAGAAAGACCTAGGTGCCTAGCAACAGGCAAAGCTAGAAAAAACAACTATTAAAGGCTAGGACCTCGCCCCAGGGTGATGTTTCCTCCCCTGGCATGTGGCTAGTCATGCAGTTTAGACCCCCTTAGAGGAGGAATTAGAAGGCAGGAGAAGAGCCTCATAAGACTCCCATAAGCCCTTGCATGACCATTCCCTTAAACATTACGCCCTCAGGACTGTGAGCTTCTGACCCACATCAACTAATCTTAGAAACAAAGCCTTAGTCTATTGAGCACAGAGACAGAGTTTTGGTCAAACTAGAGATACCATCTAGGCCTCAGTGTGTTTCAGCTCCAGGCTCAGAAAAGCAGCAAAAGCAAGACAAAACAATACCATAGCTGACCTCAGGACCAGATGTAATGACTGATGACCCCCTCCCCCAGTGCCAACCAGGACACTGAAAGGATACACCTGGAAAACTGATGAATATTTTATTGAGATCTTCTCCTAAGACCTCCCCTAAAATCCCTGCCTTTAGAAAACAGATGAAAATCCTTAAGACAAAGGATCCAATGCTTGCGTGCACTCTCGCTCTCTCTCTCTCTCTCTCGCTCTCTCTCTCTCTCTTAGGCAGTGCCTTCTTCCTTGGGTGCTTGCCTTTTCTTTCTTTCTTTCTCCTAAGCTCCAAGGGCCCTTCTTTTGCCTCTGTAACTTGTTTCCTGGGTCCATGCAGCCCAGCAGGCTCACTTCTTTTACTGTGAATTTCTAAATAAATTTCTTACATTAGAGTTCTTGGCTCTGAATTCATTCTTAGCCAAACTCAAGAATTGATGTCTAACTCCACCATTAACACTTTGATTTATTTGTCATGAACATAATTATCTTTCTACACATTTATATGATACTGTGTTGATTTGTAAAGCATTATAAAATACATTATTTTGTTGGATTCTCAAAACCAATCTGCAAATGATTAAAACAGTTGGAGCCAGGATGCTAGAGTTAGAGAGATGGAATCACTTTTCAGGATGGGAACCTTTGTTTTCTGACTTTCCAATACCACACCTTCACATTTTGAGAAGCAGTGCTGGAGAACTTGAGAAGGAAAAATGCTAGCCAGCCGTTAGCTGAAAGCTGTAGCTATTACAGTACTTGCACTGTCCATCAGGAGGCAGTAGAGTTAAAGTCTATTTTCCATTTTCCAAACAAGTTTTTAACAGCACTGCCTCACTTGCAGTACCTTTCTCTTATCACATTAAGTGTCAGTTTTCATCTACTTCAGCTCTGCCTTCCTTATAATACTGATCTCCTACTCTATTAAATCTTGATTTTGCAGTGGAAGAATGGTACACGCCTTGGTGACTGATACAGATGTGTAATTTTTGCATGATATTCTGCTATCCTCATTCATTCATTCAAAACATTTTTTTGAATAACTTTTCTTTTATAGATTTTAAAAAGAGAGGAAGGGAGAGAGACAGGGACATCGATGAAAGAGAACATCTATTGGCTGCCTCCTGCACAAACCCCACCACTACCACTGGGAATCAGGCCCACAACCTGGGCATGTGCCCTGAACGGGAATCAAACTGGCAACCTCTTGGTGCATAGGTCAGTGCTCAATCACTGAGCCACACCAGCTAATCACTCCAAAAATATTTAACCGGCTTCTATAATGTACTAGACACTGTGTAGCAGAGTGGAGATATAATGTGGAACAAAACAGACACAGTTCCTGCCTTTGTGGAGCTTACATTCCTAGAGGTGAGGGTTTTGCTTGCAGGCAATAAATTCTAAATTGGTTAACTTAAGCAGAAAATAAATGTGTAATTGCTCACAAAATCAATAGGAAACTTAATAATCAAGTTCAGAAATGAACAAGATGTAAAGAATGCTAGGCAGTAGGGCAGCACAGATGAGGTCCTGTTGCAAGAACAGTCTGGGTGATGCATGCCACTGCAACTACCTTCCTGACATTGGGTGTTATTATAGCCCCATCCCGAATAATTTCTCAACCATTCCTGTGGCTTTGTTTTACTTTCTTAAGATTCAAAATCTTGAATAGGAATGTTAGGTTGCCTGAGCCTACACTCTAGTTGCTAGCAGCATGGAAAGGAGTAGCTGAGCTACCTACAGTGGGAGGCAAAGCTTATCCTTTCAACAACATATCCCTGTTATTCTACCTCAAGCACTATGTTCTTTTACAATGGTGAAAGAATGTGTGACTCATGCTAAGCATTTAAAAATATTACGCTAAGTGCAACAGGAAGACATTGAAGTTCTGTAAGGTACATAGTAATATGAGTCAGTTTTACATTAAAAAAAAAAAAAGAAATTTCAGTGGCATTGTAGAAAATCTAAATCAGAAACTTAACAGCAACATGCTTTTGACAAACATTTGTAAAGCAACGTTGAATTATTAAAATTTGAATTATAATTGTTAAACTAATACATGCATATTGTATTAATTTAGGCTAAGTAATGGTAGATGCTATAATAATCCCCAACTCTCCATGGCTTATTTTATTTTTTATTCACATGAAGTTCAATGCAAGTGTTAGCAAGCTGTCCTCAGTAAGGTCCTTCAGGGACCAAGGCTCCTTCACCTGGTGGAACCACCACCCCTTCAGCCTTGGATTCTTTTGCTGGAACCTTGGTATATGGTCAGGGGCAAGGGAAAGAGAGGGGATAACGGATCATGGGGTGCATTTGTATGAGCCAGGCCTAGAAATGTTTCTATTACTTCTTCTCACATTTCACTGGCTAGGACTTACTCACATGGCCATCCAACAGCAGAGGAGGCTGGGAAATGTAGTCAGTGTGTCCCGGAAGTAAAGGGAACAGGTTTTAAAGAACATGTGACAGCCCGTGTGTGGCATACAAATAACTTAAAAAGTTATAGGCATGGAAGGCTTAAAACAACAACATCTTTGAGAAGGTGTGCCAGTGAGCATGACCTACACTTAGCTCTATGCAACATACACACTGTGAAGCAGGGGAAATTTTACATTTGAGATTTTAAACTAACCCTAGGTCAGTGATGCAGAGTTCAATGAGCTATGTCAGCAGCCACTTTGGTGGCAGTAGCCAGGTATCCCTTTCACTATAGGACAAGGTTTCTCAGTCTTGGCAATATTCCCATTTTGAGCTGGATAAGTCTTTGCTGTTGGGGACTGTCCTGTGCACTAAGATGTTTAGCAGCATCCCTGGCCTCTATCCACTAGATGCCAGTAGTACTCCTCCCGCTAGTTGTGACAGTCAGAAATGTCTTCTGACACTGCATATGTACCCTGGAGGGCAAAATTATTCCTAAGAATCACTTCCAGAGAGGTTGAACCTGGGAGACCTGGAGAGAGGAAGGTGGACCTTGTTACTGTGAGCCTCAGATGATGACACCACTGGACTGTAGGGAATAATTCCCCTTAGTTTAAATTGTAGAGAAAGATGGGGCTGTGGAGGAATAACACTGATGGTGTGCTTGGTGTGAAAGACCACGGTCAGTGCTTTGCACCATCACTTCATTGAACAATTAAGGAGTCACTTTCTCCACGACTCCCTCCATCCTCCAGGTCTCATCTTTGTCACGTCTGTTGGGCAGGAACATGACAACACTTGAATAAAAGTTGGGAATTGGAGGACAGAGGGTGCTGGTGTCAACTTGATTTATTTGTTGTAGACCAAGCCATCTTTGTTTTTAGTTCTTTGTTTTGGGGTTTCTGTTTTTTTCTGAAGTGCAGCCCCCTGGTGGATAAAGATTGACCCTACATCTCTGATTCAGCTGTCCTGTGGAGACAGAGATATTAAAGAAGAATTAAGAATGAAGACAAGTCTATTGATCTCCCTCACCAATCTCCTCCAACCGATGCTTCTTAATCACAGAACAAATTGGTGTCCTGGTAAACTACTCGAATGAGCATCCCTTCTGTTTCTCTGTTCACATGATTGGAAGGGAAGCTATCTCCCCGCTTCCTTACCTGGCTCCTCTTTGTGTTTCTGATTCACTTTCTCATATCGCATCTATATTTCATTTTATGTATACATACATACATATATTTTCACATTTTATATGTGTTTTGCTGTAGCGCTGGAGGTTTGTTATTGTAGATCATCGTGAGGCACCTGAATATTTTGCAAGACAATGAGTCTCTGGAATCTCAGTATCCTGAGGACCTAATTTTGTACAGCAATAAGGGGAGAAAAAAAAAGAAAAGAAAAAGAAAACAGTAACTATACATCTGGTTTCTAGACAGTATTAGGATGGCATAACTTGCTCCTGTCTGAGTAAATTCAGCGGATTTGTATTATACGGTGCCTGCTTAAAATGTGTGGCCCAATCAGAGTCATTCTTTAAATTAAAAACAAACCCCACGGCTTTCACAACACTAAGTGTGTGCCTTGTATTTGCAACTCTGTTCAGGTGAAACCAACCAACTCTTATCCCAAGAGGGTGGGCAGGCAGGAGAGCTCTTAGTGCACACACATAAATTTCCTCCTCCTTCCAAATGATATTTTATAAAATTGTAAAGGAAGCTGACACCCTAAAGTGGCTGGGTAATGCCGTGTCATAAACTTTGTACTATAGATTGGGGAGCGGGGGTAGGCGTGTGTTCTGAGTAGCAGGCGACGTACCCGGAATCCTGGTCCATGTTCCCAGGTCTGTTTCTGGCTTTGTGTCACCCAGGGGAAATCAGCACTTTTGTCAGGGTCTGGATTGCTCGTCTCCAAAATGTGGATGTACACTTCACTCCCTCCCTTTCTCTGTCCTCAGCCGTATCTTGCATTATGGGGTACTCAGAAAATAGATGAGCCCATGTTTATGAAATTGTTTGAAAGTCGAAGTAAAATAATCTTATATAAGCCTAACTTGTTATCAACTGTATTGTTATCCTTATTGTTACAATGTACATGCTGTTACATATTTGCAAATTACATACAGTAATTACCTGAGTACATACAGTAATTCAAGTACCATCATTAGTACTTGACATTAGTATTTCACAGAAACTTGCAGGGCAATAAATGGTGCTGGGATTCTTGCCCTGAGCACTTACTTATTTGTTGGGGACTCAGGATTTGTTAGACACTGTAATTAAAAGAATTTCAAGCCGTTATCTAATGCGGGCTTCCTGATCTCAGACATCCTCTCTTTGGCAATAGTCCTGTGCTGTAAGAAGGTCCCAGAATACGAAAACAGAAACATTTGAGTTTCTCTTCTTGAACTCTTCCATTTTGCAAATGAAGAAACCAAGGCTCAGAAAGATCAAGTGACGTTCCCAAAGCCATGTAGTTGAGATGTCAGAACTGGAACGAAGTCTCCAAATTTCCGGTGGAATCCCCTTTCCGTTGCCCTGCGCTCTCTGGGAAAGGTGGAGCAGAAAAGAAAGAGGTGGGAAGGCAGGTTGTTTGGCCCAGTGGTGAGATTCCTCAAGAGTGACAGCACCCAGTTTGTCAGGAGTTCAGCAGCCTTCCCCAAATGTGCTCTAAAAGAATAACCGAGGTTGACAAGAAAGGTGGAGATCAAATCGCAGCCGGTGCGTTAGAGAGATGGAGGTGTGGTTAGAAGACTCGGGGAGGGGTTTCCCCAGCCAGCTGCGGCATCATCTGCTAGCACGAAGTTGGACTCCTTGAAGCCTGGCTCCTGCATAGATAGAAGGTACACGAGCACTGTCCACCCCTGGCACTTAGTTGGTGTTTTCGACAGAAGACACTCCAAAGAAAGCCGCCGACCACGCGGAGGTGATTGGGTGGGTCCCAGAGGAGTGTGGCCGCCAGGTCGCCGCCTGTGAAGCCGTGATTCCTGTTACCCTGTGGGTACACTTATGCTTGGCAGATATTTCCAGGTGGTCCACGGGCCAGTCTTTCGTCGTATTAATATTTTCTTCATAATGCAGGACTGTTCCCAGCATGAATTAGTAATGTGCTATGATATTTAATGCAACTCAGACAATCCCAGTTTGATTTTCATTAGCAGCCGTGCGTCTTCCCCTGGTTTCTGGTAAGGAATTCTTTCCGTCTAGTGGGTCATCAGAGATCACGCTTGCTTAGTAAGCTAAGATTTAAACAGAAAGACTGGTGTTTGGTAGAGAGATCCATTTTATTCCCAGGGACATTGAAGAGTTAATTGTACAGTATAACCCTGAAGTTCAGTATAGTATTAAGCATACTAGACCAGAAGGGAAAGGACCAAAAAAAAGTCACAGCGACTTTCCTACCAAGTAGCTGTGGACTATAACAACTCACTTAACATTTCAGGGCCTCACCTTTCTATTCTGTGAAATGACAGAATTTGCTTAAATCAATTCTAAAGCCCCCTCTAGGCATAAAATTATGGGAACCTAAGTGAATTAAAAAATGGATGGTACAATTTAGGAGGAAGTTTCCCGGGATGGAACTTCTAGAAGATGTGATTGCAGTACTTCTGAAACACATCGGTTATAGCAAATGACCCAGGGGTCAGAACCCTGAACTACCGAACGTCCAAGGTATGAGATAATAGTTTTATTTTTATGCTGTCATCCAACCACACTTTCCCCCAAAGTGACCATACTATTTTTAACTGTAGGTATTGAGTAATGACATAATAAAATTGACCGTCACAGGCTGTATCAGTGTTTCTCACACCATGCTATGGAATGGTGGGCCATCAGAGAGTGTAACTAAGGTACAGACTTGCTGAGACAGGTGTTTGGTGGCAAAATACCACTTAAAAACATCTACTTGGGCTGGGTCAAGGTGTGCAAAGGGTGTGGGGAATGGGGGACATTTGTAATAGTGTCAACAATAAAAAAAAATACTTGCTGTGATCGAAAATTCATAAAACTGATTCTCAGGTGGCTAATGGTATTGTTCTTGTTTATTAAGTATCTCATTCCACGTACAGGAACACATACATACAGAGAGAGAGAGAGAGAGAGAGAGAGAAAGAGAGAGAGAGAGAGAAGAGAGGGAAACCTGGTGGGGTAGCTTTTTGGTCTGCCATAAACTTAACAGAATTCATAAGTTGGGGCCACACAATGTAATTTTTTATTGCCACCTAGAATTGGTGGAAGGTTTCCCTTATTGCCCAGTGCAGCCACCAATAAGGTGCCATTGTGTGTGCCTCCAGCCCTGACTTTTGAGGAGTTAAAGCAGTTTAAGGGGGAGATGTCGAGAAACCTCTCTTGTTTCTGCAAAGCCATCTTAATCGTGCCTGCCTCTTTCCTTTGGGTTGATTTACATAGCAATGTGACATTTCATCATTAAGGAAGCAGGTCCCAATCTTCTGTGTCTTTTTCTTGGCTCGTCTGGCAAACAATTCTCTTTTGCAAGCTATGAAATCCTTAAGGAGGACTTCCTGGCAAGGGAAAAATCCTCAGTCATCCAACAGTCTCTCACTTTTCTATTTTAAATCTTGGCCATGCACATATGGTTGGGCATGTGTGTCTAAAAATTTCTTCCACATTGACTAACTTGAGCTATTTAATAGATTGTGCTGGCCATGGGCCTCTACAGCGAATCCTGTGATGCTCATCTCTCTCCCTTGGGCGGCGGACGACCGCCCCGTGCCTGTGCCTTTGTGCTTTCCCTGTAATCTCCCTCTCTGGCCCGGGTAGAGCATGAGAGTTGAAACCTGCTTCTCTGCTCATTGTCTTGCAATTAACATGGTCTCTGCTCTCCTACCTCCAGCAGAAAAGAGATTTCCAAATATCTCGGTCAATGTTCCAGCAAGTGCACTTTCTTTAGGGCTTTGCTAGGGATGTTCTAACCCATTTCTAAGGACAGAGAGCTTGAGGATATGTCTTCCCTATGCTCTTGAAGGCCTGATGTGTGTGTGTGTGTGTGTGTGTGTGTGTGTGTGTGTGTGTGTATTTAATGTATCTCGATCTTAACTTTCTCCCAAAGCTTGGAATCTCATTTTCAACAATCCAAAGCACAGACCTGGGTTTTATTAGGTCCTCAGAAGTAATGGTTGAAGTGAACTTGAAAACAAAGCTGGGTTCTGACAACTTTGCTTGTTCTTCCCAGTTGTGAAGAATCAGTTCAAAGGGCCAGGAGAGGATGGTGGAGGCACACACCCAGCGCCGACCCCCAGCTGCGCCTCCTCCATGCCCGCAGCCCAAACTCCCATGGTTTTCACAACAACTCAGTAACTCCAAGAAGCTGAGAAAATGATACCCTGTGATGCAAAAGAATCACTACCCTACCAGAGGCAACTGGTTCTGTCTTCCCATAGGAGACCATTCCAAAGAAGACAAAGAGCAATAATAACAATAACAACAATCAAATAACAATGATAACAAGGGGGACAAGCTGCAGAGGAGCACGCCGTGGTTTAGGAGCTTGCAGACTTGCCTGTTCTCCCCACCGCCCCAGGAATTTTATCTGTTGTTACACGGTGAGCCCAGACCGTTGGCAGGGCCTTCAAGCTCAGTGCTGCTGTGAGAGCAGTGATGCTGTCTTCCTGCTGGGGTGGCCCCAGAAATTTCATTTTTGTTGGTTGTTCAATACATCCCCTGAAGTTTATCACACACAGCATGAAGGAATAAAACTCCGCGTGGCTGGTATTTGGTAGACTTCATCCCTACCAAAATGACAAGCCCTTAAGTTAAAAAAAGTCTGAAGGGTTGTGATCGATGGGAGTATTGGGCTTACCCTCTTGGAGGGGTGCCTTGGCAAAGCACATGGTTTCAAACTTTATATAAAAATAATACTGCTGCAAGTAAATGAGAAGAAGATGTTGTCATGTTTGGACTCCAGTCAAAGGCAAGAGTAAACAGCATTAAAATGGACTCTATTTTTAACTGACCTTTCTCTTTCTAGAGATTGCTTCAAATTCAGATGAGGCATAATACTGCACATCTTGTAAGGGTGTAGCAACCTCCCAGCAGAATCCACAAAATCATTACATTCCCAATTGCTAGTCAGATGTATAATGTCTGAAGGCACCACCACCATTTTTTTTTTTTATTCTAAGAACTTAACTTTGTTAGAAATTGTTAATTTGACATCATAACACATTGGATGGCTCTTGCTTTCATTGGCATCTCTGGGATGAAGATATTTAAGTGGTATGGCCCCCTTTTCTCCATTGTCTCATTACACCTCTTGGGCAGCTTTTCCTCTTCAGTTTTTGCTTCTCTCCTTTCCCTTTTAGTTTTTTACTTCCTTAATTCAGACGTGCCACGTAAAGGCGTCAGCACCAAAAGCCTAAGAACACGGGGCCTCCCAGAAGCGGCTCAAACCTTTGCTCAATGGCTTCTAAGGTGTAGGAGCAGCTGCAGAGAGCACGTGGGGAAATGCTGCCCTGGGTGCTGCTTCTGCTTCTCTGCTCCTCCTCTGAGACCGAGAGGAGGGGGCGCAGGGTCGGGAGTCTCCCACACCCTCCGCAGGCCGTTTGGCCGGCTCCTTCCGAAGGAGCAGAGAGCTGAGGAGAAGGAATGAACACAGCCACCGAATCACTCTGAGGGTCCCCAGACCCTTCCAGGCTAACAGCTAGTCTGTGCATGCTCCTCACGCTGTACCAGGCCCTGTTGTAAGGGCTTTACACCTGTTCCCTCTGTACATCTCAAAGCAACGGTAGGAGGCAGGAACTTTTCTTCTGCTTCACCTGTCAGGACGTTGAGGCAGAGAGTCACTGTGCAGCTTGACAGATCACAGAGCAGTCGGGCCGTCTGGCACCAGAGACCGAACTCAGAGCTGCTCTGCTAACCCCATTTGAGCAACGGAAGAATCTTGTAAGTTCAATGTTAACTGCTAAAATGTACTGTCCTTTGACTACTAAGACCGCAGGCCATCTTTCCATCATAGTGCATGCAACTTAATTTTTAATTTTCCTTGTTTGCAATGATCCTCTCTGCTCACTTCCCAAGACTACCTTGGGGCCAATATTTTTATTTTTTAACACTTGCCTGAAAGTACAAAGATATGACATTCCTAGGCCTAAAAAAGTTCTGTCTGTAAACATACATTGGAATTCAATGCCTGGTCTTACCTCGTTAGAGCTCCTGTGACTGTGGGGCTAGCCGTCTCAGGCAACTGGGCATAGCCTGGAAGCAACTGACACACCCTCCTCAACTGTACGTAAACTCAATGTACCACGGGATGTAAAGATAGAACACAATGTTGCTGATTTGGAGCTTTTGTTTTGTGGAAATTAAGTTTTTTTCCAAACATTAGACAAAGTGACTAATATTTATTCCTCTAATAAATATTTATTAATCCTAACTGTGCATATAGGGCTATGCTAAAGAGGGAGAGAATGTGATGATACCGAAATAAGGGTCCCGGCTTTGTGGGGATTATAGCCTAATGGGGAGAGATGATGCAGAATGAAAGTCTACAAAACAAAGAAAATTGAGCCTGGCTGGTGTGGCTCAGTGGCTGAGTGGCGACCCATGCACCAAGAGGTTGCCAGTTCAATTCCCAGTCAGGGCACGTGCCCAGGTTCTGGGCCAAATCCCCAGTGCGGGGCATGCAGGAGGCAGCCAGTTGATGTTCTCTCTCATTGATGTTTCTATCTCTTTCTCCCTCTTTCCTTCCTCTTTCTTTAGAAATCAATAAAGAAAAAAAAATTAAAAACAAAGAAAATTTAAAGTCCTAAGAAAAGAAATACAACAGGTTATTATACCTGAATGAATTAAACACAGACTTCTCTGAATTTAAAAGGGAGGGAAAGAGAGAAAGAAGAACTAACATTTATTATGAAACTACACTATTCCAGATGCTGTCTTAATGTGTTTTTTATGTAATTATCACAATAGCCTTATAAGGCAGATGTGATTAACAAAAAAGTTAACTGATCCAAAAGCATGGCTGCCCTGCCAGATGGTAAACAGTTCTGTCTCCCTGTGACTCTAAGTATTTGGTGGTAGATTTAGATTTTTGAAGCAGGTCTTAGGTTAGAGTGGTCAGGGAAGGCTTCATGGAAGAAGTGGACTTGAGCTGATCAAGACTGAAAGCATATGGGCAAGGGAAAGTTAAGATGATTCTTGGCAGGAATCAGCATGAATAATATGAGGGAAAGAAGACTCTCAACACACTGAGCCGAAGAAGACTTAAAAGTAATAGAACATTTATTTAGGGAAAGAACCGGAGACAATGTTAGAAGGAGGCATGAAGCTAGGTTTGCATCAGTATTGACTAATTATGGTGAAGGGAACCACCATACACACAGAATCACTAATCTTTCAATCATGTTGTGCAGTCGCCCAATCTGGGACATAACACCAATAATATTTTACTTTACATTAGATTTATTAAAATGTTTTTCATAACAAGAGACATAGTCTACATAAGAAGTCCTTTCTTCTCTTCCCAGTTATTTGTGGAATTGCTCTGTGGTGTATATATAAGCGGTGTCAACCCCAGTTCTTGTCTTATCCTCTTACGTTCCTGTCATCACTTGATCTACCTGAAGATGTCACGTGAAGGAATCCTTGTGGATCCAAATGTCGGGGCTGCATTCTGCCGAGGTTTCTAAGGGGACTAGAAATGAAGAGTAGCTACTGCACAGTCTTCTCTCTGGGACATGCATAACTTTCTGAAAATCCCCTTTGCCTGGCTTTATAATGTTGTGTTCTAAAATATTCAGGTTGCTTTTGTTGTTCTCTCCATAAAAAATTAATGATCATGAAAGTATTATCATGTTTACGTTAAAGCAACTCTTTTCTACATTTTAATTAAAAGTTGTAATTCACCATCTTTTGTCCAAGTTATCTTAAATCTTCATCTCATTGGTAATGGGTATTGGGCAGATTCAGAGAGAAATACAAGTGTTACTTAATGCAAACAGTAAAATCTCGGCATTTCTAGAGATATGGTTCTGTTCATTTCATGTGCAGTGCTAATTCTGCCTTTTTAATTAGAAATATCCTCCTGCTTATGCAAGAATCCTGGAAAGGGGCATTGTCTTATTCATTATGTATTCCACGAGAATCGCAAGTGGACAAAACCAGGCATAATACTGTGACTTGTGTTATTAAAGCACTTTAATAAGGTTACTCCCTCAGTAGAGTGAGTGTCTCAAATACCCATTTCTTCTCGAGAGGGAGCTGCGTGGAGCGGGGCGCTGGGCGCTCCTCTGGGTGCATGTTTGGCCCTTTCTGCACGTACTTTCCAGATTTCTATGGGTGTAGCTTCAGGGCTGGTTCCTCTTCCTTTCAGTCCCCTGTCCTGCCTTAGGGAGTGATGTCCTAGAAAGCCCTGGAATTTCTATTTTGGTCCTATAGTATATAAGAGGAAATAGTTTAAAATAATGATATATGGGGGAAAGGCCCATAAACAAAGGTTCACTCTATGTGGGGCATTTCTGGGCAATACTGTCCTGCTATATTGTATCCCTCTGTTCTCAACTCCCAACCAATGAAAAAACACATCAGTTAAGAATTCAATCTGTAACGGTTTTCATTAAAAATAAAATCTTCAGTGGTGCTACAAATGTCTGTTAAGAAAGAAAATGGAAGTAGCAAAGAAGGGTGGGAGGCAGAAAGGGAGAGAGGATGGAAGGCAGAAAGGGGGGGCGAGAAACGGAAGGTTTTTTTTTTTTTTTTTTTTTAAAGGGGCCCACTCAGTTGCAGCAGAGCAAAGACTTATCTATATGCATTACTTTGATTTCAAATTATTTTTAGCATGGCTTTTATTGTACTCATTGTTACATACATAAATCTTTAAAGTAATACGTTTTGTAAGAAATGGTCATAAAAATTTACAGCCAGTAACTTTTCCCCTGTCCCTTACAATGATATTCTACTAAAACCATTAAATGGTTCTCATTAATGCCCTTTAAATGATTGTGTAATGACCCACAATCGCTTGTAAGTGAACAACCATTAAAGAATTACCAGTTCTTAGCATGCTTTTAAGTACAGCTTAAATACATGGGAGGTAACATATAATATATTAGAAAAAGTATTAAATTTGAAATAGTAAAAACATGATCATCACAAAAGAACGAGGAGGTGTGCAACTCTACCCTTCAATGACCACGGTTCCTACTGAACACATTATTACTGCAGATTTCACGGCGTTTGTTCTTTTCCTGTATTGAATCTTTTCATTTTTTGCTGGGATTAAAAATAATAATAATAATAAAACCCTGCCACAACAGGAGTGGAAGGGCATATAAAAGCAAATGGGGAAAATAATTAAAGCCATGCATAACAGACAGCAACCCATCTGAACAAAAAGTGAACATTTCATCCCCAAGATATTTTCTATAGGAGGGGCAATACTCTTTTGTTTTTTTGTTTTTTTCCTTATCCCATTTGGTACAGGATAGTCTAAGCACTTGAATGATTGCATTTTTTACGCTTCAAAGTATTCCGCATCATGGGAATATGGTCAAAGATAGTAAAACATAATAACACCTACTGAAGGCAGGAGGTCATGTTAATGCCCTGCTATTTTAGGCATGCTTTGTAGGAAGCTAACCCACCCATGTAGAGTTGGGCAGTTGATTTACCCTAAGCTACAAATGTCAAATAAAGAGTTTGGTGGCATTTGTTTTTGAAGTTCTTTCACTCCTGACAGATCTTGTTTATGCTCATGTGTTGTTATGGTGACATGGCCATAGAACCAGAGCTTCGGGAACCTCATCCCCAGCTACAGAAAGGTGCAGGGTGAGCACAGTGGAAGTTACACCAGGGACAGGAGAAAATAAAAGGTATTCGTTTATTTATTCACCAGAGGTCATCGGGGGGAGGGGTTGGCAAGGGCAGAAGGCACAGCTACATATTCCTCTTGTGTCATTTAGAAACTCAAGATCAACATTGGATTTCCCAACTAGCACCGTCTTGGCCCCTGCGGTTGGTGACACACTAGGTTTTTTGCTCTCCGACAAGCTCTGTTCATCCTCGCGTGCTAACCATGTTTTCCTAGTTGCTCCCCTCTGGTGCAATGAGTCTGTGGCAAGGAGGCACTTTCTAATTTTACAAGGGTGAAATTAGACTTACAAAGGTGATCAGAATTGTCTCTCTATGTCATGAAAGTGTCTGCTTAGCTCTCATTTCCTCTAGGGACCCACCCTGAGCCCCACACAGCTGTTCCCATGATGCCTATCAAATGCTAGTATGGCAACAAAAGATCTGGGAGGACGGGAACCAGATCAGTCCTGTTCATGCCCGGATCCCTCTTCCCTAACACAGTATCTGACAATGCTGGGCTTTTTCATAAATATCAGGTTATTACACTTACGCAGAAAAATTGCAAAAATAAATTCTGTTGGCCAACTAAAGCTGGATAATGCTAAATCACTGTTCAAAAAAAAAAAAAAGTTGGAAATTTACAAAATTGCCATTGGAAAGTAGTGGGCACAGCAAGACTAAAATGAATCTCAAGCACCCCCCAGTCTCTTCTTTCTTTGCCTTTGCTCTTCCATATGGTCCCTCTCAGTCTTCACCCTCTTTCAAGCAACTATGCGTCTATTATTCTGATCTTCCTTTCCCTCGCCACAAAGCCCCATCTCCTGTAAAAACTATTCTAAAAATTGTTCCCACTTTACCCCAGCCCATGATGTTTTTGCATGTTGAAACTTTGTCATATCATGAAAAGAGGGATGTTTCCTCTGTGACAATGGTTCTGAGTGCTGGTGGGTTTGTGGGCAGCATCTCCTTGGGTACCTTCCAATCCTGAGAGTCGTTGGAGACACTAGGGTGGAGAAAGAGGGCTTGGGTTAACTTGAAGGCTGAGTTAGGATAAAGCATTTTTCTTAACTGATTTGTAAAACAAATCAAGCATAGAATCAAAGATGAAAACAGAACCCAAAAGCAAGCCCTTTATCTTCCCAATATTTCCTTAGCTCCATGTCCTGGTAGTCTCTTTTAAAGTCAGAGACCTTTCTCATCTCTGTCAGAACACAGCCAACTCTGAGCCTCTTCCCAGTATGCCTGGCAGTAGCTGCCACACTGTGTGTTATTTAGGAAGCTCCATTTGGCTCCATGCTCCGCAAAGGAGAGGAGCATATGGCCTTGAGTGTTAAAAATATTCATGAGTCATGTTGCCCAGTACTGAAGTACAGCCACCTCAAGGGCAATTTTCCAACAGCTCATATTGGTTTACAACATGGAATGAAGACCAGATGAAGTTCCAGGAGGTGTTCAGAAGAGACAGAATGCAGTGACGCAAGTTAGAAATTGGTCAGTACGCTGGGATGCATGTCCCTTCTGGAAAGAGGCATGGAGTGTTGGTAGAATATCAAAGGGAGGGGTCCCACTCTCTGGTTCCATTTATAGACCCAGTGTTCTGCTAAAATCTTCTGCAGAAAGAAATGGAGTAGACTTGGAAGTGAGGGTTACTCCATTCATTGACTCCCCAGAGACTTTCCTCTTCTTTCAATGGCCACTAAGAACTCACCTGACCCCAAGGTGTTTGTTTGTTTCAGAATACCACGTGTTGTAACCCCCGTGCTCCCAGCAGAAGATTCTTCCAGGGATAAGTGTTCATGATTTAAAAAAAAAAAAAGTCATTGCTTTCAGGAAACTTATGAAAAAGTTTAGATTGTGAATTTTTGTTATTGTTTTGGGGGTTGTTTTTATTGTACCATTTCTGAAAGTTTCTTTGGAAGTGGTTCTGAGTGTGTTTGGCCTTCTGGGAACATCTTATGTGATTTGTCAAAGTATTCAACAAGCACAGGGAAAACAACGGTCTGGGGATAAAATGTCTTAGTTTTCAGATGGTCTAGGGGTAGACAAATAGGACGTCTATAATAGTTTCTTGATTTAGAATACAATGTACTATTTGCCCTTTACCCTTCTTTCTATTGTAGATTAATCATTAGAGGGTTCTCTCTGAAACACTTTGTTTCCTCACTGTATATCCTGTTTCAACCTGCCCCATGCCAGCAACTGCACCTGACTATAATTTGGGAAACACAAATAATAGTGGTTCAGCACTTTGCGACTCCTCTGGTCGGTTAATGTCACTCCCGTCTCCTGGCACAATTCAGTTCAGAATGGCTGCAGTGTATCATTAATGCATTAAAAAATGTTGTGTTTTTAGACTGAATTCCTGGAATTAGTTGGGAGCCTGATGATCCAAAACAGGCTTTTTACAGTGCATGGGAACCCTGAGGAAGCAATTCTTGTTTAAGCATCTGCGTTATCAGAGGAGCTCAAGTACTTCAAAGGTCTGTGCAGGATGCTCAGAATAGGCACCTTGCCAAACAGAAATTGAAACATATATACGTACTACACTATTTGCCTTACAGAAATTAATTTCAGCCAGCAGCACTTAGGATTATTTAATATTTATCTTTAGCTGCAGGAAGAAGAATCTATTATTTTATGAGTTAATTTTGTTATTTTACCTGAGTGTTTCAGTCAGTCTTTCCAGTAGGAGACACTTATGGTCTCTCCTATGTCCTGCCTATCACCTTTTTTTTAAAAAAAAATTATCATTTATTTCTAAGTGTTCAGAAGCAATAGGAAGATTCATAATTTTTTTTCTTTTTATCACTTGATTTCCCCGGTTGGTTCCCTGGGAAGAAATGATCAGGTGCTTTCAGTGGTTTGAGAAAAGGTCCCAGGATCAGTTGAATGGCCTCAGTGTCACAGAATAGGTAATAGGTGTCACAGAAACAGGTTCAGATGGAGTAAGGAAACTGGGTTCTAGAACATCTCTCCACCTTTGTGACCCGGGAGAGATCGCTTCATTTTCCCAGTGCCTCCCTCTCATCATCTGTTTCTAATTTGTTTAGAATCAACAGTCCCTAGTGAGCTCTTTCCCTAGTGATGTGTCATTCGGAAATGCCACCAAGGTCCCACAGTTTCTCCTTCTGTTGCTAAAATTCCAGAGGGTTGTGTGCTATGTTGATTGTTGGCACCCGTGAAATCGAAGCACCAAGAAAGGAATATGTCAGTGTGTCGAATAACAAAATGACTGATGGAGTATCAGGAGGACTTGAGTGTATAAAAAGCCACAATATTGCAAAGTACCTTGTAGATGGGAACTGTTAAATATCAATGGAGCATTGCTGTGTCTGCACCGTCAGCACCTCCCTGTGACCACAGTGAGAGAGATGCTGAAATGTCATTTCATGGACCACATTATGTGCTGCTTACAATGAATATTCTGGCCATGGTTTATTACATTTTTGATAAATTGTAACTTCTTGGACCTAAATTTGGTTAGCTTATCTCTAGTGCCATTTAAATATCTTAAAAGACTGAATTTGCCCCAAAGATTTAATCATCATTCAGCAGCGGTCTGTAACCATGTGGTACTAATTTAAATTACTGTAGCAATGGACAAGTCTCTATCCAGAAATTAATAAATGCAATTTATAAGGAATGTTAAGTAACAACTAACAATTTAATGCTTTGTGAGTTTCAGCCAAACTGATTAAATAATTAAAACAGATTTCTAGGGATAGGGGAAGAGATTTTACCATAAAAGAGATAAACAGTTTGGGAATTGCATGCATTCTTTTAGACATTTAAGATAATTAAATCCAAAACCTATGTTAAAATAACACTAAAGGTCTGGTTTAAATCAGTCCTGGGAATTGCTAAGTTAGGAGTTGAACACCATCCTCAATGTCTGCCCCATTGTTTTAAATAAGGCATTTGGGGACGCTCAGAGCTCCGGGTCAGTTCAGAGAGCAAGCTATTGGTGGAACAAGATTGGTCTCAAGCACCAACGGATGCATGTACTAGAACTTCCTTCTCACTGTGACGTTTTTAGGCTTTTACGAAGCTAAATTGGATGTTTAGAATCTCTCAGAGCTGTTGTACTATTCTAAAGCTTTCTTGTACATGATTTTCAAATTCCTATTTGCTAAGAAAAAGGTAAAGGAATGTAGAGATCATAGCTATTGTGATTTAATGTGCAATAAGTGTAATAAGTACCTTTACGGGCTTAAAATAATTCATTTTTGCAACCTATTGTTGAGTGCTTGCATATGTACAGTACAGGTATGTCTTTGTGATACAAAGATTGATAAGGCATCAAAGCATTCTGTTTTTTGATTAATAATTTCACAGGCAGCAAAAGCAGACAGGTAGTAGCCCCCTTGATAGAAATGGCCATGGGTTACAATAGGATGTGTTCCATTTAAGGATAATTTTTTAATGATTTGCACGAATACCTCAAAAGGTGTCCATCAGTCATCCTTTAAATTGTGTCCGCAGCCCAACAACCCCAGTGGAGAATATCTAACCATGTGTGTCAGGGCCTCCTACCTTAACTGTGCGAATGCTGGATAGTGGTATTTGCAGGATGGAGTGTTTGAACTGGCCAGCTGTTTTGGGGTTAGGTAGATGCAAACTTAATGTTCTACTCAATGGGTTTTAAATTCATTATCTTCCAAACTGAACGTATCACAGTTTCCTCAAAATGTACTTTTTCTTATATGATAACCAGTTATCCTGATTTGCTTGGGACTGAGAGGTTTCCCAGGATACAGAATTTTTAGTGCTAAAACTGGGGAAGTCCCAGGCAAACCTGGATGAGTTCATCATCCTATTTTTAAACTTCTGTGATTTTCTCTATCTTGATTAATCATGTTGTTGCCTATTCAACCATTCTGGATTTTCCATTTCTTTTTCTGCGTCCAGACTTCCTCTGAGTTTCATCAAGTATTTCATTCCTGTCTCTTCTCCAGATTCTCTGTTATTGTCTTGGCTCAGGCATTATCATGCTTTTGCCCCAACTATTGCACCCACCACTAGACTTGCTCTTACTTCAATCTCCCCATGATATAGCTTCTAGTGGTATTTAAAATGCCCATTTACTTTGTCAAGCCTTCAGTGGTTACTTATTATATAAAATCCCAACTTATATACAAGGTAGGGAAAAAGGGCCTTCCATCAGCTGGCTCTTGCCAAAATCTCCAGCTTCGCCTCCATTCATACTCCTTCTTCAACTCTAATCTGTAGCCATTTAGATCCCCCTTGGAGTTTCATAGAAGCATAGGACAAATTCACACCTGTACACCTTTGGCCATAGTATTTCCTGTTTGGGGAATGCCCTGCCCAGCCCCCTTTTAATCTGCCAGGCAACTAATTATTTTTCAAGACCCAGTCCGAGCATCTCATTTCTTTATAAAATTATTTCTGCCCCCAAATAAAATTGACCACTGCTAATTGTGTGCTGGACGGTGCCTTGTATAATCCTCATGCGCCTAGAAACACATTACAGTTGTTTATTTGTTAGTCCTCTGTTCTACATGATGTACCCTTTTAGTGAAGGGTACTTGACTTATTAATCTCTATTTCCAGACTTCGGGACCAGGTCTGACACAAGCAGACACGGACGTGCTGGTGGAGTGGGTGTGGAATCTCTCGTGCATCGTGGGCGCTGAGGAGCGGAGCAATGTGTGCGGTGAGTCTCCAAGCACGTTGATAATGCCCTTCTTATACCCCCTGGTTGAAACCCGTAGTTATTTACTCGTTCCTCATTTTACTGTTGTATCATCTATTTGCTCATAGAGTAACGTCCAAGAGTAGATTTTATGTCCACTTTGAATCATTTTTTTCTTAGGCTATGCAAGTTTTGATTCAGATCTAGCCAACGGTTGACTGCCTGGCTAGCAGTCATCTCTCTGCTCCGCCCCTTGCCTGTATCCCTCCTAAAGAACCCTGTTTGTTTCAGCATCTCCTCTGCAGGATCACCTATTCCTGAAAAGGTTGCTTCTGTTCCCGAGGGGATGGCTCCTGATTAGTGCAAGGCAGTTATAGTGCTGGCCATTCCAACGCTACCTGCAGATGGCTAGAAGTTCAGGCTTGTGACACAGTTCTGGCCAATGAAAAGCAAGACAAGTCTGTCGGGGTCTCTTGGGAAGGTTCCTGCCTACAACAAAGGTACCAAGGAAAAAGTGGGCTCGTTATCTGGATGTCATTCTCTCTCTCTGACACCCAAACCTGCTGTGGTCATGTTGTGACATTGAGGGAGGTCAACCCTTAGCTGAAGCCAATACTGAGACCAGTGCAGCAGAAAAGTAGAAGGGACCTCGTGCTTGATGTCATTATGGGGCGTCCGATCCTCTCCCAGCTAGCGTCCTCAACCTCTTTCTTCTAGGCCTGCAATTGTTTTACATGTGGCTGGAAGTCTCATGACTGACAGCCAAGTTTAGCATTGTAATCCGAGGAGGACAGGGCCTTTTGTTTCAAAGGTACGTCAAAGGTAAGGATGAAAATGCTCCATGTATTCTGGGCATAAAGGCAGAAGCCAAAATGACCACTTGAGAAAATTCCAATTCTGCCATTTGTCCCACACGTCTGTTGATGCATCGATCACGAAATGACAAGTCTGTCGCAGGAATTGTACTAAGTGCTCGTGAGGAACACAAACCCCAAGCAGTCACATCTTTTCTCTGAATGAGCTTATGGTCTCGTTAGTGAACTGGGGCAGTGACCGAAATTACTATCCAGTAAAAAGAAAGTAATAGATATTATACTAGTGATAAGGATCTAACATTTATTGAACAATTACTATGCACCAGGCACTGTTCTAAGTCTTTCCCAAGGACTTTTATTTGCATCAGCTATATTTTCTCTCTCAATTATTTTCCTCACAGACCACGTCACAGCCTAAAAATATTTACATACAAGTATACTTATATAAGTCTCTCTCATTCTAAATGAGAGATCGAGAGAAAGAAAACCACCGTTTTTCCTGACGTTGCTTTCCTCTCAAGATACCACCTTTACAAACTTACAAACTTCACCAAGTTTTGCTTTTCATTAAAAACTTTATTTCTCAGAACATTTTAAAGTGTCCAACAGGACTGAGTGGAAAGTATAGAAACTTCCCACATACCCTGTCTCCACCCACACATGACTTCCCCCACTCTCGACATCCCGCACCACAGTGCTACATTGTTACTATCAGCAAACCTAGGCCGACACGTCATTGTCACCCGGAGGCCATCATTTACCTGAGCGCTCACTCTAGGTGGTGTGCATTGCCCGCGTTCTGACAAATGTGGAATGACAAGTATCTACAGCACAGTGTCCCTGCCCCCAAATCTCCTGTGCTCTGCCCAGTCATCCTTCCTTCTCCCTCCACTAAGTTTTTTGAAAAAAATAAATGTGACATCTTCTATGAGTCTTTGAATTTTTACATCATATCCAGCCTTTGACCCACGCATTTATTTTCATTCCCCTCATTTTTCTGAAATCGCCCTGACAGGGTCACTGTTGACCATGCTGACAGTCCAGTGGCTGTACCCCTGCTCGTAACTTCACGTGTCCTGCCCTCAACAGCGACGTCATCTGGCGTGCCGGTTAACCTAAGCCGGAAACTCAGGCCCACACCTCTTGCGCTCACTTGTTAATTCCATTCCCCACATTTCTATTGCACACATTTCTCCGGAAAGAAATGTGGCTTTCTTACCTGACCTTAGGCTTCCATCACCTCTTCTTTGCACTACTGCACCCCCCCCCCCAGCTTATTCTCAGGCCAACCTATACCCTGTAGTGATGTCAAAGTAACTTTCTAAAACACCATTCGCTTCCTGGAACTCTCTGTTTGAAATACTTTCATAGCATCTCTTTCCTGCAGAATCGCACCTAATAACTCCTCAGCTTGGCTGCAGAGATCTTCACAACCCTGCACAGGTGCTCCTCCTCCTCCACACTCTCTTCTGCCTGCACCCAAGAGTCTGTGCCCTGGGCACAGGTGTGTTCACTGCTCGGTGGCATTGCCGGGTCTCTCCTCTCGGCATAGAATACTCTCTCTTCCTCCTTGGCCAGGAAATGAACCTGTACTACTGCTGAGGTATACTGCAAACATGTCCTGCTTTCCTGGCAGTCTTTTCATACAACTTTTAACGTATCTCCTTCACCAAAACTGTTTTGCTATGTTGTCATATGTGTCTGTGTGCCTGATCCGTTCTCTTAAATGTGAGCTTTTGAGACAAGGAACTCCGCTTCCTCCTGTCTCATTTAATATTCCTAGTACTTGGTACAGTGTCTAGTACTTAATAAATGTGTGTTGGATTAAGGCTTTTGTGATGGGAGCTCTGAGAAGAAGCAATTAGCAGGGTGGTTTTATTTTCATTCATTCATTCATTCATTCATTCATTCAGCAAATATTTACAGAATACCTACTGAGCCAGACACTCCTCTAGGTACTGGAAGTAACAATGAGCAGACAGAAGAATATCGTCCCCTCACGGAACACAACATTCTATCCTAGTGGGAGAAGACAGATGCAGTGATTTTGGCAGAGGACCAGTACCATGAGTGAATGAAAAAATTAAGACATAAATATAAGACATAGGGAGTGGTAAGGGCCATTGATAAACTGGGCAGTCGATGACCTACCCAAAGGCACTTATTTAAACTCACATTAAAACATCAATAGGAGCAGCTGCACATGACCTGGCCCACTATTTGGCCAGTTGACTGCCTCTTTGTGGTCCTTGTTGCAGAGAGATCTTTGTTCCAGGTTCTGTTCCTTGAAAAAACAGGGTGAGGCAATGGATCCCTGAACCCTGGCCGACAGTGTCACTCCAGTTGACCCTGATCACAGCACCTCGCTTTGTCCTATCCTCTTTATCCTGTGCTTGTAGCTTTATGATTTCTCAGCCGCCTCAAAGTTGTCCTGAGAAAATGGTCCATTTCTATTCCTAGGGGGAAAAAAGTACCCTTGTGCTCAGGAATCAAAGGCTCAGCAATGAAAGTGCAAAGGGTAGAAAAATAGTGTGGGTGCTGTCATACTAGATTCAGACGTTTGGTGGGTTAAAAATAGCTTCTGCAATCATCCTTTGAAGGAGAAAGAAGTGTGCCATTAATATGTGTAGAAGGCAGAAAAATAAAATCATAATATTTTTAAGTTGAAGAGACACTTAAAGATAATTCTAGATTAACTCTTTCATTTTACAGGCAAGAAAACTCAAACTCAGGATTAGTAACTCACTCAAAGTCACGCACCTGAATCTATTAAAATAGTATCAATAGCTGACCCTTTACTTCCCGCCCAGGTTACTAGCCAAGGGTTCTGAAACAATAGAACTGGTTTAAGGGCTCTGATCAGCAGATTGTAGGTGTTTTTCCAAATTTCTGTGACCTAAGTACCCAGCTTTTAATGGGGAAGAGACATATGACAGAGGTAGCTGGAAATGAATCATAGTTCACAGGAATATGTGGGGGTGCGTGTGAGGTACATTCAACTCCAGCCTAAAAGGTGAAGCAAGAGGCTTGCAGAATTCGAAGTTTTGATTCTTTATGGAGAACAGTACTGTTTATCTATTACATTGTTTATTCCTCCAGCTTATCTATTTAAATTATTTTCTCACTCATTCATTCATTCATTCATTCATTCACTCTTCGCAAATGCTGAACGCTTCCTATTATTTATTTACTTCTGAGCTAAGCGCTCTGGAGGACATGATGCAGCAGAATGCTCCCTCCTCCCCGTGCTCCAAGGGCTCACAGTCCTACAGAGGAGCCAGATGTGCACGTCTGTTATTCCTAAATGAAGGGGAAGCCCACCTGGATGCTGACAGCAGTTTGCTCCACGTCAAGTCAAGTGCTATATTAGAAAGACTCCCACACCCTTCCCAGTCATCCTAACAGTGCCTCCTGTTCACAGATAATCCCCCGAAGAACATTTCTTCCTCAAGCAAAGATAACCTGCTTAGAAGATATTATGAAGAGGTTGTCTCCTGCTTTTAAAGTTGCAATACCACCAGGTGATGTGCCCTGTGTTTCTGTTACACTGGTCCCGGAAGGACCAAAGCTTCTTAGTCGTCAGGTGGCAGTCCTCCTCTGCAGCCATTGGCTCCCTCCCGCAAAGGGAAGGCTTTGCCGCCTGCTTGAATCGACCGTATGTGTGTTGGTTGGGAGTTGTTACGAGACATACCCCTGACAAGAGCTGAGATGCCCAGCCAGCTTCCCTTTATCAGATGGGCCAGTGCCAATCATCATTGTTCTCGCAAGGTGATAGCAGGAGCTGTTCCCCATTAGGAGAGGGTGGCGTTCTGGCAGGGTCACCGTGGTGTTAAGATGCATTGCATTTGTCAGGTTTGCCTAGAACTTCTGGAGGCTTAGTTATGAAACTTGTTAATTGAGCTATAAATATAGCTGCAGCCTTTGCCTTCCAGTAAGGCAGTGTGTTAATTTGGGTTTGGCAGGGGGATGGTGCAAGCTGCCAATGTTATGTTAGGATTAGTAACGTGCAGTACATTTTAACTCCACTTCCCCAACGCCACGCTTCCCTCCTCTGTTTGTTATCTTTGTGAGGGAGAGAGCGGAGAAAGCAAGCTCATCGTCACGGGCATCTCACGTTAGGGATATTTATCTGTGGGCCCGCTTTGCATCCTACAAGTCTCCAAGTAAAAAGAGTGAGAAAGATAAATGACGAGAACCACGGGCAGCACCCGCAGGGCTCAGCCACAGCCTTCTGCCCTGAGATCAGCCTAACCGTCGTGGCCCACAGGCGGGTATCGGCTCTTGCTTCCTCCAAAGAACGCGTCCCTATATTTAGAGCATCCCTCTGTAATCTGAGATGGAAATGATAATAATAAATAGATGTCCTCTGTAATAAAAACATGCTCTTTCTTTTTTTTACACACAGAGAATAATAAGAGGAATAGCATGGGTATTTGCCTGTTTCTTCCTCACATACTTATTATTATAGGGTAAGTGTGTCACTTGCTCATCTCATTGTGGGAAAAAATGAGGATTTTAAACTGTATCTCACAACAGTTTGGATGTATACTTTATGCTCATAGGGGAGAGGGAAGGGTGCTCGAGAAGCAGTCACCCCCCTGCCTGCTTAGAGATGCCTGATAAGTGTTAGCTGAACGAATGAATGAATCAATGAATGAATCAATGAATGGGTGGGTGGGTCTCGGTTCAGCAGAGTTTGGAGAGAGTGTCCTTTGCAAATTATCCAATCGGCCATGTCAGCTTTCTCTTTTTTTTTTATCCTCCCCTGAGGACACTTTTTCATTTTTGTTCAGATAGAGTGGGAGTGAGAGATGGAGAGAGAGAGAGAAACATCGACGTGAAAGCGACCCATAGACTGGCTGCCTCCCTCATGACCCAACCAAGGCCGGGGACGAATTGCAACCAAGGTACGTGCCCTTGACTGGAATCGAACCCGTGACTCATTGGTCCTCGAGCCGACGCTCTGACTGCTGAGCCAAACCGGCCAAGGCAGCTTTCTTTTTCTTAAAATACATCAGTGACCTGGAAATAGGTTGGCAACCACAAGGTGGAATTCTGTTTGTTGGCAAAGTGGGAGAGGAAAAGAACGCATGTCCAGCTACATTGTATCAAACATTTAATGTTTTCCTGAAGCACCGAGGCTTGAGGAGAAATGTGAAAGAATGTAGCTGTCTAGCATCCGGGGTGGGTCTCTCTGGAGACAGCGCTGACTGACTTCCCTGGTTAGGAAACATCAGAGGGAGATGGGCTGGGATTAAGCCTCCTTTGTTTTTCCTTCAGCTCTTCCTTTCGTGGGCATGTCTCTCACCTCCGAGAAGTAGACATTTCCACTTCTTTCTGTTCTTGTGTACCGAGGGTCCACTGTCTTTCTTCCTGCTGGGCTGAGCTCTAGAAATGGAGATGTTACACGTGGGTACAGAAATGTGCTCAGCTCCAATGAAGATTCTGTAAATTTTTTTGTTTTATGAGGAAACCGTAGCCTGCCTCAACTGCACCAGCTACTCACGGTAATTTTCTTAAGACCTTTTGATAGTCATTTGAAGTGCATTTTATAACCCGTCTGGTAATCTTGCTGCTAACCAACAATTACAGTCTGACATCTGAATACAAAGAATTTGGGACAAGCAACAAAAAACTTTGAAAACACTGTTTCCCTTCCCTAGTCTTTACTAAAAAACACCGTAAAGAAATGACTATGGCCTCACTACATTCTGACATGCTGGGGGGGCGGGGGGGGGGGGGGAATTGGCTGTTCATTTTTTGAAAATTTTTACCAACTTCAGGATTGGGAAACTGAGAGCACAATCATAATAGTCAGGAAGGCACGGGCGATGCCAGGCAGCCGACCTTTCTTCCGCTCCACCCCATTCACAAACCTGACACCGCTTGGACCAATGTTCATGCCAACTACTGGAGGAGAGGGCAGAGAGTGGGTGCTGCTCACACTGTGGTTACTTTGGAGACTGAGGAATCTGGAATCAAATTGATAGGATTATTAGTCCGAGGCAGGGCTGCTCTGGGCAGTTGTGGGTTTTTGTACTTAGGCACCAGGCCGAGTAGGCAAGTGTGGGCTGGAATCGAGCCCCGGCTCCGCTTGCCAAGCTCTGAGCCTCAGCCTGGGGCTGCATCAGCCGGGAGGAGAGGGCCTGTCTGCAGTTCATCTGCCAGGGTGGAGTGCCTTTTCGTAAGCCACACAAAGATGCCCTGTGTGCTAGAGGTGGCCTTGCCTGGAAAGAACTTCTAAGAGGGATCTCGTGTCTTCCACCACTATTGTGCCTCTGAAACTCTCTTGGGCTCTATCAATCTCTTCATTCACTGCTCCCCCCCCCCCATATCCATTGGTGGGAGGAGGAGTGAACTGTCTGATGGGGGGATCTGGAAGGAGAAACCAGGCCTGGATAGCTTTCCTGTCTTTCTTCAGGGAACCAGCCGCCAGCAGGGAGCATCCGTCCTGCAGGTGGGCGCGGGGCTGGGAAGACAGCAGAGAGGGGCCTGACCAGTGCCAGTGTCTCTAATTCTAGGAAGCTCACTTTTGCCTCTTTCCCAACCTTGCTTTAAAATTTAGTAAGAAAGGTTATAATTTGCCACCCCCCATTCCCATCAGTTCACTCTTTTGTCCCATTTTTTCAGTTGGTTCAGAATTAGGAATCAAGGGATGCTGTTTACTCGGCTCCCACCAGGCTCTCAGAGACCATCAATTCCCCACGCCACACACACACCCAAACTTATAACAGACTTATTCTTTCCAGCAGAAGCCATGAACTGGTGGGCTGTTGGCCAGACCCAGCCTACATCGTGTTTTGTTTGGCTCACAGAGTGTCTTTTGAAAATAACTGCACCAACCTTTTAAAATGGGAGGTTGCATGTAGACATCAAGATTTCTGGCCCTTCTTAAAAAATAAAATTGAAAAATCTGGCCACATTGGGACTCCCCACATGGTAATAATCAGCTTGAGTTGTTCCCCCTTTTCCACGGGGCAGCGGTCTCCTGCCGGCCTCTGTCCCCTTCATTCTCGATTGGCTCTTGGGCTGAGGCTGGGTCTCAGCCACCATCTATCATCCCTCTCACACGGTTTTTGTTTGGAAGTAAATGAATGTCTCTTATTTATCCCTTTCAAAAAGTCGATTGGGAAGACTCCATTTATGAAGACACATGGGAAAGAGCAAATGTCTTTCTGGAATCTATAAATTATTTCCATATGTTGAACGTATATTTTTTTTCCTGGATGATTCACACATTATGCTACCTACCTGGCTCCTATAGTCAGTTGGGATTTATTTAGCACTTTTTAGAGAAAGTCTTTGTTTCTTTCAAATATAATCAATGAAAAGGAATTCACTGCTTTCCTAGCCAGACCATTCTACCATGTGGAAAGTCTCCCTTATCTTTACCGGTCCATACCCTGCACTTCACACGCAATGATATTGGCTTCGCCATCTGGTCTCAGATGACAGATACACTGCTGGTAGTTCTTAGAATTACTCTCTAATATCTCTTGGTCTCCTTCTTCTGGATGTGATAGAATTTCACTTCCTCCAAACTCTGAACGTTGACCATGACACAGCTCTTGACTGTGACAGACCCCTGCTTCTCAGTCCTGGCAAATCTGGAAGGGTATTACTTTGCCTTTATTTTGTTTTGTTTTGCTGCAGTAACATTTCATTTAACACATGCTTCTATTTTTTCAAAGCATGGGACAAGTTCCCTTCCCACTCAATGGTAAAAAAAATGTACCTTAAAATGATTATACCTGTGGTCAGCCCTGCCAACAGCTGCAGAACACCCCAGAACAGGATGAAATTTGCCTTGAGGACATAAAAAGGATGTTGTGACCCACTCCTGATTGAAGAACATGTCAACGTGGAACCTGTTTGTCATTTGATCCAGCCCTGAGTTGTTTTTTATGGGATGGAGAGCACAGTTGCTATTCACTGCTGGGAAAAAGAACGGTTGTTCTTCAAACCTCTCACTGAGTTTCTGCCACGCTTGAACGTATCCAAACTCTCCTTGAACTTCCTGGAGTGTTTGGCTTTTCTCTGTATGCCAAGATGGACTTGGGGGTGTGAGCTCTCAGGTTTACTGACTAGTGTGCAAAGGAGCACCCCCTTTGTTGCTTCTCTCCTTGGCCCATTTTTAGGCTAATGGAGAAATAAAGGCTGTGGGTTCAGAAGATCAGGGTGAAACACTGGACCCCTCACCGGTATTTCAGTGGGGAAACCATTTCCATCTCCTGCATACTGATTATAACTTTGGACAAGGTACAGCAGAACTTGAAAGTCTGCAGTAAGAAGGCTCTAGCTTCCGTCCTGGAGGTGGTTAGGCTCACTTTCCTGGTTTGTAAGGTTTTGCCCCACTCACCTCACTGAGGTGGTCTGAGAGTCATCGTCAACACAGCAGCATCCCCTTAACGGGGACTGCAAGAATGTGCTGTATTCATAGCAGAGGCATATTTTTTAGGAAGGGATGATTTTCCTGAAAACTTTTTGCATGACCCCAGTTGGCTCCCGCCCTACCATCTCTCTCTCCACAGGGCTTTTCAGGGCACAACTTAAAGAGTAATATTGGGGTTTGTCTACCACACCAGGCAGTCTTCCCCTCTCTCCCAGCTTAAAGCCGGAGTCTCGAGGTATTCAGTGTCCTTGTGGCCTCCGGGGGCTTCTTGCTGGGTTTATGTGGGGAGTCCCTGTGGTCACCAGAAGGACCTAGGAAGGCTCATGTCTGAGATGGCAGGGACGAGAACTTCTGGCTGGGCTCAGGCACTGGGCTTTTCTGCAGTGGGTGCTCAGTGGGAGGACCGTGACACCCTGGGACACCAAGGATGCTGCGGAGAAAGAAGGCTTCCAAGGGGGCAGGCCACTCTACACCGGAGTCTCTCTTCTCCTTTCTCCACAGTGGGACGTGTCTCTTCAGTCCATCTCCCCCTCCTGTCCCCAGGAATACGTTTTTTAAAATTTGTTTTGTTTTTTATTTTCGAACAAGCATGATTTAAGAATCCTAAGTACAACCCTGGTAACTGGGCACTTGGTCAGTAGCATTTTCTCTGAGCCGGAACAAGTCATTTTTCAGATCCTTGGAAGTTGCTGGTGTGTTGCTTCCAGCGGCTCTGGAACCCACTCCAGGGTCCCGTGGAAATGCAGTGGCCGGTCAACCTTGGCTTTCTGAGGTCACCATGGCCATCTTACGTCTCATTTTTCAAACGCGCCTTATTCTGAAGCCAGACCAGCCATGCTGCGGAACCGGCCAGGGCAAGGCAAGAGGCTCCGAGGCGGCCAGCCCGTCCCTCCTGGGAAGGCACCTGTGGGTGAAGGCAGGACGGCATGAATCCACAGATATTACCTTCCCACGTGTCCTCCCGTCTCACGTTTATTCGGTGTAATAAGAAGATATGAGCTGGAGGGAAGACTTTGTGATCTATGCCTCAGATTTATTTCCACTCCCGGAGTCCCTGCTTCACTAACCTTGCAATGCCCCGCGCCATCCTTCATCCTTCCAAAGTAAATAAATGGAGTTCTCCTCAGCTCTTTTTCTTAATTAGCTCTCAGAATTTGAGGTGCCGCCCAGACTTTGAAGGCCCCTCTGACACTGTTTCAAGGATGCGGGGGTCGCCCTGCTGTCCTTGACCCGCTCTCCCTCTGGGGAGCCCTGCCCTGCTCAGGTCTCTGCCCGGCGCCCGGTCCCAGGGATGCCGGGGCTCCTGGCCTCTGTTTGTGTGCAGAGTTGTCTGAAATGCATTCGGGATCTCTTGAGGTGAAAAGAGTTATATAAACAGAGAATGTTATTATGGATTCTTACTACAGATGGAAATGACTGGGTATTCTCAAAATAAATAACATTTCACATTTTTATAGATCTGTAACATAATATGCATGTGTGTGTGTGTGTGTGTGTGTGTGTGTGTGTGTATTTATATTCTTTCCATCTTGAATACACAGCCTCTCCTTCCTCAGCACTTGGATAAGCCATTCATTTTGCTTCCTGCTTTCTTGATTCTTTTCTTAAGAATTCATTTAATTGTTGCCAGCATTCGGAGAGCTGGGATGAGGCAGGCGCAGGCTTCCCGCTCGCTCCCGCCAGAGAAGCCTGCGTGGCCACCGCAGCGGGGCGAGCTGAGCGCTGAGCACACTCAAGCTCTGTCTCCCACTTCCCCTCCAAAGAGATCAATCGGCTTGTGGCTCGGCATAGTTTCAAATGGAAACTTCCAGGAAGAGGTGCCCAGAGTGAGAGGATTCGGGGCGCGGTACCTAGGTTCAGAAGTTGCTTGTTTGGGTATTTCGGGCGTCCTCCTCCTTGGACTGAATCAGTGTGTTCATTTTCTTTGATTCTGGAGGCAAAGCTTGCCATGTCTCATTTCTACATCGGTCGCTTGCAGGAGGAGGAACTGGTGAGTGTAGGGAAATGAAGGACAGGGTTATCACTTCCCAATGGCGCCATTCCCCCAAGGAACCCCTGAGTTATTGGGACCCTATGCCCGGGGTTTGCAGGAAAGAGCAAAGATGCCAAAACTCTATCCCGAGCCAGGGAGGAGGACAGTTGGTATCCACACATCCAGGCAACACCAGGCAGACAACATCTGGCTTCTCCAGCTCCGCCTGGCTCCAATCAAGGACTGGCTAGCATCCTTGGCAGTGGCTGGTGGGAGAGGCAGACGGAAGCCAACTGCCCCGAGGCTGGCCAGCTGTGGTGGAAGGAGGTGAAGGAAGGAGGGTAGCTGGGTGCGAGGGCCTCGGGCCCTCAGTCTGGTGCTGAGAAAATGGCCGACTTGGGGGAATTCAGGCCAATTAGAGGGTGATCCTTTCACACTCAGCCATCTGGAGATGCCTGTAAGGGGACTTAGCCCATAATCGGGAAGCCATCCTACAGGATGACTTCCAGATTTTAAGAGGATTTGATAAAATTTTAAACTAAGATTTTTTGAGTGCCTAAGATATACACAGGTTCTTTGGCAGGTGCTAGGGTCAATAACGACACCAATCATCATAGTGATAATAACAACATGATGTTGACTGATAACGTTTCATGAACACTTATTAAGTGCCAGCTTCAATGACATGTATCAGCCCATGTATGCCTTACAATCTGCTGTAAGGTAAGCACTATTGTTATCATCATTCTCATATTAGAGAGAGGAAATCAAGACTTAGGGAGTTTAAGTAATATGTCCCGTCACAGATTTAGATGATATGGTTGGGGTTTGAACCCAAGCAGTCCATAGGCTGTATTCTGGACTATGCTGAAAAATATATGGTCTGTACTTAAGGAACTAAGTCTAGTAGGTAAGGTAGACATGAAAGAAAATACATAGTCATTATGAAAATAATTCCACTATGATGCACTCTTTAACAAAGCAAATTCAGATATAACATGATTGAATACTAGATTTCATTCCTGTCTTTAAAATCACCTATATTCAAAAATTAACTACACAATTCAACTCATACTTTTAAGATTAAATTCTTTAAGATTAAATTACATTCACAGTAACACGAAGTGGTGTTACTGTATAGGAAGAGTAGCTGATTTGCATAGTGTACTAATAGTAGCTAACTTTTATTGACCATGTACCATGAAGTACCATTAATGGTTTACAACCATCCAAAAAAAAGTAAGTAACATTATCACTGAAAAAGACCATGAAGCTTACATGATGTGCTCAGAGTTTAGAGTTAATACAATGGCAGAGCTGGGATTAGAACAGAGACAAACTAATGCCCATTCCAATACTTTCTTCATCATGCCATCCACATGGCCTCTGTCCAGTGAAGGGGGTGGACAAAAAGGCTGTACACAGTGCAGTTCCTGAGAAGGGGAAGCATGTCTAATTCTGAGAAAGGAGTTTGGGTAGGGAAGAGGGAGCTAAAGCCCGGCCAGTGTTGAGCATCAGTGGTTGAGCATCGACTCATGCACCAAAAAGTCACCGGTTCAATTCTTGGTCAGGGCACATGCCCAGGTTGTGGGCCTGATCTCCAGTGGGGGGCATGCAGGAGGCGGCCAATCCATGTTCTCTCTCATCAATGTTTCCATCTCTCTTTCTCTCCTTTTCTCTATCTCCAAAATAATAAAGAAAAAAATATTTAAAAATAAAAAAGAAGAGGGAGCTAACATTTACTGAGTGTTTCCTATGTGCCAGCCCACTGTAGTGAGCACTTTGTACATTTAATCTTTGTAAAAACTGAGTCAAAATTTATGGATGAATAGCAAAGTTTCAAAGCGACCGTGGGAAGATCTGGCTATTTCAAGCAGAGGGAATCATATGGAGAAAGATTAGAGGCATGAAGTATTATAGTGTGTTTGGGTGAATTAAAGTCCTTGGGGTGTTATGGAAACCTCAGGCATGGTTGTGGGGGATCGGAGGTGGCAATGCCCAGTGTTGCAATGGCATCCGGGAGGGCCCTGGACTTTTCCCTGAAGCTCTCGATGGATGGCAGAGTGAAGGGAGACACAATTCCAGGTAGAAATGTAATCTTCCTAAAAAAATCTTGAAAAGTAGAGCTATTATCCCATTTCTTCTAAACCAGTTAGGAAACAAGTTCAGAGAGAAAGATGAGGAATTTAACCAAAATCGTGCAGTAAGTGGAGCTGGACTTTGAACCCACTTCTTTCCAACTCAAAAACGCACCTTGTTTTACAGTCCTGCGATGCTATCACTGGAGGCAGCTCCACTTCAGGGACTGGAAAGGAAATGAATGGAAAGCAGGTGGACAGAAAGTGCTCAGCAGCTCAGACCTGCTCATCCTAGACTGTCCTGTTGCCAAAATAAATTGCTTTCTTCTTAGAGATTTTTACTAAAATGTCTAACGTTACTGTTGCCACAACAAATGTTTTAAAAATGACCATCAAGATACATGATGTTGTAAGATGAAGTCATGCAAGACATGAAGAAAATAACCACTTCAAATAAAGGTAGGCTCCTCTAACTGGCCTCACCGGAGGCTGGCGCGGTTCTAAGTTTAGAAAGTAGGGCCGCCTAGAATTGCTGGGGCAGGTCCTGTGTGCACAATGGCACCCAGTGCGGACAAAAACCTTACCTGCGGTCCACTAGCCTAGTCCCCTCACTGAGCTGTCTCCATCTGGAGTAGACGACCCATTTTTCTGCTCACACAGAAGTGCCATGTAAGTTAGCAGAGACCATCCTCAGGAAAGAAGGAAGCATCAATAAATAGGCAGCTTTCTCCCCTGGCCGGTTGGCTCAGTGGTTGGAGCACTGGCCTGTGGACCAGAGAGTCGTGGGTTCGGTTCCTGATAGGGGCACTTACCAAAAGTAAATAAATAAATAGGCAGTTTCCATCAAAAGTTTGCCCTAGTCTCTACATTTTATATCAAGGAGGTCCATCTGAACCATTGTTTGTGTAATCTGCATAAATGGTAGCATTTAACTTCATGTTTAAGGGTGCTTTCGACCGCTATGCCAAATCATTGTTAATCTTCCTATGCGTTGAATAATCTTGATTGACGCTGCAGACTGTGTTTTTTCTTTTCTTTTGTCCTAACTCTTATGGGAAGAGCTGAGTTACAGAAGTCAGAGAATTTCTTCTCAACTCAGTAGTTGACTGAACTTTGCCATGTTGGTTACTTTCTCAGAGTTCCACTTTCCTCAGCTTTGAAATGGGCATACCAATACCTACATCGCAGAATGTTTAATGGGCACTGGTCAGGAGGAAGTACTAAAAAGTGGTCAGAGTGGCATGTGTTTATGTTACGTGCTACATAGTAGGAGAGTCAAGATAACACAGGTGCACCTTCAGCCTACCTAGCTCAGAAATGCTGTCACTCCAGATACCCCAAGTGACAGGTGTACTCCAAGGACAAATGATGGGCATGAATTCAAAATAGGGAAGTTGTGAGGGAGACAGAAGGACCATATTCCATATGGCCGACTCCACACTACCTTCAGCCTATATGTTCTTGCTAGCTTCTCTTTGAACCTTTCTTTGGTTGAAATCCAATTCAACAGGGCACTATTTAAACTAATACAACGTGTAAAATGCATGAAACTACAGATGAATTTACATATAATATATTTAGATTACACATGAACACACGTTTCTAAATTGCCTCCTTCGTCTTTTTTCAAATGTACCTGCCCAGTGTGGTCTGCCATGACCAACCGACTTAAAGTCTAGCCTTCCCAACAGCACTCCTCCTCCTTTGCTGCTTTACTTTCTCTTCTTTGCATTTTTTATCTCTAATATACTACTTTGTTGTTATTTTTTCATGTCTTGTTTCCCTCCCCACCCCCAGAATGTATGCCCAATGAGAGCATGAATTTTAATCTTTTATTTTACTAGCTTTTTTCCCCCAGTGCCTGGAATTTAGTAGGAGGTCATCGATGAAACGGAAATGGTATTATCGTTGTGTTTCTCCCCTTATTTTTAGGACCTGGTAGCTTATTTTACATAAACCTGTCAATAAAATGCTTTTCTAAAATAGTCAAGATGCAATTTCAGATAGAGAAGCTCAAATAAGCATATTCAAAAATTTTACTTGACCCACCTGGCCAGTGTGGCTCAGTGGTTGAGCGTCAACCAATGCTCCAAGAGGTCGCCGGTTTGATTCCCAGTCCAGACACATGCCAGGGTTTCAGGCTCGATCCCTGGTAGGGGGCGTGCAGGAGGCAGCAGATGGATGGGTCTCTCTCACATCAATGTTTCTATCTGTTTCTCCTTCTCCTTCCTTCTCTCTCTAGAAATCAATAAAATATATTTAAAAAAAATTTTACTTGACTCACCATTTATGAAAACAAAAGTAATTTTTCAGTTGTCCAGAATGATAGATTTTCTCCTGGCATAAGAGACCTGAAGGTTGCCTTTGTCTAGTTCATGGAAAGATATAAAATTAAAAGTCTCTTTCCCATCTATGATTTTCTTCCCACAGTACCATTAGAGGCTTCTAAGATTGTAATGTCAGTCTTGAGGTATTGCCTAATAGATAGTAATTAAAGACTTAAATCTCAACACAAACAATGCAGCAATAAAGTGGAAAAAAAAAATAAAGTCCATCTGCTCCAAATCTCTCGATGTGAAAATACTTGTTTCTAAATTGTCATCTCTGTGTATGTGGAGTGTGTCTGTGTGTGTGTGTGTGTGTGTGTGTTGCTTTTTAAATAATGGTTATTTTGAGCGAGTGAAGAACTTTACTTTTGTCATCTATGCATAACATTAGTATGAAAATAATGAGACTTTTTTTGGTGACTTAATTGATCCACTGAATTTTCAGATGCTCATTAAATGGTTAAGGCAGATGAGGTGACAAAGAATTTTTAAAATCTTTTTTAAAGGAATGTAATGGAAACACAAATACATTGCAGTATGTTTGTGTTAAAGAAACATTTACCAAGACAACATATAGATGTGTGTGGGTTGAAGGGGAGGGTGGGTAGCTTTCTTACAGGGAAATAATAAAATGGTACATAATTCAAGACCATAGACAGCTTAATCACATACGTATAAATAGACACAACCCATTTTATATGCTGGAACTTTATTTTAT
Source organism: Molossus molossus (assembly GCF_014108415.1). Classification (NCBI taxonomy): domain Eukaryota; kingdom Metazoa; phylum Chordata; class Mammalia; order Chiroptera; family Molossidae; genus Molossus; species Molossus molossus. Next base: position 41,784,117 of record NW_023425350.1, read on the forward strand.
TTTAACTCACAGTGATTGTTCTTTCCCTCTCCTTGAGTAACTAGTTTTTCTTCCTGAGTTTGGGACGATAATTAAAATATCAATGAAAAAAATATAAGGAAGAACTAAGCTGTCTTTGTCTGCAGGTTATGACCCCTGTCTGTTTTTCAAAGTGGTAAGAAACAGCTGCTGTGTTATCCAGAAAAAGGGAGTCCTATCAGCTGATTCTTGGGTGTAAGAAGCATTTCAGCCTAAGCAAAGTGAACTTCCTGGAATGCGACCCTCAGCTGATGGAAGTTGAGCCTCTGTGGTAAGCAGTGCATATTATTGTATAAAATTTACTGCAAAGGGGAGTGATATGAATAGAGAATGTATACAGTAGCTTACTGCGTGCTAGCAGGTCTTTTCTGGGCTCCTAAATGTTAACTGGATAGTAATGTAAGTTATTACACTCATTAAATTAGGCCACAAACAAGTCAACAGTGATTCAGCAAAATGGCTTTGTTTGTATAGTGCAAGGAAGTCTGATAGATATCCAGTCACACATTTATGGCTAAATGGATGAAGATTTTAACATTACAGCCTAATAAAAACCCCATACTGTGTGATTAAATAAGAGGGAAAGCAGTAAAAAAGAGAACGCGTAATGACGGTAACATGTAGGTCAGTTACAATTTAATTGTCATTGCTCTTCATTGCTAACATATCAATTCTCTGCTGCTTAGCTGAGCAGAAAACAACAACTTAACATGTACACTGGGCCCACTGACGAGTCGTCAAGCCCCCACTTCCATCACCTGCTTTTGACTCCTTCCTTAACAACCACATGGAGTCTTCTGCTTTAATAGGATGATCTCGCTGAAAGCCCCTGCTGATTATTTCTTCCCATGCTCAATGCATCAATGATCAGTAAATTTACTTCACACTCTACATAGATGCTAAAATTAGATTGTTTGCATTACAACTTTCAATACTTCTGCAACAAGAAACACCTGCCTGCAGATTTATATTGTTTTGTTTAATGGTTTAAACTAAAGAGAGCCTCGCAGTGGCGATACCTTGATGGACTATATCGGAGGCGCACAATGGCTGATCATTTTTCTTACTTATCCAATTTGTACTGTATTTCTTGCCATATAAGGTATAGCTTCATTATCATTAATTGCAGCTTTAGAAAAACCGAGGAAGTATTTATTCTTGCCAACTTTGCTGCAATTTTACTTATTCAGTGCAACGAAGACAGGGAAGGAGTAAAAAAAGCACTGTATATTTAACTTTTCCCCCCCTGAATCTGGATAATTCACACAGATCTCAAAGGGGCCTTGGCACCTGTTTAAAATGTTAGCTCTAAAGAATTGTCTGTCTAGCACACTTATGCTGATCTATAGTAAAGACTTAACCGAGTACATAACTGAACTATTAATTCAGGTGCCTAAGGTGACATTTTTTATCCAGCTTAGCATAGTCTATTCCATATAGAATAGAGCACAGCTCCTGGTATAAAAAAATGATCCAGCAGAAGCTAGATAGCTTTATTAGAATGATTAGACACATCAACAATTTTTTTTTTTTCTCATTCCAAATCTCATTTTAATTTAGCTTTCTTGGAATCAGGTACATAGCTTCCAAATGTCACCACTATACTGGTACATTTTCTTTTTTTTTTTTTTTTTTGCACCTCACTGTACCTATTTAGATAGAATTATGTGTCATATCAGGGCAAGAATAAGGGCCTGGAGTTCAAGATCATGGACAAGCAAAGCAAACCCCCAGGAATAATTCCTACCTCTGGACTGGTGTCTAGAGGAAGCCTATGAGCAGCGAGAGTTATTGGGTTTGCCTTGGAGGTTTGGGAAGAGCCTCATGGTTCCTAACAAGACTGTCAGCGTATGAATCCCCAGTTCTTATTTAAGGATCAGAGACGGATAGGTACTAACCCATGGCTGCAGTCATTAAAAAAAAAAATTAATAAGACCCACCTTTCTTGTGTTAATTTCTTTCTTCTTTAAACACTATGGGATGAGAAGTCCTTTCTTTCAGTTCAACCAGGGAGAAGAACAAAGTAGTACATTACTTTTGGTTTCCATGGTGCTCCTTATAAAGATTATGCAAAGTGCTTAATGAATAAGTAACTCTTCTCAACACTTTGCAGAAGCAACACTTAAGAGATTTGGACAAAAATAACAATATGAATAAAAAGTTAGCTGCGGTGCTTCAAATGCCTGATTTTCTGCGTATACCCCAGTCTGTGCGAGTGCACCAGCACAGTGACTGTCCTTGGTTGATGGAATTCTTTGGCATCAATTCTGATAATCGGTACATGTCAAATTGGTTCCTTTAGCATGGGCAGCTTTTTACCGTCTTGGATAATCATGCCTAGTAGAATGGATAACACCCTCCTTCCTAGAAAATAAATGCTGGTGACATGCAGAGGTTGCTTGACTAGTAGGTAGGACACACTTCAGATATTCCAACAACTGGGAAAGAAGGCTAAGGAAACCCTATCAGCTCAGAACTATCCAGCCAGATTTGTTATTGGTAAGGGGTTTTTATTTTAACTCATTTGTTGAGTGTTCATATACATTTCTCTTTGTCTCTGTTAGAAATAAATTGTAAGTAAAAGACTCATTTTCACAAGTAACATATATTATCCAGGGGAGGATAAATGCATTGATTTTCCCATAAAAAGTAAAAAAAAAAAAAAAAAAAAGCTCTGTAGATTTACAAGTGCCTGGCTGTCTAAATATAGAAATGTGATAAATTCAAATTCATGACAATAGATTTAACCACATTATCATCTGAATAATCTATTAAACCATATTTTAACCTATCTGAAAATAACTAGAAGCAGGATTGGAGGGATTCGTTTTCAGGTGATATTGGATAATATTTTTAATCATATTTTCCGCTTGTCTAATTTTTAAACCTTGACCAAACATGCCATGTTCATTTTATTTTTGAGTCCAAGAGAACTTGGCAAATTTTCTAATGACAATTTCATTCAGTGACTTGAAGCATTGATTCATCACCCAGAATATGGGCTATCTTAATTCTTGATGTTAGTTAGCTGTTTTGAATATTAAGGCCAATCAGTGTTCTTTGCGGTCATGTTCGATTTGTCTTTCTCAAAGCAGTAGGAGACCCATGTCTAGGTGTGGAATGAGGGAGCTAGAGCTACACTGCACATCGTGCGTGTGTGTGTGTGCACATGCGTGTGTGTGCATATGTGTGCACGCATGCATGCGTGTGTGTGCGCGCGTGTGTGTGCACGCGCCTGATGTAGCGCTTCCTTTGGCAGGATGGACTGCCACTTTCTCCAAACAGCTGCCTTTTATAAGCTTATCTGAAACCTTGACACAATTTTTGGAAGCTCATTAGACTTAAGAGTGATTGCAAATGAAAGAGGATGCATGGTTACTCACTGACATTCATGCCTGCTTTTTAAATCTCATGCTGTATTGTTGTGGATCTTGATTTCACACTCAGATGCTTAACCTCACATTAATATATGTCTTCTTCCCCAAGATGAACACAGCTGCCTTCCCTGTCTGGCATTATCATTCCCGCCAACAAAATGAATTGCAGGAAATTTGGGGATGGGGGAACAACAACAATGTCTCCAAACTTTAGCCATGATTTTTTCATGTATTCTTTATGACAAGACATATTTCTGAGTGCCCATTGTCTACAACACTGTATCGAGCACCATCTAGATTCTTCTTGTGAGTTTGGTTCTCAAATAAATGACAGACATTTTCGTCTCCCTAGGGTCATGCCAGAAGTCTATTTCTTTTTATCTTTCCTTATTAAATTATGTTTACCTGAATATATCAGGTTCATTTCACCTAGGCAGGATGTCCCATTAAGCATGACAAGTAGAAGGTTGTAAGATTAATGCCCTTCTTGAGCTTGAATTAGCGTGTCAGCATATATCCAGACCTGGGACCAGAGTATATAGGAAGTATTCCATAACGGACCTTAGCCTCTAACTGAACTGCTCAATATTATTCCTATAACAAGACTACTTCTAAAGAACCTCATTATTGGCTTCATTAGATATGTTACTTGCATCAGTGGCTGTAGTTATGCGTATAAAATAGGAGAGGTTAAGTTAACATAGCATATTTTTTATGTATTATATGGCATACAGCTTGAAGTAGCCAAAAGGTTTATGGCAATGTAATTGGTAGTTAGTGTGAAATTTGTAAGACAAATAGACAATATCTAGGGTAACCCCTCTAATCCTCTTCTTTCGGTTTTTTACAGCCACCAAAGGGCCTCATTAAAACAGCAGTCAGCACCTTAGTGAAAAGATACAGTGCTTAGTGTGCCCAAATGTGACAGAAAATCTGCATTTTGTAAATCTGACACCTTTGATAGATTATACAGTGTGAAGCCATTTCTTCTAAGCATTATGATAACGCTTAAGGTTGGTTCTCTTCTGAATCCAATTTCTGCTATACTCACCAGCTATAACGAAGTGAAAAAGAGCCGATGGAGTCAAATGAAGCTAAGATGGTGGAGGGGAACCTTTTCCAAGGCACAGAGCTCTTTCCGTGCAAGGGGCTGGGAAGCAGCTGCTGGCGGTTCCAAGGACCCCTTCATCTCAGGGTAGCGTTCCTTTAAATGGGCGGATGCTGCTTACAAATACACCAGCAGTTCTGCATGCGGAGGGGAACCAACCTGTGGAGGAATAGTCATTTTATATGTTACCTAGGAAAGATTACTGGCTTCCCATCTATTTTTACAGATTAATGTTTTACAACACTAGCCAGGCTAAGGGACTTAATGAAAATTTTACTCTTCATTTCACAAAAAGGACCTTTGAAATCAGAATGTGGAAGTCCAATGCAAATGATGCAAAACTAGGCAATTTTCCCATTTAGTTCTAGGTGGCTGCCAGAGCAGGGCCGACCACGTGCAAGTGGCACCATGAGTTTTAGAAGCTTGACCACAGGTGTCCTAAGCAAAGATTGCCTCCTCCAAGCCCTCACCATAGCTTCTTCCAAGCCAGTACAGGTGTCCTGCCTGTATCCTTCCTCTCTGAGTCTAGTCCCCCATGCCCTATTTAGAAAGATTTATATGGACAGCTGACAACAAAGATGGAAACCGAAATTGGAGAATCTGTAGAAGAATCTGGAGAATCTTTAAAAATTATCTTATATGTATATTTACATTTCTGTTGTTCCTAGGGGGGAGAAAAGTGTAGAACAAAACTTAACTACCATCATTCTCTATTTCAGCCCAAGATTTGAGGATATTTACTATGATAGGACCAAAATGGAAAGATGACCTCTCTTGAGTCCTCTGTTCTGCCTCTTACTGAACAATGTACATGTATATTTCTAGCAACTCCAACGAAGGGGGGAAAGCCTATTCTGTACTCTCCCAAGCCTTCTCTGACCAAACGATATTGAAATTAAGTTTTTGTGTAGAGAAACTTTTAAAAAGATAACCAGACAATATTATCCTATATGCTTTATGCATTTTATGATGGGTATAAACTGCTTAATATAGTAGTAGAGAGTTCTTATTAAAAGTGAAAAGAAGAAATGACGATTCAAAAGCATCTTGCATCATTTGTTTTTAATCCATAGCATGATAATAGAGTGTTATGTGTAAGCACCTATCATTCAAATGAAGGAAGCATATCTGACCATTGTTTATATTTTAGTATTCAAAGTCTTCGAGGACAGATTGATAATCAGACTTCAACATGCCAAGGTGAAGTCGCCTCTCTTTCCCCTTAAAGATACATGACCATATATGCCTACTGAAATTTCCTTTTCAGTATTTTATGTATACTCATTTTGAATCTATTTATTAAATGGGTTAGTTTTTTTCCCCATTGTGATAAAAGAAACCGGTTTTCATTTAAATGATTCCATTTAGGTATTTGCAATTACTAATAATGCAGTTTACAAAAGGAGACATTTCAATGGCAGGAACCTTGAAATGAATCCGTAAGAATTTGGAATGGATGTTGCTTTCTCTTAGAATAATCCGGGGCCAGTCTCTACTTTTGTAGAATTCAGTGATTTTTTTTTTCTTTTTTGAGGGTCAGAGCTCTTAAATTTTAGTCCATTGCTAGAGGGAGTGGCAGGCCTCTTGGCTAAGAAATCTACTTGAAATTACTCTTTGGGAGAAAAAAAAAAAGGTAGAAAATTGCCTCATCAAACCCATCTTTCAACCAACAAATCCTGTGATTCTCACTGTGCTTAATTGTTGACCCCTGCCTCCTGTGTCAGGCAATGTGGCAGGAACTCTCCCTTCAAATACAGATCCATGTTACCTCATCAGAACGCACTTGTTAAAAGTGATAATGGTTCACAATCAGTCCTTCGCCATGTGAAACACAATATCCTCTTTTACAAATGCAGAGGTTTGGGGCCTAAATTAATGCCTTGGTGCACTAGTCATTACGTTATCTGAAAATTGCTTGGTACGAGGGGGAAATATCTGTACGATGCTTTTGTCATTCAAAGAGTTCTAAATGCAGAATGTATTGAATTTGGGAAAGGAAGTTTTTGTGTGAGGTCTTTTGCAAACTGTTGAGTGTCATTTAACCTTTAAAAAACAGCCCTTACATAGGTAGTACCAACATTAGAAAATGCATTTAAGGCAATTATACATTTCCACATAAAAGAAATTTTAAAACATCTGAAATATATGTGGCATGAGATCTGTGGGACTGGATTTAAGAAGAATCACAACCTTTTGCAGCGAATTCTCTTCATGTATGTGGCTTGCCTTGCCCTGGAGAATGAACTGAAGGGGCATTGTGAAGGGAATGTGTGGGTTTAAAATTCAGTGGCTCCTTCACATCTGTTAGGTGAGAATTAAAGAGCTCTCTGAAATAATGTATTCTTATGTTTCAGAGCTACCACTGCCAAAGGCTACTGACGAGTGAGTATCAACATCTGTGTTACTTCTTTAGATTCCCTGATTCAATGTGTCTAAACATTTCATTTACCACTGGAATTTTTTTTTAAGTTGTTTTAAGCCTCTGTTTGATGTACTGGTTCCCTGAAAGATATCATTAGCAAATATTAGTTAAGGAATTCTATGTACAATTAGCCCTAAATAACAGTAACCAAATGTTGTGATTTGTATTATTGAAAGAACGTCAGACTCTTGAAACGGTAAATAATGGAATGAAAATAAATAAAGGTACCTGTATTTTGACAGTGATGTTCCACCTCTGGTTTCCCCGTGCGCAGGCGTAAACACGCATACTCTCTCTCACACACACAATCATTCAAATGCCTTTTCTTTCTCTGACAAAAATATTCATTAAAAACATTTCACTGTGCTGCCTTTTAATATAGCACGGGCATTCAACCTGCACAGGAAGCTTCCTGGAACCGCACAAATACTGTGTAATTATCTGGTGGCTCCCTGCTGGCTGCTGCATATTCCAGGCACAAAGTGAGCATCGAATTTCTAGAGCCTGACTCCTGTCTTCATTGTCCCTGCTTGGAATATGAAGCCTCACTTCATTATAGTAGACCTGATCAAACTTGATAGATTTAGCCATTATTCTTGACTCTGTCAACTTTCCACAGTTTTTTTTTTTTTTTTTTTTTTTCCCCCTTCCTTGGGCTCTTTTGTTTTGCCACCCAGGGAATGAAGAATATTCCGAGTCTAGGTTTCTCTCTTTCTCGCCTCTTCTCTTTCTTGCCTCCCTCCCTCCTTTTTCTCTGGGCTCTCCCAGCCCCCCTCCTTCTCCCTCCACCCCATTTCTTTCACCGTCTCACCCACCCCCTTTTCTCTCCCCTCTCCCACCCAAACAAACCAGGGATTCAACAAATAATGTTCCTTGCACATCATGTGATTCAAGGAAAATAAGGCTTGCAATTTTTCTCTCAATTGTCCTCTTTGGTTTTGATTTTTCAGTCACTATAAAAGAATTCTGCGGCAATGTTGACACACAAGGCAGAAATGCTTTGAAAATCCTTTTCTATTTCCTGTTAGTAGCGCAGTAACTTTTGCTCTATGATGTTGTTGTGGTGATGCTGGGCTTGGGCTTTCTGCCCCCCCCCCCCCTGGTCTGTTTTATGACAACTTTCAAAGAGCCCTTCAGAGTTCATATTTTCAAGGATCATCCACATCAGTGTATCTTATCAAATTTTATAAACGTCGCAGTGCATTTTCTTTGCAAAAGGCATTAGATCATTGTCTAGGCAAATACAGATGTTGATAAAACTGGTTTAGCATAACAGATTGCTTTGTAGTTTTTGAGAGTTGCTATGCAACAATAGAGAATTATATCATAGCTCTAACAAAATGTTAAAGTATCAAAAAATAATGCAAGCCGTATCATTATACTTAGAATCACACTGACCCTTCACACTCACGGAACAAGTTCATCAATGTGTCAGGTATTTGTTACTGACCCTAAAATAGTTATCAGCTCCGTTTATCTTTACCCCAGTTAATAAATGTTTTGTGGTAAGATTTTGTTCCCTGTAGCATGTATTCTTTCCTTTCTGTAGCATCTATGTATTCATCTGGTGGACCCTAAGCACTTTTTCAAAGCAGAAAATAATGGTTGATGTTAAGGTCTCCTTATTAAGTGCAAATTATTAATACAGTGAAAACTTAAGGGTCTTAGAAAGTCCTCTCACTCCCCAGGGTTTCTCCCCACTCGAGCCACTCCGATCCTGCTTTATTCTGTTTATTTTTGAAAGCAAAAGCCAGGCTCCCAATATGATGCCTTTCAACAAGTTTGCTCACAGGATCCTTATTTGTGGCATCCGGTTTCATGCCACAGAAGGAAGGTATGAGGCTAATATGGCTCGAATTTAATATCACCCTCCTTAAATTAAAAATAAAATAATTATTTTTTGGAGTGGCATTTTCAGTCACACCAAAAGCTTCGAGGCATCTTAAAATGTAAATTGCTGCGAAGCAACACAAAGGAGAAAGGGAAGATTTTGAAGGCAATCGCACTGATCACTTAATTCCTTCACTGCATATCCACTTGGCATAAGGTAATTAGAGTGCCACATTGCTGTAAAGACAGAAAGCTTAGGGTCCCATTCTGACTCACCCAGACGATAATACATGATTAGAAGTCAGTGACAGATCACAACTGCTGAATGACCCACCAAGGTCTTATCAAGGGCAAATCGCATAATTAGCATGCACGTGGCTAGCAGAGAAGTGCAGTGCCATTGTTCCCGCACAATCAAATTAGCCCCGCCAATGAGGTCACTGTTCTGTGACCTTAGAGACATTTCCTGCTTTATTCCCCCCTCTTCGTCACACACATGCACACACACGCATGCAGTGTGCACACATGCGTACACTCTTAAACTGAATCTAAGTTCTTTGGACACTAAAACCATGTTTTATTGAGACATTTTTGAAGTACACTCCATTGACTCTTTAGTTCATCATGTTTGGAATGAGGAATGAGGAAACCAGCTAATGTAGTCTGACCCTGGGGGACACATATGTAATGGAGCTACCTTGACATAAATGCAAGCATCTAGAGAGGCCTGGATCTCATATTATTTGCTCTTAATACATCTGCAGCACCCCACATGTACCAAGGAAGTCTTAATGCATCTGCAGCACCCCACATGTACCAAGGAAGTCTTAATGCATCTGCAGCACCCCACATGTACCAATAAAGTCTTAATGCATCTGCAGCACCCCTCATGTACCAAGGAAGTCTTAATACATCTGCAGCACCCCACATGTACCAATGAAGTCTTAATACATCTGCAGCACCCCACATGTACCAAGAAAGTCTTAATGCATCTGCAGCACCCCACATGTACCAAGGAAGTCTTAATGCATCTGCAGCACCCCACATGTACCAATAAAGTCTTAATGCATCTGCAGCACCCCTCATGTACCAAGGAAGTCTTAATACATCTGCAGCACCCCACATGTACCAATAAAGTCTTAATACATCTGCAGCACCCCACATGTACCAATAAAGTCTTAATGCATCTGCAGCACCCCTCATGGTACCAAGGAAGTCTTAATTCAAGCTGCAGGACCCTCTTTCCTTCCAGTCATTGAACTGGCCCAGTGGATGTGCCTCCTCTGCCTCCACCCCGTCTGCATTTTCCTCATCTGTTGTGTACTTCTAGGGCCCCACAATTCTCTCAGATAACAGACATGTTGTGGAAATTGTTGTGGTCCCCCATAGCTCCAGCCTGGTCTTGGAGCCAAAGTACCGCCCACAGTGCTAGCAACGGTCCTGACTGCCACTGTTGCAGGGTCCAAGGCTCTTCTTGCGGTGACCTGTCAGTCTGCAAAATCGATGTTGTCTTTCTGTTTTCAGCAGTATGGGATCTGGGCAGAGGCCTTCGGTAAAACAACTTGCAGGACCAGCTCGAAGGAGGTTTTGTTTTCCAGTCTGAAAGCCACTTTCCTATTTGTTCTGCACACTTGATCGTGTGTTCACCGCGCAGGAGAGGTGGTCTGGCACTCAGCACGAGAGGGGGGATGTGTTCCCTTCGCCCCGATTCCCACCATCCAGCTGCGCTCGCTCTGAGCCAGGAATCTCCATCACCCAGAGCCCTGGGTCTCATTCTGCTGATGTTACCTACTACTGAAATTTCCACCGATCATTTTAAAGAAAAAATGTCCATGTTATCAAATTAAAGCTGAGTTTGAGTCCTTAATGAGGATAATGAATGTATTTTATTCTGTTAAGAGCTGAATAATTTCAAATTTTTATTACTTGAATTTTGCCCAAACATGACTTATCATTTACTACTATTAAGATAAGGCTCATGTGAGTTGAGATTTCATGACATTTTCAGAAACATCTCGTCCAAAATTTAGTGCTAATGAGAAGTCTAGGGAATGTTGATCTGACTAAGAGGAGGGGCTGAGGCTTGAGGCTGCTGCTGGGAGTGCGGGGCAGCCTGAGATTGGGGGACTTGGCTGCATGGTGCAATCAAGATGCAATAGACTGACTATCAGCTGCCTTGGGTCTAGTCCTGGCTTTGAGCATGGCCAAGGCTATTTTTATTCTTGGCCTAGATGTCGTCATCTACAAAACGACTAGATTTGGCAGGAGGCTGACTCCGATCCCTCCTAGCAATAACATCCTGTGTTTCACATCCTATTGTGAAAGTTATGCCCAGTCCATTTGGTTACATGTCTAATCAACTGCAGGCCTTAATGTTGCACCTCCCGGCTCTGATCATTGTAACCAAGGGTAATGTTGCAGATCTAGGGGACAGAGAGCTTAGCATTCTAACACACACGAGGAAGAGAAAAGTGTGAGAATATCTATTGTTTACAAGGTTTCTTCCCCCTCCCACCTTTGATGCATACACCTTCTATAATTAAACACCAAGGAAGGGGAGAAACCAATGAAAGCCAAATGATTTATGTTTAAATAATATGTTTCCAAAGTGTCACTAAGCAGGCAAGTTCATCTTTGAGCCAATTAAATAATTCCAGCTCCAACTTGGCGTGTTCTGTAATTGTTCTATTTTGTGATGCTTGGATTTTAATGGGTGATGCGTTTTTACAACTGTACCCTGGTACTGCCATGTTTTCTTGGGTTGGATTTCAATTGTCTTCTGTTTTCTAAAGATGAAATGCATGAATATTTTAACAGAAGGAGATTTAAGTGAGAGTTTAGCAATACAGGGTCTTCCCTAAGAATTTATTTCTAAAGTGTATTTCATTTATTATAAATATCTTGGCCATTTGTGCTAAATGCACGCATGAAACTTTTTCTTGCATGGCACAAAGGTAATTTCTAAAGGTGGCGTTAATTGTACAAACACAGGAACATCTCTCTTCGATGAGAATTAATATTGTCTGTCTATAGAATGGTAGCAGTATTCAGTGTGCCACAAAAGTTCCTGAAAACATTATATTTATAATGATTGTGATAAGCTATTCCATCCTCCTGGTATTTAGCCTTCACGGTAACTTCTTTTTGATGAAAAAATATAGAGAATTATGCACAAAGGAGTAGTTTTTATACTTGTAATGGAAATATTAAAAAGGGTCCCATTTTTACAAATTGTCTAATAGAGATTTTGCAGCATGTGTAAAATATAGACACAGCATCAGGCAGAACTGTATCTGCTGTAAGGGTGTGTGCAATTTGCATAAGGTGTGTATTTTCATATGTGTGCTCCATGTACATTCTATGTATCACATATAAATATAAATCATGGTACCCAAAGTCCCAGGGGACCCCTCCAACCTTAGTCATCTAGTGCAAACCATGAAATTCCCCTAACAAACAGGATTAAAATTCACTCCTTTCAACCATCCCAGACATTTATTCCTTCCTTTTCATTGAGCTACATTTGTCTGATTTAACAAGATAAGATTTGAGTGCTGATGCAGCCCGTTGTTAATGTAACCGCCGCATCCACCATACCATCGACACTCGGCATCAGAGGGATGCATAAATCAGGTATTCAAAAAAAATTAGATATGCAGCGCACCAGTTTTATAGTCCCAGCCTCAGAAATTGAAATGGCCCAGATTAATGTATTATATCTTACACACTGTCCGAGTGAATCAACTTTAATATATTGAACAGATTCGCAGAACAAGACTTTGTTATCTAAGGAGCACTCGGAAGAAGGAATTGACCTGAGGATTTGATTTGGTTCAGGTAGTTCATGTTGTACAGCAGCATTTGAATAGTCTCACATAAAAATAAAATTTGTATTAGAAATATTTCACATCATTTCTGGCTCATCCGCACGACAGCTTTGCAGAGGGCCAATATTATAGAAACAATGTCCAGCCAAGATATGATTTTAACCTTTGCTTCTGACATGGCAAAACAATATAATTGTAATTTCAATGTGAGCCGCTGTTCCTCAGCAAGGCATCTTGTACAGGCTGACTCTAACTAGTTTGGATTTGGACTGGAAATGAAATGCCCGTTGAATTGCTCATACAATAGAAGCCCCACGATTTGTAGCATTGCATTCCCGAAGGCTCAGCCAGGGCTGGGCTGCTCTGTGAAGAAGTTGCTCTTTATCCTGCGAGGAGCCATTCCAGAGAAGGACGAACGAGGAGGCCGTGGGAGGCTGGAGGGCAGCCGCTCTTTTCCTTGCAGGGCTGGATAGCCACGATGAGGAAACAGTTTGGGAACTTGAAGCCAAAGATGAGGTGGTCTTTTCTCCTGACTGCTCAGAAGAGGGAGGGATGAGTAGCAGAGCAGAAATGGAAGTCTAGGGAGAAACAGTCTTCATCTGGGGAGGGGGAGGAGTACATAGATTTCATTCTTCCATGACCTTCTTTGTTTTCACACTCCAGAGAGTGCTCTGGGGTAACCTCGAGATCTGCAAGATTGTGCTCTCTTTACCATGATGGGGTCTGCCATCCTATCGTACGCTCTCAACCGTGCCTCTGTGTGATCCACGGCAGACTGTACCCACCCCGCCCCCGAGTTGGGACTCTACCTGTGAGTGCATTTGCCAGAACACATGTGGGCAGTAGTGATGGTGACTTCCTCACTGAACTCAGAAATAGGCAGTGAAGAGTCATTTAATGTAGACACAGCAGATAGACACACAACAGGACAAACACTAGTTCCTGCTCCAGGAAGATGTCAGGTAAACAAGAAGCCAAAGAAAGACACTCTTTCTCCTAGGATGGCGCTCTGGGACTCGCTGTTTTTAATGACAATTCTTTTGCCTCTTTGCCCAGCTTGTCTTGCCTGTTTCCCATGCCTTTGGGTTATTCTGATTTTGCAGAGATTGAAGGTCCAAATGATCTCCCCAGACAGCAACAATGTTGCTTTGGCACATTCCATGAACTTCGTACCCTGATGGCCAATGCCTGTTTCTCTGTGACTGGTGAAGCCCTATGTGACCATGTCTGACATCAGAAATCTGGTGATGTTTGTACAACTATGACTGCTCCTCTTTTCGTCTGCCTAATTCTCATTTACTCTTCAGCTGTCAATATAGGTGTTATTTTTGACTAGGAACCCATACCTCAATCCTCTTTTGCCTCCTCTCCCACCAACCAAATTCAGGCTGGGCCCCCAGCTACATGCTCTGCTTGTGTCCTCTGTTTCACTTGTCACATGTTTACATGCTCATCTGTAACTGCTGAGTTCATTCTCTCCCTCCCAAGAAAACTCAGAGCTCTTTAAGATAGTCTTTTCCACATGATATCTCTCATTCTCAGCATGGTGCCAGGCACATAATAGATTTCCATTACGTATCAGGGGAATCCACTTTTTTATTCATTCAATAAATTTGTTTGAATGCCTACTATGTGTCGACACTGTTCTAAGCTCCAGGGACACAGCAGCGAGCATAGCGGAGTTGCTACCCTCACAAAGTCAATGTTGCAGAGTGGGAGGTAGACATTTAGCAAACCAGCAAATAGTGCATGAGCCAGATGAAGTCTGACCATATGAGAGCTGCAGAAATGGCAATTTCATATGGTCCAACCTAATACATCGTATGCCACGCAGAGATAATGAGCGCATCAGTGCAGTAATAGTGTTTGACAACATCCTCTGAGTCATGTTACAGTGTAAAAGCCTCTTGCTTGAGCTTATTATATTTTAACATAAAAATTCTCCAAAAATCATCAGACAAAAATCGGGCACCATTAGTCAGGCGGAATGTGATGATTGCCCTAATGATTACTGAAACGCAGGATGATGTCCCTTGGCCATACGGATCACACTGCGGCCTGTGCTGGGCAGTTCCAGGCCCTGCTTCTGTAGGTGGGGTCTGAGCGTGGCCTCCCTCAGAGCCCTGGGGATCCAGCCTTTGCCAAGTTTCTCCGTGGCCCAGGCTGGGTTCGTGGCTGACAGGATTTTCATTGTGGCTCGGTGACTCTTTCTCCTCAAAACCTTTGGCCCTGCACCCTGGTTCCAGCCAGTCACTGCCACCCTGCAGGGAAGGATTTGGGGACGAGTAGACCAAGGAAAATGAGACTAGGCGATTGGTGCACCTCCTGCTCGCCCGGGTGAGGATGCCAGAGTGTGTAATTGTATTGCAAGTGGCCACTAGCCCTTTCCTCCCCTGGTCCTCACCGTGCCCAAAGAGCACCTCGGGGCCCCTGCCCTGCGTCCAGGGCTGGCCGTCCCGTGGTTCGGAGCCGGGACGCGGAGGCACCTCTCCGGCAGCAGGCTCGCTGGTGCGCTGTCTCCCCCGGCACGTTCTCGTGGTAGCATCCGGCTTTGACAGCACGTTCTCCGGGAGTGCACGGGAAGTGTCAGAAAAAGGTGCTAACATTTCTACTAGTTCAGATCATTAATTTTCTCAAGGAATTACTAAGTAAAATGACGTTTTAAAAAAGCCCTCCTATGCTGCCATTTCTAAAGTTTTATTTTAAATGTTGTGTGCCCTTAACTGCTTTTTTTTTTCCTTTTCACTCAGCTTTTTTTTTTTTTTCAGTTTAGCTTATTTTTTTTTCCAGTTTAAAGTTCATAGCTCTTTTATATGATAAATATTTTTGTATACTTTTAAAAAATCATATAGCAAACAATGCTGTTTGGTAGCTTTTGCTGGAATTAGAAAGCAAAGAGAAACCTTTGTGTGGGGGAATAGAGTGAATTTCTGTCCCTTTAAGGCCATTTTGGCTCAGTGGTTAGAACATCAGCTTCATGGGTTCGATTCCCGGTCAAGGGCACATATCTGGGTTGCAGGTTCAATCCCTGGCCCCAGTCAGGGTCCAGTGGGTTTGATGCATCTCTCTCACATTGATGTTTCTCTCTCTCTCTCCCCCTTCCTCCCTTTCACTCTATCTAAAAAGCAATGAAAAAATATCCTTGGGTAAGGAGTCACAAACAAAAAGACCCTGGGGTTAGCTCACTCGAGCTGACTGAAGGCCGAGGGTATATTTGGACCATCTCTGCAACAGCTAGTACAAGGCTCTGTGCAATGGGCAGGCTAGAATGGCATTTGTGAAAAATTATCCCAGCATTAAGCACACAGCTTTGTGCCAGATCTCACTGGACCCTGCATTATTGCATTATGGAGAATATTCTTCCCATTTTACCTATTGGCAAACTGAGGCTCACGAGGTTCACTGTGTGTCCCAGTTTAAGATGGAACAGGAAATGTTGTATTCTCCCAGGCTGCTCTAACTCTGGAATCTGGCTTCCTCTGATTTCTCTCTGCAAGGCTTAGCAGTAACACTTAGGAATACTGTCTTCATTCCCTCAAGTACCACAAAAAATTAGGTATTACACATAACAAGCATTCATTGCTGGTTTCCCATAGTAGAGAGAGATTATAGTATGGAACCGAAAATGACTTTAAATGGACTTTGTGGTATCTCTGCCCTCATAGGTCCCTGAATATCTTCCTTGCGGGTGTGTCCGCGTGCCAGGACTTCCCTGGGATTCAGCCTTGGGCCATTCAACTAGAGCTTGTTCTTCCTACTGTAACCATTGGACTGCCTCTAGCCTCCCCCACATTTTCAACCTTCCCTCTCACTCTAGCCCTCCCAGCCCGCCAGAGGAAAGCTGAAAATTCCTATAAAGTTGTTCCGTCAAGCATTTGAACACTACTTTTCCCCATTCCACACTTTGCACAGGTACTTACCTTTGCATAACTAAAAAGACTCTCTGCCCAGAGGTTGCCGGTTCAATTCCCGGTCAGGCCACATGCCCACGTTGTGAGCCTGATCCCCAGTGGGGGGCGTGCAGGAAGTGGCTAATCAATGTTCTCTCTCATCAATGTTTCTATCTCTCTCTCCCTCTCCCATCCTCTCTCTCTAAAATCAATAAAGAAAATAAATGAATAAATAAAAATAAAATGACCCACTAACTGGCTATATCTTAAACAAAGAACCATCCTACCACCTAGATGACTTCAGGAGTTTTCCTTGAAAAGAGAAGGTGTTATAGTTTTTGTAAATCGCATTTTATACTGATGTTGTTTGCCTACTGGTCTGATCTGGGTTTGACCATAAACTAGAATTTAGCTAGTAGCATGTTCTCTCCTTCCTCTGCTCCCTTCCACACACTTGGTTGAAATTTTTGTGACTCAAAAACCAGGTTTGGGGATTCTTGAAATCATTACTTCTGGGGACTGAGAGCTAATCTTTGAATCAAAGTTTTGCTTTTCTCTATTCTCAGTTATCATGTGATACAAATGTCACATGAACATGAGTCTAAGTAATTTCTTTTCATCCAGAACTAAACTCAGTTTGGTTGTAATTCACCTGAAAATATGCCATCCACAGTGCTTTAACTCATCTGAAAGGCAACTATAAGATGACGCCTAAGTATAATAATCTAAATGGCTACCACATATTAAGCATTTTCTACCTGCGAAGTACCATGTCTAACAAAGCTTCTATATTTAAGCTTCATCAAGCACTGTGCACATGGAAATTATTAACCCATTTTATAGCTGAAAAAACTGAAGCCCTGATCAGTTCATTACTTGCACAAAATTACAGAAACAAAAGGCAGGATTAGAACCCGAGTCTCTTTGTTCCCAACATTCTATCATATCACCTCTCTACATGACTACTAAAGGGCTACTTCACATGTGTGAGCCAGTGGCACACGGCTTTAGGTCAGTGATAGACAACATCTAGAATTCATTAAAGCCAATTAAAGGAAAGGGGAGGTTCAAGCATTTTCTTTGAGCAGAGCTAAATTTATCTTGGATTTAATTATTACATTCCTGTTGTTGGGACAGCTTCTTATTTATACTTCATCTAGTTCCATCAGAACATCTTATAACACGTTTTTTCTTATTCATCTCTCCTTTGCACCTGTCCGGAAAGTTCTTGCATATGTGTAAGCCTGGAGATCAGCAACGACTCCATTTTTCTAAGCATGTGAAATCGAGCGTTTGGATGATGCCTGAAACAAAGAGTTGTGGGAATTTAGAGTCGATTTTATGGTGCTTCTAAAGGATGATGTTCGGGTTGTGATTCAGAACGCTCTCTGTACCTTGTCTCACATACTCAGAATACTGGCGATGTGCTACCTGAACAGTGTGGTTCTTCTCTACTGTGCCTCCTTCAGAAACGGTGCCCCGCTGGGACGAACCTGGTGCGTCATCGGTGCGTGGTGCTGGAGAACCACACCTGAGGGGTGCAAGCTGCGGATAGACTCCTGCAGGGCGTCCTGCTGCTGGGTTCACAGTCACTGTGAGCACACCGAGGCCGCTCCGAGAGTCCTTTTTTCTAAACATGTTCCAAATGTGCTAAAAAGGAGCACACAAGGATCTGAAAAAGACTAACAAACTCATGGCAACATGCTCAGAGCTGACTTAAATGTCCACAATCCAAAAAAGGAAAACTTGGAAAGCTCCCATGATCCACATTTTTAACAGTCAACATCTAGATGTTTTCAATGTTAGTATCATGTGAACAAAGCCATCGTATTTGTTTTGGCCAGTGGCCCAAATGGGGTGGAGTGACCTGGACATTGCTGAGATATCTTCTTGTAGATGATGAAAAGATGATCTTAAGCTTGGAGTTGGGTGATGAAAGGGACCTTGGAAATTATCTCGTCTACTGGGTGAGTGCCCATGAGGATATGACTTGGCCAGTCTTGGTCACGTGGCTGATTCCAGGGACAGCAATGAAACTCAGTTCTGCTTCTGGTTGAGTCTTCTTCTAGTGATGTCATACTGGCTATTCTTTTCTGAGGGGAAAGGAGGGTGGGTGGCTGGAATATTCCACCTTTAATACTGTTTAGACTTTTCTGTTTCTAAATATGGACATTGTTAGACCTGCATAGGAGGGATTTGCATCATAGGCTGCTGCATCATTATCATCATCAGAGAAATATGTAGAGCGAAGATACTATGTGTGCAAAACCCCTGACTAGGCTCAAGAGGGGCTGTGGAGGGGTTTATGACACCAGCCCCCACTTTACTTTGTGGTGGTACCATTGAAAATATTCATTTCAGAGCACATAACGCAGCCTAAAGAAAATCAGGCTTTGAGTTAAACAGATCTTGAATGCATTCTGCCTTCTACAAGACCAACTTTTTCATGAGAACATGTGTGTAATGGAATTTTGAAAGTATTTGAGGAATGCACATAACTACGTTTTCTTAGCATCTCTAAGGGAAGTAAGTATGTGAATGGGAGGGGGAGGGGTGGAGTGGCTACACCTGTAAGCATGAATCACACCAATGTAACTTCAACAGCATAAGGAGAGTGTTTTGAAGCCACTGGCAGAGTTATGATGAAAGTCTATGTGCTATGAAGAATGTGGGAAGGACAAACAAATAAGAGGATATGAACAAGCTCATAAAAAGATTTTTTTATTGTGCTTATTTTTCTTAATGTGCTCATTTTTGCTTTTAAGAAAGTCCTGAAAGGTCATATTTTAGAAAATTTGCTCCCAAGGATGCCCTTATACTAAAAAACCAAAACCAAAAACAAGCAAAAAAAAACACACACAAGAATTTTCTTCTCCAATGAAAACAGAATTAAGTATTTGTTACTATTTCAAAGTTCCAATTTTTATTATATGCCATTCATTAAAAAAAATTTGGAAGCAGCTAAGACCTTGCGCCCTGCCAGGCTGGGAGTAAGAGTTCTTGGTGCCTGGGTGCCTCAGAGTCCCTGGGACCACTGGTGTTCAGATTTTCTTCCTTGAGAAGAACGCCTCCACCCCCTGGCTGTCCCCTCCAGCAATGCTGCCACAACCACGCACCAGCATAAAGCACAGATTGCTGCCCAGCTCCTTGGAGAGGGGCCAGTGCATTTGTCAGGAATTGAAAAGTTTTGGAGCCAGCTCGAGGACTTTCTGGTACACAAAGCGTTGGCTGGAAATGTGGTAAGTATTAAATGGGATGTTAATTTTCATGAATATTTTCCTCATGGTTGTAGCTTGTGGTCATTGAGCAATTTAGCAATCACCATGTGGTCCGTTGGATACACAGCCTGGGTGAAGTTCAAGAAATTAGCAGTCAGTCAGTGGGGAGAAGGCCAGAGCTCAAATGTATGTGTGTTTTCACTTTGTTTTACTTTCATTTTTTCTTTTATGCACCTCCAGGGCTGGCTGATTCTTTAGTAAATCTTTAGGTATAATCTCCTGTCTGAAATCTGTATGTACCTCCCATCTGAGGTCCCTTCACTTTGACCCTCATTTCATTCAGCCTGTTTTTGTCTGACTATTATTCTAAAACTCGTAACTTGTAGGCCAATTCATTCTTTGCCCCATCATGGAGGATGTACTGTATCATTAGCTCCAAGAACACTTACATATTCTTTTTTAAATAAATATGTTTTAATTGATTTTTAGAGAGAGAGGTATGGAGAGAGATATAGAAACATCCATGAGAGAGACACATTGATTGGCTGGCTCCTACACACCCCCACTGGAGATTGAGCCTGCAACCTGGGCATGTGCCCTGACTGGGAATCGAACCAGTGACCACTTGGTCCATGGAACGATGCTCAACCACTGAGCCACACAGGCTGGGCCCAGTTTTATTGTTTTCTTCAAAGTGAGAGTGTTTTGTTGGAGTTCTAGAAGTCAAAGGCCATAAAGATATTTGATATGCAGACTATGGAAAATGATGGCCATTTATTTGACATGAATGCCACCCTACTTTATATGGTGCTCAGGACATCATAAGATCTTAATTAGCTCTCATAACACTTGTGAGATGTCTAAGGCTGGAAATCTACCATAGCCCCATCCTTACAGGATCCCATAGTCCCTAGAGGTGAATGAGAGTTGCCGAAGGTCACACAACGAGGACTGAAAGCTGTGTCTCCTGCCACCAGCCCCATCTCCTTCCTCCCTGCCATCCTCATTGATTCCCCAACTCAATGACCAAGCTTTATCATGAGGAATTGGTTTTTAATAACAAAATCTGCTGATGACTTATCTTTCTGAATTTTTATAAATTATAGCAAGTCAGGTTTTCATTCTCATTCACGTATATCCCAATGTTTTGTTTTTTTTTGTTGTTGTTGTTGTTTTTTTAACCCTCACCCGAGGATATTTTTCCATTTTTTGAACAGATAGAGTGGGAGGGAGAGAGAGGAAGGGAGAGAGAGAGAGAAACATCGAGTGGCTGCCACCCGCACGATCAACCAGGGCCGGGGACAAACTGCAACCGAAGTACGTGCCCTTAGGGGGAACCGAACCCGGGTCTCTCCGGACCGCAGGCCGATGCTCTAACCACTGAGCCAAACTGGCCAGGGCTATCCCAATGGTTTTTGAAGAAAGGAGAAAGGATGGAAATCTCACACAGGCACTAGAAGTTGTGTGTGTGGCACACAAGCCTCAGAGTCACTCACGGTGCAACCAGGGGGTGGGTGCAGCTCACACATGGTGTCTGAGGTCTTAGCCACTGTTTGCTACTGTATGAAGAGAAGCTGCTCAAACAGGGCAGCTTTAATGATTCTCATTATTTAAATGCCACCCACGATAGAACCCAAGAAATCAGACTTTTCAATCATCTCCATCGCTGGTTCAAGGAAAGAAAGCTCTAACTTCTGATATTTCCTCCCGAGAATTAAATACTAAATCAATCTGAAATCTTAACGTTCACTAATAAAAACTGTTATTTGTTTATCTGGCATAGGGTTTATTAGACATATAATTAGTAACATACTCTAAAGTACATTGTATGTCTATATTTTTATAAATACATTGTACATTATATATTTATTTTCTCAAATATACGCATGCCTATGTATAAAATCTATGTACAACATATTTTTTTAAATTCAATACCATCAGAAAATTAATTCTTCTACATATGTGAATTTTTCATTTCCTTATCTACACACTTTTTTG
This sequence comes from Molossus molossus, assembly GCF_014108415.1. Classification (NCBI taxonomy): domain Eukaryota; kingdom Metazoa; phylum Chordata; class Mammalia; order Chiroptera; family Molossidae; genus Molossus; species Molossus molossus. Next base: position 41,805,805 of record NW_023425350.1, read on the forward strand.
ACATTTTAACTGTTTTGATAGAATTTTCTACAAACTGTCTTACATATTTCCCTTTCAGGAAAAAAAGAGAAAGATGAAATTCATTTAGTCCTTTTTGAATGCTTTTGTCAATATTATCAACAGAAGTTATTTGTTCTGTTCTCTTACAGAGATACCCTCAGGTGTGGTGGCCTTGGAGATTATTTGAGACACTGTTACATGTTTGTGTCTCTTATCAGGATCACAACTCTATGTTTTAGAAGTTTCACCCTGATATTCTCTGATTCTTGAAGTTTGCTTCTTCTTATCTGCCTTAGAGTACAACACATGATATAGAAGCATAAATATTATTCTAGAATGAGAGTTTATGGGCTCTGAGTGATGCAAGCAAACACACACGATCGGCTTTATTGTGCGAGATCGGAACCCCGAATGGCTGCTTCCGGGGGCCCTTTTTCTCTGCTTTCTCTTTGGTTTCCAGGTGGGATAGAAAAAGTGGGGGTTGTCTGACCAGTGACATGTTGCTTTCCCCTAGAAAACAAAGAGGGGACTGTGGATGCTTTAGATTTTACGGGATTCGCGCTGTGTAGGTTGGGACCACCAAAGGCGGGGCAGGGAGCGCTCCGGCAGAGCCCGTGGGAGGGGAGCGGTGGTTTGTGTGGTGGAGGATGGACCCCGAGCACCCTACAGAAGGGCAGTGCCCCCTTAACAAACCCCGGCTCCTGTGCCCGGGAGCTCACAGCGCTGGCTGCTCCGAAAGCAGCGTGAAAGAGTTGATTTTCATTTTATGTTGTGCTTGTGAGGCATTAGCATGATGTTCTAACACTTGTAAATGAATACAGCTCCTGCCTAATCTGTCATTTTAATGCCTTATAGATTTTATTTCACTCGATGTTGTACCAGATTCTCAATAATAATAATCAACTGCTTTGTTGTTCTCTTGCAGAAATTAAATTTCTGCAGTGGGTGTGCGACTAATAAAAGCAGTTGCTCGAGGAAACAAAAAATAAATATGATGAATCATAAAAGTTGGGTGGGGGAGAGGGGACATTGCTCCTCCATGAAAGACAATTACGGAACCGGTGGTGAATGTGTCGGATTCTTCTATTGTCAACAGCTTAATAACCCTCACCAGGTCTGCAGCCACACGACGGGTGACTTGGAGCGTTCACCTCACGGACGTGGTGTTTTCCACGGTTTCATTTAGAAGCATTCAAAGAAAAGGTCAGGGAGTGAAATACCTCTTCTCTTCACTTTGCGCCCCAGATAACTTTGCTCAGGGTTGCCAGTTTGCCACGCACACACCTTTTATCCCCCCCCTGTCACAAGCATCTCGAAGAGCCGCACTAAAGGCAGCTGTGTGGGACTTGGAGTCACGGCCGAGACTATAAAGTGGAGAATAAACAGTGTGTCTATCACCAGGCTACAGGAACACAGCACTCAGCAATGAAATGACAGTCAGTGGCAAGCAACTAATTGGTCACCAGCTTGAGAGGAAATATATTCTTTCAGACCTATGTCATTTACCCTGTTCTTTAGTGGAAAAACCACCAGGTTGATGTGTTGGCTCTAACCCCCTGAAAGAAAGAAAATGAAGAGTTAAGGCGGCAAAGGTGGGCAGGCGCTTTGGAGACTGAGTAATTGGAAGCATCCACTGCTAGAGAAATTGTTGGCTTTCTGCAAAATAATTAATCCACCCCACTCATGCACAGGTATTGTATGGATCTAGCGCCCAGGTGTGTGATGAATGTCGAACTTCACACAGCTTCTGCCTAAGGATCTGGGCTCCAGTGAATTCCAAGGGGTGACCAACTTTTCATTAGTGCCTGCCCTTTCCCCCACCCCAGATTTTGTCCATTTAATTTATCATTTCTTCTGGAAAGGTGGATGCATTGACGAGACATAGGAAAGCAAGAGGAAACATTCATCTACCCAGAGGAGACAGGTGGACTCCAACGAACATCCCAGGAAGAGAGCCGCATGTGAGGTAGCAGACGTTTACAGGGCTAGACCTAAAGTTGTGGCGTGCCGGTGAACTACAATACATTACAATGAAGCACCTGAATATATAATTGAATTCAAATAAGCATGTGCGTGCCCCCGCCCCACCCCAAACTGGACACCTTGTATAGGGAAACAAAGGAATAAGAAAGAACTCCTCATGTAGAGAAGCACTTTGTTTATGTATTTAAATGTATATCCACATAGAGTGTCTCCATTCAATCTAGTTTGGTTGAATGATGCCTTGGGGCATACTGAGATTTTGAACTCAAAAAGCAAGACATCATCACAGTTGGTTGTCTTAATCCACGTAAGAATGTAGTCTAAGAATTGTAAAATAGGTTAAAATCATGTAATAGCTTTATGAATGTAAGCATTCTAAGTGATGTTGAGCTTTGCATAAATGGATGTTAGATGGTCCACAAACCCTCTGGAATTATATCCCTTATTTTGCATCAATGGATGTGCATTTTGGAGGTGCTGGATAAGGCCACTGGCTTTCCTGAGATCCTCAAAAAGGTGCAACAGGAGAAAGAAGCGAAAAAACACTTAACCGTGTAATTGAAAGAAAAAAGAAAGAATAAAAAACAATAAATGTAAGGAAACGTAGGATCTAGTTGTTTGTGAAAGTCACGTCTAAGTAGGGAAGGATTGATTAAAAGCAATGTTTTAGTTTTTCTAAGTTGCTTCATAACTTGCTTTTAATCAGAGCAAGGATCGTCTTAGAATTTGAAATGAGGTCCCTTTGCATCCCTGTGACTTCATTTGCATATTAAAGTATCTATAACCTAAAAGATGCCCTAACTTTGCATTACTATTCTATGTGTACTGTTATTTTATGTTTTGGTCCCTATTTACCTTTCCTGAAGCAAAACCGTGTGGTTTGCCAAGGATTTACATTGAATACTGCTTGTGGTCACCATGAGAACAGGCCTCTCAGACTGCAAGGAACATGACCGACCCGGGGCCTCTACTGCTACATTGGAGATCCACCACACTGTGAGTCTGTGCTGCCCAAGTGCAGGGGGAGGACAGCATCGTTACTGAGGCAGGTTCATTTCTAGCAGAGTCAGGATTCTCTGATGGGCAAATCTGGTGAAGGACTGCATGATGGCCTTTTCAAACTTTCCTTAGAAATAGTCCTGGCCAGTTTGGCTCAGCGGTTAGAGCATCAGCCTGTGGTCCAGAGAGACCTGGGTTCGGTTCCCACTATGGGCACGTAGCTCTGTTGCAGTTTGTCCCCGGCCCTGGTTGGGTTTTGCGGGAGGCAGCCACTCGATGTGTCCCTTTCACATCGATGTTTCTCTCTCTCTCTTCCTCCCACTCTGTCTGAACAAAAAATGGAAAAATGTCCTCGGGTGAGGATAAAAAATAAAAAAAAAGAAAGAAAGGCATGTCATTTAAAATTCTTCTGCTCAACCCTTCTTCCTTCCCTCTCTCATTCACTGGGAGCCTGAAGGCTCTACCAGCCCCTCCTGACTCCCTCTTCCATTTTATTCCACAGGTGTTTCCTCTAATACATTTCTTGCACATTGGATCCCATCTCGGTATATGTTTCTGGGAGGATCTGGATTAATGCAATAATAAAATTAACTTTTTAAAAAAAAATTTTCAACATCTACTATGTGCCAAGTAATGTGCTATCTTGTTTTCCAATTTAATGCTCTGAAATCCCGTGATATGAATACATTTACTTTACAGGAGGAAAACAGTTGTTCAGAGACATAAAATTGCCCACTGTTACACAGCCAGTAGATTGCAGTTACCATTTGAAGAAGGTTCTGTTCTACTCCAGAGCCCATGGTCTCCATCACTGACCTGTAGTCCCTTTGAAGCAACTGCAGTCTTCTCCAAAACATATCAATACCACTCAGTATTGGATTTTCTTCTTGAAGGTAACTGTGACTGAAGAGTTATAGGATGAGTAGTATATAGTCATGTGTTCTATTTGCCTTTGTGTCAAGAGGCTTTGACATGAAATTCCTGCCTTCACTATGGGGGGAATTTGGAGTTGATTGACAGGCAGAGGATTTGGGTTCCTCATCTGAACCTACAGTGCACAGGTGCCTCAGTTAGCATTGTCCATGCATGCATTCAGTGCCCATGGTTAAACTCGGCTCCAGGGAGCGAGAGAGCCCATCCACAGAGCAGAAGCTCTGATTCTCTATTTTCCCAACCACGTGTAACTCTCATGATTGTCAGCGAAGCCATGGGGTCAGAGCTGGGGTTTTTGTTGTTGTTATCATTGTTTTTAGAAAATGAGGAAAATAAATGTTCTTCTTTCAAGGTTCCTTTTTGATAGTGTTTGCTAGACAGAGTAGAATTTTCACAGCAGAAGTCCTTACCTCAAGAGCTCCACGCAGTCGGCAGTTAGTGCATGTGCCTTTTCTCCAGCCTTTCTCATTCAAAAAAGGAAAAAGAAAAATGCATCCACTCAAAGGGAGCTTTTTGGTAAACGTGTGTCTTTCCCTCACTTGTCATGTTAATTACATACCAAACAACTTCCTTGCAGAGAATTGGGCAGTCAAACTCCAAAACCCCATCAGATATACATTGGTTTCTAAAGTGGACCTGTTTTTCATGTAATAATGAATTTGGTATTATACCTACTTCTAAATAAGTGCTGATCCTGTGCCTCAGTTTACCCATTCCTTTATGTACCTTGTGATCTGCTATGGCAAGATAGTTAATGTCTTCTCAGTTTCTTAACCTTAAAGATGGAGATAACAACAGTTTCTTTTCTTGGAGGGTTATATAGAGTGCACTATGTGCTAGGCATTCAATTTATATTCATGTTTGTTACGTAAATAAGTAGATCATGTTCAGCTAATTTTTGGTGATGCAGTTTTACAATTCTGTCATCAGTAGTCATATTCAGCAAACCATACAAAGGAAGAGACTTTATCCGAAGGTTTTTGGACTAACAATGCCTGTGGGTTCAGACACCTTTATGAAGTAATTTCCCAGGAATGGCAGAATCTATGGAAGCTCGACTTGAACATAGTAAGTACTCAATGAATATTGCAAAAGAAAATATTGTAAAGAAAATAAGGAAAATAATAAATATGGTATATAATGGGCTTGGTCCTTGAAGATAAAGGAGAAGGCTAAAGGTGTATTAGTAAAAAGTTATTCCTTCCACTTAGTTACAGGTAATAAAGGACTAATTATTCGAGTTTCTTAGGCTCCCTTCTGTATTAATATTATATTATATACAAAAATCCTTGAGACTTAAACCAATGGTCAGTAAAACTCTTTTGCTGCAGAAGTAGGTTGGTGATGACCATCTTATCCCCATGCAGAAATATCCCTGCTCATATAAAGTGAGACCATACTCACCTTCCAGCCTCGTTTACTTGTTTATAAACTCCAGCGAACGAACAGTACCACAGCACACACACAGATTTCCTCAAAGAACTTACAGTGCTAAGGTGGTGGCCAACATTTTGACAGGATAAATGTATCCTGATGTATGTCAACCATGGTTACGGATAGACTGGAAAAGTTGTTTGTGTAAAAAGGAAGAAGACAAAGAATCCTACCTCCCTTAAATAACAAATTAAACTCATTTCGGAGAGGGAAGAGTTTATTTGGTTCCTAATGGGATGGTTTTCTTCTGATCCTGGAGAAATCTATAAATCCAGTGGGGTTTGAATTTATATTGAATTTATAAGTAGTATGGAATCAACTTAACTGGACCTTATAAAGCTCAATTGAGCACTCATATGCAAGAAGAAATATAGTTATAATCCACGGATACTCTAACAGTGAGAAATATTTATAAAAAATTCTGGCCCTGGCCAGTTTGGCTCAGCTGTTGGAGCGTCGACCTGTGGTCCGGAGAGACCCGGGTTCGGTTCCCGCTGGGGGCATGTGCCTCAGTTGCAGTTTGTCCCTGGCCCTGGTTGGGTCATGTGGGTGGCGACTGCTCAATGAGTCCCTTTCACGTCGATGTTTCTCTCTCTCTTTTTCTCTCCCTCCCACTCTATCTGAACAAAATATTGAAAAATAAATGTCCTTGAGTGAGGATTAAAAAAAAAAAAATTCTGTGGGCTCCTTGGCCAAGCTTCAGAGTAGATTTTGCAAAAGTCTATGACAGAAGCAAATCTGCTTTTCTTAGTTGCCATTGCCTTGTCGTGTGCCTATGTGTGCCTATTATATTCCATCCTCGCAGATCAGCTCCTCATAGGGCAACTCCATGTATTAGTTCAATAAAGCAGGTATTGAATCCCTGTTTTCTTGTCAGCACTAGTACCACAAAGAAAAAGAAAAAGATATAATCGTCAGCCTCAAGAAGACCATCCTCTAGTGGGGTTTATGCAAAGAATTAAATTTGTATCTACCAGGGCAGCAGCCTCCAAAGTCAGATGTGCACATTGATGATGTGGAAAGATCATATTCAATAATATTCGAACATTAGAGGATATTAGATAATATAGAATATCTATTTATATTTTAATGAGAAATTATGTTTTGCTAATAATGAATTTGTGGATTTATATCCATGTATCATTATATATTGTTATATGCTAAACATACTTTTGGGGTGGAGAGATCAAGGTTTGAAGACAACTGTTATAGAACATGGTGCTTTATACCCCACTGGATGTCAGTAAACAACTATTGAATGAAAAGATTTATATCTTAGGTTAGTAAATCTTTGTACTTTCCCAGGTGCTCTCAGGTCCACCTCATGTCCTTCATCTACCTGTGCTTCCTCTTCTGCATGTCGCCTCCATGACCAATGCTCTGTGTAACTCACCGCTTCTCCCCTTCCTTTCACTGACCAACTCAGAGCTCCTAATTCAACTATTTGAGTTGAATAGAACTGAATTTAGTATTTGTCTTGAACGTACTTCAGATTGTGTTTTCCTGAGGTAGTACAGAGCGAACTTCCCAGAAGATTCCTTGCATTTCCCAAGTGTGCACATTTCGAACCCGGTGTAGTCTGAGCACCTCAAGCCGGCTTGCATATCAGTGGGCACATGAGGCAACCTCTGTGGGCCACCCAAAATGAGGTCATTGTAGTCATGACTAAGTTTGTAGCCTTTCCCCCCAAACTGTTGGTCTATTTACTAATGCCTCTTTGACAAAGAGAGGGTTTATTTGGAGGAGTTATAGTAAGATTTCTCACCCTTCTAACTATTGACGTTTGGGACCAGTACATTCTTTGCAGTAGGAGCTGTCCTGTGCATTGAATGATGGTTAGTATCATCTCTGTCCTCTACCCATCAGACAAGGTGCAGTCCCTTCCCTTACCCTATTCGTGACAACCATGGCTGTCTCTAGATACTGCCAAATGTTCCCTGGGAAGTAAAAGTGCCCCCATTTGAGAGCAGCCTGGTTATGGTAAAATACAGAAGCATTAAAAATGTACACTGTAGTTCAGGAAACAACGGATTAACCATGTAATTGGGTTCAAAAGTAATGTGAATATGTGAAATGAGAATAATCAGAAATGATTTATTTGAGAGGTTAGTGTCAAGTCCAATCCACTGCTAATCAAAGTAATTTTACATTGTAACTAATAACTTAAATCTTACTTCTCTCAGATCTTGTTTGACCACAGGGGACAGAGATTTTTGAGCAGAGCGATAGTAAATGGTAGGAAGGATAACATGGAGGATATACAGACAAAATAATAAATTGGTGAGGGATGATTAATAGCATATTTTCTGCATAATTCAATGAATCAAGGCTATCAGGAAATTCTATCACTCATGACATCCATTGGGAGGTATGCCCAGAAACAGCTAACAAAAGGTAGCATGGTGTACAGGAGAAGATGATTCTTGAAATCTCATTATTAAAAAGTGGCTCAAGGTCAGTTTCACATCACATTAGCAGAGTGCATGTTTTCTGAATGAGCTAGCTAATTTTACTCTAAAGGCTTCCTCTAAATTCTAATTGGGGAGACTTTAAATTGTCAAACGTGAATATGCTGGAGAAGGGATTCAATTATGTGTGAGTTGAAAATAGAAATAGATCTGCTTGACCAACATATATCTTCCTTCCCCGTGAGAACTAATGGAAAAACAATCCACCCACCCCAATGAGCTAATTGTCCATTTGCTGGATTTATGTCAGGTGGGGAATGATTAGAAATCCAAGATACTGCAAACACAACTTGGTTCCAAACTGTCAATTAAATAGAGAATTTATATACAAAATTAGGATTACAGAGACCTGGATCTCATGGCAGATAGCTAGGTTCTGAGACCCTTTGAAATCCAAATATAATCCAACAACCCTCTGGGGTAATCCTTCCCGTTACATTTGTAATTCTCCAATGTTTGATACTCTCCAGGGAGCTAACAAATTAAGATTTTCTTTTGTAAAATTGTTTTTTTTCCCTACCTGGCCTAAATTCTGACTCGGGCTCCTCTGTGGGCTGCAAATGGGAAGTTGCCTGTCCGGTGGCAAGTGCCACCTATAATTCATGCTTCTAGAAATTAACAATGGCTCTCGCTTATTGTTTTGTCACTGTGTATTATGCCTACAGATTGCTTAAAGGACAAAAATGAAGAAAAAAGTTTCTGTATTTATGCAAAAGCATGTATAATAGAATGCATGTATAATAGAATGCCTGTATGCAATAGGTGAAGGAAAGAGACATCGAATCGTGTATGTGTAAAGTGATATGATTTTAAGTTCATGCACATCATATTTGTTTGTCTTATAGCAACTGCATGCATAGGCTTTAAAACCATTTGAATATTAGCTTCTGCATAATTGGGAAGCTGCCATCACCAGTGTGTAGCACAAAGTCAAAAGGCATTTTAGGAATTGCTTACAATGAATTGTGGGTCATTTGGAATAAATTTGTAGGAAGCCTATTAAATCTTTTTCTTTCTTCACTACAATACACCCCAAAGATTATTTCTCTAATGCATTGGTCTGTCAAATCTGTATAAACAAGTATAAATGTTTAAAAAGTAAAGAATACTAATCAAGAGACACAAGACATACACTGCTTAATAAATCTTGCCTTCAATTTATTTGTCTAGTATTACAAAGGCAGAGGAGATATCAATTAATGTAGGCAAAGAGGAACCATAATTTATAATTAACTGGCAAGTGGTTTGTAACAAACAGCAGTACCGAGTCTAATAGCCGGTAGAAAAATAACTAGTGTTGATTTGTCCCTCGGCAAATTAATAGAGTGCTTATCAATGACAGGGTTACATAAAACTGCTAAATAAATAATCATCAGCGAGTTCGAGTGAAGCAGATCTTTAACAAGCTTAATCTGAACCTCTTGACATCCGCAGACTAGGAAGAGATTAAATGTAAGAAGGGAAAGATACAGTGTGCAAATTGTAAGCCAGCTCAGTAACTGGGGAAGATCATGTTCTTATGTAATGAGAAACAAACAAACAAACAAACAACCAAAACATTTTTATTGCAAAATTACATTGAAAAATGATTTTCATTATAATTAGAGTGAAAATTATAAAAGATATATCAAGGACATGCTGAATTGGAATTCACCATAAGAGGATTTCACTACATCTCCGAACAATGAAAACACATAATTTTAGTCACTTTTGATATATTTTTGCTCGTTGGCTTCACTTTTATTATTCACCTTTGTACCCGCCACGCGTTCCAAGTCATATGTCACCACAGCTACATCACTGAGCTTATTTTTGGTTATTATGGTTCCACTCTAGAAGAAAATTAATCAAGGTTCTATATTTAAATGGACATTTCCATTCTGCCTTCCCTGCCACCCCCTAGCCATTTATATGGAATCCTAACTTTTTGTTACAGGATGTTTTATTACTCATGGTCTGTGCAGTACACCCTGTGTGTTGCTGTGAATTAACAGACCTGCGTAGCACCTCAGGTCTTTTCTGGAAGAGATTTTAAAAATCACCCTTATTCGTTAGTATATATACATTATCCTACCACATATATTTTCTTAATTAATAATATGAATTGCTTATCTTTCAAATCATCGGCTTTGGGAGCAATATCCTGAGCCAGGATGTTCATCATGCTTCCAGTTACCAACTTGTTTTAAAGGCTTTGTTTTTTTTAGAGCAGTTTCAGTTTCGCAGTAAAATGGAAGGGGGGTGCAGATATTTCCCATACACAAAAATGCCTTTGAAAGACATATATAGTTGAAGCCTCTCACAAAATGGGGAGATGCCCTAAATCTTAAATAGAAACCTGGTTTCCAGTGGGATAAGGATATGTGTTCCCGCGAAAGACAAAAATTGAGAACCAGGGCTTGAAAGTTGCAGTTCCGTCCAGAGTCACGAATCTGTGCTTAGGACAGAACAGATCCTCACCAGCATTTCCACATTCTGGGGCCTGGGACACCACCTTGGTAAGAGTTTCCCCTTAGATTGGTTAGTCTTTGCTCCTCTTATAGCTAGCTACCTGCCAAGATTTGTTGCAGATACAGTAAATCATTTACATTTTCTTTTTAAGATACGTCTTATTTTCTCATGTGCAATATCTGCTAGTGCTAATGAAAGCTGCTGCATCTTGAGTGTTCGTGCATGTGGATGTCTGTAGTGTTTGGCACCGTACACCAAGCTACTCCGAGACTTCACATATTACATGACAATGCTCATCTCCTGGTCATCAGCTTCACTGCTTTCCTGGACTTCAGACCCAATTTCTAGCAACTTTTTGGACATCTCATCCTTAATATTCTCTGTGAACTTTATATTCACTATTGGAAACTGAATTCATAATAGTTAATGGCATCGTCTTTTACCAAGTTTTAAAAACTGAATCGACCAGAAGACTCCTTAATTCCCTACTCTCCCCCAAGTCCTCTGCACCCTCCAAATCCACCCAAAGGAATTGATGTATTCTTTTCATTATGCATCTAAAACAACTCTTTAGTATCTTCCCTCATGTCTGCTTCTACTCACACCACCTTTGTTCAGACTCTTACCGTGTCTTACCTGAGGTTTGATAGTAATTTCTGTGGTAGGAAAAATGATGCCCCCTCCCCCACAGAGGTCCCCATGTCCTAGTCCCCAGCTAATTTTAAACTAGGGAGCTTGTCCTGGATAATGTGGGTGAGTCCAATCTAACCACAGGGGTCTTTAAAATGTGGAAGAGAGGGAGGCATAAGAAGAGGCCAGAGTGATATGATGTGAAAAGGACTCAACCCACCTTTGCTGGCTTTGAAGACGGAGGAAGAGGCCACAAACCAAGGGAAGCAGGTGGCCACTAGAAGCTGGAAAAGCCAGGAAGTGGGTTTACCCTAGAGCCTCCGGAGGGAAGCAATCCTGCCAACACCTTGATTTTAGCCCAGTGAGATCTACGTCAGACTTCTAACCCAAGAATAGAAAAAATTAATAAATTTGTGCTAAGACACTGAGTTTGTGGTAATTTGTTAAAACAGCAGTAAGGAACTAATACAGCTCAGCATGTTTTCCTGTTTTCAGCTTCCTTTTCGTGGATTTATTTTCTATACACTTCCCCAAATCATCTTTAAAAATAAATATCTGGTGCTGGCCGGTTTGGCTCAGCAGTTAGATCATCAGCCCTCAGACCAAAGAGTAGCAGGTTTGATTCCAGTTGAGGGCATGTACCTCAGCTGAGGTTCGGTTCCCAGCCCTGGTCGGGGTTGTGCGGGAGGCAACCAGTCGATATGTGTCTCTCACATCGATGTTTCTCTGTCTCTCTCCCCCAACCCCACACATACTCTCCCTGAAGATAAATGGGGAAAATATCTTTGGGTGAGCATTTAAAAAATTAAAAATAATAAATAAATAAATATCTGGCTATGACACTCTTTGGTGTTAAATTCTTCAATGGTTTCCTATCTTGACCAGGATAAAGTGTACTGATTTCTCACGGTACACAAGGCTCTTTATTATCTGGTCTCAATTTCCAGCTTATACTCGATGTTGTTTACCACTTCCTCACCTCCTCTCCCCTCGTTTCGAAAAAATATATTCTACACTCAACACGCATTTTCTTAATCACAGTTTCTAGAAAATACCAATAAGCTTCATGGATGCTAAGTGCTTGTTTATACTGATATTTTAAGTGGTCTGCTTGTCCCTTACTTTCTTCCTGATATATCCACCAGGCATAAAATTCTTCAGTTCAACATTTCTTTCATGGCTATTCACATGATAAAGTCACTTCAATGTCTACTAACTGCTTCTTCCTAGACTTCGTGAACACTTACCAAGTTCTCCACACAGTACTCCACTGTTCTATACACTTGACAAGGCTCAACTCATGTATTCCTCACAAAGTCCCTGTGAGAAAGAGACAGTATCATCTCTATGTTATGGCAGATGAAATTGATGCATAGGGATATTAACGAATGTTTCCCAGTTATGAAGGTAGTAAGAAGTGGAGGTAAAATTCAATCCCAGGCAGTCTGATTCCAGAATATGTGTTGCAAACACTATTTTATCCCTCTTCTGTATCCAAACCCTGTTCACTTTAGTGAGGAAAGAGAACAACTGCTTATTTGACTTTGTGGAAATGAGAAATGTAGTTAATATAAAATGATATTTTACTGGAGTAGTTGACAACTATTCCTTTTTTTTTTCTAAGAATATTTTATTGATTTTTAGAGCAAGAAGAAGGAAAAAAGGAGAAACATCGATGAGAGAGTGCAATATCAATCAGCTGCCTCCTGCACACCCCCTGCTGAGGATCGATCCTTCAACCTCTGCGTGCACGGGACACCCAAGCAACTGAACCACACCGTCCAGGGCCAGACCTGACTTTTTATGCTCACTAGCTTCAATGTATTTGGTTCACCAAGCAAAATATTTCCAGCAAATTCCATTTGCTGATTTTAAAAAAATTGCATCATGTTTATTAGGAATATTAATCTGTAGTTTCCTTATAATGTCTGTTGTTGGTTTTTCCTTTGCAGTAGGGCTGCCTTCATCAAATGAGTTTCCTCCTCTTCAATTTTATAGAAGGATTGGTATGAACTTGATGTTAATTTTATTTTTACATGTTTGGAAGAATTTTATAGTGAATCTCTCTTGGAATTTTCTTTGTTGGAAAGTTGTAAATTTCAAAATCTTTAAAAAATATAGTAGTGTTATTCAGATTGGTTTTTGTTTGTTTGTTTGTTTGTTTTTACCTTGAGTGAGTTCTGCTAATTAGTTTCTTCAATGGATTTTTCTCTTTTGTCTGAGTTGTTTAATGTGTGGACAATAGGTTGATACAACATCCCCTCATACTTTTAATATACTGAAAATCTTAGGGTGTTACCGCATCCTTTCCTAAAATTGATCATTTGTATTTCTCTCTGGTTTACCAATTTTGTTGATTTTTATTTTTTAAAGAACTTGCCTTTGTTTGGTTTCATGGATTCTCTCTCTTGTTTTTCTATTTTCCATTTTATTGATTTCTGCTCTAATATTTACTTTGTCTTTTTTCTGCTTATTTTGTTTAATTTACTCTATTTTTTATGTGGGCATGGGTTTTTATTTTATGTGGTAGAGCTGAGTTTATTTGATTTGAGACCTTTCTTCTTTTCTAATGCAGATATTTCATGTTCTAAATATCCTTCTCCCACTACCAGTATGCTTTACAGGAATCCACAAATTTTCATACCTTGCGTTTTCATTGTTCATTCAGTTCAAATTACTTTCCAGTCTCTTGATTTCTTCGATGACCTATGGTTTATTTAGAAATGTGTTAAAATCACAACATATTTGAGAACTTTTCAGAAATATTTTTGTTTTTATTTCATAGTAAATATTTTTGTGATTAGAAAGCATATTTTGAAAGGCGTGAGATCTTTTACCTTTATTGAGATATATTTTATGGCCCAGACTATGGGTTATGTTGGTAATTATTTAGTGTGTATTTGAAGAATTTGTATTCTAATGTTTACAGGGTGGAGTATTTTATACATATCTAGCTTAGGTCGATTGGTTGAACCTATTGTAAGTTTCTACATCCTTACTGATTTTCTAGTTGTTTTATCAGTTATTGAGAAAGGGATATTGAAATGTTAGATTATTCTATATATATCTGTTTCTCCAAAGAATGCTCAGTTTTTACTTCCTGCATTTTTAAGTTCTGTTATTAAGTCTATAAACATTTAAGACTTTTATGCCCTCTTCATGACCCATATCATTATGATATGACATTCTTTACTCATGCTAATAGTCCAATATACTTGCCAGATAGAATGCTTTGCCAGCTTTCTTTAAATTAGCATTAGAATTAGATATCTTTTCTCATCCTTTTACTTTTAAACTAGTTGTTTCTTTATATTTAAATTGTGTTTCTGATAAATGGGCATATAGGCCATATTTTTGAAAAACATTAACTTGACAATCTGCATTTTAATTGTAGTGTTTAAAGTATTTTCATTTAATACGATTATTGGTATGGGTAGGGTTAAGTCTATTATTTTTCTATTTATTTTCTATTTGCCCCATCTATTCTTTGTTCAATTCTTTTTTATTCATTCTTCAAGATTAATTATTTATGATTCCATTTTTATTTCTTTTGCTGGCTTAATAACTATAACTCATTTTTTTAATGCATGCTTTAGGTTTTACGGTATACAACTTTAGCTTATATTTTACATAAAAGTGTTATTATATCACATCCTATAGAGAAATGGTTCTCAACCTGTGGGTCGAGACCCCTTTGGGGGTCTAACGACCCTTCAGCAAAATTAAAGTTATGAAGTAGCAACAAAAATAACTTTATGGTTGGGGGTCTCCACAACATGAAGAACTGTATTAAAGGGTCATGGCATTAGGAAGGTTGAGAACCACTGCTGTAGAGTATAATATCCTTAAATTAATATACTTCCCTGTCTCCCTCCCCAATCTTCATGCTGTTCTTGTCACACGTATTTCTTACAATTATGTGGTAAAAACCACACCACATTGTTATTGTTTTTGTTGAAACAAGTATCTCTTAAAGAGATTTAAATAATAAGAGAAACCTCTTAATTGTTTACCTATTCATTACTGTTTCCAAGGTTCTTCATTCTCTTGTAAACAACCATATTTTTATGTGGCATCACTTTCAACCAAGGACTTTTCTTTCTTACATTTATTGTAATGCAAAACTGTTGTTCTTAATTTTTTCAGCCATATTACATCTGAAGAAAATTATTCACTTCTCCTTTATTTTTGAAAAGTATTTTTCCTGGGTATAGAATTCTGGGTTTATGGGGTTTGGGGAGTTGGCTTTGTTTTGTTTTTCTTTTATTAGTTCAAAGATATTGTTCCCCTGGCTTCTTCTTTACATTGTTTTTAAAGAGAAATCTGCTGTAATTCTAATATTTGTTCCTCTGTATGAAATGTGACTTAGTTTCCAGATACTTTCAATATTGTCTCTTTATCATTGATTCTCAGCAATTTGGTTGCAATATTCTTTGGAGTATCTTTTCTTCACATTCTTGTACTTTGGTTCATTGTGAATCTTGGGCTTGTATTTTATAGTTTTCATTAAACATTGAAATTTTTCAGCTATTATTTTTTTCATTTTTTTGCGCCAGGCCCCTTCTCTCCTTATAGAATGCAATTGCATGTATATAAGTCAAGTTAAAGTTGTCTCTTAGCTTACTGATACTTTAAAAAAAATATGTATTTTTATTTTAGATGGTTCTATTGCCATGTCTTCAAATTCACTAATCTTTTCTTCTATAGTGACTAATATGTGGTTAATCCCATCCCAGTTAGTTTTCATTTCTAGGAGTTTTTTGGTTTTATTATCCTCCATGTTTCTTCTGAACTCTTTGAACCTATAGAATACAGTTATAATTGCTGTTTTAATGTTCTTGCCTTCTAATACTAACATCTGTGTCTATTTTAGGTTAGTTTTAATGTATTGATTTCACTGCTTATTAAGGTTGTGTTTTCCTGATTCTTTGCATATTTGGTAATCTTTTACCCTTATGGGTGCTAGTTATTTTTGTGTTTCCATAAATATATTTTTCTTTTGTTCTGGGACACAACTAATTTACCTTTGAAAGTTGAATTTTAAAGGGTCTCACTTTAAAACATGTTAAGGGATTCCAGAGCTGAGTTTGGCATAGGGCAAGTAATTTCCCACTAGTGAGGCAAGAAACTTCTGTGCATCTTCACAATGCCCTATGAATTACGTGTTCAGACCTGCTGGTGGGAACAAGCACTCTTCCAGCCCTGTGTGGGCAATGGTTGGTGTTTTCTCTAATCCTTTCTGTTGCTTCTTTTTCCAGCCTTAGGTAGTTTCATCACAGGCTTGTGTTGATAGGTGCTCTGCTATATGCCCAAAGGACCCTTCTGTAGATCTCCAAGGTTTTTTCTCTGTATGGCTCTCTTTTCTCTGGTACTCTGCCCTGTGAGCTATAGCTGCCTACATCGACCCCATACTCAGCTCTGTATCTTCAACTGAGAATTCAGCTGGGCTCTGCCTGGGTCTCCCTCCCTCTACCATGGCCTGGACACGCTCTCAAAACCTATACTAATGGCAGTTGTGGGCCTCATCTCATTTGTTCTCACTGCTTAGGGATCACTGTTTATTGATATCTAGAAAATCATTATTACTATCTGGCATTTTTAGTTTTTTTTAGGCAAAGGTTAAATGGGGTCACTTTTACTCCATCTTGGTTAGATGCAATGACAGTTTACCATTCTTGTTGCTGACTTAAGAGCTTCTTGTTGGGAAATAAGACCCAGGACCCAATGTGTGAATTTTCTGTTTTGAACCATGAATACTGATGGGCCAGGAGCTTGCTCCACCTCAGTGGCCTACATGTGTTAGCTACGACTAAGCAGCTGGTGGTTCCTGGCAGAAACGGGGTGTGCGAGAAAAACTTCTAGAGAGCCTGTCCTGATGATACTATCCACTTGTTCCCCAGCCCCCAGCCATCTCAGCTACTATTTGTAGCGCTTAGAGTGAAAGCTGTATATAGACCGGCTGTAGACTATGCTCCTATAATAAAAAGTCATGCCATAAAAATAGGTATAGGTTTATTTTTAAAGCCCCGTGGCTTTGATTTGCAAGATGAACATCAAAAAATGGAGGTTCCAAAAACCATGTATAAAGTTTAGAGGACTCAGTGAGAAGTTTCACTGCTCACATGCAGTACCTATTTTTGTCAGGTTTTGCCAACTGCAGCTCCAAAATTGTTCCAGGGCCTGACATTTCCGCAGGATCATTTGCCTTTTAAATGTGTTGCTCACTTTTGTATGACTGATCTGCAGATCCTAGCACCA
This sequence comes from Molossus molossus, assembly GCF_014108415.1. Classification (NCBI taxonomy): domain Eukaryota; kingdom Metazoa; phylum Chordata; class Mammalia; order Chiroptera; family Molossidae; genus Molossus; species Molossus molossus. The sequence continues at coordinate 41,822,961 of NW_023425350.1, forward strand.
AACATTTTCAATAAAAGTTTCAACAATTACAAAAGACAGCATTAAGTTCTCACACCATGTTTTGAAAGGCTTTAGGTTGTTAACATTGAAATGGATGTCAGGTTTGAAAAAGGAAAAAAGTACATTTTTTTTTTTTTTTTTTTTTAGCTCAAAATTAATGTTTTCACTTCAGGGCCAGCAGAGCCGTGTCTCCGCACATTTTCAAGCATGCTGTTTTTCCAGGCGTGTGTCTCTCAGGGCTTGTGCACCCTGACTGTCCAGAGGAAGGTCAGAGCCACAGTACCAATCACCCAAGACGATTTCCCCAGTCCCTGCCCTATATGTTTTATGATCATTTCAGGCTTCTTTACTTGTCTGGTGCTGGGGATTTCCAGGGAGAGTCTCAGTGTATGCTCCTCAAACTAGTCCTCTTAGCATAAGACGTCTTTCTCTACTCCTCCTCCACCTCTGTTTCTGTGACTGTACCTCCTGCCACTGCTAAAAGGGTGGCTCTCCACTGGTGCTGGTAAAAGATGACATGCTCACATGGTTTCCTAGAGTGACTTCCAGATAAGAACACAATTAAAGCAAAGGCTGGTTATGAGGTAACCCCTTAGCATCACATAGGTTCTGATACTTTCCACTGGCCACTGGAATGAGGGGCTTACACCAGGCCACGTGAAGTCGGCGTGAAGCAGAGCTAGAGTGAGGGATGGCAAGTTTCCCAAAAGAGAGATTAGGAAACTGTTAACAGAGTGAGAAATAGATGCTACATGGCAAAAGCCCTAGATATCTACTCACCAGGCAATCAAAAATCTCAGCACTGAGCCCATGTGGTGTGCAAGGAATAGAACTTGGCGCTGAGGAGCAAACATGGAGTAACTAGCAGTGATGGTAATGATAGCTCGCTGTCACTGAACCCTTTCCATATGCAAGGCACGATGCCACCTGCATTTCCCGACTTAATTCTCAGATCAACTTGATGAGGTACATTCTCTACTGAGGTCGGGGCATTCATGTAAGGCACACAATAATGGAGTCATTGGATCGCTTCCTTTAACAGCTGCAATATACAGGCATACCTACCTCCTTTTATTGCCTCTGCGAATGCCATATTCTTTACAAACTGAAGGCAAGACCCTCCACCAGCAAAAAGACTGTGACTTGCTTTATGGTGGATATGCACTTTATTGCAGTGGTCTGGAACTGAATCTGCAATATCTCTGAGGTATGCTTGTATACCATGACTCTCCCCACTAGGATCTTACAATCTAGTTGCACAGAACGTATTTATATTTAAGAATAATTATTGACACAGGCAGTAAATCATGTGGTGTGTGCAATATGCATAAATGATACAGATGTACAATGGTATTTCCAAAGAAAGGAAGTTCTCTTCCAGTGGCAGATAACCAAAGTATTTCATTGAGAAGGTAGGACTTGGGCTTGCCTTGAGGGAAAAAAAATAAGACATGAGGAGGCAGAAATAGAGTTGGGAGGAAATAATAATTTAAATAAGAAGAACATAAAAATTTAAGCTAAAGAGTGAGGAGAGTCTGAATCACAATTCTTTCACTTGCAAATAAGTAGGAGTTTACCCCCCAAAAGAATTGGTTATGTGTATCTCAAGCAAATTTACACATATTTAGGGTGTGTATGTGCAAAGTATAGATGCATGTGTACACGTTTCAAATATTTTATCAAAACTGAAAATGATGCACTTGGAAGTAGATCTAAAGCCTGAATTGGACTTGTATTTACCTGGATTACATGCATAGAGGGCTTTCATATTTTTTGTGGAGAAATTTACCTTGAAATGATACCAGAAGAAGGGGAGGCTCACCTCATTGAACCTGCTTTCTGATCTTCTTTCTAAGCTTTTGTGTCATTGGTAGGATCTCCTGAATTGGGATCAGGCCCTAGCAGCTGTTGGGTGAACTTGTGACTGACCACCTTTGTTGGCAGCAATGTGACGCTGCCCTGAGCGGGCATCGCTCACCTTCTCTATGGTTTTCATCTCATGATCCCCCAACCTTTAGATGTATCCTTTTAGAAATGCATTTTTTTAAAGCAGCATTTGTTTATATCTCATTTGCTAACTGGAAGAGTCAGAGTCTTTGGGATTCCAATATAATGGAAAAGAGAATCATTAAATATTTACAGGAATACTGATGCTTTTGTTTAAATAGTATTCTTTATTTGAATTAATTCTTGTTCTAGGTTGTTGCTGTTTCCTCTATATGCCTTTTTGCATCAATGGCACACTTTTGCATGCTAGACTCTTTGGTGGCACTCTTGAAGGAATCCGATTGCAGACACAGCTATGATACGATTCGTGTGGTTGCCCTCGATCACTGATTGCTGTTTGTGTACAGCTGCTTCTTGTTCCGGGTTTTTTTTTTTTTTTCCCATTATTCGCTAAGGAGGCAGAGTTCTTCCACATTCTAGAAAATACTCCATTTTTCTTTTGCATTGGCTCAAGGCTGCACATTTTATCTTGTTTCTCTCTCTCTCTCTAACTTGCTCTTTCTTCCTTCTTTCTTTTCTTCCCTCTCTTTTCTCGCCCTCCTTTCCCCCTATTCCTTCTTTCTTTCTCCTTTGAAACAAGTTGTACTTCTCTTCTTATCCTGAGAGTAGCTTAGTGAAGTTTCCCTGTTGGACAGATATTATTAGAATTCAATTGTAACTAAGAAGAAACTGATATAGTGATAGAAATTTAGCAGCTCACGTGGAAATGCTATATGGTACTTCAGTACATGGTATCACAACAACTGAATAACACCATCCTAATAATATTTTGGTAAAGCTTCCTAATAACCCTGACCCAGTTCCTCTGAACACACCCTTCATATATCCAGCCTGGTATTCACTGATATTTCCCTCGATGTTGCATCTGTATAGGGGTCCAGAAAAATGAGGCTTATTTAAATATAAATTATAATTTGAAAAGTCCCAAAATATCCCATGTCTTTATAAACACATATTATAGTTATGGACAACTGATATCCAAATCTTAATAAATGTCAAAATGTTTAATGAATAAATGTCTCTGTCGCCTCTTATCCTTTCTAGACGTGACACATGAGCCACCTTTACGGGCAGCTATCACACTGTAATTAGCCAAAGAGATCTGCTTTATTAGTGTCCATTGCGAATATGTCTTTTTACTGCCAGATCAGAAGTGATTTGCAAATAAACTCTAAACTATAGTCCAATACAGTACATCAGCCTTCTTTTTATGGAGTTTGGCAATGATGTCTTCCTAATGAACAATAGCAATAACTACTTGCTGCATCATGACCACCCAAACAAACAAACAAAAATAAGCTGAGGGATTGCTCTTCATCTTTGCCCTTTACTTGAAATATGCTCTGTCCATAGTTTCTTGAGTGCTTTGCCCCTTGTAGGTCATTGACCAGCATTATCATTGTCCGCTCCTTGCAAGCCGCAGAAAGACCGACATTGGACACCCAGGAGCGGAGCCCAGGCCACCTGTCAGGGCTGGAGCTGCACCAGCTAGCGAAAGTGTGCTGTGGAGAGGCCGTTAGAGAAGCTAGCTCCCTCAGCTAGGAGGAAAATAAAAATGATTCTTCTTATTCTAAAGATCATTTTGATGGCACATAATCTATTGGGTGACTTATCAACAACAGACATTTTTTTTTTTTATCCTCACCCGAGGACATTTTTCTATTTTTTGTTTAGATAGACTAGGAGGGAGAGAGAGGAAGAGAGAGAGAGAGAGAAACATCGACGTGAAAGGGACACATCGAGTGGCTGCCACCCACACGACCCAACCAGGGCCAGGGACAAACTGCAACCAAGGTACATGCCCTTAGCGGGAACCGAACATGGGTCTCTCTGGACCGCAGGCTGATGCTCTAACCGCTGAGCCAAACTGGCCAGGGCAATAACAGACATTTACTTGTCACAGTTCTAGAGGTTAAAACCCTAGATCAGAAGGGCAGTATGACCGGGTTCTGATGGGAAACCTCCTCAGAGTTGCAAGCTTCTGTCTTTTCCATTGTTCCTCACAAAGAGAGGAAGATGTTCTCTGGGGTCTGGCATGTGAGGGCACTAAATCCCATTCATGAAGGCTTCCTCCATGACCTAATCACCTCCTAAAAGCCCTGCCTCCTGATATCCTCACATTGGGGAGGGGGGGGGTTAGAATTGCAACATATGAATTTGAAGAGTAGGGGCCACCAATATTTAGTCTGTAGCAGCATGCACAGGGAAAAGGGCAAGTCCTTTGAGAGACAAGAAGAGAACAAGAGCTGTGCGAATTCTGAAATAAAAAGTGTTGGCAGCTGGGTTAGCACCGCATGTCTGAACTAACGGGGGCCTTAGTGATCGTCTGGAAATTGGTGAGTCAAATGGTAGCATTTTCTCTTCCATCCCTCTGCTCCTTCACCGCCAAGGTTCTGGATCACACCTCACACTTAAAAATAAATAACTATAAAAGATTGCACTGTCTATTGGATACATAATAGTGTGTTTCTATCTGAACCCCCTCCTGTCCTCTAGATCGTCTTTTCACATCGTGCAAATCACACAGTGAGGCAAGCACCACCTCGTTAAGGAGGTGACTGCCCCTGTGGAGCTGGCCAGGCACGCAGACACCTGGTAGAGACCTGAAGACCGTGGGAAGCACAAAGTCCTACATGTTAGTCTTTGCCCAGGTGCCATGCCTATGCCAGTCTGCGCACTGACTCCAACCTAATGCTCTCCAACCCTTGAGTTAGAAGGCTGAGCTTTCCTTCTGACTCTCCTGACCTTCAAAGGGTTACAAAAATCCTGCCCACCTGGGACTATCTTGTGATTCTTTAGACCCCCAAACTCACTGTTGCGGATTTCACTAGATGTCTCTGTTCTAACCTCACTCCTGCAGCATGGAAAGGTCTCTCAACCCCAGAGTAAAACCCAACCCAGAAGTTGGCAAAGCTGCATAGGAGGCTCCTCTTGCCCATGTCTATCCTCCTGCGCAGGCTGATGTGTTCTTGAAATGAGGAGGCTTTGCAAGCCCTTGTTGACAGTCTAAGATCTCTGTGTCTGAGGTACTATCAGGGAGTTCGCGGGGCATTCATCAAAATCAAGCTGATGCAAGCACGAATACTCACAAGAAAGAGCCCTTTTATGCTGAAAACTGCTGAAGGCTGGAAAAGGGGCTAATTTATTTAAATTATCCCTCTAAGTGTCAAGCCCCACACTTTCTGGAAGGGTCTGACAACTGTGGGTTAAAGAAAGTTTTCTCAAATTTATAAATAAATTAGTGACGGTAGAAAGTTAACCTGGGAAATCAGAGTAACAGAAAAGTAATCGCTGTCGATGTTGATGCAGATGTAGGAAAATAGTTTTCTGCTTTTAAGCTTTTAAATGTCAGCAAATGGCAGTTGAGTAGATCATTTGCTAATGATGATTAAATTTCTCATTAAAATGTTTCCTTCATTATTCTTTAGGTAGAAATGTGTAATTCAATGATTGTTGCATCAATTACACTTAAAAAGCTCATTAAAATACTGAAATATTATCTTTTGTCGTCAAAGTACTCTAAGAGTACTGTACTAATTATAAAAGAAATAAACTCTTATAATAGCACCATTTGAACTGATGCTTTATAAATTCTTAATGTAAAGCTAACATGTAAAGTTTAAATCAAATATATAGATCCAATAAAACAAAACCTTTTTAATCTTGTTTTACCTTCAAAAGGACTCTGATTATTGTAATTAAATAATGCATGATATAATAAAGATCTAGAGTGTGTGATTATTTCATTGGCAATTGAATATCGGTGCTTTTTATTTATGCAAGCAATGTATCACAGGCACTATGCATCAGGCATTAAAATATTGATACAATTACACCTAGCCTGCTGAACCAATAAAAAAAAATCTGTGACATGACTCTGCTGATGATACGAGGACAGTTTGAAATCCTTTTTAAATTTTAATACTCTGATGTGCTGGGTTATGCTAATTCTGCTAAGAAATAATGCCTCCAAGATTCCTGCGAGAGAACAGATCCAGCTTTGCTCAGCATGGCTAAGTAGAGTTTGCTTTTGTACACATTTGCCCCATTCTTTTTTTTTAAAGATAAAAAGAACAGTAAGGTTTGTGGCAAGTTTGTTTGTTTTTAAGGGCATTCATTTATAGTATAATGACCTTTCTCTAATTTTCTTATTTACTATTTCACAGTTCCTTTTAAAACATTCAAATGCTTTTTATTCTTAAGTCCTTTCTCAACCGAGCAAAGGGTTAGGGAAGTTTTCCTTGCAGCTGTTTTATTATTAAAGCCTTAGCAAGTGACGGCGTGGGGCTCGGCCCTTGTCCCAGAAGTCCTCCGTGGAAGCAATAGATGACAGAATTTTTCTGCCATGTACACACCTGGGGTTCAGTGCTACAGAGCTGACCCATTTTCTCACCTGTACAAATGGACCCCAAATGCCTTCATTGTGTGTGTACACAGGAGTTATTTAATACGTAATTGTTGACTTAAAAACACAGTGACAGAAACAGATTTTCTGCTCATTTGGCTGTTGAAGTGTTTGTATGAATCTGGGGACCTTCCTCTTTGCTTTAAAAATATTGTTAAACCCCGTGCCCTGGCTTGAGGGGAAGATGTTTTCTATTATCCCACCTGGCAGCAGTGTTAATATGGAAGGATGCAGAGATTCATAACACAATAGCTGTGCAAGGAACCAAAAATAAATCGTAAGAGTTCAACGTGTGTCTTTTACAGTGGAGGCATCCGGGGTCCGGAAAGGTAAAGGGATTTCACAACCATAACTTCTCTGGACCAGTCTCAGATCAGAGTGGGGTCTGACAGGATTTCCACTGTTGCTCAGACCTTCTCCCTAGTGATGGTTATCTGGGACACCTGATAAACACCTGGGCCCGGGGCAGATGCCGCCTGCTATCTTTGCTTTCCAAAGATGTGCCAGCGATAATACGGAGCTCTGAAAGAAATGGGAATTATTAAGCTTGTAAACATAATGTATAACTGTAACAATTTAATTGTATTTTAAGACCCGAGACTTGTCCTCTAGAGCCAATAACTGTAAGTTCCAGCTCTACCGTTCCTTCCAGTGACTACAGTTCCCCTCTTAGCAATGTCAAGTGTATTTCCTCCCTCTTTTCCTATGTGAATAAGTGGCAATGGCTGGCGGTGATACAACACAGTTGATCATCATGAATGTCTATAGGATGTCATATTTATGCTCTTCTGTTTAGCTTAAATCTTATTCAGGTTCTAATAGCAAACAGTCCAGTTACAATGGGCTGGCATTGCAAAGCATCTGTTCAATGCAGATAAATAAGACCAATGTGTTTGAAGGGCAAAGTTTCAATACAAGTGGCCTGCCATTTCATTTGGAGATGCAATTGCTATGCAGCATAAATAACAAAGGGGAAAGGGATCATTTGCTAATTGATTAATTATCTAGTACATGAATTACAAACCTGTGGAGTGCTCGCTAGGTGTGTGCGGAAGACCTCCCGCTTTCGTTTTTCTTTTGAGTTCTGAAGTACCAGCGACGACGAGGCTCTGTCCTCACAAAGCCGGGGTCTGTTCCACCGGGCTGGAGGCCACACGCCAGGATGCACTTCTCATCCTTCAGCACTCGACAACCATTCATTCTCGGATGCGAGGCATGTGTGTGTGCACATTGGTGTGCATAAGCACACAAGAAGCAAAGAGAATTAAATTTCCAGTCAAAGCTGTTTAATAAGTTAACAGTTCAGCTGTGGGTGGAGGACTGCTCCTTTTTGCCTCTATTTTTTGCATAAGCATAGATATCCTCTATGAATAAGCATAGATATTCTGACTAACGATCTTTTGTGGACTAAAAGCACCGAAGAGTAAAGATCAGGGAGAAAGAGTGTTCCCAAAGTGCAGAAGCTGGTGGGGTTGCAATGCCACAGAAAAGCCGACAATTAACACGCCTGCTTCCTTGGCAAAGGGGCAATTGGTCTTCCAAAGGCATAGCCTACTGCTCTGCTTCTCTCTTTATGAAAGTAGCTGATTTAGTCAGAAAGGTGACAGTTAAGGCTCTTTGCTGGCAGAATTTCTGCATCCTCCCAGTGCCTGTTTCCCCGACGCTACCACAGAGGCTGTCCATCACGGTTGTTATGTATGCAGGCTGAGTGAGCCCGCAGGGGATCCTAGTTATTTACACTCTTTTTCAAGCTTCGAAGCTGTTATAATCATTCGCTGTCAACTTTGTGCTGACACCGAATTTTACTTTGTGTTTTTTTATGCTCGGTTTGGGTCTGAAATACTGGCATCCATACCCTACACCGTAATTCCATGGGTGACTGAGCTGACCAGCCGTGTCCTGTGTTACTCGCAGAGCCTTGGGATCCTGCTACACGGGGACATTTCAGACTTTGTGGATTGTGGACAGTAAACAGAGTCCCCCTGCTTTGTACTTCTATCCTGGCGGTGGCCTTTCATCTCCGCGCCTTACATCTTTTAGAACAGGGAAGTCTCCGTTTCATCTGTCCCCGGGCTGTAAAGCTGGAACAGGAGAACTTTCCCTCCGTGAACGCAGTGTGGTTTGCCGATGGTACTCTTCTGTCCGGACCCCTGGTGGTGGCCCCTCCTCGTTCCTGTCTGCTGGAAATGCTTTCGGGATTCCTATCAAAGTAGAAGGGATGGTCTGAATGGCAGAGGACAGATTATAAAGACCCTGGGAAAGGCCACCTGAGGGATGCGGGTGCCATGCTTTTAGACTTCATCAACAGACACTTGCATGCTGAGACTTCGGCGCCCTGGTCCTGGTCACGCAGGGGAAAAACACCTTCCTTTCACTCATGGAAAACATTCTTTCCATTAAGCCCAGGGCACGAAACGACAAGGGAGGGGACGATTTCTCCATGTTTAAAATGTACTGTTTCCACGCACCGTCCCCATCTCCAATATGAAAATTTCATGTATGCCGGGGCCCAACGGGAGTGATCCACAAAATGATATGACCCTGTTCGCAACTGGACTCGAAATAAAGCTGGTCAAGGAGCTTGTGTGCTGGGCCAATGTAATAAAGTAGACAAATAATTACCGAGCAAATCAAACACACTTACACCTCAGATGATTTTGAAATATTATCTATAATCGGCACTTCTGTGCTAGGAGGAAAGGTTAATAAAGTAATTTAAAAAAGATTGTGTGAGGCATTATAGAATCAGAAGAGGACTGGCGATCATAATTGTTAATCTTCTAAAACACCAGTTCTGCATTGCGCAGAGCAGATATTTTAGTACATATTCTTATTGTGTATCCCCCTTATTACTATTAGCTTGCTTAATTATCCTTCATAAAACCCTTATTTTTAGATTTTTTTTTTGGAATTAAAAAAAAAGGTTGATATGATTATTCTTGCAGACCAGCAATGTGCATGCCAGTCTTGATGGGTAGATGTGTTGAGAAGACTAATTTCTTTGGCAATTAATTGCCTTTACGTATGTCACAAAGAAGAGCACATCTGAGTAGGCACTAGGTATTTATATGTTAGCAACCTTTTGTCCCTGCTGTTATTTGCGATGGATAGCAAGGGGAATGGCACAATGTTTGCAGTTGGCACTGTTGGAAGAGAGAAGGATAATTCTAAGGTAGCTGGTGGCAGTTAGACACTCTTGAGATAAAGACAAGGTGAAGGGTTATGGGATATACGTGTAGGAAAGTCTGTTTATAGAAAAGGAAACTTCTGTTTTTATTAAAAGTCTTATAAAGAGTAAATTTAAGTCATTCTTCTTCTGTTGAAGAATTAATTTGGCATGGAAGTTAAAAGGGGGGAAAGTGGGGGTACATACCAGACAAGTTTCTCTCCATCCCTAATTGTACCCCAGGGCAGGTTGTTTACACCTGTAAGCTAGGAACGACAAAAGAATCTATCTCATAGGACTTTCAAAGGATATATGAAAGTAAACTATCTAAACTCAAAAACACCTGCTAAAAATGTTATTTATTATAATTCTTTGTTTCACCAAATTTTGTCCTCATATTCATATCATAAAGTTTTTCAGCCCGGCTGGTGTGGCTCAGTGGTTAAGCATTGACCCATGCACCAAGAGGTCGCCGGTTCAGTTCCCAGTCAGGGCACATGCCCAGGTTGTGGGCCCGATCCCCAGTAGGGGGCATGCAGGAGGCAGCCAATTGATGTTCTCTCTCATCAATGTTTCTATCTCTCCCTCTCCCTTCCTCTCTCTCTAAAATCAATAAACAAAAAATGTATTTTAAAATTTTTTTCACATATAAGTATTCAAAAATATTTAATGTTTAGTTATGCAATGATTTTTTTTTTTACTTTAAATTAAGCCTGTGCTGGCTAAAAATATATTTGTAATGTTTTCCTATGCAAATGATTTGCACTTTAAATTATTGCCCTCACTTGGCCCCGCTGCCTCTTCTGGGTAACTCATACATTTCTGCTCTCACCTCCCAGCATCTCAGACAGTGTGGGACCACCCCTGTGCTTTTACATCCACTTGACCCTTCGCTGCCTTGCTGTCCTGCTCTCCGCCTGCCATGCCACTGACGCCGGCCTTGCATTAGTCTCCAGGGGCCAGAGATCACTTCTCCAAGCCATGCCTTTGGCCTGTCTGCTGCACCTGGCCTAGAGCACCCATGTGTCCCGGTTAGCCACTCACTTCTGCTTCCCGTTCCCCTTCTTCCTTCTTCCCTCCTGGAGAGGATGCTCCACGGCTCAGTCGGAGCCCTCTTCACACACCATCCTTTAGACTCTGTCCATCCCCGCCGCTTCCAAGCCAGCCTTGCTCGGCTTCCTCTGCCCAGCTCTCCCTTTCCACCCTCAACTCCAGTCCCTTCTAAGAACAGGAGCAAACTCATTTCTGGCTGCAGCTGTGCGGAGCTCTGCAACCAGCAGGAGCGCCTGGAGCTGTCAGAGTGACCAGAGTTGAGGAAGCTTTATTTTTAGAGTCAGGTGAGTTAGGGTCTTAATTCCTGCAGACGGAAGCCATTGTGAGGTTGTTCATTTTATGTGATTTTGGTGTAGAACCAAGCCGACTTGGTCGGACCCTTTTGGTAGAGTCACCGACTAAACGTGTTTCTTAAAACAATGAGGGTTCAGAAAGTCTTCCACCCAGCACTTGCCAGCATGGTTTTGGGGTTTGGGAGTACGGCACAGTAGGGAATACCCTGGGAGTGCTGAGGAGTTTTAGGACTGCCCTGACACGTCTACTAGTCGTTTTGTGGATGAAGATTTTCCTTTTTTCCCAGCAGCAAATGTAGCTCTTAGAACTCCTGGTAGTAACATTTGCAAAACTCCAATGAGCCAGTGTCTTTTTAGGACTTTGACCTAAGCCGACGTGGTCTATACTTCTAATTTAAAACACACACACACACACACACACACACAAACACAAAAACACAAAACTGAAAAGTTTAAAAATAATGAAGGAAAAATATCACAACTTACTGTGACCCTCAGGTGGGATCACACCCGCAGTACTTTGCAGCAAGGTTCTCTCTGTCTCCTGAGAAAGGAGAACTTTGTCTGGTGCTGTGTGTCGTCACTGCAGAAAACTTCAAGTCCCGACCACAGATGTCTAATGCGTGTCGTTGGGAGTGTGGCTTTTCCCTGAGTTCCAGCTGGAATGAGTTTACTCCCACCTTCGTCTGGGATCAGTACCAAATCCCTAGAGAGAGCTGAATGGCTGTTGAGGAAAACTCACGGACTCAGGCTAGGATCAGGGGGTGGCAGGTGTGGAGGGAAGATGCGAGAATTGTAGTTTGTGAAGGAAAATCAAGGGAGCAAGAAGATCTCTTTCCTTCTCATTTTTGGAACTCCACTCCTCCCGCTGGGTCCATGGCCGGGTCCGGGCTGCTCTTCTGTCCGCCAGCAACGTGAGGATGCAGAGCTGCCGCTGAAATTTGCTGGATGATCCAACAGAGGGTCAGAACAGAAAGCTCCCAGACATCATTTTTTTCAGTAGTATTTTCCGTTGACCATGTTTCCAAAGAAAAGCTCTTGAATGCAGTGTGGTTCTGTCTACAGGATTGATTTTTAGAGTACAAGAACTAGGCAACACATGATATCAATATATAAATGTAATTACCATATGTAATGCTAGCTGGCAGGTTATTGGTGGGCTTGAACTTGCAGATAGCAGCTCTGCCCTGTGGATTTCTCCCTCCATCTCTCCCACTTGCCTCCATGTCTTCTTCCTTCTATTCTTCTTGCATGTCCTGATACGATATGGATTGCTTTTATTTATTATCACGGACCTAAACAATTTGTTGTATTTTCTTGCCTACAATGCTGACATTAGCTATTGCACTGTTCAATTATTCTTATCTTAATATTTCTACACAAAGTTAGAGTCTTTCTGCAACCTCTGGAGATGTAAAGACACAGTAAAAAAAATAAAGCAGAATATTGCCTGGCCAGTGTGGCTAAGTGGAATGAGCATCTCCTATGCACTGAGGGGTCCTGGTTTGATTCCTGGTCAGGGTACATGCCCGGGGTTGTGTGTTCAATCCCCATTAGGGGGCATGCAGGAGGCAGCCGGTTGATATATCTCTCACATAGATGTTTCCATCTTTTTCTCCTTAAAAAAAGTCAATAAAAACATATTTTTATAAAAAGCAGAATTATAGTCGTATGTCTTTATATAAGTAAGGTCAGAGCACAGCATCATATGACATTAAAAAAAAACCACACAGGGTAACAGAATTTCATACTATGCATACCTGGGATCCAATACACAAGAACAGGTTAGAAAAGTGCTATAGTCGTAGTAATTACTTTCATCTGGCAAAATATTTCAGTCAGCAATGACTAGCAATAAAATGAAATGATCACCTTAAGTGTATCTATTACAAAAACAATTGCCTAAAATAAGAATGGTTTAAAATACCTGGTGTAACATAAAGCATTTATATGGGAGTCTCTCTCTCTCTCTCTCTCTCTCTCTCTCTCTCTCTCTTTCTCTCTCTCTCTCTCTCACACACACAAACACACACACACACACATCCACACATTTCTCACAGTCCACAGACTATAACAGTAATTTACCTGAAATATAGGGCTGTTTTTTAAAGAAAAATTCTCATTAAGGATTATCAATGAATATACTATTATAATTGCTGTCCTTTTGAATTTTTTTTCTTTTAGCTTCTGAGGTTTACAGAAATCACATATCTGCTCCTTAAAATATTTCTATTTTTCCTTCTTCTTTAATAAATATAGTGAATGTGAAACATCATTAATCCAGTGGTAATATCATCTGATAGTAGCTAATCCCCTCTTTGGCACAGCTTTTCTTAGGTCTTTGGAATGTAGAAATGTGCTTTTTCTGTTAGGCCTTTTATTTAAGCACCAATGTATTCTTAATGCTAATTGCCTTTTGTAAAAGACCACAAAGCAAAGTGAATGCTGTCTTCCACGTTCCTTTCGTGGGAGTCCTGTGACATCCTCTAGCCCGTTATTTTGTATGCAAAGGTCATGGATGAAGGGCAGCCCCGTGTCTGGTTTGGAGGAGGCTATCGGCTCCGGCAGGATGATGTAGCCTGCACTGAGATCCTAATCAGTCAGAAGAAGTCTATTAAGTTTGAGCCCTTAAGCTGTCTCAGCCAAATCAGGGATACCCAAGTTACCTTTGTTTTTGTGATGACCATTCATTTTGGTCAAATGAAGAAATCGCTCGTGTGGTTTTGTGGCTTTAGGGGCAGAATCGGTGAATGTCACGTACCGTTTAGCCCCTCTGCTTTTTCAGAGGCATGATTGAGAAGACGCTTATGGAATAAAATCATTTTATTGGAGCTGTGCATGAGTCACCTTGATCTTAAAAGAAAAGAAGCAAAAGAGAGGTAATCAGATGCTCGTTTTTTTCTCAGGGTGACTAGTGAAGTCAGGATGGCCCATGCTCTGAGGGACTGGGCACAGAGTGTCTGCATCCGGGAAGGGGACTGTCCGTGTCACTGACTTAGTTAACAGCCAGCTCTGAGCTCAAGACTCTTCATGCTTTTTCAAAACCAGTGGTCTGACTGAATCAGAGAAGATCTGAATCTTTTCTCTTAGATCTGAGATTACAGCTGTATACTCTATTTTATTTTTTTCACCCGACAAAAGATCTTTGGCTTAAGAACAATGCTGCCTGGGGATAGCATCCTGACCCATAGCAGCCAAAAAAGCAGAATGGATTTTCCTTCTCATTTTCTTTTTGAAAATTCTTGAATTTTTAGTTAGGCCATGAAAGGATTTCCTTGTGATGCAAAGGTTGATCTGAACTGTAAGTTCCGTCTCTCACTGTAGCAGGACAGTGGAACTCTGGTGGGCCTGGCCATGCAGACCTTAGGCGTCACATTACACAGATAGAAAAACTGAGGCCTGAGTGAGTCCATGTCTTGTCCAGACAACTGACAGCAGAAAATTTGCTAGAATCTGTTTCAACTCTCATAAAAATGCTCTTTTTCAGCACTGACATCCAGAAAAGTCTCTGTTGCCTCCTGTAAGAACAAAATTTTTCTTAACTTCCATGCTTCCAGTAATAAGAAGATACATGCCATCGTCAGTATTCTGTGGCTCTCAGGTCAGGCTGACTGGGGTCAGAGCACGGCTGGGACACCTGTCAAGCTACTCGACTTTCGACTTCTGTGAGTCTCAGCCAGCTAACTCGTGAAGGGGTCAAGGAAGTCATTCATCCTCAGAAGTCGGTGGTAAAACGCACACACAGTACTTTGCACAGGACACAGCTCATGATAATCGCCATATACAGGATGATTATCCAACTTTCTTTATCTGTCTATCTTACTGCCAACCTCCCCAACCTCAGGGGAAAGAAACTCTCAACTTCCACCAAGGAAAAGAAAGCATGAGTATGATATAGAAAATAATACATTTTCTAAGATTGCATTGTGAGAACTGAAAAAGTATAAAAATTATGGTATTTCAAATTGGCATACCATTATGTTGCGGGGCTGCTCGCAGAGAGATGTAAAAATAAAGTATAGATGTATCTTTTTTTAGTCAAAGCTGATATATGGAAATCTAGATTTAGAGAAAGATTGGTTATAGGGTCATTATTTGCTTTACAAAGCTATTTGGCATAAGGTTCCTTTAAAAGGGAATTTCCCTTGTATCTTTAATGTAATATTTCATTTGCTGGGAAAAAAAAATCACATAACTTTGCAAGAACTCATTTCATGCATAAATTGAAGTACATCTGTTGAATGTATAGAGGAAAATTGAAGTAGAAAGAAGGAGAACATAGAAAGGAATAAGGTAACAAAAAATAAAATAGCAAGGGAGCGTGATGCCCTGAAAATTCATGTTTCATAATTAAAAATTAGTAATAATAGAAATTCATAAAATTTTGATTTTGCATGTGTGTATGAGAGAGAGAGAAGGAGGGAGGGAGGGAGGGAGAGAGAACGTGAGCATACTATCACGTCTCTGCTTGTCTTTCCTTTGTCTGCGACCTGAGCTCTGCCAAGCCCTCAGACACGGGCACGTGGGCTAAAATGCAGCCATGTGCACTCCGTCCTCTCAGGCCTCACTGATTTTGCACATCAGCCCTTCAGCCTACAATTCCTCAACACTCAGCCCACCTCTGTGGCTAACATCTGTGTCTCTCTCAGGCTCGGCTCCCCTTCTTCTAGGGTGTTCCCCTGAATGACGTTCTGTCTCCAGAACACTCAGGAAGCGGCCCTTGGCTGGACGTTGGCCTACCATCTTCCTGACGCCGATGCTTTTGCTGTGGGGAACACCAGAATCCCTGGTATTTGAATCCAGTGTACCTGACTTTGAATTCTGGCTCCATCTCTAACTTGACGTTTGCTCTGGGGCATGGACACTGTTCTCCCTGGGCTTTTTCTTGTTCATCAATACCCTGGGATCATCAAAGCAACCTCAGATGGTTTCTGAGGGGATCTGATGGCAATGCAAAGCCCTTAACACCAAGCCTAGAAAAAGGTGGCGACACAACAAATGTTCACATCCCTTCTGTGTACTGCCTTGTACTGCTGACTCCCTCCTGCGTTCCCATTCAACTATGAGCTACTTAGAAGAAAGCACGGACTCTTACCCAGCTCACATTGCCGGGGCCTATCTGCGTCATGCCGAGTGGGCGCCAAAAGTGTACGTATCTGTAGAACCTAACTGAGACACACACAAGAGAATTTATTTTCATGGGATATGGCAAGTCTCGGAATAAAGCTAAGTACAAGAGGAGAAAGAACAAGGGGTAGAATGAAGTCCAAAAGGCACATATCACTAGAGAACTCTCTGAGTTGCCCCCAATTAATTAACAAGTGTTCTTTGGGAACATTCATTTAACCAGTTTTGAGTCACCCTAATTACACTGGCTTTTGTCTTTCTTTTTTTATTTTTTTTCCTTTGGTCTACTATTATGTTATGCAATAATGTGTTAAATGTCTTGAGGATACTGAGAGCCATTTTACCAAGCTATTTGGCTAATCACTCTATAAAACAGGGGGAGACGAGAAATGAGGGAATGGAAGAAAGGGAGTAATGTTGGTAGGGAAGGGAGGACTAGAGCAAGGGAGGGAGGGAGGGAAGAAAGAGGGAGGGAGAAATCAGTATGATCTGGAGTGAACCTCTGCTAGCTGAAGGTCATCACTGCTTTTTTCTTTAAGCACAAACAACTCCTGCATGTGATAACCTGTTCTAGAATTTTGCTATGGGGTATGTTCTAGACATTTTTTGTTTCTTTAAAGTAAAAATATTTCCTTATCCCTGGTCATCCATGATTAGACCACGATTCTAAAAAAAGAGAAAAGGCATTGGTTGGGCTTCCACAGTCACATCTGGACCCTTTTTCAGATCCTTTCAGTAACCTGAGAGACCGTTTGTCTGGTCTGGAGCCGTGAACTCATTTGCAGCAACTAGGTTGTATTTTAGTTGTCTTGACTTACCTTGGAGCACAGTTCACACTTAACTCTGCTTGCTCTGTCCTCTTCGGTTTGAAGATCATTCTTCGTGATAGAGACCACAGAATTAAAATAAGAGTTGAATAGCGCTGTTTCCCTGTGACATCTGTTAGCGTTTTGCTACATGCCCTAATCAACGTACCTATCCCTTTGTTCCCCTCTACAAACAGGGCTGAACAGATCTTTCTGTTGTCCTTGGCAGTTTTTCAATCCATAGCCAAGTGGTAGCTGTCCTTCTTGATACTGGGTCCTCATCACCTATTCAGCCTTCCATTTGGGGTATGTGTCTCTTTATGTTCTGCATTCCATGGTTTTCAAAAGTGAAAAAAAAAATGTTCCTTTCATGATATATCTATTTTAAATACCTTTGGAATAATCTGTGGTTATTTTGTCAGAATTTTTAAAGTAGCCTTGTTTTGCTGTTAATGAGTTAGCCATAGCAGCTTATCTACATTTTTTTCTATTTTGATGCTTGCTTTCATAAATATTAGATAAAATACCTATGTCCAGAATTAGTTTTGTGTGGTTATAACAGACTCTAAGAGACAGGTTACCTTTTTCCAAGTTTCTCATCACTTGAAGCTCACCAACCAAATCTTCCTCTTTGGTGAAAATAAATTCAAAATAAACAGTCTCCAATTGATCTCTCATCCTTCTCATGGATGTAAATGGCAGAAGGGAAGCTAGGAACTGATCAGAGAAATCATAATTTGGAAGAGTCTTCTGGCAACTGCTAGAGAGGAAATGTTCCCATCACTCTGTGTTACTTTTGTGATCTGCATTCGGAAGGCAAGGGGCAGGTAGTCATCCCTCTTCTGAAATGACACCACATAGAGCTCCCTCTCCTTTTAACCTCACCAAAATGTATTCTATCATAGCTCCTCATCGGGGCCATTCATGTCCTTGTCTTCTTGATAGAAAGTACTAAAACCACATCCATGTTACAAACTCTTTCTGGGCCAATTATACCCATTCAAAATGTGGCTCAGAGCAGTGCCAGTCTGTGAGCTGTTTATTATTGGCTTGCAAAAGGAGAAGTACAGAAATGGAAAGTAAGCATGTCAAAACTTTTAAAGCAGTTTGACAAAAATAATTTCATGTATGTTGAATCTAATAATAAAAATCAAGGCTTGAATTTTATATGCCTTTAAAAAAATTTCTTTTTCTAGTAATTTATTTTTACCGCATTGTACAAAACGATTGGTTTAGAACAGATTAGAAAGAAAGACGCTGGTAAAGGACCAGAGATGCTTGGGGAGCCAGAGTCCCACATCTCACAAAGCCTTGATATAGGTCTAGTGTCATATTTAGCTTTTCATATTAAAGTTCCACATTTAATGTATTGTTTTTAGTCTGTCCAATGCTATAGATGAGCATAGAGGACAAATACATGGTTTCTGCCCACCCTTGCTATTGTTTTATTCTGAAAAACCCCAGCCAACACATTTACAATTTCATAGTCTCTAAATCACAGCTCTTCATCCAGCCCAATACCACATTCTGAAGCTTTAATTAGCTTTTGCCTTTTGGATTCAAGTTTAAGCGCAGTTTGCTCAGCTGTGGCATTTTTGTCCATGTGCATTGCTCTACTATTCAAGGGATCCCTTCTCCGTGTGCAGAAGACACTTGACCCTTGTTTTACCATCAGGATGGAGGGGGGAAAGTCCTCTTTTGCACCACCTAGTTTTTGCCCAAAGTCCCCACAGATTCTCAACTACCACCTGTATGTGCATGCACTTCAGCTTCTTGCTTATCCATACGTGAGCACTGACCTCATCTCCTAGAGGCAGCATTGATGGTCACATGTAATCACAGAGGAAAATGGAATCTTTCCACACATTTTGCATTTGCATCCCAGGAAAATAGTTTAACCCTTTTAGTCACAGAAGGTCTAAATGGGAATCCATGAACTCCTTGGCAGAGAGAACTACTCCCTCTCTCCACCTCTGCCTTGTGGAGAAGCTGATAGAACTTCTGTTGTGATAGCTGATGTGACTGTGGTGAGAATACTCCTTATTCCGTGTGGAATGGGAGGGAGCTTGTCACTGCCCTGATGGGAAGTCCACACTTACCATCCATGGAAGTAGCTCCATATTCAGTACATGACCCTACCCGTGTAAACTTTCCCTGTGGACACCAGATTCAAATTTACTCTGGCTCCTCAGAAATATTTTTTTCTCTTTTCTTTCTTGTTGGGTTCTTGTTTATTGAAATGCCATTTCTAGGACCTTTTATCCTCTGTAATAAGCTGGAATAGGATGGCACTCATCAAGTGCCTTTAGTTTCTGCTCAAGACGGAAGTCCAGGCTACATTTACAGGATGCGGATTATGGAGGGCCTCAGGCAGGAGGACAAACACAGTAGAAATACCGAGTAGGATCATCTGTGGTCCTAACTCCTAGACGTCAACACTCACTGCTGCCTGTCTCATCAACTGTCTTTTTCCTGTTCCTTGTCACATCTAGGCTTCTGCTACAGGATTATGTGTGGTGATGGTAGTGGTGGGTGCCTAATAATGCTGCCCTTAATTACTGTTCTGCGTGGGTTAGATATGCATAGAACAGTCAATTTCCAAGCTTCCTTGTGCAAACCAAAAGTAGAAGCACCTACTGGGAAATTTGAGTTCTTCATTGCCTTTTATTTGTCTTTACTCCTAATTTTCCACGTATCTAGTTGAAAGCATTTGGAATGTAATTAGAGGCCCAGGAGGGTAGATGAGAGGTAGTTGGTGTGGAAGTTATAAAAGCTTTTTGGATTGGTGAAGCCTTGGTTGAGGAACCACAGAGTTTGGGGCAGTGTGAGGTCATAGGTACTGGAATCTAGGCCTGGATCTGGGGTTCTTTGCATATGGAGGGACTCGAGCTCTGAACAGGAAAGAAGGAAACCGCCTTCCTTGCACACCTTCTTCTACTGGTCTTACACACTCATCTCACGTTTTCAAGCCTCTCTGTTCCCTAGAACCATAGGACAGGCCAAGGCAGTTTGGATTTTAGTTCAGGTACATGATAACAAGTTTATTTTTGTGTGCTGGGCTCAGAAGCAAATTGTTCTTTAAGTATTTTTTTTAATGAAAAAATTAATTACAAATTCTAATGCAATTTACCTATCTTTTGGAATTAAACACCTTTTTCACTTGGAGGCTGACACTATGAGGTGCATTTAAGTAAATACAAAAGCATATATATGTACTAGAAGATTTCATTTCAAACCAGTTGTTAGGATATTGTATATATACTATAGTATACTATATTGTCAAAACAACAAAGTAAAAATAAAAAGATTACTTGATCAAAACAGTGTTTATAATATTATAAAACTGTTTTAAAATCTCCATTTTAGTCCAGCTGGTGTAGCTTAGTGGTTGGGTGTCCACCCATGCACCAAGAGGTTGCCAATTCAATTCCCAGTCAGGGCACATGCCCAAGTTGTGGGCCCTATCCCTAGTAGGGGCAATCGGTGTTCTCTCTCATCGATGTTTCTATCTCTCTCTCCCTCTCACTTCTCTCTTTGTAAAATCAATAAAAGCAAACAAAAAAATTTTTTAAATAAAAGCTCCATTTTATGTAGACATTGAATCCTAAAGAGAACTCTATATTTAAGAATGAAATTTTAAGAGAAGTATGAATTTTAGTAGATGTATGCTTCCACATAACCACAACATATCCTCCCTCTTCAAATTTTGTCTTTACATTTAGTTTATAAAACTAATTGTACAGGTACCATAGCTTTTTTATGCACTCCTCTACTGATGTGCACTTGGGCTGCTTCCAAATCTTGGCTATTGTAAATAACACTGCAATGAACATAGGGGTGAAGACTCTATTCTTTCAAATCAGCATTTCAGATTATTCAGATAAATTCCAAGTAGTGGAATTGCTGGGTCTTAAGGCAGTTTTATTTTTAATGTACCAACCTGCATCCCCACCAACAGTGCAGGAGGGTTCCCTTTTCTCCACATCCTCTCCAGCACTTGCTGTTTGTTGATTTATTGACAGTAGCCATTCTGATATATGTGAGGTGATATCTCACTGTGGTTTTAATTCGCGTTTCTCTGATGATTAGTGATATTGAGCATCTTTTCCTATGTCTATTGGCCATCTGTGTATCCTCTTTGGAGAAATGTCTGTTCAGGTCCTTTGCCTATAGCTTAATTGAATTATTTGTTGCATATTTTTTGGAGGGGTGTTGAGTTTTATAACTTCCTTACAAGTATCAAATATTAAGACCTTATTAGATGGATCAACAAATATACTTTCCCATTCAGTGGGTTTCCTTTTCATTTTGTTGATGGTTTTCTAAAAGCTGTGGTACATTTACACAATGGAATACTACTCAGCCATAAAAAAGAGGAAAATCTTACCTTTTGTGACAGCGTGGATGGCCCTAGAGAGTATTATGCTAAGTGAAATAAGCCAGTCAGAGAAAGACATGTACCATGTGATTTTACTTATCTGTGGAATCTAATGAACAAAATAAAATAACAAACAAAGTGGAGACAGACTCATGGATACAGAGAAGAGACTGACAGCTGTCAGAGGGGAGGGGTTGGGGGCTGGGTGAGAAGGGTGAAGAGATTAAGCAAAGAAAAATAACACAACTCAAGGACACAGACAGCAATATGGTGATTGCCACAAGGAAGGGGGTGTGGGGGGAGGTAGAAGAAGGTAAAAAGGGGGGTAAGTAGTGATGGAAGGAGACTTGACTTGGAGTGGTGAACGCACCATACAGTGTACAGATGATGTATTGTAGAATTATATACCTGAAACCTATATAATTTTATTAACCAATGTTACCCCAATTAATTCAATAAAATAAAATAATCATAATAGAAAATTTAAAATGTCACATCTGTAGTTTCCATTGGAGGGATAGGGCAAAAAACAAATGCATAAATAATGCAATAAAAATATATCTTGAAACATTTTATGTCCCTTTAAAAGGCCACAAATGATAATTAAAAAATCTTTACTTTAAATAAAATCCTCCATCTAATATATATGTATGGATGTTGTGTATGTGCGTTTTCCAACAGAATTAATAAAGTCGAAGTGACAAAGCAAGGGCAATGCTTGTTTCTATAGGATTATGTTTCTGAAACAAAGCAAATAAATAATTACATTTTATTATAACCAGTGAAACTTAACTTGATTTTCTGAAGATTAATTATATTAACTTCTATGACCTAAAGTGCAGCTTTTTCCCCACTCCAGTAATTAGAGGAATATTAATATCTGTTATATTTTAATACTTGGAAGTCAGAATTGGTAATGTGCCATCACCCTGCCCACAATTTAGCATAGGCCCAAATAATGTTAAAAGAAACCTTACAGTATACAGTTGTCAAAATGTACTGGGAAGCTCTGAGGAATATTAGAACAACTGACGACAGGTGAAATGAAAGAAGTCTCAGACTTCTGAGTTCAGGAGGATTCAGCAAAATTTCCTCTAGTGTCACTTTGGGTGTTTAAAGCCCTAACATATTACACGAATGCTTCCTGCAATTAGAATAGCAACTACAGGTGGAACAGATTCAAAACTGCTTACTAAGTTGTTTGTATCTATTTCCCATTGGTCTCCTGAGGCCACAGAGACAAGGAATTGGCCTGAGTTTTCAAACACTAATGCACGTTAGCCTTGGCAGCTTATTAGGGACCCCTGTGTCATTCCTTTAAAATCATAGACATGCCAACCAATTAAAATTGTACTTTGTGGAAACCAAAGGAGCACAGCTAGATGCTCCCCCAAAATACTCTGGTATACTAAGAGGTGCTGAGACAGGCTTACACTGAACCACAACCCGCCTGCTTCAGCCCCCTGACAAGAAACTCATCTTTTGCATATAAGCTATGTGGCTACCAGTGCTGGCCGAGAAGAACTGCTATTCTAAATGGACACTCTCTGTATCGGCAGGAAGAATGCACAGCCAGTCATGGAGGAAGTGGAGAGCAGCTCTTGTCCGTCACTTCGTAGTGCAGAGAAGTGCTTTGCCCTAAAGGTGCCAGGTAAAGAGAATCACCGGGCAAACAAAAGTTATTGAATGCGCCCTGGCCGGTTTGGCTCAGCGGTTAGAGCGTTGGCCTGCGGTCCTGAGAGACCGGGGTTCGGTTCCCGCTAAGGGCGCGTACCTTGGCTGCAGTTTGTCCCCGGCCCTGGTCGGTTGTGCGGGTGGCAGCCACTCGATGTGTCCCTTTCACATCGATGTTTCTCTCTCTCTCTCTGTTCCTCTCTCTCCTTCCCACTCTACCTGAACAAAAAATGGAAAAATGTCCTCGGGTGAGGATAAAAAAAAAAACAAAAACAAAACTCAAAAGTTATTGAATGCATTTCCAAAAGGGAAGCATAATCTGACATTTTTGTTTCTAGAACCTCAGAAAAGTAACTTTCCTCGGTTCTTACATAAATTATAAGGAAACGCAAAGGCAAACATACTGTCATAGAATGCAGACTTATGTAATCGTCTACCTAATGACGTTTCCATTCGT
The DNA here is from genome assembly GCF_014108415.1 of Molossus molossus. NCBI lineage: Eukaryota > Metazoa > Chordata > Mammalia > Chiroptera > Molossidae > Molossus > Molossus molossus. The sequence continues at coordinate 41,846,327 of NW_023425350.1, forward strand.
AATTATTTTATATATTTTTCTGTGTTCAGATGTCTGCCTGTATCACACCTCCAGATGCTTCATGTATTAGTTTTTCCCTCGCTATGCTCTTCCTCACATTATTGTGGGTCTGCATGATTCTTGCTATAGAACTATCCACTTTGGGGTAATACAGCCTTCCCCTCCTTCACTGAAGAATCTAGAAGTCTTATCTCCATTTCAAGTTTTAGGTGTGACCCCCCACCCTCCAATCCACCCGCACCACCACCTTTGAATAGCAGGTAAAATCCTTTTTACACATCTTAAGCCCCATTTTATACTACCATTGATTTTACCATAGTTTTTTGTTCAGACAGTTTTGGGGAGTAACATGAACGAACTAACATTTTGCCTACAGGAGGACTTCAGAAAATTTAGGCTAGACTAAAAGACAAACAGACAGGTCCAAATAAAATAAAAGCACCCAATTTCTGATTTGATTTCCTCTTGCTTTTGTTAATGATGCTCGGTTGCCTCTCTTTACAAAGCAACAGCAACTCTGTTCCAACTTGTTCAGTGACAAAGTGAAAGGTTCCACCTCCAAGCAGGTAAAATCTGTTAGGGAAGGACTGCTCTGCAGTACAGATGACAACAATTAGCACATGCTACTCATTAACAAACGGAGATTAGAACACAGCCGAAATGGCAAGCTGCCATCAGAGCGATAGTTACGGGGCAGTTTAATTTCTAACCAATGTGAGCGCTGGATCAGTAACAATATTCGACAAAATGCCGCCTGCATTCTCTTATGGCTTTCATTACCAAATTGAAAATCTGTGTAGATTTCTGAAAATTACTTTTAAATGTAGCCAATCTCCTAGACTGCAAGGCTTGATTTGCTGGTGAGGGAGCCCTGCTGTGAGATTTTAATGAAAGATCATAGTGGCCCTCCAAGGCCGGCAAAGAGCTATGGGCCCTGGAAGACCCGAAATAATCTGTTTTACTTTTAATGGCAGCCATTTTATATTCATTAAGATCAAAATGCAGTTTTGCAGGCAAATTGCAAAGCTGTTCCACTCACAGCTTGAGAACCTGGAGGCCCTACAGCTTTTTATCTTGTTCATAAGCAAATATGCAGTTAATATCTTTTAATATGCTTTGATGCTTGGTACCTTATGGGTACATTGTATCGGAGGTTAGAGGACTGCATGTTTCCTTGGCACAGACAGCCACCAACGAAAGCGGTAGTCCTTTTATTTCCATAATGGCAGAAGAAATGAGTCTCTCTCTTTTCATCCCCACCCCATTTTTTAAAAAAATATGAGCTCTGCTCAAATAAATTGTAAAGCACCGTATAGTGTCCATTCAGGGTCTCAGAGAAGGCGCTGTTTTTAACTGGGATCCATCTGTTGGTGGTTCATATTATTTAAATTTATACAGTCACATTATTTAAATGTAAACAGCCAAATAAGATAGGATCAAATCATTGGCATCTGGAAACTGTGCTCTCATCCTCTTTGATTGTGAGGTTGTCTGCATTAATAATGGAGTTCTAAAGACTGTGATTCCACCTGATATACTGTATGACCTTAACAGTTGTGATTTTATCAGGGTTTCACTGTAGTAGAAAATGAAGGTATTTTGCAGCTCATTTCCAGCAAAGCTAGTTTGCATTATCCTGTCCAGAGTAGTCCTGGTCGTTTTATGTGTTATGAAATATCAGCCCCCCTCCCCCCACTTGCCCCCCTTGCTGCTGTGTAGCTGTACTTCCGGTCCATGTGGAAGAGTAAATTCCATCAGATTTCTTGTAGCAGGTAAATGGTACTATGATTATTGAACAGGAAGGAAGGAAGGAAGGAAGGAAGGAAGGAAGGAAGGAAGGAAGGAAGGAAGGAAGGAAGGAAGGAAGGAAGGGATGGATTTAGTTTTGTGTGATAAAATCTTGGCCAGTATTGCTTTTACCTTCTTCAATTCAACAATTGCTATTTCATCTCTAAGACAAGAATTAAGGTTGTTGCAAGTGGAGCTTATTACTCAATCCATTACTCTAATTCTGCCTTAAGCGATAGGCCAGGGTTAGAAATAATTGTCCAAAATCATAGGACTATCTGGTTGTTACAAAAGCAAAACTTAAGGAGTAATTTTTGGTAGAAAAGGGGACCAGCCAGGTCTATTTCAAGTTGCCCAAAGATTTGGAGGCTAGGCCAAGAGAGAACTTCTGCTCCTTTACTCAAATTGTCTTGGCTCGAATGCACTCAGGGTGTCAGAGCCTTCGGACTCGGTGGGAGCGAGAGCGCAGGCTTTCTGGGGGTGGGAGCAAAGCCTTCGATCTTGATCCGGCAGAAGAGGAAGGTTTGTGCGTCCCTTTTGCCTTTTGACTTTCTAGCCACTGAAGCTTCAGCCATATCAAAGAACATCGTGGGGCCAGCTGGTCTAAGAATGGGAGTCAGTCCGTTTATGGAAGTTAATACAATATTGTACTGTCTCCAAAAAATAATGTGCCTTAAGACAGCTCCGTGGAAAGGCCAGCCTTTGTATCCCTGGGCCTGCCCAACCTTTGTACTTAACCGTGCCCCACAGGCATATTATAATATTGTATGACATGTTTACAAGGCCTAACATCTTACTTTGTGCAATTGCATAGCTTCTTTGCAGGGCTCAAGAATGCAGACTTTGACTGTCTGATGAAGGAATTCGATAACCCACTCTCTTGGGGTCTCAGGGCAAGGTGAAGGTGTCTGGCCTGCCAAGGCACAATTTAATGGGCTTCTGAAAACACTCAAAAGGCAGACATAAATGTGTGGATGGGCAGCCAGCCAGGGTGACCTGGGGATAGGGCCAGTTGATTTTAAGCAGGATGAGGTTGGGAAAGAATGTTTCAGGCCCAAGCTGGCTGGTGAGGCTGGTGGGGCTGGAGGGGCTCTCTGGAAGCCTGGGGGTTGAGTGTAAAGGATTTACAGAGCTTGAGCCTGACTCTGTAACATAAGAGCTAAAGCATTCCCACCTGTCCAACTTTAAAAGGGAAATGGAAAATATAAAGAACATATAATTAATTTCAATTACAAGCCTCACATATTTCAGGCCAGATAGGCACTATCTTCATTTCCTGTCGGCTCCAATACAAAAGTCATGTAAATTAAAACGTGAAATTCCCTCTCACACATCTCTGTTTTCTATTCTTAATGTCCTGTTTCATTTCGTCTTTGATATGGCTACATTTTTTTCCCCTGCACAACACATATAGTACTTTAAATGTTGACTTCCAATCAGTCTTTTCTTCTTTCTGTTACATCATACACCATCTTGGGACAATTGATGCATCAAGATCAAGGGGGGAATGGCAATGCAATTAAAGACGAAAGGTTTCACCCCATGTTTATTCACAACTTGATTTCAAAATTGAACTTGTTCCGTATTGGAGTCATTTTCGATTACTTGTCTTTGGGTGTTTTAAAAAATAATTGAAATTTTTTTCCAGAATCCTTCACCTAGTTGTATTTGGGTCCACAATTTTTTTCCCCCTCTGGGGACATTCCAACATGTGTTGTGCAGTGTCACTGGCCACAAAGAGGTCACTCTCTCACAGAAGCTGGTTTCCCGTGTTAATCCGGTGCAAGGGAGAAAGCAATGTTGCACGCTATTTTCACATGCCCGCTGTTTCCGCGATGGTGTTACATCACTGCAAGCTGAGTTCCGTGTGGATTCCTAAAAAGGAGATGTGTCTGCGGGGGTGGGGGCTGAGAGGAATAATAACATCACCCTCAGTGAGACACTGTCAGGGAAACTGGGAGAGAAAACAATCCTCACTGGAGCTTTTTGCTATTTGAATTTCCTTCAGCTGCTTATTATCCATCCAAATATTAGAATCCATACATAATGGAGTTCCTTGGCTCCTACACAGTAATACCTTTAAGCACGCAAAAGGAAGTTATATCTTGCAAATTCCTCCAAAAAGGTTATCAAAATTGCCCTGAAGGGTTGACATAGTCCTGACAGAGATTGTTTTGAAGGATGATGTTATTATTTTTCATTGGTCATTTCACAAAAGTATTAAGAGGGGAGAAAAATTCGACACCTGTCCCTCGGATCTTATTTAGCAAAAAAAAAACAACAACAACAAGATTTCACTTTAACAGGGTCTTTCAGGCAGAAAAATACAGCAGTAACATGTGTAAAGAAAATTTCAATATGTTTTGACAATAGTGTAATCTAGAGGAAGTGTTATCCCCCTTGTGGAGGTCATCATTCTTAATACAGTGTGTGTCATCAATTCTCAGGACAACAGAGAAAATGATCTAGTCAATACATATGAAACAGAAATCATGCATAAACATGCTGCCTTACTCTAAAGTGGGTGACACCACTGAAAATTGGATAGCAGGCCTGGATGCAATTTTCCATAACTTTTTATTATTCATAAGATCGTGTGATCTAATAAGCCACACCTCAAATTACTGTCCATTGAAGGTGTTCTTGAGTGATAGATTTTGACAAACCAGACAGAGGATATATTATGATTAAGATCAGATGCTGGTAGTGCCGGACTATCCGCTGCTGACTGTTTTCAGCTGTCTTCCATCAATTCTGTACTTTTCCCCCTTAAAAAAATGAAGAAGCATGAATCCATGGGCTATGAACACATAAGAGAAGAAATCTACTAACTGATTATTCAGTAGGTCTGCTCTCAAGTGTCTCTCCATTTAACTTTGATGGGGCGGTGGGCTGGGGAGGGTTGCTTTGAGAAAGAACAATGAGTGGGAAGGACAGAATATCTGAGTTAGGAGAGACAAATATCTGAATCTGTTATTTAAGTATTTGTTAAAATACATAGAACTTTAAAGTGTGAAGACTTCCTTAAATATTTAAATGAAATAGAAAAGAAGCCAAACACACCCAAAACAACTCAAACCCTCACCCAATCATTTTTTGTTAAAATTAATGGAGGGTTTCTGATTAAGAAGAGAGATTCTGCAAAAGGCTTTTAAAAGCTCCTTCCTTCCTTCCTTCCTCCCTCCCTCCTTCCCTCCCTCCTTCCTTCCTTCCTTCCTTCCTTCCTTCCTTCCTTCCTTCCTTCCTTCCTTCCTTCCTCTCCATCTCTTTTGTTCTCTTTTTTTTTTCTGTTAATAACTCCTCTGGTCTGGGTCTCTGAAAAGGACTCTGCCCCTTTAATTCATCAAATGCAGAAAAACTAGCTTAGCCAGTATCTACAAGCCACATTCCAAAGGGAGATGTTTTCAATTCACTCATTATAGAAAGGTCAGTCAGGTTCAAGTTCAATGTCATGGAAAAGAAGTACTCTCTACAAGGAGTACCACCCACACATGAAAAAGTGGAGGGAGAATTAGATGAACTATGTAACCTAATTTTTTGGGCAAATACAAGAAAATTAGCCCTGTGTGCTATTTGAATTTAAAACCACATATTAACAATTCAGCTCTAGAAGGTGACAGCAACCACAACAAAGTAAACACGCTCTCCAAACCACTCGGCCGTAATGATGTTATTAGTATGCATGTTGCTGAGCCCAGATGTAGCCTTTAACAGCCCAAGCCCTTCCAGTGCTTTTTGTTCTAATGGCTTCAGACTCTTTTTTTTTCAAAATGGGGCACTCAGAGCCCACCAGGACTAGAGGACAGGATCGGGAGACAATTCGAGCTGGCAGATGGAACATGACCGCCGTGTCCATCTTCCCATGTCCCGTTGTCTGGCATGCTAATAAACGGAATCTGCCGGAAGACAATAAAGCACCTGTGAAGAATCCTGGGTTAAGTGGGACGAAGCCTCTGTTGGGGCTGAGCTCTGAGAAGTTGTTCCTTTAGGTTGATGGCAAAACAGTTGCCTGTAGACAGGAGGAGGCCCCACTAGCGACCTCTCCTTACAGGGGTCCTCCCCAAAGTGAAGTTTCCTATTGTGAAAAGGATGGGCTGGCCTTCACCTACACGTACTTGCACAGAAAAAATTGTACAGAGAGCCTCAACAGCCTAAATGCATTCAAACCAACTGCCTGGTTCATCCGGGAGACCCTTCATCTTTATGCTAATTTTGGTGTGGCTGCTGTGGGAGCCACTGACACATACAGAAATGTGCACAGCAACCCTGATGCTCGGGATATAGAGCCTTGGGCAACCACACCAAGACAGTGTCTTGGCTTAATCTGTTATTCCCTGTTGCCGTTTCAGATAACCCTCTGTGCCATTGTTTTGAATCTCTTCCTTAGATACAGTCATCTTCTTTTTTCTCTTTTTTATTACAGTGGATCTCTAGAAACAGGAGTTGGTACTTTTCCTTTTGGAATCAGAAGTAGGTAAACACTACTAAAGCGGAGGGTGTAGAGCATGATTTAGTGTAGGTTAACACAGTGCAGAGGGTATTTTGCAATAAAATTTTAAATTAGGGGGAATATATTTACTGCCTGTCGTGTGTGGCTTATGAACTATAGGTTTGATATTTGGCAGAATGTGTAAGAACTGATAATTAGGTACGTGTATGTGTAAGTAGTGACATTTGTTTAAAACAAACTACTGTAAAACTGAATTCATTTATGCCTCTTACTTTGTTCAGCCTCTCATAGACAAGTAATAAAATATACCAATAATATCTCACTTTACAGTAAGCTTTAATTATAGAGACACCTGATAAAATGTAGATGAGCTATCTGTTCAAGAGCTGTGTAGATTTTAATACATAGAATTGGTAGTGTGTGTGTGTGTGAGAGAGAGAGAGAGAAAGAACATGTGTGTGCGTGTGAGACAGAGACAGAGACTTACACATAATATTGCTGAGATTTTTGAAGTAGTGTTTTTTTTTTTTTTTTAATTTGTAAAATTTTATTGGCTGGAATCATGTTTAACAAGTTAGAAAGGCTGTCACATAATTTGCCTTTATTGGTGTGTCGAAGTACCAAAAGAACAGTGCCACAGAAACAAAACAATACTGTTTGATGAATGCTTGTTGCTTTTTTGTGTTGTCATTTGAAAGCATTACGTTTTTCTTTTTGCTTTGTGAAATAATTGAAATGCTAGAAGAGTGAATAAATGACCATTTTTATTTATTTTTTTCTTTATTAATTTTAGAGAGAGAGGAAAGGAGAGGGAGACAGAGATAGAACATCGATGAGAGAGAACATCGACTGGCCGCCTCCTGCATGCCCCCCACTGGGGACTGGGCCCACAACCTGGGCATGTGCCCTGACTGGGAATTGAATCAGCAACCTCTTGGTGCATGGGTTGATGCTCAACCACTGAGCCACACCAGCCGGGCATTAAATTACCATTTTTAAAAGTCTAAAATGATGTAGACTGTTTAGGAACCTCTGTCACTTTTCTTCTTATGGGCGGAATCTGACCACTGACCAGTTATGCCAGAAACTCCAAGTGAAATCAAACAGACATCCTTTCCAGGTTCAAAGTAACCCAGAGAAGGCCTGAACCAAGGCCCTCTGCGGTGCAAGGTTGCTGTTAGAGCAACTCAGATCATTTCCGGTCTGTTTTTTGTTTCTTTATTTCTGCTGTATCCCTCAACAGAGGTTTTATTGCAATAAACTCAGATACTAAATGAGGCTTTATTAATTAGGGATGGGCAGAAAACCAGCTGTGACATAGTGACCCCGGGTGGGAAGCCAAACCAGAGTAATTAAGACATAACATGGTAATGGGAACAAATAATGAACACACTCAGTGACCGGATGCCGAGCCCTGCCCCCTCTCCAGGCCTGTCTTTTTTCTTTTAGTTTTTTTTTTTCTTTTAAACTGATAGTCCCCTTGAATTTTCTTCTTACTATGCTTTGATATAGATAGTATCCTAAGTAGTAAATATGGGCCAGTATTGGAGAAAATGTGAGGTGTGAAGGCTTCCTCTGTTTGTGTGACTCTATTTCTCTCCTTAGGGACCGCAGCATTTCTTCTCCATGGAGAAAATAGTGTCCTGGGCCAAGCATGCGTCTCTCCTGACCCAGTCATAATCTGTATCACCCGGTTTCTTCCTGTGATGCTCACTTCTCCCTAATGCTAAGGAAAAAATAAGAATTTGGAAGAAGCCAGTGAGGTCCCCCCTGGTCTCAGGCAACGAGGAACTTTCATGTGACTCTGTGCCGGGTCCTGGCCACCTGATGAGGAGGTGGCGTGCCCGTCCAGGAGTGCACAGTCCGTAGGCACAGAACCACGGGCAGCTATCAGGGTGCATGCTCACAGTTTTACAATGATTCGCAAAGGTTTTCAGTGAAAAACACCGGACCCAACCACCCGCCTCTCTTCGATGTATGTTGAGTATGTGTCCTGAGATAAGAGTTTTATTTTTAACTAAAAACAAAAATAAAAATAAAAAAACCCCATTGGATCGGTGTTATGACTATCAAATCTCTTTAGAGACACTTGTTCTCTTTCTGTTGAAATCTAATTATTTGGCACTTTGACACCTTTACTCGTAAAATTTCAAATATTGCACACAGTAGGTGCTTAATATAAGCTTATTAACTACTTATCTGTTTAGGCATGTAAAGGGATAAATCAAGGCAATTATTTAAATAAAGGAGTCCATAAAATGCAAAGTAACCAACAAAATAAAACAAACCATCAATGGTTTATGATAACATCTTATAATGGATGTTAAGACATTTTACTTTTTGTCTTCTTGTCTTTTAAGGCTAATTACTTCCATTTTCCATTAGTTTTTGCGTATCAACTTGGCCAAGATATTCATGCTAGAACTTGAGATTTTCTTGTCCCAACTTAAAATCATGTTGTACCTCAGTTCATTCTTTTATGGAAACAAAGTCTTCACCCAGGTTCTCAAATGGTAAAGGATTCTAAATAAGATCTAGCCCTAACATTAAGAGGAAAAAGAGTCACGACTGTCAATTACAGCTCTCTTACATTATCCATTAGCTCCACTCTGGGTGTAAAGGCTTTTTGTTTTTTTTTCTGTAAAAATTGTCTAAGGATTGCGAGAAAGCCATAGACAGTATTCTCAATAATGTGTCCTTGTGTCGTGAAAGCATTGGCACTTCGTCTGGCGTCTGTGAGCCATCTCATAGCTGGCACACTGACTTAATCAATAGAGACGTTCTGTATCTATTAACAACTTACTCCGGGGGATAAAATTCCTGGGAAAAGTAAAAGCAAGAATTGCCCCCATTTTATTTTAAAGCAGCTCTATTTGGTTCTTTTTCACAATGAGCGAAGAACACAGATGGCAGGATCAGCGCTTTAAATGCTTTTTACATTTTCTTTTTTTTTTTTAAACGAGGTAAGTTTGAATAACTAGATAAATAAGAGCGTTATAAAGGAATCTAATGTTTACTTCCTCTAGACAGACTTTTTTTTTTTTTTCAGCATGATAGTCAGATAAATGATCTCAGGATAGTCATGAGAGTTTGCTGTTGTATGTTTAGAGCCCTGACCTGTGTGTATTATTAACATAATGTATAAAAGAAGGACCTGTCTCGTGTAGAAGAAGTGCACCTGTCTTCTTTCAAGGGTAGGGCGACCGTTTGTGTTTCTGGAAGGGGAGGGCTTTGGGTTGGGTGGTGAGGAATCGCTGTGAGATGTTTGCTTCTGTTTAACCAAGCAGAATGTTTCAGGCAACCTGAAAATAAATGCTTTATGATTTTTTTCTAATCCTTTTAGTTCTCCCATTTGGGTGGGTTTCACTTAAAAATCAAGCTCAGGTAGTTCAGAGCTTTGAAGAAGTTGTTTCCACATCCTTTGAGTAAGTTTAGAAAGTTTCTCTGTTTCTGGTTTTAAAGTGAGGGTAACGAAATCCCCACAAACAGGAAAGATATCTTTGAGCTAAGTCACTCTCCACCCAGTGCTTAGCTGAAGACATAATAAAATATAGGCATTTGTAAAGTATATTTTCTCCATCAGCCCACTGTTAACATTGTAAAGGACCTGTGCATTAAACACGTAGAGACTGTACCCTGGAGTATGCCACAGGTAACATGGAATAAAGGCAGTTGCTTCTGTGGTCTCAGAAGATGGGCAAGCGCTCTTTTCTTTGGAAGATATTGATGCTGATGCAGTACACATTTCTAGAGATGCTTCCCCAGAGTGGAGTCCTTTGCTTTTCCCTCACTTATTCTTCTGCCTGCTCTTTGTGCATGAGAAAAAGACAACTCACAGCATATAAAAATAGTAGAAGGAGGATGGACAGAAATCGGGAAGAAGGGGAGTGATTAGGGATGGACTCAGAAAACCATCCTCTTTCCTGTAAGGCTGAGAAAAATATAATTTCTAGAAGCATCATTTACAAAATCTGTGCTTCTCATTTACCATTTCTGTATTTTCTAGCTTCTGCAAAAATATGTTTTATGCTTTTAACTTAGTAAAAGTTTTATTTTTTTTAACAGTAAATGGTCTTTCAAGTTATTTACATTAGTCCATGTTGATGAATAATATGGCTAAACAGAAACTTCAAGTGTATTTTGCACAACATCTTTAAGAGATATGGGAGCCCGGCCGGTGTGGCTCAGTGGTTGAGCATTGACCCATGCACCAAGAGGTCACCAGTTCTATTCCCCGTCAGGGCACATGCCCAGGTTGTGGGCCAGGTCCCCAGTCGGGGGTCATGCAGGAGGTGACCACTCGATGTTCTCACTCATCAATGTTTCTATCTCTCTCTCCCTCTCTGTTCCTATCTCTCTAAAACTTAATAAAGAAAATAAAAGAGAGAGAGATGGGAAAACATCAACTATTCTAACCCCAGGTTTTGAGCATTTTCATCTATCTATCTATCTATCTATCTAATCATCTATCTATCGTATGTCTCTCAATCAATCATCTATTGACCTACATTCACATACATATATCTGTATGTATACATAAGTATGTAATTTTTATGCTTATATTTGTGAAAATTGTAAGAGGATCTATAATGTATGCCACGATTTTTTTTTTTTTTATCCTCACCTGAGGACATTTTTCCATTTTTTTGTACAGATAGAGTGGGAGGGAGAGAGAGGAAGAGAGAGAGAGAGAAACATCGACGTGAAAGGGACACATCGAGTGGCTGCCACCCCCACGACCAACCAGGGCCGGGGACAAACTGCAACCGAGGTACATGCCCTTAGCGGGAACCGAACCCGGGTCTCTCCGGACCGCGGGCCGATGCTCTAACCGCTGAGCCAAACCGGCCAGGGCTGTATGCCACGATTTTTATCCTTAGTGATTGCATAGAGACCAGCAGTAGGCAGGTAGCAGATTTCACATGTCCCTCAATCCAGACCCACACCCAATCCTTCTCAGCTCTGTTCTTGACTAATACCCTTGACTTCTAAATTCCAGGGGGCTTTAGGCAGTAGAAGCATGAGAAGTACATTCATAGGACAGGGAGGAATGAGTTGAAGTATTTATTCTACCAATCCCTTCTGACCAGGTGCCAGGTGGTCAATCTACAAACACGTATTCTACAATACATCTAATCATTTGTTTAATAAATATTTATTGAAGCCCGAACAGTTGTAGGTGCTGGGGCATAACAAAGACCAAATATGTGAGATCTCTGCATGTACAGAATTTATTTTAAAAATGTCTTTTTTGACTGCTTTTATTTCTATTTATTTATTATTTTTTAAATATTTTTTTCTTTTCTTTTCTTTTTTTTTAATCCTCACCCGAGGACATTTTTCGGTATTGTGTTCAGATAGAGTGGGAGGGAGAGAAAGAGAGAGAGAAACATCAATGTGAAAGAGACACATCGAGTGGTTGCCACCCACACGACCCAGCCAGGGCCGGGGACAAACTGCAACCGAGGTATGTGCCCTTAGCGGGAACCAAACCTGGGTCTCTCCGGACCGCAGGCCAACAACGCTCTAACTGCTGAGCCAACCGGCCAGGGCAAATATTTTTTTCTTTATTGATTTTAGAGAGAGAGGAAGGGAGAGGGAGAGAGAGATAGAAACATTGATGAGAGAGAACATTGATTGGCCGCCTCCTGCATGCTCCCCACTGGGGATAGGCCCACAACCTGTGCATGTGCCCTGACCAGGAATTGAACCAGCGACCTCCTGGTGCATGGGTCGATGCTCAACCAGTGAGCCACACTGACCGGGCTGAATGCTTTTAATTTTGATCATGAAATATTTTACAGATTTTGTGATCTATCTTTTAGTGAAAGAAACCTTTTCTTTTTTCTTTTTTAAGAACTGAAAAAAATGTCAAAAGCAGTCACTGTAAATTTTGGTAGCGATTTGACATATTAGTGGCAAACAGATTGTATATACCAGAGAAATTGTTGAGTAAAGAAGAAAAGAAAGTAAAATAAATTTTAGTTACTTTTCAGAGGATATTGGAGCTGCAAAGATACCAAATGAATTAATGAAATATTCAAGATAGGCATGTAAGTGGGGAGACCCCATTTCTTGCCATTCTTACTCTTCCTCTGCTCTGTGCCAAGCGCACACATTGAACCAGGCTCTGAGATGCAGGAAGAACTGCCAGTGGTCTTTGTGTAACACTTTCAGGTTGTTTTGATGTAGGAAATACATTCATCATTCATAGAGGGGATTATTTAAGTTATAGGTTTGACAACTAAGACTGAACATACAGAGTGATAAAACATCTGCTCAAGTCTAGTTAAAAGCTCAGTCAATTTTGTGAGGAAATCAGTCAAGCCTGTTGCTTGGTGGCATGTAGACAAAACCACCAACTGATCGACTGAGTTTTCCACTTTTGAATGGGTTGTTTGGCATCGTGTAGACCCAGCCTATGATTATACTGCCATCTGTATTCTTTCTTACATCAGGCTTATTTCAGCCACAACTTATACATGCTGTTTTGAGAAGAACTAGTCAATATTTTGGTTTGTCTTTAGCTATAAGAGCTCCGTAGACAGTCTTGCGTGAACTTGGCTCTGCCTTGGTAATTCTCTGTCTGTTCTGGCAGCTATGGGAGTTTAAGTTCACGGTGTAGATATTTGGATTCCCCTCAAAATAAAAATAAAATATGTAAAATAAAGTCTTAAAATAGGCTGCTTTTCTTTGACAAAAATACCCAAATTCCTAGAAATGGCCAGCCATAGTCAATATGTAACAGTATAATTTTAATGTAAAAACAATACAGAATACATAGACTATTTTGAAGTTAACAGTTACTTGTGTTTTCATAGTTTTCAAACTACATGAAGCAATTGAATAAATCTTCTCTTTCCAAATTCAACCATACATAAATGCTTTGAAACTGTAAGGTACCATGAGATGGTGGTAGGCTTGTTCACTCAAAATTGGAAAATGAATTAAAATATTACATGTATTATTTCCTCACTAGTGCTATCACGTCTTGTAACATTACAATCATTCTATTGATCAGTTATTTCTTCTAAGGACAAGAGTTAAAAAAATAACTTTGCAAGGTGATGGATCATCGAAGAGTTTTGTGTTGTGGTAATATTCCCTCTGGTTTTAACCACTCAGAGCCGCGTTGCAACGTTTCTTTACCAGTTCAACTGAATCAAAAGTTCCTTTTTTTGTTTGTTTCTTTCTTTCATGAAAGCTGGGGGACGTGATATGTCAAAGAAACAAGGAGGAAATATGTATTTGTTATTCACTAAAGTGATTAAGAAGGGCAGCTTCAGGTTTTGTGGGCCCTGAAATGTATACAATTTGGGGAATCCACTTTTGAAAAATATATAAAATTATAAATAAAAAATTAAGTACAAAAGTGAGTTTTATTTCATTGAGGAATTTAAATTTTTTTATTTTTGTTTTTAAGTGAGAGGAAACAGATCTTTGGAAGAGGCATGTACAAGTCAGAGACCTAAAATTTCAGCTTAACTAGCTTCACAATACAGCCAATGTTGGGCTAACAGAAAGTCTAGAACAACATCAATATAAAAAATTATCTTGACTTTGAGTACATGAAAACACTTTGTCATAAAGAATATGACTTAAGATATGTCTTACGCTGTAAGGTATAAAAATAATGTCAAATCACTATATTGTACACCTGAAACTAATATAACTAATATAATGTTGTATACAAACTACAGTTAAATAAAGATATAAAATAAAAGTCCTGCAATATTTTTAACCTGTAAGCTAATTCTAAAATGATAGATATTCCTGAAGAAGGAAAACCAAGTGAGCTGGCTTTTCGTTTCAGATATTAAACATTATTATAAAGCTATATAAATTAAAGTAGGTGATATTGCCACAGGGATCGACAGATAGATTAATGGAACAGAAGGAAAAACTTACATATATAAGAAACCCACACAAATAAGGCCATTTGCAAGCAAAGTTCATTTATAACAGAAATAGCATTAAAATACCAGGGAAAGACAGACTTTAATAACTAATTCTGGTGGTAAAAGCAGTTATCCAATAAGTGTGCTTCATAAAATTTAGAAGATAATATAAAAGACAAATTTTGACCCCAAGTTGTCCAATAAATGTTTGTTGAATGATTAACATTAGTCTATAATTCCTTATGATGTTTTCTTTATTTTGTTATATTTTAACTGCCCCGTTTTTTCCTGGTGGCATACTTTTATCTAACTTTTGGAAGCATGTATATAATTATTGCAATATTTTAATCCTGGAAGTGGGAACTTTCTAACACTCCAAAATAGGTGTGCGTAATCTATTGTCCCTGAGATCTGAATAGTGTGTATCTGGTTTTATTATAATAAAAAATACCCCTCAAAAATTGCCATTGTCAAATAACTTAGCATGCCTAAAGTCACAATAATTAGCTTATAAATCCAGAGTATCATTTCTTAGGTGTAGACTCTATTATGTGGACATAGTTTATCATTATCCCAACTAGATGTGCTAGATCTTTTAAGCAATGAGAGATCAAAGAACTGCTGTCCCTTTATCTTTTCCAGTCCCCTAGGTAATACTCCCTGAGGGTATTCTTGGTCTGCCCCTCATTCTACAGAAACACAAAAACAATTCCAGTTGTAGAAAATGGGAAGACAGGGTGCAGTACTTAACCACTGAACTCCATTACCATCGACAACTACTTGAATAATTGACCCCACTTTTTTTTTTTTTAGCCAGAATTAGTTGGATATATACCTTAGTTTACATTTTACTTAATATGTGTAGACAGAGCCAAAGAATCCATCCTCCTCCAAACACAGGCTCTTCCATAGCACATACCATGCTCATGCTCTTGATTGGCATGACACAGCGCTCTAAACCATTTGACTCTGGTGCCTTAGTCAAGCAGGAAAGTCTGAAAGCAGAGTGACTCCTCTGTTGAAGTTGTAAATGCACAGCAGACAACAGCTCGCTCTCTTCCCTTCACTAGTGCTATTTCATGCAGCAGTGTGTGATTACAGATAATCTGCAATGAATAACAGACAAAGCATTCTGTATTCAAAATATACACACATTTGCCAAGTTGACCGAAACTGTGATTTTTCAAAATAAAAGATACAAATATTTATTTGAAAAAAATGATATAATTAAGAAGGGCTTACTACAGAGCAGCAACTACACATGGTGTAGAAACTAAACCACAACACCAATAAACAGGTTTTGCCGACAGACACCTATTGTGTCAATCAGATTAGTTGAACTCAAAATAGTGCCAGGAAACCTCTTTCATGCTTCAACAGAACATAATTTGTTTGAAGTAATGATGACTAGTTATGTATAATTATCTGATTATCCAGAAGAAGAAGAAGAAAAAAAGAAAAAACTTGCCTAAACAACTTTGGTGTGCTACATTATAAGGTTTCATTTAGTCTCTGAATTATTTAATGTTTGTGTAGTTCTGAGACAAACTGCACAATTCAAAACCAATTAAAAGATTTGCCCAGATCACCCATAACTTGTAAATTAGCACAACATGGTAGAATACTTTTTAAGTTGGGAAATTTTTTTGGAGAGTAGTCGAGTCTTCAGAAATAATGAGGTTTTCCAGAAGGGGAATAGTTTATAAATCATCAGTCAATGAAAATGATTCATGAAATTGTATCAATTTTAATATAAAGCAACATAATTCTTATCTCTTGTGTAGGTAGACTTTGAAAATGTGTGAGAGTGAATTGCTTATACTACATAAATGAAAATAATCATTCAGTGTCTAGCACAGCCTTGCAAATCAGAAAAAAAATATTTAGATTTATACACAAAGAATTTTTAGCCATTCTTATTCTTCTGGTTTACTTGAAAACACAATGAATGAAGCTAATATTATTTTCTATTCAACTGGAATAAATTAATTTTGCTTCTTAGAACTATTTATTTTGAATACTTGCCCAATGAGTTGAAAAGCTGAAATTTTTCTTCCCACATGAGGTCCCAGTTTCTTATGGGAGGTAGCATAACCTTGTTAATTATCAGGATTAAAAAAAATTAGCTATAATGTTTAAACTATTTCTCTGTTATTTAAATTTAAGATAAATGTATATATAATGCTGACCTTAAACCATCTTCTTGCTTTTTCATTATTATTAGTTGATAATATTACGATAGTTGATAGTAATGCTTTGGCCACAAGTAATATAAAATATTACTAATATTGGTTAGAGGAAAGAAAGGCTTATTTTTTTCTTTAGTAATAAGGGGTTTAAAGATGGGCAGGCAGTTGATGACATTGATTTCATGACTCGACCATGTTAGGGCTGATATCAGCTGAATTGTTCCTGACCTTTTCCTCATGAGTCCCCCCTAATCACCACATCTCTTGGCATTGCATTTATGTGAGGGTAAGAATGGGGGAGACCGAAATATCATCACTTTATCAGAAAAAACTTTCCCCAAATGCACACCTCCAGCAGAATGTCTTGCTCAGTCTGAAATATGTCACGTGGCCACCTCAGCAAGGATCCCTGGGAAAATGAATACTTTGTATAGGAGATGCACAAGGGAGAAAAAGACTGAGTGAGCTCAACCATAATGTTGTTTAAATTGACATTAATATTCTAATCATAGGACTGTGATGCAGTTGATTACAAATCTGAGAATGTATTTCCCTGTTGACTTAAAATTACGTGAACATTAAATGAGATGATATATAAGAAATTGCTCTATCAGCTATAAAGAACTAAATGTAGTCTAGATTAACCATGTTCACATGGGAACACAACTTCAAAGGTACTGTGCTGTCACTCCCTGATGGTAGTCATCTCAGTTTAGCCTGCCATTTCTAGAAACCCATTCCCAGACCTGTAAACACAGACACACTACAGTTCCTGAAATAGAGAAGTCTTAAGATATTCACAATAAGTGCAGAAAGAAAAGGCAAAGAAATGAAAGCAATTAAAAATAAGGTGTTATAAAAAAATAAAGGTAATGATGACTTTATATAATTTACAATAAGCATCCTAGAATAGAAACTCCATAAAAGGAATGTAGAGCCTGGCCAGTGTGGCTCAGTGGTTGAGCACCGACCCATGTGCCAAGAGGTTGCTGGTTCGATTCCATGGTCAGGGCACATGCCCAGGTTGTGGGCCAGATCCCCACTGGGAGGCATGCAGGAGGCAGCCAATCGATGTTCTCTCTCATTGATGTTTTTATCTCTCTCTCTCTCTTTCTAATATCAATTTTTAAAAATGGAATGTAGAATTCCACAATGCAAAAGTCAGAATTTTTCTTGAAATTTAAGGGAAAACTGATTAGGTGCATAAGAAGATATTATATTCCGGGGGTGGGGAGGATGATACAAATTTAGCCAGTTTAAAATATTGAACTTGAAGTAATTAAAAAAAAATATTGTAAAAGATTTCTGTCATCTAGACAGAAGAGCTAGTAAACTATCACATAGAAAAGCATGCTAACCTCAGACTTCTACCATCAACATTCAGTTCTAGGAGACTATAGAAACATGTTTACAAAACACTAAAGTTAAGAAAGTGTGATCCAAGATGCTCATCATTCAGGTATAAGGACCCAAACCAGATATTGTTAAGCACACAGTCACTAGTGTAGTACAACATCTGTGGCCCATCTTGAAATAAAGAAATATATAAAGGTGAGTCAAAGGAAGAGAAAGAAGAATGAAAATAAATAACTCAAGAATGGGGAAATGATTGATAGTGACTGTTGACTGTATTTAAATATAAGCCTGATAACCAACTGTGGAAATTCAATTTGGGGGACTTAGTTTAAGTGTTAGATACCTTGATGATAAAACATGATACCATCAAAAGAAAACACCAAGAGCCCTGGCCGGTGTAGCTTAGTTGGTTTGATATCATCCTCTACACCAAAGAGTTGCTGGTTTGATTCCTGGTCAGGGCACATGGTTGGATTTCGGGCTTGATCCCCAGTAGGGGGCGTGCACAATTGATGCCCCCTACTAGTAGGAGACACAATTGATGTTTCACTCTCTCATCAATGTTTCTCTTCCTCTCCCTTCCTTTCTCTATAAATATCAATTTAAAAATCTTTAAAATAAAAAGTAAACAAAAACACCAAGAGACAGGCATTAATTCCCCAATACAACTTATTTCACACTTTGGAAATCAATTTAAAATTTGTATACTAATGGGGGTAAAGAAAAGATCTGACAAAGAATGTATCCTGTTCTGGCTGGAGGAGGGAGATAGTAACATTTATCGAAAGCCAAAATATTTATCCGGTAGCACTTATACCTAAGAAAGGAAGACAATGAATTGGCTGAATTTTACAGATTGCCAGATAAGTACTTTTGAAATTTTCAAAGTCAGATTTCCCTTTTCCCTTGATGTCAGAAAAATTATTTACATTCTTTTGTTCCCCCATCTCCATGCTTCCCTCTTCTCTGTTTTAAATATTTTACTTGTAAAGACATTATATCGCTGGTGTTGTTGAGGTGAAGTGGAAACTGAACACAGGGTATTTTTGTGAACATATTTATTTTTGTGATATTATTTTTGAAAAGAGTTAGTAATAATAATAAGTGCTTACAGAACTATTTCCTCCTGCTGAACCTGTATCTCTGTTTTCTATGCATTGGTTCTTTTGGACGGAGCTCTCTCTACTGACTGTGATTTCCCAGCCCAGGCTATGACGGACTTAACCCTCACAAGTGAATACAATTTTTGTATGTTCTTTTGGCAAATAAATATGCAAAAAGAGGTATTCCTACTTTTCTCTGGTGCTTTAATGGCTAGTTTGACTTGACATCACAGTTTTCAAAGTCTAAGAGAATATACTAACTTGGATGTAAAGCACATATGCGGTTAGGAAAAAATATAATGTGTAGGAGCTAAAGGAGTTGATTTTCTTGGCTGGCAAAATATATTTTATGCAATTCCAGAGTTGAAGTAAAGATAAATGAATATCCCCATGGTGTAATCACCAGGTTGAAGAATCAGGTGACTTCAGTCTTCAAATTCCCTTTTAGTACAGTAAGTTCTTATGTTTTTTTAATATCTTGGTTGGTGGATGAGTCAATGTTTAAATGGTCATTTATCATTTACCATATAAAAGAAAATATTACCTGAAACTCATTTTTACAGTCACAGGCAAACAGAAATAATAATTTTCAAGGACCTGAAGCTGTTTCTTGAAGAATGTCATTATTTTATCCTTATTTTACTTACTATTTACTTATATGCGAGCCCGTGCTTGAGAGCTACACCCTGCCAGTTCTTGCTCTAAATAGTTTCTACCAACTCCCTTCGGCCTGCAAGCAAGGAGAATAAATTCGACTTTCCAGAAATCAAAGTTGCCTTTCAGACAGTTGCAAAGAACCAAAGCAAAGACACCGCGCCAGCCATAAGCAGTCCCGGCTCCCTTCACGAGCTGAGCTGTGTTCCTTCTAGGCAGTGAGGTGACTGACTACCCAAGTGTCTCGACAGGGATTCACTGTACTTTTTCTCAGGGTGGTTCTGGGTGTTTTTTTTTCAGACATTTCAGAAATGATTATTTCAAATATATAGACTCGTGTTTTGTAAACATTTGCTGCCTTCTCCAGTGATGAAGTGAAATAATCTATTGGGATATCAAAAAAGATAATGACATACAAGACAGTTACTCTGATCTTCACGAAAATTGACGAGTGAGTTCATGAAGTCATTAGGAGAGATATCTTGGTGATTTAGAAAGAGCAGGAACACTCTAGAATCACCGAGACCTGATTACAAGTCCTCCCTCTGATGTTTAATAACTGTGTGGATGCAAGCAATTTACTGTACCTCTTCTAACCATAATTTTTTTTAAGGTCATAAACACAAGAAATAGTACTATCTACCTCAGAGAGTAGTTGTGAATGTGAAATTAAACATGAATAAAAGGCTTGCTAACCTGGATGATGTGCCATAGGCGTTCAATAAATGTTAATTCACTCCTGGTTAATCACTCTCCGATCAGAGAATTCTCTTTGACTGGGTCAGAGCAACCTGCCCTACTATTGATATCCTTGAAATATAATCCCGGCTAAACAGAATTCAAACCTACACTAAATCAGATAAAATAGGTTTAATGGGCCTTGTTTTTGTCCCGAATTCTCATCTGTCCTTTCCTCCTCTAGGAACACCTGTTGGGTGCCAACTGTGTTTCAGGCATCATGCTGGACCCCAACGCGCGCGTTATGTCCCTCAGTCATTGTAACTGCAACGAGGCAGCCGTAGTGATTTCAAGTTACCACAGATGGGACTGAATTTCTGGGAAATTAACGAACTCAAAGTTTCACAGGTAATAGAAGGCAATTCTGTCTCCATATCCTGTCCTACTTTACCATTCTACCTCCCTTTCTGTTCGGTGATGTCAGAGAGGTTTCAGAGGTATGGTTCCCATAAATCAGCCTGGGTGTTCACAAGTGACAAACTAATCAACACATGAACACAATTAGACCTTTAGCATTACTCTGCAGCCAATGGGTATTGGCAACACAAATGATTTTGTGTTTCTCTTGGCTTGCTGGTTGATAGCACAGCTCTGCGTGCAGAGATACAGGGATGTGATAAGCCAGACAGAGAGAAAAACCACCACCCCTTATCAGATGGTCCTTGGGGAGATGATGGGAGACGAAGCCGGAACTGTGTACAAAGGTTAAACTGAAAGCAGCTGATAGTGCAGGGCAAAGAACGTGGACTTGTTCTTGGTGGTCCCTGCCCCTGTCTGGCATCTGCACTCAGGTCGCTTTCCCACCACCTTTCTTGGGTTTCTAGAAAATATGATGGAGAAGACACAGCTGCCAAACACTCATCATTTACGAAAGCTTCTTCCAGAATCCTGGTCTGCTCACTCTTTCTGATCAGCAGAGACAGTGGAGAAACATCCAGGACCCTTGCTTCCTTTCTGTGTAAGTCTAGAACTGAGTCAGGCCTGAGCAGCCTTCTCTTTCCCCAAGGCCTTTCTGTACCTCCACAAAGTCTTCCATGTTCACAGTTTTCATCCAAGCAGAGCGAGAAGGCAGGGGAAAGAGAGAGATGCATTTATACATTTTTACCCTTTCATTTCCCCTCCAGAAGCTGAGGTCCTAGGCTCCCACTGTTTCATTGTGTATCCATAATAGACCCTCTCTAAGGATGGAGTAGGTATTTAATGGCCAGTGAGGACCTTTATATTACAAAATACAGAAGAAAAGAAGTAATTGCACCTTTAGAATCAATTGCTTGGGAAAATGGAAAATGAGAAAAAGTTAAGATGAAATTGTAACTTTAATAAGCAAATTTATATTTAATAATAATATTTAATAAGCAAATTTAGTTATTAGAAGAACTTCTCTGCACATTTGAAAAATAGAGATGATAGTGTCCTTACTTGGGAGACTCCGCCCCAGACAATGCTTAGTGTTTTCAGTGGGATATGTGGGCCTCTTGAAGTCACTTTGCAGCATCCCCCTAAGGGGGAGCCTCAGCCACAGGCTGGCCATTCCTGCTTTTAGTAATGCAGAGCTGCGGAGAATTGTGATGACGTCTGTAAAATGGCATCTTAACCAAAGTGACCGACAGATCACTGGAGCCATAAGAAGCTGACTACAGGCAGATTGTTTGATGATTGCATTATTCTAACTATGAGGTTTTGGGGTATAGGCCTACATGGTGGCAATAGAAACAGTTAGTTGATAAGTATAACAAATACATAAATTTTTAAAAATTATTTTTTGCTACTTGGATGTTGGAAGCAAGTGAGAGAGTCGACATTTTCAAGTCTTAGTGATTGGAAGGTGGATGTGAATACACAGTTGGCTTGGAGAAAAGATGAAGTCAGTCTTAGCTTTCTTGAAATAATGGTGGTTTATTTGCAGGAGGGTGGGTGAAGATGCTCAGCAGGTAGTTAGAACCAGGCTACTGAAGTTCAAAAGAGAGGGCATAACCATAGATAGAGGTTATGGAGTCATTTCTTTAGAAGAAGTAGCTAAGATCACAGGAGAGCAAAAATGCTCTAAGAGAAAGAACATAAAGCTGAAGATGGATCTGGAGTCTACCAGGGTCAGTCAACTTTTTCTGTAAATGGCCAGAGAGAGAGTAAATATTTTAAGCTTTGTGGGCCAAAGATCTCTGTTGCAACTACTTAACTTATCCACTGTAGAGAAAAAGTAGCCATACATAATGTGTAAGTGAATTTGCCTGGCTGTGTTTCAATACAAATTTATTACAAAAAAATAGGAAAATAGGTGACTGGCTACATTTGGCCCAAGGACTTTAAGTTTGCGGACCTCTGGTCTAAAAACCTAAGTTGTGTGAGGGAAAGGACCATGTCTGCCTGGCTCACTACTGTGTCTTCAGCCCTTGACACAGCACCTGGCTTACTGTAGGTTCTCAACAGTTATTTGTTTATTGATGGATCCTGAGTTGGTGTGATTATGTCTACAGCTCACTCTGAGGAGCAAAGAAAACCAAGAGCGATCTAAGAGTTTTGAGAACAATCAAGATTGTGTGGCATAGATGAAATCGATGAAAGACTGTCAACACAGTTGAGCAGCAATGATAAGTCTGATAGATGATGAAGAATAAGGAGTTGTAACTTTTTTTTGGAAATTAGTAACAGGTCAGATATTGAGGAGTACAAGATAAGAACAATAAGACCATAGGAATGTTATATCCAAGACCAAGAAAGGACATATCCACACAAAATAATTTAGATGTCAGGATGGAAGTAACTTTGTGAAGGTGTCTGCATGGTTCAATAGCTACTGCCCTTAATATTTTAAAAATGTCAGTCAAAAAGATACGATATTATTTATCATGCAAAATGTGTGGATTAGATTTTTAAAAATCTAACATCATGATTTTGTGAGCTATTTGAAGGAGAATCAGTCAAACGGGTTTTTATATATTTTTTGACATTTTATATATAAAATAACTAGCTTGACTAATTTTTAAAAAGTAGTTGTGTTGATATTTGTCAAGCATTTCTGAGCTATTTTTTTTCTAAATTTATGAGCTTATCTTTTGTGGATTTCCAACTTCCCTTTATGAAGTCAATATTAAACATACAACTTATTTTCGTTGTATTATTAGTTTCCAACATTTACTTATTCCTTCCAGATTATCCCACACAGAGCTGTCAGAATTTCTCCATGATTATTTCATAGAAAATTTTCTTCTTTAAACATGCTTATCCCAAAGTAAATTGATGGATTTCTAATGAATAAATTCCAGAAGGAAAACATCAGCATTTTTATACTTCTGTTCAAAGTATTTAAATTCCTTTGCCCTTAACTGTAGCCACCTGTCATTCTAAGTTCACACGGTCATTTTTAACAATGGAAAATTATTATTATTTTCTGTGCAATGCCCATCACCTTTGTGTCATTTGATACCTAGTGTGGTGAGTTTGTTATGCCTGTACAGGTGAGAGAAAACATCAAAACCATAAACATGTCTAATCATGTCATTGAAGCTTTTCTTGGAATAATTGGAGTATGATGATGGAGCAGGGAGAAAAGAGGGGATGGAAATTGAGGAAAAGGGTCTCAGCCTGAATTTTCCAAATTGGCTATTTATCTGGTTAATTCTTCATCTTTCCTCATCACCATGTCTGAATTGAGAAAATCTTCCTAATGATAATAAACTATGTCAAGAACAGATGGCTGATTTGATGTGATGAAAATAGCTGTGTCAATTGAGAGTATTTTTTTCCTTACCCGTTTTGCTTTTCATCACTCTGGGGTTGGTGGTTCATATGTTTTTTTTTTTTTTTTTTTCTTTTACAGAATTTACCCTCAGCCTAATATAAAGGAGTACATCTCTCTCCAAAAGCAGTTAGGACACTTTTCTCTGAAGAAAAGAATGGAGAAGCGACTTTTTTAAAAAAAAGCAATTATCACCTTTTCCACCTTTCCAATCCTTAGTTATGTTACTTTTGGAAGGATCAGTTTACAACAAATGTTTAGTGTCAGGAATTTTGCAGTTTCCTAGGCCTCGACAGCTTGGCATGAAAAGCGGTGGCATTGTGTCAATGGTAAATGAGTATGCTATTTACATACTAATTAAACTTTGCACGAGTGGGGTGAAAGAATGTCATTTGGAGCACCCCAGTTATTCAGTTTATATCATTGTTGTCTATTTAAACAGTTCATCGTTTGGCATGTCGCAGCTTTATCCCCTAACTATTATTTTGTAACCTTGCATGACTTTCAAAATATTACCCCACTGCTTGGCAAAGCCAACAGATTCAGTACATCTAAAAGCAAAGAGAATTCCCAGATTCACCTTGCTTCCTGGTAGCACCCAGTTTGGTGATGGGGTTGATCATAGTAACAGCTTGTTTCAATTGCTTTCTGTAAGCCATGCCTTAATTTAATCTTCAAAGTCAGGTGGTAATGGTTATCACACCCTTCTTACACATAAGTAATCGGGGTGGCACAGTCTGTGCGTGAGGACATCAGGACTCCAATATCCGTGCTGTTGTCCACCTTCATACACTGCTTCCTGCTCTGTGTCATTGATCCACAAAGTGTCCCGCTGCTGTCAGATGTGGCCAGGGTCTCAGAAAATATAGCAAGAGCAGAAATTTCACTTATCAAGTCGATCTATTTACTTAAGGAAAAAGGTGATAAACAAGAAAGAGCACACGCCTATTACCCAGTCCATTTTTTCTTACTGACATCAGAAACCTACCACGAACACAGGCTCCGGTTGCGTACATATTTCCCACCGCCTTTCAGCTGCATTTTGTCCTATCTCCTACGAGGCTGCCCCGGTCTCCTGGTGATGCCATTGCGCAGAACTGCACATGTGCTCTAGGAACCTGATTCAGGAATACCGATAGTGTCTGTTAGTTTATACAGTGAAAAGTGATTAATAGCCTATGAGCTATTTTATTCTTCTGCTTCACATCTGCACAAAGTGGTTTATTGGATTTGGCTAAAGACATTTTTTCTCCTCACTGGATAAGGAGCAGAATCAACATTATATCATACCTGTGTGGGAGTTGGCTTAACAAGATTTGTAGCGATAAAGAGCGAGATCAGAACTTTTCCTGGCTCGGCCTGGTGGAATGAGCTCACCATCCATGTGGATATTTATACCCATGTTGACAGTGCAGAGTTGGCATTCCTTGGCATTGTCAACAGAGTTCTGGTCTGTGCTTCTTTCTTTTTTAAAAAATGACAGAAACAGAAAGCCTAGGTAGTTGACATTGAAATAACTTGCCAAGAAAGGGTTGAACGTATGATCCTTTCTAGCTTTTTTCCTCGCTATTTTCAACCATCTTCAAGGTTGAAATAATTCCATAATAGAGTTAAAAATCCAAAGGAAGAAAAGAAAGAAAATATCCTTTAGCTCTTCATCATTACAACTACCGTACCATGTTTCATGAGATGTGACATAGTTTTGCTCCATAACCTTGCCAAAGGAAAAAAAAAATCTAAATTTTAAGCTGATAACTCGAATGGTTCCAGAGATATCGACTTGTGAAAAGTCATAATTTTGTATTGTGCTGAAAGCCACCTTACAACACAGGGACTACCATCACTCTTTAATATCCAGCAGAGCCCCCCGCTGGGCTTTGTCAGTCACTAGCAACATCCAAGTCTGCCTGTAAAAGTAATTCACACTTTTTTCACAACACTGTTGCTTTAATTACCACTGAACTCTGCTGATGCTCAGGCAGGCCTGGCAGGACCAAGGGAGGGTCAGAGCCACAAAAGAAGCAAATAGCTTTTTTTCCTCCTTACTTTATTATTAACAAACCATCTTTGATGGAAATGTTTCTAGTTCTGAGGCCGGGACTTAACTCTGAGTTCCCTTGGTGTATTCATTATCAAAAAAGGCCCACAGATGCCACTGAGAGAGAGGGAGGAGGGGGGAGGGGAGTAGAGAGAGAGAGAAAAAAATTCTTACCTACAATCCTAATTATAGATTAGAAATTTTGGCAAAGAACAGACTTAGCTATTCAAAACTGGCAAAGAGCGAATGCATTTCTCTTACAGCTTGCACTTTCTGCAAAATGAACATAGATTTCATACAGTACTGTCTGGCTGGACAAATGTCAATGCATCTACTTATTTACTATGGATTTTTTTCAGAATTAGTTAACACAATAAATCATGTACCAAAGAAAACCATAGGACTGCCCAAATCTACTGGTGCATAAAAGTAGTACAAAGAGCCCTCGCTTTCTAAGCAATATGACAGCAATATGATAGGCAGAACATTGTATGTGTAGAAGGCACCTTTCATCCCAGATCACAAAATATTTCTCCAATAAAGCTACTCCTGTGACACCAGCTCTCATAGTCTTCTCTACATGGAATATGAGGGCATCTACCAATAATTCATACATACTTTTGGGGAAAAAGTAAATGAGTCTGTGACCATAGGTAAATGACTTAAAAACTGTACGTTTTTCCTAACTTTAAAATCCCATGTTTAAAACATTATAATTTAAAGTTATACTATGGGCTTGTCTTTGCATCAAGCTATCATGCTACCACTGTTTATTAGTTGTCATTTTCTGATTTGTAATTGATTTGTCACCATGGAGCAGGGTTGAGCTGCAAAGGGTGGTATGTGATACATCTTTACCCCCATCTATGTAAACCCTATAGGTCAGTGGTTCCAAAATCTGATTGCTCATCAACGTTTTCCAGGGAAAGGGCATTTAATAGATTGGAACATCTTGGAAGTGATGTGTAAAGTCTGTCTCGGTAGTGGGGTTCTTGGAGTTTCAGATAATGTGCTAGGTTTGGACAATTCCTTGAATCAAACTTTTCTGCCTATTTCCTTACTTTCAATATCTGTCTCCTAGCGTCTTCCATAGAAATCTTACTGATTGTTCCCAGCTGGTGTGGCTCAGTGGATTGAGGGTCATCCCATGGACTGAGAGGTCCTGGTTCGATTCCTGGTCAGGGCACATGCCCAGATTGTGGGCTTGATCCCCAGTAGGGGGCGTACAAGAGGCAGCTGATTGATGCCATGTTTCTATCTCTTTCTCTCTCTCTAAAACAATCAATAAAAACATATTTAAAAAAAATCTTACTGATCATTCAAGTCTTAGTCCATCATAGCACACATGCCATGCAGCATTTACTGAATTCCTCAACTGGTAGTAGTTTCTGCCTCTTGAAACCCAGAGAGCACTCAACACCTTCCCCAAGACTTCAACCTTCTACAGCAAGTTGCAATATCTATATATTTTTTTCTTTATCTTTCCTCACATATTTATTATATTAAAATATAACTTTTTCATCCAAGGTATAGGTCAGAGCATTTTTCTTTGGACCTACATTGTATGAAATGATGCATTCTAACTGTGGAACAAATGAATACCTGAATTTAATTTTATGTAGCAAGTAAGACGGCAAACAAAGTTGGCTGACTCATGTTCATATCCTCCTTTGTATGACATAAACACTGTGTAGCGGGCTGGTTTTTTTTAAGGTGGCTAAACCAACTAGCATATATTTCAACCCACATGCTTTCCTTAAAATGTTGACAAAGAGGTTGTGAATCCCCCCACTGAGAGGTAGGTTTTATGTTCTCTCACCTGAAACCTGGGAAAAATCTTTCTAATTGCTTCAACTAGAAGTGACCCTTGTGACTTTTGGAACTAGGCCAGAAAAAGGTGCCATAACTTCTTCTTGGATTTCCATCTTGGGAGTCAGAACTGGAGAGCCCAGCACTGACATGTAAGGAGTCTGGCTGACCTGGAGACTCCGTGCTGGAGGTGCCACAGACAGGGACTGTCTGGTCCTTTCAGTCACCTGCGATTTTGTTGAGACTCCAAACATCATGGAGTAGAGAGAAAGCATGCCCAATCTGCTTAAATTCCCAGTGCACATATGGCCATTTATGTCGCTGTATTTTGAGATAATTTGTCACTCAGAATGAGTAACTGGAACCCCTAATTTTAGGCACTGGAGATCCAAAATGAGCAAAATAAATGATTTCTCTGCTCTGATGAAGCAGTACATTATGATAAGAAACTAAAACGAATGTACAAACAAGACAGAAACCTTTCATCTGGTTATTTTAAACTGTTTATTTTATTTTAAAGAAACAGTTTTATTGAGGCATACTTGACATACCACAAACTGCATATATTTCAAGTGTAAGTTTGGATACGTTTTGACACATATACGAACCTATAAAATCATCACCATAGTCAAGATAATGAACATATTCACCACCCTTAAAGTTTCCTTGTGTCCCTTGGTAATCCTTTCCTGTGCTTTGGTAACTATTGATCTACTTTCTGTCTCTCTCTTTTTTTTTTTTATCCTCACCCGAGGACATGTTTTTACTTTTTTATTCAGACAGAGCGGGAGGAGCGGGAGGGAGAGAGAGAAACATTGACGTGAAAGGGACACATCGAGTGGCTGCCACCCGCACAACCCAACCAGGGCCGGGGACAAACTGCAACCGAGGTACGTGCCCTTAGCGGGAACTGAACCCAGGTCTCTCTGGACCGCAGGCCGACGCTCTAACCACTGAGCCAAACTGGCCAGGGCTACTTTCTGTCTCTTTAGAGTCATTTGCATTTTCTAGAATTTTATACAAATTGAAAGCATATAGTATGTTCTTTTTTGTGTGTGTGTAGTTTCTTCTACTCAGTATAATTATTTTGAGATTTATCTATTTTTGAAAATATCAATAGTTATTCCTTTTCATTACTGAGTGCTATTCCATTGTATAGCTATACCCGTTTTCATTTACCCATTTGCATTGTTTCCAGTTTTTAACTATATAGCTGTTGCTATAAACATCACGTGCAAGTCTTCGCTTCGACATACGTTTTTATTTTTGTTGAGTAAATACCTAATTTACACAATAGCAGAAGAACTCTCTCAAGGGAGCAAAATGGGACAATCTTAAGGCTCGTCTTGTTTGATTCTCATCTCTTAGACGTCACTCATTTTAGTTTCTTAATATCCAATGTCTTGAAAATTGTCTGTGTGTGTGTGTATGTGTATACATGCATATATATTACACACACATATATATAGTGTAAATATATATATTTATAATGTTTTCTTTATTTTTAGTTGTTTTAGGTGGGAGGGAGAATATGGTCCTTGTTACTCCTCCTTGGTATGGTCTCCTTCTTTAAATTTCCTCTGAGTTAAGGACTTAAGAAGCAGAAGAATATTTGCTTCCTCTTTATATCTTTCCAAATGCCACTGGGCATCAGTGCCATGATGCAGAAGGCCCTGGAGTCTGCCATCATGCCTGGTTTTGACTCAGGGCTCTGCAACTTACTAGCTCTGTGACTTTGGACAATTGCTTAGCTTCTCCAAGCTTCTGCTTTCTCATCTTTGCAATAATAATATCAAAAGTAACAACAACAGGAGTAATAATAATACTAAAAAGCAATAGCCATCACCATTTTATAAGGTTGGTACAGAGTTAGAAACAAACTCATGAAAAATATCATGCACTGTGTCTGGGACGTTAGAGGCTCTCGATAAAGGCTACTGATTTTTATTGGTATCATTTCAGGAGCAGTGGTCAGAACAATAAGTAATTGTGTCCAACCTTTGGGTAAAAGAGCATGGTAACTCGCTGTACTACAGCTGTATGAAATACTTAGTGATAGAGGTGTTTCCTCACACACCCTGACTAAAGGCTCTGGGTTTCACTCCTTTCTCCAAGTCCCATCACTAGAGAATTGACATTCTGCAACCTTGACACACAAAAGCTTCAAGAGATTTAGTCACATCATGTTAGGGATCTGGGAAATGACCTTCAGGTTTGGTCAGCAGAAGTGACCCTCTCTGAGAAACTTCTATCCAGTGGGACTGAAGGCTGGTAGATGTGATGGGAGCTAAGGAGTCGGCAGAAGGCTGCTCTCCAGTGTGGACGGATTGCGTGTTCTGACCGAGCAAGCCCTACCAGAGGAGGAGGCTCAGGCGGAGAACCAGCTTCTTGGGCTCCATTTGCTGGTGAACCCTACTTTTAGTTAATACAGCACAGCTTAGCTGGTTAAACTCTGCGTGAATATGTCCACGTGTGTTGACAATGGAGAAACTAAATGGAGTGTCAAAGTGTTTACTTTATTGAATGGCAATTTGAATCTTCATGTATGAGCTGGTAGGTCTAGACAATGTGGACTGCATGAGAGTTTAAAAGATCTCTAGCTGCTTGAAAATGTAAAAGATTACCTTTGAAAGCTGCAAGTACTTTTTTTCCCCATCAGCATCCCGCCTCCACCTCCACCGTTCCCCCTGCAGAATTTCACTGAGACCCTGACGGCCTAATGCAAGGCTGTCACGTACTCTGATCGGAATGGGGGTCACATAAGGCTGTGCAACGCTGTGGGCCTAGTGAAGCACCTAAGAGGAACTTTGGTGCCAAAACAGGCTATGTGGGTTGTCAGAAGGATTTTTTTACACTGTTATGTGCAAAACTGTTTTTAGACCCGGGCCGAAGCTGCCATTGCCTTGAGCCCTGTGTTTTGCTGGGCCCATTTTGGTCCTTCTTGGGCACTTTGTAGTTCTCCTCAAGAGGTCAAATGTCCAAAGTACCGAAGGAATTTCCCAACTGGATTCAGAACACCTGCCCCCACCTAGGCCATGCGCTGGATTTGCTAGACCCTCAAATTCCTGTACAATGTTCCTAAACCACGTCCAGGGTCAGTTCAGGCCTTTTGTTTGGTCTGTCCTTTTAGGGGTGGACCTTACCACTGCCTGCAGACTGAATGTTCACACACCTGTGAGGACTCTTAGAGTGCAGGGATGGGAAGAACAGGAGGTGAGTAAGGTTTTTCCTCTTCTGCCGATTCTGACATAGAACTTTAAGGATCCCATTGACTCTGTGTTGACACCTGGACATCTAGGTTATTATTACAGTATTTTAATCAAGATAAGAGGATAGGATTTATTTTAATCAATAGTTTGTTAACTTGATATGTGATGTTAAAATATTTTGACATACAGTATATGGGGCCCCCTTTATATTCTTCTGCCAGGCCCTTCGAATGTTAGAGGTTACCCTTACTTTATCCCAAATAGGTATTTTCTTTTCTCTCTTGCTTTTCTGTTTTATGTACAATAGAAAGAAAAAACAGAGGTGAGAAGGACACAGCACGAATGAACTAGCCAAATTCTTTTGTCCTAAGTAAGGTGTGTCTACTTTGTGATGATGTACTGTGCAATTACCGTCTACAGCCTTCACAATGTACTGAAATGCTTTCTTCTTCAGCGTCTTTGGAGGGGGAGGCAGCAGTAGGGTCTGCAGGCCCTAGAGTTCCTGGTCACTCCCCCACCATCTCCACGGGCTGTCTGGAATTCTCCAGCTGGTGCATGGGTGCCAGTTTAGAACATTGTGTGGTCTTAACAACTTCTATCCCCCTTTTACCTCATCCTCTATGAACCTCTCAGTGCTGCTGTTACCTTTGGTGTTATACCCATCACCCACGTCCAGTGGCTTCTTGCCTAGAAATGTTGTCTTCCTGATTTTCTACCTTCTTCAAGTTGCAGCTCAAGATTTCTCTCTTCTTAGGGAACACCTCCCTGATGTAGTAGAAAAGAAGTAGGTTTGGAGTCATAAAAAACTGGATATCAAGTCAGTGTTTTGTTACTCTGTTACTTCACACAGGTCACTCAACCCTGCAGAGCCTCGGTCCATCACAAAACAGGTATAAGAGGACCATCCTGACATGTCTGCTGGAATAATTAGATAATATAATTGATGTTAAGCACCTGGCATGTTTTTAAAGATCATTTCTTATGTTGACTCCTCAGGTCTACGTAAGCATTTCTTCTTACATATGCCCACAATTCTTGTAACAAACCTCAGGGAGCCAGAACAGCAATGTAAAAGACACCAAACCATAAAAAACAAATAACGCATTTGAGGAAGTGTTACTAGTTTTTAGGACACTTTCAGAAAATGTGAGGGAGAGATTGACTAAAACCACACTGGGGCAGGCATTTTAGATTAAATGAAGAAATTTGACCTACTGCATTTCTTAGAATTCCTGGAGTGAATATGGAAGCTTCCCATGTTTTTAAGATAAAACACAATTAAACATCTTAAAACACCTCAGCTTAATGTACACATGGTGAGGACACGTTGCCAAAGAAAGCTTTGGGACGTCATTGCCAAAGCATGGTTGCCATCATATCAGTGATGGGTTCTAAATAAATTAGCTCTGTCAAACATGGCATTATGCTTTGGGTCAAGGGAATCTGTCACATTCTTAATTCTCCCTTTCCCCCCAAAGAGGAAAAAAAATGTTTCATAAGGGTTTTTCTTAGTGCTTATGTTTCAAAATGAAATTCCAATGACGATGGGATACTAATGATTTAGCCATATACCAAGTTGGAGTTTCTCCAGAGTGCATGTGCTCCTTCCTGAAAAGGAAGAAGGCAAGCTGCCAATCAAAAGACTAGTTACAGTTGCAGGCAGAGACCAGATTGCTGATAATTGCTGGCACAGTGCCCAGCACCGTGTCCTGTACACCGACATGGTCAAAAAATGCTACTGGGTCCAGCCAAACCTTCCATATTCCAACTAAGAGGCCTCCCTTGAAGACATGACATTTGCTCAACCTAGAGCCGGAAGGAAGGCAGTAGTATGAACAGTCTCCAATTAGCCAGAAGATTTTAATCTACTTTGCAGAACTAATCGAATGGTTGTGCTTCCCCAGCGTTCATGTGAATTGCACCCTAGCTGGAGGTTAACGGACTAAACAATAGCAGTAGCAATTAAGTGGATGTAAATGAATGTGATAGGCTAATTCTCACAAGGAGAACATCAGTGTGTCAGTGTCAGTGCACTGGTATCTGGAATCAAAGAAGAATCGACTGGATGAAGAAGGGAATACGTAGCAATTTTGCCAGAATGTATGTGCTTCAACTTGACTAGTTGAGAAATTCTTTTGATGTAGGCAGGAAGAATAAAAATAAGTAACGACAACAGTTCTCTTCCATATATCCTCTTGGGGAGGGTAAGAAAGAAAACATCACAATAAATACATTCAAGGTATTATGCCTCATGGTGTGCCTAACTGTGAAGCAGATTATTGGATATGGAATTGAGTAAAACACAAATCTACATACAATAAGGAAAAGGGCAGTTTCATGACCTGGGAAACTGAATTCAAGAGGACACACTTCCCTGGGTTTTTTCATAGTTGTAAGTGGGGACCAATCGACAGAAGAAGCAGGCTGTAGAAGTTTATTGCTGTAAGGGTTCAGTGCGGTCTAGAAAGAGAACTTGTGGAGCAATAGGAAAAGCTGAGGTTTTGCTTACGCTCTGTTCTTCGGCATTTTGATGCTTTGGGGAAAATTCCATATGTGTAGAATGGGTTGTGGGGCTTGGAGGGAATGTGAAATCTGCAAAAGTTTCTGGAAATTCTTTCCGATTAAAGCATCTGCAAACATTATGTGAGCTGTTTGAAGAAATGGGATTGTATGAATGCAATGACTGTAGCCTGACTCCCTGCTTCCTGCTCCTCAGGGCATCCCCAAGTACCTCTGAGATGCACTGGGTGAGGGGAAGTTCTGTGTCCAGTCTTCTGGCAGGGAGAGTCACAATTACCTTTCCACATAAATCTTCAGAGGAGATCTCTGGGTGTATTAGCTCCCTGGTCATAGGTGGACATATCATAGATGGGCCTGATTACTATCATAATGCATAGCCTGTCAAAAATCAAAGGAGGGAGGAGGAGAGCAGACCAGATGTGTAAATGAAGAAAGACAGTGACAATACAATGTATGGGGTAAAAGTATTCTTTTGAAGAACAGTTTTTCAAAGGGCAACTGAAGCATTCGAGTAAACCAATGGAAATTGATCGAGATTAATAGATTGGTAGAGAGAATGAATGAAAAAAAAATCTGGGAAGGAAAAGTGGATATTTATATTTATAGTCTTTTTTAGAGCATGTACAGAAGATTTTTAAAAAGCATAGTCAGAGAGTCCGGCCAATGTAGCTTAGTGGTTGAGCATCGACCCATGTACCAAGAGGTCACCAGTTCAATTCCTGCTCAGGACACATGTTCAGGTTGTGGGCCAAATCCCCAGTGGGGGCATGCAAGAGGCAGCCAATCGATATTTTCTCATCCATGTTTCTATCTCTCTCTCCCTCTCCCTTCCTCTCTTTCTAAAATCAATAAAGAAAAAAAAAAGCATAGTCAAAGAAAAGTTTTGGGAGTGAATGAAGCTCAAGGATGACCCAAATTATTTATCATTATACAAATATGCCATATAAACAATGAGATTGAAATAAAGCTATACATCAGCGACTTTCAAACTTTTTAATCTCATGACACACATAAACTAATAACTAAAATTCTGCGGCACACCAAAAAAGTATATTTTTTTTTGCCAATTTGACAAAAAAAAAAGGTATAATTTTGATTCATTCACACAGGATGGCTATTGTTGTGTTGGCTGTTGTCATTTTATTTTATTTGGCAGTCTAAGGGAAAAGAGGTCAGGGCCCCTGACTAAGCAGTCAGGTATTGCATGTTTTAAAAATTCTTGCAGCACACCAGTTGAAAATCGCTACTACACATGAGTGAAGTAACTGTATAGTTTTGGTTTTTAACCTTTCTGTTTGTTTTTAAAATTGGTTAATAGAAATCCATAAGTCCTCATTTCTGCCAGGATCCAACCTATGACTTTGTCTATTTATATAAAAACATTTTATTGAGAAAAAAATTGAACTTGAACAATTGAATTTTAAGGAGTAAATACAAATCTAAGTTTAGTTAAATTAGTTGTATAGCTGGTTATGTTGTTCTTCATCCCTGTGTAGACAAAGCCACACACAAAAAAGGTGAAAGCAGTTTTAATGACATCTTACTCAGCAGGTTTAGAAAGAAATACTACCAATGTTACAAATTAGACATTTCCAATTAAACAAGAGATGGAACAAGGATGATGACTAGCATAAGATGGAATATTATGCCTCTGTGATTGAAATGGAATCAGACATTTTTGAGATGCCAGATCCTTGAGGTTGTAATGCATCTGATCGGTATGTTTACCCGGAGACTGAGGTTACCCCTACATGTGGGTTGGCAGGAGGGAAGGACAGAGAATGTAAAGTGAAAAGGTCAAGTGGTTTTATTTTTATTTTATTTATTTATTTTTTTGGTACGTGCCCCTAGTGGGAACTGAACCTGGGACTCTCTGGTCTGCAGGCCGATGCTCCAACCACCAAGAAAAACTGGCCAGGGCAGTCAAGCGGTTTTAAAAACTATTTGCCAGTAAGTTTATTACATCCGTGTACTGTAAAATACTGGAACCATTCTTAGGAGCAGAAAATGTGAACACAAGAAAGCATGGGTAATACGGCTGTGTACAACAGCATGCATTTCAAAGCGAGAAGAAGATAGTGCCTAAATTTGACTCCATTAAGATAGATTACTGGTTTCATCCATAAATGGAAGGCTGTGCCTTAGACATACATGGTATTATGCAACAAATGTGCAGTTGGAGGAAATATTAATCCACTTTGCTATTATTATTTACACAGATGTATTACCACAACAAAATTACATTTTTTTTCTCTGAATAAATTAGGTAAAAACGTATTTGTATTGTGTGAAGCGTGAGGCAGACGGGAAGCTAGAACAGGAAAACTTGACGCCCTCCACTTTTTCAAGTTAAAGAAATGCCAGCTAATGGGATCAACAGATAACCATGTTCCTGATGTTATTATTAAAAAGACAAAGGGTGTGGGAGAAGATGTAAAATAAAGTTTGTTTTCTGATTCCTGATAAGCAATAAAAAACACCATGTCTAATATACAGCATGATGGGCATAATAAACATGAGGTATCAGATACTGGAAATCTGCTGGGAGTAGACTCCAGGTGCCCCATGGCACGTACAAGCTGATAGGGCTGTGAGGAGATATGCTCACCAGCTTGACGGGAGCGATCATCTCACTATATATACATGTATCAAATCATCCCGCTTTTAACCTTCAGGATGTGAGTTTTATGAAACAAAATCCAATAATAATAAAGAAGCATAGTCTCTCTGTGCTCTGATACACTTAGTTTCCAAAATTTAGTAACATCTCTAGGGAGTTGGTAGGGATCAGATGGAAAGTTAAAGATATTTGTCCTCCTTTTATTGGAAGACAAAAGGTGGTTTGCTTACCTGAATTTATACACTTATCAGGGATGGAAAACATAGACTGAAATCAGGTTTCTTAGCATCTGATTCTTCAAAAAGATGCAGATGCTCTTAGCTTTTGGCAAAAATAAAGGGAAACCTCTTGTGTGGTGGATGTAACTTGCGTGAACTGTTTCCAGTGTGTTAGGGATTACTTTAGATACTTAACTTGTATCTTCACAGTCACAATAAGTCAATCATCTCAATATTATTATTGAAATATTATAATTTCCATATTATTTATAAATGAGCAAACTGTTCCTTAGAGAGGGGAGGGGGCTCGTAAGTGCTCTCCCAGCCAGTGGGCCGCTGGGCCAGGGTTCCGGCAGGTGAGCGCCCATTCAGGGCATGGTGAAGTCTGCAGTGGTAGCGTGCTTACATGTTGGTCCAAAAATCATTGCGTTGAGGAATATTATTATCAGAACACTTTTGCTAATTTTAAGATCCATCATTCCCAAATGGCTTCTCTACAGGGTTCTTGTCATTTGAAGTATTTTAGGTATTTAAGAGAACAATTTTATCGTGGCTGAAAATGGATATGAATATATCTCCTTTCTTGGTTCCAAGTCCTATGTTCATACAAATATTACAAAGGGAAGAAGGAAGAAAGGAAAAAAGGAAGGGTAAGAAGGAAAGGAGAGAAGGGAAAAGAGAGATGAAGAAGGGGGCCAAGGTTAAAATCTGTGGCCATTCTAAATGTTTTTAAACACTGTTTCTAGGTCTAGGAGGACATGGCATTTTCCTAACAATGGTGTAAGATATGGACAACGTATAGTCAAGGGAGATGAACCAGAATTGACAGCAATGTGTAGCCATCAATACCAAACACTAGTCTATGCAATCTTTGATCTTTATCAAAGATGATGTGGTTAGACGAATGATTAAAGATCAAATGATTAAAATGGATAGGCTGGCCATGTTGAACACTATTCATTTCAGGTGGGCCTGTGCCATGTGTGTACATAAGCTGCTTTTTTCTGGAGCAAAATGCCCTTACAGGATTTGTTGTGAGTGTGTACTGTTTTACCCCCAGTTCCATGCATGTCCTTCTGTTGGATGCATGGCAGCATACTCTACTTAGCCTCTAAAATGGTAACGGAGTTAAGTCATTTAGAGTACAAATTCCCAGGCTAGCCAGTGGACAGGTAGTCAGGTTATATGCAGTAGGTATTCACCATTCTGAGTCTATGATGTTAGCTTGGCAGGAGATACCTGACCTCTTCTGGGATGTGAATCAGATTCCCAGGACTTGGCATTAACTGCTATGTACCAATTATTGACTTCTCTGTGAAGTTAATGAGAAATGACAGGTTGCTTTTTGTTTGTTTGTTTTTTGCCTCGTGTATAGAAATCACCAGGCACACTTTTCCAATCGCCATTACCTTGAGATTCACTTCTGACATATGGATCATATTTCAAGTAGACACACACAGGTCTGATATGAAGCAAGCATTTACGACACATGCCGTGTGCATAGCAGTGCACATGTACTCATTCAGGGTGGCACATACAAAATTAAACGTATACAACCTTCTATCTAGGCCCATACATTCTACTGACATGAACTAGACTGAAGATAGAAGCTTTCAGATCAACAGCATATAGTTCTAAGAAACATGCGTGACTTTTGAGTTGTCTGGTATGGAATAAAGACTACAGTCACAGTATAATAAGGTACTAGAGTAAGAGACAGTGAATACAATCATCCTGCCCAACTCAACCACCCCCACCCAGCTCCCTGCATACCCCACCGTGATCTTCATTAGCTGTGTCCTGACAATCTGACCTTACTGAGCTGAGCTATACCCAGTCCTGACAGCCACAGAAAACCCACCAACAAACAGAGAACCAGTGGAGTCTTTTCAGATTTAGGATCATGTTCAAGCGTATGAATCAGATTTTTCTATGTGTGGACATGACAACTATGGAAAACTGTAATTTAGGACATATTCTCTTTATCCTTTTATGTAGAATTCCACTTTAATGTGATGCAAATGACAGTAAGAAATACATTCAGTGAATGTTAAAGCCTTCCCATTAAAAATTCTGTGTGCACGTTACATTCTAATTCATGTACAGTCAAAACCCTGATAAAATCACACTGCTGATTTGACTGCTGCACTTATCGTATTAATGAGGATACTTTATGCCTTTTGAAAATTGGGATATGGTCCATTATGTGATTGTAAATGATGTGATTGTATCACATAAATTTGTTATTCAATCCCACCCCTCCCTCCAGTCAGCTCCCTATATAAGAGGATTCATTGGTGAGCCCGAACCGAGGCTGGAAAACTGAACTGTAAATTAGACTCTTTTCCTTTCTCCTTTACGTCCACTTATAGAAAAGCATATAATAAACATAGGAGTAAATATGTGAATATCTACATCTGGTTTTCCTTCTTCTTATTTTATTTTATTATTTTTTTAAATTTCCATTAAAACCACAGGGAGACGATCACCAAGGAAGTCAAACTGAAAGAAAGAAGCGAAGGGCCCAGCCTCGCTAGGACACGTAGCGCTGGCCCCTCCCCATTGCCCTTGGCCTGGAGATCGTCCTGTCTCCCCTCCTGCAACAGGTGAGAAGTTGGAGAACTATTGTTGGCCAAGGTTTCCTGATTTTGAGTTGCATTTGCATTCCTAAAAATATCTGCTCCTCTTTCTAGTTATTTATTTCTCTCTCCTGCCTGACTTATTAGTCATCATGTGCTCCCAGGAGCACCCGGTGGGAGTGATCTATAAACACAGCTGCAGGAGTCCTTCCCCTTTGGCTTCTTTCTGCCCTTGTGCCTTCTGCTTTGAATCCATGGCAGAGACGCCCACCTTGGTAAAGGTCAAATAACTCATTTTTTCTCCTCCTGTTCATCACTAGAGGCACAAACACCTCGTCTGACATCAAGATCTTCAAAGTCCCCACAGAACAAGTTAGAGCAGCTCCAACAGCAGCGGCTGTAGAACTCTCAGATAAAAACAAAAGGGGGCCTCACCCCTTGGCTGAGAGGCTGTCATAGCCCCAAAGGACCACGCACTTCATTGCCTCTTTGATGATGGTCTCTAGTTTTACCAGAGGTTCTCAGAGAGAAGCCCACAGACAGAGGTGCTTTCTGTCCGCCCAAGCCATAGCAATTGGCAACTGTGGCCTGTACTTCTGTTTCTTAAAGATGATCTTTGGTTTGGGATTTCTTAGCACTTGTAGGCTGGGTTATTTTTTTCCTTTATTCCTTCAAAAAATTATCTTTTGTGGCCCGGAATTTAGAGGAAGGGACGAAGTCCTTCACCATGGAACACACTCTGGGGTGACGTTCTCAGAGTGTGGAGATACAAATGCCTAAATTCTTGACACCCACCTGGCCATCTTACATTTCTGACTCTTGTTCTTGCTCACCTTGGAAACTGACCTTTAGGCTTTGTCAAGCTCTGTGTTTCCCCAGAGCTCAGCTATTGTGGATGAAAAAAAAAATTTTAGGTTTGTCTTTGTCCTGCTATAACCTCAAAAATATACAGTACCATGTTTTCCCTCACTTTATCCCCATCCAAAAAGTCAGAGAGATGGCATACAAAATGATCCTGCATAGGAGAATAAGATTACTGTAAAGTGTATTTGTAAATGGTTTATGAAAATAGGTAAGTTGCTCAACTAAGATATACCAAAAGATCACAGGGAGTTTTTTCATGCCGAGAGGTAGGGCTTTATTTATTTATTATTTATTTTTAAACTTATTTCAGATTCAAGGCCAATATGAACTATATACAATCTTCTGGACGAAGCTTGCTACATCCTAATCTCAGCAAATCCACTGTGTTCTGTTCACGTTTCTCCTTCTTAATCGGTTCTGCAGAGCTGTGCCCTGCTCAGTCCTGCTATACACACTGCATTTTTATGCTTCTGTTACTGAGTGGCCTTTTCTCTATTTTTGCTTTATCTTGCATTCAATTACTCACAGCTTGGTCTGTAGAATAGGACACCATCACTGCCTACATTTAGGCAACAGCACATCATGTCATCTTGCTTCATATATTTTACTTCTACCTCTTTTAGGAGGAAGCTCATTTGAGGAATCTTGGCTCTGCCTTTGGGGAGGAATCATTTACCTTCTTTAATTCAGGCTGAAATTTGTCTCCTCACTCCCTTTGTTAATAAAAAACAAAAAACAAAAAAAACCCTTATTTACATCTTCTAAGATCCTATTAGTTTACTCAATTACCTGATTGCTGTAGTTTTGAGAAAGACCAAGTCATTTTCTTGCTTTCAATCATTGTTGGTCTACTTTATGGTTTCCACAATGCCACATTCATGAGTCTGCTTACTTTCTTCGGGAAGATATTTCTGT
Organism: Molossus molossus; assembly: GCF_014108415.1. NCBI lineage: Eukaryota > Metazoa > Chordata > Mammalia > Chiroptera > Molossidae > Molossus > Molossus molossus. The sequence goes on from NW_023425350.1 coordinate 41,887,011, forward strand.
TTCGCTCCAATGTGCAGCAACAAGAATGTGGTACGTTTCCCTCCATGCGTAGGGAATGCAAGTACACAGTCCCCCTGTGAAGGTGCAGAGGGAGGGTATTAGGCCTGGCGATACTGCCCATCACCTCGGACTCTGTCTGCAGATGAAAGCAGGCTAGTATACTTGACTCTTGAAGGATTTGCCCTGATTTTTTGTCCCTCTTGTCTTTTCTAGTGTGTTAATAGTTCCTTAGAAAAAATTTTTATACCTAAGATGGATCTCCCCTTTTCTGTCCTGACAGTGCGGAGTAAGTCAGGGTGTGGAATATTACCCGTGCAACCCGCTCTCCGAGAGGCATTGCTGGCTGAAGCCACACTGCTTCTGTGCCATTCTATACCCAGCTGTGGATAATAACGGAATTGATTTTACCTGAGGAAAGACAAAGGAACCTCAGGGCTGCTGCCTGCATCATTTTGTTCTCAGGTTATTCTGCTCTGAATGGTAAGATCTCTCACTAGAATATTGGGTCATATTTATCTTCCTTTATGGCAAATCCCCTGTGGGGTAACTTCTGGCATCAGACTATGAGGTGTTACTGTTCTGTGCCTCTGAGTGTGTGTGTGTGTGTGTGTGTGTGTGTGTGTGTGGTCAAATTATAACATGGGTACCTTTATGTTTTCCAGTCCCCATGAATACCTTCTTTTCTCTAAATTATTCTATTAAGAACATAGATTTTAATCTGGAGACTAGACCTTGGCTTTCAGATGCTCTGACAGGTGAGTTTAAAGGAAACTATTCTTTAATAAATTATAATATAACCACGAACAAGTAAACCCACATAAATGATAAGTACAATACTATTAATAGTCATTATTAATCAGGTGCTTAGTACATCTCATGCATGTTTGGGTTGCCTCATGCTTATTAATTAACTAAATCCTTACAACAACTCCACTAGGTGTATATTATCATTGCCCTTATTTTATAGATGTAGAAACTGAGGCCTAGAGAGAGGCTACATTACTTGTTCAAGCCATGGGTGGTAAGTGATCGATCCAAGATTCAAACCAGGTGACACTGCCTCCTTAGCCCTGGCGTTTAAACACTGCACTTTCTATCTCATTGGGAGAAGGATCTACCGCCTCTTGTATAGTGAACATCATGTCAGCAAGATCTTTTACAATCATTTAAGGAAATTTTGATGAAATAATGAGAATTTAAAATGATTTCATTCCTAATACTTTAATTGAGATTCTTTCAACTATCTTACAAGTTATCTAGAATAATGTAGAGAATTCAGGGAAGTAAAATCATACAATGATTGTTGCTTTTAGAAAAATTCCAAAGCAAGTGTACCTGTTATATGATTCTTTACATTATTACTTTTAATTTACATCCCTGTCTCACTCTTTGCTTTCTATTGATCCTCACTGAGGCTTTTATGAAAGTGAGATGGGTCGGGCTGGTGTGGCTCAGTGGTTGTGTCGACCCATGCACCAAGAGGTCGCTGGTTCGATTCCCAGTCAGGGCACTTGCCCAGGTTGTGGGCCCAGTCCCCAGAGGAGGCCAATCGATGTTCTTTCTCATCGCTGTTTCTATCTCTCTCTCCCTCTCCCTTCCTATCTCTCTAAAATCAATAAATCAAAGAAAAAAGTGTTGGAGGGTACACACCCACTGAGGGTGTCTTGGGAACATGCAGAGAGAGAATCAACCAGAAATCTCCATTTTGGCCTGTGCTTCAAGTGTGCACTGCCAGACCTGTGTTTCAGCGCTAGTCTTCATGACCAGGCATTCACCAAGAAAGGCAGTGAATGTTGAAGGATTCGTGTTCACACCAACTTTCTGAGACTGTTAACTCTGGGTCAGATTCCCTAGCTCACTGGCTCTGAGCTGCCACAAAGGTGCTTGTGCCTCCCCTGCACACACACAGGATCCATGGGATGTCCTGGAACTTCCATAGTTCAAGGAGCATTGGATTTTATGGTTTATATGTTATCTATTATGTACTAAAGATAGCTTGCTTCTTATTCACATAGAATTCAGAATAGTGAATAGTGAATGGTCTGTTCTGCTGATCTTACACAAGTATTACTTGTTGGATTATATTAGTAACCATCAGATTGGTGGTCAGAAATGACAAATTAGTAGAAGTTAGCATAAATATCATAGAGCTTTTTGGGGCCTCCAAAGAACTCTTGCTCTAACCAAATCTTCACTGTTGGATCAATACATCTGATCAAGAATAAGTGGAACCCCAAAGTCACACCACCCTATCACAATAATTATCTTTAATTAATGTAGTTATTGATCATATAGTAGAAGTCACTGTCTAGATGATATAAGACTCTTAGAATTTCATGGGAATGCTTTACAACTTAATTATGTTTCCCTGGGAGATTATAACATAATTCAATTTATTTTTCCCGTGTGTTCCATCAATCATTATGTGAATAGAAGAAATATCAGAATCTCATTTCTATGTCATTTCCTGCACAATTTAGACCAGTCATTTCAGGAGTACAGAGTTGATTAGAAGACAGGGTCCCTCCCACCTTAGAACAATCTGTATTCTGTTGGTTTTGTAACATGTGATGAGGTTAACAGTCAAAGCCTGTGAGAGCTGTGTTCCAGCATTCACAGCAAACCAAATATAGGCCTCGGTAAAATTTCCTTCTTAGATATGTAAGGAGCCGTGTTCTCTTCTCTGGGCCTTGGTTTTCTTATCCAAGGAAGCAGGTGGTGTCCAGGCTTCCTTCCACTTGTAAAGCTCCATGTGCTATGTTGCTTGTGATTTAGCTCTCCCAAAGTCCACAGGGGTGTGTCTCCAAATTTAACGTACTTACGAACCACAGGGAGTTTTGTTCGAATGCAGATTCTGATTCAGTAATTCTAGGTGGGACCTGGACTTCCTTCTGTATATCTAACAAGCTCCCAGATGATGCTGGAGCCCCTGGTCTGTGAACCACACATTTTAGCAAGGATATAAAAGATGCACAGAGACAAGAGGGGGGAAAAAAACTCTCCATCTTCCTGTGGTGATATTTCCATTTGCTTCCCTTCCAGGGCTACGATTCCCAACTTTCTTCTTCAGAGCTATGCAAAGTGCCGCCCCGATCCTAAAAGACCAAGTGTGTCCATACAGCAGAGCACAGATCCCTTCTCCAAGAAGGAAACCACAGAGCTTATCAGGAAAGCTCCGTGCTTTTAATGTCAGCCATCCCCAGCCTGCTGAAATATGAAATAAATGAGGTGGAGTTTAATTTTAGGGTCTACAAATCTGTAATGTGTTCATCATTCCCGTTGCCATTTTGCATGGCAGGCTGGGGTTGACAGACATGTTTTGTGAGGGGAGCGGCATCTGAGTGGTTCTGGTTTAATGCAGCACTCACACCCTCTGATGTCCCTTCTCTAATCTCCACCAGCAGCGATGAGAAGGAGATGCCTCTCCCACTGGAGGTTTTCACTGCTGGAAATGAGCATCTCTTTTGGTTTCCTGGAGGCAGGCTCTGGGGAATTTCCCCAAACTGGACCTCAGACTGGCCTCCCAGCAGAGGGCGCACTGCCCCAGCGCCCTGACCCCAAGGCCCTTTTCTCCTTGCCGGGGCTGACTTCCTTCCCCACGAGGCTGGATAGTCATTTCAGGTATGAATCAGTGACTTTTGAAACGGAAGGTCTATTTGACTACTGTGAATGGGCAGCTTTTCATAATTCTCAGCGATGGCAAGACGAAGTTCCCTTTCTTAAAGCTTCTCCAGGCCTTGCACTGTCCAGCATTTGTATCTTTCACTTTAATGAGTGCTAAATAAGAATTCTGTAACGAATTGTAATCATTCTCACTGGACAGATAATTAAGCAAGGAGAAGTCTTTGGAACGGTTACTCTTCCCGCCTCTTACGGACAAGTGCCTGCACAGATTACAAGGAAAGAGGTCATGTCTATACACACATATAAAACGATGTGTGGGTGGGTAATTTTCCTCAGTAACAAATGACCTCCCTAACGAGCTGAAATAGTGAAATACAAGCGCACTTTTTGTGGCCCACTTTCCCTGAACTCTACCCCCCAGGTTCCTCCAACTTCTTTGCACAGGAAATGAATTCCCTGTACCTTCGCAGGGGCTCGAATGTGTTGATCTCAAGTGTTCCAAATTTTCTGTGCCTCTGTAAATCATACGGGCATGACCCAGCCCAGTCATTCATTACAGAATTCTTTTCTTTTCTTTCCATGTTTTTTAACAGCTTCTGTTTTTCCTCATTCTTGATGGCTTCTACCACAAACTTCAGCTAGAGTGAGAGCAGACGACCATAACATTACTCTCACATAGAGGGTATTTTATTAAGTCCAGCAGTTAAAAATGTACAAAGTTCCTTGTAATAATCCATTCATTCTGTTCTCCCCTGATTCTTGGAGTAAGCCTGCACAATTATTCAAATCCCAGCTTTTAGCTACAGCATACACCTCGCCATGGGGCTATGCCTCTGTAATCTCGCTTTGGTCTTGCATGTCAAATGGAATTAACTCCCATAAGAAATGTGTGTGAAGACAACCCGAAGTGTCTAATCCTGCTGCTGTCTTAAATTTCTGAAACTCTGAGCTGTCATCTTTTTCTATTGCTTTGTTGAAGTTCTCACTTATGCTTCAGTCCATCCAAAGCTGAAGTTTAGGAAAATTTGCATTTTTATATATTTTTTCAGTTATGCTCTCCCTTGGCCTTTCCACATGTTCTCTTTGTAGGATTCTTTTTTTTTTTTTCCTTCCTTCAAATTCCAAGACCATTTTGTACACAGTGGGATTTCAATGAGAGGTGAATTCACTCTTATTTTTTTTCTGGGAGTACACAAGTTGAAACATACACAACACTAAAGATTCACAAGCCACATTTAAACAAATATAGGGGAGGGTACATGTATGTGTGCATGTGTGTGTGTGTGCAGTATTGTATGAGGGAGGAGAAGAAATAATGATGTCATTATTACTATACCTTAACCACTCAACCTAGCTAATCACAAAAACTAATTCTGTCTCGATTGAATCTCAAACTGCATCATCTCCCTCATGAATAAAATGCTTGATGAAATGAGCTTGGTTAGTCTACTTGGATGTTGTATTAAGAGTAAATTAGTTTGATGAGTAATTTCATACTCTTTCTTCCTTCTCTAGAGGGCATACTATTTAAAAATGCTGGGCTGGTCCTCTTACTTCAACAAATCCTGAACTCGGCTTACTGTCTCCTGCTCTTCCTAGACGTGAGGACTTTGGAGGAATACTCAATCGCTGGAACACAAAGCAAGCACTTAATATTTGCTAAATTCCTTTAGATGAGTAAGATCAGCTGATTGTATTCTTTCCCAGCGACGTATCCTTTTGCTTCAGTTTACAAATTATATTCTTCAATCTGGAAAGGAAAGCTGCCCAGGTTTTAGTAAACTTCCCTCACAGCCCATGTCTTCAATCCAGTAATTACACGTGGCACATATTTTTAAATCGCCCCTTATTTAGCACTGTGGGTTTTTTGAGGTGTCTTGACTACGTGAGGTGTGGAAGGGCACAATTGTAACTTAGTGTGGTGGATGTTTAATAAGTGGTAAACCGCTGCATTCTCCACGTGAAAGTTAATTAAGGCCACTAGCTGACCGGGCTTGTGCAGAAAACATGTTCATGGTTTAGCCATGGAAACAGTCACAACAACGTAGCTAAAAATAATGGCCTTCAGAGACATTTTCTCTGCTCATTCCTGAACGCTGGTTGTTTTTTCTAATAAAGCGACTGTCACATTTTTTGAGGAAATACCCCATCGTGTCAGCTTCTTTGGAGACTTGAAAGTTCTCCTTCTGACTGGCCAGTGGAATTTAAGATGAAGAGGGATGGTAGGGGACAGCCGCATGACCAAACTGTGTTTGTATTGAATGCTGTGTGCAAGAATGTCTCATGAAGCAATCACCCATTGTTCTCCCGCCTCTCTTTGCCTCGTTAATAATGGCCTTTGATATGTGGGTGCAACTACTTTGGGCTCAAGTTAGCTCTCTAGCATCAAATAGTTTATTTTATCCAAATAGGGTTTGAGTTTGTGGGCGAGCCCCCCTTTCGTGACAGACAGTATAATCTGAGTTATGTCTGTGTGCTCACTGTCTCCTCAGGATGAGAGTACTGGAATAAGGCAATATATTTTACTGGACAATATATTACTTTGGCTAATAGGATTGAAAAAGCACATTAAATGCAAATGTCATTTCAGCATCCGGATGGTGAAGGCAGGTTGCCTTTTCAAACACCTTACTGCTATTCTAGGGTCCAGGAATACCTAGTGTAGCCGAATCAGGTGACAGCAGTGTATCAGGCAGATATGATAAGGGTGTAACCAACCAAAAGTGGTATGAAGGAGGCCGAGGTGATGCAGGGGCTTAGTTAGGCTATTGATTTCACGTTGTTTTTGATGAAACAATGAGAATTCTATTGGAAATCATTCTGGTAATGGACACGCTGTAATCTTGGTCCACAAGTCCTTCCATTTAACTTTAAACTATCGCACTAGCATGGAAGTAGATTAAGACCAGGTACTACCAGAATTCGTCTCCTGCCTTTCCATCCGTCCACATTCCAGTGGGTCTCTCCAGGCACATCTCCAGCAGAAATGTGAGCTCAGATGACACTTCATTCTTGTTAGGACGTGGTAGGGGGAAGAGGTGCAATGGGGCAAATATTCTTCTCGCCGTCTGAGATCTATGCCTCACGTCCTGCACGTACCATCGCAAACCCCAACAGACTGTCCCACAGTCCGAGAGACAGAACACTCAGGTCTAAATGTAATACATCTTTCTGCTTATCCTGGCCATATCTACATCAGCGTATTTTAGACAAAATTGACCGGAAGTTGTCATTCCAACACATTCTCACTGTGGCTCTGTTAACCGACGCTTAGATGACAAACGTCAGTCTCTGCCAGGAATAGTGGAGTCTTCGGGCTCGGTTTTTCTCATTGGCGACTTTACATGAACACCAGTGTTTGCTAGTATGTCCCTCCTCCTTTCCACTTTCCTTTCATTTTTGTTATTTGTTCTAATTTAATTTGAAATGCCCAGCCTCTGACGGTAATCAGGTGAGCAGGCTCAGGAGACTTCCAGCAAGAGCAAATCCCCTGGAAAGGGTCTTTTGGACACAACAGAGTGAGCCTTTGTTTATTATCTCAGGGATAACAAAACCAGGAGAGAGCAAGATGGTGCAGAGGCTGTCCATTCAAGCGGCAGCTAACTTAGTGAAACACCCTGTCCTGAGGGGATGAACAGACCGCCCCTTGGCTCAAAGTCATCCTGCCATCCTTGGCTGCTGGCTCTCTAGGCCAACAAAAGCAAGCACGTCACACACAGAGAAAGTGTCCATAGAAACCCTCTCTAGGAGCCTAGGTTTTGGAAGTAGACTGGCTTTGCAGTCCCTACAAAGACTCTGGGAAGGTTTCATTGGCCATGGCCACACACCTAACACGATGACTTTCACCTGTGTGATGGAACGTGCGGTTGATTAGACACTCGGGCCCTATTCCTTGCATAATCCCTTAGCAAATGGCCTCGGTTTCCTCATGCACCCGATGAAGATGGTTGGAGACTGATGAACGCTGGGCTTTGCCGAGAGTCATCTGGGTTTAAATACTAGCTTCCTAACCTGAGAAAATTACTCTCTCTAACCCTCAGTTTCTTCCTTGATAAACAGGATAACAATATCTCCCTGATTGTGATGGTCACATGAAATACAGAGAAGTTTCGCTGAGAAAAATATGAAAATGTTGATAGCAGTGTCAGTTTGGTGTGGAGAGCTAAGGGCACCACAGACGGGAATGTGCATAAACAACACAGGGAAGCACTGCGGAGCTAGAAGATCTCATCATCATGAATATCACGATCATTTCCCAAATATTAGGTCACTTATCCCCACAACAGAAAAGGGTGCTGATCCTCGTCCCTACCTTCAAACCTGGACCCGCCTCCTCTGGAGGTTCTTCGGCAAAGGGGATGGTTCATGCCTGCCCCTCCACATCTTGGAAATGTTGCAAAGCAGCTCGGTTAGAGACGATGCAAGGCAGCGTCCCCAGGGTCCTTCATGTCACAGTTATTACAGATAAGCAATTATCTTGGATAGTGAATCTTCATGTGTTGTGAGTTTCTAGGGAAGGTTGAGAAAAAGTCAAAAGTTCGTGGTAGTCTGTGGTTCAGTTCTTGCAAGAGAGAAGCATGATGAAGTGGGACTCTGACAGCTCTAAGCCTATCAGACCAGAACCAGTGTCCAGCTGTGGGATTTTCCTCAGAATGGGGAGACATTCGCTTTCCCGCAGTCAGTCACCAGATGAGTTCTTGGTCAATGCAGGTGCTTCATCCCGCTGCATAAGTCTGCCTAAGATTGTGTGTATGAACAGAGATAATGAGTCTCCTTAGGACGCAGAGGTAGAGCCTGGGAAGACTGGAAAGGACTAATAAACTGTGTGGCCCAGAAATGTTATGTTCTTTATCTCTAGCATTTAACCCAGGGACTGGCTGTGTTGAACGTTGCGTGATTGAAAACAATGGTGGAAGACTGTGACCACGCCATCTCTTTGTGTGTTTGTTTTCAAAGCAACACTCCATTCTCTTACACCAATTCAGAACCCATCACAGTGCCATATGCAGAGTGAACACCTAGCACTTTGTGGCAGCAAAAGAAACTCGCCAGATATTTGACACTTGCCCTAAGAGTGGAAGGCCCTTGAAGTGTTGGCATCCAGGTGATGGGCAGCATACAATCGGGCGTGAGCCTGGCAGCGGGTGGAGTAACCCGAACCACTGAGCCTTTTTCCACTGTAAGGGAGGCGTGGCAGTGGAGGCCCTGAGCTCCAGACATCAATCTGAATGACCTGGCATCCGGAATTTCCCAGGTGTTTTTGTAACATGCCTCACAAACCTTTTTGTATGGGGGCCGGGGGAGTAAAGAAGCAGAAGATGGAAGCTACGTAAACTCTGCGAGCCTCTGTGTCCTCATCTGTAAAATGGGCCAGAGCCTTTTGAGTCCCAGAAATGAATGAGGTCATGTAGGGTAAGCCTGTTCCCAGGTGCCTGGCTCAGAGGAGGCACTCAAAAAAGGGGAGTGATATTGATTAGGAGGAAGCATATAACTCTTGTCTTTGGAAAGGGGCCCTTCCCTCTCCCCTCCTCCTCCTTCAAGCCTTGGAGGCATTTCTGTAGTAATTGGCTGCTAGGGCTCGGCATCTATCTGCAGAGAAATACATTTTTGTAAAAGGGCTCTGAGGTGGTGGTGGGAGGCGTTTATTAGTGATCTAAGGCAACATAATTTGCCTCTGGTGTTTATTGACTGTTTCTAGCTGGAGGCATAGAAATGCACAGGCACTAAAGGGTGAGTTACTGTTGGCTGCTGCTCTCCGGACCAGCAGGGACTTGGCGAGCTCTTGGAGGACAGAGTGTCTTGCATCAATCAACACTGACCCCTCTGGCTGAATATGTACAGGCATAAAGAGCCTCCCAAATTAGCCTCTGTTCTCCTTCGCTGGATGAATGAAGAAGAAATGCAATCCCCGGAGTGGAAGAAAATGTACATGTGGTGGAGAATTGAGCTAGCCTCTGGATATTCAGGCCGACCCCCTCCTGCTCAAAACAGATCTGAAATGCTTTTTACTTTCTCTGGGCCTATTAAAGTATATATGTTAAATAAATTGACATCATGAGAGATGAGGAAGGGAATGGAAGATGTGTGGAGAGAAGAGAACAGACAGAGGGAATAATACCCAGAACTACTTGTTTGATGAGTGGATTAAAATGAAGCAGGGTGACTCAGGACTAACTTCAACATTTTTCCACAATGTGTATTGATGAGATGATGTGGGGTGGGGAGGCACAGGGGTGAGGTGTGGCAGTAGCCAGCGGATCAATTTTTAATACCACCTAGGAAAATGTCATTTGTTTTAAATTTTTTTCCTTGGAATATTAATTTACCCAAGAATGCCAAAGATCTGGCTAAATCACAAAGAAGTCAGAAATCATGTAAAAATTGCCTTTCCAGGATATGGTGAGGGTGGCCTACATAATACTCTTGTTTTTGAAAATCGTTAGTGTATATCCACGGATTCTTCTCCCCCCCTCCCCCCCCTCCTAGTTGTAATTTCTTCTTTGGTCAAAAAGGGAGGAAAGAGAAGACTCTTCAGGTGAAAGCACACCGTTGTGCCTTCTCACATTTCCTAGGTTTTCTCTATGGTCCAGTGGCTTTCTTTAAGGCTTGTTTGAGAGCTATTACACTAAAAATGCTGGTAAGAGAATAGTAAGCCCATGAACTTGACACTCCGTGTTAAGACATTTTTTTTTTTTTCTTGCTTTCTACAGGGCATAAGACCAGTGCATTGAATACTGTTCCAGATAGGTACGTTACAGAACCACACGCAGGAGCGTGGGGTCTTCCCAGAGTCAACTGAAGTTGCCCAGGAAGAATGGATAACTCAAAACAAACCCAACCCTGCTTTTGCTGAAGCAAATCCAGAGTCTTGGTTAGCATCTGTTCCCGCACAAATAGGTCACCACCACACACACTTGAACTATGAGGAACTATGAGAAAAATTCCTTTCTCAGAATTACCAGACCCTCTCAGGGTTATCTTCCTTGGGGGAACAAATAGTGAATCTTAGAGGCTGGTGGTCACCCCAATTCACCTGAGGATTCCCTACTTCTTAAAAACAATAATGAGCATTTATGTGGCACTTAGTAAGTACCAGATGCTATTGTCTACACTTCACGTAGGTGAATGCGCATTCAATCTCTTGGGAACCTTATGAAATAGGTCCTATTACAATCCCTGTTTACAATGAGAAATTAAAGGCAAAAGAGGTCAAGCGACTTCTCCAAGGTCTCTACAAGTGGTAGAGCTGGGATCTGAATCTGGACTCTTAGCCATGCTTTATTCTGCCCTGGGTTTTTACTGGGGAGCCTGGACAGAGAGGATGACTCCTGGCCAAAACATTCTATCACTTTCAGTCTGGGGAGAGGACTTCTAAAGCAGCCAAATATGGAAAGCATTCTTAGAATTGATCCTTCTAAGATCTCTCGGTTCTCCCTCATAAACAAACAAACAAACAAACAAACAAACAAACAAACAAACTAACTAACAAACTCTAGAGACAGTCTCCAGATTTAAAGAGTTTCCCTAATTAGGATTCACTTCTAGGTTAGCTCCTAACGATATAGATACAGGAGGTGGCCTCAGAGTTCACACCTCTGAGACCAGTAGTTCCAAGGTCCCTCTGGCTCTGTTAGAGGAGGTTCTTGCTCTTAGCAGCAGGAACATAGAAAAATGTCAACCTGAAGGGGTGTGCCATGTTGCTACAGAGCTGGAATTAACGGCATAAAATTGTGAGCTTCCACGAATGCCGGACAGTGACTCCACTTGCTTCTGTTCACAGATTTATTTAGGAAGGACCTTTGTAATGCATGCTATCAAAGATATAATCTAGTTTCTCCTCTTGTATCTCCCCAACCCCTACCTCCCCCTCCTCCCACCGTCAATACCACCATGCATTTTTAAAGTCCTTTCAAGTTTCAAAGTGCTTTCATATACATACTCCAGTCTTTATGTCAGGTAAGGGCAACATTTTATTGCATTTGGCCAAAGGCCATTTTGAAACTTGAAGAGAAAAAATAAAAAAGGAGACACAACATGATCTTTGAAATAAAGAGATTAAAACAGAAAAACGAACTTAGAAAGGATTTATGAGTTTTATATATAAAACAGGACTGACTGACCAAATACTTCATGTTTTCAAAACAGTCGGGTTTAGACAAAAACAACTAGAAGATATAAGCAAATTATTTAAAATTAGCATTTGTAGATCTTTGATTTTATGTAGCTAATATATACTCATCACAGAAAAACTGAAGGATGTGAAAAGTGAAAAATACAAAATACAAACACTGATAATCTCAGTATGCAGGAAAAAACCCTATGATTGTTTAGAGTACAATCCTCTTGTCTTATGTTATACATGCACACCCATACAATGGAGTTGGAAATATCTTCATGGTATGCTCAGATATGCAGAAAATAAATATTGATCTAGCCCATGTAATTCCACTTCAGTGAATGGAAAGAAATAATTTATTACTCATTGGCAACATTTCAGTCACTTCTGGTGTGTAAGTCTTCTTTCATTTGAACATTTAATCTATTCAAAGTATGATGGTTTATAGAGTCTTCTTTCAAAAAATAAGTCTCTTTAGGAAAATGCTCAGTGTTTCAGACTGTTCCCCTTCCCCTACGTTTCTCTTCCTCAAAATGATGTCTCAGTGTCTGGAAGAGAGAGTTATAGCTAACATAAACTTCAATTTAGAATGAAATATAAAAAGGCAAAATTATAAAAAGCCACTCTTCTGAGATGACCAATGTCAAAAGACCTCCCTTCCTCTAGACCAACAAGGCCTGCACCAGGGCACATTATATGCCAAGACAGGGTGACACCTTGGAGCAGATATTTGTGTACAACCCTCCCCACCCTAAGGGGCTTGCTCTGCCTCCAAAGGAAGCAGAGGAAAGAGGTGCTTGAGTCCTTGTCCTGTCTCTGGCCCTACAGGGCTTCGTAGCAAGGTCTCTCCTCCACCTGGCTGCTCTCTGCTCCACCGGTGTCACTAGCAGTTTGACTTAGGACATGCTCTCCTACTGTTTGGTCAGTACTCTCAGAAAACCCCAGATGCCTCTGACCCATCTCAGCTTTTGCTGATGGTTTTGTCTCTGTCATACAGTGTAACCAGCCCCTATCCTGGAAAGTCCTCCCAGAATGTCTACTGAAGAGGCACCTTGTCCTTTAACGCAGGGGGGCCCATGCTCAGCCCACTATACTCAACTCAGCCCCCCTGAGAAGACACGCAGGCATTTCTGGGTCTTGCCCATGTCACATGCAAGTGAGAACAGCTATGGAATATACAGTCTCCATACTCCCCTTCCTCCCTGAATGGCACCACTGTGTTCCTCTTCTGTGGTCCTTTCCCATTATGTATCTAAATGAGATCATTTCCATTTCTGCCTGAATTAATGAAATTAATCTAACAATAAATAATTTGATTGTTGTTAAATTAATGTAAGGTCAAAGGAAAATCAGAAGAGGTTCCAAGAAACTTTTGTAAGAATTGCAATATGTATTCTATGGCCTGTCCCAAGTTCACTCTCTTCCTTCATAAGCAGTTGAGCCTCTGGAAGAGCTGTGCCTCGAGTCCAAACGCGTTTCCAAGGGGAGCATTTGACTCCGTGCTTTTGGCTTCTGCTAACTTCAGATCTGTTCTCTAGGACAACTTTTGGTAAAAACCAGCAAACAGCAAGACATAGAGAACCGATTTTAGCTGATGACTTACACAGTTGATTGAAAGTTTGCATTTCCAATCAACTTTCCATTTATTTAATTTTTTTTTTAAATAGCACTCTTTGCCATTGTGAGGGAGTTTGAACATCAGGCTTTTGAAATGGGTGTGAAGTGAAACAGCAGACTCTTCAAGATTGAGAAGATAAGAGGCTTTCTTCCAGTGAGTTAAAGAAGCAAGAATTATGGAAATTTATAGGCATTTAGTTATGTCATTAAGGTGAGAGTCGGCCAGCAGGGTAGGGGAGAGACTGCATGGGCCACCCTACAGACTGAGTCTGACCTTTCAGGACTCTGCCTACGCTCAGACTGTGACTCGCTGCATTTTTAAAAGATTGTAACTAAACTGACACATTTGTTTAAAAAGATATTTAATAATCCACTTAGAATGACATCAATACATATTTTCTTAATGAACTTCTCATTTTTTCTAGTTAGAAGTGCCAAACATGAACTGGTCGCCTCGGCGTACTAAAAGGTAAAAGGGACAGTTTTCCTTCTGTGTGGTCAGCATCGTGGTTCGGCGAGGATGCTTCCGGACACAGCAGCCGTCAGGTGGGGAAACATGGTAACACACTTGCGATACTAACTCTAGCAGGTATTTACAGACTCATTTATTTAGTCCTATGTACCAAGGCCTTTCTTTTCCCTCATTTAATCCCCATAACAAACCTATGAGGTAGGGTTATATACCCGTCTTACGAATGATGGAAACCGAGCCTCGGTGACATTAACTAACCTGTGGAAGGTCTTACAGTCAATGGGTGGGATTCTATGATTAAAAACCATCTTGATGGGCTCCCTCCCTTCGCTGCCCTCCCCTCCCCAATGTATTAGGAAGAGCAAATACAACCATATATGTAAAAATAAAAGCTATTTTATTTTTATTTTTTTATCCTCACCCGAGGACATTTTTCCATTTTTTTGTTCAGATAGAGCGGGAGGGAGAGAGAGGAAGAGAGAAAGAGAAACATCAACGTGAAAGGGACACATCGAGTGGCTGCCACCCGCACGACCAACCAGGGCTGGGGACAAACTGCAACTGAGGTACGTGCCCTTAATGGGAACCGAACCCGGGTCTCTCTGTACCGCAGGCTGACGCTCCAACCGCTGCGCCAAACCGGCCAGGGCAATAAAAGCTATTTTTAATGGCATATTCTTTTCAAGGCATTTCCCCCTCTCTATCTATTTTCACATTTTGTTCCTTTGCACTATTGATTAAAAAATATGTAAAGGAAGAAAAGAAAAAATATGTAAATAACAATGATTAAATATGCTGATGAGTATGAAAGAATTTAAAAAGAAAGAAGAGAATATAATCATGGCCTCTGACTATTTACGTCATTTTTTGATTTTCCTTTGGTTTCTGTCAGAAGAAGTATGAAACTACTTATAGTATGTATATTGGAATTTGTGGTTTGGAAAGAATTTTCTATGAATTTCTACACTTTGTATCTCAGTTAATAAAGATATGTGGCAGAGTCCCTATTAATGTGTCCCTTGAAAAAAATGTTTTCTGGGAGATTACAGGTCCTCCTACTAAAATTGCCTTCTTCAAAAAAGACATACAGGCTTGAAAAGTATTGGAATAAGATTTGCTATTAGAAAATTGACTCTGCTTCGGCCTCCAGGATGGGGAGGCAGTTGGAGTGGAGTGATAATGAGAGAAGACAAATATCGTAAGAGACTAATTTTTACATGTCATAGATGCGATTTAGTTCCCACAAATATGAGAGAGTTAAAAAATAGGAAGTGGACATAAAACTCTTTTGGGGACATACATTTACTTCACAAATTTAATTAAACATTTTTCAGCTATCTTCAAAAATACCCTCTACTAAGGCAGATCACTGTAAAATCGACCCTAGAAGCTCTTCAGTCCCTGGCCTCAGGGCACTGATCTGTCTAATCAGTCACCAACAGTCACCTACAAGATTGTTTTTTGAGTTGCTCCAAACTGCTGACCTTAGTCCTGTCACACCCTTGTTGTGGCAGACCAAATCCCATCCTGCTCTTCCCTGTATTATGCAGTTTGGTCCTGTTTTTACATTTTAGACTTTTTTCACTTGCTTTTTAATTTTTCTCTACTGACTCCAAGTACCTTAAAAAAAGAAAGAAAGAAAGAAAAAGGGCACTTTCAACCAGTGGACAAACTGCTTCAAGCAGTCGATCCTGCTTTTCTCCTTCCCAGCGTGGTTGCTGTCGTGTGTGTCCTTTGCCACCTCATCCCTTCTCCTGAGATTGGGTTTGTAGACCGTCGTCTGAGAAAGAGTCTTTGAGGTCTCCACAAACTCCTCTTTCTGCCTTTCCCATTAGTACTACAGTGTATATCTGGTCATGTCATCCATGTAATTTTCTTTCAGGGATACATTGAGATATATATATATATATATATATATATGGTATAAGCATACACAAAACAAGTTTGGGGAAACTTCTCTCACATCGTTATCCCCCTTCTTTATCTTCTATTTCAAGTTCCATTCTTTGTTGTCCCTCAGTATCATTTAGGTGCCCTACTTTTGTGTTCCCGTGATGTATTTATTTTCCGTTGTAGGGCTTATTTTAAAGCAGCATAATCAGATTACTTGTCTTCATTCTCCAAAGACACATTGGTGCAAGAATTGTCTCACTCAAACCTCATGTGCTCAGGGTTGAGCACCATCGTACCAGGCAGGAGCTGGATAAGGGCAGATAGAAGCTAACCTGTTTAGTGGAAGTACTGCCTTAAATTAAGGGTGGGATATTTGGGTTTAAGATAAGGATTACTGAAAATGAATAAGCATGTAAAGTGTGTTGATTGGAGAATGTAGAAGGCTAAAAAACAAGTTCTGCTAAGACTATCTGTAGAATTCCTGCCTTACCATCTGTAGAAAAAGAAACCAGATTCTCCAGGGTTGACCGCAAAGGCACAACCAAGCATCTCCCAAGTTAGAGTTTTCAGCAGACTGAAGAATTAAGCAGAGGCCTGCTTTATTTGCTGATGTCCTTTTAACATCTTCCATAACTAAAGGCCAAGTGGGGTATAAAAGCTTCTATGAGCTCTGAGAGTCAACTCATTTGAATGTACATGTATTAAAGACACTTTGTGCTGGGACTGCAGATATGAAGACAACTGGGACATTGTCTCATAATAATTCTTTTTGCTCAACTAAATTAACTATTCGAGTCACTACAGCTATCTCTATATCACACCTTCATGAGCCCACTCAAGGAGATCTTTAATACTTTCTTGAGAAGAATTCCAAAAGGCATCTTTTCCTTTAGGTATGCCATTTTTCTTTGCCCGCTGTGAACTTAACCTTAAGTTTTCAGTAGATGATATACTCACATAGGGCTCTAATAGATAATGTTAATTGGTAGTTTATATTGTATTTTTTATCTCTTCACTTAACAAATATTTACTGTGCCTAAAATGTTTCTTTCCACTGAAATACATACATCAACAAAATAGAAAATATTCCATTTTCATAGAGTTTACATTCCCATGGGGGCAGACAATGAACAAATATGTGAACTACATCAATCAGCATTATTTCACAATAATGCTGTAAAACAAACAGCTCTAAAAGCTCTGAATTGAAGCCCCAAACATTTATCATCTCTATAGCAGTTCCATGGGTCAACTGGAAGGTGATTGATCTTAGCATGGTTTAGTTTATCTTGGCTCAAAATTGTCAATTGGGATCACATCTGTTTTACTTGTCTCTTTGGTTTCTCCCTGGACCAGTAGTTATCTGGGCACATGCTCTTCTCAAGAGGAATGTTGAAAGGGCAGAGAACAAGCCAGATTAAGCCAGCAAGTCTAAAACTGCTTTAGACACATTTACTAACATTTCATTAATCAAGACAGTTCTCATGGCAAGCCTAATATGAATAGATCAAATAAATATTTTTCATTCATGGTGGGAAGAACTGCAAGTTATATGGGAAAAAGGTGTAAATATATAATTTTATAACAGGTAGGAAATAAAGAATAGAAAATAATTTAGTTTATCTAACACAGTCTGCCCTCTTGATCACAATTGTTCAGAATCCTTCTGTTTATGGGATATACTTATTGGCATTTCAAAAACCCCACAAATTCTTACCTACTAGGTTCAGATTCCAGGATTTCATGATCTAGGTCTAGGTGGAACTGTTCTTGATCTGGACATCTATGAACTGAAAGATATATTATCTGCCCTTACACATCTAATATACAATGTTGGAATAGGAACAGGACAAACAAATTAAACAGTTGCACTCAACAAGCAAAAAAATAAATACATCGAGAGAAACATAGAAGTCACTGGTCCATAGCAATTTTGAAATTCTGCTGAGCAAATTTTGCCAGGTTCCCCTCCAAAGAGGTTGTATATGCTTTGGTTGAGCCCTGGTTTTGTACCGGAGAGTTGATCATCAGTTTCCTCTTTGCTCTGTTCTTGGAACTCCTATTTTATTCCTTTTTTATCTTTGGGTTTTCTGATGAATACTGAAGATTACGCTCTTCTTGTTAGCTGAGTAGATTTCTCAGTCTGCTTCTTGCATGTAAAATTTGGGGGGCCCAGAGATCATAAATATATATATATTTATATATATATAAAATCCTAAACAGACATAGTCTTTTAAAATCTAGGCTGGTGGCAATTTTTTCAGTACAACTCTCTGTGGATTTTCTATGTATTTTTCCAGTCAACTACATATGCCAGATGCCTTCCCCACAATTCTTTTAGAGATATCCTTCTTTCTAGATATAAGTGTAGGTATTTTGCATGTATTAGTCATCTGTGAATTGTACTCTGTCTCCTTAATATTTTCAGAGGTCTTAACAAAGGGTGCGACAGCCACTTTCTTTAGTCGTTATGGCAACATCCTAAGGCCAGCCCTTTATATATAGAAAAATGGTTTCATTTTTGAAACTTACAATTTCCAGAGTTTCTGAGTTCTTTCAATTTCCCCAGACCTGCTTGCAAACCAGTCAATTTTTGTCAGGCCTATCTCTTTCTTGTAGTAATTTATCCAATGCAGATATAATAGTCAATTCATACTGTGAACATTCTGCCTCAAAACTTCTCAGCCCAATGCTATACGTACATTTAGTATGTTTTTTTTTCCTTTTAGATTATTAGTCAATAATTTTATGTTTTATCACAATATATTATGGGCTGTCATTGTTTCAGCTTCTTATTACAGTTTTTTAGAGTTTCTCTTTACTTGCTATTGTTGTGGCGCAAGAGAACTGAGAGACCACCAGAGCCAAATTAAAGCCAAATAGAGAGCAAAGCTGGCCAGCGACTGATCAGGAGTTCTGGAGACCAGCCCTGGGGCCTCTTAATGCTGTGGTACAACAAAGTCAAAGAAAGACCACTAGAGAATTGAAGTCCAAATAAGAGCTGTTTATTAGCCAGCCAGCGTCTGATTCCAAACACCCCTGTGACAGAGTCTTTGGAATCAGCCCCAACATGCTTTATCACATGCCTTTTAGACCTTACAGAAAATAGGATCTTCTTGATATAATGCCCAGGGCCACAGCAATGCTGTATAGATTTAGTTTGCCTTATGGAACACCCAGGCACATCCAGGGGCACCCAGGAACACCCAGGTATTTCAGGTATTTCAAGGTACATTGGGTCACACTTAGCCACGAGCTGCACAAACACAATGCAAGCCTGATTTCTTGAGATTGTGGGGAAGGTCGAGTCTCTGACTCAAGACCTCCAGGCTCCATGGACTCTGTCAGACATGTAGCCTTCTCCCAACAATTTCTTGGTTCAGGGAGTATTCCAATTTACTGAGGTTATTTTGACTAAGCAAGTTCAGCTAGAGGGCACACAGTGACTTTCCCAATCATCAATTATGGAGCAGCACAATAATTTACCAATCATCAATTATGGGGTTATAAACATGCCAGCACACTAACAAAATGACACATAGTTTAAGTTTGTTGACGGAAGAAGCCCATTCCTGGTGTAATTTCTATATTAATTAACAATTGGCACAATTACCATGAATGACAAACTTCACACCCAAGCTCAAATCTCAGAGGCTCAAACAAGTGTTTGTTTTCCTGTTAATGGTCCCATGGGTAGGCTGAAATAGCACTACTTCAGGTCATGGGAGGACTTGGTTCTAGGCCTCTGATTATATTAAGTTTTGTTCTAAGAGTCTCTCATTTTTCTTCAAAAAGTGACTACTTAGACAAAATATTTTTTTCTTATAGAGAATGTCAGGAGCACAAAGATGTAAGCAAGACACACAACATATTTAGGGTCTCTGTTCACCTCACACCTGCCAACATTTAGGAAAACAATGCAAGTCCCATGGCTAAGCCTAACATCAGTGGGGTAAGGATTAGATTATTTTCTACCCATAGTTACTTGTCATGTGGTATATATATTATAGCAGGAGAGGAGTAAAAAAACTGAGAACAGTTGAACTTGCATACATCTAAACAAGAAAATATCAACTAGTATACATGCTCTGAAGAAAATACCACAGAGTTGTGCTTAGAGAATGTCTGGAAAGCTATTAGCATAGTTTCTTGGAGATGACATTTAAACTGAGGTTGAATGCCTTCCAGGTAGAGGGACCAGACAGTTCAAGGACCCAGAAGCAGGGATAAACTCATGGTGATGGAGGAACTGACATAAGACCATGGGTAGAAGATAAAATCAATGAAGTAGGCAGAGACCAGATTATTTAGACCTCTGTTATTATTACTGTCATGTAATATGCTAATGTATAACTGGACATTTCAGATAATTATTTGCCAAATGCTGAAAAACAATTTTTGGTGAGTTAGTTCTTCTGGTTGTCCTGATAACCCATAAGTAGGGTAGCTAAATTCAACAAGTTTGAAAAGTATTATACAAATTGAATTGCATAATCAATTCTAAATAACTTATTTGCCTTTTCACTGGTTTTTAATGGTGTGCTGGCCTGCTTAGTTGTTTCAATGGGAACACCAGAAAATACTAACAATTCTTGACTAGAGAAGTAGCTGCTGAAATACTGAAGAGATGAAATGGTGGCATCTGAAACTACTTGGTTTCTTAATAATTCCAGGTGTTTCTCCCCCCTGGCCTCCTTAGAGCTACATGGAAATATAACAGCATTGGAGCCTCCTTCCCCCTCTTAGTCTCACTCTTGGGAAAAACATCTTATTCTTTTGATCCCTAGAGGGTTGTCTAGATCTAAAATAGCAACAGCCCTGATTGTTGGTGATATCTTTTCCCGGGGAAGTCTTTGCTGGTGCTGCAAATGGAGAGGCAACTCTCTGCGTGTACACCCCAGAGGCACAGCCCACACCCTTGGGAAGTGCATGAGTAATTGGGTTGCAGAAGAAGTTTAGATGGGGCGTACTCATGACCACAGGTAGTGCAGCCACATGCAAAGTCAGTTGTTAAGTATCTCGACATTTCACTGCATCAGAAACACAGAGATGCTGAACACTGGGATGCCCTAAATCATGAGGTCTTGAGCACTTTCTAGAAATGACCATTGATCTTTGTCCTATGTGAAACACTTGGTTAAAAATTGGCATTTAATTGGCCAGATTTTCATTTGTCCTCATCGTTCTGTAGACTTCAGGAAAATCAAGCTATTCTCTTTTCAAAGACATGAAGAAAATGAAATGACAACCAGTGATGTGGAGAGGCTGCTTCTCTCCTTGGGTTCCAGTAACATCCCTACAGGTGTGCGTGTGCCTTTAACTTCTATTAAGAATGACCAGCTGAACAGGTGAAGTACACGCCTGTAAATTTGCAGATGTGTATTTCAGCTGATTAATCAGAATATGCTAGCTGGCAGACCTCAGACACAATGATGTGGTCTATCAGGAGAAATAAAGGGGACAGGATTTATTCACACACACTTGTTAGTCGGAGGACTTCCAAACAGTGAGCAGACATCAGTTAAGTATTGCCACCTGTCTCATGGGCTGCACCTCTTTTTTTCAGGTCAATAACACTGAGGCAGCTCATCCCCTGTTCAGCTCCTGTGCCACAAGGTAGGACAGAAATCCTGCCAGGAAGAGGACTGGGGTCCTGGCTCCTAACCACCCCTGTTGGACGCCAGCTGCCGGCCCTGCCCACAGAGGCAAGCATGCCACCCAGCCTGAAGAGTGGCAGGTTAAAAACCTCTAGGATGGTTCAATCAAAGGCATTGCCTTGCTCTGTCCTGAGCGCTATTGTATGTTAGAACACATGCTGCTAGGAGACAAAGAGGACACACGTTTATTTTCAAGCCTAGGACTTCGGAACCACTTGGGAAGAATATTCTTGATTGAGAACCAAAACATTCCATGATGCTTAACAAACCTGCAAATTGAAAAATCAGCATCGGCCCATGCAGCCGGGAGGCAGGAGAAAGACCCACATACCCTGAAAAATATATATATTTTTTCCAAATAATCCTTAAATGATATTTGCGTGCATTTGCAAAATTACTGTTTTCTGAATCAAAGGGTCAAGCTGCTTTCATCGGAGGGCGTGTGTCGTGCGGTCAGACAACACCTCAGCCCGCCATACCCGAAGAAGGTGCCGCAGCGCCGTCGCTGCCTCTGCAATAATATTTTAAAATAAATGATATGCATCATTAAATCACCGAGGATGACTAACTCAATTTTAGAAAACCCACAACTCCAGCAATCACAGTTACAGCTCTGATTTGAATATTTTCCCTTTCACCTGAGCAGCCAGTGGGAGCCAGTCAAGCAGACTCGCATCCGGGCGGTGCTCTCCGAGGGGCAGGAAGGAAGCTGTGATTATGTAGTTACAGTAACGTCGGCGAGATGTCTCCTGTCCGCCTGGGCTTTCTAGACTTCTCCTTCCTCCCTTCTTGACTTCTTATTTACATATCACAGGCATCCTCTTTGTAAAGTTATTTTAAATAATTTATTAGATTGATCTTTTTAAAATTCTACCTCGGCTAAATGTCAGAAGGAGGAATAATAATAATAATAATAATAAAAAGTCTTCTAAACTTATTTAAAGGTTTCTACTGGAGTAGGCTGGTTACCTGCTTCACTGCTGATATTCTAAAAATACCTCCATGTCCGTACTATTATCCATTCTTCACGTCCAATTGGTCTGTTATGGTAATAGTCAGAAGCACACCATGCAGTAATTACTTACAGCTGACTGAAGAAAAGAATATTCAACTCCCCCACTGTTCCACTAGAAGGTCTTTATGCACTATTAACTCATTCCTGTTTATTAATACTCTACTGGTAATTCAGACTGCTGCCTCTTAGGTTTGTAATAGGAGGACTATTAAACAGCAATTACTGACCATATGGGTTGGCGAATATTTGTTGTTTTTTTTTGGTGGGCCCCTTCCCCCCCCCCCCCCTCCTTCCAACTTGTTTTTTAAGAAGCCATATTACAACATAGTGAAAGTAACATCACATCTGCATGAGATTAACAAGCCTGGCAGTAGTTCTCCCTTAGAAAATGTGAATTTATTCCTAGATTATCATTGCTGGCTTAGGAAAAAGAGGTCATGGAAGAAATAGGGAAATGTGGAAGATTGTTCACATGTGGGAAGCCCCCTCCTTCGGAAGATATTTTGGCTCTTACGTTCCCTTAGCCATTCAGTAGGGTGTTTCCTCTTACTGTCTTTGAGAGGGCACTGACCCACCCTCAACCACCCTCGACTTCTAAAACATAAGCATACTTATTGAGGAATCTCACTGTAACACCGTTTTTCTCTTTTAAGTTCCCTCAAGCATTTAGAAATGGCCACTTTAAAATTTAACATTTAGTAAATTCATCTCCCAAAGACCAGCTATACGAACCCAGGGAGATGGCAAAACACTCCTTCTGGGAGAGGGATGGCATGAGTAATGGGTTCAAGTGAGGCCAGCAGGTGGTAAATGATGATTATGGTAATAATAATGTGTGGCTCTCTCCCAGGTAGTGAGCACCAAGCACGTGGCAAGCATTAAATACTTTTAAATAGAGATGCACCCTTGAGATATATAAGAACCCAGGAGCTGGATTTCCACTGGAAGCTGATAGGTTGAGATCCAGAGCAGGTAAGTCCCTTGACTAGCAACCTCCACTGACGCAGTGGCAGAGGCTGGGTGTTTGGGCTCTCTGATGTAGTCAGCTTTCGCTCCAAAGCAGCTGGTTCTTGGGGCTTGTATTCCATTCTTCCCCCTTTCCCTTAAGAAATCATTCTCTCTTTGTGTCCAAATCTCTTTAGCCTTTCAACAAACAGGTCAAACCTCCAAAAAACTCCAGCTTGCCCCAATCTCACCCTTGCCATCCTGCCAAGCAAATTTCAGCTTTACCTTTGGCAGGTGGTTGTAGCTGATATAGTATCTTCCTTTGTTATCTACTGGTGTTGTGTGGGGACGTTTTCCTCTTTGAAGACAGGAGCCATTGTTTTAAATGTTTCTTCTATTTATTCTTGCACCTGGTTTGGTAATGGATGCTCAGTTGGTGTTAAATGCATGTTGGAAGAATGGAAACATATAAGGGAAAAGAGGACATGGGTCCCTAAATTTTCTTATTCTACAGAGATGTAAAGTTACATTTTGGGGGTTAAGTATGGATAAACAAAAACAAACACAAAATAAACAGTAACAACAAAATGATAAATCTCAGCCCAAAAGCAGAACAGTACCAAGCTAATGGATAGCATATAATTGATGTTCAATGAATAAAATGAAATAAACTTGTTAAATCAGACCCTCAAAAGATCTCAGAGTTTTTTCACAGTGGATCTAAGCAATAGGGAAAATTGTAAGGAGTTGATTTCATCTGTGACTTTCTGATTTGAACTAGAATCTTAGGTTGCTTTATGGCCTAGAGGGGCCTCAAGGGAAGGAGAGCTTCTCCCAGAATTTCTGTGGGGGGCACCTTCAACAACATCGATCGATCCTAGACAGGATCAGGCCTACCTGGGGCACTGTTAGACTCAGCCTGCTCCTAAATGTCTCAGAGGTTGAAGGAACTGATAGGCACCTTAGAGATTATCTACTCCAGTGGATTTCCAACATAGTTTGTTTGTTTTTATTACTATTGCTTTAAAAGAAGAATTTATTTATATTTTTCTGATTAAGTAATATGCAAGATATTGATTCAGATGAAAATAAGCAGCCCTGGTTGAAGTCAGATTGGGAGGTGTGGATGTCTAACCTGGTATGTCCACTGATAAAGCCATGGAGGCCCCTCTTGGAGACCCCAGTGTTTCTTGGAGCATCATATGAAAACCATTTTTCTACTCCAACCCCCTTTTGATACAAATGTGTAGACTGAATGCATAATCTCAAATCCACATGGCTAGCTAATAGAAAAAGTGTTCCCGAAACCCAATCTTTTGGTTAATAGCTAAGTGTGTTTTGTTGTTGTTTTTGTTTTCTGTAGCACCTACCTGAGTTAGTGGATTAAGTCCTTGTCACCAGCAGGTGACACTGTATATATGTGACACTGGAGGACCAGGCCATTGGACCTCCTCTTAACACAGAGCTGAGACAAGTTTCAAGTCAGATGAGTCAAGGTGAATTGGAGGGAGGGAGTAAAAGCTCTCCACTAAGGAAGAAGGGCTACTTGAGGATCTTACGTGATCTTAAATGACAAAGCGAATGTGGGATGGGGGTGATTCATTTCACCTTGGCCACTCCCATACTTTTACAGTTTACTTTACATCTCAGCTCTGGCTTCAGTGCTACTTGGTTGTCCTGTGTTTGCCTGGTCCCATGTTTATACCAACTTCAGTTCTGCCTGAGTTGAGTGGAACAGCCACAGAAGTTTTTTATGGTGCTGAAAATTACGCTTCTCCTACTCACAGCATAATATAAATTATGCTATAATCTTTTATGGCATTTAAAGAAGATGTGGAGAGAAGTCCACAATGCAGATTGTTCTTTTATTCTTTCACTAACAGAGGCAGCAGGATATAGGAAAAAAAATGGTTTGGGATCTGTATCAAGGGATCTGTATTCCAGACCGCATCTTTTCACCAATTAGCTATGTGTCTTGAGGACATATTATTTAACCTCTCTGTATCCCCATGTCCTCATCTGTAAAATAATGCCCTCTGGCTCAGATTTTCTTCTGAAATGCATTTGGTTTTACTGGGCCATCACAAAAATCTAATGCTCTCTCTATATAGTAACTCTGAGTTAAATTATATTAAAACAAAAAAAAAAATGATTATAGTCATATTAAGAATAAAATGCTCATATATGCCAAGAATTTTAAATTAGGCTGCATGACAAAAACATTTATTTCTGATATCAGAGAAAACTGGAGATAAGTCAGCAAAGATGGTACTAAGCCTTGTAAATATCATCCAACTGTGACTGGAGCGATGAAGCTTTCCCCTTGGGTGAGAACATCTGGGCAGTCTGTTGGCTTCATTTCAGGCATTCAATTATTCAATACATACTTGCGTTGTTCCTTCCATATCTCATTATTCAATTAATAAACATATCTTAAGTTGCTACGATTGATTCATTCAATAAATGTTATTCAATGTATCTTTAAGGAGGAGCCTGCTGCACATATAACAATGCTTTGATTGTTAATAATTGTATCACTGAAAAGATAAGTCCCTGATTATGAAGAGATATAGTCTCATTCAGGAAGGAAAATATGTATGGTGGAAAGATAAATAACTTTATATTACAGTGACTGCCTAGGGTCCAAGAGAAGGATAAAAGGTTATAAGGGCTGGAAGTAAAGGGGGGGGGGTAATTCTATGGGTTAAGATTGGCAGAAAAGTTCAGGAATGGCTTAGGTTGTTTCTTTTTTTTTTTACTTTCTAAAATTTTTAAATTAAATTTACTGAGGTGACATTGGTTAAGAAGATTATACAGGTTTCAAGTGTACAAGTCCATGATACATCACCTGTATATTTCATTGGGTGCCTACCAAAGTCAAACCTTCTTTCCCACCATGCATTTGACCCCCTTTATCCTTTACTACACTCCTACCCCCTTCTCTTTGGCAACCACCCTGTTGTCTGTGTCTATGAGTTGATTTGTTTGTTTTTCTTGTTTGTTCCTTTGTTGCTTTCAGTTTTATATTCTACATATGATTGAAATCCTTGGTTCTTAACTTTTTCTGTACTATTTTTAAAATGGTGGCGAGTTAAGATATAAAAATCAAAATTCTCATGGGTCTCAAAATCAAACAATTTTTCCGAACCCAGCTACATCCTACAAAAGAAAATGCACTCGATTATAATTGAACATGTCATAGCTCACTAAATAAATAAAGTACATATTTCATTTATTTCAATAAAAGTAATCACTACAGGGCTACTTGGGAAAGTCTGGAAGAGAGATTAGCTCTATAAATATTTGCCATTGACACATGATAATATTAGGATAGGTGAAGAGGACGAAAGAGGTCACTTTAAGTGGGGGAACAGTATGTGCAAAGGCAGTGAATTAAACAAGATTAAGAAATGTGTGATTTTAGTAGAGTCAGTGCACCTGGAGGGAAGGGCTGCTATGAGAGACGAGGCGGGGCATTGATGGAGAAAAACCTCCCATTTTGGAGACGTATTGGAAGTCGGGTGAAGAATTTAGACCGTTATCTCACACCAGAGGTCCTTTTTCTTTTTCCTCAGTGGAAATGTCTTTATTAGTGAAATTACAGAGAATTCCAAAGGACCAACACAGAAAGAAAAAAGAGACTGCAGAAACGCCACTGGAAGAGCAGATAAAAGCGACAGGCTGTGAACATCAGAAAACACGAAGGAGGCAGCAGAACCTGGAGGGCTCGTGACAGAGGAAGAGAGCAGACCTGCCTTCATCTCAGCGTTCGCCTTCTCCTGCTCTGCATCCTGCGGGCTAGTAGGGGTGCCGGGGGCTAAGGAGATATGGGGAAGGGTACTGGAGAAAGAGAAGAATCGAAGGAAGAAGCAGAGAACATAGGAGAGAATCAGACAGGAGT
Organism: Molossus molossus; assembly: GCF_014108415.1. NCBI lineage: Eukaryota > Metazoa > Chordata > Mammalia > Chiroptera > Molossidae > Molossus > Molossus molossus. The sequence continues at coordinate 41,914,251 of NW_023425350.1, forward strand.
GAGGCTGAGATAGAAACAGAGGGCACATAACCCGTGAGGTGGAAGACAAAGGACATTCATCAAAATTATGTTGTGGCAGGTTTGGAGCTCAACTCACAAAGTTGGGTGTACAAGAAAATCTAACTATGTACATTATTCCCTTCCTGTTCCAAGGCTTCATTCTGCAGGAGGCAGTAACGTGTCTCAGTCACTTCAACGTTCTCCCATCAGACCCCTGAGGGTGTCTCTCATTTCTGGGGCCTTTGATAAACCCAAGATAATGGAGATGACTACAGGAGTTGGGGATCTGCCCTTGGTTGGCATCTGTCCACTGGGCAGGTATCATTCCCATCGCAGTCACCGGTCCATACAGGTCACCACTGAGCATCCCCTGACTGGTTCTTATCTATCAGGCCATCAGGACCCCCGAGGGCCTCCTGTGATCTTCTTCCCTGGATGCTGAGGGTGGGGAAGTTCATGAGCCCACCTGCCTAGAAGGGCCATGCAGTGCCATCTTCTCAATAGAGTTGCTCTATTGCCCTGGATGGGTCTTCCTCGCTCTCAGAAAACACCAAGTTATCTGAGGTTTTTGCACCCCTGGACCTCCCCCAACCCCAGTATACCCAACCTTTTTCTAAGTTTTTCTCCCTTCTACTCTGACTTTCCTCCTCCCCACAAAACGCAAGGAATTGTATCTATTTTTGAGGGCATCCCTTTCTCATGACACTGAAACATTTTATAGGCAGGGAAACTGATGCAGAGAAGCTATATCATTTACACAGTCACACAGCTTTTCAGTGGTAAATAGGTAAAAATAAAAACATGCTAGCTTGACTACCTTTTTATGTTCTTTCCTTTTTTCTATTCCTCCCTTCCTCCCTCCTTCTCTCCCTTCCTTCTGTCTTTTCTTCTCTGTTCTTTTCTCTCTCTCTCTTCTTTTTTTTCTTTTTCTTTTCTCTCCTTCCTCCCTCTCTCCAAGAGGACTTATTTTGTGCCAGGCAGTATATCAGCACTGCATATACCATACTGAACAAATTAAACATACTGAACAAATTAAACAAATTAAATATATTACTTTCATGGTTTGCCGGTCTAGTAGAGAAACGGACATCAAACGTGCATACACAAACTCAAAATTCAAAGTGTGGTCATTACTATGGTTTTTCTGAGAAAGTATTAAGGAGTACTTAATTTAAATTAGGTGATCAAGAAAGCTGTTTCTGAGAAAGAAACAGTTGAGCTAAGAACTCAAACACAGGGATGAGAGCATTCCAAGTAGAGGGAATGGCTTATGCGAATATTTGACATGTCCAAGGAGCTCAAAACATTCACATGAAGGAAGCATTTGAAAGGAGGGAAATGGTACAAGATGTGGGTGGAGGACCAACAGGACCAAAGTCCATAGGGCTTTCTCAGCCAACTAAAGGAATTTGGATGTCATTCTAAGCTTACCAGCAAACCAAATATAAGCAGTGAAAAAACATAATCTGATTAATGTTAAAAAATACTCTGGATGCTCTGTGGGAAATGTGTTCAAGTGAGGAAGGATGGAGAAGTAGACCAGTTGGAAGTCAGGGCTGGGGAAGGATGCCGCGGGTCTGGGGCCGGGGCCTGAAAGTGGGGATGGAAAGAAAGGAAGAATCAAATCACATTTTGGAGAAAGAGCAGACTGATTATTGGATTTGAAGTGTTAGGGGACCTATATTTCTAATTTCAGACACGAATAACTGGTTAAAAGTGGTTCTGTATATTGATAGAGAAGACTGGGAAAATAACAGACTTGGGCAGGAAGATTTGGGGTTTCCTGTAAGAAGATGTTTCCGTCTTGTGGTTTTGTGACCGTGGCTGAGACAATGAGGAAGAAAATATTTACCAGAATCACTTGTATTTCACATGGCCATCACGTGCCCCACACCTGTGATCTCATTGTTTAAGATTCTGGTCAAATATTACCTTCTCTAACGCACTTCCCTCAAGGTCTCCCCAAATTCTGGTCCTGGTCCTGTGTTCCTGATGCTTTTCTGTATGTGCCTCTATGAAGCAGCACATTGTCTTATCACCACTCACGGATATGTCTGACGGCCCACCGGCCTGGAGGGCAGCCGAGTGCAGACACTCAAAGTGTTTTTGATATTTATTTTTCCAAGTGATATGAGTTGACATAGAGTCCCTCATTGATGCCATCCATAGTCCTGAAATAAGTACCATTTATTAGGTAGCACAACCACATAGATGTCAATTCGTGGAAAAGTATGAATCAGGGGGTCATACAACTATCACTAAACCAAGATTGGAATTAAGAGGAAGTATACAAAGGGGTTTTGTTGCCATGTGCCAGCTGGATAATTTGTACATCACTTACAGTTATGGGCTGAAATGTGCTCCCCTCCAAAATTCACATGCTGAAGCCCTAACCCTCAGTACCTCAGAGTCTTACTCTATTTGTGGATAGGGTCTTTAACGAGGTAGTTAAGTTAAATTATATCACTAAGGTGGATCCTCACAGTGTGACTCGCGTCCTTAATGGGAGAAATTAGGACAGAGATACAAGCAGAGAGGGAAGACCATGTGAAGACACTGGGAGGAGATTGACATTTACAAGACAAGGAGAGAGATCTGGGACAGCTTCGTCCCTTATGGCTCAGAAGAAACCCACCCTTCTAGCCTCCAGAATTATGAGAAAATTAATTTGTGGTTTAAGCCACCTCGTCTGTGATATAATTTTTATGGCATCCCTGGAAAACTAATACACGTACCCTCTAGGGTTTGAGATGTCTCACCCATTACTAGGTAGTAATAGTTACCACTTACACTATCTGTCCCATTGCCACAACAATGATGTACACCAAGTCATTCTCAAACTCAGTGGCATACGTTTATGTTAATCTGCGCCTTCGTGAGTCACTTGGGGTGACTCTGCTTTAGCTATGGGGTGACTGGGACAGCTCAATTTCTTATGGGACCTAAGTTGAAGGGATGATGACTGTCTAAGGAATGTTCTTTATACGGCAATGATAGAAGTGCAAAATAAAAGGTCCAAATACATAAGCACGTTTAAACTCTGTTCTCGAACATTTCCTGTAATACCTCATTCACCAAAGCAAGTCATATGCCCAAGCTCAGTGTCAGTGCATGGGGAAATATATTCTGAGCATCTAGAGGCCATGTCTAGCATCCAAATATATAATATAAAAGAATGAAGAGTTGGAACTAATAATTGAGTGTAGGAAATTTATTATGCAGAAGTAAGAAGCTGGATGTGATGACTTTTAAAGTCATTTCTCTCTAAGATGTATGGCTCCATGACACTTACTTAGAGTCTAACTTAATTGAGAGCTTACTATGCACCAGACCATTATGTTCTTTACAAGGGTTAGGTTATCCAATTGAACCACACAAACCTGTAGCTTATTAAGAACAATCTCCTGCATGACCTAATCAACTGTAACATTATGAATCTTGCTATCACACATCAGATAATAATTTCCCATTTGATAGACACTTCAAATATAGGTCCTCAGATGGAGGATAAGGTGCATAGATATTCCATGCTAGACAAAGCACCCACTAACCAGCCAATTCATTGGCACATGGCAACCTGCTTGCTTTGAACTATTGCAGAACTTAAACAATAGGACACAAATAAGCACACAGTTCAAGTCTTGGCTCCAAATGGGCACTGACTTCTCTATTAAGATATATCACAAATGAAGTTTCAGAAGATACTGTTATAGCTAAAGCTATACATAAGCTCAGTGTCTTGAGACTAAAGCAGTGACACCGGCATGGGCAAGCCTGGACGACTGGCATGGCCCCTTTCAATACTGCTCCACAAGTGCCAATACCCGTACTCTGGGTTCTCCTTCTGCCTCAGGACAGTGTCTACGTTTGCCAAGTAAACGTAGGCCAACAATGCTAAATGGTCTTTACAAAATAATTGAAATTCAATAATATCATTGCATGATTTTTACTGACTCCTACGGCCCTGAAATTTGGAGACTATTCTGTTAGGAAAGATGTGTAATCATTGAAAGATCTTAGCCTTGAAGACATAGAAAAATGTAAATAAATGTATTTCCCCCCCTACTCTGGAAATCCTATTGAATCCCAGGAAGAAACAAGTTTGTCTGTTGTAATAGAAAACTATGTGAAATGACCTTTTCTAGAATAGCAGATGTCACTGCTTCAAGGATGTATTGCACCAAGATGACTATATATTTTTATGGCATATAAATTAGATAACAAGTGGATAAATCTGGCGTCTGGTGCAAGAAATGTGTTGACAATGCCCAAGCCGGTTCATAGATACTTATTAATAATGAGGGGTTTTTGCTTTTGTTTTTTTTTAACCAAATAATACCAAAAATTGTTGTTAATATTGATCTCCAGACACTTGTAAATTTTCAGCCACATTTGTCTCTTCTTTATGGCTGATCCCTATGATAAGTAAGGTGGATTTATTCCCACTCGATAGAAATAAATAGGCCCCAGTAACTGATGACGTTTGCCATGGGTCAAATGACAATTTGGAGCTAGAAAAATAACTGGGATCTTCATCTTTGTAACAATCATTTGAGATCTAGGGAGGAGACAAGCTACCTCATAAATAGTCAACCCTTCGCACATGTTGATTCATTCTGGATTGTTTTCACTGTAAAATTCAGAAAGGCAATTTGTGAAATGGTCCCTAGGCCTCAGTAAGAATTTCTGAATGGCTATCTGAGGCCCACATTAGGAGCACATACAGTTAGGATGAGAAAAACTCTCCGGATTTCACTTCATGTGCCCATTTTGGGATGGGTTGACACCCTAATAGAAGGAACTTCAGTTACCTTGAATAATTCTTACAGTGAGCAGACACACCAAAAAAAACAACAACAAACCTGAACAGAAGCAGTGCTGGAGCAGGTGTTCTAGCTGCTGGAGAAAAGTCGCTGGAGTGACATCACTCAGTCACTTTGTTTTTCTGATAATAATATATTCTTCATTACAGGTATTGCTTTTCCCCATGTGCATCCTTTTTGTAAATTTCACGTCTAACATTTTTTTCCTTTGGGTGTGTCATAACAGAAGCAAGTTATGTTTGCAGAAAATGAGCCAGAGACACTTGAACTGTGTTTGGAGTAAAGCCCTTTCCTGAGCTTACTTAGAAAACAATATAACAAGACACTTCTCATATTTTTATTGTCTTTTATTTGGGCTTCTCAAATCCAAAATGTTGCATTTTAGAGCTTAAAGAAAATTAAAACAGAAACAAAAAACCTGTTTGTCATGCCCCTTAACTGAAACATCCCCCGACCATACCAATTGGAAGCGAAAGGGATTCCATTTTCTAGCTCCCTTATTTAGAAAAATTAAGCAAAGCTTCCAGATTTTAAGCCTTTAAGTGAAGACAACAGAATGTGTTAAGTAACCAACTAATATTCTGCTGAAAACCAGACAGCCCTCAGGGAGGCCTCATAGAGTGTCAGTTATTGGATTGTGAGTCCCATCCGACATGTTTGTGATTTGGGTAACTTCAATTCTGCTCCAGTCCCTCGCCACTTCACGCAGCACTATCACAGTTCAGGCAATCAACAGGGACCTGGAGGAAGAGAACGTGAGATGCGCTCTCGGGAACGCAGGGGAGACAGCATGTTAAAACTGGGGCAGTCGCCTCGAAATTGGGGCAGTGGTGCTCTTATGGACCCCCCCGCCTCTGAGAAGATGCTCCTTAGAAACGTCGTCATTCCTTTGAGACTGTGTCGCGCCAGCTTGGATGTGACATTATAAAAATGCTATTGATGCAGCAGGAAAAATATCATTTCTTTTCCTAAGATGATTATCATAAACAAAGAACATGTCAAAAATAAGTCAACTTACCTTAGCAGTTTAATAAACACTGATCGGTGAAAGGGGAGAGTAGGTTGGAAATTCAATTTTTTTTTTATCCTCACCCAAGGACCTTTTTTTCCATTTTTTGTTCAGATAGAGCGGGAGGGAGAGAGAGGAAGAGAGAGAGAGAGAGAGAAACATCGATGTGAAGGGACACATCGAGTGGCTGCCACCTGCACGACCAACCAGGGCCGGGGACAAACTGCAACCGAGGTACGTGCCCTTAGCGGGAACCGAACCCGGGTCTCTCTGTACCGCAGGCCGACGCTCCAACCGCTGAGCCAAACCGGCCAGGGCAAGGTTGGAAATTCTGTACTTCATGCTTGCTCCTCTTCTGTAATCTGGGTTGGTTGATTAAGGTCAGTTAGAAAGGAAATTAGGCCAAAGTGAGAGGTGGACAATAGAAAGGACCTTTTTATCAGGCAGTGTCATACCTTGCTGATAGTTAGTATCATTATTAGTGTCTAGTGAATCCACTAGAAACATCAAATATGCAAGTAAACAAGTGGTCACGAACACAGTTATTTCACAATTGGCCATGTTAATGGAAGACAAAAATGTAGTGGGGATTTTGGAGGTGGGGAGAATACATACAATTAAACAGATAAGTTGTCATTACTTTAGGCTCCTTTTGACATTGCTAATGTTACCTAATGGCTTTGAATTAAGGTGACAGGCTGAATAAATGAACAAGAAAAATACAAAGTGAATGTATGTAAATTCTATCTGAGGTCAGTGTGATCACTGCAGCTTCTATAACAACTAGCAAATACTTACTGTGTCCTTACTATGTGCTAGGCAGTGCTGTGAGTGCCCTCTGTGTATAAGCTATTTACATCCTCACAAGAATGAGAATCGTTATTCCCATTTTACAGAAAGTAAAATTAAAGCACAGAATGGTTGAGTAACTTCTCCTCGGAACATGGTACTAGTAGCAGAACTTGGATCCAACACATTATTTTGATCCTTCACTAAGATGACCCGATACTTTATCTGTAATGAGAGAACAATATGGAATTTGGACCTGCATGGAAAACCTATATAGCGAGTTGGCTGCATATGGTTAATTAGCTCACCTCCAGGGTGTTATGTTTTAAGGCTTCTACAACTGATGGTTTAAGAATAATTCAATTATGTAGAAGTAATTTAGAAATAAATAGCTGAACAAATAGCAGTATAATACCAAGCTCATTATCATAAACAATATTTTTTAGTTCTGTAGGACTTCTTTGCCAAATGGTATGTGCCTTTATTCCTTCTTTTGAAGTAAACTAATTGGACTCATAAACATTGGCAGACTAGGTATTTTAGTCAGTGTACATTTATTTGAACAAAATTTCATTAAAGCATTGGGACCCTAAGTTTAAAATAATGACTTGGATTTTTTAAGGGTACCAGAGGCAATGCCTGTAATCCATTCCATTCCTGAATCTCTATCTCTTTTGCTCACAATTTTTGGACAGGAATTATATGGAACTCATACCCCCAAAATAGTTGTTCTATTTCACTGAAGACGTTCCTTTATCACTACGTCTAAAAGTCATTTGTATTCTAGAAAACACCATAAAGGGAAGAGCCCCAGGATCGGAGAGGAGGACTGAAACATGATGATGGAGGAGAAAAAAGATGCTTCTCATTCTTGCCTCAGATTTTCTTAAAGATAAGCTTTGTATAATGCCTACCCCCAAATTGTTAGTGCCCGGTGAAAGAGATGAGAGAGGAGGACGTTTGTGATGTGTCTACATGCAGTGACGTCCTCACCTTTCTGACATAGACACCATCAAAGATGATTTTCCAGCCCTCTTTCCCTATGTGCACAGCTTGGGGTACTTTGGTAGGCTTTGGCTAGGTGTAGACCCCAGAAATGCTGAGATGAAGCTAGCATATGGTACAAATGGAATGAATGGAAACAAATAAGTACAAAGAGACACATTTAATTAACCTCAGGAAGGTGGACAAATAGGTCTTTTAAAAATTGATATGTATGGCCCTGGCCGGTTTGGCTCAGCGGTTAGAGAGTCGGCCTGCGGTCCAGAGAGACCCAGGTTTGGTTCCCTCTAAGGGCACGTACCTCGGTTGCAGTTTGTCCCCGGCCCTCGTTGGATCGTGTGGGTGGCAACCACTCAATGTGTCCCTTTCACATCGATGTGTGTGTGTGTGTCTCTCTCTCTCTTCCTCTCTCTCCCTCCCACTCTATCTGAACAAAAAATGGAAAAAATGTCCTCAGGTGAGAATAAAAAAAAAATTGATATGTATATATTAACCTATTGAGTCTTTCTTTGTGTGATTATTCCTTCCTAGTTTCAGGAAAATATTTCAGTTTGGGGGAATTTCCTTTCTTTGCTAATAAGATACAAAAAGTGAAAAACATCAAAGTATTTGCAACTCTTCCTCTAGAATTTCATACCAGTTGTGCCTCTCTTTCCTCTTCATATGTCTTTCTATGCAAATCATTCTTGTATATTTCTCCCACTGTATTTTTTCATAAAGAAAGCCTAGTGATTATCAAAGATAAGCAGGCAAGGTCAAGGCAGAGCTGCACCTTGCTCCATGAAGTGCTTCCAAACTTGTTTAGATGGGAAACTCTTGAAGGCAACACACATGTCTACTTTATCTTCACTGGTATCTGCCACACATTTGATACACAGCAAATAATCTGCCTACGTCAATTAATGAGCAAAGAACAATCGATGAAGAAAGTAGATCTTTTTATAAGGCTCTCAGAGAAGATTTAGAGAACGTTTTGGAAATGGGCCCACTTTATTTCTAAAGAAAATTTTACTTTCAAATAAAAAATTTTTTTTTTACCCAAATGAGATTTTGGGGGATTTCATGTGATTAACTCTTTACATTATCTTGTAGTAATTATACAGAAATCTCTATTTATGTAAACACAGTGAATGCATCATAACAGTAGAATAAGTGTACAAATACTGCATGTCAAATTAGGTTATAATCACTTTCAAGGGACGTGATTTTCTAGTTAAACAGATTCGTTTACATCTTGTGAAATAAAAAATAAGTGAAAATAACTATATAAAATCAGGCTTACAGCTGGACAGATCTTCTTGGCAATGGTCCAGGCACTGAGTGGGAAAAGCCCCTCCAGCTGAGGAATGCTCGAGAGGCCCAGGATGGCTTCGGAGAGGAGCCTCAGGCTGCTGTCCTGCCTGTGTGTGCCTTGTCCCTGGCTACCTGTGGGAGATGAGCTGCCGTCACATTTACGACGAGGCTGTTGATGTGCTGGGGTTGGATTGGGTGGGGTGGGGAGAGTGGAATGCAAACTTGCACAGTAAAGGAGAAAACAGAGGCAGCTCAACATTTCACCCGTAGGTAGACAGCATAATGGAGTAATTCAGAGATCTAACTAAAATGCAAATAATAGAGTCAGGGCTTGAGTTCCATGGATCATCTGGCCCGATCTTTGTAACACAGAAGAGGGACCCAGCCATAAGGGGAGGAGCAACACCAAGACTGAGACCAGTAACTCTTCCGCCCAAATCTGGTGTTATTTATGAGATCACTGAAGCTCAATCTTTCAAGGGAGATAATTCTCTAAAAGCTGCTTATTTTGATGCATGTCTCTGAAAATTGTATTTTACATCACCCTGGCTTAGCCAATGCTTTCTGCAATGTTCCTTTATTTTCATGGCAGAAGGGCATCCTTGCAAACCTCAGTAAGTACACAGTTTCATACTATAGTGCATTCTCTATGGCTAATTGTGCGGGACAGTTACCTTCCACTAAGCTTCCATAAACAAGGTGCATTTGGTTACTTTTCCTGTGTCCCCTTTATAATCATCTATTATTTTTATTGATTATAAGAAGTCACTAAGATAGTGACTTTTTAAAACCCTTAGAACCTGACTTAGAGGTAGCTCTACATTTCTGCTATTGAGTAAAGTAGTTTTTAAAATTTAATTGATACGCAATGGTATTGAAAATATATTTGTTAACTACTTACTGTATGCTGTGCTGTGCACATTAGTTTCTCTTCACATTCTATTGGTTGAAGTGTCTTGAGCAGGGGTTGGTCAACTCTGCCTGTTTTGGTAAATAAAACTTTATTGGAACACTCTCACCCCATTTGTCTGCATATTGTCGATGGCTGTTTTATATTACAATAGCAGAGCTGAGTAGTTGTGGTAGAAACTCTAAGGCCCATAAAAAATACATATATTTGCAATCTGGCCACTAACAGAAAATTTTGCAAACCCACAGTCTTGAGCGTGAACATTTGATTTCCTAGTTTTCTTGATAAGAGAGCCAAATAATATAGATGACACTAAGTTGTAGCTACCCTGAGCACCCTGCACTGTCAAGGTTGTGTGGCCACGAGTCATAACCACAATACTGAACAGTGAGGAGAGAACTGGCAAATCCTGAGAAATACAAGGCTTTTTCAAATTCGTTTAAATTACTCTCAACCCCTGTTCCTAGAAGCATCTCTAATCATACAAAGACCACACTCGCAGCTTGTGCATTACAAATTTATTGTTATTTCTTTTACCTCTTTTTTTCCAAGAAAAAAGGTAATTAGGCTATAAACAGAGGTCTGACAACTAATTTCAGTCAAGGCAAAATTAATATAAAGCAAGCAGATAATTTTAGTCATGTGAAATTAAAATAGATATATTTTAATGACATTCTAAAATATCCAAGTCTAATTTTTTGCCCTTTGTTTTCCCCTACCTTCCCCTGATCTCATGCGATTTCCTGTTCCATGTGGGCAGTGATGGGGTAATTTCTGTGAACTCCCCACTCTCTGCCACTGCTGACCTCTGCTCCTTTCTCTTGTCCCACTGTTGATCTTTGGATGGAGAACTGCTCCATCCCTCTCCTTCTTAGGGGTTCCTCTCAGCTGAAAACACAGGACTAGCTGAAGGAAAGGTATTCACTGCCCACCCCTTCAATTTTAAATTTTCATTGACATTATTAAGAGCTGGTGTGCTAAGTCTGCGTTGCAGCTTCATGAACTCACAGGTTAGTGGCGTTGTGGTTGTGGATGTACCTGTGTGTATGTATTTCTGGGGGGAGATCCCAAAACTGCTGTGCTCTGTCACTCCAAGAACATATTAAGTGTGCATCTCAATGTCAACAGCACCTCGAGATGTTATCTCCCAAAACTATCACCTGCCTTCTGAAAACCATAACCCGAACAACATTGATTGGTTTAAAGGGCAGGATCTGAAGGAATGAGTGAGTGTCTCTGTGGATTATCCTAATCAAGTAAGGGCAGTATTAACCTAGATACTCACTGCTCTGCCAGTATTTGGTTTGAAATGTAGGCATCTCAACTGAAGTTATGTGTTTCATTCTTTTGAATATTTCTCCCAGACATTTAAATACATTACCACTAAGCCAGAACCAAGGAAAGCATAAAAAACATTTTAGGGAATAAATTCAGCAAGTTTCTATTTGTACCAGATAGTAAAATTGTTGACATGCATTATGAGCAATGTGTATATTGCAGACTGTCAGGACTCAGTCACATACACAAGGTAGAATAGTTTGGCTGCCATAGAGTTATGTAGAATGGTTTCAGACATTTTAGGTAATTGTATTTCCTAATAAATATATAGTGTTTCCAAGTCACCTGGCATAGTTATTTAGGCAAGTCGGAAGAAAATCTCATTTCATTAATTATGTTACAAATGTAACTTCAGCGAAGGGTAACCAGATAAATACGAGATGAATGGACTGTGGGGCTGCTCTCGTCGAAGTGTTGAGCTTTCTTTATTTAGAGGCACTTCCATTACTAAGGAGGCTATGAGCCGATCGACTGTGTCTTAGAATTAACTACAGTGGTGAAAACACAAATTGCAAACCAGCATGAAGTCACAAAGAGAAAGGAGAAAAGCGAGGAAGTAAAAGTTGGGGATTCACATGTACTCCTCATTTTCCTTTACGAAAATAAGTATTGGACCAGCCGTGTAGACTCCAACATTAGTCGGAGGAACCCTAATTATTGTTGGTCAGAGGATCTAAGGAGAAGTGCCACACACGGCCTTCCTGTCTCTTCTCAGTTGTTTCTGTTTCCAGAGGCGTCTGGATTTGCGTTGGAGGCAGTTGATTAGGTTCCTTCTGTTTGATGTGCAAGGATGAAATGTGGTTGGTAAAGAAAGGGAAGACCAGGACTGAAAGCGTCTTGGCCACAGATTGTTTGTGTGGGTCACTGAGGAATGTTCCAATGTAATACTCTTTGTATTTGGGGAGGAGGTGAAGAGACCTCTGGACTCACTTCACCGCCATCCTCGAAGCCTTCTGTGGGCACCCACTTCTCCCCCAAAGTGGTACTCAGCATTCTTGGTGCTCTCTTTGTCCTTTTCAGTGGAGAAGTCTGGCTCAGGTTCAAATTAAGCTTTAATCCTCAAAAAACGGTGATGATACGTTTTCCTCTTTTCTAATGTATTGACCGATTTTTCTCAAGATTCAAGGCTCAGAATAATATTTAAGTTTCTCACAAATGACCAGGATGGAATTTTCTCATGGAATCTCTAATCGCAATCTATTAAAGAATAATTTCATGAATTCTGTTATGCACCTCTTAGTATTTCATTTTTTTTTTTTTTTTTAATCCTCACCCAAGGACATTTTTCCATTTTTTTGTTCAGATAGAGTGGGAGGGAGAGAGAGAGAGAAACATCGAAGTGAAGGGACACATTGAGTGGCTGCCTCCTGCACGACCCAACCAGGGCGGGGAACAAACTGCAACTGAGGTACGTGCCCTTAACGGAAACTGAACCCGGGTCTCTCTGGACCACAGGCCGACGCTCTAACCGCTGAGCCAAACCAGCCAGGGCCTCTTAGTATTTCTTATAGTGACATTAAGACATATTTGTTGAGCCCTGGGTGTTTTGGCTCAAGAGTTAGAGCATCAGTCCATGGACCAAAGGGTTTTAGGGTGGATTTCTGTTCAAGGGCATGTACCTGGGTTGCAGATTGGATCCCTGACCTCATGCAGGAGGCAACCAATCAATGTGTCTCTCTCACATGAATGTCTCTCTCTCTCTCTCTCTCTCTCTTTCTCCCTCCCTCCCTCCCTTCCACTCTACCTTAAAATCAATGGAAATATACCCTCGGGTAAGGATTAATGAAAAAAAAACAAAGAAGGCATATTTTTATATTTGTTAACTAAACCAATAATTTTAAAATAAATCATGTAGAACTTTGCTTTCATTTGCGTATCCCTTTCAGTTTATCTAGCGATCCCATGAATATTAGCTCTTTTGCTATTAGAAGGTAAGTCCACAGAAGAGTAGACTTTATTATTCTCACTTTAGACATGAGGAGACAGACACCACAGCAAAGATTTGGCACAGGTTAAGTAGCTGGTAATTCTCTTGACTAAAATTTATGACTCTAGATTTATAAGCATCATGCTAAGTTTCCTGCCAATCTATAAAATCTTCAAAAATTTATCCAATGTCACCGTGGTCGGTTTGGCTCAGAGGTTAGAGCATCGGCCTGTGGTCTAGAGAGACCCGGGTTCAGTTCCTGCTAAGGGCATGTACTTCTGTTGCAGTTTGTCCCTGGCCCTGTGGGTGGCAGCCACTCGATGTGCCCCTTTCACATCGATGTTTCTCTCTCTCTCCCTTCCTCTCTTTCCTTCCCACTCTCTCTGAATAAAAAATGGAAAAATGTCCTTGGGTGAGGATAATAAAATAAAATAAAATAAAGTAAAATAAAATAAAATAAAATAAAATAAAATAAAAATTATCCAATGTCAAAATCTTTCCCGTTGGCCCAGCCGGTGTGGCGCAGTGTATTGAGCATCACCTCACGAACTGAGAAATCCCAACTGAGATTCCTGGTCAGGGCACGTGCCCAGGTTTCGGTCTCAATCCCCAGTAGGGGACATGCAGCAGGCAGCCCATCAAAGTTTCTCTCTCATATTGATATTTCTATCTCTTTCTCCTTCTCCCTTCCTCTCTCTCCAAAAAATCAATAAAATATATATATATATATTTTTTCCTATTGGCTTTTTACCTCTAGAGACCCTAATTCAGAGCAAAGCCAGTTGAAATCCCCAAAGCATGTCCAAATTGCTGGGAGTAGTGGTGTGCTGGAGTTGCCTCTACTCACAAGAACCAATGGAACCCATCTCTTCCCACCACCATGTTCAGTGGTATCATGGTGATAGCTTAAAACTGGCCATGGCTTGTGTGTTTACACCAGGGAAACTGCCAAACATTTCAAATCAGAGGGAGCTGATTGTCACCTCTCAAGAGCAATGGTTGTCAAACATCTATTAGCACACTACTGGTTAGAAATCTGGGCACCCAGGCAAAAATCCTGTAGCTGGGTTTCTGGATACTTAGAATGTGTTCTCATGCACTTGATTTTAAGGCACCCAGTTTCTTTGTGCTTCCTTTTGAGTATGCCTTCTTGTAGTCTTTTGAAACTCGAGGTAGGAGAACATCAAAGTATCTTCTCCAAGAGGGAGAGTGAAATCTGGGGATAAAATTTGCTGTTTGTTTAACTCTATGGGTGTTTGTGAACATGCGATTGCTCTTAAATTACACGTAATTTTGAACAACTGTGCAAAGAAAGTTTTAGAAGTTTAATGGTGCTGAACCAAGAATAGGAATTAAAAATTGAAAGGAAAATACAAAACTATACCTTGTTTTTCTGCTTTAAAAAATAAGTTTCCTCCTCATTTGCAATTAAGATGCTAAAAATTTGCATAAAATGTGTAAAATTAGAGATAATTGAACTACAGTAGCTATAAAAGTGGCTTTTCCATTAAAAAAATAAATCAGATGTCCACTAAAAGGGTGTAAGAGCCATTTCCCCCTTCTCCTCCTCTCCCATTTAGGTCTCTGGTATTTTTTACACTTTTATAGGTGATTTTTATTGCCAAACAATCTGTGGAGTTTGTAGCAGCTCTGAGACGGCAGCTGGCCCAGGCAGGCCTGTTAACTCTGGCATGTTAAGGACCCTTTAGAAGATTTTAAATCCAGTCTCAGGATCCAGGTCAGTAGATCAAATCCAAGGAGACCTTCAGGAGGCTGGAGTGGGAGTAGAAGGCAAGGCAGAAAGAAAGACTAGAAAGCCCAAGTACAGAAATGTCTTTCAACGAGATGTTAAAGGCATAGTAGCCAGTCTTGTTTCCCTGTACCAGGTTTTCCCCTGGGAACCTCCCATTCAAAAGGGCCAATCTGGAAAAGAGTGCACCACTGATGAAAATGGCCACAAATGATGGTTCCAGACTGATGTTTGCGTTCTGATTGGGAGACTTTCTCCCCAAAATGAGGTGCAGCCTCCATGTTGATGGTAATCTCAGGACCTGCCCAGAGCAACTTCAGAAATCATGTCTTAGGCCTGTTCTGGATCGCCCATCACTGAGATGTGCTCTCCCTCTCCCCTCAGGGCCCAAGCATGTGATGATGCACTGACCAAGGGACGCTATTTGTGTGCTGCTCTCCTGAGATGTTTCTATATTTTGTCCTCTTCCATGAAAGCATAAGCACTTTGAGGGCAGAGACTATGCTTCTACGCAGACCCTCGTGTGTGTGTGTGTGTGTGTGTGTGTGTGTGTGTGTGTGTGTGTGTACTGCATCACATTGTTAAAACGTGATATCCAAAGTGCCCATGTAGGGAAAAATGTTGAATTCTCAGAAATGTTACAAAGCTCTCAAAGCTATTTAAATGGGAAAATGACGCAAATTGGAGCCTTCATGGTCAGCTCTGTCTGGAGAGGCCTTTTCCAGTGTAGTTCTTTACTCCTAATGTTCCTAATCAATCTACGTCACATCTTTTTAAAATAAAAAATCCTTCAGTACCCTTATTCCTATCTTTCTTTGGAAGTGACTAGCTGATTTGATAATAAGGAATAGGGTTGTTGATTCACTGTGTGACCCCTGCCTCGTAGCTTGTTTTCTTCCAATTCGGGACATCCTGGAGATGCTATGTCAGCCATAGTAGTGACTCTGCTGGTATCTGAAACCACACAGAAGGCCAGTGGGAAGTAACGGCACTGGGGTGCAGGTACTCTGAATCCCTGCAAACTGCACTACCCAGAGTGCTGTCTGCTCCATTTTCCAATTATGCCAACCTGGATGTGCTCCTGGATAGTGATGGATATCGATTTTACTTTTACTTAAGCCATGGCATATCCATTTCCCATCGAGAACCAACATACACCTAAAATTATTTTTGCATATTCTATTTTCTGTAAAGGTGTATGACTGAAAGTGATTCATAGTTCATAACATGTATAACAGATACATGCTATATAATATATCTGATACATAATGAATCTTTCTATAGCCTAACCCAAAGTTTTTAGCATACTAGGATGGAAAGGTCTGAGACTGTTCTGCGAAAACACATCTTGAAGAGTGAGGGGTGCAGAAGAGCATCTCAGATGAAAGAGAATGGGAATGCTTGAATGACATCTGGGACTAGAAATAGGCCCCTGTGGGTGACAGGGCTGGAATTCATACCACAGTTCTCTTCTTGCGTGTTGAGACTGCGTGCAACCTCAGAATCTTTCTCAGCACCGTGTCCCAGGAAGCAGTTCGCCGAGGCTGTCCAGTGCAGCAATGTCTCGTGGGCACTCTTGATATTTACTATAGAAAAGTAAGGTAAATAATGCTGAAAGTAGGATGGGCAAATTTCTAGAGTGTGTTTTTGTTTTTTTGTTTTTAAGTTGGTGAATAGAATCTCTTCCAAACCTTTGGAAATACATTTGCTTTATAGATACTTTAGTTATTTTCTTCCTTGGACTCCACCAGCTTTTCAGTCTGTTTACATGGGTATATCAAAATGCAAAACTAGCACTCATTAAAAGTTAGAAACATAGAAGAAAGGCATAGGAGTGAAATACGCACCATAGGGTCCGCAGAGTTTCTTCTAGTGAATCTCAAACTTGGATTTCAATTTTCTAGTTCTCTGTTGTCCAAGGTTGTGCTTTGCAAGCCCATGCAATAATTGTGGCAACCACCTTGGGACTACAAGATGCTTGAGGGTTTTGGGGGTATAACACGGACCATTTGGGGGCCACCTTACCTTCATCTTTTCACTCAGACTTTCCCTGTGTGATTATTGAATGTCCCCTTCAATGGGAAATGATCCCTTAGTGCCGTCTCTCCAACTAGGGAACTTCCATTTTAACCTGCCTTCTACTGAAGGTAAATTCTATTAATTTTTCAAGAGTCTTTTGTATATTATGGAAACTTCAAGCAGAGGACCCAAGGCATTTTCTTTCATCAACTCGATTCTAATTTCATCAAAGAGCTAAAAAAAAAAATCCATTTGGTTTTTTACTTGTCCAGGACTCTACTTACTCTGAAGTACATTCAAAAGCCACCTCTCTGACTTGAAGATGCCTCGACAGAATTATGTAATTGGGCCAATGCTGCCAGTTTTCTAAACTCTTTCCACCCTACGTTATTGCAGAGCAGACTACTGTTTTGCAGACCTTCTTTATTACATAAATGGCTATATTATCACTGTGTACACATTAGGACAAGCAAATGGGCCCCTTAAGGCAAATAAGGGTTCAAATAACCCAGACGAGGTAGCCCAACTGAATTGAGGATTCACCCTTGTTATAACCTTATTGCTTTATGGCACATGAGCTAGTGGAGGGGACAGACTGCTTCGAGTGTGTTTCTACTGATCCTGCTGGCAAATCACAGCTTTATTACAGTAATGAGCCTGACCATATTTCTGTGCTTATGCATATTAGGCACCAAATGTATTTTCTGGCCTGCCAGCCTGTGGTAGTAACTAACACAAGCAATTTGTCCCGGGTTACAGTGTGTGCATGCATTAGGTTTGAGCATGTTAGTTGCTTTGGGTTATAAAATACTACATGTTTCATCATGCGTACTTTTATACGCACAACTTAACTGTATGCAAAATAACTTGGCAATTAACCAATGCGACTTATTAGTTTACTATAGGATTATTGCTTGAACATATGAATTGGGGACAGCCACAAGTTCAATTCAGCAATATTAAAAATTTCCTAGGATTATTAAACATCTAAAAAATGCTGACTTTTTCCTCTATGGTGTGTTAAGGTTTAAAAAAAAAATGTCCTGATTCTCCTCTCATTTTCATTTCTATAAATAACTCTGAGTGACACCCTTTTTAGGAGGCTGTGGGTTTTAGACCATGAATTTTCCCATACTCATTGTGAGCTGATATTTGGCCTTTGACCCCATCAGCTTTTAGGTAAAGGTGAATGGTCATTATTCTAATTTCTTCCTCAGGACTATATTTTATGTATGTCATTTATTGGGTCCCTGATTATTAAAAAATGACATCAGCATAATTCAGCTCAACCACTAAAAACAATGTATTTTTTCTTTCTTTCTATTGAACATGCGGATCATTAAGGTGGTGCTGTTTACTTGATTGTATGACTGTATAGAAAGCATACTAAGTTAGGGGCTTACTCCAAAAGAGCATACACTTGGAAATACGTCCTCCTGAACATTTAATTAAAATGAACTCTTACTTTCTCTCCCCTGCAAACAAACAAGAATAAAGGTATAAATAAAGAATTGGGATTTGTGGGACACCTCTGCTGAATAGCAGCTGTTGATATATCCACACACATCACTTATGTTAAAGTGTCAGAGAAGGACTTTGTTTATCTGTTCAGGTTAGAGTCATGTAAATGACCACATGGGACAGGTGCCTTTATTCAGTCGCTACTAAACCTGGAATCGTGTTGTACAAGAGCTGATAACATGAAATAACACGAAATAAGTGGGCTGAGCCCTTCTGAAACTTGCTTTGCAGTGCTGATATTTCTCCTTAGCAAACCTGCTGCATTTTTCAGTAGCATAATAAAACAATATAAATGTCTTTGTGGCTAAAACATTGTTTCAGAAGGAACATGGCTGTTTTAGCCTTGTCTTTCATTTCTTCTACACTGAAATTCTGAAAACAGGAGCAGCTCCCTGGCCTATGTGTGTGTCATAAGTATGTGTGTGTCGTAGGTGATTTGCTTATCCCCCTCCTCCCCCAATTATTCATGCGCTGAAGAAAGAAAGAATGGGAGGAAGTCCTGTGTTGATAATATCAACACCCCAAATAATTAAAACACAAGACTGAAAAGTGCCTTTTGCTGTCCCGTCACAGATTAATATGGCTCATGATAGATACTTAGTTCTCTGACAGTTTCCCCTGCACCTTCACTGGGAAGTTGATAGAAATTACTCCAGCTGAATGCTTAAAGCAGATGTTATCCCATTAATTAGCTCTGGACCCGGGTACACTCGAGACTTTCCCGTTTTCAGGCCGAAAGGAATTGGTCCCAGTGAGCGTGCTCTATATCCACATTTAGTATCATCTCATAAACAGCAGTGAAAACACAGCAGGCCCTTGATGAAGATACATTAGCTTATTTCTAATTTAAAGTTATGTTGCTTAACCTTAATGTAATTGGTCACCGGTGGCCAACTGTTTGTATAGTGTGTTGATGACCAAAGAGATGTAATAAATTATAAAACTCTCTGCTTAAATGGAGGGAACGACTGTTTTGTTAAAAGCTTTGCATGTAATAATGGTAAAATAATTGCACCTCAAGCCGAATAACTGTGAAGCTGTTAATACTAACAACAGAGTTGTTCTCAGGATAGCTCAGTCCATCCCCATTTAAAACAAATAAATGAACCTGGCTTTTATGTGTAGTCAAAGACTAACTTCGAAAGTTGAATCTCACATTGAACAAAATAGAAGAGATAGTCAATCTGTTGTCTTATTTGGGGGTGATGGTGGTGGGTAGTGAGTGGGGTGAATTGAAGTCACTAGTAGTTATGGTTGACTCAGAAATAAAAAGCACAGATAATTCTGTTCTTTATATCGGTTCTTAATCACTGCATTCACTTCTTTAAAAAAGACTTGATTAGTTGGTGGAATAACTGGGATAAAAATAAAATGTGAAACTAATTGACACAACTTTAATGTTTAATAATAAAGAGTCTGCTGGGGCAGAATAAAGGGAAACCGTCTTCTTTCCCGAGAGCAAGTTCTGACTTAAAATTTCTTAGGCCAAATGCAGCGAACAATTACCCAAGGCTTGTGAACTACACATCCAGGGTTATACTTAAAGTTATAAATACGGTTAAAATGAAATCTCATTTTAACAATGTTCAGTCGATCACGAGCGACGATACCGATTCCACAGGTTCCCTCTATGTCGCCGTTGAAAATCTGTGCTTCCCTTTCCCTGTTAAAAGCTTGAAGTGTAAAAGTGAAATAAACACATTTGTGCCTCAGTCTGGATTTTTTTTTTTTTTTTGTCCTGCTTAGATTGTGTTAACTAGCTTTTCTCTAACAAGTAGGAAGAGTAAAAGTTTTTGCTTTACTCAAAAGATAGTTCTTTTCTCTAAATATTTGCATTCAGAATTTGGATCACCTCCAACGGGTACTCACTTCACAATAGAGAAAAAAAAAAAACCGTTTCTCTCCCTTCTCACATTACATTTCTTAGAAAGACCTTCCAATAATTTAAACTATTTACAGTACCTCCAGGTCATTATTTCCCCTGACTCCACTGAAATACCCTGGGACACTATTTACGGCTGACTTCTGAGTTACCTTCCAGGATCAGTTTACAAAGTGGAGACTTCACCATGTGAAAGTCATTATTTTGTTTAACACGACTTGCAGTGTTGAGGTTTTTTGTTTTTTTTTAATTTGCCACTTTCACACAAACACAGCCGTGGCTGGGAGCGTTAGTTAAGAAAACCCCAGAAGCTCCGATGTGAAGACATGTATCTGTCCAGGGCCAGTCTATCATTGTCATTTGGGACTAACTCATACAATCAAAGATACTGATGAAAAAAACAACAGGAGAATACATGGGTGTTTTGTTGTTGTTTTTTCCAACTTCCAGAAAAGAGAAAAAAAAAAAAAAGCTTTTCATGAAATTAAAAATTCTGCGTTATGGAGGGGGACCAACCAGGATTTCCAAGCAACCAGTGAACAGTGAGCTGTCCCACGAAGGCCATGCTAATTGAAGCTATAAAAGGGGAAGCCCCCAAGTTTGTTCGGAGAACAGTTGGGCCCTGGGAATAACTTCAGAGCTACCCTTCTTAATAGTAAAAATGACTCTGTTTCTGTTCCAACTAAAAATCAATGTGGCTCACAATTTTAATAAGGAACATGAATCTGAAAATGTGTTTAGTATCAGGTTATATAAACACACCCTAATGAGATACCATAAAATCCATCACATTAAAGGCTGGTTTCCTGCAAGGTATATTAGCTAAAAATGCTCCATATATTAGGTCAGTATACAAGAGTACACATAATAAAGCAGCTCTGTCTAGATAAGATGCATGTTGTGCCCCTTAAAACTGTTATGTTTTGCACATTTTATAAGGTTCCTTGAATACATGAATAAGATAAGTTATTCCCATCTCTTTCTTAAGCAATCTCAGAAATGGCTATGACCTGAAATTGGAATTCTTGTAAACACCCATCCGAAGAAAATGTGTGCCGCTCTGTCTTAAAGAGACGGTACATGTTTAATTATCCCAACTTCTTCTAGCAGAATACTATTAACATGCACATTAGCATCATCTCATTGGTTCATCCTGCTGCTCCACCTTAGGGGCAGCAGTAGGAGCTAATCTTATTGCTCCCATGCGCATAATAATGAAATTTGGTCTTGTCTCAAGGCAGCGTTCTTTGGTCGAAAGTACAGCTGGAGACATTACCGTTCTGGAAAATTTCTGACCAATTCATTGTGAAAGATAAAGAAATCAAATAAAACGTAGTCCCAAACAACAATTGTGAAATATATTATTTTACCTTGAGTATCAAGTAGTAAGCAATCGAAGGTGTGAATGACTCCATGTTTGAATACAAAATAAAATCTTACATACTTAGATCTGTATGCACACCAGGGAGCACCCCCCAATACAATGTGTCTACCTATGAAAGTTTGGTTTCTGAATGCCATCTTCAGCTGTGTATGGGTACAATAAAAATAAACCAGATCCGGAGAAAGGACCCTTTCCTCGTGTCTTTTTCATTTGTTTTCCAAGAAACAATGACAAGATTGCATGGAATATATAATACCATTGCCTTTTTGCAGGCAATGTTGGAAAGCGCTAATAAAAAAAATATGCATACATCGCATAGCACACACAGAAATACATGTGAATTCAAGGCTACTGAATTAAGGGAGGTTGTTCCAACATTTCCCCCACTGTACATTATTTGTATTCAAGGTTTTTGAAATGACATTGTAATCTGATGATGCACCAGCCTATTACATTGTCTAGCAGGACAAATATCCTTGCGTTTTCTCTGTAGAACTAACACAATTTTTCCATGTCAGAGGTGCATAATATCCTGGCGGTCATAAGGAATGATGCTATTAATCCTCTTGGGCAATCTCCAGGTCTGATTATTAGGGAAATAAATTTGCATGCTGCATATGAGCTAGGTGAATCACCGAGAGCACAAATTATATTTCCTGACAGCAAGTTAGAGAATGGAGCCGTGTTGCTTTTTTATCTCCCCCCACCCTCTGAAAACTATAGAATTTCAATTCATTACATGAGATTGGTTAGAATTCAAGTCTCTTTTTAAGTTGATATTAAGTTGAGTCTGTTATCTCTGCGAAGGCTGGTAGGTTCCCCAGAGTATCCACCTAATCACTACTTAAAAAAAATCGAAACGTATAGTTAGTGTCATGATTTAGGTACCAGAGCTACTTTATTTATCAGCACAGAGTGAGATAATTTCAATTTGAGCCTCCATAGCCCTCATGAATTTAACTGACTTGAAAGCTTTCACCCCAACTCCCTTTCTCCCTCCCCCTTTTGTTGCATATTGTAATAATAGTTATTCCGGGCACCTTCCTTGCTGTCATGCCAAGCATTGCACCAGGCTCCTTTCTGTATCGTCGAGACCTGATCTAGCCAAGCTTGTGCAAACAGCCCCCAGTTTCTCTCTCCACATCTGACTGCCTCCTCTTTGCCAGTAGGACTGCCAGGCGTGTCTGCATTCAATATCCATGATGAATGTATTTTTATTATTTCCAGGGATTGGCATCTGAGAAACCTTTTTGCATTATTAAATTTGAGCAGGGAGCATGATAGCAAATAAGAGCATAATAAATTGCTTTATGTCCTAATGTATTAATTAAGCAGACATTTATTATAATGGCTGTTTTATAGACCCATTGTAAAAATGTATGATTGTGTGTTGATACTCTTAGCTGGAGCCACATATGGCAACTCGGGTGGATGGGTTGTGACGTTTGTCAGATTGGAAATTGTTCACCAAGTCTAGTCTGCAAATTCTCCAGGCAGAGGAGACCTGAGCCATGGGTTTGGTGAAGCAGTATTGCTGTGGCTAGGGTGCAAGTGAGAGTCCTGTTATTATTGTTGCGATTATGTGTAAAATAAAAATATACATACTGCACATGGTCAATACCTTATGTTATATAGTGTTTTACCGTTTTTAAAGTACATTTGCAGATGAATGCACCACAAAAGATGGAGAAGATTATAGCCCCTTCCTTCAAGTCAAAATATGTGTATTATTACCATTACTTGAAACAGAAATATGTGTACATTTCAGAATAAAAAGAATAATGGCAAATCCAAGAGGCAGACAGTTTTGGAATGCATAAGATCCAAGTGTCTTGGATTCTATTTATTTATTTAGAGTGAACCAAAAAGCAGCACAGCCCCAAGGATTATATCTTGGCCTTCTGATTACTTGAGTCATGGGTAATTGTGACTAAAAACAAAACCCACAGTTCTTTCTCTATCTTACTTCCTCACAGTGGGTTCAGTGTTACAGCTACCATTTTTCCAAATAAATAATGAATAAATAAAAGGTTCTAGCACATTCTTCCATCACTTTGCTCCCCCATGCAGTGGTCCTGGTGCAAATGTTCTCAAAACAGAAATACCTTTGAATCACAGGTGAGCTTTGTAGGCACCTGGCTTGTGACCCTTTGTAGTCAAGAAATATTCTCTAGGTGTTTTTAAAAACAAGTAAAAGTGGAAAGAACTCATGGGACTGGCCGTGCGGAGGAATGCTGAGGGTCTCAGGGCTGTTCCCTGTGCCTCACATGGGGACTGTTTTTGTAGCAGTGCTTCTTAGAACTGTTGACTTTAATTTCTGCCTAATACTGGACACGGAGGCTGATAATTGAGATGATTGGTAATGAGCTCAGAAAAGGGCATGAGTTTAGATGTCAAATGCCTAAAGGCAGTTACTGCAAATAAAGCAAGTCAAATCCACCCCAGTGCCATTCTCAACTCCTTTCTGCAAGAACTCAGCACTCTGGCTCGCTGCACAGCGCGTGTCAGCATGATAAGGGAAAGGGAGAGATGGAGAAGGGACAAGGTAGAGTATAATGATCACTGACTACAATGACAGGTCTTGAGCATGACCACTGGCCAACCTTGGGAAAGAACTGTAGCGGCCATGCAGGGTGCATCCACGAACTGGTAGCAAAGTGACATGTATTCCAGAAAAATGCTGCCTCCTCTGCATGATGTGAAAACAGTCATTCAATTCAATGACAATACATCAGTTGGATAAGTATACATATATTTAGAAGGTGATACAATCTGAGTGATCTGAGTTGGCTACTTTAGTACCAGTTGTTCAGATATTGTGCACAGATTAGAGAAGAAACGTCCATCTCTTAGTGCCAAACATCCTCCTAGGTACCTGTTTACATTATTTTCTGTGGTCTGCTCCATGGCCTTACACAGGGAAAAGGAGTGTAGGCTTATTTCAGATATGAGGACACCGAGCTCTGAGCAGTTAAGTCAATGCTTGATCTTAGAGCTAGGAGGTGGTACAGCTGGTGCCCAAACATGGTTCTGATGCATAACAGTTCTTGCTCTTATTCCTGGACCAATCTTTCTCCTAGAGAGAGGGAGAAAGAAGGAGAGGTAGAAGTAGAGATAGGAAGAGAAAAAGAGAAAGGGAAAGAAACAGGGCAGAGAAGAAGGTAGGGAAAAAGTAAAAAGAGAGAAAAGAGAATCTGAATTTTTGAATGAAAGGAAAATGAAGGTAAATACGATCTAAAATATTCCTTTACTTTTTCACACTTTTATTCCAAACTTGAGACTGGGTGCTCTGTCTTTGCATCAACAGGAATAGCGTGTAAACCATTTCTATTTGTTCTTGAAGTTAAAGGAAGGAGCTTGAGGTCACGTGATTTGTACTCATTGTCTTTCTCAGAAGGGTTATCAGGCAGAGTACAGAGGCCATGACCCCCATGCCTCTGGATTGTGGTGTTTGAACCCAGACAGAGTTAGGTGTAATTAATCTTGATTCTTTACTAGCTGTCATGCCCTAGAGAAAGCCCTTTAACCTCTTTGACTGTCCAATCACTGCTACTACTATTATTATTATTGATGTTGTTGTTTTTAATATTACTATGCTTAATAGAGTCACTTGTAAAACTTCATGAAGCACAGTAAATTTTCCCAGGTGTCTGATCAAAACACCAATTTGTATAACCCAAACCATAAGCCAGGCAGAATCCAATCCCCCTATGTCATGGTCCATCCAGCATTAAAACAGTGCACTGATTGGCCAGGCCCAAGACACTCAGCGTAAAACCCAACGCTGAGAGTGGCAGGGAACAGCTTCTCACACTGTGATTGTGTGGAACCTGACAATGTGTTCTTTATCATCATAGTGATTTCGGTGTCTTAAATTTGTCCTGGGCCATGCAGTGAACACAAACTTTTATTTCAGGATCCCCCATGAGCTTCATAATTACCCCCAAGAGATAACTGAAAGTCCTAGGGACTTTTACAGATGTGGAAGCTGAGTTTCAAGATTTGGAATGATGTGCCCAGTGCCACCTATAACAAGAACAGGACCAGAAACTCGAGTCTTTGGCTTTTTATGGTGCTCTTTTTGGTACTGAAGTTTTGGATCTTGAATCTTAAGTTGAGGTACCCCAAAAGAGAATGGAATATGGGGTATTTCCTACCAAACTAGTTGACCAGTATGAGAAACTAGAGAACACCAAGCTTCGTATAAGGTCTGGGTCTACATGGAAAGTTGACCAATGCGTCTTTAAAACGTGCACAATTATGACCACACGACTACCACTGACATTTATATGGAGTGTGGATTCCAACTATAGCATCCTAGTCCTGAAAGCAAAAACTAGCTTTTCAGGATTTTGTCCTGGGTCCTGGCACCCATCGGGGAGATGGCAGCGTCTACCGTTAGCTTCTGTGCAGTGACCTATCGTGACAAAAAGAGGGATTTCATGCAGCCCAAGCAACCGACAAACCAGTTCACCTTTAAGGGCAAATGTAATATTTTCTGATAAGCAGCTTATGCTAGTTTTCTTAGCAAATAGCCCAGAAGCATTTCTGTCTGCGGCATTTCTAGATGTGATATGTTGAAGGGAACCCCTCTGACCATGCCAGTCAGGCAGGCCCTTTCTTTCAGGGGACAGCTATTTGGAAAAATGTAAACATGTGGCAATTTGAAAATGATATAAAGCAATTGATCACAAAGACAGCCCAGAGCATGCATTGTTAACAGAAACACATGTCCCTGTTTATGAAGTTGCAAACAGAGAAATGTGGATTTATTGTTGGAGGTGGAGGCCAAAGCCTGGGGCAAGACTAGGTCAAAGCCTTGTCACATTTGCACATGGCTATGTGTAAAGCCAATGCACATATGTTAGCAGCAGTATTTTCCAATGTGTGTTCAAGGAACAAAGGACAGGTGCTGCAGGTACTTTTTTCTGGTTTCATTTGCTCATCACAGTAACTCAATGAGGCGGTACTATTACCATTTTGTGGCAGAACAACTGAGGGTCAGAAAACCCTGGTAGCTCACCTTACAGTAGGAAGGGGATTCATAGCAAGAATTATGATTTGAACCGATTTTGACTCCAAAGCCCAGGGACCTAAGACACCATTTTCCCTCCAGAACTGAAGATTGGGAAACATTACGCAGGGTTTGCCTGTGTCTGCTTGTTGTGAAAACCCAGGATTATGCTGCCAGACCACTCAGTGACAAAGGGTCATGGTATTTTGTCCCTCTAACTATCCACCAAAGAAAACTTAAGGAGGTGCCATGTATCCTCACGTGTCTAAGTACCAAGGGCTTGGTCAGGCGCCGGTGAAAGATGAAGGCAATTCTTTGGGGAAATTTCCAAGTGACGCACAGCCTTTGCATCACAAAGAACACACTATGCCTATGGAGTTTGCTTTCATAAATTTGGTTGCAGGCTATTCTGAGGGAAAATGCATCCCATCTTCCCTTTACCTTGCAGGTATTCGGTAACTATTAGACCACATTTCGAAATGAATTGTGTGCAATGATGTTAGAGAAGGTTAGACTCTCTGAGCTGCCACCAGTGACATATGACTACAGTGACAGACAGTCAGTGGTATTCAAACTGAATTAATCAGAAAACACAGCCTCCTTCAATGTGACGTTTAGCGGGAGGAGGAAGAGCTACTTATTTACCAAAGGGATGTCACTGAACCATCTTTCTATCTGGAGGTAGCCTGTGGCTACATAACCCTTTCAAACCAGCAGTAGAGCAATAAACCACACTTTTAGGCCAGTTCCCTCTTGCTCTCTCCTCTCGTTTCTCGAGCTGGCCCTGATTATTTTATTTTGGGAAGGGCCACAAGTGGGGGTTTCAGATGCCTTCTCTGGGGATAGGGGGGACACAAAGAGTCTTTGGAGATGGAGGCCTTTGCTCTGATCATTCTCAGAAGTGAACACGCATACGTATCAGCACCCTGGAAGGAAGGAAATATGGTAATGATGGTGCTAGTGGTACCTTGATTTTACAAATATGTAATGCTAATTGTGTAAACATTTGAGAACTCTGAAATCTCTTCATCATGCGTGTCATACAATGGAAATATTATGCAGCCTAACTCGACATTATACAGTAATAATGTTATTTCACTTTGGCTAGTTGACAGCATGGGCTGATGCTGTCTATCAAACAAAACTGTTGTGCCAGATTGTATCTTGGCGATAAGTAGAAAAGAACCACTCAGTCTGTTTATGTATTAATCAAGGCATCAGACTCAGGCCACTCCTTTGGATACGCCCTTTGCTAAAAAATATGGAAATCTTCTGTGCACCAGGTGTCTTAGTCAGCTTGAGCTGCCATACAAAACACCAAAGATTGGGTGGCTCAACAGAAATGTATTTCTCACAGTTCTGGAGGCTGAAAGTCCGAGATCAGGCTGCCAGCATGGTAACATTCTGGTGAGAGCCCTCTCCATGGCTTGTAGATGGCTGTCTTCTTGATGTGCCTTCACATAGCCGAGAGAGAGAGAGAGAGGGGAGTCTCTGGTCTCTCTCTCTCTCTCTCTCTCTCTCTCTCTCTCTCTTTAAAGAGATATGTTTTTAAACAATTTGTTGAATTTTAGAGAGAGAAACATCGGTGTATTAATCGGCTGCCTCCTGCACGCCCCCACAGGGGATGGAGCCTGCAACCCAGGCATGTGCCCTGATCTGGAATCTAGCCAGCCAGCCTTTTGGTGCACAGTATGACACTCAACCAACTGAGCCACACCAGCCAGAGCTGGTGTCTCTTCTTACAAGGACACTAATTCCATCATGAGGACCTTGTCCACATGAGCTCATGTAAATCTAATCATGTCCTTAAGGCTCATCTCCAAACTCCATCATGTTAGGTGTTAGAGCTTTAACATACACATTTTTGAGAGACACTGTTCAGTCCATGGCACCAGGGTGCAGCTGGATATTTGTCGCTGATCCCCAACCTTGACACATCCATCCTTTGCTCACACACCTCACACACTGGTATTTAAGTTTTAAATTTAGTATACCTCAGTGGTTCTATTTTCTCTAAGAGTTTCGGAAATTATCTTGCTATAACTTCCCAGATTGTATATGCCCCTCACACCTAGACAAGTGAGGCAGGTGCCACACAGATTTCATGGCAAGCAAACTACTTTGTATCTACCTCGGTCAATTAGACTTGGTGACAACTTGTGGAATAGTTATGACACTTGTCCCAAGACCAAATACTTTGCTTCTAGAACAGACTCAAAATAACATGTACGTTTTCATGATATCACCATTCCTCCTTTCTCTCTAATGTTTAACAGATACATTTAGGTATTTATTTTTAACATTGCATACTTGTCACAGGGAGTAAGAGCATCCAGGTCTCAGTGCCAGAAAGGTCTAGGATTCCAGATTGAAACCAAACATGCAGTAATGGTATCTGTTGGATCCCTGAAAACAACAACATTGATTTCTTCATACAGTTAGTGCTGGAGTATTTCAGATAAATTGCTGAACTAAAAATGCTGTCAGTACTCAGGTGATACTCACCTAGATAGAAATCAAGAGTGAAATTCTCTTTTTTTCTTCCTCCTCCTCCTTCTACCCCCCCCCCCCCCTTTTAAGAAGCTGTGGAAAACCTGACAGATTTCTACCATTAAAGGAAGAGACTGCTGAATAATTACCAGGCAGGATTGACTTGTTAAGAGCTTGGTAAAATTTAGAGGCTAAGTCTACATAGCATAAAGTGAAGAGGATATTTGGTAATTATTATTTAATTTGAGCAATTTTTGCCAAGAGGTCCTTTTACAATTAATTACTCTTCATTTAAACACAATTTCATAAGTGGAGCCCCAAGTATCACCTCAGGAGGAAAATGCAGTGCCAATAATGTTACTATATCAAGAAACATAATGGAATCTCTGACATGGCATACAAAATTATTCATAACCAAAACAAAGCAGCCCCCCCACCTGTTCAGAATATCACTCCTATTTTTCTCTCTCAACCTCTGTCTCATTGAAAGAAAGACAGAAAAAATTTGAAGACCTATATAGACAGAGTAATTTAGTAAAATGCTTCTATTAATGTCGATTAATTTTGTGGTGTGATTTGAACTTAGAAAATGCTGTTAAGTAAACTTTTCGAGCACTTTTTTATTGAAGAATTTCTTCTATAGGTTTTTACTACAAACAAAGACCTTTTAGTTTGATTTGCAAGTGGTGCCAGGATGGGAGCATAATGTACCCTTATTGCTGTGGTTCTCTCCCATGTATCTTAATTCAGCTCAATTTACTTCGACTACCTGGAAGGTACACGTGTAGGTGACACCAGCTCTGGTGCAGGCACTGTGCTTTCCAGGTAATGAGCTCCTGCTAGATAGCCAGTGCTCTTCAGGCAGGAGCCAAATCTTAATAGACTTCGTATCCCTGACGCCTCGCAATCAATATTCAAGTGTGAACGTGCACAGTGTGTTTGGGGACTGCAGTCCTGGATAGGACTGGATAATAAGTGTTGGGGTAATAGGACAGGGGAACCGATCACGGAAAGTCTTGAATACAGTCAAGAGTCTCAGACAATAATGATATAGGAAGAGAATGTTCCTGCAGTAAGGACTTCAATCCACATAATATCCATGTCATTATCCAGTGCAATTTTTCCATTTGCCTTTTTTTTTAATCCTCTTTTGCAAGTGGGTTTTAATCTTTTTTTTTTTTTTTTTTCTATATTGATTTTAGAGAGAGAGGAAGGGAGAGGGAGAGAGAGATAGAAACATAGATGAGAGAGGACATCGATTGGTCAGTTCCTGCATGCCCCCTTCTGGGGATTGGGCCCACAACCTGGACATGTGCCCTGACTAGGAATTGAACCAGTGACCTCTTGGTGCATGGGTCGATGTTCAATCCCTGAGCCACACCGGCCGGGCTTTTTTTTTTTTTTTTTTCCATTAAAGAGTGAGATAGTAAATATTTTCTGCAGCTACTCAACTCTGCAGCCATTGTAGCAAGGCAGGCACCATAGACAGTACGTGTGCAAATGGATTAGGCTGGATTTAGCCCATGGGCCATAGTCTGGCCACTTCTGATTTGGTTCAAGGCTTGCTATTTTTAAAACTTTATAACAATAGACCATATAACTGAAGTCTTCTGAATGGCAGGAACAGTACTTACTGAATAATGTTATTAGTGATTTTTGATTACACACACTATATATGGATCAACGAAAAATAAACGACAATATAACTCAGAAGTCACCGTACCTTTAAACCCTACATTTGTAAAGCTCAAGTTGAGTTATAGGAATATGGATTGAGCAGTGAGTGACTACTACCATGATCCTACCAAAAATAATGTTCACACAAAAAATTGAATTTCAGTGACCCACTTGGACTCATTTAAAGTCAAAATATCAAGAAACCACTCAATTCTCCTGAGAGATCTGCATCTCTTTCCAAGTGGTACTCAGCATGAAGTCATAAACAAGCTGAGCTCTTTGATCTGTGCCAGGTTTGCTGGAACAGGCAGATCTGAGTTACACGAAGTGCGTGGTCAGATTCTAAGGTGAACCTCCTGCCATCCTTGTTGAGGTAGGAAGGACTGCATGTACCTGTCTTAGGAAGTAACCCGACGACTGGCAAGAGTTTCTCCAAGCACAGCTGTGGCCTGGCAGTCAGTTGTAAACAAACATCTGGAACCTCTGCCTCCTTCCAATACTGTTAAGAAATGTGTCATGTTGGAAGAGATAGTGGTAATAATGATAATGACCCGGCAGGGAACTGGCTATGGCCCTTTGGGTGAGCAAAGATTGAGTGACATTTTCTTTGCTTCATCTCCTCCACTGGCTCCCTTGTCTTCTACCCAGGCATGATTTCTCCCTCTGTGGTAGTTTTTGAGTATTTGAATGGTAGATCACACACCTTTCAGGCTGTTATTTTCAAGTTTTAATAATGTTTTGCAACTCATTTCCTGTTTCTCAGCTGCCAACCTTGCCAAAAGCCTCCTTTGTCAGGTACTAATTTGGGTGACGTGACGACCACTTGCTCTAAATTTTTGGTGGGTAATTACTGAGTCAGAAGTGAGTAATTTTTTGATATCCAGTGGCAGTCAGAAAGGTGGGTATTTTACTACCCACTCATTAGAGATTCTCCAGTAGTGAAATGTCCAAATTTTGCTCTGTTTGCAGACAGAAGAGAAATCTGACGGCTCAAATAAAAAGTAACTTCCTGCTTATTTTGGCATCACTTACAGGGTGGCTTGAAGTTTTTTATTATGAACACACTCCAGAGCCTCATTGTACCTGCAATATTAATTCTGCACTGATCAAAGTCTCATGAAATGACTTTCTCCATTTTTCGGTTATAGAGATCTTGCATTTAATTTAGAAAATAGTTGAATGTATTTCAATTATTAAGGATTTAAGAAACACTAGAAGTCCTCACTAGTAAATCTTAATATGTGAGAATAAAAAGCATCCTTATCTTTTCTCTGAAAGTGCTAGCTTTTTTCATGTAACACTTTTGAGAGGGTACCTGTTAGGTTTCTAAAATTGTTCATTTTACTTTTCTACCAGAAGAAATAAACAACACAAATATTTTTGGGTGAGAAATAAAATATCATTTAAACTTGAAGTAAGCTCATGTACCCATATATTGGAAGCAATGAAATAAAAAATGAAAATTTTGTTTTGGGAACCTCCTGCATTTAGTAACAGAGAGCAACATATAACAGCATGTGCCTTTAACTGCAAACAGAAAGTTTAACTGACATTACATACACTCATAGAAATTTTTCCTTTTCCAATGTCCTGTGACTAAATCACAACTTTTTGCTATAATCAGGCTAAATGTACAATATAGAGTTACATCTTTATAATGCAGTTTCATTATTCAGGATTCTATTCACAAAGATCCAGTTTTAAAGTGAAAAAAAAATTTAATCAATCTGAACAAATTATTTTAGAAATATTGAATTGAATCAAACTGAATAATTTTGTATTAGTTTCCTGTGGCTAATGCAACAAATGAGTGCAAACTGTGTGGTTTAAAGCAACATAAAATTTGGCCAGAGTCCAAAATCTATGTTCTGGGCCGAAAGTAAGATACCAAGATGTCAGCAGGGCTGTTACCCCATTGGAGGCTCTAGGTGAAAATGTGTTCTTTGCCTTTTTTCAACTTCTTGGGGTTGCCAGCATTCCTTGGCTTATGGCTGTATCACTCCGGCTTCTGCTCATCACATTACCTTCTCCTGTTCTCTTTCTCTTTCTGTGTGTGTGTGTGTGTGTGTGTGTGTGTGTGTGTGTGTGTAATCTCTCTCTGCCTACCTCTTAAAAGGATACATGTGACTGGATTTAGGTACATAATCCAGGGTTGTCTCCCCATCTCATCTTCCCTTAACTTAATCAGAACTTTGCCATATAAGTTAACTAACAAGAACCAGGGAATAGGCTGTGGATGTCTGGTCAGGGTGGGGGTGGGGCTTTAACCAACCACAAACACATATTGAATATTGATAGTCTACAAAACGGACCATCCACACCCTAATTAAAGCATGTGGTTTGCAAGGATTTGGAGGATTTGGAATGAGAATAACAGAGGTCGTTCAAGAAAGGGAAGTGTAAACTATGCTCTGAAAACAGGTGTGTATTTGAAGGCAGGAACAGGGCTGAGAGAAAGTCCTAATGAATGGAAGCTGTGGAAGGAAATTCACTTGGCAAGTAGATTGTAGCACTGGGTTCCTGGAACGACGTAAACTGCAGGCAGTGCAGAGGTACACCCAGTGTCACATACCCTCACCAACACTTGATACTGGTCAAAGTTTTGTATACTTTTGCTATTTTATGTGCTAACATGCTATCTGACTGTGACTTGGGGAATCATTCATTAGTGATGTTTTCTGTTTTTTCTGTTTATTGTTTTATATTTAGATTCCACGTTACAAGACATTGAACTGCACCTTCTCTGTAGTGTGACATGTTGCCTTGGTCTTCAAGTGCTTCAGATTCCTAAATACTCAGCTCTTCACTCTTCCTTCGAGGTCTGAGACGAACCTGTTTCTCTTAATGTTCTTTTTTATGTCCTTGGGTCTTCTTTGATGTCATCAGCATCTTGAAACACCTTAGCCAGAGAAAGAGGGCAGTAGGAGATAATAAGTTAGAAATATTAATAATAAAATGCATCACACTGCCCCCCACCCCAGATAAATCTGATAACTGCCAGCTGTGTTCATGTGCACATGCAAGGGGTTTTGTAAAGAGATCTATAGCCGGAAGCCTAGCGCTATCAGTTAAGACTGGAAAAGTGGTAACTCTCTCTTTTTAATATGCATCAAAAGCAGCATTGGCCAGTCCAATGCCAGCATATCTTCTACTAGTAAAACTCTTCCCGTGACTATGAAATTAAAGGAGAAAATATTGATTTGGGCTGTTAATTTGCTTTCAAAAATTGAGCTCCCGCAATCTTGGTAGAGTAAGTCTAAGGCATATCTGTTTATCCATTTATTCCTATTAAAATGGCACTTCTAGAAAATATTATTTGGTATTAATCTGGTGAATAGTGTTATAAATGCCAGAGTTTATGTTTATTATACTTATTAAACTGGTCCTGATATCTCATAAAAATAAAATAAATGGCAGTGTTAGAAATTGAATACTTTGTATAATTCTTCAAATCTTTAATATTCTGTTTATTAAGTTTTTATTGAAATACAATACATGGAGGACAGAGTGAGTGAGCGGAGTTTCGGAGCCACGGCAGCTGAGCTCCAGCAGTCCTGGGAGAAAAATCTTCATGCTGCTATTTCTTTTATGAAAATCTCTTAGACTTCCAAGGTCTCCACGATTCCTGGAAATTTGCTTTTTAGAACAAGGGTAGGGAAGTCGCCCCTCTCCCTTAGCAAGTGCTTTTGGTAAAGAAAAAGGGCAGAATTTGTGACTGTCCTTTCATCTAGAGCTTATTGTGCTTGCCATCATCACCTTCCATGAGGACAGAGCACCCTCAGCGGCGAGAGCAGGAGCAAGGAAGGAGCATGACAGAGGCTGAGAGAAGCACATAGGTAGAGATAACCTCTCGGGAAATTCTTGGGGGTAGAAATAACACCAACGTTTGCACCATCATTTCTTCACTAAATAATACTAGTGGTGAGCACAAGGTATGTCTCTTGCACCATCTGGAGACAGGGAGTAGATAAATTGAAATTAAGGCCTGGAGAAGGTAATTCATGGAAGGCCAGTTTAATGGAAGTCCAGCTCTTGCATGGGACGGAATGAAGGAGCAACCCTGTCGCTGAACCTTAGGAGTAATTTCGCTGTCAGGGAATCAACTCCCTTGTGGCTGTCTTCACTACTGGACTGCGATAATGTCAGTGATTAAACCTTTTTTCTGGCATATTAGAGTAAAAGAGTTACTTACAGTAAAGAGTTCTGAGAACTTCCAAAGTAAAGCAAGATATCAGGAGAGCAATACTGAGTGTTCCACACATCTCAAACCTACAAGGTCACACTTTTCGTTTCCCTATGACCTATGTGTCAACTCGGACCCAGACAGAGGACTCACACAGACAGTAGGCACAGCAAGCAGGTGATTGCTTTCCTAGGATAAATTAAGAAATTTTAGAAAGACCCCTAGTGTCTATGACTGGGTATAGAGATTAGAGAGTCATTTCTAGAGAAGAAGTCTTTGCAACCATAAGAAAAAAAGGCATTCTCTAAGAGAAAGAACACAGAGCTGGAGCAGTTAAAGACAGATCTGGAGTTCATGAGCAGTTGACAAATAGTTTCTGTAAAGGGCCAGATGTAAATATTTTAGGCTGTGTCAGCCATACAGTCTCTGCACACAGTTCTACCACTGAGCGTGAAAGCAGCCATAGACGATATGAAAACAAACGAGCCTGAGTTCTAATAAACCTTATTTGTCCAAACAGGTGGTAAGTCCCACCTTGATGACTCCTGCCCTAGACTGTAAACCTCTTGCGGATGAAGACTTTCTTATTTATTGAGTCTCCCCAGTAACCTATGTGACTAATACATAGTAGAAGCATAACTAAGATTTGGTGCCTGAATAATAAATTACTACTTTTCTTTGTTTACTTATTTAAATTAAACTTGCATTCAGATTCTATTTCAATGCATTTTCTGTAGGGTGCCTAAAATGTAACAGGCGCCGGTCTATTTTACTTGACAGCTTTAACTGTTTCCTTTCTTGGCTTTGTCCTTTTAACTTCAACTTTTTTTTTCTAGTTGCTGCTGTTGAGTTGTTTATTTTGGCTGCCAAAAACTCCTCAGAAGGGACTGAAAGTAGAAGAAGCATATGCAAGAAAGTAAACAATAAACATTTTTATGAATTTGCATTTTCGATGTATCTTACTGAACTAGATCCTTTAAATGAGACATCATTTCCTAATGTGCATTCTCTATCGTACCAGATCTGCAAGATGCTCCTTGAAACTTTTTTTAAGGAAACTTTTTCCTTAATCAAAAAAGCTTGGGAAACTGTATATTCTGTCTACTGGGGAGTCAATCACCAAAGGCACTAGGTTTCACAGTAAAAAATCAAAGAACCCTGATCATTTTTGTTTGACCCTCTCATGCAATGGCCTGTGTGCGAACACCAGCAGATGTCATTTGGTGCATGATCTCAGCAGGTGCACCAGCCCCGTGCTCAGAGTCCTGTGGAGATATGAGAGAGGTATGCTGGGGAGAGCACAGCTGGAGACACTGAGAGGCTGTATTCCCATAAAGGACTCTGCCACCCTATTGCTCTCCCTTTGTATGATGCAAGCATGAGAACAGTCTTCAATGAGGAAAACTGGGCTCAGACATCCAGCATTCTGAATTTGGACACCAGCCATCTGCGTGATGGCTGGAAATTCCAGTTGGCTGGGATCTGGAGACTTCAGGGGCTTTTGGGAAACTGAGTCTGAATGCAATTGCTGCTGCTGAGAGGAGAAGGAGCTTCTGAACCCATGGGGAGTTGTAGCTGCTCCTGCTGAGAAAGGTAGAGACACTGTACCCGCAGGCTCATTTCTAGGCATTGCGGAGAGGGATCCCATAAATGCAGTTTCCTAATTGTATTTAGAAGTTCGCCCTTCTCCCTTTCATATGTGGGCCTATATGCTGTTTTTCTTTCTTTCTTTCTTTCTTTCTTTCTTTCTTTCTTTCTTTCTTTCTTTCTTTCTTTCTTTCTTTATTTTATTAATTAATTTTTGTTACAGATGTTTCTCCTTTTCCCCCCACTGATTCCCCCCTCCCCCTCCCTCTCTGCCCTTTCCCCAGTTTGTTGTCCATGTCCACTGTTCATGCATACATGCATATAAGTTCTGTGGTTTATCTCTTCCCCACCACCCCCTATGCTGTTTTTCAAAACCAGCAATGGGACCAGTGTTTTATGCAGTATGCTTTGGAAACACTCTATTAGTTACTGTGATAGAGCCACAAATGTTCACATCTCCCTGTATCCACATCATTTGCAATGTGACTGTGGCTCCACCCACTAAAAGGTGGTCTCTCCTCTAGCCTTGAAGCTGATGTAAGGCTGTGAGTTGCTTCTGCTCGTGGAATTTGGTGGAGGCGTCAGGATGCCAGAGCTGAAGCTAAACCTCAGCAGGCCTTGAACCTTTCACTCTGTGCTTTGCAGCTCTGTCCTCACCGTGTGGATAGGCTGGAGCAAGTATGCTGGATACTGAGAAAACGGACCACTCATTCACTCCTGTTGACTTGTCAAGGATCAGCCAACCACCAGAAAAAGCAGTGAGGCCATCCTAAACCAGCCTGCCTCCAGCTGGCTCTGAAGCAGGGGAGAGGTCCCAGTCATGACCAGAGAGTTGACTATCCAATCCACAGTTCGTAAGAGGAAGCCAAACAGAGATCAGAACTACCCAGCTGATCTGCAGACTTATGACTAGTAATAAGCACTTAATATTTCAAGCCACTGAGTTTTGGGGTTCTGGAAGCTTTGGCCTACCACTATTATGCAGTAATTGCCACTAACAGCTATTTTATTTGGCTTTTTAAATTTTACTTCTTATCTATAAAAAAAGGTAAGCAGTGATTTTATTAAAAAATAAAATGATATAAATTAAAATATAAAAATGATAATCATTTGCATATATGCACAACCAGTCGACACAGACATTAGGCTGGGGAAGGCAGAGGGGGCTGGGAGCAGGAAGGGGGGTCTCAACGGGGAAAAAGGTGGCTATCTGTCATACTTTCAACAATAGAAACATGACAATCAATGAAGAGTATCATACCAAGAATATGTGTTAACAAAGGATTATTGTAGATATGTTGTTTTCACTTAACATGGACAACCTTGTACAATCATAGACCAGTCATGTAGAATTAGTGTGTAGGTGTGTGTGGAGGGGATCTCAGTGTGGAAGAGTATAAATGGAGAAATTTTTTTCCGATTTGCTCCCATACAGCCTCCGCTGCTGACAGAATGCACCAGGTATCAAACGCACATGCAACCAGATGACATTTCTGGACATTTCTTCCCATCCTGAATTTTTTTATTAATAACTTGTTTGTGTCTGGAAATAATAATGAGTAATAGTGTGAAAAAACTCTTTTTTTGGGGGGGGGTTAGGTTTTATGCTCAGAAGGCAGAAGAATAATCTTCTCGAAGAGCTAGAAAGATAAAAACAGTAAAATGACACAGATGTATGCTCCTTCCCCCGCCCCAAGTTTCTGTCCAGGGGGAGATACTGAAGCGTGGAGGCCCTCTCCTCTCACAAAAGCATTCATGGGGAAACAAATCGGTGCCGTCTTCTCCGTGCCCCGAGAAGCTGCGAGTGCAGCGTGGGGACAAAGGCCCTGTCTTCTAGGGCAACAAAACACTGCAAGCTGCCTGTGGAAATCAGGGGCTCGCTGGACCCGCGGAATCCCGGCGCCACACACTCGGGCCACTAAACTCGCGCTGTTTGCTGGGATGCAGCCAGCTATCGAATATAAATGAGTGATGTACATGTCTTTTCGTTTAAGTTGTTAAACTGCATTTCCATGTTTGATAGTCATTTGCTAAATCTTGGGAAAACATTGCATCTATAATAATATGCTGGTATCCCCTGTAGCATGAAAAGAAAAGGAGCTAACCAGTCATATATGATTTACTCATTTGCAACACATCTGTATTTTAAAGAAACATTAGCATAATTAGAAGAGGGATTGGGTTATTGATTTGAATTCCAATTCAGATACTATTTAGAACAACTATATCAGAAAGAAAGATATACTTTCCTCTTCCTCAAAATGGACAGAGGTTTGACTCACGTCTTTAAAACAGAAAAGTAAGACATGTAGAGAAATAATTTTTCATGATATAATAATTCCTTTTTTAAAGAAATCTAATCTGACATAATTCTTTTTTTTTCTTTACTTCCCTGAACCCTACATAGCTGAAGTAAAAAATAATTTACTCATAGCCAATTAATTTGAAAAACTAAATATGTAATCTTTTCACGGCATAAATGACTTGATTCTTTGCACTTTGTTAATTTGGGAAAAAATGCGTACTGCTGCAAAAAAATTAATGAAGAACATCTAAAGTAGATTTCCTGAAGTTTTTCTCATTATCATCATCTATAGTAAATTTGTCACAAAACAAACATAGACAACATGCTTCAGTTGGGTTTATGTTACTATGGGCATGCTCGTCCCTTATCTGTGATGCTCGTCCCTTATCATATGGAAATGACCCTGAGCTCAGGGTCGGAAAGCATGGGTTCGAGTTCCATCACAGCTCTCGGAACCAGGAAAGCTCAAGTTGGTTGCTTACCATCTCTGTAAATTGGTTGACTCATGTGTTAAGTGCTTACACTAATAGTAGGTTCAAATATACAAAATTGCCAATACTTGACCATTTTTGACATAAAAATGACAATTCTATATGGTTCAATCGAATACTGCTCTGTCTTAAATAGGGTTACTGCATAAAAGAAAAATTTTAAAACATTTTGGAATACTATAAAATGTATGTAAATGCAAGGTTTTTATAATTCACACACAGGAAAACCATTTGGTGTGGCTGTAACAATAATTGAGAGAGATCACTACACACTGATTTTCCTGAGATGCCAAAGGACTGAGGGAACTGTATAGCATGAACAACTTTTATGAACATTCATTTTTTTCTCCATTGAGATGTCTATTATTTGGCCTTTACATGAAAAAACAATGTGATTTAGAAAATGAATAGCAGGAAAAGTCTTCTTTTATTTATTTTTTACCTATTAGACAAATTAATAAACTGGCTGCTCTGTTGCTATCATCTGGATGCAAGTCCTTGAAACCGGACCCAAATATGTCTTTTCTTCAAAAATGTTTAAACACTAGTTTCTGATTAAAAAGCAAGCCATATTGGGTATTCACAGGCAACCAAACAGCAGTTTCGTGTCTTGGGCTTCCCCTCTGGCCATGCACAAACACCCACCCTTTCTGCTCCCCGCTGCACTCTGCCTCCTACACCCCACCCTCCACCTACAGCCTGAATGAACCAGCAGCTTCTCCTTTGCTCCTTTAGGTGAGCTCCTCTGCTCAGCCACCACTCGTTCTTTGCATTGAGGTCCTGTGGACATAGCCAGCCCACCTGCAGGGACAAGGAAGAGGCACCATGAAACTCACCGATGGAATCCAGTAGTCTCA
Organism: Molossus molossus; assembly: GCF_014108415.1. NCBI lineage: Eukaryota > Metazoa > Chordata > Mammalia > Chiroptera > Molossidae > Molossus > Molossus molossus. The sequence continues at coordinate 41,954,502 of NW_023425350.1, forward strand.
GGAAGAATAAACAAGTTTCTTTCTTTCTTGAGACTTTCTAACCTATGCTTATGCTCTCTCATGGGGCCCACTTTGACTTCCAGCCCTGAGGTTTTGTGAATTACTGTGCATTCTTATAATTTTTACTTAATCTGGTCTGAATGGTGTCTGCCACCTCTGAACATAGGGCACATGCTCAGGGTATATGCCTGTACCAGGGACACTGCGTTTGCTTCCACGGACCTTGGGCTCATTTATGAATCATTAGACACAACCCTTCTCTTCTCTTTACATTTATATCTCTCGATTTTATATGTGATACATCAACATACACAGTTTTTAATGCAATTATTTATCAGATTTATATTCAATTGACTTTTAATCAGAATCAAATTCACTCCAATTTTTAAATGAGTTTTTTCAATGATCATTAAAGCTCTTCAGAGGGCTGTTCTGTGAGACTGGAAAGTCCACCCCAAAGAGGACTTCCAAGAACCTTTTCAGTAATTGTGTCTCCTTTGTAATATTTGGATGGCCTCCTACACTGACTATTTTTGACACAGGAACCCTCCGTGGGCACAATAAAAAGAAAGCCCGGGTTCAGAGTTGCACCTTGAAACGCATATTTTGAGATAACCATACAATGATGTAATTATAAGTGGTATTAATATTTTCTTCACTGTGAACCTCAAATCAGTGCATTTTCATGACTGAGATTGACAATTCTGGCTACCGATAGCTTAAAGTAAATAAACATCAACAAACCCCCAGATTCCCAAATCAAACGTTTTTTGCCTCGTTCAGCCACTTCCCAATGGTGTAAGCAGAGCACCTGGGCAGCAGAGGATGCCCTCTCGTCTGTTTGGATGGCGCCTCTCGCGGACCTATTTTAACTGATGGTCGCAGGGAGGCCCTTTTGTCCCTACCTTAGAGTCTTGTTGAAGAACAGCAGTGACACTCTCCTCTAGGAGATATTTCTTGTTTAAACAAGTCACAAGAAGAGTGTTTGAAGGGTAACAGCCAGGTTATGTACCCCATAAAAGCACAAATGATTTACAAATATTTTAACAAGGGAAAAACTAATTAAGGTGCTCCTGTCACAGGCAGGCCAGGCTTAGAAATGGTCTAATCAATATGAGAATGGTAGCTGTAATACAGTCTGTCAGCTTTTTAACCAACCAAAAAAAAAAAAAAAGCAGAAAGTCTATAAACAAAGTTTTGCCCTTTCTCCCAGCCCTGTGAATTTTATACATATATCTAGTTGCATGTACCTTTCACATGTAAGGCGTCTGAACATTTGGAAGTTATTGCCAAGGCCATTTGGGAGGGTCCATTTGGCCTGAAGTCAAATGGGGTCCTATGGGAACTAGGGGCTTCACAATGGGTCCCTGTACACAAAACAGAACATTTTGTTCTCTGGGTGCTAGTGTTTCTTAGAACATGTGTCCTTCTCTACCAAATTAAAAGAAATTTGACTCTCCTATAGGCTCAGGAAATGGTTTTCTTATGATGTGTTTCCAGAGGTGCACATTAGTGCCTATTTTGTGTGGTATTATGTATCTATAAAAATGTAAGAATACAGATGTGTTCGTGGGTATCTCAGAACCCAGGGACGCTGAGTGGCGGAGAGGCACCAGTCCAGAATGCTGTCTGGAAGGCGGTCATGGAACAGTGCAATGGTCAGGAGCACAGCTGGGGAGTCAGACTGTATGGGTTTGTTCTCAGCTCGGGCCACTTAGTATTTATGATCTTGGGTAAGACTAATGTGCTCCAAATCTTTCATCTGAGAAGTGGAACAAGCAATGAGAGTTATTTTATAAGGTTATGGAGAATTAAAAAATACATGAAAAGGGCATAGGACAATTTCTAGCACATAGTAAATACTCAATAAATATCAGCTAATAGTACCAAACCAAAGTGTTTCCAATTTGTAACTCATGTTGTCTTAGCCTTGCTGACTTCCGGATGCACACAGGGTCGCATTCATCGTAAGAGCCCGTATTTTGCTGGTGTTTGCCTGCATCTGCCTGACATTTGGGAGCTAAGCACTCTGCAAGACCATGCACCGGCTCTCTCTCCCTGCCCCCGCCAGTGTTTACTGGCATTCCTGGGCTGCTTCACATGAGCTCACCCGATCGTCCTCTCCTGGTTTTCTTGTTGATGTTGGCTCCATTTGAAACCCCTGATGATGGTGCTTTGCTGCGGTAGCTGCGACCAAGATCTGAGAAGGATTCTTCCTCCCTCCTGCTGCTTCCAAAGTTACCAAGTTGTCAGGAGTCAGGGTGGGGCCATTCCCCCAAATTTTCCACAACTTAGGAGCCACCCAACCCCTCCTGAAAAGATCTCTCCTCCATGGCACATGGGCCCTTTGCTTAGAGTTTCTTTAAAAAAAATCATCAACCTTTGCCTCAGCACCCTTCACAAGGCACAGGCATACACCCATAAGGTCAAAATAGGAACCAATATCTAACAAACATGATGCGTCCCTCTCCAGCTCAGGCTTTCCCTCAAGTATCTGTACAAAAGAGCATTTTCTGAGCCAATTTTCAGTTTTTGAAACAATATACCAATATACCAGTTTTTCAGACATGCCCAGGCACATCTGGATACCAGCTTGGGCTCAGTGGAGTCTCCCCTCCACATGATGTAAATGGCATGGAATTTCTTTATATTCCAACAGAATTTCACCCCATGTAGTTTTCGGGGGCGTGATTTGGCCCACAGCAGATGTCTGAGTCCACACAGTCCTGATGGTCTTCGTAGTGCTCCTGGGCTACATGTTCAGAGGTGGGAACGGTTGTAGCGTCTACACATAAAGATCTCTGATTTGTGGCTTTGTTTCAGTAGTTTGGGTTGGCTACCACATTTTACATTGTAGTAACTTTATTGCTACTGTCACAACAAAGCAAAGCAGCTATTATCTTACAACAAACTAAAGCTACTTTTCTAAACCATCACATGTAACCAAACCACAGTGCTGTAACACCTAATTTACAGTTTATTCCAATTGCATGGACACAAGGAGCATAAAATAAAAATAAAAAATATATATATTAGATTTCATAGGCTCATCTGGGCCAAGTCTTTGAAGCTGAGGAGGATGGTCATAAAACTGCTGAGGTTCCATGTTGTTCACAAGACTTCTATTTTGAGCTGGGCAGCTGAGTACACATTGAGGCTGACTTAAAATTGTCCATGTGGTAGATTGACATCACACTTGGGTTCTCACACCTCTGTCCAGCCAAGCTAGAAGTCTGCTCCCCAGACTCATGCAGAGCTGGTTCTCCTGGGTTATGGGCACTGCTGCATAAAGGATTCTTAAAGGACCCTGGAAGCTGAAAGACTCTCAAAGAAAATCCAAGAGACCTGTCAGTTAAGGATTTGGAGGGGCAACAGGAGAGATCATCAGTCCAAAGGCAGACATGCAAAGTAGCTTCTTTGTGCCTTTACAGAAAGAAGCATGCTGGTGTGTTTCCACTGAAGAGCATGGCTCTGGTTAATGTTAGGGATGAACTACCCTAAAAATAAACTAAAAGAATGAAAGCCTGATTCTTTTCCTCCCCTTGTAGGTTCCTACACATGAAAGGTCATACAGGTTCAGAATGGCCTTACCACTTCTTTCTCATCCAACATGAATCTTTCCTTCAAGAGCCAACCACTTCCAATGATGACGTGTAAGAAGTTTCTAACAAGGAGCCTAACATGGGCATTAGCTCCTCCCCTCCCCCTCTGCACACAGGATCCGTTCTTCCTTTGCACTGCCAACCTCTCAATGAGTCCACAAACTACGGCCCACATATCAGCTGGCGGACTGCACTCAGCCATCTAGGTGAGGAGGCATTGGGGAACTGGAATGGATGAAGCATACTATGGGGACAGGGAGTGAGAGAGGTTTCTGGTGGTCATGGGCTGATGTGGTAGAGCAATTATTTAGATGAGGAGCCTGAGAAGGTAGAGATTTGTGAAGTATGGAAACTGACTACCTACTTTTTTATTTAGCCATTTAGCTATACTAATCATTATCACTTAAATGGAGACACCCTGGCACTCCTTTTTATATCTTTCAGCCTAGAATGGTGGTTTCCACAGATTAGTGCCCAGTAAACATGACTTAATGACTATAGGATGATGTTACCCTTACACCTGGGATATCAGGCTTTAGAAGCCTTCTCCCCGGTCCTCCCCTGGCATAACTTCTCCCCACCAGGTGAAGTGTTTGCAGGGGTTTGGGAGTGAGCTTGAACAGAGGAGATGCCCTCACTTCTAGACAATGTTCCTATATTCTGAACCCATTTCCAGGGCACATGCAAACTTCTACCTGCTCAATCTTCCTATGGACAGGTTATACCGCTAGCCAAGGGGTGGCTGTGTGCAGGGATGATGTGTGAGGAAGCTGGTTGTGCAGATAGAAATGTCCACATACATGTGGTGGCATGAGCCCATGTGGGAAGTGAGGGTGTTGTATCCTGTGCCAGGATTTGGGGACTGAAGACCAGCTTTCTCTGCACCTCCGAGTTCCAATAAAGAGTTCCAAGGACTCAAAAACTTTTAATTTGGAACATGAATTTCCAAGTTATTATAAATATGTCTTCACCAAGGTAGGGGGATAGAACATATAATTTTAAATTGTTAGCTTATATATTTTAATGTGTAGATCTGCGATGCACGTACTCTTGATCTCAGTACTGAAATGTCAGAGGTGGGCCTGACTTGGGGCACTGAGAAGCATTTTCTGATCAGAGCTCCCTAAGTACACCCTCTAGGCTGTGGCCATAACAGCTCCCAATGTTGAACCTCCTGGGGTTCATCGCTGACAGCAGGTCTAAGGCATGGACAGAAAAATGTCACAGATTCAGGAAGTTGCACGGCAGGAGAGATCTGGTTCTTTTCTCTTAAATTAATTTGTTCTCTTAGTAACTCAGGCTCAGTGCACTGTCTTTAAGCTTAATCTATTCTCTCGGATCATAGCATGCTAATTTTCTTTCTTCCTTTCGAAAGAAACACGTTATAGTTACTGATTTTGTGTGTCTCTCCCCACCCTTCCTCCCGGGTATTGTACTGAATTTCTTCGTGTTTTCATAAACTGTAATACTCCCCCACATTCTGCTAGTAATTTTAAGGGTTAGAATACTTCATTTTTCCTTCAGTTTTTAGTAATGTCTGTATTTCTCAACTTTGAATTTTTGCTTTGACTGTTTTCTAACATTCTCACCTGCTTTCCCCACTAGTATTTTTCCACCTGCTCTATTTTTTCCTTTGTGTGTAGTGAAGATCTGTGCACATGGATATATCAGGACCATTTGATTTCCTCAAAACATGCTGCTCTAAGCCCAAGTACGAAGAAGTATCACCAGGCTTTAAAGGTCTCTGATGAAAACCCACACAAGCCATTGACTGAGACACACGTGTCCGTCATGCCCCGTGTGGCAAAGCCAGGAAGGAAGGGAAGGCGGTTTGCTTGGAAAGAAGGGGAAGAGAAGATTATGGGGAGGTGACTGCAAGAGACAATGGTGGGGAACCAGTGAGGGAAGGGGACTTTCATAACTTAGGGCGGATTTCTGTAGGGAGTCACTGAGTGGCCGAATTTCCACCTTTTGCTGTGCATTGCTTCAGTGGTCTCGGTGACATGGAAGTGAATGGCCATTGCAGGGACAGCGCCTTCCTCCAGAACTTACTGACAGGCATCTCTCTATCCACCTGCCACTTCCACCGAGGAGTGGGCAGTCCCTGCTCTCAAGAGGTTCATGGTGTCCGCGGCTCCGACACTCACACACGAAGGTGACGTGAACTGGAGCTGTTTCCTCCAACCAGGCAAAAGACAAACCCCAACCTCATCTGTCATATGGTGCTTGTTGACATTTGTGCGGCGGGGAAATGGGAGGATGTCTCTGTTCTGCACAGCCAGGTAACCCACACAAACGTGAGAGCAATTTCCACTGCACCTGTGGCGTCCTGGATCATCACAGTGCTTCTGTCGCCAAGGTCCTCGGCAAGCTCTGTCTGGGCACAGGTTCTTGGTACACATGCAGTTGACCCTTGAACAACATGGATTGAACTGCACACATACACATATACATGGATTTTTTTTCAATAAATACATGTTGTGCTACAAATGTATTTCCTCTTCCTTATGATTTTCTTTATTATAAGAATACAGCATATAATACATATAACATGCCGTATACAGTATATATACAATATTCATTTTAATTCACAAAATATAACATGCAAAATATGTATCAATTGACTGTTTATGTTATCAGTAAGACTTCCTGTCAACAGTAGACTATTAGTAGTCAGGTTTTGGGGCAGTTAAATGTTATATGCGAACTTCATGGGAGGCTGACACCCCAACCCCGGGTTGTTCAAGGGTCAGGTGTATAACCGGCATCTCCAGTTCTCTCTGTGTAGCCTGAACTCTTTATGGTGGGTACTGCTGTACAAAAAAAAAAAAAAAAAAAAAAAAAGCAATTTTTTTTTCTTCTTCTGTGTTTTATATAAAACACTGAGCCACTACATTTTGTTTATTTCACCTTGGAAATACTGATATTTTTGGATGCAGCCATGTGCCACGGGCCATATGTGATTTGGGGCATACTGTGTACATGTTATTGAATTTTGGGAAAACAAGCAAAGATTATAGCAAACGAAGTTAGGAACTCCCAAGTTTAGAGACTGCAGAGCTGTTTTTATTGATGTATCAAATTATCTGCTATCTGTGGCCTTCTCCAGCTCTGTCCAAGCAGAGCACGAATGCATTCCATAGACAGGCTCCGTTCTAACCACTTCCTGAGTCTGTCTCCACCAAGAGAAAAAGGTACGACCAGCCTCGTGCCACCAGATAAGTGACCTGGAAATCATCCATAATAGTATTATTGCAAATACCCCCAATCATTTAAATTCTCCCTTTAAAACTGTGTTTCCTTTACAGTATTCTATTCTAGTCACAGACGTTTAAAAAGACGTGTATGATTTCTGTGTGTGCTGTTGGCTGCCCATTTCAGTCCATCAGGATGATAGTAACTTTCTCCGTCTACATATCAACATGCTTAATTAGCACTTTTGGGAAAAAGTGATAGTGATGAGCTACAAGCCATCATACTTATCATGTGGGTCAGGGTGGAAACTATCCTCAACAGTGTTTTCTCTACCTTTAATTTAGAAATTATGATTCAGTGAGAGACCCTTTCTCAAACATCTAGGCTTAGAGGCAAGTGCATGCTCAACATGTTCCTGGAAACATTTTTATGTACAATTTACTTTTCTTCTCTTTGCATCCACTTTGGAATTCTTTCTCATCCTGTGTACAGTATAATAGACTGATGTGTTCTAGGAACACATCAATAATTCTGTGTGTCTTTGTGCCTGAAGGTCAACAATGTACATTTTTTTTTTTTTTTAGTTACAATCAAATGACTACCAACACCTAGAAACAGCTAGAGAGCTGGGGATGGGGGTGGGGGTGGGAGTTTATGTGTAACACCCAGCACATCTGCCAATTCCAGAAATGCGGAACAAACCTGGGAAATAGCCAAGATGCTTCCATTTCTGTGTATTTCACAGCAACCACCCCTAATGAGATGACACCATTTATTTAAAAGCCTCAAAGTCATGGACTTCTGCTGGTATTGGGCATGTAACAATAATAAATCTCATAGGTAAATGCTTTGTGTAGTTTTTTCACTGTCTGGGTCGTTCATATATAGATACCTTAAATTATGAAATAAATTCTTATGTAAACAAAATTTTAAATAACTAATAGAATTACATTGAAATTTTTAGATGCTCTTAATTGTTGATTTAAAACATTTCAAGTTGTGCACGGAAACTAAAACATGCTTGGTTTCTGACTATTACAAGCTTTAATCTGATTAAAATAAATGAACTTTTAGAATATCTGTCTTATAATGAACACAGTAAATACTTCTCATATAAACTTTTTCAGAGGATCACAGAAAATATGAAAAGCTAAAAATGACTTTAGCACCAATGAGACCACTATGGTTGACATTAAAATGTATTAAAATCAGTTCTCACCAATGTCAACCATTGAATTGGATAATATCTTATAAGTATAATATTTTTCCTCTATGTTTTATTTGTACTTCTATTACATTGAATCTTTTTTTTTCTGTTAAAACAACTTTGTAGAACATATTGTCCCCATCTTCTTTAAACTTTGCAAGCACCAATTGCACAGTTCACTGTCTTACATTGTTTTAAGAGAAGATATCATTTTATTCCAATTAGCTAGGTTGGAGGGATTCTCTTAAGCCTGTCAAAATTCTATCTGCGTGTTCCATAGATATCTGCTGAATGAGTTGGGAAGCAGCATGATAGAGTGGAAAAAGTATAGCTAGGGGTTTATTCATATTTATTAGTTGTGTACACCAGAAAAGATAAATATCTTAGTTTCAGTTTCCTCCATCTGGTATCAGACTTACCCTGCCTACGAAAAACTGGTAAATGGGACAAAATAAATAAAATAACTGGTTTTAGATGTTGGGCCACAGTCATTGCAGAACTGTGATCTCCAGCACAGGGAAAACCAGTGAAGTAAATCTGTAGTCACTCTGGTGTCAGGCTGGAGCCATGCAATGGGCCTCAGGAATAGGAGGAGATCAAAGAGGGGAACGGGCACAGCGCTAATATGAGGAGACAGACCTTGGAGGGCAGGGAGGACGAAGAGGCTGGGGTGTGCGATGCAGAGCAGTACAGGGGAGCAGTAGAGAAAGAGCTCCAGGAATCTGTTAAGCGTCTTCAGGAGTCTGGTTGGAAACTGTGCAGGGAGATGTTATAAAGCTCAGTGGAGAGAAAACTCGGGGGTACTGTAAGGTGAATAAACCACAGAGTTCGCACTGGGCTGGAAGACATTTATGTTTGCACCGGCCAGACTGGAGAGGACAAAATCCAACATCGGGAAATAAGGGGGTGATGTAAGTTAAACTTATTAAGAAAATATTATAAAAGAACATTAAACCCATAAAGTTGACAACTTAGATTAAATGAATAAGTTGTTTAAAGGACAGAAATTACTAGAACTGACATTACAAAAAATAGAAATTATAAATAACAATATATATGTTAAACAAATTAATTGGTAATTTTAAAAAGTTCCCAGACTAAAAATTTCAGGCCCAGATAGCTTCACCGGTGAATTCTGTCAACTATTTAAAGAAGAGATGCCAATTTTACACAAACTTTCTTTTTTGGTCAAAATATGTTTTTATTTATTTTACAGAGAAAGAAAGAGAGAGAGAAAGAAAGAAAGAGAGAGAGAGAGAGAGAGAGAGAAAGAAACATTGGTATGAGAGAAAAACATCAATTGGCTGCTTCCTATTTGCCCCCACAACCCAGGCATGTGCCCTGACTGGGAATCTAACTGGTAACCTTTTAGTGCATGGGATGATGCTCAACCAATTGGACCACACTAGCCAGGGCTACACAGACTTTTTCAGAGAAGGAGACAACATTCTCCAACACAACTTATGAAGCCATTATTATGTATTATGACACTAAAACAAGACAACAACATTATAGGAAAAAAATTAAGCTCAATATCCTTCAAGAGCATAGATGCAAAACTGAACAAAATATTACCTAATCAAATCCAACAGTTATATGAAATGTGTATACATGGTGACTGAGTGAGCTTTATCCCCAAAGTGCAGGGTTAGGTGAACATTCACAAATTAATACAAAATCATTCTATATCAGAATAAGTGAGGTAAGTCATTTATAAATGTGTGTGTGTGTGTGTGTGTGTGTGATAATCATAATAAATGCATAAAAGGTGTGGTCAAATTCAACTTCAATTCATAATATTGTCAGCAAACTAGGAATAGAAGGAAATTTCAAACTGAGAAGGGGCATGTATCAGAAAACCTACATGACTAGGCCCTATTTCCAAGTACTCAGATGTCCACAAAGCCAGTGACTTATCTTCCTTGATCACCTTTGGTTACCTGATACGTGGACTTGCCTGTTGTGGGTCCCGTCTTTGTATGAGTAAGGACTTTATCTAATCTGCCCATATTGTTGTCAATGAACCATGGTTAGTAGATCTATGGCACAGATTATTGCAAAGGTTGCCTATTTGAGTGGTTATTATTCTCATGTTAATTTCTTATATTTTTCAAATCTGTAATTTCTATGAATGCTTGGTCCACATTATACAACTCCTCTACTTCTATTTCCAAACATTTTATTTATAGAGGTTACACACTCAATAAATGCTTTGTTGTTGATGATGGTGGTGTTGATTTAATTTGTTGCAGCCAATAGCATGGCACAAGTTAGAATTTTGGATGATTGTAAACAAACATGTAACCGTATTGTTATATTGACCCTTTCGTTGTTTAAAAGTGCACGTGTGCCCTGGCCAACTTGGCTCAGTGGTTAGAGCATCGGCCTGCAGTCCAGAGAGACCCAGGTTCGGTTCCTGCTAAGGACATGTACCTCGGTTGCAGTTTGTCCCCGGCCGTGGTTGGGTCATACGGGAGGCAGCCACTCGACAAGTTCCTTTCGCGTTGATGTTTTTTTTTTCTCTCTCTCTCCCTCTCTCTTCCTCCCACTCTATCTGAACAAAAAATGAAAAAATGTCCTCGGGTGAGGATAAAAAAAGAATTAAAAAAGAAAATAAATAAATAAAAGTGCATGTGTTCTGATTATAAACGTTTTGATAAGAACAACATTTAAAACACCTATAGTGAAGACTCATCACTTAAAAAAGTATGAGCATCAGTAACAGAAATGCGAACCAGTGGTGTATATTAGGGAATAAATATTTTATACTCATAGATGCTTTCAAGGAGAAAACATGGGTTATTAAGTGATATGCCAATTATTAATAATGTGAGCTTGATTCCCATTAGTGTCTTCTCAGTAATCTTTAAATGTTGCTAATTTTCAGCCACCTCCCAAAATAGATGAAAGCTATCATTTAAATATATCCTTTTTAGATGCCAAATACAGGGATAGTTTTCTATTTTATTTTTCATTTTCCTTAGTGCATTGTTGAAAAATGATATCCATACCCATTAGACAAATGTAGTTGGAATTGTTGCAGTTATATATAACACATCAACACCTGCTTGTTTCTTCTCATTAAAAATGTGATATGCACTGAGATCTGGTTGTGTTTGAAAGGGTGAAAATGCATATCAAAAGCAAATCAAAGATTTTGTAAAAGAGCAGTGGTGCAAACCTTTGAGAGTATCACTTCTTGAAGATGATGTATTGAAATCTGTCCTTTCTATAAATTTTCATGTGCAGCCTCTTTAACTGGTGAAGGCTCCCTCTCCTAACTTGATGGTTTTTTAATGGATGTGTGGGGGATAAGGTGTAGGACTTTCATTTTATGTGACCTTTCCAGTAGAAGGTGAGTAATGAGAGTATTCAACAAACATCTTTTTGACTGCCACATCTTATTCTGCATCGTTGTGTAATTCATTTAGAGGACACTTGGACTGTGTTGGCATCTCAAATTTGTAAAAGATTCAATGTTTCCAAGTACCCCAAGCCTACCTGGGTTTTCAGGATAATGCAGCTGAGATAAATAAATCTGCTCCAAGAAGCATGGCTTTTCCATGATGACGGAAGTTTCCAAAGAGGTAGGCTAACAAAGTTTTGGTTGTCTCTTACTTGACGTAGGCCAGTAATGGCACATTGTCATACCTAAAGTATGTCTGATCAAATCAGAAGTTTAAAAAAAAATTATTTTAATCATTGTAAATTGCTGATGCAGTGCTTTCTTCAACTATCTTTTTCCGAACATGATGAAGAAATCTATAATTTGGTTATATTTAATATGGTCATTAGAAGGGTGTTTGTGTGGTTTAGCTACTCATCTTCTTTTATTTTTCTCAATAAATTAAGGCATTTCTTTACACGCAGCTTATTTCTTCTTGTTTATTAGGTGCAAGAGTATGAGCCAACCAATATTTGGTTAAGAAACAGAAACATGTAAAAAGACACAGGAAATATTTTGTACTTGAACAAGTCAGAGAGGGTAGGCTAATCACTGTAACCAACAACCTCAAATCTAAGTGACTTTACAAGGTGACTTCTTATTCATATTAATTAATAAAAAAAGGCCTTCATAGTCATTCAGGAACCAGGTTCCTTCCACATTGTGGCTCCACTACCTTCTAGGTATTCGGAGACCTCTTGATTCAACTGGCACATAGGGAAACAGGTTGGGTGAGGATCACTTGGGGAGTGTTTACGGATCAGGACTGTTGATAGAGATCAATTTGTCATGATGGCCAAACCAAACTACAAGGGAGGCTGATAAATGCAGTCTAATTGTGTGACCAGAAGGAAAAGAGAAAACAGTCATTGGAAAACTGGCAGTCAGTGTAAACTAACATGCCAATTTCAGAACTACAATGCACAGCTCAAGGACTCCAATAAAAATCCAAGCCGATCACTAGAGCCTTTCATGAAAAATTGTATAGGATACTTTTTCATTGAACTGCTTGGTTAGAGAGATTCAATGAAGAGCATATCTTTACTTTCACCATCTATTTTCTCTTTGATTGGCAATTGTTTGGCAACCACATTTGCTGAGTTCTTGAGCTCCCAGATTTAAGGCAATATTAGTCTTTAGTGTAAAGATATATATCTTTCAGACGAAGACTCCTAGAGGCTCATCATATAATTCAAACATTTCCCAAATGGTCATCATGTTATATTCATAGTAATAAGTAAGCCTGTACTAGAGGCTACAAGAGCTGTGGGGGGAAAAAAAGGGGGGTCATTCTCCTTTAAATAAAATGTGGCATATTTTCTACTAAAAATGAATTTTTTGAAATAATAGGTAAGCTGTCCTTGTTATTCATAAACATCTTATTTATGCATCTTCACTGTTGTGATAAATTAGCTGGGTTTGTTTTATATTTCCCTACAGTTTACTTTAAATAATCCTTCACAGTCGTTCACCGCAAGACCACATAAGGTTCTTTTTTTAATACCCAGAATGCTGAAATAGCATTTTGAGCACAGACTGTAATGCATAACAAGTGTATTATTTCTTCTTGGGAATGCCATGCAAAAACTTGTTCGTCTCATATTGTCTGTTCTTAGTTTAATTCTTTAAAGCCACTCTGTATTTTAAAAGGTAATAGTCTTTGACCTAACAACCACAAACCATCCCAACTTTTCTCCTTCTACAGTCTCCGTCAGCCTCATGCTAGCACAATCATATCCTGAATTTTATTGCCGCAAAGTACTGACCCTTTGAATGAGGTCATTAATAAGGAACACTGTTCACTTTTGTCTTCTTCTATAACCATCTCCGTAGTTCCTTCACCATATCCACTGAGCCTGTCCTACCTTCGCAAGGGGCATTCACTCGTTCTACCCACCGCCTCACCCAGTTCATGAGTGCTGATATCAGTGACAAAGTGTGGTTTTTAAATAAATGTTTAAAAAGCCTAAATGCTGATTTCCAAATTTAACGTACTACCGAACCCACAAACCCCACAACCCCTCTCGCTACATATATGCCCGCTATTATACCTGATGCATCTGTTCATGGAGACACATTTGACCTGTTGGATTCTCCCTGCAGGTGTGTCTTCTTGTGTTGCAGACCTGATGGTTACTGAGGAACATAAAAAATATAAAAGTGATTATTCACTTTTCCTATCAGGTATTGGAAAAGGCTGTAGGGAATTTTATAAAATCATTTGTTCAAAAGCATATCGAATACCAACTTCGAGACAAGATAATGAGAACTAGGGCCTGATTTTATGGAGCTCGCTGCCAAACGGAAACAGATAATCCCATTAAGACTAGAAGTACAATCTGGTAAAGGCTGTAAGAGCAGGAGCAGGACACCATCAACTCCACATTTCTTGACTTTCCCCTCTGGTTCAAATGTCATTCCACCTTAAATTTGACACCACTACTCATCCTGTGTTATATCTCGTATTTGAACATCCATACTCATGCCCCACCCTTCCAGAAGGAAGCACTGCCCCCTTAATACTAACAGCAACCTTTCTGTGTGTGCTCAGTTATCTGTTTTATCACACGGTATCATAATCATTTGTTTATCTATCTTCATCCCTAGGTGAGTCCTCGAGCTGGGATAGTTTTTTATTCAATCTTCCATCACTGGCAACTAGCACAGTACATTTAAATATATTTTATTTAAACTGAACAAGGTAAAAACCAGGGGATATTTATAAAAGAGATAATTTTGGGGAAGGAAAGATCCTACCCCAGGCATGAGAAGAGTGCGAGCAGAATCACACTAATATGTAAAACAGAGATTGGGGCGGGATGGGACAAGGACTTGGTGTTTTACTGTTTCACAAGTTCATGGTAGATGATGAGAAGGGGCTGTGGGAGGGTAGAAAATAAAATTGCTGAGGAAGTTTGGGTAGATAAGCAAGACTTTCATAAAACAACATTTAAAAAAGATGTAAGAATACTGTTACTGTTTTGGAGGCCTTGAAATACCTAAACCTCATCCAGGAACCTGAAAAAAAAAAATGCTTGTTTGGCTTTTACCTTCTCAGTAATTCAGAGTCATGAAAGGTTGTAATGTCATCTTTGGTCTCAGAGTAAATCTAGTTGACTAGTTTAATGCTCATTTGAAAGAGAAGTGGCCAGAAATCATGACACCAGTTGAGTCTGGGCAATCACAGAATAGAATTACATGGTTAATAATTTTTTAAAAAATGTTTTTATTGATTTTTTTAGAGAGAGAGGAAAGGAGAGAGAGGTAGAAACATTGATATGACAGAGAAATATCAATCGGCTGCCTCCTGCATGCCCCCTGCTGGGGATCTAGCCTGAAACCTGGGCACATGCCCTGACCAGGAATGGAACCAGGGCCTGTTAGTCCATGCAACAATGCTCAATCCACTGAGCCACACCGGCTAGGCAATAATTTTTAGAGTCATAATCATCTTTGCTTTTAGATACATTTCTATGTTCCTATAATTCTGGTCTTTTAGTTTCCCTTAGATGGAGGTCCTTGGTTCAGGTGCCATGTATGATTCATGCTTTCACAGTGCCTAGTAGAGTGGTTTGTGCTATGTCATCACCATTCAGTAAATATGTGTTAAAGAAATAAAAAAGTGCCTCTGCACTAACTGATAGGAGACAGATCACATATTTTTGTCAAAATTATTCTCTACATTGATGGTTAATAAAACAGATAAAGATTAAAATTTTGCATCAAGGTATAGAAACTTTGCATCAAACAACCAAGCTAACCTCGAGGGCTGTCAGCAAGCAACATATGCCATCACTCTGCTGTTCCTCATTCACTGCAAACATAGCCAGTTGAGAACTACAGTAGGCAGCTTTCTAGATAGCTCTCATCATGGTTGGTCTGTGTGAACAATAGCACTTGGCAGAAGTGGTGATGAATCACTTCTGAGAACAGGTTGTAAAAGTTGTTACTGTTTCTCTCAACAGATAGATAGATAATGTCTATACTTATTCCTATATCTATATTTTTGACTATAAGCACTGGGAAAGCCAACTGGCATGTTTTAAGGAGAGGACCAGATGGAGAAGAAATAAAGCTTCTGGCCAAAAGCCCTGGTGAGCTGCTAATAGTCATGTTGAGTGAGCCAGCATGCACATGGATCCTTTGTCCCCGGTCAAGCCTTCAGATGATTATAGCCTTAGCCAACATCTTGCCTCCAACCTCATGGTCCTCCTGAGTTAGAACCACCCAACTAAGATCCTTCCAAAATCCCTAGCTCACAGAAACTATAAAATAAATGTTTCTTGTTTTAATCTGTTATTTTGAGGTAATTTGATATACAACAATAATTTAGCGCCTGGTCTATGTAGCTTAGTGGTTGAGCATTGACCCATGCACCAAGAGGTCACTGGGTGGATTCCTGTTCAGGGCACATGCCCAGGTTGTGGGCCAAATCCCTGGTGGGGGGCATGCAGGATGCAGCCAATGGATGTTCTCTCTGATTGATGTTTCTATCTCTCTTTCCCTCTCCCTTCCTCTTTCTCTAAAAATCAATACAGAAAAAAAAAAAAAAAACTTAGAATTTTTTCAACGTTTTGATCCAGGCAGCCACCATCAATCCACCAATGTTAATGGGAATGAAACCCATTTGCTAGCCTGTTTGAACAGAAGTCCAAGGTGTGTCCACATGTTTTATACCATCATTTGCTAAAGACTAAATTGTCTTGCCACTGGGATTTCCCCACCCCCCTCCCCTGCATATATTATCTTTCCATTAGAATATTAGAAAGCTGTGTATGTGTAAACTTAGCAGAAAAAGCCACACAGCCTGGGTTAACCTAAGTCTGATTTAATAAGGGCAAAGGAATCCTTGTAGTTTAGTCCATCACAATAAAAGACCTTAAAAGGGGTTGAAACAAAATCTTATTGTAATAAATCTTGGACATCTTTTGGAATGTCCTAGCTACTCAGCTTCCTAACAAATGACTAATCCATAAATACTGCCATTATAAGTCAGATTCTAAAGTTTTTTCAGTCATCCAACATTCTATCTCTAATAACTTGTATGGGTTGCAGGAAGGTACAGCTGGGTATAAAAGCAGAATATAATACAAAACTCAGAAACTTAAGAATGTTTTCTATTTAAATCTCACTTTTCTTCCCCTCTGTTGTATATTTATTTTCAGAACTTTATGTAAACTTTTAATAACACCAGTAATTTTTTTCCTACACTGTGTCATAGGTTAAGAGCTTTGTAAAATATGTTAAGGTGACATTGACTGATAACATAAATAAAGTTCAAGTGTACAACATTATAATTCAATATCTGTACATTCTACTGCATGCTCGCCACTCAAGTCTAGTTTCCTTAAGTTACCATACATTTGACATAATTCATTCTCCTCCCACCCTTTAGTGGAATTACGTTTAGTAACCCAAATTCTATTCTATCTATGAGTTCGTTTTTGTTTTGTTTTGTTATTTCATTTGTTACTTTATTTTATATTCTACATATGAGTAATATCATATGGTTTTTGACTTTTTTCATTTGACTCATTTCACTTAACATAGTACCCTCAAGATCCATCTAAGTTGTTGCACATGACAATATTTCATCTTTTTTATGGCTGAGTAGTATTTCATTGTATATATGCATACCTCATCTTCTTTATCCACTCACCCATTAATGAATACCTAGGTTATTTATATATGTTAACTACCATAAATAATGCAACAATAAACATAAAGGTACATCTACCTTTGAATTAATGTGTTTTTATATACTTTGGGTAAATACCCAAAAGATAAGAATTCTCTGAGGTAAGAGTGGTTATGTAGAAAAATTAAGTAAAATAACATTCTATGCAGGAGTTCCTGAGTATAAAAAGCATGGAATATTATTTTCTGAGATTTTTACGTTTTCTTCCAAAAGCATATTTTAGTATAGAGCTCATTATAATTTAGGTTTTCTAAGAAATTCACTGGGGGTCATGAGATTGAGGAAAAAATGCAATCCAGGTTTCTGATTATGATTTCTAAATTTTTGTGGAGTAAAGAAAATTGGTCTTCATACATTACAGAAACATGCAGTAAGTTCATAAATTCAATGGAAACAAATTCAAAACAATGAGTTTATTCATTCAACAAACACATGAATGCCAAATTTATGCTGCAAATATACACATGGTTTACATTAAATAAATTCTTAGTGATTGTAGTTGAGAAACAGGAAAAGTGGGGGAGGGATTTAGGAGATTTTCTTATAAGAACAAAAAATAATAGACAGGGAAATGGTTTTGTCTGTGGTAGACTGAGTGGTTCTAAAGTATAAGACTTTGTATGGAACCCTGATAAAACCCTGAGAAAAAAGACTGATACAGTTAAATAAAGGAAGAAATGATCTTTATTCACCCAATTTAGGGTGGAATAGGTGGGAAGAGCCTTTAAATTATGAATTTTGCAGCAACAAAACTTACTGAGGCAGTTTCTTAAAGCCCCAGAGAAATTATTATGGTTTTCATCTGCAGGTCGACATTGGCTTTGAATGCCAGCCTTAGAAAGTTTGAAGTTTCCTCTCTGTACTCTCATTCCTCCCTCTAGCCATCTAGTGTTGGAAACCTTTTCATTTCAGAGACCAATTGAATATGTTTGCCAAGGAGAAAGTTTTTCACTCAACTCACTTCTCTATTTTCTTTCTGATGCAGAAAGTTGGAGTCAGACCCCTGGCCAATAAGGTGGCACTGACAAATCCCTGTGCTGGCCAGAACATAAAATATTTATACTCAGAGAAAGCTACACTAAGTAGTCATCAGCGTATTTTGCAAACGTAGAAGCCAAACACCTCCCTAAAACAGCAGAGCATGTTCACAAAAGCTCCTCTTTATAGACTGAAAAGTAAACTATGATTTTCATAGGAGAGGGTGGCTTGATGTTCCTTTGACTTAGTGCATGCTATGGGCCTTCTTACATCACAGTTTACTTGACTGAAGTGAGGGAGAATTTTGATTTGTTTTTAGTTGTGCTCACTTGTTTTTACCATTATCAAAGACATCAATTTCTGGATGGGACGGGTAGGTTTCAAATTGTAGGCAAGAGTTCTCTTCATAGAGAATGAAGTCATACAGCCCCTGACCCAGATGGTGGCCTTGGGTGGGAGTTTCGAGCACGGTCTCTTGTTTCACCACCTCGACATTATTTGGAATTGTGGCAAGAGGAGATGAGCTTTGATGTTGGAGCCACTCAAAGGAAAGCAAAGGACAAGGGGAAAAGAGCAGTGAGTGTAGCACCGCTGACCCTAGACAAGGCTGGGCTGGCCCTCCTGGCCCAGCCTCATATCCATGGCCCCTCCATCAGCAGCAAGGGGCAGAGAGGGCTTTTCTTTTAGTTGAAAGCGGAGGGTGAGCTGAGCAGGGAGTTCAGAGGGTCATTAGAAAGCATCAAAGGAGGCAGCCTCATGATGGTAATAAGATGGCTGTGAGGAAATAAAGTGGGCATTGATCTGCACTATCGAGTGTGACATTTTAACCGAAGCTAAAAGCCAAGAGCAAATCTAGCCCTCTTATTCATCTGCCTGCCTGTTTTAGTAAATTGTCTTCCCCTCCTCCAAACCACTGGCCTCAGAGGTCACTTCATATTAGCTGGCTTGTTAATACTGAGGCAATCAATACTTAATCAACAAGTAATGGGATTTTGCAGTCATCCTGTATGATCTTTCAATAAAGCTCCAAATCCATCTCGACCCATTCCAAGCCTGACGAAAGGTGTGCAGTTGCAGCAGACCCTGGATTTGATGGTCTGGTGCTCTTAGGCTGATCTGCATCTTATTAAGGCACCAGGTAGCCACTGTTCTTCACCCCTTTGTTCCCTGATTCCCACAGAGCACAGCATGACACAGAACTGAGGCATCTAAGATTTTACATGCATCAGTAAGAAAATTCAGATTTCTTTACTACATAGGGTTCAGAACTCTTTGCTAGTATTATACAATTTAAAAAATGAGTACATAAAAAACTTAAGAGAGGAGAGAGGTAGCAAACAAGGAAATGAGGGAATAATGGGTGTTTTAGTATATGATATTGGGCTAGGGAGCTGGAATCCCCACATGTCCCAATTATTGAACACTGGGCTGCCCACACTCTTCTCCAAATGGGCTCAATGGTGATAAGAGGAAAGGGTACAGGGCTTGGCACTGGCCTTGGACATTGTAAGGGGGGAAAGGTTCCAAAGAAGCCAACTGGGCACTTCTGTATGAAGAGAAATTGTGTTTTGTTTTGTTTTTTGACACAAAAGCTAGGCTTTAATACTCTTCAGGTATCTTGATGAATATGGTTTCCTTTGTCCATCTGTAATGCTGTACTGCAACAGCCTAGATGTTTAAAGGAGTTTCCCGTTAAAGAAAGGGGGCCTCCCAAAAGAAAGCCTTGTTTCCACCCCAAAAGGACCACCTCACACAGATTTCCTTTGGTGAATTAATCACTTGCCATTGTCTCACCTTATACCTTCAAGTTTGGAAAGTGGGTCTTGACAGTTTCTGACTCAATAGTGTCAATTCATGCTAATAAAGGTAAGTGAGTAGAGGAATGAAATTGAAATGCTGACTTATTAACATAACTTTCAAGCAAATAACCTATCAAGGAAAAGGGGCAGACACAAGGGTTATGGCTGCATAGCCTTTCTTATCAGAAAAGAAGCTGCATTCTTAGAAGATTGATTGGCAATCACAGAATTAGATTAAGGGGAATTAGAAGATAATACAAACATTTAATGACAAGAGGATCTAGTACTGTGATACATGCAACTCCACAATCAACTACGCCTGCTACTCTGCATTTACGACTTAAACGATGTGTCTGTGAACACCTTATCCATTACATGCATTATTTCATGAAAACCTAATAAAATAGGTATTATCAGTACCCTCATTGTGCAGATGAATAGACTGAGACTTAGACTGAGAGTTAGAAAGTAGCAGAATTGCCTGCCCAATGGTATGTAGCTAACATATAGGAAAGCAAAGATCTGAATCCACACAGACTGACCCCAGGGCAGTGATATAAACCACTAAGGCGTATTGCCCTGGCTCTGCTATTTACTAGCTGTTATGACTTTAAACATGGCCTTTAGAATCATTAAGCCTCAGTTTCTCTAACCAACAAAGAGGGAATAATAATCATAACCTATCTCACTGGATTGGAGATTAAATGAGTTATGCAATGAAAGCCCTTTAATGTTGAGTCTGGCTAAGCGTAGCCACTCACTAAATGTTAGTAATATTCTGATGTCATTGTAGCATTACTATACTCATATTGGCTTGGTATGTTGTCTTCCCTCTTCCAGTCTGTTTGGATGGGCTCTGCAAGCATTTCCCTTAGGAACATTTCTTTGATTAGGGCAAAGGCTGACCTACCACTTCCCCAATGGCACAGCCTTCCTTCGACTATGTTTGTGACCTCAGTCATGTCATAGTACATTCTGGGAGGCATAGGGGCTCTTCTATCCATTTTGCTTTATAGCTTATCTCCTGGAGGTAAACCTGGTCTCCAGATGCTCTGGTGGAAGCTGTGAGTAACGGGGTGCTAGCTATGAAATTTTACGGTTTGCCCCTGATATTGCCGGTGACTGGTAGAAGGTAGAACAACATCAAAAATCTATTTTCAAGAAAGCCAATAGATTTGCATTGATAACGGTTTTGAGGATCCTAGCAGCTAGGGTAAAGGAGAAACTAAAACATAGTTTCTTTTACCTGGTTTGACTTTCAAGAAAGACAGACATGTTTATTGACACTCAACTTTTCTTTTAATAGTTCGTTTCCTTTTTAAAACTATATGTTCTAGTTGCAGAAACAATATATGTTCACCTTTTAAAATTCAAACTTGAGAAAAATTTTCAAAATAAAAGGCACAAAGTTTTGGGTACTATAACTCCTCATTTGATCTTCTTGACTTCAGTCACCGTGCTCTCTCCATCACCCACTTGCTTAGATGGATTGTCCCGAAGTACTGTGCTTGTCAGTTCACTCAGCGGCTGAGTAACTTTCAGTAGCTACATCATCTCTACCGCTGAAGGCCCAAGCCCATCTCCTTTCCTTGTTCAGCCCAGCACCTCACACAGCCCCACTCTAGCACCATTCCCACAGTTCCTATGTGCAGGCCTTTGTTCAGGTTGTCTCTTCTTCCAGTTGTGATCACCACAAGGACCATCGCTCCCCCCATTTCCCGCCCCCAGCCCAACTAACGCACATCTTAGGCGAAGGTCCTTCCTTATGAAATTTGTTCTGAGACCTCAGTCCTTTTGATCTTATTCTTCTCTGAGCCTCTTTAGCACTTACAGTCTGTGTTATATGATTGGCCTAATTATGTTGTCTCATATTTTCTGCTCTGTTTCCTGCATGTGCATCTTCTCTCTCTTATTAGATCACAATTTTCTTTATGGGAGAACCCAGTCTTGGACTTGTTCTATCAAGTTTGTATGAAAGCATTAAGTGCTTGGGAGGACTTTAACATATACTTGTTGATTAAAAAGATTGTGATCAGATGATTTATCATGGTAACAATATTAAAAACATTATTATCAATATTATTAAGAGCTATAATACATATGCTATAACTATACATCATAATATGTAAAAATAGAATTATACTAATTGGTAAATTATTGTTTACCAATCCACCAGCTGAAGAGTTGACAAACATTTTCTCATTCAAGCCTCAAAAAGTTATCTAAACTCGGTATTTTTGCCCTTACTTTAGAGCTGAGAAATCTGAGTTTCTAAAAATTCAAGCAATTTGACCAAGATTGCAGAGCTGAGATATGGCAGACTTAGGGTTTGAAAGCATGTTATCTGACTCTTATTTATCCTCATAATAACATATGCACCATTCTTGTAAAATGCATATTTTAGTTGTTTTCTTTGCAAATTGAATCTTGATCACAAGCTTGTGAAACTGACCGAAAGAACTTTCTTTGCCTGAAAGGTGTTCTGCCTTTACTCTCCTTACGTGCAATGCTTTTACCCAGTCGACTTGGGCTTTTGTCCCCCAGACCCCAGCACATTTATATCCCTGAACAACTCCTTCTAAAACCCAAGAGAGTGCTTTGTTCTTCCTATTTTTCAGTCTTTCTCTCATTTTATAAAACTAAATATTCTGGTCAAATCCTTAGAAAACACTTCAGAAGGAGCAATCCTTGTGCCATCAGTCATGGGTCACTTCTTCTGGAAGCAGAAGCATTGGCACAGTAATAGGTATGTGACTTTGCAACAGTTCCCTGACCTGCCCAGAGAAAGCTCTCAAAAATAGGGCAGCTTATTTTGGTGTCACTGTACTTATTGGGAATTGCCAAATGTGTGTGTCATTTGAGAAAGAGATTCTGGTAAAATTGAGTTTTCTGGGCTCTACTAAAATAATATCCATTTTTTAAAAATTAATATACTTTTAGAGCACTTTTACATTCATATTATAATCTACAGGAAGTTAGAGAGTTCTCATATACCCCTGTCCTCACACATGCGTAGATAGCCATTATCAACATCTCTTCCACGTGGTTTGTTAGTTACAATTGATGAACTTACACTGACAGACTTACACTGACACATTGTTATCACCCAAAGCTCATAGTTGACATTCAGGTTCATTCTTGGTAGTGTCCTTTTTGAGTTTTGACAAACGTGTAATGGCATGTAGCCATCATTGTAGTGGCATACATAATAGCTTCACTGCCCTAAAGATCTGCTGTGCTCTGACTATTCATCCCTTCCTCTCCCCCAACCTTGGCAACCACTGATCTTTTTACTGTCTCCATAGTTTTGCCTTTTCTAGAATGATTCCATATAGTTGGAATCATGTGCTATGTAGCCCTTTCAGATTGGCTTCTTTCACAGAATATGCATTTAAGTTTCGTCCATGTCTTTATATTTCATTTCTTGTAGAGCTGAATAATATTCCATTATATGATGTGCCACAATTTATTTATCTACTCATCTTCTGAGGACATATTGGTTGCTTCCAGCTTTTGGCAATTATGAGTAAAGCTGCTATAAACATCCATGTGCAGGTTTTTGTGTGCATATAAGTTGTTAACTCCTTAGAGTAAATACCAAGGTAAGAGTGTTTTTAGTTATGTAGAAAACCACAAAACTGTCTTCCAAAGTGGTTGTACCATTTTGCATTTCTACCATCAACAAATGAGAGTTCCTGTTAATCCACATCTTGGTCAGCATTTGGTGTTATCAGTGTTTTTGATTTCAGTCATTCTAATAGATGGGTAGTGATATCTCATTTTTTTTAAGTCTGCAATTCCCTAATGACATATGATGTTGAACATCTTTTCATATGTTTACTTGTCATCTGTACATCCTTACAGACTGCATGAACCTGCTAGCCAAAGAAGGGGAACGGTATATAATCTTGAGCATTGGTCTTTCAAGTTGAGCTTCACTCTGCACTGACTGGAAAAATGGAGAGAGAGAACACAGGCCAACTTGTGCTATATGTGAGGGTTATCCACTGAGATAAAAGATGCAAGACTTTAAAAAGTTACTTTTCCTTTGTTTCTTTTTTGGCAAAGGCAACAAAACAACTTGAAAATTCTCTCATTTTTCTATTCATTAAGCTACTAGACTTCTCCTTTCCTTGTGAATTAACTCTCTTCTGTGCCCTTTACTTACAGGGCATCAGTACTGAAGAAAAGCCATTCTTTTTTTTAGGTGTAACAAGTATTCTGGTATATCAGTAGCTGTTCAGGTTGATGGAAGTAAATTCATCAAGCTTCAAGAAGCAAGATGTCAGGGGACAGCAAAGACGCGATTGCATAGAAAGACCTCTCAAAGGTCAGACATGGAGACAAACTACATGCTCAGGGACTCACAGACTAACTTGCTCCCCTTTCCTCTGCACCACCATCAACAGAATTCTTTTTCTCCTCTGTCCCACTCTTCAGCACTTTGATATTCTTTTCACTCCCTGATCATTGTCCAACCTAGCTTCCTTCATTTGCCTTTTAATAAATTGGCTCTTTTTTTTTTAGACTGAAACTTGCCTCTCATTTTTTGATGTTGATCCCAGAGAAATGGAAAGATTTGACACATGTCCTCGAGGGGGCTGCTGATCTTTAGAATCATCTGTCTTCTGGGTCCTCCCAGTGCTTTCAAGATGGAACACCAGACACCAGTGACTGCTGTGGTTATCCCACAGGTAAGTAGGGCTTATGTCTCATTTGCCTGGCAAATAACCCAGTTGCCCTCTGAGTACATTGGCTCCACCTTTTGGGTTGACCAAGTTTTGCTACTGAAGTCCACTGCTCTGTTAGACAGCCTCCTCCCCAGTTGTGGCCAGTCTCTCTGGGTTTCATCACCACTTTCTCCCCTTGCCCATTCAGGCTTAGGAGTGGTGACTGATCCCAACCATTACAAGCCCCAAAGTACTACATAAACCTTTAGGTTTCCCATATCCTTGTCCTTTTTATTGTTACTTTATTACGCTTTCTTCAATTGTCCTATCTGAGTATGCTAAGTAATGGTATATAAAATAATAAAATACCGAGAAGGAGAAAATGCCTACAGACTTGTAAGATCTAAATAAAAATCTAAAAATTGGAAGTCTTCCTGAAAGAAAAAAATGTAAAAATGTACTATATTTTAGATTTACCTTGTAACTTGAGAGAACCCTTTTAAGTGAGCTATGAGTAGACTATATGTTTATATTTTGGAAGGGGATGGTGGTAAACTTAGAAATTAGGATGAGCATCACATGTGAAAATAAATGATGCTGTGAATGGCACACTTCTCAAGTGATTATGATAAAGCCCCAACTCTTAATTTGGATAAATTGCTAACAACCCAACTTAGCACACCCATTTGCAGTAATCATTATTTTGCTGACTTGGCTCTATGTCTGGCTTGCATTTCAGTAGTGAATGCAAAGCCTATAAGCGCTTAAGGGTTTTCTTGCTAAACATTTTCCTACTTGCAAGGAACCTAACCCAGAATCAGAACATCCTAATGCCTGTAATATATTTCTGGTTGAACATTAAGAACTTTTGAAGTATGGCTTAACTTTTAAATGCTATCAAGGGTCTTTTGAATCAGTCAGTGAAGCTGCTTGTAAAGTTCAAAAGACATCATTTGAAAACTACAACCATTAGCCAACTGCCTTATTGACATAATGAATCATATTCAGATGGAGCACTTAACCCCAGCCTGTGCTCGGTCCTTCCTTCGTCACCATGTGCACAAGGCAAGGATGTGAACAAGTGTGTGCATCAAATGAGTCTAGTCCGATCATTACCTGAGTGTCTTTCTGAGGATCAGGCAAATTAGCAACTGCATTACAATGATTTCTTTTCCCCTATTGGCCACTCTTGTTAGTTAGGAGAGTCTATCAGTCATTTAGTAAAGAGCCTTGGTCTGGGAGTTTTAGTCCTAAATCTATTACTAACCAACCACCAGGAGGGTTTTTGAACAAGTCACTTAACCTCTGAGCTTCTGTTTCCTTCTCTAGGAAGTGAAACATTTGCTAAAGTTCTTTCCCTCACTACAGTGGTGTGGCCAGGCTCCTCCAAATGTTTGTGGGCTTCTTAATCTGCAGTGATGTTACTCTAGTACCTTTTAAATAATTTCTGAAGTCTACCATGTCATACACTGACATGCCTGGACATCTCCAGGTAGTTGTAAAAAAGAAAAGCTATTTCTTAGAGTATAGATACTCAGTCCCCAAAGTACAGTGATACCCACTTCTGTTTTCCAGAAACCAAAATCATCTTCTGGCTTAAAATCAACTTGACCTTCCAAGGCCAGCTTTGATTTCATTTTCAGCTGAGTTGTCTATTTTTCTTTGATGTGATTGCCCACAAAAACAACTTGAAGGGACTCTGGCATTGCTCTGGGCAGTGTTGTTTTAGAAGGGAGCAGGAGGGCCTTCAACTTCAATGAAAGAATGCCAATCATATATTCTGCATGTGTTTCACCAAATATGACAGTTGTAGCTAATGCCTCAGAGCCTGTGTTCCAAAGACACTTTCGCTGAGTACAGCTTAGGGGGAGTGAGGGGCAGGAAAGGGAAATAAATATCTGGCAAGGCCAAGAGTGCTCTGAATTGTAACCAGCACCAAGCACGCCATGCTTTCCCCAGCCAGCCATCACCCAACCATCAGCTCTTCTGCTCAGTAGGAAGAAGTTCACCTATGTGGCAGGACACATTAGCACAGGGTTATAATAGCATGTTTAAGAACCTTCATGGAAGTTTGTCTCATTGGCTTGTTTGATCCACATGCCCTTTTCTCCTCTTTTTCTTTCTCTTTTTTCTTCTTACTGCCTCAACTCATCCCTATCCTATATTGGAGAACAGATTTTACCCATGAGGATTAGGTTGAAAATATTTCCTTTTCTTCCATCCACAGGATCCATGCTAGCTACAGGTTGAAGATGGCTGCAATCTGGCTCTCAGGTCTTAGACCTTCTAGCTCTGGCCATGAGCCTGCCTGGATAAAAGTCACTATATTGTGTGTCTGCCACTGTGGTATATTTTTTCTACTGCAGAGTTCTTAGTTGTGCTGTTAGGTAAATAGGCTTCATGGTTGCTGGATCTTTTTGATGGATCACTCATTATTAACACGTAGTCTTCTTAAACCTGTTAGAACTTTTCCCTCTTCAATTTTGTCTTGTATTAATATTACTACATTATTACTACTTTCTTTTTGGTTAGTATTTACATAGTGTGTCTTGTTTCTCCCCTTTGTCTTTGGCCTTTCAATGGCGTTGATTTAGGAGATTTCTTTCCAGTAACATATAACTTCATCTGTTTAACTGACTCTGATAATCTCTGTATTTCAATGTAGAAGTTTATGTACTTACTGTGCATTGTACATACCATTTACATATACTGCGATTACTGATGTTTTGAGTTATTTATACCATCATATACTGTGTCTGCTTTTTATCATCCTT
This sequence comes from Molossus molossus, assembly GCF_014108415.1. Classification (NCBI taxonomy): domain Eukaryota; kingdom Metazoa; phylum Chordata; class Mammalia; order Chiroptera; family Molossidae; genus Molossus; species Molossus molossus. The sequence goes on from NW_023425350.1 coordinate 41,981,870, forward strand.
TTCCTTTTCCTCTTCATATTAACCTTGTTTTAGATTGAATATTTTTTTTATATTTCTCTTCAACCTTCACCATATAAATTCTCCTATGATGACTTGGATTATATGCATTGAATTTCAATGTATTTAATAAGTGATTAATTTATAAACATACTTACTTTTAAAAATCTATCCACAGCTGCTCATTGTTTTAAAAATTTGTCCTAAATACTAAAATAATTTTAGCACAATTGCTGCTCATTATAAAGACCCCCCCTTCTTGATTTTTTTGTCTGTAGTCATAATTTTACTTTAATTAACCTAAAAATATGGGTATATTAAAGCAATCAATATAGACTTAAGTTATCTGATAATAAATCAATTTCTGTAATCTTCACAGTTTAGTTTTTCTCCCTAAACCTTTCTTATTGTTTATTTTATTTTACATTGTGCTTTATTTTAGCAGAAGTATATATTTACTTATTCTGTTAATAAGGGTTTATGTGGGGGGAAAAAGCAATCTTAGTTTTTGTTTAACAAACATTATCTTTATTTTTCCCTTATTTTTGAAATATAGTAGAACTAGGCATAAAATTTTATGGTTGACAGTTAATTTCTGTCAATTCATTAAAAATAAGAATTCACTATCTTCTGGCCTCTACTATTGCTGATAGAGCTTGTTGTAAAAAAATAAAAACCTATTATTTCCTATGGGTAACATGTCTTATGTTTATGGAAATATTAAAATTGACATTTATTATTTATTTATTTATGAATTTAAAATATAGGATGTATTGAAGCATGAAATTATGACTTTGTCTTGAATGAAGATTCTTTCTTTTCTTTAAAAAAAATAAGGCAATGCTTAAAAATTTTAATAGTCAAAAATGCAGATGAGCAAAGTAAAAGAAAAAAAATTTATTTCAGCCATATAGGAAATCTACTGTTATGTGTATTTTTTTTTAACTGTGTGTTAATAACATCTTTCCAGTTTAAGAGAGAGCTATCTACATCACACTTTCTAAAGGCTTCACAGGATAAGCATCCAGGCTTTAGCTAGAGGTACTCACCGAAACTACAGAAAAATCACACAAATATCATCAAGTTTCACTTTTCTAATAGTCTGTAAACTTCTCAAGGAGGGGATGATGCTATATTCACCTTTTATTTTGAGGAGATGAATGGACATAATAATGAGTTAATAATGAATGACTGAATGCATAAATAACTTCATAAACAAATGAATGGTTGGTTATATGAGCAAGAAAACCACTACAATTTGCTCCCTATCATTTACCTACCCATCTCCCCAATCATGTGGTTGAATGTAATTATGCTTCTAAGAGCCCTTTAGACTTCTAATTATAAAATGTCCAGTACTGTACTAAAGTATAAAACCACAGTATTTAGAGCATCTTATTGTATAAAGTGTAGTCTCTATTGATGCCACTCAGATTTCTCTAAGGTTATGGATTTAAAGGGTCACTCATTTTTTGAGAATGAGTAATTTTATATTTTTTCTAGATAGGAGAGTGAGTCCTTCCACATTTTTATTTACACATTGACTAGACATGTGTATGTGTACAATGGCACACAGCAAGTAAGTTATTCAGATTGACCCTAGCACAGGTATTTCTGCATGGAGTCTATATGTGGTTTAGACCCAAGAGATCTATTCCTTTCTGACAGTCACCTATGGCCAGGGGGGTCAGTGCCAGGGACCAGCATGCCATGCTCTGAAATGCAACATGAAATGACATTGAAGTCTTGCTTGGGCTTATTAGCTTTGCAACAGAAACACCTTGTTTTTGGACCAGAAATGCACCTTCTTATCTAGTCATGCTCTCTGTAACTAAGAGGACCAGAAACGAGTTCGTATAACATTTGAGACTTATCTCTCATACCAGAAAATAATTTAATGCTTATCATCAGCTAATGGTTGGTTGGTAAAGGCTAACACATTATATTTTGAAAATAATCATCATTTAAAACAAAATAGTCAAATTTGATTTCTATCCATTAGAAATGTCTGAAAAGTAGACTTTCAAGAGAGCATTTTATTCAGTGTCTCATATTCAGGCAGGTGACGTGTTAATATTTTTAAAATTTTAACTACTATTATTTAATAACACTATGTTTCAGGCACTATGTTAGGCTCTGATTAACAAAACACATATCCTACCTGCTAGGAACATTTGGTTCATGGTTTTACAGATGAAATCTGATAAACTTCTTTGTGATGTACAGGGTCTTGCCTGTAGACATACAGACAATCAATGATGAAGAAAAGGTTAGAACCTTCCTGCAGGTAAATTGCCTGCAATCTGTTTACACAAAGAGAATACTTCATATATTAACTGATCATAGTGTAAACATGTTTTTAAAATGATGTTCCAGGATATTAAAATAGAAATAACTCTAATGTCCAGCTCCAGTATAATTTATTATAATAATTATTATTAACACTGAAATAGCCCTTATTATGTCCCGGATAAATTCTTACTTCTTTATATTTATTAAATAATTTACTTCTATAGAAACCTCATGGAATAGGCTTATTAAACCTATTTTACAAAGGGAAGAACCCCAGAACACTAAGTTCATAAGTAATTTGCCCCAATAACAGAGCTTATAATTGGGAAAAAAGGATACAATATCCTGGCTCTTAACTACTTTGCTTTTTAGCCTCTCAGAATTATGACCATCTATGTTACAAGGTCAAGTAGTATTCAAATCATGAATAAATAATAAACTTCAGGTTTTTTTTTTTTTTCTAAATATTCTCAATTAAAAAAATTGTTCTTTGAAAAACCTACATTTTAAATTTCAATTAATTAGAAGACCTTATTTCTTGAGTATGCCAAATAAAAAGCTATACTTGAGTGGAGTGGGTCCCATTTCTCTTTGAAAATGGGCACCTTATTAACACTGAAAATTTTCAGACTCCCACTTACACATTGAGGCATTGATACATTTACTTGTTGTGTTTATAGATTTCTAAGTACCTTACAATACTTTACAGCCCTCCAGTTCCTAAAGTTAGATTATCATTGGACAAAAAGCATTTGAAAGAACAGAGATGTGTTATGTGTTTTTTAATCCTCACCTGATGATATGTTTTTATTGATTTTTAGAGAGAGAGGGAAGGGAAAGAGAGAGAGAAACATCAACTGGTTGCCTCCTGTACACACCTCGACCAAGGGTCAAACCCACAACCTAGGTGTGTGCCCAGACTAGGAATTGAACTCACAACATTTGGAGTATGGGATGATGCTCCAGCCAACTAAGCCACCCAGCCAGGTCTGATCTATGTTTATTATATGTTTGTTTTAGTACTTGTTCTCTATAAATGCTCCTTAATTTTTCTCTGAAATAAAATTAATAATTTTCACTTCCATTTTTTACACTCCACCAAGAAAGAGACATCTCACTAGGAAATACCTTATTTCATTTTTATCTCTCATATTCATATTCCTCATAAAAATGAGCTTTACACTCCACTGCCCATCCCCAGTAATCCCGCAACAAAGAGAAGGAAGGCAGGTGGTGGAGAAAGAGAGAAGAAGAAGGAGAAGAGGAGAAGGAGAAGGAGGAGGAGGAGGGAGAGGAGGGGGAGGGGGGGAGGAGGAAGAAGAGGAAGAGGAAGAGGAAGAAGAAGAAGAAGAAGAAGAAGAAGAAGAAGAAGAAGAAGAAGAAAAGAAGAAAAGAAGAGAAGAAGAGAAGAAGAAGAAGAAGAAGAAGAAGAAGAAAAGAAAAGAAGAAGAAGAAGAAAGAAGAAGAAGAGAAGAAGAAGAAGAAGAAGAAGAAGAAGAAGAAGAAGAAGAAGAAGAAGAAGAAGAAGAAGAAGAAGAAGAAGAAGAAAAGAAGAAGAAGAAGAAGAAGAAGAAGAAGAAGAAGAAGAAGAAGAAGGAGAAGGAGAAAAGAGGAGTAGGAGGAAGAGGAGGAGTAAAAGAAAGGGAGGGGAGGGGGAGAGGGATAAAGAGACAATTATTTAAGACATATGCAAGTATCACATTACGTGCTTTTAGTGATGGAAACTGAAATTTATAATTACTTATACTTTCTGTGGTTGCAGGTTAAAATCAGAAACATATTGTCAATTTCTCAAATAAGAATGTAGCTTCTTTCAAGTGACAACCAAGTATGACATACATTTATATCCTACATAATACAGCACTTAGTACACAGTAGGCAATCAGTGCTCTCTGGCTAATCATTTGATGTACAACTATTAACAATATACCATTAAGTGAAAGAGTTAATATTTGCTTTTCACTTGTCTATATCACTTTACTGTTACCAACACCGAGTCTTGGTCTTTAGCCTCTGATTATGCTTAAGTTTGGTCACAAGTGAAAAGGCTTTTAGCTCTGAGACTATGATTATCAGCTAGTATAGTCTATCCAAACAGTCATTGTGTACACAGAAAGAAACTGTATTTCCTAGTTTATCTTATTTCAATGTGCAAGATAAAACTCTTAGAGTTTTTATTTAAAAAATAAATAGTATTTCATACCAAATTTAGGAAACACATGCATTACAAAGCAAGCTTTTTTATCTCATCATAGAGTACTCAGTGGTACATTTCTTTGGAAAATTGAGTGTGATGCAAATGTAAAAGTGTCCAATAGGAGAAACACAAATGTAGGGAAAGTCAGTTATCCCCCAATAAGTATGCTTACTTTTCTTTTAGACAAGACTTCAGATGTGTTTCCCTTTTTGGTATGGCTAAGTAAGCTTCTACTGGCTGACTTCTCAGACAATGATTATGAACTATGGGCAAAATACACAGACAAGGCTCAAAGGCACTGGAGACTGAACAAAGCAGGTGGTTCTGGGGGGAAATTGACATTATGAAAAAGAGAATGGCAGTTCGAATTCAAGCCATAGTTGGCACTGAGTAAGGCACTTAAAACCCTGATAGAAAACCTTTAAGATTTTTGACACAAAGAAACAGAAGAAAGAGTTTGAGATATATGCAGAAACTGGAAACTAAATGTCCATCCCAGAAAGGAAGGAGACAAAGAGAAGGAATTCCAATTTTTGTGCATAAACTCTGCCCAAGTCGTTGGCTTTACTCCACTATACATGGGCAGAAGAGAGTCCAGCTAAATATTAAAAAACAGAGACAGAATTTTTGGTTTGAATTTGACCAACTTAATTGCCGTCTAAAATAAACAAAAAAATTACCTTGCTGGAGGTATAGAACAGAATCAATGTCTTCATAACAAAATATTTACAGTGTTTAGAATATACTTCAAAATTATTTGACATGCAAAGAACCAGGAAAATGTTATCCATGCTAAAAGTAAAAGACAATCTATGGAAACTCAACATTTGATGCCGGAACAGACAATTATAATTATGCACAAAGATCTCGAGGACAATATGCTTGTAATTAATATAAAGATAGGATAGCTCAGTAGAGATATAGAAACTTTAAAAGAAATCCAATAGAAATTCTAGAACTGAAAAACTATAATACATGAAATGAGAATGTAACTAGGTGGGCTTAATACAACAATGAAAACCACTAAGGGGAACTGAACTTGTAGACAGGTCAAGAGAAATTATTTCATCTGAAGAACAGAGAAAATAAAAGACTTTAAAATTAAGCAGTCTCAGAGACAGGTAGTATAATTACAAAAGGTCAAATACTCATGTAATCAGAGTCCCAAGAGGGAATGAATTACCTGAAAAATAACCCAAAAAAACTGATTTGAAGAAATGATAGGTGAAAAATTCCAAAGTCTGGCAAAAAAAAAAAAAAAATTCTTTAGAACTAAGAAGCTTAGAAAATCCTAAGCAGGATAAACATGAAGAAAAACATGCAGAGCACCACAATCAAAATACTGGAAACCAAAGATAGAGAGGAGAGTCCAGATGTTCAGCTGGCCACATGGTTGCCCGAAATTAAATCTACATTTTCCAGTCGCCTTTACAACGAGATGTGGCCATGACTAAATGTCAACCGATTGTATGTTAGGAAAAGTGAGGCATACAATTTCAAAGATGTGTCCTTCAAAAACAGAGATGTGTGGTTTCTTCCCCTTTTCTGCCCTCTTGCTGATTGCGGTGTGATGTGGTAGTAAGTCATCTTGGACTGGGAATAGGAGTAACACCCTAGAGAGGGAAAAGTGACAACCGAGAAGGAACCTGGGGCTTGTGCTGTACTGAGTGCCATTCTGGCTCTAGATGACCTCATGGAGTGGCAACCCCATACCAGCCTAAATGCTGTAGGGGATAGAAATAAACTTATTTTTTACCTTGGAGGAAAACGAAATTTTTTTTTATCTGTTGCTTTTGATTTCCTGATCATGCAACTAAAACCCCATCTACATTAACACAGATAGTGTCAGGACACACTTTACACAGGGCAGAAAGAAAAACATGAGTAAGTCAGAAGCCTGGCAAAGAGGTAATTAGATCCTTATTAAATTTCTGCTTTAATAAGGTAAGAGGTTATTAGTGGAATCAAAGTGCTATTCTCTTTGGTATTTTTCCCAAGCTTAATGTAACTAATGCTTTGTTAAATGGCTCAGAGGAGTTTTCAATCAATCAACTTCAAAAAACAAAGGAAGAAAGTCATAAACATAATTGAAGAAGCCTACTAATATTTTCCATTTTCTTTCCATTCCACTTTTGCTATAAATTAAAACCAGCGCTTATTCATTGTCTCTCACCTGTTCTCATCCAACTTCTCCCTAAGATCTCAGCTTGGCCTGAGGTTTTCTTACACCATTATGTCAGCATATAGGTGATATGGCTTGGTTACTCCACCCTATGTTGGTATAGAATGTGGTTCCCCATGGGACTGTGGATTATCATGCATTCCCCTGCCTGTCTGATTGGACTCATAGGATCCTCATAGGATTTTAAGCTCTGCCCCCAACTCTTTCTAGGGTAAAGATAGTCATCATTTAATGATGTTGTCCTATGAGAAAGCAGGTAATTTTTGCATAAATTTTTGGTACAGGTTGTTTTTAAGAGTATAAAAAAGCCAGTATTTTTTCTAAGCATCAACAATGATATATCTCTGTCTTTATCTATGTACCTACAGAGTTTATCTAAATACTTTGCCCAATATATAAATATCTATATATCTAACTCTTTACCTCTATCTCTTTTCGAACTTATCTTTATTGTTGAATGTATTACAGATGTCCCCCCTCTTTCCCCCATTGACCTCCTCCTCCCTATCTCTTTATATCTAAATCTATATTTATATTAAACAAAGTGTTTAGGAAACAAACTATTCATTTAAAGCCAGGTCTTAAAGTAAAACGCTTCATTAGGTCTCTTTGGGTGGTTGACAATCTATTGGTGAATGTTACTCCTGTTTTATGGTTCTTGTTAGTTACCTCTATTAAGGATGGCCAGCCTGCTCTCACGTGGTTTCTTTATCACAGCTTTTGATGCTCTAAGAATCAATACTTTAGAGCTAAACATCAGGCTGATTTGGTGTCAAGGTTTTCCCAGTAAACACTGCTGCCCAACCAATACCTCCTGTGAACATGTATATGAGGAAGCCGGGCTTTTCTCCCCGAGTCTGTTTAGCACTTGATTCCAACTTAAATTAGACACCAACTAGAGGACGGCAGCTGCCCAGCTTCCTCATGTCTCATGCCTGCATTATGGCCAAGCAGGGTAGTGTTGGCACGTTGCACATTGCAGCATCTCCTCCTGTGTACCCTCAACAAAATCCCTGTGACTCAGCTTCCGTGGCCTCCTCAAGCTCAGAGCTCTGGTCAGTGTTAAGAGTCATCACATTTGTTTCAAGGTACTTTGTTTTTCAAACCATGCTTATGTTTTAATCTATAAGTACTAATTTAAAGGATCGCTTTTACTTATTTTTTTATGATTATAATGTATTTGGGGCCAACAAAAGATAGGTATTCAAAAAGGTGGCTAATCTCATCGGATTTTTGTTTTGCTGTTAGGGGTTCTGGAACTTCCTTGGGTCATTTCTTAGCACAAGCTTGAGAGTGGCATGGTCATGGCGCACAGATACCTGAGCCTGGAAATGAAAACAGACCTTAATTGTTTGAGAGACTTGCAAAGTACGAAGGAATCTTCTGAGAGGAGGCTCTGATAGAAGAAGAAGTCCATGTAGGAGGTACCTAGGTTGTTCTAAGAGATGGGTAGAATCCAGTATTGAATAATTTAGCAGAACGATTAATATCTGGAAATCTAGGGACAGAGGCAGCAAGCTGGCATCAGGCAAGTACTTAGGCAGTAGCAAGAGTAACAATTTGGATAATGCAAAACCTCAGTCCTGTGAGGAGGCAGAGGGTATGCAGTTAAAGCACCAAGAACAAGACCCAGGCCCACGAAGGCCATTTATAAGGTGGTTCCCAAGACCTCTAAGACTGAGGAGACCACAATTGGGGATCTCCAATGACTGGCTCTTAGAATACAATGCCTGATTATGAGAACAGTCAGAAGCATACTTAACACATGGAAGACTTGATGCTGAGTCCCAGAATAAGGAACTAATGCATCTTGAAGCTTCTTTCCTACAGTGGGGGTTCAACCAAGAACTTAATAGTACTGAGTCTACAGGTTTAATCCAAGTGGTCATTTGGAGAAATAAGATGCCTGTAAACAAGGTTGCCTTGGTCAGAAAGTTTTTATGTATGTATAATAGCTGGGAAGGATAAACATATATTTTTTATTGGACCTGTGTGAAATTTGCAGTGACTTTGTTCTGGATGTTTTCTTCAACTATTTGTTATCTTTTATTCTGCCCTGAAATAATTATTTCTAATATGTGAACATTATTTTCTATATATCGCTTCACACATGCATACAAATGGCAGGTGATATATAGATGAACAGATACATACATAGAGGTGCAATTTTTGTAGTAACATTTTGAGTCTATACTCTTAATGACCTTTTTATTTCATAATATTTTAGGTTTATAGAAAAGTTGAAAAGATAGTAGTCTCATATACCTCATACTATCCAGACAATGGCTTCACCAACTATTTTTATCTTAATGGAAAGTGGTTAAGTTTTTACTCTGTGCAATGAAATGTTTAGAAGCTTGGGAAGCTACACCTATAGGAGGTGTTCTCCTCTCGTTCAAGGTGTAAAACATATAAAATAAAGACAATTAACCACATATAAAGAGTTAAAAGTAAATATCAAATGAGAGACACAGACAATGAGTAGGGTATTCTGAAGAAGGAAGAAACCCCTTGAGTCCAGATAGCCAAGGGCAGAAAAGGCTTAAGTTAACTTGTGTCTTAAAGGAGCAGTATGAGTTTAAAACGAAGAAGATTAGGAGAGGTGTTTGGTTAAAGACAGGACATATAACTGTTACTGTTGTAGGTTGAACTGTGTCCTCCCAAAATTCATATGTTGAAATCCTAACCCTCAGTACCTCAGAAGGAGACCTTATTTGGAAATAGGTTATATTAGCTGTAATTACTTTAAATGAGGTTATACTGGGTTGCAGCATGCCCTTAATCCAATATGACTGGTGTCCTCATAAAACGGGGAAGTTTGGAGACGTGCACACACACAGGGAGAACACCACGTGGAGACTGGAGTGATGCGGCGCAAGCCAAGGAACTACTGGAAAGGGTGGTGAGGCCTGCACAGATCTCCAGTGCTGCCAAAGGGAGCGCGGCCCTGCCGACGCCTCGGTCTCAGACTCCCAGGCTCCAGAACTGGGAGACAACACATCGCCATTGTTTGAGCCACTCCTTTGGTGGTACAGCAGCCATAGGGAATTCTCATACTGAGCAGAAATATCGAGGCAAGAATGTATAGTGATCTCACTTATTTATGGAACATCATGAACAAAATGAGCTGTTGACCAAAATAGATTCAGAGTCATGGAAGTAGGGAACAGACTGACAAACCTCAGACGGATTGGGGGTGGGAGGAGTTGGAAGAGATAAACCAAAGAATTTATATGTATATGTGCACAATCAATGAATACAGACACTAGGTTGGGGAAAGCAGGAGGGGGGTGGGAGCAGGGAGGAGGGGGCCAATGGGGAAAAAGGGGGACACCTGTAATACATTCAACAGCAATAACAAAAAAATGTGTAGGGCAGGTCTATAGATACTATTAATACCTAACACTTCCTTAGTGCTTATCATGCACTTTCTCTGCATCATTTCACTTAATAAACTCTACTATCATCCCATTTTATGGACAGGGAGATTCACTTGGTTAAGAAAATGTCAAAGGACACATAGCCCGGAAAGTACAGGGAGCCAGTGAGAGAGATGCTGAAAGAGATGAGTTGCTAAAGCAGGACAGGGTGTGGTGTGTCTTTATCTCAATCATGGATGCATTTCTCTGCAAATCAGAGACTATCCAAAATATTCCACTGAGGAAAATAGAGCCACCAAGTTTTATACTGAGAAGACACCAACAAAATGGTCCCACAGTTCTCTCATATTAGCAATGAGAATTACTATCCCAAAGAATTAAAAGTGTGCATAAGGCCAAACAGCTAGTGTGGCATTCTCCCTAGGGACCACGCTGTGTGGCTCCACATCCAGTGTCTCCTCACTCCATCACCCACTTGTGTGAGTGACATTGACCAGCCAGGCCTCTGGGCCATGTGTCTAGTCTTCCAAACTTTTTTTTTTTTTTTTTTTTAAAGGGGAATCAGCAGAGTTCCCCATTGGCTAGAACCCTCCCAACTCCAGGGAGGGCATTGCCAATCAGTGGTGCCCTGCCCTGGGTTTGACACCCACTCTGTGCCTGGATGAAAAGAGAAATGATACCCCATCTCTGAAATAACACATCACTCTTTCTCCAAGCATGCTAAGTGCTCCTGCCAGGCCTTCTTGGTAAATATTTACCTTGAGTCAACACAGGCCTGAAACATCCGCTGTCTAGAGAAGCAGAATGGTGATTTTGGGTATTTGGAATCTGGAACCTGTGATGAATAGAAATACAACCTTAATGCTCTGACAGTCTCTGATCTGCCAAGGGAAAATACTTTATACAGCCACAGGCTTGACCTCCGAGAGCCTTAAAAGGCCTCACATACTCAAAGGTGCATTACTGACTTACACTAATTCATCATGATAGCTAAAGTGCTCTGGGGGAACCACAGGAGATCTGAGTCCCCTGGGTATCCAGGAGTCAGCATTAATTGCTTCGAGTTTAGCATAGAGAACCATAAGTGAGCATAGGGGAAAGAATATTTGCATATCGTTTGCAATAAAGCTTGGAAATGGTTCCAGATGTCTCCGTTGAAACCTCCCCAAAAGTGTGTCCAAGGTTGGGACTCATCACAATCCCATCTAATAGAAGCTTCAGCCGGCCTTTCTCTTCTTGCTCTGAGTCAGGGTGTGCAGGTTGCAACAAGAATACTCAAGACCAATTTTTATTCTGAGAAGGCTGGACATGATTTATTAATTCACTTTTGAAATAACACTTGCAGTGGGGAGGGATCAACTGAAAGCCTTAATTACATTAGAAAATATGCCTCACCGTGGTCTTCCCCTACCCAGGATACAGAACATAATTATCATAATTTTCAAATTTTATTATTATTATTTGAAAAAATTGATAGAGAACAGACTCTATTGATTTAGCTACTTCAAAGCTGTGGCCAAGTCACATTTGAACCTTTGCATAGATGATTTCTCCAACTTGCTTGTTAAGGTCCCTTCAATGGGAGAGCGTCTACTAGCTGTTTCTAGCCTGAGATACTATTTGTCCAACAGCTGGCTTCCCAGTCTCTCTTCTTTGTGCCGAGAGGGAAATGCTCAGGTGTGCTGTTGCCAGAGTGATTAAGCTAACCGGGAACTCTCCTTGGACAGGAGGCTGGAAAGCCTTTGGGATCATGCCCTCTCATCCTTGTTAAATGACTGTGAGTGTGTGTGTGTGTGTGTACTCGCGCACGTGTGTTGCCGCACGCACACCTGCCTAGAGGGAAGAGGTTTGTTTTCATTTGTTAAAGGCCCAGTGTGTTTTTAAAGAGAAAGCAAAACATTTCCGGAAGTGGAGTCTGTGTTAGGCAGCAAGGGTGCTAGGCAGAAGTCTCAGCTGTTACCATCGGCTTTGTGATCAACTTCCCGTGTCTTTAGAGAGCCTCTGTCTCTGGGTTTCTGTCACCCCAGGGCGAGCCGACCCTCCCTCTGATTCTTTGGGTGGCTGTGATATTTATCAGATTAATGAGTTCAGTTGCAGTGTCATTGCTGAAGCGGTGAGCTGTGGCAGACTCCTTCCCATCTCTCCCTCACCTATGGATTCTCTGCCTTCCCCTTTCCAAGCCCCCTCCTTCCAAGTTTCTTTGATTCTTAGATATTAAGGAAACTAGGGTTGAGTTAAGCCATTTTTAATCATTTAAATTCTTTGTTCAAGTGAATTTTTTTTTTTTTTAGAAAAAAACAAACAAAACCAGAATAAATCAATTAAAAAATAAAATAAAGGCAACAGCAAAAGAAAGAGAAGACTGGTTGGCCCGCAATTAGCTTGAAGATAAGCTCATTCTGTAAACTCTCCTATCCCAGAAGGTATCTGATGGTTATTGAACAGGGACAGCAGGGAAAAAGTGCAGAGGATTTCAACCAGGTTACCTGGAATCCAGTCCCGTGGTCCCTCACCTGGGCTAACACCTGGGGAGAGTCGTCCTGTGTGTCCAGGTTTCAGTTTCCTGAAGGGTAAAATCAGAGTCAGAGTGCTAGGTCATCTTACAGAACTTCTCTGGGGAATCCTATCCTATAACTCATGTTGGCATTGTTTAAAATCATTTGAAGTGCTTTGAAAATGTAAAATTGCATTATCAGAACTGACTCAGGGCCTTGAACACAGTAGGAACTAAATAAACATTTCTCAAAGTTAGCAGACTTGATATTTTCCATTTTATAATATGAAAAAACGGTGAATGTTTTGCTATCTCTGAAATGACTTAGTCCCTGCTTACATATTCCCTGAATGCCTGGGCTCAGGTTTTCTTGGTGAGAAAAATTTAAACAGAAAACATATCTGTCTTGGAAAAACAACATTTTATTTTCACCCAGGGACACAGACAAACTTGTTTATATGAAGACTGTAATGACGGTTTAGAATAATTTAAGTCTAAAGATGAAGGGGCCTTCAAAAAATTAATGTTCAATTTTCATCTCCCAACTTGATTTCAGAAAAAGAAGCCAAAGCTAACAGTTTCAGCGACTTACCTAAATTGTTTGGCTTTTTTACACAGCAGAGGAAGGTCTCTGATTTCCCATCTTGTCTTGTAATTTTCTTTTTCTTTATAGATTTTAGAGAGAGAGGAAGGGAGAGAGAGAGAGAGATAGAAACATCGATGAGAGAAAATGATTAGCCGCCTTCTGCATACTCCTCACTAGGGATTTGGCCCACAACCTGGGTGTGTGTCCCAACTGGGAATCGAACTGGTGACCTTCGTGACTCATGTGGGAACAACTGTGTAAAGCCTTTCACAGATGTTCTATTTGTCTTTAACGTCACATATGGCAAAGCTCTCTCTCTATTTCAGTTGTCTCTGGTAGGGTTGACCAGAGCGAAGATACTGTGTTCAGAGAAAACATTCCTTTCTAACACCCTCACCAGGAGCATCCACTTGTCTTTTCAGGTAACAGGCAAATATTGTTGAGTGCCTTGTGCCTGTCCCACCATTCATTTTGGTTTTCTTTACTCAAGTGGATGAGTCAGTCTTCTGATCAGGTTAAGAAAAATGATGGTTTTCTTGTTTGGATTGTGTAAGACCTGATAAGGAAGAGTAAAGACCGAGGAATGAAGTTTAAGAGTTGCAGCCTGTGCAGGTCTTTCTCGGCAAGAGTAAGTACACCTTTCAAAAGGTGGAGACCATGTGAAGCTAGTGCATCCCTCCATTTTACTCAGGGGTTATTAGATTCAGCTCTCTAATACCAATGGCAAAATGTATTAAAGCCGTCCCTCAAGGACCTATTACCTCCAAGCACTATTATTTCATAAATCAGCGCTTATCCACTTTGACAAACACCCTGGAAACCTAAAAGGAAGAGGAATAAACAGGCCACGAGGCACCAGGAGTAGAAGAAATAAAATGGCTTGGTATCCTAAATTTGAACACACTATTATTGACTACTGGCTTTGAAAATTAAAGAATACTCTACCGAGAACTTAAACTATTTGCCAACACTTCACTATGCAGGAAGACACCTGTTCACGAGTCCCAGTGAGAGAGTGGTCAAGAAGAGAGAGAGAAATGGCTTGTGGTTCAGCTTTTCCCACAAACAACTCATCCTCCTCTCCCCCCCTTCTCCTCTCCCTCCTCATTCTCCTCCTACTCTTTCTTCTCCTCCTCCTTTCTGCCTCTAAACTTCTCTACCACAACTGTATTAATCTTTAACCTATCTAAATGGTATTACTAGTAGTGAATACATCTTGATCATCAAAATATGAAAAATTGGAGCACCCAAGATGGGTCCTACTCTTTGGAGTGGATCATGGGAAGGAGGTCCATACTTCTCAGGGAGACTCTGACTCAGCTTGTGAATGCTAAAATCAGCCAGAGACTCTTCTGTAGCTGCTTCGTGGAGAGTCGACAGTTTCTGCCATCTCTACTACTGGTTAATCGCCCTCATCCCCCTGCGCACATCACATCTGCCTCTCTCCTCTTTCAGTTTTACTGTGGATATGGTTTCAACTTGATCTAGCTGTTGGAAATTGGGTGGGGCATCACAGTTCCTTTTCAGTACTGTCTTGAGTGAATTTCTTGATCAGCATAGAGGATGGCAGAGCCAACCCCATTAGGTATGGAGGAGGAGGTGGGAGATGATAAAAGTCCTCAGTGAACATGTTGAAGCAATCAGAGAACATGTTGAAGATGACTTGATCAAATGACAATGAATGAGCAGTGCCATCTCTGCTATGGCTCGTGGGGCGGTGCTGAGTAGGGCACAGAAGCCGCCAGAGGGGCCACAGAGAACTGTGAGGCCGGAGAGCTGGCAAGACCAACAGTACTCACTCCCTTAGGCTTATGCTGAAACTGCAGAGTTGACTTTGGCTTTTTTCCTTTTAAAAATTCTTTACCTCCCTTGCCTTGAATATTTACTGTCAACATCCCTCCTCCTCCTCCCACTCTTGTCCCCACTTTGGAAAGGTGTAAAAGAGGCACCATATGTGGGCTCCCTCTGCTCACAGTGTTTCCAAAAGACCTTGTCAACTGGTACTAATTATTGTGACTGCAAACTTTCATTCATCCTGGGTGCTGTTACAGACTACTTTTGCCTTTAACATTCTGGGCCAGTTCCACATTCTCATGTAGTTTCATTGCCATTGACAAGACTTCAACTTTCAGAACCTCCCAATTCACCATCACAGCACACTTTCTATCAGCCCTTCAGCACATGGCCCACGATTTACAGAGCTCAATGTAACAGCCAGAGGATCCTGTTACCCAGAACCCATTTTTCCCTCTGTCAAGAGGTCCCTTCTACCAGCTTTATTCCTTCATTCACACCTTGAGCAGCATATTCCTTATGGGTGGGCTGTGCTTAGAAACTTGGAGTGCCATTATTTGTCATGTCATCTCTGTTGATAGACACACTGTTGACCTGCACCTCACAAGGGCAACAATCAATGCTAAACTTTTGATCTCCAACAAAACCCCTGTGAGCTCATGGACTCATTGGGCAATATTAGACCCAAAGGAAGGAAGCGAAAAGGAAGGCTTTATGAAAATGACTTCAGAACACTGTCCAATTATTAGTATGCTTTTTCATAATAGCAACAGTTTCACTTTTTATTGAGAGAGAGAATTTCCCCTAGCTCTCTTGGGAATGAGTTTATTGAAAGCACCAGAATGAAGATGCTGCATCATTTCTGCAGTACCAGGCTTCAGAATCTTTGATGAGTTTGGTGTAATGGGCACATATACAATTTCACTCAGTGCTTATTCATTGCCTTTTATTTAATATACAATTTGGCTAGATCCTCTTTTGTTTCTTTACATTTGCTGCTAGATTATATTAAGCTCTTCTTTGGCTGCTTTAATATGTATTTATTAAATTGTGTGTGTGTGTGTGTAGTCTATTTCTTCCTATCAAGAGTATTGCATTATGGGAACACTTTATTTTTGCTCTTTTACCCAGTAAGTCTAGTAGCATAGATAAAAATTAAACTGTCCATAGGAAAACACTTTTTTGTTGGTGATAGCCATTTACTTTAGAATGCTGTTGTTCCCTCAGAAGTAAATACCCGCCCCCTCCCTTATCCCTCTTTCCTTTCTCTGTATTCTATCCCCAACCCCCCATTCCATTAAAAATCATTCTCCTTCCACAGCCAAGAGAAAGCACTTTAAAATACAATAGATTTTTTTTGAGTTGAATTATTAAAACCCACAAAACCAAATCCAAGAGCTAAGTTTCTAAGGAGATTTATCTGACTAAAGGGAGTACCCTGTCCTCCAGATCGTAATCAATAGAGAAGAGGCTCAAGGAGACAAATGGAGAATGGCCAGTTTTATTCATGAAGGTCCAATAACTCCCCCAGTAGGAGACTCCTTGGAAAAGTTCAATTGGAGGATGAGATTGCATCTGGGCCCAAATGGTTGTTTCTTATACCTCCTTGATGAATTGGCATTAACCGACTCTCAGTGAAGGGTTGACTTATTAGTTAACAATTTGTTAAGCAGCATATTATAGAAAGATTCAAAATAGCATTGCCTGAACAAAATAGACATTTATTTATCTCCCAGGTAAGAAAGGTCTGAAAGGAGGCAATGGGGGCCTCCTGTGGGGGCTCCACTGAGTCATCAAGGACCAAGGTGTTCTCTAGGTTGAGGCTTTGCATTACAGATGTGATGAGCTTAGACCTGCGACTCAGTTCATTGCACATCCTCAATCCTTACAAATACTTTTAAGAAGTTCCATGTAATACTCTCACTTATATCTCTTTGGCCAAAACTTAGTCGCATGGCCATAGCTGAAGTGCACAGGAGACTCGAGACTTGTGTTTCAGCTAGGTAATGCTGGGCCTGCTAAGCAACAGGACTCTTATTTCTAAAGAAGTGTAAAAGAACATTGAGAGGCACCCAGCAGTTCCTGCAAAACTTGGCTGTGAAAGGATTGCTTCTATAATCAAAGTCTAGCTGGTCTCCTTCCTGATGACTCACAACCACCTATGAAATAAAATCCAGTCTTATAATCATGACATATAAGTAGTGTGAGCATATAATGTATCATAAAAACTGGACTGTCTTTGAGAGTAAAAGAAAGAGCTATTAATAATACACCAAGACAACAGAAGTACACTGACTGTCCCAGCAAAAGTAGGATGTATGAACCCTAACTATCTTTTAGATCTCCTCCCTCCACTTCCCCACTTGAATTTCATTCTGTGTCTATAAAAATAGTTCACATTTCTCCGAACACAACATATTCTCTGCGTGTCTTCACTTTGGCCTAGAATTCTCACGCCAACCTTTTCCCTGGCAAATATGTATCCATACCCCACCTTCTACCCCAGCTCAGCTATTGCCCCGAGAAATCTCCTCTAACCAGCCTCTCTCAATTCATAGAGAATTAATCACATCTTCTATACTTAATCCACTGACAATTATCTGCTTACATCAGAATGGGCTAGGTTATGCTATTGAACAACCAACCTCATCAAAATGTATTTCTCACTCATACTTCAAGACTTGTTCGTGTTGCTCTATGAGGCTCCGACCTTTGTTCTTTGGAGTGTGTTGTAGGCCAACTGAACAGTCAGTCAGTTATTACAGTGAAACCAAAATAAGTAGCCAAGTGTCAGTGTCCAAAAGGAGCAGCCACACCATAAATAATCAAATAGGAAGTAAGTTTCAAAAAAAGAAACAGAGAGAGAGAGAGAGATTGAGGTGTCAGCATCCTATTTCTAAACCCAGATGTATAGGCCAATATTTCAAGGCCTATATAAATGAGCATTGATCAAGGATGAAGGCTGGAAAAGTTCTGCACTGGTTTTTAACATTCTGCCAGGAACGTGTAGACTAGGTTGGTGGGTGAGTATTAAGAGAGAGAGAAAGAGAGAACATCCTCAAAAGTCCTTCGGATGGTGGGAGCAGAGGACAAGCCTTCTCTGACAGGACTAATAGGAAGAACATATGAGGATGGTCAGTTACTCAGTAACACTAAGTTCTTCCTTCAACCTGCTCTTCCAGGCAGGCACCGCACCACGTTGTGTCTCCTCGGAGTCATCGGGGATGCAGTCAGCTTGTTCAGAAGAGCAGAGGAAGTGAAAGGCACTGGAGGGCTTCTTTGCACCCCACGTTGGGAGGGCAGTGCAGCCAACAGTGTCACGCACACAGGCGGCTTAACTGTGAATGACCATAAAGGAAGGTGGGGAAGCCCTTGGTGGGAAGCATTCTGCAGAGAGGGCCGTTCTGATGAAGGTTCACTGACGGCACAGTACTCTCAGGGAATGGAGACTGGTATTAAGGATAGCAGTAATACACGAAACAGCCGGTGGAGTGTGGGCTAGTAGCCGCTGCATAGTTTCTAGTGTCTCCTCATCACAGAATCCAAAAGGCTGCTCAGGGCCAAATCCATAAAACATTTGGCCCAAGGGGTATGGAAAGTGTTCCAGCGATGCACATGTTTTCAGCGGAGCGAGGAGGCGGCGCTGCTGCGAGGCCAGCCACGGCCGTGGAGAGGGCAGGACGCCGGGCCTGTCTGCAGAAGCGGGGAAAAGAGCCACAGCGAGATCTGAGAAAAGGGGCACGGAAGTAAAGACCTTGAAAGAAAACGGCACTGGGCTCTGCTCCAAGCCTGAATTTATGAAAACATCAGGCCCAAACAAAATAATACGGCCGCGTCGTCTCACGTTGGGGGCCCTCACTGCCGGGCACCATTATTCCAATTGCTGACACTTGAATGAAATGTGGTATAATTGGGTTTCCCGGCCTCCGCTTCAGGCGACATCAATTGCCGTTTTTAAAAATGATGATGGTGGGGAAGGAGATTCCTTTTTCCCTTTAATGTTTGGAAGTTGCCACATGCTCTGTGCCACTTGTACACTCCTTGGAAGGACCATGGGACTCCTGGGAGGGTCTGAAGTGCCCGTGGCTGAGCCCGTGAAAAAATACGGCGCGTTGATGGCAGGGACAGCGCACAGTGGCGGAAGACGCAGGATTAAGTCTGTCCCATGACACACCTTTCTGGGTCTCTCTCTCCCTGCTCTTCCCCCACCAACTGTGAGTGTGGCTTTTCCCTCCGGTGGCTTTCTTTCCCTCTGTTTTGCATATACGGACTGGGATCTCTTCCAGCTTTTGTATTATTATTTTTCCCTTCCCTTGGACTTACTAACGTGACATCTATAGCAGTAAATCAGAAAAAGTGTCGTCCAGAAAGAAACGCCTACTGCATGCAAAACAAACTCCTTTCCCTGCGTCTCTGCTGTTTGCCTCAGTGGTGTTCCCAGGTTTGGGGGCGGGGTGCAGCTGGAGAAAGGAGAGAAAGTCGGGAATTTTTAAGCATCCTTGTAGTCGTCAGTTACACCTACAAAAATAGAAGCAAAGCTGTGTGTGTGTGTGTGTGTGTGTGTGTGTGTCCGCGCGCGCGCAAAAATTGCCTTTAAACGAGAAAGAGTCAATGTGATGTAGACCTGACTCCCAGCAGCGGAGGGAGCTGGGAAAGCGCGGAACAGTCATATTCACAATCCCCTCGGCTCTACAGTATTTTCCTCCCCTACCAGTGAGCACCTTCTCCCCTCAATTAGGCTTAATAGAAGTAAATAAATATAATTTGCAGTGCAATCTGGAGTCTTTGCTCTGAAAGTCCCTATGCCAACTGAAAACTGTCAAATAGAGTTTAAACCAATGTTTTCCAAAAATAGCTCTTACATTTTCATTCGTCTTATACCCAGTTGAACATTCAGAGACTCCTCCTCTATCACATGAGGCCCTCATACAAAACTAAAACAAACATGAAACTGCTATGTTAGGACATCTTTTACAGAAATGTAAATATTTATCCCCAAGCACATAAGAATATAAGATTGGCACTGGTTCTAAAAATAAATAAATAAAATGCTTTTCTTCCCAATTTCATGTGTCACATCTATCAAGTATGGGGACAATTTACAGTGTTCCTAACCTAAGCCCTGTGATCTGGAGCACAGGAGCTAAGTGGCCTCGGTGTCATTCTGTATAAAAAGCTGAGTTGACTAATGTGGTGAACTGGGAGAACCTCTTTCTCTCTGCCTCGCTTTTCATTGGTAAGATGGGCTAATAAATTCTTCTCTCCATACCCCACCAATGTCCTGAAAACAAATTCATAACAGGATCACTCAGTCATCATGCGCCTATTATTCAAAATACAGAAGTATACCAGACATGTCACAAGGGGCTGTGCATGTATGAAGAAGTATCACCAGTCTTGAGAGTCCCTCTGAATTCACTTCCTCACACTGATGCTTCTAAACCTCACGTGACTGCATTGGCTCTTAGCCAGGCAAGGTCAGAACACTAGACTGCCCCACCCCACAGCCCCCGGAAGGAACCTGAAACAGGTACAGACTGTCTTGTGCCTTTCTATGCTCTGATAATGGTCTTGGATGCAGGAAATGGTGGGCTGAGGGGTGGAACCAGACTGTCACTTCTGACGATGCGCTTCTCTCTTTATAACGTTCGGAGAAACCGACCCAGGCCTGCTCAGTTTAGGGGGCTGCTGTGAATTCCTTTAGCCTTCGCAGAGGCCAACCCACAGAGCTGAAAGGGACTGTGAGACTGTTATTGTAACTTCTTAATTCAAAACATCACTGGAAAGAGACTTTCTGGGATGGAGCTGGAAGAAACGGGGCTGCTCAGCTGGGATGAATTACTGGGACTGCTGGATTGGTTTTGCCACCTAGTGGTAAGAGGTTGAGGGGCCCCATGAGCTAAATGGCTTGCAGCATCATGGGAATACTCACTCTTGAGAAAAGGTGACAGTTGGGTAGAGCGGGAGGATACCACGAGGAACCAGCAGAGCCATTAACCAGTCGTGTGACCTCCACTCTAAAGACCCTGGTGCCCGTACCTGCACATTGAAAAGG
This sequence comes from Molossus molossus, assembly GCF_014108415.1. NCBI lineage: Eukaryota > Metazoa > Chordata > Mammalia > Chiroptera > Molossidae > Molossus > Molossus molossus. The sequence goes on from NW_023425350.1 coordinate 42,002,847, forward strand.
ATGGACTAGATCACAAAGAAGTCAGTTCTTTCTGCTCTTACTGGTAGATGACTCTAGAAACATGTCCTTGTGGCACTTTGATCCCCCACATATTTCCTGAGGGCAACAGAGGCTGCGTTTTAAGGTCCCGATGATCTCTCACTTAGGGGCCAGCAACATCTAAGTGAGACCAAAGGTAAAGAGCGTCTCTCTCAAGGTGTCTGAGTTAAAGGCAGCACAGAGGACTGACCCTGAGGTGGCCCTGAGGAACAAAAGTTCCTCTGTCCTTCATAGACATCCTTTGTGCCCTCTCTGAATGCCCTGAGACTGAACAGAATGGAGAGATGGAGCAGGGTAGAGGATCTATCTCTATACCTATTTGAATGAACTTACAGGTATTATCACTGGCACATTAACTGAAAGACTTTCCCCAGCTGACTCATCTTTTCTCACATCCCAATTGTGTGTGGACCACGAGTCACACAAAGTAACCCAGAAAGGGTAAAGAGCATCCCAGTTCCTGCAACACAGGGGCAATAGAGACCCACCTAAAAAATGTATCGGGTGAGAAATGAAACCATTGTGCTGAATTGCTGGGATATTGACCATCTATTGCTCTGTGGGAGAATGAGACTCCCTCAAATAGGATATGGTAGGGCTTGTTTGTATTCCCATTTGTGATGCTTGCTCACTGAATCCTGCAACACTGAAAAACATATGAACATGCCATTGATTCCTTTTTTCATGTCATCTTTCTGTATTTTCTGACGCATTCTACTTCATCAGGCAGATAATTCTCCACAGCACCTGTACAATTTAAAGGCGTTGACCCGATCAAGCTTCAGACATGCATTTTTTCTAGTAGTGTTTCCTAATTCAATGGCTTGTTACCATCTCCTGTTATATTTTGGCCTAAAGAGAAATAGATTGAGTGCTCTTTTTTGGGGGGGAGGGCATAGTTGGACCAGCTCCCAATGTAACTAAGGAGACCATTTAGTCAAAATCAATCAGGTTGAGAGGATAAAATGAATTTGGGGTACTTTATTCAAAGGAGGGTTAATTTTTAAGGGCAGGCAAGTGATCCATGGTCACCAGGGATTGTTAACAAGAAGAATTCCAGGTAACTAGAAGAAAGAAATTACACCATTCAGTTAAAAGTGGCAGAAATAATGAAATCCATAAACTCCTTTAGTAAAACCTGTTTCTGTCTGGCTGGAGTGAGCATGGAGACAATGAAATCATTTTCAGCAAATTATTAGTGCAATATATATATTTTTTTCCTTTTAAGAAAAAGAAACTAAAGAATGGTTGTGGCCTTTTGTTGTAAATAGCTTTTCAGAACAGTGTAATGTAAACAGATTATCTGCAGTGTTTATTCAGTGTGAAAAAAACAGTTCCAAGAGCCCCAGGTGCTTGCCAAGATCATAATTGTACCTTCTTAAATACTTTCATTACTTGGAAGTACAATAAGCGAAGCAGGGACACATGCTTTCCATTTTCTTGTCAACAAAACACCTCCAAGAAATTAAGCTCTATTTTCTCTAGAAAATGTCTCTAGAACTGTTCAGGGATATGAAAAGGGAAGGGGGGTGGGGCTTTGGTTTAATTTCTCTATGACCTTGAAAAGAAGCACACAAAATCCCTGATCAAAAAAGCACAGGGGTAGCTGGAGTTTGGAGGACAGGGTGGCTTAAAATCAGAATATTCAACCTAAGATGGTTCCTCTTTGGTAAAAGGGGGATATGAAAATGCAAAATGTTAAGGAAATATGACCATATTTCACACACGCTAGATTTTTGTTTTCTGGAAGGAGAAGAACCACACTTGAATGTGAGGTGCATAAGGAAACCACAGGACAAAGCTCAGATCACATCTGTGGAAATTCACCGAGTCTCGTCCTATCTTCAGGGTGGGGTGGGAAATGCTTATTGACCTTCCACAGGAGCCTGCCTGGTCCTAAGGTGGCCGGGGTCCAACTCTGCTTGTGCATATGAGTCACTTCTGCACCAATTAAATATCCCAAGCTCTTGTGGTCTCAGGATATAAAGTCAAATTGGCATGTGTGCATTTGACCTCGGAGGAGGTTCGTTCATAAGAAGAGATTTTCTCTGTCCTCCTTCCTAACCTGTTCTTTCTTTCCCCTTCAGCCACTGTGCTTTCACCAGCTTAATCAGGCTTCAGTCTCCTGGGGTCCGTCACAGCTGCTCCTATATATGCAAACACCTACCTTCACGTAGCTCTGCTACATTTGTCTTAACTTAATCTCCACGTGATAGTAGGGAACGCCTGCCTGAGTTCTGAGCAGTCTGAAAAGATCAAAATGTTAGAAAAGACACAAGTTAAAAATTCTGTAATTTTTCCATATCTCTTTTTCTCTCTTCCATCAGATTCACCTCCAAGCATATTAGAGGGGATATACTGGTGGTGGGGGTGAGGGGTGGGGGGTGGAGAGAGAGATTGTGTGTAGGAAGTGAATAATTAACCAGAACTCATCTCATCAAAATGGCCAGTTAATTAAAATTTTTCTGCACCTGAATTTCAGAAGAAATGGTAAGAAAGCAGGGAGCTAACATAAAACATCTCTGCATGCATTATTTCAGTTCATCTTCACACCTACCTGACCAGCTAGGCTTTTCCAAGCCCATTTTACAGACAAGGAAACTGAGCTTCAGGAGTTTCAAACAAAGCCCAGCAAAAGATGGCCTGTGGGCCAAAGTTAGCCTACTGGTTTCATATCCTACAGGACTTTGAGACAAGAAACCAGAAAATAAGGTGGTATTGAGTTTTATTGATGAATCAAAATCTCAAGTAACTTTTTAATTTGTAATAAAGAAGGAATAGACTACTCTGGAATGCTCTGAGGCCAGTTAAGAGTTAATGAGAGGTACTTCTACACACATCCCATCCTTACCAAGGGGAAAAAGGGTAATTATAGTACTTTTCAAACTCTAATGTGCCCACAAATAACCCAGGTTTCCTTGTTGTTGTTTTTTATCCTCACCCAAGAACACTTTTTCTATTTTTTGTTCAGATACAGTGGGAGGAAGAGAGAGAGAGAGAGAGAGAGAGAGAGAGAGAGAGAGAGAGAGAGAGAGAGAAAGGAGAGAGAGAGAGACATCTATATAAAAGGGACACATCGAGTGGTTGCCACCCGCATGACCCAACAAGGGCCGAAGACAAACTGTAACTGAGGTATGTGCCCTTAGCGGGAACCGAACCCAGGTCTCTCTGGACCACAGGCCGACGCTTTAACTGCTGAGCCAAACCGGCCAGGGCCCAAGTTTCCTTTTTAAAATGCAGACTCCACATCAGTAGTTCTGGGGTGGGGCTGAGACTTTGTTGTGGGTACTAATATACTGCTGGTCCTTGAACCATACCTTGAATGGAAAGGGCTACTACATTCATGCCAAAATCCTCAACCAAAAGTTTTTCGGGCCAAACCTAAATCAAGTTCTCAGAAAAAATGAAATAATTTCTGCATATTTCCATAATCTTCAGATTAGAAAATCCTTTGATGAAAAGCGATAGATTCAGGTTAGTTTACCCATCTGGCTTTCCAAGTATGGTCCAGGGGTAGAGTACCGTCAACCACCTTTGGGAGCACCTGTGTTCTGTGTTCTACCAACCCCTGGCAGTAATTCTGATTCACGCTAAAGCTTGCGATCCACTGGTTTGTGCTATGGATATTTAATCAGGGTTGGTTGGTTCATTCACCTATTCACTTGTTTATTCATTCATTGAACATCCTATAAATCTACCTTTATAATATGTTCAGTCTCTTTATGTGGTGTATGTGTCTTGATCTAGCCAAGGAGATAGGACAATGGTGGAATGGGGAAAAACACATTCTGACATTATTCCAGGCTTTTCTGTCCCTTTAGTTGGGAAGAAATAATTCCATGGTATTGCTATTATTTGACATCCGTTGAGATTTACATAGAAATTTTCCTATCCAGTTAGAAAAGCCTGCTACGTGTGCCTGATCCACCTTTGAAGATAAAAGGCAGCCCGGGTGTCCCCCAGGGAAAGGCCCGAGAGGGCAGGGGAGATCCATTTTTATTTTGGGGAGTATTTGCTCCATGCTTTATTATTCATTCTTCTAATGCCAAGGTCCTAGGTTTTGTTAGTTAGTTTGTTTGTTTGTTTTTGACAACTACCTGAGGATTTCCTTTTTTTAAATGACCACTTCATGGAATTGGGAGAAAAGGCTTGTCACAAACGAGTCAGACACCTTCACATGCCACTTCCATTGATCTCGGCTCACTTGTGAGGCTTCTGGCCACACAAGCACCCCTTCCGGGGTGAGCAGGTCTATGCGCACCCTCAACACCCTGCTGTTTTCTCCTGGTGATGTCAAGCTGGGTGATGCTGCGGGGACCACTGACAGCTCACTCAGCTGGTGAGAAAGCTAACACCCCAGGGAGTAAACCTTGACCAATGGTAGGCAGAAGCCAAGAACTAAATCCTCTCCCTGCCTCCCACTACCCAAGGGTTGTGAGCCATCATAGTTGTACCCATCCTTTTAGAATAAAATCCACAAGATGGAGCAAGAAGTGACAGACAGGTGCTACCCAGCACGGGCCAGCTCAGCAGTGCCCTCTCTCCTGCCTCATTCCCCTTATGCTCCTTTCACTTTCCTGGGCTTTTACTCCCGAATCAAATGTAAGTACACACACCAGTTCACTGGGCTCCGCTCTCTGAAACCCATGCTAAGGTGCCATATTACACCAGAACGGAGGTCAGAAGCTTCTTTGTTCCATTTATGGCAGTCTGTGGTCAGTGGATGTTCTAGCTTATCAAGAACATTTGAAAAATAGGGAAAAACTCTTGGGCCATGGAGCTCAAATTACTTCTGGGTGGATACCAAAAGCTCCTTGGGGTGGAGGGTGGGTAGGGTCATGTAAAGTAGAGAAGTCCACACTGTGGCCTGGGCTTCAGAAACACCTGTGGAAGACTGTCCGAGCCCTGCCCAGAGCTACCTCGTCAAGGTCTTCTGGGGTAGGTCGTGGAACATTTATTACATGTTTACATTTCTCAGTGTGATGTGATTCTCCTGGGCAAATAGGGTTGTTAACCATAACGGTAGCATAAATATGTCCATAGACGTTGATGGATGTGGTTCTGAATGCCCAAGCCTTTTACTTTGCTATTTACGTGTGAACACTAGTTTCCACATCTCTAAAATGGTGATGCTGATAAAACCCACCTCAAAGAATTACAGTGATCAAGTTGGCTCTTGAAGCCCCTGATGCATTGTATGTGCTCACTAGCTATGGACTTCCAGGTCCCTCCCCTCCATTCCTTTCCACGTCCTGGCATTGAACTCACAGCGAGTCCTCTCTAAGCACACACTGTCTCCTGCAGCCTCGTGACACACACCTGCCTCCTCAGCCTCAGCTTGTCGCCGTCTTTCCTCCTTGTGCCTCACTGCTTGGAAGTCCCATTCTCCAGACCTGTCTGGAAGACACGTCTCCTCGGAGGTCCCGCTCACAGGGGCCCTACGCACAAAGCCGCCTCTAACCACTTCTGCGTCCAGAATCCCCCTGCCTCCGAACTGGCTGGGGCTCTTTTTCTTTTCCGAGAGTATGGATTCCTTTGCATCCTTGTTATCACTCTGCATATCTCTGAGTCATTTTCTAACGAGATTACACTATCTGCCTCCTACTTCCTACAACCCTCAGAGTGGCCTGCAGGCTTCAGCTTTGGTTACTGGTTTCAGATGGAGGAACGGCTCTCCATCCTGAGCAAAACTGAGCGCGCCTGAGAAAAACACTACCAGTTCCACACTCCCAGTCTCCGAGGCCGAATCCAGCCAAAGTGCTTAACAACAGAAAAGTGTCTGTTTTTCCCGGTTTGGTTTAATGATTTTCCTGTAGATCCACATCTCTTTCCATCACAAAGAAACCACTTTGTCCTGCTGGGTAATTAATACAAATGTACAGTATGGCAAACATATTCCTGTAGACTGCTTGTTTTGCTGGTAAATTACAGGAAATCCTATACAGTACACCTGGGATACCCTGCAGTTTGAAATTAGAATATAAAGTGTCTCTCAGTTCCTCCTACTTGGCCAGGATACTGGTCTGATTGTGAAAATCTTTCTAGTTAGACTTGTAATAAACTGGGATGATGGTAAATTCATTTGCTTCCCTTAGCTTAAAATTAATAAAGATTTTAATTCTAAGCTTGAAAAAGCCCCCCCCCCCTTCTAGTTTACAGTCCTCTGAGTTACCAGGAGGGATGTGAGGTGGGGTGGGCTCCCAGTTGTGCATTCATTCAAAAAACATGTGCCACACACACATTTGTAACCAAATCCTCGGAGTTGAAGGTATTTGCCAGTAAAACGGCTGGGCCAAGCCTTAGTTCTGTGTGATGTCACAGCTCTATGAGCCCTGTGATAGCATTAAACCGGCCACAGCTGTTTCTGATTGAAGCAATACAGGCCTCTTAAAGGCAGGCTGCCCCTCCCCTCCGCCCCTTCCCTCCCTCTTCCTGAGTGGCTTTCTCTAACAAAGAGACTTCTTTATGAACATGGTCAGTGGGCTCTCGCTGGCTATTCTCACCTCAAGTCTGCAGTGATTCGGTTCAGTCTGGGAATGGTTGTGACACCTACATGCAGGGGCGTGCGCGCGCGCGCGCACACACACACACACACACACAGTACCCAGAATGGCTTTCTTCTTGTTAATTGATGTGTAAATCTTCCCTAGGCCTGTGGGCTGAGGTGCAAAGCAAACACGTTTTGGCATCTTTCTTTTAGGAGAGACTAGTCTGGTCCAGAGCAGGCAGTTTGGGGGAAATATCAAACCTCATCTCTTCCGGCGAGAGGAAGGAGTAATGGGAGGGTAGGGGCATACGCTGGCTGACATGCACCTCATCTTTCTGTTAGTGAGTGTGCCATGTCATTCAACTGGGGTCTCTACACGTTTCCAAAAGAGCCAGATAGGAACCATTTTAGGCTTGCCAGCCACACACTCTGTCACCGCTCCTCTCTCTGCCATGGTGGTGGGATCCATAGAAAACTCACAAGATCTGACAAAGCTTCGTTTACAGAAGCAGGTGTTGGGTGGGCGTTGGCCCGCAGGCCTGCTCCAGTCCAGTGCTGACTCCGAGTACGGTGGCTGGGCGCCAACTGGAAACTCTTTAGAAATGTTCCACCACAAGCTAAGCATAGAAATTGGAAGTAGGCCCTTAGAAACTTTTGTAGCAATTCGACATTGCCACCATATTCAGGGGTCTGAGCTTGCCTTCCTTTCTCTGAGAACAGACCAGTTAAGATGTCGTTGACCTCATGAAGCTATGGCATGTGGCACGGTTGTATACGGTCCTGCTAAGCAGGTCACACAGAGGTCCATGATGGATTTGAAAATGAAAACAAACCAAAGAAATCCTGATCCGTGGGTTGTTTTCCACAGACGGTTGGAGAGGCTGCCCCAGCAGATCTCTGAGTGAGAAAGATGCCAGTGTGCCAGTCCTAACACCCGTCCCCCTTCTTGCCTTGGGGAGAAATGTCGGGGAGTCATGTCTAGTCTGCCTGCTCGTGACCCTGCGACACCATCTCCATGTGTGCAGTTGGTACTTCAGAAACAAAGGGGTTGTGCCTTTGTTTCTGGGAAGTTAGCCCAGTGGCATGAACTCCTGATTTATCACGAGGAAAGTTGGATTTTGTTTCTTTTTCGCATGGTGAAAATTATTGGTTAGAGTAGACCCAAAGGGAATAGGGAAGGAGGTGCAAATTGCTGGACCTGAAGAAAAAGGAAAAAAAAAAAAAAAAAGCCTTTCTGCTTGAACCCAGACTGTTGTGTCTCTTTCTAACTCCCCATCCACCCTCCCTCCAGTAAACCACCTTTCCAGCCAGGCCTCTTTTATAAGGTGCTACTCACAGGGTTGGCCTCACAGTTTGTAAACACATGGAAACTTATCTGGGATTCAGGGTTAAACTCTTCAAAACCCAAAGAAAACTTTGGAAACTTTAGGTCGTTAAGGAAACCTATCAATTGCCAGATTTTGACGGGTTGGTAACATCTTAACGTACTAGGGCCATTGGATTCCTATCCTGAAAAGCCATGATGTCACTGTCGAGGAATATGATGTCAGGCAGTAAAAAGATCAGAAAGCTTTTGGAAATTCCTAGGCCATGTTGGGAAGTTTATACACAGCGCTGAACAGAAAATGCAGTGTTCTTCCCCCTTCCTCCCGCCGCCTCCTCCGCCAGTGCCCCTGCCAAAGCCCGGAGGTGAGGGGACCACTGCCTGGGAACATCGCTGCCCTTTATTACCAGAACTTGTTCCTTCTTTAACAGAGTTGCAGTAAAACTTTTTTTTTTCAAAGTTCCTTGGCTTCACTACTACATGAAGTATTAAATGGTCAGCCATCCCCTGTTAGAAACAGCATTTACTTCCCACGAAGCCGGGCAGACACGTTCCCTTGCGCTGGCTCTGAGCTCGCAGGAACGCGGCAGTCATCTGTGGATTTTCATGTCAGAAGACTCCGGGATTTGTGTCCTCTCCTGAAAGACTCCCTCTTTCTCCAAGGACTCAGGACTAATAATGTTTTCTTAAATAATTTAAATGGATACACTTTCAAAGACAACGATCTCACATTCTGATGGAAGAGTATTAGGTAAAGCGTACGTCAAGAATGGTTAAGGTGCTGGAGAGACCGATTTATAGGAAAGATTAGAAGAACTAATTGTGTAGAGCTTGGCTCAGTGGAGACGTGGAGGGGGCCCCTGATAGTCACTAAAATCAGGAAGGGGTGGGACTAAAGGAAAGGGGACAGTGATCTCACCTGGAGGTTGGACTCTGAGACTAATGTGATGAAATTCAGGAGCGGAGGATGGGTGTCACAGAAGCCCTTCTGACACTGGAGTCCGTGGCTAGTCCTCAGGAGGATTGCTGTAATGCCCAGTGGGGAGCAAGCTACACTTCGGGGAACTATTCAGATAGCTGATATGCGTGAGATGGGCAGCTTTTTTTGTTTGGTTCTTTATTTTCTTCAGGATTGTCATTTTGATGCCTCAAGTCTTTAGGAAACAATGTATAACAATAGCTATAAGAATAAAAAAGGAGAGGCTGAATGATTGGGGGGGGGTCCTGGGTAAGCCCTATCTATTGATTCCCCTAGTTTTCCTCTTAAGAGATGATCACTTTTCCCTGCTGTAGTCACAGTACCCCAAAATCTAGTAAATGCATGTGTTCTTTAAGTTAAAAAATAAGTAGCCCGGCTGGTGTGGCTCGGTTGAGTGTCATCCTATGGACCAAGAGATGGCCAGTTCAATTCCTGTTCAGGGCACACGCCCAGGTTTCAAGCTCCATCCCCAGTTGAGGGCGTGGAGCAGCCCTCTCATTGATGTTTCTATCTCTCTCTCCCTCTCCCTTCCTCTCTCTCTATAATCAATAAAAACATAATTAAAAAATAAGCAAATTAAGGGTAAAGTAGAGGAAGAAAATATCCAGTTTTCATATCGATTTGGGAGAGATAAAATGCTTTGACCATTGTTGTGAAATGAAATAGATTCACTTGACACCCCACTGATAAGATAAACACTATTAACAAGCCAGCGAGTATCATAATTTCAGTATCATTTGTGCATTAAAGGATTTTCACCACTCTTGTTGTTTTAAATTACTTCAGATTTGGGGTATCTATACTTTCTACCAAGTTGCCCATTGGGTCACCCTGAACCCGCGCAGAGTGTGAAGCGAAGGCCCAGGTTACTGCCTCCAACTACAACACAGAGTTCTCAGTAAGCGGTGGAATTTTAACTGACCCATTGCGGGAATCCTGGCCAGATTCTGTTTGTTTATATATTAGGGAGGTGAGACACCAGACTTTAGAATAACATTTCTTTGAATATTTACCATTTTCCCTTTTTTCTCTACTCACTGAGTGTAAACAGAGAATTGTGAAGGGCAAGTGGGACTAAGCGAGACACAGCAGAGTGAAAAAGAGAGAGAGAGAGAAAAGAGAAGGAGGAACAGGGGGAGAAAATAAAATGGATTTCAAGGGACTTACAATCTGGTTAATATTTTCAGCCTCTCAAATCCCAAAGTTTCATCTCTATTTTCCCTGCGAAACACAGTATCAGCATCAGGCTACTATTAATTTGAATCTCTCTTCGCAGCAGATAAAATATCCTAAAATGAAGATGTTATTTAAATCAGGTCAAGAGAGAAAAGGGCACCTACTGATGTGACAGGTCACTTCAAGGAAAAAAAAAAAAAAAAAAGAATACATAGGTGAGGAAAGATCACATCCAGTTGGAAAAAAAAGGGAATATTTTGAATTCCGGATCACCTTTCACACACATGTTATGAAAAAGCTCAGAGAGCATGCTGGGGAAGACAAGTATCTAGCAGAATTCACCTGACCTACATATGAAAACAAACACGCATTTTCCAATATGCTGATTTCCTCAGCATTAATTCAAACGTCTGCCTTTACAAATGAAACACCCAGGCGTTTTCCTTAGAAGTCATCACATAGATTTTAGTTGTGAAAACATCCAAGTATTTCTGTTGAAATTTTAAGCTCTCACTAAAATTCTTGCTGGTAGAGAGACATCACCTAAATGTCCTCTGTAAGACTGTTCCATAAAATTTTTGAACTAATATCTAAATGGACAATGTAGTGTTCCTTTACCCAATTGTTTTTGTCCTCGTATGTATGTATCATATGCCATTGGTCAGTGAAGAAAAAGTGCCTAGCTGCCCTGGGCATACTGATACTAATGGGGACGAGAAAATAAACCTCCCAGCCCCTTTGACGCCAATGGACTTTTCCCTGTTTCCCCTCCGCATGTTCATGCCTATGAGAAAAGGAAACCAAAAGATAGATTTGAATCTTGCTTCTAGCTTTTCTGGGTTTACAGTTTTGTTTTTCTCTGCTATTTATCACTCTTCTGAATGTTTTGTGGGGGTGAGAGTGTGTGTGTGTGTGTGTGTGTGGTTTAATTATATGAAAATTATACTGGGGGTTCAGTAACCAGTGGCTTGAAAATTAACTGAATTATAAAAGCTGAAATGTTGCTCATAGCATCAGTTAATGACAGGGTCGCCGCCACTGTCATATTCGAGAGAAATGTCACACTTGAATGAGGCTGAGATGGCTGTGTTGTCCCAGGGTCCCAGGTAGAAACAATGGAACAGGGGCTCCTTCGATACTGTTTCATCCCCTGTTTGAATCTAATGCATTCTTCTTTCAACTCATTTTGGTTCTGCTGCGTTCCCATAACATATGGAGTCCCTGGACATTCTGCTATAACATGGAAACTTGGGGGCTGGGAATAACAGATCATGAATAGATTGGAAATTCTCTCTAAATGCCCCCTTGAGTGGTTGATGTAAAGGCTCATTGTGTGTTGTTTCTGTCTGTTACAAAAATTCAATATGTCTAGAATTATTTGAGTCCAACAGGCTATATTAGAGATCTAAATGCCAGCACCCCCGTACACTAACCAGATAAATGATGACAGATGTATGCCCCTAGTATCTCCTCCTATCTCCCCAGCTCTGGGCAACTGTAGTTAATTGAAAAAGAGGAAAGAGGAAATTGAGTTTGGGATGGAGTCAGTTGGAGATGAAGGAAAAATCCAAATAAAAGACTTTGATGTTGAGCCTGTCCCAAGCCAGTTGGCAGAGTTGGTGTGAGTAGGGACCAAGGATGGGGGGGGGGGGGGAAGAGCAGAGCCAGAGAAGGAGCGCGGCTGATGGGTGACATAACCCAAGGGCACTGACCAGTGCCTCAGCTTTCGAAAACCCTCACGAACCCCCAGGGGTCAGGATGCAGCTTCAGAAGAAGAGGGAACAGTGAGCTGCCCTGCCCCCAAATATGACATCCTCCTCTTCATCAGGCAGCAGTACATTGAAGATGGTATTGGGCATGCATTATTTACTTTCTCTCTCATGATGAAGGTCACCTACGAGGTAAGACTGAAGTACAAAAATGTGAATATTTTTCTTCTTTCAATTTGTCTTTTTCCCACCTGAGCCCAGATTCAATGTGTTGCCTTCCATGTCTTCGAGGAAACATGACTAACAGCTACTGTTTTCCTATCGCTGTGTCAAGTCCTTTTCTTAAACCACCTCATTTCATCTTTGCAAGAGCCCCGTGAGGTTAATAATAACACCTCCACTTTAGAGATAAGAGCACCCAAATTTGGAGAGGAAGAGAAGGGGAGTCACCACCCACTTAGAAAGCACCTACTTGGACACCATCACAGGTTTGCTGGAGCCCCAGTCTGCACGTGAACCCTTTGCACTTCACCTCTAAGCCAGGGGCCCGTAGCTAGGGCCACCTGAATTCCTCCTTTTCCCACGACAGAAGTATTTTTTCCTTTTGCCACCGTTTTCTACCTGCTTGACAGTTGCTCCAGACAAAGGTTTCCTGGTACACATGACATGGATGCTCTACTCATCACATGGCTCACTGGTGTGGCAACCAGGCTGATGCCGCTGCAATTTCAACAGCGTGAACATTGCCTTGGTTTGACCCCAGGTGCTCAGGGAAGTGGCAGTGGCCACTGAGAAGGTGGGATACTTTCCAGGCTGAGTGCTGAGTGCCCACAAAGACAACAAAAGGATGTGTAGATGAGTAACACCTGCTCTCTTCTCCCCAGTGTATATTAGCTCAACTTTTCCAAAAATTAGAGAAGGTGAAAGAATATTGTGGTGAGGTGTGCAGTGAGAGAGCAGTGACCCCTTAGTTGAGAATTAATCCATAATTCGGTCTAATTAGATAACTAAACAATAGGTTGCCATGTTCTCTGGTTAGTCATGCTGCGTACTGGGGAAAGATGCCCCTCAGTGTTTAGTTGGTAGGAAGAAAACACATGCAAGAGGCATTTTTGCCACTCTTAATTTTAGGGGAGAAACTATATAAACATCTGAAGAAGGTCCATCTTAATGATTGGGCATCCGACAGGAAAAGCACGTAACATACTCTGTGATGTACACGCTGCTCAAGAAATGTACCTCCAAGGAAGAAAACAAGAAGAAAAGTAAATTATAACCGGTGGTTCCATAGGTCTAAGTCATGTGATACAGACATATGTCACCCCTTGGAGATAGAGGCGTGCTGGAGTCCTGTCCACTTACAGGCAAAGAGAGAAAAATCTGTGTTCAGCTTCCAGTTCTCATGCTAATTATCTGCTACAATGTCAACACTGGCTGCTCTGGTCCACTACTTCAGCAGGGTAATGTGTCTGCATCCAGCAGGTGTTTTGTGTTTGTTTTGTTTGTTTGTTTGTTTGTTTGTTTGCCATTGTTGTATTTCAGAAATAGTGGACACTATTTCTTGTGTGTGGAGTCCAAATCATATCCTTGAACTAGATTCTATGATGGGGTAGATCAGCTACTTTTTTGTTTGTGCTTAAAAGCCAGTGTGGAGAGGGCTAAAATAGCTACTAACCTTTTTGAACAGTAGCTGGATCATGCTCTATTTTGAGGGTTTTACTTGGATTAAGTTATTTAATATCTTCACTACACATCCAAGGAGGGAAGGACTTTCATTATCCCCTACTCTAAAGCAGAGAAAACTATATTCTAGGCAGAATATCGCCTGTAGAGTCATATCCTTTTTTTGGCTCATAAAGATGGGCCTTTCCTGTTGGATGTCTCTGAACAAGGTGAGGAATAGATTCATTCACTTGGGTCCAAACATGACAATTATTCCTTTTTTTTCTTTTTAATTTTAAATATACTCTTGACATATTATTTTCAAATTCCCATCAGGTCTTCGCTTCTACTCATACATGTATAAGTGAGAGGCATAGTATTGACAGATTAAAAGCTAAAATAAAAATCTGATAACCTGCAAGACCTTGGAAGAAGGTATTGGTTGTCTCCCCAACATTCTCCTCCTTCCTTAGAACACCACCTGTTTGGGGGTGACAATGTGCTCGGGTAAAACAACACACAGAAACTCGAGTCTACATTACTCAGATGTCTTTGCAGGTATATGTGACCATGTGACACAGTTCTGACCGAAAGATGTAAGTAGATATTTTAAGATGGGTCTGAAGGAGAAACTTAAGAGCAAAGGAAGCACACTCTACAGAGAGATACTCTTTGTATTTTTTTTATGCATTTTTTTCCTTCTTCCTGATGTCTAAAGCTATCACACAGTCTTTGATAATTGAAAGGAAAGGAAAAGGCAAATGAATTATAGAGACTTAAAGCTTTGAGTCACTACATGAACCCTGGGTTTTGCCTTTAGATCCCTAATTACTTAAGAGAAGCTGTTATGAGGATTACATAGATATATGTAAAGCTTGAGACAATATCACATATAGTAAATCTGTAAGTGTGGCTATTCTTTTTTTTTTTTGTTAAAGTCACTGTTATATAGGTTTCCCATTATGCATAGCTGAACCTAATTCTTAACTAATGTTAGTGCTAAGCATAGTTGAACAATATACTAACAATTTATCTGATAAGGTCTTTGAGGGCAGTAACAAGGTCTTCTGCAGAAAGTTAATTGTTATCACATGGGAAAAGCATGGTCAAATAAACTTGAGAAGTCCTGCAATAAACAAAATATATCAGGTTTCTCTATTCAGTTTTTCTTAGAGCCTTTAGTAATTTAATTTGCGTTAACAATCTTCCAGAGGGAGGTTAAGATGGTATTTTCTAAACTTAAGCAAAAGAACATTGTTCTTCATTTTACAGGATGGTGTTCTACACAACACACTTTCAGGAATATATATATATATATTTAATATGTTTTTTGTTGATTTTTTTAGAGAGAGAAGAAGAGAGAGAGCGATAGAAACATCAATGTAAGAGGGAAACATTAATTGACTGCCTCCTGCATGCCCCCTACTGGGGATCAAGTCTGCAACCCGGACATGTGCCCTGACTGGGAATCGAATTGGAACCTCCTCAGTTCATGGGATGACACTCAATCCACTGAGCCACACCGGCCAGACCATACTGTCAGGAATCTTAACTTGGATGTTTTAAAATGCACTTTTCATTTCTAATATGTTATTATTCTTTTCTAAGATATTTACAGAATCCCAGAAGGCTTTGTGCTATTTCATTCTCATAATATGGTGAGAATGACAAAACAATTATCTGAAAATCTTAGTGGCATAACACAGTAAATGTTTGTTTCTCACACACAAAAAAATCTGCAGATCATAGTGACTTTCCAGGACAACCAATCCTCTGTGTGGTGACTCAGAGACACGGATGGCTTTGAACTTGTGT
The DNA here is from genome assembly GCF_014108415.1 of Molossus molossus. Classification (NCBI taxonomy): domain Eukaryota; kingdom Metazoa; phylum Chordata; class Mammalia; order Chiroptera; family Molossidae; genus Molossus; species Molossus molossus. Next base: position 42,018,038 of record NW_023425350.1, read on the forward strand.
CTCCATCTCTTGACAGGCGGTCCCCTCCACGTTTCCCATCTCAGGGAAAGAGAGAAAGGCATAGGCTGCTCCTTGCTTCAGCCTGGAATGAAACATGTCACTTCCTTTTACAGTTCATTGGCCAGAACTAGTCATGTGGCCTCTTCTAACTGCAAGAGAGCTAAGTATAGTCATCCATGCACTTGGACATTGATAAGCCCATTAAAGGTCTATTACAAATTCTGTAAGTTGGCTAATATTCTTCTCTTGTATTTTATTGCAAATAAGGAAACTGAGGCTTAAAGCAGTTCAAGTAATGTCTCCAAGACCATAGCTCATAGCCAAGATTTTAACCCTAACTGTCTGTCTTTTGGCCTCACCTGACCTCATACTTGCCATGGGTAGATTCACATAATAAGCTCTGCTCTACTTCTCCCTCACCCCGGTAAAGGAACTGCTTGGACAAGAGATCCCCCGAAAAATCGAATAGAAGGAAGAGTGTCTGCAGCTCTCCCCCCACCCTTCCTAGACTGTGCCCCCTTACTTTTCACCAACACTTAATGCACATAAACCTTAAGAAAGAGAAGAAATCAACAACCCCAGCCACCACATGCACAGGCTGCTTTACAGAATACAGAGAAAACAATGGTCCCTGTGTAGAGAGTTCTAAGTCTTTTATCTTTCTACAGATTGAACCACAGTATTGATTCTTTATTGACCTAAAATGTCCTAAGCACGGCTGTGGTTTTTTTTTTTCTCATATAGTGTATGGGAGAGTTAAGGCAGGTACTACTTTAATATTGATTTTTGTGAAAAAGGTAGAGGAAAGAGGGCAATTTGTGTCTGCAGTTGCTCTTCACTATAAAAGATACCATTGTTAGGGGCTTATAGCATTATATCAAGGGCCTTAATCTGTAGCAATCTTTTTTTACAGCTTAGAAATAGGCTTGGGCAAATGTGTTATTGGTGTTAATGATATTTTGAAGTGAAGCAAATTTGTCAGCCTTTGTAAGTAAACTGCTCAACTTAACTATTTGAGGACTTGGCAGTTTGACTCTGAGTGTGTAGAAATTGTATGATTTATTTATTTATTTGAAAGTCCTTTGGAAATAATGTTTTGTTGTATAAACAGTGACAACAATGTTTGCTCAATGAATCTTTGAAACACGGGAATGATTATCTAGGGCTGAAATAAGACTTGCATCTCCCCCTGGAAGAATATTTCTTCTTAATTTAAGAATCAAATGATTTTAGTTTCTGGAATACCATTCTATGATTCAGGAGAGAGGAGACAGAAAAAAAAAAAATCACTCAAGAAAAGGCAATTTTATTGGCCAGAGAATAATGGCCATTGAATTTGTGGGTGGAGTTTTTTTATGTTCCTGAATGAATAAGTAGAATCAGTATTTTTAGAAACAGGTTCTGTTTCTCTGATAGAAAAGCTTCTGAAAAGATTTTTTTAAAGCCCTAAGAAATGGTAGCTTTACTGAATCTGGCCAGTTTTATTTATTTTGTTTTTAGCAGTTGCACTAAAAATGGGCATTTAACATTCTACGTCTAGAGTTTTTAGCCACTATAGTGGTTTTGTTGAGGTTATTTTTGCTTCTCTTCATATGAGGATGGCCAATGAATCAGTGAAAAATATTAACTATGTATCTATTGCACACTAATGCTCCCCAGGACACTGGCACATGGGAATACAAGACAATGATGATTTGCAGGTGTGACTCCAGATGAATGATGAACAGGGACAGGTAGGGGATGCTAGAGCACTAAGTTCTTTGTGGGTGTGGTAAGACTCCTGTTATCTTTAAAAACTCAGAGGGATAGGGTTCTCCTCAGTCACTGGATAATGTCACATAACAGCCCTCAAGGTTAAAAAGATTTAGTACTTCCCAAGATGCTGAGAACTATCATCCTGATAGGAAAGTCTGTACAGTGTTTGGCAATATTAAAATGATGACTTCCACTCATTAATGCCATATTAGTGAGCTTCAGTACTCTCTCTACTAGGTAAAATCTATCTCTTGGGTCTGATTCTTGCAGACAGATGCCAAGATGTATCAAATATTCAAATTATCGCTTCCTTGTAACACCTGGTTTCTGCTTAAAACCCCAAGAAATTCCAAAAATAACACCTGCTCTTTAGATCATTAGTTTGTGTTTTAAACATTGTTTTTAAAATCTAGTGCTGTTATTTGGAAATATATAGTACTGAGGCCCCACTGGGCTGCCTTGTATATATTAAAATATCATAGTACCTGATATCGGTTCTATAAAAAGGCCAGAACAGGGACCATTCCAGAAGGAATAGAGGGACGGGGGTTTGAGAACACCCGTAATCATCTTTTCTTTCTTCCATTTCATTTTAAATCTCCATATTGAGTTACCGGACACAATTTGCAAACGTGCAAAAAATATGCCCCATATTGATTGACTTTTTGACATAAGAGTAAATTATCCTCACGACTCGTAGAGTTATTGCACAGCAAGGGCATACACAGGCACTCTCACACGCGGACACGCACGCCCTCGCACAGCATGCCACCTGAAAACTGGACCGCCATGAAAATAAACACGCGCCCAGGTGTCCAGCTCTCACAGAAACCAGATTACGTGCTAAAATAAGCATTTTTATGCCACCCACAATTCTACTTTTAAAAATTCTTACGAAAATCCCTACTTGTGGATGAACTCTAACCATCAACGTGAGGACACGGAAAGCCAGAGCCATGACTTGAATGATCAGGGAGCTGGAAACGCTGAGTGGTGGGTTGAGAAGAGGTCCCGTGTGGCCTGGGGTGGCCCAGGAACAAGGGGGAGCCTCATGGAGAAAGCAGAACTCCTGTATTTGTCTGGTTCAAATGAAGCCTAAGTGTGCTCTTGGCGAATACATGGCATGCCTTTCCCCAAAAGGATGAGTAGCAGTGGAATAACTGGAGACTGAGAATGTGTAGAGGGAAGTTGTCACCAAGAACAATAAAATCATAAATTGGAGTTCAGGAGTATGCAAGCCTACAAGGGTCCTTTCAACACCCACACTGCCCTACTGCACACATCAACAATGCCATTATGAGATGAGACAAGTCTTATCTTCTACAGCACATTTTGAAGTCTTAGGGGGCATTATTGGTTATGAAATGATCATGGCCAAGGATTGTAGATGATCTTGCTCATAAAGAATTTTCCTTTGTCCTGTAAAATTTTAAGAGTTCCCTGCAACAATTATATGTAAGTAAAAGCCTACTAATAATAACTGATCCATTGAAACATTTCACTTAAATGTTTACACATTTATCACAATTTTAACATGCACTGACTTTTTCCAGAATGTTACTACCATGTAAGTCAAAGGAGAGCATACTTTGTCTCATGGGGGCAGTGCCAGGACATTGTGTATCATTTGAACAGTGACATCACAGGCCAACTCATGGTCTTGGATTTACCATTTAACCCTCCTGTATTTCTCAGTTTGCATTCATAGCTATTTGGTATATACAGTGATGCTGTGTATTTTTAAACATCTGATTATTTTACTATAACTTAGAATATAATGTCTTCGGAAAGGAATATTGGGTCTGATGGAATTGAGAACCACTGATTTAAAAAAAAAAAAAAAAGTTAAAAAAGAAGTCAAGTTATCCTACCATATACCATCTCAGTTCTAAATAGTCATCTTCAGGCTTTTTCTCACTTAGGATTATCTCCAATTTCTGACTTGACTCTTTTTCATTCTTTAGACTAGCCACTCAACACGCTTCTGCTGGCCCCAACCCCACTGCAGCGCCCCAGTCTACCTTGGATAAATTCCTCTCTAAGGTGGACTCAACTATAATACCAACCTGAGTTTGCCTCTGCCCTAGCACTAGAAAAAACTCTGTGATCATGTCATTCAATCCGCTGGTTTGAAGGTGGCAAAACTGATTGTCAGAGAGGTTGTCTAAGACTTGTCTAAGTTTATACTGTTTTCATAGAGAACATGAGGCAAATAAGATAGTGCTCTGAGCATTAATTCTTCTATTCTGTACATAAGAATCCAAACTCTGCTCAGCAAAGATGCCTTCAAGAGAACAAAGGGCTTTCAGGCTTATAAGACTGAAATGTTGTATGACTGACATCTTTTCTTTAGGAATACTAGTAAGCTCAGTTGCAAGCTTTGCAGAAGAAATGGTGACAAGTAGTCTTCCAAACTCTGTCTAGGGCTATGGGAATATTGACTGTTAGGCTTTGAATACTCAAGTTTAATGAGCAAGATTATCTTTATAATGAGTCGGATGCATCTAACTAAGCCCAATGCTACTAATCTCTAGTTCACCTCATTAACGTCCTTTGATTTGAATCCATGCTCACCATGGTTAGGTTTGGTTCTCGAAGGAGGAAATAAGATCATTATATGAATGAAATCTAGAGTCTAGCATCACTTTCACTGTAAATAAATATGTTGGCAATCTTTGAGTTAATATTTTTTGTTATTATTTGGCTTTTCCAAGTAATGTGACTGCAGACTACAGAGAGGGATAGTGTTGGTTATGCTGGCACAATTATTTTTTCTCCTACAAATAAGTATTTCCTATTGTATCAACTTTTAAATTTTATTCAGCAGCTTCTCTGGGGTCAGTTAATTTATATCTAGCTCTGGAAGATGAACTCTTCTTGGGTAGTCATTAGTCAGGTTTCTGGTCCTGCAAGTCTGAGGCCTGTATGAGTAGAAATTTGCCACCAGAATGTAAACCCTGTGTGGGCAGAGATGAATGTTTGTTTTGTTCACTGCTTTATTCCCAGTTCTTAAGAATGTGTGGTATATCTTCTGAATGAATGGATACATCTCTGGAGGAAACAAACTTCTAGCTATTCTGGGGGTGGGGGGCAGGCTCCACCCCATCATCACCCCTGGAGTCAGTCACATCCACTTTTCTGGCATTGCTAGCACACCTTAGATGAGGTGTCCTGACTTTGTCTTTCCTTCCTTTCATCAGACCATAGCAGCGGGAAAGAGAATAAATATACCCCGGTAGGCTTATTCAGACAGCAATGACAAACAAGGATGGGGAATGAAACGTGCAGTTTTTGTGTGATTTAGCTTCTGGCTGAACTAGAGAATAAGAGGAATGTGAAAGAAGACTACAGGAAAACAAAGAGACTAATGAGAGTTTTTTATTTATAGTCTTCTTATTACATTTTACATGGCATTCAGCAAATAAAGATATGGATCATTTAGGCTGAAACTTATGAAATTAAAAATTCAGGAAGGAAGATAAGTATGCTAAAGACTCAACGATGACAGTATGATTTGGTAATACAGTACCTTCAACAAAATAAGGGCAACCTGAAATAATGGCTGTGGTTTGAACAGGGAAGGAGAGGTAAGATTATGACCTTTTTTTTTTTTTTTTTCTATAAGTTTAAGCCTGAAGGAAATGAGAGAAATTTGTAGCTCGAGAAAAGTTTAAAGTCAAAAGAGGTTTATATTTGTTTTGTTTTTAAGTAGGAGATACTTGAGTATGCTTTAGCCTCTAGTCTAGATGAAGAGTCATTAGAACATTTCAAACTCATGGTGGGGAGGGAATAATCAACGAATCACACTTCTGAATAAGAGGGTAGAGGAGAAGCATCCAGAAGGCAGACTCTTCCCAAGGCGCTGAGAGATGGTTCACCTAAGACAATTTGAGCTTCTGTTATGTATTAGAAATCTCACAAACACTCTCTTGTAAAGGGGCATCATCATATATGACAATTCTTCAGAGAAGCTTCCTAACACAACTCTGAACACACCTTATGGAGAGAGTTCAATCTGACTTACTTTTATTGCATAACCTCTAACAAATATACAGCTCTCTTCTATTCGAATTAGTTCATGATATCTAGAAAAACAGTGGGGGCAAAGGTATTCTACTGTTCTTACTCCTTTAGAACAATCTTATTTGCAGAATGGTTTTATACTGGGTTGCTGTAATGACAACAGTCCATTAAAACCAATGTGTTTCTGTGTGCTGTAGTATGGTGAAAACACAATCCTTAGACTTGGTTGAAAAAAAGGTAAGAGTGTCATGATGGATGAACCTCTGCATGTGGCATGATCAGAGATCCCAAATGAAACCAACAGAAATTAGAAATGACACCCAGGTGAGCCTCTCTGGCAAATCTTTAACAATATGAGCATATCATCACTTGAATTCTTTTTATTTTTTTAATGTCAGACCCTCAATAATTATAAATCAAGAATGGAATGATGGAAGAGTTCAAACACATCTACTTAATGGACATCTCTAATCTAAATCTAAATATACAAATACAGGGATGCAGATGCCAATCATCACATAGAAAAGTCTCATAAATTCACTCCAGTCAGCTCTTCTATAAACAAATTTTTTTTAACACAGAATCAAAACAAACATTTTCAGCACCTTAGTTTACAGAGATAGTTACAGAGACTGTTCTCATCCTTAACATATGTGCCTTTTGATTAATAGATTGAATTGATCGAAATCTATCAGCGATTTATTTGGGAAAATCCAATCCCTTAATTCTCTAATGATATAATTGCCCACAAAATATATTTTATCCATACGAATAATATTTAAAAGTTTTGAATAAAAATAACATTAAAACAGTGATTCTGTTTATCACTTTCTTATTTTTATTACAAATATGGGTTTACCATATAGATTAATGAAAGTAGACTAAATCTAAGGAAATAAAAACGATCCATTGTTCCAAAACCCAGAGGCCTCAGTTATTGTATTTCCTTCCAGTTGCTTTTTCATGAATTTTGTACGTAGTTCATATTACATTACATGGCAATTCAGTGTTCTGATTTTCATGTAATGTAGCAGCATTCCACTTATTGCAATTTTTTCAATATTTAACAATTGCAAAATAATTTATTAAATATATTAGATTAAATCATATGAAGTTGCTAATACTTAACCTTTTTATTTTTAGGGCTCTTAAAAATGGAAATTTCACAGTGTTCAGCCTACATATAAAATAATTGACCTATCATTTCTCTATTAATGTGATGGATAATTTGGTTGTTTCTGTTTATTTTTTATTATTAAAAACATGTTGAAATGAGTGTCTCTCTGCATATATCTTTAATAGCATTTCTGATAATTTCCATAGGCTAGATTCTTAGAAGTGATGTAATTGAGCTGAGTTTAAACATCCTTATGGTATTTTAACATCTATTAGAAAAGTTATTTCCAAAACACTGAGGAAAATTAACTCCGATTAACAATGTATGAGAATGCCCAGTCGGTGTGGCTCAGTGGTTGAGCAATGACCCATACGCCAAGAGGTCCCTGGTTGGATTCTTGGTCAGGGCACATGCCCAGGTTGTGGGCCAAATCCCCAGTGGGGAGCATTCAGGAGGCGGCCAGTCAATGTTCTCTCTGATTGATGTTTCTATCTCTCTCTCCCTCTCACTTTCTCTCTCTCTCACATCAATAAAGAAAAAATATTTTTCAAAAAACAATGTATGAGAAAGCCTGTTTAACTACATGCTTTCAACATTGAATTTTTTTTATTTCTTAATTTTTGTAAATTTAAAAGAAACATAAACAAAACCCAAACAGAGCCAGACAAAAGCCAAGCAACTTGTTTAAATTTACCTTTCTTCTTTAATAGTCAAATAAAATATTATTTTCATGTTTTTAGCCATTTAAATTTCTTCTTTGGGAAATTGTCTTTCCCTGAACTTTACTTGTTTTGTTTCAATGGCTGATATTTTCTTTCAAGTTCAAGTTGTCATATGTATAATCTTTCTTCTCTACTTTGTTATTTGTCTTTGATTTTATTTACTTAATATACAAAACTTTTATATATTTTGGTTAACAAAAATATTTTAAATTCAGTTTCCAGAAGTTATATCTTCATAGTTCTAATTTCCATTAAAGATAAAAGTAAAGATGCATCTCTCTTCATATCTAAATGTTGGATGTAATAATAATGCTGTCATAGAGCATAGTGGACAATATCATGGGTTTTGGATTCAAAATGAAAAAAAAAAATCTAGCTTAATCCTTTATTTGCTTTTTGACATGGGACAATTTACTTAATCTCACTAAACCTCAATTTCCACATCTAAAAACTGGACTAATAAAATAGTATATAATTTAAATGATTGTTCTGAGGATTAAGATAATATATGCAGAGCACTTAGTATATTGTCTAGTTATAGGAAGCATTTATGATTGACTTAAAATTTTTAAACTTTTATTGAAGTGTAATTGACATGCAACGTTATATTGGTTTCAGGTGTACCACATGATTCAACATTTGTGTACGTTGCAAAATGACAAACACAGACTTTCTAAACAGTGACTTTCATTGACTAGTGGATTATTATTTCAGATAGAACAGGCTAATAGGTAGGAGCAGTACTTCTCAGTATCATACCATTCCCCTCTTGTGGAGATGAATAATGTAATTGGCCAACAGGTAAAAAATTTTATGATATTTTATATTTTCTCTTTTTCATTATACCATGCTACCCTATTTATGCTTCAGTATAATCTAATTAGGAAAAGCAATGTAATAGTAGTAGATGATAATAACTTATTGATTTCTAAATACTTATATGCCAGATGCCGTTTGAACACTTTACATGTATGCTCTCCTTAAATTCTCATAACAATGTCTTGAGGTAGATAATTACAACCTCCGTTTTACTAAGGAGGGAACATAAATGAAAGAGTTCACCCAGATAAACTGATATTAATTTACTAGGGCTGCTGTAACAAAGACTGAGTGGCTTAAAGAACAGAAATTTATTTTCTCATAATCTGGAGGCTAGAATTTGAGAAAAGGTGTTGGCAGGGTTGGTTTTTTCTGAGGCCTCTCTCCTTGGCTTATAGATGGCCATCTTCTCCCTGTGCCTTCATATGGTCCTTTCTGTACCCTTCCATCTGGTCCAGATTTTCTCCTCCTATAGGAACACCCATTGTTTTGGATTATGGCCCACACTAATGACCCCAGTTTATCCTAATTACCTTTTTAGAGACCCTACCTTCAGATACAATCACATTCTGAGGCACTGGGTCAGAGTTAGGACTTCAACATAGGAATCATTAAGGAACACAGTTCATTGCATAACACTGCCCAAGGTAATAATTTCACATTCATGAGTTCAACATGGGCACTCTTGCTCCAGAGCCATATCTTTTTCTTTTCAAACATCTCACTTTTAAAGAATTTCAGACTTCTAGAAACTTGCAAAAAGTATACAAAAACTTTTTTATGTATTTTTCACACAGATTCTTCTATGCTAACATTTCAATACATTTATTTTATTATTCTCTGTGTGACAATACAATTTATAAAAATTAAGAAATCAGCCTGGCCGGTGTGCGTCAGTGGTTGAGTGTCAACCCATGCATCAAGAGGTCGCCAGTTCGAATCCTGGCCAGGGATCATGCCCAGGCTGTGGACCAGATCCCGAGTGGGGGCATGCAGAGGTGGCCAATCGATGTCCTCTCTCATCGATGTTTCTATCTCCCTTCCTCTTTCTCTAAATCAATAAAAATTTTTTAATTAAGAAATGATCATTAATACTATTATCTAATTCTCAGAACTTAGTAGAATTTTTATCAATTGCTCCACTACTTATGAAAACAAAAAAACAAAGTTTTCTTATAGTCCAGGGTCCAGTGTTTTATTTAGTTGCTACATCTCTTGAATTTCCTTTAATTTTAAACATCTTCAGTCTGTGTGAATTTTTTATAACCCTGACATTTTTTGAAGAGCACAGGCCTGATATTTTCTAAAATGTTCCTCAGTAAGAGTTTGCCAATGTTTCTTCACAATTAGATTCATGTCATGCATTTTTGGCAGGAATTCCACAAAGAGATGCTGTCTCTCTCAGTGCATCATAGTGGGAGGCACATGATACTGATTTGCCCCCTTACTAGTGATGCTAACTTTGATCATTTGCTAAGATAATATCTACCAGTTTTCTTCACTGTAAAATTACTATTTTTCATTCCCCAAATTAATACATGTGCCATGGGGAGTTACTTTGAGACAATATGGATATCACAATTTTACTTACTAATTTAACATCCACTTATGATTCTTGCCTAAAATAATTATGGTAATTTTAAAATTCTATTATTCCCTTTTTATGTATGAATTATAATTCTGCTGCTTAAAAGAACCCCCCCCACACACACACACATCATTCATCATTTATTTATTCATTTACTTATTTCAGTGTATACTCATGGATTCATATCTTTTTCTATGGGCAATAATCCCCTACTTCCATTACTTATTTGTTGTTCAAATTGTCCCAATTTGGTCAGTGGTGGCCACTTCAAGTTGTTTTTTATGTCCTTTTGATGAGTCCCTATTTTTCTTTGAGCATTTTTGTAATTTCTAAAACAAAAGATGTCCCAAGAACATCTTGTACTCTCATGGTTTCAGTCCTAAAACTATCTAACCCTTCAAGGAATCATGGTTTTCTTTTTTGCCGAATGACCTTTAAACAACAAGATCTGGGCTCCAGGTATGCTCACTGTTACTTAGGTGTAATTGTTTTTCAGCCCTCCCAGCAGGTAGCTGGAAAATACATACATGTTCCTAGTCACACATTTTATACTTATTATGTATCTACCATTTACCTATATCTATCTGAATTGATTCTGTACACCTAACTATATTAAAAACCTTCATTTCAAGTTGTGAAGGTGGTGGTCCTGACTTCACAGTCTTTCTAAATTTATGTTTATAATTATTTAATGTCCCTGTGTTAAAACTGGTCATCTTTAATTTTCCAGGTGCTCAGTGTGGCTTTCTAATGATCTGTTGGGGAGGGTAATACCAGATGTTGACATCACAAGTCTAGGATTAGGAGTAAAGTTAAGTAGCATTCCAAAGGAACCATATAGAAAATGACTGGAAAAGCTTCAGGCAGCATTAGGGTCTTTTAAATCATTTCTGGTCTGCAATTATGTAAATATTTAGGTTATATGCAAGTACCATAATTGTCCCAACCATGAGCTTTCAGAATTATGAATTTCCTGGAGAAATAGATAGGTGAGGAGTAGGTTCAAGAATAGTGAACTCTGTCACAGATCTGGCTTCAACTTCATAGTCAATATACTTTTCTGTACTAGTTCATGGATTGTCAAATTAAGGCCACAGCCATTCATTTATACATTGTCTAAGGATGCTTTTCTGCTATAAAGAGAGTTGAGTAGTTGCTACAGATTATAGGGCCTGCAAAGCCTAGAACATTCACCACATGGCCCTTACTAAATCAGTTAGACTATTCCTATAATAACCTCTAATGTCAATAATTTTTTGCCATATGTATATATGTACACACACACACACACACACACACACACACACCACTGCAAGACAATGCCATTAGAAGATATTTTATACATGAGTGTTAGCTGAGGGAAAAATCCTGCAAGTGGTTGACTCCATATAACATTGATGCAATTTCATTGGCATGAAAGTCTCTTCTTAGATTTCAAAGTATGTTTTATCCCCCCACAGTCCATCAAATTAGTTTACCTATCCATTCTGTGTGGCATGCAACTTCTTTGATAATTGGGCAAATAAATCAGACCCCCGGATTTGGCGGCGTGTGTCTCTCTCATATGACTTATCAGTTTGGGTTTGTGTTACTGTGAGAGGTTGAACATTCATATTTTTAAGAATGTGTCTGCATTTCTCATTAATTATTTTGAGATCGAAAACGAAAGAGAGACATTCTTTGGAAAGACTATGAATACGATACCAAATTAAAAGCCATGTGGAATGGTGTGATGTCTGCTGGTGGTGCCAAATTACTGCGTGGTTGATCCACTTGCCAAAGTCAATAAGACTGAAGCAACCCAAATTCTCCTTCATTCTACCCACAATCAGGCATGCAGAGATATGGATACCAGCAACAATTTAACCCTGATTTATCTTATTCATTCGGTCATTCAAGAAAGAAACTCTTGAGGTTGACTTGATTTTTTTTTTTTTTTTACACCTTTTACTTTACGGTGAATTAAAAATGAGGCTATGCCTCTGAGCTTCTTCAACGCCAATGTTTGCCTCAGGGCCCTCTGAACATGCTGTGGGTGCTATGAAATAGTCTTTTTGGAATCAAAATATTCTGTGTCAAAATCTCTCCTCCTTTGTTTTCTGATGACTCAGGCTGCTACTTACTTTGTGCACCTTTTCAGATGTATTATGTTTTTATGTCCACTTCTTTTACCTGCCATAAAGCACCATCACTGTGCTGCCTGCTAAGCTTTCATCTCAGAAGTGGTAAGGCCACAGACACAGGTACCAAAATTAACTCTTTGATGGCTTGAAAGCAACACCCTCTGGGTGTGCTTACATTCGCATTTCCGAAGTGACTCAATTGTAGTTTCACAACAGCAGGACTTTTTAATCTGCCCTGTAGTTATTTTTCAAGATGCATGAGCTCCTTAGGTGGAAACTGCTTCTCCTCATATTGTAAAATTGTGACTTGTAGAGGTCAGAGGCTTTAGCCTAGAAGTAAATGTTTATTATAAGTAAACATTGCAGGACCCTTGAAAGCAAGAATGCTACGTTTCATATATAATAGTAGAGGCAGTATTTCAAATCTCTATTAGCATGTAGCTCACTTTTTAATATCAGTGATACTATTGTTTATCTTTGCATCATTTGGATGCCCACAAGACTCAATAAAAAATGCACACATTTTAAATCACCAGTGTGTCTCCATCTGCAAATTCCAACGATGCTGAGTGGCATTTATCATTCACGGCCCTCCCATTCCCACTTAATAGACCTGATACCCTTCATAATGTTCAATAATGAAACCTTATAAATAATGGTTTCTGCCCTAGAGTTTTGGCATCTTTGATTTACTAAATCTATTTCAAAATTCTTGGAGCCAGACATTTTTCAGTATTCAGAATATTTTGGAGTTTAGAAAGATGTATACTGAGTATTATAACACCCCTGGTGGAGACTGGGATAGCTCCCTGTAATAAGAAATATCAATATTTCTGCAATGAATCATATAAATATTCTCAGTGGGATAAATAAAAGTTATATACAGACTCATCAATTCAGATAAGATTGGGTCATTGCTACCAAATAATTTTTTTAGGTCAGTTCAGATTTTGCTGCCAAATAATTTTTTTTTTAAATGTTAGATTTGAAGAAATTGCAAATATGGGATTATTGGTCTATGCAAAGGGTCAGGAGAATTTTTCCATAAAGGACCATAGAGTAACTATTTTAACCTTTCCAGGTTATACTGTCTCTGGCTCAAGTACTACACTCTGCGTGTTTGGCCTTTGGATAATATGTAAATGGGTGTGGCTGTGTTCCAATAAAACTATTGACAAAACAGGCTATGTACCAGATTTGGCCCGTTGGTCATGGTTTGCCAACCCCTGATCTACACAATCGTTCTTGTTCTAAAATTCAGCACCCTGGGTGTCAAATCCCCTAGCCAGTTTGCAATAATTTCTTTGAATTTACATTTTGAGAAATCTCTGAGAAGAAGAGATCTCTGCTACTTGTCTTATCCGTTCTGTTACCGCCTCTTAATTTCACAACCCAAAATTATACACAAAATTAGTACTTAGATCTAAAATAGTATTTAGTACTTAGATCTGAGTGTGATCTAGAATTTAATTTGCCATTGACTTCATGGTTAATATTATTTGATGTTAGCATTTGGAAATAAGAAATGGCTAGAATTTAGTGGGTTGGTGATTGTCCTATCAGTGATTTTAAGGAGAGAAAAAAGGACACACATTTTTTTGGCTTGATTTTAACTACTAGTTAACTTCTGGTTCTGTGACTAAAAACATCAGATTGAGCATTTGTTCTCAGTATCCCGCATGATTTGTTTTATGTTCATTTAATTAGAAATAAAAATAAATGTATACAGTTGGACTAAACAGATTAACAATTTATAAATTATTCATGGGAGTTTACATTTCTCTCAACTTGATAGGAAGGAAAGCTATAGCGGGTCAACTTTGAAGGGCTTCTTCGAATAAACTTGTTCTTTCAGTGAGTGCTGTCCGGTACTTCTGGTCAAGAGTGAGAACAGAGAACAGAGCAGCACCCCTCATGGACGGCACCCCAGTGTGCTGAGAAGTGATGAGCCCTCCGATGTTTGATAGATTATTTGAATGAGATTCAGCTTTACAGACATGATAATATCTTTAGGAAGTCAGAAGAAAAACTTGCAACAAACTCTCAGTCATGAAGACCTGATACTTTAGCCTGATTGTTTAAAAAGGTATAATTAGGACAACCTTGAGAGCTAGCTGACATTTGTGCCAATTATCTGCTGAACTGACTAAATAGCGAACACTGAGCATGCCGTGTAGTTAAAAGGCATCTTTACCTAGCCTGTTGCATCTGCTTTCTTGATAACTTCCTGCCTCCTTGGGCAGAGCTGTCTTCATGATGGGTCTTTAGAGTATCTGGACCTGATTATGTGGTTTGAGGGGCAGTGAGGCTTTTACTTTGCAGTGATAACCTTTCCAGACTTGACCTTAATTCTTACTCGTGTTATGTTCTTCAGCAGTATCTTGGGCCCTTTGAGGCTATTTTTTCACAGTGCTTCTCATGTGGATTCATACCTTGGCTTCCCTGCTGGATAGCAGGAATCAGATTCTGTATGTCTGCATCTCTGCATCTCCACTGGCACCTTACGTAGACACTAGGCTTTAGCTTAAACAAACAAATATGCATTAATATGCAAACATATTGTAATGAGAAGTAATGTTTCCTACCACTGTTCCAGAACAGTAGTAGGAAAAAGAAGGATACATTTAACGGACAAGCTTGTTACTTTAAACAGACCTGACTTAGCCAACAGTGAGAAAAACTACAAGAAGAGAAAATGCTGATGGTTATAATTTCTGCTTAATTTCTTGTGGATTTAACCTGGCACTAGCTGTTTTGTATATATTAGAGACAATAAACTTACATCATCCATTTCTCTTTAAGGACGTTTTACCTTGCAAATGAAGAAAGAGGTCACTTGAGAGTAGCAGTTATTTGCTAAAGTATAAAAAGAAACTGGGGTTAGGAGAACCAAGCACAAATAAAGGATAGATGTCTCTAAATTGTGTAATTATTGGTTGAAAGAATATTATCTATTAAGATATTTCAAGAATACAGTGGCCCTGAACAATGATTGGCCGCCTCCTGCATGTCCCCCACTGGGAATCGGCCTGAAAACTGGACATGTGCCCTGACAGGAAATGAAACTGGCAACATCTTGGTGCATGGGTTGGCGCTCAACCACTGAGCCACACCAGCCGAGCCAGCATGTAAGTTTTGACTCCCCCAAAACTTAACTACTAATAGCCTACTGTTGACCAGAAGCCTTACCAATCACATAAACAGATCATTAACACATATTTTGTCTGCTACAATTATTATATAATTTAGTCTTATAATAAAGTAAGCAAGAGGAAAGACGATTTCATTAAGAAAATGATAAGAAAGAGAAAATATGTTTCCACTATTGATTGAAAAAAAAAGTCCACTTGTAAGTGGACCCACACAGTTCAAATGTGTGTTGTTCAGGGGTCAACTGTACATTGCAATATATAGTGTTTCCCTTCCGGTCTGAATGTGTCAGAGCGACAGTGCCCCACCTGGAAGTGAGGCCGAGCAGCCGGCAGACAATGCCACCCGCCCAGCTGCCAGCACCGCCCCTCAGCAAACTCCGGACGGATTGCCAGCTTGTATTCTGTTTAAGGCAGGCAGTGATTTCGGTTTTCAGTTCCACTAAGTAATAATAGTTATTAATTAGTACATTAGGCCACTGGGTTCTAGAGGTGAGCTAACAGAGAGACTAGAAAGGAGAGAGAAAACGCACAGATCACGCTCGGGTTTCACAGAAGCCTGCCACCACGGAGAGTTTATGTTTGTACATCTCTTCAGAATGGATTGCTGCACTTAAGAGCAACTTACATTGCCTACGGTGCTGTCTGTTCGGTAATTGCAGCAAAGTGAGGTACTGCACCATACATTGTCATAAAGATGTCAAGAAATGAAGGGAGACGTGCGAGGGCTCCAGCTTCTAATACTTACATTTTAAATCTGGGGGCATTAAATCCAGGAAGGAGAATTCCTGAGATGCCCCACCCCCCTCCCCGTACCAACAAAGAGCTTAGACATTTCTTGAGTAAAGGCTGTGACATCAACCCTAGGAAGGATTTCTGGACTCCAGGTAGGTCTAATAATTTTAGAGGCTAATTTTTTTTAGCTGTAGATTTCAAATGTGATAGCTTTCATGGAGGTATGTGGCCTGTGTTTACAAGTACTTTCCATGGCTGTACCTGGATAATAACAAGTCCCTGAAATATCATGGAAACTCCTTAAGGACTTGAAAGGATAAAACTGAAGTTTATCTTGTGGGGTTCTAGATGGGCAAAAATGTAGGTAGCTTATCTCAAGGCTAAAAGAAATAGTTAAATAGTGGAACCATCAGTCGAACTCACTCTGTTGGTACAAAAAGTGTAGCAATTAGCTGGAGTCTAATGTGATTTTTTTAAAAAGTGTATGGAGGCAAACCAGATCTTTGTGTGAAAATAGAGTATGCCTATAACAGCAAAGTAATTACATCATTAAAACAGATTCAAAACTATTCCTTTTAAGAAAAATAGTTATCTTTCTTCTATTAAAATTAGCTATTGCATAAATTTTAAGTAAAATTGATATATTCTGCTCATCTTTTATAGAAATATGAAATAAGTATTACTTGAGAATTTAAGACGAATTTTCTATTCAATTATTTTTCCATTTGAACACCCTCTCCCTGCCTTATTTTTATTTTTGCTCCCTCTGTAGAGATTCATGTTTAAAGGCTTTTTTCCCCCTTCATTTTTTCTTTTAACTTTCTTTTTGCCTATCCTAAATATTTACCCTTCAGGTAACCATGATGTATTAGAAAGAGTGGTTTGTAGTCTGGCAGGCACTAGGTTAAACCCCTGACTCCACTACTTACTGGTTATGTTGACCAACCTCTGCTAGCTTTTGTTTCCTCATCTGTGCTGTGAGGGACATGTAATGCGTAGCTCAGGCAGTGGTTTTACACTTGCTCTGATACAGAAATACTTATTTTGAAGAAAAGAAAGAAAGAAAAATCTTGGAACTAGTTGGCATATAGACAAAACTTTTGTACCAATATTAATATGGCACTGGATTAACTAACACAATCGTTTGAGATGTAGACAGATTTCGTAGCCATGAACACTGAGATTAAGTATTTAACTCTGACAATTGACACTTAGTGGGTACTTAATATATTTGTTCCTTTCCCATCTTCCTGTGACCCTACTTTTATCTCAGACCACATACACACATATACACTCACACTCACATACACTCATTCACCCACAGACAAGTTAAGTCTAACTTGTGTTTTTAAGTGTAGATGACTTTAGTGACCTCCTGCCTACACGAATCTATCGCTAGTTTTTGTATATGAGTGTAAATTTCCATATTATATCATCTAGCCCCATTCCACTGTTTTCCTCTTAATTTTAATGCATTAGGAATTCTAATTTGCAATAAGAACAAATGTTAGGTCTGTCCACTGGATTTTATTTATTGAAGCCCTCATCTCATTTTGAGTCTAAAAGGTAAATAATCTGTTAATTTCCATTGGTGGAAGATTAAGCATATTTTTAGAGAGAATGCTATAAAAAAACACATTGCAAAGAAGGGAAGAAAGGATTGACCGTACTAAACTAATACAAGATGTTCAAGTAAGATTTAAAATAAGGTCAAGTTTGACTGGCCAATGTGGCTCAGAGGTTGAGCATTGACCCATGCATCAAGAGGTCACTGGTTTGATTCCCGATCAAGGTACATGCCCAGGTAGTGGGTCTAATTCCCAGTGAGGGGCATGCAGGACGCAGCCAATCGATATTCTCTCTCATGAATGTCTCTATCTCTCTCTTCCTCTCCCTTCCTCTCTCTCTAAAATCAATAAACGAAGAAAAATTAAAATAAGATCAAGTTCATCATGAAAGATCAACCTAATCTTATCCTAGAATAACCATTCAATCAACCAACTAACCAAACAAACAAAGAAACAGACAAAAACCAGAAAGATACATGAGGGAGATCAAGAGATCTAATATTTGACATCAATTCATTGTTCATCAATAGACTAGGAAAAACAAATGTCTCCATTTGTATCTGAGAATGTGACATGTTAGTTCATAGGGATCTCACTCAAGGCTATAAGAGAAGTTCAGCAAAGAAGCTGACTAAAGTGAAAAAGCATTTGAAGGTTAAGGTGCTCTCCAGGAGTTTCTGCTTCAGTCATTGCTATCACTGAACTTTTCTGCCTTTAAACATTTGTAATATCTAAATTCAAATGATTCCATCTCTAAAGCTACTCAGTGATTTTTTTCGAACACCAGCACAATGCAGTTTTCTTCTTCCTGTCACCTCATATCATCACCTGTGACACAGCATTGTGCAGGGAGCACAGCCTGGAGCTCTCATTCAAGGTCACCTCAAGCCCTCTGTGCTGAGATATTTTGAATAACTTAGAATTATTTTAACTATATATGTTTGTAGCTGTCAGACTCAAATCTACATGGTTCATGGAGGCTCGGTTTCTTTTCTATATTAATAGCTTATTGAGCAAACATACTATGCCAGATGACATATATATGTAGTGTTTTTTTTTAATGAACTCAGTGATCTTGAATACCCAGTGAAAAATATTTCTATTATCTTTGCATGCTTGCATTTCAAAAACTATAAAAAGGTATCGATTTTTGAAACAATTATTGGAGCTTATAGAACCTATCCTGCTGCTTGGATATGACTTTTAGAATTAAAGCGTTCATTTGATGTCTCAAGGGGAGTTTTCATATTCCAGGACAGAAAGGGGATACCATGGGTTATGAAAATGATCCTGTCAAATGTGATGTAAAATACTGGTGAAAATTGACAATTGCAGTCAAACATCTCATGGTGTGACCTACACAAGATTATCTATAAAACATTCAGGAATCCTAATAAGTTTAAATTTTCAAATGTTATTTGTATTTCTTGGCTTCTATTTGGTACTTGATTATACATCAAGTAAGCTATTGTACCAAGTATAACATGTACTCAATCCCTCATAGGCACCAGGCGCAAAACAAAGACATTTTGAGGTACTTATCATGTAACTGAAAAAAAAATCTTGTATACACGAAAGAGTTAGAATACAGTTGAATCACACAGTGAGTGACTCACTGCTATTTGAAAGGATAGATTGATGTGAGATGTTAATAGCAGGTGGTGACTCCATAAAGGAGAAAAAACTTAAATAAAAGATCAAAATTTAAATAGAGAGGAAAAGGAGTTTGGGTACATTTTAGAGTGGGAAAATAGCATGAGAAGAGGCATAGAATTAAAAATGAGGAGTATAAGCTAGCTTAATTAAGGGGAAAGTGAGAATGGAGAAATAGCAATGATAATGTGGACAGGTAAGAAGAAGCCAGTTTCTGGAGGGTCTTATAAGGCAGCCAATGAAATCTGAGATTGATGCAATGGGCAGTAGGAAGCATATTTTGGGATTTTTAGGAGGGATACAGCATATGTAAAAGTGGTATTTCTGTAGTATTACTGTGATAACACCAACGCATCCAGGTTCTCAGTTCTCTAGTTGGGAATCTCTTATGTGGCAGCATAGAGAAAGCATGCTTAAAACAATTGTGGAGCTCTCAGTATTCTTGGAAGAATTCTGTGAAAAAAATGGGAATGTAAAAGAAAAAAGGAAAGAGGCAAATATTCTCAGAAGCAAAAAATAGAAAATGTGCATTCTGGAAACTACATGTCTGAGATTTTCTAGGAATTCAGAATTGATTTTTAAATTTCCATCTTGTGGCACAATAACAAAACATTGAATGAGCACTGAAGCCTTCACAGGTTTACTAATAACAAGTGATGACAGATAAATGGTATTTAAACTTTTGATGGCATTAGCATTGCCCTAGCTGTTAATCCTGTGCTGTAGGAAAGTGTCTGATACATGCTAGGTGCTTCATAAACAAATATTGCACTGCTGCTTATATATGTACAGTGGAGAACAGGCTTTTCTAAATCAATTTGTCAAAATCTCTGGTACTATTCTGTGGGAGAAACACAAAGAAGTGCGTAGAAAATGATTGTTTAGTTAGACTGGCTCATTCCTTGTTGTCTAGCCATAGTATGTTGGTTAAAGTATCCGTTCCTATTGGGAATGTCATATTCAGTGTCAATACACAGGCCGTGTTCTTGGCCTTGCCTCCCCGCCATTTCTATGAAAGGTTTGCATGTTACTAAAAAATGAAATGCACACTACATTTTTATGGGTGACATCAACGTGCAAGGTTTGGCTACATATTTGTTGACAAATTCAGATTAAAAAATAGTGTAAACAGGCCCTGGCTGGTTTGGCTCAGCGGTTGGAGCGTCAGCCTGTGGACCAGAGAGTCCCGGGTTTGGTTCCCACTAAAGGCCCATACCAAAAACAAACAAACCAAAAAAATAATGCAAACAGTCTAGTGCAATGACCCCCAACACAGTTTAATGAGTAACCTGAATCGAGGGATGTGATCATGCTGCAAGAACAAAGAAGGAACAGAGCATTAGTACTGGCAAAAGGAACAGCCCAGGAAAGTGTCCCCCAAGTCAGGGACTCGACCAGGAAACATGTACGGGCTCACAGATAAAGGAGGGAGGTAAAAAGAACTCAATTAATTATGTAGCGACTTTTCTCTTCTTGGAGGTGGAGGTGGAGCATCCAAAGTTAGACTCCATGAAACCGACATGTGACTTGTTGTCAAAAGGCCCATTTTAGTCTCTGTTCATTTATTAAGCAAGTTGCTCTCCATTCTGAGTTGATTACTATATAAATAATTGAAGAGCCCCCAGTGTGAAAATTAAGAAAAGAAAGCTCTCACTGTGCCCATTTCCATTAGCCACAGAAAGACAGAAGACATGAACTGATTGAACACAAATGAGAACCAGTTGCATTGGCTCCTCCCACTCTGGACAACCCTTTAGCAGGGGAATGTCTTGCCAGAGCTGTCCAAGGAACTTTGTCTTTTCCTGATGGGAGAGCACGGGGTCATCCTCAGACCTCACTGTCCTGGTTGATAACTCATGGTTATATTATGAGGTAGGGCTTTTATTCAGATGCTCTAGAATCTCCTGTTGTAGCTGTCCTTGTCATTCTTGGGATCTTCCCCCTAGAACATACTCTCCATCTGATTCCCTAGAGATGTTCTAAATCACCTAATATTATCACCCATCTCTACCTGTCCTTGATAAACACCTCGGGCCTCTGCTCAGAAACTCATTCATTTATATGAAGTCTATTCATGTCTCTCTCTCTCTCTCTCCCTCTCTCTCTCTCTCTCTCTCTCTCTTGTTTTTGTGGATGAATAGTGAATAGTTTTTTCATCCAATGAAGTAAATTAATGAAATCCACCCCCCTACACACACACACACACACACACACACACACACACACCCCTACTCCAGCATTATTGGCTTTTGGATTACAGTGATGCGTCTCTGTGTGGCAGGACCCTACGTAGTCTTAAAGGCATCCTCTTGATAAACTGGCACCTTAATAAACTCCGTGGTGGGGTGGGAGCTGGGTATGGTAAAATCTAGAACAAATGTAGCATATGGTGTCTACTCAGTAAACATTTGTCAAATAAATGAGTTATGACTCCCTTTCTATTTAGTCCCTCTAGTGATATGAGCTGTGATTAATTTCCTCACTAGTTTCCCTAACAATCACTTCATGGTAAGTATTATTTTTTTTCCCCAAAAATGTTGTCTCATAAGAGTTAGCAGGACTTTTATCTTGCTCACTTTGAAACAGTAACCTAGACATATTTTTTTATAAAAACATTTGACTATCTGGGGGCTGAACTTAAATTTCCAGATCTCTAACTCATTCAGGAGGACTGGCTTCACCTCCTCACCCCTAATGCAAAGGGTACTGAGGCTTCACGTCCATTCACCTGCCCGGTAATAGTGACCACACGCAATGCTCTGCTATGTGCCAGTCAATTCACCAGGTGCTTTACATACATTACTGATTTAATCTCCAAAACAACCCAATTAGGTCGCTATTATCTCCATTTTAGAGATGAGGACACAGGTTATAAATGCTGTGCCCTGGGTCACAGAACAAGGTAAACAATAGAGAAGGGTTACAGACTCTAGTGACCTGACATTTGTCTCTTCCAGGAGAACAGTAGGTCGAAGCCCGGGTACCTGAATTTACTCCCGGCTCTGCTACTTCCACCTGCGCATTGGAGCAACTCAGTAACTTCACTGCACCTCGATTTCACCCGAGTAAAATGTGGAAGGTGATATAGTTATTAACAGGGTTATCCTAGGATTTAATTCCTTAGTTCATATAGAATATTTAGAATAATGCTTGGAACATAGTAAACACTTAATGTATCTTAAAGATTATTACTCAAATTTGTGTAGAAGTCGCCTCAGTATCCTGTAATTTAGCAATTAATAGTTTAATAATTCTTTGTTTTAGTCTCTGTGGTGATATATCAGGAATTAGATGACTCACAAACAAGTCACTTAATATATTGTAAACTCCTTAAGGACAAACTAGAGAATTACTCAGTAACTATTAGATACACAACGAACATTTGCAAATAGAGATGAAAAATATGAGTGACTGATCTACTGTCCTCCCCACAATTAATGCTTTTCTTATATTCGTGTAGAATTTTATCGTTTACAATGTGACTCATAGACTTCAAAGAAAAATCTCCAGTGACCTCTGCAACGTACGGGGTATATACCTTTCTCCCCCACACCACAGATAAGAAAGCTAAACAAATCCAGGTTTGCTGTTCTCATATAACAAGGACTGCAGAGATGTGTGGCGACTGGCATTGGGTTGACTCTGCTATTATTTCCTGGACTTTCATGG
Source organism: Molossus molossus (assembly GCF_014108415.1). Classification (NCBI taxonomy): domain Eukaryota; kingdom Metazoa; phylum Chordata; class Mammalia; order Chiroptera; family Molossidae; genus Molossus; species Molossus molossus. Next base: position 42,040,959 of record NW_023425350.1, read on the forward strand.
TCACATATAGCCACTTCACTTCTAGCCAAGAAGTTAGCATTTAAGACAGAGAGAAGGGGGATATTTCACATGGGCCTCATCATTCACTGTCCTTTTATATCAAGGAAGAAGAGCTTGTCTGGGAGCGTTCTAACTCCCTGAAATCTTCACGTGCCATGGGCCCCAAGTTGTTATATGGCAGCCCCTCATAGCAGGGAAGCCTGGGGAAGGGAAATGCTTGGTTCTGTCACCTACAGAGTAAGCAGCAGCAAGGGGCAGGGTGTAGGTCACTGATTTGAGAAGTTTCTCAACAGTATCTGCCAATAATCATTTTATATCTTTTTTTTATCCTCACCCGAAAACATTTTTCGATATTTTGTTCAGATAGAGTGGGAGGGAGAGAGAGAGAGAGAGAGAAACATCAACGTGAAAGGGACACATCGAGTGGTTGCCGCCCGCACGACCCCAACCAGGGCCGGGGACAAACTGCAACCGAGGTACGTGCCTTTAGCGGGAATCGAACCTGGGTCTCTCCAGACCGCAGGCCAACGCTCCACCGCTAAGCCAAACCGGCCAAGGCCCAATAATCATTTTAATACCACTATCGCTATGCCTACCATTCCTGTTTCTACTGCTGCTACTAAAGAGTTTACCCTAACAAATATAGTATACTCATTTGCTGTCCCTCTAGTTCGTCAAGAAACGGCAAACATTTTGCAGCAGTGATGAGGATAGATTGGTATTTGAAGGTAAAAGAAGCCCCCGCAACCCCACCACTGCCCTCTTACAGAAGACATTGGTGACCAATACCCAGGCCTTTAACTTGACTGCTAAGCTTGTATTCATTCAGGAGCCCAAGTGTCTATACTTGTAAGTTTATGAGTTACTGGTTCTGGGATAGCTGAAGCACCCATGCTTTGAGATGCCAAGTTCAGATGAGCTGGCGAAGATTTCGAAAAACCTGCTTGGGCCTGAGTGGGAGAAGGATGGAATTAATATGAACCAAGCTGGGGTATTGCCAGTCCCAGATCACTCCAAAGTGGCTCCCTGGGAAGTTAGCAGAGGCCCTGGGTTCATTCCCACCAAACAGAAACACCTCTTCAACTTCAACCCTGGAGACGGGGACCTAAAACTACTGTTGAGGACATAAGTGAAAATATTTCTGTGTTTCACAAACATAACAAACCGAGATGAAGTTGGGTAAAAACACACCCGCATTTGTTCCAAGGATGGATTGTAGGTCACTTTTGTCCAATCCACCAGCTCTTTCCCCTCACAATCCCTTCTTGTCCTCCCCACATTTCCAGGAAGACGGCTATATTTGGGAAGTAAAGACAGTACAGGACACAGGAAAAGTCTGAAGTTTGGTGGAGGAGGGATGACATGGACCTGAATCTACTCTGGCTTCATGTCCACACTGGTATGAGCTGGGAGCTCAGGTTATTTTGAATCCAGTGTTTCCCAGGAATTCTGCAGCCGCTCTACTGCTCATGCCCAACTCGTTCGCATGTTTGGAAGCCAAGGCTGGATATTGGACATGGGCAATAAGGAGAACTTTTCTATTTATCGAATGTTGGAAAGTTGGACGGCCACTGGTGATGTGTTTGTTTCACAGGTATGGTGAGAGCAGACCCAGCTGAGCTATATCCATTTGTTTTGTCTTTAGCATATATCTGAAAATATTTGCAAATGTTTGGCATTTGGGAAAATGGTTTCTGGCAAAGTAAAATTTCCCTTTATATAAAATGGGGATGGAGAGAGAGAGAGAGAGAGAGAGAGAGAGAGAGAGAGAGAGAGAGAGAGAGATGCTTATTCAGAGGAAGGTGGGAGGGAACTTAATCTGATCTGTCTGCTTTAATTCTACTTAATTCATCAACATAGTTTAATGTTGGGCTATTTGCTGTCTAAAATTCAGTGAGTTTCTCTGGGCATCCCTTTTCCCAGGTAACAGGCCAGCTGTGACGGGATGATGCTTCAGGATATTGGTCCCAAAGCTAAGATTTCACAAAGTTTGGCTGAAGGCAAAACCTATTCTCTGCTGCTCATTATCGAACAGTTACACCACATGCAGTTGGCCGTTTAGCTGCCTCATAACCCCTTGCATTGCCGTCTTATAAACAGCGCTGCTTTGTTGAGACACCTGCAGAGTTTCTTGGCTTATAAGCACCATTTGATCACACAACAGGAGCAAGAGAGGCTCATTTGCCTCTTGGCAAAACAGGTGAGGACATATTGAGCTCCGGTTACCCCTTCCCTTAGTGTGGGGACCCCGTGGGTGAGGGCACTTCCCTGCCCTGAGGACAAGGAAGGGGGCCCAGCACCTGGAAGCAGGAGGAAGCCCAGCGCACAGCGACCAGGCCTATTACGAGTATACTAGGTACTAGTTTAACTCTTTTCCCCTTTAGTTTTTTGATGCTCCTCTTAAGTTTTTAATGCTCCCATTGAGTTTTTAATTGAGCATAATAGTCATTCCAGAACAATTTAAATAAAAGGTGGCTTTATGGATTGGGCAGAGGTGAAGGGAAGAAAATATAAAGTTGGAAACAACTTGTGCCCTAAAAAGACCTTGTCTAGAGCATTTGTTGTTAGACATTTGGTCTCAGGACTCCTTTACTCTTAGAAGTTACTAAAGTTTTCAAAGAAATTTTGTGTGATTTACATATACATGTATATGTAGGTGTATATCTATATATATCTATATATATCTCTATATAAAAAATATAGATATATCAACATAGCTATATCTGCATTTATATATCTTTCAATATTTATCAGTGAGTAGAAGAGAAAAATCTACACATGTATTAGTGTAAAACAAGACCACAAATTACACAAATTTCCTATGGTATTTCCAGAAAAAAAGAGAAACTTTTCCAGAGAAAATTAATTTTTGGATTTCAAAATAAAGACAAATTGGCCTTTATCAAAGTTCACAAATGCTATACCTAATATAAACAAAGGTAGTTAGTAAGAGTATAGTGGAAGTAATAAGAAAAGAAAAAAAAAACTGACTTAATCTCTGAACACTCACGTTGTTTAAAAGACTATTTTTTAGAGCAGTGTTAGTTTTACACCAAAATTAAGAGGAAGGCACAGAGATTTCCTATAAACTCCCTAACCTGACACATGAATAGACTCCCCCATTCTAAACATCCCCCACCAGAGCGGTACATTTATCATAACTAATGGACTTACAATGACATCAAAATCAACGAAGTTCACAGTTTACCAGGGTTCACTCTAGGTGTTGTACATTCTATGGGTTTGGACAAATATATAAGGAAGACCCTTGTGCTTCATCTAGTCAGCCCTGTCCCCTCCCCTTGATCCCTGGCACCACTTGTTGGGAGTTATCAAGACTTAGAAAGCAGACAGGGACCCTGCCTTGACTGCTTTAGGCAAGTAGCCCTTGTACTGTTTGCAATTTACTTTAATATACCTCAACATACAGATCTAGAAATGTGTGTGTGTGTGTGTGTGTGTGTAAGATAACCAAAGAACTTATATGCATATATGCATAACCAATGGACACAGACAACAGTGTGATGAAGGTCTGGGTGGAGGGCGGGAGCAGGTTGGAGGAGGTCAATGGAGGAAAAAGGGGACATCTGTAATACTCTCAATAATAAAGAGAATTTTTAAAAAGATGAGTCTGGCATATCTTATATGAGAAAGACAGCAAGTTCTAAAAGAATGATCAAGATGTTGAAAGAATACAGGAGCTAGTTTGAAGGGGCAACTCTGGAACAATTTGAACATCAACAGAAATAAGGACGGTAGGAGAGTATAACTTATTAAACGTATAAATTCCTTAGTTCACAATGATATAAATATATAGGAAGAAAAGAAAAGCTCTCTCTTGCAGTAAATAGTCAACTAACAACTGTTTAAGAAAGATGTAATTAAAAATCATAATTTGTTAATATTAATTTTCTGATTTTGATTATTTTACTGTGGTTATGGAGATAATGTGTTGTTTTTAGAAACAACACGTTAAGTTTTTCAGGGAGTGGGAAAAGAAAGAAAGAGAGAGAAGCAGAGAGGTAGAGAGAAAGAGAGAAAAGAATGAATCTTGCTGAAGGGGATGGGTATCTACGAATTTTTTTAATTGTCATAACTTTTCTATAAGCCCGAAATTATGTCAATTTTTAAAAACTAAAAACATGAAGTAAATAAAATAGAACAAATTATTATAAACTATATATGTAATATGTACAGATTTTTCAGTTTTACACTGTGTTCCAAGGACTGTTGATTAACATCTGAACATCAAAATTAGATGCTTAGTTAGCATTTGAAATATTCAGATCAAAAACTCATATCTAAAAATGACTACACTTTAGTAATCTTATCTTTGATCATCCCAGAGGTACTAACTAGTATAAGAGATGTTAAAACTTTTTATTATAATTTATATCTGGATTGGCTAGACTACTCTGCAGTACTTTCACCCTTTCATGAACCCACCACAAGAATCTAGCCAGCTTTGGGGCCTTTGCTCGTAGCTTAGTATTCCAAACAAGTTCACACGACAGTCTCTAACTGGAGGATTTTAGTTGCCTGCCTCCAACTAAAAATTGCGTTGAATCCTGCCAACCAAAAATTGTCTCATTTATATCTAGTGACCTCTTCAGGCAACAACTTAAAGAAACAATCCTTGTGAGTTGATAGCACACACTGAATGACTGTTCTTGTGCCCACTTGCTAATAAATATTTATTTGGTCTGAGGTTAGTTTTCACCATAACATACCATCTGTGCCATACCACCCTAAGGCGAGAGACTATTAGTTTTCTAGGACTGCCATAACCAAATAACTGACTGGGTAGCTTAAGCAACAGACACTTACTTTCTCAGGGTTTGGAGGCTAGAAGTCCAGGACAAAAGGGATTGCTAGGTTGCTTTCTTCTGAGGCCTCTTTCCTTGGCTGGAAGGTGGTACTTTCTTGCTATGTCCTCTTTCTTCTGTGTGTCTTCTTTTTGTAAGGACACAAGTCACACTGGACTAGGGCTCTACCCTAATGGCCTCGTTTTAACTTAGCTCTTCAAAGACCTTGTCTCCAGACATGGTCACATTCTGAGGCACTGGGGTGGGGACTTCAACTTATGTAATTGAAGGGGCAGGGGGACAAAATTCAGCCTATAACAGAGACTTAAAACCCAAACCTTCTTTTACCTGTCAGAGGCTCCACACATGTAACAGGAGACTGCGATAATTATAAGTAAACAAATGCACTCAGGGAAGTTCCAGCATCCCTTTAGCTGAGGCCTGAAGGGGACATCCTCCAGTCCAGCCACTGAGGCCCCCAAGTTGTCCAGCCAGCGCCCTGCCCCGGGCGCTAAGCAAAACTCTTCCTGGTCATGTCCAGGCATGCATTCTACAAACATTCCGGAATACCTGTATATGCGATGAGAGATAGAGCTTCATGGAGCCTTTCTTGGAACATATGTGTGGGAGTTCGGGTACAGATTTAACCCTACCTCAGACTCCTGAGCTGGGGCAGTGCTTGCTGAACACTCTTACTACAAACACCAACTTTATGGAATTACTGGCATTATTAACATCCCTAGCAACCAGCTGATGCATGATTGACACTCCATAGATGCTAATATTACCTACAAAGGCCCAACAAGCTCATATCTAATTTGCATAGAATTATTTAAGAATTCCATATTTATTTCATCAACAAACATAGAAAAGTGAGATACGCTTACTGTTGGCAGAAGGCCAACACTCTTGTGACGCGCCAGTGCCTCCGGACTCAAGGGCATGGGGACCTTTTATAGATCCTGAAGGGTTTTACCCACGACACCAAAGGGCAGGATCTAAGCTAGAGTCCATTGGTTTCCGAATCATGGTCGAGGAAGAACAGAACACCGAGGTTGTAAGGGAAGATGGGAGGGAGATTGAGGGAAATGTCCACTTTTTCTCCACTTTCAGGAGAAAAGAAACAGTGAGATTCATGCCACGGGAGACTTGTGTATGATGACACAGTAGCCTCTGAAAATATTTATTTAAGCAAAGGAACTACAGGGCTGGGCAAAAGTAGATTTACAGTTGTGAGTATCTGATAGCGTTTATTCTTGTATAATCATTTATTAATAATTGTATTATTCATTTGTATTACGACTGTAAACCTATGTTTGTCCACCCTGTATTTTATTTTCTTTTTATTTTTTTTGTTAATCCTTACTTGAGGATATTTTTTCATTGATTTTTTAGAGCGAGTGGAAGGGAGGGAGAGGGAGAGAGAGAGAAAGTGAAAGAGACATTGATGTGAGAGAGACACATTGATCTGTTGCCTTTCATACGACCCCAACTGGGACTGGGGAATCAAACCTACAACCCAGGTATGTGCCCTTGACAGGGAATCAAACCCACAAACCTTCTGTCCATAGGTAGGTACACAGGCCCACACTCTAACTGCTGAGCCAAACCGTCCTGGACTGCTCACCCCTATATTTTCTTTCCGTGGATATTCTTTCCCACATCGATCACCCATGCTGGACACCTGTGTGATTTTAAGGCATTGCCACCACTCAACATGACCACACCTGTTTGTCTCCATGCATGTGGGCTGAGTTTGTGTTTTAAATCTCCGGGACCATCTGACACACGCGAAGAAATGACATGCGTTGTACATGAGGCTTAAATCTCTATGAAGGAATGAGTGGCTTTGTCCTTGATCTGCTCACCGAACTTTTTAATATTAATGTGCCACTTAAAAATGCATCATTTGCCTCCAATGCAGCTCTGTGGGCGGCAGTGGAGCTCACGGGCAGGCTGCGAGGCCCCGAGTGAAGCAGCTGATGGCCATTTATCACACGCGACTGCTGGCTCCCAAGGATCAAAACTTGAAGCATAACTTGGCAGGGAAGAGGGGTTTCCTTCTATCCCCTGGTGTTGAAACACTAAGATTAGTGAGATCTAAGCCACCTAATTCTTGGAAAGACACTAATATGATAATACTTTTTTTAAAGGTCAAAACTTCATATTTCTTCCATTAGCTCCATCACATATGTCTCCAAGTAGAACACACCTTTGTGGCCTCTTTTCAAACTGGCATAACTGTGGTTTGTAGCAAGCTCAAAATACTCCTTTTGTTTCTACAGAGGCAACACACTGAAAGACGGTTTCCAGCCGAATTTACGCACTGCTTCTATTCCCACCTTCCTTCTGTGCGGCTAAAAATTATAGGATTAGGCTAGAGCCAGACAGATGCTATAACTACTGTTGGAAAGAAATATAGATTTTAGGTGGGTAGACACCCTGATAGAACCATGAAAATGTGAGCTGAGCGGTTGAGCTTTAACTCAGCAGAAATACTTGTTCTATTTAGTGTTTGTTATCCTCAAATGGTAAATCCTCAAGAAAACGGTGCGAGAGAAAGTGAAACCAGAGGTTTATTATGAAAATGAGCACAGAACTGAAGATGTGCTTCGACTCCCATATAATTGCTTGACGGGGGCATAGCTAATCCAGCGCAGCTTCAGACTGCGGCTGGGAGCTGGATTCAGCACAATTTGATCTATCTCCCCCTGAATATTCTTGTACTGTTTTATTTAGGGTGTTTTCAGCTCACTCTAACATAAATAGTGCCCAGGAATCATGTTGTTTTATTAAGACCAGGGACTTTTCTGAAGGAAAAAAAAATGTTTGGTAATAGAACATGGTTATTCTTCCCTGTGTTTATAGACTAAAGTAAGCATATTTTTTTTTCCCCTCCGAAAACTAGCAAGATGGCCCAGTCTACTTCAGAGGGGGGCTGTTATTCACTCATTCATTTATTCATTCACTCGTGAACAAAGCATTCATTCAGCCTGCATCACAGGGACTGCGATTATAAATTGAGTAAGACTGAGACTGAGTGTCTAAAAGTGCCCCATTGCTTGTGTATAGTAAAATCTCCAGTTGATTAATTGCCCCATTGTTTACCCCTCCCTGTACCTATACCTTTTCCGTGTAACCTTGGAGTTGTCTCCCACTCTGACTGTGCCCAGGCATGTGTTTGGTTTGGCCAAAGGGACGATCTCAAATTTGGAGCAAACAGGGGCTTGAGAAAGTTTGTGAGATTGGACAGCTCATTCTTTTCTTTTTGTGTTTCAACTTTATTGAGGAATAATTGACAAATAGAATTGTATATATTTTAAGTGTAAATGCAATAATTCTATATACATATACATTATAAAATTATTAAGATGATTAACACATCCATCACCTCACACAGAACTTTCTGTTTAAGGTCTACTCTTAGCAACTTCCAAGTATATAATGCTGTATTATTAACTATAGTCACATACTATATATTAGATCCTTAGAACCTAGTCTTCTTCCAACTGATTGTTCAGACCCTTTGACCTAAATCTTTCCATTTCTTCCTCCCCCAGGTCCTGTTAATTACCATTCTATTCTCTGTTTCTATGAAATTGACTTTTAAAAAATGATTTCCCAAAAAGTGATACTATACAGTATTTGCCTTTTTATGTCAGGCTTATTCCATTTACATAATGCCCTCCAGATTCATCCATGTTGTAACAAATGGCATAATTTTCTTATTTTTTAATGGCTTTTGCCCTTATAATCTCCATATGTGTATATGTATATATATACATGTACACACATATGTATACACACACACATACCTTGGCTATTATAAATAATGCTGCAGTGAACATGGGAGTGCAGGTATTTCTTTGATATACTGTTTGTGTTTCCTTTTGATATATACCCAGAAGTGGGATTATGGGATCATGCAGTACTATTTTTAAAACTTTGAGGACCTGCATATTGTTTTCCTTAGTATCTGTAACAATTTACATTCCTACCAACTGTGTAAAAAGGGTTTCCTTTTCTCCACATCCTCACTAACACTTGTTATCTTTTATTTTTGATCATAGCCATCCTGACAGGTGTGAGGTGATATCTCAAGGTTTTGATTTTCAGTTCCCCGACAATTAGTAATGTTGAGCACCTTTTATATACCTACTGACCATTGATGTCTTCTTTGGAAAAATGTCTGCTCAGGTATTTGTCCATTTTTAAATTGGGTTATTTGCTTTTTTGCTACTGCATGATTTGAGATACTTATATATTTTGGATAGTAACTTCTTATGAAATATTGGGTTTTCAAATATATTCTCCCATTCTGTAAGATGCATTTTCAATTTATTGATTGTTTCTTTTGCGGTGCAGAAGCTCTTTCATTTGATGTAGTCCATTTGTTTATTTTAGCTTTTGTTTCAGGTGTTTTTTCTCTCTTATTTGAGAAATCATAATTTAATGAAGGAGGTTCAATAAAAACTATAAGACATTAATATTTCCAATATATAGAGAGTGCTCATACAACTCAACAAAAGGAAAACAAAGAACCCAATTAAAAAATGGGCAGAGGAACTAAATAGACACCTCTCCAAACAGGACATACAAATGGCTAAGAGGAATATTAAGAAATGTTCAACATCACTAATCATCAGAGAGATGCAAATTAAAACAACAATGAGGTATCACCTCACACCTGGACATGGACAACAAAGCTGGGGACAGGGTGGGGAGGGAGGCTGAGGGGGGAATCAGTGGGGGGGAAAGGAGAAACATCTGTAACAAAAATAAATTAATTAATAAAAAAATAAAAAATAAAAAAAGTTATAAAAATCTATAAGACATTAATGAAAGACATTGAAAAAGACACAAATAAATACAAAAATATTTTATGTACTTGAATGAGAAGGATTAATATTAGGAAAATGCCCATACCACCCAAAGTGATTATATATTTAATATAATCTCTAACAAAATCACAATGTCACTTTCACAGAAATAGAAAAATAAAAACTATCCTAAAATGTCTGTGGAACCACAAAAGACAGAAATTAGTCAAAGAAATTCTGATAAAGAAGAACAAAGAAGAAGTCATCACATTTCTTATATCAAAGTATATTACAAAGCTATAGTAGTCAAAACAGTATGGTGCTGGCATAAAAAACAGGCACATAGATTAAGAGAACAGAATACAAAGCCCAAAAATAAGCCCATGTATATACAGTCAATTAATTTTTGACAAGAGCTCCAAGAACATACAATAGTCCTAGTGTAGTCTCTTCAATACCTAGTGTTGGGAAAACTGGATATTTACATGCAGGAAAAAAAAATTAAAAGGAAACAGGATTCTTTTCTTACATAATTCACAAAAATTAACTTGAAATGAGTTCTTAAATGTAAAACTTAAAACCATAAAACTCCTAAAATAAAACATAGGAAAAGTGCTTCTTGATGTTGGATTTGTTCATTCTTGCCTTCAATTATCAGTAGGAGAACATGCCTGGGCCATTCTGCTGAAGCATGAGAGACCTGTGGAACAGTCATGTTGCTCCAGACATTCATGCTGAGGAGGTCCTTGATCAGTCAACAGCCAGCCTTTCCCTGGACATGTGTGGAAGCTCAGCCAACATCAGCAGAACTACCCAGCTGGTCCACAGATCTCCACAGATCTGTGAGTGCATACAGTGACATCAGCCATGCTTTGTCCAGGTCCTACAGATCATTATCTAGATAAATATCAGTGTATGCCACCAAGGCCTATGGTTGTTACACAGCATTACTGTAGCCAGGGCTAGCTGATATATTGTGCCAAGAGCTGAGACAATGACTCTTTCTACTACAGAGGCCCCAGCCAATCTTTGGGTAGAATTCTAAAGCTCTTTGCAAAGATCAACATTTTTTGCCTTTAAAATTCTTGTAAACTTAGGAACATCTGACTCAATTATGTCACCTATACCATGTCCTTCCAAATGCATTCAAGGTGTTTCTTCTGTCCAACATGGTTGTCAGTGAGCAGTGTATCACTTGGTCAATAGATCTCCAAATGAGCATCAGCATACAAGACTATCTTTCCTAACCATGGGCGTCAGAGGCTTCCCCAACCTGTTTACCTCTCTCCAGGTCTGGCTCCTGGCCTCAGGCATCCTATACCAAAAGGTTTTTCAGGGATCCCAGCTTTCACCATGCAGAGCTATCTTTGCAGGCTAACTAAATAAGTTAAGTAAAATGCAAATGATTTCATTAATTTAGATATTATTTTTAAAGACTGATATTGTGAAGAATATTAATTATTATTGATTAAATGTTGTATATGTGGTCATGACTATGATCAACTGGGCATCAGGCTCTTGATCCAGAAAGTAACCTGACATGTAACACTGAAAGTTGAGAGTTGTGTCAAATATTCTATAGAATAACTGTAAATTTTCAACTGCCTATATATAGAAATATAGAATTTTAGATCTCAAAGAGCTCAGAGATTATCTCCAAATCTGTAGTTGGTTTAACAGGTGATGAAAATTGAAAAAAAAACAAACACAAATGCAAATTGGAAATTTTTAAAATATTATATAATAATTTAATGAGATTTTTTAAAATTTTTGTTAAAAACTTAAAAATATATCATATCACCCAATTGTTCACCTATGTAATATTCATATGTGGTATTTTAATTTTGACTATTTAAAACTTTTTCCAGCCCTGGCCGGTTTGGCTCAGCGGTTAGAGCATCGGCCTGCGGTCCACAGAGACCAGGGTTCGGTTCCCACTAAAGACATGTACCTCGGTTGCAGTTTGTCCCCGGCCCTGGTTGGTCGTGCGGGTGGCAGCCACTCGATGTGTCCCTTTCACATCGATGTTTCTCTCTCTCTCTCTCTTCCTCTCTCTCCCTCCCACTCTATCTGTGCAAAAAATGGAAAAAAAAATGTCCTCGGGTGAGGATAAATAAAACAAACAAACAAACAAAAAAAACTTTTTCCAGATAATCCGATTGTCACTCAAGGCTTTAATAGCTACATAAAGAAAGCAAAATAGAAAAAATATTAAAGCCTAGGAGTTTCAGAAAGAACCAGGTTATAATTCTGCCTTAGCCATTTATTAGCTGTGAGCTACCACAGCCAAGTAACTTCACCTCTCTGAGCCTCGGTTGTCTCATCTGTAAGGGGGATAATAATGCCTAGCCCAGAGATGAGACTGAATGAGATAAATATGTGCAGAGTTTAGTACAATGCCTGGCATGTAGTAAACACTCAAAGGATGATTGCTACGTTAACTCTCTCCACTCCCTGCCTAATCTTTAGTAATATGGTATCCATTTGAGATTGGGAGAGGACCCTTGGCCAATTGTCAGGATCATACAATTAAAACATGTGGAACTGGCCTTCTGACAGACAACATAAGAGTGAAGAGGAAAAATCACAATGCCAGCAACTCACATAAGACTATGTCTTTGTTAGAAAGGGACATCAGGAAAGAGGCTCCATCATGTATGAAGGTGCAACAGAAAGAATATTAGAGGCATGAAGACTTTCAGCACCTGTTCTACAAAAAATGGCTTACTTTTAAAACAGTATTTATCTTTGTACACAGGGTGGGGCAAAAGTAGGTTTACAGTTATCTGTATGGAAAATAATACAATAATTAATAAAGAATAATACAAGAATAAATTGTTTTACGACTCACAACTGTAAACCTACTTTTGCCATGCTCTCTATATAAACCGTCAAATGATCACTTCAAATTCTCAGGCATTTGCATTCAAAAGTGTGCAGGAGGTTATGGATTCCACAAAGTCATCTGCTGAAGAAGTTATAAGGGAGCCCGGCCAGTCTGGCTCAGTGGATTGAGTATCCCAAGGACGAGAGATCCCTGTTCGATTCCCAGTCAGGGCACATGCTCCGGTTGCGGGCTTGATCCCCAGTAGGGGACGTGCAGGAGGCAGCTGATCAATGTATCTTTCTCACATGGATGCGTCTATCCCTCTCTCTTCCACTCTCTCTAAAAAAATCAATAAAAACATATTTTTAAAAAAGAAATAAGTTATAAGGGAGGTATGAACTGGAAAGGTGACTTAGTTGGGTTAAGTTCAAAAGTATGATGTATTGAAGAAATTCTAGCAAGGATCTAAGTCAGTTTCTTACTTTAACTGTTCTTTGAGATGTGGGGGTGTGGGTTAACATTTGTCTAACTAGACTGGGCCATAAAATTATATTTCAAATATTATACAAAAAGAATAGCACACTAGTCCAAAATCCAAAGCTTGTGGCTACTTTTAAAAACTGGTGAAAATTTCTCCTTGTGAAGCAAAAATCAAAATTAATTAATTAATAATGATTTGTTGTGGGTTTTTTTTTTTTAGGGATGGGGGCAGGGAATCAGTCAATTCAAGTTACTCCAAAACAGTTCATATTATTTACATGGAAGCAAAAATAGACATGGCCCCCAATCTTGGTGCCTGTCAATATTATTCTTATCATACTGCATGGGGACAGTTACCTTAAGGAATTAAAATAGTCTCTAAGAAGTGACACAAAGAGTTTATTCTCAAATTATTTCTATAATTGGAATATATTTAGACACTGTATTAGTTACCTAGAGCTGCAGGAATGGATTACCACCAACTAGGTGGCTAAAACAACAAAAGTTCATTCTCTTGCGGTTCTAGAGGCTACAAATGATAACTCAGGGGCTCAGTAGAGCTCTGCTCCTTCCAAATCCTGTAGGGAAGAACCTTCTGTACTGTTTCCTAGCCTCTGTCCGAAGTCCTCGGCATTCCTTGTCTTGTAGCTGCATTGCTCCAACTTCTCCCTTTGCTTTCTATTGGTCATCTTCCCTGTGTGTGTGTCCCTGGACCTAAGTGTTCTCTCCTCTCCTTGGAAGGACATCAGTTATACTGGGTGTGGGGCCCACTCTAATCCAGTATGATGTCATCTTAATTTAACTAATGACATCTGCAAAGACCCTACTTCCAAACAAAGTCACATTCTGAGCTTCTGGAAGACATGAGTTTTGAGAACGCGACTGAACCCAGTACAGACACCAAAATCAAGATAACATACAGCCATCTTTCTGTCTTACCTTAAAACAGCAAGAAAACCAATCACTATTTCCAATATTTCTCAAGTGCAAAGCATTGTTGCAGAGTAATTTGTTAGATGGGAGAGCTAAAATTTGTTGTTGGATATGAAACTTGCCTCTGGTTTTTCCTTTTTATTTACTTACTTTTTTGGTACGCTGTATTGACATCATAATTGAATATTTAAGTTGGTGGGAAAAAAACCCAAAAATAAACACATAGTTAACAAATAATATAGACACTTATTGTTTATTATGTCTTAAAATAACAGCCAAAGTTTTAATGGAGAAGATGCTTTTTTTTACTTCTTCAATTTATTTTATTACCAAAGAATTTGCCGTCTGATGAAGAGATGAGAGAGGCAGAGAAAAAACTGGGCTAAACAGAGTTAACTTAAGAGATGAAAATAAAACTAAATCCATACACACACACAGATACACACACACACACACATATGCATACACATAAATATACATACGTACATAGTCTATTGGGTTGAGTTATTTAATGGGAAGTAATATGTACCAAGTATCTTTGCTTTCCTCCCACTTCTTGTCCAGGAATCTGGAGTCCAGAGTTCAGTTCTCAACTCCACCACCATGATTTATTCACCTTTCTGTATCTCTAAAATGGGATACTTCTACTTACCCTATCTCGCTTTCAAATTCATTGTGAACATTAAATATGATAGTGGAAATGAAAGACTGAATTCTAAAAAAAAAAGTCTTCATGATTGTCAAAGTTATTATTTGATCTACTTGAAAATGGAATGGGTATTCTTGGCAAAACTCAGAATTTATTGTCCCCTCCAGCTGCATGCCAAGAGTGACCACCATTTATTGAGCAATGGCAACAAAACTCTGTGTGAGTTGCCTTATAAAATATATTGCTAATGCTCAAATGATCTACAAAATATACTTTATTATCCTTATTCTACAGAGAAGTAGCTGAGGAGAAAAAGGACTAAGGGAGCTCTACCTGGTTAACTCAAACTTGAGCCACAAAGTTGCACAACCAGTGAATGGCAGGGCGGGAATTATCTGCTGTGGCCAAGTCAGTTTTCCTTTCTTTCCCTCCACTGAGGTTCTCCTGGGCTCTTTCCTATACAGTCATCTGCACCACCTTCCCTCTCCCCCATACCAAGTGTGTTGAGCAAATTAATCATTTGGGTTTAAAAAAAAAATCAATCTCAACTATTATTGGATGGCATTTGGGCTTAATAAAAAAGAACTGCTTGAGAAAATTTTTTGGTTTTCATCTGGTTATTAGTGGGCTGAGTTTCTGTGCTTCTGTGAAGATGGAATTAAAATGAATCAGCAGTGTTCTCTAAGCAGTTTTGCAAATCTAAGTACCACCATTTTTCCAGTTAATCCTCAGCTTAGGCCTGCTGTTCAATGAGGGCAAATAAGGATTTTCCACTTGCTCCTCTGTTCCAGTTCAGCCGAGACCCAGACCACTCAGGAAGAACTGGGTCCCTGCCAAGTTCACTGCTTCTCCTCCGCTGAGAACAGAGTGTGCTGATCTGAAGGTACACAGAAGATGGAGCTTGGGAAGATAGCATTGATTTCTAATTACTTTTTATCCTCTGCTTTTAACATTTCTGTTTTTGCTAATGCTTTATAATGCATCTAACATATTAGTACAATTGTACATATATTGGAAGCATGTGCTCAAAATATTTTACTGATGGAAGAGATGATAAAAAATGTTTGGAAACCACCGAAGCAGAGCTATCGAGGCAATTAGCCCCTTCGATAGCTTAAATCTGAGTTTTTAGAACCCCTGACATGGCTTGTTTTCTTCATAATTTCTGAGCGTGATAGTTCTTTGGGTAAGATGAGAACGCCAATCACAACCTTTTTCCCTTACTGATTATATATCAGACTTTACCTATGAAAATGAATGAGTGTATTTGTACTGAACACCCCACTCTGCGGCTCACTCTGGTAGTAACTGTGCATGTGAGCCATATCTAAATGGTAGAGAACTGCTATTAGTCAAATCGCAGTTTGGCTTCAACTCTCTTTTCTCATGCAGCAACTAGCATCACAGCACAGAATCCCAGAAGCCCAGAGATAGGTAATAACCAGATAGCACCGAAAAATTATTTTTGATTAAGCTTATATGGTATCCAATAATGGTTGAAATGAATTTATTTAAACCCATTGACTAATTTTTAATGCTCACTTTTCCAGTTAGTGACCGTTGTGACTCTTCGAGTGACCCCAAGTCACCTTGGATTCACCTTAATTTCCTAAACAGGCATGCATATCCTGTTCATTATGCATGAAGCTCTTTTTGCAATGGTGAGCATTGTCTCACCTCCTCTTGACTTTTGTTAATCTGACAGCCACATAGTCCTGTCTTGGAGAATATTGCAAAGCATCTCCAATAGCGTTTCTGTGGTCGGGGGTGGGGGTGGGGATTAGTGTCATTACAAAAGTTCTGTAGTTGATTTGAATGTTATATCCCTGTTGTGGAATTATGTTTGGACTTTATGCTAAAGGACGAGAAAGGGATTGTGTTTGTTTTGTTTGAACATTTCTTATCACAGAACTATGTTGGAGACAAACCCCAATGACACAAACATTCAAACACCACCTTCCGATGGAATATTGATTTATAAAACAACAGTGTGCAGCTGCCAAGCTTCACTCTTGAATACAGAAGGTCTTCAATTCCCAACAAATTGCTGGCATTTCTACCAATTTTCAAATTAGAGTTTCCTCAGACTATCTCACAGTTCTTAATATTCCAGTCACCTTCCTTTTCAGTCTTCCCTCTTGAAATCTGTGTGTGAGGAGGAGGGGGAAGTGAAAAAGTAGAGCATTTGTAAAATTGGAGTAAAAAAAAAAAATCTAGATCAACTTTTATCCTTAGGCAAATTATGCACAGAGTTCAATTAAACCACGATGTATACTTGTAGATTGAAGAATCAGAGGTGGAGGAGGGGTCAGAGACACGGAGATCAAAGTTTCTGTTCTTTGAACACGGTCCCTTTGTGAAGCCCCCACGCCACCTATTCTGCTTGTTAATGTTTTGACTGGGAGTGTCTAGCGGTGTCATCAGCAGCAGAATATTTTTAATACCTTTTATTTTTTTCTGTGTGCAGCTAGCTCTACTTAGCAAAGCACCGGATCCTTTGCCAGCTCTGTTATATGTCTCTTAAGGGAATATTTTTGTTAATTGCAAATATTTGATTGACAAACATAGGATGCAATTAGTAGTCAGGCACAGTAGGAATGTGCAGTGAACTGGATCCCTGAACCAACGGATCTCAACTCTCTCAGCTTGATCTGAAATCGACTAGAGCATTTCCACCATATGTTTGTCTCAAACTTCCTCTTCGCTCTGAACATTGCTTATTTCCCCAAACTCACTTCTTTTCACGTTGGTTCACCGAGGGAGCTCATTTCTCTATGATCAAGCCAAATAAAGAAAGCAAATTCTTCACAAGTTTCAGGCTGGCGGGGCTCTCTGGCCATGGCGGTAAAAATGAACGAGGACAAGATTACACATGCCGGTTTTTCCTTTCCAAAGCTGCGGTTGAAAAAAAGACTCCAACCTCTTTTGAATTCAGACATTATTTTTTAAAAAGCTATTTAAGACAACCTGGCACCTTCTGATGACCTTTATCAATTACATGCATAACTACAGCAAGACGAGTCCTTTGCTTTGTCTTACTGTGGTATGTGAAAAAAAATGTTCTGTTTTTAAAACTATCCCAGTCATTATTAAAGGTATTCTTTATGCCACAAATCAGTTGAAGGTATTGGAGTGTGATACTATGGGATATTCTGACGCACCCCGCCACCCCCTCAGGGAATTAATTAAAACTCACTTAAAACTCATAGAATTTGTTGGGATAGAGAGAACCTCAAAGTCCCGAGAAAATGTAAGCTGTTTTCCTACCTATATTATGTACAAAAACAGAAAGTGGAGAAAGAAAACATAATCAAGTTAAACTGGATTTACGGCACCAGTTATCAATTTTTTTTTCCATGGATAGATGCAATTCATGTGTTATTTGGAAGGATGAGATCTACAATACGACGTGCTCCCTTTAAACGATAAGCAAGTAGATATCAGCGTTGTGGATAAAGAGATAAGGGATCTCTCGCGGCAGCAGGGCAGTGTACTGCCGGCTTGGGAGCATCCTACGAGCACATGGCAAATGATGTGGGACCTTCAACGAAGATGGGGAACCTGAAACCCAGGGAGATTTTAAATTAGTTCAAGGGCATACTGGAAGTGCTCGGCGATATGGAAATATAGGCAGGAATCCTGACATGCAGCCCATGAAACCAGAATGCCTGTCAAGCCTGTCAATCACAGCGTGCCACATTCCAAATAAAGCTTTAGAAATGGGCATCATTCGGCTGCAAGGTGCCACTCTGGTTCCCTCGACCATCCTCCTTCCTCAAGAAAAGTGCCCGTTAATTTTTTAAAAGTACCCGTCTGCTGCAAACATACAATAAATAGGAGTCTTCATGTTTAGAATATAAATAAAACCTGTGGAAAACAAAGTAGAAATCCAGACAAATAAAGACAATCCCAAGTTCTCTTGCTCTTCTTCTCTTTTGTCCTCCATCGAGTGATGGTCTGAAGCTCGGTGACCATAAAAATATATGGGGTGAATGTGGCTTACGCACTGACGTAGCAGGTTCATTGGGTGCTTACGTGCCTTGTGACTCTTACCATTAGTCTAGACAGTGTCTAAACGGATCACATAAGCCAGAGTCCCCTAATGCACATGAGCTCACTGTTTGCCTGGGTGTCAGACCCTAGGAATCAGACAAAGCTTGAGGTGGAAGGGATCCGGAAGGAAACCCACCCATTCATGGATGAGGCATCAGAAGCTCAGGGAACTGGTGACCGTTTTGAATAGCTGCATATGATTACCAAGGTCTCCCTCTGGGTAATTTGGTTTTAGAGCCTTGATTCCAGAAATGAAGGGGAAAAGGAGACACCAAAGCAAAGGAGAATAAATGGAAGCAGCTACACTTGGCTGATCAGGCACCTGCTTTCTGAGATAGCCTTTCTTTGTGAGTAGGGAGGAGGTGAGCAGTCAGGGGGAGGGGATGCACGCTTTTCAGAGAACAGGATGATACCTCAGGTGGGTGCCCATACCAGAAGCTTTCTGAAGGAACATCAGAGGGTGCACTCGGTAGGACTGCTGCATATCTGAGGTCTGCATCCACCTCAGTGCTGTCTGCAGAGCAGACCATGTGCCCTCAGGGAACCAGATCTCCTTTCAGAGTTTTCTCTGGTCCCTCAGTTTGCCATTTGTTTGCTAATACTCTGGTCTCTACAGGAGTTCACACCCAGGATTTGAAAGGCCTTTGGTGGAGGCAGCCTTCGCTTTCTTTACAAACCTCCGCAGTTAGGAGGGCTCTGCACTACTCTACTAGAGCACCTCAAACTTAAGGGTACATCAGAATCACCTTCTAAGTCTGTTTAAATGAAGATTCCTGAGCCTCATCGTCAGAGTTTCCAATTCAGCGGGTTTGGGTGAGGCCCGAGAATCTGCATCACCAAAGGGTCATAGATGCCGCTGATACTGAGGGTCCAAGGATCACACTTGGAGAACCACTGCTCTATATAGAAGCAGTGCATATTATTGACTAAAAAATTCTTATGTCAGCTGTATAGAAATAGATAATGAAAGTTTGAGAATGAAATAATGTCTGGCATGTATTAGCTACTCAATAAATATTGTTGATTGATTAAGTTGAGGCTTGATATCACCCTCTATTTACTTACATCAGTAAAAAAAATATATATGAAGTTGAACAAGTTCCAAAACATTTCTCTTTCGGCCATTTTCCAGGTGGGGTTCCAATCTCATTTGTGGTTCTTTATGGCTTTGTGAAGCTCGTCAGCATTTCCATTATATGATATTTCCAAATCTTAGTTTCCTCAGTTGTATAATTGAGGGAAATGGGGATACTGTGGGGATTAAATATAACTATTATTACAATTTTTCTTAGCACAGAGAATGAAAAAATACTCCTATTTCTTATATGATCATTGGTGAAAATAAATTTTTTGTAAGACAAACTAATAGGAGACAGTCTTTAAAATAAGAAGTGCATCTTAAACTATGCCTCCATATCCAATTCTCTAAATATGAAAAACCTACACGCAGCCTGTATATACACCGGTGCAACTCCAATGCAAAAAAGAGCATAGAAATCCTCTGCATTAAAAAATATATTTATTAGGACATTTGATGCAATTAATCAGTTTGTTTTAATTTATGAGGAATCACTAAATGGTTTTATGGATTAACACAGAATTAATAAATAATGGAAATTTTAAAAAGGCAGTGCACTGAGTGGCCCAGATGTTCATCAGCTGTTTAAAAGCACACACACCCATAGCTCAGTACTAAAAACCAAAGAATAGTTTGTGTACCTTTGTTAGTTTTCTTTCAAAAATATTTTTTAAATCCTTAAAAAGCAACAATCTAAATAAATATCAGAACAGGTTTATGGTTAGGTTTACATTTCTTGATATTCTCTGGGTCATCTATTTATGCCTTTGGTTCTTTATAGAACTAAGTAAAGAAGGCATTTCTAAATGCGTTCGTATCATAAAATGACTATAATTAGACCACTCAATTTTATACAATAAATGTTTTATTTATGTATTTATTTTTATTTAACTTACAAAAAAAAGTTATATGATTCTTATTATGCCCCATGCATTATTTTAAGTGCTTTACAAATACGAACTTATTTAATTCTCAAAATAGCCGTACAGGATAGATACAATTAACATCATTCCACTTAACAATTAGGGAAAGTATAGCACAAACTAAGAAAATTACACAAAATCACAAGTAATGTAGCAAGGATTCGAACCCAAGCAATCTGGGTCTGAGTCCCTGTTCACTGTACACTACCTTCCAATCACCCACCATGTACTCAGCACTAAGCTGGATGATGCAAGAGATAAGTGCCTGCCCTCATAGAATTTACTACCTCCCTGGGATTAAGACTCTTATGGCAATTCATTATGTGACAAGTGACAATATTTATGATGTATAGACAGAGGCCACAAACTGGGGAACCGCAGATAAAATATGGCCTGTGAATATGTTTTATTTGGCTCATCTACTATTTTGAAATAGTTGAACTAATGGTTTAAATGGAAAAATTTATATTAACATTCCAGATTTTCAACTGTAAAACACACACACACACACACACACACACACACACACACACACACACACCTTAGTTTTAGAAACACTGTGTCCAAATTCTTTCATGAAAAGATAGCACTAAATCCTCTTCTGTTTGCGTTAGTACCTGGCAGACCTTCACACGTGCATTTTTATGAGATGCACATCCCTCGCTTATGTCACTTGCTTAGCCTCCGAGTGGACCCCCAAGTATGTAGAGGGAGTATATGTCCTAAGAAAAAGGTGTGAGAAACCCTGGAGTATTTTGAAGGGCCCAGGAAACCAAATATTATTTGCAGTGAACTTCAAAAGAAAACAGGTAGTTGCAACAAGACGGTGGTGGGACATCGAACTTCTTCTGTACCCTGGAGCATATGCATACAAAACATTTCTTCTACACTCTACCAAATATTGAGTCAACATTATGATTGCTGATACTCATTCTCATGGTGACTACCATTTGACTAAGTCAAAATATTCTTACTGGAGTAGTAAATATTGTTTATTCACTGGAGTAGGGTTAATCTCATTTCTCTGAACTAAAAACTTCCTCTAAAATCCATGCTACACGAAGACAGGGATCTGTTTGTTCTGATCAATGTGGTATTTCTAGAACCTAATACTGTGCCTGGAATGTTGGAGGAATAAAAAATGTGAGAGGGAGGAAGGGAGAGAGGGAGAGAGAGACCACTAACCATGGCATCTGATGGATCACTTCCCTGAGAGCCTTCTGCCTCACTGCTAAGCATGAGTAATAATAGCTGCTGACCACATCCAAGAATAGTACGGGAATTTTGTGGAGATTGTAAGACTGTATAAATGCTTTCCATGTTCAGTAAAGGTTACATTTGTAACTTCTTTCAAGAGTCAGGCAGAGCCATAGTTTCTCAATGCATGATCCCCAGGTTGCCCCCATCTAAATGGAATACTTGCTGGAAATGTAGGTTCCCAGGCCCCACTCCAGATCTAATGACCCACAGGAACTGTCATCTATGTATGCCAGGTGATTGCTTTACACATTAAATTCGATACACCAAATGTTAGTAGAGCCACTGTTTAGTGGACAAAAGGGCTTAGCAGCCTATTATTTGAGCCTAGAATCACAAGTTTCACATAATCTAATTCAATTCAGCTGAGGAAGAAATTATACAGTGGGTTTTGAATAAATGTTAAATCAGTCTGCCACTTCCTTATTAAGCTGAGTTTTTACCTGGCTGGTGAGGGTTTTGTTAGCCCAGGTTTATGTGTTCACATGTATCTGCCAAAGTGTCATTCTTCAGACCGAAGACTAGTGAACTAATTGTTTTATTTACTCATTTGTTATTTCAACTAGCTATATTTAACTAGGAAGTTGCAAAATTTTGTTTTATTTGGCTGATGTTATGGTTTAAAAAATAAATTTGCATGTCTTTCCGGCAAGCTCTGCACAGTGTGGCCACAGACATCATCATTTCCTGTCCTATTTCACCAGGCTCTTTCATGCCTTACAGAACGACTCAGTATGGTATCCCAAATACAACCGTTTCTTCCACCTACCACCCTAGCCTAAACCATTATTATCTCTCAAGTGAAATATTGCTACAATCTAATTGCTGGTCATTCTGATTCCCTCTTGGCCCCTTAACTCTATATTCTCCATGCAAAGGCCAGATGATCCTGTAAAAATAGCTCATCAACCTGTCATGGCTTTCCATCTCACTAGAGTAAAATTCAACATTCCTACCATAGAATCCATTAATGCTATTTACAAAATATGTATAGCTCTCTGCTTACTGGACATCTGGTCGAACTGTGCTTCCTGCCCACAGCTGTCCCTTTACCCTACTCCGACCATCACTGAATGTGGCTATTTAACTAGATCCATCCAATGACTTGTTTGTGGAAGTGATGTGTCATTTTGGCTCTGGGAAATTCATTGGCGAGAGGAGACCCTTCAGAGACTTTGTTTACCTGCTACTGTAACAGGCAATGTTCCTGATAGAGGCTGCTCTGTCCCTAGGATGAGGCTGACATGCTGCAGAGCCTCCAGCCTTGCTGTGGTAAACATGGTATGAGCAACAAATAAATAGTTGGTGTCTTCAGACACTGAGGCTTCAGGGTTGTTTGTTACCACAGCATAGTCTTGCGTATTCTGACTATTCCTCTGACTTTTATCTACAAGGCCCTGTATGATCTAACCTCTACCCACCTCTCTGACCTCTTCCTCCGTCTCTTTTCCTCTTTCTCACTCTCTTCTGCCATACTTGCTATCCTGAAGCATTCCAACCTTATTCTCAGCCCAGGCCCTTTGCACTGTACAAAATGCTTTACGGCTACATCTTCCCATGCTCCCTCATTTCATTTAGATCTTTGTTCAATTGTCCTTCTTAGGGAGGATGTCCCTGACTAAATGTCTATACTACCCTTATTCTTCTCTAATTTTACCCTTTTCATTTTCCTCTATACCTTAGATAGTTTCTCTTGATCATTTTACTTTATGTCTCTAAAGCTGAAATGTAATCTCCTTGAGGGTAGGGACATTATTTTGTTCATAGATGTTTTCCCAGCACCTTGAGCAGTGCCTGGATTAGAGTAGATGATTACTAAACATTAATATTTGTTAAATGAATGAATTTATTTGGGCATATTACCTAACCATCAGTTTTCCCATTTGAAAGTATGCATTAACAGGACCCCCGACCTACCCCATAAGGATACATTATGCTTTTGGAAGTATAAAGCATAATGTGTTTTATTTTCTCACTATTATGACAGGCAAGTTCACTTAATTGTTTCTATCTAAGAAGTCAAGAAGAAACATCCTAACAATAAATTACGCATTTGGGACCAGTGGGTTTGACTTTCTTGGTTCCTTGGGTATATTACAGGCTTAGTCTTGTTTTTTTATGTTGAAATAATTTCAGAAGGAACTATGAGAACCAGCATGCATTAGAAGGCTGCAAGGGAAGTTGAAATCCGTCATTCTTCTCAAAGGAGGAACTGTTTATCATTTATCTTGAATGCACTGGCAGAGTCTTGCTTTGTCATACAAAGTTTATTGATTCTTTTATAGCAGCTTGATTGAAAGTTAATTTGGAATTTAAACAATGACCTCTCTGAAAAATAGTGAACATTTAATTTTTTATGCTGAGCCTTCTGAACGTTTAGTAATGGGGTATGAGTCACACCAAAGCTTCATTTTCCACTCTGATTTTACACAATATAATTTTACCTATACAAGACAGCACATCTCAATAAAGTCTGGAAATAAAAATATATAATATCCCCCTTCTTAGAGTTAGCCATACAATACAATTACCATAAGAAGATTGGTTTAAATATGCAATTATAAGTACGGCATGATTCTATAAATTATCTATAACTTATTTATAAATCTTCTACCAGACCTAATGTTTAACATATGCACATACTTTGTTATAGTTTCTTTTCCTTCAGTTCTGTGATATCTTTAGATAAAGGTACTTAATGAGGGTTTATTATGGAAATAAAATAATCTAAATAGTATTGTATTGTCTACTGTATTACGAAAGAGTTATTTGAAAAGCCTATTAAAGTCCCCACTTGGGTTTGTCCAATTTTGTGTGACTGAAGAATGATAACCTAAAAGAAAATTCTCATTTTGTTTATTCAATCAAATATAGTCCCCTGCATTTTTCAATCAGATCAGCTCTTCTCTCTTTCTGCTACTTCTTGTCTATAAGTCACAGTCAGATAAAACTGTAAGTCAAGAGAATAATTTCTTCTTCATGACACTGTCAGAGGTATTAAAAAAACTAGATTGTGAGTCAACTTGTTCATGAACTAAAAAAGCAGAAAAAAAACATGTTCCTTCTACAAAAGATGGCTCTAAGTTCTAAGCATCAATTAATATTTCAAAAAGGAAGTGTGTGAAGATCGTGTAGCCAGATTTCGCAGTTGTGTATATCAAAGGCAAATCTGATGTGGTATTAAAATCAGAGAAGTGTACTTTAACCTTACTGGCAATGGGGTGCTTCAGTTTTGATGTGTAAAATGGGATTCCCCCAATAAATGAGGCAGAAGACCATTTATGACATTTTTGGATTCGAGAAAGGGCTGGCATGCCCAGCCCCAATCTGTTTGACATAATTCACCCATCCTACTATGTTTTCCAACTAAAACAAACAAACATCAATCAAACTAACTCCCATGACTTGAGTCCTGAGATCCTATCCCAGTCATCTCTGTATCCTTAAGTGCACCCTCCACCTACCAGCTGCTAATTAAGATGCTGTATACAAAATGATGTACAAGTGACCTGTCACCAGAAAGGCATGGAAACAAACATGGAGGAGGACTCAAAACAGTTCCTCTGTTTCACTGAGACCTCACCACACGTGCACACCTGCATATACAGACAGATATGTAGGTATGGTCACAGACGAAGAAGGAAGAAGCAACGTTGGAAATATTTTAGCTTCATAACATAAATGATACTAATATATGTCTAATCCACAGGGCCTTAGGCATCCTGTAGTGACAGCATCTGGACAGGTGATTGTGTTTTTCCCATTACTTTTCAGATAGTCTTTTAAGGATAACCTAGAGAAAAAATGGTTTTCAAAAAAAATCTTCTTCTTCCTTTAAAAACACAAATTGTTGTTAAAGCAAAGGTTGTATTACCTACCCTAAAATAAAACCTTACTCAAAATTTCAACATGAAAATATGGACAGAAGATCTGCTCTGCTGTTTTCTCCTTGCTCACCACATATGATAGCCTCCATGGCAGTGTCCAAGGTCATTGCCAAGGTCTCTAGGGCTCCTAGTTAGAAAAGCACTGCCTCAGATCCATTCAAAATGGATAGTTTTTAACTGTACCTGGCAATGTACCTTATTACGTTGATATATCAATATTGCATTCACTAATTAGATAAGGATATAAAATATATACACATTGTTTGTAATATATGTCTAATATTTTTAAGCTTAATATTAATATACACATAACCAAATCTATACAAATAAACCACTCTTAAATCGGTTGATGAGGACAAGTAAAAAAGATAGGAACCATAGCTTGGCTCCATATTATGATTGTGGAAAACAAGGGGTGATGCATTTTTTCCTCTATTGGACATACTTTCAGAAATAGGCATGGGGATTTATATGCACTCCCTGCATCATTTATAACAGTGCTACAGATAACAAGGATTATGCTCATTAGCAAACATTGCTACTTTTCTGAAGGGAATGCTAGGCAGACATGGCTGAAATGAAAAGTCTTTTTTAGACAGAAGAGACAAACCTGGAATTAGGAATCTACATCTTGGTCCCGTGATGCAGTGTTTCATCAGCTAAGGGGGGAGGGGAGGGAGAGAGAGAGGGGGGGGGGAGAGAGAGAGAGAGAGAGAGAGAGAGAGAGAGAGAGAGAATGCTTTGTATAATACCTTATAAACCCCACAAAGAAATCTGATGTTCATCTTCACCAGGCACGGCTATGACTCTGCCATCTAGTTTCTGAAAAAAATATTCATCGAATCTGAAGAACTTTCCACTCAAAGAAACTAGGGCCACATGTAATGAGGGAGGAGGGAACCTAAGAAAACAGTTCTTTAAAAAAAAAAACACAAAAAACCTTTTATCTCGGCCACTAAGTTTGGACAAGTAATTGACACGAAGAAAAGATAGCTTCTTATAAGGAATTAAAACTTAGTTGCCAAGTTGCCCTTTAATTTTCCTCAGTCCCCATCTTACCCCACTTCCTCATCTGTATAGCCTGTGTATGCAGTGCTTGCGGCTGTTTTTCTTAAGGATAATTTTTGCTTCTAAATACTGAGAAAGAATAATCAGGTGCTCGAGGAGTGGGTCTCTGTTCGCCTCCCCACACGTGACTGCCTGCTGTCTGGTGCTTTGTCGTGGTGTTCCCAGAGCAGACTCCTCGCTTCCTTTGTTATCCTCGCCTGATAAATAAACAGCACAAAATTACCGAACTTATTATGGTAATTGAGAGAGGGAGATGGAATGCGGAGCCTGCCCCCCTATCTGTTACACTGCGGTTGCAAAAGTTAGCTCAACCTGCCCTAAACCTCAAAGGCTAGTGCCACGCAGGCCCCTCTCCTGCGCCCCCCTTTCTTCCCGCAGCCCCCCAGCCCCCGTGATGATTGCTTTCTGTCCATCTTGAGCTGGGTGTCAGTTCATTTAGATTTACATCAAGTAGTAAATTAAAATAATCACTCAGCAAACACTCTGAGCTCAGTTTTCCTTTTCAGTCAGGAGTTGCGCGAGCTGCTTGAAGCATTCAAGCAGAAAATATTGCTGTCTAGATATTTGTCCTCTGGGTGATAAAGGAGGCATTGTCTTGGGACCCACTCAGGCCTCGGAGCCGATCGTCGCTGTGCATCACAGCTGTGAAGTGCGCTTTGTTATGTGTCTGAGGACTCGGGTTCAGGACCTTGTTTTTCTTGAAATACCAGACTGATCAGAGCTGCATATGTTCAGGGGAAAGCAGGGGTCGGTGGTTCTCTGTCCACATTTTTACTAGATTATTCTTGGACAGAACTCTGGGAAAATACCCTGCAGCCTAAACCATCCCGAGAGTTTTGCTTTGTTTTAATTCATTTTCTTTCTTTCTCTTTCTTGCATCTTGGTTTTCATTTTCTCCTTCATATTCTGCACTGTGACAATCCTAGAAAATGTTTGAGTTTATCTGCATGAGTCAGAAACAAAGGCTTATGGCGCTGCTTTGAACCCGGTGCCATAATGTACCAAGTTATAAACCTGTTTCTTTGTGTTCTCATTACAGTACATCTCTCTGCCCATTTAGAAATCAGAATGCGGAGTTCAATCACCTGGGATGAAATATAGAATGGGCTAAAGAGGTTTTTCACCATTTGTAAATGATCAGTAGAATCTTGAAACAAAACAAGGAGTTGATGGGGTAAACAAATCAGAATTTTTGCTCTGAATGAGATTTTTTTTTTAAGATGAAAATTATCATTTGTACATCTCTAAGCCATTACATTCTTATTTCAGCTTTTTTTGTGTGTAGCTATGTTATTGCTGAGAGTGTTTGAAGGAGTAAAATATTTGTTGCTCTAAGTAGTGAGAGAAAAATATCAGATGATAAAAAGAGAGTGATGGTAGGCATCTGAATGAAAATTGGAATTTTTAGTCAATTATCTGTTTTTTTCCAAATAGTTCCACATGTTTGGCTAATTGACTGCTATAATCAATTTTGGGGGGCCAGATATTTGGCATTATGTTGTATTAAATCCAAGGTATCTATAGAGTGAATGAAATATTTGATATATTCCTTATTTCTGTGTTAGGGCTACCTTCAATTATAAAATTCTCCATTTGTACACAGAAATGAAAGTACTGTAATAAGCAAAAAATTGATATGAAAGAAATGGGATGGACATATGTGTATTTACATGCACATACATATGGAAACACACATAACTTCTTCATAAATGAATGATTTTATATTCTTGAGTTAAAATGCATACCCTTTTGGGGTGTCCTCACTCAGTGGTGAATGGAGCTGTGTCTCTGTCCCTGTGACCCAACCACAACCAGCTGCAGAGCTCACCCTTTGTACCACAGGAATCTTTCCAAAAGGCTGTGCCTACAAGAACCAGAGATACCATTGCACTGGCAATGCTAAGCCTTAGATTATGCTGCAGCTTGTGAAAAGAAATAGAAAGAATCACCAGACCATAGAAGAAAATCATAGATTATTTCCAGTTCTCTATGATGGTTTATAAGGTTTTGTGTCTAGTAAGTACCAATTTAGTTCAGAAATGTAAGTTGAAGAAACCAAATCAGAATTTTGATTATGACTTGCTTGATTCCCTGTCCATCAATGAAAGCTGAGTAGCCTTGAGTAAGTTACCTAACCATTCTGGGTGTTTCAATTTCTTTATTTGTACAATGGAAATATTATCAATATGTACCTCATTTGCTTGTTAAAAGTATTTAATAGATAATGTACATGAAATGCTTAGAATTCTGTCTGCCACATTAGCTAATACTCAACAAATATTTTATTAACTATGTGATGATAATAATGATAATAATCCTCACAAGTTTAAGGGCCATTCTAAACACAGGGAATGCAATTTGGTTTGGACAGATTTGTCCTAGATTTTCTAAGGTGGGTGTATACCTCAGAATCAGATTGTCCTGAATTAGAATCTTGGTTCAGCCATGGAAAAATCACTTCACTTCTCTAGGTTTTAAGCCCTATGTAATATGATAATAACTGTCTCATAGAGTTGTTCTAAACATGAAAGTAGATTGTGCATTTAAGTTGCTTAAAACAATATATGACCAACAGGGATGCCCCCAAAGTATTCAGGATCTCAGGCCAAAAAAGGAAATACTTTCTATATAACCATTTAAATAGCATTACAGAAATCAAGTGCCAAGCACTAAAATTTATAAAAATGAGTAGAGAAGAAAATCTTTGGCATTTTTCCTTGTGCAATCAATGTAAAATCTTTTAGTGTCTAGGTACCATTTCTCCCTGTTCAGGCACTAGAAACTTTTCTTCATGTTTTTTTTTCTTTTATTTAATTTTAAGATTTACTATTTCTGACTAAAATGAACTCCAACAAGTACAAAAAGGTAGCAATGTTGTTATTTGTAATGCCACGATTCTTTGGAACCTGTATATATAGAAACAACATAGACCTCTTGCTTTTGCAGTTCCCTAGTACAATGTTGAAGCTGGCTACAACATTACACACCTCATCCTCCACTATGCTGCCCATGAAAACAAGTTTCCAGTCATTCTCTCAAAAGTTGTTTCTGTGTTTCATTAAAGAAACCACAAATGTAAGTCTTGCCCAGAGTATGGCAAAAAAAAATGTGAAGAATGACTTGTTTCTTGATGATGGTAAGTTTCCAGTTCAGTATTCTGTAGCATATATGTAGAACAATACATCTTCCCACTATGTTTGTTTAGGGTATAATCATTGCATTGCTGAAATGTGATATTTTTTAACTTTGTCTGCAACCTTGCCCTGCACACCTTACCAGCAGGGAAGGTAAACAAGGAACAAGAGATTGAACAGAATGGTCCCATTTGCATAAGAAGGAGGGGGTGGAGGGTAGCAGGAGCAGGGTAGAGGGGGTCAATGGGGGGAAAAGGGGAGGGACATCTGCAATAATTTAAACAAAGAAGATTAAAAATAAATAAATAAATAAATATCTGTTCTTTAATCAGGATGGCTTAAACCTGCTTGGGATAGTATGATGTGACCAAATCAATGGATTAAGCCATTAATGGGAAGGACCCATTGGCAATGTGAAGCTATGGTCTTGGAAGCCCTTAGAGGAGATAGTTGGAGCCACCTGGACTGACATATGGGACAGAGTCAGATGATTTCTCTAGATGTCAGCAAAGATGGGCACACTAAAGCACACTAAAGAAATTATATCTGTAGTCATCCTTACCACCCTCAGGTACTGCAGACTGAAGGCAGCACTGTGGTTGGTCAGAATTTGAGTAGATGAGAGTTAACACATGGGCCACACACATGGCCCAAGTCAAAGGTTGCAGAGGTAGTAGGTAGCCTAGAGTCCTAGACTCCTCCTGTGTCTTACTTGAGGGTCATATAAAGTCAGCATGTCAGCACCATCTGACATGATATCCCCAAAGAAATACTGCACTGAAATCCATTCACCAGGCCACTCTCCTGGAGCCAGCTGGCCTTCTAGAACCGGAATGACCCAGGATAACCCCATAGACTCAAACCCCAGAGTTTCTGGGACATCTGGTTGACCCCATGATTGCAGGAGAAATGTTATAGCTCACACCAAAGGAGAGAAACAGGTCAGGACTCAAAGAATCCCAATCTGGGCTCAAATTGCTAACATGGCCAGAGAGAGATTTGCAAAAATTTTTAAAAGTTACTTCCTGGATGGGATAGGATTTTCTTGTTGGGTAGAAAAGGAGAAGGAAAAAAAAAGAATGGGTAGAGGAGGCAAAGGCAACAGCCTGAGCAGAAGAGAAATGAAAATGGCCTAGTTGTTGTGGGCAATGCAGGGAGTAGGATTGGGTTTGTGCAGGGGCTGTCGAGGCACCAGTGTTGTTGTAGAGAGAGACTAGAGGTGAAACTGGACAGTTAAGTTGAGGCCAGGTTTTGAAGAGCTTTGAGTACAAACTATATCCATATAAGTTTTAGGGACCTATTTTGTGCCCGGCTCTGGGCATTAGAGACACAATTCCAAGTTTGGAGGGAGGAGGATCAAGTGTTGAAAGATTTTCAAGTAACATAGTGATCTGTGTTTTAGAAACTTCCTCTGGCAGAATTTTCAGGGTTGGATAACAGTGGGAGAGGCCCTGGAGAAGACGATTAATTAAGGAGCTATAGAATTACTTCAGGGAAGAAATGAAGACCACCTCAATTAAGATAGCAGAATGAAATGGAGCAGAGTGGCTAATTCGAGATTCTTAGAAAGGTAAAGTCAGAAGACTTAGAGGACTAGCTGGCTGAATGCTGGAGGAATAGATTGACCATTTGGTGTTACAATAACTATGTGGTTTATTTATTCCGTCAGTTTACAAAGTTTTGTTGAGTGCTGTGTCTCCAAGCACCATGTCCTGTGCAGGAAATATAGTCAGAGCAGGTCTAGTGGACATGCTGCCAGTGGGGAGATTACCAGTGTCTGAACTATGCAGACTGCTGGACCTCTCTTATGGGTTCTAGAGTCCAGGGATTTATGTTTTAAACAATTATTTAAAATAACGCTTTTCATCAGGAAAGTTTGGGAAACATCGTACAAGATAATATATTTGTTTCTGGACAAGCATCAGAGGCAGAAGATGTTAAAAGGAGGTTTGCTAAGCCTTTCTGTGGGGGAAAACAAACAGAAGCTAAAACAATAAGAAATAAACTCCCTAGAGAGTAACTCTCTCTGGATCTGAGAAATGGAGCTGGAAACCTCTGCCAATAGGAATGCCTCATGCTTTGATTGAAAGATGGGTTCAGCCTCCCATCCAAATCCAGCTTCGGGCGTGAGCATTGATTATGGTAGTTGATATAGGAATTCTCCGTTTTGCAGCGGAGTGCCTGCCTGCCTTGAAGCCCACACAGTGCTTATTTGCAACTCCACTGGAAAGCCAATATCAATGAAGGCAAAAGGCCTTCTGGTTGTAGGGTAGGAGAGTTAGAAGATGGTTTTATGTTTTCTGCAATACTCTTCGTCCTCCTCAGACGTGTGAAGGAGCTGGTGGAGTCGGGTTTTGGTACACTCTGTAACCAGGGCGCACGTTATCTGTGTGATACCCCACTACTCTAAACCACAGCATACACACATTACCCCATGAAGACTAGAACCCCAAGTGCCTGGGTGGTTCCTGTTTTTTTTTTCTCTAAGATCTAGCTCTTTTTCTCTCAGATCCCATTTATCTTGTTTCTCCCAAAGGCAGTGTTTTAATATGATTACTTGATTTCTGTTAAAGTTTTAGTGCATTGTAATGTCTTAGTGTTTTATCTGACCCAGGTAATGTGCACTTTAATAGAAGACTTTGGCAGAGACAGTGTCTTAAACTGAAAGGCTGACTTTAATGATGGAATTTCAGGTAAGGACACATATTTTGTTTAGATGGAAAGAAACTAAGTAACCAGGACAAGCAGAGGATGAAGAAGGTTTAGGTAATAGTCCTTTTTACAGTTAAATTTTTAATTATAAATCAAAATAGCTATGCAGGAGTTAACAACTTCTTTATTGGACCATTAGGACATTTTAATGATATAACATATATAAAGCTTGAGGTATAGGACTTGCAATTCAAAAAATATCAGTTTTTTCCTTGTATCTCATTCCCTTCTATGTGAATGTGGGTTGCCCTGCGTATTTCCTCCTGATTATTTATCTAATAATTCTATTTAATTCCAAATATATAGGATATATAGAAGGAAGGAAGTGTCAAACCTTAGAGCTGGGAATTTTATATAGACTGTCTCATTTAAACCTTGGCAAATAGCCCTTTACAGACTAGCCTAGTAAACTAGACCTACAAAGTTAACTAGATTTATTGTGGTGATGATTTTACAATACATAACAATATCAAATCATTATGATGTACACCTGAAAAGGATGTAATGTTATATGTCAATTATACCTCAATAACAATAAGTTATAAAAATACATTAGAAGCAGTGCTATATGGTATAATTAAGGGGAAGATTCTATAACAATCATCTTTGGAGGAAAGTCATGCTGTTCTTAATGATAATAAGTAACAGTGTAACAACTATAAGCCTAGATTGACTTATTTTTTTTATATCCAAAGGATCTTAAAAATGTGGAATTTTGCAACAGATTGGCACCCTATTTTTCCAAGCACTCCTAACATTTTATATTCTGCATGAAATAAATATACTATGAATAAAATGCTAATGTTTTAGAATATGGATATTATGATATTGTTGTAGGTGCTCAGATGCTTTTTCCCCCTCTTTAACTTTGTTTATCAGGGGTGTTCTGAATAGTGAGGGTTGTCAAAGAACTGTGTGCTGGTGGAATAAAGTTAAGCTACCATGCTTTCCTATTCAACACCAACTTAAAGTGACTATACATGCTATGCATTGGAAATGCTGTCAACAGCGTTCTGGCCGCTTGTAGCTACTCAAATCACTAACCTTGCCAAAGAATAAGTTTGTGAACCTCCTTTTCAGAGGTTCTGTCTCTGATATTTCAGAACCATTCAATTATAATTCTGATGCTTTCTTTTATGTGGCAGTCATGGGTTGTCAGCAAGGATAGAATTAAGAGAGGCGTGTGAAGTGTGCCACGGAGCCTCATGCCTAAAGATCTCTCTTTCTTTTGTTCATGGTGACAAATGACAGCCTTAAAGATCTTTGTCCTGATTCCTCACTGTCCCTATGCAGGTAAAAACTTCCATTGAAGTCAAGCAAGCTTCACTGAAGTTAATGGGAAGTAATGTCCTTGAAGGGAAGGGAGAACTAGGGTGATTAATTTTAATTAGCCAAACATAAACAAGCATGTGTCTACAAGTAGTGACAGGGAAGCCAATGTTTGTAACTCCAAGTTAGCTTTAGCGGTCTAGGTTTGGCAATTTTGTCGAGAATCAGATGGAACTATTTCAACCTAGTAATGCCAGAATGTCCATAAAGAATAAAATCTATTCTCCATAGGTGTGTTTCTGAGATATACCCTCAAAACATTAATTCAACAAAAAGCTGCTAAAATAGTACCATACACCAAACACTTCCCAGGCTTTGGGAACCTACAGAGAAATATAACTCCCTGACCATGTGGAGCTAACATTCAGGCTGTGGAAACAGCTCAGTAAACAATTTTGGTACAAGTCATGTATTTGTTTCTCTATCATCTATTCATTCATTTATTGATTCATTCAAGAAATATTTAGCAAATGTTTCTAAGGTATTTTTTCACACTGTTCTAGTTATAGGAATGTACAGAATACTACTGGAATCCAGTGGAATAAGAATTTGGAAGGGTAAGTTATAATCATAGAAGTCTTCTCAGAGAGAGTGTTACTTGAGCTCAGCTTCACAAGAACGATGTTCAGTTAAACAAAGAAAAACGAGAAAGATGTAAGGCATAGGAACCATATAAGAAATATGAAAGCACAGAAGCTTGGGGCATGCTCAGGAAAAATATGAACTTCTCCAGGGCTCCAGTGAAAGAGCAAACTCAGCACAGGAGCCAAATCCCGACCGGCATCTATTCTTGTACCCGCCGCCAGCTAAGACTGTTTCTAATTGGTTGAAAAAAATCAAATGAATACTATTTCATGACATGTGATCGTTAAGTGAAATTAAAAATTCGGTTTCCATGAGTAGTTTTTTGGAACACAGCACCACCCTTTCATATGCACAGGGCCTGTGGCTCCCTTTTCGCTCCGCAGCAGAGGCGTGTAGCTGCAGGGACAGCTAAGGCTCACACAGCCTACAGTATTCACTGCTGGCCCCGTACAGAGGAAGTCTATCGACAGCTGCTCTAATGTGGACGGTGCTGATCGATGGAGATCAAATCGCGATACACCTCAAATATGTGAATGGATTTTGACTCTATCGTGTGAAAACTGATGAATACAGGTGTAATGGTTTATCTTTATGCTATAAAAACAACATTTTGGTGAATATGGCATTCATTGATGAAATCTTCCATTCAAATGTAAGTGCCACATGACCACAAAATCATGATCAGGAAACCTAACACATCTCTAAAGATAATTAAGAGGTAGTTCGGAGGTGTCTCAAAGCCAATAGGTCAAAGAGAACATAATGTGTTTTATGTTTAGAAAGTCCCCAAACTGAATATTTGGCAGAGACAGTTCCTTGAGGAGGAAAGTCAGACATTACTTTATGACGTAATGACTAAAAGCTGAAAAAGATGATCACTTGATTTAAGCCATTGTTTCCAATGTTTTTGAATAAGAAGAATGCATCTTTAATGCCAGAAAAAGTCAGAGGCCATTTTGCATGACAACAGTTGTACACATGTTAGAAAATGTATAATGAAATCATACATTTTAAATTAATTTAAATGTAAGCTGCATTTGTAGCCACAAAAGTAGTAGTACAAGTGTATATAAATCTTATCTAATCTTTTGAATACTATTTGGGGGAGTTGGTTTTAGGGACCTCAAAAAACTGTGGAGAACTATATGTTCATGGTAAAGAGACAAGAAATTAACTAATGTATATAACACTACAAATAACTTTGACTGGACTGCTTAATATATTAACTGATTTTTATTTTGCTTGTGTGATTATTTTAGCCTTCAAATTTTAAAAATGCCAAAGTAAAACAAGTTTGGTTAAAAAGCCATAAAAAACAAACAGTTTGGTTAACCACATACTATGTAACTTTTAGATCTGATTGAGTCCTTCTAACGATGAATTGCATGAACAGTTAATTGATTTGTCTTTGGATAAGCAAAAAGAGATCAGGCTAAAAATTCACCACACCACACCACACTGTCTATTAGGGTTCTAGTCTTAACCTCTTCACTTACCTTTTATCCAGATAAATTCTACAACTGGCTTATAGGTTACTTGCAGAACGAGTTCAATATTATGACTCTTTTACAACAAAAGAAAAAGTAGATAGCTTGTTCTTAACAGCTTAGGAGATACCTGGAAAATGAAAGATGAATAAATTCTTGGCAGTAGACTGATAAATTGATGATATCTTCAAAGCTAATCATGCCACCGGGGCCTTCAAGTCCAGAATTAAAATACAAGCACTGAAAATACAATACTCTGGCTTTCTCTTCAGAAAACTCAGCTGAATCCAGCTTAAAACTGCATTCAGTGAATCCTCTAACATTTTGACTGAGGGGTGATCTGGAGGTCAGCTTTGAGGTCACAAATAGGGCAATGTGATGAAACTTCCATTTCATTGTCAGCCATGCATTTGAATGAAATTTTTTTTTTCTTTTTTATAGGCAGAGTATGAGCAAAAGGCCAGTGGGGATACCCTCGGTTGTCAATTACTGCATGTTTTATGTCTTGAGTCATTGGCCCTAGAACCTAAAGAACTCTTTCTGTCTGTTTGTTTGTTAAGAATTGACCCAAGATCCTTACTTTAACCCCAGAATACACAGTAAACTTCAGTTATAATTTCTGTTATAGTTATTATTACTACTCCTAGTGTCTTATTTACATATAGCTTTTAACATTTTTATTATCATAACTTCTAATCTCATCTGATTTTCCACAATTATCTTATATTGGCATTTCCATTTGACACATGAAAAACATACTTGGTAATTTATTTGAAAGACTGCAAATCAGACATTATCTCAATACAAGAAATTTTTGAAAGTTTGAGAAAACCAAATTATTCTTAATTATATCCCTGCCTTCTATGCATCCCATAGGCAAATAAAAGAGATTTGGTCAGGCCATGCCCCTATATGATTATCTTAGTCCTAGATGAACATTAAAGCAACGATGGACTAATAACAGTTTGGTTGATTAATAGGCAATTTAGCCCATAATAATTAATATAGTTTATAGCTAGTCAGATGAATTATAGATAATACAGAATTAGGAAACAGACTCAAACACATCAAATTAGACATTCAACAAATATCTATCAGGGACTTTTTAAGGACAAAGCTTTATGCTAGGCACTAAAGATTGATAATAAATAAGATAGCACTTTTATCTTCAAATCCATTGAAAGAAATATATTAATTTTTTGAAACTCATATATGTAGAACCTTTTCACTGAGCCTTCATTCTTATCTAAGCATTTTTAGATAAAAAAAAAAAAGGTAAAAGGACTACTAAGATCAAAGTTGAACTGAATCTATATAATAGCTATGGTAAATAGGTGATTATAATATTCTTGGAATTAAACCTTAACTGAAACTTCACATGCTTACAAAGGATCCAAGACTTGATTGTAAAAGATTCATGGAACCCCCAGCCCCCAAAGATGTCAAAGTCTTTTTGCATAAAAATTCATTTCAGCCCTGGCCGGTTTGGCTCAGCGGTTAGAGCGTCGGCCTGCGGTCCTGAGAGACCCGGGTTCGGTTCCCGCTAAGGGCACGTACCTCGGTTGCAGTTTGTCCCTGGCCCTGGTCGGTTGTGCGGGTGGCAGCCACTCGATGTGTTCCTTTCACATGGATGTTTCTCTCTCTCTCTCTCTGTTCCTCTCTCTCCCTCCCACTCTACCTGAACAAAAAATGGAAAAGTGTCCTCCGGTGAGGATAAAAAAAAAAAAAAAAAAATTTAATTTCAATGCTACACGGTGGATGAGAACTAGTTTTTCGGTCAGAATACCTGGATCTAATACTGGCTTTGCCATGAATTACTTTGATCTTTTATCCTAGTCAAGTTACTTAACTTCATCTTTTAAATGATGGTGGGGTTGGAATAAATCTTAAACTAAGGCTCCTTTCACCTTAAAACCTCCATTACTTTCAAAGTGTGTTTAATTCTTAACAGTATTATGAGAACTATGTATACACTAGTCCTACCCATTAAATTATGGCCCCACTATTCACTTTCCACTAAAGAAGGCAAACGATGTAAAACTTCCTTAGAATTCCTTAAATTTGCTGAGAGTTCTTTTATACCCTGGTAATAAATGATGCTGAAAATGCTGGGAACTATAGTAGAGTGAAGAAAGGTAGACAGACAAATAAAGACACATATAGAAAAATTTTGTTATTCAACTCGAATGAGAACATTTTAGCCATTCTGCTGGGCCTTTTACATTAAGTTCCTCAAATCAGAGTAACAAATGTGTATGTACTTGTGGAAAATTTCCTTTTAAGACAAGATCAACTACATTATTTTATTGAAAGAAAAATATAAAAATATATAACTTTTTGACTGACAAACTTTTAACCAGATCCATCAAGAAAAATAGAGAACCCAAGTAAATAAAATCAGAAATGAAAGAGGGAAGTAATAATGGACACCAAAAAAATACAAAGGATTTTAAGAAAATACTATGAATAACTCTATGCCAACAAATTGAACAATCTGGGCAAAATGGATAAATTCCTAGAAACAATCAATCTTCCAAAACTGAATCAAGAAGAATCAAAGATTCTGGACAGAGCGATTACAACTAGTGAAATTGAAGAAGTAATTTTTAAAAATTTCAAAAAATCAAAAGTTCTGGACTGGATGGCTTGATAGGTAAATTTTACCAAAAATTCTAAGAAGAACTAGCATCTGAACTTCTCAAACTATTCCAAAAAAATTCAAGAGGAGGAAAGACTCTCAAGCTCATTTTATGAGACCAGCATTATCCTAATTCCAAACCAGGCAAAGACACCAGAAAGAAAAACAATTATAGGCCAATATTTCTGATGAACATAGATGCTAAAATCCTCAACAAAAGATTAGTAAATTGGATCCAGCAATAATTGAAAGGACTATACACCATGATTAAATGGGATTTATTCTGGGGATATAAGGCTGGTTCAGGGTCTGCAAATCAATAAATGTGAAACACCACATAAACAAAATGAAGGATAAAAAACACATGATCATATCAACAAATGTAGAAAAAGCATTTGATAAAATTCAGCACCCATATATGATAAGAGCTTTCAGCAAAGTGGGAAAAGAGGTAACATACCTCAATGTAATAAAGGCCCTATAGGACAAACCCACAGCCAACATCATACTCAATGGGCAAAAACTACAAACATTTCCCTTAGGATTAGGAATAAGATAGGGCTGTCTGCTTTCACTACTCTTATTCAGCATAGTACTGGAAATCCTAGTCAATTAGATAAGAGGAATAAATAAAAGGCATCTAAATTGAAAAGGAAGAAGTAAAACAGTCATTATTTGTAGATGACATGATACTATATCATATAAACCCTAAAGATTCTACCAAAACTGCTAGAACTGATAAATTCAGTAAAGTAGCAGGATATGTAATAAATATCCAGAAATCAGTTGCAGTGTTATACACCAATAATTAAGTATCAGAAAAAGAAACTAAAAAAAGAAAACAAACAAACAAAAAAACAATTCCATTTACAATACATAAAAAAATACCTAGGAATAAATTTAACCAAGGGTGTAAAAGACCTGTACTCAGAAAATTATAACACACTGAAAAAAGAAACTGAAGAAGATACAAGTAAGTGAAAACATATACCATGCCCATGGATATGAAGAATTAACATCATTAAAACATCCATACTACACAAAGCAATCTATAGATTTAATGCAATTCTTATCAAGACACCAATGGCATATTTCACAGAACTAGAACAAATATTCCAAAAATTTATATAAAACCAAAAAAGACCCCAAATAGCCACAGCAACCTTGAGAAAGAAGAACAAAGTTGGAGGAATCACACTATCTGATATTAAACTATACTACAAGGCCATAGTCATCCAAACAGCATGGTACTGGCATAAAAACAGACGTATAGATCAGTGGAACAAAATAGAGATCCAGAACTAAACCCACACTCTTATGGTTAATTAATATTTGATAAAAGAGGCAAAAACATACAATGGGGTAAAGAAAGTGTATTAAAAAATATTGTTGGAAAAATTGGACAGATATATGCAAAAAAAGTAAAACTAGACCACCTTCTTACACCATACACAAGAATAAACTCACTATGGATTTAAGACTTAAAAATTCTAAAAGAAAACATAGGCAGTTAAATCTTAGACATTTCTCATAGTAATATTTTTTTTTTCAGATATTTCTTTTTAGGCAAGCAAAACAAAAGAAAAAATAAACAAATGGGACTATATCAAACTAAAAAATTTTTGCACAGTAAAGGAAATCAACAACAAAATGTAAAAACAACCCACTGAATGGAGAACAAACTCATCAATAATACATATGATAAGGGGTTAATCTACAAAATTTATAAAGAACATATACAACTCAACACCAATAAACCCAACAATCCTTTTTAAAAATGTGTAAAGCACCTGAACAGACACTTCTCCAAAGAGGACATATAGAAAGCTAATAGACATATGAAAAGATGCTCAATATCACTAATCATCAGGAAATGAAAATTAAAACCACGATGAGATATGACCTCACACCCACCAGAATGGCTATTGTCTGTACATTAACAAGCAAGTGTTGGCAAGGATGAAGAGAAAAGGGAACTCTCATACACTGTTGGTGGGAAAGCAGATTGGTACAGCCACTGTGAAAAACAGTATGGAGTTACCTCAATAAATTTAAAATAGAATTGCCTTATGACCCAGCGATTCCACTTCTTGGAATATATCTGAAGAAACCTAAAACACTAATTCAAAAGAATATATGCACCCTCATGGTCATTGCAGTGTTTTTTTTTACAATAGCCAAGATTTAGAAGCAGCCCAAGTATCCACCAGTAGATGACTAGATAAAAAAGCTGTGGTGCCTTTACACAATGGAATACTAATCAGTCATAAAAAAGAAGAAAATCTTAACCTTTGCAATGGCATGGATGGACCTGGAGAGCATTATGTTAGGTGAAATAAACCAGTCAAAGAACGACAAGTACCATATGATCTCACTCATATGTGGAATGCAACAAACAAAAACAAACAAACAAAATAGAAACAGAATCAGAGAACAGACTGACAACTGCCAGAGGGGAGGGGTATTGTGGGGCTGGGTGAAAAAAAAAAAGAAGGAATTAAGCAAAAAATAAAAATAAAAAAACCTCCTAGACACAGACAACAATATGGTTACCAAAAGGAGTATAGAGGGAAGTAAAAGAGGGTATGGTGGGATAAATGGCGATGGAAGGAAACTTGATTTGGGGAGGTGAGCATACAGTACAATATACAGATGCTGTATTATAGAATTGTATACCTGAAACCTATATAATTTTATTAACCAATGTCACCCCAATAATTTCAATAAAATATTTAAAAAGTAGATAACTCTTCAATAAATTAAAACACAGTCTTTGTGAATATTTACTGGAGAATCATAAAGCATTGCATTGCTTCCTAAGAAGACTAATACAAATGTTCAATTGTGCTCAGTTTAGTTCTTTGTTGAAGGCAAAATGGTTGTGGAATATCAGCAAGAGTTCTAAACCTTGGAACTCAAAGGAGTCTTTATCTCAATTGCTTTTAAACAGCATTAGGCGTGCCCATCCAGAGAAACCAAGGTGAAGGATCTTGTGTAGATTGACTGTTGGGGCCCCGAATGATAATTCCTACTGTGATACAGTTCAATGCCAGCCCACAACAAGAAGCTGGGATTGGATTTAGAGCCAATGTAAGCCCATAATGGAGTTTCACTGTGAAACAAAACACCTGTCTTTCATCCCAAGATAAATTGACAAGCAATAATTTAGTTGTCTAA
This sequence comes from Molossus molossus, assembly GCF_014108415.1. NCBI lineage: Eukaryota > Metazoa > Chordata > Mammalia > Chiroptera > Molossidae > Molossus > Molossus molossus. Next base: position 42,082,801 of record NW_023425350.1, read on the forward strand.
ACTGAGAGCTTTCAGGATTCCAAACTGCATAATGTCAAAAGACAATGTGTGAAGTTGCATTTGGAAGGTTCAAAGGTAGAGTGCCATGTAGGCAAACATATTCAATGACTGGTCTTTTCCCCCTCTATCTCTAATTCTTTTTTCTGTTCTCTCTCCCTTCCTTTGCTACTTTTTCTTTGTTTTCTGGGATGGGGAAGATGGGTGGGGTAGGGTGGAGGAGATTGTGACTAACTATAGAAATTGGAGGGGTGGGTAACAAAGGAAATCCAAAACATAAAAAAATTTTCCTGTCTTGCACTTTCCACTAGGTGACCATTTCCTATGATCAGCTCAACCAATCAGAGAAAATGGAAGAAAAGAAACGAAGAATATTAATAAATACACACACACACACATACATATATATATGGGTAAAATTACTAAATTTCTACATCATCTCCCTACATAAATGCAAAACAATGTCGCCTGGGTTTCGTAGTGACATTTCCCACATATATTATTCTGATTCCTCTATCTTCCACTATAGTTGTGTTTGTCACAATTTAAGTCCCTGTCATCAGAGCATGCAAGTTCAAACCTTTACACCTGACTAAATTTCACACTTCTCCCTCAGAATTTTTGGAACAAATAATAAAAATAACCATAGCCTTTGTTTCCTACAAACTAAGACTACATATACGCACACTTGACTTTATTTTTTCTTTTATTTTACAGGTTTACATGCCATCTCTTTTCTGTTCTCTTTTCCAGAAGAGCAAATGAAGAAAGCAGGGTCGATTAGCAAAATGAAACAGATGCTATAAAAGTAGCCAGTTAGTTGTCTGCAGAGATATCTGATTGGGCTCAGCCAGCTGTCAATTAGCATTCCCATGTTTTGTTGATGAAGTGGTATTTATTTTTCTGGACTGCCATTGGCTGAGATGTTTAGTGTAATGAATGCTAAACTGAGCCCAGATTATTTCTTAAATCATAGCTTGGGGCTTAACAGTCCTTTAAATAAATTATATAAACAAGATAGCTGTTAATTTGCAATCAATATATCATTAATCATCAAATAGCATTTTAACAAAGAAACTGTTTTTTAAAAGCTCAATAAATGTATTAAAGTGAACAAATGATCTATTCAGAAACTATGCTCATTCAGAATGTCAAGATTTTAATAGAATTATATTTGAAGATACATATTTCTGTGTATATAATAGATATATACAGAGTGGGGCAAAAGTAGGCTTATAGTTGTGAGTATGCAAAACAGTTTATTCTTGTAGTATTATTTATTAAATGTATTATTTTACAGATAAACAACTATAAACCTACTTTTCCCCCAATTTATATATTTGTCCTCATAAATCAATATTGCTTCTGTATCTATGAGTGTGCTTCTGTTTTGTTTTCCCTTTGTTTGTTTTTTTAGATTCCACCTATAAGTGAAATTATATGGTATTGTCTTTCTCTGTTTGACTTATTTTACTAAGCATATTAGCCTCTCTCAAGAAATTAGTAACAATTATAGCGTTAAATCTATATTCATTAATAAAAACAGAAAATATATTCCACAGAGAGTTCCATGTGTCTTTTTATTTTTTTTAAATGTTTTTTCTTTATTGATTTGAGAGAGAGAGAGAAACACTGATGAGTGAAAACATCAATTGGTTGCCTCCTGCATTCCCCTCACTGGGGATTGGGCCCACAACCTGGGCATGTGCCCTGACCTGGAATTGAACCAGCGACCTCTTGGTGCATGGGTCAATGCTCAGCCACTGAGCCACACCAGCCAGGCTCCATGTGTCTTTACATTGCTGATACCCAGTAGCAACAAGAATTACACCAATTTCATGTTAGGAAGTAAAGCATGGCAAAAACTAGAAAAGTACATATGGTATAAGTTATTGTTTTCTATAATATATCTTCAGTGATCTAAAATTAATCTACAATTTCATAGACTCAACCTCTGGGGATCAGACTAATGATTCTAGCTTACCCTATCTCTTCTATTGGACTGCAAGTCTGACTTACTTGTTCATGGGATCCTAGTGCAGTGCTGGCATATAGCGAGCAATTAATATTTGTTTCATGAATGAGCTAGTACAGGTAGAGGATGTAAAGGGATATCAAGGCAAATGACATCAACATATTTGTTCTCTCAAAGCTGCATGCTCTGTGCCTTCTACTTCATGTAACCCTAATACCAACTTTATTAGGTAGGTGGTATTATTCTCCATAGTAATATTTAATTTGATGTTTATTTATATATGCTTTTCCATACAAATAACTATTATTATTATTCTTACATGTAATTAAATTAATTTAATATAATCAATTGTACATATTTAATATCTCATGACCATATTTTTAAAAGTCGAATAATGGAAAAAAGCTTGCAATGGCAGCTGTTTTCTCTCTGAGTTCAGTTTCTCCAGAGGAACACTTTTCAATCTCCCTTCTGGGGACATTATGATGCCTGGATGCCATTCAAAGGAGTGGGTGACAAACTCAGCCTGTGGCCTCAGAATGGAGGTGATGGAAGTGTGCTGAAAGATAATATGATTTTATCAGCTAGAGAGAGATAAAGAGCGACAGTATTCTAAGCCAGGAGAAAAGCAAGTACAAGCCTTGGAAATGTGGAAGTTGCTGGTACCTTTGTATAGCTGAGAACATAAAATGCCCATGTGTATGTTGGGTGAATGGAGGAGTATAGGCATCAGGAAATGAAGCTGGGAAGGTAATATTGGACTGCTGTATAAAGATCTTATAGTGCAATGCTGAAGAGTTTGTATTTTGTCATGTTTATAGAAAGCCAAGCAAAAGCTTAAGGAGGCATCAAGTCTGTATTGTAGGAAGATTAGGCAATATTGTGGACAGTGAATTGTGGAGGGAAGAAAGCAGAATTAAATGCACTAGTTAAGAAACTATTGCAGTCATCCATACCAGAAGCAATGAAAATGAGGATTGCAACTGCGTACTTATTGTGGTTGCTGCTGATGTCCTGTCCAACAATGCAACTCTCACCCTTTATGTGTAATGGAATTCCAATTGTGTTCATGCATCCACTTCTCAGTAAGGGATCCATGTTCTCTAGTTCAGGAATACATCCTGATCAGTCTAAGAGAATTGTGGGAAAATCCACTTAATTTGCTAGTGATTGGCTGAGAAATGTGTGTGTGTGACATAGACTGAGCCATGGAATGTGAAGGAAATTTTGCTGGGAGCTTTTGAAAAATGTTTCTTTCCTTTTACAAGGAGATACTGGGCTGGACAGCTCCTTCCACTGGATAGTTTCATGCTTCAATGTGATGTAAATTGTGGCAAAATTCTGACCATGTGGGAGAGTGGAAAGAAAGAACCTGGGATTTTTATGACATTGTTGAACTGCTGAGTTAATTAATCCTTATTCTTCCTATTGTAAGAGATAATAAATTTTTATTTATCCAAACTGCTACACCACTTGCCCTTCTCCTCCTCCTCCATCTCCTTCTCCTTTTGCTACTTCTACAAATAATACCAAGTGCTTAGGAATATTACCATGTGCTATGCACCCTCTAAAACAACTACCCTACAAAGTAGATCCCTTTGTTACCCCTATTCTATAGATGGGGGCATAAACTCCACAAGGTTAAGTACTATTCTGAAGGTCACACAGCAACTGAGGGCAGGGCCAGCCATGCTTTGAATCCCCCTTCATATCCAGATTATAAATTGTATTCTCAGTGCCACATTGACTTTCAAGAGAAAATAGGAAGATAGGGTGGAATTTTGAAAAACGTATAAGAGATTATATCTATAAACTTAGGTTCTTGATATATTGATCACAGACAAGGTATCAAAAGTAATTATAAGCACTTTTAAAAAATTGAGTGACATGGTAAATGCTGGTTAGATTAATTGAGGCTAGGACTAAAAGCAGAGGTTTGGGGTTAGGAGTTAGAAATGCCGCATAACTGAGTTTGGGACCTGTTAAAGAAGAGTGTCTACTCTAGAACATGGGAATGTGAGACGGGGATTTTTAGTTGCTGTTCCATTTCCTCGTCTGGAGTGGGTACTTAGTAAATGCTTCTGCAATAAAGTCAATTAATTAATAAGCCACCTCTGACTATGTATATAAGTGTGTTCTTTCCCCTGCTTCCCACTTCCGCTACCTCATTCAGATGGATACATAATCAAAAATATAACAAGGAGAGAGAGAAGAGAAAATATCTTGAATGGAGCATGCTTAGTCTAATGCACATGTCACTAATAGGTAGCAAGGATGAAATCCTTTATTCTCAGAAGGTTCATGGGTTGTGTATTTCACCTGTACATTTTCTAATATGAACTCAAAGTCAAATACAAATCATAAGTATTTTTATCCCTTTGTGGTATTTTAGTTTTCTACTTCACAATTAGATCACCCTGTAGGTAGTTTTTCAAGTGCTTTGTGTATTTTTCCCCTGAAAGCAGTAACAGCAAGGGTCAACAGCCCTATGATGCCTTTGGAATGACAACTAAGGACAATGCTTTGCACTGATTCTTCTGCTGCCGTCCGTGTGTCTTAGGTGCATATGGCAGAGGTGTCCATGAGGCACCCGAGCATTGTGCTCTTGAACAGGAAAGAAATAGAGACAAATCAAGGGGAAAATAACTTGTTTTAGCAATGAGACAATTACCCAAGCCTCAAGGGTGACCACATTGTGAGAATCGATGACTAACGATGATTTAAAAATCCAGTCAGCCAACTGCTTTGTCCACTATTCATTTATTTCAGTTATTTGTTATTCATGTGCCATTTGTTGGTCATCTCTAATATGCCAAATCTATGCACATGCTTGTTTCCATCAATGGACTAAAAACAACTTGAAGATAGGGAATATCTCCTAGTCAATTTTATATCCCCAGGGCAGAGGCCAAATGGCTCTTTGAGCTGAAGTGAACTACACTAGACCTTGGCAAGCGAGGAATATGTAAAGGAAACCTGGTCCATAGGACTCCTGAGTTGCAATGCACACGGACTACATGTAGATGGCACCTATTTTGAACAATCAGGTGACTTTGATGAACTTGGTTTTCAAAGGCGTTCACAGTTTATTTAGGTAATCAGTAAATAAATGAAATACTCAACCACTGGTCTGACAGCCATTTTATTTGAATATTCGGTTTTAAAGACACTGAATATCTCTGTGGTAAGAAACACCTGGATTCAAATCTTGGTCATGCCATGTTCCAGCTGTATGTTTATGGTTGAACCAATTACTACCTTAAAGCTTTATTTCCTCACATTTAAAATAATGGTTGATATAATTATAACTTAAAGTGATATTAAATTGGATAGTGAATGTAATATTCTCTGCTTGGCATAGAGTACAAATAAGTGCTCAACTAAATGTAATGCGCGCAATAAAATCTTCTTGACGTGATGCTGTGATCTAATCTTAACCTTGCATATATAGTATTTGACCAAGGATTCCTAGTAATAGTTTTCTTTTGTTCTTGTTTTATTTAGAATTCATTGGCAGTTAGGTATTACCAGGGGTGTGGCTTTTCAGTCTCCTTTCAGCTGTTATTCTGAACAAGAAAGTGCTCTAAGGGAAAAGGCTGAAAATTATTGATTAGTACATGTAAATCCTAGGGGTTGAGCTGCATTCGGTGAATTCCACCATTGTTCTGTTCCATAGCTGCAGACAGGACTTTCAGTCCAGTGTCTTCGTTTGGAATGTATTAAGCTACAAACAAACAAACAAGCAAACAAAGCCCAGTAGCAGGTATAGGTCATCTAAGTTTAGTGAGGCAGCTCAAAACTGTCCTTAAGGGCAGAGACATTTTATTTGTTTGTGCTCTGTCATCTGCAGTCTATCGGCTTTGGGAGTTATGTCCCATGCTTGTTAGCTTATGATTATAAGACGGCTGCTACTTCTGCTTCTCAGACACAAGAATGGCAAAGGTCTTCTCCAGCTGAAGCTTTGAATTTTTATCCTGGGAGTATTGTCTTCCTCGGCAGGTTTCCAGTTCTATTTTGCGAGCCCGATGTGAGTCAGTTACATGCCCATCTTTAGACCCTTTGCAGGCAAATGTAATAATATGTCAATTATTACCTTAGATCAAGAGGATAGGTAGAGATCTATCTAGAAGTTTACATCCACTTTCTGAACTCACAGGCAGAAAAAACAGCCAATGGCTTTTAGGAAGGAAACAGGGTCCTCCACACCTCAAATACCTTGGAAGAAGTATTTGACTTAAAATTCAGGATAATTAGAGCACAGACAGGATGGCCTTGGGCAAAGTTACTGAGCCACTTAGGGCATTCATGTCTTCTTCTGTAAAATGGGGACAATGCCATCAATCTGAGAGGTTTGAGAGCTTCTGGCCTGGTCCCTGGCTGATACTAGCCTCTTACTAAATGTTGGTCTTCCACTGTGAGATGTTGGCCAAGTTTATTTTAAAACTCTAAAACTAAGTTTCTGCACTGTAATAGGGAGATAGTCCTTGTAAAGTATCCAACATAGCTTCAAAATAGTATTGCACAAGGGTACTTGATCATGATAATGGAAGATGATACAGTTAATAATGGAGATTGAAAAAGATGGCAGCAGGCAGGACAGGAGGGAGGGTGAGTGTGTGAGAGAGTGAGCTCCTGTGTGAGAGAGTGTGAGTGGACATGAAGGTGGACGACCAAACTTGTGCAGTGCAGAGACTCAAAGCAGAAGGTTCCTGTGCTGTGGACGGGAGCAGCCGGCTACCATGGTAAGCTGCTCCTCAGGGTGCTTCTCCCTGTACCGCAAGGAGGTCCCACCATATTGGAAGATCCCGGGTCTTCCCTGGGAGGAGGCAGTGGGAGCGGCTAGGGCCCAGCAACCTGAGCCACTAGCACACCTGGCACCACTGGACCAGTGGACACTCTGTGTCAACACAGACCAGTGCACAGTAGTGGAGCTCCAAAGGTGCAGGCCACGGGAGCTGTGGACAGCCAGGAGCCCAGCACCATCCCCCATAGTAGCTGCCCAATCAGAGTCCAGATATACCCCCAGCAACAGAGGCTGGGGAGCAGACATCCATCCGCAGGCAACAGAAGCACAGACCAGCAGCTGAGACCCATCCCCAAAAACGACCGCAAAAGCTGAGCAGGATTTGGGCCCCACAGGAAAGGAGCAATGCCCAGCTACCAGCAGCAGGTCCTGGGGCTCCACAGAGGCCTTTGCGATCCAGCAGGGACTGTGCGATCTAGTTACCTGCGGGGTGCTGAAGCACCAGAGAGGCCTGTGTGAACCAGCAACCCATAACATAGGCATAGAGCTGGGTCCCCAATAGAACTGTACGATCCAATTACCCACAGGACCTGCAGGGAGTGGGAGCAACAGAAAGGCCTATGTGACCCAGCTGCACACGATAGGCAGAGAGGATGTGAAAATGGAGGCAGAGTGAATGGAAGCTACACGGATGATATCCCAGGACCAAATGGGAATCACAACTAAAATAAACACAAATACTCATAAAAAAGCAACAGAAGAGCAGCAGGACAGTACCATATAACCAGGGACACTAGTAGGATCTGCGGAGGTGCAAGAGGGTGGCGGGCTGGGAGCCCTGGGACAGCAGCAGTCTTAGCTGTGAGAAGCGCCCTTGGGGGATAAACACCAAGCCCACTCCACAGTGCAGAGAGCAGGGACAGAGCTATAAAATAGCTACAGCCATTCACCTGGGGGCTATGGCAGAGTAAGGAAAGATTGGGCTGGAACACTGTGGGGACACCCAGGATTTGGAAGGCACTCAGTGTTTTTGCTGAGTTGCGGCCACAAAGGACAGTGGCCAGTGTGCTTCTCCCCAGAGCGGTGGGGAAAAGCAACAGCACCACCCTCAGAAATTCAGCCTTTCCCAGGTAAGGCAAAGAAATGCAAATTGAGGCTCATTAACAACCAGCATATATCTCACCACTGAAAATCCTCATGCAGAACACCAGGGCTCCATGATAAAGCACCAAGAAACTGAGACTATTAGCCTCCAGGAAAAAGCTAGAAGATAACTGAACCTTTCCTGGCCTTGAAAATCTACCCAGGAAAGTAAGACTTGACAGTGGTGTTTAATGTGGGCCCACCCAGGCTCATCCAAACCCAGTAGAGGGAGCCACAAACAGCAGAACACCAACAACCACAGGGAAAATTTGGCAGATTCCAAAACCCACTGAGATAGCCAAATGGTGAAACAAAGAAACAAATCTCAAATGAAAGAACAAGAGAACTCTATCAAAGATGAGATCAATGAAATACAGCTAAGAAAATTATCAGAGGTAGAGTTCAGAGCCATGAACTTGAGGAAGCTCAACAGCATGAGTAAGGACATCAGCATCATGAGTAAAGATATAGAAACATTGAAAACCAACCAAGTGGAAATGAAGAATGACATAATAGAAATTAAGAACACATTGGAAGGACTAACCAGCAGAGTAAAGGAAGCTGAGGACCAGATCACCGAATTAGAAGACAGGGTAGAAAATATCAACCAGTCATAAAACCAAAAGGAAAATATGATTAAAAAACAGGAAGACAGCTTTAGAGAATTGTGGGACAACTGGAAACATAATAACATTCACATCATAGGAGTCCCCAAAGAGGAAGAAAATGGGCAAGGGTTAGAGAATATATTTGAAGAAATAGTGACAGAAAACTTTCTTAACTTGGTGAAGGAAGAAGGCATTCAAGTTCAAGAAGCACAAAGATCCCCAAGTAAGAAGAACCCAAACAGGCCCACACCAAGACACATAGTAATTAAAATGCCAAAAATTAAAGACAAAGAGAGAGTCGTAAAGGCAGCAAGAGATAAGCAACAGGTTACCTACAAAGAAAACCCCATAAGGCTCGCAGCTGACTTCTCAACAGAAACACTACAGGCCAGAAGGAAATGGCATGAAGTAATCAACGTCATGAAAAACAAGAATCTGAATCCAAGACTACTCTATCCAGCAAGACTATCATTCAAAAGAGAAGGTCAAATAAAGAGCTTTCAGACAAAGAAAGGCTAAGGGAATATATTAACACCAAACCAGCACTGCAAGATATGCTAAAAGGACGGCTATAACTAATAGAAGAAATAGGAAGAAAAATATAACCACACTACACAAAATTGGCAATAATAAAGTACATATCAATTATCACCTTAAATGTGAATGGTTTGAAAGCTGTGGTAAAAAGACACAGAGTAGCTGACTGGATAAGAAAGCATGACTCACATATATGTTGTTTACAAGAGAGCCCCCTGACAGAAAAAGGCTCACATAGGTTGAAAGTGAAGGGATGGAGAAAAACTTTCAAGCAAATGGAAAGCCAAGAAAAGCTAGGGTAGCAATACTAATATCTGATAAAGTAGATTTCAAAATGAAGACCATAACTAGAGACAAAGGAGGCCACTACATAATATTGGAAGGATCTCTCCCACAGGAAGAAATAACCATGATAAACTCTATGCACCCAATATAGGAGCACCAACATATATTAAAAATCTTCTGGAGGACTTCAAAGGAGGAATCAAGTGCAATACAATCATAGCAGGGGTCATCAACACTCCACGCACATCACTGGATAGATCATCTAGAGAAAAAATTAACAAGGAAACACAGACTCTAAATGAAGCACTAGATCAAATGGATTTCATAGATTTCTACAGAGAATTAGACCCCAAAACTGCAGAATTCACATTCTTCTCAAGTGCACATGGGATATTCTTTAAGATAGACCACATCTTAGGGCACAAACTCAGTCTCTACAAGTTCAAGAAGATCGAAATCATATCTCAGATCACAATGGAATGCAACTAGAAATCAATTGCAACAAGAACATGCAAAGCCATTTGAAAACATAGAGGCTAAATAGCATGTTATTGAATAAGGAACGGGTTACTATGGAGATCAAGGAAGAAATTAAAAACTGCCTGGAAACCAATCAAAATGAACACACAACAACACAAAATCTATGGGATGCAGCGGAAGCAGTTCTGAGAAGGAAGTTCATAGCACTACCGGCCTACCTCAAGAAGCAAGAAAAATTTGTATAGACTGTATAACCTCACAACTTAAAGAACTAGAAAGCAAACAAAAAGAAAACCCCAGAACAAGTACAAGAGTATAAGGAAGGAAATAGTCAAGATCAGAGCAGAAATAAATGACATAGAGACCAAAACAAAAACAAAAACAAAAAACAACAATTCAAAGGATCAATGAAACAAAGAGCTGGTTCTTTGAAAAGATAAACAAGATTGATGGACCATAAGCTAGACTCACCAAGAAAAAAGAGAGAGAACCCAAATACATAAAATCACAAATGAAAGAGGAGAAATAATAACTGACAACACAGAAATACAAAGGATTTTGAACAAATATTATGAACAATTATACGGAAACAAATTAAACAATCTAAGCTAAATGGACAAATGCCTGGAAACATATAGTCTCCCAAAACTGAACCGGGAAGAGATAGAAAACTTGAACAGACCAATAACAACAAAAGAAATTGAAGATGTAATCAAGACTCTCCAAGCAAACAAAAGCCCAGGCCTGATGGCTTCATGTTGGGAATTTTACCGAACATTCAAAGAAGTACTAATACCCATTCTCCTCAAACTATTTAAAAAAATTTAAGAGGAAGGAAGACTTCCAAACTCGTGTTATGAGGCAGGCATACTTCTAATTCGCAAACCAGAAAAAGACACTACAAAGAAAGAAAACTACAGGCCAATATCCCTGATGAACATAGATGCCAAAATCCTGAACAGAATACTAGCAATACATCAAAAAAATTATTCACCATGACAAAGTGGGATTCATTCCAGGGATGCAAGGTTGGTACAATATTCATAAATCAATAAATGTGATACACCACATAAACAAAATGAAAGATAAAAATCATGTGATCATGATCACGCTGAAAAAGCATTCAACAAAATCCAGCACCCATTTCTGATAAAAATGCTCAGCAATGTGGGAATAGAGGGATCATATCTCCACAAAATAAATGGCCATATATGAAAAACCTACAGCCAACATCATACTCAATGGGCAAAAACTAAAAGCATTTCCCTTAAGAACAGGAACAAGACAAGGATGCCCACTTTTGCCACTCTTATTTAACATAATACTGGAAGTCTTTGCCACAGCAATCAGAGAGGAAGAAAAAATAAAAGGGATACAAATTGGAAAGGAGGAAGTGAAACAGTCATTATTTGCAGATGACATGACACTATATGTAGAAAAGCCCAAAACATCAAAAATTTACTAGACTTAATAAATAAATTTAGCAAAGTAGCAGGATACAAAATTAACGTCAAGAAATCGATGGCATTCTTATACACCAATGATGAACTCACAGAAAGAGAAACTGAAAAAACAATCCCATTTACCATCACAGAAAAAAAAAATTAAAATACCTAGGAATAAACTTAACCAAAGAAATAAAGAACCTATTCACAGAAAAATACAGGTCATTGAAAAAAGAAATACAGGAAGATATAAAAAAGTGGAAGCACATACCTTGTTCATGGACTGGAAGAATTAACATCATTAAAATGTCCATACTACCCAAAGCAATCTATAGATTCAATGCAATCCCCGTCAAAATACCAATGACATACTTCACAGAACTAGAACAAATACTTGAAAAGTTCATATGGAACCAAAAAAGACCTCAATTAGCCACAGCAATCTTGAAAAAGAAAAACAAAGTTGGAGGGACCACATTATCAGATTTCAGGTTATACTATAAAGCCACTGTAATCAAAACAGCCTGGTACTGGCACAAGAACTGGCAGATAGATCAATAGAACATAATAGAGAACCCAGAAATGGACCTAAGACAATATGCTCAATTAATCTTTGACAAAGGTGGCAAGAACATACAGTGCAGTAAAGACAGCCTCTTTAATAAATGGTGTTGGGAAACTTGGACAGCTACATGCAAAAAAATGAAACTAGACTATCTACTTACACCATACACAAGAATAAACTCAAAATGGATAAAAGACTTAAATGTGATTCATGAATCCATAAAAATCCTAGAAGAAACTGTAGGCAACAAACTTTCAGACATCATACGCAGCACAATTTTTATGGATACATCACCTAAGGCAGCAGAAATAAAGGAGAAAATGAACACATGGGACTACATCAAACTCAAAAGCTTCTGCACAGCAAAAGAAACAACTACCAAAATGGAAAGGCAACCCATTGTATGGAAGAGCATAATTGCCAATGATATATCAGATAAGGGGTTAATTTCCAATATATATAGAGTGCTCATACAACTCCACAAAAGGAAGACAAAGAACCCAATTAAAAAAAATGGGCAGAGGAACTAAGTAGACACCTCTCCAAACAGGACATACAAATGGCTAAGAGACACGAAGAAATGCTCATCATCACTAATCATCAGAGAGATGCAAATTAAAACAACAATGAGGTATCACCTCACACCTGTCAGAATAGCTGCCATCAACAAATCATCAAACAACAAGTGTTGGCGAGGGTGTGGAGAAAAGGGGACTCAGTACACTGCTGGTGGGAATGCAGACTGGTGCAGCCACTATGGAAAACAATATGGTGTTACCTCAAAAAATTAAAAATTGAACTTCCATTTGACCCAGTGATCCCACTTCTAGGAATATACCCTAAGAAGCCCGAAACACCAATCAGAAAGAATATATGTACCCCCATATTTGTAGCAGCACTATTTACAATAGCTAAGATCTGGAAACAGCCCAAGTGTCCATCAGTAGACGAATGGATAAAAAAGCATGGTACATATACACAATGGAGTACTACGCAGCTGTAAGAAAGAAAGATCTCTTATCCTTTGAGATGACATGAAGGGACCTGGAAAGTGTTATCCTAAGCAAAACAAGCTGAACAGAGAAAGACAAATATCATATGATCTCACTTATTTGTGGAATATAATGATCATAACAGTCTGAGGAACGGGGTAGTCCCAGAGATTTGGAAGTGTGGGGTACAGACTGACAAACCCAAGAAGAGGGGGTGTGGGGGAGAGATAAACCACAAAACTTACATGCCTTTATGCATGAACAATGGACATGGACAACAAAGCTGGGAACAGGGTGAAGTGGGAGGGTGAGGGGCGAATCGGTGGGGGAAAAAGGAGAAACATCTGTAACAAAAATAAATTCATTAATCAATAAATATATATATATATCTTAATTGTAAATGTTTTATTTTTTTTTCCCTCCATTTTTTGTACAGATAGAGTGGGAGGGAGAGAGAGGAAGGAGAGAGAGAGAGAAACATCGACGTGAAGGGACACATCGAGTGGCTGCCACCCACACGACCAACCAGAGCCGGGGACAAACTGCAACCGAAGTATGTGCCCTTAGCGGGAACCGAACCCGGGTCTCTCCGGACCGCAGGCCAACGCTCTAACCACTGAGCCAAACTGGCCAGGCTTAATTGTAAATGTTTTAGTTCCTCTCATAATTCATAGGATGCTTATTATAATATCTAAACAAAATATTTTTTATGGCTTCCCACTACTGTTAGGATTAAAGGCCAAAATCTCCCACAACATGGCCTACTATGCAGCTGTAAGAAAAAAAGGGGAAGGTGGGAGAGGGGTGTATCAGTGGGGGAAAAGGAGAAACATCTGTAACAAAAATAAATTAATTAAATAATAATAAAAAAATGCTGTGATAAGAAAATAAATAATGGAGGTTAGTTCATCTATTTGGGTGGTGTTCTTCAAGGGTCAAAAACGAAAAAAAATAAATAAAAAGGCTGAACGAAGCTCCACAACCTAGAAACACTGTTCTTAAGGGGAGATTCCTTAGGGTCTTGAAGAATGCTTGATCACTGAGACTTTCTTCACTCAGAAGTACCACTAAAGGTACATATTCCTTTATTTTATTAGTTGTTATCAGCTCACACTTTAAAGGAGATGAGTGAGAATGTCTGAGTCTTTTCTGTAACTATCTAGGTATCAGTTTGGCAGGGACACAAAGGATATACCCCTCTTCTCCCCTTTCCTCTGCCTCTAGAGTAGACCTGAGAACATTTACCCACAGGATCGCCAGTCTTGGTTAGACTCCCTCAAATCCAATTTTTCTCTATGGTCATAAGAATTTGCTTCAGTAGGCCCAGCAGGGCTGGCTTCTGCCTTGGGCTAGACAAACCCACCCAGAATTGTCACAGGTTAAGCTCTGGATGGCAAAACTCTGCCAAGGGGGAAATGAGCAAACATGGATCAAAGCCTTGGCCTCTGATAGGAGATTCAGAGGGTTCCTCTTTTCCCTTCTCAGGAAGCTCTGGAGAAGGATTTCTTTTTCTCCCTTTTCTCATCTCCCAACACTTATCATTCAAATATTCCAAATGAAAAGACCTTTCCAATTCCCCTGGGAGAGGTAAGTGATCATGCCTTTATGTTGGGGAGATCTGGAGGCCTGGGAGTTTGGCGAAGGATTTCTCTAAGTAAAATTCAAGAATCAGGAGGGATCTCTTCAACTAAGACTATTAAAGTAGAGGAAAAGCCCTGGCCGGTTTGGCTCCGTGGTTAGAGTGTCGGCCTGCGGTCCGGAGAGACCCGGGTTCCGTTCCCACTAAGGGCACGTACCTCGGTTGCAGTTTGTCCCCGGCCCTGGTTGGGTCGTGCGGAAGGCAGCCACTTAATGTGTCCCTTTCACGTTGTTGTCTCTCTCTCTCTCTCTCTCTCTCTCTGCCTCTCTCTTCCTCCCACTCTATTTGAACAAAAAATGGAAAGGTGTCCTTGGGTGAGGATATAAATAAATAAATAAATAAATAAATAAATAAATAAATAAATAAAGTAGAGGAAGAACCAGATGGGGTAACTACAGGGATGACTTCACTCACACCCTCTCCCTTAGAGCTAGCTGGACCATCTCATTTAAAATTGCAACCCTGACCCTGCCACACATTTCTGATCCCCTCCCCCACTTCCCATGTTCCTGTTTCCATCGTCCTTGTATGACTGATGTGTTATGAATGCTGTAGCCCTACCTCCCACTTCCCATGCCCCAACCTCAAGAGACTACACATTTTTTGAGATTGGAGATCACTGTGTGGATTGACTGAAGAATTGCAAAGAAAGGAAAGACCTGATTGTTTACCTGTTACACACTTCTAGGATGCTTACCACATAAACACTTGCCAAACTTGACTTATTCAATCCAAATAGCAAAACCATAAGGAAAGTTGTAGTATAATCCCCATTCTACAGGTGAGGAAACCAAGGCACAGAGAGGTAAAATGACTTGCCAGGACATGGAGGTAGCCAGTGGCACAGCCAGGATGCAAACAAAAGCAGCCTGGATCCAGTGTTCTTGATCTTTACCACTACACTATGGGTCACTCATGTGTGCAGAAATGAATGAATGATGCTTTCAGACTCAGCTCCAATTCTAAACTTTTAACACACCGTTCACTGAACTTTTTCTTCTCTGGGAAGAATTAGCTGCTCTGTCTCCATGTGTACTCTACTGTATTAAATGTCCTCCCACTTGTAGGTTGTAAGCTCCCCAGGAGTGAGGACACAGCTCAGGAACTGGTCCACTGGAGGACACCCACCAACATTTGCTGGTCCAAATGGAATTGAAAGAGAAGAGAGTCGTGAATTGTTTGTAGGATGAACTTCGTAGGAAGACTATGGAATACAAAATACTCCCAAAAGTGGAACCAGCTATTTGGAAAGGCAGAATTTTGCCAGAATAATAGAATGAACTTTCTTTAGCTGAGAACTTCAACATATTTTTATCTTGTTTATCACCTTAAATGCAAATTTACTGAAACTTGGATACACCTAAATGATGGCATTATCCCTAGTTAGAGAGAGAGCAAGAAAAAACCAAATCACTCCAATAGTGCATTTCTTTACTTTTTTTTTTCTTTTTGTGTGTCTTTCATTCTATTAGGTATATATTTGCTTTTGTGAAGAAACATAATCACCAGTGCCCAAACATGGGATGTCACTATGCTCATTCATTTTCTCACTTTCTCAGCCACCCAGTAAGAGGCACCATGCTGGGCACCATGAAGGGTACAAAGAGGGTGTGAGACCAGTCGAGCACATGGCCCTCTGATGAGAGAGGTGAAAATGATAGGCATTTAAATGATATAAGAAATGCAATTAATCATATTAATAACTAATATTAGCAGTCACTGTAATAATAGCTAACAGTTTAAAACTCTTCTGAATTATCAGGCATTATGTCAAAAGGTTGATACACATTTTTCCATTTAATTTTCATAGTGATCCAATGAAGATCCTATTACTGGCCCCATTTTATAAATGAAAAGACAGATTCTATAGAACTTAGGCAGTATACTTAGTCACACAGTTAGTGCCAAAGCTGGGAATTAACCATGGGTCTGTTGGACACAAGAATCTAAATAATTTTTTAAATATGCTTTTATTGATTTTCAGAGAGAGATAGAAGCATCAATGACAGAGACACATTGATTGGTTGCCTCCTGCAAGCCCCCCACTGGGGATGGAGCCTGCAACCCAGGCATGTGCCCTGACCAAGAATGGAACTGGCGACCTCTTGTTCTGTGGGTCTATGCTCAATCACTGAGCCACACTGGCTGAGCCTAAATAATTTTTTAAAGAAACTATTTGTTTAAATTGATTTGAGAGAGAGAGAGAGAGAGAGAGAGAGAGATCAATTTGTTGTTTCACTTATTTATGCTTTCATTGGTTGTTTCTTGCATGTGCCCTGACTGGGGATCCAATCTGCAACCTTGGCATATTGCAATGACGTTCTAACCAACTGAGCTACCCCACAAGAACCGGTGTCTATATTCTAAAATAAATTTAGCAATGGAAAATTTAGGAGCTGGAAAGGAGAAGGGGCTAGTTTCTAGATTATACAATATATCTCAAAGTTAGCAATGACAACAGTTATTAAATGAGTTAATAGTAATAATCTACAACTGTTATTAATTACTTTTTCAGTGTGACGATAATGTTAAAATAGTGAACCAGGATTTTTTTTTTTTTTTTATATTCTTACCTATGTGAAGGAAAGGAAAGGCATTTAGTGTCATATTCTTTTAGATCCTTCTTTTCCTCCCTCTCTAGCTTTCTTTTTTCCTTCCCTATTGCTGTCTGATATTGACGCATCGTACCTCCATATCAGATCAAAAGCATATGGGATTTTGAACTTATTGACACTGTTCTGTTAAAAATTACATTTAGAAGCATGTTAAAAGGTCACCTCTCTGGTTACTTATTTCTTGACACTTTCCGAGCACGGACTGCAGCCTTGGTTCATTAGTCAAGGATATTAACAGGCAGGGTTTGGCTTTCTGAGGTCACGTGGTACAGTCCGGGCCCACACATATTTCTAAGGCTTGTTAGAGTCTTTATTCTTTAAGAATTTCCCATTAAGCTCTGCCCATGAAGTGCAATAATAGGTTAGATTGTCATCAGATACAAATCAGCATCATTTCTACAAGTATCTTTAAGCATTCATTAGTTCTGTGCTTATGTTTTAAGGAAAATGAAGGCGGGGGGAGGAAAAATGCCCCATCTCCAACACAGAGCCTTTCCTTCTTCAAGAGCATCTCATTTTGAAATCATTGAAATTAAGACACTGAGAATGTACCAAATCAAATGCAGAAAATGTGCTTTTCCTGCGGAAATGAGGATGTCTACAATCTTGACTTTTTTATTCACATAAAGGCATCATCTTTGATCATTATCAGATTTTACAACTCACTGTTCCCTTTCAGTCTTCAGGGAAAGAGGATCATGTAAATGGACAGACAAATACTCGGCTTATAAAAGGCATTCGATATTAATAACAGCAATAAAAAATGTTTACCTCACTTAAGCAGAGTGTGTGTATAGATAGGATTTGTGTGTGTGTGTGTGATGTGGATGTGTATATGCCCTCCTCTCACTCAGAAAGAAAGTATAGAAGATCAGAATATGCATTATAGGATTTTTGTATGCAATATTAGTCCATTTCTTGGCGGAGACCCAAATCTATTGTGGCAAGAAAGTAATAGATGAACTAACTAGGGACTTAGACTTACTGGCTAGTGTCCAAGAAACATTAAAAAATTGAACATAACAAGTAGGATGGTGCATGCAAATTTAGATGTCTTATTGAAAACAGCACATATTAATATATTAGACTTGTAGACGTGAGGGTGTTTTAATACCTACTCAGGAATTGCTCATGGGTCGGCACCACAGAAAAGCCACTTGCATAAGTGTGCGCTTACAGAAATGAGGTCAGGAGGGAGTGATCATGGCTGGACTATTCTAAAAACTGGAAAGTAGGCAAAATATGTTATTGCCGTGGTCAAGGCATCAACTTTCTCCTTAATTAACTCAAATTTAATTTACTGAATTCCTACTATATGCCAGGCCCTATTCTTTGTTGTTGTTGTTGTTAATCCTCACCTGAGGATATTTTTTTTATTGATTTTTGGATAAAGTAGAAGGTAGGGAAGGAAAAAGAGAGAGAAACATGCATGTGAGAGAGAGACATCGATTGGCTGCCTCTGCACAACCCCAACTGGGCCCAGGAATCAAACCCTCAACCCAGGCATGTGCCCTTGACCAAGAATCAAACCCACAACACTTCAATCCATGGGCTGACACTCTAATCACTGAGCCAAACTGACCAGGGCATCAGGCCCTATTCTAAGATAGTGGGAATGCTCAAATAAGGATATTAAGAGCATTATTATACAGAAACTGTTTTTTTTTTTTCTTTAATTCAGGTTTATTAAAATATAATTTATATACAGTAAAATTCACCCCTTTTAAGGGTAAAGTTTGATGAGCTTTGACAAATATGTACAGGCATATAATCACCGCTATAATTAATATACAGGACATTCCCATCTTTTCAAGGAGTTCCCTGTTGATTATTTGTGGTTAATACCCTCTTATGATTCCCAGCCCTTGGCAACTGCTAATCTAATTGTGTCCCTCCAGTTTTGCATTTTCCAAATGCCATATAACTGGAATTATACAAATTATAGCCTTTTGTTTCTGGCTTTTCACTGAGCATAATGCTTCCCAGATGTCTCCTTACTTCATGTCTCAGTAGTTCATATGTTTTCATTGCTGACTAGTACTCCACTTGTTTGCACATTACTCAGCTGATGGACTTATGCATTGTTCCTAGTTTTGGTGCTTATGGACAAAGCTACTACAAATATTTGTGCACAGATATTGCCCATTGTGTGGGTATATGTTTCTTTCTTTTTTTATTTTTATTTTTTCTTTTTGGCTAAATACCTAGGAGTGGGGTTACTGGGCCATATGGTAAGTGTATGTTGAAGTTTAAAAGAAAATGTGGAAGAGTTTTCAAAATGATCACACCATTTTGTTTCCCCAGGACAATGTCTGAGACTTTCGATCATCCACATTTGCATCGGTGCTGAGTATCATCAGTCATTTTAATTTAAGTCATTCTAATAGATGTGTAAGGGTACCTCGTTATAGTTTATGTTTGTATTTCACTAATGACTAATGATGTTGAGCATCTTTCCATGTAGTTACTTGCTATCCATACCTCTTTGGTAAAGCGTCTGTTCAACTCTTAGTCTACTTTTTAAAATTAGATTTTGTCTCTATTGAGATGTTCTGTGAAGTGAAACATTATTTTCTCATCTGTTAAATGGAGATAATGCCCACCTCCCTGTATTTTTGTGAAAGTAAATAAAATGTTGTATATAAAAATGTGTAGCAGCCCTGGCTGGTGTGGCTCAGTGGATAGAGCATTGGCCCCTTGGACTGCAGGGTTGTGGGTTTGATTCCTTGTCAAGGGCACATACCTGGATTGCAGGTTCAATCCCTGGCCCCAGTCAGGGGAGCATACTCAAGGCAACTGATCCATGTATCTCTCTCACATTGATGTTCCTCTCTCTTTCTCCCTTACACTCTCTCTAGAAATCAATGGAAAAAATATCCTCAGGTGAGAATACAAAAAAAAAAAAAATGTTTAATATAGTTCATAATATATAATTATTACTCTATTGCTATTATTATAAGATACAATTCCTATTTCAAGGTGCTTACCATCTAGTTAAAATCAATGTCTTTCACTTTCTTCTAGGCAATGTTGCACCCCATGCTATTTTTTTTAACTCTCACCCAAGATATGTTTTTATTGATTTTGAGAGAGAGAAACACCAATGTGAGAGAGAAACATCTATCAGTTGCCTCCTGTATATGCCCTGACTGGGACTGAGTCTACAACATAGTATGTGTTCTGGCTGGGGACAGAACCCATAATATTTTTAATGTATGGGATGATGCTCTAACCAACTGAGCAACCTGGCCTGGGTTCACCCCATTCTATTTTAATCCTACCTGAGCCTCAGTCAACCTTTGATATAATCCCAAATGATAGCTAAGACATTGCATGGCAATAGGTAACTATATAATACTCTTGGGCTGTCTTCATTGCTTAAAGATAGAAATTTTATCTAAGACCTAGAGGCTGTATTGGTGGAATGACAAGTTTGTGGGCATGGTTTGTCGTGTAATGACTTCAACATTTGACACATTCCTTGGTTTGCAGCCCTAGAGAAATAATGCCTTTGAGGACCACATTCTGAGAGAGCAGTGCCTAGGGCTTCTCCAAAATTCTTTTTTTTTTTTTTTTTTTGTACTACTTGCCCCTAGCGGGAACCGAACCCAGGACCCTCTGGTCAGCAGGCCGATGCTCAACCACTGAGCCAAAGTGGCCAGGGCTCAGAATTATTGAGGGGGACCATGGAGTCAGAAACAAGGGAACTTAATTTCTCTGAAAGTTTTAAGAATAGAATGAAAAAGGAAACCCTATTGGTCAATAAACAGATGGTGGGAAAATACTCCATTCCACTAGTGTTTATGGAATGCAAATCCAAACAATAATTCAATACCATTTTATATTTCTTAAAGAGGTAAAAACTAGTCTGATAACATTAAGGATCTTGACAATGTAAAAAAATGTATAAAACCATTTGGAGAATATTTAACAATGTTGATAATGTCCATTTCCTACCACCAAGCAATGTCACTTCTATGTATCTACCTTGGAGAAATGTTCTTCTACGTGGAAGGAGATATGTTCAGAGGAGTTTGCTGCAGCATTAATAACATGCAAAAGTATTCACTTGTTTTTTACTCACCATCAGTACTTATAGAAACAATTTAGACAGTCTTTCATTTTTTCTACAAGTTACTTTCTCCAGGAAATCTACCATGATTCTGTTATGAACTGGCATTCTTATTTATTGTGTACTGGGAGCTTTGGGATCAGAGAGAGATGTTTCTTCTACCTCAGTCGATTCAGTGTTGTGCACAGGACAACCTGCACTCTGTAGGCAAATTTGAAGAGTCTGCAAGAAGTCTTAAGGAGCAAATTGGGAAATTTAGATAATTTCTTGTTCAAGTGCTTAATATCTAGTAATATGAGTCCTTGAAATGTCTTTAAAATGCCAGCTGGGAAAAGAAAGAATTGCATTTTCTAGAGTAAAACCTTTGATTCACTAGAGCCTTCAAATAAGCAATTTGCACCTCTGGTTTTCTCTGAGAAAAGGGGAAATAATTACACCATAAGTTCATATTAAGTACCAGTTTAAAAAATCAATATATTTTCAGAAACATCTTCCATATTCTCTACATTTCCATCTAGACTCTTAGATAATTATTGGCATTAATAGTAACCTTGAAATCTTGATAGCACCTGGATGATCAAAAAGACTTGGTTTCATTCAATGTGTATCTAATTAAGAAGAAGAACAAAATTTTTAAATAACATGATTTGAAACAATAAATTCTGGATCGGGGGCATCAGGTCTAAGTTATCAGCAAAATGTATATGTTTTACATATATCCATTTGGCACAACTTCAAAAATTTAGATAGTATGCATCAAAGGCAAGGTCATCAAAACAATCTACTATGAATTGCTAGAACCAAAATCCATCGTGAAATATTGTTGCCAAGAAGGGGAAATTCACATGCTATTTCACCCAATAGTTCTACTTGTATAGCCTAAAGGGGAGAAGATATATTCTTCAAAGATGTATATTACAATGTTATATTAAATAACAAAAATTATAAAGAACATAATACCCCAAAATGGGATTGAATAAATTATTGAGCACGTTCAATTACTTGAATATTATTCAGCTATTCAATATGATAAATTGAAAACAATATATCAACACAATGAAGGTCATGATATATACAAAATATTATGTTCATATATTATTATAATTATGCCAAATTTATGAGTTCATTTGTACAGGAATTTGATGGAAGATAGCAAATAGTCATTTGCTTTGTGGGCGTTTGGCGGTCATGGATAACATTGCTATTCTTTTGGGCAGCTTGTTACTTTTATTTTTTCTATTACTTTATTTTCTATTTTTTATGGTTGACTGTATTACAGATGTCCCCCATTTTCCCCCTTTTTCTCCCCTTCACCCAGCCCCCACCTCATCCTAGGCTTTCACCACACTATTCTCTGAGTCCACGGGCTATGCATATATACATATAAGTTTTTGGGTTACTCTCTTCCCACCCCCCACCCCCATCTTGATCCCCTCTGAGATTTTTCAGTCTATTCCATGCATCGATGTCCCTGGACCTATTTTTTTTTTTTGTCAGCTTATTTAATTAAATATAGCCCTCTATTCCTTGAGTATACTGATTTATTTAGAGCTATGCCTCACTCCTATACACAATGGCAAACATTAATGTAAGTTTTGGGAAGACATTTTGAGTAAAAGAAATTCATACTCCTTGCAAAGTGGCTACAGTTTTCTTACATAAATCACATCTATTTTATAATGAAGGGATCCTTTCCCCTTAACCCCCAACTGCTTCAACTAGGCTTTCCCCGAGTTTGTATAATCAGAACAACCTTAAAAAAATAAATAAAAATCAGAAAAGGTGCACTTCGCAGCTGAAGGAGTTTTCTTAAGCTCCCGTGGCTCTAATTGCTACATGCCAATTGTTCAATAAATAACGCTGGCCATAGAAGAAAAGATATTAATTAAGGAAAGGATTTAGGCTGACTCAGTCTCATACATGAGACAAAAGGTTAAGTAAATGCCAAGGCCGCTGTGCCTCTTCAAACAAGGAATATTAGTTTTAGAATCATTAATGTCTACTTAGAAAACAGAGTCATATTGGAGACTTATATGCCAAAATAACCAAGGCCAGAGCTGTTTCTTTTCAATCTGAAGCAAAATTATTCACCAACTGAGGGCTAAATGTATGCAATTAAGAGAGCTAGGTAAGACAACAGAGACTGGCACTTTTAATATATAGCCAAATTGAGATCATGTTTTCCTTGAATGGAGTAACTTGCAAGGTTAATATGTATCAGCAAGACCCGGATCAATTTTGCTGAGGAAAAGCAGGGCTGACTGGTGGTGAGGAAGCTACTCCAGGTTCTGAAGTGGTTGCAGCAGAATCCCAAGAGCAGGCCAGTAAGGGGCAGGAGTGAAGACATGGCCAGGACAACTGCCTGCCTATAGCCAGGCATGCTTCCGCCAAGAACAACGGTGTCTTCAAAGTAAGATATTTTGCAGACTCACATCCATATCTGCACCTGGTTGAGCCTTGGGTACTTGCTGCATCAATCTGGAAATTCTGCAAGCTAAGCTTTATTTTTTTAGTCAATTTTTTCTCTAGGGTTATCTTTACTCGCTTTCTACCTTCCTGTCAGACAGGCACTCTGCTGAAGTTAAGGTGAGCAGGAAGGAGAGCTTTTGGTGCCATTTGCATTTTGGCAGAGTTTATAAATATCATTTCTATTTCTTGTACTTATATTTTATTTTCCAAATATACCTTATGGGATTTCCAAACCTCTGTCAAGGCAAAATAAGCCTTTTAAGATCAGTGCTTCCAGAGACATAAATGATTCATATTTACATATCGGGGGAAGTAAAGTATGATATTCAAATTCTAAAATTTAGAGGCATTTTGTTGATGGTAAATTATTTTATAATTATTGCTAATGTTCATTTCTATGGAAAATATATTTAATATGTAATTTACAAAATCCTCTTAGAGTGAAAAAGGTGAAGGGGAATATAGTCAATAACATTCTGATACATTTGTACGATGACAGATGATAACCATAATTAGTGAGGTGACCACATTGTAAAGCATAAAGATGTTGAATAACTATGCTGTACACCTGAAACTAATATAACTAATATAATGTTATATACCAACTATACTTAAATAAAAATAAGATAAAATACATGTGATTATGAATGTACATGTATATATATATATATATACTTTATATGTATTTATATGTGTATGCATACATACACACATATTGATGGAGAATAAAGTCCCATTCTGCATATATGTGTGTATGTACATGTATACATTCCAGACAGTGTAGGAGAAAAAGGAAGAATTTTCCCTCTGAAGACTTCTCCAGAAGCCACTGGAAAACCATGGAACAATGTCATAGACAGGACAGCCCTATATTAAGGTCCTTTTGTTAAGCTCTTCTAGGTTGAAATTCAAAACAAATGGTTCCTAAGCTGAATTATCTTTGTAGAAAAGTGCAGCAGTGAGGTAGACCTGGCCTGAGAGGTGGTTGATGCTGGATGGACTTCTGATGACAGAAGGTCCTGAGCTCTTGATAGAGACAACTCGGGTGATGTCTGGAGTCTCCTGTTGGTCTCCCTTTGAGCTGGAAGGGGGTGAGAGGCTTTCTGTGGATGTGACCATGAGCAGAGAAGTTAAACATCAGGGATGGGTAAAGGAGAGGTGCAGATGGAAACCGGGAGTAAGGCTCAGAGAAGACACTGCGAGCGGAGACAGTATGAGTGAAACAGACCATGGGAAGCACGGAAGGTGGCAGAGGCAGAAACACACAAACTGGGACCCCAATTAAGGAGGCAGATGGGATAAAGCATAAAAATGTAGCAGAGGTGGGAACTGAGCCAAAGTAAGAGACAGTAAAGGAGAGTGAGGAAGGGAAATACAGGCAGCAGGGACGATTAAGGTAGAGATGAACACAAAGAAACAATAATAGCAAGTGAGAGTGTGGTCAGGACAAAGGGAATTCTGAGTGGGTTCTCTGAGAGCGTGGGGCACAGGAGAAGTTATTTTTAAAAAAGGTACAAACACTGAAGGAGGAAAAAAGAAAAGAAACTAAAAAAAGAGAAATTCTTCTTTTAAAACACAGGTAAAATAATGTATAAGAAGCCTCCTTTAGCCAAGGAAGCACAAGTGTCTGGAATACGGTGGAAGTGAGAGAAATGAAAGAATGGATGTCATGTTTCCATCCCTTTAAGAGAAATAAGAAATATTAACCACAGAGACACCCCTACTTAATTGCTAGTTGAATAGTAGAGAAAGAATAAGCCAGGAGAAGAACAAGAAGTATACAGTTTAGGTAATTTCTTGCCTGGGACCCTATATTGAGAACCAAATGCATTCATTGAATCCATTTTGGGGATATCCTACTCTGTTTTGCTCTGTACTATATGGTATGTTGTACTGATGGACTTAAAGTCATAGAAAACATGTGCAGCCCATGTGTAATTAACTATAGCACCTGATGGTATATTAGATAAGGAAAAAAATAACTCTGACACATCATAACATTTCCAATTTGCCAATGTTCCTTATTAACAAACTTTATTATCAAGGTTGGGACTGGGATGGAGGGAGGATAAACCTTGGATTGATGCTTATTTATGGGTTTCTACTACTCTTGAGATCCCTTTTCCAATGACCACCATCAACTAAGAAAGGGATTTCATATATAAGTGGGCTGGTAGAGAAGCCTTTATGCTGATATGAAATAGGTAAGCCAGAACCAGGCTTCAATTATAATAGTGCCAAATATAATGTAATCAAATGATACCAAAGAATTTTATTGTTGTTGGCTATTTCTGTTAGTCTCATCACAATTTCTGTAATTAACATATTTGTATTTGTGGTTAAAACGTAAGCCAGAACTAATAAGAGATCATAAGCTTGTATTTTATAAGCTGCTTTTATGCACAAGCCTTGGGAATTTTGAGATGTTTTAGCTACTTTATGATGTAATCATTATTCTCTTCAGGCTTCAACTCACAAATATTGAATTTATTTTTGTTTCTTTAGCCAGTTTTCAAATTATCTTGCTCTTAACCACTATCAATGAGCAAAGAAAGCAGCAAAAGATTTTTGTTATTAATTATTTCCTTTCCCCTATGTTACAAAATCCCAAGTTCATCCCATGTACTTGCCTAAGAAGGGCAAAACCAAGTGACAAAAGTCGAGAAAGTTAAGAACAACCAGTATACCAATCATCAGTGCAGACCACTTCTAGTCTAACACCAAACCAAGACACATTGCAGTGTATAAAAATGCCACTCTTCCATCTTATAACTGGTTTTCAAAATATATGACCAGAATATGGTTTTAGACCTCTTCATGCCTCTTCCTACTCAGTCCCATTATGCACAAGTCCACATGTCACCCTATTTCAACAAACTTAAACAGCTACTGGGCAAAGACAGATTTGGTTTTTCCCCAAATGCCCATATGTCTACACCATGCAGATGCGTGTGTGACTGAAGAAGATGTGTAACGCATTAAATGCCTGGACGTTCTGAGCGTGTTGGCTTGTGTTTTGATGGCATTGTTACTTAACTGGGCACTCCTCTAGCTCAGGCCTAGTTTTTTAGCTTACCTTTAGCAAAATTCATAAATGTTACATCCTTTCGTTTACAAAAAAGCTACCATATTTATAATTAAGAAACAGGAAAATATCAGGAGGAGACAACCATTTCCAGTTGCCTTGTTTTTCTCTCAGAAAGGAGCTGAGTTTGTCAAAGAGAAGCCAGGTTTTTAACCAAGGGTCCATATCCTACAGACCAATGAAATGCACGTTTCGCTCCTGAATTCATTAGTGAGATGAGAATATAGTCCCAGCCTTCACGAGTTCCTCCTGTCCTGGGGAAGACAGAGACCTTGACATGCCCTGCTCAGTGATGCCCCCTGCTGCAGGGGCAGCAGCAGTGCATTCTGGGAGCGGACAGCAGGGGCAACAGGAAGAGGAGCTTTGAACATGTTCTCAACAAATATGCAAACTTCTCTCAAAAGTGTGTGGCAGTGGCAGTGGAGGACAAGTTGATGTCATTATATTCCTTTTAGAGGAAGAAGAAAAAAAACCCCAAGACTCAGAAAAAACTGGAAATAAACTTTTCCACAGCCATCATACAGAGCTGAGATTAGAACCGTTTCTGAAGGCACAGTGACTCAGCCTAACAAAATAGATGTGCTGTTCCAGCACTGCCTGGCAGAAAGCCCTCCTTGCCATGAGCAGAAAAGATGCTACATCTTGTTTCATATTCAAAATATGTTATGTAACCCAGTTGGAATTCACTGAAACTATGTTCTCACTTCATTGCAGACCCTTAAGGGACACCTGGAAGTGAATTGTGGGCAACGGGTGACCTGTTTTTCTATTTGGCTTTTCTTTTTCAAAGTAAGCTCTTTTTCTTGACGTCCCCGTGTGTGCTAAGGTGGCTACCATTTCCCTGCTGAACAAAAGCAGAGGGTCAGAACCAACCATGAAGCCTTTCTTTCCCTCCCAGTCTATACCCATATCCTAAGGTTCACTCGCTCTTGGAGTGTCACACACCCAGAAACACACTCATCTCACCTTTTCTAGCTCCTGTCCCACCACTCATATCGTGACACTCTGACTCCTTCAGTGGTATCCTACTTGCTCCCCTCTAAGCTCTTCTGATTCACACTCTCTGATTTGACATCCTACAATTTTCCTGTCATCAAAATAATCCACTTCAATGCCAACATCTTAAAGTTTCTCTTTCACTATATATATATATATATATATATATATATATATATATATATATATATACAAACACACACACACACACACACACACACACACACACACACATTTGGACATGGCTCCACCTCAGTTTCTTGAGAGCTCTCTTGATTGCTCCAGCTGCTCACGTTTTCCTTCTCTGAGCGCTCTCGGCCCTTATAAGCCGTACTGCTACTGTGGCTCTCCCCTTGTTAGAGCTGGTTGGTTGGGAAATACTGTTTCTGTACACCTATGTGTTAAATCTTCCCAAGTAGTCATCAGGGTTTAATATATGCCCGTAATTTTAAGAAATGCCTTACTTATATTATTGTAATAAAATCATGAGTCAGCATTCCATTTTCAAATGAGAAAATCAAGGTCCAGAGACAATAAATTCCTAAAGAACCTAAAGCCACATAGCTCGTTAGCTCAGTTCTGTTGGGTGGCAGCTCCTCGAGGCCTCCATTGCAATATTATACTGTAAACACTCTGATGAAAAGGACTATATTTCAGGCCTCTTTAGAACCCACCAACAGTTAACATGGTGCAAATTCATAATAGATATCTATTAATGCAGTGTTTGATTTTAAGGGTGGTCTGTAACCTCAGTTTTAAAAGAGAGAATAATGAATAGAGTTTAAGCCAATGACAGGCTGTGAATGTCTGACTACATTTAGTCTGCAATTGTACACATCTGTTTATATTCAGAAATACACACCTGTTTTTATTACTAAGAAGGTACACAAATGCTGATTTGTCTATGCCTGGCAGAGGGAAAATCTTAGAAACTACAATTGTCAGTGAACAAAAGGAATCCTCAGTTTTACCTGTTATATCTTTCCTCCCCACCATTAGAGTTGGGCTCAGGGTACTGCACACATCTTCCAGTTTACGCTTTAACATCGAGGATGGTGACACCAAGACTGAGAATTTACATGGAACAACTCTTTGGGAGCTGGTCCTCCCAAAAGCCCTCCACTATTTTGCTTCCCAGGTGGCCTCAGTGAGAAGTGGGGACTTGTGTGGTCATTGTACCAGAGAGAGAGAAGTGGCAAATCCTGCTTGAGACAAGTTCCTTCATATATATAGTCTTAAAGCACACACACACACACACACACACACACACACACACACACACACGTGTGCGTGTATACATATACATATGCATATGCATATGCATATACATATGTATACCACTTTATATATATATATATATATATATATATATATATATATATATATATAACTTTAATTCTACCAGGTGAGAAACAGGAGCATTAAGCATGGGGTTCCTCAAAACACTGAAGGGAGATATGACTTGCTTCAAGTTTAAAAAGTTCGTGTCTGCACAGCCAGTATTAAGGAAATTTTTTATAAACCTCAGAGACTCTGTGAAGATTCTGGCTACTGAGAATGTCAGTCTCTGAGATAAAAGATAACAAGAGTCAGGTTAAAGAACAATGTTTGCATCTTCACTATGTGGGTTCAAGAAGCTGTAGCCCTAGAGTTAGCTAATATTATGCAAGCTTTGAAAAGAGAGATGTTTTTGTGACTAGGATAACCTAGGGAGAATAAAAAGTCTGATTTGATGAAAAGCTTCTGGTAAAATTAGAACCTGCTTCTATGCTTGTTCAAGGAAAATAGGAAGTAATGAAAATTAAAAGAGCGGCAGAGGAATCTGGCAAAAATCCTGACAAGATGGCAATCTAGAATTCAATAGAGTTGATTTTGTCTTTCTCTAAGGTTTTGTCAGTTTTTTTTTTTCCTTTCCATTCCTTTTTCTCTCTGTCTTTCTCAAATAGAGACATGTTTCTTAGTAAATTCATTACATGCACTATTTTCAGGCCGTGTATTTAAGCTTTTAAAGAAGAGACTCTTGCATTGAGCAATGGGGAGACTATCCTCATTAGCAATCCATCAACAACAGTTAATTCTGGGTGCTAACTTAATTCAAGGGGCAGACTAAGGTTCTAGGGAGAGGAGAAGTGATTTTAGACAAGCTTGAAGGATCTAGCCTGGCAGATGACATTTGTCTGGGTATCATGATTTGGAAACTGTTCATTATATAAAGATTCAGGAATAGAACCTGTACAGTGACATGTTTAACACGGGAGGGGTGGACAGACAGGGGCTGGGGCCAGAGGCTATGACTGAAGTGCGTTACTCACTGAGGACAGTTACTATCAACATCAGGAGACATGCAGTTAACCAATTCAAACAGCACAGGATTCATTAACTGATTAGATCTACTGGGGGCCATACTCTGTGCTCCCCAGATTTCAGAGTGCAATACAGATACAGACCAGGCCAGACCCAGTGGACCAAACTAGAGTCTAAAATCAAAGCTAAGGGTACAAGAGCAAAACCAATGGAGAAAAGAGAGGTGAAGAAGTCTTATCCCAGGACTTTTCGAAAAACATTGCCAGGTTGCCATTAACCAACGGTACTATAAAATGGTGTTCTTAGTTTAGAGAATCAATGTCTTATTTCTGGGCAGGTTAGAACAGGCTAGGGTTCCGTCTGATTCTGCAAGCTGGGATCACCCCGGGTCACTGAGGACCTTTCCTAGCATGCAGGGAAGAAATCACATCATGGAAACGTGTGGACTACTGGGACTTCTCACAGTGGTGTCGTAAGGGGTAGTGATAAGGATGAAGCACCTAGGACAGTGCCTGCTGCATACTTTAGTCTGCATTGGAATCTTTATCTTGCAGTTACTGGTTGTATGACCTTGAGTAAACCACAGCCCCTCTGAGGTCAGTGTCTACATTTCTATAATGGGTATCATAGCACCTTCTGTGCCAGCCCTTGGTCTGTCTGTCCTCAGATGCATTTTCTGCCTTTTCTCATCTCTGCTCTCTGTTGCAGGGAGCTTACCCTGCAACTGTGTGTCTCTGTTTTCTGGCCAGTGGGAGGCACTGGTTGGAGAATGGAGAGCAGGGGTAAGAGGGATGTCAGGATATTTCTCTTGTGGTCTCTCTGACTTTGCTAGAAGTAGCTGTGTCTCTTCTGTGGTTCTAGTTCCATCTGAGCTCTGGTAATTCTATTTTCTTACTTTTCTTGTCTATATGAGGTTGCCTCACTACCCCATTTGCCTTCTCAACTCTTGCATTACCTGTATCATTCACTATCTTACATCCTCTGTGCCAGCAGTTCTCTGTCTTAAGTCTTCTCCGATATAAATATTAAGAAAGTTTCCTTTTTTTCTGCTTGAATTCTGACCAAGACACTTTCCTTACAGTGTTCTTATAAGGGCCAGTGATAATTGCAGACATGAAGCATCTGGTACAGTGCCTGATGAATAGTAAAGTGCTCAGATATTTGCCAAATCGCTATGGATGTTGAAGGAAGATCTGATTTATGTTAGCCCCTTGGGTCCCTATTTTAGGCTCCATCCCCAGTTGTTCTTCATTGTGCGCTAATTCTGCATGACATTTGTTTGCAGCTTAGCTTAGTATTTCTAGCTTAGTATGTGAGGTTAGATAATATTTTTAAACTAATGTTTTATTCCTATTATGGCCATAAGTATGCTAAGAAAAAACAAACCCTAGTTAAATGTTTGTTGGTTTAATGTTTATTGCTGAAAGTCTTGATGTTCACATGTCTTTCTTTCTCCATTCTTATGGTAGTTTATGAGGGTACCCTGTTTCCCAGGTAGTCTGAGGTTGGGCATACCCTCCTTGAGCCCACCTGATGCTTTCTCACACAGCCTGAGGGTCTCCTGCAGGAGCCCATGGCAGTTGTAACAGACCCTGGAAATCTGCCCCAGGCCAGGTTTTTTTCCATAGTATGTGCATCAGTGTGTTCACCTAGAGAAATAAGAGCAGTGCATTGTCATTGTTACTTTTAGGTGCCTTTTCCTCCTATGGGCTACCATGCGAGCCTTTGCCTAGAAGCACAATTAGTATCCCTTCACTGCACATTCCATTGTTAAAACTCAGATGTGTGGAATAAGTCTTTCAACCACCATTCTTCCTTAAGATAAACACTCTTTCCTTGAGAATTAAGATACTGATTCGGATATCCGTCTGTGTCATTTTTGGATGATATCTAACCTCTTTGAGTCACAGTGTCCTCATCTGTAGATCTTGTAAAATAGCTCCTTCCATTTTCAGAATCACAAGTACATATGAATTTTTTTTTTTAATTTGGATCCAAGAATGCCAAGACCATTCAATGAGGAAAGGACAGCTTTCAACAAATGCTGCTGGAAAATCTGGATCGACACACACAAAAGAATGAAGTTGGACCCTTACCTAACACCACAAACAAAAATTAACTCAAAATGGCTCAAAGACCAATATGTGAGGCCAAAAACTATAAGATTCTTAGAAGAAAACACAGGGCAAGAGCCCCGTGGCATTGGTTGTGACAATCATTTCCCGGAGATGACACGAAAGGCACTGGCCAACAGAAAAAAATAGACAATTGGTTTTCATGAAAATTTAAAATTTCTGATCATCAAAATATCAACAGAGTACAAAATAAACCCACAGATTAAGAGAAATTATTTTCAAACAATATTTCTGATAAAGATTAATATCCAGAATATATAGAGAAATCCTAAAATTCAACAACAACCCACAACCCAATTCACAAAATGAGCCAATGTCAAATAGACATTTCTCCAAAGAAGATATAGGAATAGCCAATAAGCACATGGAAAGAGTCTCAACATCACTAATTATTGGGGAAATGCAAATCAAAAGTGTAATAAGATACCACTTCACTCACATTAGGATGGCTACTGTAAAAAAAAAAAAGAAGAAGAAAGAAAGAAAGAAAGAAAGAAAGAAAGAAAGAAAGAAAGAAAGAAAGAAAGAAAGAAAGAAAAAAGAAAGAAAGAAGGAAAGGTGGAGAAACTGTTAACCTGTACACTGTTGGTGGACATGTAAAATGGTTTAGCAGCTGTGGAAAGTAGTATGGCAGTTCCTCTGAAAAATTTTAAAATAGAATTGCCATGTTTTCTTATATTTCCACTTGAGGGTATATACCAAATAACTGAAAGCAGGGTCTAGAAGAGATATTTGTACACATTATTCACAATAGCTAAAATGTGGAAGCAACCCAAGTGTGCATAATGGGTGAATGGGTAAGCAAAATGTGGTATATACATACAATGGAATATTATTTAACTTTAAAAAGGAAGAAAATTCGGACATATACAACAACATGGATGAACCTTGAGGAAATGCTAAATGAAATAAGCCAGTCACAAAAAGGATAAATCTATATGTTTCCACTCTTATATGAGGTACTTAAAGTAGTCAATTTTATAGAGACAGAAAGTAGGAATGGAGGTTGCCAGGGGCTGGGGAGAAGGGGTGAAGATTGGGGAGTTATTGTTTAATGGATAGAGTATTTAATCCCATAAGATGAAAAGGGTTAGGATGATGGAGGATGATGATGGTTGTATAACATTATGAATGTATTTAATACCGCTGAACTATATACTTAAAATTAAAATGGTAAATTTTGATACCATAATTTTTTTTTAATTGAAAAGACTCCCAAGAAATCCATGAAGTAAAAAGTAACCTCACTTGGAATGATCTGAAGACTCATAGATTGACTGGATGCATGAGGTTGAGTCTCAGAACTTTGTAGAACAGAGAAAGCCCCTTGGTCTCCACTGGCTCCTTGAGTAACCATTGTCCTGCTTCTTGTGTTGACTAGAAAACTGGAGAATTACACAACTTTAGGCTCTGTGGAAGGTATGCAATTAGACTAAAACATGGCTCTTGTCCTCAAGAAGGTTGTAGTTCAGTTGAAGAGAGATAAATATACTTTCTTTCCTAGTTCATATTAGCTCTTCTGTCTTGCTTAGTTGCCTTAAATAAAGGTCATGCCTCGCAAAGTTTGACCTATTTTTGTTTTTTATAGCAACAAGTCTGCAGATCACTGTTAACTGCCCTTACTCTTGCTAAAATTTCTCAAGTAATGGAGCAAAATCTAGATTTGGCAGTAAAAACAAATCCTGAGCTAAATTCTGAGTCCCAAAGCCAGCCATATAATGATGATAAAAGCTCATCATTTAGGGCTAAGTTCTCAGTCTGTCTTGGATAGACTCACCAAAAGGGTCTCATCATAAAGGGAGGCATTTTTTCTTTTCCAGTAATTAACTTAGTGAAATTTTCTATTTTTTCCTTTGCTTTTTCCTATGTAAAACCCTGATCTCCAAACCTTTGGTGAGGTTCTATAAAAATTAAGGTCAATAATTTTGGAACCTAGCATCTGTTTTTTGTTTTTTTTCTCTCTCTCTCCTTTGATCCTTCCCTGGTCTAAATAGGAACCAGGAGACTCGTTTGAAATCCGCTCTGAAAACATTGCTGTGCATGCTTCTTGTCCTTTAGAAGAAGGACTTTACAACATCAAGTCATACTTAACAGAAATCCAAGGCAAATGAACTGGGTATAGAAACTACAGAGCCTTTCATTGCTGGGTCCTCTAATTTGGAGCGCTCAAGTCTAGATCAATGAAAATTCGAAGCATTCATGGAATCATCAAGATGGTTTAGATAGGGGGGGAATGGGCAGGAGTGTGTGGGGGAATATATTTTTCCCATTTCGCAGCTCCACATTATATTCTTTGGTGATTCAGTGATGTTAACATTCAATGGCGTTCTTCTTCCATCACACCACTTCTTTCCTTTTTCTCCTCCCCTTCCTTCTTTCTCTTTTCGCAGCTTATCTCCATCTGTAGCATCAGCAATAATTACTGTGGCATTGTTGCTTAGGCAGTTTCCAAGAGTCAGAAATGGGCCATAATTGAGGAGTTCATTACCAAGATCAGTTGGTTCCCTGATTACAGTGGCAAGGTGAAATATTTAACCTCGCCAAAAAGCGCCCGCCTGGCTGTTTTCCAAGTCACCCACTTTTCACTCTTTTTTCATCTGAACCCCGATAAGCTTGTCAGCAAAATTAAAGGTATGTCATTCACATCGTGCCTGCATTGCAAAGGACTATAAACCTGTCAACCTCTTTGATGAAATAAAAGGGTTTTATTTATGATTCATGTAGGAATATGAGGTTATTTTTATTCCGTCAGTACACTAATAATCAGACGAGGGCTCTGGAAATGAAGAGCCCAACTGACAGGGAAGGTTCTGATAAAGGGGAACCCTCTAGGGTGTTTGCCCCTCTTTGTAATCTCCTTTCTAGTGTGAGGTTATGAGTGTGGCAGAGTGTGAGCCAGCTATAAGGCTTGGCTGCAGGAACAAAGACAGTTGCAATCCAGCAGGACTTGGGATGCCACTCGATGAAGGCGAGAGGGAAGGGAAAAAAAAAAAAAGAGTCCCTTCGAAGGAAAAAAAGTTTTTGCTCCGGCCTCAGGTTAGCAATTTCGAGCCTCCCCGGTTTCCTGTGATGTCTCCAGTTCAAAAGACAGCCGGTCTTCCAGTCCGCACTCCTACTGG
This sequence comes from Molossus molossus, assembly GCF_014108415.1. Classification (NCBI taxonomy): domain Eukaryota; kingdom Metazoa; phylum Chordata; class Mammalia; order Chiroptera; family Molossidae; genus Molossus; species Molossus molossus. Next base: position 42,118,006 of record NW_023425350.1, read on the forward strand.
GCATTCCAGCCAAAGTTAAAAAAAATAATAATAATATGAAAAGATAAGTAAAAGAAAGAGAAAGGAAAAAAAGCCAATTGGCCAGGTTCCTTCCGCAGTCGTTAACCATGTGTCCCTGCCACCCAATGTCCTTGGTTAAGGTGATCTGACTTAAAGGCAAACAAATGTGGCTGAGCATATTTCAAAGGACACACTCGCCTTGTTATTTCAGATACCCCCATAATTTGGGGCCCCTTTCATCTTTGTCCCTGCTATAGGAAGTGCTTGGAAGTTATTTTAATTCAAGTTGGGGGTAAATTCTAATTCCTACCCATTCCTCCAGCAATTCTGAATAAAAAGTGATCACTGCATGAACTGGGCAGCAGTAAGACCCGTGATTTGCTCAACTGTGATATCTTGGCAGAGAAACACAAAGACGTACAATCTACTGAGGATAAAGTGCAAGAAAGTTCACTGGAGGAAGGAAAATAATACTAATCCTTTATACAATAAGCTGTGAGTCCAATGAGGTGTTATTTTTTTAAGGTTGGGTAAGTGAAAAGCAAATTAAGATGGGAGTATGAGTTCAGATGAGGCAGGAGTGGTTCTCTGAGGGGGCCTGCGAAAGTGTGGTTTTATGACAAAGTACCAATTATTGTTATCTTCAGGTGTTTACATATACGTGTCTGTATGTCTTTCCAGAGGGCGTATTGATGGGGGAAGTAGTTTGAAAAGCAGGGGTCCTGGATGTTCCTTTGGAATTGAGAGTTCAGTTCTCCAGTGTTTGTCTTCCCCACTCCACACGAAAAGAAACCTTTTCCAAGGATATTATTACATCATTAACTGAAACATGCTTTGAATGACACCAGAACATTCTTCCAGGATGGCCAATTACCTAGAGGTGTCATTTTCAAAAGACCCCTGGCTGCACACCAAAGGCACCAAGGCCTGAGTCATACATCCCGTGAAAAGGCGTAACTGGCACTTCTGTCCACTTGGGCCCTTGGGACAAAAGGTTTGACTTCGACCTGTCACTGTGTACTATTAGAATAATCAGAGAAAAATGTCTTGCTTGGGAACTATCTGTTTCAAATCATTAATCTCTTCAGAGAGCCATATTTTATCTTTCGGTTTTTAATACATAATCTGCTAAGGTAACCCTTTGGTTTAAGAGACAGGCATGTTTGGAATCGGCCTCTGCAGGGAGCCCAGAAAGCCTGGGTCCCCGTCCTTGTTCCAAAGCTAAACTTCTGTGTGGTTCTGGCAAGTGGCCTCGCCTCTGTGTGCCTTTGTTCCGTCATCTCTAGGACAACATCGCCCTAGCCCCTTGCCTAGCTGTGTAAGGGGCGCAGGAGATACTGGGTGTGCTTGAGAAAGGAAAACACTCGACAGAGAGTTTGAAGAGAAAACTTATACACTCAAAAATGGGGCTTGTAGTATTGTGTGCCAACCAGTCTTAGATCTGGGTTCTAGAAAGGGTTTCTCATCTAAGACAGGAGTTGTCATCTCTCTTGTTGACTTTGTTTTTGCTGTTGTTGTTTTTTAAGCTTTTTAAATTCTTAGAGAGAGAGGAAGGGGGAGCAAGAGAGAGAGAGAGAAACATTGATGTGCGAGTGAAACATTAATCGCCTGCACTGTGCATGCCCCCTACTAGGGATTGAGTCCCAAACCCAGGCATATGCCCCGAGCAGAATCAAACCAGCAACCCTCTGATGCACCGGAGGACACCCAGCCTACTGAGCCACACGGCCAGGGCTCTTTAGCTGACTTTGGATGGGGAAGGTCTGTGAATGGCTCGTACCAGGGAGGCGATTATGGTGTATTTATTCAGTACCCCTTCTAGACTTCTCCTAGAAAAAGCAGTGGCCAAGTTGTTCCCTGCCAGAACAAAGTGGGAGGCATCTTGACTGCAGAAATATGCTAGAATGATCTCCTTCATGGGATCTAGAGATTCCCAAGCCTTATTTATTTTTATGGAGATCACACAAGAATGAGAAGCCCCCGGGGTAGATCACTGACAAATCACTTGCTATGAAACTAGTTAAGACATTTTAGCAAATTTCCAGTCCCCAATATTGATTTTGAAAGGCAGCCTCTTACGCTACAGCAGAGACGCAGCGAGGAGAGAGGAAGCGCCTTGCACCTGTATTTCCCCGGCAGGAAGCGCACCTCCCGCGCCTGCCCTGGCGCGGGGTACAGCAGGCGACTTTCCCGCAGCCCTAGATTTCCTTCTGCTGGAGCGGCGGGGTTCATTATGCTCCCTTTATCAGCAGTGAGGTTTACAGCTGAATCCGTAAGAGAGATCCGTGTGAAACATGAGCCGGGAGAGAGGCACTGTGTCTCACCATTAATAAGCCCTCTTCTGGGATCCGGCATTAGCGAGATTCAGCGGATCATGGAGCACAGGGGTATCATTTTTACATGATTACTCTAAATTCTTAAACCAGAGGCTTAAGAGAGAGGCTTCTCACAAAAGCAGCTGTGGGAATTGTTGAATGATTGGTACAACACTGGCAGTGGGTTAACCACGGCAGGTAGCTCCACTTGTGGGGCTTACTTACGCCCAGGTACTTAGCCACCTGCTTTCCAGGGAGAGGGGCAGAGAGGAAGGGCTGGCACAGGCAAAGGAGGGGTTAGTACCTGTGGTTGGTGCACTCCTGCTTCGAGGCACCCACAGCCCCCTGTGCCCTCCTCCTCCCAGGTTTGCCTGGCGGCTCACCAGCTTGGTGTTCGGGATTATCTGCTTTGAGAACTCTGACGCCACTACATGTCTTTGAAGAGGCTGATGCTTGTCTCCACAAACTCATCTTCTCCCTTCTCTGCAGAAATGAGAGGCCTGGTTAGAATGACCGACCCTCCTGGCCCACACAGGCTTCCATTTTCTGTAGCATTGAAAAAAATGCTGGTGCTAATTACTTTCTTCCTGTGTTCCCAAATTCCAAGGACTCCAGTAACCTACCTCAAATGTCTCTCCAAAGATCATGTGCTTAATGTGCTTGGGAGACACTCCACTCTGTCCAGGCATCAACTAGTTCGATTCCACCAGCTCAGAACAAGCCAACACTCAAAACAAGGGAGTTTCCACAGAGGACGTGTGATGAGTCCTTCTGCTTTGCCTGTGAACGTGGCAGTCCTAGGGCACTGACCACAGGCTCACTATACCCTGAGTACTTGAACTCTGAAGGTGCATCTCTTATCTGATTGCCTAGTACATAGGTGTATTATCTGAGACACCCTCGTGCCCTTAATTATATTGGGTTTTGTGCTGTTCTCTCATTGTTTCAAAGGTTGCTGTCAGCTCCTTACACTGAGAGACGAGGCCATTGAAGAGCAGGCCCTAAGCTGAATGCTTCTTTTGAATACCCGGAAGCTTTGGAGGCACAGCCCTGGGCACATTTAATATGCTAAAAATAGGCTGGACCAACATCAGTGGACATGCAATTGGCATTTTTAGGCTCCTTCTCCCAAGCCAGTAAAGTGTTCTTAAAATGTTTACATCTGTGTGAGATCTAGATATTCATACCGTTATGGACTGAATTGTGTCGCCCCTAAATTCATAAATTGAAATCCTAACCCTGATGTGACTATATTTGGAAATAGGACCTCCAAGGAGATAAATAAGGTTGCTAAATAAGGTCATGGGAGTGGGACTCTAAGTCAATTGGACTGGTGGCCCATAAGTAGAGGAAGAGGCAACAGAAATCTTCCTGTGTGCACATGCATGGAGAAAATGCCATGTGAGGACACAGAGAAAAGGTGGCTGTCTGCAAGCCAGGGAAAAAGGTCTCAGCACATACCAACTCTGCTGGTATCCTGATCTTGAACTTCAAGCCTTCAGAGCTGTGAGAAGATAGATTTCTGTTGTTCAAGCCATCCAGTCTATGACATCTTGTTATGGCCACCTGAGCAGACTAATGCACACATCTACCCATTTTACAAAAGATCCAGAGAGATGAGTGGCCACACAGTGATAAAGCCAGGGTCAAACTACTCATCTGCTCTCACATTGTGCTCATTTCATTCTCTCATGTTGCAGCTGCGAAGTGCAGAAAATGCCAGGAGAGAATGGAAGGCAATTGGCGTGTACAATGACACATTGCTGTTAAACCATACTGGGTTTCTCTGCTTTGTCTTCTCCCTGGCTTGTTGATTTATCTGAGTACAACAGCCTTGGAAGCCTATTGACCTGCAGGTAGTGGGGAGGGAGGTTGGTGGCTTCCTCTGGAAGTCATACAGCTCAGCAAGTCTCAAAATCAACTGCAAGAGAAAGTTTTCCAGTAAGCTACAGCACCCTCTGAAGAGATATTTTGTCTTGCTTCTCCCAGATCATGCATGTGTCTATAACTTGGGTATCTGTTTAAAAATTTTCTCTGACAAAAATAGGGGCACTGATAGCTTTTAAGACATTAGACTGACAATATGAAAAATAAAGTTAGTCTTTCATATCAAGAATATTTTTAGATGGTTCGAAGATCTAAATGTAAAAATAAACTAGGCAAATCCAGGAAGAATATTTAAGTGAATATATAATCAGGTCTTTCCACAGATGAAATTGAAGATAGAAATTCTTATAAAAGGAATAAATTTTACTTTATAAAAATAAATATATGTATAACCCCCCCCCAAAAAAAAAAGTTAAAAATATCATGAACAAAATGTTTTAAGAAATATATGGGAACTTATTTGCAAATATGTAGCCACCAAAGTGTTAATATACGTACTATGTGAACAGCTCTTCCTCGTTAGTAAGAAAAAGACAACTGCTCAAGAATATAGTGGACAAATAATGTGAATTAGCAGTTCATAAAATAAAAACTTTAAATGGCAACATATAGTTTTAAAAAAACAGCTTGTTCTTTCTGAGTCAAATAAATGCACTTAAAACAATAAAAATATTTTTTCTATCAGAAGACATGGATAATTGTTTATTGTTTGTTTGCTTTTTAAAAAATAAAATTCTGATTGGCAAAGGTGTGTTTTCTCAGTTTTGGGGGGGCTATTTAGCAACTTTTTAAAAAAGCCTTACAATTGACTAACCTTTGACTTGACAATTCCACCACTAGAAATATGTCCTAAGGAAAAGATTGAACAGGTAGGCATATGCACAGAAATATTTGTTTCAGGATTGTTTATAAATGTAGAACTATTGGGGGAAATCTACATATTTAACATTCGCTGGTTAAGTAATAATACATATGTGTGTAATGGAATATCCATTAAAATGATGATGAAGTTATGGGTTTGTCAACATGCAGAGACATCATGTACTGATAAGTAAACAAAATCTATAAAGGTTCTGTGCATCGAAATCCCTGGGAAGCCTCATTAGACGCGCAGATGCTAAAGGCTTACTAGGACCTAAAATGTGGATCTCCAAAACAGGGCCCAGGTGTCTATCAATTGTACAAGTTCCCTGGGTGTTGTTTATGTAGTCTAAGGGATGAGAACTGGAGGATTCACCTGGATCCTTTAAATTGTAGGGATACTGAATAGTGGTCAGTCATACTGAGTGACAATGCCATGCTAAGTAACTTCCAGTAGCTTCCTTATCAGTGCAATGACTGCTGGGCATTTCTTAATGCACCTAAGGGTTGAAGCTGGGGCATCCTGGATGCAGGAAAAAAGCCCTTGTTCTATTTGCTCCCTTTTCTTCCTTTCCCCAGAGTTGCCCCTTCCAAGATTTGTAGCCCACAGAAATCACTCTGGTATCTAAGTGTCTTTGCATATTGCAAATGCCTCAAGGACACTTTCGGCTAACAACAAAGTAGTCATTATTCTTTAGGAATGAGCTCCAAGAGCTGGAGAGAAAGAGCCCACTTAGGAACCTGCCAAGGAGCAGTGCTGGAGTTGAGTGAAAGGAGAGGCATCCAAACACCCGAAGTGGTCCCAAGGCTGAGGGATGGTTGGAGTGGATTAAGAGAAAAGAGAGAAGGAGGTCTTTTAAAAAATCAGCCCGTTTTTCAGGGGTGTGAAATGCCAAAATGAAGTTTTCCACAAGTTTAAGCACAGGCTCTGCATCTGGCAACCCTCCAGATTCTGATGACAGAATGACTCCGAAGAGGGTGGTTGCTCCCAAATGCCACAGGGAGTGTGTCAGTCCACCTCTGCATTGAATTGCTTTCCTAAAGTACCAGCAGGTGGTGCAAGAGTTTCCAAGTCCATGGGCTCTCCCTTGCGTGGCTTCTGCTCTGGGGAGTCTGTCAGTAGCATACCCCTCCTTCCTGTGAGTTCCTCTCATAATCCTTACATGGCTCCTCTGTACTGAATAGTCACAAGGGAACAAGAAGCATCTTTAAAATGCCTCTTGTACCTTTTAAAATGTGTTAAATATAAATGTAGAATCAAAAAACCATGCATTAATCATAGAACTGTGTTAAGGAAAAGGAAAAAGAAAAATCCCATTACTACCAAACCCAGCAGAAACATACAGCTTCCTCTGTAGGCAAAAGAGGAATAAAGAAATCTAGCAGAAACTTTTAGGATTTATGGCCTTTACTTCCCACTAAGAAGACTGTGAGTATGGATTTGGGAAGGGGGGTTGGTTTTGGGGAGGGGATTCAATGAGTCCAGCTGGAAAAATCTAAAGGAAGGATAAAAGAGGAAATAATTGGCCACTCTCAGAAATGCATTGGTAACTTCACTGGTTATATAAGTGAATATCTAGTTGGGAATTCCCAAAAGCATAGTTTGGGAATGTTTCAGGCTAAGAGGGAGTGGGGAAAGACTATTTTAAGAAAGCATCAGGCAGTTAGAGGGAAGTTCACTAGGGCCTAGGGTCTGTGCTAAGAAGGAGCTGGAAGCTGAGGGGACTAAGGCTTGAGTTTACCTGTACTGAGGTGGAGAACAACATTCTCTAATTGAGAAGGGCACTTGGACAAAGTCTGAAGTTGGGACAGCTGCGGGCGTCCTGGATCTCAGGCCTGTAGAGCAGAGGGCGGAGTGAGAGCGATGGTGAAGCTGGGACTTCCAGTGTTCACACATCAGACAAGACTTCAGATGTGGAGACAGTTTGCCTCATTTCACTAGTCCAGTTTGTGGATCCAAATGGCTAATCACAAAGACATGAGATTAATGCAGTTGTGAGTATTTCTCTCTCTCTGATAAAGGTGTGAAAATGACACTGCAATCTTGGACAAACAGAATTCCAGAGAACAGTGATGGAGGTTGACTTGCGGCAGAATGGAGCTCAGACTGACTGAATCTGCATTTTCTAGAGCTCTTTCCCTTTCAAGACCCTTTCCTGGGCTGCTTTATTGTTTCTGAAATTGCTAACTACACTAGAGAACCAACCTGCAAAGACCATAAACAAGACCTTCATGTCTTGGGTGACTGGGACAAACTATTCAAATGCTATGAGCCATTATGTTTGAGGCTACAAATGCTGAATTCCACACCCAATGTGAAAAACTGGATGTTACTCTGAAAACAATGGTTAAAAGAAATATACCATATACAAATATGGGTGAGGGTGGGCATGAAATCAATTATATTACACTCAATTTACTATCTGAAACCAAATTATATACATAAACTTGTTCTAAAATGCAACTGGAGCATGATTTGCTGCTTGAAATTAGGGCTTGTGACAATTCAGGATATGCTCATTGTCACTAAAGATGACTGTGGGCACATAATGAAGTAAAATGTGCTACTTGATAGGAAGGCAAAGGTGACGTATGACAGCTAATGAGACAATAGAATGTGTAATTGGAAAATGTACTATCTGGGTTACTGTGAATTATATCACCATCTTTAATAAAGGGACCAAGATTGTACATCAATAGTTAGTCCTCCAATACGTTAATTCCTGCATATATATAGCGAGGGTAGTAGGAGCTCAGCAAAGTGTTGACAAACATATGCTAAGAGATGTATTAAACAAAAGCAGAAGTAAAGGGCCTCTTTCCCTATATAACATGACTCAATTGTCCTAACCCCCTCTCCATTTCAGGGTGTCTCTCTAGTTTCATCTGACATTTTAACCTTTTTTTTCTTGGAGGAGAAATATTTCTCCTCCTTGAATGATTGAATATAACTTGAGAACATTTCTCCTCCATACCACATATCAGTATCTAACAAATTATATATTTTGCTATTTTATTTCCTGTCTCTTCTCACTGGAATGTAAATCATGAGAGGCAAAGATCTTTTCATGTTTTACTTTTTTTCCCCACTGCTGTCTCTAGTGCTGAAAACAGCATCAAACACATAGTAGGTGCTCAATAAATAATTTTTATATCTCCCCACTATTTTTTTTTTTAAATCTTTATGCCTCCCTTCTTTCTAAAGATAAGCTTAGAAATTTGTACCATACAAATAAGAATTGTCCCTCAAGGCTACTGTCTTAACTCCTTTTTTTCTGCCAGACACCCCAGATAAGTGGTTTGCTCTTGATGAGTCTCCCCGTTCTCACCATCTAAAGCTATGCACTTTACCCACTGTACTTGACTCAAAGAGCATTCTCAAATCTGACTTCCAAGTTCAAGGGGCTTTAATCCTCACCCGAAGATATTTTTTCATTTTTTGTTCAGATAGAGTGGGAGGGAGAGAGAGGAAGAGACAGAAAGAGAAACATCAATGACAAAGGGACGCATCGAGTGGTTGCCACCCGCACAACCCAACCAGGGCTGGGGACAAACTGTAACCGAGGTACACGCCCTTAGCGAGAACTGAACCTGGGTCTCTCCGGACCGTAGACCAACGCTTTAACCACTGAACCAAGCCGGCCAGGGCAAGGTGCCTTTTTATAGCCAATACCCTATGCAATCTCTCTGCAATGTAGTCCTGTTGATGACTCCCTTCCTCTTGAAGGTTCCTTTCTTGTATTCTAGAACTCGGAGTTATCTTGTTTTTTTCATTTTCCTTTTTCTTCAAAGGATCTATATCTGTCTCTTTCCCTCTCCACTGTAAGCCAAACTGTGTGTTTAATGAAGGGTTGTATGTGTGAGGGTGGTGTTTGCTCCTTTTTTATGTTTTGGATTCTTTTTCTTCTAAGTTTTGCCTCCTCCAATGTTGGGCACGACCAAAAGAAATTTTTTAAAATTCTCCACCATTTTTTAAAATAGTCTCTGGGGAAAATAGTTTTTAGTTGACTGTTCTCATGGGAGCATGCTGTTAATTGACTGTAGCCCTTGCAGGATTTGTACTTTGGATTAAGAGTATGCGAGTCCGGCCACTGTGGCTCAGTGGTTGAGCATCGACCCATGCACCAAGAGGCCGCCGGTTAGATTGCCAGTCAGGACACATGCCCAGGTTGTAGGCCTGATCCCCAGTGGGGGACAAGCAGGAGGTGGCCAATCGATGTTCTCTCTCATCGATGTTTCTATTTCTCTCCCCCTCTCACTTCTTCTCTCTCTAAAATCAATAAAAGGGGGAAAATTAAAAAAAAAAAAAGTATGTGATACTGATACCTCACATTTTTATCTCTTGCCAATTCAAGAATAGAAATCCACTCTCTCAACATTGTTGAAATAATGTGTTTAGACTCTCACCATTTTAGGTAGTAGGACAATAATTCACCTGACTGTATAGTACTATACTATCATTAAATATTCAAATCATTACACTCTCCTTTGGATGTTTGGTAGATTCAGCCATGAAGTCATCTGGCTCTAGACTTCTTTGTTAGGAGGTTTTGATGATTACTTCAACATAACTATTTATGATTGCTCTGTCTGGCTTTTTATTTCTTCTTGATTCAGTTTTAGGAGGTTGTATGTTTTGGGAGTTTATTCATTTCTTCTTAGTAATCCTATTTATTCACATAATTACTCAAAATAGTTCTTATGATTTTTTTTTTTATTTCTGATATATCGGTTGTAATGTCTCCTCTTTATTTAAGATTTTATTTACTTGAGTATTCTCTGTTTTTCTTAGTGTAGCTAAGTGTTTATTAATTTGTTTATTTTCTCCAAAAACCAACTCTAACTTTTGTTGATTTTTTCTATAATTTTTTTTCTATTCTCTATTTGATTTATTTCAGCTCTGATATTTATTATTTCCTTCCTTCTGCTAACTTTGGGTGTAGTTTGTTCTTCTTTTTCTGTTTCCTGAGATGTAAACTTTAGTTGTTTGTTTAAGGTCTTTCTTCCTTTTTATGTAGGCTATATAGAAAGGTAGCATATAGTATATCAGCATTAAAATTATTTTCTTCCATTTCTTCCCTTGCACAAATCATATTGTAAGGAAGAAAGTATGAATCAAGATCTGTAATCCTCTGTTTAGAAGAGAGCATTAATGACTAAATATGTAAAACCTGGAAATAGGGACTTGGTGTTATAAAAGTCTTTGGAAACTTCTCAGTTTTTAAGAACAGGCATTCAAAAGAGGCCAGAGAAAGTCCCATCCAAAAATATTAGGACACAAATTCTCAATACCAAAGGGAGGCCACCTGAGGTTGATTGGATACAAATACTTCCAATTCGAGTATGCACAATTCTTTGCAATGTGAGGTTGGTATGCCTTCCATCCACAGGTAGAATCTATTTCTCTACCCCTTGAATCTGGCTTTGTGACTTGTTTTGTCCAACAAAATGTGGCAGAAATCACTTTGCACAAGTTCTGGAACTTTGTCATGAAGAGGCCATACAGCTTCCATGTACTTCTTATTGAAACATTGATTTGAGAGTACCACAGAAGGAAGCCAGTCTTCCCTACTGAAGAATAAGAGACCTCACAGAGCAGAACCAAGATGCTCCAGACAAGAGTCAGCACCATCATGTGGGTACAATCTTCTTAGAATTTTCAACCCAGCCAACCCCCCAGCTAAACGCACCCACGTGAGTGAATCTAGGCTAAACCAGAAGAGCAGCCATACACCTAGCTCATCAACTGTGAGAAACAACTAATTGCTGTTCCAAAATACTAAGTGTTTGCATTATTTGCTACGCAGCAAAAGACAATTGATAGACCACAGTAAAATAGAAACATTTGTTTTGAGGTTCAACAAACAACGCAAATGCCCATGTGTGAGCTCTGAAACCGCTTCCTACACGCTGAGGGCTTAGAAATTGGATAACTGAGTAGAATTTGGATAATTGAATGGAAGAAAGGAAGGCACTATAGGAAGGTAAAACCTCCTGGGCACAGGCAAGAGACAAGACAAGGAAACAAAAAGTCTCCTACTTTCATGCATTTCTCTTTTCAGAAGAAGTAGTTCTGCATAACGCTCTCAATCTTACAAGATTTTCCTTTATTGAGAACAGACATAGTGTGAGAAGAGTAGAATTAAATTATTAAGTTCTTATGGGCAGGGAAATAAAAGGAAACCAACACTCAGAGAGCATTTACTGTACCAGGAACTTGATATGGATTAATCTCATTTAATAATCAAAACATGCCTGTGCTATGGGTATTTCTCCCTATTTCACAGAAGAGAAAACTAGAAGTCTGGAAGATTAAGTCATTTACCCAAGTTTAACGAGCTAGTATGTGATTTTGTTTTGTTCGTTGCTATCCCCAAATGCATACCGTTCCCACAACCACATACTACCTCTCAGACTTTATCATATTAATTTCACAATCAGCAGTGTTTAGTTTATGTTCTAGAACATAAAAAAATAGGTATAATTTTGATTCATTCACACTGACAGCTGTTGTTGTGTTGGCTGTTGTCATTTTTTTATTTGACAATCTAAGATAAAAGAGGTCAGTGTCCCTGACTTAAGAGTCAGGTATTACACATTTTAAGAATCCTTGTAGCACACAGTGTGCCTACACAACACACTGGTTGAAAATCATTGCTCCAGAACAATCTAGATATGCAAAAAGAAGTCTCTTTATGGAAATTTAGAGGAATAAATCTTACATTAATCGTTTACTGCGGTGTTATTAATAGATAAATAGTTCTTTGTATGCAGCCCACTCCCTTTATGTGTTCATTAAGTCACAATTCCATCATTCATTAATTTATTTAACTAATCAGTATTTAGCACCTTGTAAGTCACAGCTTTCCAGGCACTAGGAACCAAGTTGTGAGAAGACACACACACACACACACACACACACACACACTCATATTCTCAGAGGCTCCAACTTCTAGATAGTGAATTTGGGTCACTTCTGTGTCTTCCTCAGCAAGACCATGTGTAAGGGACTTACATCACCAATTAAACTGGGTTCTCACTCATTGGTTTCTATCTCTGTATCTCAGCTTGGACTCCTGACAAAACAATGAGGGTAAATTATATAATAATATAAATATTCAAATCTCTTTCATCCTCCTTAATGAACAATAATGAAGTACTCCTTCCCAGAAAGGGGAACAGAATTTTCTAACTATTCCTTGTTTACCTTTAAGGGTTACAATGCTTAAATCATATATTTGCTACCTGCAAATAACATGCATATAATCTAGTTAGAGTGTTCTTAAAAATTAAATTATCCTATAACACATATCAACACTTAACGAAAATGTGCATCTAAGTTAGACCACAGACTCCTGAAGTTTCTGTGGCAAGTTTGTCAAAAGTTGAAGTGTTATTTATTCCCAGCTGTTTCTAAGGTTCACAACATCCACCATCGCCACCCCCCTCCCCCCCATACATCATCTGAGATTCTTGGCTGAGAAAGCTGTTTGTTTCTTTATTTAGCAAAAACTAGCACAGGCTTAGCAGAGGGACAAGCTGGAGTTTGCAAGTCTCTTATATATCACCCAGGCAATTGCCAACTCATCACAGGTGTACACGACAAAAGCTGTGGGAGGGAGCAAGCCATAGACTTGTGTGGACATGAATGCTGGGGCTCCATCTAAAATGTCCCACACTTCTTCATGCATCTGTTGGGAAAAATCTGCTTTTACGGATGGGCAGAGGTGTGTGTGTGGGGGGTGCAGTTTACAAGACATTTTGAGTCAGCAATTATAAGTAGAGCTGTTGACAGAAAGCTGCTTGATTACCAAGCCACAAAGAAAAGAATGGCAAGAGGAACTTGAAAAAGAAAAAAAGAAAAAATGGTGAGTTTTCTGAGAAGCAGAGAACTGAGAGCTTAGTTTTATTTTTAAAAGATGCTGAGTTGGTCTCACTCCTCTGCTAAGTCTCTTGATTTTATTTTCCCCCAAGAAGAGTTGAATACCTGACCCGACCTGAAGGGGACATGCCAGCTCAGAGCTCAGCTTACCGACAGGTGGACAGGTGGCTGAATAGGTATGGCATTTCTGTTTCAGGTCAGCTTTATATGGGCCTTAATTGAATAATATCACCTCTCACTTTTTTTTCTTCCCCCTCATTGATCAAGCTGCTTTTGAGAAAAGTGATACTTTGCATATCTGGCTAAGTGCTGTTAACAGCCTCTGCCTGCGGTTTGTTAAAATTAAAAAAAAAAAAAAAAGTGTGATCTTGCCGGAGAAGTAATTTGCTTCTCTCCCACCAATGATGGCTTGTACTTTATGCAAATTGGTATCTAGGGACAACAAATCCCATTTAATACATATGCATAGTTCATAAAAAAAAAAAAAAAGAACGACGTGAGAGAAAGAGGAAAAAAGATAAAGCAACGAGTCAGCAAAAGAACAGGTTCCGAGGAAATTTATTGTCCCAAATTGGACATTTGTAACAGATGATGTGAACAAGTGTTAACTTTGTTTTCAGCAGCTCTTCACGTACATTCACTAGACATCACACAGATTATGTTTTAAGGATCTGAACTGTAATAAAAAAAAAGTGTCTATGGGCTTTAGAGTGTTGTGTTCCATATGGTTAGGGAAGTACAGAGTTATTGCGACAAGCATCTTGTGAAGCTCATTACGCGCAGTGGTGTTAGATGCGAATTGCCGCGCATAGCTATAGGGTACGTACATGACATCCCACAGTCAGCAGATAGCAACTGGAAGTGAAAGATATGAAGGCACAGAGTACAGCTTCAGGGAACATGTTAGACAAAACATCTGCTGGTATCAGAACACTGCATTATCAGATCATTGTGGCCATGAATTTTTTATAAAGATGCTTTTTTTTCTTTTCCCCGAACTGCAACTTTGAAAGTGACATTTTGTGCAAAAAGTTTTTGATTGAAGTATGATGTCAGGAGGAAGTCCAGTGCAGTGGTTCATGGTGGAGAGAGCTCATGCTGACCCCAGAAAACTCATTTTTGCAAACTGGAGCAATGCCCATGAGCAAAACCCATGCTGTAGTCCACGGGCATGGGGATGCCTAAGCAAGAACATTTTCTAAGCAGAAACATGACTGCGTTGCACTGCTCTTTCATAACACTCATTGTGTGAGGCGGCCCACATTCTAGACATCCCCTTAACACGCACTTCTCTCCTGTGGACAGTGTCAGCCACCAGCTCCCATTAAGCAAGGAGGCTATAGTCCATCAACTCACCTCTTGTGCTCTGCTTGTTAATGGCAGCCATTAACAAGCCATTTCTTGTCCCAAGAAATCTTGCTATTTCTACCCAAGTGTGCTCTTGTGAGATGTTTCTTCATTGCAGGAAACATGCCTGGGTGACAAACTAGTCGAGTCCTGATCCTTGGGAGTGTGCGGAGGATGCATTAGTGCCGCGCGGTCCTTGGGAGAGGGTGAACAGTGGCCTGAGGAGAGGAACGGAGCGGGGAGATGGCTCACCTTGAGAGAAGTCAGAGGTCCTGATATTTAAGTCCCATTACAGGACGTCACATATTTCATCTTGGGAGATAATAAAGTGCTTGTAAAAGCTTTATGACTTATGGGAGAACCAGACTATCTGCAGCCACCTTTCTGTTAATGTGGCTCTGAGAAATGGAATAATTTCACTGATGCAGACCACCCAGGCCATAAGGTGGAGGGATAAACACATTTCTCTGGAAAGATCTAATGCAAAAGAGCAGTGGGGGGAAAAAAGTTCAAAGATGAGTGGCAGGTCCCTGAAATGGATTCTGGAGAACTTAGAGGGAGGGTTTTCCTCTACGGTGCAAACAATCTTCAGTTTAACATTCTTTGCACTAGACCACTGGGTTCTTCTTTTACACCTTAAAGTTATGATAAGCTGGATGAGACCAGAACGTGAGGTTGGGAAACCCTCAAGAGTCAGAGTAGAGTCAGAGTATATTCACGTATAGCAGTAGATATGCAGAAACATCTGCAGAAGAATTAGCAATCATTCCAGATATGAAAGAAACACATAAAATGTACTCATGAATGAGGACACACCAACCATAAATGCCTGAACTTCACAGTTCGAAGCTGTTCTCTTATCGCCCCATTATGCTTTTTTTTCTTTTCTTTTCTTTTTTTTCATATTCTCTTCTTCTTGTTTCCTTATTTCTTTTTCTTCTCTTTCAGCAAAGGCAAAGTGAGGAGAGGCTTTTTTCCCCCTGCATAATTCTTGTTCTGTGTTGCTTTATAGAAGAGGTATTGATATAGAAATATTCCCTTGGGAAAGTATCTCTTTTCTACTATTCTCTATGAAAATGTGGATGAACCATCAATAGTACACAGGAGGACCTGAAAACTCATTCATTCACCCATTCAACAGATATTTCTGAAGCAGTAGTTACTGTGACCCTTCTGCTGAAAAACAACTAAGTGTTTTATACCTCTATTCATTTTTTAAAAATCACTTATAATTAACAACTTAGTAAATAATACTCAGAACAACAACAAAAATAAGGAACAGAGAAAATTAAGTAATCCTGAATCTGTCTTTGTCTTGAGAGTATTTGCTGTTCCAAGTAAATTTGCCTTTGGTTTTCTTGATTCTGTTATAAGGTGAGTTTCCTTGTCATTAAATATCCATCTCTAATTTGTGTTGCTATTAAAATGGTTTTCTTGCCCTGGTCAGTTTGGCTCAGCTGTTAGAGCATCAGCCTGCACACCAAAGGGTTGTGGGTTCGATTCCCAGTCAAGAGCACATATCTGGGTTGCAGGTTCGATCCCCAGCCCTAGTTGGGGTGCATGCAGGAGGCAACCAGTTTCTCTCTCTCTCTTTCCCTTTCACACTCTAAAAATCAATGGAAAAAAGTATTCTCAGGTGAGGATTAACCAAAAAAATAATGTACACACACATACACACACAAGTAATCACATCCCAATCACTAGCCCACAATCCCTGATAAAGGGAGGCAAATAAAGGTGCATTTCTGGAAACTCAGCCTAGGATGACAGAGTTCTACCTCTCATTAAAATTCATAACTACAACCCAGTTATGACATGGTTATTTCAGTTAAAACTCATACTATCTGAAGTGTCACACACACACACACACACACACACACACATCCCAAGCTGATGGCAGAAACATCAGTTTTTTTCTAAGGAACCCATATGTAATATGGGCCTCCAAGAACCCCTACAAATAAAGTTTCATGAAATATGCACAAGGCAACCAGATACCATGCGGAAGAATCATGAAAACTTTTGGACAATATAATCAGATAAAGACAGAAAATAAAGCAGATATCAAACAAAAAATAAATATTTGTAATACATTCTCAAAAAGCAAATAAGAGACTGATTTTATCAAAAAGGTAAAGATTAGAAAAAGTGAAAGTATATTTAAACAAGAAGCAAAAAAGCTAGAAATAGATATAACTCAATTAATAGGTGTAAAATTTGATTAGATATAAAGAAAGAGAATTTGTGTGAGCTGTAAGAGAAGCAAAGAGAAATAAAATATTTAAAATGTTTAAAAAGTTAAACTAACACAGAAAATAAAAATGCTCTAATATATGCCTAATTAAATTTCAAAAAGGAGTGAGAGAGAAGGGACCTGAGGTAATATTCAATAGAACAGTGTTTGAGAATTTTTTATAACTTATTTTTTAAAATACTAATTCTCAGATTTATGAAGCTAAATGATTCCTAACCAGGAAAAATAAGTACCTAGACACACGAAACTGTGGAATACAAAGTCTAAACATATTAAAGTACCAAGAGAAAAATGAGGACCTTTGATAGCTCGATGAACTGATAGCTAACTTCTCAACAACAAAAAACAATGAACACAATGTCACAATGTGGTATCTTCAACGTGCTCAGAGAGAATCACTGTCAACCAAGACTGCATGTTAATCAAAGTAATTTTCTTCTTTCATTTATTGAGATATAATTGGGCTTTCTTAAGATATAATTGACATGTAACATTGTGTAAGTTTAAAGTGTACAATATGATCATTATATATATATAGAAATGATTAGGAAGATATGGTTAGTTAACACATCCATTTCACATAGTTAAAATTTTGTTGTTGTTGTTAATCCTCACCCAAGGATATTTTTTCCATTGATTTTTAGAGAGAGCAAAAGGGAGGGAGGGATGGGGAGAGCGAAAGAGAGAAACATCGATGTGAGAGAGACACATCAATTGGTTGTCTCTCACATTCACCCGACTGGGGTCTGGGATGAAACCTGCAACCCAGGTATGTGCCCTTGACCAGGAATGGCACAGGCCAACATTCCAACTACTGAGCAGCACCATCCAGAGCATAATTATAATTTTTGTGTATATATTGAGAACTTTTAAAATGTACTCTCTTAATAACTTTCAAATATATAATACAGCAGTGTTAACTATAGTCACCATGCTGTACATTATATCACTAGAACTTATTCATCTTATAACTGGAAGTTTGTACCTTTTGACCACCTTCACCCATTCCTCCAGTGACCCCTGTCGTTGGCACCACCAATCTACTCTCTGTTTTTATGAGTTCAGGGTTTTTATGTTTCACATATAATTGAGGTCATATGGTATTTGTCTTTCTCTGTATGACTTATTTCATTTAGAGTAATGTTCTCAAGGTCTATCCATGCTGTAACAAATGGCAAAATTTCCTCTTTTTTATGACTAAATAATATTCCACTGTACATGCATACCATATTTTCTTTATCCATTCATCTGTCAGTAGACACCTAGGTTGCTTTCTTGCCTTGGCTATTGTAAATGATGTTGCAATGCACAATCTTTGAGATAGTGATTTTATTTCTTTGGAATACATACCCAGAAATGGAATTCCTGAATCATGTAGTAGTTCCATTTTTAATTTTTTTGAGGAGACTTCATTCTGTTTTCCATAGTGGCTGCAACAATTTACACTCCCCTCAACAGTGCATATGGGTTCCTTTTCCCCCACACCCTTGCCAGTATTTACATGGTCTTTTTGATAATGGCCATTCTAACAGGTGTGAGGTGACATTTCATTGTTGTTTTGGTTTACATTTTCCTCATGATTAGTGTTGTTGAGCACCATTTTGTGGACTTTGGCCATTTGTATGTCTTTGAAAAATAGGTTGTTCAACTTCTTGCCCATTTTTAATTAGATTATTTTTCTATTCAGTTACAGAGTTTCTTATATATTTTAGATATAAACAAATCCATGCCTAAATTAAAAAAAAAAAAAGTAAACAATAACTGCTTTACTTAGGGAAAACACATTTGCTGCACACTCTCCTTAAGTCGATCCCACCGAACTAAGAGCTTTACAAGACCACCTGAAGGTAACATGTCTTTTCAACAATTTTTTATGTGTAATATATTATATTCATAGCAAATAACTAGAATGTTGTTTTTGTTATTTAATATTATAAATATACACATATGTATGCTAAACCAGACAATAATGACAATAATGAAAAACTAAAAGAACATATTTTCCATGTGGTTAAAAAGTACCCAAGAACATTATATTTTGTGCTTGCAAAGAACCTCATCTCATAGATATTCATTCTCTATATATCAGTAACTATTCCTCCAATTTTGAATATTTAGATTGTTTTCAGGTACACTATTACAAATGAACTGTGACTAGTAAGCATCTTTCTGTGCAAAGGTTTAGTTTATTTCAGAGTAGATTCCCAGAAGTGGGTTTATTTGTTCAGAGTATGAATACTTCAGGTTTTTAAAATTTTTTATTTTATTTTTCAATTAAAGTTGATATTCAACACTATTTTATATTAGTTTCAAGCATACAGCATAGTGGTTAGACAATTATATAATTTACAAATTGATCTCTCTGATAATTCAAGTGTCCACCTGGCACTATACATAGTTATTACAATATTATTGACTATATTCCCTACACTGAACTTTATTAGACTTTTTAACAGTATTAATTCTTCCAATCCATGAACACAGGATATCCTTTCATTTATTTATGTCTTCAGTTTCTTTCATCAATGTTTTAAAGGTTTAAGTGTACAGATCTTTCAACTTCTTGGTGAAATTTATTCCTAAGTCTTTTATTCTGTTTGATGATGAGATTGTTTTCTTAATTTCTCTAATAGTTCATTGTTAGTGTATAGAAATACAACTGATTTTTGTATATTGATTTTATATCCAGCAACTTTACTGAATTTCTTTATTTCTGAAGAAATCTATAAGCTTAACATGGGTCTTTTACATATATTTTAAAGTTTATTCTTATGCTTTTATCATGTTTGTTGCTATTGTAAATGAAAAATTAATTTTACATTCTCTCATGGAATATCTCTTTTACATATAAAATATATACACTCTGAATATTAATATATTGCCATGCTATCTACTGAATTTTCTTTGTTTGAAATCTATTTTTCACTTGATTCTTTTTCATTTTTTTAAAATGTTCAATCATATTATCTGCAAATTTAAGCAGTTTACCTCCTCCTTTCCAGTGTTATGCAGATAATTTCCTTTTCCTACTCGATTGCATTGATTAATTTCTCAAGTTAAATATTAGATAATTGTAATAAAAAGATGCATTTTTATATGCTTTCTATTTTAATAGAGGTGCTTCTAGTTCTTACTTACTAAAGATTATAATTGCATTTGGCAGCTAAAGATATATTTTTATTATTTTGAAGTAGTATCAACAAATTTTTATTTTAGGAAAAAAAAATTTTTATCCTCACCCAAGGACATTTTTGCATTATCTTCAGATAGAGTGGGAGGGAGAGAGGGAGGAAGAGAGAGAGAGAAACATCAATGTGAGAGAGACACATTGACTGGTTGCCACCCACATGACCCCAACCGGGGCCAGGGACAAACTGCAACCAAGGTGTGTGCCCTTAGCGGGAACCAAACCTGGAACTCTCTGGTCCACCAGCTGACACTAACTGCTGAGCCAAACAGGCCAGGGCTATTTTAGTGAAATTTTTACAGAAATATTGAATTTGCTCAAATATCCTTTGGAAGCTGTGGGGGCAATCATATGAGTTTTCTCCTTACATTTATTTATTTATTTCTTGTTTTTAGAGAAAGAGGATCAGAGAGGGAGAGAGATAAAACATCGATGAGAGAGAACATCAATTAGCTACCTCCTGCATGCCCCACCCCCACTGGGGATTTGGCCCACAACCCAGGCATGTGCCTTGACTGAGAATCAAACTGGTGACCTCTTGGTGCATGGGTTGACGCTAAACCACTAAGCCACACCAGCTGGGCATCTTCTTACATTTATTAATATGATAAGTATATAACTAGATGTCTTAATATTAAACACCTTGCTTTTCTGGCATAAAATTCACTTAGTAATGAAATATTATTTCTTAATGATGTTCCACAATCTTTAGAGTGAGATTTTATTTAGGATTTTGACATTGATGTTCATGAGATATTGGTCTTAGTTTTCTTTTTTTATTTGGTATCAATATGATACTCAATGTACAAAAATAATGTGAAAATATTGAAGTTACTCACTCAAAGGGTTTTCTAGTGGGAAAATCTGGATCTAGTGCTTTATAAAGAACAGTGACATGGGGAATATGAGGCATGGACAAATGTGGAAAGATGACAGATTTTTCATTTTTTGTTTTTATTTTCTAACAGTTTTGTTGAGCTAAAATATACATGACATAAAGTTCACCCCCTTACTGTTTACAATTCAATTCAACATTTACAGTTGTGAAATCATTGTCGTAATCTAATTATAGGACATATTTATTACTCACACACACACACACACACACACACACACACACACACACACAGAGTCCTAACCACTTAGTGGTCACTCCCCCATTGCACCTTTCACCTTGGCCAACCACTAGTCTACTTTCTGTCTCCTTATACTTGCCTATCCTGAATATTAAAGAGAAAAAAAATGTTTTTAAATTTTAAAAATACAAGTGGTATTTTGTGTCTAGCTTCATTCATAAGGGAATGTTTTTGAGGTTCATCTACATTGTAGTGAACATCAGTACATCATTTTTTTTTTTTTTTTATCCTCACTTGAGGACATTTTCCCATTTTTTGTTCAGATAGAGTGGGAGGGAGAGAGAGAAAGAGAGAGAGAGAGAGAGAAACATCAACGTGGAACGTACACATCGAGTGGCTGCCACCCGCACAACCGACCAGGGCCGAGGACAAACTGCAACCGAGGCACGTGCCCTTAGCGGGAACCGAACCCGGGTCTCTCTGGACAGCAGGCCGATGCTCTAACCGCTGAGCCAAACTGGCCAGGGCTCATATTTTTATATTGTCAAATTATATCCCATGTATAGATATACCATGTCTATTTATCCATTCATTATTTCATGGACATTTGAGTTGTTTCCACCTTTGACAAGTCATGAATAATGCTATCATAACCATTTGTGTACAGGTTTTTTGTTTGTTTGTTTTTGGTGGACATAGGTTTTTATTTTGATTGTATATACCTAGGCCAGTGTAAAGAACTCGTAGGGCTTGGTAACTTTTAAATTTGAGATCCTTTGAGGAAGGACTAAAAATCGGGTGCTAATTAATATAAAAATATTCTGAAGCTCTGGCCAGTTTGGCTCAGCAGTTAGAGCGTTGGCTCTTGGACTGAAGAGTGTCAGGTTTGATTCCCTGTCAAGGGCACATACCTGGGTTGCAGGTTTGATCCCCACCCAGGTTGGGGTTGTGCGGGAGGCAATCAATCAATGTGTCTTGCTCACATTGATGTTTCTCTCTCTCTCTCTTTCTCTCTTCCTCCCTCCCTCTCTTTCACTCTATCCAAAAATCAATGAAAAAAATATCCTCAGGTGAGGATTTAAAACAACAAAAAAAATTCTAATGTTACATAGGAAGAAATCAGATGCACTACCTGGTTATTTTGTAACTCTATGTTTAACATTTTAAGGAATTCCCTAATTGTTCTCCAATTTTATATTCCCACCAGCATTGGATGAGTGTTCGAAGTCCCACATCCTCATCAATATTTGTTATTGTCCTTCATTTTTATTATAACCATCCTGATGAATATGAAGTGGTACCTCATTGTGGTTTTGATTTGTCATTTCCCTAAAAACTAATGAGGTTGAGCCTCTCTTCATGTGTTTATTGGTCATTCATATATGTGTTTTGGAGAAATTTCTATTTATATTTTTTCCCACTTTATAAGTTGGGTTACTTGCATTTTTATTTTTGACTTGTTTGAGCCCTTTGTATATTCTATGTACAAGTCCTTTATCAGATACATTTTTATAAATATTTTATCTCAGTATGTAAATTATCTTTTCATTTTCTTGATGGTTTCCTTTGAAGCCAAAAGTTTGTAATTTTGAGGAAGTTTTACTTGTTAATATTCTATCTTATCACTTGTGCACTTGATATTATCCCTAAGAAATAATTACTTGAACCAATATCAAATAAACGTATTCCTATATTTTCCTCTAAGAGTTTTATAGTTTTACTTTTTATATTTAGGTCTTTGATCCATTTTGGGTTACTTTTTGTATGTGGTGTGATGTAGGGATCCAAATTTATTCTTTTGTATGTGAATATCCATCTGTCCAAAGAAAAAAATTTATTTTGTTTATATTTGAACTATATGAATGTATTCAGAAAAATATCTGGATAAGTGAAGAGAACAGTCCTATTCACAAAATACAGAAATAAAGCCCCGCCCTGGACAGTTTGGCTCAGCAGTTAGAGCGTCGGCCTGCGGTCCAGAGAGACCCGGGTTCGGTTCCCGCTAAGGGCATGTACCGCGGTTGCAGTTTGTCCCCGGCCCTGGTTGGGTCGTGCAGGTGGCAGCCACTCGATGTGTCCCTTTCACGTTGATGTTTTTCTCTCTCTCTCTCCCTTCCACTCTATCTGAACAAAAAATGAAAAAATGTCCTCTAGTGAGGATTAAAAAAAACAAAAAAGAAAGAAAGTCCTTATGCTATCATTATGGGAGAACACATATGATCTGGTGTTCCAGAACCAGACACTGTTTTATTCTTTTTTCAAGCCCCTCACACTATCCATTAAAAGAAGAACTATCTGATAGGTAATTTTTGAAAATAGTTCACAATATGTCTGTACAAGGGAATATTCTATAGTCATTCAGAAAAAGATGTTTCTACATGCACAAATATGGAAAGATTCCAAAATATATTGTAATAAAAGTAAGTTGCAGAAAAGTGCTTATATCATGCAAACATTTGTATGACTACACACACACACACACGTATAGAACCTTTCTGTAAGAATTTATCCAGAATGGTAAAAAAAAAAAAAAAAAAACAAAAAAAAAACGGGCAAAAATGTATGTCCTGGAGAGTAGATAGCTGGGGAGTCAAAAAAGAGATGAAAACTTACTTTTTGTTCAATGCCATTTTGTACCTAGTGAATTTTGAACAATGTGTATGACTTAAATACTTATAACTTAATAAAACAAGAAAATTGTCTTATTAAATTTACCTAATTTTAATAGAGAACATATTTTTCTTATTTTCTGAGATATTAGCTGTATAACTCTAAGATATTTCCTGTTAAATGATATGACTAAACAAAATGATTCAGAAAAAAATTATCATTTTAAATTCCCTGAACATTCTGACCCTGCAGCTAGAAACCCAGCCAGTACTGAGCAATATTTTAAAAAATAGAAAACATATACCCTTCTTAAAGGGAACTTGGTGCATTAGTACATACTTGTTCACAAATCTCAGAACAGTCAAACAAAATAAACCTCATGTTGCATTTTGAAGGAGGTATAATTTTACATGGTGGGTAGCAAACTCATAGAGGCCAAGGAGTCATAAATCATATTCTTCATCAATAAGACATTATTTAAAGATATGGGCTTCATTGAAAGTAAGTCATGGGTATTGGAGAGTATTTCTATTCTTTTAAGGATAATGCCAGAGGGCAAAACCATTTATTCCCAATACTAGTTCTTACCCATCACTATCCTTTTAGCCAGCTGCTCTAATGGACGCACTGATGAGGTCCAGCATGGCATCCCCTGAAGCCGTCAGGCTAGTAGAGAGATGGTGTCTTAATGGTCCTTTGAACATGGCCATTTCACAGGATGCCTCAATTATTTTTCCAAAAGAAATATATATATATATTACATGTTTATTACAATGGCTTGACGGCCCCAGGGATTTTAATGAATTATGTATATTGAGAACCACTATTTGCTGGTCTGGATTTTATTTTAAAGTTTATTTTTAAAAAAAGATCAAAGCTTGATTTGTGAACAAGTTATTTCTGTTTTGGACATGCTCATGACTTATTACCAATTTGATCCAAAAGCAAAAAACGCTCATATCTCACAGTGGATAATTGACGATAAATGACTAATTCCTTTCTGAACTCCTCAACTGCAGAGTGTGGGAATGTAGGCACCTTAGTTTTAAATAATCAATAAAATTTACAAAGTTACCTGTTGGTAAGTTTCAGGATTGGAAACAAAGAGAGGACCTCTTTGCATACTATTCACCACACTGTTGAGACTGTCCGTCTACACTCAGGCTGTGATTTATGATGTCACCAAAACAAAGGTGCGCATTTAGCCTAATAAGCCAACTTGAAGAGACCCTGAAAGGTTGGTGTTATGTATGGCAGAAGACAACTATGCAAGCTAAATGATTTTTTAATTAATAATGAGATCCATCACAAGCTAAAGAGAAAAAAAATCACAAGATGGAAAGCTTTGTGATTTACTCTGTGTGTGTCCATATGTGCCTGCAGTATATATATTTTGGGATATAAATGATATATGCACAGTGTGAGTACCATGGCATCTGAATCTACAGGCTTGTTGTCTGAGCTCATGACTCATTCACACACTGGGTGGGTGAATATCTATAATGTAAGGTTTGTTTCTCAAGAGATAAAAGGCATTGGCTGGTTCCTGAAGCCAAATAGATTTATTAGGAAAAAGAAAAATTGAATTTTACTGATTGGTAATCTGTGTTCCCTGATTTTCAAAATATAAGTAGCTTTACACTGTCTAGATTAAAAATTTTTAAACATTAAATCAAAACATGAAAGTGTATAAGTTTCTTTATGTATGTAAGGACATACCAACATATCAATATTAATTTAAATGCATAAACTAACAAAATACCATTTACTCCATTTTTATTTATTTTATTTTTTATTTTTTGGTACATGCCCCTAGCAGGAACCGAACCCGGGACTCTCTGGTCCGCAGGCTGATGCTCCAACCGCTGAGCCAAACTGGCCAGGGCTATTTACTCCACTTTATTTATTTATTTATTTAATTTATTTATTTAATTTATTTATTTTTGTTACAGATGTTTCTCCTTTTTTCCCCACTGATTTCCCCCTCCCCTCCTCCTGCCCTGACCCCAGCTTTGTTGTCCATGTCCATTGTTCATGCATACATGCATATAAGTTCTGTGGTTTATCTCTCCCCCACCACCCCTTCTTCTGAGGATTGTCAGTCTGTACCCCACTTCCACGTCTCTGGGATTACTCCACTTTTAAATGTTCTCCAGTCTCTGGATGAGCAAATACTTTTAACTAACTTGTTGTATTTGTTTCCAAATTTTAGATCTTTCAGACAAAAGTGGATTTTAAACTGTTTCATGGTACCTATGTGTTTACTCATATGACTCTTCACCCTTCTTTCTTCCTCTTAGGAACTATCTAGGGTGGAGATAAGGGAAATAAGGAGACAGAGCTACAACCCACAGAGCTGCAGCCTGATTTGTGGGGAGGGTTCATTTTATGTCTTTGTTTAAACAAAGTGTTCTATGGTTATAAATGGTTTTAAAAACCACCTTTTAAAAAAAATCTGAAACTAAACTTAATTTCTTACCTCATACCATATACAAAAAATAAAAATAAAAATTCACATAAAACTCATGCTATAAAAGACAGAAATCTTTGGATAATTTAAAAAAGATTTTTGGGTTACTGAAATAAAGTCTATAAAAGAAAAATTTGGCAGATTTTAAAATATATTAAACTTCTATATAGTATAAAATAACATTTTAAAACTTAAAAAAAGAAAAAACACACTAGGAAGAAATATTTTTAACAGACAACAGATTTTTTTACCCATAATAAATAAAGATCTCTTAAACACATATTCAAGAGCAAGCAACTATATTTAAAACAACAAAAGATAGTAACAAGAAATTCACCAACAATATGGATGGTCAATAAACATAAGACATTAAACTAAATAGTAACCAGGTAAAATACACATTTAAAAAATACATAATTTTTACCCTGTCAGATAGAAAATAACATGAATCAAATATGCTAATGTCAAATGTTTGTGAGTTTGTGGGTAAATAAGCAATATTAAGGTCTTTGTGGATATATAAGTGCTATCCTTTTAGAGGACAATATGGCAACATTTTTCAACTGTTGAAATATATATATGCATTTATGTATATGCACTTCTAGTACCACAGCCTAGAAATACATGTCATTTATTTAATTATTTGTATACTTACTTGTTTCTTATTTTTGTGGTAGTTTTAAAAAATTTCTGCAAATTCTTTGACATGTCTTCCTTCAAAAAATGAAGCCCAGTTCCTCTTTCCTTGAATGACAGCCAGACTTGTAACTTTCAACTGCAGAACAGAAATTTCAGCAGTTGTCCTTCCATGAAAAGACTAATTTTAAAACATATATAGACCCAAATACCTTTATGAGATTTCTAGAGTGTAGTTATAAAGTTAAGAGATCCCAGGAGAGCACAAAACTGAGAACAATGACAGTAAAATGGGGAAGAAGAGAAGTTTCACTTACCACCATCACCCCCTCTCCCAAGTCATGACAAGCCCATAGCCAACTTTATACTCAATAGTGAAAAGCTGAAACCTTGTCTTCTAAAATAAAGGACAAGGATGCCTACTCTTACCATTTTTATTCAACATAGTACTGGAATGCTAACCAAAGTGATTAGGTAGGAAAATGAAATACAAAATAGAAAAGAAGTAAAATTATCTCTGTTTGCAGATGACATGATCTTATATATAGCAAACCCCAAAGACTCTACCAAAAACAGTTACATGTAGTACACAAATTTAGTAAAGTTGCAGGATACAAAATCAACTTACAAAAACAAGTGCATTTTTATACGCCAACAACAAATAATCCTGAAGGAAAAATAAGAAAAAAGTATTTTTATAGTGGCAACAAAAAGAAATACAGTCGTCCTTCACCACTTTACACTTCAACTTTGACGGCTTCACTGTATCGCAGTTTTTTCTAGTTTAGTATTTGAAAAAACTGTGATAGAGTAAAGCCACAAAAGTCGAAGTGCAGAGTGGCAAGGGACGACTGTATATAAATAAAGAACTCTACTTTGCAGATATTCATTTATCGCAATAGAGTCTGGAACTGATTAACCATGATAAATGAGGGCTGACTGTAAATACTTTAGAATAAACTTAGCCAAGGAGGTGAAAGATTGTGCACTGGAAACTATACACACATTGGTGAAAAAAATTTCAAAAGACACCAATAAATGGAAAGACATCCCATATTCATAAATTAGAAGACTTAATATTGTTAAAATGTCCATAGCAATCTACAGATTCAATGCTATTCCCATAAAAATCCCCATGGTTGTTTTTTTTCTTGATTTAGAAAAAGAAACAATCTTATAATTTATATGGAGCCACAAAATAAGAGTAGCCAAAGTGTTATTGAGTAAGAACAAAGCTGGAGACATCACGCTTCTTGATTTCAAAATGTATTACAAAGCTACAACAATTAAAACAACATAATATTGACATAAAGATAGACATACAGGTCATGGAACAAAATAAAGAGCCCAGAAATAAACCCAAGCATATATGGTCACTTATCTTCAACAAGGGTGCCAAAAACATAAATGATGTTTGGAAAACTGGATTTCCACATGCAAAAGAATGCCTCTACTTTACACCCTACCAAAAAAAAAATCTATTGAAAATAGAATAAAGCCTTATACATAGGATCTGAATCTATAAAACTCCTAGAAAAAAACACAAAGAAAATCCTTTACCTTGATCTTGGCAATGACTTCTTGGCTATGACACCAAATTTGGCACAGGCTTTATTGCCTATGTAAATGTAGACAGGTGGAATTATGTCAAACTAAAAAGCTTCTTCACAGCATAGAAAACAATCAAAAGAGTGAAAGCACAACTTACAGAATGGGAGAAAATATTTGCAAATCACATATCTAAAAAGGAGTTATTATCCAAAATACATAAGAAACTTCTACAATTCAATAAGAAATAAATAAATGAATCACCTAATTTTAAAAAATGATTTGAATAGATATTTCTTTAAAGAAGACACACAAATGTCCAGCAGGTATATGAAAAAGGTTCTCAATATCACTAATCATCAGAGAAATGCACATTGAAACCACAATGAGATATTACCTCACACATGCTAGAATGGCTGCTATCAAAAAAACAAAAGATAACAAGTGTTCATAAGGATGTAGAGAAAAGAAATTTTGTACACTGTTGGTGAAAATGTAAAATGATGCAGCACTTATGGAAAATAGTATAGAGCTCCTACATGATTCAGCAATTCCACTTTTGTGTATATATCCAAAATAATTGAAATCAGAATTTCACTGAAGTCTGGCCGGTGTGGCTCAGTGGTTGAGCATCCACCCATGCACCAAGATGTCGCCAGTTGGATTACTAGTCAGGGCACATGCCCAGGTATGGGCCCAAACCCCAGTGAGGGGCATGCAGAAGGCAGCCAATCGATGTTCTCTCTCATTGATGTTTCTATTTCTCTCTCCTTTCCCTTCCTCTCTCTCTAAAATCAATCAAGAAAAAATTTTTTAAAGAATTTCATAGAGATATCTGCATTCCCATATTCATTGCAGCATTATTTACAACAGCCAAGGTATGAAAATGATTCAAATGTCCATCAACATGAAATGGATACAGAAAATGTGTTATATACATACAATGGAATATTATTGCAATATTATTTCGTCTTTTTTTTTAATCCTCACCTGAGAATATATTTTTTATTGATTTTCATAGAGAGTGGGAGGGAAAGAGAGAAAGAGAGAGAGAAACATCCATGTGAGAGGGATGCATCAACTGGTTGCCTCCTGCATGACCCCAGCCAGGGCTGGGGATTGAACTGCAACTAAGGTACATACCCTTGACCAGAATCACACCTGCAACTCTTCGGTCCTCAGGCTGACACTATAAATGCTGAGTCAAACAGGCAAGGGTGTATTATGCAGTCTTTAAAAAGAAGGAAATACAAGATGGCGGCAGGCAGAACTGGAGGGAGGGTGAGTGTGGGAGAGAGTGTGAGAGGACATGAAGGTAGATGACCAAACTCCTGCAGTGCAGAGACTCAGAGCAGAAGGTTTCTGTGCTGTGGGCAGGAGCAGCCAGCTACCACAGTAATCAGCTCTTCAGGGCACTTCTCCCTGTGCCGCCGGGAAGTCCCACCATTTTGGAAGATCCCAGGTCTTCCCTGGGAGGAGGCAGTGGGAGCGGCTAGGACCCAGCAACCTGAGCCCAACAGTGCACCTGGCACCATTGGACCAGTGGACACTCTGTGTCAACATAGACCAGTGCACAATAGTGAAGCTCCCAAGGGGCCGGAGATGGAAGCCATGGACACCTGGGAGCCCATCACCATCCCCCACAGTAGCAGCCCCATCAGAGATGAGATATACCCCCAGCAATAGAGTCTGGGGAGCACACATCCATCCCCAGGCAACAGAAGCACAGACCAGCAGCTGAGACCCATCACCAAAAACTACAGCAAAAGCTGAGCAGGAGTTGAGCCCCATGGGGCAGCAGCACTCCCCAGCCACCAGCTGCGGGACCTGGGGCTTCACGGAGGCCTATGCAGTCCAGTAGCTCACAAGAGTGGTGGGAAGCCAGAGCCTGAGAGGGACTGGTGCGATCCAGCTGCCTGCCCCTGGGACCTGTGGGGTGCTGGAGCACCAGAGAGGCCTGTGCGACTCAGCAGTCCACAAAGCAGTGGGAAGCCGGGCCCAAGAGGGACTGGTGAGATCTAGCTGCCTGCTCGCAGAAACTGCAGATTTGGCACCACAGAGGCCTCTGTGACCAAGTAGTCCACAAGAGCAGTAGGAAGCCAGAGCCCAAGAGGGACTGATATGATCCACCTGCCTGTCCACTGGACCTACAGGGTGCAGGGGCACCAGAGAGGCCTATGTGACCCAGCAGCCCATAACATAGGCATAGAGCGTGGTCCCCAAAGGGACTGTGGGATCCAGTTACCCGTGGGACCTGCAGGTTGTGGGGGCACCAAAGAGGCCTCTGAGACCCAGCTGCACAAAAGATAGGCATAGAGGATGTGAAAATGGAGGTGGAGTGAATAGAAGCTACGCAGATGATCTCCCAAGGCCAAAAGGGAATTACAACTAAAATAAAGACAATTCCTCAAAAAGAAAAATAAAGCAACAGAGAACCAGCAGGATAGGACCATATAACCAGGGACACTAGTAGGATCTGTGGAGGTGCAAGAGGGTGGCAGGCTGGGAGCCCAGGGAAAGCAGTAGTCTTGGCTGTGAGCAGCGCCTTTGGGGAATAAAGACCAAGCCTGCTCCACAGCACAGAGAACCTGGACAGAACACTAAAATAACCACAGTCACTCACCTGGGGGCTACAGCAGAGGAAGGGCAGACTGGGCTGGAACTCTGAGGGGACTCTGGAGATTTGGAGGTCACTCAGAGTTTTTGCTGAGTTGCTGCCACAAAGGATGATGGCCAGTGTGCTCCTCCCCAGAGCTGTGGGGCAAAGCAGCAGCCCCCACCTCAGAGATGCAGCCTTTCCCAGGGGAGGCAAAGAAATGCAAATTGAGGCTCATTAACAACCAGCATCTATCCCACCCCCTGGAAATCCTCTTATGCAGAACACCAGGGCTACATTCCAAGACACTGAGTAACTGAGACTACTAGCCATCAGGAAAAAGTTAGAGGATAACTGAACCTTTCCTGGGCTTGCAGATCTACCCAGGAAAGTAAGACTTGACAGTGGTGTTTAATGTGGGCCCACCCAGGCTCATCCAAACACAGTAGAGGGAGCCACAAACAGCAGAAAACCAACAAGCACAAGGAAAATTTGGCAGGCTCCAAAACCCATTGAGATAGCCAAAATGGTGAAACAAAGAAACATATCCCAAATGAAAGAACAACAGAACTCTATAGAAGATGAGATCAATGAAATGCAGTTAAGCAAATAATCAATGGTGGAATGTAGAGCCATGATCTTGAAGAAGCTCAACAGCATGAGTAAGGACATCAGCACCATGAGTAAAGATATAGAAACACTGAAAACCAACCAAGTGGAAATGAACAATGACATAGGAGAAATTAAGAACACATTGGAAAGACTAAACAGCAGAGTAGAGGAAGCTGAGGACTGGATCAGTGAATTAGAAGACAAGGTAGAAAAAATCAACCAATCAGAAAACCAAAAGAAAAAAATAATTTAAAAAAGAGTAGATAGCTTAAGAGAACTGTGGGACAACTGGAAACATAATAACATTCACATTATAGGAGTCCCCAAAGAGGAAGAAAATGGGCAAGGGTTAGAGAATATATTTGAAGAAATAGTGACAGAAAACTTTCCTAACTTGGTGAAGGAAGAAGGCATTCAAGTTCAAGAAGCACAGAGAGCCCCAAGTAAGAAGAACCCAAACAGGCCCACACCGAGACACATGGTAATTAAAATGCAAAAATTAAAGACAAAGAGAGAGTCGTAAAGGCAGCAAGAGATAAGCAACAGGTTACCTATAAAGAAAACCCTATAAGGCTCTCAGCTGACTTCTCAACAGAAACACTACAGGTCAGAAGGAAATAGCATGAAGTAATCAAGGTCATGAAAAACAAGAATCTGAATCCAAGATTACTCTATCCAACAAGGCTATCATTCAAAGGAGAAGGTCAAATAAAGAGTTTTCCAGATGAAACAAAAGGCTAAGGGAATATATTAACACCAAAACAGCACTGCAAGATATGCTAAAAGGACATCTGTAATTAGTAGAAGAAAGAGGAAGAAAAATACAACCACACTAATCAAAAATGGCAATAAATAAGTACATATCAATTATCACCTTAAATGTGAATGGTTTGAATACTCCGATTGAAAGACACAGAGTAGCTGACTGGATAAGAAAGCATGAGTCACATATATGTTGTTTACAGGACACCCACCTGACAAAAACAGACTGACATAGGTTGAAAGTTAAGGGATGGATAAAAATCTTTCAAGCAAACAAAAAGCAAAAAAAAAGCTGGGGTAGGAATACTGATATCTGATAAAGTAGATTTCAAAATGAAGTCTATAACTAGAGACAAAGAAGGCCACTACATAATATTGAAAGGATCTATCCAACAGGAAGATATAACCTTGATAAACATATATGTACCCAATATAAGAGCACCAACATATATTAAAAATATTCTGGAGGAATTCAAAGGAGAAATAAACAGCAATACAATCATAGAAGGGGACTTCAACGCTCTGCTCACATCACTGGAGAGATTCTCTAGACAAAAAATTAACAAGGAAACACAGACTCTAAATGAAGCACTAGATCAAATGGATTTCATAGATTTCTACAGAGAATTAGACCCCAAAACTACAGAATTCATATTCTGCTCAAGTGCACATGGGACATTCTCAAAGATAGACCACATGTAAGGGCACAAACTAAGTCTGTACAAGTTCAAGAACATTGAAATCATATCAGGCATTTTCTCAGATCACAATGGCATGCAACTAGAAATCAATTGCAACAAGAGCATGCAAAGACATTTGAAAACATGGAGGCTAAATAGCATGCTATTGAACAATGAATGGGTTACCATGGAGATCAAGAGAGAAATTTAAAACTTTCTTGAAACCAATCAAAATGAACCCACAACAACACAAAATCTATGGGATGTAGCGAAAGCAGTTCTGAGAGGGAAGTTTATAGCACTACCGGCCTACCTCAAGAAGCAAGAAAAATTTCTAACAGACTATCTAACCTCACAACTTAAAGAACTAGAAAGCAAACAAAAAGAAAACCCCAGAGCAAGTAGAAGGAAGGAAATAGTCAAGATCAGAGCAGAAATAAATGACATGGAGACCAAAGAAAAAAAAAAATTCAAGGGATCAATGAAACAAAGAGCTAGTTCTTTGAAAAGATAAACAAGATTGATGGACCCTTAGCTAGACTCACCAAGAAACAAAGAGAGAGAACCCAAATACACAAAATCACAAATGAAAGAGGAGAAATAATAACTGACAACACAGAAATACAAAGGATTGTGAACAAATATTATGAACAATGATATGTCAACAAATTTCACAATCTAAGCGAAATGGACAATTTCTTAGAAACACCTAGTCTTCCAAAACTGAACCCGGAAGAGATAGAAAACTTTAACAGACCAATAACAACTATGGAAATTGAAGATGTAATCAAGACTCTCCCAGTAAACCAAAGCCCAGGCCAAGACGTCTTCACAGGGGACTTTTACCGAACATTCAAAGAAGAACTAATACCCATTCTCCTCAAACTATTTCAAAAAATTCAGGAAGAAGGAAGACTTCCAAACTCGTTTTATGAGGCAAGCATAATTCTAATTCCCAAACCAGAAAAAGACACTACAAAGAAAGAAAACTACAGACCAATATCCCTGATGAACATAGATGCCGAAATCCTGAACAAAATACTAGCAAACCGGATCCAGCAATACATCAAAAAAAAAAATTATTCACCATGACCAAGTGGGATTCATTCCAGAGATGCAATGCTGGTACAATATTCTCAAGTCAATAAATGTGATGCACCACATAAACAAAATGAAAGGTAAAAATCATGTGATCACATCAATAGACACTGAAAAAGCATTTGACAAAATCCAGCACCCATTTCTGATAAAAATGCTCAACAATGTGGGAATAGAGGGATCATATCTCCCCATAATAAAGGCCATATATGAAAGACCTACAGCCAACGTGATACTCAATAGGCAAAAACTAAAAGCAGTTCCCTTAAGAACAGAAACAAGACAAGGATGCCCACTTTTGCCACTCTTATTTAACATAGTACTGGAAGTCTTAGCCACAGCAAACAGACAGGAAGAAAAAATAAAAGGCATCCAAATTGGAAAGGAGGAAGTGAAACTGTCATTATTCGCAGATGACATGATACTGTACATAGAAAACCCCAAAGACTCCATCAAAAATTTAGTAGACTTAATAAATGAATTTGGCAAAGTAGCAGGATACAAAATCAATCAAGAAATCGATGACATTCTTATACACCAATGATGAACTCACAGAAAGAGAAACTAAAAAAAAAATCCCATTTACCATCACAGCAAAAAAATTAAGATACCTAGGAATAAACTTAACCAAAGAAATAAAGGACCTATTCACAGAAAACTATAGGGCGGGGAGGGAGCGGGAGTGGGGAGTCAGTGGGGGATAAAGGAGAAACATCTGTAACAAAAATAAATAAATTAATTTAAAAAGTAAATAAATAAATAAAAATAAAAAGAAGGAAATCCTATCATTTGCAACAACATGGATAAAAACCGACAAGACATTATGCTAACTGAAATAATCCAGTATTTAAAGACATATAGTGTGTGATTCCACTGAGGTGAGGTGTCTAAAATGTTGAAATAATGAAACTCATGGAAGCAGAGAATAGAATGATTGCCATTGGCTGAGGAGAGGAGTAATGGAGAAGGTGTTTAATGGGCAGAAATGTTCAGTTTTGCAAGATGAATACATTCTAGAGATCTGCTGTACAACATAATGCATATAACCACAACACAGTGTTATGCACTCAAAATTTTGTTAAGAGGGTGGCTCTCATGTAAAACATTCTTACCATAAAAAAAGTGGGAAAACACAACAAAATTTCAGACATCATACGCAGAAGAATTTTCACTGATACATCACCTAAGGCAATAGAAACAAAGGAGAAAATGAACACATGAGAATACATCAAACTCAAAAGCTTCTGCACAGCAAAAGAAACAACCACCAAAATGAAAAGGCAACCCACTCTATGGGAGAGCATAATTGCCAGGGATACATCAGATAAGGGGTTAATTTCCAATATATATAGAGTGCTCATACAACTCAACAAAAGGAAAACAAAGAACCCAATTAAAAAATGGGCAGAGGACTAAATAGACACCTCTCCAAATAGGACATACAAATGGCTAAGAGACATATGAAGAAATGTTCAACATCACTAATCATCAGAGAGATGCAAATTAAAACAACAATGAGGTATCACCTCACACCTGTCAGAATAGCCGCCATCAACAAATCATCAAACAACAAGTGTTGGCGAGGGTGTGGAGAAAAGGGGACTCTAGTACACTGCTGGTGGGAATGCAGACTGGTGCAGCCATTATGGAAAACAATATGGTGTTACCTCAAAAAATTAAAAACTGAACTACCATTTGACCCAGTGATCCCACTTCTAGGAATATACTCTAAGAAGACTGAAACACCAATCAGAAAGAATATATGTACCCCATGTTCATAGCAGCACTATTTATAATAACCATGATCTGGAAACAGCCAAGTGTCCATCAGTAGATGAATGGATAAAAAAGCTGTGGAACATGTAGTCAATAGAGTACTATGCAGCTGTAAGAAAGATCTCTTATCCTTTGAGACTACCTGGAGGGACCTGGAAAGTATTATCCTAAGGGAAACAAGCCAAACAGGGAAAGACAAGTATCATATGATCTCACTTATTTGTGGAATATAATGAACATAACAGTCTGAGGAATGGGGTAGTCCCAGAGATGTGGAAGTGTGGTACAGACTGACAATCCCCAGAAGCGGGAGGTGTTAGGGGAGAGATAAACCACAGAACTTATATGCATGTATGCATGAACAATGGACATGGACAACAAAGCTGGGGACAAAGCAACACAGCAAAGGGTGGGGAGGAAGGGGGAGGGGAGAATCAGTGGTGCAAAAAGTAGAAACATCTGTAACAAAAATAAAGAAATTAATTTAAATAAATAAAAAAAGAAAGTTTGGAGGTGAAATGTATTTTTATTACCTTGTTTGTGATGATAATGTCATGGGTGTATGCATAGGTCCAAATCGTCAAATCATGTACATTAAACATGTGTAGTTTATTTGCAAAACAATTATACCTCAAAAAGTTCTTAAAAAAGCGCTGTAGTAGTAATGCTAGGTCACTTCCCACGCTAGGTAAGGACAAGAATAGCTTCTGTCTGGCTCTTGCTTTCTTGGGTTTTTAATTCTGGGGAAGCCAGCTACTCTATTACGAGGAGACTCAGTAGCCTATGGAAAAGCCCATGATGGGGAGAACTGAGGTCTCCCAATAACAACCAGCATCACCATGAC
The DNA here is from genome assembly GCF_014108415.1 of Molossus molossus. Classification (NCBI taxonomy): domain Eukaryota; kingdom Metazoa; phylum Chordata; class Mammalia; order Chiroptera; family Molossidae; genus Molossus; species Molossus molossus. Next base: position 42,154,447 of record NW_023425350.1, read on the forward strand.
AACCAAGTGAATGAGCTACCTTCTATCTTCCAGTATCAGTCCAGGTTACACTCTAGTGAAGGACAGGAAGCCAGGACCAGTCGGAGGTGATGCTTCCAGATTTCTGACCAACACAAACTCTGAAGTAATAAAGGTTTGTTCTCTGAAGCCAATAACTTTTGCATAATTTATTACATAGAAGTAGACAACTGAAACACAATATCTTATGGTAGCATTATTTGTAAAAGTGAAAAGTCAGAAACAATTTTCATAGTAAAATACACTTGGATGTATGTAATTTACATATACACCTACAGATGAATGTCTGTATTTGTATTTGTGTTCAGACCTCTGGAATAGAGGATTGGACTGAGGAAGTAGCAAGGAGATTTCACTTTATACAGTTCTGTATATTTGAAATTTTTTAATAACAAATATGGTTTATGAATCCATGTTTACTTTTATAATTTTATTATAAAAATTAAACTAATGAAAAATAAATGAAGTAGTATACTCTTCTGTTGATAGTAGCTAATTACCAAGAAGTACAAGGAAAGGAAATAGGATAAAGTCAAAATGCATAATTTACTTTAATAGCTTTGTAATTATGAAAAAGCAAAAGAAATGACTATTAGTTTCCATTTTAAGCCAGAGAGTTTTAGGCCATTCAATGGCCACAGCTTACCTGTCTATCAAATGGGACAGTGGCTCTCAAGAGGTGACATGGGAAGGAATGAAGATGACTTGACCTAAATACATCACTACTGCTGGACAAAGTCCAGAACTCACACCAAATGCCAGATAAACTGTAGGTCGATAGTGACATCTTCATGTACAAAGGACCACATATTAAAGAAGGTGGTGAGATGGATGTCTACCTGTGGGAGCTATTGATTGGGTTTAATGCTAGGGCTTTTATCCTGTTATGCTGAGGATTTCAGAAGAAAAAAAAAATAATGCATGGGCTGTCCCAAGAACTGGAGGTCAAAAGGGAGTAGATAATAGAATTTGAATAAAAAGGAAAAATTGATCAGCTGATAGTGATTATTAGGCAAGGTTACAGAAAGCAATGTTAGAACTACCAGAGCATTGCTATAGGACTCTCATCCCTTAACACAAAGCCCGCAGTATAATATATGAAGATTCAAGTGACCAAGGCAAATTGTAATTGGGATTACAAGTATTACTTTGCAAAATATGACTAAAGAGACTCCTTGAGAGGTTTTATGTAAAACCTTATGTCTCTCTTTCAAAGGTTCCTTACAAGGAGTTCCAAAAAAATACTTTAATTCCAGTTTATAGATTTTCCTTATTTTAATGTTCTCGTCTCTGGTGTAGGCATATTATAAATGGAATTAACTACATTACTAATGCTTTTAATCTGATTTTATTGGTGCCTAGGGCTGATGACGAGAAATTAGCATGTGTGTTGTTAAAAGAAAAATACAGTGATATAGAAACTAAATTACATGTCCAAACAAACACATTTATCCATGTGCTTTATTTATGATCCCAGCCAGTCAAAGCACGAGCCCTGACTGCGTGTCTTCAAAAATTAAGTAGCTAGAAAGCAGTTTGTCTGCCTACTGAAATCAAAAACTTACCCTTGGTGAAAGAACCGACAAGAATAGCCCCAAATTTGATATATTTCTTGATTTATAACTCCCAAATTATATTGGAACTACATATTTATGCGGCACTGCATCTATTTTTATAAGATAATTACATGTAAGAGATAATTGACAGTTTTTAATTCACTCAAACCAATTGTTGAGCAATGCATCGGACTGATGCTCAGTGGACCTGACTGGCCCTTCAGGCAACTGAAGTGTCAGTGCTTACTGGGGAATGCTGATTGAAAGTCCTCTGTATGAGGTCACAACTTTGCACCTAGTGACAGGTGAATGAAAAAGAGGCTAGAGTGCACGAGCTGGAATTTTAAAAGAAACTATTAAAGGGAGAGTATGGGATAGTTCAAAGCGTCAGAACTGGTTCCTGAAACCACAGTGGACTCTTGCCTCAACTTACATTGGCTGATATTTGCTTGGGAATAATTCCGTACTCTGTGCTCTGCCACTCATAAATCATCTCATCACGAATGGCTGAGTCTCTTCCCATCATCTATCAAACCTGCTCATTGACTCAGACATACCAGCGACCTGCCATGTGCTGGAACCTGCCTTGACCCCTTCACATGAAGGGTCCAGTTGCCTTCTGCCCTCTGATTGCAAGTCTTTTTTTTTTTTTTTTTAAAGTATTTAATAGGCAGCAACTCCGTGTGTGTGTGTGTGTGTGTGTGTGTGTGTTCACTGCATCTCTCGTGATTTTGAATTATTGTTTAAATAGTTTGTGCTATCTTTTCACCTTCTACACTGTTCATTACCCCAAGTACCTGGCAAGCTTTTAGAGTGCAAGTGACTGTGTTTTATCTTATTTTCTTTTCTCCGCCCACCCCATCCCCACATCCTCTCCACCTCTGGGCCTGTCACACGCCCTATACTAGGAAATCATCCTCACACATTTGTTGTTTTGCAATTTTTAACCATGATACACTCAGCCTGAGAAACTTAACAATTTAACTGAGACAGGACAGTATTCACATACAAAAAACACGCTTTACTGCCATGGTAAAAGCAAAAGGAAAGGGACGATACGTTTAATTAAGAACAAGAACATTTTCATGATACAATTTAATCTTCCCAATATGCGTATGACAAGGTGGGTATTATTATTTCTACTTTGCAGGCGAGGAAACCAAGCTGAGAAAGCTTAAGCAATCTGCAGAAAGTCAAACTGATTTTATGTGGTAAGGCTGATTCAAACCCAGGTCACTTGGGCTCCATTGTCTGGGCCAGGTCAACAATAAATAACGTTGACGAGATGGCATCAATAGTCTGCAGAGCAGGGTGACCATCGAGACGCTGTGGGTTGATGGAAGCCACAGCGTGGCTGTGAATCAAGAAAGGCTTCCTGCAGGAGGGGGCTGAAAGGAGAAAGAGAGAGGGAATACAAGCTCCTAAACATCCAGGAAGAAGGAAGTGGAACAAGGTAATAAGGAAAAAGAAAGAATTTGTCATTAAGGCTGTAGAAATATTTACAGTTGGTTTCCAATCTCCTCATATTTTTCTATCTGGCCAAACAGCAATAAAGGTATGTGGAAAAAAACATATATATTAAATTACTAGGTCTCAGGTTTCTGATTTGATAACACTTGGTGTAAAAATAACAGTTATTATTACTGTTCATTTGTCTAGCTCGCAGAGTGTACACAGCACAGTATAAGTAGAGCTTATCAGAGGAGAAACAAGACTGGTGCCCGGGCTGTGCGGAGCAGAGGCTTCAGTGGACACCCTGTGACACCGAGGGTCAGGGCGTGGCCGTCACAGGGGTGAAATCACCTTCTCCCTGGCTGTGGGTGAACGTGAGGTCCTATAGCAGGTCCCTGGATGCTGTGGCTGGCGTTTTGTTTTGTTTTGTTTTTGGTGGGAGGATATGGAAAGGGATTTTAACGTCCATATTTCAGAAAAAAAAAAAATGTTAATTGAAGTTTTTTCCTAACAATATGTGCCCCAGATAACTACACGTTAGAAAAGAAAAGCAGGTTTTCTCTAAGAAAGATGCTGTCTTTTGAGTCGTGGACAAGGGTCAATCATGGGCCGGTGAGACCCACAATCTGGGAGCCAGGACTGACGGGCACCTTTCTCCCGAAAGTCCCAGAAACACAAGTTTAGGCTCCTAACAATTAGGAAATACGGACACAAAAATGCCCTGCTTATGCACTGTCGCTCGATATGCAAAGCTCCTTCACATAAATCCGAGCACAGGCCCTAAGTCATATGTATTAACTTTCACTCTGCACACAAGTTTAATACACTTGGTTTTATAGTTTCCCAGCTCCAATAATTTAGCAGCAGCAGGTGAGAAGCATGAGGGAAGTCACAGAGCAGGACACGAGGCAGGAGAAAGAAACACTGAGAAATGTGGCCAGGACCGGATAGGATGGAGTGCCCGGCACACAGATCGGCAACCCTGCAGCCCCACGGTCTCTGGGGACATCAGCACTTACGCAGGGCTATAAACCAGAGCTCAGTTGGAGCTTGTTTCAAATGCTGTGTATCACATATTAGCCATAATACAATAATTTATTTCATTTTTAAAAAAGTGTGACATTCTGCAAAAACAACTACCAAATCAACTACTCTAATTGAAAGGTAAAAATAATTGGAATGAAGAATTTAAAAATAGAGAACTCATAATGTAGAATAAAAGCAGTAAATAACATTTGGACCTAAGGCTACCTAACTACTTTTAATTGATACGAAGATTTAAGGCAAATGCAAAAAAGAAAACATCTTCAATTACGATGTAATACAAAATGCTAATGATTAATTGAAAAAAAAAATCCAGACTATTTCAAAGAAATTATGAGATGAGCAATGTCAGAGATAAACTGAAATCATATTAAAGTTTACTTATCATTGAATAAGTTTTTATTGAACCCTATTATGTGTCAGGAACTATTCTGTGATAGGGTTTGGGCAAAAAACAGTGCATACCAGTTCTCGCCTGAATTACAACTTAGCATGTGAACTAGACAATAAACAAGTATATACATATAAAATATGATTTATGGTTGTGATACATGCAACAAAGAAGAATAAACCAGGGTAAGAGTGTCAGGGTACAGGCAAAGGGAGGCATTGCTACTACTTTAGCTAAATGTCCTTGTACATTCTCTCTTAGGAGGTCACATTCAGACAGCCTCTGAGAACAGTATGTCCATTCAGATAAGAGCATTCCAGGAACAGTGCAAAGGTCCTGAGCAGGGTTGGATTGAGTGTATTTCAAAAACAGTTAGAAACAGAAGGAGAGAGTGGGGAGGTAGCTGACATAGGTAGTATTCAAGAGGAATAGAACCCAGAATTGGCTGTGGGATGTGATGGAGAGTGGAAATCAAGGACAGATTTTAGGATCCTCCCACTCCCCATCACCCTGACCCTGCGTTACTGAGTAAATGGTGGAGTTAATTACTGTTATGGGGAAACAGGAAAAGAAGCTATCAGGCAGGAAAGTTGGGAGCAGGGAGGCGGTGGGAGTTAGGGGGTGATTCTATCGGAGATCTGGAAAGGTTGGGCAGGTCAATGCCTGGGACCCATCAGAGCACAGGGCGTTCATAAAGCTCGGGGCCAGCTGAGAGAGCCCAGGTAGTGCATGTAGATTCAGGAGACAGCAGGTTCAAAGACAGGTTCAGCTCTTAGAAATGGGCAAGAAGAAGGTGCACACTAAGGAGAAAGAAGCATTCATAAATCCAAGAGAAACCACAGAGAATACAGTTCTGGGGAAAAAAAAAAAAGAAAAGAAAAGATTTCCAGAAGGGTGAGCATTCAGCTGAGCAGTTGCCTGAGGAGTTGGGTAGCGCTGGTGAACACTAAGGGCCCACCATGGGACATGGGCATCTTTTGGTCACTGCCCACCTAGAGGGCTACAAGATGAATTTATAGATTTACAGATCATTTAAATTCTTGGCAATGATAGAGAAACTCTGGACAAAGTTCAAAGTGAAAGCAAGCTTCTAATGTAATAAATATACCATAGAAGGGTCATTTCCACGCTGCCCCTCCCTGGCCCACAGGCTCACTGCCAGGACCCCCTGTTTCTGATAGGAGTGTGTCACATCCTTGGGTGTAGTGGGGTGTAGAACCCAGGGCAGAAGCATTTCTTTTTGTTACAGTGAGTCTCACCCAGGAGAGAAATCAGCCCATGATTTAGAGAAGGGATAATCCAACCAATTCAAAAAAAGGCCGGGGGGGGGGGGGGGATTCCCAGTGGGATGACTGAACCGAGTGAAAGGGGCAGCTTGGGGCAGGGGGCTCTCAGTAGTCCAGCAATGACTTGCCTTAAAGCAAACTAATTCTAATAAATAAGTGGGAGTTTGTGTCGTCGTTTTCAATTTGTGTTTTATTTATTTTCTTCTTCATTAAGTGACATCAAATAACAGAGAAGCTACATTTGCCAAGTGTTTGGAATTTTATAAGGAAAAAAGAGGAGAAAGATGTGGTGTTTATGAACTGAGGGGCAGTGTGGGGACAGTTCCTACACAAGGAATCCTATCTCCCCTGGAACTGTAAAAATTTGATATAATTGCTCATTCAAAGAAAATCACCTATATTTTATTGTACATGGCTGTGGAATGGATGTATGGTAATATTCCTTTTTCTTTTCTAAGTCCTCTGCGAAGGAGAAAAAGAAAAATTCCATTGTGATAGTGTGGCAGCCAAGATTTAAAGGTTGTGCTGGACTTACAATTGAAATGCAAATCACTCTTTGCAAACAGCCTCCCGCTGAGGCCCAAATTTTTACAGACCAGGTTCTGCTGTCCTGATGAGGAATCATTGAACACCATTTCCCAGGATTCACAAATTAGTTGGCGTCTAAGGTATCATTTTCTACGTTATAATTGTAACTTACCAGAGGAAACTTTGTCACAAAAGACAGTACCCTGTGCTTCCATTATTTTTCCAGCTGCACCGCCACTGAGGATTCTTTCCCACACAATAAAAATACACACATCACGACCTCCCTCTCTGAAATACGCACTCCTTGAATATAAACATTTTGAGAATATTGGTGTGCTTTTCTTCCCCTTCTTTTCTAGATGTGCAGGTGGTAAAATACTGCCTGCCATGAACTGCAGACAATAAATAAAAATTACCAGCTTCTTTGGCTGCCTGATAGAAATGTGCCTGCTTGGGAAAGCCAGAGTCCACACGATTCTCTGGGTGAAGAAGGCCCTGGATACGCAGGTCCGCTCCCTGGGTGCTCCTTGATGGGCAGGTAAGGCTAGTCCAGTTCACACATGCCCCGCTGCCTTCGGAAACAGGAGGCCCTAAGAACCCTGAAAGGTTACCTCTCCCTTTCCTTGTTAAAAAGGCTGATGCACCTGGCCAGTGTGGCTCAGTGATTGAGCGTGGACCCATGCACCAAGAGGTCGCCAGTTCGATTCCAGGTCAGGGCACATGCCCAGGTTGTGGGCCTGATCCCCAGTGTGGGGGCATGCAGGAGGCAGCCAATCGATGTTCTCTCTCACAAATGTTTCTATCTCTCTCCCTCTCCCTTCTTTTCCCTCTAAAATCAATAAAGAAAAATAAATAAAAATAAAATAAGCCCTGGCCAGTTTGGCTCAGCGGTTAGAGCATTGGCCCACAGACCAGAGAGATCTGAGTTTGGTTCCGACTAAAGGCATGTACCTCGGTTGCAGCTTGTCCCTGGCCCTGGTTGGGTCGTGCAGGAGGCAGCCAGTCGATGTGTCCCTTTCACATCGATGTTTCTCTCTCTCTCTTCCCCTCTCTCTCTCGCCCACTCTATCTGAACAAAAAATGTCCTTGGGTAAATAAAGATAAATAAATAAATAAAATAAAAAGGCTGATGCTAGGCGAGAGCAGCATTACACACAGGACATAAAAAAACAACAAAGCGTTGAGAATTTAGAAGCCAAAGCAAAGAGACAGAAAAAATTCTCAGCTGTGTAGTGAGAACATCACCCCCTTAAACTTGGTCTTATCACAGACCTTTCACACTGCGTTATCGGAGGCAGATCACAACACATCTGTGGACATTCATCTCCTCATATGTAAATGTTCTGGGCCGGTTTCTCAAACAGAAGTCTGAGAACCACCTGTTCCAGGAGCACAGAGGGAGCTTGTTCTAAAAGGAGCTTCTAGGGGATCATCCCCAAGATAGGTTCCAAGAATCTGCAATTTAACAAGTGTCCCAAATAAATTTCATGCTTACTGAATTTGAAAACCACTGTAGTAGATGAATTCTGAAATTCCTTCCAAACTTAATGGTTGAGTAATCCACAGACCAATCAAGCATAACCACCATGCAAACTGGGTCCCTTCACCAAAAAACCGGTATCTATATCTAAATCTGTATCTATGTCTATGTCTATATCTATATCTACCTCTATCTCTAAATCCGTATCTGTATCTATACCTATATCTGTATTTAAATCTGTATCTGCTGGAGAGTATTGTGCTAAGCAAAATAAGCCAGTCAGAGGAAGACAAGTATCACATGATCTCACTTATTTGTGGAATATAATAAACAAAATAAGCTGGCAAACAAAAAAGACCCAGAGACATGGAAGTAGGGAACAGACTGACAAACGTCAGAGGCAAAGGGGGAGGCCAATAAGAGTAAACCAAAGAGCTGATATGCATATATGCACAACCAGTGGACACAGACAACAGTGTGGTGAAGGCGGGGTGGGGCACAGAGAAAAGGGTGTCAATGGGGACAAAAAGAGGGACATTTGTAATGCTGTCACCAATAAAGATAAATTTTAAAAAATAAAATAGTATCTCTATCTCTATCTCTATATCTATATCTATATTCATACCTATACCTACATTTATATCTGTATCTTATCTCGAGAAATAGAAGGTAAAAGTCTCTCTTTAGGAGATAACTATCTCCATCTAGGTGGAAGCTCCTAGAGGTCACCTCACTCAGGTATGTATCCACAGGCCCCGCTGGCAAGACAGGCATGGTAAATCATTCATGGACTTTGTCCATAGAGTTTATTGCTTTCTTCTCTAATGTCTTTGACCATTTTTGTGTTTATGATTATCATCCTTTAGTGTATGTACTGAAAATAATTTCTTCATTTATTTGTGCTTATTGTTATGTGTTTTTTCAATGTGCATGTTTTCGTTTGTATGTACCCAAATATACTGAATTTTCTCGGTAAATATTCTTTCATATCCATTACATTTAAAAATCGATGCTGTTGACAAGACCCAATATTTCCGAAATTTTCCTTTACAGCCTTGTAATTTTTATTTCGCTTGATATTTTTCTTCTGAAGTACAAATCTTAATCTTGATTTCCTTCAAATGGTTAACAAATTGTACAGTCAATTTTCAATTATTCACAAGTTAAGGAGGCTGGCATAATATGCATGGCTATAATACTATTAATAATTCTGCCAATGAATACAGCAAATTACCTCTCCCATTAATAAAGCTTTCATTTCAATAAACTCTTTATCCAAATCATCAACTTATAATGCTAACATTTATCTTCACAAAAAGCTGGACCTGGTTTCTTTAGTCGACTCTACTTTACTGGGACTTGTTCACTTTACTACAATAGAAGGCATTTGTTTTAGGTGATTCTCAAAGGTTTTTCCAACTTTTAAATTGTGTTATTCTTACCAGCACAGTTAACATCTGTCACTGAGCTAACTAGACATAGAGACCAACCTGTCCTCCTTAGAATGGGGCTCCACACCACAGCCCTCGGGCCACATCTGGCCAGTGACCAGTTTTGTAAAGCCCCTGAGCTAAGAATGACTTTTAGATCTTTAAACATTTGTTAAATTACAACAATAAAAGTATTTGACAGACACCCAGAAATTAAATGGGGCCCTTAAAGCCTAAAATAGTTCCTATGTGGCCCTTCATAGACTCAGCTTACTGACCCTGCTGTAGGGTCACAGTCTTACCTTTTATTGTTAAAAGAAGTGTGATCGGCAGAGAACATAACGGGTGCTCTGTTTCCTTTTCTTTTGGCCACAACTTTAGAAGCCATTTCTCAGCCCTCCTTGCCCTTGGGGTGGCCAGATAGCTGAATCTTGCAGAATGGGAAGCGGGCAGATATGATGTGGTATACACCACTTCTCGACCTCTGCTCAAACTATGTGATGCTGGAGATCCATCCCTCTCTCTCCTGTGTATGCCAGGGGGGTGGAGACAATCCAGAAGAAGACCGGAGCTTTAGGAGATGATGCCATAATATAGGGAGAACCCAAGTCCCTGACTGTCCTGGTCATAGGCTATGAATCAATAAGAAACATCACATTGAACTGCATTTGGGTGAAATATAAACGTGTTGGTTATGACATTACGGCGGCTACTATCAGGCCCGACTCGAGCAGAGCCTCTCCCACCACAGCTGAGCTAGCAGGCCGCTACCGTCTGCTTTGAGCGGGACAATCGAGACCCAGCACTGTTCCAAGCAGAGCTGTGACACTGAGACCGGTCAGGGTGCTGGTGAAAGGGAAATCCTATGACATCAATTTAGAACACGGACTTTGGTAGAGCAGAAACTTTTTTTTCCCATTTGCTAATTAGGGTGAGCCTATTTTGTTTTCCTGAGAGAGAACTTTGAAAGATAACTTTTTTTTTGGGGGGGGGGGGTCTGAAAGATAACTGCACTCAGCAAGTGGAGTGTCTGACCATCAACATTAACTGCTTCGAGTCTCCCTTTTCCTACCCTAGGGCTGTGGCTAATCAAAAATGAATGCTTAAAATGAGTGTAAGTGCATTTCAACGAACCAGTCACAAAGTTTAGCCCTTATACATGAAGAATTTTACTCTTTTAATATCCATGTTTTCTGGGAAAATCACAAAATAAGCCTAATATGTTTCTGAAACAGAAACCCTCCATGACAGTATGAGAAATGTTATTTCCATTACACTTGTCTATAACAACAACAACAATTAACAAGCAGATGTCACTATTAAGACAAAACTGTCCTATAGGGAAAGAGTTAAGAGCATGACCAAATTTCATAAGCCTGGGTTTAAAATCTTGCTGTAACACCTATTAACTGTATGACCTTTTATAATCTCAATCTCTCTATTATTCTGTTTCCTCTTTTGTAAACAGGGGGGGAAAATGATAATAATGATACTACTTGTTAGGGTTGTAGTAAAGATTAAATAAGTTATTATCTTTAACATAAAACAGTGCTGGCACCTATCATGTGTTCACTCATTCTGATTATTACATGATTCAAAATAAAGGAATTAATCCACTATGCAATGCTTAATGTCACACTTTGGAAATCTCCATGTCCTCTCCTCTCGGTCATATGTTTCTGTACATACCTTCCTAGTCTAAATTTGTCTAAATTTTCCAGTTATTCTTTCCCAGCCAAAGTTTGAGATCAGGGTTAAATTATAGATATAGTTGCAACAAGTGGCCCAGATGTGGAGGGATTTCACTTGGATGTAATAACAGGAGAAAGACAGAGACAGGAAGTACGAGTGTGTTTGGTGAAATTAGTCTGGGAGGCTATCATCTCTAGAGTGCAGCTTTTTTTCCTGTGTTCTACAGGTGTTCTACAGGTGAGACTCCAAGACCAAAAGCATCTTTCTGTCTTCTCTAGAGAAAAGAGGAAGCTACCTTCTCTTTTAAAACACCACAAACTTTACATATGTAAGGCCTCTATTTACTTTGAGTTAGCAGAAAATTCATGATCAGAAAAAAAAAAAAGGCAATTCATTTTGGAGAAAATCATCAGGTTGCTATTGGATATATATCCAATGATCCAGTGAACAAAATTCTGCCATTTGAATTATTCTGAGAATCTGGATCGATCTTTGTACATTGTATTTTTTTTTTAAATCCTCACTTGAGGACATTTATTTTTCTACTTATCTTCAGATAGAGTGGGAGGGAGGGAGAAAGAGGGAGAGAGAAAGAAACATCGAAGTGAGAGAGACACATCGACTGGTTGCCTTCCACGGGATCCCGACCAGGGCTGGGGGTGAACTGCAACCAAAGTACCTGCCCTTGACCAGAAGAATCAAACCCACGACTCACTGGTCCATGGGCTGATGCACTAACCACTGAGAAAACTGGCCAGAGCTATACATTGTATTTTTAATCATTATGCCTGGTTTTCCTTTGTTACATTTAAGTTTCTCAGAGCAGAATATAAGAAACTATATTCCCATTCGGTGCATTAGAAGAGCATGTTGGTTTTTTTTTTTCTTTGAGGAGGAAATACTTTGTTTTATTCTCACCCGAGGACACCTTTCCATTTTTTGTTCAGATAGAATGGGAGGGAGAGAGAGGAAGAGAGAGAGAGAAACACGACGTGAAAGGGACACATCGAGTGGCTGCCACCCGTACGACCAACCAGAGCCAGGGACAAACTGCAACCGAGGTACGCGCCTTTAGCGGGAACCAAACCTGGGTCTCTCTGGAACGCAGGCCGACAGTCTAATTGCTGAGCAAAACCGGCCAGGGCTGAGGAGGAAACACTTTTGTCATAAGGCTTATAGTCACTAGTCATCTTCTTGAAATCTCTTAAACAATTTACAGTTTATCATGGAGAAAAATGTATTCACAGAGTACATGCAATATAAACACACTAGTTTCTTCTATTAATTCAGAATTCTTAGTCCATCCTGCATGGTTTATAGCCTAATATAGTGATATAAAAGAAATTTTATATATTTTAGTTCTGTCCCTCTACTGGCAGTGAAAGTAAATCCCAAAGTATTTCAGCAGGTGCTATTAATATGCAAATAACAGAGAATACACTATTTCTAATAGACCTCCCAACTGCATGGGAGGCGTCGCTGTTGGAGCAAATTAGCTTTGTGTAATTTGCATGCCTTTCACAACCTCCTGGGATTATATTTTAGATCAGAGACAATAAAAGCATATGCAGTTAGCTTAAAATGTAACTAATTTTAGACTTTGAAACAATTTTCACCTAACTTCTTTGTGGTGTTAAACAGCTATTTCCAAAGAAACTTTTATAACAGTCTATAATTTTCATAGCATTGAATCACCATTAATGGCTTCATCTAGCTATATAGCATGAAAACAAATGTGGGAACAGAGCAGGTATGGGGGTTTCCCAACTGAACGAAGACCCAAGGAGTGGTGAACTGGAGACCCAGGAGAATGCATTGTTTGGGCAGCTACAAATGATAGTATGAATCAGGAGAAATGAAATTGGCCCAATTGGAGTTATTAGCGGAAATAATTCATGGCCAGAGGACGGGACCAGAAAGATAAAGCAAATTTATTTAGCCTCACAGTATCTAAATATCTAAATAAACAAAACATTAAATAAACTAATGAATAATATTGAATTAACTGATTTTAACTATTCCAACTTATATCTTACAAATGTGGTTTTAGAACTCTTATTCCTTTTGATGGAAATTAGGGAAGTTCCTAGAAAAATATTCATTGAGTCTGGCAACAACCAAAGTCATACGTAATTGGGACTTGAATATAACTTACCAAGACTATGTTTTCTCGTTGCTCCATCAATGAGGAGATGAAAATTGCACCAACCTGTGTATATTTCACTGAGAAAATAAATTATTTTGATCCCTTCCTCAATTGAATAAGCCAGGTGATTTTTTTTTTTTTTTTTTGGCAAAAGCATATTTGGCAAAAGATGATTTTTCAGTTCTTTGCTGTCTTAAATCCACACATGAAAATTAAATTTGAAGAAATTAAATAATTAGATGTTTAAAGCTTAAATGTCACCTTTGAGTATGCGGTTTTGATTTAGAGCCCAAATCATCTGACTGAATTATTCTGCATTTCCTTTTGTTTCTATAGACACGACTGCATCATAAGTTTAAAATATAAATGTGTCATATGAGAACATGTTATAAATGGGAGTTATGTAAGATTTATTGTCTAAACATGTTTCTTATTCATCGGTCCAGTAACCAGTAGCTGACCATAGGTCAAATGGATGACTTGGGGGAAAGAAGAAAAATAAAAGCTAATTTTGTTATGAGAAAGAATATGATTATGTAATGGTCATTTCAATATTTCTGATTACTTTATGGACAGATTCAGTTCAAGTAATTTCTGTCCCCTGAATCTTGCTTAAACGTGTAAATCAACTTGCAATAAATATTTGGCCATACCTTGGATCAAAAAAGTAAAAAACAATACAAATATGATACATTTAGCTAAATCAACAATCAGGCATTTGTATATAATTATACATGGATAAAATAACATTTTGTTTACGAATTTAAGCTTTAAAATATTATTTTTATTCAATGATTACATTTAAAAAAATAGTCTTGTATGTCAAACAGAAAGAGAATTCATGTATGGTCTATATAAGTAAAGCTAGGCACTATGGAAAAAACTCCTTTGAATGAAAAAAAATGATATTGAGAATACTGATATTTTGTAATAAAATGAAGATGATCTAATACAAAGTAAATATAAAGGGCATATTAATATATTTAGTTTTGTACATATAATAAATTTACATTATTAAACGATAGTACAGCTTATATTTGGTATACCATTTCTTCTTCAATACCTCTCCTTCCATACTAACCCTCTTAGAGCTTTGTCCTCAGTCCATGTTGTTTCTCTTTCTTCTCTAATAATATAACCCTATGAATGGCTCTCTTTTCATCTCTCTGTTGACAATTCCCAAGCAATGACATCAGATTTTTTTTTTTTTTCCTCTTAAGCTGAGGACCTAAATTCATTTCACTTCATGTACCCTTTAATGTCCAATTAAAATATGGCCATGGCAAGGTGCTCAGTTGGTTGGAGCATCATCTCACACAACAAAAGTTGCAGGTTCCATTCCCGGTAACATAGCTAGGTTACGGGTTCGATCCCTAGTTGGGATGCATATAGGAGGCAACCGATGGGTGTTTCTCCCTTTCTCTCCCTTCCTCCCTCTCTCTAAAATCAATAAAAACATACCCTAGTATGAGAATTGGAGATTTTATTTATATATATATATATATATATATATATATATATATATATATATTCCACCATAAAAGCCTCAATGCTACTGCCAGCTCAAACTTGTCTCTTTTCTCAGAAGTCCTATTGCCCTTACATCTATTATTAAAATATATATTAAAACTTCCTAAGTTTTTAAATTATATTGGAAATGCCTTACTTCCTCTGACTAAACTGTATGCTTCCTGAGAGTAAGGTTTGTTGTTGCCTGCTGAGACCAATTCCAGGAGTATAGCAGCGACGCCAGAATGAATACTAATAAAGTTTCCACAAGCATTCATTTATTTTCTCATATATTCTGTTGGATATGAGAAAAATTTGATCATTTATACTACTTTCTCCCACTTTTAAATAGATATTTTCTCTCCCCACTCAGAGTAACTCACTGTGGAAACCTGGAACGCGTTTTCAGGCCAAACTCATTTTGCACCGCTTTTAGGTACATCACTAGGTACATCATTTATCTCCGCCATGTCTCAGCCTCTCTACTTGTACAATAGTAAAATGGCTCAGTCTCTACCCTCTGAGCTGTTGTGAGGTTTACCCAATGCAACACTCTTTGCACAGACACGTTCTACGGGCAGGTTTTTATACACAGAGACTGTAGTTCTTGATCGTCCAGTTCTGGCCAGCACTACTGCAAGCCTCAAGTCTCGAGAGTGGCCCAGGGCCCTGGCTGCCTCTCCAATGGGACAATGCTTAACGTCCTCATCTTTAGCCGTTTGGCTGCCACCTTCAGGAAAACACCCTTAATAGTGTCTGCTTTTCTCATGGACTGAGTGTTTGGACATGATCTCCTTACTGGCTGATTGCAAGTCCAGAACATTTTTGGCAGCTGATGGAAAGAAATTCTGGTCAGATGTGTTCAGGGCCTCAAGCCACAGACTTGTTTTTATTTTATTGAAAAAGAGCAGAGCAGGGAGACTTGGCCCCGTGGCCTTTATTTTAGTAGCACACAACAGAAGAACTCTGAGTCCAGTGGTAGAAACTTGTTTCAAGTATTTTAAGGAGAGAACTCAAGAAGATTATTAGTTTTTTGGTTTTGTTTTTTTTCCCCTGGACTGTTAAAGGTTGCTCTTCTAGGTGGATCACACAAATATAGGTCAGAGAAGAGATTTTTTCCCCAAGAAAATGCCATATTTGTTACTCATAAAAAATATCCCAAACACTGCCCAGCTTAAATAATCAGAAGAGCTTTGCCTTCCCATATAAATTACTGACTCTATCACCTCCCACCATCCAGGCCCCATTTTTTGTTAACACCGGGGTTTCTCCCTTCCTGATAATATTTTCAAATATGATAGTGCTGAATATAAGTTTCTTTAGCAAATTCCTCATACCTTCTTTTCCATGTATCCTTTTTTTTTTTTTAATAGAGCAGGAGGGAGAGAGGGAGGAAGAGAAAGAGAGAAACATCGATGTGAGAGAGACACATTAACTGGTTGCCACCCACACGACCCCAAGCGGGGCTGGGGACAAACTGCAACTGAAGTAAGTGCCCTTAGCGGAAACCAAACCCGCTATGGTTTGGTCTCTCTGGTCTGCGGGTCGACACTCTAACCGCTGAGCCAAACCATCCAGGGCATCTATGTATCTTTATGAACTAAATTTGATACTAGTGATTAATAATGGAAACCCCTTTCTTTGTCATGAGAAATGAGTCTGTGCACTCATATTTTTGTTTTTCATGAAAATGATAACAATTTTCGTGTATTGAACATCACAGGTGGGGTAGACAGTGTACCATCTCCCTTCATTTTCGGCACTATCCTTGGGAAGATAACATTATGTTCATTTCAAAGATGAGAAAATTGAGTCTCTAAAGGACCTAAAGTAAAACTCCTAAATGGTGGCAGAACCAATATTTATATTCAAGGAAGGCTGATTGTAGTTTCCATGTTTTTATAATATAACTAAAAATAAATAAGTCATTACACATAAATAAACATAACTACACACAAGGACACACATATGCACAAAGGCTGAGGCTTCACGAAACCTAAAATAATGCTTAATATTAGGCAAAAATCAACCACCCATTTCAGTAATAAGTAGATGAATTGAGCACTATCAGAATAGTCCATTTGCCACATTGTAAGTCACGGTTTTAGAATGCTATAGGCACAGATTCGTATACAGAAATATTTCCATGTCTCATTACACACAGAAGACTTGGTGAGCTAGAATAACTCTTTCCCCAAACTAATCTGTTCATTTAATCCTAGCCTTTCATAACTGTACATGACCCTGACCAAGCAGCCTATAATACTAGAAGGGCATGGGGGCAGATGCTCAGTAGGCATCTGGTGTTTCAGCTGGAAGAGGGTTGAGGAGGCATTTGGAATGGAGGAGGGCTGAGAGGCAGTTACTATTTGCAAATGAAAAGAAGAGCCAGATTCTGGACGTGGGGACCTAGTCCAGAGCAGAACTAGCAGCCGTGGTGGTCCGAAGCTCAGCTTCTGATGGACGGGTGTAGGGTACCCAATTAGCCCTAAACACAGCAGGTATTGTTTCCACAGCCACACCTTTAAAGATTAGAGGGATTAAGAGTCAGGGAGCTACCTAAATCATCCCAATCCTCTTCTATCTGTTCTAGCCTTCTTTTATTTTAATGTATTGATTTTAGGGAGAGAGGAAGAGAGAGAGAGAGACTGATTTATGCATTCATTGGTTGATTCTTGGGTTCTTGTATGTATCCTGATCAGGGATCAAACTGGCAATCTTGGAGTAATTGAACAGTGCTCTAACCAACTGAGCTACCTGGCCAGGAACTTAGCCTTCTTTTTGTAAGCTTTTGGGAGCATGATTACTTTTTCAGCAGACCATGGTAATGTGTACTTGGAAATTAAACCAATGTTTCAGGAATTCTTTCATAATATAATCTGAACCAGTCCTTATTAATGAGACCAAAGTACTTCCCATCCAATTGAAGTCCTGCAATTATGTAAATGTATAAGTGAAACTATTCTTTATAACTTTATTCACAGTCCATTTAAGTCAGAAACTGAGTTTACTTGGTTTACTAACTGGGCATTAGCACCATTTGAGCAGTTTAAGAACTATCAACAGTTGCAATGGCCCATAATAAATATATGTACAATTATTTCTATATAGATTGTCCTTCATAGTTGAAAATGACATTGCCAATATAGTTGCTAATCACATGACTAACAATTACTACACAGCTAAGATTTTAGTGTATATTTGCATGAGGACTTTTTATTTATAGAACACTCACACTTGCTTATTTATTTATTAATACAACTCAATATATTATTATTTTTTATTATGATTACTAAATTACCATTAAGAAATAAAATTCACAGATGTTAAATAACCCAAGAAAGATAAAACCAGAAAGTTGGAGACCACAGTGCTTAGCATACTACATCTATGCATTCCATAAATAAGAATAATTATTCTCCCATAGTTGCTATCCCAAATTCTGTGTTGCCTGTCATACTTAAATACTGGTCATTTATGTGAAATACAAAGTCCATTTATAAAGAATAGTTATTTATTTAAATTTATATGTAGTTAAATCTCAACTTTTTTAGTAGTTTCTTCATTGGGACATATAAATTATTTGCTTAGGCATTCAAATTAATTACAGTCTGCAAATATAGAGTTTTGCAGCAAGGAATCTGAAAATAATATCCTCCAAGACTCATATTTTATTTACATTTTTAGTTATAAATGTAACCATGTATTTAATTTTAAAATATACCAGACAGTACACATACGTTGACAGATTTTTCTTCAACTCTCAATATATTAAAAGTAGGCAGTTTAATTTAAGTATATTCTTAGAGGTTGAGAAAAGGACTGAAAAGCTTTAACAATGTAATTTCATCCCTTGAAGCCTAAACATTCAAAGCCTTGTTTTGCAGATTTTCTCTGGTTTGAGATAGAACTCATGAAAATTACTTGGCTACGTCATTTTGAACATAGAAGAAAAAAGGCTTTTATTGATTTTATTCTTTTCAAATCACTTTTCCCTGAAAATATGCTTTGAAGTGTTGTTCAGGATAATTAATACAGGGATAGAGTAGTATCTGACTAGGTGTTTTGAATGCAGACTTTTCCTTAGTCCCAATAAAGTATTTATAGAAGTACACAAAAAGATGAAAATTTCACAAATCTTGAATAAGTGACAGTGAGGTTACTGCCAGAAGTTGGGAAAAGATCACACAATGTAGTTGAATTAATGGCACAAGTAGCAGTTGTGCACATGTTGCTCAGACAGGGGATTCTACCGGCCTGAAAGAAAGAGGCGAAATCACTTCTCTCCCCACCATCGCTGTCTTTGAAGCAGAGATGCCTCCTGTCTCTACCCTGACAGATGTTGCAACATGGGTATTTTGGATTAATGTTTGTGCCCACCCAAAATTATAGGTTAAAACCTTAACCTGGGGCCTCCGGGAGGTGATCAAGTCATGAAGGTGGGGCCCACATAAATGGGATGAGTGCCCTTTTAGGAGGAGACAGGGGAGTGGCAAACTCTCCGCAGCCATGGGAAGGCACAGTGAGAAGGCCGTCTACAAGCCCAGAAGAGGAGTCGCACCAGACTCTGACCATGCTGACACCCTAATCTTGGGCCTCCAATCTCTGTAACTATCAAAAATAAACGTTTGCATTTCAGCCACCTGATCTAAGGTATTTGTTATAGCAGCCCAAGCTTTTGAAGACAATGGTTATTTTATTTTAACACATTTGAAGTATTTGTTCTCTTCTTCCATCTTTACATTTCTCCTCCAATTCAGACACTGAAATTCGCCGAAAGCAAAAAGATTAGGAAATATGGAGATGCTAACAGAAATCCACTTCATCTCTGAGATACAACCACAGTACATTCACGTGGATGGGATTGGTGACAGGAGGGTGGCTGTTGGTAGGACAGGTGAATAATCGTAGGCTGGTTGAACTTAACTGGTTCAGAGTCAGTGAATCATACAGTGAACGTTGGAGATAACCTTAACTCAGTCCAGAAGAGATGTGTTTAAAATCTGCTTCACAGAACTGAATTGAGAATAGAATCTTTAGTGATACTTCGGATATATAGTTAGTGGCACTAAGTATAAGTAAAGCCAAAGCAAGCCATACATATCAACTGCTAAAAAAGAAAAACTCGAGTGCTTTTTCTGCTTTCAATTCAGGGGCAGTAGAAAATGTGAGAATACTACTTGGCATTGAACATTATTCAAAAGTAGAAGAGTCAGGTCAACTAGGCGGGCAAAGTGTCATATAAAAATCATACTCAGGCCCTGGCCGTTTTGGCTCAGCGGTTGGAGCGTTGGCCTGCGGACCAGAGCCCTGCTTTCGGTTCCCGCTAGGGGCACGTACAAAAAAAATATATGCTCAAAAAAGATAATAAGCAAGCCAAAATTAACAATAGTAAAATTAAATTTCAGACAGTGGAAAATAAAGAACAAATAAAATTAGTGTGTAGAGGGCAAACTTTAAAAATTCTCCCACAATAATAAAGAAATAAAAATTACGGGAGAAGTTCATGAATAAAGATGACACAAATGTGAAAATTTGGTATTTTTGATAAAGAGACTGGGGTTGGGGGGGACCAACAACAGAAGCAATAACCATGATGAAAAAGGAGAAACGTTACAGCTAAAATTTGAGTAAGAACTGAAAAACACCTGCGAACATCCAAGCAGAAGAAAACAGGTTACGTACAGGAAAACCAAATTAAATCTGGCCTGAGATTCCTCTTTTACATCAGTGAGCACAATGTGAGGCCATGAGGTAATGGTCTACAGAAATCTCTAGGGAAACCTTTATGATTGCAATGTGAATAACATTTCAAGTTTATATTAGTATGTAAATAAAATTTTGTCATTCTCAGATACATATGAAAGAATAAAATTTACATCCATTTTTCTTTTTGAAAAATAATATTTAAAAATTTCTTGGAGACCTATTCCAGACAATTAAAAGATAAATCAAGATTATAAAGTCAAAACAAGGAAGGAGAATATTGGACATTTTTTAAATGTTATGATTCGGTGCCTTGAAATTAATACTACAACCAATATGTGTTTAAAAAAGTAATTTTTGTTATTATAACCAAATAAAAAATATAGTGCAAAAGACAAATATATTATTGAAAGATAAAATATAATGTAGCCTGGCCAGTTTGCTTAGTGGTTAGAGCACTGGCCTGAGGACCCAAGGGTCGCAGGGTTCGATTTTGGTCAAGGGCACGTGACTCGGTTGCATTTCGATCCCCAGCCCTGGTTGGGGTCATGCAGGAGGCAACCAATAGATGTGTCTCTCTCACATTGATTTTTTTTTTTCTCTCTCTCCCTGCCAACCACTCTATGTGAAAATCAATGAAAAAATATCCTCAGGTGAGATTTAAATACTATATACTAAAATACTATATATATATATATAGTATTTAAATATATATATATATACACAATTGACAATCTATGTCTAAAGTTCTAAAAAACTAATTCTAAGAAGAAATGAAAGTAAAATTGCACTAATTTCTTCAATTTATTTGTAGAATCTTAAAATACTGCTTTAAAATTTTTAGATCACTTATTTAATTACCAAAACACATATTCATTGAGAAAAATAGATCAAACAATATGGACATGTATATAACTAAAGCTGCAGATTCCCCACTTACACAGTCTGTCACCTAAGAGATGTAATCACACAAAAAAGTTTTGTTTATATTTTTAGAACTCTGAAGAGTTAGCCAGAATATAAGTAAATATATCGAACACATACATATACATATATATATGTATGTGTTTGTAAGTTTGTATATACGTATGTATATTTAGAGAATGTGCACCTATAATTATGATGCTATCTCTATGTAGTAGCTATAGAATATAAAGTAGGTGATTATTATTTTGTATATTTTTAAAATAAAATTGTATCCTATATTTAGATACTGCTTTGCAATTTGCTTTTTTTGCACTCAAGAACTATAATGGACATTATTCTTCACCAGATATATGTAAGTATATATATATGTATATATATACACACACATGTGTATATATATATACACACACATGTGTATATATATATACACACACATGTATATATATATATATAGCTTACTATTAACTACTTGCTATGATGAATTGAAATATGTCTACAAATATTTGTTATTAAAATAATATGGCAATAAACATTTCTGAACATACATTCTAACACACCTGTTTTAGAATTTGGGGAAGATAAGCTTCTGTAAGTATAGTATTTGTTTTAGTGAATACTCACATTTTTTTTATTTTAAATAACAGCATTTAGGTCTTTCTCAAAGACTCCAACCTGTAGCCAAAGCTAAAGCACTAAGACTGGCTCTCAAAACGAGAGTATCCCATCTGGCGTCTTGCTTCTGCTTCCTGACCAAGGAACTCCTAAAGCCACAAGTAAGCATCCAGATGGATCCTTCCCCACATGTGTATCATGCCTTGGGAGCTTTTAATGCAATTTTGTATTTACCAGCCTGAGAAAGTAAATATATAGTTTTTGTTGAGGAAGCCACTGCAATTGCCAGTAGTGATCACTTGAGCACTTTTGATCTATTTACAAATAATGAGAAAACAGACTAAAAGCAAGGCCAACTGTACTTTGGGAAAACCAACCAACAACAACAATAAAAAAACAGCCCTGGCTGCTGTGGCTCAGTGGGCTGGGCATCATCCTGGGCACTGAAAATTTGCCTGTTTGATTCCCGGTCAGGGCACATGTCCAGGTTTGGGCTCCATCCTGGTTAGGGGGTGTGCAGGAGGCAGCTGATCAGTGTTTCTCTCGTTCTCCTCTCCCTTCCTCTCTCTCTAAAAAAAATCAATAAAAAATCTTAAAAAGAAAAACAAGCACTTGGCCTCTCTGCCTCCTCTTTCAGCACTGGCAATCACCTTGAGGGGAAAAGCATCCAAAATTCAGGCTCACTTCTCGCTCTGGACCTGTATTTCTAAGAAAATAAATAAATAAATAAAAATAAAAGCTAAAACAAAAAACACTGTAGTATAGACTTATAATTCTGAGTTCTGAAATGAAAATATATCCTAAGAAATCAGATGTAATGTAGAAAATAAGAGACGATTAATTAAATTTGTATCCCTGAAAAGAATCAATAATTATAAACAGAAAGTACATGCATACTGTTTTGAAGAACAAACAAACAAACAAAAAGGGCAAAACAAACGATCCACAAGTGCTTAGAAATTATAAACAGAGTTACTAAACTAAAAAGTAGTAATAGTGGGAGTAACAGGTTACACAAAAACTGTTAGAACTGAATTAATAATGTAGATTCAAATTGCAGGGAATGATAATAGCCAGATAAATCAATACAAGTTATAGTTCATTCTAAATAATATTTGATGTCACAGTTGTTAAATGACTGTTAGTTCTAAATAAGGAAAGACCTAATATGAAATGCATTTAATTACTTTCTAGGAAAGAATTTTTAAATAATTTTCATAGATCTGGGTAAAGAAGAAAGTTGAAAAGTGGGGAGAGACTTGCAAATAGTACTATCTTAGTTAAGAAAGAAAGAAAGAGAGAATGCAATGAGATTTCTAGAAAGCTCAAAAGAGAAGGGGACTAATTAACTTGTCTTTGTCCTCTTAGTCAAGAAATGAGTACAAGAAAGTGTGGCCATTTTAAGTGTCTATTTTTTGAGAATTGACAAATGTAAACACCTATGTAGCCATCACCACAATCAAGATAAAGAATATTTCTTTTAACAATGTGTGTTCCTTTGGCTCCTTCCCAGTTAATCTCACCCATCTTGCCTAAGTCAACCACTGACCTGCTTAATGCCATTAGAAATGACATATCTTTTTCTCCAGTTCTGTAGAAATAGAATCATAGAGCATGTACTCTTTTGTGGATGGCTTCTTTTGCAAAGTATATGTTTTTGAAATTCATCCATGTTGTTTCAACTATCAATTATGTGTTCCCATTTATTTTTGAATAGCATTAACTGCACATATATAACATAATTTGTTTAACCATTTCCTGATGATGAGCATCTGAGTTGATTCCTGTTTAGGGCTATTAATATCTAAAGCGTCTATGTAAGGGTATGAAAACATGTATTTTCAGAGGAGGGGGCTAAATGTATGAGTTCAACTACTGGATTATTTATAAGGTGTATGTTTCCCAGTCATTCTTTGCCTGGCCTCGTGGAGTTTCACAGTATGGATGTGCAGATTAGTTTCAGCCAAGGACTCAAAGGGACCAGAGTCATTATGGGAACCCCGTCTTATGCATAGTTCCCTTCTTTCCAGTACCTTTCTTCTCAAATTCTAGCTAACTCCATCTTCTTGAATATCAATCAGTCTCCTCAGTTCAGTGAGATCTCTAGGCACTGTTGGGGGTCGCCTTTCCTATGCACAAATTTAGGAATTGGCTTCAGGAAGAAAGCTGGGGCAATCTTGGGGCTAAACTCATTTGTTTATCTTGTCTGTGGGATCATAGTCCCAACTCTGCTTATTAGCCAACAAATGAAAACAATTGCTTCATATATTTTGTCCAGTTTCTTGTTGATTATGGGAGGTTAAATTTCGACTTTATTAATCTCTTAAATGAGAAGTTAGGATTGATATTGATTGGTTTTTAATTGAATAGTGAATATAATTGTAAATTAATAAAAGACAACTATTACACTAAAATAAAAATATAAAATAGAATTTTCAAACCACTAAAAAATGAAATGGAAAATAAAAAGAAAACAATAGAATTAAATTAGAAATAATCGAGAAATGCAAACAACAAAATAAATACACAATAGCATCAATAAATAAAACTGGAATTAATGGACTGAATTATCTGAGACAAGACATAATGCTTAGATTGGGTTTAAAAAATGTAGCTGTATGCTCTTTATAAGATATAATACATATAATTAAAAATATTAAGTGAATAGTTTGGAAATATATGGTGAACTGGTCTCATTCTTAATTTTGCTATATAGAAAATATAGTTTAATGTTATTTTAAAATTGACATTGAATTGAATAGGTAAAACTGAAATAATATTATTGGAGAAGATAAAAAGCCAAAGAACATATATGCATGTACACATAACCAGTGGACATAGACAACAATGCTTGATGGGGGGCGGGATAGGGAGGAGGATGTCTGGGGGGGGGGGAGGAGAAACATCTGTAACAACAACAAAAACAGATAAAAAACAAACAAAGTTCTCATTATACAATAAGACTCATCTCTATAAAATAAACACAAATATTTATTAAATTGAGAAATATTAAAAATTATAGGAAGAATGTCAAACATACTAATTATCATAAAAAATGTAAATGGATTAAACTCAAAACATCTCTGGTTGACAGTGATAAAAAGCCTTGTATATACTACCTACTCATGAACACTTATTAGAGTCGTTAGGGAGAATAAAAAGAATATTGGGTAAGTCTATATCAGGCAAACTAGAAATTGAAGTGACAATATTAATATCAGAAATACAGAATTCTAGAAAAAAAATCAGGGCAATGATGATTATTTTGTGTTGAGGAAAGATATTCCTTGAGGTCAACGCCTAAGAGTTAATTATGCATTGTTTCTCAACTTTACAGTTAGTGATGTTATTTAGGTAGCTTAAAATTGGTCATGGTAGTAGCATTTAATCCTTAAAATTTGGCAAATGATTCAAATTAGACACCTACTCTTCCCTCCCTTACCATCCCAGAGACCTGGTTGTTAAACATTTTCCAACACCATACCACTGAATAAATTCCAAAATGAATATGTAACAGTCATGACTCTATATGACCCAATAACAGAATTTAGAAATGTAGAGAAGAAACCTATTAGAAATTCAAAGACAAAATGACAGAAGCTCAATATTTGTGGGAAAGATTAATACATATCTGTCAGCCTTCCATGATTTAAGTAAGCACACACACAGAATACAATGAAAAATGTGTTTTAGATTATATAATTAATAAAATTACTTGAAATGGGTTGAACCACCAAACAAATAATATATTTTCTTTTATTGCATATATAAAACACTTTAAACACATATAAAATCACACAAAAAATTCTCAATAATTGCCAAAACATTTAAATGATGAGGTACACAGTCTTGGGCCTCAGGACAACCAAATATTAACTATTGTGATTGCTGAATGAAATCTCTTCTCTCCCTCCAACACACAAAGCACCCTAAGTAATTGAGGTGGATGGGTGAATTTGGAATCAGAAATATAATTGAACACAATTTCAAAAATAACAAAGTTATGTCCATTGCTTTAAAAGTCTTAAAACCCGATGCATTTCACATTTTGCTCCCCAGCGTATCTCATCACTTTGGCTCAAATTAAAAATTCAATAAATAAATACATTAAAACTATACATTCATGACATTTTTCTGATTCAAACATAAACTCAGTGAGAGCTAGAGGAAGGCAAAATAATACATAGCAAAAATCAACAAATGATCTCATTTCTAAACTGTAAATCTCTAAATTCTTAAAAAAAGAAAGTTACTATATGCGGAATATAATGAACATAACAGTCTGAGGAATGGGGTAGTCCCAGAGACGTGGAAATGGGTTACACACTGACAATCCCCAGAAGAGGGGATGGTGGGGGAGAGATAATCCACAGAACTTACATGCAGGTATGCATGAATAATGATCATGGACAACAAAGCTGGGGACAGGGTGGGGAGGGAGGTGGAGGGGGGAATCAGTGGGGGGAAAAGGAGAAACAGCTGTAACAAAAATAAATAAATTAATTAAAAAATAAATAAAAGAAAAAAATTGCATAAGAAAAAGGAAGTTACTCTTTTATAGAGCAGGTAAGATACACAAAATCAAAACACATAACACAATATTGAACTTCTGACAAATTTATTATAAAAGTGAGAATAAAAATTATACACACACACATATATTATATATATATATTATATATATATAATATAAGGGATATTTCCAAATAAAGTCTTTAAGTGTAAAAATACTATGCATAATGATATTCAATAAACACAGAGATTTTAGAAATACTTATTAATAACTAACATATTTTGAGTGGTTATCTTGTGTCAGACAGTTTTCTAAGAACTTCAAATCTATTAAACTATTTACTTCTGAGATAAAACTGTATGATGTGTGGGGCAGTTAACACCTAGGGAACCTAGACATGGAGATGCTCAGTAACCTGCCCAAGGCTGAAGAACTGGTAAATGGCAGACCAGAGATTACAAGAAGAGAAATTTGGCTCCAGAGTTCCTACTTCTATCCACCGCAATGCACTACCTCTCAGAAGATTTTATGTGAAACTAAGTTAAGTAGAAAGTAGCAAAAAGTCCAACTGCATAAGAAAAGTGTAAAATCATTAAGGGTTGAGTCCTAAAAAAATTAAAAAATCAGGCAAACTTTATAAATGATATATTTTTTAAAACTTATAAAAGAAAGGAAGGGAGGAAGAGAGGGAGAAAGGAAGGGGGGGGACAAGGTCTCTACTCCTAATAACTGATTTTTAGTGGCTATAGACTTTGTTCCTCAAAGAGTGGGGGATAAAGAAGATAAAGGTAATGGAAATGTATAAGAAATACATTAATGAAGCAATAGAAAAATAAAATTATTTTACTAGAATAAAGAACACATGTAACTGAAGTCAGGATTTTTTCAGTGATGCTTATGTTTTGTAAATATATATGTATGTATGTATATAAGTATATGTGTGTGTGTGTGTGTGTGTATATGTATATATATATAGATGCCTATGCTTGTGCATATGTGTATCCAGAAATAAGACTTATAATTCCTTTCCCCACAATCACTTTTTAGCACCATACCTTGTTTTTCTTTACAGCACCTAAATATGTGATTATAGCCGTCTTGGATGAATGAAAGACTAATGAGAGCAGGGTACTATTTTTTCACTGATGCTCTTAGTGGCTGCCCCATAGTGAACACTCAATAAATAATTGCGGTGGTAGTTATAGAAGGGGGAAAACCTGACAAACAAAAAGATTAATTCATTAATATCTTAGTTGAATAATCTGAATATTGCAAAGATGCCAATCCAATATATTTAAAGAGTAAATCATTTGAATCCCTATGGATATGTAGTTTTGCAAATTAATAAAATATCTTATACTATAATTAGAAGAGGAAACAGGAAGATATCACTGAAAATACTAGGAGACGGCTAAGACACACCCTAGCAGGTTTTAAGATAACAGTAACATTTTCATTTGCACCAAAATTAGCAGAAGCACCCTGGCCGGTTTGGTTCAGCGGTTAGAGCATTGGCCTGTGGTCCAGAGAAACCCGGGTTTGGTTCGTGCTAAGGGCATGTACCTTGGTTGCAGTTTGTCCCCGGCCCTGGTTGGGTCGTGAGGGTGGCAACCACTCAATGTGTCCCTTTCATGTTGATATTTCTCTCTCTCTCTCTCTCTTCCTCCCACTCTATCTGAACAACAAACAAACAAACAAAAAAAAAAACCCCACACAATTAGCAGAAGCATCAATGGGACCTAGTAAACAGTCCTAAAACTGCTCTTAGTCAAAATACAAATTTAAAAAGGGAACATCACAGAATAATAAAGAAAGAATTGCTTATTCAACAAATGAGATTAGAAAAATAAATATTGGGGAAAATATGTCTATTAAAATAAATCCTAGATATATTGAGAAACTGAATATAAAAATGATTACTACATAACATAAAATAGATTAACATTTAACTATTTATACAGTAAGAGAATGTTTTTCATACACTCAAAAAGGCAGAAACTTTCTATCAAAAATACATACATTTTAAGTAACAGTCAATAAACTGATAGAAATTTATTTTCATCAAATATTAAGAAAGAATGATTATTCTCGATAATAAAAAAAAGTTTTACAAATTAAAAAAAAAAAAAAAAGTATTAAAACCTGAGTAGAATTATGGACCAATAATAGAAGCAAGCAATTTACACACACAAAAATTCAAATATCTAATAAATATATTTAAAAATTGCTCAATAATGCCATGCTACTTTTAATGTGCCAAGGAGTAAGTGGTTTTTACAAATAGGAATCCGCAGTGATGGTGATGGTGGGAGTGTGGGAGGTGAGCAGCAGCATGCTGGTAAATGTTCAACTCCCCGCTGGCTCTCTGGAGGTAGTTCTCCCGTGAACATAGGTTGATATTTAAACTTAATGTTCATGAGTGAGACAAAAAGAAAGCAAAATGCACAAAAGTCAGAATGTCAGTCATTCAATACCACGAGCAACTTCTTTGCTACCCAGGATGATAAGACTTCCTGAATATTGGAAAAAATATTTCCTCAATGTTTAGCACTATTTGTAATGTAAGCACTATAGACATGTATGTATGTGTGTGTATATATATATATATAATTTTTTTTTTTAAGTAAACCTGCCTTATTACTTTCTCCATTGCTTCATTAAGTCTTGAAAAGCAACAAAACAATCCCTCAGGCCCTGGTTTGCAGTGTTTGTTGCGTTGCTGTGGGGAAATGATCCCACCAGGCTTCAAAAATGGAGTTGCTAAGAGATACACAGCAGCACATTATGGCATAGCATTTCCACTAAACAGACACAATAGATATAAATATTAGAGTGTGGTGAGTTCCTATCACATTATAAAAAAAACTATATGCTGTACATATATTGTAGAAAAATTATTTGTTGTTTGATCTGATTTTTTAAAATCTCTTGTGTGTCTGAGTGCGGGTTTGTTTATGTGTATTTTCAGGTTATTATAAATGGTTATATTTGTTTTATCTGTGTATTATGTTTATAGATAATTTGTATTCTGTTATTTACATTTCTCTATTATTTTCTCAATTTTCTACAATTAGCACCTACTTTTCAATCATTTACTTCTTCGCAGCTCTTCCAGTGAAAGCATGAAAATTGTTCCTGTTAGAAAACAGTCTGCTTCATGTCTTCCAGGATTGAAGAGGTAGAAAAATACAAAAAAAAAAAAAAAGGATGTTTTCAAAAGATCAAGTCCTGTGGAATTTTCACATTTCAGCTTAATTTCACACACCCTAAACAGATTACAAATTCAATCGAAATAAGCTTCCATGTCCAACGTAGGCTCTAAATTCTTCCAAATCGTGATTTAGGCCCCCTACAAATTAGAAATGTTCTTCAACTGCCAAATGGAGCTTATTTCTCCATTAAACTGAAGACTGCCTGACAGCGTTGTCCTCCAAAACTGTGCCCTGTGTGTTCTGATTCCGCATTTTCTTTAGACATTTTTTATGTGCTGATTGTAGAGAGTGTAGTTAAGCTCCACTTTGATTCATTAGTTTGGTAAAAGAGAGGTTCAGAATTATTCCATATAATTCACAGCACTTAAGAAATCCTATATTTTCATAATACTTTAAATCTATCGCTTACAGTAGCAACTCAAGCATATTATGACCAGTTTGCCATAGAACTGTCATGCTACAATTGTGGTGGTGCTGTTCCTCCATTGTAAATGCCCAACGTAAAATTTGTGTTAGAATAATATTTTTATTGAGCATCTAATATCCAATCTTTTTATTGTTTGTACTGTTGTTACATGTGTTTGTGTGTGTGTCTAGGTATCATGATATGCCGCTTTGCATAATTAATTTTACCAAATGACAGCACTTGGGTTTTGTTTACTTTTTTCAATGAAAGAAAGAGAACTTAAGTATTTTTTAAGATGGGTAAATACTCCACTTCTCTACATGCAGCTGAATTTCCAGACCTCGTCTTATTATTACATTACCATATTGTCAAAATTGCTAGAAACACACGCTCTTCAGTTCATTATTACCTGCAACTAATTGGTTCCTCTGATAATAAACAGAAAGTTGTTAAAATATTGCTAACATACTTGTTCTTTGTGGAGGTTTTATGATATTAGAATTACCCACTTTAGAATCACGAGCCAGCACCCATTACATTAAAGAACAAAACAGTCTCCTTCACCATAGTTGCTCTCTGTTCCCAGAATTTATATCTAGATGGCTGATGCAATCTTAGCTACAAACTGACAAGAGCATTCTTGAACGTTGTCTAAACCTCTTTATTTCTCTCTGTTTGACCAATATATGCATTATTTTCATGTTCTCTTCTAGAGATGAGTGTATCAGAAAGGTCTATTCAGGAATAACCTACTCTGTATACTGTATTGTATATTTATATTTTGGTTTTACCTCTAGACATTACATGCTTTTTAAATTAACTCTGCAAAGAGAAAGTGATGAAAGAGACCTGTAACTGACGAGACTTCCACAAAATGACAAATATGGGGTGGGGGTCTTCCACGCATATGAAGTTGGGCAAGATCATTCTGGTGATGCCTTTCTCCACTAAGCCTTAGGTAATTGCAGATGTTGGACAAAAGCTCTGCCTATCTAAAAAAAATAAATTAATTTTGTCAAAAGTTAATAGAATTTTTTAAAAAGTCAAGCTTGGTTATTTGGAACTAAATAAGATAATAAAATGGACAAAAACCTATACTGTGGCCAGAACTAATGATTTCTTTGAAAACTTAACATTCCCAATGAAAACTAAGGGTACCTGGCAGCTTTATAGTTTGAATCACCCAATTAATTCCATACCATTTTTTTTTATTCCATAGCATTTTATAGCAGTGAAATAACTTGTTGACCACTAAATGTATGACCAAAAGTTAATTAAATATTTTCAACACAGATGACACAAGAGCCAAAATAAACTGAAAAGGCAGAAAGTTTAATTTGGTACTGGCCATTTCATTGAGTAATGTCTATGGGTGAGAAATTTGTTTTTTATGGATATTCATTTTAAACTCCTGGTAACAGAAAGACATCCAATTTACTAAATGTGAAGTTATCACATTTCAGCTTCTATTGCCTTTTGAAACAGCATTTTGATTTACTCCATTACTGTCTAGCTCAGGTCTGAGATAAAGACAAAGGTGCGGTATAAAGAGTCTAGGATGGGACTTGCCTCCCAACTTTTAGGCTGTACCAGAATTAAATGAAAATAAAACGAAGAAAGATATGAAAAGAAAATGGGGAGTTTGACCAAACAACCAAAGTTTGTGTTTAAGGAAAGGCAAGGAAAAGGAAGAAATAAAAGAAAACACACACACACAAATTTTTTTTAAAGAAATCATTCCTAGGTAAAAGAACAACAACAAAAGCACCAGGTTTGGCCTGTCCAGTTTGGCTCAGTGGTTACAGTGTCGGCCTGTGGACCGAAGGGTCTCGGGTTTGATTCCTGGTCAAGGGCACATACTTGGGTTGCAGGTTTGATCCCTGGCCCTGTTTGGCTCTCACATCGATGTTTATCTCTTTCTCTCTCTCTCCTTCCCTTCCACTTTATCAAAAAGTCAACAAAAAAATATCCTTAGGTGAGGATTAACAATAACAACAGCAACAAAATAGAAGCACCAGGTTTGAGAATGAAAAAGATCAATTCAATTTGATACATGGCATATTTGAAGTGGAATGTTGAAGTAACAATATCTCTAACATAGTTGATAATTTGAGGGAGCGGTTTGGGTGAATTCTAGGGTACAAGATACAAATATGGGATGAATCCAGACAACAGAGAGAAGTTGAAGGCTGTACATTTATTAAGTAAAACAAGGTAAGGATTATAAAAGGTGAGGAAAACAGAGCCATTAGCCTAACCATTCTATTTTAAAGAATTGATATTACAGGCTTACCCTTATGTATCCAAAATGGCATATGCTATCAATTACAGTGATATTTATAAAGACAATAGATTAGAAATAAACCAAGTATTCATCAGTAGGAGAATGGTTAGATAAATTAGTGTATATTAACAAATTAAATATTATATAGCTATTGAAAAGTTGTGGTAATATGCAAAGATCACCAGAATATATAAAATAGCTAAGTAAAAAACACATGGTGTGGAATGCTGTACAAAGTATGCAGCCTTTTGTGTACAAACATTTGGGAAAGTATGACATATGTTTTATTTACTTCCATGTAGAAAGGAAACACCAGAAATATACAAAACTAATAAAGGTGATCATAAAGGTGGCAAGAAAACGAGGAAAATAAGGACAAAGTGGAAGGAAATATTGTCAGTATGAAACTTGTGATACTGTTTTGGTCTTTGAACTGTACAAATTTATTAACTATTCAAAACAATAATAAAAAAATCTAGACATTAAAACAGAAAAGGCACGGAGAAGGCAAGGATGGATTCTCTTTGAATGAGAAAGAGGATGAAAGAAATAGAGCCTGAAGACAAGAGGAAGACCACACAGAGCTGAGAGATGAGAAAAGGACCAAGAAAATGCAATGTTAACAGGGTAAGTAGAGAATGTCAAAAAGGAGAAGGTGGTCAACATCTTTAAATATGACCACAAGGATGTAGGTATGAGAGATCTAAATACAGAGCATGCAGGAGGTGCCCAATGGCAAGCATGTCCCTTCCTGTAGATAATACTGCTGGTGGTAGTTGATGGTAGCCTAATGCTGTCTTTAACAGTAAACATTTAAGACATATAAGAAGTTAAAATTCCTTAGAACCAGTCA
This sequence comes from Molossus molossus, assembly GCF_014108415.1. Taxonomy (NCBI): domain Eukaryota; kingdom Metazoa; phylum Chordata; class Mammalia; order Chiroptera; family Molossidae; genus Molossus; species Molossus molossus. The sequence continues at coordinate 42,187,492 of NW_023425350.1, forward strand.
TTGGTCTCTGATCTCTCCCTTTATTTTATCTAAAAATACCTTATTTCAAAGCCATAAAACCAAAGACTTAAACATGACATATTAAAAAATTATCCTCATACATAGATTTAGCATTCTTTTTATCTTTGTTCTAAAAATAAAGAATAAAGAAAAAAAAAATTTTAAATGGACCCCCCCCCCCCCCACACACACACACACACACACAGAAAAGGCTACAGTTTCTTTAGGAATTAGAAAAATAAACATTTGGGTGGAGTATTGAAGTCTGGAAGTTGAAACAGTAATTTGAAGATGGAATTACCCTTGGAAAAATGAATATTATGCTGGTGCAATGGTGATTAAAACAGGAGAGAGGAATTACTCAAAATTTAATGAATCTCTGGATTTTTAAGTAGGTAAACTAAGAAAAGTGGGTCAATGAATCAAGCTTCTTTTTTTTTTTCTTCTTCTTGCCAATTTCTAGGAAAATGCAAGCCTCCAAAAATTGGAGTTACAATTCTGATTAAAAAGTAAGCCATAATTTTTTTTAGTGGTACTATTGCTTTTTAAAATCCTTTCATTCTTTCAAACTTTTTCAAGTTTTCTTGCGGGCAGAGTTTCCTTTTGAAACTGCAAATCTCCTTGAATTCCTGCTGTCTCTTCACCATGTTTTGTCTGTGGTGAAGGCATTCAAGAACTACAAAAGGTACTGCATAAAAGTTTCTTAATAGTTTTCTGGGTAAACTTCCCTTTCACATCAAAGTGAACTAGAATTATTCCAAACTCTACCTCCAAAGGCAGGGAGTACCTAAACAAGGAAAGTGTTTGCAAAATATTTTCAGTTATATTATTGTTGTTTTTAATTGTATTTTGAAACTCAAGTTAAAATATTCATTTGGGTTTCATGAGCACTATAATTTATGTATTTAAAAACAAAATCCCTTGTTAGTTGGGTGTGTTCCCAACTGAATCCTCCAATCCAAAGGTGTTCAGCAGAGCTGGATAAGGCCATGGAAGGTCCAGGTATATCTATCGTAATTCCAGTTGTTTCTGCCATTCTTTTAGTGTCTTCTTCACTGTGTAATGATCATGTACTCATTCAACAAGTAGATAAGTAGATATGTTATTGGAATTTGTGAACATTCTCTTGTAATTTCTCACTGAAATTGGATAGATGGTTATGAGCTGAAAATGAAAGAAAGCTGGTACAGATTTGCAGAGTGAGAGGTCTGAAATAGTCATCTACAAAGTAGAAAAATTAATGGTCTAAGATATTATAGTAACATGAAGGGTCCACTTGAGGTTAGTGACAAAAGAACCCCCCTGTCTTCATTCCCCTCCCAATCTCTGCACATCATCTCTCAGATGACCAGTGTCTCTGCATTTGTTCCAAGTGCCATTAGGGTTATTCCCATGAAGGCCCCTAGTCCTCTTTCCATAACCTAAACTTATATATGTGACTCATTTGTTCCAAGATCTCTTGCAGAAAATATTAACTGATCAATTGAATAGTCTTCAGATATGAGTAGCATTTAGTGGTTGAACTATTACCATTTCCAACATAAGTGATACATGATTTGCATGACAAAAAAAAAAGAAATAGGCTTTAATTCACTATTGTGGGAAGTCTAAGCTTAAGTCTAGACCTTGGGATGATATTAAAGCAGCATCTTATAGGAGGACTTCAGCTTCACGTGGGTAGAATCATTTTCACAATTCTTCCCACTAAATACAACTAAACTCTAGACTATATATAAAACAAACATAAGAAGACTCTTACAAAAGGACGAAGACAGAGTAAATCATAGCCATACTCCGCCCATGCCAGAAATAGCTAAGTTGGGATCTTTAACTTTTATCCTTGCCGGGTATTAACAACACCCCATCCCCCAAAAGTGGTATCAGTGGAGACCACATGGCCTGGAATCCCACACCTATTTGGAAGTAAGGAGACTTCCAACAACTTTTTATTTCCCCAGTGGAAAATCATGGCTTTCAGCAAGCAATAATAATCTCCATCCCCCTACTACCTTCTTTGTATCAGTGGGAACCACATGGGAGTCTATAAGGAGGTACTCCAAACCTTTCCAGTCAGGAAGGTATCAGTGGAGGACTAGTGGAGATCTAGAACTACTACTCCCACTCAACAGGTAACAAGGATTATTGTCTACATTGGGTGTCAACGAAACAAGTGGAGAACCTGGATTTCTATCCAGTCCTGGCAGTAATGAGATGACACTCTATTTCCCTGCTGGAGCAGTGCCAGAAGAAGTCACCCAACAAAAAAGATTAGATAAAATGTTGACTCTCAGAATGGAATAACCAAATATGAAAGATTTAATTAAAAACACTCATCATATCAAGAAAATTAAAAATATCAAATTGAATAAAAAAGACAATGAATAGATGTCAACACAAAGATAATAGAAATTTTAGAATTATTTGACAGGTTTTAAAGTAATTATCATAAAAATGCTTCAATGAGCAATTATAAACACAAATGAAACAATAAAAAAGTAAAGGCACAGACCAAAAATCCAGAAAGTGTTGGCAAAAAATTATAGGACATAAAAATGTACCAGGTAGAAATTTTAAAACTAAAAAACATAATGACTGAAATAAAAACTCAATGATGAATTCAACAACAGAATGAAAGGAAAAGAGAAAAGAATCAACAAACTTAGAGACAGGACAATTACAACTGATTCAGTCTAAACAGAGAGAAAGTAAACTGAAATTTAAAATGAACAGAGCTTCAGGGACCTTGAAGACTAAAGCAAAATATCTACCTTTCCTGTCATCAGAGTCCCAGAAAGAGAGGAGAAAAAAAGTGAGATTAAAAACTTTTCAGAAAAAAATGGTGGCGGAGTGAATGGAGCTACACAGACCATCTTCCAGGAACAAACTGGATTTACAATGAAAATAAAGACAAATCGTCAGGAAGGGGCAACCAAAAGGCAACCTGGAGGACCACATAACCAGGGACACTGACTCAATCCTGGTAGGTTTGTGAGGACACGAGAGGGGGCCGGGAGCCCACAGTCAACAGCGGCCTGGGCTGGGACCAGCGGATTCGGCTGGGACCAGGGGACTCGGCTGGAAGCTGCTGCCACCTCAGCTGGGTGCCACGCCCTTGGCTGGTGCCTCAGACTCTCAGACTCGGCTGCCCTTAGCTGGGAGCAGCGCCCTTGGGTTAAAAGTCTCAGGCGGGCCCTGGCTAGTTTGGCTCAGTGGTTGGAGCATCGGCCTGCGGTTCTGAGAGACCCGGGTTCGGTTCCCGCTAAGGGCATGTACCTCGGTTGCAGTTTGTCCCTGGCTCTGGTCAGTCAGTCGTGCGGGTGGCAGCCACTCGATGTGTTTCTTTCACATCGATGTTTCTCTCTCTCTCTCTCTGTTCCTCTCTCTCCCTCCCACTCTACCTGAACAAAAAATGGAAAAAATGTCCTCGGGTGAGGATTAAAAAAAAAAGTCCCAGGCAGCTCCAAGACTCAGTCTGGACAGAGGCTAAATTGGCAGCAGCCACTCACTTGGGCTCCGGCAGAGGGAAGGCAGACTGCACTGGAACTGTGTGGGGATACTTGAGATTTGGAGGGTATTCAGAGCTTTTGCGGAGTGCAGCCACTTAGGACTAGGTCATCTTACTCCTTCCCAGGGCCCTGGGGAGAGGCGGCAGCCCCTCCCTCAGAGATTCAACCCCACCTGGTGGCCATTGAAATGCTAATTGAGGCCCATTAACAACCAGCATCTGCCCCACCCTCGGGAAATCTTCTTACACTGAGCCCCTGAGGAAGTTTTTCAGGCAACTCAGAAACCAAGGTTCTTCAGGTGACCTCTACTAATAGCCTCCAGGCAAAAAAAAAAAAAAGCTAGAGGAAAGTTAAGTCTTGACAGTGGTGCTTGAAGTGTGTCCTCCCTGCCTCATCCAAACCCAGGAGAGGGAGCCACAAGCAGCAGAACACCAACACCCACAGGGAAAATTTGGCAGACACCAAAGCCCACTGTGATAGCCAAAAATGGTGAAAAACAGAAACAAAAGCCAAATGAAAGAACAAGAGTCGTCTACCGAAGATGAGATAAATGAGGTGCAGTTAAGCAAGTTAACAGAACTAGAATGCAGAGCCAAGATCTTGAGGAAGCTCAACAGCATGTGTAAGGACATGAGCACCATGAGTAAAAACATAGAAAAGTTGAATATCAACCAGTTGGAAATTAAAAACAACATATCATAAATGAAAAACACATTGGAAGGTCTAAAAAGAAGAGTAGAGGAAGCTGAGGACCGGATCAGTGAATTAGAAGACAGGGTAGAAAAAATATCAACCAATCAGAAACCCAAAGGAAAAAACTATTAAAAAACAGGAAGACAGCTTAAGAGAACTGTGGGACAACTGGAAACATAATAATATTTGCATCATAGGAGTCCCCGAAGAAGAAGAAAATAAACAAGGGTTAGAGAATATATTCAAAGAAATAGTGACAGAAAATTTTCCTAATTTGGTAAAGGAAGAAGGCATTCAAGTTCAAGAAGTACAGAAGCCCCAAGTAAGAAGAACCCAAACAGGCCCACACCAAGACACATAGTAATCAAACTGCCCAAAATTAAAGACAAAGAGAGAATCCTAAAAGCAGCAAGAGATAAGCAACAGGTTAGCAACAAAGAAAACCCCATAAGACTCTCAGCTGACTTCTCCACAGAAACACTACAGGCCAGAAGGGAATGGCATGAAGTAATCAATGTCATGAAAAACAAGGATCTGAATCCAAGACTACTCTACCCAGCAAGGCTATCATTCAAAATTGAAGGTCAAATAAAGAGCTTCCCAGACAAAAAAAAAAAAAAAAAAAAAGGCTAAGGGACTACATTAGCACCAAACCAGCACTGCAAGAAATGTTAAAAGGACTGCTGTAATTAGCAGGAGAAATGGGAAGAAAAATAGAACCACAATAATAAAAAATGGCAATAAATAGGTACATATCAATAATCACTTTAAATGTAAATCAATTGAATGCTCCCATAAAAAGACACAGAGTAGCTGATTGGATAAGAAAGCATGACTCATCTATATGTTGTTTACAAGAGACCCACCTCACAACAAAAGACTCACATAGATTGAAAGTGAAGAGATGGAAAAAAATCTTCCAAGCAAATGGAAAGGGAAAAAAAGCTGGGGTAGCAATACTCATATCTGATAAAATAGACTTTCAAATGAAGGCCATAACTAGAGACAAAGAAGGCCACTACATAATATTGAAAGGATCTCTCCAACAGGAAGATATAAAATTGATAAACATATAAGTACACAATATAGGAGCACCAAATATATTAAAAATACAATCATAGCAGGGGACTTCAACACCTCGCTGACATCACTGGATAGATCCTCTAGACAAAAAATTAGCAAGGAAACAGAGACTCTAAATGAAGCACTAGACCAAATGGATTTAATAGATATCTACAGAGAATTACACCCTAAAACTACAGAATTCACATTCTTCTCATGTGCATAAAGGACATTCTCAAAGATAGACCACATGTTAGGGCACAAACTAAGTCTCTACATGTTCAAGAAACTTGAACTCACATCAGCATCTTCTCAGATCACAATGGCATGAAACTAGAAATCAATTGCAAGAAGAACATACAAAGACATTTGAACACATGGAAGCTAAATAGCATGTTATCAAACAATGAATGGGTCACCGAAGAGTTCAAGGAAGAAATCAAAAACTTCATGGAAACCAATGAAAATGAAGACACAACAAAACAAAATCTATGGGATGCAGTGAAAGTAGTTCTGAGAGGGAAGTTCATAGCACTACAGGCCTACCTCAAAAAACAAGAAAAATCTCTAATAGACTATTTAACCTCACAACTTAAAGAACTAGAGAGTAAACAAAAAGAAAACCCCAGAGCAAGTAGAAGGAAGGAAATAGTAAAGATCACAGCAGAAAGAAACGACATAGAGACTAAAAAACAATTCAAAGGATCAAAGAAACAAAGAGCTGGTTTTTCGAAAAGATAAACAAGATTGATGGACCTCTAGCTAGACTCACCAAGAAACAAAGAGAGAGAACCCAAATACACAACATCAGAAATAAAAGAGGAGAAGTAACAACTGACACCACAGAAATACAAAAGATCGTTAACAACTACTGTGAACAATTATATGGCAACAAATTCGACAATCTAAGCAAAATGGACAAATTTCTAGAAAAACATAGTTTCCCAAAACTGGACCAAGAAGAGATAGAAAACTTGAACAGACCAACATCAACAGAAGAAATTGAAGATGTAATCAAAACTCTCCCTGCAAACAAAAGCCCAGGCCCGGATGGCTTCACGGGGGAGTTTTACCAAATATTAAAAGAAGAATTAACACCCATTCTCCTCAAACTATTTCAAAAAATTCAAGAAGAAGGAAGACTTCCAAACTCGTTTTATGAAGCCAGTATAATTCTAATTCCAAAACCAGAAAAAGACACTACAAAGAAAGAAAACTATACGCCAATATCCCTGATGAACATAGACGCCAAAATCCTGAGCAAAATACTAGCATATGGGCTCACGAGTACACCAAAAAAAATTATCCACCATGACCAAGTGGGATTCATCCCAGGGATACAATATTCACAAATTAATAAACGTGATGCACCACATAAATAAAATGAAGAATAAAAACCACATGATCATATCAATAGATGCCGAAAAAGCTTTTGACCAAATCTAGCATCCATTTCTGATAAAAACGCTCAGCAATGTGGGAATAGAGGGATCATACCTAAACATAATAAAGGCCATATATGAAAGACCTACAGCCAACATCATACTCAATGGGCAAAAACTAAAAGCATTACCCTTCACAATAGGAACAAGGCAAGCATGCCCACTTGTGCCACTTTATTTAACACAGTACTGGAAGTCTTAGCCACAGCAATCAGACATGAAGAAAAAATAAAAAAAGATCCAAATTGGAAAGGAGAAAGTGAAACTGTCATTATTTGCACATGACATGATACTATACACAGAAAACCCCAAAGACTCCATCAAACATTTACTAGACTTAATAAATGAATTTGGAAAAGTAGTAGGATACAAAATTAACGTAAAGAAATAGATGGCATTCTTATGCACCAAGGATGAACTCACAGAAAGAGAAACTAAGAAAACAATCTCATTTACCGTTGTGGCTAAAAAATTAAGATACCTAGGAATAAACTTAACCAAAGAAATAAAGGAGCTATTCGCAGAAAACTACAGTTCATTGAAAAAAGAAATAGAGGAAGATATAAAAAAAGTGGAAGCACATACCGTGTTCATTGATTGGGAGAATTAACATTATTAAAATGTCCATATTACCCAAAGCAATCTATAGATTCAATGCAATCCCCATCAAAATACCAACGGCATACTTCACAGAATTAGACAAGTACTTCAAAAGTTCATATGGAACCAAGAAAGACCTCGAATAGCCACAGCAATCTTGAAATGGAAGAACAAAGTTGGAGGGATCACATTACCAGTTTTCAGGTTATACTACAAAGCCACCGTAATCAAAACAGCCTGGTACTGGCACAAGAACAGGCATATAGACCAGTGGAACAGAACAGAGAACCCAGAAATAGACCCAAGGAAATGTGCTCAATTAATATTTGACAAAGGTGGCAAGAGCATACAGTGGAGTAAGGACAGCCTCTTTAATAAATGGTGCTGAGAAAATTGGACAGCTACATGAAGAAAAATGAAACTACACCATCAACTTACACCCTACACAAGAATAAACGCAAAATGGATAAAAGACTTAAATGTGACTCATGAATCCATAAAAATCCTAGAAGAAACTGTCGGCAATAAAATTTCAGACATCATACACAGCAGAATTTTCACTGATACATCACTTAAGACAGCAGAAACAAAGGAGAAAATGAACACATGGGTCTACATCAAACTCAAAAGCTTCTGCACAGCGAAAGATACAATCATCAAAACGGAAAGGCTACCCACTGTATGGGAGAGCATAATTGCCAATGGCATATCAGATAAGGGGTTAATTTCCAATATATATAGAGTGCTCACACAACTCCACAAAAGGAAGACAAAGAACCCAATTAAAAAAATGGGCAGAGGAACTAAGTAGACACCTCTCCAAACAGGACATACAAATGGCTAAGAGAAATATGAAGAAATGCTCATCATCACTAATCATCAGAGAGATGCAAATTAAAACAACAATGAGGTATCACCTCACATCTGTCAGAATGGCCGCCATCAACAAATCATCAAACAAGTGTTGGCGAGGATGTGGAGAAAAGGGGACTCTAGTACACTGCTAGTGGGAATGCAGACTGGTGCAGCCACTATGGAAAACAATATGGTGTTACCTCAAAAAATTAAAAATTTGTCTGGCATTTGACCCAGTGATCCCACTTCTAGGAATATACCCTATGAAGCCTGAAAAACCAATCAGAAAGAATATATGTACCCCCATGTTTGTAGCAGAACTATTTACAATAGCTAAGTGTCCATCAGTAGACGAATGGATAAAAAAGCTGTGGTACATATACACAATGTAGTACTATGCAGCTGTAAGAAAGAAAGATCTCTTATCCTTTGAGACTACATGGAGGGACCTGGAAAGTATCATTCTAAGTGAAACAAGCCAAACAGAGAAAGACAAGTATCATATGATCTCACTTATTTGTGAAATATAATGAACATAACAGTCTGAGGAATGGGGTAGTCTCAGAGACATGGAAGTGGTATACAGACTGACAATCCCCAGTAGAGGGGGTGGTGTGGGAGAGATAAATCACAGAACTTATATGCATGTATGCATGAACAGTGGACATGGACAACAATCTGGGGACAGGGCAGGGAGTGAGGTGGAGGGGGAAATCAGTGGGGGGGAAAGGAGAAACATCTATAACAAAAATTAATTAATAAAAAAAAGAAAAAAAAACTTTTCAAATAAATAATGGGTGTTGTTTTTGCAAATTTAGCAAAAGTTATATACCAGCAGATGCAAACAGCTAAGTAAACCCCACATAGGATAAATCCAAGGAAATTCCCATTAAATTACTTCTGAAAATGAAAGGGAGAGAAAACATACCTACAAAGGAAAAAATGTATATAGTTGTATGACAGGATTTATCATCAGAAATCATGGAGGCCAGGGATTGCAAAATGGCAGCAGAGAGAATGGAAGCTACACAGACCATCTCCCAGGACCAAACTTTAATTATAACTAAAATAAAGACAAATAATTGAAAATAAGCAACAGAAAAACAGCTGGAGAGGACCCATATAACCAGGGACAGAAAAGGGACACTAAATCGAGCCTGGTAGGAACTGTAGAGGTTCGAGAGGGCAGGCTAGGAGCAGCTGTTTTAGGTGTGAGCAGTTTGCTTAGGGTTAAAATCCCAAGCTGGCTCCACAGTGCAGAGGGCCAGAATAGAGCACTAAATTAGCTACAGCCACTCACCTTGGGCTCTGGCAGGGGAAGGGTGCATTGGATAGGAACTTTGTGAAGACACGGGAACTTGGAGAGCTGAAAGGGCAATGGGAGTTTTTTGCTGGATCACTCTCTCACAGAACAGTAGCCATATTACTCAAAGAGCCCCTTCCCAGAGCCATGGGGAGAAGCAACAGCACCTCCCACGGGAATTTTACACCATCTGGCCACACCAGAGAAATGCAAATTGAGTCTAATTAACAGCCAGCAAGCATCTGCCCTACCATCTGGAAATCCTCTTACCCTGATCACCTGAGGGACTTTTTCATTCAGTTGAAGGCTACAACCCAATGCTCATCAAGTAACTGAGACTAATAGCCTCTAGGCAAAAAGCTAGAGGAAAACTGAACATTTCCCGGGCTTGCAAATCTACCCAGGAAAGTAAGACTTGACAATGGTGTTGAACATGCATCCTCCAACACTTCTCCAAACCCAGTAGAGGGAGCCACAATCAGTGGAACACCAACCCTCACAGGAAAAGTTTGGCATACTCCCAAACCCACTGAGATAGCCAAAATGATGAAGCAAAAAACAAATCCCAAATGAAAGAACAAGAGAACTCTACCAAAGAAGAGATAAATGTAATGCAGTTAAGCAAGTTATCAGAGGTAGAATTCAGAGCAATGATAATGAAGAAGCTCAACAGCATGAGGAAAGATATAGAAACATTGAAAACCAACCAATTAAAAATGAAAAATTCCATAGCAGAAATAAAGAACACATTGGAAGGAATAACCAGCAGAGTAGAGGAAGCTGAGGACCAGAATTAGAAGACAGGGTAGAAAAAAAATCACCCAATCAAAAACCAAAGAGAAAAAAATTGATGTTTCTATCTCTGTCTTCTTCTCACTTCCTCTCTCTCTAAAATCAATAAAGGGAAAAAAATTTAAAAAGAATAGAGAAAGATATAAAAAAATAGGAGCATATATCTTTTTCATGGATTGGAAGAATTAACATCATTAAAACGTCAGTGATGCTACTCAAAGCAATCTAAAGATTCAATGCAATCCTCATTAAAATACCAACATCATATTTTACAGAACTAGAACAAATACTTCAAAAGCTTATATGGAACCACAAAAGACCCTGAATAGCCCCAACAATCTTGAAAAAGAACAAAGTAGGAGGGATCACAATCTCGAATATCAGGTTAGACTACAAAGCCATTGTAATCAAAACAGCCTGGTACTGGCACAAGGGCATATAGATCAATGAAATGGAACAGAGAACCCAGAAATTGACCCAAACATTACGCGCAACTAATATTTGACAAAGGTGGCAAGAGCATACAATGGAGTAAAGACAGCCTTTTTAATAAATAGCATTGGGAAAATAAGACAGCTACATGCAAAAAATTGAAACTAGACCACCAACTTACAACATACACATGAATAAACTCAAAATGGATAAAGGACTTAACTGTGACTCATGAATCGATTTCAGACATCACATACAACAGAATTTTCACTGATACAATGCCTAAGGCAAGAGAAACAAAGAAAAAAAAATGAATACATGGGACTACATCAAACTATAAAGCTTCTGCACAGCAAAAGAAACAACCATCAAAATGGAAAGGGAATCTACTATATAAGAGAGCATAATTGCCAATGATACATCAGATAAAGGGTTAATTTTCAAAATACATAGAGTACTTGTACAACTCAACAAAAGGAAGACAAAGAACCTAATAAAAAAAAATGGGCTGAGGACCTAAATAGATGCCTCTCCAAACAGGACATACAAATGGCCAAGAGACATGTGAAAAAATGCTCAATGTCACTAATCATCAGAGAGATGCAAATTAAAACAACAATGAGGTATCACCTCACACATGCCAGAATGGCTGCCATCAACAAATCATCAAACAACAAGTGCTGGTGAGGATGTGGAGAAAAGGGTACTCTAGTACACTGCTGGTGGGAATGCAGACTGGTGCAGCCACTGTGGAAAACAATATGGTGTTTGCTCAAAAAATCAAAAATTTCTCTGCCATTTGACCCAGTGATCTCACTTCTTGGAATATATCCCAATCAGATATTTGTGTTCTGAAACACCAATCAGAAAGAATGTTTATACTCCTATGTTCATAGCAACACTATTTACAATTGCTAAAATCTGGAAACAGCCCAAGTGTCCATCAATAGATGAATGGATAAAAAAGCTGTGGTACATATACACAATACAACAATAGGCAGCTGTAAGAAAGAGAGCTCTTTTATCCTTTGAGATAACATGGAGGGACCTGAAGAGTATTATGCTAAGTGAAGTAAGCCAATCAGAGAAAGACAAGTATCACATGGTCAGTCTCACTTCTTTGTGGAATATAATGAACAAAATAAAGTGGTGAACAAAATAGACCCAGAGACATAGATAGGAGTATAGTTCAGACTGACAAACCTCAGAGTAGGGGCGGAGGGTATGGACGAGATAAACCAAAGAACTTATATGCATGTATGCGTAACCAATAGACATAGACAACAATGCTGGGGGGGTGGGGTGGGGGCAGGATCAGGAGGATTGTGTCCAGGGAGGAAAAAGGAGAAACATCTGTAACAAAAATAAATCAATAAAAAAAGAAAAAAGTGTAGCAAGAAGAATGACTAGCTTTTCAAGGACTAATGAATGCATGCTATTTAATTAGAGATATATTAATAAAACGATATAAATGAAAAAGAAATACTAAGAAACCATGGAGGCCAGAAGAAAGTTGCCTAACTAGAATAGCTAAAAGAACTTTGAAAGAAAAGAATACAGAGGAAGATATTATTCCATCTGATTGTGGGACTCATATAGCTATAGTAATCAAGTCTTATGTATTGTCAGAAGAATAGACACATAGATGAATAGACTACAATAGATAACCAAAAAATATACCCATACAATGTACCCAAGTGATTTTTAAAATATTTATTTCATTTTATTTTTTAAATTAATAAACTGTGTTTTCTACAGTGGTTTTAGGTTTACAGAAAAATTGAAGGGAAAGTACAGGGAGTTCCCTATCCTCATATGCATAACCTCTCCCACTAGCTACATCTTTAAGAATGTTCTGTGTATGCTTAAGAAGAATTGGTATTATGCTGGTGTTGAATGGAATGTTCTATATATATGTCTCAGTCCATTTGATCTAAAGTATGATTCAAAGTCCAACATTTCCATGTTGATTTTCTGTTTGAATGATCTATCAAATGTTGAAAGTTGGATATTAAAATCCCCTAGTATTATTATATTTCCATTTGTCCTTCATATCTGTATTTAATATGTTTAGATGTTCCAATGTTTTGTGCATATATATTTATGATTGCTATAATTTAATGAATCGATCCATTTATTGGATAATGACCAACTTTGTCTCTTGTTAGTTTTTGGCTTAAAGTCCATTTGTTGTGGTATAAGTAGAGTTACCTCTGCTCTCTTTTGGTTCCACTTGCATGACATATATTTTGGCATCTTTTCACTTTGAGCCCATCTGTGTCCTGAAAACTAAAGTAAATCTCTCAAAGGCAGCACATAGCTGGTTCTTGCGGGGTATTTTTAATCCAGCCAGCCACTCTACACATTTTGATTGAAGAATTAAATCCATGAACATTTAGAGTAATTATTGATAGGTAAGGACTTACTAAGGCCATCTTATTAATTGTTTTCTGGCTATTTTTATAGTTCCATTTTTACTTTCTTGAAACCTTCCTTTGTGAACTGATGATTTTCCATAGCGGTATGCTTTGATTCCATTCTCTTTTCCTTTTGTGTATCTCATAGATTTTTGCCGTGTGTTTCCCATGAGGCTTACATAAAACATTCCACATATATAACACTTTATTTTATGATGATAAAAACTGAACTTCAACTCCATATAAAAACTCTATCCTTTTATTCCCCACTATGTTTTTGATGTTGCCAGATACATCTTTTTATATTGTGTGTCCATTAACAAATTGTTGAAGCTATAATTATTTTTAATACTTATATCTTTTAACTTTTACTTAACTTTTATGGAGTTAAGTAGTTTACCCATCATCATATTATAGCCTTACCATATTCTGTGATTATTCTCCGATTTTTGTTGTTGTTTTTGTTGTTCTATAGCACTGCTAAAACATCTTAAGTGGACTCTAGAAGTTTCCCAGAGCTGTTTTGTTCAGGATAGATCTTCAATAGTTAGTCTTCATGGTGGAATGGGGAGCTGGGTTCTCCTACCTCACTTTTCCCCTCCAGTCTGGAAATGTTTATCTTCAAGCTCAGATTATTTTCATAGCCACATACTGTCTGCTAATGAGTCCACCAAAGGCATCCTTTATTTCTGTTACAATGTTTTTATGTCTAACATTTTTTTTTAATACTTGCTTAGACTTTCCGTCTCTGTGATCATATTATCCTTCTATTCCTGCATGTTGTCTACTTTTTAAATTGTTAATAATAGTTTTAAAAAATTCCTGGTCTGCTAATTTCAACATTTCTGCCACATCTGAATCTGGTCCTCAGTTACTTCAAACTGTGTTATTTTTACCTTTTAGCATGCCTTGCAGGTTTTTATTGAAAGGTGTACATAATGTACTGGGTAAAATGACCTGCAGTGAATAGGCTTGGTAAGTGGGGTAGGGAAAGCATTATTTAGTCCTATAATTAGGTATCAGTCTTTTGGTGACCCTGTGCCCCTGGACAGTGACTTTCCCCAGAACTTTTCAGTTCTTACATGGTACAGGATGGCTAGAGGGGGCTGGATTTGGTATTTCCCTCCCTCTAGAAGGAAAGCTAGAAAGAAATGGGATTGGGTAGGGTAGGCTTGGATAATATCCTAATAGGATCTGAGAAAATAGTTTCACCAAAGGGTGTTCTTTGTTAAGAACAGAATGCTCAGATACATTTCAAAACTGTTCCTTTTCCTCTGCTCCTGCTGGAAGCTTGAGAGTAGTTTTCTCCAATTTTTACTGTGAGGGCCTAGTAGAGCTGTTGGGGGTAAAACTCAAAACTGTGTGTGAGGGTCCCCAGGCCTTGGTCTTTGGCGTTTTGAATGCTCAGATTGTCCACACTGAGCCACCAGCAATTTGTTAACCTCAGCTCAAGTTTTCCTACACTGGCACTTGTTCACACAGAGGTTTCTGCTATACATTGTGATTCTCTGTAACCAATAGTCTGTCTTTCTAAATTTGGGGTAAAAGTTTGCCCTGCAGCATCCCTTTTCTAATGGATCTAAGAAGAGTTATTGATTTTTAGCTTGTTCAGGTTTGTTAGGACAGAGTGGTGGCTTCTAAGCTCCCGATATGATGCACTGAAAATCAGAAGTCCCAACTGATTTTCCATAACAGTGCAAAAGCCTTCAGTGGGGGCAAAATAGCCTTTTCAACAAATGGTTCTGGAGCAATAGGACAATCATGGTAAAAAGTGTGCCTTAACCTCTTACGAAACATAAGTGAAAATGCACCCCAGAATTTATGTAATATTAAAAATTTTAGAAAAAACATAGTGGAACATCTCAAGGATCTAGGAATAAGTAAAGAGTGTTTTTATCTGATGGCAAAATCACTATCCATATAAGCAAAACTCAATTAATTAGACTTTATAAAAAATATATGCTTCCATGAATGACTCTGTTAAAAAGATGAAAAGAGAAGTTGCAGACAGGGAGAAAATATTTGCAAACCACCTATCTCACAAAAGACTAATATCTGGAATATTTATAAAACTCTCAAAATTCAACACTAAATAAGATTCTTTTAGGGGAAAAACAAGCAAGCAAACAAAACAGGAGACTATACAGCCAGCAAACAAACACATAAAAAGATATTCATTAGCCATTAGAGAAATGCAAATTAAACCACAATGAGTTATTGCTATACACTCATCAGAGTAGGTAAAATAAAAAATAATGACAACACCAAATACTGGAGAGGATGTGGAGAAACTGAATTACTCATACACTGCTGCTGAGAATGTATAATAATGGTACAGCCACCACAAAAAATAGTTTGGCTGTTTCTTAAAACAAAACAAAAATAAACTTAAACACAAATTACCTATTATTCGGCAATTATACTTTTGGAAATTTATACGAGAGAAACACAAATTTATGTTCGCACAGAAATCTGTATAGAGATATTTATAGTATTATTTGTAATAGTTCCAATCTAGACAAAACCTTGATGTCCTTCATTAGGTGAATGGTTCAACAAACTGTGGTACATCCACAACACACAATACTAGGTAGCAAGCAAAAAGAACAAACAATTGATACATAGAGAATTCTTCAGAGAATTATTCTGAATGAAAAACAAAAAACAAAAATAACCCCGTCCCATGATTCCACATACATAACATTCTGGTAACAACAGAATCAGAGAAATGGAAAAAGCTTAGTGACTTCCAGGGGCTAAGGAGGTGTGAGATGATAAGTTAGTGGGTGTGGTTATGGAAGGACAATATGAGGGGTCCTCATGTTAGTGGAAACATCTGTATCTTGACTAAATCAATATCAACATCCTGGTTATCATACTGTGCTATGGTTTTGCAAGACGTCATCATTGGGCGAGGCTGAGTAAGAAGTACAGAGGGTCTCGTTATGTTATTTTCCACAAGTACATGTGAATCTAAAGTCATCTCAAAATAAAAAGTGAATTTGAAAAAAAAAAAAAAGAAGAGAGAAAAGAATACTAAATAAAAAAATAACAATAAAAACAAAACGAAACAAAAAAACAGGGCAGGGCAGGTTTCCCAAAGAGACTTCCAGTTCGGAAAATACTGAAACACTTTTCATCCGTCGCCATCTGATTCTGATTTCTACCCACAGGTCACGTAGAATCTACAGATTCCCCTGGCAAGATTTCTTTCCTTCTAGGATTGCGCTGTCTCTCCCTGTGAGGGGACCCATGGAGCTCTGTTTCTGAACAGATCAATACTTTTTTCTGGATTCAGGTTCTGACATGTCCTTTTAGGACTGCGAGCAGACTCCTTGGGCTCCCAGCGTTCCAGCGTCTTGCTTGTACAACAGCCAACGACACGGCCAAATCTATTGAGAGCGTGCCCTTGTCAACCTTCTGAGTTTATTGATATTTACATTTATGATACAAACAAGTTCTCTGAGAGCCTCCTTTTCTGCTGCCTGGTGTTTGCTTTCACAGGAGAAAGGCCAAACAATTGAGAGGGTAGGAGCAGCACTTGTGTGGGATTTATTGGCACAGAACGCTGAAGAGCAAGCACACCAGCAAATAGAGGATATTGATAAGGAGACTAAATTCATTTGAAATCACTAAAACTCAGTTAGGGGCATATTGTATTAAGTGAAATGCCATTACTGAAGGGCCCAGGGAAAGACTGGATGCCAAGTCATGAGAGCTTTTCAGCTCACTGGAAAGCAGCCACTGCAGCCACGCACTACGTTGGATGGTTTGGAAATAGAGATAATGTCTGCATAGATCATAAAGGGACTTGAAAATAGCTCAGCCCCTGGGAGCACAGGCACAAGCAGAATTGTCCCCGAGTGAGAGCACGCGAGAGAGGCTCCCCGTGCTGTGAAAGCATGCACTGAGCAGGGATGAGCCCCCGCTTTCCACAAAGGCTGTCGTTCATTGTGATTGTGGCACATTGGTGTATTTTAACAACTCCACACTAAGGAGCATCATTTGATTCTGTGATTTTTTTTGCAAAGCATCTTACCCTTTCTAGAGAGCATGGCAGCAGAACTCCGGTTTCTTCGATATATTTTAACCATGGCAAGCTAGAAAGTTCCCCCAGCTGAAATAAGTTCCCTGCTAAAAATCATGACAGCATCCTGGGGGCAGTTCCTGGCCAGGAGAGGGCTTGCTCCCTGCCCCGAGTCAGAGTAGATTTAGAAAACCTGTTTTCTTCTAAGCAGCCTCCCAGCACATCCCTGAAGGGTGGTGGCAGATCCCTGCTCGATGTCTCTCACACTGCCCTTACCCTGTTAATCCTGGGCAGCAAGGATGCACTGTAAACACGAGTCCATTCCACCGATGTGTGTAAATCTTGTTCAGGTTATTCAGACTGAGGCAGCCCCTTATCTAACAAGCACCAGAGCAGACTTTGAAAACACTTTTCACCTGCGACAATGGCAGCCGGTTTTGTCCTCACCAACAATGGAATAAATGCAATATCTCATGTCAGCTAAGTCCATGTCTTATTTATGCCAAATTCTTCTGGATTCAGCATTTTGACACAGGCTTTGCATTGGAATTTTATTTCAGTTCAGACTCCTAGAATAGCATTGCCCAGAAAAGAGAGGAGCGATTTTCCTTTTGAGTAAAATTCTATCATGACTACAGAAGAAATGAACTGTCTTTGCTGTGCTTTCTCTTCAACCATAATGTATGTTAATCAGGAGAAATCGGGCTTTGAACCTCTGATAATTAATATGTTAAAAACTACCAAAGATGCACTGGAGTGCCATAAGATGATTCAGGTAGTTGGCAAACAGGACTAATTGCTGGTTGGAAGAAGATGGGGTTTATTCACTGCCCTTTGAGTGCTTCTGTCTGGTATATACAAGGTCTCAAAGAATTTCATTCCATGAATCAATGAATCAATGGGTTAATGACAGCAGCTGTAGAGAGAATAAATTTGTACTTTTAAACACAAAGCAGCAAAATAAAAATAGAAATGAAGGAAAGAGAAGGCAAGTGCCCAATTTCCTCTTTTAGTGATTTGCAACACAGTTTTGGGAGGCTGAGCGCCACTATGAAACACACTTATATTTTCTCAGAGGTACAACAACACCTTCCTCCTCATCCTCACCATCACTATATATCATCAACATTATGCTCTTCCTTTGTTCAGAATCTGTCCACTCACTAACACAAAGACACTCTTACACTTACCACGTTGTGGCTCAAAGTAAACCCCCTTTTCCTGGTCTCAAAGAGAACCAGCTCACAGAAGCAAAATAAGTGAGTCTTATGGCAGAGCCAAAAATCTGCACATCTAGATACGTGCTTTTGTCAGCCGTTAAATAAACAAAGTAGGATTTCACTATGATGGCCTAATGTTTGGGTCTCTTGGATTACGTCCTGCAAAGAGACCCGTGTCTCACAGGCAACGTGTTCTATAGCAAAATGATCAGAAGATATTAGTGCTTCCTCATGCCCCTTTGTACCTACGTAGGCAGATTACTCATGGTCTCCCATTTGAAAGACTGTTTATTTAAATATGCATTTAATGGCAGTACCCTCAGACACAGTATTCATATCTATGTCACAGTAATATTGATAGATTTGCAGGATACTATTTATTTTATTATTTTATTATATTTTATTGCTAATCCTCACCCAAAGATATTTTTTTCATTAGTTTTTTAGAGAGAGTGGAAGGGAGGGAGGGTGAGGGAGAGAGATATCGATGTTGAGAGAGACACGTCGATAGGTTGCCTCCTGCACAACCCTGACCAGGGCCGGGGATGGAACCTGCAACCCAGGTACGTGTGTGCACTTGACCTCACCCTTGATCAGAAACCAAACCTGCAACTCTTTGGTCTGTTGGCTGACACTCTAACCACTGAACCACACTGGCCAGGGCAGGGTACTATTTTTAAAGAGTTTGATTTCTTTCTTAGAGCAATTTATATTAAAATTTTAAATATTGAGGATGCAGTTGAGCAAGATTATGTAAATTGGAGTGCCCAGATAATAAAGTGTACTTTAACTTGGATTTTCTGGTTAATTGGATGTTGTAATTTCCAAGAGACCACAGTGGTTAAGAGAGTCAACTGAAAGAGTTAGACTACTTGAGTCCAAAACTGGGCTCTGCCACTTCCTAGCTGAGCAAGCTGGGACAGATTTATCAACCTCTCTGGAGCTTCAGAGTCTTTGTTTTAAAAATAGGATAATGAGAGTATCTACCTCCTGTGTGGTTCCAAATCATACTGGAGCCTGAAGCAAAAAAGAAAGTCATGTGCCTCTACACACGCTTATAAAATACACTTGCACATTTTAAACCAAATGGAAGAAAGAAAAAATTAATGAAAGTTCTACAATCAAAAAGCATGGTGATATTTAAAGCTTCACATTGTCCAGTGTGTGAGTTCGCATTGTCAACCCTCATAAAGTCCACAACAGAAAAGGACTCAATGGCCCCATAGTCCCAGAACCTCAGGCTAATTAGAAATTACCCTTCCCGCTGCACAACAATGCATGGTCATCAACTACCTATAGCCTGTCTTTATTTAATATTTTCATATTATGTCCTGCATAGAATTTTTGCATCTTTATTTTTTAAAAACATTTCAATATTATTTATCTTGATCACTGAGAGTTTGGGTATCACTTACGTTCTGTGCTCTCACTTCTCCTGCACCCAAACCCTGTCTATCTTCTATGCTGTGTGAATGAAATAAAATAATTAATGTAAAGCCCTTAGGATGGTGCCTGACACATACTTAGTGCTCAGTAGTTTTCTTATTAACAGGTTGTTGTTTTTCCTAATTCAAATCCCTTACTTCATTTTTGTTAATTTCTATTTTTTAATTTATTTTTTTAGTTATAGTTGACATAAAAATTATATTAGTTTCTTGTGTACAACATAGTGATTAGACATTTACATACTTTATGAAGTGATCACAAGTCTAGTACCCACCGGACATCATACATACTTATTGTGATATTATTAACCATATACTCTATGCTATACTTTACATCCCCATGACTCATTTTATAGTTGGCAGTTTGTACTACTTAATACTCTTCACCTTTTTTGCCCATCTCCCAATCCCTCTCCCATCTAACAACCATCAGTTTGTTCTCTACATCTATAAGTTTGTTTTTGTTTGTTAATTTTGGTTTTTAGATTCCACATATAAGTGAAATCATATGGTATTTGTCTTTCTCCGTCTGAGTTACGTCACTTAGCATAATACCCTCTAGGTCCATCCATGTTGTCACAAACGGCAAGATTTCATTCTGTCTTATGGCTGAGTAATATTCCATAGTCTATATGTACCATTTTCTTTTTGTCCATCCATCTGTCAGTGGATACCTTGGTTGCTTCTGTATGTTGGCTTTGAAAACAATGCTGCAAATAAACCTAGGGGTAAATACATCTTTTCCAATTAGTGTGTTTTATTTCTTTGGATAAATACCCAGACATGGGATTGCTGGGTCATGTGGTAGTTCTATTTTTAAGTTTTTGAGGAACCTCCATACTATTTCCCATAGTGGCTGCACCAGTTTACAATCCCACCAACAGTGCACGAGGGTTCCTTTTTCTCTACATGCTCATCAACGCTTATTTTGTGTTGTCTTTCTGGTAAAAGCCATTGAGAAGGTCACATGCATACGGACCACACATTTTGAACTCTTTGGTTTTAGCCCTTTGTGAGATAATTTTCTCAACATGCTAGCATTATTCCTTAATTCTCTTGCATTCTGATAATTTATAAGCACCAAACTGACCATATCAACTCATTGTTGGAACTGTTATTGATCTTTTAAACAGAATCATTGTATAACTATCTTAATTACTGCCTTTTGTCTTTTTAAACAAACCTGCCATTTGGATGGAGGAGGCTGGTCAATTCAGTCCAACCCTCAAGTTCATGCTTCCTCACGGAATTGGTCATTCGTTTGAGCTGATTGACCTGCTGAATCATAACAGCCAGGCATTGGTACAGACTCAATGTGAGTATTGGATGGGACAAGGGGCTCACAGACTGGGTGGTTCTTCCTAAATGCTAGTCTTGCTCAAACATGTATTTGCAGATGTACCTGTAAACAGAATGAGCTCACAGAAACTCAACCAGATAAGTGTAGCCAACAGCAGAGAAGAAATCAACATGGAACTGGCGAAAGAGTGTATAAAAGCAATGTCTAAGCCTCCCTTCTGGGAGCCAGAGCTTTGAATATCAATTCTGTCTCCTTTACTGATGCAAGTAAATAAAACTACCTTGTGACACCCATGTCCCATTTTTTAATAGAGCATCCCAAGTGGCAACCCCCTTGAGTTAGTAACACTAGGGTAATGCTGTATTGTGAAGCAAAGTAAGGGTGGGCCCCCAGGCAGTGTATCTAGTTGAAGACCCATCTCTCCATTCACATTCTTCTATGTGTTCACAAAGTGACATGTGGGACAGTTCTGCCTCAGGTTTCATGTCCGCGACCCCTGTAAGCAATGCACTCTGCTAGCTTCTGGAACCTTCTAAAGCCAATTTGCCTGACCAGATTGTGATATTGATCATGCTCAGGAATGTGACACACAAGGTGTTTAAAAGGTGTTTCCAACAGCAACCTTGTCAAAATACATTTGCATTCTCATAAGAGTAAAAGGACAACCACCTGGTAAGTTCCAACATACACAAAGTGCAGGACAAACAAGCACAAAAGTAAGCAAACGCAAAAGCAAACTTAATCCATGTTATTTTAAGTAGAGTGATATTTTGGAAGGGTTAAACATTCCTGTAACTAATATATGACTGAGACTCAAGTTTAGTAAAGGTGTAAGAATATTATAAACCAAGCCCACACAATATTAAAATAAGTTAAAATATATGCAAAATGTATGAGAGAATGTCAGGTGTAATGCTTGATAAAGTAGCGTAATGCTTAAGAAGTTTATCTTCGGGCTGAAAAAGCCAACTCTTGCAATTCTGAGTTAGAGTATAATTTTAGAAACTCTTTTCTGTAACGTCATTCTTTTATTAATGAGATCAACTCTGGGTGAGCTGAGAGAGGTAACTTCCTAAGGTATCCAGGAGGACAAACAAGATCCTCAAAAGCACTGGAGAGCCAGCATGCCATATTAAAAAAATCACTAGAGGCAGCTGTACTATTTCTTCCTAGGGGAGAAAGGTAAAAAAATCAGTTCTCAACAAGCCGTTTGGATTTATATCCATTCAAATGGACAAATGGAAAATCCAGTCCTCCCCCCCCACACACACTTGTGACTAAATAAAGGGTTTGCGGGGTGGGGGGGTGCTGATGGAGACTGTGCATTACTTTAGCTGCTTCTCCTTCACTCCGGGTGTGGCATGCTGTAATGTGTGACCCTCCTCTTGTTGGCCTGGATCACTGTGAAAGCAGGCCCAGCCGCCGGAAGTCCAGGGAGGAGATTTACATTGGCTAACTGGTCACATACTGCAGCTCCCAGCTAAAATAATGCTGTGGATCAGCACGGCAATGAATGAAGAGACAAATCTGCATATTATACAGTCCCTCTGCAGTATGACTCAGTCTCTCTCTCATTTGTAACTCAAATGTCCTCCTTCACAAGCAGATTTTTATGAACTCAATCAGCCAGGGTAAATTATTGACAGCCAACACTGCCGAATCATCCAGCAGAGATTAGGAAGGAAGATAAACATGTTTAGACTTGTGAAATCACAGCATTTTCAGGACCATGAGTAATTTTTAGATGACCTGAAGATCAAGGCTTCTGGCACGTGGCCCAAAGGCTAAGCTCTGGCATGTACCTCTTTCTCAAGGGCCAGAGCGGGTGAGAAGGTGTGAAGAATTCAGGGCTTTTATGCACTAAGCATTTGAAAACAGTCACTTTGCAAATATCCCAATTCCTGATTTGGGAATCTTTAAGGTGCAGAGCATTTCCGAATAAGTGTGCAATTCTGAAACAAAGTTGGAGACATAAGAAAATGTCCAAGTGATTGATTTTATATGTCATGGCTCTTTTCAGTCACTTCTTCAATTCTGCAACCAAATACCAACAACAATTTTTTTTAAAGACTAAAGAAATAGTTTGGTTAACCTTTACTGTAACAGCTCAACTCTTGGCTGGCATTACTTGGTGACTGGATAAAGAATCACCATTGTTGTAGAACGGCGTTCCCAGAGACAACGCATTGGGGGGCACTCAGCATGGAAGCACTGCCTATGAAATCCAAATGGAGCCAATTAACTTGTTCATAGTTGTTCTGCATCTCTTATCACCCCACATAATTACTTTAAAAGCTATCATATCAAAGAACAACATCATCTGTAGTCATCAGCTCAATTTTAGCTTCTCTTGCTCCAAAGTCAACTGCTTTTTCTGTCTCTCTCATACTATTTTGACTCTGTTCCATGCCTCCCTTACCATCCCTCTTTTATTTTCCTTCCTTCCAAAACTTTTAACTGGATATTAGTTTACACCAGTTTAATTTCTTGAAACCCATTCTAAATCCTTATTACAAGATGAGGATGATCAATAGATTGTCTGCTTGTCAGTTTAAAAAAAATATGAAGAGGTTCAAAGTAGAAGAAAGCTGTTGAGGTGTGACTGCCACATGTCAGTTTAGATGAGTGGATACAAATGTCGATCCATGGAGACAAAAATCTGCAGGTGATTTCTATATTCAGTGGGATTAGCTGAAGCTCTTACATCAACATAAAATACTGAATCGAATCTTTTCTTGAGGAATATTTTATGGAATGGGCAGTTGACATTATTTCAGGTCCCATGGGTTACAAGGTAGTATACTTACTGTAAGCATTAAAGGTTTTTGGAGAAGGACATGGGTAGCCTCAGAGGATAATAGCTCTCAATATTCATGGCCAGAGGCCAAAATGTCAGAAAGTGATCACCTACTTTTTCAACAGCTACTGCCCCCATGGGGAAGCGAAGGCCTCCTTGGCATTCTCTTTGCACAGGCAGAGAGTGAGGCTCATTCTGGGTTTTGTACCAGGCCTAGCTCTACACACACTCATTACCAGGTTATTATTATCATTATGGTGGACAATGTAATAATATTTTAAATGGTCCACATTTGGCTGCCCACTATTGACTAGCTGCTCTTGCAGGCCTTAGGGAAAATAGCTCATGAGTACAAGGGAATGGAATCTGGCCCACATCCCATTACAAATCAAGAAGGGCCTCTGTTATCCATGGTCCTGGTGCACATGAGCCCTGATGATAAGAAGTGCCTTTTGTAGATAACTTTTAGGCGTAACTGCAGAACTAGTCTTGGACAAAAATATAAAACAAGTGAAGTTAGTCACCCAAGCTCTTCACTAACCTTTTATTTTCTTATCTTTTTCAAAAGATTTTATTTTATTGATTTGAGAGAGAGAGAGAGTTATCAATTCGATATGAGAAACATTGATGTGAGAGAGAACAATTGACTGGTTGTCTCCAAACATGCCCTGACCAGGGGATTGAAGCCGCAATCTGGCTATTTGTCCTGACCAGGAATTGAACCCACCACCTTTTGGTCTACAGGACAATGCTCCAACTAACCGAACCACACCAGCCTTTCTGATGCATTTCCCTGACATACTTCATGTCTTCCTCTGCCCCTCTTCTCACACACCACTTTTCCTCTTATAAAGAAGAAAAATTTTTACAATGCCAACATTTGCCAAAGTATGGTTCCTGGGTCAGGCCTCTTTCAAGATGTCCCAACATAAAAGGAACATGTGAAAAGGCTTTCTCTCTTCGAAAGTCACAGTGGCCATGAGCATGAGAGAGACTTTGGTTCCAGAGGAAAATGGCCTTTTCAACTGTGATATGGGGACCCTTTTGGGGGCATAAGATATAATATTGCCTTAAAATTATTATTGTTCTAGAGAATTAAAGTTTCTAATTTTAGGAGAACAATGGGACAGATAATGTTTAACTTTGAGAGTATAATAATGAAGTTCAGCTGCATTTCAAACCTGAGCTATACCACCAGGTATTTAAATTGGATAAAGAGTCTTTCAAAACCTTGTTGCTAAAAGCAGGCATTCTAATAGTTAACTTAAAAAAATGTAAAGGTATTTTTTTCTTTGAAGACACAATTAATTCTATGTGAGAAACAATCAACCTGCTGAGAGAAAACTCTTGGCATCATAGGGTGGAAATAATGTTCATGGTAGTTTTGAGAACTACAAGTCTTAATAGTAATGGTTTAGAGTATCAAACATAGCAAATCTTCCCTGGCTTGGTGGAGAGTTCTGCCATCAGTTTGAGGACATCTAGAAACCAAAGCTAAATTGTAGACATTATTTTGTGTTTATTCCATATGTGAGGAACTAAGCCAATTAACTCTATTCAGGATACGTACCCTCTCAACTTCCAAAAGGAAATTTCTTTTCAACAGATTTCTGGTAACTTTCAGTCCTGATGAACTAGTTAGCCAATTGATTTTTAACCAATTCAAAAATAGGATTCCAGCAAAACAGTTTGTGCATACAACCATCTGCACAAAGATGCCCTGGCAATTATTTGCTTGGCCTCCCTCTGCAAAATTCCTGGGGAAACATGATCTGCAGTCAACTAGTCCTTTTTGTTAATAAGCACTCAATGCTGTAGAAAGAAATGTAACGGGCGGCTCCATCCAGGTACCCAAGGCTGCTGTGTGCAGGGAGTACAACCTCCTCGTCTTGTTTTCCTACTCCCTTCCTCCGTCCAGGTGGCCTGGCTGGGGCAAGCTTGGGGGAAGTAGGCAGGCAGGAAACCATATACAATCTTTCTCCCATAGAAGTGATTGTTTTGTGCAAGTTAAAGGCCAGTTCACAGTTTTATGAGAAACAGAGGCTCTGTAATAATTACATCGGGGAGTCACAGAGCCTTATGTATATGAAACATGACCCTTTCGAAGTATTGACGTTTCTCATGATAAAGAGCAGGGAAACCGAACATTCAGGAATCCATTTTAGAATAGGATTTGCAGCTAAGAAGTCAAACAAGACTTACACGGAATAATTTCTATCCTTATTATTATTTTTTTTAATCTTACACATAGACTAATGCCAGGAGCACTATCTGAGATCTAAGAGGTGCTTTAGAAACATAAAAGCTAAGATTTCCCTTCATTTGGGGCTGCTAGGTTCTTTGGAAAGGCATGACCTAAGGCCGACAAAGACAGAACTTTCAATATTTCAGATCTGTGAAAGAGCACTCTGGTGGGCAGAGGAAGAAAAGGGGAGGCAAGATTACGGACTAATTGAAAACAGGCAGAAAATAATCTCAGAATTTCCAAATGAATTCGAGCATTTTAAATGATCCCATGAATTTACTGTGTTGAATAATACTATATTAGAATCAAGTGTTACTCTAAACTAGTGAATGAAGGTATTCTTGTTGTTGTTGTTGTTGTTTTGTTTTTTCCCAGCAAGTTTAAAGTAACCACCATCTGTTGACAGCCAGCCTTCAGCTTAGAAAGAATTGAAGAGCTCTGTTGAGAAATAATCCTGTCCATCGACATGGTTGTGAGGACAGTAAGATCAGACCAGAAAGTCTATGTAAGACAAGTACATACGCACTCTGGTTGAAAATGCATTGATTCATTTTTCATGGTGTGGGCCCACTTCGAGTTAGATTAACCTCTATATTGGGTGGTAAATCACTTCCCATGGTTTCCAGTAGCCATTGCCTGATTTTCACACAGAATGCTGCCTTAATCTTGACTGATTTAAGTCTACTAAATCTAACACCTTGTCTCTTTATGAAGAGCACAAATTCACTGATTATTCTAAACTATCCCTTTCATTAGGGTCCTCCGGTGTTTCAAAGTCTATAATCATTTCTGATTTCCTGTACCCAGGTCAATGCCTACGCAGACATGAGGTGAGCAGAGTTAGTCTGTGCCCCTCTAGACCAGCTGGTTGGCATCCTTGCCTCCTTGATTAGCGCCTCTCCTTACCACCCTTCCGTTGTGTCCCTGCACTTTCTTCGTCATGAGCTGCGACACTTCAGAATTTAGAGTGCTACCACTTTACCTAGTGGAATTTGCGTCCCCCCTTTAAGAGTCACGTTTTGGTGACTTTCAAAGTAAAAAGTTAAGGTACAAGTGGAAGGACTTCAGGTACCAGCCCGAAAACAAAGGAAAAGGTGAGGACTACAGACACCTTCTAATTTGCAAGTCTGTGTGTTGTGATGTGTGAGGCTGGAGACTTAATCTCTCTGTATTTCTGTTCCTTCATTAGTAACATGGGGATTATGAAAGTCCTTATATAGGGTTGTTATGAGGTGTAAATGACTTAGTATTTGTTAAATGCTTAGGAAATAAATGCTATATAAGTGTTCGCCCATTAAATAAGAATAGGCATCCACATTTGTCAGAGTGTTAAAATAAGATGTGTTCACTTTAAACTCTGAGTTCAAACCATGAACTTTCATGATAAGAATTCCAGTCCCTTCCATCCATCTATACGTCCTATAACACACTCTGCTTTAGGCAGACTAGTCTATTAGCTTCCTCCCACACTTGAAATAGTCACTCAAACCTCATTCTTATCAGGTACTCCCTCTGCTTGGACTACTCCTTCATCTCTCCACTACCTCATTAAATTTTATTTAACCTTCAAAGCTTAGATTCAATTTTCTTCTTAAATCAACTCTCACTAACTTGGATCTACATCTGCTCCCCTTTTCTTGGCTCCCTTTTTTTCTGAACAACAGCAATGCTTATGGTGTTACGCATAACTTCTGTGTGTACTAGACACCTATAAAGCACTCAATAATTAAGCTGCAACAGGGCTGATATTTAAAATGATATCTTATTTCCCTGCTTGCCAGGGGAGAACTGGCCTCCTTCATTCTTACTTCTCCATAAAAAGGAGTCCCAGGCTAACTGGCAAGCCAGCCTGCTCATTTCCCTTGGTTCACCTCTGCACACGAGCATGGTCTAATTATAGAATGGCCCCTCTGTGCGTGCCTTTAGGTTTGTGGTGACCAGCCCTCTTCACCCTGATATCTATTCCAAACTACTCTCATGGCACCAAGCGTGCTTCCTCCTAAAAAGTGAAATCCATAGGCAATAAATAATTGAGTGTTTCAGCTTATTCCAAACAGCCACTCTCTTGCCACAAAAACAAGGAAATACAGAAATGTATCCTTGTTCACATTTTGTGTGTGTGTGCTAAATTTTAGCAACCTTTACATTTTTGTGTTGCTGTCTGGCTCACAGCTGCCACAATACTCAACAGATATTTACTGAACATCTTTGTGCAAGGCGCTAAGCAATGAGATGGTGAAAAGGGGAATAAGATCGCTCTTGCTTTCTATACACAATCACTCTATAGTTGTTACAGCTCATTAAAGTAAAATAAAATAGTATAAAATAAATTCCTGGTTAGAGATGTTTGGAAAGCTGATGCATAGAAAATCAAGATAAATTAAAGTTTTTCATGAATCCTGACGATTCTCCGAGGAGCAGGTTTAAAAAAAAAATGAGTAGAAATATTTACCATTTTGTTAAGATTATTTTAATTTTTCTCTCTTTTTCAGTTTTGGCAGTTGAGGTATCGTACTAAAGTCAACAGAAATGCACTTGGAAAGAAATGAAGAATTAAGGACTCTAATGTGATCAGGATTAACATTACAGCCAGTACTACTCTTAAGTATGGGAGTTAGGCCCCTGAATCACCCTGGGCTTGAGAGGGTCTTACTCGAGCGATCTCAGCTCCTGTGTTTCCTCTCAGGGAAAAGTTTGTGAAGCTGAGGCAACAAGCTCCCCTTTGAGGAGGTGCTCCAGGTACCAGGATTCTGGATTCCCAACAGCTAGTGTATGCATTTTCAGGCCCGAGGAGTGGCCACGGGGGCACTGTTGGTACTCTATGCATGCATTGGGATGTCCCCACAAGTATAGTGGGACTCCTAATAGTGCAGGATAGAGTAGGAGCGAGAGAGAGAGAGCAAAAGAAGGTCTGGTCAGGGCCCATGAGCTATGGGCTGCCTTCCCTACGTCTTCTGTGGAACTCCCAGGAATCATGCACTCTAATTTCAGACTTGGAGTTTTGGATCATTGTGAAGGTCTATTTCTCAAAGTAGGAGGAGAGAACATATGTTACTTACCAGTGTGTCTTGCTTTATGATTTTTAAATATTAGATATAGAATATATATGGATCTCCATATTTATTCTTGCCCTAGCCTCACAAATGTTAAAGGCAAGCCTGGATACAGCCACAAACACATAGGAAATGGGGTTTGACTCAAAACTATCATTTATCAAGAAATCATCCCAGGCTCTTCCTCTTCGGAGCCTCCCTGCATTCTCTCTCACTTCTCAAACTGTTTCCAGCTGCAGAGCTGCAGAGCTGCCTGATCTTAGGAAAGTGGTCTAGTTGTTTGTGCCATCGGTTTGGTCTCTGCTGTTGTCTTCTCTCTGAATGCTATCTTACTACCTTCACATTTTTGTGAAGACTACTATCTGAACCCAGGTGCGCACCACCTTCTTGCTTAAAAGTCTCAAGCTCAGGTGAGATTTATAGGAGAGCTGGTTACATCTTCAGGGGCTTGGATTAGCCAGTTGCATCAAAATTCAGTTGTTCTCTATTTGTTACAATGCATGACATGACTGTTCTTGATATCAAAAGAAAAGTCCTAGTAAAGAAAACCAACCATTTGTGTTGACAATAGATGGAAAACAGTAAGAAAGAAAGAAAGAAAGAAAGAAAGAAAGAAAGAAAGAAAGAAAGAAAGAAAGAAAGAAAGAAAGAAAGAAAGAAGACACTTAGCCCAAAACTTTTAAAAGCATTCAAGTTTGGAGTGACAATATTGGCAATGGCTGAGATGTCTGACCTGCACAGTCCCATGGCACATACAATCTCCACATGCTGCACCCCTTAGGAATATCTAGGTCTACCATAAAGTCAATTTGGAGTGTTAGACTCCAAATATCTCAATAGTTTTTAATTAATTATTGATTCATTAATTAATTCATGGCACAAATATTCATCCAGCTTCTGTCAAAAGAATAACTGGTGTGTCCCAGAACAAGCCCACCATGGCAGTTCCATTGAATGCAGAAGGTTTCATGTCACAGTTCTTCGAAAAATTGAACTCCTCTTGCTTCTCTTCCATATGAATGAAGCTCTCCTTTAAACATTAACATGTCTTATTTTAACTATTTTTGATGGAAATATTTCTAAAGTATCCTCATTTCCTTAGAGTATATTAAATGTTCTTTAATCACTCATGAAGACAATCACTCACTGTATTTTAATTAATTCTGTGATGTACTCAGGAAAGTTTAATGTATAGATGGCAGTCCATTTGGTTTTTTTATTTGTGCTTCATAATTTTTTAGTCTATTCTTGTCCATCACTTTATTAGTGTGTCTTCTCTAATATCTCTACTCCCTTTAATGTACTTCTCACCTTTGGACTGAAAAACCACATTTGGTAATTTTTTTTTATAAAATAGCAGAGAGTGTCTGACATATTGTCTATAAAAAATGACATAATATTTATTATACTCATTTCATGGCATCTCTTTTGACTGCTCATGGTCAATTTTGATTATTTCTTGTTTCTCAGAAGTATTCAGAAGAGAACTTATTGGATGAATACTTACTAAATGAGATATTATTGAAATATATTATGAAGTATGTCACAAAATAACTGGCTAGCTTGGAAAATGCGATTTCTTAAAGAGGCAACATAGTAAACCACCTAGACGTAAAAGACATGTATAGAACATTAAACCTACCAGCAACAGAATGTATGGTCTTCCCAAATGCACACAGAACTTCCAGGATAAAACATAAGATAGGTAATTTTTAAAAATTCAAAAGGATAAAAATATACAAAGTATGCCCTCCAGCCATAGTAGAATAAAATTATAAATCAGTAGCAGAAAAAAAATTGAAGATACTCACAAAATCTAGTAATTAGAAAACATTCCTGTAAATGACCAATGAGTTAAAGAGGAAATCAGAAGGAAAATCAGAAAATACTTTGATGAATAAAAATGAAGACACAAGATACCAAAACTATGGGATACAGCTAAAACAGTGCTTAGAGAGAAATATATAGCTGTAAATACCTATAGGAGGAAAGGAGAAATACTTCAAATGTATAATCTAATATTCATCCTGTCAGACACTGAAATAAAGAAGAGCAAATTGAACCTAAAAAAGCAGAAAGAAAGAAATAACAAAAAATATAACAGAAATTAATGTCCTAAAGACTAGAAAAAATTAGAGAGATTTTCCTTTTATGATTTATTTATTTATTTGTTTGTTTCTCCACCCCACCCCCCCATTGACTCCCTCCTTCTTATTCCCTCCCACCCCATCCCCAGTTTTGTTGTCTATGTCCATCGGTTATGCATACATGCATATAAGTTCTGTGGTTTATCCCTTTCCTCCATCCCCCCTTCCAAGGAATGTCAGTCTGTACCCTACTTCTGTGTCTCTGGGTCTATTTTGCTCATCAGTTTGTTTTATGTAACCAAATATGAGTCTTTAAAAAAGTCAACATATTTATAAACATTGAACTAGATTTCCAAGAATAAATGACAGAAAAATCAAATTATTAGAATTAGAAATGAAAGAGAAGACATTACTATTGACCCAAGGTTAGATAAGCAAGGTGGGCACCATTAATATAAGAACTATACTGTATGACAATTGAAGGGGAATTCTTTGAGTGTGATTTCTAATAGAGTTGATTTGGATCACCCTGTTACTCGGAAGCAGCTCAGTTTGAATCTTCAGTGAGAAGAACTAAAAATGTTATTCTCTTACCAATAGAGATAAGAAGCTATACCTTGACTCTATACCTTAAATGATCAAATGAAACAGAAGACATATGGATGCATTTTCAACATCACAGAGTCTCCTTTAGAGCAAATACTTACATATATAACTAAACAAATTTAGTTTTAAAAACAATGGTGTATATATTAGGAGAGAAAAAGCAACTAGCTGTGAAACCTCTCACCACATCATTTTGGGAGCTCACAGAGAGAGCCCTAGGGCTGTCTTTACAGCTACCCAACAAGCTTTCTCTGTGATTTAATAACACCATTGACAGGAAACTAAACTTAACTTTTTAAATACCCGCTAAGAGAATGGAGGCAGAGGAATAAGGCTGTCGCCAGTGAACAATTCATTATCTCTGTGAAAACAAACATGCAAATAACCCTTTATTTAATTTCATGGATGTGAAGTGGGCAGGAGAGAAAGAAAATTATTTTCTGACATTGCTGGTGGCTTGAAAACCTTCTCACCCTACCCTGTGGTCTCACTGAAATGCTGGTTTTAAAGTGAAAATATACCAATTCTAATAGGCGAAAGCAAAAATAAACAGCTTAATTACATAGCGGGTGTTTTTGAATGGCTTCCTGAATTTTAAAGTGCTTGTCATATGTCTCTATTATTTTCCCAGTCCATAAGACTTCCTCACTGGAAGTACCCAAAGAAGTGAGATGGATGCAACAAAGAGCCAAAAAAAATTATATTTAGAACCCTAGCATTTTCGTTCATTTCATCACTGAGGGCAAAGAAATGATAAGTATTGTGGCAACTTTGTTCCCATATTTCTACTTGAATGTTATGTCCAGTTCAAAATTTTTATTGCAAATTAGATTAAGATACATGAGTTGAGAAATAATTTGATTAGTCTTCAAGTAACTGAGATAGAGAATTTTATTTTTTATTAATCCTCACCCAAGGATATTTTTACATTGATTTTTAGAGAGAGTGGAAGGGAGGGAGGGAGAGAAACATTGATGCGAAAGAAACGTATCAGTTGGTTGACTCCTACACAGACTAGTGCCAAGGATCAAACCTGTAACCCAGGTAAGTGCCCTTGACCAGGTCTCAAACCCAAGACCCTTCAGTCCACCTTTGTATCACTTCCTTTTCCTTAAAATGGGCTCTTGATATTTAAGTTTTTGTTTTCCTTGTGGGAAGAGTCCCATTGAAATTCCTATTGTTGTGCTTTGCCTAATTCTAGATTAAAAAACGTAAACAAACATTGAACAAATGTGAAAATAATTTTAGATAGAAGAAATTACTCCAATGCCTTCATTATCACAGAAAGGTCCATTTGATATATGTAGAAAGAATGTCGGGGTGGTAGGAAACAAGCATATAGCAATCCACAAAGAGTAGAGTGTGGTCCAGCTCTTAGTGTAACTGTGAGAGAAAAAAATATACACCAATCAAGAGGTTACTGAGAAAGCAATGCAAAACAGAAAACATATCAAAGCAGTATTCTAAATGTTGTTGGAATTTAGAGGTCATTATAAGCTCAGATAGCTTTCTGGAGGAAGCAGACATGATAGAAAAAGTTTATGAGAGGAAGAGATATTTTGAATATTCCTGTACACTTGAATAAAATCACTACGTCACCTTCAATCACCTATAATGGACTGTTCTTTTCTTGATAAATTTACATAGACTTGTTCTATGGCCTAACATATGATCTATCCTGGAAAATGTTTCATCTGTGCTTTTGAAGGTGTATTCTGCCTCTGTTGGATAGCATGTTCTGTAAATGTTGAGTTGATCTAGTTTAACATGTACTTTAAGCCCAATGTTCCTTATTGATTTTCTGTCTGGATGATCTATCCATTGTTGAAAGTGGGGTATTGAAATCCCTTACTATTATTGTATTGCTGTCTATTTCTCCCTTCAGGTCTGTTAATATTTATATATTTAGGTGTTCCTGTATTAAGTGCATAAATCCTTACAAATGCTGTATCCTCTTGGTGGATAGATCCCTTTATCATTATGTACTGACCATCTTTGTCTCTTATTACAGTCTTTGGCTTAGCCTGTTTTGTCTAATATAAGTGCAGCAGGCCCTCAAGTAATGTCATTTAATTCAGTGTCATTTTGTTATAATGTTGATGATATACCCAGGAACTTAATTCTTATTTATATCAATTAGCCTATAAAAGTGGTTTCCCTTAAAGCTGCAGAACCTATTGATGACACTAAGCGAGGACTTACTATATACAAACCAGTGATTGCTTTTGCATTCTGTTTGCTTGGAATATCTTTTACCATCCTTTTACTTTCAGTGTATGTGTTTTTGTACTTGAGGTGAGTCTTATTTTTTCACTCATTCAGCAACTCTATGTCTTTTTATTAAAGAATTTAGCTCATTTACATTTAAAGTAATTATCATCATGTATGAACTTACTTTTGCTATTTTGATGTTTTCTGCCTGGTTTGTAATTCCTTTATTTCTTTCTTCTCTTTCTCTTTTCCTTTGTGATTTTATAATTTTCTGTAGTGGTATGATTACATTCTTTCTTTTTACCATTTGTGCATTTACTATAGGTTTTTGTTTTGTGGTTACCATAAAGATTATATACAACATTTTATATTTATAGAAGTCTATTTTAAGCTGATAACAATTTAAATTTCACCATATATTAAACTCTACTTTTTTACTCTCTTCTGTCTCTATTTTGTTTTTGATGTCAAAACTTATATCTTTTTACATTGTGTGTCCAGTAACAAATTATTGTAGTTATAGTAATTTTTAATATTTTTTCTTCTAACCTTCATACTATGATTTATGATTTATTCTGAATTTAACTATATATTTACTTTTGCCAGTGAGATTTATACTTTCATTTACTTTCCTGCTACTAATTAGCATCATTTATTTTCAACTTGAAGAGCTAACTCCCTTTCACATTTCTTGTAAGACCAGTCTAATGATGATAAATTCCTTCAGCTTTTACTTGTCTTGAAAACTATGAAAATTCTGTTATAAAGGACAACTTTGCCAGATAAAGTACTCTTGTTAGACAGTCTTTTTCTTTCAGTATTTTAAACATATCATGCCACTCCTTTCTGGCATGTGAAGTTTCTGCTGAAAATCTACTGATAGTTTTCTAGAGGTTCCCTAATATGCTATCAGTTGTTTTCTCTTGCTGCTTTTCAGATTCTCTTTTATCTTCGACTTTTGGTTATGTGTCTAGGTGTTGGTCTCTTTGGATTCATCTTTTATGGAATTCTCTGAGATCTCTTTATCTGGATGTCTACTCCTTTACCCAAGTTAGGGTTGTTTTCAGCTATCACTTTCTATTTTTCTTCACTCTTTTTTATTCTTTTCTCTTTATTTTCCACTCTGGTTTGATGAATTCCCTGCCCTATTTTTAATTTTGCTGATACTTTTTTCTGCTTGACCTAGTCTGCTACTGAACCTATCTATTGAATTTTTAGTCCAATTATTTATTCTTCAGGACTGTAATTTCAGTTTGGTACTTAATTTTTTTCTCTGTGTTGAAATTCTCCCTTTGTTTACACATTGTTCTCCTGACCTCAGTGAGCACCATCCTGATTGTTATTTTAAAATCTTTATCAGATAAATCAAATATCTCTATTTCTTTAAGTTCTGTTTCTGGAGTTATATCTTTTATTTTTGCTTGGAACATATTGCTTTGGTTCTTTATTTTCCTTAACTCTCTGTGTTGGTTTCTGTTTATTATCTAAAACAGCCACCTCTCCAAGTCTTCACACAGTGGTCTCTAGTATGAGATGTATATATGGATCAGTTTAGCCTTAGCTCTACTCAAGCCACCTTCCTTGTTCTTAATACTCTCAGTGGTTGAGGGCATGCCAAGCCCCATCAGTGCCCCTAAAAGAGAGGATTCCCAAAGGAGAAGATTGCATTTAGGACCAAGATGTAGGCTAATTGGAAGCTGAATCATCTGATAACAAGCAGTTGGGAAAGTATGTAGTTAGGGATCTTATAAGAGGAAACCTGGAGATAAGTGTTTTGCCTGTCCCTCTGAACTGGGCCCAGGAGTGTGTGTGTGTGTGTGTGTGTATGTGTGTGTGTGAGTGTGCATTGGGGCAGGGGGAGGTGCTCTTGTGCCCATTAATAACTGATTCTTTTTTTCTTTGCTACAGTCTTGTGGGACTCCTTTGACAAGCCCCTTTGGTTCTCAGAGCCAGGCAATCCAGGGGCCTCTGCTTTGGGTGACAGCTGCAAAAGCTGGAGACCAGACATGTGTATAAACTCCTTCCATGGAAACACTGGTGACTTGGAGAGGCCAGAGGGAGAGAAAGGGGTTAGGTGTCCACAGGTTTCCCCAGACTTTGTGGATAAATCAGTCAGCCTTTGATGCTTCCTGTATTAGAAGACTGACCCCTCAGGCAGGAGCCTTTAAAGTATTAAAATAGGCCTATTTTAGGGAAAAATTGGGAAATGAGCATTTTTGACTGTTTCCTCTGTGCTGAGCCCTAGGGGCATAGCCAGTTAAGAATTGTTTCTTTGATTGCTATGTCCTGTGTAACTTTTGAATCCAAGCCCTTTTGGCTATCAGATCTATGTTATCCCAGGGGTTGGGATTATGGTGAAGTTTAGCTTTTCCTATCTGTTTAGCTTTTCCTGTCTGTTTAGATATGGGTGGTATGGGTACTTTCTTATTTGTCCAATTGTTAAAATTGTTCAGCTAGTTTCTGGATTTTTACAAGAGGGATTTGCTCCATGGGTAGCTGTAGATTTGGTATGTCCATGGAAGGAGATAAGTTCAGGAGGTTTTTATATCATTATCTTGGACCAAAACCCTCTACCTGACTTCTTAAGTTCAATAAGAGAAGAAGGTAATTGTAGAGGGTAAAATTGGTCTTTGGCTTTTTCAGTTGAAATTTTTATACTGGGAAAGCCATGAGCAGTGGAAAAATGAGAAAACTGATTCCCATTATGTTTTAATTAAGATTAGAAAGGTTGTACTGGTAAGTCTTCACATAAAAACTAGTTGACTGCCAGCATGGCTCAGTGGTTGAGCATTGACCCATGCACCAAAAGGCTGCCAGTTTGATTCCCAGTCAGGGCACATGCCCAGGTTGTGGGCCTGATCCCCAGTGGGGGGCATGCAGGAGGCAGCCAATTGATGTTGTCTTTCCTCGATGTTTCCATCTCTCTCTCCCCTTCTCTCTAAAATCAATAAAGAAAAAAATACATTTTTAAAAATAAAAACTAGTTGTGGTTGGTGACAGCCTTTTTATATGCACTGTACATTCTGTCTTCAGAAGTCTTTTGTCTTTTTTCCCTTCCTTCCTTCCTTCCTTCCTTCCTTCCTTCCTTCCTTCCTTCCTTCCTTCCTTTCTTTCTTCCTACCTTCCTTCATTTATTCCTTTTTTTCCTTCATTCCTTAGACACTTATTTAGTACCTCTTAAGTGCCAGTTACTGTTGTCAATACCAGGAAAAAAAAGAAGCATTTTCATAAGACATGGTCCTCCTTGATATATTGATAGCGTTGACAAAGCAGTAGAGAATACATATGCATGGAAAGAGTTATAATGTCCTTCTAAACGTAGACCTTTAAACCCTCATCAGCTACCTTTTGGTTTTTGCAATTCTCCTATAAAAAGACGGTAATGGCCAGTCATGAGCTCACTGGCACTGCATCCTGAAGCAGTACCTTAACATTTTTATTCTCCTTTTCTTGTTTTTAAGCCTTATACATTAGTGCCGAAAGAGATCATTTTCTTTTTCTTTTCCACAGCCTCGCGTATAGCATCTGATTTTTTAATTTGGGGACAATAATCAAGTTTCTTTATAATAATTTCAATTTTAAGGCAGCTAGTTTCATATACCATATTTCATAAATGTTGACTGTGGATTGAAAGGGGTTCTTGAGTCAACCACTTTGGACAGTTAGTGATGTGGGGAAGAAGCACTGTGCTTAGTTTGGAGGTATTAGCTGCAGAGCCTATGTAATCACTCCGTGCTCCAACTTGTGAAGTTTAGTTTTGCTCCTGTATTGCTTTGACAACCTCCAGCAGCTAATAGGTTATGTATTACAATCCATTCAGGTGGTTATTCTATTTTAAAACTACTCCAGGTACACATAATTTTCCCTCATGGGCAATGAAACTATCCTTCTTTTTCTAAATCACATATTCATTGATTCAAACATTTTCTGTCAATGAGAGAATATTTACTACCCATTTAAAGCCATTTTTTTCCTTATATTCTGATTTCCAGGACAAAAAATAAAACTTTCTAATATCTCATAGATATCAATTCTTTCAACCATTGTTTTCTTTTCAGACTCTCTCCATCTTAGTTTTTTTCCTCTAAATTAAGTGTCCCTCTTAAAATATGGCACCCAGAACAGAACACAATACTCCAGATGTGGTCTGAACTACAGAGAATAGGAAACTATTACTGGGTGTAATTTAGAAAAAAGATCTACTTATGCAAGCTATGAATGTGAGTTTTTAAAGGCATTTGCCTCATGCTGATGGGTCTTATTAAAGTTGTGGTCAGCTAAATCCTCCAGAACTTTTTGACATAAATTTCTGCCAAGCCAAATATCTTCATCCTGTACTTATACAATTAATATTTGAACTTTTATGCAAGACATTGCATTTATCGCTATTAAATTTCATCTTATTGGAATTTGCTCAGAATTCCAGCCCGTCAAAACAATTTTGGATGTTGATTTTTATATTTACTATTGTTTCCAACTTTGTGCCTTTCAGATTTCATAAACTTCCTTTCCACATTGTCATTAAAATCACTGGTAAGTGGGCCAGCCCAGGCAGGAAACAAACTATTGTCCACTGGACAATGAAGGATAAAATAAATTATTTGGATTGGATTATTGAATTTAGTTTACCCACTTTCACCCAGCTTGCATTTCATCATGTACATTAATTTCGAAGGAAATATGTTGAATATTTTATTTAAATCAAGCTGTTTCTGCAGATTTATCTTGATTGGCCAACTTTATAATGTTGTTTAGAGAAAAAAGAATTTCATTATTTATTAGTGTCTACTATGTGTCATGCATTATTACATGTTAGAGAAGTACTGTAGATCATTATAAGGAATTTGAATTTTAATTGCAAAGAGAAACTATTAGAGAGTTTATTAAGCATAGTAAAATTCTCTGAGTTTCAGGTTTAAAAGATCACTTTGATAATATACATTGAATGGATTAGGGAAAGGCAAGAATGAAAGTGAAGAGACCAGTTATGAGGCTATGGAAATTGATAGAAGAAACACCTACCTCTGGGCCAGAAGATCTAGCTTCAACTCTTAGCTCTGCTGGTGATGGTTTAAGTTTAGGAGAGACATTTCAACCAAATAGCTTATGCTCCCTTATCTATAAAAGGAAGAATTAAGGGAGTCTTTGTGAAATAAATTTGAAAAACATTACCAGCTATAACATTCCATGTATCTGCAATATAATCATCACTAATTGATTTGTTTCCTGTCAAACCTAGAATGTTTCATGACAATGTGACCTTTCTTCAGTTTTTGAGATACAGACGTCTCCCTTACTTGAAAATTGATACGTTCTCTATTGTACGTGATCCTTCCAAAGTTGTGAGGATTGGATCTTTGCAATAACATCTGACAATTCTATACATAGGCCAAGAGAGTGACACTCACTTCAGGTAGATATGTTCTTCTTTACTAATCTCTCACATAGATGACAATATTCATTTGACATCATTTGTTTTCTCTCTGCATACATTGCTCCTTGTTTGGAAGGCAACAGCAAATTAAGAGTTCAATAGTTCTGCCTTCTTGTTATTGACTATGTAACTGGATGTTATCATATGTTCATATTATTACAGTTGTGTTTGCTACAGCTACAGCTATCACTGTGATTACACAGGGTACACACTAAATGGATATATTTCAGCAAGACACAGTTA
Organism: Molossus molossus; assembly: GCF_014108415.1. Taxonomy (NCBI): domain Eukaryota; kingdom Metazoa; phylum Chordata; class Mammalia; order Chiroptera; family Molossidae; genus Molossus; species Molossus molossus. The sequence goes on from NW_023425350.1 coordinate 42,227,262, forward strand.
AAGTGACCTTCTTGCTACATAGGGCTACCTATAGACCAAGAATAGTCTCTCCATCTTTAAGAAGTTTATCTTCTCCTGGGTTGTATCATCATCTCTCACATCAGTAGCATTGTATTATCCCTGAAATCCATTAAATGTGTAGTATCTGTCTGGCACTGAACTAAAAGATTTATGTGCATTATCTTATTTTATAGGGCAGTTTATTCAGACATCCACTCATTCATTTGATTACTATTTATGGTACACCTCTGATGTACTAGATATCAAGTAAGCACTATGATGTGGGGATAAACCAAGCAGTTATATTACCTGTTTCATGTTATGTGAAGACTAGAGGGAAAGATAAGCACTAAACAGGTGATCACAATAAAGTGGGTATTATTATTTTGGTAAATAAAAGGTCTATAGGTGTTAATAGAAGATAGACCTACTAGATGACTCCAAATTTTGCTATTTCTTGAATATCTCAAGAGCTCTTCTGCTTGACAGTTGATTTCCTGCTCCAATTATCTAAGGTTCTTCTTCTAGATATCCATATATCTCATTATTATTATTATTCACTTATATGACACCTTACTGGTGGAGTCTTTTCTTGCCACACTACTTAATAATATAACTTCTCTCCCCATTGCTTTCTATGGTTTTAGCCACCAAAGTTTTCTTCATAGAATTCATCAACATATAAAAGAAAAGGTATGTCACTTCTCAATTGACTCCGCTAATAAGTAAGTTATATGAGACCAGAAACTTGTTTCATTGACTGCCATTTCTGGAGTGCCAGAACAATGCTTGGCACAGACTTGGTACTTGCTCAATAAATGTCACCTAAATGATCGATTGATTGAGTGAGTGAATGAATGAATGGATGGATAAATGTTATATAGCAGACTAGGGGAATGTCTCAAATTTGTCATGCCATGCACTAAGTGAATGAAAAAAGGAACAATAGTCTTTGTTTCAAAAAATGCTTTCACATCTGTGTTTAAGGATGGTTGTTCAGGTTGAGGACTCCTGCACAAAGAGAGGAAGTCTTGAGTGATCTTGTAAAAGAGACAACTAAGAGGTAGAGTATTTGTTATAGACATGTGTTAAGTTGATAAACGAATGTGTGCATATATAAGTTATTGAGCGCAATTCCATCTTGGTTTGCTTCCTTACGTAAGATTATGCAAGATTACTCACACCGTTTCCATTTCCCTGTCTGGAAACTTTGAGCCCCTTCTTGGCCAAGTCAACTCCTCTTCTTTTTTCTAAAGCTCTTTCTACATAAATCTGGCCCAGATTCTGCCCTCCAGAGCGAGCATCATGGGAGGCCTATAAAATGAAGGCAGGATCTAAAGTGAAATAGCAACAAGGGTCACAGCAAGAGAATTATGGATCAAACAGTGGAAACAAAGAAAATCAGCTGAAGGAGAACCTAGTCTGTGGCCTTAAAGCATGAAACCATAAAAGTCCTAGAAAAAAATGTAGGCAACAAAATTTCAGACATCACATGCAGCAGAATTTTCACTGGTACAATGCCTAAAGCAAGAGAAACAAAGGAAAAAAGGAACACATGGAACTACATCAAACTCAAAAGCTTCTGCACAGCAAAAGAAACAACCACCAAAATGGAAAGGCAAACCCACTCTATGGGAGAGCATCACTGCCAGTGATACATCAGATAAGGGGTTAATTTCCATTATATAGAGAGTAGTCATACAACTCAACAAAAGAAAGACAGACAATCCAATTAAAAATGGGCAGAGGACCTAAATGGACACCTCTGCAAACAGGACATGCAAATGACCAAAAGACATATGAAGAAATGCTCAACATCACTAATCATCAGAGAGATGCAAATAAAAAGACTATAAGGTATCACCTCACACCTTTCAGAATGGCCGCCATCAACAAATTGTCAAACAACAAGTATTGTCGAGGTTGTAGAGAAAAGGAGACTCTAGTACACTGCTGGTGGGAATGCAGACTGGTGCAGCCACTATGGAAAACAATATGGTGTTACTTCAAAAAATTAAAAATTGAACTGCCATTTGACCTAGTGATCCCACTTCTAGGAATATACCCCAAGAAGCCTGAAACACCAATCAGAAAGAATGTCTGTACCCCTATGTTAATAGCAACACTATTTACAATTGTTAAGATGTGGAAACAGCCCAAGTGTCCATCAATAGATGAGTGGATAAAAAAGCTGTGGTACATATTCACAGTGGAATACTATGCAGCTGTAAGAAAGAAAGATCTCATATCCTTTGAGACAACATGGAGGGACCTGGAGAGTATTATGCTAAGCAAAATAAGCCAGTCAGAGAAAGACAAATACCACATGATCTCACTTATTTGTGGAATATAATGAACAGAATAAGGTGATGAACAAAATAGACCCAGAGACACAGAAGTAGAGTTCAGACTGACAAACCTCAGAGGAGGGGAGCAGGGGGCAGGAGGGAAAGAGATAAACCAAAGAACTTATGCATATAAGCATAACCAATGGACATAGATAACAGTGCTGGGTGGGGGGGATGGGAGGAGGGTGTCAATGGGGGAATAAAGAGAAACATTTGTAACAAAAATAAATTAATTAAATAAAACAGATAAATAAAGGTCTCATGTTGCCAAAAATAAAAGAAGAAAGCAGCATTGTAGAAGCAGTAGGTGCCAAGAGCAGTCTCCACCCGTAGGCACAAACTGGCTGGAAAACAAACCAACCCGTTGGAGAGATATTATCTCTGAAGGGAGAAAGTTTAGACACAGAAATGATGCAATCAGTGAGTGAAGACAAGTGGGTCCTCCAATGGGAAGGCACATTTGGCTTTAGGAAGTCAGAAAAAACATGGAAATCAACAGGGTCGTGACAAAGTCTGCAGGGAAACAAACAGACCACCAAGAATATCCCAGCAACATGGCAAAGGCTACGTACGGTTAGGGCAATATATGTTTTGGGGAATTGAGAGTATCCCAGAAGGAACAACAGAGTCTGTGTGTGATCATAGCCACCCCTCCACCCTAACAGCCCTGTTTTCCCCTCTGCATGAAAAGGATCTCTGCATATCATCGTTTCCATAGGAGACAATGAGACATGCCTTAGTAGCAGCATTGTTCTTAAGCATCACAGAACAACTGACTAAAACATTACTCAAACTCATTGTGGGTCCCCTGAAGTTAAATTTAAAAAGAGTCTTTTTACCAAATTCCCCCTGAATTTCAATTATTTTAGTATTTATGTGCACAGAGCCCCCAACTTCCAGCTTCACTGACCTAAGACTGGTAGAAGCAAAGGAATAATGAATGGGAAATTACACAATAAGAGTGGTTTTAAATGTAAATTTACAAATGGGTCTGGAGAGTCAGCAGAATAAGATGTCTTGGCAGGTAAACCTCAACATGAGGCCTTCTAAGTCCATTCCTTGTTTCTTCCTTTAAGAAATATGAGATAATGTTCAGTGAATCACCAGATGGAGAAATTGTTCAGGCAAAATGGCTTTGCAAGTTCCCTTGTAAATCGCCTCTGGCTTCTAAAAAACAGTAGCAAATGTGCTGAAGACTGAATTAGCTAGAACAGAAGTTTCACTTTTTCACTATAAGAATTGTCTGGGCCTGAACTAAAACCTGGACTCCTGGTGCTAGAAGAGTGTCGAGCTGTCAACTGGGCCGGTGGTTTCAGTCAGGAAGACTTACAAGCTTAGAAAACTGAGAGCACTGTGAGGTCTCCTCCAGACTGAGAGCAATCCATTCCCTTGGTAACCTGAGTTTAGTGGGATTTGTTACCCGTAGAATGTGCATGCTGACGGAGAGACATTGACATCTGCATGAGACACATTGTGAAGCCCTTGTAGAGGTTCCCAAATGGCCTGGGGTGGGGCGGTGTCAGAAGAGGATGGCCATTTTCAAGTAGACCACAAGAAATGAGAATCTTCTGGAAGGCCAGAGGTTAGAACTTTGTCTTGCTTTGTACACTTCAAACCTTTCAAAAGAGAAGATTTAAAGAGCCTTCAGCTGAACAGAGGCAAGGACACTGCCCACATTGAGAGATCCATCGGACCTTCACGTGACCCTTGACCCTCAGACCACCATGTAGCTACGAGGCCTGCATCCTGAGCGTACTGAGGATTCTGAAGAGTCTTCGGGAAAGGAATGCCTTCTTAGAGCATTGTACTGGAAGTATCCCTCCCAGGACTCTAACAGTGAGGGGTCTGCTGAAGGAAGCCTCCCACGTTCACCCCGCTGGAATGAACAAAGTTATAGAACAGGGTGAGAAAACTAGCAGTCAGATATTTTTAAGCCTTGCCTTTCAAAAAGTTGGGTTAAAATTGGGGTATTGTGGCAAAATCATAGAGCCATCCACCTCAAATTTACTGAGTTTTACAAGTATTTCTCATTTGAAGCTAAAACTTGCATTTAGGGGGAAAAGCCTTGGGGGAGGAGGGAATCTGGAATGTGTGCAATTTAAATTCCTTTGCATTTAGTGACTTTTTCTGACTAGGGAAGGATTCAGGTATTTGGATAATTTCATAAACCATTGACTTTTTAAAGAGGAATATGAAGAAACATATGCCAATTGAGTTAGAAGCTGGGCATAGCTGTGAGATAGATAATAGTCCTTTTTTTTACCAAAATGTGGTTTATGAGGCTTTTAATAGAGATTAAATTGGTGGAAACCAGGTTGTACCTTATTATGGATTTGATAGTTTCTGCATTTATCTCCCCAATGTAATGATGAACTGTTGGACCCAATGTAGAGTCTTTAACTCTGCATAGATCATCCAGTTTCATTTCAGAAATCAGAAATGACACATCTCTATACAAAATTAAAATAATTCATCAGTGACTAGTTATTTCCATCCATACAAATCCCTCCTGCTGTGTCTGTTTCTGTTCATGGCCCCGAGAACCCTGGTGCATAACAAGGATCACTTTGATCTCTGTATCCAATTCTTATCCTGGGATCTTCTTCCTTTCCCAAAATGCCAACCATTCAAAGACAATTACTGAGTTATTATCACACTGAAATTCCTTTTAGATGGTGATATATACTATGAAGAAAACCAAAGTAGACTAAGGGGAAACAGTGCCAGGTTTGGAGGGATGCACATTTGAAAAAATAGTCAGGAAGCCCTCCCTGAGGAAACGAGAAGAGAACTAAAGGGGGGGGGGGGCAAAGTGGGCAGAAACTGATGCATTCATGAGCGCCAAGGGGCTTGGGGGCTGGAGGGAAATGGAAAGAAGGTGGAAGGCAAGGTTAGAGAGGCAGGCAGGGGCCAGGTATGTAAGGTTTGATTTTATTTTAGGTGTGAAAGCAGTTGGTTGTGAAAATGAGAGTGTGGACCATGACAAAGTGCCTATCCTCATGGAGCTTACCGAAGTGGGGGGGTGGGGCAAGATGATTAATGAGAAGACCAGATGTGAGATGTTCTCTGTTTAAAAAGATCACACCAAATTGATATTTTACAGAATCATGAATTCATGGGCCTTCAAACTGCTGAGTTTACCCCAATCTGTAGAGGGACATTATCCACCTTGAACTTCCATGTACACAAGTGTAATAGACCAGCTTTTCATCATTTTACAACATGCCTTTACTGCTCAGAACAGTGTACATACTTCCTAACCAAACTTTGGATAGAAAATAAGATTTGAGGATCCTCATTAAATCATGATCTAGACTAATTCTAAGAAAACTTACCTTTTCCCAAAATAAATGTATTACGTATGTTTGCTTTTCAACATTGGTTCTTAATATTCATGAAGTTATGACTTAGGCCATTCAATGGGAAATCTTGATGATACCCTCTCTAAAAGATTAGGAAGGCGCATGTGTGTGTGTTCCTTTCAGTGTCTGCCACGTATGTGAATGAATTAATGAATGTTGTTCAACTTCATTTTTGTTGTCGTTCTCTCTCTTTTGGTTAACTCGATAAGATTAAGACAGAGGTCTGGATGAAGTAGCCCCCCCTTCTTCTACTTCATGTGTCCTGAACTTCCCAGTGGTGACCACAGACATGGAGGCCTTTTGTTCTTCCACATTTAACCCCTTAGACCACTTACAGAAGAAAAGGTGGCACTACCCTCCGGGCTAATTTCCAATCAGTCTGGAACCTTCCACATTCTTGTACTCTATTTCCTTCTATCCAGATAAAGAGGTGACATCAGCAGCTGGTGTGCAAACCACAGAGAAGGATGGATCAGACTACTTAGCCTAAAGCTGCTACTTCTGGACAAAAGCTTTGAGAGGCTAATCCGGGGGCTCACGGTTCCCTGGAGGCCTTGCATCAGTGATTAAGTTTATAGACAGGAAATGGCAAGACTCTGAGGGAGGCTGGGGGCGTGAAGCTGGGTAAGGAGGGACAGCAAAGGGTAGACAATTTCTGCAAAGGATCTGGCCCTATTACCTATGACCTTTCCCCCACTCCATGTACAGGTTTATTACTTGCTCTTCATTCAGTTAAACCACTATTCAGGTGGGAAAATCCAAGAACCAGAAGGTTCCTGTAAACAAAGGGAACCAGAAGGCTGGAGCCTGGAGATGCTGTGATAAAGGCCCTGCCTTCAAAAGAGACCTGGTGGGAGTAACTGAAATGCCAGCACCTTGCTTTGGTTTGAAAATGCCTATGTTTTTGTTTTGTTACGTTTGTTTGTTTTGTTTCTTTAGATTCCACATATAAGTAAATCATATGGCCTTTCCGTGCCATTGTATACAAATATGCTTAAATAATTTTTTAAAAGAAAATGCTATGTGACTTTAAAATATCTGTGGTGGTGGTGGAAAGGGAGGTTGAATGAGGAAGAGGAGGAAGGCAAGCACCTACTTTATTTCAAGCCCAAGGAATCAGAGGTTCCAGGCAATGCCAGCCCTATTCAGTGCACCAGAATGAGAGCTAAATAATAAAATCACATTATACAATGCAGAAGTCAACCCAGAGCGATGAATACAGAACAAAGGTACTTTGGAATATGTCATCCGAACATTCCTGTCTGCACAGCTTAGTGTTCTTAAATGTGTTTTATGTTTAATGAAAGAAACAATGACTTTTGGTGGAGGGAAAAAAGAGATCTTTAAAGATAATCAAGGCCTTAACTACCTACCTTAGGTAGCTGAGAAAAAGCTCCTGTACTCTTTATTTTTTAACACTCCAGATATGTAATTTAATGCAGGTCTAATGACAGTCTCAAACATGGGGCTTTAATCGAAATTGTTCAAGCTCAGTACTGTGACAGGAACTCACAAGCCCCCAACAGTGCTGTCCATTTTCTCAGGTTTTGCAAGAGAAAAAGGAAAGAAGAAAAAAACCTCTTGAACTTATGTTGCTATTGATGTGTAATATACAATAAAAAAAAAAAAAAAACAGTTAAATTTCAATTACCCACAGGTAATTATAATTTTATTGTTTGACTGTACTACAGGGATTTTTGTAATTCCCGAGACTAATAATTTTCTATAATTTTACAGGTTGTCAAATAAACTATTAAAGATTATCTTTGAAAAGGCATCTGCAATTGTAAGGACATATCACACTGTTCGTGTACTGTATGAGTAATTAGAGATCCCTGGATAGTGAAATACCTGTGCGGGGAGCTCACCACCGCCCCGCACACTTCCTCGCTGCCGCTCTAATCTCCATGGACGCCTTCCCACTTCTCAGCTGTTCTCTTCTCTGCTGTAGGACGCAGGCTCACATTTTATTAATATTCCCCCCAGTAATCCAAACAGTTTGTCAGGATAAAGCTCTACCTCCTGGTGGGGAGAAGTTAAAATCAGAAAGATGGGCCCCACCAATTGTTACTGGGGAAAAAAATCTCAGGATCTCAGGACAAAAGGTAAAATGAGAGGAGGTGGATGGGAGTGAGGGGAGTGGGGGGAGGATTATCACAGAGAGCGAGAGGGAGAGAGAGGGGCCAAGATAAGTTATAAAGTTATTTCTACCAATAACCACTATAATCAATGAGATGAAATTAGCCTAATAACAAGATTCTTACTGAAATTTTTCTTTCATAAGGCAACTTCTGTCATTTCCATATTTCCACGTATACATTGTGTATAAAAGATCAATCCTGTCCTTTTTGATCAGGTAACAATACTTCTCTCTTTTGAAACATCTATGCCAGGCCAGGGAGGTGCTGATGGCTCCTCATGGGGCCTCTCATTCTTCCCCAAACACACCTTGCTTGTCATGCCTTTCTGCCTTCGTGCATATCCAACCCTCGTCTAAAAGCCTTCCTCCCCTCTCCTGTCAAACTCCTGCTTACTCTTCAAGACCAGAGAAAACGTGCCTCTTGATAAAGATGTTACTAACTCTACGATTTGTATTACATATTTTCTCTTCTGGTTACTCAGGGGGGGGTTTTCAAAATCTTTATTATTGGGGCAAATGCCACCAGCCACCATGTTAGGTAAACCAAAATGAAACCTAGGGTGGAGGGAGCAGATGGATATGCCCGAACTGTCTGAGGGGTACAGGAGAGAGCCAGCAATGACTTCCTGGGCCAGAACAGGGATGAGGACTTTGGTGCATGTGTTCGGGAGGTAGGGTGGTACCAGGGCAACAGTAGTGGCTTGACAACAAGAACAAGAAAGTGAGGAAAAAGAGGTTTTGTTAGGAGACAAGGATGGGGGAACAAATACTATGTAGTTTGATTAGATTACTCTGGACAGATTCTGTCTGAAAAGGTTGAAAACACAATGGGGTCTGTTGGCCTGTGCCAAACACCACCTAACCACGACCTGCCGGGGCCTACCTGGGCAAACATTGCACTGCCCTATAAATCGATGCTTTCGTCCATCTCCTCCACTAGCCTGGGGATTCCTAAAGGGCAGACACAGTTACATTCCGTTCTCTGCCCCCAGCACCTCACCTAGTAGGCAGCTGTCGAATACATTTTTGCTGACTGTAGTTGGAAACACACAGAAAACGTGAACTCTTTTCTTGGCCCTTCCGCAGTCTGCCTCTATAATCTGTACAAGATTGAACCTCAGGTTTCCATACTATATATACACTCTATTTCCTCTTAAAAATCTTGAGGGAGAGTCAAAATCATTTGTTACTAGCACCGTAAAACCTCTCTCACTTGAATTTCTACACTAGAGAGTAAAATCTTAATTGAGCAACCAGAAATAAGTAAAAACGCAACAAAGGACAGCAACCAATTCGCTTTTTCTCACTATGGGGTAAATGGTTGATTGAAGATTTTGAGTGAGAATCCAGTTTGTTGAGAGAGTCAGAGTTTACTGGTGTTACAAGGTGTCTTGTGAGTGTGAGTAAAGGGATAAGGAAGGAGGAAGTAGGTCATAGAAGAGAAAAAAGAATCAGAAAGGACTTAGGAACTACGCAGACATATTTTGTTATCTTAACATATTGCCCAGAGTTTTCTTTAGTAAGAAGAATTGATCATAGTTTGATTTTTAGGGGGAAAAATACAAAAAAGTCAAATTAAAAGGTTAGACAATAATTATATTAACTGTTTGAGATAATAAATCTGTAAGGAATGTAAAGACGATCGTATAAAAAATTCCCCAAGGCCACACTGGATAGTGACAGAGTGAAGACCAGGGATTAAATCCTTTGCCTTTTAGTCCAGCGCTTGTTCTGCACTTCTCTGCCCCCAATCTTTGTGCCAATACTTCAAAAGAGACCCTCCAACACAGAGCAGAGACGTCTCACAGTAAAAAAAATGTTGTTAAGATGGTTGATGAAAAAATGAAACAGGTCCAAAACATCAACAATACTAGTATTTAAACAAAGAGTGTATCATTTATCGACGCATAATTTCAACATAGATTTCATCCTGATACAACATATTTATTTCTTCATTGGCCACTGCAAAGCTAGTACTTGGCCTTGCAGTATAAGCATTCTGGAAGCTTAAAATTTGAAAATGTAAAATTATTAAATAAATAGTCCTTATTGCAGCATGTCTTAATTCTCGATAAGTCATTTTGATAACAGCTTTGTGCCCTGAGCTGAAGGCAATGCCAAGGTCAATTATTTCATTCAAGGCCCCTAATTAAGACTACTTCCTTGAGGTCAAAACTAATGCATTACTTTATTTTAATAGAGAAAAGATCAAAGCTCTACCTTAAATTTTCTTGATGCAAAGCAATGCTGCTTTAATCTGGGTTACAGTAACAAGGGCAAAAAGCTCTTTACTTATTTTGAAGCACCCCTCACCCCAAAGCTAGAGTTCTACTCCATGGAAATGAAGTTTATCTAGTGGTGGCCACTGCCCAACTTCTGTTCTCTCTGCAAGTCTTTAATTTTTTTTTTTTTTGCTATACCAGAAACTTTATTTCTCTGGAACAAGCTTGCATTAACAAAACCAGTTGACCCAGAAATGCCCAGAGCTGCTCTGTATACTTCTGAGATCCTCAGTCCCCATACCCTCTGTGCTATTGCTATTAGAACAGAGATAATGCATAGGAGATGGACATCCCCCAAGATATGCTTCATGGGGCCCAAACAAATTCAGTTCACAGTGTTTAAAAATCAAGAAATGTATCATACAGTCTGGATTTCTGGATTTTCATGGAAAGAATCAAAAGACCTAACAGTCCATAATCTTCAAGGGTAGCAACTGGCTGGAGTGGGGCAGCCTCCTTTAGCTAGGGCGTGCATTCCAATGTGCCCCATCCCAGCTGCTCATTGTGGCAAGGCTCATGAACTGGCCAACATATTTTATTTGGCTGGTGTAGCCTCTAAATTATTATTAATATATATATTTTTAATTGTAATGCTCTCGGGAAGGATTTAAACTCTGTTGTCCCACAGGTTCAACATCTCTATGGCTTGATACAATGCCAGATTCACATATTTTTATTGTCACCCTGGCCTCAGTAGCAGCCCTTCCCAATGTCCTGCCTCGTTTCCCCTCAGCCCACCGGAACCCCCCTATGCTGAAGTGGACAGTTTCCGGCAGACTGACAACTGTCCACCTCAAAAGCCCATGTCTCTCTCCCTCACTGCCAGAGGGTTTCCGGCACCTCTATGCGTATTACACAGCAGGGCACAGAGAGGGAGCGCTGGGCACCACACCCCGTGCAGCCTCTCCCAGTGGGGGCGTGGGCGACAGTGGATACACACCTCAGCTCCCTCATACCGAAGCCTGGTGAAATGATCCGAGGTGTGTTCCACGTGGTTTCTCAGGGGGTCCCCAGTGCAATGGAGCCCACTGCCCACAGTGGGCATCAGCCCATAAACACAGCCCTGTGGCTTTCCTCCCTTCCCCAAGCCACTCCCCACTCTTCTTCACTCTGTCCTCCTAGAATCACCTCCCGAATCAACTATGTGCACCGAGATGTAGGCTCAGGTTGCTTTCAGGGGAGACTAACCTAAGACGATATTTAACGGTGTTGTACTGTGAGGGTATCCTAACAGTTACGCTCCGTGAGAATGATTGGCCAAGACGGGGAGGCTTCCAGAATCCATGTCACAGCAGAAAAACTTGCAGGAACTGTGCAGAGATTTCAGATGAGTCTGATAACTAGAGTCACATTTGGGGGAAACATGCCCTAAGAAGAGAGAAAATGGACAGGTTTGCTCCAGAGGGCTAGATTAAGACCGAGAAGTCTGACCCAGGCAGGTGTAGGTTCAATGTGAGGACGCCTCTTTAATCTTTAGAGCACACTTAAAATGGAACGGACGGCTGCTTTGTGGGGAGGCTCGCATTTCCTTCCAGAGAGTAAAAGAAACAAAATCCCCTTACATTCTACAGACCCTCACGATCCATGTTGCCCACACACATTTATTTAATGTCCCAATCATAGTGCTATATACAGGGGAATCTTGCTGTTTATTGGGTGGCGTAGCTTTTCAGATGCCTCTTTTGAGGTTGGAGAATGGAAAAGAAAGAGAGAATGCTGGCATTTGATGATGGGAGCAGTAGTCCCTCCACCATTACAGGGATATAATTTAGCACCCCTATAAAACCTGGCAATGCCTCAAATCAAAATGCGTTTTTCTCTTCACACTGAGAATCTCTTAAGTGCATAGGAACGCATAAGATCGGGTGAATTATCTATTATTTGAAAGGTATTTATGACGCCCAACATGGGAGGGCACGATTCATATCTGCTCCGCACAGAAACTCAGACATGACAGTAAGCCAGCAGGGAGGAAATGGCTGAAATATTTGGAAGAACGGACCCTCCCTGCCAGAGGTTACTATGAATTCGAGTGTTTTCCAGCGCTCCCCTTCTTCAAAGCTAAAAAGCAATGAGGTAGTCAAATTAATGAAGTATTGTAATAGAAATGGAAAGATTCGAGAGCGCCCAAGAGTGGAATCCAGTTTTGTTCTTAAGAGGCATGCTAGAAAAGAAGCACTTTGATGTGAGAGGCTGGCTGGAGGGGCTATTCAGCTTCAGTGTCACCAAAAAAATAAAATCGGAATGAATTAGCATGATTTTGTTATCACTCCAGATATGATAACACATGAGAAAATAGACATTACCAAGTTATAATTCATCGAGTTTCAGATAAAAGTAAGCTTCAAGAACAGGGCTCTATCCCGCGTACGTTTTATCGGAGCCTCCAGTGGATTGAATTACAGTTCCTGTAATGGCCAGCAGCCCTCCCATATATATTTATGGATTCCAGTCTACTCAACAAAAGCAAAAATTAATCAGAAATTCATTACCACAGAACACAAAAGGCCCGATGGAACTCCCAAAGTGATGGTGGCCAACGTCCAGGGAAGTATCAACTCCGACTGCTCTTAATCCAACGTCACACAGTGGAATCTGTGGACGTTCACAAGAAGCTTAGTCTTAACTTCAAAGGTCAAGATTTTTAAATCTAAGAATAAGAGTGATTTTTCTTTGAGCATAGGTACAGCAAACTGAAAAGTACCACTCCCAGCATTGCTCCAGTCTCTAGGGCTCCCTACAATAAGACAGTCACTAGGACAATGAGGGGACCTGGTAGCATCTTATTCTACCTCCCCAGACAGCCTGGATGATGCCTCAAGGAGAGGGTATTGGCTCCAACCCCGGTGCTCCTGTGGGTGGGCCACAACAACAGATGCCTTTTTAAATGACATGCTGTTTCTTGTTCTCCTAGTTGAGTAAGTTGATTTCGCTGGGATTTTTTGTTTGATGATACTAATTCCACCAAAGATAATTAGGGAACAAGGAAGTCTGCTTTTGTATTTGTACCTTGGGGATGTACAGATTTAGCACCTGAAGGAAAATGAACTTCACTTGATGAGAGGATAGAGGAAACTATTTTGAAAAAGAAATTAATGCAGCTTAGGGTTGGGTATCACCTGCAGAAGCAAACCTTTGGATTAGGACCCCTCTGGTGATGTGAACATCCCATCATTTCTTCAGTCTTGGTTCTACACAGCCAGCCAGTGACATTGATATTTGTAAAAATAAACTTGTTGTTCAACTATCAAACTCTCTTAGCTCATAGTGGTGGTGTTGATGGGTGTCACTCTGAATTATTAATGTTGAAATAATGTTTCACATGTAACATATTTTCTGACAAAAAATAAATTAAAAATAATAATAATTCAACAGCCCACTCTGCTTTCTGGATGATGTCTCGCACACAACTCTCTGATTAGAGCCAACTGTGACTGTGGTTGTCATAAGACACTCCATGTAGCAAAGCTGACAGTTTGTTTGAAAATTTTAGGATCGGACAAACGGCAATGAAATGTCACAAAAATGCAATGTTTTAGTAGGGGAGAATATGACAGCACATTCAGTCAATATCCCCACCACTTATCAATAGAAGCGTCTGATTGAAACTTCTTAGGAATACTTACTGTGCCCATTGTGTCTGTGCTGTGGTCCCACGACTACATGAGGGATATGGGGCCATTAACACACACTTTTAGAATTTAAATAATTTTTTCTTTTTTTGGAATATATTTTTTATTAATTAATTTATTTTTGTTACAGAAGTTTCCCCTTCCTTCCCCCCACCCCAAGCATTGTTGTTTATGTCCATTGGTTAGGTATACATGCATATAAGTTCTTTGGTTTATCTCATCCCTCTCCGCCAACCCTCTCCTCCGAGGTTTGTCAGTCTGAACCGTACTCCTTTCTATGTCTCTGGGTCTATTTCGTTCATCAGCCCACCTTGTTCATTATATTCCACAGATAAGTGAGATCATGTGGTATTTGTCTTTCTCTGATTGGCATATTTCGCTCAGCGTAATACTCTCCAGGTTCCTCCATGTCATCTCAAAGGATAAGAGATCTTTCTTTCTTACAGCTGCATAGTATTCCATTGTGTACATGTACCACAGCTTTTTTATCCACTCATCTATTGATGGACACTTGGGCTATGTCCAGATCTTAGTGATTGTAAATAGTGTTGCTATGAACATGGGGATACATATATTCTTCCTGATTGGTGTTTCAGGCTTCTTCGAGTGTATTCCTAGACGTGGGATCACTGGGTCAAATGGCAGTTCAATTTTTAATTTTTTGAGGAAACACCATATTGTTTTCCATAGTGGCTGCACCAGTCTGCATTCCCACCAGCAGTGTACTAGAGTACAATCAGCCCTTGTTTATCGTGTTTAATCAGTGATAAATGAATTTCCTTAAGGTAGGGTTCTTTATTTATATACATACAGTCATCCCTCTCCACTAAATGCTTCGCGGCCTCACTGTATCACATAACCGCAATAGAGAGGCCGCGAAAGTCGAAGCGCAAAGTAGCGAGGGACGACTGTACCCTTTTCTCCACACCCTTGCCAGCACTTGTTTGATGATTTGTTGATGGCAGCCACTCTGGCAGGTGTGAGGTGATAACTCATAGTTGTTTTAATTTGCATCTCTCTGATGATTAGTAACGTTGAGCATTTTTTCACATGTCTCTTGGCCATTTGTATGTACTGCTTGGAGAGGTGTCTATTTAGGTCCTCTGCCCATTTTTTTTTTTTTATCCTCACCTGAGGACATTTTTCCATTTTTTACTCAGATAGAGCAGGAAGGAGAGAGAGGAAGAGAGAGAAACATCGATGTGAAAGGGACACATCGAGTGGCCGCCACCCACACGACCTAATCAGGGCCGGGGACAAACTGCAGCCAAGGTACATGCCCTTGGCGGGAACCGAACCCGGGTCTCTGTGGAACGCAGGCTGATGCTCTAACCGCTGAGCCAAACTGGCCAGGGCCCTCTGCCCATTTTTTAATTGGATTCTTTGTCTTCCTTTTGAGCTGTTGAGCTGTATGAGCACTCTATATATTTTGGAAATTAACCCCTTATCTGATGTATTGTTGGAAATTATGCTCTCCCATACAATGGGTTGCCTTTCCATTTTGATGGTTGTTTCTTTTGCTGTGCAAAAGCTTTTTAGTTTGATGTACTGTTATTTTTTTCCTTTGTTTCTCTTGCCTTAGGTATTGTATCAGTGAAAATTCTGCTGTGTGTGATGTCTGAAATTTTGTTGCCTACATTTCCTTCTAGGGTTTCTATGGATTCAGGAGTTGCATTTAAGTCTTTTATCGACTTTGAGTTTATTCTTGTGTATGGTGTAAGTTGGTGGTGTAGTTTCATTTTTTTTTGCATGTAGCTGTCCAGTTTTCCCAACATCTTTTTTTCTTTTTTGCATTGATTTTCTTTTTTTCTGTTTAGATAGAGTGGGAGGGAGAGAGAGAGAGAGAGAGAAACATTGATGTGAGAGAGACACATCGACTGCCTGCCTCCCGCACAACCCAGCTGGGGCCAGGATCAAACTGGAAACTGAGGTATGTGCCCTTGACCAGAATCAAACCTGCAACTCTTTCGTCCGCAGGCAGATGCTCTAACTGCTAAGTCAAACAAGCCAGGCCTTAAATTCTTTTATAATTTACTAGTTACAGATTAGGAAACATGCCCCCTTGCCTGCTGGGAACTTTGGTGGAAGTATTCTAATGTAGCTAAGAGTTTGCAATAGCATTAACCTTCAGGTGAGTGTGACTAGTAAGATAAAAAGAATTCATAGAGTACTGGAAGGCAGTTGTTCAACATGGCACAGTTAAATAACTGGGCTAACATAAACAGATTCTGCCCAAGAGACCAGCTATGATGATGTTTGACCAACTTACTGACATTACAGCTCCTCTAAATTCATACAGATGATACCAATGAGTTCCAGGGAGTGTGTGGGTCTGAGAGGGATGATGAAGTTAATGTGTAGACTGAGAGATTTCAGAGCCAAGTCAATTACCTTTTTGGTGACAGAGGTACTCTGAATACACAAATTAAATAAGTGAAATGGATAATTAATTTTATACTGAAATCAATTCTGAATATTGTACTCTTACACACTTGTTATATAAGTAATCTATTATTCATAACAAAAATTAGTAAAACTGGCTATTTTCTTATTTAAAGTTTATAAAAAACCAAGATATATGGGGGAAAAAGGCAAAGGTTGTGAAGGAGAATGAGAAAAAATAAATTGCAATTAAAAAAAAAAAGTTGAAGGCTATATAGTTGTGTAGGAGAGAAAAGTACTTTAAAAAACAATAATTACTCCCTTTTATGTCATATTTGATACTGAAAACATTTTCATATTATCTAAAAACAAGTATAATAAAAGTAATATGTGTAAACTCAGTACCTGACTTAGAAATGAGAGCACTGACAACGCCTTTGTTCGCACATGAGTGGCATCTACTCCTGCCTTTCCCCATCTTGCCTGGTATGTTCATTATTCCCTTGATTTAAAAGAAATAGTCTTAACCCTTATGTATATATCCCCAAATACTGAATTATTATTTCTTGTTTTTGAGATTTATAAAAATGATATACTGTGGGATAATCTTATGACTCGATTTTATCAGTAAATATGTTTTTTAAGATTCATCCCCTTGCGGGGCATAGTTGTGGCTCATTCATTTTTATTGCTGTATAATGTTCCATGGTGTCTATATATCGCACATAGTTTATATATTGTATTAGTCTGCGGGGGCTGCCATAACACGTAGTACAGACTGGTGTACTTAAACAACAGAAGTTTATTTTCTCAAAGTGCTGAAGGATGGAAGTCCAAGATCATAGTTGATTCCTGGTAAAACCCTTTTTCCTGGTTTGCAGACGGCTGTCTTCTCTTGGTGTCCCAAATTGGTCTTTGTGCAGACATCTCTTCCTTTCTTACAAGGACACCAGTCCTACTGGAGTAGAGTCCCACTCATGACCTTGTTGACCCTCTCTCCAAAAACAGACATTTTGAGGGCTAAGACTTCAACATACAGATTTAGGGGGAAACCCAATTCAGTCTGTAACATATATTCTCCTGTAGAATTACATTAGGGCTGTACCCAGGTTTTTGCTCATATACTCAATCCTTCTATGAATATTCTTGTGCATGTCTCTTGGGGCTCATGAGCAAGAGTTCTCTAAATCACATAAATAGAAGTGAAACTGCTAGCCCACAAGGCACACAAGTGTCCAAACTGGCACTGAACTACATACCAACATGGTGGCATGGAGCTTCACGCCCACCAGACGTGTCTGCATCCCACAGGTCCACAACCGGACTGCCAGCAGTTATCCTGAAACACCTTAATGTTTACCACTCTAGTGAGCATAAATGTTATCTTATCAAGGACTTTAACATTACGTCATTAATTATAAAAACTTTTGATCATCTTATTCATTTGTTTATTCACGATCTGTGTCCTATTTTCTGTAAAACTTCCATTTTATATAGTGTTCTCCATTTTTTTTCCTGTTGGTTTGTATCTTTTAAAAATCTATTAGTAGCCCTGGCCAGTTTGGCTCAGCGGTTAGAGCGTCGGCCAGCGGACTGGAGAATCCCGGGGTCTGATCCCGCTAAGAGCACATACCTTGGTTGCAGTTTGTCCCTGGCCCTGGTTGGGGTTGTGTGGGTGGCAACCACTTGATGTGTCTTTCTCACATCGATGTTTCTCTCTCTTTCTTCCTTCCTCTCTTTCTCCTGTTCTATCTGAAGATAAATGCAAAAAAAAAAAAAAAAAAAAAAAAAAAAGAAAAAGAAAAAATGTCCCCGGGTGAGGATAAAAAATTTAATAAATGAATAAATAAAAATCTATTAGTAGACATTTTATTGAATTGTATATGCCAGATCTTTGCTGATTATATATGTTGCTAATACATTCTTGTAGTTTATCTTGTCATTTCACTTTCTTTTGATGGAACAACATTTTACATTTTATTGCAATCTAATTCATAATTTTTTTCCTCTAAATTTAGTACTTTTTGTGTTTTGTTCAAGATTCTTTCTTGCCCCAAGATCACAAAGAGACTCTCTATGTGTTGCTGTATTTCCTAAGCCCTTTATCTTAACCCCACTGTAAAATAAATTAATTAATTAATTAATAAAATTTTAAAAGCTTTGTTTTAGACTTTACAAAATCCTTCACTAATTTGCATCTTAAATGCATTAGATGAAGCACATAAATTTTTTATTTGGATAATAAATACTTTTGACCCATTACCTACTCTATACAAAGGCTCTAAAAGAAATGCTACGATAAATAAATTGGATATAGTCCTTGCTCTCAAGATGCTTAAAGTCTAGCCCAGAAAAACAACTGCATAGAAGCATAATACTAGAGTATATTTTTAGGATAATAAAAAAGGGTCCTGAGGTCTGGGAAGTCCTTTAAAATAATTTAAAGTTTATTGAATTCATACTATGTGCAAGGATAATCTCACTTATTTCTTTGAAAACTTTATGAAATTGTTCCTATACTGCTGTAAATTTTTTTTCTAATAGCAACACCAAACTGAGGCTCGAAAGTTGTCCTTGGTTGCTCTGGAGAACCCTGGCCCACAAAGCCTATGTACAGTGGGATTTGGTCACAGGCGCCTGACCTCAGAGTTCTTTCTCAATGAGCCCCCTTCTGTTCCTCATTGAGGAAGGAGCCAAAGCAGGACTGGACAGAAGAGAAGAGTGAACTCGGGCTGTGGTGTTGAAAACAGGCTCTGAAGGGCCGGGAAATTTCAGAGAAGGTAACCTTTAATGTGGATCAAGTCAAAGAGAAGTGGTGAAGTGCATGCTCTGATTTGAAGACAGCAGGTAGTGCATCGTGACAAGTTGCCGCCTCTTCAAAGAGATTGGGAATGCATGTCATGAGTGAAAGGAAGAGGAAGATTGATCCAAAGAAACTAGGCTAATCTATAGGGCTCTCATCTCCCTCAGGTGTCCCTTGTCCCAGCACTCTCCCTGGCTTCAGTCCTTCCGGCCTCTGGACTGCTCGGAACACAGTGGGCAGGGCCCTATTTTGAGCACTGTGCACTTGCTTCTCCATGGTTCATGAATGCTCTCCCATCTTGGCCGGGAACGCGTGTCTTCCTTCCTCTTATTGGGGTCTACACTTCAATGTTATTCATTCCAGATGCTTTGCCTAATCATCTTGTCTGAAACAACAAATCCTCTCCCTCACTATCGTTTACTTTCCTGTATCTTTCTTTGCAGTATTTACCACTACTCAGACTTCTGTTGTACCACAATGTCCTTATTTGTCAGCCACTGGGCAAGAAGTTTGCATAATTTCTATTTGAACAATAGCTTGATACCTAAACTGTGCTTGGTGAATAATCTGTGTTCCACAAATATTTGTCAAATAAGTGAAATAAAGGAATGAATGATGAATGAATGAGTGAGTGAATAGATGATGAGCACCATAAGATGTTTTGTAGGTTGTGACGTGAACCTATACTTTTATAAGTAGTCTGTGGCAGAACTGTGCAGGAGGAATAGGAGAGACAAGATCAAGCAGGGAGGACTCTCATGATGACGTTTTGTAGCAGTGGGGGGTGTCTAGTGGTTCAGAGCTTTTTCTGGTGTCAGACTACTTATCTAGGTTCAAATCCCAGTGCTAAGACCTCCTAGCTGAATAACCTTGGGCAAGTCACTGAGACTTTCTGTCTTTTCCTGTGTCTGTAAAGTGGGGATGCTATTATTATCCCCTGACTCTAGGACTGTTGAAAAACCTCAATGAGGTAATACAATGATTGAATAGTTGACTCTAGGACTTTTGGAAAGGCTTACATGAGCTAATACAATGACTAAATAATTCATAAAATACAATGGTCATTAGTAATAATAAGTACTTAAGCCAGGTCATCAGTGGGAATTGAAGGATGAAATGAGTAAAGAGACACTGAGTAGGTAGGATAAGAAGGTCTTGGAATAATATGAAAAGGAAGTACCTGAACAAGACTCATATTTGTGTTTTGTCTGATTAGAGAACAGCAATAACTTTAAGTGAGATCCAGCACAGCGATAAGAGATTCGATTTTGCAGATGTCAGACTGTAGGGAGTAGGAAGCAGCAGGCGCAGTAAGCTTTGTTTTGAAATGTTTCCGTTTGAGGTGTACCCAGGCATTTTGCATAAAGATGTCTAACAAAGATTGGAAATATACATGAAGGGGTAGTGACAAACTTGAAAGTTATTTTTTTTTTATTCTTCAAGAAGATTTATAATAGAATTTTCTTCAATCATTCCCTTCCCTTTGTTTTTAAAATATGATTTATTTAACCTGGATGTTACTATCTCTCTAAGCCTTGTTACTCTAACAGGTATTTCCCAGATTCTGCCATGCTCCATGAGTAAGCCCAAGCTTAATAGAGAAAAACAATGATCTACTCTGCACTCCCCATCCTACCCTCATGCCTCCCAACCTGTCATTGTTTTGAGGAACTGAGGGAGGATTCTCAAGCTCCATGTGAATCTGAAGACATGATACAAATGTACTACAGACCTGAATAAAAGGAATATTAGGGGACCCCCCTCCCGGACAAGGGGATATGACCAACCCTCCAATTTGCAAACCAGAAAGCTCTTGTTTACCATTCTCAGTGTTAACCACACACATTCCTACTCAGAGGAAACAGCATGCTCATAGTCAGTCAAAGAGTAAAAAGGGGTAGTTAGAAATCTGTAATAAATGTATGTAAGTGAGACAGAAAATTAGAAAATGGCCACCTGCCAGCAGCCACATAAATTTCAGAGGAAATGCATTTTCTACTGGGACGCTTTATCATAGGAATTGCAAATATTTATTAAAAGTATTAAAATAGTCAGAATGTTAAATGTTTCCTCCAGTGGTGAAATTTCACATTGCCACATTAGAAGATGGGATATTCTGATACAGCGTTTATTAAAATGACTTCATTTTATTAGTCTGTCATCCACAATAAATGGGCAGGTACCTTTAAAACAAGATCTATTGAAGATAAAAGAGATTTGGGGGAGGGGCAGAATCTCATTGTGTGAATGTGGCTTTGACTACTCAAGTGTATAAATCTTGCCACCTTTCCCAAATGATGCCATCAAGATTTTGCTGGTAGTGGTTTGATACCAAGTTTGTTGGATTCTGTCTTCACTCCAAAACTGGATGTATTTGCCACTAACTCTCGTGCACATGGCGCGTTCAGAGCAGGCTGCCTTGAGTGTGCCATTTGGGCATGTGGACAATTTCTTTTGTTGTTGTTGTTGTTTTTAAACCTCACCCAAGGACATTTTTACATTTATTTTCAGATAGAGTGGGAGGGAGAGAGGGAGGAAGAAGGAAAGAAACATCGATGTGAGAGAGACACATCGAGTGTTTGCCACTCACACGACCCCAACCGGGGCTGGGGACAAACTGCAACGAGGTACGTGCCCTTAGTGGAACCCAACTCAGGTCTCTGGTCAGTGGGCCAACGCTCTAACCACTGAGCCAAACCGGCCAGGCGCATGTGGACTATTTCAAGCTGAAGACAATCAAGGCACAATAGACTCAAGAAAAGAGTTGTACCTCTCCCTTAACTGCCTAATAGAATTTAGATAAGGGGCCTGTGCCAGAGAGAGCGCTATTACCAGAGAACTTTTTACATCAGAAAGACTGATCTGCATGGCACACAAACGTTTGTTTACCAGACATCTGCTCTGCCCATCTTTCTGCGAACTGTCTTCCTCCCCTTAGACATCCAGACCCCACCCCCTTCTTCCTCGCTCAGGATGGCATATAATCCTCAAATGGCTAACTCGCTGAGAGCTTCTCATGCTTCTCATGTCTTTGTGGGGCTCCCGTACCTATGAAGTTAAATTTACTTTTCTCCTCTTAATTTGTTTTACCTCAATTTAGTGATTAGACCACCAAAGAACCTAGAAGGAAAGACAGGACAGATTTTCCTCCCCTGCACAGGATACACCTGATAACCATTTGAATGGCTGGTCCTTAGTGGGTTTTCAGATGCAACTACCAAACACACCCAAGTGCAGATGTTAAACCGACAACAAATGAGCTCAAAATGGAAGGCGGTGGCTGCTTTATTGCCCCCGGATGACAGAGATGACAGCCAGAGCTCATCATTACAGAGCAGCCCTGAGCTGAAGAGTGACAGGATGCGCTGGACAGATTACCTCCCTAAGAAGCTTGTGGTTCATGCGAGGCACTGACCTCATAAAGATCTTATGCCATCTCACAGAGAGATAGAAGAGCCTTTACCCATCTTTAGACACTCTTTTGTGTGAGTCGGAACAGCTCCCCCAGTCATCCCCCGAAAATGCTGAGGTGCTGGAGGAGACTTAGTGTAGCTGCAGTAGAGGGTGGGGTGAGGTGGAGGACAAGTGGGCAGGACCTATTGGGAAGCCACGTATTTCTCGGCCAGAATAATTAAGAAGCATGAGCCTTCAGTAGGTGGGCGAAGAGGCCATCTTTCATATTAGAATGTAAGCGGTTTACGGTGATTGTTCTATCTGAATGCATTTATTTGACACATATTTGGGGGCATCTCCTGAAGCAAACCACAAATATGGGTGCTGGGAATCAGAGGTGAATCACAGTGCCTCAGGTCCTGCCTCAGGTGTAGGGCATTCTGTTGGGGAGGAGCCCGGTGTTTACAAATCGATCTACAAAGTTTCCAGAGGTAATGAAGGCTCTGGAGAAAAAATAAAACAAAGACACAAGGTGAAAAGTGACAAAGGAGGCTTCTTTTAGGTCAGGGAAAGGTTGAGGGTGAGGGGACATTTGAGCAGGTGCCTGAATGCAGTAAGGGACCTGCAGATCTTGCAGGTATCTGAGGAAAAAGTGTTTCCAGCAGAGGGAACAGCAAAGACAAACCCCCCAAGTATGCGCTGAGTATGGGGGTGCTGCTGTTTTCTGTCCTCCAGCCAGGCTTCCAGAAAGGAACACTAGAGATCTGTGAGCACACCAGACTTGCTTGGTTAATGCTAATTTAGGCATCTCGTTTGGTTTCATTCTTGGCTTGGTTTCAGGTTCCCTTGATCTCCTCAGAAGAGGGATAAAAATACTTGATAGCAAAACTGCCTCTCCAGTTACTTACAAGGGAGACTGGGTCTGGTAACTCTTGCAGGATGTGTGAGCACCTGATGGTTAAATGAACAAAAATTCCAACTTCTGCTGAAATCCCGAGGTGACCAGGACAGATCATCCTAAGGAGGTGTTCAACTGTAAGTGAGAACATACACACTAGCACTCTACAAAGCCATTTGCTCATTCATCTCCCTGCCTCCCTCCTTCAATTATCTTTCAAGCATTATCTATCTATAAGCGTGATGCACTTGGCCATAAAATACTCGGGAGGCAGGGTTACCAAGCAGCGGCAATACAATACACAGTGGTGACACATGGACAGTGCATTTGGACCGTCCAAGGCTGGAACCTGTGTTCTGATGCACTAGGCTCTGCATGGCTGGTAGATCCCTAACCCTATAATCATGGTGTCACAGAACCTGCCTCACTGAGCATTTGCAGGAGTTAAATGAGGTGATTTTAATGAATTAATCTAACACCTAATAGAAAATAAATTATTTTATAAAGTCAGTGCAGAGTCATAAGAACTCCAAAGGGTTCCTTAAGTTTTATTTGTTCCTGTAATATATTTGGATCAGAATCCATATTGCGTTTTTAAATACCTTTTGTATCTTCAATGTATTAAAAGACTTTATAGGTATGAACAAAGCATTAAGAGGGAATTTGTCCGTATGTTGTGGATACCAAAACATAGAACTACCCTGTCGTTAATTTATTTGCTCATTTATTCCACAAATATGTATTCAGTACCTGCTATGTATGAAGCTCTGTACGAGTGCTGAGGATCTGATAGTAAACAATACAGGAATTGAGAACTTTTTGAAGTTAGTGGGAAGATGACTTAAGAGGGAAGGGATGTGGATAAAATCAGGATTAGAAGGCTAATATTTCAGGTGAGCAAATCACACTGTGGGAGACAGACAGTCTGCCTTGAGAGAACAGTCAGGTAACTAGTTCAACCAGATGAGGGACCCTTGGATAGAAGACTTCATCATGCAGCAGTCGTGCACCTGGAAGTTGGCAGTGAGAGAGCACAAGTCTGGACCTGACGCTCAGGAGTCTTCAGCCCACGCCATCGGGCAGTGCACTGGACACTAGCACATGTTTTCTAATACCTGCTGATTGTTTTCCTCTGGTCTAATATCTGAAGCCCATCTTTTCCTTTGTCAGAATTCATCACTTTAAATTTAGTGTTATTACACTAGAAGAATATTCTCACCAGTTAGCACATGGACTCCTTCAGCAAGGTGGATAAACACTGAGTCAGTCACTGTCCACATTGCGCACCGTGGTGTGAGATAAAGGCACTGACCATTCCAGGGAGGAGGCTTTGTGTGTGTGTGTGTGTGTGTGTGTGGGGGGTGTTTGTGTGTGTGTGTGTGGGTGTTTGTGTGTGTGGGGGAGTGTTTGTGTGTGTGGAGGGAGGTGTTTGTGTGTGGAGGGGGGTGTTTGTGTGTGGGGGGTGTTTGTGTGTGGTGGGATGTTTGTGTGTGGAGGGGGTGTTTGTGTGTATGGGGTGTTTGTGTGTATGGGGTGTTTGTGTGTGTGGGTGTTGTGTGGGGGGTGTTTGTGGGGAGGTGTTTGTGTGTGGGGGGGTGTTTGTGTGTGGAGGGGGTGTTTGTGTGTATGGGGTGTTTGTGTGTGGAGGGGGTGTTTGTGTGTATGGGGTGTTTGTGTGTGGAGGGGGTGTTTGTGTGTATGGGGTGTTTGTGTGTGTGGGTGTTGTGTGGGGGGTGTTTGTGGGGAGGTGTTTGTGTGTGGGGGGGTGTTTGTGTGTGGAGGGGGGTGTTTGTGTGGGGGGGTGTTTGTGTGTGGGGGTGTTTGTGTGTATGGGGTGTTTGTGTGTGG
This sequence comes from Molossus molossus, assembly GCF_014108415.1. Lineage (NCBI taxonomy): Eukaryota > Metazoa > Chordata > Mammalia > Chiroptera > Molossidae > Molossus > Molossus molossus. Next base: position 42,252,350 of record NW_023425350.1, read on the forward strand.
AGGGGGTGTTTGTGTGTATGGGGTGTTTGTGTGTGGAGGGGGTGTTTGTGTGTATGGGGTGTTTGTGTGTGGAGGGGGTGTTTGTGTGTATGGGGTGTTTGTGTGTGGAGGGGGTGTTTGTGTGTGTGGGTGTTGTGTGGGGGGTGTTTGTGGGGAGGTGTTTGTGTGTATGGGGTGTTTGTGTGTGGAGGGGGTGTTTGTGTGTATGGGGTGTTTGTGTGTGGAGGGGGTGTTTGTGTGTATGGGGTGTTTGTGTGTGTGGGTGTTGTGTGGGGGGTGTTTGTGGGGAGGTGTTTGTGTGTGGGGGGGGTGTTTGTGTGTGGAGGGGGTGTTTGTGTGGGAGGTGTTTGTGTGTGGGGGGGTGTTTGTGTGTGGAGGGGGTGTTTGTGTGTATGGGGTGTTTGTGTGGGGGGTGTTGTGTGGGGGGGTGTTTGTGGGGAGGTGTTTGTGTGTGTGTGTGGTGGTGGTGGTGGTGGTGGTGGGGAGTCCAAGCCTCTAAGTGGCATCTTATACAGAAATCCTTGCTAATTAAATTGTGATCCCAGGACCCACAGCTTTGACATCACCTGGGAATGTATTACAAATACAGACTAAGGATCCCACTCCGGGTCTACTCATCAGAATATGCATTTTAACAAGGCTCCAGCACGATGCACGTGCACTCTGAGGTCTGAGAGGCCCTACCGTCGAATTCAACCGACTTTGGACTAGAACCTTGACTCCCCTGTCCCCATATGGGGAGATGGGGATGGAGAAAGAGTGGGCGGGAACCCGCGGCGCCCCTTCCTTCCCCCAGCTCTCCCAGCCTCCAGCGCCCAGAGCCCAGGTGAACTGCTAGTTTCATCTGACTGAAGGGAAAAGGTAGGTCTGCTGCCCCGCGTGTCATTTGCCTGCTCTCACCTTTTAAGTTTGCTTACAAAAGAAGAATCCATGAGTTAAATAATAGTGATATACATACAAATGGCTCTCAGGTACATGAAAAAGTACTCACCATCACTAATCTTCAGAAAAATGCAAACCAAAACCAAAATAAGCAGGCCCTGGCCGGGTAGCTCAGTTGGTTAGAGCATCTTCCTGATAAGCCAAGGTTTTGAGTTCAGTTCCCCGGATAGGGCACACACTACAAGAATCAATCATAAGTAAGTGGAGCAACAAACCACTCTCTCTCTCTCTCAAGCCATAAAAAATATCTTTTTAAAAAAGAATGCAATAAGCTATCACCTCATAACTGTTAGAATAGCTATTATCAAAAAGCAAGAAAAAACAAGTGTTGTCAAGGATGAGGAGAAAAGGGAACCCTTGTGTACTGTTGGTGGGAATTTAAATCAGTGCAGCCACTAAGGAAAACACTTGTGGAGTTTCCTCAAAAAGTTAAAAATAGAACTGCCATATGATAGTCCTGGATATATATCCAAAGGAGATGAAATCACGATATCAAATTGTTATCTGCACCCCCACACTCGTAGCATTATTTATAATGGCCAAGATGAAAACAACCTAAATGTCCATCAATGGATGAATGAATAATAAAAATTTGATGTGATATATATATAGATAGATAGATAGATATGCAATGAAATATTATTTAACCATAAAAAATAATTAAATCGTGGCACTTGTGACAACATGTATGGATATTGAGGGCATTATGCTAAATGAAACAAGTCAGACAGGGTAAGACAAATACCATATAATTTCATTGATATGTGGACTGTAAAACAAAAATAAACCAAGCTTATAGATACAGAGGAGAGATTGGTGGTTGTCAGAGGCTGGGTTGGGAGAAGGGTGAAATAGGTGAAGGAAGTCAAATGTTACAAACAGGTTATACAATAAATACGTCCTGGGGATGTAATTTATAGTCTGATGTCATAGTTAACAATATGTATTGCATATTTGAAAGTTGCTAAGAAAGTAGATCTTAAAAGTTCTCATTACAAAATTAAATCTGTAACTATGTATGGTGATGGATGTTAACTGGTCTTACTGTGGTGATCATTTTGCAATCTATGCAAATATAAAGTTTATTATTTTGTACACATGAAACTACTATAATGTTGTAAGCCAGTTATAGCTCAATGAAAAAATAATAGACGGTTTAAAATAAATAATATTGGTCTAAAAAATAAGCTAAATGCCTTATATTAACAACCAAATTATAAAAACTGATTACTTACATTAAAATGAGATAACAAACCCGGTCAGTGTGGCTCAGTGCATTGAGCATCACTCCATGGACTGAGAGGTCCTGGTTTGATTCCCGGTCAGGGCACATGCCTGGGTTGTGGGCTCCATCCCCAGTGGGGTGCGTTCAGGAGGCAGCCGATCAATATGTCTCTCTCACATCGATGTTTCTATCTCTCTCTCCCTCTCTCTCTAAAAAATCAATAAAACATATTTTTTAATAATGAGATAACAAATCCTAGTTATGTTTCATGTTATTGTGTGTGCCCTGAAATAGTATGCTTTTTGCAACTCCGTGTTGCAAAACTTTTGAATTTCAATAGTGGCTCTACCTATTTACTAGCTGGATGACTTGAGAGTAATTTAACTTTTCTGAGCTTCATTGTGTCCATCTATTTTTTTAAGTGCTGAAAGCAGAGAGCCCAGTAACAAGTGTGCAGGAGGATGGAATCACTGTGGCTTTCTCAAGGGCCAACTCTGACCTCCATCACCCACCCCAGCGTCGCCTCGGCATGAAGGTGGGAGTGTGAAGAGCCAGAAGGAGGCCACCATTTCGGGGATGCTGGGAAGAGGGCAGGCTGGCAGTTAGCTGCCTCAGGTTCCAGTCTGGGAATGGCACTTACCGTGGGTGCTTAAATCAACCGCCTAAACCCTGATGGAGGCCATTTTCTCTCTGGTAAAGGGGATGAAATGTGTGATCTTTTAGCTCTAAAATGACAGCCTCGTTCTTTAAAAAAGTCTTTGTTTACAAATAGTTCTGTTGTAGATACTGTCAATAAACTAGTCCACTATCCACTGTAACAACCTCCCTTTACACAAGCCTCCCTCCCAGCGGCTGGAGCCAGAGTGCCTCATTCCAGGCTCCGCAGCACCTGGGGTGGCCACAGGGCTCCGCTCTGGTCCACGTGTTATTAGCAGAAATCAGCCAGCGCTGTCTTTCTACTTTCTTTCTGATCCTGCCTGGATCACAGGGAAGTCTTGGAGGTGCTGCAGCCATCACTAAAATGGCGTTAAATCATAATACTGGTCTTGATGAACTGTCACTGTAACTCTTGTTTCATGAGACTGACAAACCCGCTTTTAGTTGGTTAAAACAGGGTAGCTGAGTTTAATGTAATTCTAATTATTGCCAGAATCTGCTACTTTCCAAGCATTATTCTAAGGACTAAGGATTCTGTAGTTGTATATTAGTGTGCACCAATCTGTTGCCTAAATTTGGTTTTGTTTCTGACCATAAAATATCAAAAATAATGCCTTCCCATAGCCCAATAAAATAAGGGCTTCTACCTTGGCTAAGATTACCACAAGACTAAAAAAGCTCTGTGTTAAATTTCCCCTATGACCAAAACAATGATAGCTTCCACCTGAAAAACATGTGTAGGCCCTAGTATTTCACATATCCCTTTAGATTATATACTCTTGACACAGCATACAAGGATAATTAGGAGAACAGCTCTGTCCAGAGATGCCTAAAAAGAAGGCTCCTTCAGTGTGGATCTTAGATGGCTGAGAAGAGGTAAGGGACTGTGAAAACTTTCAGCAGAAAAACAAGTGACAAAAAAGGCATGTTCATCAAGCTATGCTGGATAAATGGGACATGGTTCAGTGCAAACCTTCTGGTAGAAGCAGTGTCGGGAGGGGAGAGAAGAGAGGAGAGACACAGAGAGGGGGGAGGGATACTTTAAGAATTCTTTAGACACATGCAGAAGGAGAAACCTTAGTCCCCACCCCCCCACCCCCCCGACACACACCCCTAGTACAGAGGGACAAAAGAGAGGCAGAAAAAAAAAAAGAAAGAAAGGAAGACAAATATATAAAGAAGAGAAAGAGGTAAAAAAGAGTGATGGCAGAAAGAGATGAGAAGATAAAAGGGAACAAACAGAGCCAAGGGAAGACCAGAAAACAGTTACACTTACAGGCTACATGTTGCGGTGGATACTTTCCTGGACCTCCCTCATCACATCCTGACTGCCACACTGAAGAGGTGGATGTTATCATCTCTATTCTGAGGTTAAAGAAGCAGGCTTAGAGAGAGGAATCAAGTTGCTTATGGTCCCACAGTGGCTAAATGATCCCCATGGGATCCAACGCTCAGAAATTCTACAGAACTTTTTACTCTATTCAATAACTGTAAGCCCACTAGCCAAGGATCTCTAAAAACAAGTTAATTAAAAGAATATTTATTGAGCACCTACAAAGTGCCCTGGAAATACACCAGTGGGAGAAAAAAGGACCCCCCCCCACACACACACCTCTATCTGCTTAAATCTTGATAAGAGAGACAATGTAAGAGCTATGACGATGTGAATAGCAATGAAAAAAATTAAGCAAGATACATTATAAAATGTGCTTAGATCTGGGGTAAGGGTTACTCCTTACAGGAAGGTTGGAAAGAGCTCAGTGATAAGGCAAAACTTAAATAGAACTCTAATAAAAATAAGAGAATGAGCTATGAAGACAAGCTAGGAAAGAATCCAGGAGGCATAACAGCAGGTGCAAAAGTCCTGTGGCTTTTTATTTATTTTTATCTTTGTTGTTGAAAGCGTTACAGATGTCCCTCCTTTGTTCCCCATCTTCTCCACTCCCACCTCCCTCCTCCCTTCCCCACACTGTTTTCTGTGTCCATTGGTTATGTATATATGCACATAAGTTCTCTGGTTTATCTCTTCCTGCCTCCCTATCCCCCTTCTCTCTGAGGTTTGTTAGTCTCTCCCCTACTTCCATGCCACTGGATCTCTTTTGGTCGACAGCTTATTTTGTTCATTATATTCCACAAATAAGTGAGATCATGTGGTTCTTGTCTTTCTCTGACTGGCTTATTTCATTCAGCATAATACTCTCCAGGGCTGTCCATGTTGTCTCAAGGATAAGACATCTTTCTTTCTTACAGCTGCATAATATTCCATTGTGTACATGTACCACAGCTTTTTTATTCACTCATCTACTAAAGGGCACTTGGGCTGTTTCCAGAACTTAGCTGTTGTAAATAGTGCTGCTATGAATATAGTGGTGCATATATTCTTTCTGATTGGTGTTGCGGGCTTCTCAGGATATATTCTGAGAAGTGGGATCACTGGCTTAAATAACAGTTCTATTTTTAAGTTTTTGAGGAAACACCATATTGTTTTCCATAGTGGCTACACCAGTCTGCATTCCCACCAGCAGTGTGCTAGAGTCCCCTTTTCTTCACACCCTCGCCAGCACTTGTTGTTTGGTGACTTGTTGATGGCTGCTGTTCTGGCAGGTGTGAGGTGATACCTCATAGTTGTTTTAATTTGCATCTCTCTGATGATTAGTGATGTTGGGCATTTTTTCATATGTCTCTTTGCCATTTGTATGCCTTGTTTGGCAAACCGTCTATTTAGGTCCTCTGCCATTTTTTAATTAGATTGTTTGACTTCCTTTTGTTGAGCTGTATGAGTACTTTATATGTGGTGGATAGTAACCCCTTATCTGATGTATCATTGGCAAATATGTCCTCCCAAAGAATGGGTTCCTTTTTCATTTTGATGTTAGTTTCTTTTGCCATGCAGAAGCCTTTTAGCTTTATGTATCCCCATTTATTCCTTTGTTCCTTTGTTTCTCTTGCCCTAAGTCCTGTGACTTTTAACAGCTTGAGACTATGGGGTATCAGGAAAATAAAAATCTATCTTTAATAGTAGTTTATACTCAAGGTGTAGTCGTTTCGATTAGAGCTAGTCAGTGGTGAAAAGCACTCTCTAGAAAATACTTTAAAATGTATTAAATATATAAAATGCTCCAAGAGTCATTGAGCAGAAAAGAGCCTAGGTCAGAGAAAGTACCACAGAAGAAGTCTACATGAGTTTCAAAGGACATCGGCCAGTGAACCAGGCTCTGTTGTCTACGGAACACTACAGAGAAGCAATAACAAGTAGCTATCCACTAGCGGTTGAGGCAGAAAAACAGCTCCCTGGTATTGGGTCGGGTCATATTTTGTGTTTCTGTTCCATCTCTTGCTCGAAGGGTTTCCATATTGTGGTGAATCTGTGTGTGGTTGTAATAGGGGCTTCCATCTGTGGTCCTGGAAGAGACAGGTCCTGGAGCATAAGCCTGGTCACTCACTGTCTTGGGCTGAATCTCAATTCAGACCCTGGGCAGAAGGACATCCATACAGCACAGCAGATAATCTCCTCAAGACCAGCTGCTCCTTGCTTTTTTGGACACAAAGTAGGACCCGCATTACAAAATCTGGGACCAGCTCTGTCCTGGGTGCCACATATTGTTTTCCTTCCTGGCAAGAACAGTCGATGTAGTCTTTTCTGTAAGATGGCTGCCAGTGTCATACAAGAACAGGCCCATCATATGTGTACCTGGGGTTTGGGTGGCTACACAAAAGCCCTTGTCAAAAATAACTCTTGTGAATTACGATCAAATTACAAGTCACTTACCTCCGGATTTGCATGCATTTTCTGTTTCCCTGCAACTCTCTCACCCTGATGCGGGACTCCACCCGCACCCATTTCCTGGAAGTGGGTGGGTTCAGATAAAGGGACCATATCTGATTCTTTTCTGCATCCTCATTACTCGGTAGAAAGTGGGGGCACACAGGTACTCAGCAGACACACAGAAGAGACTTGACATAGCTGGAGAATTGAATCAGCTTCAGTTTGTTTGGCTTTGTCAGAAGATGAGTGATAGACATTTTATAGGACACCAAGCGCTACTCTTTTTTGGAATCAAATTAAAAAAAAACAAAACAGGAAAAAGTGATGGGCATTTTGGGGGGAATTCAAAGAAGAAGCATGATTCTAGGAAGGGAACTTTACAGTCTAAAGGGAGAGTCAAAACAGAAGCATATGAGGATGCAAATGGCAATATTGAATTTGAATAACAGTTCCAGCACAACAGAACATCCCCAGACAGGTTACCTTTCATTGCCAAGTGAATGGAAAATAATAAGTGCTATAGAAGTTCAGAGGAGGGAGAGATTTTGGTCTTCTTAGATGGTCAGAAAGAGATAATAGGGAATGGGGTGGGGGAGAAATACTTGACTTAGCTCTTGAAGGAATGGGTAAGATTTCTAGTGTGAAGGGAGCAAGGAGATTGGAATAGAATTAGTTTAAGCAAAGTCCAGTGGAGGAGCATTTATCTGTAAAAACTGCATCCGAGAACAATGCAGGGCAGTTAGAGCAGAGCAGCCGTGCACGGAGGGTTAGTCCGGGAAGAATGGGGGAAAGGAAGGTGGGAACCATGTTGTCCCAGAACTCCAGGGACAATCTGAAACTCTTTTTTGAAACAAACTTTGAGGAGGCCAGAGGTCTTTGTGTTGACTCTGGAAGAAGGAAGAAGAAATGTGTGCATGCCATGATTTCCCTTGCAGCCTGATTTAGCAATGTCTTCTCTAGTTCGCCTCTGCGCTTGCTTTTCCTAATTTCCTCACTGCACAAAGAAAATAAATAAATAAGTGTACTATAGTCTTATTTATCCTTCTTTGGACATTTCTTTACCAGGCAGATGGTCAATTAAGAGCACTAAACAATGACACTGTTTTCTCTGTAAACATTTTTTTCTAATAGCCTAACAAATGTGAGCCTGTGCCGCCATGCTGCTGAATACCATCTTGACTTTCTAATTACAAAGAGCTGTGTCTCGATAGTTACAATTACAGCTGTAACAATGATGCCGGGCCCTGAACAATGCTGTTAGAGGCAAAGTGCTTATCCGAATAGTCACAAATAAAGGCTTAAATTTATGCCAGAGATGTAGATGGAAGTTAAACAATTGGGAGGGAGAAAAAAAAAAAGGTTAAAAACACTGGTTTAATGCTACAGATGTGAATTTGAATCCAATTACTCTGCAAGACAAAAAAAGGAAAAATTTGAAAAGGTGCTGTTTTCTTCTGTTTTAGTAATCAATAGGTTAAGGGGTGGTTCAACTTAGTATGTTAACACCTCTAATTTTAATTTTGATATTTGGATACACTCTAGTATTTTCAAAACATACTATCTTCTTAACTAAGCGGGTTTTTGTAAGGTACAACTTAGTATTTCCATGTTAAAGTAAAAAATAACCATTCTTCAATCAGTTAACCCATAAATCAAAGAATATGATTTTTGAGTAGCTGGTGTATTTGTCCAGCATTATTTTAAGGAAGTCGCCATAATACAGTTCTGCCTCAGTTTCCTCATCTGTAAAATGGTATAATAATGGTAATATAACTATTACCACTAGATTGTGACAAGGTTTAAATGGGTAGATATAAAGCATGTGATATAGTAATTGCTATAAAAAGTATTTAAAATAGGGCAACGAGTCTTCTTCTTAGTGGAAAGAACAGTTCAGAATGAGCTTTTCAAACCCTGAACGAGGAAAGCAAAGGCAAAATTTTAGTAAGAAGGCTTCCAACTCAACGACACCAAGGTCCTGCGATATTTTCTGAGTGTGTCCAGTCTTTCCACACCTCCTTGCCAAAGAGCATGATTACTTCATTTAACGGTATGATTGGACCAATCCAGAGTTGCACTTTGACATTAACAGTATTTTAAAATTCCAATTGGGCATTTTCTTTCCAGCGCAGGACTGAAAGTTAACACTGGCATTTAGAAATGCTAATTACGCTTTTTTTTTCCCCCAAATGATCCACGATCTACTATGCTATTCAAATACGTAGTAGCCTGAAGAATATAAGGACAGCCATGTTCTCAGCCCTGGATGGAATAAAGCATGTGCTTATTTCTTGGCCTCATTATTTAAGTAAACTCATAATAACCTGTACTTAATTGAACTATATGCATGCCATGGCCAAGCCTGCTACATGTAAAAACTCAGTCTTCCCAAAGACTTTATGAGAGGTACTATTGTATAGATGAGTTAATCAAAACAGACAGATTAAGTAACGTGATCAATTTAAATCATCAATGACCATGGACTTTAAATCTCATGAGCAAACTAATAATGTAAAAAGGTATGAAGCCCCAAAAGCAAACAGACAAAGACTAAGGCCTATTACGTATGTTAAACTCTAAATACTTGGCTCCACGTTTGGTTACGCCCAGTCACATTATGACGAAGACACCCCCTACCAGTGCTGCCCATGTCACCTGCGCAGCTGGCAAAGTGATCTGCACACATACCCATCTAATTGCACTGTCTTGTCTCTTACAGCTGCCGCTGGCCTCCCCATCTGTATAGGATAAAGGCCAAGTCCTTGCTTGGCACACTCGATCCTGTGACCCAATTCTCACATCACCCCTGAACATGCCTTCCTCACAGTCGACTTTCAAACTGAGACTTGCAGTTCCATGAATAGGCCCTGCTGCTTCCCACCCTCTTGCCTTTGTCCCTGCTTTCCCATTGCCCAGAACGGAGGACAAACATTTTCTTCACAGACCTACCTTGTGCCCACCAGGTGGCACAGTCCACACCATCAACAACATGTGTCCCCCATCTTCACTCGATGCATCTGAGCCCTGGTGTTGCACAGCTTATTCCCTTTGTTTTCACCCCAATTCGACTTTTAAACACCTAGAGACTCTGTCTCGATGGCTATCGCATCTCTAGCATCGAGGTCCATGCAAATAAGTACGTAGTGAATGTTGAGTGAATGTGAAAGAGAGAGAAGTCTTTATAAGCATCCCAGAAGAAGAACAGAAAAAACCTACCCAGCCTCACTAACCTCAGTAGTCAGCCTGAGACCCACTCTCTCTGCTTGTCTAGAATAAAAATTTAGCATATTCAACTTTTTCTCTGTCCCTTCTTTTCTTTCCTTGAATTAGAGATTGGAATATGGGCCCTCAGGGGAAATATGCTTTAGAAATATGATGGGACAAGGAGTGGAGACCTACCATTATCTTTGTAATATTATCTTTTAGAGATTTTATTGAGTTAGTCAGAGGACTCATGAATTTTCTGGCCAGCCCGTGGAACAGCAGGGCATACATGATTTTCTTCAGGTATGTCATTGCAGGCTCCACGAGACCAAGATCTGCGTCTCATCCATCTGGGTCTGAATCCAACACGTGCACCATGCCCAACAGCTATTTTTCAAATGCCCGAGAAGAGGGAAAACACGAGGGTAGGTGTGATATTTCAGATCATCTTTACGCAAAGAATCATCTGGACTTCCCAAATCATCACTTTCTCAATTTCGAACAAAAACAAAACTCCATGGGGAGGAAAACAAACTCTGAGCTTTTCTCCCGAATAACTGAGAATAGATGTTGGTATTTACTGCGATGGAGAGACTAGGAGAAGAGTAGTTTGAGTTCAGTTCAGTTTGGCCATGTTCACTGGGAGATGTCTGCTAGACAGTCATCGGAAGACACGGGGACAGATGAATTTATGACTCCAGGGCTCCAGGGAGACGGCCAGATCAGAGGTGTGAGATCAGGGTGGCAATCGCAGGGTATGTGCCCCAGGGAAGGCGTGGAGACAGAGGAGAGTGTGAGACCGAGAGCGGGGCACTCTGAACTTGGGAGATTGAGAAGAAGAGGGAAATTCAGCAGAGGAAACTAGGATGTGTCAATCGGTATGGTAGGAGAGAGTTGCTGCTCAGGAAGCCAAGGAAAGAAAGTCCTAAAGAGGGAGTGATCAGCTGTGCGAAATGCCGTAGAATTGTCAAGTGAGATGAGGTCGGAGAAGCGAATGCTGGATGGAGCAAGGTGGAAAATTTCAGAAATTTCGATTCCTGGGGTTTACTTCTCATAGAGTGCATCGCGCTCAAGTGTTTTGGGTTTTGTTGTTTCCGTCTGATAAGTCCTCCTTCTGTGAGTACCACCCTTTCAGGCTGTGCAGGGAAGAGACCTCCCTGTGTTTGTGGTGGGGGCTTAAACCTGAAGGAACTGGAGTATGGGTCACACATCATTAAGGAAAGGTCAATTCCCAGGCAGAAATTGGTATTTTCTTTTCTCCCATTTCCATATTACAAAGATGCCTCAGGCTTCCTGGAGTTTCTATTAAGAATTCCAAATCTCCCAGCAATGATTTTTAAATACTAGTTTTCCCTAGGACAGTTCTCTTTAGCTGGGCTCGCCCCCACAATACATCAGGGCCCTTCAATCACTGTAAAAGCCTTTTATCACTCCGACTCCACTCCACCGTGCACACCATCTTTAGGCTAACCTTTACAGAACAGCACATTCATACTGGTAGCAGCTGGAATTCATCAGCTCCGCATTATCACCCTCAATTTTGTGCACATAGTAGGCGCTCAACAAACCGTTCTTGTGTGGTTTGATATTAGATAAGGAAGTACATTCTTAAATCTCTCTCTTTTATTTTTGATTAGTAAGAGTCATTTCATTTTTGTTCTCCTCTGCCTAGCTATTTTTAAATATAATGAGAGAACAATATCTCCAGATAGTGTGTGAAAGCATTTTAATACTTTAATAATTCTATATAATTCCAAATGATCTTTTCCCTCCCATACTTTACAGTAAATAATAAGTACCTAAATGAAAAATATGAATTTTGCATCCAGGGGAACAGTTATTAAGTATCGCCAAAAGATGGAGAACATTTTTATCTTAAGTCAGCCACATAAATACCCATTAATTTTTTAAATGATTTTATTTGGTTGATGGAGTATTACATCGCCAAATTACATAGCTTAGATTTCCCATTACACGCTCCTTATGGATCACATGCAGATTCACAAAGTTACACAGAAGATTCTGTAATGGGAAGGAGACAATTTTCATTTTCTCTGTTCTTGTTTGAAGAACCAAAACTGTTAAAGGGATAAAGCACTCCAAAGTGCCTGTTCCAGGTTAATTGTCTGAAATTGCTCATTTAAACCACCATTATCGTACAGCAAAGCCAGTTAATCTACTCTGAAGCTTCCTTTTTTATGACCGTAGCTACATTTGGTGAAATGGCACCTTTGGCAAACACCCAAATTGGATAAAATTGCCATTTTTCTTGGAACATGAAAAGAATAACACATGTTTTGAAATCACTTCATATCATGTGGCTCTAAATGGTAAGCTGCACCGTAGTCTTGTTCTGGAATTCACTCTCTTTGGCATTTTCTGATTTGACCCTAAATTTCCTTTGCTTTACCAATGTGCGCAAATGATGCGCTTTTGCGGACAATACAGGTAAGAGCTGGGGGGAGGGTAGAGAGGAAACTGGCAAGAGGAACCGCGGCAATACTTTTAAACATCACAACTGCATAAAAAAATGATGTGTTCCTTCACTGACACTTGTGCACAACTTTCAGCTGATGGTACCTTTATTATTGGAAACACTGTAGTTTGAGAGCCTCTTCAATGTCGACATAACTAGCAGGTGCCACGATCATAATGGTAAAAACATTCACTTACTAATCAGTGCACATAATTCCTCTCTAATGCTGTCAATTTAAGATGGCAACCGGATTTTTTTTTTTTTTTTTTTGGAGTGGGGAGGAGGGTCAACAATTTAATGAATCTCTTCTGCATTTTAATTCCAACCTAATAATCTGCCTCCGGCTCTTTTTCCTCCCTCACTCTGAGAACATTTCTCTGAATCCTGCTATTAAGCACAATGGAGTATTTACCTTCCTACCTCAGTTACACATTAAGATGGAGAAACAGCCAGATAGCCAGACCCTCTAACCCAACTAGCACGAATGTTAACCTGTCACCAACCCTCCCAGGCATCCTCAAATTCTCCTCTCTACATTTGTTCCTATACAATCTCTTCCCTCCTCGATTCTGACACTGTAGTGCTTTGCAGGTTTCTTTTATTAAACACCACTGGGAACCAAACTCAGAAATGTGCAGTATGTTGACATAGTTAAAATAAATAAATACAATCCATTGCCAGAAATATTAAAAAATTCATCTAAATGTGTCCTGTCAGGGCTGATTTGTTTTCAAATCCAAACAGGGAAGACGGATGGCTTCAGGATGGACCAGGTAGAGACCCCATTACTCGTCCTCTCGTTCATTCATTCACGCCTTCATTCGTTTTCTTAATAAAAAAGCCACCCACCACCCCTTGCTCACCATGTCAAATGTAAACAGAATAGACTTTGTTATTAGGGGAGATGTGACTCCAAGTGTCTGAGCTGCAGAGTGACAGCCGGCTCCTCTCTGAATTTCAGGCAGCCTCTGTCACTTGCCTTGACAATGAAGAGAGTTAATATATTCATGACATTACCACACATGAATTCGCAATTCACAGCATATTGTATTGTTTACCCCTGTTCTTTTGTACTACTGCATGTCGTAATTTGCCTTCTAGCAACAGAAAAATTCCTCAACTTAAAATTTTACCCTCATTTTATTTACCCTTAATAGAAAAACCACTGCTTCCTGGCCCATCCGTGGTTGGCAAGACCACCTTTCTGCAGCATTGCAAACAGATAAATGTCAGATTTTACATTTTGATCAGATGTGTCTACAGTCATTTCCTATACATATTCCTCATCTTCTGCCTCCTACGCCTTCCTTCAGCAGGCATTGCCGTCCTTCTTGTGTATTCTTAGCATATTTGGCACGAGGTGGCCAGCTCTTACAGGGGAGAGGACGGCAGGGAGAGTGAGAGAAGTGTGGCATGGATTAGGCATCCTATCCTAACAATGGGCGGTGCTGGTGAAAACGAAAGAGCATTGTGAGGCCCCGCTCCTCGGCCAGCTCTGTTCAATGCACCCACAGTGCTCACTATTTTTATCCACAGTAATACCTCCTTTGGTTTCTTCATCACTCCCCTGAACTGGGTATATTCCCCAACATGGATGGGTCCCCATCATTCATTAAAAGCCTGTCTATGGGACATAGATTATTCAGCTTCCTTACCTATTTTGAAACTTATAATAATGTTGAATGCTTAGACAGATGGTTTTGTTTTTATGAGTCCTGGGTAGACTGAGTTGTTATTCTCAGATATGACACTATTGTTCTCCAGAATTTTGCTCTTGGGGACCAGAACTGAAATGTGCTTTGATGGCTTAGGGCAACTTTGTGGACATGGCTGGAAGAGGCAAGAAGTCTGAGTTAGCAGGACACAATGACTGGTTCATTTTTCTCACAGAGATGAGCTGTCTGCATTCCAATGCATGTCACAAAATTCCAAGGCTGAGAGAGGCCGTGAGGGGTCACTCAGTCCACCGCCCTGCCTTTGAGTAGAATCATTTAAAAAATACCCTATGTTAAAGAGTCTTCAAGACAACCTATGCCCCTCAGTCCAATGGAATGTTGAAACCCTTTCTTAGAAGAGACATGATCTTGTCTGCAATTTAAAAGCATCTCCTGTTCTGTTAGAGAAAAAGCATTTGGTTGTTCATTATATTCAAACCCTTTTCACACTTAAGAATTATAATTGAGTTACATTCTCTCAAATTCTGCTCTTATAGTGTGCTATGTAATACAGTGTTTGCTTTTTTAACCTCCTGGTTCCCTTCTACTAGTTATGTATTGTTTCATCTGTGTATGTCTATCCAATTGACTTGTAAGCTCATATTGGGCAAGAACTGTCTTTTAAAAATGTATGTAAAGAATAAAAGGCTCAAGGGTAGTGATTCTCAACCCTGGCTCCACAGTCAGGTCACCTGGAAAGATATTTTAAAATATTGATGTCTGTGCTGTACCCCAGAGGTTCCGAGTTAAATGGTCAAGGGTCTAAGGGGTTGTGGTAATTTATTAAAAGCCCCCCAGTTGATTCTAATGTGCAAACAGGATTCAGAGTGTGATCTGGGGGAGATTGCTTAACAATACTAAGTCCTGATTTCTTTAGGTAGGAAACTGGACTAAAATAGCAACTATCTTTTTTTTTTTTTTAAGATTAAAGAGTTCATATATGCAAAAACCTTAAGCACAGTGCCTGGACCACATTATATTTTCAATAAATGTTAGCTAGCATTACTATTGTTAAAGGTATTATTATTATTTGGCCCAAAGTACCTAACGTGCTACTGGAAACCTACAGGGCACTTAATAAATGCATATTAACTAATAACTTAAGGTCATTTCACCAATTAAGCCAAATCTACATGAGAAAAGTTAAACAATTGTGCTCAGTATCCAAGTAATTCAAGTTAACATATAGTTTCCACTTACATATAAAAATGTTTGAGGAATATGTATTTGGCATTTGATGTAGATAACTGCACTTGTTCACAGTTTCTTTGGGCATAGAGAATAACTGGGCTGACAGGACTGGAAGACATACAGTGGACAAATAAAAGATTCATAGTATCTGAACAATAAAGTCTAAATATAAAGAATTAGAAAATCCTTATGACAACCAGATGTTGTCAATCAAGGATATTACAGCACTAAAAGGGTGATAAAATCATTATCATCATCATTATAATAATAATAATAATAATAATAAAACTTTCCATACATAACATCATATTTCATTATTGTATTATAACAGACAAATCTTACAAATTACCTGAGACATCTAGCCTCCCTACCTCCTCATTTTATAGGTGAGTAAGCTAGGTCTAAGAAAGGTAAAATAATTTGGGTACAAATAGCTATAACACAAAATACGATAGTAAGACAGAACCCACCTAAAAACCTAGAAGCAGAGAAGTAAGACATTATTGCTAATGTAGATGATCAATGAAAGCTTCATAGAGGCAGTGACATATAATCTACAGGTAGACAGAAAGATATAAGCTAATCAAGCAGAAAAAAAAGAGTTCACCATTCAAAACAAAGGCAAAACAAGGGAACAGGTTGACTAGAGCATAATGTGCATTAAAAGGGCAATGGTTGATAAGGTTCAAATGGAAGTCTGGGGTCAAATGTTGAAAGACCTTAAGTTATAAGCTGAGCAGAGATCTCAGAGAAGCCATGCCATAGGCTAACCCTAAAGTAAAGATTTCTATAGACTGGCCATAACGGAACTTAAAATCAAACTTTGAAGGATCAAGCTGATGAAAAAAAAAAAAAGTTACTTAAATTAGCACTACAAAAAGAAAAAAATTTCAATACGATTTTTAAAAAGATAATACCAACATTTATACAATAAAATATAATAACAGCAATTTTCAGCATTCAATCAAAAATCACTAAACAGTGAAAAAATAGGAAAAACTGACCCATAATCAGGAGGAAAATCAATCAAAAGAAAGAGGCCAAATTATTGCAAAAATTATAGAATTGACAGATAAGAATTTTAAATACTTGAGTATTTAAAAGAAAATATAGCCCTGGCCAGTTTGGCTCAGCAGTTAGAGTGTCGGCCTGCGGTCCAAGAGACCTGGGTTCGGTTCCCGCTAAGGGCATGTACCTCAGTTCCAGTTTGTCCCCTGCCCTGGTTGGTCGTGCGGGTTGCAACCACTCAATGTGTCCCTTTCACGTTGATGTTTCTCTCTCTCTCTTCCTCTCTCTCCCTCCTACTCTATCTGAACAAAAAATAGAAAAATGTCCTCAGGTGAGGATAAAAAAAAAAAAGAAAATATAGCCCTGGATGGTTTGCTCAGTGGTTAGAGCGTCAGCCCATGGACCAATGAGTCATGGGTTCAATTCTAATCAAGGGCACATACTTTGGTTGTGGTTCGTCCCAGGCCCTGGTCAGGTTGTACGGGAGGCAACCAGTTGATGTATTTCTCTCACATTAATGTTTCTCTCTCTCTCTGTCTTTCTCCTTCTCTCTCTCCTTTCCTCTCCCTCCCTCCCACTCTATCTGATGATAAACAGAAAGATATCCTCAGGTGAGGATTTAAAAAAAAAAAAATTAAAAATAAATAAAGAAAGAAAGGAAAATATAAACATAATGAGAAAAAGTGGGAAATATAAAAACAAAACAAAAAATCCTAGAGCTACAATAAACAATACAGTATTTAATATTTAAAATGTTACTATATTAGCTTAATAGCCTATTTATCTGGAGAAAAAAGATCAGCAAACTTGAATAACATAGCAATAGACAAACTAAACACAGAAGAAAATATAGATGAAGAAAACACATAAAGTGATATTTGTGGTTTGTGGGTCATTTAAAGTGTTCTAAAGTAAGTGGTAGTAGAGTTCCAAAAGGAGAATAAAAATTATTGAAGAAATATGATCAAAATTGTCTAAAACCAATGTAAACAATATAAACTAAAGGCTGAAAAAGCTCAATGAACTCCAAGGAAGATAAACACAAATAAAATTATACTTAGACACACTATAATCAAGAAGTTGTAAACTAATGAAAAATAAAATCTTAAAGACAACTAGAATAAAAATACACGTTAAATAAAGGGCAACAAAAATAAAAACCGGCATTTTCAACAGAAGCAACACAGGATAGAAATAATAGAACTATATTTTAAGAGAAGAGAGAAAAAATATTGTCAATTAAAATTCTATAGCCAACAAAAATATTCTTAATAATAGAAGTTAAATAAAGATTTTTCAGTAAAAAAATAAAGTAAGATTCATCGCTATTGAATTTGTAGCACAGGTATGTTAAAGAAACTTCTTTAGGCAGAAGAAAAATAATATCAGATAGAAATACAAACCTATAAAAAAAAATTTTTTAAACTGGAAATAAAAATGTAAGAGTAACTATAAAAGACTTTTTTCTCATTTATTATTTATTTAAAACATAATTTACTGTATAATAAAAGAAATAATAAAATATTTTGGGAAGTATAAATATGTAGAGATACACTTTATGACTACAGGAAAAAGAATAGTACAAGGAGAATAGAAATATACTGTTTTCATGTACTTAACTGGATATAATATTATTTGTATGTAGACTGTGGCAAGTTAAAAATGTATATTGTAAACCCCCGAACATCCACTAATACAAATAAATAAATAAAACAAGGGACACATTAAAAGAAAAAAGAAAATGCAATACTGAAAACATGTTCATGTCAGTCAAAAGAAGTCAGGAAAGAGGGAGAGAGGGGGAGAGAGAGAGAAGGAAACTCCATGTGAGAAAGAGTCATAATGACTGGCTGCCTCCCACATGATCCTGACTGGGACCGGAGATCGAACATAACCCGGGTACATTCCCTTGACTGGAATCAAACCCAAGACCCTTTGGATTGTGGGCCAATGCTCTAACCACTGAGCCAAACCGGCCAGGGCAAAGAATGTTTCTTAAAATAGCCCTGGCTGGTTTGGCTCAGCAGTTAGAGCATCAGCCTGCGGTCCCGAGAGACCTGGGTTTGGTTCCCGCTAAGGGCATGTACCTTGGCTGCAGTTTGTCCCCGGCCCTGGTTGGGTCCTGTGGGTGGCAACCACTCAGTGTGTCCCTTTCATGTCAATGTTTCTCTCTCTCTCTCTTCCTCTCTCTCCCTCCCACTCTATCTGAACAAAAAAATGGAAAAATGTCCTCGAGTGAGGATAAAAAAAATAATAATAAGTGGTCAATTCATTGTTATAAGAATCCTACATGTGTACACAATTATAATGGAGCTTCAAACATATGATACAAAAAGTTATAGAACTACACTAATAAATAGACAAACCCACAATCATGTTCCGAAATTTCAGCACCCCCTCCCAGTTTAAAGAAAAGCAGATGACAAATCTATCAACCAATACAAACTAATTGACATTTATGTAACATGACACATAACAAAAACAAAATATATATTCTTTTTAAATGTACATAAATTATTCACTCAAATATCATCATCTATTGTGCCATAAAAGGAGAGTCTACAAATGTCAAAGGGCACAGAGTATGTTACCTGACTATAAAGAAATAAAATGCAATTAATTTTTTAAAACTTGCAAAATCCACAATTATAGAAAAAAGGGCATTTTTAAATACTCAGCTCAAGAAGAAATCAAAAGAAAAATTAGAAAATATTGTGAAGTGTATAAAATACAACATATCAAAATGCATTGGATACAGCTAAAGTAGTATATGAAGGATTTTTTTTTTTACTTTAAAATTCTTATAGTAGAAAACAGAAAAGATAAAATATTGAGGCTGTCACATTAAGAAACAAAACATTACAGGTTTTAAAAAGAACAAATAAACCCACAGTTAGTAAAAGGAAGATAATAATAAAACAAGATAAAAAAATTGAAAACAGAAAATTAATCAAATTAAACTGATTTATTATAAAAATCATCAATACATTTAATAAATGCTTAGCTAGTGTTCTTAAGTGAAAAAGAGAGAAGACTTATTTGCCAATATCAAGAATGAAAGAGAAAACAATACAAGAAATCACACATTAATAAGGTATTATGGAAAAATTATAAAAGTCTTCAGGCCATAAATTCAATTAATCAAATAAAAATAATACATTCCTAGAAACAAATTACCAAAACTTACATAAGAAGAAATAGAATATAATTGAAAGGAAGATATCTTTTTAAGATATCAACTCTAACTAAATAAAATCTACAGATTTTACATCATCTCAAATCAGAACCCATGGAAATCCTACTAGAATGTTGGTAAAGATTGACTAACAAATTCTAATGTTAGTATGATGAATTTAAATAAAAATGCAATGGATACAGCATAGACAAACACTCTTGTAAAAGAAAGCCAGACATAAAAAACCCATACTACTTGATTAAAGGCTTACTTTAATTAAATATTCTACTTAATTATAATTAATTAACCTCAGCCTTTACCTCACACCATACGTAGAAATTTACTTTAGTGGATATTAGAGTTACAATAAAAGCTAAATCTTTTAGAAAAAGTCACAAGAGAAAATACTTGCAATATTGGGGTTGATAAAGTTTTCTTAGATAGTACACACACACACACACACACACACACACACACACACAAAACCTAATCATAAAAGAAAAAAAAAATCAGTTGGACTTCATAAAGGGGAAAAAAAACAACAACTATCACCTGAAGAGCATCATTAAGGAAATGAACAAGCCAACATAGACTGGAAAATAATATTTGCAATAGATATATATCTGAAAAATTATTTTGTATCAAGAATGTATAAAGTAAACTTTCAACTCAATTAGAAGAACAACCCAATGTAAAAATGGGCAAAACGTTTGGTCAGACACTTCACAAAAGCAGATGTGCAAATGGCCAACAGCACATGAGAAATAGTCAACATCATCTGTCATCAAGGAAATACAAATTAAAACCATAATTAGTTGTCTCTAAACATCTGTTATAATGGCAGAAATTATAAATGCAAGCGATATCAATTGCTGATGAGGGTGTGGAATACTGGGACTGGAACTCTCGCACTGCTGATGGTCGTGTGAAATGGTACAACTATTTTGGAAAGCAGTTTTATCTTTTCTTATAAAACTAAACATACATTTACTCCATGATCAAACAGTTCTTATTTAATTGTTTACCTAAGAGAAATGAAATAAATTTCTACAAAAAGTGACTTTCTTCATAATACCTCAAAATTGAAAATAGTCTAAATGCCAGTCACAGTTGAATGTATAAACCATTTATGGTATATCCATACAAGGAAGTACTATGTAGCAATAAAAATGGACTATTGATACATTCTACATCACTATGCTGAATGATAAAAACCAGAAACAAAAGCACTGCATACTGTAGGGTTCCTTTTATATGAAATTCTGGAATAAGAAGAAAATAAGCTGTAGTAACTGAAAGCAGACTAGCAGTTGCCTGGGAACTAGACTGGTGGGGTGGGGTGAGGATAGGCATTTTCTGCAAATAGACATGAGGGATCTATGCATATAACAAGATTCATCAAACTGTTCGCTACAAATGAGTACATTTGATAGTATTTACATATTATGTCAGTTGCTTGGGTCCTGTTAATTTTAAAGATTTGTAAACATACAGCAATAAGTTAGGTTTAAAAAGATACCTTGTTTAAGGAAACAAGGCTACTGTAAAGATAACCTAGGACTGAAATTTGAACCAGAACTTATCTGAAAATGTATTTGCAATAGACAGCTCCTCAGTAAAGGAGCAAATTGTAAGATGAAGGAAGTATGGGGCGAGGAAGAAGATAATCATTGCTATCAGACACCATGAATGTTACAGACCATAGAAATGTGGCCACAGTTCAGTTGTGAATGATAAAGAAGAGGATTGAATTCAAAGGCAGGTCCATTATCCCTGAGTTAAAAGAAAGAGGACAGAAAGAGGAAAGAAGAGGAGCAAATGTTTGGGGAAAGTCTAATAAACTCTGTTTTATAGTAGGTTATAAATTTTGCTGAGATGCCAATGTTATAACCAGATAGAAATATTTGGTTGACATTATTTGCAAATGTAGGGCTGTGTTTCACATGAAAAGGCAAGAGAGTTATAGTTTTACAACTTACTATCCTAGAAACAGTTGCTGAGGATGAGAGTGTGATTGACATCTCAAGGGAAGGTTGTGGAGAAAGAGAGAAGAGAAGGATTGGACTTTGGGAATGGTTACTTTTCAGAGTTAGAAAACAGTAGAGTGAGAGAAGGAACATTGAAAGGAAGAGAAAATTGGAATGTTTATAAATGCCAAGAAAGAAGAGAATACCAAGAAGTCAGGAGCCATGGAAGGTAGTTTAAAATATGGCAAAGAGGGTTAAAGAAGATCCAGAAAATTCTATTTACCTTCACCATCAGGATTTGAACATGGGAGATGATTTTCCATGAACTAATGTGTATAATTGTTAGTAAATAGAAGTGGTGAGTGTATTTTTTTTTTCAATCAATTTAGTGGGCAACAGGAATAATATTAAGATAGCACGTTGATTGTCCAACAAGATGAAAGGCAATAATTATTAGAAAAGTGAATGCATTTGTGTATTTTTATATAGGCAAAAACAGATAGAGACTGGCTATGTCAAAGAAAGAAGAGTTGATTCTTGCAGTTCCTGAAAAAAAACAAGCACTTGGGACCAAGAGCCTCATGGTACTTGGTGGCTTTTGGTGTAGTTGCTGACTCTTAAGCCTCAGTTTACTGATCAGATGCCTGATATAACCACTTTTAAATGTCACCGAGCAGCCTCTGCATCACAAGCCTAGCTCAGTGCTTGAGACATAGTGGTTATTATTTTTAAAAACCTAGGGTTTCTTTTGGAAAAGAGATGGAAACAGGAGGGAAGAGGAAGGACGATGAAGATACCAGGGAAAGTTTCAGAGAGTGAAACGTGGTAACAGATGGAGAGGAGGAAAGACTATGGAGGTTGTACCAGATGGCCTCTGCTTTTTCAGTAAAGTAGGAAAGAAGGTCATCTGTTCAGCATGAGGACAGCATGGTTGAGAATGAGGCATAAAAAAAAATGTAGAAAAATGTTAGAACATTGTTTTTTTTTTTTTTTTTCTGAGAGAAAATGGATATACAGTTCAGAGTGGCTTAAGAAATGGGAACCCTGAGGAATACGATGCCTCAAAGTGAGGTTGGAGAACAAGAGTTTAGCAGACCCAATGGCAACTCTCTGATACACTTACTTGGCAAAGGCTGGCCACTGGGGAATAAATGAGTAGCCTACAAGTGGTAAGGAAAACTCATCGGGGGACTTGGTGTGACACAGGGCACTGTAAGAAGCGACTCTGGCGTGTTAAGAAGAATCACTTGGAAGTAACTGAGATGGGGTCTTGGGACCTAGGGAAGGCTCCTGAAGCTGGAGACAGGGTAAAGAACTGGGATAACTGAGATGACCTTGAGGTCACAGTGGCTTGGATAAAGGTGAAAAACAGATGGAGAAGATGGGAAGGCACTTGAGGGCTAGAAGGTAAGGTTTCAAGGTGGATGAGAGGAGCTCTTAAAAATGGATTATTAAAGTTGTGTCAGTCTTAAGAGAAGATGAGTCTGAAGGGTACAAGGAGAAGCGTGACTGATGGTCACTAATATCAAGGCCATGAAGAATGAAAGGGGTCAAGAAAATTTTGTAAAAGGTATGGTTTTAGACATCAGTGAAGATTCTTAAATTATTGAGCTGATAAAGGACTTACGGAAGAAAAATGCAATACCATAGCAGTCAAGCTACATTACAAAACGTTGAGAACGGTAGTTAGATGATATTACCAAGGCTGTGAAGAGACCTTTTAAGATGCCATAACATTTCAGAACACAACATTTACCTGGGAATCAACAGATCTGAGTTTGAAGCATGGTTTTGCCACCAATGAGCTGTTAGGTTTCCCAGCCCAAAAGTAAGAGACTTGGACTCTGAGATTACTTCCAGTTAGATCTAATAACTCTGAAAGCTAAGACTGACACTGTTTCAGTTCACCAGAAGCATACAGGGAAGTTAGTGAGATAAGTAAGTTACATGATCATGCATAAAGAATTAAAAACAAAAGAGAGTTAACCATACTAGACAGTGTTTAGATGTTCAGTGAGTGGCTAGGCTAGCTTACTATGGATATATCTCGGGACAAGAGCTCCTTGCTAAAGCCACCACCTTTCATTATAAGAAATGAAGCCCCATGCTCCTGGCTTCTGAACAAGGACCCGAATGACCTAATGTCCCTGCCACCAAGGCACATCTTCCCAGTCAACTTGGTATTTAACCAAATGTCTTACCCAAGGAAGTTCCAGTCCAGCACCCTCCCCTCGCTCTAAGAAAGACTCACTTTGAGAGAGGAGCACAGCATGGTTTTAGGCAAGCCTCCCAACCCTACCCTCGGCTGTTTCAAGAAAGTGTCAGCAAACCCTCTGGAATCTGCTTCTGCCTTCCACCCACCACACCCTGCACCCAGTCTCTGCTTTAAACAATGTGCATCTACTTGCTATTTCCCACATGTCATATTTTTTTCTCTCTCAAATAATGGGATTATAATAGTTCATGTAATCCATTACATTTTTTATAGCTTTATTGAAGGATAATTAACATTCCAAAATTGCACACATTTAATGTATACATCTTGATGAGTTTGGACTCATTCCCTTTTGAATAGGTCTGAAGCCAGGCCCCAGGGAGCCCGGAGCCCCGCTGAGCGCAGCCTTTATTAACAAAATCAGCACGACCTCTAGTGACCAGACCTAGGGCAGGCCCACCTTCAGTCCGTAATCCTGGGGCAAGCAGAGTGGCTTCTCCACTGGGCAGAGCGCTGGGGTCCACCATGATGTTCTAATTTTAATTTCTTAGAAAATAAATAGGAGAAAAAAATGACTATTCTAATGAATCCAGCCTGGATTCTACTCACTTTTATACCATCACAGTCATAAAATCATAAAACATTTCTAATGTTTTTATTTGTTTTTCTGGAGGATAGGGCCCCTGGAGACCACAAAAGTCACAGTCCAGCCTGTGTGTACTCACTCATAGCCTTCCGCCTCTCGAAACGGCTTAGTGTCAATAATCAACAATAAAGATAACTCTTAAAAAAACTATATGGTGGCTCTACATGTAAGAAAGAGGGAGAAAGAGGTAGGGAGGAGACACATGGCGGCAGACAGAGTCCCCCAAACCTAAAGAAAAACGAAGAAAGGTCTGTTTGGGACCAATAGTCACGGTACACACTTACGGTCATTTTGAACATTCTGTGTGAGTTTGCCCAGCTCTGAAGTGCCTCTTCCCTTCTTAGAATCATTCTCTCACAAGCCAGGGCCCCGCCCGGACACCAAATGTGTACATGGAGAAAGAGCAAGAACATAGTGAGTCCATCCGCCACTTCCCAAACCCCACCCAGGAGCTCCCTCCCCCATCTGCTTTCCCCTTCCCCTCCCCCTTCTCACGCTCTCTCCTCTCCCAGACTGCCAGGTTTTGTTAGAGTTATTTTTGAAAACACGCTGATTAGCTTTGCCACAAATTCCTGTTCTCTAACCCCTCACTGTGGCTCAGCAATCCTTCTTTTCATCTCTTGTTAAGTCTGTTTACTCCTCCATGGCTTGGCAGGGAGTGGAATGAGAAACAGGTCGGTCCTACAATCCCTCCCTGAGTCTCAGCTGTGGACCCACCACAACTCTGGCCTCACGGGACACACACAGGCAGGTCCTGTCACAGACCTGAACTCAAGTCACAGTCAGTGTAGTGCAGAAAACAGCGTGATTCACCAGGTCCTTTTTACATGCCTGCTTGGGGCCAGCAGGAGGATGAACACCTAAGTATTAAAAAGATGAATTTGACGTGGGCTCTGCTTCTCCAGAAGAATTCAGTTTCTAAATATATGTAAATGGGTTGCTAACAAGCCAAATGTTGCCACTCTTTAATTGGGGGTGGGGGGGACAGATGATGCTAAATTCACCTGAGGGCAGACTACAGCTCTCTGCAAAAATGGGACCCAACCCCCATAATAGACATCTCTCCGCTCTTCATTTGGGCCTCCTCCCACCTGCAGGCATTTCTACATTAAAATCAAAGTGAATACAAGGAGAAAAAAAATTTTTTTAAAAGATACAAGATTATTTTTAAATCATTAAAACCTTTGGCCAAACAGCTAGTCAGAGCATGTTGTTCTTTAGTTGCGAGCTGTCAGAATCACTTAAAAACAAAGCGGAGTAAAGTGTTAAATAAACATACAAGAAGAGCAGAAGGGGCCATTCAAATACTGCCAGGTAACCCAAATCCACTGTGGATTTGGGAAGAGCGCATCTGCAGACTCCGAGAGACCGCAATGCTGATTAGCTTTTTAATCTTACCCCAGTAAGGATGGAAATTTTTCCTGTTACTGAAAGACACGAGGAAACCATTATTTCTTTGTAAAGACAAATATCCATTTCAGTAAGTAATTTAAAGCACACACTGTAGAGAACATGTGCGGATATTTGGCATAGAGTTGGAAGTACTAATAAAATAACTTCTCTTTAGCTGGACTTTTCTAGACTAAAAGACAGAATGAATGGTGTATCCTTTCTGGTATTTACCGTATTCTAGATGTTTACAGTTGATCAACCGTTAGAAATAAAGAAGTCTTATGCAGATAAAATAAGGGAGGGAGGATAATAGAAATCCATCACCATTTTCCATTCTTACTTAGAAGGTCATCAGTGTTTAACTAGCACTCTTGATGTCAGCCTGGCTAATGACTCTGTCTTTCGTTGTTTAGCTATGTCTATACCTGAACAGCCCTGGGATTGTCTCCATCATACACATTTGGCATTGACACTGTTTGCCCCTTTAGGATTTGATGATTTATCCTAGGAAAAACAATGCATTTACATTTTTAACTGAGTATTATTTCACGGCATGTTTGTGAAACTAAAAGAAGACTGAGGATTGATAATATTATGGGGCACTAAGAATAACTTCACCCTAGAAACCATGCATCTTGCCAGCTGTCCCCCATCCTGCTTTCATGCTGGGCAACAGGAAGGTGTGCTCGGTACTCACTTACACGGCCAGAGCAGGAGGCTGACTGCGCTGACAGGAAAGTCCTTATCCTATCCCTGGCATTACCCTCAAGGAGCTTACGATAACTTGTGCATAGTAGATAAATAGGGAAAAGGCCAACTATAATATGTAGTTAGTGGAACCAGCACAAACAGAACAATCAAAGTTGTGTATGCCATGACATCCAGGGTGGGTAAAGGTCAATTTACCGTTGTAAATACACAAAACACAGAGTTTATTGTTGTATTATTATGTATTAATTATTGTATCATTTTCTATACGAACCACTACAGACATACCTTTGCCCCGCTCTGTCAATGAAGTGCCTAGAACTTCCTGGTTTCTAATAGATGCTCAGTAAATATTTTTTAAATGAGTGAATACTTATTTCTAGAACCTAGATGATAGCTCTGAGCTATCAGCTTCTTCATATGTATAGTTTAACAAACGAGTATCAGAACAATCAAGTCCACTGACCCTGTGTCCAGGGAGGTTGCTGAGACAGAGGATCTCCTGTGCGTTAGAGGTGGGGACCTTTTAGCAAAGACTTTTTCCTGGATCTTCATACATGCAGAGCCCCTTCCCCTCCTTAAATCATTGGTATCTGTCAGGGACTCTTCATACTACCTTTGTAATTACCAAAGATCATTACACAAAATTTCCTTTTCTCTCATTTATGCCTACTGCAATGCATCATCTTCTGGATTAGGTTAAATAATTCCTCTCCTCCCTTTGCTTTTCTTTCTACCTTTGAAATTTTTGTGGACTATAATTATTCCCCATCTTGGCAATAGCTTCAATGAATTATCCATTTTCTTTAATCCACCCAGATAACTGAATTCTTCTAGAAGCTTAATCATCTTGCTGCTCTAGCCTGGCGTTGCTCTCGTTGGCTGCTCGTTGGTTCTGAAAGCAGATGCCGCGAATTGAACCTGCACTTTGGGTGGAGTTTTAAGGAACGAATGTTCTCTTGGTATCCCTATGATGCAAGTTCACTGGCTTTTTGATGGCATTATCAACAATCTGTATTTTTTCCAAAACTGTGCCAAAATTTTTCAATACTTGACTTTCACTTATGGGTCTTTATGTGAATTTGAGAGAGAGGACAGTATGTGTGTGTATAAGATATATAAGGTATTACAGAAGAAGTATTGATTGCATTCATATATATTTTCTAATGTTTTTTATTGATTTTATAGAGAGGAAGGGAGAGATAGAAACATCAATGTGAAAGAGAAACATAGATCAGTGGCCTCCTGCATGCCCCATACTGGGGATGGAGCCCAAAACTAGGGCATGTGCCCTGACCCAAACTGGAACATCTCAGCCCATGGGATGATGCTCAATCTACTGGGCCACACCAGCTGGGTGCATTTATATTTTTAACTAAAGATATAGTTTCTTTTGAGCCAAACCATTAGAGTTTAAAACTACCCAACTTTACTGAACAATCTTAAGAGCTCTTACTCAGTAGTTTATAAAGTATTGTTTTATAGATATAGATATGAGGGCAGAATTGTTCCCATTTTACAGATGATGAAAACAAGCACCAGGAGAGTCCAATAGCTGGCCAAATTAAGCAAGGGGCAGATCTGAAACTCAGCCCTGGATTCCCTGACTCCCAGGCTAGAGTCATTTCTGCTCCAAAACAGCTGTCTCCTCCATCACAGCTGTTGTTTAGAGAAGCCGATTCCAGTTGTAGATACTGCATATATAATAAACATTACGGTAAACTTTATACTCAGCCTCAAACACTTATTGTATACTTTGTTTTATCAGATTGTTTTGCAGCTATCAAAGGGAGGGGGGGGAAGCATCTAGGAAGGTGGAGTGCAGCCCATGTTTTTCTTTGCAGAGACCCCTGTGAAAAACTGGCATCAGGAGCTAAGGACAAGCCCATTGTTCCAAGCTTTCTCTGGTATTGTGAGAGGGACTAACCCTCACCATGCTCTGGAGATAATAAAAGAGATCACACAACATGAAACATAGCGATGATTTACCAGGCTGCGAGTCCCCAAATTATGAACAGGTTGTCTTCCAAATGTTCTCTTGAAGGAAGTTGTTTAGAATAATGAATGCCTGTTATCATGGGGGGAAAAGCCTTATAAATGAGGTTAAGAGTTTAGGTCTTAGCCACAAAAGCCTGGATGTGGATGCCTGGAGTGGAGAGCCAGGTGGCCTGGTGTCTCTGCAGTGAAAAGTGTGTTCTGGAATGTCCAGGACACAAATCCAAGCCACAGCTCCTAACCCCTGCAGTGATTGAGCCAGCATCTCTCCAGGCTCCCAGTCATCAGCATCCAGGTGGGATCCTATGGCCGAGGGAAGGGGACCCAGTGGGGTGGAGAGGGCTGTTGCAGAGAGGAAGAACCAGGCAGTTAAAAGTAGAAGCTAATATGAGGGCCAGAGACTCCTAACTGGTAAGCCCTGGGAGAGGTCCCTCCTCTCTTTACCCTTGCCATCCCTGGGGGCTGAGCCATGTCTCTCTCCTTCCCACTACCTGCCACCTGTGGTTTCAAGTTTTCCTTTGACCAGAAAAGATTTTAGGTCAGAAGAGAGGCCCAGGGTTTCCTGATCATGCTCTATTCCTGAAGCCAGCACGCAGTGATGCTAAAGATGGGTTGTTTATGCCTTTCAGGTCCTAGTGCAAAAAGGATCAAACCAGAGGAAACAGATTCTATGCCATGCTCTGCTCCCTCGCTGCTCTATCAGTATCCTTATGCAATTTAACAAATACTCATTTAATACATAGATATACAAGACATAACTGGGGCTCAGGTTGTGCCTATTCAGAGGACTTGGACCTGGTATCATGTAGTATAAACTACTCAGATTAATATCCTGATTCTTAATGTCCCCAATTTATATCTAAATTTCTGGTGCAAACTATCAAAATGATCCCTAATTTGTTGCAACAGTGATGGGCTCTGGAGCGGGACTGCCTAGTGTGCAAGCTTGGTGCCCTTCATTTAGATATGTATACAATGAGGATAAAAATAATATCTACCTTAAAGCATTGCAGAGAGGATTCATGGATTGGTCCTTGGAATGGGCTGATCATACGGATGACCATGAGTAGGCACTGAGTGCTTTATCATGTCATTATCACTGCTGTCCTTGTGGCCCTATGCTTCACAGTTATATGGATTCCAGCTTTTCTATGGAATTGTATAAAGGGCAGTGGGAAGGCCTGTCTGTTTCTGCAGAGCGCTCTAAAGTTGGAGGAGATGGCCGGCACCTGTGAATTTATAATGCGCTCCCAGACTCTCCCAGCCGGTGGGAGAAGCGATCCCTCTTCTCTGTTCTCAGTACCACAGAGGTCGGTCTGCCCAAGCCCAGCGCCAGAAGGAGTGAGAAATGAAGATGGCCATAGGGCCAGAGGGTAAAGAAGGAGGAAGCAGAGTGTAATAGTAGTGAGCATGTATTCTGGGGTTCGAATGTCTGGGTTTGAACTCAATCTCCACCCTTCAATACCTGTATGACCTTGAGTAAGTTATATAAATTCTCAGTGCCTCAGTTTCCCTATCTGTAAAAAAAGATAATGATAGTATCTACTCATAAGGTGGTTGAAAGGATTAAGTTGATGTATACGAATGCCATGGAACAATACCTTGCACAGTGTACATACTATAGAATGAAGTGTTAAAGGACGTGATAGCAGATACAGTCAGTTATAACAAGCAGCCCCCTCCTATGGCTATTCTTGAATCCCATATGTATTCAAGATGTGTTTATATATGCAAAGTGTGTGTACCAACCTGTTTTTTAAAAAAATAATAATCATCCAACTGTCTTCTAATCTTTTTTTGCATTTTTTTCTACCATGGTCTATCAATATCATCCTAACTTTATTATCAACTTTAGAGAAAAAAAACAACAGATGAACAATTTTCAGCCCTCCTTGGTACGAGAGACTCAGTCTGGATCTGGAGTGTATCCAGAGTTTTCCCTTTAGTGTCTAGAAGGATAAGTCAGAAGCACTCAAATGCAGGTCCATCTCTGTAAGAGGCATGACCCAGCCATTCTTCTTGTTCAATTCCTGTTCTAAAGTGATGCTAGACTGTCCTTTGATCAATATCTTTATGAAAGGCTATGCAGTTCCTCCCCAAAATGGCCTTGAAATGATGAGAGACAGTGGACAGAACAACAGAGTAGGCCAGACTACATCAGGCATCGGCCCCTACCTACAACTGTTACTTAGGCCCTCTGAGCTTCATTTTCTTCTCTGTAAAATGGACGTAATACCACATACCATTTGGTGCACTGCATAGAGAGACAGACAGATTACAAAGTATTACTGCCGCGCTTTATTTTATTGTAGGTTGTGTTTACCTTCTTGGTTTCATCAAAACCTGTTTACCCAAGGAGTTATGTTATGTAGGTGCGTTCTATCTTTCCTATGGGGTAGGGTGGGAAAGGGTTGAGAAGAATTGATCTTAAGTACTAAATGGATTGTGTGCCTCTCAGGAATTCCTCGATGTATATTTCATTCTTCACCTAAACTTCTGATATGTCCAGAGAGGCAGAGAGCTCTTGCTTGTGCTCCCTGACAAGTGTACAGTGTGTCGCTCTTCTACACGTCAGGTTTGTGCAGAAATGGAAGGCCCAGCAGCCAGCTGAGCTGACACGAGGTCTGAAGTGCTGTTATGAACATTAAAGACCCTGACTAGCATGCTTGGCAGAACTGAAGGTCATCTTTCCTTCCCACCGCAGTTCACAGGAGTCTCTGCTGTCAGGGCCAAGCTCCTCCTGAAGTGGTTTGAAGTCACCACTGGCACACAAACAAAAGCCCAATCAACACCCCAGTGCCCTAGATCAGAGGGCATGACCATAATGAGCTTAGTCTAGACATTTTTTTAAAGCAGATACATCCAAATGTCTGCCTCGGTCATAATAAAATAAATAGAGATCTCAAAAGGGAAAGCGACCATAGAATGGGAAACAGTCCACGTTCAAGCTTCTTGTGTACTCTCCAATGAGTACCTCCGGGTATTGAGGGTGTTCATTTGCTGTATCTATTCATCCGTGAGATCCTGTGGCAGCATTGTAAAAAGTCAATGAGATCTATAATGACAAGTTTTCTGTTCTTAATTTTATGTTTTCATACTAACTATAATTTTTTTAAATATGGAAGACTAGAACATATCCTGAATAATCTAGCAGACCACCTTAAAACCAAATACTGCCCTATGACTTCAATGCTCAGATTTATATGTGAGTTCACTGACAACTGGTACCCAATGATCACATATAGTCGGAGCCTTTCTAGTTGGCTTTAGGTGATCATGTCCTAATGTTAATGAGACAGCAATCATCATGTGTCTGCTATTGTACTCTTATTAGATTCTTTTACTAATTATGAAGACAAAACTTCTATTTTACAGTGATCAGCTACAATTCAAAGATATTTTCACAGACTAGGATTTGAGCTTCATAATATATTTTATAAATGTAGAATGTTTTGACATAATGAAAATGACAATGTGGTGGAATAATGTTCTACATTAATTGTCACAGGCTAATGAGAAAGGAACAGAGGCAGACTTAATATATAAAGTGGGGTTTTTGTATCAAATTAACAGTAAATGACATCACAGCACCTGGTAGAAACTGCCAAATGCTTTAGAGTTATTGAAATAGAGAATTCTGGTTGAATGATGAGATCATCGCTGAACTCAAAGAAATACATGCAGACAGAGCAATAGGTACCAAACTTGTTATTCATGAATATTCTGTATAGACCCATATTTGTACATCAAGCTTGCAATAGTTTATAAGGACTAAGCAGTAATGAACAATGAGAAATTTCCCATTAAATTATATTTTGAAATTTTAGTGTTAATTTTGGGTGGACTGCTAAATGAATGAGTCCATTAAAACAATGGATTGCTGTCTGAACTAGTTATTTTTTAAACAAGAAAAAATGACTTCAGTGATGACAGTGACTTAAGGAATGGCATATAAGACTCAACATTACAAATATATAAGTTGCCAGAAAGTGAATTAAATTTTATATATATATATTTTGTTACAATTACCCCCCCCCAGATCATATAGTTCAGCAAAACAATTGCACCATCTACCACATTGAATCATTTTGAATGGTTTTGGCTACCTATTTGTACTTTTTGTATATGTTAAAAGATAAACTGAGGCATGTTAAAAATTTTAAGTGTTTATTTGAGCATTTATCCACTCAAATCCAACAGTGCCAAACAGGAAGTGGTTAGGAGCACTCCACTAACAGGAGCCAGGGCAAAGACAGAGAGAAAGAGCAGGAGCAAAGGAAGGAAATTATTTAATTGGCTAGAGTTTAAAGGCCAGTTGGCTGTGTGTGATTGGTTGTCCTTAATGTGCTGATTCTGTAACCTTGAGGCAGTTACAGGCTTAGGTTTCGGTTTGCTTATGTAGGCCTCCACGACATGAGAGCCACCTCGGGCTAATGGCCCCCGTGTTTAATTATCTAACATATAAAATGTAAAGTTTTGTTTCCATTTTTTTATAATGTATGAATTATATGTGTGCACATACTTAGGTAAAATATAATTTTTCAAAATTTAAGACAACAATGAAAGCTTATGATAAGTTTTTTTTTTTCCTGAGAAAGTTTCTTTCTTCAAAGACTATAGAATAATTTTTTAATGGATAAAGTTTATAGTAATAAAATTTAACATTGATGTAATGCCTATTATACATATACAGTTAAGAATTACTCTTCTCATTTAAAAAAGATAAAATATATTTCAAGAGGATAAATGACTTGTCCAAGTCATACAATATTATATATTTACTATATAGCAGAATAAGGATTTGAACTAAGTTATGCATGGTTGCAATCAATGCATATTCTTCTCCCAAAACAACAAATGCCTCGAGGTTTTCTAGGAAAATACGAAGGAGCAAAATAACGAGTTTGGTTTTGAGAGAGCTGACCAGTATTCCTTATCCTTTGACGGTACCTGTAAGATAGGTCCAGGAATCTGATGAAGCTACTATTAATCATTATGATAAAAGGTAACTTGCCAAAGAATAAAAAGCATTCTACTCTAAATCAAAAGTACTCAAGACAAGTGAAAACTTTTAGCAACTACTGCATGAATATTATTAAACATTCCCACTTTTAACATGATACCAATATTCGCTGTTAACAAATGTGATTCATGGGGAAAACACTTACTTTGCAACATCTCTACCCTGCTCTTTTTTCTTCCTTCTCCTCTTCCTTCTTCATCCTACTATTTCTCCTCCCCCTTCTCTCTTCCTTTCCTCCCCCGCCTCAACCTTCTCCTTCGTTGTTTTACTCTGTTCCTTTCTCCTACTTCGTGTCCCCTGATATCAGTGTTCACCTCCAGAGACATTTCTCCTATGTTGATATTCTAAGTTGGAAACTTTGCCTTTATAGAGTGACTTAAAGCGATTTCAGCCACTGCCCAGGGCAAGAGAAAAATGTTTCACTTATATTATAGGTGGATTATAATGTTCCAATACCTGAGAATCCAAAATTCTTTAACACTAAAAGACAGTATTTGCTGGAGGAAATGAATATATCAGAAAAGCATAAGGCCTTTTGAAATAAAAGCAAATCAAATGTTTATTGAGCACTTACAACATGCAAGGACTAGAATAGTAGATAAAAAATAAAAACAAGGATAGAGCAGGCCTTGCTTTCAGATTGGGCATACAAAAATTTAAATTGTAATGCAAGGTAAATAACTGCTCAAGGCAATTATGTAAAAAAGTTAAAAGGAGATCTAAAATTATTATGTAAAAAATAGTAAAGACCAATGCTATAAAGTTAAGAGAAGACAGAGGTAGAATTTGAATTGAATCTGGAAATTTTACAAGGATATTCATAGTTGGAAAAGTGAAAATTCCGTAGAGTTATTATTGGATTAAAGTGGTGAATTATTCTGATCAGTTCTCTATTTAATTAGACAAATCAATAACAAAACATTCTAAAAAACCCCAATTACTAAGGAAGATATCCATGTGGAGAAACTGTATATTATTATCGGGATTAGTAGGGATAGTAGTAATGGTAACAGTAGAAAGAGGAGTAGTTTACGCAGGAGTTACCACTTAGGGAAGGAAAGCCTACTGCATCTACACGCCCAGGACTGTAAACTGTGCTGCAGACTCATCATGAATCTAAAAGATTAAATGTGGCAGGGCATGAGTGGTGATTATAAATTGTTTATTTTTTTCCTTAACTATTAGATTCCATCTTTTACATTGAAATCTGCATCAACTTAAGTCTTAGAAATTGTCAGAGATGTGATTTATATGGGAAGAGAAGGCATTATTTTGGCACAAGGCAAAATGAAAAAAGTTCTTTCCGCACACATGTTTCCAGTTTTGCTGCTTAATTTTGGAAAGAGGTAATTCTACGTCAAAATTAGGCCGAGTGAAAAATGCACACACAGTAATCTTCATTTTCATTATCTGGAGTAGTTCAAAAGGCTAAAAAAAATGGAACTATTCTCAAAGAAAGAAATGCATGTTCAGGTAATTACAAGTAACAGACGCATCTGGCTATCTTAATTGTTTGGGAATGTCTCAATTAGCTGAGAATGTTTTCATGATGACTTGGAGACAGTGAAAATTTTTCACAGCAGATTGGATTCAATAGTGAGAGGAAACATAGGCATCTCAACCTGAAGTCTATTTGTGCCTACAGAATATATTCAGAGATCTCGATCTTTTGGATTGCATTTACCGGTAGAGGAAATAAATGATATTTATTTATTTACTTCTTTATTTTTATTTTTATGGTGGGGCTAAAGAGGAGGAAGGATTGTTGATGCTGTAAACAATAGTTTACACAGTTAGCCTCACGTTCTCTACTTTGATCACAGTTCCATTTCTTCACAGAATTTACCTCCTCAGTAAAATTTGATTCTTAGCCATACTCAGTAATTTGGGCTTGATCCTTGAGAAGTTTAGAATAATCCAAAAATAAAATTCTGGTTTAGAATGGATGGTTTTTGGATAATTGTTTAAAAAGTCACACTGGAGTACTTTAGTCAGTTACCCAACAACATTGCTTGTCTTAGACCTGCCTTCGTAGAGTGGAATAGCAACCACGCCCTAGCATGCTTCTAAATCAAATTCAATCCAGATCTCTTTTCTGAGCTCTACTTCTTTGATTATTTTATGTATTTACTTATTTTAGAGAAACAGATTTTTGTCAACTGCAGGATAGTACATAAGCAGTTACTACGATGTCCAGCAAATCAATGTCTTATACTCGCAAACTTCTTTCTTGGGTGAAAAAGCCTCAACACCCAATTCTCTTGCTTTGTGGCTTATTAATGTAGATTAAAAGAAATAGATAAATTTGTCACAGGGGCAATTGCCAATGCAATTGTTTAGAAATGCTTCAAGAATCATTTTTCCAAATTTGACAAACACCCTCAAACCCAAGGAATCTTTTAGTAATTACTGGTGAAGAGGTTGTGAGCTATTAAACCTCACTAATTCTTTGCTTAACAGTCACCTTTACATAGAAAAGATGATCTGGGTTAAATCCTATAGATAGAGGGAATGCACACCTGGAATTAATCTAACCAGCAAGTAAACCCTAAACAAAATCAGATTAATGTTATTTATCCATTTGCCCTTAAAATAAACATGGGCTCCTCCACCAAATCCTTCTTACCTGTAAGGATTAACAGGGGAGACCTAATATTCTCTGGCCATTATCTACTCCTAAAAGATAATTCAGTCCTTTCTAATTTTTCAGTGTAGCTCCCCACATATACAGCATACATGTTTAGATAATATTAAAGAGAGGGTACAAATAAATGCTAGTGAAAAACAGAGATGTCAGGGATACAAATGTTTGATTTCTTCTCTGTGCAGTAGGGTGGGACCCTGGTGCTTCAGCCATCTTTCAACTTCTAGCCTGTAGATTCACCTTTTAAAAAGTAGAACCTGCTCCTTGCTGTTTAACAGAGACATACAAAATTACAAGGGTCCCCAGTTAATTGGGGAATAGTATTTCTTTTTAAATTCTGGACCCTCAGAAACGAAAATTTCACTGTAGTATTTCTTGAATGAATGCATAAAGAAATGGATCCCAAGTGAAATAAAGCTCAGCTTCTCAGGCCTTCTCTCCCATCACACACCTCTCACGACTCTCACTTGCCCACTATGGAGATGTTAGATGATTCATTGTTGCTGTCCATCAAACTCTCATGTTTTGGAAGACAGCAAGCAATCTCTTCACTGACAAAGGCTGAAAATCTTTTCTTTTGTGAACGCCATACTAAGTGATAGTAATGTAGACATATAAAACCTGTCCTCAAGGTGCATCTTCTCACTCATTGCATATTTTTTTTTTTTTCTAAGTACTCTGGTTTGGGGCCCCTCCCTTTAACATGTACCATTGTCTTTTAGGGTTTCTAATTTTCACCTTCCTTAATTCTGCCAGGATTGCTACTGGTGTCAGAAAAATCCTCCTACAATGGTTCTTGCTTTCAATGTCCATCCATACTTCAGAGTTCACTTAGATATACCCTTCCTAACTGCCATGAAGTCTGTGATTACTATTCTAGAATTAAAAGATGTAACATCTCAGAAGAGTTACATTCTCTACTTTTCCAGTGGGTCACAAGAACATTCGATCAAACCTACTGCTGCATACTTTGCTGTGTATCTACTGAGACCCATAACTTTGTTTGGGACAGAAGTGTGCTTTGCATGTTTAGCACTACATTTGGCCAATGATAGGTTTTCAGGTGGAATAGGATGAGGGGAGACACCTCTGCTAGGCTGCAATCCTAGAGTCTTCCAATGGTGGTTCTGAATGGAAGCCTTAGAGCTTTCAGAAATTAAAGTTAAATATTAAGGCTATGTTAGCAAGTGGTTGGTTTCATAGAAGGGTCAAAAGAAGTTTATAATGTAAGAAATGACCTTACAGATTATGGGAACCAATATTTATTTATTCCAAAGTCGGAAGCAGTGGTGCAGGCATTGTTACTAATTCAGTTGCTAATATATTTTGGTTAATAAGTTTAAAAATGGAGGTGAATTAAGGCTACACACACAGACACACATTGGTGGAGAGAATACTAGATTGACACTAGTCAAATGAGCCAGAACTAAACAGTAATACCCAAAAAAAGAGGGGAGAGGAGTCTGTGGGCCTGTGGAGTAGCAAGAGTATTCAGCCTTCAGAGCTACAAACAACTGGCCTCAAATCTCAACCATGTGGCTTGGGCAAGTCACTTGACCTCTGTGAGCCTCCATGTTTTCACCTGTAAATGGAAGTAATGATACCTCACAGAACCAAAGGAGATTGAAATTCAGATAATGCCAGAGTCTCAGGGTTAAAAACAGCAGAATACAAATGCAGTGTCATTTATACCACTACTCAAGTTTTGATGCCTCAGTATCCAAACTGGTTTTTGCAGAAAGACTAGACTTCCAGAGTTCCTCTTGCCCAAATATTTCCCAACCCCAGGTAACTTTCCTATGTCCACTGCTCTGCCCTAATTTTCTCTCTCTGCTACAATGATCTCAGCTGAGACTCCACAGAACTTAAACTCAGAAACTGCCCCAAGAGGTTATGCTCTGAGTTGAAACCTTGCTTTCATCATTTACACTTCAGTTAGGGTGCTGGCTGAGGCTGAAACCATCCCACTGTCTTGCCAGTGGAGTAAGAGGCAGAGCCAAGGCATAATGCCAGTGCATCTGGTACTCAGGTGTGCTTGCCTTGAAGTCAGTGGGATTTGATAGACCAGTGTCTTGCATCTTAACATTCTCAGAGGCAGAAGTAAACTCACCTCTCACTGTAGCTTTACTTAGATTGGAAAAGGGAGAGTAAGATGCCATAGCAAAGGTGATTGAGGCCTCAAGTATTATACCTTTTAAAGTTGGAGTTTTCCCTATTGGAAAAATACAGCCTCCTTTTTCCATTGTTCTTAGGCCACCAGAGT
This sequence comes from Molossus molossus, assembly GCF_014108415.1. Classification (NCBI taxonomy): domain Eukaryota; kingdom Metazoa; phylum Chordata; class Mammalia; order Chiroptera; family Molossidae; genus Molossus; species Molossus molossus. The sequence continues at coordinate 42,290,562 of NW_023425350.1, forward strand.
AGCAGGAGCAGACTAATCCTGAAAACCACCACCAGGTTATACCCAGGACCACCATTAACTTCTGGTCCAAGCTCTGTTACCAGACCTGACTGGGGATCAGCCTTTAGCCTTGCTGATGATGCAGGATCTCATGGGTCCCACCATTTCTATCTGACCTAGTCTCTGCCTGGACCTTTACCCAACTCTGTTTGTATCTATATCTATCTATCTATCTATCTATCTATCTATCTATCTATCTATCTATCTATCTATCGTCCCTTTACTTCCAGCAATCTCTTCTATGTAAATTAGTGGGCACAACAGTCCTGTGGGTTCTTCCTAATTTTCTTGAGCCATAGAACTCTAGTCTACCTGGCTTAGTACCTGAATGTCAAAGTACTCAATAACTCTTTGACCCATGCTACACACAAGAAAAGGCATGCAAGAACAAGAGGTTCAGAAAACAAAGAGTATGTCAGTCATATTAGCACTTCTCCAGACAATTAACCAAAATTAAAATTTTTTTTCAGTCTAAATAAACTGAAAGTTGGCTTAGCTTCACCCCAGAGTATGAGACAGATAGACAGGTTTACATGTTAATTGGATAATTGGTAAGCTTCTGTCAATTAAAATATAAAGACACAAATTTAACCAAATTTCAGTAGTTAACAGCCCACTGTGGGGTTGTTTATTTCTTTGTGTTCACCTGTCTAATATTTGTCATCAATGCTCTTCCACATGCTGCAGGAGGAAGGAAGATTGCTGGGTACCGTCAGAGGCTGAGAAAAGATCTAGAAGAGAAGAGAACTTTCAATAGAAAAGTGTCTCCATTTTACAGGAAAATAATGAAATTTTAGGGTAGGAAGGCTTAACTCCTCAAAATTACATAGTCAGATACACGCATGTTTATAGATGAGGATACTGGGACAGAGAGGTTATAAGTAAAATCAAAATATTATTCCTTAGAGTTTTAAGTAGAAGCTTAGTTAAAGTAAGTCTTAACAAGCAAACTGAGCTTGTGACATTCCCTTGATTTTCTGGACACAGCATACAAAATAATTTCAACTAGTGAATTTTTTGTTTCTACCAAGTATACATAAGACTCAGATCATTCTCAATAATCATTATATACACTGGATCTTGTTTTGAAGATATTGATATGTGCAATTTGAAGATGGTTTATTGGGGTTCAGGTACAAACATTTGTATGTCATTGTTTAATTTTAAGAGGGACAGAGCAGAGTGTGTCAGACTCGATGACAGAATAGAAGGCAAGCATTCTTGTCTTGACTTTGCACAAAATGGGGAGCCTCAGTGAGGCTCGTGCTATATCTGTCTCTTTTATCTCCACACCCTTTGTAATGTGGCTTTGCAGCTCTGCCCATCATAAAATAGAGTCTTATTTCTCCATCCCTTGAAAAGGGGTAGCTTCATGATTTAATTTGACCAGTAGAATATGGCATGAGTAACAGCACCAATACAGAACCTAGGCCTCAGGAAGCCCTATTATCTTCCTCCGTTATTCTAAGAACAAGCCCAGCCTAGCTTACTGGAGGAGAGACCATGAGGAGCAGAGAAAGTCAGCCATATTTTCCCACCAAGAACCCAGGCATGCAACATTATTAGCTAAGATTCCAAAGGCACCTAGCTGACCTGCAGCTGAACTCAGATGCATGAATAAGCCCTAAGACCAGAGCTTCCCAGTGGACTATGGCCTCATTATCGATAATAAATGTTTTCTGTATTAAGCCTCATAATTTGAGGAGTGGCAGTATTTATGCATCATTATTGTGACAGTAGACAACTGATATATATATATATATACACACACATATGTATTTATATACATATGTATTTATATTTATATATAGCTCCCTTTATAATATCATTAGCTCCCTTTATAATAAAGGATTAGCTCCTTTTATAATATCAGTATGGCCCTGACTTCTGGTAAAGTGTATTAGATATCCCTAAATTGACTGTGGAGAAAAAAATATAGGGATATAAATGTTAATATATATATGTTTGTTCATCTAAGTGTATGTATATATGTAGATGGATATATATATGCACACATATATATGCGATATATATAACCACATCTCTGTAGATATGTCTACTTTAAACATATATTTACCTATATCTAGATTAGTAGACACAAGTTGTAAAATCAGACAAGATGCTTTACACACAGCTTCTCAACCTGATACGTTCATCTTCATATAAAGGTAAATTACTCATTTCTGCCATCAAGGATTTACCAAAGGGCTCTATTGATAGCGTATCCTGTGCCCTGACATTAATTGGCCCAAGGTAGATTTATTCAGTAAGTTGGATAACTAACATATCTCGTGATTTAGCCAAACACAGGTTTTATTTGCTCAACCATCTTTTCTTTCCTCTTATTACAGTTCGGGTGGCCCTGCATAAGATTTGCTCACATCAGTGATTAGTCTCTGTATCATTTTTATAGGTCTATTTTTAAAAGATGCTTATTTAAGTGACTGGTAACTAATCATAGTTCTATAATTGACTGAAAAGTTGACTCAGTGTAAAATCCAAATTAAATTGAAAAGAAACCCAAACCCTCATTATAAATTATTCTTCCCAGCTCCACAAACACTCATTTTACAAACAGCGAAAGCATGAAGAGACAAAGTTTGCCTTCCTGCAAAAAATATGTTCAACAATTACAGACCAAAATTTATAGCAAAGGAAGAATGTTCCTCTTTCTTCGCTGTGACACTAATAAAAGGAAAGAATTATAAGTACTGCTTAGTGTAGGCTGGGAAATGCCTACATTTTAAAATTAGAATAGTAGCATTTTATTTCTGGACAAGCTCGACTGATCTTTTTACGCAGAGCGACAGACAGGCTTAGGAGGGCATGAACTCATCGCAAAGATTTGGGCTTCAAAGGCTGCTCCTCAAACCTCTTGCTGATCACCTGCCCTTCTACCACCCCAAATTAAACATTTAAAAGTTTTGAAGCCTTCTTGCTTTACATTAAACATTTTTCTACCATCTTTCAGTCAATTACCCAGAGGCCAAAAATATCTCTTCCCCCGTTCAGCCCATGGCACCTCTACTGTGAAGTGCTCTAAATCCATTAGCAGGCCCTCTCTGCATGCTACATCATCAGAGAAACAAAGCTGTGATGATGTAGAACAACCCACGTCCATGTATATCACCAGAGTTTTAGCCTCCTGATCAGCCGGCGGGCTTAATAAACATTCCAGATGGCTTGCTCGGCCTGAAGGAAGAATGGATAATCACACTGCACTCCCCTCCAAACAATAATAAAATAAGGCCATGGTAGCACAGAAGCCTGAGCCTGCCAAAAACACTGAAAGGACTGCTCAGAACAATAGAATCAAGTGATTGGAAGGCACATCAGTGCCCTCACCCTTTATGAAGGAAGGTGGCCTGCTTTCCTACAAAGCATGCAAAACCAATTGTGTTATGCAACAGCTCTGCTGAAAAATAAAGAAAGCAAAAAACAACAACAACAAAAACTCCATCTAAATACTTTCTTTAAAAAGAATTTGGTGAAAAGGGAATTTAAATAAAGGCTCAGAAATAAAATAACTTGGGCAAGCCAGAATCCTAAGCTGTGTATACATAGCCTGAGACATAGAGCTGTGGGTTATGCTTGTCAGTAGACAGCAGAAGAGGTCTGATCCGCTTTATACTCATGTTAAGAAATCTTGAGTAGGAGTCTATAGCTAGTATACCTGGTTTCTGGAGAGTGTCTGAAGATGCTTAACAAGATGGATTTACCGAAGGAACTGAGAGGGGCACCAATGGAACTCAGCTCTGAGCCTGATTCTTACAGCATATACCTCCTCTTTTGTATTTACCCAGAATTCCTACCTTTGCTCCTTGTGTAGCATCTTTTGCTCATTGAACAAATACACATGTGTTATAGTTAATAGGCTCCTGATTGATAACTTATATTCTCTTTTACAGTTTAAAACACATGACTTTCTTTTTACGTGATTGAAGTATATCAGAGTTGGAACTTAAAATCATCACAATATTTATCAAGATAGGTCAATCTATACAAAGCATAAAGGATTTTTAAGAGTGAAACTATATATTTATATGGTGGATTCATGTCTTTATCCATTTGTCAAAACACACAGGATGTACAATACCAAGAGTGAAGCCTAATATAAACTATAGACTTTGGATGATCAAGTGCAACAAAAGTACCACTGTGGTGGGAGATGTTGACAATGGGAGAGGCCCTGCATGTGTGGGGGAAGGGAGTGTGGGAGAAATCTCTGTACCTTCCTTACAATTTTGCTGTGAACCTGAAACTTCTCTAAAAAATAGAGTCTATTAGAAAAGAAAAGAAAAGAAAAGAAAAGAAAAGAAAAGAAAAGAAAAGAAAAGAAAAAAAAGGTCTATATAAACTTGGTATTTTCTTTATTTAGTGACAGTCAGGGGATTTGTCGTCCCTAGAAGTCGGTATTTATAATACACAGCTTTGACTCTGCTTACGATCCAAAGGAAAATGTTCAAGTTCTGACTGGACGGATCTGCATAGTAGAATCTACCATGAATTCTTAAGGGTAAGCCAAAATCAAAAGATGATTCCCCTGAGGAAAAGCAACTGCACATATTGCTGGCTCCCACTTCTGTGGGTAATGCTTCCTGCTGCTCATTATGAGTCCTGGGTTGTTATGGTGATGAGAAGGGGGATAAACAAATGGAGGTTGTGAATTAGGTTGCCATCTGAAGAGGAGCACACCCATTTAAGGATTTATAAGGTTGATACATGTGCCTAACATATAAGATGTGTGGAAAAATTAGTCTTTTAAGTTGAGTTTGATACTTGGCATCTTTTATTCCCATAATATCAGCTTATTTTATGAGGATAATAAATCAGACATTCTGTAATCGAAACAATCTTCTTTCTTCAATAAATTATTTAATATAGTAAAAAGCAAATAATAAGAGCACGATAACATAAAAAGCTCAAAAGAACTGTTATATCAGTTCTCTAATTTGCCTTTAAATATAGTACATTGCAAATCAAACCTGGGTTAGTCATTTCTTTAAAAGTTCATGAGGCAGAAAAATAGATAACAAGCAAAACTATGCAGGAAAAGAAGAAGAATATAAAATGTATCCTAAAACCACAATATTTAAAACTGTGATACCAGAGAGGACGTGAAAATGGCCGCAGAATGATTGAAACCTACATAGATAATCTCTCAGGACCAAATGGGAATTATAACTAAAATAAAGACAAATCCACAGAAAAAAAGCAACAGAAAAGCAGTGGGACAGGAACATATAACCAGGGGCACTGGTAGGATCTGCAAAGGTGAGAGAGGGTGGTGGGCTGGGAGCTCAAGGACAGCAGCAGTCTTAGCTGTGAGCAGTGCCCTTGGAAAATAAAGATCAAGCCCTCTCCACAGTGCAGAGAGCCAGGACAGAGCACTAAAATAGCCACAGCCACACACCTGGGGGCTACGGCACAGGGAGGGCAGACTGGGCTGGAACTCTGTGGGGACACCCAGGATTTGGAGAGCACTCAGAGTTTTTGCTGAGTTGTGGCCACAAAGAATGATGGCAAGTGTGCTCCTTCCCAGAGATGTGGGGAAAAGCAGCAGCCCCCCCACCCCCCTCTTAGATTCAGCCTTTTCCAGGTGAGGCAAAGAAATGCAAATTGAGGCTCATTAACAACCAGCATCTATCCCACCCTCTGGAAATCCTCTTAGGCAGAACACCAGGGCTACATTCCAAGGCCCTGAGTAACTGAGACTACTAACCACCAGGAAAAAGCTAGAGGATAACTGAACCTTTCCTGGGCTTGCAGATCTACCCAGAAAAGTAAGACTTGACAGTGGTGTTTAATGTGGGACCACCGGGGCTCATCCAAACCTAGTAGAAGGAGCCGCAAACAGCAGAACACCAACACCCACAGGGAAAATTTGGCAGGCTCCAAAACCCAGTGAGATAGCCAAAATGGTGAAACAAAGAAACACATCCCAAATGAAAGAACAAGAGAACGCTATCGAAGATGAGATCAAAGAAATGCAGTTAACAAATTATCGGAGGTAGAGTTCAGAGCCATGATCTTAAGGAAGCTCAACAGAATGAGTAAGGGCATCAACACCATGAGTAAAGATATAGAAACATTGAAAACTAATGAAGTGGAAATGAAGAATGACATAGCAGTAATTAAGAACACATTGCAAGGACTAACCAGCAGAGTAGAAGAAGCTGAGAACTTCTGCTTAGTGAATTAGAAGACAGGGTAGGAAAAAATCAACCAATCAGAAAACTAAAAGGAAAAAAACAATTAAAAAATAGGAACATAGCTTAAGAGAACCGTGGGACAACTGGAAACATAATAACATTCGCATCATAGGAGTCCCCAAAGAGAAAGAAAATGGGCAAGGGTTAGAGAATATATTTGAAGAAATAGTGACAGAACTTTCCTAACTTGGTGAAGAAAGAAGGCATTCAAGTTCAAGAAGTACAGAGAGCCCCAAGTAAGAGAACCCAAACAGGCCCACAACAAGACACAGAGTAATTAAAATGCCAAAAATTAAAAATTAAAGACAGAGAGAATCCTAAAGGCAGCAAGAGATAAGCAACAGGTTACCTACAAAGGAAACCCATAAGCCTCTGAGCTGACTTTTCAACAGAAAAACTAGAGGCCAGAAGGAAATAGAATGAAGTAATCAAGGTTGTGAAAAACAAAGATCTGAATCCAAGACTATTCTATCCACCAAGGCTATCATTCAAAATAGAAGGTCAAATAAAGAGCTTTCCAGACAAAAAAAAAGAATTAGGGAATATATTAACACCAAACCAGCACTGCAAGATATGCTAAAAGGATGACTGTAATTAGTAGAAGAAATAGAAAGAAAAATATAACCACACTAAACAAAAATGGCAATAAATAAGTACATATCAATTATCACCTTAAATGTGAATAGCTTCAATGCTCCAATAAAAAGACACAGAGTAGCTGCCTGGATAAGAAAGCATGATTCACATATATATTGTTTATAAGAGCCCCACCTCACAACAAAAGACTCACATAGGTTGAAAGTGAAGGGATGGAAAAAAATCCTTCAAGCAAACTGAAAGGGAAAAAAAAGCTGGGGTAGCAATACTCATATCTGATAAAGTAGATTTAAAAATGAAGGCTATAACTAGATACAAAGAAGGCCACTACATAATATTGAAAGAATCTCTCCCACAGGAAGATATAACCTTGGTAAACATATATGCACCCAATATAGGAGCATCAACATATATTAAAGATCTTCTGGAGGATTTCAAAGGAGAAATCAACAGCAATACAATCATAGCAAGGAACTTCAACACTCCGCGCACATCACTTCATAGATCATCTAGAGAAAAAATTAACGAGAAAACACAGACTTTAAATGAAGCACAAGATCAAATGGATTTCACAGATATCTACAGAGAATTACTCCCCAAAACTGCAGAATTCACATTTTTCTGAAGTGCACATGGGACATTCTCAAAGATAGACCACATGTTAGGGAATACACTAAGTCTCTACAAGTTCAAGAAGATTGAAATCATATTTCAGATTACAATGGTATGAAACTAGAAATCAATTTCAACAAGAACATGCAAAGACATTTGAAAACATGGAGGCTAAATAGCATGTTATTGAACAATAAACGGGTTACCATCAAGATCAAGGTAAAAATTAAAACCTTCCTGGAAACCAATGCAAATGAACACACAACACAAAATGAATGGGATGCAGTAAAAGCAGTTCTGAGAGGAAAGTTCATAGCACAACTGGCCTACCTCAAGAAGCAAAAAAAAATTCTAATTGATTATCTAACCTCACAATTTAAAGCACTAAAAAGCAAACAAAAAGAAAAGCCCAGAGCAAGTAGAAAGAAGGAAAAAGTCAAGATCAGAGCAGAAATAAATGACATGGAGACCAAAAAAACAATTCAAAGGATCCATGAAACAAACAGCTGGTTCTTTGAAAAGATAAACAAGAATCATGGACCCTTAGCTAGACTCACCAAGAAACAAAGAGAGAGAACCCAAATACACAAAATCAGAAATGAAAGAGGAGAAATAATAACTGACACCCCAGAAATACAAAGAATCATTAACAAATATTATGAACAATTTTACAGCAACAAATTCGACAATCTAAGCGAAATGAACAAATTCCTAAAAACACATAGTCTCCCAAAATTGGGCCGGGAAGAGATAGGAAACTTGAATAAACCAATAACAACGAAAGAAATTGAAGATGTAATCAAGACTCTCCAAGCAAACAAAAGCCCAGGCCCGGATTGCTTCTTGGGGGAATTGTACTGAACATTCAAAGAACTCATACCCATTCTCCTTAAACTATTGCAAAAATTCAGGAAGAAAGAAGACTTCCAAACTCGTTTTACGAGGCCAGCATAATTCTAATTCCAAAACCAGAAAAAGACACTACAAAAAAAGAAAACTACAGGCCAATATCCCTGATGAACATAGATGCCAAAATCCAGAAAAAAATACTAGCAAATTGAATTCAGCAATACATCAAAAAAATTATTCACCATGACCAAGTGGGATTCATCCCATGGATGGAAGGCTGGTACAATATTCACAAGTCAATTAATGTGATACACCACATAAACAAAATGAAAGATAAAAATTATATGGTTATATCAGTAGATGCTAAAAAAGCATTCAACAAAAACCAGCACCAATTTCTGATAAAAACGTTCAGCACTTTGGGAATAGAGGGATACTGTCTCGACATAATAAAGGCCGTATATGAAAGACCTACAGCCAACATCATACTCAATGGGCAAAAACTAAAAGCATTTCCCTTAAGAACAGGAACAAGACAAGGATGCCCACTTTCGCCACTCTTATTTAACATAATACTGGAAGACTTAGCCACAACACGACAATCAGACAGGACGAAAATATAAAAGGGATCTAAATTGGAACGGAAGAAGTGAAACTGTCATTATTTGTAGATGACATGATACTATATGTAAAAAACCTCAAAGATTCCATCAAAAATGTAGTAGACTTAATAAATGAATTTGGCAATGTAGCAGGCTACAAAATTAATGCCTATAAATCGATGGCATTTTTATACACCAATGATGAACTCAGAAAAAGAAGATAAAAAAATCCTATTTACCATCACAGAAAAAAAATTAAGATACCTAAGAATAAACTTAACCAAATAAATGAAGAACCTATTCACAGAAAAATACAGGTCATTGAAAAAAGAAATACAGGAAGATATTAAAAAGTAGAAGCACATACCTTGTTCATGGATGGAAGAATTAACATCATTAAAATGTCCATACTATCCAAACCAATCTATAGATTCAATGCAATCCCCATCAAAATACCAATGGCATACTTCACAAAAATAGAACAAATACTTCAAAAGTTCATATGGAACCAATAAAGACCTTGAATAGCCACAGAAATCTTGAAAAAGAAGAACAAAGTTGGAGGGATCACATTACCAGATTTCAAGTTATACTACAAAGCCACTGTAATCAAAACAACCTGGTACTGGCACAAGAACAGCCAAATAGATCAATGGAACAGAATAGAGAACCCAGAAATGGACCCAAGACAATATGCGCAATTAATATTTGTCAAAGGTGGCAAGAGCATACAGTGGAGTAAAGACAGCCTCTTCAATAAATGGCTTGGGAAAATTGGACAGCTACATGCAAAAAATGAAACTAAATTATCAACTTACACCATACACAAGAATAAATTCAAGATGTATAAAAGTCTTAAATGTGACTCCTGAATCCAGAAAAATCCTAGAGGAATATGTAGGCAACAAAATTTCAGACATCATATGCAGCAGAATTTTCACTGACACATCACCTAAGGCAACAGAAACAAGGGAAAAAATCAACACATGGGACTACATCAAACTCAAAAGCTTCTGCACAGCAAAAGAAACAACCACCAAAATGGAAAGGCAACCCACTCTATGGGAGAGCATAAGTGCCAGTGATATATCGGATAAGGGGTTAATTTCCAAAATGTATAGAGTGCTCATATAACTCAACAAAAGGAAGACAAAGAACCCAATTAAAAAATGGGCAGAGGACCTAAATAGACACCTCTCCAAATAGGACATACAAATGGCTAAGAGACATATGAAGAAATGTTCAACATCACTAATCATCAGAGAGATGCGAATTAAAACAACAATGAGGTATCACCTCACACCTGTCAGAATGGCCGCCATCAACAAATCATCAAACTAAAGTGTTGGCGAGGGTGTGGAGAAAAGGGGACTCCAGTACACCGCTGGTGGGAATGCAGACTGGTGCAGCCACTATGGAAAACAATATGGTGTTACCTCAAAAAACTAAAAATTGAACTGCCATTTGACCCAGTGATCCCACTTCTAGGAATATACCCTAAGAAGCCTGAAACACCAATGAGAAATAATATATGTACCCACATGTTCATAGCAGCACTATTTACAATAGTTAAGATCTGGAAACAGCCCAAATGTCCATCAGTAGATGAATGGATAAAAGATCTGTAGTACATATACACAATGGAGTACTATGCAGCTGTAAGAAAGAAAGATCTCTTATCCTTTGAGACGACATGGAGGGGCCTGGAAAGTATTATCAAAAGCAAAACAAGCCAAAGAGAGAAAGACAAGTATCAGATGATCTCACTTATTTGTGGAATATAATGAACATAACAGTCTGAGGAACAGGGTAGCGCCAGAGATGTGGAAGTGGGGTACAGACTAACAATCCCCAGAAAAGGGGGTTTTTGGGGAGAGATAAACCACAGAACTTATATGCATGCATGCATAAACAATGGACATAGACAACAAAGCTGGGGACAGGGAGGGGGGTATCAGTGGGGGGGAAAAGGAAAAACATCTGTAACAAAAATCAATCAATTAATTAATTTAAAAAAAAAAAACTGTGATACTAGACCATCAACAGAGAAAGAAAACAATTTAGGGCAAAAATAAAGGTCGCTTTTGAAATTACTGGGGGTAAGATGGGTTATTTAATTAACTTGGTTGACGTAATTACTTCTGTTAGGGAAGAAAAATAAAATAAATTAGGTGAATAACTCTCAACAAAGAAAAAAGCAAATGTATGCATCAAAAGAAAAGAATAGAATTTATTAAAGAATATATAGAAAGACATTTTCATACATATGATAATTATTTTGTTCTTTTTTAAATTTAATTAATTTATTTTTGTTACAGATATTTCTCCTTTTTCTCCCATTGACACCTTCCTCCCACTCCAACCCCCATCCCCAGCATTTTTGTTTATGTCCATTAGTTATGCTTATATGCATAAGTTCCTTGGTTTATCTCCTCCTCTGAACTTTGTCAGTCTGGACCCTATTTCTATATCTCTGGTTCTATTCATCACCTTATTTTGTTCATGACATTACACAAATAAGTGAGATCATGTGATACTTGTCTTTCTCTGACTGGCTTATTTTGCTTGGCATAATACTCTCCGTGTCCGTCCATGTCATCTCAAAGGATAAGAGATCTTTCTTTATTACAGCTGCTTAGTACTCCATTGTGACTATGTACCACAGCACTTTTATCCACTCATCTGTTGATGGACACTTAGGCTGTTTACAGACCTTAGCAATTGTAAATAGTACTGCTATGAATATAGGGGTACATATATTCTTTCTGGTTGATGTTTCAGGCTTCTTAGCATATATCCCTAGAAGTGGAATCACTGGGTCAAATGGCAGACAAATTTTTTAATTTTTGAGGAAACACCATATTGTCTTCCACAGTGGCTGCACCAGTCTGCATTCCCATAAACAGTGTACTAGAGTCCCTTTTTCTTCACACCCTCGTCAGCACCTGTGTTTGACGATTTGTTGATGGCAGCCATTCTGGCAGGTGTGAGATGATATCTCATAGTTATTTTAATTTGCATCTCTGTTATGATTCGTGACATTGAGCATTTTTTCATACGCCTGTATGTCCTGTTTGGAGAGATGTCTATTTAGGTCCTCTGCCATTTTTTAATTGGGTTCTTTGTCATCCTTTTGTTGAGTTGTATGAGCACTCTATATATATTGGAAATTAACCCCTTATCCAATGTATCACTGGCACTTATGCTCTTTCATAGAGTGGGTTCCATTTTGATTTTCATGCTTGTTTCTTTTGCTGTGCAGAAGCTTTTGAGTTTGATGTAATCCTATGTATTAATTTTCCCCCTTTGTTTCTCTAGCCTTAAGTGTTGTATCATTGAAAATTCTGCTGCATGTGATGTCTGAAATTTTGTTGCCTACATTTAATTCTAGGATTTTAATGGATTCACAAGTCACATTTAAGTCTTTTATCCATTTTGAGTTTATTCTTGTGTATGGTGTAAGTTGGTGGTGTAGTTTCATTTTTTTTTTTTTTTTTTTTTTTTTTTTCATGTACTGTCCAATTTTCCCAACACCATTTATCAAAGAGGTTGTCTATATTCCACTGTATGCTCTTGCCACCTTTGTCAAATATTAATTGAGCATACTGTCTTGGGTTAATTTCTGAGTTCTCTGTTCTGTTCCATTGATCTATATTCTTGTTCTTGTGCCAGTACCGGGCTGTTTTGATTACAATGGCTTTGTAGTATAACCTGATATTCGGTATTGTGATCCCTCTACTTTGTTCTTCTTTTTCAAGATTGCTCTGGATATTCAGGGTCCTTTTTGGTTCCATATAAACTTTTGGAGTGTTTGTTTAGGTCTGTGAAATATGTTGGTATTTTCATGGGGATTGCATTGAATCTATAGATTGGTTTGGGTAGTATGGACATTTTAATGATGTTAATTCTTCCAATCCATGAACAAGTTACATTGTTCCACTTGCCAAATTTATTTATTACATCTAGCAGGGTTTTTTTCCATTTTTTGTTCAGATAGAGTGAGAGGGTGAGAGAAGGAAAGAGAGAGAGAGAGAGAGAGAGAGACAGACAGAGAGAGAGACAGAGAGAGAGAGAGAAACATTGACATTGATGTGAAAGGGACACATCGAACGACTACCACACGCATGACCCAACCAGGGCCAGAAACAAACCGCAACCGAGGTATGTGCCCCTTGCGGGGACTGAACCCGGATCTCTCTGGACCGCAGGGTGATGCTCTTACCGCTGAGCCAAACTGACCAGGGCAAACCTAGCAGTTTTTTGATGGAGTATTTAGGGTTTTCTAAGTACAATATCATGTCATCTGCGAATAATGATAGTTTTACTTCTTCCTTTCCAATTTGAATCCCTTTTATTTTTTTTCTTCTTGTCTGATTGCTGTGGCTAAAACTTCTAGTACTATGTTAAATAAGAGTGATAAAAGTGGACAACACTGTCTTGTTCCTGTTCTGAAGGGAAATACTTTTAGTTTTTGCCCATTGAGTATGATGTTGGCTGTAGGTTTGTCATAAATGGACTTTATTATATTGAGATATGATCCTTCTATTCCTACTTTGCTGAGAGTTTTTATAAGAAATGGATGCTGAATTTTGTCAAAATTTTTTTGATAAGATAATTTTTAACATGGTACCAAGATCATAAACTACAACAAGTAACATTAAAAGGTCTGAAAATATAAAATCATAATATATATTTACTTGAAAATATACCATAATCAGAGTTATGAATGAAAATTAAATGGAAAGAAACTATCAATACATACACAAGTTTAATAATCTTAAGATGCAAATTATTCTTAAATTTCAAAGAAAAAGATCAAATTAAATGGAAAGAAACTATCAATACATATGCAAGTTTAATAACCTTAAGATGTAAAGTATTCTTGCCCTGGTCAATTTGGCTCAGTGGTTCAAGTGTCAGCCCATGGACCAGAGAGACCCAGGTTTGCTTCCTGCTAAGGGCATGTACCTTCGTTGCAGTTTGTCCCTGGCCCCAGTTGGGGTCATGTGGGTGGCAGCCACTTGATGTATCTCTCTCACATCTATGTTTCTCTCTCTCTCTTCTTCCCTTTCTCCCTCCCACTCTATCTGAAGATAATGCAATAATGTCCTCGGGCAAGGATAAAAAAAAAAAAATGTGTAAAGTATTCTTAAATGTCAAAGAAAACGATCAAAATGACAAGAGAAAAATTGTACAGTAATAATAAATTAATTCAAAATTTTGACACAAATATGAACAAATGTTCAACTGTCTTAATGATCCAAGAAATACAAGTTAAATAATAAAAATTACAAGAAATATGACAAACAGATATAAAGTAGAGGAATACTTCCTGACATAAAAATATTGGACAAACTACACAAATTATGTAATCATTAAGAATACTGAGACACCCTTAGTGCCCTTCATCTGCTTGAAAGATTCTTATGTGAGAAATGTGAGTGTCTAATGAGAAAAGACCTATAGATAATAACATTTTGTGGTCCCTGAATGAAATTACAGGTGAGTCTCTTTTTTATCTAGAGTAAAACCCATGGTTTTCTATAAGCATTTTAGAATCCCTTTGTTAAAATGAATGAGTAGTTAAAGATCAATCATAAATGTTTAATGAATGTTTTCAGCATGAATAAGAGAGCAAAAGAAATAAACAAAAGAAAATACAAAAAAATATTAAAGAAGACAAAGATAATATAGATATTGAAAATGTAAAAACAAACTAGTAATTAACGTCCTTTGAGACAGGGAAGATAAGGAACCTATTAAATAATAAGAAATTTCCATAAGAATAAATTTTGTGAGAAAGAAGAGCTGTTGAAAACGTAAAATATTTTACCTATAAATTTTAGTAAATCAATACAAAAATTAGAAAAAAATAAACTTCTTAGAAGAAATTTTAAAACATTAAATGGCTAGGACATGAGGAAATAGGTAAGAAAATCAAGAGGCTCAATATCCAAAAGATAGAGATCTCAGAGAGAAAAGAGAAAAATTGGAGAAAATATTATCAAAACATTCACAAAAAGATCTTCTAGAAATGAAAGTCAGTGGGCTCCAGATTTAAGGTCTTCACAGTGTACACAGGATACAAAAGTAAATACATATAATGACTGACTGGTAAACTTAAAGACAGGTTAGTAGAAATTGTACAAAAAAAGAGAAACCAACAGAACAGAGCAACTGACATCTGTGGGACAATATTGCAAGGTTAAACCTATACATAATCGGAGTCCAAAAACTGAAGAAGAGAATATGAAAGAAGAAATATTTGCAGATAGTCTGAAAACGAATCAAAGATATCATTCAGCAAACACCAAGCAGAAAAAAATATAAAGAAAAACAAACTAAAGCACATCAGAGTCAAATGCTAAAATTAAATTATGATAACAAAATTTTAAAAGCACTCAGAAAAAGGTAGAAATATTATACATGGAAAAACAATCACAGGAATACATAAAACAGTTAGCCTCGTTGTGAATGCAAAGAAAAGTAGTTAAAGAAATTAAAAGTGCTACTCCAGTGGACACGTGAACAATAAGAAAGTAAATCAACCTTATTGCTGATATAAATTCTTTTTTTTTTTCCTCACCTGAGAACATTTTTACGTTTATCTTTAGATAGAGCAGGAGGGAGAGAGAAGAGAAAGGAGAGAGAGAGAGATTGATGTGAGAGAGACACATCAACTGGTTACCAACCACATGACCCCAACCCAAGCCAGGACAAACGGCAACTGAGGTACATGCCCTTAGCGGTAACTGAACCCAGGACACTGGTCTGCAGGCCGATGCTCTAATGGCTGAGCCAAACCAACCAGGGCAATTTTTTTGTGGTCTGGATAGAACGTCAAACCAGGAACAACATTTCTTTAAGGAAATTCTATTCCAGACTAGTCCCTAAGTCTCTTCAATTCTGTGAAGGCTGAGAGAAGTATGGAAGCTATAGAAGAAAAGTTTGAAGCTAGCAGAGGTTAATTCATGACATTTAAGGAAAGAACCTCTCTCCATTACATTCAAGTGCAAGGTGAAGCAGCAAATGCCAATGTAGAAGCTGCTGCAAGTTATTCAGAAGATCTAGCTAAGATATTAGTGAAGGTGGCTACACTAAACAACAGATTTCTAATGTACACGAAACAGTCTTACATTGGAAGAAGATGACATTAGGACTTCCACAGCTAAAGAGGAGAAGTCAATGCCTGGCTTCAAAGCTTCAAAGGATAGGCTGATTCTCTTGTTAGAGGCTAATGCAGCTGGTGACTTTAAGTTAAAGCCAATGCTTACTTACTATTCTAAAAATCCTGGGATCCTTAAGAATTATGCTAAATGTACTCTGCCTGTGCTCTATAAATGGAAGAACAAAGCCTGGAAGACAGCACATCTGTTTACAACATGGTTAATTGAATATTTTAATTCCACTGTTGAGACCTACTGACAAAACATCTCGTCACCCAAGAGCTTTGATGGAGATAATGTTTTCATGCCTGCTAACACAACACCCATTCTGTAGTACATGGGTCAAGAAGTAGTTTCTACTTTCAATCTTTAAAAAAAAAAAAGAAATACATTTCAAAAGGCTATACTTGACATAGACAGTGATTCCTCTGATGAATCTGAGCAAAGCAAATTGAAAACTTTTTGGAAAGGATTCACCATTCTAGGTACTATTAAAAACATTCGTGAATCCTGGAAAGAGGTCAAAATATCAATATTAAAAAGAATTTGGAAGAGGTTGATTCCAACCTCCATAGATGACTTTGAAAGGTTCAAGACTTCAGTGAAAAAGGTAATTGCAGTTGTGGTGGAAATAGCAAGAGACCTCAAATTAGAAGTGGAACCTAAAGATGTGTCTGAATTGCTACAACATCATGATAAAATTTTAATGATGAGGAGTTGCTTCTTATGAATGAGCAAAGAACGTGGTTTCTTCAGATGGAATCAACACCTGGTGAGGATGCTCTGAAGATTGTTGAAAGGACAATAAAGGGCTTAGAACATTACATAAATTTAGTTAATAAAGCAGTGGCAGGGTTTGAGAGGATTGACTCAAATTTTGAAAGAAGTTCTACTATAGGTAAAATGCTATCAAATCATATCACATGCTACAGAGAAATCATTCATGAAAGCAAGAGTCAATCGATGAAGCATATTTCATTGTTGTCTTGAAATTGCCACAACAACCCCAACTTTAGCAACCAGCACTCTGATCAGTCATCAACCATCAACATTGAAGCAAGACCCTTCACCAGCAAAAATATTATGATTCGGTGAAGGTTCGCGCAATGATTAGTATTTTGTACCAATAAAGTATTTTTTAATTATTAATTTATTTTTGTTACAGGTGTTTCTCCTTTTCCCCATAGACACCCTCCTCCCTATCCTGCCCCTTGCCAAGCATTGTTGTCTATGTCCATTGGTTATGCATATATGCATATAAGTTCTTTCATTTATCTCATCCCTCCCCCCTCCACCCTTCTCCTCTGAGGTTTGTCAGTCTGAACCAATTCCTTTCTATGTCTCTGGGTCAATTTTGTTATCAGTTTTTTCTGTTCATTATATTCCACAAATAAGCAAGATGATGTGATATTTGTCTTTCTCTGATTGGCTTATTTCACTTAGCATAATATTTTCCAGGTCCCTCCATGTCATCTTAAAGGATACAAGATCTTTCTTTCTTACAGTTGCATAGTGTTCCATTGTGTATATGTACCACAGCTTTTTTTAACCACTCAACTATTGATGGACACTTGGGCTGCTTCCAGATCTTAGAAATTGTAAATAGTGCTGCTATGAACATCAGGGTACATATATTGTTTTAGATTGGTGTTTCAGGCTTCTTAGGACATATTCCTAGAAGTGGGATCACTGGATCAAATGGCAGTTCAATTTTTAATTTTTTGAGGAAACACCATATTGTTTTCCATAGTGTCTTCACCAGTCTGCATTATAAAGTATTTTTTTTTATTAAGGTATGTACATTGTTTCTTTAGACATAATGCTGTTGCATATTTAATAGACTTATATTTAAAATAGATTATCATGCCCTGGCTGATTTAGCTGAGCAGTTAGAGTGTCGGCCTGCAGACTAAAGAGTCATGGGTTCAATTCTGGTCAAGGGCACATACCTCAGTTGCAGTTTGGTCCCCAGCCCTGGATGAGGTCATGTGGGAGGCAACCAATCAATGTGTTTTTCTCATATTGATCTCTCTCTCTCTGTCTCCTCACCCCTTTCCCCATTGTATCTGAAGATAAATGGAAAAATATCCTCAGATGAGGATTAAAAAATAATAATAAAAAAACAAATTATTTTAAAATTTTACAGTACAGTGTAAATATAAGTTTTATATGTACTGGAAATTCTCTTTATTGTGATACTCACTTTATTGCAATGGTTTGAAACTGGGCTTGCACTATCTCTGGGGTATGCCTATATATAAAACTTGATATACACATGAAACCAAAAATATAAAAAAAACTACTGACTAAGCAAACATAATAGTATATTATGAATATCTTTATCATATATGAGAGAATAGTGTGTGATAAGACACTATACATACATATATATGCACACACATACACACACGTTATATGAGTATATATCTTTTGTAAGAGACACGTATTTATATATGTAATATATATTTCTTACAAAAAACATGTATTTAGAATACATAAAGAACTTCTATAAATAAATAAGAAAAACACAGACAAAATAAAAAATGGTTAAAGGTTTGAATAGAAAATTCACAAATGGCCCTGGCCGGTTTGGCTCAGCGGTTGGAGCGTCGGCCTCTGGTACAGAGAGACCCGGGTTCGGTTCCCGCTAAGGGCACGTACCTCGGTTGCAGTTTGTCCCCGGCCCTGGTTGGTCGTGCAGGTGGCAGCCACTCGATGTGTCCCTTCACATCGATGTTTTTCTCTCTCTCTCTCCCTCCCGCTCTATCTGAACAAAAAATGGAAAAATATCCTCGGTTGAGGATAAAAAAAAAAAAAGAAAATTCACAAATGATGATATGTTAATAACCATGAAATATATAAAAAGGTGCATCACCTTATTTGTCATTAGAAAATTGAAAATAAAATCACTCACCGAAATGACTAAAATGAAAAACTCTAATATCAAATTTTATGAGGATATGGAGCAACTTGATCTTTCATAAATTTTTGGTGGGAGTATATAAATTGTTAAACCTATCTTAGAAGGCTTTGGCAGTAATTACTATAGTTGAACCTATAAATACCCTATGGCGTAGTGATTTCCACCTTTAGTTTTCTAACCAACCAATAAGTGTACATGTGTGCAAAAAATACATACACATACATATAAATGTTTGTACTAGCTTTGATTATGATAGAAATCTAGAGTAAAGTGTTTATCAATGGCAGAGTAGAGAAGTAGTGACATAGTCATACATTGGTTTATTATATAGCAATGAGAATGAATTAACTATTGCTTCATACAACAGTATGGATGAATCTTACTAATACAATGTTGAATAAAAGATGCCAATCACAAAAGAGTTCATACTATATGATTTCACTTACTTAAATTAAAAATTAAGCAAATTTACCATTAGTGATAAAGTCAGTAAAATAGTTAACTTTAAGAGAATGATATAATCGAGCCATAAGAGTGTATTATGAGGATGCCATCATTGGTTTATTTTTTGATGTGGGTGACAGTTACACATATAGGTTCACTTTGTAAAAATTCACTTATAATTTGCACACTTTTTAAATGTATTTTGTACTTCATGTTAAAATTCAATTCATTATAAAAGAGAAAAATTGGAACAGAAAGATTGGAGGCTCAAACAATGATGTCTACAAGATAAGAAAATGAACAAATCAATTGCATTTTCCGTTATAGCACGGTGTTCTGTATCTCTGGCAGGAGGTTTTGAGAATGGAACAATACACAGTCAGAATCTCAACAGGAAACAGCACATTCATGTTAGAATAAGTGGAGAAGGGTTTAACAGAGAATCTATTTAAAATATGTGGCTGGGATGTAGAACTGCCAAGGAAGGATAAGGTAATAACCTAGGGTAGTACCAGGAAAACGATCTATCACTACTCCTAGTGTAAAGGGAAACAGGACAGAGAGGAGCTGTAGAAAGTGAAGGGAGAGATTACTTAGCAAAAAGGCTGCCTTGAGAAGAGCAGTGAATTTGACCAGGGGACCATTCAGCACTAGGCAAGGGCTAGCAAGGAGGGAGCCACAGGAATACGATCCTTGACCAACTTCTTCCTCTCCCAGTCTCTTGACAGTGTTTCCAATTATGAACCCAATTAGAAACACAAAGATAAGCAAGACTGATGTATCCCATATGGGGTCAGCTTCTGAAGGCAGAAAGAAGGGTAGGAAGGGATGAAAAATACATAGAAAATCAAATAAGTAAAAATAAGATCCAGTTATTAATTTTGTGGGGCTCATATATGAAAACATATATAATTGCATGTCAGATGTCTTGGCTGTGAATGATAATTATTTTATCACAATTACATAAACACTGAATATTGAAGTAACATAAAAAGTGGATGGGCATATATGGTGAGGGAGGAGTAGTAGTAGTATAAAAGAGAAAAATTCACACTTTATACATTAAAAATTTAATAGATTACAAAAAAAATAAATAAGCACATACTTCAGGAAAATGGTGATAAAAAGCGGAAAGGACATTAAATTTGTTGCATATTGTTCATTTGGGAAAGGGAATGAAGAGTTAAGAGAGATTAGGTAAAAGGCTTGTTTTCTGTTAGCTGTTTCCATTGGTAAAAATCACATAGGAGTACTTGGTATTTAAATATGTGTATACATTCTATAAATAAAAAAATAAAATGTTCAATAATATTGAACAAATAAATGAGTAAACATTATTTAGCTCATATTTTCAGAAGTTTTTGTCTTTTTATCTTTAAAAAAGGCAATTTCAAATAGTTCAACCTAAGAAATAAATTATATATATATAATATGTGTGTATATATTGTGTATGTATATGTGTATGTGAGAGAGAGAGAGAGAGAGAGAGAGAGAGAGAGAGAGAGAGAGAATGCAAAAACAGAGCAAAATGAGAAAGACAGGGAGAAATTCATACACCCACAGAGTTGGGGATGTTAATAGAAGTGAATTATCAACTGATAACTAAGCAGAAAAATACTAGAAGTTTTGAATAAATTAAAAAAACTCAAGATATTTAATAAATATGTACTATAAACAATACTGTTTCTGATCATTCCAAAAGCTTGGAATCACAATGTTAAAAGAATAAAAAACCACACATGTTTGGATACATCAAAATGTCAAGACACTTCCCTAAATATTCAGTGAAGTAAAAAAATTATCATAATAAGAATTACAAAATATTGACAATTAAAGACAATAATCCTACTACCTATAAAAATTTTACTATCTAAAAAAACCTGTGACATCAAAGAAACTGGTACTGAGAACGAAAATTACATTTTAAAAATTATTTATTACAAATAAAAAGCAAGGCTAAGGGAAAAGTGATCTAAGCTAAGAAGCTTATGCCAACAAAAGTGTAACTCCAGAGTAGAAAGATGATACCCATCATGATAAATTAGATTTTGATTTTCACTGGTTTGGAAGAAAAGAAGGTAAACCTATGTCCAATGTCAATAAAGATATGAAGAAAACGTCCGTCATTTGCATGGTTGGTGAAAATATATATTGACTTAATATTTCCAGAGGGTCATTTGACAATATGTTTTAGTATTTTAAATTAGGTACATCTTTGGATATATTTTACTTGAGGAATTTTATATTAAGAAAGAAATCAGGCAATATACAAAAATGAATCCTCCTCTCCAGATGAGGATAAAGGAGAAACCTAATATCCAGTAATAAAAAATGGGTCATGGTCATACAAGGTTAATGTATTATTACCTAATCAGTAAAAATGATGGGATATGGCTCTTTTTATCACACTATGTCCAAGACCTACTTTAATGTAAGAAATCAGATTATGAAACCAATAGACACATAATATATAATATACACAATTATTATATAAGAATTAAAGTGGAAGACTGTACTGGCAAATGTGCCTCTAATGTTCATGTCATTATGGAAAACCTAATCTGTCAATCCACAGACTGACACGACCATTATCACCTGATATTTTTTGTCACTTTAGTCCTATACTGTCTATTATGTTTATCTACATTGATGCAAACTGACTGGATATCATTATTTCTTAGCCTGAACGATTAAAAACTGTTAACAGAGATTTATTACTTAAGGCATCCAGATAACCTGGACATTTTTAATCCTCGGACATAGAAAAGATCCATTTTTAACACCTTCTACCACATTTTTGGTATGCTTGTCCTGTTATATTTTGTATAGATGTGTGGATGGCAGCATTCGGGAGCACAGCTTGCCTGTAGGGTAACTGATGACTTCAATTATAGATTAAATTTGCTTTCTTTAATGACTAAGTTGTCCGTGTTGGACAGCTATGTTCCTTGAAAGCAAGACCAAGAGCTAACAATTTACCTGAGAAGTGTACAAAATATAGTGCAATATTAACAGGGGGATTAGGAGGAAGAATAATTGAGCCAATGTTTACAGGAGCCCCTCTGCTTCTCATATTGTATTTGGCACAGTCATGTTAAGAGAATGCTTTCAAAATATAGCTCCCTATTAATGGATTGCTTCTGCAAATCCAAATGCTCTAAGTACTTTGCAAGTACCGAGCAGAAAGGTCCTTTCAAAGCTCCAACTTTGTCTGTCTTATGCAGAAATTTGTTAGCAAAATTTGATTGGGGAATATTGGTCTGATATGGAAAGCAGCTACTGGAGGGGAGGTGGTAGCCAGAGCAATCTACGGGCATGGTGAGAGCAGGGACAAGGGCAGTGAGAGAAGAGACTGATCAGGGTAAAGGATTCCGGGACTTTTTTAATATATATATTTTCTTTATTGATTTGAGAGAGAGAGGAAGGAAGAGAGAGAGAGAGAGAGAGAGAGAGAGAGAGAAACATTGATGAGAGAGAACATCGATTGGCCGTCTCCTGCATGACCCCTACTGGGAATTTGGTCTACAACCTGGGCATGTGCCCTGAGCCGGAATCAAACCAGTGACCTTTTGGTGCATGGGTACATGCTCAACCACTGAGCCACACCGGCCAGGCAAGACTTAGCATTTTTAAAGCAGGTCTTCATTGCTTGTTTTTACTATCTTCTTGGAAGAGATTTTTAACCTATACTGAGTTATTAAAGGAAAAAATTCAAACTATGGAAAGTATGTTGTAGCTTATACTCAACCCATTCCTTATACCAGTGCTAATAATTAAGAGATATCTGACTGGTTGTATGCTACCGGTCCAGAAAGTTGTTACATGTGTGTAGGCAATTTCACTCAATATCTTACCGTAATTAGATAAGATTTCCTTTGTGTTTATTCTGACCAAAATAGTAGTTAAATCCTCAAACTGAATGAAATTATTAGTCACTCAAATGTAGTTAAAATCAGTCAACCCTGCTGGAAATTCTCTCAAAACAAAGAATGTGTAAAGCCATGGAGAAGAGAGACCCTACTTCGGGCCATCCATGAATATTAGCACTGTCTAGATTTGTGGATCAGGAGTCACCATTTTATTGAATCCTTCTCTCAGCTGTGTTTCTTTCATCTGGAATAAAATGACCGTGTGAAGTTATTCCTGCTATGGCTTATCTTTATAGTCCCAAATACATGAAATGCCTAACTCCTATATATTTGAGGATTTTATACCCAGTGAAATCACGACTATATTTGGACATCCTATTGCGGGTGATGCCTCCAAGGAAGATAACAAGATGAACATAAAGTTCTATCAAACTAGATGGAGATGCAAGTTGTCAAGACAACACAGTAGAGGCAGAATATACAGCACAAATCCCGGCCTCCCAGCAAACTCTTTGCTGGGCAGAGCCGCCAGAGCTCTGGGGCAAGAACGGGCTCCTCCAAGGAAAAGTCAGGGCAAAAGAAGCCTCATGAAACAGTTAAGCAGTTTACACTGATCAAGAACAATACCTTCTTGATGAGCACTACCTTCCCAGTGAATGACAAAGAGATCAAAATATGTATATCCAGATGGAAAAATACAACCTCAAATATAGCCCAACTGGAGTGGCCCAGTTGGCTGAGCGTTGTCCTGTGTACCAAAGGTTTGCCAGTTCAATTCCCAGTCAAGGTACATACCTGGGCTAGGGGTTCAGTCCCTGGTCTGGGCACCTACAGAAGGCAACCAATCAATGTTTCTCTCTCACATGGGTCTCTCTCTAGGCACGTTTTTGAAAAACAAAAACAAAAACCTCAAATGTAGTTGGATTTCAAAAGCTTTAGTACAGGAGTGTTGAATCAAGTACAGTGGTATCAGTTTATAAATTAAGTTAAAATGATCAGAAGTCTATCAAACTTCTGTTTTCAAGCAGGTCAAAATAGGAAGGTCACATGACCACCAACTCTGGAGTGGCACACTGGGCTGGTCTCTTAACAAAGACTTTAAAACTCTTGGTTGGGAAGAAACTGCTCATTTGTTTGTTTGCGTTTTTCCATCTTTCACTTCTGCCTTTGACAACATTAGATGATGTGCAAACAGTATTTGTCTTCTTCATGCTGTGGTATTTTCCATCTATGAAGATTTGTGGCTGAAACTTTTTTGCCTTTAGAGGCTCCGATGACTAAATGGTGCTCCTAGAAGAAAACTATATCGAGTCTCAGAAAAATAAGTCTCAGTGAGAACTGAAGCAGAGTATGTGTGAGCATTCTTAGGGGACGAGAGGCTGAGGGGGGTTCCAGGATAAGCTCAGATGAGGAAGCAAGGCTACTGCCTGCCCCTTGTGTGAGGTGTTGGTTGTGACATCACAATCTGCCTCTCACTGCAGTCGGGCATGCTGAAAGGAGAAAATCTAACTTCACTTAGCAGCATGTGAATCTTGAACTTCTATTTTTTCTTTTTATCTCAGTTTTCTTTTTGATAACTTTATTCCCTCCTTGAAGAAATTCACATCAATACAGAGAGAGTAAAAAAAAAGAACTTTCCAAAGCAATTGCTTTAGAAATTCTTTTCTTTTGGTGGACTCTTTTTTTTTTTTTTTTTTTTTTTAGTTTTTGTTTAATTAGGTTTTAAATCTTTCCTTCCTTAATTACTTTTTTTTTTGGTATTAACACCTAAATATACTTCTATTCAGAGCACAAACATACAGTGATAACAATTAGCAGAATAATTACACTCTTTCTGTCAGTGTAACCTCATGGCACAGAAAGTATTACAAATCCATTTTAAAACATATTAAATGTTCATATTAATGAGGATAATAGAGAACAAGTATCAGCAAACTAAATATTGTTAATGATTTTGAGCTATTAAATTCATTACCATTTTCTTTCATAATAAAGTGGTTACTTGCTAATTAGACCTTTTTTAACTCATCATTATTGAATTCATTACATTGTGTGCAGTTAACCCTTGGAGGTCTGTGGGTGTGTGCGCACAATTAAAATCATTTTAACACCATATGAATGTGATGTGGGGAATTCCTGGGGCTCCTCCAGCGGTGGCCCTTAGACTCTCCTGGTGGACAGGTCCTGGGCAGGCTGTGCCTGGCTTCCCGCTGGCACTGGGCTCTCGCTGGCTCGGAGCACACAAGCAGCCTGGATTCTCGAGGTTTTTACCATGAGTACTTAAAATAAAAGTGCATCCTGCTTCTTTCATTGAAAAAGTTAGATGTACAAGAAATACACTTAAAGCCATTAGGCAACATCTGAAATAATTTTAGGGCAGCCTATGAGGTAAAAGCCCATGAGGCAATTTTTCTACCAATCTAAAGTCAGGTAAAAGTTAATGCTGACCTAAGAGAGAATCCTAAAACTTATCATTTATATTTCTGTATAAAAATGTTACTACTATTCTTTTGTATACTAATACTATATATATATATGTATATATTATATATCATAATATATATAATACTTATCATATACGACACACATATGAACATACATATCACACACACACACACACACACACACACATACATTAACTTGCTAAATTTCTAGAACTGGTCACATTGACCCTGCTGCCCAAACTCTACTTCCTAGTTTCTCTTTGACCAAGGAACAGATTAACAGATTTCTGGTCCATATGTGTACTTAGTGCTAAAATCTAAACTGTTATCTTCAGTAATGATAAGCTCAATTTAAACACAAATTTTAGGTGAGCGGAGAGGTATATAAATGAAATAGATGTTAATTAGCAGACAATGAATCTGACAATGTGTGTGTGTGTGTGTGTAACACAAATGGATAAGAGACAGTGATAAGTGTGGTGTTGTCTGGAATATGTGTGACAGGTAGGATACTGCCAGTGTTGTGACTTTGAGACAATGGTCAGACAACAGATTAGAGGGTAGAAGACAGCTTACTACGTTAGCTTGTCTCCAAGATAACTACTATGAGTTCTTCCCCTCCTTGCCATACGTGCCATCCTTCCACGGGGAAGTAGTCTACTCTCCTCTCTGCCTGAATCTGGGCTGCATTTATGACCCACTTGCCTAATGGGAAGCAGTGAAAATATTATCACAGGACTCCAACTCCAGATCACGAGAGCTTCTCCGTGTTCTCCTCGGCTTGTCAGAACTCTTCCTCTGGAGAAAGCCAGCTTCCAAATAAGAAGTCTAACTGCCTTAGACTGCGATTGGTAAGAAAATCCAAGCTCTCCGTTTGGAGAAGTTATTTAGAGAGAGCAATGACAATTCAGTCCTAAGCTGTTCCAGGCACCTCAGCAGTGCTGGTGCTGAGTGAAGAAGCCTTCAGATTACCCCGGCCTCAGCTGCTCTCTGACTGAAACCATATGGAGGGCCCCCGAGTGAGAACCACAGCTAGTCCTTCAGCCCCCAGGAGTAGGACATCACAGTACATTGTTGCTTTAAGCCGCAAAATAATAGATAACAGCACTCGATAACTAGGGCTTTGCCCACTGTCTAGGTGTTAACTTCAAACAGTTTACTCTGTAAACACCTCTAATTTTCATTTTTTCCTTTTGCAAATATAAATAACAATAAATAATTTGCAGAGCCGAGGAATCACAGAACTGCAGTGGAATACCATTGAAATATGATGCAACGTGTCTGTGCCCAGAGCGTTTCATGCTATGTAAAGGGTAACTTCTGAAGTTGTAAAACACAACAGTCCTATCAGGCATAATGTTTTCACAGAGCTCTACTTTTAACAGATAACTTTGTCCTTACATCTCATTTCCTTTCGTGACAAGCACTGGCAATACTTGGGACAGAAAACAGAAGGTCAAAGTGGACTAGTGATTTGCTCGAAGTCACACAGCTGGTAAATTTCAGAGCTTAGATAAGGACTAAGGTCCAAAGCACTTTCCCTCTATAGTCTTGAAGGCCTTACTGGCATGCATTTCAGTTTTCTGTGAACCTCAGGGTGTGACAACCTTCCTTTCACAGCTCTGTTCTTAAATAAATACTTGAGTGACCTTGAACAGTCCTTTTGCCTTTTCACTTTCTATGTCCTTATCATTAAAATGGGCTTATAATACCTCCCTCAAATTCAGTAAGATTAAAAATGTAAAAGCACAATGTATGTTTTAAAACATACAAAGGTGAAATAGTGTTATTACTTGTTGCCACTACTAGTCTCCTCTAAGAGCTGAGGAAAATCAGAGAAGGGAGATATTAGCATGAGGAATAGTCAGAGGAAATTCTATGGAGAGGTGAGGAAATTACAGGTATGTCTCAAAGAAAGAGAAAACCATTTGAATAGATGAATGAGGACATAGAAGAAAGAAGAGAGGATCTTGGAGGGATATTTCAGAGGAAGCACTATAGTAAGATTTCTGAGCAGATGCAATAGAAGGGCGTTGGGTAGTAAGAAAGAATGTCAAGGAAATGTGCTTCGTCCATGGCCCTTAGTACAAAAAACCCAGAATCAATTTTGATAGGTCCTCCTTTAATACCACTCATCCTTCTCTCTCCATCTCTTTCTCCTTCTTTCTAGGCAGCAGCCCTTGAAAATTCCTATAATGCATCTATGCATCTTCAATTACCTTTCCACTATGCATCTATGCATCTTCACATTGGATTTGAGTCAGAAAATACTTAACCAAGACATGATTTCAAACAAAGTCTTGCATAAGAGATAAATACACACATGTGCACACACACACACACATACACACCTATCACCACCATCATCACTACCAATTACTGAGGCTAAAATGAATAATATCTTGTCTCGTGTTTTCGTCTTTCAGAATA
The DNA here is from genome assembly GCF_014108415.1 of Molossus molossus. Taxonomy (NCBI): domain Eukaryota; kingdom Metazoa; phylum Chordata; class Mammalia; order Chiroptera; family Molossidae; genus Molossus; species Molossus molossus. Next base: position 42,318,749 of record NW_023425350.1, read on the forward strand.
GAAATTGTGTCCATTGTGTTGATTAGTTTCATTTATTAAACAAATAAATAAAATAAATATTTTTTTGAGAGTAAGACATGGTACATCTCATTTTAATAATATAGCAATGCATAAAAATTTCTGGTTAGAGGAAAGCATAAGTTTTTGCTGTGCACACTGTAGAACTAATGGGTAAAAACACATCTTAGTATATGCAGACATCTTCTTCCAAGCATATGTAATTCTAATTGAAGCACAAGCAAATAATACACACCTGCTGAGAAGGATATGTCTCTTTCAAGAATATTCTTCTTGATTAAAAAAATATATATAATTGATGGCAATCCCAAATTGAAAAACAAAACATTTGTCTCAGGCTCTTTCCATGTTTATGATGCTTGGAGAATTAAGAATCAAACTTGATACAACTAATAGCTTCTTTTCTTTATTTGCTATTTTATTTCTTTATAAAGAACTGAAGCCCAGAAAATATGAAAGTAAAGAAAAGACTTGGATTTTACAAATCAATATACTGAAAAAAATGTAGGTCAGGATGCTAGTCTTTCTCAATGTGCGAAATGTCTCTCAAAATTACTTTTTAAAGGATCTGGGGCATGAGTTCTGCCCCTCTGTGCCTGCCCTGATAAAAGGTTATCAACTCCGAATCAAGATGGCTGACTGAACAAACGACTTTCTTCTCCTCCCTCCTCAAATCCCATCGAAATGACAGAAGAAATATAAAAATAAATCTATATCATTTCTATGAGGCCCGCTGGGGGATCCTAGACAAATGATCAGTTAGGAAATCCGGAAGATATTTAGCAAATGGGATCTGATAGACCACATAAGTCCCCTAGACTAGGAAATAAACAACACCTTCAGACAAAAGAAAGGACCTCCAAAAAGATTTGTTTCCAGTTTTATCCCCAACAATACTTGAGATTAGAAGCTAGAAAAAGAAGAAGGTTGGGAAACTTCTTACAGAGCAAACAACTACACTTTGTCCTCTGTTAAAATATTGAGTATGATCTTTTAAAGTTGGATTTCCTGACCAGGGAAAGAGTTATCTGTGGGCATCACCTCAGTTAATTAATGAGTAGGGCTATTAATGAGGTCAAGACTTTGAGTTGTGGACCTTGCATTTATTTGTTTATTTTTTTCATTCATTTAACAATTTGGCATTGTGCCGGAAATACTGCTTAAGCTACAGATACCAAAATGTTTTCCTAGTCTGTAAGGATTGACTCAAATTATGTTTCAAGTTTTCGGTGTAAAGTTTATCATGTGAGTGAGAGTGGTATGATTTAGGGTGGAAACATGTGCCCTACTTCATTACACAGGGAGAACTGCAGTCCTAAATATTTTAATCTGTGTTCAAAGAGTTAAAAAAGTCAGTTTTAGAAACAAATTTTGACTAGCTCAAGATTCCAGAGGAAATCTTAATGTTCTAGAGAATAATATGTTCTGTAAGACTGAAGAATCTGCTATCTCGTTGATCAATACATAAGTCAAAAATAAATTTAGCTGGAAACATATAGATGCAATGAAAAATATTTGGTGTTTATCCATAAAATAAGTAAATCTGTCTTGGATTGAATGTGGTTTTGTTCTATGGGAAGTTTTGATCACATGTCATCAAAATAATAAGGCTGAATTTATTTAAACCAAATAACAAAATCTATGAAAATCATTCCTATTAAAACTTATTATTTAGGGAAATTTTACTCTTATTTCAATAATAATAGTCTCTTTAACCCTCTATTTTTAGACTATGTCTTTCAATTTATATTCAGAATCCAGGGATATCTATTTAAACATTCTCAACTGTGACACATATTTTCTTTATAGAGTGAATTTGATTCCTGGGTATAGCCAAAATCATTTCTCTAAAAAATCTAGTGAAGAAGGTGGTTAATTAAGCTGGAAATAATATTTTTTTTGGTAAAAAAAAAATGAGACTGATTTCATGTGTGGTTTATCAATTGATTCTAAACTAAAGGATTGTCTTAAAAGTCACCTATTCTCATGATTAATAATCATGTAGACCTTCTAATGGCTACTACTGGTGGACAGATGAAGAACACTCAGATGGATCAGAGGACACAGCAATAAATTCACCTACATAATCAGGGGCTGGAAGAACTGTCCAACATTGTTCTATTACAGAATACATGTATTGAAGAGTTTTATGAATCCTCTTGTACAGCTATGTGATATTTGAATAAAATAATGGAATTATAATCACCTACCCCCACTTTCAATCTCCTAGTACTGATTGTGAAGAAGAGTCTATCATTCAAATGTTCCATCAGAAATTCAGGACTTAATCAGTCTCTTTCTCCCACCCCACCATCCATCTCTCTCTCTCTCTCTCTCTCTCTCTCTCTCTCTCTCTCTCCCCCCCCCCTCTCTCTCTCACACACACACTTCACAGACATGCACACATTGCAATCAGTTGCCTTTTTGTCTTTTATTTCTCACTCACTCAGGAAATACAAACTTAGTCTTCTTTTTTCAGTCTTCCTTGTTGCCAATTTCAGTGTTAATTTATTTCTTTTAAATTTGATGTCCCATTTGAAGATGTTTAATGTGGACCTTTCTCTAAAATAGCCATTTAATCCTTGAAACCCAGAAGGGAGCAAATTATCCCCCCATAATAAAATATAGAGATAAAAATAGTGTACTTCAATTTGGTTTTGTTTATTCTAAATATTTTAGTCAATAAGGGCTTGCAAATCAAATGCAGCGTCTTTCAGTGTTTTGTGTTTCCCAAGACTTATCCAAATGCACATGTCCATATTTGTGTGCTTATTTATTTTGCTCCATGTTAAAAATCTTTAGGGTCTAGGTGACAGGTATCCTTGCAGATAATCCAGGATTTGGGCACTTATGCTTAGTATTCTTAAAAACCCTTCCAACTTCCATAAATTTCTTTATCCTTTTATATCTAAAAGGATATCCTTTTAAATCTAAAACACGCCATTAGTGAATATTCACCTCTATGAGAAGGGCGATGTCTTTCTAAGAGAGGCTACATAAGAAGACTGCTCCTACATAGGACCTTTCTTTCATGCAGAAGACCTGCATAGCATTCAAAGACAGAGGGGGGAAATAAAAATACAGGGGAGACATTTACTCACCTGGTTGCAAATACCTAGCTCTCCAGAAATATTGCTAAGGGTTTGTGTTTGTGACAAGAAACACTCCGCATGCAGGAATCTGACTACACATCCTAGTGGGAGGGGATTTATGTGGTCAATTCCTTCTGTGCAACATTGTAAACACAACATATTATCTCCAGACTTTCCGATTCCTAGTTCTTTTTTCCTAATGAATGATTCATGTATTAATAATGGTTAAAATAATGCTTAGCAATTATAGTATGCTCTTTTTCTCTCCAGGGTGCTCAGTGGACATTAAGTACATAATCATTTTTTTATTCCGACTGTCCTGAGGGGTGGTTGGGAGGGTTTCCGCTGGGGATACCAGCTTTATATTATCCTTGTTCTGCATACAGACATTTCTGTGCAAATGCCAATTTTCTGCATTCTTTAGGAGGAAGAAGCTAAAATAGTTCCTTTTTCCAGAAAACTGTGGCAATGTGCATCGTTCAAGACCATGAGCTCAGTGAAATTTTAGGTTGACAGGAACCTTGGGCTGACCTGTTCATTCCCCACTGACAACTGGTCTTCCATCTACCGTGTAAATGTAAGTGTGCCTTGAGCCTCCCTTTGCAGTCCTATTTCCTCTCTACACTCTCTGTTTTGAGGATGTTATCCAGTACTGCAATTTTCAATGCCATCTCTCTACTGATTATTCCCAGATTGATATTCTGAAGTTCAAGTTCCTCGTTTGACTCACACATCCAGCTTCCCAAATTGATGTATTTTTCTTGGATGTGTCCTGGGCATCTCTGAATTCACAGGCTTGATTCTTACCCCGCCCCCAACACAAACCTGTTCCTCCCCTAGTCTTCGTCATCATAGGACATGGTACTAACAAAAGTTTTCCTGAACTTAAAAGTCTCCTTAGCTCTTCCCTGACCTCCCACACATTTTCTCCACCAAGTCCCAGCAGGCCTACTTCCAGTGCCCTGTGGTTTATACTGCCACCTGTGCCCAGAGTGCTTCAGTCATCTTCTAACTGGTCTCCCTGGTCTCTTCTCACCACTATCCATTTCCGCAGCAGCCACAGAAAATGTTCAGAGTTGGGAACTTCTCAAAATGACTCCTCTCTTAAGACCCCTCTTCGCATATACTTGATTCCCATTGGACACAGAGGAGCGCACATCCCAAGGACTGCCAAGCCCTCCATGGCTGGCTCCTGGACCTGTCCCACCTCCTCTTCACAACCCTGCCCCTTCCTAGCTTACTGTGCTCCAGCCAGGCTCACCACCTTTCGGCTTCTGAAACAATTCAATCTCATTCATGCCTCGGAGCATATGCATGTTCCCTTCCCCCTACTTGGAACTCTCTTCCTCCACATCTTCATAAGAATGGCTTCCTCTTCCGTTACAATTTCTTGAAATCCAAATATCACTCAGAAAAACATTCCTGATAAGTTAATCTACAGTAGCCTCATTTCCCCTACATATTCTCTCTCATACCAACCTATTTATTGTCTTCATTTTAAATACTCGTACTTAAAATTAGTTTATTTTATTTAGTCTGCCTTCCCTCAAGGTCCCATGGGGCCTGGAACCTGTTGTGTCTAAATCTTCTTTCTATTTCTATCTCCTTAAGCAGTGTGTGGTTCATAGGAGATTATCAATAAATATTATCTCTATAATATGCAAGAATGAATGTAAATAGAGATAAAAATACTTTATATTCCAATACAGGAAACTGACCTTATACAACCTGTGCTCTAAGAATATCTATATGGAGTGTGACTGGGAAGTGAGGGGAGGGAGTTGAGGCTTAGAGAACAATTTGAAGACTGCTGTATTCATCCACGTAACAAGTGGAGAGGACCTGGGTTAAGGCACACAGAGAACAGGAAAGAGACAGGAGGTAGAATCCACAGAATTGGAGAACAAGATAGAGAGAAGAGAGTTGGGCATAAGGTCCAGGCTTCTAACCACCATGACCTGAGTGAATGCTGATTTCATTGATTAAGTTTCAAAATCAGGAGAGGGACTAAATTTAACATTTGTAATTGATAAAATTTGGGGGAATCTGAGTAGACCTCCCTGTCCTTTAAATAGGCTCCCTTCCACAAGGATGGAAACTTTTGTATAACCTGGTCCTTTACCTGTAGTCAAGTGGATCTGGAATGGTCATCTGGTGCAATGTGAGCCCATCTCTCTCTGGAATTTGGAATTGGAGCTGATTGATAGCTAGTCAGTCTCTGGATGTGGCTAAAAATGAGGAAGCACAAATGTCCAACTGTGGGGATGTCCCTCCAATAGCAACATAGACAGCTTATATACCAAGGGAGTGAAAATCTGATATGCAACATAAATGATACAATGAGGGAGAAAAACGACTGCCTGTGCTTCTGGAGACTGTTCAGTTTCTACTTAAAATACCCTGTAAACCTAGCTGACTTTCATTTCCTAGAGATGCTCCAGAATCCAGTAATCAAGTACTCTTCCAGAAACGGCTCCTCTCTAATTAATTTGCTTTCTAAATATTAGATTCAAAGAACAATGTAATATATACAAACACATGTGCTATAAAAGCATAACATCAGAGAATTGATTAAATATTTTTATAAATAAGTGATTGAAATAATTTACTTCTCTTGCCCAGGTACTTTATTTATTTGTTTATTTTATTTATGTATGTTTTATCCTCACCTGAGGACATAGGACATTTTTCCTTTTTTTTTGTTCAGATAGAGTGAGAGGGAGAGAGAGGAACATCAACGTGAAAGGGACACATCGAGTGGCTGCCTCCTGCACAACCCAACCAGGGCCGGGAACAAACTGCAACCAAAGTACATGCCCTTAGCGGGAACCAAACCCAGGTCTCTCTGGACCGCAAGCCGATGCTCTAACCGCGGAGCCGAACTGGCCAGGGCTTGCCCAGGTACTTTAAATCAACAAATACTCCCCAAGACAATGCACCCCATACTCTGATATGCACCAAGGGGAACTCAAAGATCAGATAACATTTGGCCCCACCACAGAACGTATTAGAAGCTGTTTTGGCACCTGAAAAATTAAATCGTGTGAATTTAATAATGATATGATAGGGAAGATGTCATAAGACACTGGTGTACATGATTAGTTGTGAAACAGTTCAGATAATCATGTTGTGAGTTCAGAGGCTGAGGAGAGCTGAGGGCTGGGGGCACAGGTCAACTTCAGTAAGGAATGAGGACAGAAGTGGGAGCTTGAAGAACGCTTCAAGTTTGCACAGCCCAGCAGGAGAGGAGGCAGTGAGGCATCCTCTCCTGAGGTCTTCCATGAGCAAAAGCAGTCAGGTAGGGAAGCTTTAGAGTCCAGAGCCCCAATCATCTTGAGCTGAGAAGGATGCTGGACAATAAAGAATGCTGTAGTCTGCAGAAAATAATTCAGCATTCTGTTCCAAATGGAAAATGCTTTTGGCTCCCCAAAGAAAAGACAAGTTTCATAAAAACTGATTTCTTTTTAACCTGCCTGCCTTTGAATTCACCTTGGCTAAATGACTGTTTATTCCAATGCCAGTGACTGGTGGCAGATCCCAGCAAACAACCAGATCCCCCCAATTTTGCTTCTGTTGTTTCTGTGGAGCTAAGAATCCAAGAAAACTCGCCACCAGAGGAGTGCGAACATTGGAAAACGAGCTGTGCTCTCTGTGTGCAGGACTGAACAGCTTGGAGAACAGGAAGGAGCGAGCTGGGACTTGGCAGCTCGGTCCCAGCGTGGGTAACTGGACTGGGAATGCGAGCCATGTGGAGTACATCAGGGCCAAGATGGCTAAATCTGCGCTGGCCGGTGTCTGACCCTGAAAGAAGGAAACCTTCATAAGCTGAAGCCCAGCTCCACTCCCAGACACATGTGTAAGCAATACCACCCCCAATGTACTCCTCGACACACAGGGTCAGTGTTCTCCCTAACAGAATGCAGATGGGAGAGTCTCCACTTGCCCAGCCAGGACGCACCAGCTTGGGCCTCGGCTTCCTCCTTTGAAACAGCAACACATTTCATAATGAATCTTTTAAGACACCAATTGTAAATACAAACAAACCCCAAACCCTGATCTGCTGCTGGAAGCTCGTATGATTCAAACAAAAGAAGAGAAAGAAGAAACCCAATCCTTTAAGACGGGTGTTCCAATTTTCACTTCCCATGTATAATAGAATACTCACTTGTTTATTATTTATTTTTTATTTTTTCACCTACTTTCCAGAGAGGGGAAAAAATCTGATCCTTAGGTGAATTTATTCAAACCAACATCTAGTCTGAAAAGATCTGATTTGTCAGCATTTTCTTCCTTTCAGACACTCAGGTCATATTTTATAGGCATTTAAACCACACAATCACACAATGTCCATGTCCTGTCCAGACATCAGCATCATTATTTCCATATGAATCTAGGTCAAGGCAATAGCAAAATGTTAAAAACCTGGCAAGGAAGGAAAAGCAGCAGAGCTCAGATTCAGCTCCTGGCACAGCCCCCCAGTGTCACATCGAGAAAGTTGGAAGTGACCCTGTAAAGTCAGTACTCACTGTGATAGGGCCGGCATTTAAAAAACACTTGGACAGCTGAAAAGTCCAAATTAAAATCAAATTCCACTGTTCCAAATGCCATAGGTCTTTCCCCTCTCCTCTTTATACCCATTTACACACAAAGGGGGAAAAATGAAGGAAGAAAGAGACGTGGGCAAAGCTTGTTAGTCCGTACACATCAATGAAGCTGCAAAACATTCTATACAGTGAAAATTAATATATCTAATTAATTTTAGAACTTAATTAATTAAGGCTTGCAAAGCACTTTGAGATTCTCGGATGAAAGATGACATGCGTGTATTTGGGTATTGTTTTATGATGTCATTCTGGCACTTTGAGCTAAGGTGCCAAATAGTAACATTATTAACACAAACAATATAGCTACTCTCCATAAAAGAACCTCAGGGTCCTATAGGGTCACTTATAAATTTCTAAATACCAGTTTACATTCTGTAGGATACGGTAGTTGTGGAGTGATTAGGAAGCTGGGAAAACTCTACAATGCCCAAATGGGAGCGAGCTTATTATAATATCCAGGTACCTTTGAAAGAACAAGAAAATAGTTGGCACATGAATGTTACCAAATTAATTAGCAACTAATCCTATTAAATATTTCTGCTCCAGCTAAACAAAATTACTTTCTCACAGTGTCCCCCACTTTCCTACCTCTGTGCACTCACCCTGCTTTCCCCTCTGCGTCAGAAGTGACCCTCTTCCCATCTCCCTTTGTCTAGGTCCTGTCCATTCATCAACGTTCATCTGAGGCGGCACCCTTCCATGAAGCATCCCCTCGATCCCAGAAGTTAGAACTCTTCAGTTTCTTTGAAGAATGTAGAGTCTTTTAATTCTAAATTCAAGCCATTCTTTTTTTTTTTTTTTTATCCTTTATTGGTCTTAGAGAGAGAGAAAGGGAGAGGGAGAGAGAGACAGAAACATTGATGAGAGAGAACATCGATTGGCCGCCCCCTGCATGCCTTCCACTGGGGATCAGGCCCACAACCTGGGCATGTGCCCTGACCAGGAATCAAACTGGCGACCTCCTGGTGCATGGCTCAGTGCTCAACTGCTGAGCCACGCCAGCCGGGCCACGCCATTCTTAAGAAGTACAATCTATCAGTCATGGTGGTCATGCTTATGCTGCAGGGACACCACAAATCTTCATGGCTCAAAACACAATATTTGTTTTTCACTGGAAGCAGGTCAATAGGGAGGATGGTATAAGTCGCCCAAGGTAGAAGCCATATGCACTGATGCAAAACGTGCCCTGATCAGTATTAGGTTTTGGAGACTACTCAAGACTGACCAAATATGAGAAATATAACTAAAATACAGATTCTGCAAATTTAATTTTTCTGAGCTTAGAACTGACAAGTTTTCTCTCTGCATTGAGGTTTCTCCTTGTTCTTTCCTTCTTTCTTCCTCTTAATTTTTTTTCTATTTACTGATACCAATAATAATAATAATTCCCCTAAAAGACCCCATGAAAACAATAAAGGTAAGAATTCCTCCTTTTTTTTCCTCTTAATTTTTTCTATTTCCTGATGACAACAACAAAAAATAATTTTCCTCAAACAAACCCATAAAAACAATGAAGGTAAAAATTGCTCTAACTACTGGAAAGTCATGCATTCCAATCTTGAAATTTTCATATGGAAATTACTTTTTATCTCACTAAAACTTTCATTGTAGAAATATACCTTTGGAAGTCAACATGTAAAACTAGCTACCTCTCTTAGTTGATTAAAAGATAAAAGTGATGGTGAACTTTTTATATGTTTGCTTTGTTTTTATTTACATTTCACTAATTTAAAAATAATTACTTGTATAATATTTAATAATTGAATATAAAAAAGCATAAATTCCTAAAGAAGTAAGTTAATCTCATGTGATTTTACTATTGACTATGGAGTGATAGCTCCTTCCTGTGTCCTCACATGGCCCTTCTGTCTGCACCTGCACATACCTGTCTTCTTTCTCCTCTTCTCAGAAAGACACAAGTCCTATTGGATCAGGGCCCCCCCCCCCCCAATCTGGATAATTTTAACTCACTCACCTCTTTGAAGGCCCCATCTCCAAATATGGTTACATTCTGAGACACTAGGATTTGAGACTTCACTATATGAATTGCGGGGAACACAATCCAGTCATTAATAATACCCATATAGACTACTTCACAAATAACTGCATAATGTTAGCATTTTACATAGTATATCTAGTATAAAATTTATCAAATCTTTTTTTTTAAATCATCACCCTAGGGTATTTTTTCATTTATTTTCAGACAGAGTAGGGGGTTGGGGGAGATAGAGAAAAACATCGCAACCGAGATACAGTAGCCTTGATGGGAATCGAACTCACGACTCTTCTGTTCACAGGCTGACACTCAAACAGCTGAGCCAAACCAGCCAGGGCTATCAAGTCTTCTTTAATTCTCACAATTGTGATTTTAGAAACTCCTTTTTAAGGAATTTTTTTTCTCACTCTCTCCCTCCCCCCCTCCTCTCTCTTTTCCTCCCTTACTTCCTTCTGTCATTTTCTCTCCGCCCCCAACCCTCCTCTGTCACTGCAGAAACTAAATTAAAACAACAATAGCAAAAGCAACAACAATAGGAAGTGCATAGAATGACATCTTGCACTCTGCAGGTGTGAAGAAATAGAAGCACAGAGGTCCAGAGACTAAGTGCCTCGCCCAGGCAGGCATGAGGGGCCTCTAGTGGGGTTTACTACTGAGGATGGGGAAAGCAAAATTGGGCAGGAAGAAAAAACAAGGTGGCCACAGGCTGGCTCTGGGGACTCCTAACTGCAAGTACAATGCTCCTTTCCCAGACCACACCAGCCTCAATCCCAATAACAAAACGAGTGATATTTCTGGAATCCAAATCCACAGGTTTGAATTAAGGGGCAGGCGAGGCTTCCCACAAGTGCTCCTTAGTAACTGTCATTCTCGTGCTCATCCCTCAGAACGCTTGTCTTGTACTGTCCCAAAGGCTCTTCCAAAATGTGTTCAGTTCTCTTTGCTGACATCACTTTGCAATGTCCCTGCTACACAAGTATTAGTTTGGGGATACTTATAAGCTTATTAATGTTGGGGAACTCCTCTTTTCTATTCAATCTGGCATCCCTAACCAGAGAGGAACTACACTTTCCCTAACTGATCAGTTAGTAGACTACAAACAGAGTCACTGGGCTCTCAGATTCCTGCAGATAAACTGCAGCATTCAATTGGCTCTTGACAGCCAGCACCACCCATGTTTGTAACAAAGTTCCTGGGAGTTTGGGCTGAAAGACAAAAAATTGAGGTGACACTGCACAGCACCAGAATCAAAATAAATTCTATTCTCTAACCAACTACACCCTTTTTGCAAGTTCAGGTAGTCTGCCTTCTTTCTCTCTGGTAGAGTCCATCCCCTCCAGTTATGCTGTGAGAGAAGCTCAGGGTGGGTGGGCTGGGGTATCATTCCCTAAATCCCCATCATCTTGGTACCAAGATGAGTTGCTCCATCTAGTTAATGTTCTCGCTAGAGACTAGTAGGGTCTATGTAAACAGACTCCTCTCTATTCCTGAAAACATATCTATATATAACTTCACTTGCAATAAGCATGAAGTTTAAGAACCATTTTATAGAAATCCATTTATGGGTCACATCTGCCTCTAGTACAGGAATAAGTACATTTAGCCTAAAAAGTAGTAGCCCTCCATCATAGCCAAGGAAGTGACAGAACCTCCCCAAATACTCTTGGTTGAAACCTAGCTTCTGATATGTTGGGCAGGCAAGTTATCTATTCAGGGATTAATACATAGGACTTGAGAAAGGTGTAACACTAAATAAGAGTTGTTTGTTTAAATACATGAATATGTTCTCAAAATGTCATCATGACAGAGATTCCCTGTCTATATTTTAATTGCACTAAAAACATCACTCAACTACTAGTTATCCTGTATGATTCAAATGGAAGCCCCACCATACGTCAGTGTCACCTCTGGTGTGTTCCATTCATAATCTCTTCCCTATGTGTCCAGTTCATCCTCTAGAGTAAAATTGGCTGCTAGTTCAGTGACTGATTCATAGTAGGTGTTAATTATATCTATGGAAGAAGTAAATATGAATGCAAGAGGAAAGCCAGGTCCAAAGTATGTGATACCTTGCAATTGTGGAATACAACCAATGGAAAGATGTTACTCTGGCCAACTAACAGGAGAAAGTGAATGGAATTTTTGATCTACCCAACTTCCACTAGAGTTTAAAAAGGCATCTTAGTTCCTAATTTCATCTTCAGTAAGAGGTTATGAATTGAGATGAACTGGACTCCCCTAAGAGTCACTTCCTTTACCTTGTTCTCGGGTACATCTGAGCGGTGGGTGGGGCTGAAGGCTAGAGGAGTCGGGACTGGCAATGGGGTCCAGTGCAGAGGCGGGTCTCCACCACCTTTCCCTTCCCACGTTGAGCCCTGGAGAGAGACTTTTCAGCATAGCTGTTATGAACCCTTTGATTTGTAGCTTTCTCATCCGGCTACACAATACTTTGGTGCCTTAATAAGATTCGGCTGAAAAGAGACTTCTTTCTTTTCACAAATTGAAAGAAAATCTGTTTGGACACTTTTAAAGGAAAGGAGAAAATACTTTGGGGTTCTTTTTCTTTTTCCTTTCTCTCTCTTTTAAAGTTGTTTCTCTCTCTTAGCGGCTCTTCACCTCATATATTAGTGCCCACTAACTGAAACTTTGGGGGATTAAACAAGAGAAATAATGAGAAAATAAAACATTTACATTTTAGATTCATGGTCTTGAAGGTCCAAGTGGAAACCTGCCCAACAGAATTTTTTAGCATGCAATTTTTTAAAATAATTGGTAATTGTAGGAAAAATTTAACATTACCGTTACACTGTTAGAGAAATTTTACCAGATGCTTACGTATTTTAACCTCTGCCTTATTAATGTATATTTGCTATAGATCTTTCGTTGTTGAAGTTTTAAACTCTGCCTTTTTTATTAACGTATAATATATATATAATGAAAGGCAAAGATCTTAACTCTTCAGTTCCGTAAATGTTAACAATTTTATAAATCCATACAACTATCACCCCAAAAACATATAAAACATTTCTATCACCACAAAAGGATCCTCCCATACCTTCGTAGTCAATTCCCCCCATCCCTAAGGAGGACTTTATTATTTCTCTCAGCTACATTATTTTTACCTGTTCCTGATCTCATTAACATGTAAGATACCATGTATTCTTCTATATTTGACTTATTTTGCTCACTATAATGAGGTCCTCTTTGAGGTATATGTATTGGGGATATTGTTCAAGTTTGTGGCTTGTGTTTTATTTTCTTAATTGATTTACAGAAAGATTTTAGTTTTAATAAGTCCTACTTATAATGTTTTCCTTTTACTGTTACTATTTCTTTTGTCCTATTTAAATATTGTTTGGCTTACTCATGATCATGAACATATTCTCCTATTGGCTTTTGAGGCCTTATAATCTTAACTTTTACATTTAGAACCACCATGTATTTCAATTTAATTTTTGTGTGCAGATGAGATAAGGGTCTAAGTTCCATTTATATCTTTATAGATATGAAGTTGTTCTAGCACTTTTCTTGCGGTGGCTTCTTTCCTATGTTTAAGATTTTTATTTTGAGATAACTATAGATGTGCATAATTGTAGATCAACATATGAAGTAATATAGACCGATCCCATGTACCCTTTGCCACATATTCCCCAGTGGCAATACCTTGCAAAGATGTTATTGTACTGCAGAGTTCTGAAACCTATACAATTGAGATTCAGAATCATCACCCCAGGACCCCTCGTGTTGCCCTTTAAGAGATTCACTCACTTAGCTACACTGATCTGCTCTCCATTTCTACCACCGTGTCATTTCAAGAATGATATACGAATAAAGTCATACAGTATGTAATCTTTTAAGATTGGCCTTTTCACTAATACTTCTCTGCAGATCCATCCAAGTTGTCAAGTGTAGCGACAGTTTATTCCTTTTCATTACTGTGCAGTATTCCAAAGCATGGGCATGCTACTGTTTGTTTAACCATTCACCTGTTGAAGAACACTTGGGTTGTTTCCAGGTGTCAGCTGTCAGAAATAACATGGCAATAAACATTTATAGACAGGTTTTTGTTTAAATATAAGTTTTCACATTTCTGGGATAAATGCCCAGGAGGGCAATTTCTAGGTGGTTTGGTAGTTGCATGCTTAGATCTTTAAGAAACTACCAAATTGTTGTTCAAATTGGCTGTATCATTTTACATTCCTACCAGCAATATCTGAGCAATCCAGTTGCCCTCCTTTCTCTCTAGCACTTGGAGTTAACACTATTTTTTTTTTTTCATTATAGCGGTTCAGATAGGTGTATAGTAATACCCCATTTTAATTTTAATATATATTTTCATGATTACTAATGTCATTGAACAGCTTCTCTTATGCTTATTTGCCATCTTTATATCCTCTTCTGTAAAATATCTCTCAATATCCTTTGCCCATTTTATTATTTAATTATTGTTTTACTATTAATTTTTTAAAGTTTGTTATATAGTAAAAAAAAACACTCCTTCGCTGGATATGTGGTTTGAAAATATGTTTTCTAGTCTTCTCTATTATCTTTTTGCAATTTTTATTAATTTATTTTTATTACAGATGTTTCTCCTTTTCCCCCATTGACACTCTCCTCCAGATCCCACCCCCACCCCCAGTATTGTTGTCTATGTCCATTGGTTATGCATACATGCATATAAGTTCTGCACTTTATCTTTTCCCTCTCTCCTGTCCTCCTCCTCTGAGATTTGTCACTCTGTACCCCACTTCCATGTCTCTGGATCTATTTTGTTCATCAGCATATATTGTTCATTATATTCCACAAATAAGTGAGATCATGTGGTATTTGTCTTTCTTTGGTTGGCTTATTTCAATTAGCATTATACTCTCCAGGACCCTCCATGTCATCTCAAAAGATAACAGATCTTTCTTTCTTACAGTTGCATAGTATTCCATTGTGTACATGTACCACAGGCTTTTCTATCCACTCATCTATTGATGGACTCTTGGGCTGATTCCAGACTTAGCAATTTTAAATTGTGCTGCTATGAATATAGAGGTGCATATATTCTTTCTGATTGGTGTTTCAGGTTCCTCAGGATATATTCCTAGAAGTAGGATTACTGAGTCAAATGGCAGTTCAATTTTTAAGTTTTTGAAGATACACCATATTTTTTTCTATAGTGGCTACAGTATTCTGCATTCCACCAGCAATGTACTAAAGTACCCTTTTCCCCACACCCTCGCCAACACTTGTGTGATGATTTCTGGATGGAAGCCATTCTGGCAGGTGTGAAGTGACACCACATAGTCATTTTAATTTGCATCTCTCTGATGATTAGTGATGCTGAGCATTTTTTCATATGTCTCTTGGTCATTTGTATGTCCTGTTTGGAGAGGTGTCTATTTAGGTCCCCTGATCATTTTTTTTTTTCTTTATTGATATTAGAAAGAGAGAGGAAAAGAGAGAGAGATAGAAACATCGATGAGAGAGAACATCAATTGGCTGCCTCCTGCCTGCCCCCCCACTGGGGATCAGGCCCACAACCTGGGCATGTGCCCTGACCAGGAAGTGAACTTGTGACCTCTTGATGCATGGGTCCACACTCAACCACTGAGCAACACCATTTAAATTGGATTATTTGTCTTCTGTTGAGTTGTATGAGTACTCTATATATTTTGGAAATTAACTCATTATCTGATGTATCGTTAGCAATTATGCTCTCCCATATAGTCAGTTCCCTTTCTATTCTGATGCTTTGTTTCTTTTGTTGTACAGAGCTTTTTAGTTTGATGTAGTCCCATTTATTCATTTTTTCCTTTGTTTCTCTTGCCTTAGGCTTTGTATCAGTGAAAATTCTGCTGCATGTGATGTCTGAAATTTTGTTGCCTACATTTTCTTCTAGGATTTTTATGGATTCACGAGTCCCATTTAAGTATTTTATTCATTTTGAGTTTATTATTGAATATGGTGTAAGTTGGTAGTCTAGCTTCATTTTTTTGCATGTTGCTGTCCAATTTTCTCAATACCATTTATTAAGGAGGCAGTCTTTACTCCATTGTATGTTCTTGCCACCTTTGTCAAATATTAATTGAACATAATGTCTTGAGTCAATTTCAGGGTTCTCTGTTCTGTTCCATTGATCTATTTGCCTGTTTTTGTGCCAGTACCAAGCTGTTTTGATTACAGTGGCTTTGTAGTATAACCTGATATCCAGTATTGTGATCCCTCCTACTCTGTTCTTCTTTTTCAAGATTGATGTGGCTATTCAGGATTTCTTTTGGTTCCATATAAACTTTTGGAGTATTTGGTCTAGTTCCATGAAATATGTTGTTGGTATTTTATTTTATTATTATGTTTTGAATCCTTTTACATTTATCTTCAGATAGAACAGGAGGGAGAGGGAGAGGAAGAGAGAGAGAGAAAGAAACACTGATATGAGAGAGACACATTGACTGGTTGCCACCTGCATGACCCCAGCCAGGGCTGGAGACAAACCGCAATGGAGGTATATGCCCTTTGCAGGAACCGAATCTGGGACTCTCTGGCTCGTGGGCCGATGCTCTAACCACTGACCCAAATTGGCCAGGGCTGCTGTTGTTATTTTAATGGAGATTGCATTGAATCTATAGATTGCTCTGGGGAGTATGAACATTTTAATGATGTTAATTCTTCCAATCCATGAACAAGGTATATGTTTCCCTTTTTTTTATACCTTCCTCTGTTCCTTTTTCCAATGTCCTGTAGTTTTCTGCAAATAGGTCCTTTAGTTCTTTGGTTAAGTTTATCCCTAGGTATCTTAGTGTTTTTTTGTTTTTTTGTTTGTTTGTTTTTTGTTTTGTTTTGTTTTTGCTTCAATGGTAAACAGTATGGTTTATTTAGTTTCTCTTTTTGTGAGTTCATTATTGGTGTATAAGAATGCCACTGATTTCTTGATGTTAATTTTGTATTCTGCTACTTTGCCAAATTCATTTATTAGATCCAGAAGATTGTTGATGGAGTCTTTAAGGTTTTCTATGTATAATATCATGTCATCTACAAATATTGACAGTTTTACTTCCTCCTTTCCAATTTGGATCTCTTTTATTTATTTTTTTTCTTGTCTAATTGCTTTGGCTAAGACTTCCAGTGCTATGTTAAATAAGAATGGCAAAAGTGGGCATTCCTGTCTTGTTCCTGTTCTTAAGGGAAATGCTTTTAATTTTTGCCCATTGAGTATGATGTTGGCTGTAGGTCTTTCATATATGACCTTTATATGTCAAAATATGATACCTCTATTCCCACATTGCTGAGCATTTTTATCAGCAATGGGTGCTGGAGTTTGTCGAATGCTTTTTCAGCATCTACTGATATAATCATATGGTTTTTATTTTTCATTTTGTTTATGTGGTGTATCACATTTATGGATTTGTGAATACTGTACCAGCCTTGCATCTGTGGGATAAATCCCACTTGGTCATGGTGAATTATTTTCTGATGTATTGCTGGATCCAATTTACTATTTTCTTAAGTATTTTGGCATCTATGTTCATCAGGAATATTGGCTTGTAGTCTCCTTTCTTTGTAGTGTCTTTTTCTGATTTTGGAATTTGAATTATGCTGGCTTCACAAAATGAGTTTGGAAATCTTCCTTCTTGGGTTTTTGGTATAGTTTGAGGAGAATGTGTCTTAGGTCTTCTTTGAATGTTTGGTAAAACTCCCCTGTGAAGCCGTCAGGGCCTGGGCTTTGGTTTGTTGGGAGTTTCTTGATTACATCTTCAATTTCCTTAGTTGTTAATGGTCTGTTCAAGTTTTCTATCTCTTTCTAGTTCAGTTTCTGGGGACTGTGTGTTTCTAGAAATTTGTCCATTTCTGCTAGTTTGCCCAATTTGTTGGCATAAAATTGTTCATAGTATTTATCAGTGATCCTTTGTATTTCTGTGGTGTCGATTATTATTTCTCCTTTTCTTTTTTTCTGATTTGGTTTAATTGGGTCCTCTCTTTTTGTTTCTTGGTGAGTTTGGATAAGAAACCATCAATCTTGTTTATCCTTTCAAAGAACCAGCTCGTTGTTTCCTTGATCTTTTGAATTTTTTTTTTTTTTAGCTTCTATGTCATTTATTTCTGCTCTGACCTTACTGTTTCTATCCTTCTACTTTGTCTGGATTTTTCTTTTTGTTTCCTTTCTAGTTCTTTAAGTTGTAGGATTAGAAAGTCAATTAGAAATTTTACTTTTTTATTGAGGTAGGCATGTAGTGCTAAGAACTTCCCTTTCAGGACTGCTTTTGCTGTGTCCCATAGATTTTGTGTTGTTGTGTGTTTATTTTCATTGGTTTTCAGGAAGGTTTTAATTTCTTCCTTGATCTCCTTGATAACACATTTATTATTTAAGAACATGCTATTTAGCCTCCATGTGTTTAAATGTCTTTGCATGTTTTTGTTGTACTTGATTTCTAGTTTCATGCCATTGTGATCTGAGAAGATGCTTGATATGCCTTCAGTCTTCTTGAACTTTTAGAGACTTAGTTTGTGTCCTAACATGTGGTCTATCTTTGAGAATGTTCCATGTGCACTTGAGAAGAATGTGAATTCTGCAGTTTTGGGGTGTAATTCTCTGTAGCTATCTATTAAATCTATTTGATGTAGTGCATCATTTAGAATCTGTGTTTTCTTGTTAATTTTTTGTCTAGAAGACCTATCCAGTGACGTCAGAGAAGTTATGAAGTCCCCTGCTATGATTGTATTGCTGTTGAGTTCTCCTCTGAAGTCTTCCAGAAGATTTAAATGTATTTTGATGCTCCTATGTTGGGTGCATATATGTTTACCAAGGTTATATCTTCCTGTTGGATAGATCCTTTCAATATTATGTAGTGGCCTTCTTTGTCTCTAGTTTTGGCCTTCCTTTTGAAGTCTATTTTATCAAATATCAGTATCGCTACCCAAGCTTTTTTTTTTTTTTCTATTTGCTTGGAACACTTTTTTCCGTCCCTTCACTTTCAACCCATGTGAGTCTTTTGTTGTGAGGTGAGTCTCTTGTAAACAACATATATATGAGTCATGCTTTCTTATCCATTCAGCTACTCTGTGTCTTTTGATTGGAGCATTTAATCCATTTACCCATAAGGTTATTATTGATATGTACTTATTTATTGCCATTTTATATGTTATGGTTATGTTTCTCTTCCTTTTTCTCCTGCTTATTACAGCAGTCCTTTTAACATTTCTTTCAGTGTTGGTTTGGTGCTAATATATTCCCTTAGCCTTTTCTTGTCTGGGAAGCTCTTTATTTCACCTTCTATTTTGAATGATAGCCTTGCTAAATAGAATAGTCTTGGATTCAGATCCTTGTTTTTCATTACCTTGATTACTTCAGGCCATTCCCTTCTGGCCTGTAGTGTTTCTGTTGAGAAATCAGCTGATACTCTTATGGAGGTTTCTTTGTGGGTAACCTGTTGCTTATTTCTTGCTGCCTTTGGGATTCTCTCTTTGTCTTTAATTTTTGGCATTTTAACTATTATGTGTCTTGGCATGGGTCTCTTCGGATTCTTCTTACTTGGGGCTCTCTGTTCTTCTTGAACTTGTATGCCTTTTTCCTTTACCAAGCTGGGGAAGTTTTCTGTCACTATTTCTTCCAAGATATTCTCTAACCCTTGCTAATTTTCTCCTTCTTCTGGCACACCTATGATGCAAATGTTGTCACATTTTATATTGTCCCACAGTTCTCTTAGCTTGTCTTTCTCTTTTTTAATTGTTTTTTGTTTGTTTGTTTGTTTTTTGTTTTTTTTTTGCTTCTCTGATTGGGTGATTTTTTTCTACCCTGTCTTCTAATTCACTCACCTGGTTCTTGACTTCCTCTATTATGCTGGTTATTCCTTCCAATATATTCTTTATTTCTGCTATGTAATTCTTTATTTCCAATTGGTTAGTTTTCAATGCTTCTATATGTTTACCCATGGTGTTGAGTTTCCTTATGATTATTATTACTCTAAACTCTCCCTCTGATATCTTGCTTAATTCCATTTCATTTATTTCTTATCTTGTCAAATTATCTTGTACTTTCATTTGGGATTTTGTTTGTTTGTTTGTTTGTTTCACCATTTTGGCTATCTCAGTGGGTTTTGGAGCCTACCAAATTTTCCCTGTGGGTGTTGGTTTTCCACTGATTGTGACTTCCTCTGTTGGGTTTGGATGAGTGTGGGAGGACCCATATTAAGCACCATTGTCAAGTCTTACTTTCTTGGGTAGATTTGCAAGTCAAGGACAGGTTCAGTCATCATCTACCTTTTTGCCTGGAGGTTATTAATTTGCATTTCTCTCACCTGGCCTGGTGGTGTTAAATTTTTGTGGGAGGGGCTGTTGCTTTTGCCAAGGGCTCTGGGAAGGAGCTCTTTCAGTAAGATGGCTATTGTCCTGTGAGGGAGTGATTCAGTACAGAACTCCTGGTGCCCTCCAGTCCAGCTCTCAGCTGTCTCTTGAGCCAGAAGCCCTGGACTCTCTCCATACAGTTCCAGTCTAGTCTGCCTTCCTTCTGCCAGAGCCCACGGTGAGTGGCTATAGCTGATTTGGTGTTTTTAAAAAACTCCACTTTCTCAATGGGAAGTCCAAACCACTAATACAGACATCCACTGCTGCCCATGGGCTCCTAACCAACCTCCCCCCACCCCCATGCCTCCACAGTTCCTAAAAGGCTTAATTTAGCATCCTCTTTCTGTCCCTGGTTGTACTGGTTCTCTTTCAGCTGTTCTTCAGTTGGTTTTTTCCTGATAATTTGTCTTTATTTTAGCTGTAATTCCAGTTAGGTCTTGTGAGATGGTCTGTGTAACTTTCATTCACTCTGCCACCATCTCCATTCTCCTTTATTTTCTTAACATGGTCTTTTTCAGAGCAAACATTTTTAATTTTGATGAAATCCAGTTTATCCATTATTCTTTCTGTGGATGATGTTTTTGATATCAAGTGTAAAAATATTTTTGACAACTCCTAAGTTACAAAGATTTTCTTCTACTTTAAAAAAAATTTTATCCTTGGAGGCAGCCAATCGATGTTTCTCTCACATTGATGTTTTTCTCTCTCTTCCTCTCCCTCCCACTATCTCTAAAACTATTAAAAATATATTTTTAAAAGTTTTATTCATATATATTTTAAGTCCTTGAAATAGTTTTGAGTTAATGTTTGCATAACATGTGAGATTTAGGTCAACATTTATTTTCCTTTTTGCCGATAGATGCCTAATGCCTTCAGCACCATTTGTTAAAAGAATTATCTTTTCTCCATAAAATTGCTTTTGCACCTTTGTCATAAATCAATTGGGAATTGAAGTCAGTGGAAATGGTGGAAAAAAAATTCAAAAGTCCCCTTCCACATAAAAACAATAAGAACACTGGCAAAAAAATATCAAAATCAACATTTTCAGTACTCTTGAAATTAACTAAAGGCTTGAAACAATTTCAGGGCATAATTTCAAGAAAAAAATGACTGAATCTTGGTAAGAACAGCAAGCTTTCTGGTGTTTTTACTTTCCTGACTCCTATCCCCCTCTCCTCAACTCTGCTATATCCTTGAAAACCATGTTCACAATCATCATGAAATGAGTGCCCTAGTAGCCACTGATGAAGGAGAACAGAGATGGAACTCTTCAAGGGCTTCATTTTAAGCTAATTATTATTATTTAAACTGTTTGGTAGTTATGGGGAAACCCAAATTGCAAAGCTTGTCTTACTTGACCTGATTCAGCATTTACCCTATGTGAACAACCTTTCGCTGGCATGTTTGTTGAAAACAATCAGTAACAATGCTTTAACTGAAGGTGATTGAGGCAGGATTAACAGTAAGGGATATAGCAAGCTAATCAAATATCTTGTTTTTTTACTTCCTTTAGGTCTTTGTTTAAATTTTGTCTTATTAGAGACAGCATCTCTAATTGCCTGTATAATATCTACTCTTCTCACTTTTCTCTCTCTGTCGTCCTCAACTTTTCATGGCACTTAATCTTCATATAGTTTGTATGTGTGTATTTCTATTTTTTCATCTTTCTCCACCAGAATATGACTCCTTAAGGGCAACTCTTTATTTTGTTCACTGCCATATCTCCAGTGCTTAAAAAATTCCTGTCACATAGTAAGCCTTTGGTTAATATTTTTGAATGAATGAATGAATGAAAGGCAGCAAGTGAGTTAGCTACCACAGCCTAGACTCATTCTTTTGTAAATAGAAACACAAACTTTTCTAAGAAATCTATGGAAAAACTTTTTTTTTTTTTTTTTTTTTTGTCCCTTAAGTCAAAAGTGAGTTACATGGCTTTCCTACAATAAGAAAAGGTAAGAAAATAAGTTTTGGGCTGCTCTCCTCTATAGTTAAAAGAGGCAAGAGAGAAGGGAGTTGGGAATAGATTTTGGAGAGTTATTCATTGGCTTTCCTCATTGCCATCCCATTTTTCACTAGCTGAGTTTTGGTCTTAATTCTTCATATTTCAGTTCAACCATCATTTTATTGGGAGGTTCTCCTATGACTCCTCCTTTCTTCAATGTCCACTCCAAGACTTTCTGTTAATGTCATAGGAAATGTTTTCAATAATGACTTATATCAGCCTTTTCTGTTCCCAATTAACTTTTGCAGATTTTCTTGTAGCTGACTTCTCAGCTCAACTTCAGGAAAAGCCTTCCTTTGTCATAGTCTCTAAAAGAGCCTTACCACTCTTGACTTGATCTCACTGACTGATTGGTTTTCTTTGTATCACTCATCAATATCTGCAATTACTTATTTATGAATTTATTTTATGTTTTCCCCATTAGAATGTAATATTGATAGGATATAGTCCTTTTCTGCCTTGAGTCTCAGGACTCAAAAATTCAAATTTTGAGGATATGTGACTAAATAAATCAATAGCAAAATTTATGCTATCATGAGTATTTTTACTTTCCTTCAAATAAATAATTGAATAATATGAGTTCAAAGGTTTTCCTGACTTAAAGTCTAATGATAAACATTCAGAGTCAAAGATCATTAAAATCTAGAGCTATGGTATTCAACTCTGAAAACTACCCAAAGGAGTCAAAACTGAATTCAACATTTATAATAACTTGATAATATCCCAATTCATACAAAAATGTATATAATCCTAAAAACAAATTAAAAAATGTGGAATAGATTCAAGAGCCATATAAACTTTGGCAAATAATTTATAGCATACCCTATACAGAGAGAGCAGCACATCTTAATGGGATTGTACTGTCTAATTGTGTACATTGGTAATTGGAATATCTAACCAGGATTGAAATCATGTTGAGATCATAATCATTTGTGATTTTCCCTGAACTAATTTTTTAAATTTTCTGTCCCTAAATTTGAAAACAGAAAAAAAAAAAAATTTTTATTTAAAGAAGTGTAATTATAAAATCATATTATAATTGAGAATAATAATTTTGCAGTCTAAACAATAGCTTGGGAACTTAGAGGCTGAGAGTACTAGGCAACTACAAGGCTCTCAAACTCTGTACAGCTCAGTTTATCGACTCTGACAGGGAACAATTTATGAGCTTAATCAAGAGGAAAAATGGGAGTGGCACTGCCAAAATGTAGCATCAGTAGATTTCAAGCTGGGTGGTTAACAAGCATTGCCATTAGAGTGTTATATCACCTCTAACCTTCCAGTAAAGGTTCTTGATTCTGAAAAGGAACATGGTCCTAAGAGCACTTGATAATCCCTAGGACATTTTTAAATGTTAATACTTCAGATATGGCAGGGCCAAATAACACCTTTGTCCTCAGCTAAAGTGCCTCATTATAATGATCACCAGGAAGTTTTATCAGATGTATACTCTCTGAACTCTAATTTCCCCATTTGAGAAATGCAGTTCTCAAGGGCAGGCCCTCTTCCACACTATACTCCATATTACAGAATTCCTACAATAGTCATGGAAAGTGATTGCAACAGCAAACATCAAGCTTCTGTTAGAATTTAGGAATTCCTGTTGCATTTGCTCTAGGCCTCTCCTAAAAAGAACAAAGCACTAAGAGCAAAGAAGAAAGCTTAAAGTAATTGTTACATTCATTTCCTACGAAGAAAGGGAAGGAGGCAGAGGAGGAGGAAGAGAAAGAGAAGGTGGGGAAGAGGAAACCACTTAGAGAGATACTCAGGACTTGAAGGGCCATCTGCTTTTTGAGGGTTGTTACCCCTTTTCTACTTATCTTGTAAGATCAATAAGACTAAAGACTCATTTGAATGTCTCCTCTTTCAAGTCTCCTTGCCTCCCTCCAAACTTAGTATATGTTTATGTGGTCCCATATACTATTTATTATTATCAAAATTTTCTACTAATTAATACTCATGCTTTTCTGTTTTTTCTCCACTACTGGACATATTTGCACTGTCTTTCCTATAGTTGCAGGTAATATGGTTCTGAGAGTACAGAATATTCTCCAGGAAGATTTTCCTGTTCATTGTTTGACTACCTTTTCTATTGTGTATTAGCTTCTATTATAGCAAGTGGAACTACTGCTTCTTGTGTTCTTCTGCTGCACCCACCCTCCAAATCTCACCCAATATTCATTTTTGATTTGTCCTTGTATGGTTTTGATATATTGAAATGTGTTCTTTAGAGACCTTTACCCAATGAATCAAAATATATGAAATTTTCTCATCAGAGTAGCTTCTAATCCTTCCCACCACCTTAGCTTCAGGGCCAAAACTGTGAGAAAGAATTAAACTGTCCCTTGTTCATGTACCCTCAGTACTTTGGGGGTCATCTCAATGTTCTGGGAGACTCATTTTAGAAAGACCTCTATAGCTATGTAGATTGTTTTCTGTTGTTGCCATCAGTAATTAAAGAATCAAACTCATTTTTCCAACAGATGCTCTGGCTCTGATTTTTTTGAGGCAAGAAAGACTTGGGGGAAAAAACTTGAAAAGTATGCATGCTTTTCTAAGGGCTTGTGTACCTCACTCTAAAATTTGGCTTGGCCCATGGCAGCTTCTCAATAAATGTTTTTGACTGAAATAGATACATTTTTGGTAAAAATATGTATTTTTGGTGAAAGGGTCATAGTATTTCTTAAGAGCAAAGACTTATGATTACCTAGACAATCGGCTGCTTTTTTTTGACCAATCCATTTTTCAAAATACTATCTGTGATATCCTTCCAATCGTGTGAAATTGGCATCCTTGAGGATGTTTTATATGTACCAAAATCTCAGTTTCTGTTTCTAATCTGTATATTTCTATAACTCTCAACTTACATAATTGCCACATAAATGGTTTGTCCTGCTCACCACAGCTCTTATAATGAAAGACAATCTGGGCATCTAATTTCTGACGTCCGTGAGGCAAAGTTCAGGTGAGGATGGCTCAGGGAACATGCTAGGAATTAACCTTCGCTCCTGGCAGTGGTGAAAGGACACAAAGATATACAAATGACCGAGATTTCCTCCCTGGAAATGCCACCTTTGGATCTTACATAGTTGGGGTCTTTGGGGTTAGCTTATGGTGACACCCAGCACTTGGCTGAAAGAACTGAAAAGCCAACCTATATATATCAATACATTTATAATTTTTAGCATTTATAGTGGTCTACTTTTTCCATTTTTCAATTCTTTACTTTTATGGTTGTTTCTCTCTGAATACACCATGTCCTCAGCTTTCTAACCAAGCCCCAGGAATCACTTTTCCCTTTCAAGAATCTCCTTTTAAAAAAAAAGTCTCAATTCTAGGATTATAAAGCGTCCCACTCACATTTAGGATTTCCAGTTTTCGAAAGGGCACATGCCATAGGTGTAAATGTTGCCCCCCCATATATATATATATATATATATATTTCAGTGCTCAGATTAGATGAGTTCAACTAGATACAGAAAAAAACATGAAGTTGATGACATTTTTCTGAAATACCTCATCCTCATGTTCCTTCTCTGCTTCCTTCATTTTAATATCTCCTTCTTCAGATGTGGTTTGAAAGTGATGAGGCCCTAGCCTCTCCTGTCTTCACAGACACAGTTATTTTATTTTTATTTTTATTATTTTATTTTATTTTTTTGGTATGTGCCCCTAGCAGGAACCAAACCTGGAACTCTCTGGTCCACAGGCCAACGCTCCAACCACTGAGCCAAACCAGCCAGGGTGACACAGTTATTTATATGAAGGACATTATGGTGTCAGTCACTGTATTGTATAGTGCGCAACTGCCTCCATTCTGAAAACACAACATACATCTGACCTCTCCAAGTTGTATTGCAGTAAACAGGAATTGAAAAGGACCCCCCCACCCAGGTTTTCTTACACTGTTTTTTTTCCCCTCTAGGGTTTTATCATACGTATTCCTAGTGCACCCCCTCTCTTCTCTAACGAGGGTTCCTTGCTGCCCTTTCTCCTCCACCCATGTGTAGAGGACGATTCCTGGATGTTCTTCGTACAACAGAGACAGAGACAGATCCAATCTCTCAACAAAACTTTACCAAAAACATGAAATAAAATGATGACAGAACATGTAGATAACTTTAAAAAATAGCCACATTTTCAACATTTATGTTTTTTATTTCAAGGATTCCAATAAATGGAGAATAGGATCTTACTACTGAGTATCAGAAAGGGCTCCTCTTTAGATAAGAACCCCAAGTCTGGGAATTGTTGGTGTAACTCGACTTTTTCTTCCCTCCAGACTCCTGGGCCTACCGCCTATAAGTTCTGTTTGGATTTCTGTACCCTAGGAGGAGACTATTTAAATTCTTCAAAATAAAATTTTGTCCTGGTTCAACCCTCCTGACCAGAAAGTTGCACACATCATTTCTAGGGTACCTTTCAACATACTGCTGTACCTTTTCATGCCACAATTTCCTTATTATAAAAAAATAAAAGTAATAGTGTATACATCAGAGCATTTTTAAAAAGATTTAAATAAATTAATTCAGGTGAAATACTTAGAAAGTCTTACAATCTCATTATTGTTGTTGCTAATGACATTCCTGAGCACAAAAGAAGGATCTCTCTCTTCCTGGCTCATCTCTAGTCATCAATGGAATATTTGATATAATTTTATCATAGTTAACACAGTAGTTCCAAACCTATTTCCAAGGAAATTGTCTTGTAAACATATGCCCATGACTGTCCCATTGTATAATGATCCCATAACTTTTTAACAAGTTTATTCAAAAAGTATTGATTAATCACTTACTATTTTCTAAATACTGTGCTTGGTGCTAGAGAGGTAATGATGAGAAAAGAAGAAAGAAATTGAAGGCACAGTCCTTGCTCTCGTGAAGAAATAAGCATCAATGAGGATGCTTAGTAAAAATGCTGTCTGCTTTGGAATCACACAGTGTAGCAGTCAATCTCTAAAGATGGTCCCCAATAAATTATGCCTCCAGGTATTCATGACTATGAGCAGTCACCCCCTACTCCGACAATGGACCTGGGCTGCCTATGACTCATTTTAACCAACAGAATATGGAAGAAGTAACACCATACCAGTTTCAGGTCTAAGCCTTAAGAAGGACCTTCAGGTCCTGCTTTTGTGTGTTTTGGGAGTCTTGATTTGCCATGAAAGTGATCTAGCTACCTTGCTGGAGAGGTCCCCATGGAAAGGCCACGTGGCAAGGGAGAGGTCTTTCAACAACATGGAGAGAGAAAGCTCCAGCTATTGTCAAATTTTAGCCAACCCCACCAAGGTCCCAGACATGTGTCTGAGGTGCCCTAGATCTTCCAGCTCAGTCCCAAGTCCAGGTGACTGCACACTCAGCCAATATCACCCGGAGCAAGAGCAGCTCCGCTAAACCCCATCAACCCACAGAATCGTGAGAGGCAATAAAATGGTTATTATTTTAAGCCACAGAGTTTCATAATAGTTTGTTATGCATCAATAGAAAGACTAATCACATGAGAATATCTTCTTTGCTATATACAGACAGATAACTTTGGTGAAATGATTTAACCATCATGAGCTCAGTTTCCTCAACTATAACATGGAATAATAGTATTACTTTAGAGAGTCACTGTAAACATCAGATAATACTATTTGTAAAACTCTTGGGAACTGGTGTTAATAAATGGTAGCAATTACAGATGGTCAGAGGTTGTTAGTTTTCTCACACATTCCCAGGAGAATTTTAATTTCAAATCACGATCTTGAAGACCATGTGAATTATCACCAAAGGCTGCTTCAACAAAAGGCTGCTTCCTCCCTGTATGTGGATAAAGTTAGTACTGAATGTGAACAACTTTCTTTCCATACATAGAATTCAGGAGATAAGAGCCCATAGTCTACCTGACATTTTCTGTATTTATTTAAACCCTCTTGCTTTATTTTGTATAAGCAAGATAGGCATTCAGTTGTTATACCAACATCATGTAATTAAAATTGTTGTTAAGTATGTTATCACAAAGTTCTCACCCTTGCTTCCAACTTAATGCTTCCTGGGAACCTTTTGTGATTTGTAAAATAAATGATGTAAAACCTGGCATGTTTTGAGTATGACAAATCTCATTTATTTCCAGTGTCATCACTCACTATAGTATATAATACCTGCTCCCTGAGGACTGAGATATTGCAGACGTTTTCAAAACAATATTGGGCTATGGAGAGACCTTTTGAATTTCTCATCTGGTTAGTTTCAGTTTAGGTCCCCATCCACAAAGTTTCTATATGTGTATTTTAGAGTCGAGCTTCCTGCGTCTTTGCTCCTGGAACCAGTTGCCCACCCAACATCCAGCCACAGAGAACTTGAAACAACTTCCTGGCATTCTGTGATTTACGTAAGATTGAAGAACAAGGAGACAAAAGATAAAAGTAGTTATAACTATTCATTAGTTTTTGGTACATCAGATAATTTGTGCAATGGCTTCAGGGCTTAAATTGAATCACTTTCCCCACCTTGTCTTAATTTTAATTATGCAGCAATCATTTTTACCAACCTGTGCAACGGAACCATATGAAAATGTGACATATGACAATATACATTTACCTAAGCTCCAGGACTACAGTGACCTACAGGCAATTAGCTCCTGCCTCTAGCATCGAAACGACCAATTAAAGAGTTAACGAAATGCCCTCCAAATCACCTACATGTACAGGATTTTTGGACTGCCAGGAACATTGCACTTCAACTGATATAATTTTTGACTGACTGATTTAGTAAGTCTACATCTGCTAAAATTCCAGACTCATGCCTGTAAAACTGAGGAGTCAGGTTTTATGAGGTGCTTTCACTGTCATTAAAGACGATCCCACCTTAGCCCTTCTCCTAACAAGACAATCTTGCAGCCGTCATTATGAGGCGTGATCCTAGCTTGTCATCATGGAAAAAATGGCTTGCTAGGTCAATGAGCATGATACTGAGTTCATCTCAAGGATGTAAGGTTTTCATTACAGTGGCTATGAACCATAAACTAAATGAAAGAAAGAAAGAAAGAAAGAAAGAAAGAAAGAAAGAAAGAAAGAAAGAAAGAAAGAAAGAAAGAAAGAAAGAAAGAAAGAAAGGAAGGAAGGAAGGAAGGAAGGAAGAAAGGAAGAAAGAGAAAGAAAGAAGGGAGGGAGGGAGGGAGAGAGGGAATATATTTTAAGTCTTTTGAAATTTAATATTTAAATTCAACTATTGTATTTTAAGCTTTTTAGTAGTTCTTCTATACTTCATAACTGGAATAAGCTAATTGGAAAGAAAAACAACAATCAACATCTCTTTTTGAACTGTGCCAGGCTTTGCCTGAGATATTATCTCTCTAGATACAGAATTCCTATTAAGAGTTGTGTAGGTTTGGTTCCCCTGGAAATAAAGCCTGATATAAGGATTATTCAGTAAGTGATTCCACAAAGGCCTCTGAGTGGAGTGAGGAAGGAAACAGGAAAGGGAAAGGAGCCAACAGGATGTTTATAAGTAGATTACTACTGTGCTCAGCTGAAGCTCGGTCCCGCTGGAGACAATTGGATGCCAGTGTGGAACATGTATCACACCTGAAGGCCAAAGAAGCTGCTGTATTTATTCGCCAAACGCTGTTGGTCATTGGCCAAGAGTGCACTCAGATATTGGCTCCCCATAACACTTGTGTACCCCATATGAAGGCTGGGTGTGCTCCAGCAGCCAGAGAAATTGTTCAGGTAGAGTTGGGGTGCTTACAGGAGAAAGCCTTCAGCATGCACAGATGGTGAGTATTGCAGCAATCTGAGTAGGACATGGAATACTTGCTATAGAAGTTGACCCAAAATTAAGTGTTTCTGAGCAATACCAACTTGTGTTATGGAACTTGCTTCATCTAGTCCAATACACATGATCCATTCACTGTACCTTAGATGTGAAAGTGACCTGACTGCCTGTTGTTACTCTGTTTATATCTAAGATTTATTCTTGCTGTAGAATACCTCAGAGAATCACCCTTGGCCTTTAGAATGTCTCAGAGTAGGGGGACCAGTGAGGGACAAGCAGCAGCTTATTCTCTATGGGTGAGCTTATTAGTTCTCTGTAAATCACACAATTGATTGGGCTGGGCACCTGATGGAGTATAATTTACCAGAAATATGTTTGTCAAATTAAAATAAATTGGGACAGAAGGTTTGATAACTAAATATGTTTATGAGATGCAAAAAAATATAATAGACAAAAATCAAGGCTTAGGAAAATCTACACCAAATCTAACCAGTGACTAAAACCTTCTCTCAGCTACTTTTGCTGGGACCTAGACATACACTTTAAACACCACAAAGATAAGAGAGAAAAATTGAGAAACACACAGGCTATGTTTGGTCTTGCTTTGGAGGAAAGGCCAAATCATGCAATGTAAAAGGAGCTATCATCTCCTGTGGTTATTCTTAGTTGAAGAATCATTTCTAAAGAGAGGTCTAGATACCACAGGAAGAGAAAAACAATCCTTTTCCAGATGACTTCCTTCTCCTTTTTGATTTCTTAGCAGTACACCTAGGAACCTGTCTATCAGTCAGTCAAAATAGAAAGAAAACTGTATCACGTCAATAAATATCCACTTAGCATCTACTACGTGAAAGCACCTGGCTCCTGTCTAAGTTCTAGAGAAGCTGAAAGAACTTCAGTGTTCAGATGTTTCACACCAGCTGGATATGGGCTGATGGATCAATTGGTTTATTGATTAAGTTATTGAACTAAGTGAATGAAAGGACTCCTACAGCCCAACTTTTTTGTGGACAGTAACCTTGTCTTCTCTACTCTGTAAAATCCATATCATCTCTGATGCTACATAAATGATTGTCAATGGCATAAAAAAAAAGTGCAAAGATTTGTTCAGTATGAGTTGCCACTGTAAGATCCGTAGTTCTTGAAGTATTGCAACTATTTTCTCAGTTAAGGATTAGTGGAACACACAGATGAGCAAACTCTTTAAAACCTAATAGCACTACTCTGGCTAGAGCCTGCAATCCTGGCTTCAAAGGCTTAGAAATTTCCAATTCACCTGGGAAGACTTTCTAGATTATGAAACAAGTAGTTCTTATTACTGTCTCCCCTTGTTTCTTCCCTGTTATGCTAGATAATCCTTCACTCACAAATTTTAGTTTTGGCTTCTTTTTAAAAGTTATCTTCATATTTCAACACTCTGTTTATTATGTTTTTACCAATAAAGTCCACCCATGGCACTTCTTTTGTCTTTACACCTTATCTTGAGAGAGTTCATTCATATCCAAGTTGGTGCAATTAATAAGACATACAAGTTAGGCATTTTACTGATCAGTTAATTTTAGTCTGAAAGTTTGAAACAACTTCTTAGAATTTTAAGTCTTGAACAAATGTAAATCATTTTCTGAACAGACCCACTCTTATATAGTTGACCTTATCATCCCTTTTGTTTTATTGAGCCACTGCTGATAATTTTATATTAAAAGCTCCCATAAGGCAAGGAATGTGAACACAACCTTATTTACCCCTAGACAGAGTATAAAGACTTGCTACCGTGTCTCAAGGTTATTAGTCTTTGAGGATGGGCTATCCAAGTTGCCCATCTGCTCCTTTTATTCTTTCTATTGCCATGTCTTTTCTCTCTGATTAGCCAACCCAATAAATTGGTTAAAAATAGTGTATGTAAGATTCTGCACTTCATAGTTAGAGTATATACTTAAAATAGTAATGCCTTGTAAATATGCAATCTATTACATTACAATTTATTTATAAGTGACTGAAACCAGAGATTTTCTTGAGAACAGATTTTGGAAAAGTGTATTACTCGACACTGAAAAGTAGAGAGAAAGCCAGGCAGTAAATTGACTTAAAGATGTCTGTATCAGTTGTCTCTCATCATAATAATGCAACATAACAAATAACCATAGCAGCTCGGTGGCATACAACAATAGGTATGTATTTTTGCTATAGTCCACATTTTGGTTGGGTAGATTTGCTCATGTACCTGCAGCAGGCTGGCAGGTCAGCTGGGGAACTGACTGGCCTAGGACAGACATAGTTGGAATGACTTGGCTCCTGTCCATGTGGTCTCTCTTCCTCTAGCAGACTAGTCAGGAAACATGCTCATGGGGCAGAAGTCCAGGACAGGGAACAAAGAACACAAGTCTTCTTGAGACTTAAGCTTAGAACAGGCACAGCTACCCACATTTTACTGGCTTAAAGCAGTCACAAAACCAACCTAACTCCAAGGGGTGAAGCAACAGACCTTATCTCCTGTTGAGAAGAAGTGCAAAGTCCTATTGCAAAGGACATCTATAGAGCAATGTCTCTAGTACAACTTAATCTATTTATCATCTTAACCTAGTATGCAAACCTTTACTTGTTTTATGACTTAATTCAGACAAATAAAAAAAGTTTAAAAAGGAAAAAATTAGAACAAATCCTCTTAAGTCAATTGTCAGTAGGAGAGCAAGAAGGAACATCTATGTATTAATTTATTCAATAGGCATTTACCAGTTGTCTACTACATTTTAGGCTTTATGTTGGGTGCACATATGATTAAGATATAGCATGTTTTCAAATAGTTCTCCATCTCATGAGTTTGCATAGAGCAAGTGTCATTTGGACAGTGCTTTGCACATTGAGATAGGTACTCAACAAATATTTGTCAGTCAATGATTGGATAAACACTAAGATCATGAGGTTGTCAGATCGTAAGAGTTCTCTTCCACTCCATGAGACTGTGTTTGGATGGCAATCCTTCAGTGTTTAGAATATACTAGAAAATAAAGAAAATTTAAATGCCTGAGAGATCAATATGCACATAATTTCCCAGTTTAACTCATCTGCCCTCCTCTCTCTCTTGGATGTTCCTTGGCTGCCAAGGTCGAATCACTAGTTAATAGACCTTTCTAATCATTAGGCAGCAGTAACTAGTATGATGCTCTCAGAGATCAATGACCCAATAGCCCAGACCAGAGCAGAAGTCTCAAGTCAGGCAGCATCTGCAAGTCCCCCAATTGCCAGGTAAGAAAAGACAGAGATCACCTAAAATGTGACTCTTGAATAAGAAATAGACAATGCAAAGCTATCCATATGTCAATAAATGTGTTCGCACACACACACACACACCACATTATGCATTTACACACATACATACCCAAGCATTCAATCAATCAATCCAAAGTGAAAGATCTTTGGTCTTGGGTTTGCACTTGGAGAATCTTTCTCAGACATCTTTGTGGAGTTCTAGAGAGCCATGTGAGGACAGAAAGCCTATAAGCCGGAGCTGAGGGCTCCTTTCACTTGAAAAGTGAATCACAAGATGAAAATAATCAGGGACCACTAATACTGCACAGTTGTGTGTGTGTGTGTGTGTGTGTGTGTGTGTGTGTGATTTTGTGCACGTGAACATATGTGACTTTGTCTCAGTATGTGTGTAGGTAATGGGCATTAACACCAACTCACAGAAATTGCTCTCTTTATGAGTTTTTTAAGGAAAGTCAAACTATATATTTTTTTTCCTTCCCATTCTCAAAAACGAGCAATTTATAGGGATCCAAATGGGAAAGGAGGAAGTGAAACTGTCATTATTCACAGATGACATGATACTATACATAGAAAACCCCAAAGACTCCATCAAAAATTTACTAGACTTAATAAATGAATTTGGCAAAGTAGCAGGATACAAAATTAACGTCAAGAAATCGATGGTATTCGTATACACCAATGATAAACTCACAGAAAGAGAAACTAAAAAACAATCCCATCGTGGCAAAAAAATTAAGATGCTGGATTCTTTTTAGGAATAAATCTCAGTGCATCATTCAAATATCCTTGAGCTAAGCACACAGTATGCACATCATGAATGCATATAATCACTGCAGGGTTCTTTGTGAAGGTTTGAAAAGAGAACTGAAAGAATGATTGTGGGTCTCTATCTGAGGACATGCACTTGTTGAGTGTGATGGGGCTGATTCTGGACACTCATTTCCTCTTTCATGGGCCCTGTTCCATTTCTGTGGTTCTCCTAGAACATTTCAGTGGTACTACCAGTTAAAAAGTAAATCACAATCTCTGGACCTCTTACCAATTATATACTTCCATCTATCCAAGGAAATATTCAAGGATTTTCAATATATGCCACACAGATAGATATATATTTTAAAGATCATGACTTTACACTAGCTAATTTCATCCTCCTCTAGGCTTATTTGGGGTTGATGAAACTAAATTCCAGAGTCTGATGTTGCAATCTGTATTACTACTATGTATCTACTAGAAATGTGCAAATGTGCAATTCAACACTCAGAAAGCTCGTCCTTGCTATCACCGTCACTCCTAGTTAACAATGCTGAGGACTATTTTCTCTACCTTTTTCTTCAGAAATGTGAAATACAAATTTTAGAAAATTCATAGCCTCTGGAACTCAGAAAACCTAGCCTAGAGAACTGCACACCCTTCTCTCTTTACCCATTTGAGATACGGGATGATCTAAAGCCACTTACTTCTTTAATTTTGTTTTTCTTTTGTTGCATCTCCCATCCTGGAAATCTAGGATAAAAAATGCCAGATCTTTAAGGTAAAAATCTTACATTCCTCGGTTTGGGGCACAGAAGGTTTTTCTGATAAGCCCTTTCATGTGAACCTGAAGCTCATTTATGCAATGGGGCACCCCAAATGACTTCAAGTGCCCTTTTCCAGATCCGACGGTCTTCAGATTGTTTTGATCTGTGAAGTAACAGATATCTGAAAGCATGTGTTATTTTAAACATAAAGCAGAACATGAAACATTTGCATCTCATTACCATTTTATAAAGATTGCCTTTGAGATTCAAAAGGTGCAACAATTGTTAGCAGAGAAATGGTTCATGTACCCTCTATCTCTGCAAACTAGTATTAATAGCATTAAAATAAATAAAATAACATAGTTCATTAAATGTCTATTCATTCAAAGAAAGGAATATATATATTTGTATGTTGTAGATAATTCAGAAGCAACATGCCTCATTACTTACTCCCTAAATTCCAAAATCTATTTCTCAATTTAGAATGTAATTTTATGTGCCTTATATGTGTTTGGTTGAATGCTTATATTTTAGGCAAATGTATTTTTAAATAAAGATTAAATCTTCAAATGAAAATTAATGCAATTTTACTGAACAAAAATGCTAGAATAGTTCAATATTAAAATTCATTAGAAAGTAACATGTAATTCATAACCAAATTCTCCAGGTTCATGATGACCGACAAACTAACAGGTATTTTTGGAAAACCTACAATATGCTGAGTTACAAATAAAGTTTATGATCTAATTCTCAACCTTGTGTATCTTATACTAAAGCTGGGGAGGAAGAACAAAGGTGTGTAAATAGATGAGAGAACAAACCAGTAGTGATTTAAGAGCGTGCATTGGACCCTCACTGAAATTAGCTAGAGTCAGGCTTAAATCTGCTGGGTTGTTTCTGTTTTCCCCCCTATAGAAAAACCAATCGCAGCAGCTAGACCAGTGATGCCAAGAACAGGGAGAGGGTATGATGAACCTCCTCCCTCAGCCTTCGAGAGCCCGTGGATGCTGCTGTGCACTACACACAGAGGGGGACACCTGAACACTTGTGAAGGGGCGGGGACCAAAATCTCTCTTCAGTATTCCCTTTTGTCAAGGATTTCACTACCTTCTGAGAAGCAAACAACCTCCACTTACCTCTCTAGCTTCAAGTCTCATCCCAGAGGACCCCTTTGTCCTCTGGTGCCCAGTCACATTTAAATAACTTTAGTCTCAAGTACAGATAATGCCCTTGGTCTCAGCAGCGCTGCTATACTGGTGCCTCTGCCTGGAATGTGCTTCTGAACATTTTAGGGGCCCGATTAACTGCGGCTTCAGACTTTGCCTTGAATGTGGCGTCTTCAGTGGCCCCTGTGCCTGGGTTAGTTGCTCCCCAACTATGCACGCCCATTTCAACCTGTATTGACCATTTCAAACATTTCTTACCTTTCTTTATGAAAACTAAATAAATTAGCACATGGTAAACATTCAGTATCTAGCATGTCATACTCAAGTTATAACAGCTGTTATTATTCTCTCACTGTTTTTTGTTGGTTTGTTTGTTTAATTCTCTCATTCCTCAATATTCTCCCCCACCAACATCTGAGCTAGGTCCTGGCTTGTTCAGCAATGCCGCCCCATTACCTAGTACTGTGCCAGGCACACAGTGAGTGGCCATGAATAGTGCATAAAAGAGAAATTGTTTTAGTTATTACACATATACATTGGTATTTAGATTTAATACTTTCTCCTCTGCCCTATCAGACTTCCCATCAAAACTCCAAACAAGATTCCTCTTTTCCAAAATATAAAAAAACATGAAGAAGGAGGAGAAGGATAAGAGAAAACCCAATGCAAACAAAAAATTATCCAACTTCCTATTATCATAAACAAGGAATAGTTTGGATTTTGTGGGGCCTGTGATAGGGTGTGTGTGTGTGTGTGTAATATATATATTTTTAAATCAGTTTTGAGCATTAGTGCTTGGGTGCTGTTTCAAATGAGGAAATATCATACTTTAAGAACATAGGTGTATAATTTAAATAGAATGTTTTTTTCTTTCTTTCAGAATTTGTGTTTAAGAGTTTTCTTTTTAAGGCTTTCCTGTGAATCCTACAGACAAATAACAATAACTATTCATGGAGTTCTTAAGAGGGTAGTGTAGGTCAAAACGGCCCTCCAAAAGGTATCCATGTCACATGCCCGGAACCTGTGAACATTATCTTATTTGGAAGAAAGGTCTTTGCAGATGCGATTAAGTTAAAGATCTTACGATGAGATAATTCTAGGTTATCAGTTCAGATTGGCCTTAAATCCAAAGCAAGTGGCCTTGCAAGAGAAAAGCAATAGATGATTTGAGTCTCACAGTAAAGGAGACACAGATGCCCAGAGATGCCATGTGGAGATGGGGGTGGAGACTGGGAAGATGCAGCTACAAGCCAAGGAACTCCTGGAGCCCCCAGCGGGAAAGATGAAGCAGCACTTTCCCAGAGCCTCTGGGAGGAGCACAGCCCCGCCAGCAGGTTACCATTTTAGTTTGGTTTACTTTAGTTTCTGAGAATATTTAAATTCTACTCTCTTGGCAAACTTCAATTATACTCAACTCTATCTTTTCTCATCTCTGTTTCTATGAGTTTGACCTTTGTGTTTTTTAGATCCCACGTATGAGTGATAACCATACAGTATTTGTCTTTCTCTATCCCACTTATTTTACTTAGCACAATGCCCTCTGGGTTCATCTACATTGCTGCAGATGACAGAATTTCCTCCTTTGTAAAGGCTGAATGATATTCCTTTGTATATACAGCTCACTTTTTCTTTATCCATTTGTCTATTGATGGACATTTAGATTTCAGACCTCTTACCTCCAGAGTTGTGAGGGAATAAATGTGTTATGGCAGCCATGAGGTCAAATAAAATAACACTTGTAGAGCAAACCACCTGTTCCTGAAATGTCCTCATTCATTGACTCCTTCAATAATTCATTCAACAAATATAAGTATCTACCATATCCTAGGACTGCTCTCAATACCAGGAATATGTGGGCAAAGGGGAAACAGATCTGAGGAAATTACACTTCCTACAATTTTATATAGCATTCTGTTATAAGGTGAGTTTCCTTGTCATTCAATCTCCAGCTCTACTTTGTGTTGCTATTAAATTGTTTCCTTGCCCTGGTCAGTTTGGCTCAGCTGTTAGAGCATCAGCCCGCAGACCAAAGAGTTGTGGGTTTGATACCCTGTAAAGGGCATGCACCTGGGTTGCAGATTTGATCACTGGCCCCAGTCAGGGTCATGTGGGAGGCAACCAATCAATGTGTTTCTCTCACATCAATGTTTATCTCCCTCTCCCTCTCCCTCTCCCTCCCTCTCCCTCTCCCTCTCCCTCTCCCTCCCTCCCTTATTTCCACTCTATCTGAAAAAAAAAAAAATCAATGCAAAGATATCCTTGGGTGAGGATTAAAAAATAAAAACCTTGTTTTGGTGAAACTCACACACAAGCCATAGTTCTAATTTCCACTCATCACATTCTAGAGTTCCTCACATCCTTGCCAATCCCTGCTTCCAGTGCAATCCCAAATTTTTCTGCATGGAGAACAAACTACAGATGCAGCAAATATAAACAGGCTACTACACATTGCAAAGTATTTGTTGTATTTGACTCGATAGAAAGAGCAAGCTAACCTCCATTCTTATTTGTCCCATCTCTCCACATTCTGGAACATCATTTCTAAACTGGATATAGGTGTTTCGTATTTGGTCCTCATTCACATTTACCAGTTACATTCATTTTTTACTACTCTAGACCATGTAAATGTCTCCTTCCTGTAGGAAAGAGCAGAGGTTTTAATAATGTTATGATGAGAACACCTTGTTGGTAACAGATACTGACGCTAATGATATTCAACCCAGGGAAGGAAGGTTATTTTCGTAATGGAAGATTTTCTCCTTAAATTCGGTTACAACAGAGAATAGAAAACAAACTTTGTAACATTTATGGCACCTCCAACTTGAGTATAATATCTTTCCCTAAATAGTATTAAAATTGACATAACCCATAATATCCATATCATATTTCTCTGTGTCACTAGGATATATGTGTCCTGCTCTTTTGCTTTCTAAATGAATTCCTTACTTTTATAAAGTAAATTTTTCATCACCAGTTTCATCTATATTTTGTAAAGATCCTAGAAGAGACATTTCTTTCAGGAAGTGACTATTATGACAGTGTTATAAACCGCCAAATATATCCAGATTAATATAAATGTCCTGCACGTGACAATTTGCCCCACCAGAAGTGATTCTTTAATAAGATTGAACAATTTACCTGAGAAAAGCACTTGACAGAGATAGAAACTGTGTCACTTGTTCAAAGCAGGGACTCAGGCAAATATTTTCATCTGGCTCTTGTTCAATGCCTGACTTGAAGCTACACATCATTCACAGTTTCATCCATCACACTTGAAGCGTTGCTATTGTAACCAACATGAGCAAACTGCACACTTAAACCTGTGTGTTCTGTTCCACCTAGCAGACAGTTGATTAGATGGACTTCAAGGGAGTGGACAAATGGATTAATTGGGTTCAGAAAGCAAAGGGAGCCAGAAGAAAAGTAATGATATCAACTATCAGGCGATGCTAGGTTGGGTAGCTCTGTCTTTTTCTAAATCTTGGAATCAGGCCAGGGTCACTGATTCTAATTAGTAACAGACCAGCTCCTTATCCCGCACAGGTCCTGTGGAGCTGAAGAAAATGAACCTGGTCTGCCAAGTCAGAGCTTGCATTTAATTTGGGGAGGGAAATAGGGAGAGTACATTTGGCCAAATCCTCCTGCTGGGCTCTCTCTTGGGTACCAAACAGCCAGAGGAGGGTAAAGAATGGGTGGAAAATAAAACACAATTGTGTGTGTGTGAGTGGAGGGGGGGGCGGATAAATTATGGAGATAGACAAAGCTTTGGGGAAAAGATGGGGGGGGGAATAAGAAGGAGGTAGGGGAATGCTAGATAACCCAAGGTGATACAATCAAAGACAACTTCTCAAAGCACATCAGTTCATTCTGTCTCTTTCCTTGTGCTTTCTCCTTTCAGAACAATCCAAAGGCCATTTAATCACTAGGTATCTTCTGAGCCCCTCCAATGAATGGACCAGGCCCTGTATGAGCACTATGCTTACATGATTTGGTTTAATCCTTGCAGCAATTCCATGTAATTGGCTATTTTACATGTACAAATTCTGAGATTTAGGAAAAAAGCAAGTTCAACCGCTAGTTTGTAGCAAAATCATAATTCAATTCCAGGTTTGTCCAATTCCAAAGCTCATGGATTTTTCACTATACCCACAGAGTAAAAATAGTAAGAATGTCTCATTATCTCCTGCAAGGGGTGAGGGTTACAATCAGTACTTTAATTTTAATAGAAAACCCATTTTCCCTAATGTATTGCTTTAGGGAAAATCCCACCAAGATGAAGGTCCAGGAAAAGATGCTGCTGCTGGTTTTAATATTTCCTGTGAAACTTCCAACAGGGGAAACTGAGGACTACTGCTTAAAAGTTTCCGGTGATGGAAATAGAAACTTCCATTATGAGCTGCCATGAAAACTGACATATAAAATGGGAAATAAGTGTATAAAATGTATACTTGGTGCTGAATTAGACATTGCACATCACATCTTAGTTAGCGAGCACATTTTCTAAAAGGACTTGCAGAAGAACAAATTAAAATTGAGAAAATGTGTTGAGTATTATTTTTCTATAGTGTCTCCCTAATGAGAGTGTATTCCACTGTAGGACACCAGGTTTTAAGGCAGAATTTGAAAACCCACACTTTGGGAAAGGTTTGTCCCACAATCAGCTTTCAGTTTTGAAATATTGGGTGAACAGGAATTGATATGGTAATAGTTACAAAACTTTCACTTCCCAAGTACCTCATTATAAGAAGTTTGAGGTTCTCACAAGGAAGCTCAAGTCCTCACTTGATCAGACAGTTTAGAAATGTGAACTACAAAAATTCATTGATAATTGACTAAAAGCAGAGCATAAGAAGCATGAAAAGAATGTAGGAGTAACTAAAACAATTCATTTTGTGAATACCTTCTTAAATTCCATATTTGCTTGGAGTTCTCTGCATACTTCAGTGACTATGTAACTTTTTCTCTCAGCCTTTTAAAGCACATGCCTTTTGATAAGCCTAACTGTATTAAGTCCAACTCTAACCAAACCCTTGAC
Organism: Molossus molossus; assembly: GCF_014108415.1. Classification (NCBI taxonomy): domain Eukaryota; kingdom Metazoa; phylum Chordata; class Mammalia; order Chiroptera; family Molossidae; genus Molossus; species Molossus molossus. The sequence continues at coordinate 42,359,529 of NW_023425350.1, forward strand.
ATTCATTACTAGCATCAACCCCCACTGACAGCAAGCTCCCCCAAATCCGTGATAACTGGGAGTTTCTACGAGTAGTGAGACTTTCAGAGACTGGGTTATAAAGGAATACATCTTGTATCATTGTTGTACCCAACAGTCTCTGTTTCCTCTCCAAATCCTCTCCTCTGCTCCACATCCCAAAGCCTGGCCTCCCTGGACCAGCTTCCTGGGGCTCTCTGGGACTCAGTCTTGATACATGAGGGCCATTGGCAGCTCAGAGTGGGAAGAGGGCGGGTCATGTGCTGTGTTGTCCCTGCCTCCTCCCCATGAGCTGTGTGGGCACTGGCTCCGACTGGAAGCCCCTGCCCAATGGTATATTCATTTCCTAGAGCTGCCATAACAAATTACCTCAAACCAAAAGGTTTACAGCAGCAGAAATATATTCTCCCCCAGCTCTGGAGCCAGAATTCCAATCCAGGTGTCAGCAGGGCCATGCCCCCTCTCAAAGCTCTAGGGGAGATACTGTTTTGGGCTTGTTCCAACTCTGGTGGCTCTAGGCATCCCTTGGCCTGTGGCTACATAGAAACCCACTCACTTCCTAGCCTTCTTCTCTCTCCCCTCCGCCTGTGTCTGCTCTAGTATAAGGACACTTACATTGGATTTGGGGCCCACCTGCACAATCCAGGATGATCGCACCTTGAGATCTTTAACTTCATTACATCTGTGAAGACGCTTTCTAAGTAAGGCCACGTTCTTTTGAGGGACCATCTTTCAACCTACCACTGATGGCTGTAGCTCTGAGGGTCCTGGCTGTTGTCTTCTCCCCTTCTCCTGCAGGCTTTCCCCAGCTGCTAGGACCTCCATGCGTACTATTCATGGCTGATTCCCTTCACCTGCTCAAGATACAAATCCAAGAATCCTTAAGTTAAACGTGCTTACATTATCTTTTGAAATGTACTGGACCCTAAGATTGTTATATAAATTATATATTAGGTTGTTGAAGATGTTTAAAACAAACTAAACATGACCTTACCAACCAAGATTCTGACATGATTCTCAATTTCAGCCTTAGACTCACCCACCCTCAATGGAATATATCTTCTCTGATTCACCAAGCAGAATTCACCACTGAAAACTTGAGAACACACAGACAAAAAAGCCATAGGGGCAGACGAACTAATTCTCTGTGCTAGATTTTCTAATTTTGGCACTCTGTAGAAAGGAAGGAGTAATCTTTATAATGAAGGTCTCCCCACCTCCCACTAAAACATGATGAACTTCTACAAACATTTTTACATGTGTTTTTAAAGTTCTCCCCAAATAATGGTATGCCTCAGTAAATCAAACTGTATTAAAATTAATTATTTGACACCCTAAAAATCGATCACCTACGTTAGTACTGGCTTTTCCATGTTTTAAGTAATCACTTTGATATTGTGGAAACAGCGACCTGCACTCATTTGTGTGTTCACGCCTTTCTAACGTTTAAACATGCACTCTCTCTCTCTCACTGCTGATCCTGCTCTGTATGAACACATTCAAAGCACAGCTTCATTTGCCAAATTAGAGAAAACTCTAGCAAGGCAGTCCGAGATTGATATCTCCAAATATCTATTTTCTCACTTGTAGAATAACTCTGTTGGACTTGATGATTTGATCGTGTAGGCTACTTTCTGGACTGTCCTGGAATTTACATCAATTGGCAGGAAGAACTCGGCCACTCTATCATGTCATCACCACGCTGTCACAAGGAATCCTAAGGCCCCGAGGGCTCTCATTGAATAAAGCAAAGTTGTTTAACTTTCCAACTAAATTTGGAAAGTGTTCTATGTGTTAGAATTAAATTCTATTCATGGAATCTGCCTCCTGCTGATAAAGGCCCAAACTAGTCTAAAATTCCCTGCAGCCACTGCTTCAGTACATTCAAATCAAAGACCGACCACACCAGTACAAAACCAAGCACATGCACAGAAATAGGTCTTATTGCCATGCTTGGACAGCCCTTGTTCTGTGGGGTATTTGACTGTATCAAATTTCATTTGCTTCACAGGTTCATACATGCTTCTTCCTGCCAGGTATGTGTACCTAGAAAAATTGCGTGCATGCAATGTATTTAAACCATGTTGTTAACGGAAGGTTGTTGTCATCATTCATTCATTGTTCATTCATTCATTTGTTCGTTCATTCATTCATGCCAAGTCTCCAAGGGGGCCATTTATAGTTTCAAAAATAATGCTTACTGTTTTCTAGACCAACTTCAAATATAAGATCATCTCTTAAAAATGTCTACCATAAATCTTCCATTTAAGGTGTTCAGGTAACAATTCAAGGAAGCAGTGAAAAACAAAATGATATTTAGCTAATGGAGGAAATGCATACACAAATGTGCATACATGCATATACATATGCATATGTGAAATATGTGTGTATATATTTAAAATCATATCTTGAAAGTCATTTGCCAAAATTCAAAACTTCGTGTAAAAATAGCTCCATGTCTGTATCAGTTAGTTTCTTTTGGAAACTTAAAAAAAATATAATATTTTTTGATGGCTCTACCCTGTGCTGCCCAGCTACATTAAGATAACAGTAAACTACATTCTTATGGCTGTCATAACATTTAGCTTGGTGCTGCTTGCAATGTGAGTAATCTATTAAGATATATAAGGTGCAAAATGCCGCCTTTGTGTCTTGGAGTTCCAGCTATCAGCTGTAACAACCAAGTGCAATTACTGCCAGTGTGGGGCCTGGCTGCTTCCCACCAGGGCCGTCATAGGCCAGAGAGTTTGCAGCAGTGACCCCTGGCAGCCTCGGCCACGCCACTGGGGCCGCCCAGAGCTCCTTCTCCTGGTCTCTGTTCCCTCGACTCCCTCCCCTCTCCTCTTTCGTGCCTGTCATCAATCTTACTAAAATGACAGCAGACAGATGTTAGCCTTTGCAAAGATCAAATGAAATCTATGGCTTTGGGGCTGTTCACCAAGGAGCAGATCAGTCTACACCCAGTGCAGGCACACATGCTGGTGACAACCCACCTAGAATCAATTTGCCAGCCATTTCGAGTGTCTCTCTGCAAGCACTGGGCCACTCAGAAATGGATTTTGACAAAATTTAATCCTTCAGAGAGATTTGATGATGGACTGTTGGGAATTTCTTGCAAGTGTGTATCTGTGTATATGTGCATATGCATTTGAAAATAATTACTAATGTTCAAGTTAGAGGAGACCGTATTTATTTTGGCCACAAACTCATGATTTTTAACCCCTTCTTTCTTCAAAAGCTGGACTGTACCAAGTCCCCCACCCCCACCACTTGCCCTTGAGTTTTCATATTTCTTTTACTGAGCAAACATTACTCCATAGCATAACTATGCTGAATGTGCCCTTGTCTCATGCAATTTCTTAACATCCATGTACAGGACTATTTATCCCCAATAGAAATGTTTACCTAATCTGGAAAATGTCAGGCCATATGGTGTACATTGTATGAATTTCATCCATCCTTTTTAACTCTTTCTGAAAGTCTTTTTTTTCCCCTGGCTGCCCATTTGTTGTGGACCAGGCAGAAATGATTAAAGGGGGTGGAAATCAGAAGGGAGAGGCCAGGATGGGAAGGAGGCAGAAAGGAGCACAGATGGGGCATGGGAGAGGCTGCTTTCCTTGCTAATTGTGAAATTTGTAAACCAAAGGCCAAAGAAGTCTCAAAATTAAGGCAAACATTGTGCAAAGTTAGTGCAAATCCAGAAGAAGAAGAAAAGCATCAACAATGACCTAAAGATGAATATGATGCATTATTAATAATAACATCCCCATGGGCTACCTGAAATTCAGAGACCAAATTCCCTTTAGGCTCTTATTTCCCTCATCACCTCCTAGAAATAATGAACTCTTAACTGCATGAAGAAAAGAGCAAGCAACCCTCCGGTACAGCTGAAGCAAATGTTTCTGTAATGTATCTTTCTACAGTATCTTAGTAAAAAGATAGATAGCTATTTAAAATAAGCGATATCAAGGAAGAATAAACTATTATGTTTGTGCCAATGCTTATTCATGGTTTTATAACAAGACATATCTGTTTTCTTCATATAAATCTTGACTCTATATTTAGAGTTTGCAAACAATGATTCTAGTTTTTGGCTGCCTGCCACTTCTGATAGAAAGCTGGGATAGCCATACTACATTACTGTAACATTAAAAAATTCCCAAAATTTCATGTGCAGAACTTTCTAGCAGGCAAGAGAAAATAGAAAGTGTTTGTGTGTATATAGAGAAGAAAGGAGGGCAAAGGGTTACACACTTCAGGGAGGGGGCTGAGCTGATACTACTTTTTTGGTCAGTCTTCTTAAATTAAGGAACTCTACCGAGGCTGGAGAAACCAAGTAGGGACAACCATTTCAGGTCTCCTCTGGTCTTCATTTCACCTTTAATCAAAAGACTCCCACTCTTGCCCAGCTGGTGTGGCCCAGTGGTTGAGCATTGACCCATGCACCAAAAGGTCGCCAGTTCAGTTCCCAGTCAGGGCACATGCCCATGTTGTGGGCCAGATCTCCACTGGGGGGGGGGGGCATGCAGGAGGCAGCCAATCGATGTTCACTCTCGATGTTTCTATCTCTCTCTCCCTCTCCCTTCCTCTCTCTCTAAAATCAATAAAGGAAAATAAATTTTAAAAAGACTCCCACTCTGTCTTAGCCACTTAGTCAATTCCTAAACAATGATTGGGCATCCACCAAACATTCAGAAAATAGTGCCAGTTTCAACAGTATCAAGGGCAGTGTCAAGTAATCTGATATATTTTAGAGCTTCAAGCTCCCTAAAGAAAATTCCTTAGCCTCACGCTTAGTGGGTAGCAGAATATTGTCATTAGCTTAATCTTGTTTTCTTAGTCCTAGGAAAAGAGGAAAAGAAAGCAATAATTTCTAGAACAGGCAGTTCCATGGGCTTTATAATCTACTACAGTGATTTTCAATTTTTTTTTTTTATCTCATGACACACATAAACTAATTACTAAAATTCTGCAGCACACCAAAAATATATTATATTTTTTGTTGCTCTGACAAAAAAAAAAAAAGTATAATTTTGATTCATTCACACTGGATGATTATTGTTGTGTTGGCTGTTGCCACTTTTTTATTGGACAGTCTCAGAAAAGGAGCTAAGTGCTCCTGACTAGTCAGGTACTATATGTTTGAACAATCCTTGTGGCACACTAGTGTGTCATGGCACACCAGTTGAAAATCAATGATCTAGTATTTTGGAGGTGTGGAATTACCTCAGGAGAATTCAGTCATTCCATTTCAGTATGTTCATACATTCACTCAACCCAATAAATGTATCCTCTGCTGAGTACTGAGGATACAAACTCAAAGAAAGACAGGATCCCTCCTGCAAGGGTCTCCTATTCAGATGAGAAAGGCAGTCAACAGGTCTTTATAGTACAGATGTGATGGACAGCACATGGAGCTCCCTGATCTCAGTGACTGAGGAGATGTCACTCCTGGGTGTCAGAGAAGGATGTGGAGCTGATACCTTCTGAGCTACCTTAAAGAAAGAAAATGACAACTGTGGTGATCGTGGACAAGGACAGAGGCCTGAGAAAGCAGATGAGTAGGTTGGTGTGGCCATGGGGTGTAAAACCTTGTGTGGGGGGTAAAGGTGGCGGTAGCAGACGGAGGCCAGCCCACTAGGTGTTTAAATCCTGCAGAGCCTGGGGCCTGCAGAGTACCATGGCCTGGACAGAAGGGCTTCTACTGCTGTAGGGCTGCCACTAAATTTCAAGTGGAACATTCTAAAGGAAAGGCTAGGGGTGCCATGAAAAGATCTTTCTTAACCTGAAAAAGACATACATAAAAACAAGAACTAAATACAATGACGAAAGCATAACACCGTCCCAAGACTCAAAACTAAGCCTATCATTTTGACATTACATAAAACAGAAAGGTGCCCAGTGGCCCTCAGCCCTCAGTTTAATTCAGGAAAACATAACGGACTCAGGAGAAATGAGAAAGGAGACTTCAGAAAAGTAAGGGGGAAAAGTACAGGGGTGGGGAAGGTGGGAAAGAGGTCACGGTGAACCAAATTTTAGGAAAACCTTTGTATTATTCTGAATGAACTTTGGTCACAAAGGTAAATATCTTACTAGGAAAGTGTTTTTTACTGAAAAAGAGAGAACAAAAGAACAAAGAAAAGCAGGGGTAGCTGACAGACACTCTAACAAGAGTTTGAACAATCAACCCAGGTTATTTTAGACACCACAATTTTTAAATCGCATCTAGAAAAAAAAAAAAATCAATGCATTAGTTCTATTTACAACCAATGTTGCTCAGCATATCAATTAAAAGCATATAGTTCTTTCCCCACATTTCTTCCACCCAATTTTCAAATATTTATTGGTGCATTTAACTGAACATTTCATCACAATTATTGTGGAAGTGATAGAAGGCCCATAGAACACACTGAACTTTTCATTATGAAAGAGGATTGAGCGGGACAAACACTAAACTGTTAATATCTTAATGTAAATAACATTAATTATTAAACAGCAGTTGTAACATATGGAATTATTTGTGAGAGAAATGGAATGTGCCATTTACCTAGCTTTTTAATTCCCCCATTTGTATACTTACAATCATAGCCTTATTAAGTTATATAGATAGTTGAGAAATGTATCACCAACTTGGATGTCATAAATAAAAATATTAGCAATAGGCCTGCATAACTAGTTACTGGAATCCCATGTAGGTTACCTTGATCCTTACTTTAAATGAACTAAGATGAGGCAACATTGAAAATAAAAAATAATCAATAGCATATTTTAAAATGTAGGTTCACCTTCACAGAGGGTAAACTCAGAAGAGGAAGGAAGGAAGGAAGGAGGGAAGGAAGGAAGGAAGGAAGGAAGGAAGGAAGGAAGGAAGGAAGGAAGGAAGGGAAGGAGGAAGGAAGGAAGGGAGGAAGAAAGGAAGGAAGGCAAAGTATTCCCTGGATATTCTCAGCTCACAAATCAACTTGCCATGAATATGTCTGTTTATAGAACCATCAAATTAGACAATAAAGATTTGTGGAGTGTTATTTTTGTTTGTTTTTGGTCTCTGAGGTGAATGTTTGAGGACCAAATATTAATGTTAAGTAAGATAAAACCCATACTTCTAAAATCCTTGTCTATCCAGAAACTCAGTTGGATGTCTCTCAGCAAAAATTATACCAGAGTGTAAGTTATACCCTTTCAGCTAAACGCTTCCTGTGGTCCTTCTGCCCACGCACTCTGACTGCTGATGTTTGTTCCTTGTTAGAGCAGGGACCCAGAAGCAGAAGGATGGATCTGGGGAAGAGAACCCAGAATGGAAGGGATAGAAATGCCTTATCATGAACCCATTCAAACTTTAAATGCCTAGTCCTTTGTATAATGAAAAGAAACATACACTAAATTATAATCTCAAATACATCAAACTAACTTAGCCAATTTCTTTTCCAACATAAACTTAATTCCAGGCTTATTTTTCTGATATTCTGCACATCAGAGGGATGCAAGCTATTTAAATGTGAATTTGGCCTCTATATACTATTCTACAATTTCCTCCATTGAGATGTTTTGAAACTGAAGGTTTTTTTAATTTATTTTTTCAATCTAATGTTCTTAAGGTTTAAAAAAGATCTCAAAATTGTATCCTGTTATAATGGATTAAACATTGCCACCTATAGCTGAGATCAGGTTTTCTAAAAATGGTGTATAGAACAATACCCATGCCTCCAGGAAAATAGCAAAAACCTTCTCAGCTGCTCCTTAGTGCTCAGTATGTGAATAAAATAATAATTACTAGGTAACAACAATTTTGGGACACAGGACTTATTGAGCCAGACACTTCACACACATTATCTCATTTAATTCTGCTAGCTTCCTTATAATATTGGTATTATCTTCTGCTTTGTAAATAAGAAACAAAAGGTCAAATACACTCATAACCTGCACTGAGCTGCAAATAGAGGGGTTGCTATTTACTTCTATTTACATCCAGTTCTATCAGACACTGAGATTGATGCTATTAAACACAATATTTTCCTGCCTCTCCAAATGAAGTGGTTTGCAGTCCCTGTTCAAATGATCAGCAAGAACACTTGCCCCATCTTTACTTCAGAACCAAATGGAAATCTAACCAATAAGTACCAAACCTCAGTTTCTCGGAACAAGTCTTCAGGAAACAACTTAGCACGTGGCTGCCCCTTCCTTCCCAGGCCCCTCAAGTGCACAGGACCAGCAGCCAGCTCGTTGCTACAGGAACATCCAGACACTGAGTGTGTCTTATGGGAGGGAACAAGTGTCTCCTCTTGGGCTCTGGACTCTGCACTGGTATCCCGCAAGGGGTTAATCCACTCCATCCCAAAGTTCAGTGAAGGGACAATCAGAACTGAACAGCAGGGATTTTTAGAATGTTAATCGCCCGCTCTCCTCCGATTGGCCCAGAACAAATGCAGGGTACAGTAAATTGTCCTTGTCAGCTCAGCTCACATGATGATATGCTTTATTTCTAGACATGCCTTGAATCTGTCCCCTGAATTTATGTTCAGAAAATAAACACTTCCAGACGGCAATAAAGCATTCAGTTGTGGCTGGCGATTGCATAGTCTCAGACCCACTAAAGCTCTTTTCTTGAGAAATTTTAAGGGTTTGAGTAGTCCAGGTTCCAAAATCAATCCTCCATCTCCTTACCGGTGGGGCACACAGTGTGCTATCACAACTGGAACCCCAATTTCATAATCACCCCCCATTTTCCTTTCCCATCCCTACTCTCTTTTTTTCCACTCTCACCTTTAGCATTTTTGTTGCAAAGATTTTCTTTCATTTGGGGTTCATTCAAGCAAAACTTTCTTTTTTACCAAGTCATCAAATGAAAAGGAAATTGCTAAAGTCATTTTATCACTGTCATAAACCAAGTGAGATTATGATTTGGGACTATTACCATGCATCCCCAAATTTAGGTAGTTTCTTACCATGTTCATAATTTTTGTCCAGATCTGAGTATTATTTGTAATATTATTTACTCTATTATAAAAATACTTTAAATCAACACACATTTTATTGCTTAATTTTGCTCTAAGGAATACATCAGGGATTTGAGGACCATACATATGTTTTCTAATACAAAAAATAAATAAATATACCACTATTGCATTATTTTAAATTCATAAAATTACCCCCTAAAATAATTGTCCATACTACCAGTATGCATGTCATACACTTGGAAAATACAATTCTAGAACAACACAATGATCTCAAGGAAGATCAAATAACCACAATGCAAAAAAAAGTTGCACTAATAATAAAGATATCAAAGGTTCAGGAAATGAGTATTTTTTCACAAAAGCTAAATTAAACAGCTGTTTCATTTTCACCCGAGGCGGCCAATGGGATAACTTGTATGTATGTGGTTTGCTGATTAGATTGTGTGTGATGGTCTCTGGGTGTTGCTACGCAGCCAACCTGCAGTATCTGTTTGCACCTTGTGATTTCTATGGTCACACTCTCACTCTACCTTGGTATCTCCTTGCAATGTGAGGCTGCTGAGACCTTGGCAAAACTAAATGGAAAAGAACCAACCTCTCAAAGAGGTGACAGGCAGGACAATGCCAAGGGGAAGAGAATGAGGTCTCATTGCAGATTCAAGGTTTCAAGGATTGAGCTGGGATTTACAAGTCTCTTTTAATTTAGAGAAGAACAATTCAGTGACTTCTTCCATTTCTAGGTGAACTCCAGAGAAGAATATAAGAGCCATGGTCAATAATTAAAACAGTGTGGTTTAGCAGATAATAAATTGCATCAAATGTCAGCAGTTTAGCTCCTAGCACATGGTTTCACACACCCACGAGGCATCATTTCCCCTTATGGTTCCTCTCTGTTACTGTCATGACACTGCTTTCTCTTCTTCAGGGGAGGACTGTGCAAACCTACCATAAAGCATTCTTAGAACTTTCTTATATTTTGTACCAAGATATATGACATCATTCCAGCTCACGCATAAGACAATTTCAGTGTAACTATTAACTTGAGATCTTACTTACCTCAAGGAAATGGTGGAGGCCCATCTTCCTACAATGTGATTTTTTTATCACTGTCTCTCTACTTTATTTGATATTATTAAGATAACACCACTTACTTTAAGCCTGATCTGAACTTCTCATTTCAGAAAGCTTAAGACGCTCTTGTGTTTTCTCAGTCTGACTTCTTTGGTTATTGTTGTCCATAAGCAAAGATCTTCCAGTTAAGATATACGAATAATTTGGGGTCATAGAAAATGAACTTTAAGTTGGAAAGGTTAAGAGGAATGCTAATAGAAGCTGCAAACTGTGGCAGCAATCAAGATGAATTAGAATGAGAGCCGTAAGAATTTTAGGAGATTATTCTACAGTTATTCAGGAAACTACTAAGTACCAAGCATGCACAGGATCCTAAGGATGCAATGGTGCACAAGACAAAGTCTCTGCCCTTCTGCAGATTATGTCCCAATGGAGAAGAAAGACACATGATAAAAAATCGTGAAAAGAAATATAAGAAAAACTGGGGAAACAATATAAAGTAGAAAATAAAAGAAATCTAAATAGTGTAGTTAGAAAGTTTTCTCCAAAGAAGTCAAAGGCCTAAAGGAAAAATAAGAAATAAGATAAAGAATACTCTAGACAAAGGCAATTAAAAATAAAGATCATGAGCAGAAATGAGATTGGCACATGCAAGGATTTGAGGTGAGAACAAGGCAGCTCGACGGGAGGGCGGGCAGAGAGGCACAGGTAGAACTGGGGCGTCAGAAAGAACATGGCCCTTGGAGTTTAGATTTGTTTTTTTCTATATGTAGTGACAGTCATTAAAGGATTTTAATCAGAAGATGAATTTCTTGTGATTTGACTTTTCAGACAATCACAATGGCTGGCACATGGAAGGTGGCCGAGAGGGGCAAGGGTAGAAGTAGGAAGATGCGGTGGAGGTATGGCTCCATTCCCGATGAAAGGTGATGGCAGCCAGGCTAGGGTGGTGGCGTGGAAAAGACAGACAGTGATTCAATGTGAACCTATACATGGGAGGTGGGCTCGGTACATTTGCTCAAGCATTAGATGTGAGGATTGGGAGGAAAAAGGAGGATTCGTGGATAATCCCTACATTTCTAACTTAAGCCACTGGAAGCACAGTTGTTTCTCCCGACGTGGAGAAGGCCGAGAGAAAGTGGATGAGGCAGACAACAGGCAGAATCACAACGAGTCATTGTTGCATCAGCTGTGAGCCACCTTCATTGTGACCTTAGTAGGAAGCAGCGGAGTGAGCCTGGAGGTCACTCAGAGGAAAATTCAAACCAAAATCTGATTTTAAAGTGCATGCTCCTCCCACTCCACCATGAAACCAGTCAAACAGGATTTCACCTTAAGGAGCCTTAGTGTGTATTACTTCTAACATGAATTTGACAATTAAATGTATAATTGCTTAGAATTCATCTTTTGGAATCCTGTCATATTGCTACATGTATTATTATATAACTCTTTATAGGCTCATGTATCAAATCTTTGCTTCTGTTTTAGTTCTCCTAATGGAAGTAAGAAATGAAGTCTTAAACTTTATCTGCCCTTGAGTACCTAGTACAGTGTATTCCACATCTAAACATTCAGGAAATGGGGAGTTGGATCATTCTCAACAGATTGGTAAGTTACATTTAATATTGTTATATCCATAATACCTTGCCTGTTAACACTGTTTTAAATGTCTATTTTTTTTCAAAATGAAGAACTAATTGGGAAATAATTTATTTTCACTTTTTCCAAGTGGCAGCTATGGGCTGAGATCCAATAGAGGCTGTAGAATATTAAGTGAGGGCAATACATAAGTTGCATCTTCATAATAGCTTTAACTATTTTTATTTTCACTCAATAACAAGAATTTAACTGACTCTTTTGGTATCTTCTAAAAAAATCATTAAATTCTAGTAGCATTGGATTGAAAACTAGTTAAAGGAAAGAATACTAGCCTGGCTGGTGTGGCTCAGTGGACTGAGTGTCGTCCCATGGACTGAGAGATTCCCGTTTGATTCCTAGTCAGGGCACATGACCCGAGGTTGTGGGCTCATGTCTGGTGGGCGTGCAGGAGACAGTCATCAATGTTTCTCTCTCACATTGATGTTTCTCTCTCTCTCTCTCTCCCTTCCTTCCTCTCTAAAAATCAATAAAAACATATTTTAAAAAGAAGAAAGAAAGAATACTGAGATAAATCACTTGTTATCAGCTCAGAAATTAGTTTATGACCTCTGAATCATGAGTGGGTGGCAGAGGTGTTCTATACGTTTATTTACAACCTGAAAAAAATGGTGCAAATAGCAAGGCAGCAAATTTATCAAAACAACATAATTATTCAGATATGAAACATAGATGTAGTCAGGAATAAGGGGTGGGAAGAACTTCAGAAAGACCAAAGGCAGTTAAGCAATCAAACTCCACAATGGTGAATGGAATTGAGTGTAGCAAGTTCAAGGTAAGACCCAGTGGAAGAAGCAATTCAAACTACTCATACACAGTACACTAATGGCTTCTGAATTACCCGCAGCCTCTCAGAAAAGGAATTGAGACATGATCATCGACAGCTCAAAGAATATGTTGACTTGACATACAAGAGAAGGTTTTAAAAATAAATAGGATATTGGGTTGTAATAAGAAGGAATTCAAGGATAATGTGAAAAATAATACATCTTTTTTATATATTAAAACATCTTCGTAATCATCGGGGAATATGGATTTAAAAAGTCCTAGGTAGAATGTTTCCTTTCATTAGGAAGACTTCATATTTTTAAAAAACATAGAAAGAAAACATAGGGGAAAATCTAAGGAGTACAGTAAAACCATCCAATAAAGTTGTTAGAATTCCAGACAGAAAGCACGAGAGATTTCACGTCTTTAGCAGAGGAAACAGAACAGTGAGGAAAGACTGAATGAGAAAAGAAAAGCCAATGTAAATTTTTAATTGTTTCCTAAGTATATATGGACTTGGAAGTACGCGGGCAGGAAAAGCTGTGACATGGTGAATGGGTTTTCACAATGGGTCTTATGTGGACAGGGTGGAAGCTGAACTGGTGATCAGAACGCACGCGTCGCTTTAAGTGACACTCCTGCTCCAAGTCTTGTAAGCCCTTGTAATTTCTTTGTTATTATTCTACAAAGAAAGGGCAGTTTTAGTTATAGAGTATTTGTAACCATTAAGAACCTCCTGGAATGCTTGACAGGAAATATCTTTGTATCTAGAAATGATGAAAAAAATCTATGAGCACATTTGCAAAAGAAGAGGAGTTAGTGTCAGAGGTTACTTTGATATAATAATCATTTGGACCAGCACTGATAAAAAAAATAATCTGAATCTACTGAGGCCTAGAAAGTTTGTCACTATTAACATTAACAGGTGTTCGTTCAGGATTTATTTTTACCCACCAGTATTAATCCCTTGAACAGAAGAAACATGGTGTATCAGGCAGAGTCCTTGAAAGAAACAGACTCCATTCTGAAACCAAGATTTGGAGCAGAGTTTAAAAGGGGGCTATTTATAATTTGTATCAAGGAAACCAAGGAGAATAGTGCAGTATCATGGGCCTAGTAAAAGCAGTTCCTCTAGCACCCTTTGGTCCAAAGGTGCCAGAGGCAAGAGAGCAGGTCTCAGAACCCAGAAAGGGTAGCAATGTGGAAAGCACCTCTTGAGAGAAGCCTGCCTTTCAGGAGTGGAGCAGAGCCACACAGAGCAACCTGGCAGAGAGGGGGCTGGAGCACAGAGCACCCCAACCTTTCTATCCCTTCCAGTGCATCCCATTGGCTCAGAGCTCAAAAAAGCCCATTAATAATCTCCATAAAGATCAGGCTGTATGATATAGAACAAGGAGAAGGAAAGCAGAGGGTGAATCTGGAAGGGTAGCAAAGATGATCAGTGTGTGTCTTTGTCAATTTTTTCATCTTCACAATTTAAGAGTATCAGGCAGATAATAATAGTCAATGACACTGAATGAATGAATGAATGAAAGATAACGTCACTACATTTCTAATAGTACAGAATACCCAGATAGTTGGAAATGTGTGGACACTATGTTTTTGGTTATATCAACACAGTCCTCACAATAGATGGAAATAAGTAAGGCCGTGAAATGTTATTTATTTATTTTTTTTACAAAGGTGGAGTTTAATAGTTGAAATAACCAATCAGCAATTATCAAGAATCTAGACAGACACATTGAACAGAACACAAACCAAAAAGTATCTGGTTGAAGATCAAAGTCATTTAACTCAGTTCTTTAAAATACACATTTGAGCCCTGGCTGGTTTTGTTCAGTGGTTAGAGCATTGGCCCGTGGACCTGAGAGTCCCAGGTTCTGTTCCTGCTAAGGGCACATACCTCTGTTGCAGTTTGTCATCAGCTTTAGTTGGGGTTGTGTGGGTGGTGACCAGTCAATGTGTCTCTCTCACATCAATGTTTCTCTCTCTCTCTCTTCCTCCCTCTCTCTCTCCCACTCTATCTAAAGATAATTGCCAAAAAAACAAAAACAAAAAAAATGTCCTCGGTAAGGGTAAAAAAATAAAATAAAATAGATATTCAATATCATCTGAGCACCTCCTTACTCCATTTCTTCATATGACTTAAAGGTTCAATAATTTGGAATAAATTATTGGCTTGCAATGATTACTGTGTGGAGGAAAACCCTGTGATTCTCAAGTGCTGATTGGCAAAATTGATGGTATGCTTTAAATGAAGTGTATCTAGGTTGTTTATTTTAGTGGAGAATTTTTTAACAGTTTTATTCACCAAGTTTGAGAACATAAGTTTACTTGTAAAAATTTTCAAAGCTTGAAACAACTGTAGTCATCACTAGGACTGCTTTCTATCCAGAAAATAAGCCCCTTCTTTCAAGCTGTGTTTCTTTCTTCTTCAATCCCAATGCCTTTGAATCCTTCCTTGTCACTCAGCATTGCAGATTTACATTTCATAACAGTGTTGCCTCTGAGTTTACACCCTTCACACCTTTGTTACAGTGGAAATGTCTTACCTGAAACACTTGAAGAGACATTTCCTCAGGCACAGGGTGCACGTTCGGCGATCAGCAAATAAATACCCATATGACAATAGGCATTTGAAACCGATCTTTTTATAACAAATAAATAAACAACATGTGCCATTAGAACATTGGAGGAAGAGCTGTTTCTTTGGCTCAGTGGTCATTGCTTTTGATAATTTCAAAAGCAAGTGACCTCTGTCTCTTCTGATTTCCCTTTATTTGTTTCTGTTTCCTTTAGAGCTTCAAGCCTTCCCCACCCCCACTTTGTGTCTTCTTATTTGTGCAATTTCTTTCTCCTCATTAGAAGATGGCAAAGTCCTCTATGGATCTCACTCATTTTCATAACCCTGCAACACAATAGTGCATTTATTAATTTCACACTTGCACCATCATCATACTTATTCACCCCCCCCCCCCCCAATCTCTCTCCTTGCCTTCCTCTCTGTTTCTCTTCTCCCCTGTCTTGTCTGGGAAGATTAGTATATGTTACAACTGCAAACTTAGTCAATTCAGATAAAAAAAAAAAAAACAACAACAATAGTAAAACATTAACATAAGCTTCTTATAGAGCTTAAATCATTTGCTCCAAATCAGCTGCTAACTATAAATATTCCCAGGAAACATCTCACAAGCAAGCTCTGGCTCAGAATCACAAAGGCATGAAGTCCATGAAGAATGAGGGGCTTGTGTGAGGGGCTCTCAAGGAATAAGCTGAATTTCCTGAAGCCACGAGCATAGTGAATGAGATTTTACAAAGAAGAAACCAAACTGGGGGTGGGGGAGGGGTGGAGATGTTCTTGTTTTACTAAAGCTCCATAAAGGCAAGAAAAACAACAATGATAACAACAGCAGCAAACATTTATTGATCATTTACTATTTGCCAAATCCTATTCTAAGTGCACACCTTATTAGCTCATTTATTCCTCACAACCACCTCTGGCTTCTTTTTGTTATTACTGGCTGTAAATCCAGCACCTGTCACAGCATTCAAATCGTTCTGGAAAAAAAAAAAAAAAAAAAGTAAATTCATGGTGTTCTGTAAGTTTACCCTTGCTATGTAAATGCACTACTTAAGTATTTTGAAATAATGGATCAACAAGAGATTGAGCGATTTCGTTAAACACATGATGTTTCTGATCAGTTCTGCCACAAATTACATGTGATTTTGGCCAGGCCACTTTTACTTCTTGGATGTTAAGTTTCCCTCCAGTAAAATTAGGAAATTATTTCTAAGTTATGTTCTCTCTCAACAGATGAAATGATTATGAACTGATCAGAGTTAAACTTTTCAAGATGGGTTTTGAATTATCTTAGAGGGTCTGTAGAACATGATTTTTCTTTGCAAAGTTGTTAATTTCACGAGTATTAAAATTCAATTATGGTCAATACAACTATTAGGAATAGTGTTTTTACTATATTTTCCAGATCCACATGAAGGATTCAGAGTGCTGGGATCGCACCTCTATGGACATCACAGTGCTAGACTCAACATATGACTGCTTTTCCTGAAAAATCCTGGTTTCAGCCTCAAGCAGCCTTATAATCTACTCCTATGGGCTAATAGTTGACCACATGCCTTGGAGAAAAATCAAGCCCAGTTTCAGAACTTTTACACCAGCCTGCCAGTCTGCTTCCGGCCTGCCTACATTCCAAACCATGTGTAGCCTCTTTTTAACTCAAAGCACAGGATATCAACGTTTCACATATTCACCAGACAATTCAACCATGAATTGAATGTGAGCTATTACTGGTCCAAAGCTGTTCTGAGACATCTGATACATAAGGAAGACTGCCAAATGGGTCGTGGACAACCATTCCTTCCAAATCTCTAAACTCTCTCCCTGTGTTAACCTAGAACTGCAGGAAAAAAACCTGTGTCTAAGCCCTATAACTGCCTCCTTCCTTCTTTCCACTTCTGAATTAAGATTTAATACTGATTCTTCAATGTTGTCAATAAGAGAAATAAGTTCCATCAGAACATTTCTTTTACTTAATCAAATTATAGCAGAAACATGGACTCCACTTCTATGCACATCTTAAAGACACCCTCGTAGGTAGGTTCCAGAGTTGGAAGAAATTTAGACAGCACCTAGTCTTTCCTCATGAAAGAACATGGCATGAGTCTCTGAATGTGGAATGCTCATTCGGAAAGATGTTAACAGTTGGCAATTGTGGCAAAAACTATCTGTTCCTAAGATCCAGCTCCTTCTGCTCCTCAGCACCAGCTAAGTCACATTTCCAGGCCTCCCTTGTGGTGAGGTGTGGCCATGTGACTGAGTTCTGGCCAATGGAGTGTGAGCAGAGTGCTATGCCTCTTTTAGGGCCTACATGCCCCATACTTTCCCTTCCCATTACAGACAACTCTGAGACAGTGACATACGGTTACTCCAGAAGATGATTCTATGGTTTCATAAGTTTAGGCAATGCTGGGCCAAGAAAAATTAAAGAGTATTCTTCCTTTGGATCATTTTATAATTAAAATAAAAGGAGGGTACTCATGAGTCTCTAAGAAGGCTCTACACCATTCAGAATTCCCCAATCTTATTTAGTCACAGAAATGTTTTCTCTGAGAAACACCTACCATCTTTCAAGGAAACAGAGCACCCACACAGGATGGGAAACACTGGTTAAGTGTTGAGAGGATGTAAAGAGAGTAGAAACATTAAAAAGTAAGAGTGAATTCACAGCAGCATGGGGACGAGGTCAAGGCATGTTCACTTCTGATGCCCTTCCATTAAGCCCTGGGCCACATCCAGAATGCTCCCAAGGCAATAACAAACACAAACACTAATCCGTACACAGGGCAGGGGACTAGCAGTGCCACTTTGTAAAGAAGTCCTCCTTCACGATTTCAAAGCTGAAATTTCAGGATCATACCTAGCTTTGCTGCAGAACAGTAACTAGCAATGATTTTCTCTTCATTCTGAGTGCCACATGACATGAATCTTGATATTGTAATAATTACTGAGCACACCTGTCACTTCCTGAGTTCTACATATCCTTAGAAAATGGAGAAGTGATGTGGTGTGTTGTGGGGTGCGAGACAAAGTGCTGAACCAGGAGGCAAGATAGCTGGACTCTACCCCTGACACATGGAAAACCATCACCTCAGTTAACTCTTCCATCACCTTGTCCTTAAAATGATTTCTGAAGCCCATTTTAGTGCTAATGGAAGCATCAGACTATCAAATATACATATTCAGGACTTGAAACTTATCTTCCTGGACAGCATGCTAACTCCAATATATCGTGTTCATAAGGCAGAGCTCGAAAGGACAGCCTTTGTTTCACAAACACGTGACAGACTGTACAGTATGAGATGTATTACTGCCAAAGTCCTATCAACTACATTACTAACAAATGTGGAAAAGCTCGCCTAGGAAGTCCTCTTGAACAATCCACCCTTTGTGTGAACGCATCACACCGCTGGATCATCCACATTTATTTGGATGAGATTACATGATGCTTCACAAATAAATTCTTTTATGTCTTTTTTTTTTTTTTAATTCGAGTCTTTTCTATTTCTTCCTCCTTACTTCTGTAGATTGCAAATTCTTTTGTGCAAATTATCGCACTGGCTTCCTCAGCCTGCTAATCCCTTCACCTCCTCACCATGAACAGTCAGGTAGGCAACACAGGGTGATGATGATGACCACAATACAGGGTTCTCAGGATGTGCTAGACACGTGCTCCATCGAACTTCGCATATACAGCATCAATTCCCTGACCCTCCCAATCACCCTACGGGGTTTGTATCCCCACCCTACAGAGAAGGAAACACGCCCTGCGTGGTCCAGGGACTGCGCCCACGCTCTCCCCGCCAAGATAAAACAGAACTGAGACAGCGGACCAGTGCTTCAGACATATTTTCTGATATCAGTGTAGCTTGAAATCTGGCTCTACCCTTTCTAGGCATTTGACCTTGAGCAAGATATTTGACGGTTCTGCGTCTCAGCTTTCTCCCCTGGAATGTGGAGAGGAGAGAATAACCCATGCTTTGTGGTCTTTTTTCTTTGCTCATTTGTTGTTGGTGAGAAATAAATGACATACAGTCTATAGAACTGACAGCAGTTAGATACTCAATAAGTGGTAGCTACTATTACTAAACATGGCTTCCTAACATTTCCTAAAGCAATCCCATGAAACGTTACAATATTTGAGGATAATGGCAGGCAAAGGCTGAAAGTGACATGAAGGACGGGAGAGAGTGTTCGAATCTGAGGAAGAGCTGGCTTTGCTTTCAAAATCGGTTTGCTCACCTCCCAACAAGCTAACACCTGGATGGTCAAGCTCCGGGTCCATGATGCCCCCTGGTGGCCTGGGTGCCCTCCAGACCTCCAGACTTGGGGTGCCTGAGGACAGCTTTCTCTTATTGCAAAGGCAGGTCTCCAGAGCTACTTAGAGGAAAGGGCTAAAAATGAAGTTTCTCCTCTGCACCTGGGCACCCTGCTTCTATTCCACACCACCTTTATTAAGCTATCAGGGCCGGAGCAGGTAGGTAGCTACAGGGGAAAACATGAGTGGGCCAAAGGGTGGGGGAGGCAAGCACTTAATAAAAGATATTTCTTTTCCTTTTTTTAATCTAAGTCTGTCCGAAACACTGTTAAAAGGTGATTGAGAGTTGGTGATTTTCCTTTGTTTTTTTGTTGTTGTTTTTTAAAAGCACTTTCTCCTTCTAAAACGCCCATTTACCCCAGTTCACTTAGTGCACAGAATGTTTTCCTCTAGGTATTCATCCAATTAACTGGTCAGACAGCTGGAATCTGATATAGGGAATAAACAATTCTTCAAAGAGAAGCCATTCAGCTCTTTCGTTTGAGGAACCCTCTCCCCCCAAACACAACCCCCGCCTCACCCCCTCTTTCCTTTCCCCCCTTGTTCCCTATAATCCCAGGTCTGGCCTGGATGTCACAGCTTCAGAACTGAGAACTGTCATCTGCGGTCTGCCACTCTTCCCACCCTGCCAGGAATGACACTTTAGTTCTGTGTTAATTGCCCTACTGCAGCTCGGCTATCAGCCAGGGCCTGTCTCAGATTTACTGATTGCAGACGTGAGTGGAGTGAGTGAGCAAGCATGCAGGGGTCGGGCTCCGAGGGACCAAGTTCAAGGGCACCGAATGGTACAGACACATAAACAAGGGAATGGTATGTAAGCAATAGAGACATAAAGGTTAGGACCAGGGCTAGCTGTACAATAAACAGCTGTGATAACCCAGTTTGTTTATAGATAAAGAATTCACAGTAAAATCTTCAACGTGCAGCCTACATTCGTTAACACTGTGAGACACGTATAATTTCTTTACATCTTTGCCTGCTCCCTCTTCTGTGCACTCTGCAAACATCTGTGGCCATCGCAGGGATGTTTCCCCCTTTTCGTTCCAATATTAGAAGTGTGCAATCATCACAACAGCTAGAAATAGATGCCAAATTCCAAATCTCAGTGTTTGGTAGCAGCAGCTACAAATTCCGAAAGAAAGCTACTTCTAGCTGCTACTGCTCTGGCGTCCCATTAAAAATCTCTATTTTTCAAGCTGCAAAATGTTCTTTTGCACTTCATTTTTCCTAATTTTATTTTAATATACATTAAGTCGAGTAAGTAAAATTTCATTAGAGTGCCCATAAATTTGGCTCTGTGTATGTTGTGCTAACTTTCTTTTAAAAAATAGGTTTTAGAGTATAACCAAGCATTTGGTGAAATCACGACCATGCTTCTTAACTGTCCTGGGAGGCCCCCATCAGAAGTACAATATATTGTACTGTAACTATTGATCCAAATGGCTACATTTCTAAAGGAGAAAATGATTGTGTGGTGAGAGCAGTGCAGTAAAATGCCCTCTAGTATATAAAGACATAAAGATTAAAGTCACCCTGCAGATTCCCTTTAACTCCTCCAAATCCACTGTGTAATGTGTTCTTTTAGGATTAATCAGAAACGTAGTGCAAATTAACATGACAGGGATGGCGTTCATAAATAAAACTGCTTCACAGGAATGTCCAGACCAGACTAAGTTCATTTTGCTTTAAATACACAGAAAGACTGTTCATTAAAACCTCAGATGTCAAAAAAAGGAACATCTGAATATCTTGAAGGCACAACGACACCCTCTAAATTTGTCAGACAGAACACATATTCCGGATAAGGAACTGAGATGTCAGTACACAGGATGCCCTACAGTGTTAATATCTACAGTTTTCGGGGCTATGGTGAGTCTCAATATCTATAAAGTTGGAATGTTTTCCGAAGGACAGGTGGAATCTGATGAATGAGATTTTAAATTGTGCTTTGCTGAGGGGCAGTGCTTGTTTAACCCTTTCTGGTCTCTGCCTCCTGTCTATGTTGCCACTTAAAGCATTTTTAAAGAAGCCCTATTTAAAGAATACCCTGTAGAGCTTGTTTTGTCAGGGCTACTACAAAATTAACATTTCAGTTACTTTGTGATAGGAAAGGGTCTTTCTGACTTTGATTCGGTTTCACGCTAGAAAGAGCACAGCGCAAGTCCAAGTTCTAAAGCAGCCTCAGAACACGGAGGCTGAGCCAAGACTTGCACTAAATGTATTGAAGTTTGGGGTGGAATTATTTATTATCACTTTAATTAATAACCCTGCTTGTTTTCATCCATGTTCCCTTGTGCATTGAAATGCCACTTTGTGTCAAAAGGAATCCATACATTGATTGAACATACAAAGATCCGATTGAAGAGTTTTAATGACTGCAGGGTGCCGCTGATGGTACCAGTCTTGGCCTTAAAAGTAGCAAGTGGAATTGCCATTTATATTTCAAAAGAGTCACGGCTTTATGGAGGCCTGTGATCTGCAGAGGAAAATGTTACACTGAGCTGGAAGTGCACTTGTGTTCGCCCACCCTCATCATTCACCTCCGAACAGATGCTCAGGGCAGAGCCGGCTTGGATGGGATGGCTGGCAGGACTTGGTTCATTCTGCAGGTCGGTGGCAGGAGAAAACATTGCTAGAGGGAGCTTCCCAGGCCACAGCAGGATCATCAGCGCCCTGAGCTGGCCCTGAAACTCGTTTGGCACTTACAAAAACTGAAGTCTTCTAGGAGGAGAAAAAGAGAATGAAGTTGAGAGCTAGAGACAAGAAGGGTGTAAAAAAGAGGCTGAGGGAATAGACATGGGAAAGAGGGAGGGAGGCAGGCAGGAGGCAAGCATTCTCTTTCTTCTCTCTGAAAGCATTTGCACATGAACAAATACCATCCTGCTTTGAAATGGAATGTACTACCTTGTTATATGGTTATCTAGGAGCTCATTCGGTTCTTTGAGCAATAAAAACAAACAAGTAAAGACATGTCTCCAAGCTCTCCATTTCAGTACTGGAGGAACCCTTCTCAGAAAAGGTCTTTGGGGCACCAAAGAATGTGCATGCAGAAGCACACTGGTATCCCTCCTTCCTTCTTTTCTTGCATCTGTCAGAGCCATTTGCAAAGACTTGGAGCCTGGGGGGTAATCATATAGCTGATAACTCTACAGCCAAGGGTTGAAAATGATGGTTCTCTGACCCAATGAGTAGTGTATTACTACAGAAGTTTGATTCTATTAAGAGTTAATAAATGATGAAGATCTGGACTAATCCCCCGCCAGGGTTCATTTTCATTACAGGTTCCTGCTATTTTTCCGGTGCCTTTTGCTCTGCCCTTCTTACTACATATGGAAAACCTATATCAAGATGGTTGTCATGGCAATGAAAAGATTTGCATGTGTCTTATCTATCTATTTAAATGCCTTCTTATGGTTTATAACTGCTGTAATACATCCCTCCAGCTCTGCTCGTCACTAATTTAGAGCTAGCCTGGTGGTGTGAGGTCCTTGATATTATCTGAAGCATGATGTCTAGACAACTCTGAAGCCACTGACCACAGGGGTATTGTTTTATGCAAACAAAAATAGGTATGGTAATGATAGGGCCAGGGCCAGCCTCAGAATCTGACTGAATAGCCTTGATCTCGTGCCCTGCGAGAGCATTTTTTTCAGGCACAATACAACTTCAGTGTCTCTCTCATGCTCACCCCTTTCTGCTTTGTCTCCTTCCTTTCCAAACTCCACTACTTTCAGAAGTTGAATCATCATTTCAAAGTTTTCATTATAAGAATACTCAATACAAAATTTTGCAGATAGCTGGCCTCTAAGTAAAAATTGCAACTATAATAAGATTCTGATGTATTTATCCAGGGCTCTCGGGGTTCTCGTCTTCCGTCTTCCTATATCGTAAGTCTCACTCCTTCTTTTGCACAATTTTTCTTTTGTCATTTGGTAAACTAAGTAAATATATTGTCCTCTATAGGAAGCATAGCTTGCATTTATATATAAAATAATAATCCTCCAAAGGGACAACAGATAAACAAAAAGAAGACCGTACCCCTATTCCATCCTCTGAGCGGCACAGTGCACTGGAAGTGAGACCAATTTATTCACATTTGACCTTGTCACTTCAAGGATATGGCTCTTTTAGGCCTCTTATGATAAAATTTACTTTTAAAGGTCCCGTAAAAATTGTTCAGTAACCTTCTTCCTGTAAATTGTGGCTCAGAGCTTGCAGAGATTAAACACACACACATACACACACATACAACTTATCAAGAAAGTCTAGTAGTTTAATAATGCAATGATTTTCTATTTGCTTTTGAATTCTGTGCCATACTCACAGCAAAGAATTCTTAAAGATAATTTATATCATTATCTGTAGGCTTAGGTAATGCTAACCTGCTCTTGGAGTAGCACATTAAGGACCATTTTACCCTGACAATAAAGTGAGACTGTGTTTACATATTGGACTACAATCACTGTTTGACTAATCTGTAAAGGGGAGATTTTTCTATTACATTTCAATAGCTCATCTACTTCAAACTGTTGTGAACTTTCTAAAGATGTGTTTTCATTTATAATAGCAGATCTTGCCGTGTGGTAATCTGGAATTGAAGTTTCAGTGACAGATTCATTCAACTAGCACTTTGCATGAGGCATTACTGCAAACATTACTTTTTATAAAAAAATATATATATAAAAGTGACAAAACCTTCCAAAGATAATTTCCGCAATTTAGTAAACTAAGGATTTCAAGTCAGGCATCAGTTTCTGGGGTGTTTTTCATAATGGATTTCACAGCAGATGACCTGACAGGCAATCTCATGATCCGAGCCGCGCTTTGCGGCATGTATACACGCTGCGTCAGAAGCGCTGGGGGTCGCCCTCCCTTTCACGCGACATGCCTGCGAGGTAAGCAAATGTCCAGAGGTCCAGACTGATCCCTTCACCTCCCATCTGGGAAACATTTCTACTTGGAGCCATTCATTCTTGACAACAAACAGAGCAGGCCCATGGAGCTTGTTTTCAAAGGCCAATAGAAACAGCAATGAATGGAGCGTATCTGGTGTGACAATGGCTGGCAGGGATGGTGAGCCAAATTGCAAACCCTGTGCCCTGGCAGAAAAGAATGGAGGAGAAGAAAGAAAAGAAGAAAGGGAGGAAGAGGAGCACAGTTGTGGCAGACGAAGTAACCCTCTCTGACTTCCTCCTTAACCCCCTTTTTATTTTCTCTGCCTTCTCCCCTCCAGCTTTACTGCTCCACCATGTCCACCCCCCCCATCACAAGTATATTATGTCCTATACGAGTATACGATATATATGCCACTTTGATCAAATTGATAGTTTATTAAAGAAACGCTAATATCTGTAGAAGTCTCAGAGTATGGCCATCATTACATGATATCACAGCAATAAATTTGGACACCCAGTTCCAAAGGCAATTATTTCTTTGCTTATGATCCCTTACACTTTAGTATATATCCCAGATCCAAGTGTATTACAATCCTGAGGTTTTATTCTTATAAGTCACATTAGCCAGCAGCATCTGACACCTAGAAAAAGCTGGGCACTGTCATTTCTATATACTAGAACTGTTTATATTTAAATTAATAATTCCATTTCTGCATCTTTGATAGACACAGGCCATTTCTGCCCATGAGAAATGAAATAGAGAATCAAGTTGAAAAATACACCTTTATCTAAAAGTATACGGTAGTATATGGTATCAGTAATCTTTTTTCCCCCAAAGGCTCCACTTCATTGTGAAATGTTTAGCCAGTGGGTAATAATTTTTATCAAGTAGAACCAGCCAATATGCTGTTCATCAGCCTCACAAGAATGGCCTAGAATGTCAGGAAAAAATGTTCCAGTGAAGGATTCAGGAGAACAAGATTGTTGTTCCGGCCTTGGCGCTTACTAGCATCACTCTAACCTGTAACTTTTTATCAAATAAAAATTGCCTCTTTGCAGCTGGCAACTCACTTAAGCTCTCTTGACCTCAGTTTCCTCACTTGTATATGGAAGTACTTTGAAAATGGTAAAGTACCATATTAAATGCATGCTCAAACTATCGGAATAGTTAATCATGGTCACCACCCTCTTGGACCACTCAGGTATAAGGTTGACATTTACATGGCGACAAAATACAAATGAATAAAAAGAAAAATATAATGGATATTATGAGTTCATTTAGTCATGACATTTAAATGAGGAAATATTACCATTAATAATATTTACCTGTGAAATAGAAAATCAATATTAATATCCCAGTGCAAAAGATAAATAAGAATAGGAAACATCAAGGTAAAAACCAGACTAAATTAAGATTTTTATTAGATATCATTCAGAATTGAAGGAGGGAGCCATGAATTCAATCTAATTTTTCATAAAATTTTTAGAAAATTGTAATGCGCCCTGGCCGGTTTGGCTCAGCGGTTAGAGCGTCCGCCTGCGGTCCGGAGAGACCCGGGTTCGGTTCCCGCTAAGGGCATGTACCTTGGTTGCAGTTTGTCCCCGGCCCTGGTTGGTCGTGCAGGTGGCAGCCACTCGATGTGTCCCTTTCACATCGATGTTTCCCTCTCTCTCTCTCTCTCTCTTCCTCTCTCTCCCTCCCACGCTGTCTGTACAAAAAATGGAAAAACATCCTGGGGTGCGGATAAAAAAAAAAAAAAAAAAAAAAAAGAAGGAACTCTTACCCTTTGTGACAGCTCGGACAGACCTGGAGATTATGCTAAAGAACATATATGCATATATGCATATATGCATAGCCCATGGATACAGACAATAGTGGTGGTGAAGGCTGTGGTGGTGGGGGGGGGCTGGGTGAAGGAAGGGAAATGGGAGACATCTGTAATACTGTCAACAATAAATAAATAAATATTTTAAAAAAAATATTTGAAAAAAAAGAAAATTGTAATGCATCTTATTTTCTAATCAGAGAAAGATAAATATCACATGATCTCACTTATATGTGGAATCTGATGTATAAAATGAACTAACGAACAAATTAGGACCATAGACATGGAAGCATGGAACAGACTGACAGATCTCAGTGGGAAGGTGGGAGGGAGGGCAGGAAGAAATTAATCCAAGAATATATATTCATATGTGCCTTGCCCATGGACAAAGACAATAGGGTGGTGAAAGTCTGAGGTGTTGTGGGAGCCAGATGGAGGGGGGCAATGGGGGAAAAAAAGAGGGAGCACATCTATAAATTTCAACAATAAAGATTTTTTAAAAAATAGTAATGCATCTTATTTTGGTTTACATTGTATGTGTCCTTCTGGAAAAAAGTCAGACCACTGGTGGTTTATATCATTGAATCACCTTATACTACTTGGAAGTTTTAAGTCATTTCAACACTCTCCTATCTGAATTAGGCTCCAAGCCAATAATTTGTTTTACAACTGTCTTCTTATCCTAATGATAAACATTTTTCTGATAATTATTCTCAAAGTGCTATTGTTTGGGTTTGCATTAAGCTGTTTCCAAAGACCTCTGAGAAAGGAATAGGAAACAAAACAAAAATGTTGGCTATCTGTTCTAACTCTGTCAACATGCACGTGTCTTTAAATTTAACCAACAAAATTTTGTTTGAAACAAAATTATCAAAAATTGTTTACTCAATGAAAAGTGTTTTAGAGAACTTTTACAATTAACTAGATAACAAGACTTAAACTGTATTCTAATTCCATTAATAGGATACCTAACACACAAATATTGCATTAAATTAAATTGACTGGATGACAGGTCTAATTTGATATTGCATAAATTGTCAGAGAAAGAGTGGAGATCCTCAGCATCCCTATGAATCCTAGTTTGGTGGTAAGGTCAATATCTTAAGCACCATTATTTCCTATACAATAGTTTTTGACTTCATTCAAAGCATATTAAACTGTAAATGGGCAGAGTCAAGACACTGGACAGTGCCTAGTGTTGGTGGGGATGTAAAACAAAATAAACTAATCTACTAAAAGGAGCCTACATGGACTAGATGTATTTGGAAAAGCTTGGCATTACCTGGTAAAGTTGAACAAATGTAATCCTTCAATCTTTCAATTCCACTCTTAAATCAAGAACCTCTTGGACTTCAAAAGATATGTTCCAGAAAGTTTATAGTAGACTTATTCATAATAGTAAAAAATACTAGGAAAAAATAAATATCCATAGACCACATAGTGAATAAACTTATTGTTGGATATTTATATAATGACATACTAAGTAATGGTGAAATTGAATGAAAATACAGCGGCAAGTATCAGTATGTATGAAGCTCTAAAAACTAATGTTAGATGAAAGAGATAAGTCACTGAAGAATATGATTCTATATGTATAAAGTTCAAAAATAAACAAAATATTATTTAGGGATATAAACAAAGGTGGTGAAGCTATAAAGAAAAGTGAGAAAATATTTACATAAAATTTAAGTAGCAGTTATGTCTGGGGTGGAAGGAAGTCATTGCCAAAGGTGATTAAGCACTCCAGAATGGTCTGTATTTGGAGAAAGGGCCTTTGAAAAGGTAATTAAGTTCAAATGAGGTCATTGGGTAGGCCCTAATCCAATCTGACTGGTGTCTAATAAGAAAAGAACATTTGGACTACCTACAGATATCAGGGATATGTGTGCTCAGAGGGAGGACAAGAAAACAGGCAGACCTCTGCAAGCAAAGGCAAGAGGCCAGAGCAGAAGCCCAACCTGCTGGCACCTTGATCTTGGACTTGTAGCCTCCAGAACTGTGAGATAATACATGTCCATGGTTTAGATCTCTCAGTCCATGGTATTTTGTATGGCAGCTTTAGAAAGCTAATATAGAGATATAAACAAAGGTGGAAAAACTACAAAAGAGCAAGAAAATTAATTTACAAAATAGGTAGCAGCTATCTCTTGGTGAGGGAGTCATTGGTAAAAATGTGATTGATGTGATTGGAATATATAAACAATTACCAAAAGATCATGGGTCATAAGAAGAGAAGAATAGCTTTTTTCTCTTCCTGGCTGCTCGACGATTGGCTATCATCATGAATGACACGGTAACAATCTGGGCCAGGAAGTTCATGACCAACAGACTACTTCTGCTAAAACAAATGGACATTGACATCCTTCACCCTGGGAAGGCAACAGTACCTAAGATAGAAATTGGGGAAAAAACTAGCCAAAATGTACAACACCATACCAAATGTCATTTTTAAAATTTGAATTCAAAACCTATTTTGGTGGTGGCAAGACAGGTGGCTTTGGCATGAGTTATGATTATGCAAAGAAAAACGAACTCAAACATAGACTTGCAAGACATGGCCTGTGTGAGAAGAAGACCTCAAGAAAAGACTGAAAGGAACACGAGAACAGGAGGGGGAAAGTCAGGGGTCCTACAGAGGCCAACGTTGGTGCTACAGAAAGTGAGCCATAGATGGGGCAACAGAAGGAGTAAAGATTCTTTAGGAACTTTATTTGTGCAGATTTTTCATGAGAGGATGAATAAACTAATAACTTTAATAAGAGAGAAAGAGAAGAACAAAGCCATGATTCTACAGAATAAAACCGCAATTGGGGAGGGGAGAGGGAGGAAGTTGTTGGAGGCAGGAACAAGATTAGGACAGTCTGGGTGTTTTGTACCTGCTACCACACTCCCACGAACAACGCTGACTGCTATCTCCTACTATTTTTTAATAAATAAAATAAAATATTCTTTTCTTTCTGAAGGCAAAACCAAGAACACATAATTTTGCTCTAATTGTGTGGGCCCTTAGACAGGAAATATGAATTCATCAGAAATAAATAAAAGCAAAAGCAAGCTTTTGGCCAGTTCTCATCACCTCCACATCTCATGGAGAAGTGAAGGTTTGCAAAAGAGAGCAAGAGCTTGAGGCTGCACACTCCAAGTCTCATGCTGAAGTCACATGTTCAAGATGTCCAGATGATGTAGAGGATGAGGGAAGGGGAGATAACTTCCAAGAGCCCATGGGGTCCCTATCTGAGCAGCACTGCCTCAGCCTAATCCAAGCAGAATGGCAATTCTGGGAGCAGGTCCCAGTATATGGAACAATAACTGCATGGAACAGATCTTGATAGGTTACTCACAGAATAGGGCATCACCGTTTGGGAGGACTTAACTGGGTAGGGGAGGGCCCTTTATTGGGAACAACCAGGTAATTAGAGTCTAATGACTCACAGTACTAATAACCCATATACTAATTCCCTGAAAGTATAGCCTAATATTAATTATTCTCTGATAATTCAAACATAACACAGGTTTATTCAGTCCATAGTCATGTAACAAAATTGTATCATCCTATTATGAACTTGGAACCATATGCATCATCTAATTCAGAGGACAGTCTGTTGACTCAAAAGGAAATCCTACTTAAAGATAAGGTTTAGTGGAGTGCCTCAGTTTCTCAAGGAGAATTTTATTAAGAATCACCAACGGAAAAAAAAAATGGCAGCGGAGTGAATGGAAGCTACACAGACCATCTCCCAGGACCAAACTGGAATTACAATGAAAATAAAGACAAATCGTCAGGAAGGGGCAACCGAAAGGCAGCTTGGAGGACCACATAACCAGGGACACTGACTCAATCCTGGTAGGCTTGCAAGGACGCGAGAGGGGGCCGGGAGCCCAAGGTCCACAGCGGCCTGGGCTGGGACCAACCAGCGGACTCAGTTGGAAGCTGCACCCTCTGCTGAGTCCTGTGGCCTTGGCCGGGACCAGCAGCCACCTTGGCTGGGTCTTGCGACCTTGGCTGGGTGCTACGCCCTCAGCTGGGTCCTGCGACCTCGGCTGGGTGCTAAGCCCTCGGCTGGGAGCTGCCGCAGCCTCAGCACCCATAGCTGAGAGCAGTGCCCTCGGATTAAAGTCCCAGGCAGCTCCAGGGCGCAGAGCCCAGACAGAGGCTAAATTGGCAGTGGCCACTCACCTTGGGCTCCGGCAGAGGGAGTACAGACTGGACAGGAACTGTGTGAGACACTCAGGATTTGGAGGGTGCTCAGAGCTTTTGCTGAGTGCAGCCACACAGGACTGTGGTCATCTTACTTCTTCCCAGGGCCCTGGGGAGAGGTGGTGGCCCGTCCCTCGGAGATACAACCCCACCAGTGGCCATTGAAATGCTAATAGAGGCCCATTAACAACCAGCATCTGCCCCACCCTCGGGAAATCCTCTTACACTGAGCACCTGAGGCAGTTTTTTAGTCAACTCAGAAACCAAGGTTCTTCAGGTGACCTCTACTAATAGCCTCCAGGCAAAAAAGCTAGAGGATAACTACCATTCCCTGGGCTAGCAACTTTAACCAGGAAAGTTAAGACTTGACAGTGATGTTTAAAGTGGGTCCTCCCTGCCTCATCCAAACCCAGGAGAGGGAGCCACAAACAGCAGAACACCAACATCAACAGGGAAAATTTGGCAGACTCCAAAGCCCACTGTGATAGCCAAAATGGTGAAAAACAGAAACAAAAGTCAAATGAAAACATAAGAGACCTCTACCGAAGATGAGATAAATGAGGTGCAGTTAAGCAAGTTAACAGAACTAGAATTCAGAGCCATGATCTTGAGGAAACTCAACAGCATGTGTAAGGACATAAGCACCATGATTAAAGACATAGAAATGTTGAAAATCAACCAGTTGGAAATTAAAAACCACCAAGAAGAAGTGAAGAATAACATATCAGAAATAAAAAACACATTGGAAAGTCTAAATAGCAGTGTAGAGGAAGCTGAGGACCGGATCAGTGAATTAGAAGATAGGGAAGAAAAAAATCAACCAATCAGAAAACCAAAAGGAAAAATAATTAAAAAACAGGAAAACAGCTTAACAGAACTGTGAGACAACTGGAAACGTAATAACATTTGCATCATAGGAGTCCCAGAAGAAGAAGACAATGAGGGAGAGTTAGACAATATATTTGAAGAAATAGTTACAGAAAACTTCCCTAACTTGGTGAAGGAAGAAGGTAT
Organism: Molossus molossus; assembly: GCF_014108415.1. Lineage (NCBI taxonomy): Eukaryota > Metazoa > Chordata > Mammalia > Chiroptera > Molossidae > Molossus > Molossus molossus. The sequence goes on from NW_023425350.1 coordinate 42,390,825, forward strand.
TCAACTTCAAGAAGCACAGAGAGCCCCCAGTAAGAAGAACCCAAACAAGCCCACACCAAGACACATAGTAAACAAAGTGCCAAAAATTCAAGACAAAGAGAGAATCCTAAAAGCAGCAAGAGAGAAGCAACAGGTTACCTACAAAGGAAACCCCATAAGGCTCTCAGCTGACTTCTCAACAGAAACACTACAGGCCAGAAGGGAATGGCATGAGGTTATCAAGGTCATGAAAAACAAGAATCCGAATCCAAGATTACTCTACCCAGCAAAGCTATCATTCAAAATAGAAGGTCAAATAAATAACTTCTCAGATAAAAAAAAAAAGCTAAGGGAATACATTAGCACCAAACCAACACTGCAAGAAATGTTAAAAGGACTGCTGTAATTAGCAGAAGAAATAGGAAGAAAAATATAACCACACTAAACAAAAATGGCAATAAATAAGTACATATCAATAATCACCTTAAATGTAAATGGAATGAATGCTCCCATAAAAAGACACAGAGTTGCTGATTGGATAAGAAAGCATGACTCATCTATGTGTTGTTTACAAGAGACCCACCTCACAACTAAAGACTCACATAGGTTGAAAGTGAAGGGATGGAAAAAAATCTTCCAAGCAAGCAGAAAGGAAAAAAAAGCTGGGGTAGCAATTCTCATATCTGATAAAATACATTTCAAAATGAAGACCATAATTAGAGACAAAGACGGCCACCACATAATATTGAAAGGATCTATCCAACAAGAAGATATAACCTTGATAAACATATATGCACCCAATATAGGAGCACCAAAATATATCAAAAATCTTCTGGAGGACTTCAAAGGAGAAATCGACAGCAATACAATAATAGCAGGGGACTTCAACACCCCACTGACATCACTGGATAGATCCTCTAGACAAAAAATTAGCAAGGAAACAGAGACTCTAACCGAAGCACTAGACCAAATGGATTTAATAGGTATCTGCAGAGAATTACACCCCAAAACTACAGAATTCACATTCTTCTCAAGTGCACATGGGACATTCTCAAAGATAGACCACATGTTAGGGCACAAACTAAGTCTCTACAAGTTCAAGAAGATTGAAATCATATCAAGCATCTTCTCAGATCACAATGGCATGAAACTAGAAATCAATTGCAAGAAGAACATACAAAGACATTTGAACACACGGAAGCTAAATAGCATGTTACTAAACAATGAATGGGTTACCGAGGAGATCAAGGAGGAAATTAAAAACTTCCTGGAAACCAATGAAAATGAAGACACAACAACACAAAATCTATGGGATGCAGCAAAAGCAGTTCTGAGAGGGAATTTCATAGCACTACAGGCCTACCTCAAAAAACAAGAAAAATCTCTATTAGGCAATCTAACCTCACAACTTAAAGAACTAGAGAGCAAAAAAAAAAAAACCCTAGAACAAGTAGAAGTAAGGAAATAGTAAAGATCAGAACAGAAATAAATGACATAGAGTCCAAAAAAAACAATTCAAAGGATCAATGAAACAAAGAGCTGGTTTTTCGAAAAGATTAACAAGATTGATGGACCCTTAGCTAGACTCACCAAGAAACAAAGAGAGAGAACCCAAATACACAAAATCAGAAATAAAAGAGGAGAAGTAACAACTGACACCACAGAAATACAAAAGATTGTTAACAACTACTATGAACAATTATATGGCAACAAATTTGACAATCTAAGTGAAATGGACAAATTTCTAGAAACACATAGTCTCTCAAAACTGGACCAGGAAGAGATAGAAAACTTGGACAGACAAATAACAACAGAAGAAATTGAAGATGTAATCAAGACTCTCCCAGCAAACAAAACCCAGGCCCAGATGGCTTCACGGGGGAGTTTTAAAAACATTCAAAGAAGAACTAACACCCATTATCCTCAAACTATTTCAAAAAATTCAAGAAAAAGAAAGACTTCCAAACTTGTTTATGAAGCCAGCATAATTCTAATTCCAAAACCAGAAAAAGACACTACAATGAAAGAAAACTACGAATTTCTTTCCTGATGAACATAGATGCCAAAATCCTGAACAAAATACTAGCAAATTGGATCCAGCAATACATCAAAAGAACTATTCAACATGACCAAGTGGGATTCATCCCAGGGATGCAAAGCTGGTACAATATTCGCAAATCAGTAAACGTGATACACCACATAAATAAAATGAAGAATAAAAAACACATGATCATATCAATAGATGCTGAAAAAGCCTTCTACAAAATCCAGCATCCATTTCTGATAAAAACGCTCAGCAATATGGGAATAGAGGGATCACATTTCAACATAATAAAGACCATATATGAAAGACCTACAGCCAACATCATACTCAATGGGCAAAACCTAAAAGCATTTTCCTCAAGAACAGGAACAAGGCAAGGATGCCCACTTTCGCCACTTTTATTTAACATAACACTGGAAGTCTTAGCCATAGCAATCAGACAGGAAGAAAAAATAAAAGGGATCCAAATGGGAAAGGAGGAAGTAAAACTGTCATTATTTGCAGATGACATGATACTATACATAGAAAACCCAAAGACTCCATCAAAAATTTACTAGACTTAATAAATGAATTTGTAAAAGTAGCAGGATACAAAATTAACATCAAGAAATCGATATCATTCTTATACACCAATGATGAACTCACAGAAAGAGAAACTAAGAAAACAATCCCATTTACCATTGTGGCAAAAAAAATTACGATACCGAGGAATAAACTTAACCAAAGAAATGAAAGACCTATTCACAGAAAACTACAGGTCATTGAAAAAGAAATAGAGGAAGATATAAAAAAGTGGAAGCACATACCCTGTTCATGAATTGGAAGAATTAACATCATTAAAATGTTCATATTACCCAAAGCAATCTATAGATTCAATGCAATCCCCATCAAAATACCAACGGCATACTTCACAGAACTACAACATATACTTCAAAATTTCATATGGAACCAAAAAGATCTCGAATAGCCACAGCAATCTTGAAAAAGAAGAACAAAGTTGGAGGGATCACTTTAACAGATTTCAGGTTTTACTAATAAGCCACTGTAATCAAAACAGCCTAGTACTGGCACAAGAACAGGCAGATAGACCAATGGAACAGAACAGAGAACCCAGAAATGGACCTAAGGCAATATGCTCAATTAATATTTGACAAAGGTGGCAAGAGCATACAGTGGAGTAAGGACAGCCTCTTTAATAAATGGTGTTGGGAAAATTGGACAGCTACATGCAGAAAAATGAAACTAGACTATCAACTTACACACTACACAAGAATAAACTCAAAATGGATAAAAAACTCAAATGTGACTCATTAAAATCCTAGAAGAAACTGTATGCAACAAAATTTCAGACATTATATGCAGCAGAATTTTCACTGATACATCTAAGGCAATAGAAACAACGGAGAAAATGAACACATGGGACTATATCAAACTCAAAAGCTTCTGCACAGCGAAAGATACAATCATCAAAACGGAAAGGCTACCCACTGTATGGGAGAGCAAAATTGCCAATGATATATCAGATAAGGGGTTAATTTCCAATATATATAGAGTACTCATACAACTCCACAAAAAGGAAGACAACGAACCCAATTAAAAAATGGGCAGAGGAGCTGAATAGATACCTCTCTAAATAGGACATACAAATAGCTAAGAGACATATGAAGAAATGCTCATCATCACTAATCATCAGAGAGATGCAAATTAAAACAACAATGAGGTATCACCTCACACCTGTCAAAATGGCCGCCATCAACAAATCATCAAACAACTGTTGGCGAGGATGTGGAGAAAAGGGGACTCTTGTACACTGCTGGTGGGAATGCAGACTGGTGCAGCCACTATGGAAAACAATATGGGGTTACCTCAAAAAATTAAAATCTGAACTGCCATTTGACCCAGTGATCCCACTTCTAGGAATATACTGAAACACCAATCAGAAAGAATATATGTACTCCCATGTTCATAGCAGCACTATTTACAATAGTTAAGGTCTGGAAACAGCCCAAATGTCCATCAGTAGATGAATGGATAAAAAAAGCATGATATGTATACACTATGGAGTACTACGCAGCTGTAAGAAAGAAAGATCTCTTATCCTTTGAGACTACATGGAGGGACCTGGAAAGGATCATGCTAAGTGAAACAAGCCAAACAGAGAAAGACAAGTATCATTTGATCTCACTTATTTGTGGAGTATAATGAACATAACAGTCTGAGGAATGGGGTAGTCCCAGAGACGTGTAAGTGGGGTACAGACTGACAATCCCCAGAAGAGGGTGTGGTGGGGGAGAGATAAACCACAGAACTTATATGCGTGTATGCATGAACAATGGACATGGACAACAAAGCTGGGGACAGGGCAGGGAGGGAGGGGGAGTGGTGAATCAGTGGGGGAAAAAAGAGAAACATCTGTAAAAAAAATTAATTAAAAAAAAAAAAAAAAAAGAATCACCAATGCAGCTCAACCTGAAATGATAAATCCAGCTGTCCTAATATGCATGTGTATGAACACAATGGTGGAAGGAAGAATTCTAAGGTGACCCCTAATGACCTACACCCTTGCATAAGCCCCTCCTTGGAGGAGCCATACCACTTGTTTTTAACCAATGGAATATGGCAAAGGTGAGGGGATGTTGCTCTCATGGTTAAATTTTCTTGCATGGCAAAGATGGAAGGATTTTACTGATTTAATTAAAGCACTTAATAAATTGACTTTAAGTAACTTTTAAGGGAGATGATCCTGGGTGGGCCTGACCAAATCAGGTATGTTGCTTAAAATAATATCTAAAGGTTAGAGACTTTCTCTTCTGCTGGAATTGATGCAGCAAGCCACCATGGATTTCACAGCTGTGAGGAAATAAATTCTGACAGCAACCTGAGGAAGCGTGGGAGCAAACTCCTCAGATGAGCCTCTGATGAGATGCGACTCAGTCAACATCTTGATTACAGCTCTTTGAGATGCGGAGTAGAGGATCTGGCTGATTCCTGACCCATGGAATGTGTGAGATGATAAATGTTTCTTGTTTTCAGCCATTAAATGAGTGTTAATTTGTTAAGCAGCAATACAAAATTATTACAATATCCAATCACTTCTGGGTCTATCTTTGTCTTTATATCAGTGAAGTTATCAGTTATAAGCAACAGAAGTCAACTCTAGTTAATTTAGTCAAGGTTATGTCATAGCTCACATAATCTCCAAATGATCTGGGAAACCAGGCTTGGAGCTTACACAGGTAGAAACAATTCTCTAAATCTCACAGAGGGAGTGATCCCATGGAGATATGATAGTTGCAGCCACCCGGCTGCACTGACCCCAGTTCACAAGGTCAACATCATTCAAGCTGGACATGGATGTCTACTGCTAACGCCACTGCTTCTGGAAACTACATGTGTCCACTGATCACTGCCAGCCACATAAAAATGGCATCTGCAAGATTCCTGGTTTTCCATAAGTGTGTTAGTAGCTTCAAAATCAAAGTCTGGAGCCAGCATGTCTGAGCTGCAGTGCCCAGGTTAGATACCTACGATAGAAGCTCTCCACATAGCTGCAAGGTCATTTAAGAAAGAAGTATTTTGAGCTTGCATATAAAGGCTTTGTTAAATAAGGTGAGTATTCCCCGAACAAAGGAAATGGTTTCAGATTTTAAGAGGCCAAAAAGAATTGTTTACTAAGTCCCTCCTCATGCCTCCCTGTCTCCCAAAGTTCTCACATCCTCTAATAATGTGAGACTTGAGCTCAGTTTAAGTAGTTTCACAGGTTAGTTTTAGCAATGGCCCTCTCCAAGTTCCATCCCCAAATTATAAAATTCTGAGATTATGCAAATGAATAAAGCAATTATAACTTAGGACAGGGCAAATGGAGATCTCTTTTATAAGTAAAATTATTGTCTTGCTTTGTTTTCTGACAGCATGAAATCACTGCATAAGTCCTGTAGTGGTATTCATGGGATATATTTTATTAATCTGGTGATCATACTGAATATTTGTTGTCTGAAGCAGGGCTGCCAGGATTCTAGGCTGAAGATACTGATCCACAACTATTACCCCATCACTAATCATCGTTGATAAATATTGAAAATATTAATCAGCTTCCATCTGATCACAGTCCCCCACTTAACCACAGCAAAATCTCTGTTGTTTATGTATTGGCTTCTTTCCTCCTTCATTCATTTTGCTCATTTAAAGTCTCTTTTCCTGGCCTCTTCATTCCAAACAGATCCTGATAAATAGCGGCTGGCGGGGATATATCCCATGGTTCAAATTGCGCTGACACTGAATCAGACACAGCGGAGAAGAGGAGAAGGGTGTAAATACACCACTAACCCAACCCCCAGGATAAAACATCATAGAGAAATGAATGTATACTATTAATTCTACCCCCGGAAGAGGTCAAGAGGGCAACAGGTTGATCCCATGGTTGAGCTGAGGGTGAGCAAGAAAAATTCCTTATTGATGTGAACAGTGCTAGTAGATTAAAATTTAGGAAACTTCCTATGGACCAAAGACTCTCTTTTTCAGCAGAGAAGGGAAAAAGTGGGAAGAGGGAGAAAGCAGGGAGAGGAGCGAGGGGTGGTTGAGAAATGGTGTATAGAGGTAGGAAATATGTGTGAAGACAGTAACAGAACAAACACCGTCCACAAAGAGAAAATGTGGAATATTAAAATGATTGTTATGGCATTTGACTTTTTGTAGATGTGAGAAATATGCCCATCTGAAATATATATTAAACAAAATTTGGTGCTTAACAATCTCCAGGCTCTCTGGCTTTCTCTTAAAACTGACCTCTGTAACAGTAACAAAGAGATGTGGACAAAATAACAAAGCTCACAGAAAAGTACAGCTTGCCCCAGAAATGACCTTCTACAGCCAGGTACCGTGAGACACCTCCCACCCAGAATATTCCACAGAGCTTGCTTCCTGTTCAGCTTCTGCTTTGGAAGCAGGTTGAATGTAGTGAATACAGACTGGGCATGGGCAAAGAGTGAAAGGGAGCTGTGGTTGGGATGTTGGTGAGTTTCTTTGGTTTGTGCCGGTCTCCGTCTCTATAGGACAAGGTGATCCATACCTGCTGGGGAAAGGGTTTTTGCCAGAATTTCCAATGGAAAGCAGAATTTAGCAGAATTTCAGAAGGAAACATCATGTACTGAGGACGTAGGTTGAGCCACGTGCCACTATCATTTTGGTATTTCAAAAGTGGACACATGGTATCAATCTCCTATGTTTCTAATTGTGTGTGGCAGGCAACGTGGAAGAAACCAAGGTTGCAGAGATGGACAAATGGACCCTGAGCAGAACCATAGGAAGAATGCAGCTCAATGGGAGCAATGGCGTTACTCAACGAATCACACATAATGATTGTATGATTATAAACTGTAATGTGTGCAAGTCAGTCACCATGAGGGTCTGTAACTGAGGGCTCATCTGGGGGTGAAGTCAGCAGAGCCTCGCCAAGAAAGTGCCGGGGCCAGAGGAGGGGTGGGTGGGCTGCGGAGGAGCAGAGCCAGAAGCAGTCCTTGCCTCTTCAGACAGTATGGAGCTCTGTGCCAAGTGTCCAGAACCAAGAAGAAACCATGCCCACTGTGCCAGCCTTCATGGAGACCACCTTCTAGTGGGTGAGATGATAATAAATGGGCAACAAGATCTATAAACAGAATGATTTCAAGTAAATAGGTGCTCTGAAGGACTTAAACAATGGGTTGTGAGGACAAGCGAAGGACTAATAAGAGTGGTCCAAGAGGTCCCTGTGAGGAGGTGGCATTTATGCTGAAATCTAAAGAATGGGAAAGAACCTATAAACTAGGAATACAAGAAAAGCATTCTGGGAAGGGGTAACAGAATGAACAAAGACTATGTGATACTAAAAAAACATACTCAATGACTCCAAAGAGTGAGGGAATGAGGAGAGTCGCAAGGATGAGGTTAGACACAAAACAGAAAAAGATCATGTAAATCTTCTAGGCAGGCCAGCCACTGTGGCTCAGTGGATTGAGCACTGTCCCATGGACTGAGAGCTCCCGGCTCAATTCACCATCAGGGCACATGGCCAGGTTGCAGGCTTGATTCCCAGTAGGGGGTGTGCAAGAAGCAACCAATCCATCTCTCTCTCTATCGATGTTACTCTCTCTCTCTCTCCCTCCCTCTTTTTCTAAAAAAGCAATAGAAACATTTAAAAATAATAATAAACCTCCTAGGCATGGCAGAGGGTTTGTTTTTTGTTGTAAGTCCACGAAAAACTCAAAAGATCTACAGATAGTATTTAATAGCTGAGTAGTACAGGTTGCAATATTTTCTCTAGTTAATTAATTTACTTATCTACCACACCTTGAATGCACAGACATAACCTCCATGTAGCTGAGTACTTTAAATGTATTCTGAGGTAGGAGCAATATTTTTGAATAGTGTATATTTTTAAACAGGTAATAATAATATGAGCATTGAAGAGTGTATTGGAAAAGTAGCAACCATAACTATTTACTGGGCACTTACCAAGGGCTACACCATATGCAGTATGATTGAAATGTATTACCTTATCTTTTTTTTTAATCCTCACCCGAGGATATTTTTTCATTTATCTTCAGATAGAATGGGAGGGAGGGAGGAAGGGAGAGAGAAAGAGAGAGAAACCTTGATGTGAGAGAGACACATCAATTGGTTGCCTCCCAAAAACCTCAACAAGGGCTGCAACAGAGCTATGTGTCTTTGACCGGAATCAAACTAGAGACTCTTTGGTCCATGGGATGATGCTCTAACCACTGAGCAAAACCATCCAGGGCTGTATTATTTTATTTAATCCTCACAATAAAGCAATGAGTTCAGGAATACTATTTAAAGAGGAGGAAAATGAAATATAGAAAAGTTCTCATTGAATATGCCTCCATGGTTCATTGCAATGACACTTTTGACTAATGACATTGCTGTACCTTGAAGTGGAAAACATAATTTAGTATAATTTTAAAAGGGAACTACTGTGTCATAATTCTGCCCCCAAAAATTAACCAGTCATTTTTACCAACTCTACACATTAAGCTGCAGAAGAGAAAGCCAGGGCACTACTTGCATCTTTTTTATTAGTTAGGTCTTGGAAAAATCTCTCAATAATTCTGGGCTTCCATTTAGAGGAATTTGACTTAAATGTGTCCAGTAAAATGCAGGTCATCCAGTTCAACGTAAATTTCAGGAAAGCAATAAAGAATATGAATTATAATATAAATTATGTACTACACAACATTTAACATTGTCTGTCCTACACAAACATGGTGTCCTGACTTTTATTTGCTAGTATCTGGCAAGTGTGGTTTGACTAGACCAAATGGTTACAGCTAGCCCAGCAGAGCATGTTGATCAATGATAACATTCCCAAGTCTGCTAAAATGAGGAAAAAAAGGGCACTAAACTTAGTTATTCACATTGCTAAATTGTTCATTTTGAAGGATTATTTTCTTTTTACAGTGTTGTCTTTATGCAATTAAACTATCTATATGAAATAATAATATAAGCTTTTGTCGCTGCTATTTTAATTTTTATATTTTCTTAGCAAAATTATATTTTAACTTTTCATTGATGCATAATTTATATACAGTGAAATGAACAGGAATTAAGTTTTATAGCTCAATACGTATTTTTCAATATATATACCCAATTTCTAACACACAGAGTAGTTATTGTTGTGTCCCTTCTCCAGTTCTCACCCTCTTCTCCAAGGACAGCCACCATTCTATTTTTTTTTTTTTAATATTCACCATAAAACTACAGGACATTGAAAAAAGACATGCAGGAGAATATAAAAAAGTGGAAGCACATACCCTGTTCATGGATTGGAAGAATTAACATCATTAAAATGCCCATACTACCCAATGCAATCCTCATCAAAATACCAATGACATACTTCACAGAACTAGAACAAATACTTTAAAAGTTCATATGGAACCAAAAAAGACCCCAAATAGCCACAGCAATCTTGAAAAAGAAGAAAAAAGTTGGAGGGATCAAATTACCAGATTTCAGGTTATACTACAAAGCCACTGTAATCAAAACAGCCTGATACTGGCACAAGAACAGGCAGATAGATCAATGGAACAGAACAGAGAACCCAGAAATGGACCCAAGACAATATGCTCAATTAATATTTGACAAAGGTGGCAAGAGCATACAGTGGAGTAAAGACAGCCTCTTTAATAAATGGTGTTGGGAAAATTATCTACAAGCAAAAAAATAAAACTAGACTATCAACTTACACCATACACAATAATAAACTCAAAATGGATAAAAGACTTACATGTGACTCATGAATGCATAAAAATCCTAGAAGAAAATGTAGGCAGCAAAATTTCAGACATCATACGCAGCACAATTTTTACTGATACATCACCTAAGGCAACAGAAACAAAGGAGAAAATGAACACATGGGACTACATCAAACTCAAAAGCTTCTGCACAGCAAAAGCTACAATCATCAAAATGGAAAGGCTACCCACTGTATGGGAGAACATCATTGCCAATGATATATCAGATAAGGGGTTAATTTTCAATATATGTAGAGTACTCATACAACTCCACAAAAGGAAGACAACCCAATGTAAAGTGGGCAGAGGAGCTGAATAGACACCTCTCTAAACAGGACATACAAATGGCTAAGAGACATATGAAGAAATGCTCAACATCACTAACCATCAGAGAGATGCAAAGGAAAACAACAATGAGGTATCACCTCACACCTGTCAGAATGGCCGCCATCAACAAATCATCAAACAACAAGTGTTGGCAAGGGTGTGGAGAAAAGGGGAATCTAGTACACTGCTGGTGGGAATGCAGACTGGTGCAGCCACTATGGAAAACAATATGGTGTTACCTTAAAAAATTAAAAACTGAACTGCCATCTGACCCAGTGATCCCACTCCTAGGACTATACCCTAAGAAGCCTGAAACACTAATCAGAAAGAATACATGTACCCCTATCTTCAAAGCAGCACTATTTACAATAGCTAAGATCTGGAAACAACCCAAGTGTCCATCAGTAGACAATGGATAGAAATCAGTAAATGGATAGAAAAGCTGTGGTACATGTACATAATAGAATACTATGCAGCTGAAAGAAAGAAAGATCTCTTATCCTTTGAGACTACATGGAGGGACCTGAAAAGTATTATCCTAAGGGAAACAAGCCAAACAGAGAAAGACAAGTATCATATGATCTCACTTATTTGTGAAATATAATGAACATAACAGTCTGAGGAACAGGGTAGTGCCAGAGATGTGGAAGTGGGATACAGACTGACAATCCCCAGAAGAGGGGGTGGGGGGGGAGATAAACCACAGAACTTATATGCATGTATGCATGAACAATGGACATGGACAACAAAGCTGGGGATAGGGCGGGGAGGGAGGGGGGAAATCAGTCAGGGGAAAAGGAGAAACATGTGTAACAAAAATAAATTAATTAATTTAAAAAATAAAAGAATAAACTATGATTTATTTTACTAACCTTGGTGATACTCCCATAAATATTTGTCAGAACATAAATTGCTCATTACTCATTATTACTGATTCTGTACAACCTGGTGTATATATGTATGTGTGTGTGTGTGTGTGTGTGTATATATATATATATATATATATATATATATATATAATATATAATATATAATATTATATTATATAATATTATATAATGATAAAATATATTGTAAAAAGAAAATTCTTATAATGTAAACAGATTTAAATTTATTAAAATGAAAAACTACCAGATTCTAAGAAGTAAAATAAAATAAAATATTCACCATACATTATTTTGTCTGTTCTAGTCATATTAGTAGAGATTTATAATAAATACTTTTTTATCTTGCCTATTTCACTCAGTACTATAATGTTTCTAAGATTCTTTCTTCAATGTTGTGGCATGGTTCATAGTTTTGCCGTGTAATGTTTAGTAGTCTTCCACTCTATGGATACACAACAGTTTACGCATCTCTTCATCTGTTACCGGAGATCTTCATCACTTCCAGTTTGGGGCTATTAAGAGTAAAGCTGCTATCGATATTAACCTATAAATCTTTATGTAGACATGTTTTCATTTCTCTTTGGTAGATATGCAGAAGTAGAATTTCTGGGTCATATGGTATGTGTGTACATAGGATGATAAGAAACAAAGTTTTTTCCAAAGCGTCTGTACCATCTTGTATTCACAGCAGTAGTGTGTGAAAGTTCCATTTGTAGCACATCCTTGCCAACACTTGGTATTGTCAATCTTTGAAATTTTAACCAGCCTGGTGAATGTAAAATAGCAGTTCACTATGGCTTAAATTATTATTTCCTTAGTGATTAATGATACTGCCGTCTTTTCATGTGTTTTTTTCATAAAAATCATCTTTTGGAATTGTCAAATATTTTATTTCTACTACCATTAGCTGCAGCTCAGAAATTTCAATGTTATGTTTTATCATTCATTTAACATTATTTTCTCTTTTTGTTTTCTTTGATTAATGAGCTATTTAAAATTGTGTTATTAATTTTCAAGCATTTGGGCTTTTCCAGGTGTTTTTGGTTATCGATTAGTAATTTAGTTCTGTTTTGTTTAAAGAGCATGCTCTGTTGATTTTAATTCTTTAATATTTATTGAGACTTCTTTTATTGTCCAGTAAGTGCTCTATATAATTGAATAGTACACTTAAAAATATTGCTTATTTTGCTGTTGTTGTATGGAGTGTTCTGTAAATGTCAATCAGGTTAATCTGGTTGATATAGTTTCTCAGACCCTATATATCCTTAATGATTTTTGTCTACTTCTTCACATCTATGCATTTATATTATTATTAGTGCATACAGATTATCTCTGTGCTTTGGTTTTGATACTATCACTATAGTTTTAAGTTTATCAATCTATTCTTTAACAATATGAAATTTGCTTTTAAGCCAAGCTAGTAAGTTTTACATTTCATATATCATATTTTTCATCTCTATAATTTCCATTTGGTTATTTTCTTATTTTTCATTATTTTTATCATTATACTTGCTTTGCTTTAAATTTTTGAAAATATTAGTTCTGCTCTTTTAAAGCCCAAGAGTACTAATTTTATCCACTCAGTAATTTCTGTCTTATTTTATTGACTGATTTTTTTTTTCCTGAAAATGGATCACATGTCCCATTCTTCATACATTTAGTAATATTTTTAGTAGAAGGATGTTGAGATATTGTCAGGAACCTAGATTTTGCTTACTTCCTTTAAAGAGTTTTTAGCTTTGTTCTGGGAGGCATCTGATTTCTGACAGATCAGTTTGATAATTTCAAGGTTTTAAAAAATTTTAGAGTAGATTTTAAATTTTTCTACTCCTAATCTATAGCCTTTCTAATGGCTTGAATGAACACTTGGGGTGTAGAGCAATGTCTCTTCTCTCTGAGTGATCAAAATCCCTACCACTGAGTAATCTGTGGATTTTCTATGTGACCCACAGCTCCCCAGAAGCCATTCTCCACTAGCTCTTGTGGAGTTTCTCCCTGTGCAAATGTAATGTAGTGTAATCTGAAGCCAAAGATTTCAAATAATCTCTGTGCAAATTTATGGTGATCCTTCTTTGCTCAACTCCTCCCTCTCTGTAACCCTGCCCAGCAAAATTCTTGCTGCCTCCAATTATGATCTCTGTCTCCATAGCTGAGTGCTCTGCTTGAGACAGCCCTCCCTGTACCTTGATTGGGGAAGTACTTCCAGGCAGAAAGGTGGAGTAATTATAGGGTTCACTTCATATGCTTCTCTCTTCTCAGGAATCAAAGCTTTGTGCTGCCTATTGTTCAAAGTCTGAAAACATTTGTTTCAATCATTTTATTCAGTTTTACAACTTTTATGTCAAGGGGGTGGGTCCAGTACCAGTTATCATTGCCAGAAGTAGAAGTCTTCATTCCTTTTAACATGAAGTATTTTTAAAGTCTGGGAACACATGAATTTCATGATCCCTGAATGAAATGTTATGTCATTAAAATATATGACAAACATGTTGAACATCTTCTTTGTACAGGGAATCAAAGGCACGTAACTAACATAGGACCCCTATCTGCAAGAAGCTTCCAGTCTAGTAGGAGATGGGGAAATAGAAACTATTATGATATGGTCTGAAATACACCATATTATCAAAATGTAGTAAAAGTATTTGATATTATGGATATTTTTGGACAAAGTAAGTATTACAAACGTATGATTTTATCCCCAATTGGTTGCAAGAAATGCAACCTTCCTTAGCAGGCCAAGGATGCGTGGTCTCACATTTAGTTTCTCCCTTGCAATCCAATTTAATGGCTAGCAATAAAAATTATTTTCATTTTTCTCATTTGAAAAACCAATTGTGAAAAAGTTTTACTTTAGTATAAGGCAGAACATAAGCTAGAACCAGGTGAACCTCAATTTTCTATTATTTTGATGGCAGCCTTTTATATGCCTACATGTTCTCATAAAGGGTACTCCCAGGGAACTCAGTTCTCCAGGCATTTCTGAGTAAGACAAAGCCAAAGGTGGGACAGGCTAAATGTTTTTTTAAAATAATAGTTTCATTGAGAAACAATTGATATGTTATAACATTACCCTTTTAAAATATACCATTCAATAGGACTTTCATAATTCACAGAATTGTGCAATTATCACTACTATTTAGTGCTAGAATATTTTTATGACAGCTCCCCCCAAAACACCCTGTGTCCATTAGCCCTCACTCTACACTTCCCCTTCCTGCCAGACCCTGGCAACCACTAATCCACTTTATGTGTGTTTGGATTTGTCTCATCTGTCTATTTTATATAAATAAAATCTTGTAATATATGATTGTTTGTGACTAGATTTTTTTTTCATTTATCATGTTTTTGAAGTTTATCCATGTAGTTATATGCACCAATACTTTATTTCTTTTTATTATAGAGTAATATTCCATTGAATGGATATACCACATTGTTTCAATTCATTTAGCAATTGATGGAAAGTTGAATTGTTTCCATGTTTTGTCTATTAAAAGTAATGGTTCAGAGACATAGATGCATGGAACAGACTGACAGATCTCAGAGGGGAGGGGGGTGGGGAGATGGGAAGAGATTAACCAAAGAACTAATATCATAGTCCAAGGACACAGACAATGGTGTGGTAAAACCTGGGCTGGATGGATGAAGAAAGAGGGGAGAAAATAGGGGGCATCTGTAATAAAGTCAACAATAAAAAATAATCTTAAAAAAGAAGTAATGGTACTAAAATCATTCATGTACAAGTTTTTGTGTAGATATATATTTTCACTTCTCTTGAATATATATCTAAGTGTAGAATTGCTGGATCATATAATAATTCTCTATTTAATATTTTGAGGAACTTTCAAACTGTTCTCCAAATCAGTCACACCATTTTACAATCCTACCGGTGCTGTATAAAAGTTCCAATTACTCCATTTCTTTACCAACATTTTATTGACTATTTAATTTTAATTATCTTCATGGGTGTGAAGTAGAATCTCATTGTGGTTTTTATTTCAATTTCTCTAATGACTAATGATGTTAATCATCTTTTCATGAATTTATGATCATTCATATATCTACTTTAGAGAAATATTAATTCAGCTCTTTTGCCCATTTTTAATTATTTGTCTTTTAATTGTTGAGTTGTAATACCTTATTATATTTGCTATATTCAAGTCCCTAATCAAATATGTAATTTTCAAATATTTTGTCCCATTTTGTGGATTATGTTCATGGTATTATTTGAAGGACAAAAGTTTTTAATATTTATGAAGTTCAAATTGTCTATTTTTTATTTTGTCACTCTCGATATTGGTATTATAGCTAAGAAACCATGTTTATCTCAAGGTCACTAAAATGTACTCCTATGTTTTCTTCTAACAGTTTTATTGATTTGATGCTCAAATTTAGTTTATGATCCATTTTGAATTTATGTTCATATATAGTGTGAGGAAAAGGTCAACTTTAATTGTTTTTCACATGTATATCCAGTGTATCAACACCATTTGTTGAAAAGATTATTCTTTCACTATTGAATTGTCTTGGTACTTTTATTGAAAATAAATGGACTATAGCATAAGGGTTTATTTCTCAAATTTCAATTCTACTCCATTGATATGTGTGACTCTATCTTTATGCAAGTACCACACTGTCTTGATTACTATAATTTGTGGTAAGTTTTGAAATTGGGAAGTGAAAGTCTTCCAACTTTGGTATTTCTAAGATTGTTTTGATTACTCTGTGTCCCTTGCCTTTCCACATGAATTTCAGAATCAGCTTTGAGGATTTCTGAAAAAAAAAAAAAGTAACTTGTATTTTTATATGGATTGCATAGCATTTGTCAATCAATTTGAAGAGTATTGTCAGTGTAACAATATTAACTCTTCCAATTCATGATTATTAAATGCATTTTCATTTATTTTTATCTTCTTTCATTTCTTTCAGCAATGTTTTATATTTTGGGTATACATCTTGCATTTCTTTTCTTAAAATTATTCCTAAGTATTTTATTCTTTTTGACACTATCGTGATAGAATTGTTTGGTTTTTTTTTTAATTTTACTTCTGGATTTTTCATTGCAAATTAATGGAAATGCAATTAATTTGATATATATTCTATCTTCTAACCTTGCTGAACTTGCTAATGAGTTCTAGTAGGTGTGTGCATGCGTGCGTGCGTGCGTGCGTGTGTGTGTTCCTTAGGATTTTTCTATATATAAGATTATATTCTGTGTGAATAACAATAGTTTATTTTTTCTTTTCCAATTGGTGGCTCTTTTTTCCTGATTAATTGCCCTTACTACAACCTGCACTATAGCATAAAATAGACATGATGAAAGAGGACAATTTTGTCTTGTTGCAGGATTTAGGGTAAAGCACTCAGTCTTCCAGCATTAGTTCTGTTGTTGGTTGTGAGTTTTTCTTAAATGGCCTTTATCACATTAGGGAAGTTACTTCTTATTCCTTGTTTGTTCAGTGTTTTTATCACTGTTGGATTCTGTCAGATGGTTTTTATGTGTCTATTGAGATGAGCATACAATTTTTTAAAACATTCTTTTTCCTTTATTGATTATAGAGAGAGAGGAAGTGAGAGGGAGGGAGAGATAGAAACATCAATGAGAGAGAACATCAATTGGCCATTTTCTCCATGTCTCTCACTGGGAATTGGACCCACAACCTGGGCATGTGTTCTGACCGGGAATCTAACCAGTGACCTCCTGGTTCATGGGTCGATGCTCAACCACTGAGCCACACCGGCCTGACATAGCATATGATTATAATATACTGATTGACCAATTTTATATTAGATCAAATTTACATTCCATGGATAAATATCACTTAGCTCTGATATATAATCATGTTTATATGTTGCTCAGTTATGTTTGCTAATATTTTATTGAGAATTTTTGTATCTACATTTATGTGAAATATTTGTCTGTAGTTTTTATGCGATGTCTTTGTCTGGTTTTGGTATCAAGATAATACTGGCTTAACAAAATGAATTCTATTTTTAAAAAGTATTTGTGAAGTATTGAAATTAATTCTCCTTTAAATGTTAATATAATTTAACAATGAAACCATTCAGGCCAGAAATTTTATTTGCAGGATTTTTTTAAATTACTAATTCAATTTCTACTTATACAAGTTTATTTTTTGAAGTCAGTTTTAGCAGGTTTTTTTTTTTTCTTTTTAGAAATTTGTTAATTTTATCTATGTTATCTAAAGTGTTGGCATAGAATTTACTTATAATATATTCCAATTCTATAGGGTCACTAGTAATATCTCCTTTAACTCCTAATTTTAATAATTCAAGACTTCTTATTTTCTTGATAAGTCTAGTTAAAGGTTTGTCAGTTTTATTGATCTTCTCCAAGAACCAATTTCTGATTTCATTGATTATTCTCTATTGGTTTTTATTCTCTGTTTTGTTTATTTCAAGTCTAATAGGTATTACTTCTTTCTGCTTGTTTTTGGTTTATTTACTCTTCTTTGTATACATAAGGTGAAATTAATTTGAAATCTATCTTTGTTTTTAATATAGGTATTTTACTGCTATAAGTATTCCTCTAAGTACTGCATTAGCTGTATATCATATATTTTTGTTTGTTGTGTTTTCATTTTCATTAATCTAATGTACATTCTAATTTACTTTTATATTTCTTCTTTGATCCATTGGCTATTTAGAAGAATGTTTAATTTCTACATAATTGTGTATTTCTCAAATTTTGCTCTGTTGTGGATTTCTAAGTTCAATATCATGAGAGAATATACTTTGTATGATTCTAGTCCCTTTAAGTTTATTGTGACTAATTTAATCACTTATCCATACAGTCTGCCCTGGGAAAGTTCCATGTGTACTTGAAAAGAATGTGTATTCTGCTATTGTTGAATGAGGTGTTCTATAAATGTTTATTAGGTCTATATAATTTATAGTGTTGTTCAAGTATTTTCTACCCTTGTTGATGTTCTGCTTATTTATTCTATTTGTTATTGGAAGTGACATATTAAAGTCTCCAATTATTATTATTGTTGATTTGTCTATCTCTTCCTTCTATTCTGTCAGCTTTTATTTTATGTATTTGGGGGTTCTGTTGTTAGATGTATGTCTGTTTATAATTGTTATGGGGTCCTGATGAATTGACCTTTTTATCACTGTAAAGTGTCCTTCTTTGTCTCTAGTAAAATTATTTTTCATAAAATACGTTTTGTCTTATAGTAATATATTAATTTCAGCTCTCTTTTGGCTACAGGTTATACAGTTTATATTTTCCCATCCTTTTACTTTCAACCTATTAATATCTTTAAATACACTGTGTCTCTTTTAGACAGCATATAGATTATGCTTTTTATCTACTTCTCCATCTCTGCCTTATGATTAAACTGTTAAATTCATTTACATTCAATATAATTACCAATAAGGTAGAATTTATGCTGCCATTTTGCTGTTTTTTTATATATATCTTGTCTTTTTGTTACTTTATTCCTCTATTACTGCCTTCTTTTTAGTAAATAAACATCTTATAGTATAGCATCTTAACTTCCTCTCTGTGTCTTTTACTATATTTAAATTTTGATTTTCTTAGTTGTTGCCTTAAAAATTACTATTAACACGCCCTGGCCGGTTTGGCTCAGTGGTTAGAGCGTCAGCCTGCGGTCCGGAGAGACCCGGGTTCGGTTCCCGCTAAGGGCATGTACCTCGGTTGCAGTTTGTCCCCGGCCTGGTTGGTCGTGAGGGTGGCAGCCACTCGATGTGTCCCTTTCACGTCGATGTTTCTCTCTCTCTCTCTCTCTCTCCCCCTCCTGCTCTATCTGAATAAAGAATGAAAATGTGTCCTCGGGTGAGGATAAAAAAAAATTACTATTAACATTCTAACTTAAAGTAATTCATATTAATATCAACTTAGTATCAATAGTATATAAAACTGTTCTCCTATGTAGCTTCATTCTTTCTTCCCTTTCATACTATGTTATAGTTATATAAATTATATCTTTAATGCAGTTTGATAACCATCCCTTTATGCAGTTCTTTTATATCACATTAGAGAATAAAAAAGTTACAAATAAAATACATTTATACTGTCATTCAAATTTATCTATGCAATTACATTTACTGGTGTTTTATTTCTTTGTGTTATCTACCTTAAGGGTCATGAGCTCAATCTTGTATCTCTAGGTAAGTTATTAAGAACCCAGAATGGCCCAGCCAGTGTGGCACAGTGGCTGAGCATTGTCTTATGCACCAAAAGGTCATTGGTTTGATTCCCCATCAGGGCATATGCTCCGGTTGTGGGCCAAATCCCCAGTGAGGGGCATGCAGGAGGCGGCCAATCAATGTTTCTATTTCCCTCTCCCTTCCTCTCTCTCTAAAATCAGTAAAAAAAAAGAACCCAAAATGATCGAGTTGCCTTGCTCAAGATCAAAACAAGAAAATAATGCAGCTATAAGTAGAACTGGAGTTTCCTTGCTCCCAATCTGGCACTCTCACATGTATAAAATTCTGCCTGACTTAAGTTAATCTTCCTTTATTTATTAGGTGGCTAAATAACTCCTATGTGAGCTCCCATTCCAATTTAAAAGCTAAAATAAAGTGGCATAGATGTGTTTCTTTATTTAAAACTTTATTTAAAATATCAGTACTATTTTTTTTAAAAACCTACGAATATGTGTCAACTGAGTATTTGAAATATAGCTATTATTTTTGTTTATCTCCCTGCTTATTTGTTCCCAAATAAATTACAAAAAGATGTTGCTCAGTAACTTCTTTGTGACTCAGAAGTTTGGAACTTAGAATGCATTCTTTTTGCTGTGTTGGAAATCCTATGTAACCCATAATATTGAAGTTTCTGAATCCTACAATAATGTAGCTGTGACATGATGTTAGTCACAGTACTATAAATAGTATCACCCAGTTTTTATGGGAGAATATGTTAAGAGTTAGAACTTATATGCTTCCTTCTTTTCTGGCAAAATGTCCTTCAGGGGGATTTAACACTCTCTTCCACCCACCATTCCACCTGTTGGAAAGTGGAGTCTCCAAGCCACTGGTCATAATTTCATAGCCCGAGGAAACCTGTAGCAAGTTGTATCTGGATAAGTGAAAAGTTTTGCACTGGAATTTGGTATATGCTAAGGGGAATGTGTCTCAGTGAAGGTCAGTGCCTTGCTAACCCTTGTTAATGTAAAAGGAGAGTACTGCCCAGAAAATACTTGTGTATTTGGAAAAGTAGTGTCAAGAGTGAAGCAAGCTTTCCTTTGTTTATTTCTCACTCTTGCTTACTTCCCATGACCAGTAGTGAGGTGAAGTGAAAAGCGGGGTCCCAGAGACAAGTGTTAGGGGTGGACAGTGCAGGGTCTATGAGAAGGAGAGATAATGGTGACTCCAGCATGGTAGGGGCACAATAATCTTCTGTGGTCAAAAGTTGATTTGTCTTCCCTGCCTTTTTGGGGCATGGGGGGTTGCAGTTGTATGTAAGATTCAAGTGGAAGTTGTTGAGTCCTTCCACAGCACACCTGAAGGTTACCCCATACCTGTTTGGCAATTCAACTGTGAATTCCCAATGCATTGTATCCAAAGTGGCCAGGGGTGGGGGATAAGGCGATAGTTCTAACAAACCTCTGTTGTTGTAAAAGAAAATGATTTGAGGAGAAAACTTTAATTGCATCTTTCATGACAATTTTACTGAAGTGTGAATTGCACCTGTATTCTGGAGCAAGCATGCCACATGCTTAATACCTAATGGAAGATGGCACTTCCTGCTTACCTTTCATTCACCTGGCTGTTCTTTCCTATTTCCTGATGCAGTCACTTGACCCCTATGTACTGTCTTTTAAAAAATAAATGTAGTCCTCAGATAGGACTTTATATAGACAAAAGTAAAACAAGGGCTTGAAGGAGTTAAGCAAATTAAAAGGTACTTCTCTCTGGACTCAGATGTGTGTGCTCCCAACTGTGAATATTATAAGGGGTATCCTTATGAAAATATAACTCCCATAGGAAACTTAAAGGCAATTAAAGCAACATTAGTGTTTTTCATAACTTTACAATGTCTTTATGCATGTGATAAAACCTTACTAATTATTAAAAAGTTATTTGTATTAAGATTTCAGAGCAGAGAGATAATCTGTGCAATTTAGAATCCTGAGCCATCGTCAGAGAGTTGGCTAACGGAACCAGAATTCCCCTGCCAGCACCTCCCGTTGCATCACTGAACCTCAAACAGGATCCTTTGCTGGCAAATATTAGCTTATTGTAGTTTAAAAATAAATAAATACCTTGAGCAAATGTGCAGTGACACCAAAAATTAGTTTCCACAAACTGACTAAATATAGTATCTGCTGGGAAAAGGCAAATGAGTTCAAGTGGAAAAAGAAATACTGAGTTCTAGAATGAAGAGCATACATTTCTTTAAATAGATGAAAAATTCTAGTGTGATCTGAATATAATCAACACTCAAGGCTCACTGTATGGAAAGAAGAAAGACAGAGGCTTACAGGGCAATTTCTCCCATTCAGCTCAGCATCAGTTTGGTGGGGGGAGTAGAGAACCCCCCACAGTGTTCTTGGCACCTGCTAGGCATCCAAGCTGTACAGATTCTTCAACCCCTCTGATGAGCTAACATGTGACATGTTAACCAGGAAAAGTTTTAAAGGCATGTTATAGAAGATGTGGAAAGGAAGATTGCTGAGATTTCCAGAACGTAATAAGGGAAGTTTCAGAGATGGCAAGGTCCTTAGAGGTCACTGAAGTACAAACAACTCTGTCTTTGTAAGGATAAAGAAATTGAGATCCAAAAAAGATCAAGCGACTTGCCAAAGCCATTCATCCAGTCAGTGTCAGAACCCAGGGTGAAAAGAGGTCTCAGCTTTGGGGAAATACTCTCCCCACATAAGAAATATAGGTGATACATGGCTGAGGTATATTGACAAGCATATCGGCAAGAAAACAGTCTTTTATTTTTACTTCGAAACAGTGAGCATTATGGGGTAATCATCTGGGGACAAGGTCAGTTTACTTTAGGACAATATTTGAATGTTTTTAGCAGTCCCTCAGCACCAGGGGCCAGAAGCGAATGATGCCGATCTGGGAACAGATATTAGCCCCCTCCAAAGCAACACCAAATGAGTTATCCCCACTCAAGTAACTAGATGTGGCTGAATTTGTAATCACCAGGGAGCCGCGATGAACTGGACTCCACCCGAAAGCTCCGGGCTGAAAGAATTCGATTCCCTATAAACACCTGCTGTCTGGCTACAGTGTAAAGTCACCAGCACCAAGCGTTCAGAACATTTTCTGTGCTGGTACACCTATAGCAACTCAGTAGCATTCGTACTCATTTAGCAACAAAAAGAAGCAGGGAGCAAGTAAATCGATGCAATTATAAAGTTTGCAAAGGTCTGTTTAAATCCATTAAGTGCAATAAGCCAGCCCAGCTGAGATCTACCAGCAGAATTAGAAGATTATTTCTTCATTGTTATCTTTCCCAGGGAGTAAACAGTCAAAAAGATTGTGAGGGCAGTTTATGACTGAGTGTGATCACAGTGGTTCCTCAGAGAGAGGGCACAATGATGTCTGCCCATCTCCTGTGGACTTCTGAGAGGAACTGTAGCAGGTGGTTGCTGCTTGTGGTGAAGAAAGAAGTTTGCAGGGACGGAGTTCCAAATAATGACCTATTTATCATGAGCAACATGTTTTTATTAACCTGAAACCAATGCAATGAATACCAAAATATGTTTCGATTCATTATGTCTTCATTTTGCAAATTGCAACAACGGAGTCATGTTCATATAAATGTGTTTTCATAGACATGCACACCGCACACGTACACACAGAGAGAAACCAACACCCACAACCTATAAAATGGAAAAATAAAGGAAGACACAGACTCAAAACTTGGAAAAGTTAGGGGAAAAAAGTTCAGGCTGCAGAGGGATACAGGAGCAGAGCCAGGGAAACAACTTTTAGATTAGTAGAGACTCAGGGAACAGGCAGGTGCCTGACTCTGCCTTCTCTGTTATACGTGCTATGCCTTGTCACAAAAAATAATGAATGAATTGAGAACTACAAGCCAGCCTTGTGCTTATGCTTAAAGTGCTGTTTACATGGCTGACATTTAGACTGACCTTCACTGGATTGTGGAGTTTGTCTGGCGAGCCTCAAATCTCAAACCAGAGAATATGCTGCAGAGAACCAACTGACCTATAGGAAGATGAAATGTTATCATCTCCACTGTATACAGTGTTGCTTATTAAGTCTTCAGCAGCATAAACTATGAATATGAAGCTCTCATGAGGAGTTTAATAAGGTATACATGTGTCTACCGCTTGGCAGGCTTTTCCCAGGGGTAAACAATATCGTCCTGTCCCTTTTATGCAAGAAATAGCAAAGTATGGCAGTTAAAAACATGGTACTCACTTTCTGGATTCCAATCTTTTCTGTGCCTCAGTTTCTTACCTGTGAAATGAATAAAAAGACAAGATAATTTTTCAATTTTCCTGGGAAGATTAAATGAATGTGTGCTAGGGATGTGAAAATGGAGGAGGAGTGAATGGAAGCTATACAGACGATTTCCCAGGACCAAACAGAAATTATAAATGAAATGAAGACAAATCCTCGAAAAAAAGCAACAGTAAACCAGCAGGACAGGACCATATAACCAGGGACACTGGTAGGATCTGCGGAGGCACGAGAGGGTGGTGGGCTGGGAGCCGAAGGACAGCAGCAGTCTTAGCTGTGAGCAGTGCCCTTGGGAATAAAGACCAAGCCCGCTCCACAGTGCAGAGAGCCGGGACAGAACACTAAAATAGCCACAGCCACCCACCTGGGGGCTACGGCAGAGGAAGGGCAGACTGGGCTGGAACTCTATGGGGACACCGGGATTTGGAGGGCACTCAGAATTTTTTGCTGAGTTGTGGCCACAAAGGATGGTGGCCAGTGTGATCCTTCTCAGAGCTGTGCAAAAAGCAGCAGTCCCCACTTCGGAGATTCAGCCTATCCCAGGTGAGGCAAAGAAATGCAAATTGAGGCTCATTAACAACGAGCATCTATCCTACCCTCTGGAAATCCTCTTATGCAGAACACCAGGGCTACATTCCAAGGCCCTGAGTAACTGAGACCACTAGCCACCAGGAAAAAGCTAGAGGATAACTGAACCTTCCCTGGGCTTGCAAATCTACCCAGAAAAATAAGACTGGACAGTGGTGTTTAACTTGGGCCAAACCAAGCTCATCCAAACCCAGTAGAGGGAGCCACAAACAGCAGAACACCAACATCCACACTAAACAAAAATGGCAATAAATAAGTACATATCAATTATCACCTTAAATGTGAATGCTTTGAATGCTCCAATAAAAAGACACAGAATAGCTGACTGCATAAGAAAGCATGACTCACATATATGTTGTTTACAAGAGAACCACCTCACAACAAAAGACTCAAATAGGTTGAAAGATAAGGGATGGAAAAAAGTCTTTCAAGCAAATGGAAAACAAATAAAAAAAAGCTGGGGGCCCTGGCCGGTTTGGCTCAGCGGTTGGCACGTCGGCCTGCGGTACAGAGAGACCCGGGTTTGGTTCCCGCTAAGGGCACGTACCTCGGTTGCAGTTTGTCCCCGGCCCTGGTTGGTCGTGCAGGTGGCAGCCACTCGATGTGTCCCTTCACATCGATGTTTCTCTCTCTCTCTCTTCCTCTCTCTCCCTCCCGCTCTATCTGAACAAAAAATGGAAAAATGTCCTCGGGTGAGGATAAAAAAAAAAAAAAAAAAAAGCTGGGGTAGCAATACTCATATCTGATAAAGTAGATTTCAAAATGAAGGCCATAACTAGAGACAAAGAAGGCCACTACATAATATTGAAAAGGTCTCTCCCACAGGAAGATATAACCTTGGTAAACATATATGCATTCAATAGAGGAGCACCAACATGTATTAAAAATCTTCTGGAGGCCTTCAAAGGAGAAATCAACAGCAATACAATCATAGCAGGGGAGTTCAACACCCCGCTGACATCACTGGATAGATCTTCCTGACAAAAAAATAAACAAGAAAACACAGACTCTTAATAAAGCACTAGATCAAATAGATTTAATAGATATCTACAGAGAATTATACCCCAAAACCACAGAATTCACATTCTTCTTAAGTGCATATTGGACATTCTCAAAGATAGACCACATGTTAGGATACACACTAAGTCTCCACAAGTTCAAGAAGATAGAAATCATATCAAGCATCTTCTCAGATCACAATGGCACGCAACTAAAAATCAATTGCAGCAAGAATATGCAAAGACATTTGAAAACATGGAGGCTAAATAGCATGTTATTGAACAATGAATGGGTTACCGTGAAGATCAAGGAAGAAATTAAAACTTCCTGGAAACAAATGAAAATGAACACACAACAACACAAAACCTATGGGATGCAATGAAAGTAGTTCTGAGAGGGAAGTTCATAGTACTACAGGCCCACCTCAAGAAGCAAGAAAAATTTCTTATGGACTATCTAACCTCACAACTTAAAGACCTAGAAAGCAAACAAAAAGAAAACCCCAGACCAAGTAGAAAGAAGGAAATAGTAAAGATCAGAGCATAAATAAATGACATGGAGACCAAAAAAAAACAATTCAAAGGATCAATGAAGGAAGAGCTGGTTCTTTGAAAAGATAAACAAGATTGATGGACACTTAGCTAGACTCACCAAGAAACAGAGAGAGAACCCAAATACACAAAATCAGAAATAAAAGAGGAGAAGTAATAACTGACACCACAGGAATACAAAAGATTGTTAACAACTACTATGAACAATTATATGGCAACAAATTCGACAATCTAAGTGAAATGGACAAATTTCTAGAAACACACAGTCTCCCAAAACTGGACCGGGAAGAGATAGAAAACTTTAACACACCAATAACAACAAAATAAATTGAAGATGTAATCAAGACTCTCCCAGGAAGCAAAAGCCCAGACCCAGATGGCTTCACAGGGGAATTTTACTGAACATTCAACAAAGAACTAATACCCATTCTCCTCAAACTATTTCAAAAAATTCAAGAAGAAGGAAGACTTCGAAACTCGTTTTATGAGGCCAGCATAATTTTAATTCCAAAACAAGAAAAAGACACTACAAATACAGAAAACTACAGGCCAATATACCTAATGAACATAGATGCCAAAATCCTGAACAAAATGCTAGCAAATTGGATCCAGCAATACATCAAAATAATTATTCACCATGACCAAGTGGGATTTATCCTGGGATGCAAGGCTGGTACAATATTCACAAATCAATAAATGTGATACATCGCATAAACAAAATGAAAAATAAAAATCATGTGAAAATATCAATAGACGCTGAAAAAGCATTCGACAAAATCCAGCACCCATTTCTAATAAAAATGCTCAGAAATCTGGGAATAGAGGGATCATATCTTGACATAATAAAGGCCATGTATGAAAGACCTACAGCCAACATCATACTCAGTGGTAAAAACTAAAAGCATTTCCCTTAAGAACAGGAACAAGACAAGGATGCCCACTTTTGCCACTCTTATTTAAGATAGTACTGGAAGTCTTAGCCACAGCAATCAGACATGAGGAAAAAATAAAAGGGATCCAAATTGGAAAGGAGGAAGTGAAACTGTCATTATTCACAGATGACTTGATACTATATGTAGAAAACCCCAAAGACTCCATCAAAAATTTACTAGACTTAATAAATGAATTTGACAAAGTAGCAGCATAGTTTTAATTATGTATTTTAATACAAAATTAACGTCAAAAATCGATGGCATTATTATACACCAATGATGAACTCAAAGAAAGAGAAACTAAGAAAACAATCCCATTTTCATCATGGCAAAAAATTAAGATACCTAGGAATAAACTTAACCAAAGAAATAAAGGATTTAGTCACAGGAAACTACAGGACATTGAAAAAGAAATAGAGGAAGATATAAAAAAGTGGAAGCACATACCCTGTTCATGGATTGGAAGAATTAACATCATTAAAATACCCATACTACCCAAAGCAATCTATAGATTCAATGCAATTCCCATCAAAATACCAATGACATACTTCACATAACTAGAACAAATACTTCAAAAGTTCATATGGAACCAAAAAAGACCCTCAAATAGCCACAGTAATCTTGAAAAAGAAGAACAAAGTCAGAGGGATCACATTACCAGATTTTAGGTTATACTACAAACCCACTGTAATCAAAACAGCCTGGTACTGGCACAAGAACAGGCAGATAGATCAATGGAACAGAATAGAGAACCCAGAAATGGACGCAAGACAATATGCTCAATTAATATTTGACAAAGGGGGCAAGAGCATACAGCCTCTTTAATAAATGGTGTTGGGAAAATTGGACAGCTACATGCAGAAAAATGAAACCAGACCATCAACTTACACCATATACAAGAATAAACTCAAAATAAATAAAAGACTTAAATGTGACTCGTGAATGCATAAAAATCCTAGAAGAAAATGTAGGCAGCAAAATTTCAGACATCATATGCAGCACAATTTTCACTGATACATCACCTAAGGCAAATGAAACAAAGGAGAAAATGAACACATGAGACTACATCAAACTCAAAAGCTTCTGCACAGCAAAAGATACAATCATCAAAATAGAAAGGCAAAGGCAACCCATTGTATGGGAGAGAATAATTGCCAATGATATATCAGATAAAGGGTTAATTTCCAATGTATATAGAGTGCTCATACAACTCAACAAAAGGAAGACAAAGAATCCAATTTAAAATGGGCAGAGGAGCTGAATAGACACCTCTCTAAACAGGACATACAAATGGCTAAGAGACATATGAAGAAATGCTCAACATCACTAATCATCAGAGATGCAAGTTAAAACAACGAGGTATCACCTCACACCTGTCAGAATGGTCGCCATCAACAAATCATCAAACAACAAGTGTTGGCGAGGGTGTGGAGAAAAGGGGAATCTAGTACACTGCTGGTGGGAATGCAGACTGGTGCAGCCACTATGGAAAACAATATGGTGTTACCTGCCATTTGACCCAGTGATCCCACTTCTAGGAATATACCCTAAGAAGAATGAAACACCAATCAGAAAAAGTATATGTACCCCCGTGTTCATAGCAGCACTATTTACAATAGCCAAGGTCTGGAAACAGCCCAAATGTCCATCAGTAGACGAATGGATAAAAGATCTGTAGTACATATACACAATGGAGTACTATGCATCTGTAAGAAAGAAAGATCTCTTATCCTTTGAGACAACATGAAGGGACCTTGAAAGTGTTATCCTAAGCAAAACAAACTAAACAGAGAAAGACAAGTATCATATGATCTCACTTATTTGTGGAATATAATGAACATAACAGTCTGAGGAATGGGGTAGTCCCAGAGATGTGGAAGTGGGGTACAGACTGACAATCCCCAGAAGAGGTGGTGGTCGGGGAGAGATAGACCACAGAACTTATATGCATGTATGAATGAACAATGGACATGGTCAACAAAGCTGGGGACAGGGTGAGGAGGGAGGGGAAGGGGGGAATCAGTAGGGGAAAAAGAAGAAACATCTGTAACAAAAATAAATTAATTAAAAATTGATTAAGTAATTAATTAAATAGAAAGAACTTGGAAATAAAACACACACACTCACACACAAAATGAATGTGTGCTAATAAGCCCATTACTTGTCTCAGGCTAAGTTGTGGCCTGGTGCACAGCTAATGTAAGTACCTCGATGCTTTCTTTCATAGCCTTCCACCTGCTAAACACAATTCAATATTTCCTGATATGGAATGACAAGACTTCAGCCCCTAAAGAGAAGTAGCTCAACGTGATGAATAGCACAAATATTAAGGTAATATAGATCCAGACTAGAATACTGGCTCTGCCCCTCATTAACCCCGTGATCTTGACCGAGTTAACCATTTCCAAGCCTCAGTTTTATTATTTTTGAATTAAAGATAAGATTACCTTATAGAATTATTGGGAATGTTAAAAATGATTGATGTGTCTCAGCTGGTTTGGCTCAGACGACCAGTGAGTCATGGGTTTGATTCCGGTCAAGGGCACATACCTCGGCTGCGGTTTGTCCCCTGCCCTAGTTGGGGTTGTGTGGGAGGCAGTTGGTCAATGTGTCTCTCTCATGTTCATGTTTCTCTCTCTTTCTCTCTCTCTCTCTGTCCCTCCCACTCTATCTCAGGATAAATTGAAAAATATTGTCTGTTGGGTGGGGGTGTTAAAAAAAAATGATTGATGTATGGAAAGTGCTCAGCATGGTAATCTGGTAGACTCAGCAAAGGGAATCATGGTACCATTGTTTTATTATATTCCTAGAACGGTAGAATTAGAAATAAATATAAATATATAGATGAAACAATACATTGATGAGAAATCTATCTATCTATCTATCTATCTATCTATCTATCTATCTATCCCTTTAACTCTCCCTACTTTCTCCATTATTTAAGTGGAAGCTGGACCATTATATCCTTTTGCCTCAGGGATGAGATATGACAGAAGAGAAGAAAGATAGGCAGTATTTTTCTGGTTTTCCATGTCAAAAGCCAACATCCCCAAGGCAACAGAAATGATTTAGTATAGATTATCAATTTGGGAATAAACTTAATGATAAAAGAACCCAACTTCTCACATCCTAAGGCAGTCCATCTCCTACAGATTGGTTTGAGAAAATGCATAGAAATTGGTAAATCCCAAAAAAAGTGAAGTCTTATGCCTGTTCCCTGGAACAGGCCCTGAAGAATTAATAAAACCCCTAGATTTGCAGCATCTGAATGCACTGGTGACTTGTTTCCCATTATACAATGTGGGCTAAGAAAATGAAAAACCACCCAAAGAAAATGTCTGTATGCTGTATATAGAATGTCAATGCCTAGGTCACCCTTTGAGAGTTGAGCAAATCCAGTGAGCATTACAACATGAGAGTAGCAGAGAAAGCCACCAGAGGGAAGGAGACTTGCAGAAAGAAGCAAAGGATGCTTTACCTGAAGCTTGTATAGAGTGTCAACAGTTGACCACAAAGGAAAAAGGATGTCTCAGTGTTTGTCATCACAAATACATATCATCTGCAGTTAAATCCCCCACCCACTCCTCACCTCTTCACAGTGAGGCCTCCTAGAAAGTCTCTTAGAAACAGCCACAGATAAGAAGGGTATCTTAGCATCAATGACGTCACATTTCTGCCATCTTTGACAACATAAAAATTAATGTGAATTACACATGAATAATTTCTATTCCTTGCAAGAGCAATTTTGTGCCATGACTTGAATTACTACTTATGACAGAGGTGCATAAACGGAAACTTATAGAAATCAAATGTTTCATGTCACACTGTCCTCTGATATCCAACAGAGCTACCTTAGCTTGATTTTTAATAATAATCTCATTGTATATCCACATTTACAGAAATACTCCCAATCTTGATATATGATGGGATCACTACATTCTAATTATTTTTATCAGAGCCCCTTTTCAAACAAAATCTTATGCAGAATCCCGAAATCAGGAAAAAGTAAACATAGATATTTCTTTGACTGAAGTGGGCGTGGACATTGCCTGACTCCCTTAAGACTTCTCTGTGGATCACAGAGCTCTGTGGATCAGTAAAAACAAGTTGATGCTGACTTCGTGGAGAGGCCACTGGATTAGTGTGCTCAGGCTGCCACAACAAAATTCCACAGGCTGGGTGGCTTAAGCAGAATGTATTTTCTCCCAGTTCTCAGGTTGGAAGTCCAAGATCAAGGTGCAAGGAGGGTTGATATCTACTGAGGCCTCACTTCCTTGCTCACAGACACACTGCCTTCTCACTTCTCACTATGTGTCCTCACATAGCCTTTTTGTTATGTGTTCCCATAGAGAGAGGGGGCTCTGGTCTCTCTTCCTCTTCACATAAGGACACCAGTTCTATCCACTTAGGGCCTCACTCTTATGGCCTCATTTAAGCTTAATAACCTACTTAAAGGCCCTATCTTCAAATACAGTCATACTAGGGGTTAGGGTCTCAACACATGAACTTTTGGGGAATACAGTTCAATCCATGACAGCTACTTTACTGAAAGTTTAGAAGCCCAAGAGGTCCTTTCAGTTCTGATGTTAATCATCTGGTCCTAGAATAGTATGCCAAGATTCTCTGGAATGTAGTTTCCTCCTTTTACTAATGAATAAAGTGAGATAAATAATTTCTTGATCAGATTTTTAAATTATT
This sequence comes from Molossus molossus, assembly GCF_014108415.1. Taxonomy (NCBI): domain Eukaryota; kingdom Metazoa; phylum Chordata; class Mammalia; order Chiroptera; family Molossidae; genus Molossus; species Molossus molossus. The sequence goes on from NW_023425350.1 coordinate 42,422,550, forward strand.
TAAATACATCCAAAAAGTTTAGGTCATAGAAATTCTATCCGCCCAATCTATCCATTGTTGTTAGTGTTACACCAACTTTGAACTTTGCTATTGACTCCTCTTCTTCGTCCTTTTAATGAAGGCAAGTGCCCAGTTTTCTCTCCCGGAATAGCACTGGAGTAGCACTGGAGTAGCACTCCTAACCATCTGATGTGTACAGTATACTCTGTCAGACCAACCCTTCCACAGAGAACTACAAAAGCTAGACAAATTATGAAACATAGTTATTTGAAGGCAGTGGAGAGCAACAAAGTCATTCAGGATTTGAGGGGCCATATTTTTGGAGGAAAGGAAAGCACATTCTCTCATAAGTCAGTGGCCGCAGGCCAAGGAAAGCCAAGAAGAAAATGGTGGCTTAGAGTTTTCGGTCGTCACATGAGTCTAAGTGGTAACATTTGGATTTTAATGTTTCTAAGGCAACCAGACATAGTATACATATAAAAATAGATGATAAGATAAAACTATAAAAAATATAAATTATAGTATTTTGAAATGCAACAACTAAATGAAGTACTCAGTAAATAGACATAGCAGCACAAAAACAAAACAAAACAAACAAAAATTTCAGATGGAGGCAGGCTAGAAAAATGTGAGACATATAGGGACATCAAATAAAGGTCTAATATAAATGTAATTATAGTCATAGAAGGTACAGAGCAAAGTTTTAAGGAAAAATAGCAAATAAATATCCAAAATTAAGTAAAGATATAAAGCCATAGAAGTACATAACAATGAGAACCATATGCAGGATAAATTTAAAGAAAAACACACCTAGTCACAACATAGAAATACTGCTTCTAACCAAGGACAAATGTAAAATATTAAAAGGACAGAAATAGACATTACAGTTTTTAAATAATTATCTTCCAATAAGCAATATCAAAATTATAGCTGACTTCTCAAGAGAAACAATGAAGCCAGAGAACAATAGAATGCAATCTAAAAGTAATGAGAGAAAACAACGCCAAACAATAATTCTAAAACTGGTAAATATTTCTTTCAAAAATATCCATGCTAATGGACATTTTCAGACAAATTCTAAGAGAAATTATCATCAATATATCTGTAACAAAAGAATTATCAAAATATGTTCTATATGAAGAAGGAAAATAAACCATAGAGGACCCTGAAGGTTCAAGAACAAATGAAGAAATACTCAATGGTAAATAAGTGCGTACACCTTCATAAATATTGAATGAATAACACATTAAATATCAGTCTTGTGTGGTTTAGAATGTGCAATGAATTAAAGCTAACAGTAGTTTGTATTTGGGGAGGGGAGTAAATGTAGTTAAATTATCCCTTGCATTGTAAGGGATATACATATCAACTTGGAATAAACTGTAGTAAGTCAAAGATACATATTGTTATATTTAGGGTAAATTGAAAGAATAATAAAGAAATATGTTACTAAAATATAATAGAAGGACATTAAAATAATTATTGAATTAACAAAAAATAAAGGAACAATTGAGGAAAAATAGAATAGATGATGCAAATAAATAGTTTATAGTTAAATGATAGATTTAAATCCTCAAGGTAATTGCATTAAATGTAAATGGGTTCATTACTCCAAATATGAAATAAAACTTATCTGGTTAAATAAAAGAACAAAATCCAAGAGTATTTTTGCTTTAAATATCAAGATATTGAAAGTTTGATAGTAAAAGAATAGATTGCAAGCAGTAACCAAAAGAAAGCTGATTTAGCTCCTCCAGTATCAGAAGAATTATTGATAATAACAAGAAATGCTTCATAATGACAAAAACGGTCAAAAGATTAGGATACAAGAGTTCTATTGTGTTCCTGATAACATAGTCTTAAAATATGTAAAGTAAAACCTGACAAAATGAAAAGGAGAATCATATGATACACAATCATATTGGACTTTTAAAATCAGTTCAGCAGCTGATTGTATTAGATGACAAAAAAATCAGTAAGGTTAAAGACATAAATGACCAACTTAAACTAATTGATTCATATAAAATGTGAAGCTGCAAATTACAGAACAAATCTCTTTAAAAACGACTGAAACATTTAACATACAGGGCAAAAATAAGTATCAAAAAATTTTTAAATACTGAAATCTCACAGTTTGTTCCCTGAAAATGGTAAAATTATGATAGCAATCAATAAGCAATGTCCAAATGATTATAAACCAAGCAATTCACTTCTATTTAACATGGGATTCGATATTGCAAAGATGTCAATTCTCTCCAAATTAATTTATGTCAATACGATCTCAGTTAAAATCCTAGCAAACTTTGTGTATATGTAAGTGTGTAGGTATAGAAAGTAATAAGCTGATTCTAAAAGTCCTATGGAAATGCAAAGACCAAGAATATTCAAGACAATCTTGAAAAAAAAAAAAAAACAAAGTTGGATGAGTTTGAACAACCACTTAATAATTACAGTTACTAATACTGTATATATTGCCTCAGTACAGACAGACTTATTAATGGGACAGAATAGAGAATCTACAAAGAACCTCACACATCTTCAATTTCTTTAACACAGTGATTTTCAACCATATTCATCTTACAGCACACATAAGCTAATTACTAAAATTCTTCAGTACACCACAAAATATATTACACTTTTTGCCGATATGACAAAAAAAAAGTATAATTTTGATTCATTTACACCAGACGGTTATTGTGTTGGCTGTTGTCATTTTTTTATTTGACAGTCTCAGGGAAAAGAGGTCAGTGTCCCTGACTAAATAGTCACGTATTGCATGTTTTAAAATTTTTTGCAACACACTGGTTGAAAATCACTGCTTTAATGTAAAGGTTAATTGCTGGGCCAATTAAGTATTCATACAAAAAAATAAGCCTTGATCCTCTCACATATTTAGAAAAATCAATTCCAGCTAGATTCTAGGACAAAATGCAAAGGTAGCACAATAAAGCTTCTAGAAGACAGCAAAAGAAAATTTCTTCATGACCTTGGGAAAGGAAAACTTTCCTAAGTAATATTAAGCATAAAGAAAAATATTAATAACTGAACTATTAAAATTAAGAACTTTTTATTATCAAAAGACACCAACTCAAATTTGTGAGCAGACAAGCCACATCATGGGGGAATCTATTTGTAATACATGTATCTTGAAAAAGGAATTGTATCCAGAACAATATAACACAAAGACAAATAACCTAGTAATAATAATAAAAAAAAATGACTTTATAAAAGAGGATGTCAAAAGGCCAATAAGTATCGGAAAAGATGCTTGACACCATTGGTATTAGGGAAATGGAAATTAAAATTACAAATTAACCATGCTCCCCTCACCCCTGAGAGGTTAAAATAGAAAAAAAAATTAAGACAAGGAAGGGAAACAAAGAAAGAATATATTGCAATACCAAGTACTGAGAGGATATGGAGCAAGAAAAATTCTTATATATTAAAAATATTATTTGGTAATATCTATTAAGGCTGACACATGCATCATCTATGACTCAGCAATTTCACTTCCAACAAAAATAATTGCATGTATGAAAATGTACACAGCAGCATTATTCCTAATAACAAACAACTATAAAAAATGGCAACAACTTAAATATTTGTCAACAGGAGATTAGATAAGTAAATAGTAGTATATTTATACATTGAAATTTTATATAGCATTGAAAATGAACAAACTACAGCTGTACTCGAATACGTGGATGAACTTCACAAACCTAACACTAAGCAAAAAAATCATGACACATAGGAGTTACCTTGCAAAGCAAGTGACTGTGACGAGGCATTGGGGAAGCTTCTGGTGTGTACTGATGATGGGCTATTTCTTCATCTGGGTGGTAGCTACGTGGATGTGTCACTTCGTAAAAATATTTTGCATCATGCACTTAAAATTTATGCATTTTTATGTGTGTTATAATGTAATAATTAAAAGTAAAAAAAAAAAAAAAAAAGAACCAAGAATAATGGAAATGTAGAAACATTGTTGCTGTAATGGGTAAAGTCACCAGGATGACTACACCAGTACTGACTTCATGATGATAAGCAAAGAAAAATCTGAATGAAAGTCTGGGAAAATACAGTTGGTTGGCGCCTGTAAGGGACCAGAATACACTTCCATGCTAACCTCTCATTAAGTATCCCAGAATTGAGTAACGTATTATGGTGGATAAAAAACGTCTCGTAATATGAGTAATTTTTTTTACAAATCGAGAGCCAAGGTATATATATGCAAAATAGAGAATAGTCAAAGTGAGTTTGTAATAAGGACAAACTCACGCAGAAGAGACTGATATACAGGTGTAATGAAAATAGCAATCAGTATTGGAGAAATCAGGGTAGAATTCATAAGATATTCTGTGGAGTTTTGGATGCAAAATGTCACAGGGCTACCATTCTTAGTTTGACCAGTGGGATTTACATCTGACCACAGGGGCCCTTGGAAAATATGAGTTTGTATTGCTTTTTGTGAGTTTTTAATAGCATATAGATAAATTAAGCCACTCTTTAAAAATAATAAGATTCACAATTCATTTCCCTTGAACTCAGTAGAGAAAGATTTGGGCTGAGTGGCATCAGTGGTGGCTGAAAAAAATGTGCCTTGCCATCCTGGTCACTCTGTAACATCACTCTGTCTCCCCTGGGCTCTACAGAATGGCACTGAGGGTCCATTCACAGCAAGAAAGACCAGAAGGTCAAACTTCAAAATGACCCATCATGGCAGATTTTAAGACCAAGGGTTGTTTTTATTTATGTATTTATTTCAAACTGCATTGGTTAAAAAGGTTCATTTCCCTTAAACCTTTAAGCACCAGATGGGCATGTACCTTCCAAGGACTCTTTCCTTCTTTAAAAGCACAATTGTTGTTCAGTTTCTCTCAGGTGCAGATTCATTAGCTCTTGACTGGCTCTCCTGGTTTGCCGACTACTTGTGGAAAAAGCCATTTACCCCGGCGAATGTCAAGGTTAGTGCAAACGGTCCTTGTCATCAGTCTCTCTGGCAGAAGGTCAGGGATAAGCTTCCTCAAATGGGCAGCGTCAAACAAAGCAGAGGCAGACTTAAGTCACCAAAAGGAAGAAAGGAGACCTGCTCTGAGTTGATAAACATTCCTGTGAGCTTTGAGGACAAAAGATTAACTCCTCCATTGCCACTTTAAAACCTGTTCACTAGAAGATGCCTTATAATATCTGGATATTTTAGAGCATTTGAGCTAGGTTTCTAAAGTAATGAATATATCTATCCATATCTATACCTACATTCATCCTCTTATCTATCCATCACCTTGTTTAAATAAGTTGTGACTTTCAAAATCTCCCATTTGGAGTATATACCATTATCCTAGCCTTGCTCTAGCGGATCATATTATTTTTGGAATTTCTCCCCACAGTTTACTTTCATAGGTAAGTTATAAACCACATATGAGGAACTGTCTCAGTCTTAGTAATATCTTAATTTAGTTTCATAGAATAATAAAATTCTGGAGTTGTTCGGAACCTCAACTAATTCAGTTCAATATTCCATCCGACAAATAAATCCACAGCAGTCATTTTGGCAACTGGCCCCCAAACTCAGCTTGGTTATTCCAACGGACTGAAACACCCCTGCTTCACAGGAAGACTGTTCCAAGGTGGGGAAGGTTTCATTGTTACAACGAAAGCATTGCCTTATACTTAGCTAAAAGCCATCTCCAAGCAATGTAGCCTGTTGGTTCAAGTTTTGCCCTTCAGCATGACAAAGGGGGATTAGTCCTTCCCCAACACCACAGCTCTCCAAATACTTGGAAGCTTAGACATGCAATACGGAAGGCTTTTCTCCTCTGCGTTTACTGTCCTGCTTCTTACATTAAATGACTCTCAGTCGGCATTTTCCTGTTTGAGCTCCTCTGAATGACCACCAGTTTTCGCAATGTGTCCTTAAAACGTGAGACCCAGAAATATGAACCACACTTCAGATGTTGGATCACAAACTTCATATATATTTATGTATAATGTATTATTTATTTTTACATATTTTATATATATTTATATGCACACACACCATTTTTCCAATACAGCAATTCCCACAATGATTCAAAGAGGAATCAATTAATACCAGAAAGACTTTTTATATAAACTACAGCCAGCAAATTTGCTTTTGCATTTCTGTATTCCAATTACAAATCACACACCCGATATATGTTTTAAGTCATGGTAATCAGTTTTTAACTTAATTGTTTATCACCCACATTCAGCCACTTACTATACAGTAACATGTGAAAGGCTATATTATTCATACTGGAAAACAATAGAGACCCCGTATATTATTCTTTTGAGAACATTTGCTGTACTCACCTTTGCTATCTTTTCCTTAAGGTTCGCTGGGCAATTTTGTTTCTCTTTTTCAAAGTCGTCTTCAGGATTCTTGGTCAAATCACCAAAGTATCATCCTATTCATAATTTTAACAACCTCAACACTTTTCCAGACAAATAAGTCCTGCTCTTGTGTGTGCACTATCACTTATCCAATCGAATTCAGATTAGAAATTGATGCTGATTTGTACTCATGAGTTCCATTGAACCACATGAATTAAAAATGGGACATTTTCAAGGTGCTTCCTGCACCCTTTGCATTTGTCTTCTGTGTCTGATTCTGATTTTGCTTTCTTGTGACTTTTGCTTGGACTTTAATCCTATAGATTTTCTTCTATCCTCTCTACAATGTCTCCACATCATGTAATTATCTGGATTATTAAGAAGTGTTCCTTCTCTTCCTCATCCTCATTGACCTTCTCTGGCAAGGAGAAAAACTACTACATAGAGCATGTGCAACACTTGAATACTTGAGGGAGAAAAATTGACTAAGGCACCATGGGATTAAGGGCAAGTCCTATAGTATCCACTTTTCTGGATGTGGCTTCTCCTAGAAACTGTTCTACATTGTCATGGCAGCCTGTCTGCCTGTCTCGTGTACTCACTCCTGAGTGACTACAGTTCTATTCAAACCAGCCTGGGGACCCTACCCTCCAACCACACTTTTTTTCCCCCAGTCTCCCATGGTCTTAACAATTGACACCAACTTTTACTTCTAGATGTCACTCTTGTGTTTTTAAAACTAGTATCTAAAAATACCAAGAAATTTAGTAGGCCTCCTCTTGATGTTTCTCATCTTTTGCAGAAGGACTTGTTTTCCTATCTGCATTTATCTGCCCCTTGCTCCCACAGCCCCACACACTGGTTCAGACTTGTAGCACCTTAGATCCAGGAACTTGGAGTAACTTTGTAGCTAGGTACCGTCTTCAGGCTCAAGCCTCCACATCTCTCCGAGAGGCAAGCACAAAATGTACTTATGTATTTCCTGACTCGAAATCTCTGAGCTTTTCTAATATGTACCCAAAAGTCTCATCTCTGTAGCTAGACGTTCCTAGTTGCAAAACAGTTGTAAGCATAAGACTTATTCATGTTTGATAAATATATGTCACATTAAAATAAACATATTTCAAGCCACATTGAGATCTTTTATAATTATCATTCTTTTCCTTAAAAAAGAGTCTTCCCAATTACTCAAGTTTATACGTAAGAATGATCCATTTAGAACTGTGGAGACCATAATAAGCTCTGTAAGAAGGTCTGTTCATTTAGATTAACCCAGAAAATGCAGATAGATGCTGAATTTGTCCAGGAAGGACCAAGAAGGAAAGAGTTCTGAACTGAGCTTATTATTACCTTTACCCAGTGCACCTGCATTGCTGCAAAGCTTCACCAAGCCCCTTGGTGCTGTGTGCTGAGTGTTCCAAATGTTCCCCCTCATCCCCTCTCCCGCTATTGATGGCATAATCTTCATGGGTCGTGAGGGGAGAGGCTCACTCGGAGACTGCACCTGCTAAAAGGAGGAAAATCAATTTTCCTCATCCAAAAATACAGAACGGCTGGCACACAAACTAGTTGCTCAAGGTCCCTAAGGTCCAGAAGGGGAGTCCCACGAAGAAAGACATATGCTTGGAACAGAAGTCAATACCCTCTCCATGTAGCCAGAATAATAAGGGAAGTGGGGAATGAAGAGGTGGAGGATGGAATGTTCTGGTGCAGGTCTCCAATTCTGCAATAAATATCAGGTGGAATATAGAGCCATTTTTGCATCCGAATATTGGGTGGGAATCTTTCTGAGAATAATCTATAAATCTTAATATTTTAAATGTTCTCAAATGCTAAATTCAGCTGAAAGGTGTATCTATTGTGATTCATGTTTTACTATGTTACTACAACTCTTACCTATTTTATTACTACTTTACTTTTTCTTATTAGACTTTTCATATAATTGACATTTCTAGTTACAATTTTATTATTTGACACCACAGATGATTTGTTACAAAATGCAAAGGTTATAGATTTGCATTCTTGGAAATTTATCAATTTCAATAACATTCTAAAACATTTCAAAGAATTATAATTTCACATTTGTTTTCTACTTCTTTAATTTCTTTTGTATTTATAATTTTCTTTGAGTTTCACACTCCTCTCTTTTGTCCTAATTTCTATAGATGGATGCTCAGTTATTTTAAAATTGTATCTTTGCCCTGGCCGGTTTGGCTCAGCGGTTAGAGCGTCGGCCTGCGGTCCGGAGAGACCCGGGTTCGGTTCCTGCTAAGGGCATGTACCTTGGTTGCAGTTTGTCCCCAGCCCTGGTTGGATTGTGTGGGTGGCAACCACTCGATGTGTCGCTTTCACATCGATGTTTCTCTCTCTCTCTCTCCCTCTCACTCTATCTGAACCAAATATCAAAAAAAAAAATGTCCTCGGGTGAGGATAAAAAAAAAATAAAAAATAAATAAAATTGTATCTTTTTCTATGTGCATCTAAATCTAAACGATTCCTCAAATTTCCTTAGCTGCAATTTGTAAGTTGTATTTTCACTATCACTCATATTTATTTTCTTTTTTATTGAATGTATTTGGGTGACACTGGTTAACAAAATTATACAGGTTTCAAGTGCGCAATCCCACAACACATCATCTGTAGACTGTACTGTGTGTTCACCACCCCAAGTCCAGTCTCCTTCCCTCACCACTTATCCCCCCTATATCCTTCTCCACCTCCCCCCACCCCTCCCGCCCTGGCACTCTCCACACTACTGTCCATGTCCATAAGTTTCTCTCTCTCTCTCTAATTCTCTCTCTCTTTTTTTTTTTTTTTTCTCTCAATCCCTCATACATTTTCTCTGTGGTCAGAGAGCATACTCAGCATGACTACAGCCCTTTGAAATTTGTTTAGACTTTCTATGTGAACCAACAGATAATCTATTTGGGTTAATGTTCCATGTGTACCTCATATAAGTTTGTGTTCTGCTGATGTTGAATGAAATATTCTTTATCAGTCACATCATGCTTGTTAAATAAGTTATTCACACATCCTATATTCTATCTTCTTCCTGGTTTATTCTTTGCTTAGTTTTATCAGTTAACTTTTGGAAATGTGTTAAACTATTTTCTATGTGTGTCCAACTCCTTTGCATATTTCTTATTTTTTTTTTGCCTAATTTTGGATTAATTGCAGTTTTTAAAAAGTATTTTATTTCTTCCTTCTATTACCTTGATATTATTTACTTTTAATATTTTTTTCTTTTAGGGATAATGCTATAGATTAGAGAATAAATACTTGACATATAAAAAGCTAACATAAGATGGTACTTCAATCTTTTCCCAGGCACTTCAAGGGCCTCAAAACATTTTTAATTCTCATATCTTATAAGCTGCAATTGTTACACATTTTGATTTGTGTATGTATGTAAAACCCTAAAACATATCATTCATTTTAATTTTTACGTTCAATATTCATTTAGATGTAGCTATATGTTTACCTTTGAATATTTTTCTCTCCTTTCTTCATACATTGAATCATTTCATTTATTCTATAGAATAGCTTTTGGAATTTTCTGTGTGTGTTGCTGTTATAGATAATGTTATGTTTTACTATTTTTCTGAAAATGTCTTTCAGAAGGATAATTTCACTAGTTATAAAATTCTAGGTTAACATTTTTTATTTTTTAGCACAGAAGATATCATTTCAATGTTTTCTGGCTTCCATTGGTGTGTGTGTGTGTGTGTGTGTGTGTGTGTGTGTGTGTGTGAAGTCTGTTCTCAAATTGTGGCTCCCTTCATTGTAAATGTTAGTCAGCTGCTGTTAAGATCTTGTTCTTTGCCCTGAGCAGTTTTGCTCAGCGGTTAGAGCATTGGCCTTCGAAGCAAAGAGTCACGGGTTTGATTCCTGCCAAGGGCACACACCTTCGTTAGGGTCATGTCTCTCTCATGTTGATGTTTCTCTCTCTCTCTCTCTCATGTTCTTGCTCTCCTTCATGCTTTATCTGAAGATTATTGGAAAAATATCCTCAGGCGAGGATTTTAAGTAAAAAATAAATAAAGATCTTGTTCTTTGTCATTAGTTTACAGTAGTTCTATAATGTGTAATTTTCTCTAATTTGTTTTACTTGGGACTCATGGGGATTCATTTGTTACTTATATTTATATTTCAGGAATTGTCTCTTCAAATACTTTTTTCTCAAACTCTCTCCACTTTTCTTCTGGATACTTTCAGCATGTGTGTTAGACCCTCCTATTTTCTGTTTCTTATTCTCTCTTCTGTATTTTCCTTCCATTTGTTTCTCTGTACTACACTTATGACTTTTTCCACCTGACCTATGTACTAGTTTCCTATTTTCTTTTGAACTGTGTACCTAATATGCCATTAAATCAGTGCACTGAGTTCTTAGTTGTGGTAATTATATTGTTCGATCCTAGTATTGACATGAAAGTTTTTAAATAGTTATTTTTAGTTTCTAGTTACTTATCATTCTTTGTTCTCGTTCCAACTCACTGAATCAGGTATCAGCATACACACTGAAATAAAAGTGGCCCTGAAAGCTGAACTCACCTCTCTGTGTGTCTAACTCCTCTTATGTTTTGGTTTGATAAGTTCTCAGTGTCTAACTAGCTTTCCAGTGCCTACAAGTATATTTAAAAGAATATTGTGTGTGTGTGTGTTTGTTTTTTCTAACAGGATAGTTGACTTACACTACCTATTCATCATTATCAGGACTGGAAATCCAGAGTTGACTGATTTTCAACTATTGTTATTGTTATTGTTATTGTTATTAAATCAGTCAAAACATTCACTCTTTCTTGAATCAATTTTTGTATACATAAAATATATATATTTAAAACATCATATATAAATTTCATATATGTACTATATTCTTATTTATGATTTCTGTACAAATACATATTTAAAATATTTATGTATAGTTATATATTTCATTAAATTTCCATATAAATACAGGGGTGGGTAAAAGTAGGTGCACAACCCTGGCCAGTTTGGCTCAGCAGTTGGAGTGTTGGCCCACGGACCAACAAGCCGCAGGTTCAGTTCTGGTCAAGGGCACATACTTCGGTTGTGGTCATGTGGGAGGCGACTAGTCGATGTGACTCTATCACATCGATGTTTCTCTCTGTCTCTCTCTCTCCCTCCCTCCCACTCCATCTGATAATAAGTAGAAAATATCCTTGGATAAGGAATAAAAACAAAACACGGTAGACCCAGAAACATGGAAGTAGGGAACAGACTGACAACCCTCAGAAGAGGGTGTGGTGGGGGTGGGAAGAGATAAACCACAGAATTTATATGCATGTACACATAACCAATGGACATGGACAACAAAGCCGAAGACGGGGCGGGGGGGATGGGGAGGAGGGTGCCAATGGGGTAAAAGTGAGAAACATCTGTAACAAAAAGAAATTAATAAATAAAAAATTTAAAAAAACACAAAAATAAAACAAAACAAAGCAAAACAAAAAAGTAGGTGTACAGTTGTTAATATGCAAAACAGAATTAATTCGTGTATTATTTATTTATTATAATATTATTTAGTTGTATTATTTGTCTCCTTATTAATATTGTTATTATTTCATATTTTTACTTATAATTTATCTTTTAGTTAATGATGGCTGGTAGTTTGATGTACTTTTGTGCACTCTTGTATATTTAATAAGTTTTGCCTTAAATATGCTCATGATAGTCTCTTGTTATAGTTAAATGTCCTTCACATCTGTGATTATATCCCCTTTCACAAATCAAATGTCTCTGTAGTAAACTCTTTTCTTAATCAGATTTGACAAACTACAATCTATAGATTACATAGATATCCATATATCTGCAAAGAAACAGTTATTAATATCATTGATAAACTCTACTTTTAAGCTTTTCATACTACCTGTGTCTGCTCTTGGTATTGAATTGAGACTAGTGTTATAAAATGAGCTGAGAAATGTTTCCTCCTCTTCCGCTTCCTACAAGATATTGTGCAGAAGTTGTGCTGATTCTCCTTTAAAGGTTTAGTCGACTCCTTCAGTGAAACCATCTGAGCCTGGAGAATCCTTTTTCAGAAGATTTTAATTTATTTTATTTTTCACCTGTGGAGCTTTTATTTGTTTTTCAATTATAATTTACATTCAATATTAGTTTGTATTAGTTTCAGGTGCACAACATAGTGATTAGACAATCATATACTTTACAAAGTGTTCCCCTTGATATTTCCAGTACCCACCTGGGAACATACATAGTTATTACAAGATGTTTTCTCCAGAAGACTTTACTTTACAAAATTCAACTTTATCAATAACTCTAGAACTATTCAAATTAACTCTTGCATGCTGAATGTGTTGTCATTTTCAGTTTTTGAGAAACTGATCATCTAAATTCATCTAAGTTGTCAAATGTTTACATGTAGAGCTGTTCAGATTATTCTTTCATTATCCGTTTAAAATCTGCAGAGCCTCTTGTGATACATCCTGTTTTGTTCTTAGTATTGGTAAATTATGTCTTCATTCTTTTTTCTTTTCAATGTTGCTAAAAGATCGTCAGTTATATTGATCTTTTCCAAGAATCTAGCTCTTTGTTTTGATTTTATCTATTGTTTTACTATTTCCAATTTACCTGATCTCTGCTCTTTCTTTATTATCTTCCTTCTTTCTTTCAATTTATTTTGCTCTTTTTCTCTCTCTTTTGAAGTGCAAGATTTAGATTATAGACTTGAGACTTTTTCCTTTTTCGTGTAATCATTTACTGCTATAAACGTCCCTCTCAGTACCATTTCGCCTGTGTATCACGAATCTGCATACGTTGTGTTTTCATTTTCATTCAGTTCAGTGTAACTCTTTCACACACCCTTGACATTTCCTTTTGGACCCCTAAATAATATAGAAGTGTGTTGTTCAGTATCCAAGTAGTTTGGTGATTTGCTCATCATAATTCTGCTACTGATTACTCCTTTAGTTGCACTATGGCCAGACAACACGATTTGTATGATTTCAGTTCTTTAAAAAGTGTTAACATCTGTTCTATGGCTCAGGACATGGTCTATCCCAGCATATGTTCCATTAGCACTTGAAAAGAATGTGTATTCTGTTGTTTTGGGTGAAATGTTCTATAAATGTCAAATCAGTTCTGTGAAATCATCTATAAATTAATGGTTTTTGTGTCTCATTATTTTATCAATGGTTGAAGAGAGATGTTGAAATTTCCAAATATAATTGTGAGTTTGTCTATTTTCCTTTCAGTTCTATCAGTTTTTGCTTCGCATGCTATTTGCTCTGTTTTTTGGTGCATATATACATAGGATTACTATATCTTCTTGGTGTACAAATTAATTAATCAGTGTGTAATATTCCTAGTGATATTTTGTTTCAAAGTATACTTTATATAGTATTAACATATCCACCACTACTTTCTTTTTATTAATATTTGCATATATCTTTTTTATCCTTTTACTTTCAATATACCTATATTACTGTATTTGAAGTAAATTTCTTATAGACAACATATCCCTAGGCCATTTTTCAAATCCACTCTGACAATCTCTGTATTTTAATAGTGTATCTAAACCTTTTATGTATAATATAATTATCAGTTTAGGGCTTAAGTATGACTCTTTTGTTTTCTATTTGTTGCCTCTGTTTTTGTTTCACTGATTTTTTTCCTGTCTTTTTGTAGAATAATTACACATTTTTATAATTCTCCATTGATTTATGTATAGTGGTATTGAACTTATATCTCTCTATATTTTTAGTGATGGTCCTAAGGTATATCTATACTTTATGAGAGTCTACTATTGTCATCATTTTACCAGTCTGAGTAAAGTACAGAAACATTAACTCTTTACATATCTTTACCCTCCCACATTCATTATATAATTGTTTAACATGTTTCATCTACATACATTGAAAACCACATTAGACAAAAATAATTTATAAAATTTAAGAGGGGTAAAAATGTCTAATGTCTATTCGGTGGCACATTCTCTTAGTTTTCCTTCCTCTGAAAATATCTTGATTTCCCCTTCATTCTTAAATTGAGACAGAGTTCTGGGGGTAACATCCACAGGAATGACAGAGTAAGAACCTCTAAAACTCCACTCTTCTATAAAAAAGTGAGAGCACTGGCAAAAATTACCGAAGAAACATTTTCATAATTTTGGAAATTAACCAAAGCCTTAGATTGTTATCTAAGAAGAGTTTATTTAAGAAAAAAAATAGCTGAATTATAGTAAGAATAGGAAACTTTGTGGCATTTTAACTTATCGTTTTCCCATCACTCTCCCTCCAGATCCACAGAACCCTTGAAACAAAAGGCCTCATGATGAGATCAGGCATAACAACCAACGGCCCGGCAGCACCGGCAGCGAGAGAGCAGATCTGGACTCCTCCAAAGTCCATGCCCACAGAGATTTCATTATGTTACTTGTCTGGAAGTTCCCTGGGAACCCCGACTTACATGGCTTTTCTCAACTTTATACTCAGAGCTCTCCCTCTAAAAACAGCTTTTCCCCCAGAAAATTATTGGTTCAAGACATTTAAGGAGCTCTCAGTGTAATTTGTCTAACAGGCTAGCTAAGAAGCCAGCTATTGGTTACACACACACACACAAAAAAAAAAAAAAAAAAAAAAAAAAACAGCCCTGGCTGGTTTGGCTCAGCGGTTAGAGCGTCGGCCTGCAGTCCAGAGAGACCCGGGTTCAGTTCCCGCTAAGGGCGCGTACCTTGGTTGCAGTTTGTCCCAGGCCCTGGTTGGCCATGCGGGTGGCAGCCACTCCATGTGTCCCTTTCATGTCGATGTTTCTCTCTCTCCCTCCCACTCTATCCGAACAAAAAATGGAAAAATGTCCTAGGGTGAGGGTTAAAAACAAAACAAAACAGATATTACAGAATTAGTCAAGGAAAGTTTTAAACAAAAAAGGATACAAAAATAACAAACAATAGTAAGAACAAAATCTGGAGATAGTGAAGAAAATCTGATTTTCATCCAGATTAGCTGCATTATGTTATTTAAATATATTTGAAAACCTGTTTTTGTTTTCAATTTTCAACAAAAATAATTATGAGACATGCAAAGAAACAGGGAAGTATAGCCCATGTACAAAAAAAAAAAAAAAGTCAGGCAATAGAAACTGTCCTCACGAAACCCAAAATTCTACTTAGTAAATGGACTTTAAATCAGCTATTTAAAATATGTTAAAAGAAGTAAAGAAAACCATGTCTAAAGAATAAAGGAAAGTACAAGAATTATGTCTCATTAAATAATGTAAATTAAATAATATAAATTATATAAAAGAATTAACGTTTACACAGAAACCTGCACACATGCTTATACCTGATTTATTCATAATTTTCAAAACTGTGGTATATCCCGACAATGGAATATTACTTAATGTTAAAAAGAAATGGGATATCAATCCATGAAAAGACATGGAAGAACCTTAAATGTGTACTACTAAGTAAAAGAAGCCAATCTGAAAAGGCTACATATCTATGATTTCAACTACATGATATTTTAGGAAAGGCAAAATAAAGAAAATAATAAAAGGTCAGAGGTTACAGGGGCAAAGGTGGGGGCAATGAATAGGTAGAGAATAGAGAATTTATAAGGCACTAAAAATACTCCTTATGATACTATAATAGAAGATACATGTCATTATGTATTTATCCAAACACACAGAATGTACAACACCAAGAATGAATCCTAAGGTAAACTATGAAACATGGGCAATGATGCTGTGTCAGTGTAGGTACAGCAGTGGTAACAAATGCACCATTGTGGTGGATGATGCTATAATGGAGGGGGGCTATGCATGGCGGGCAGGGCAGGCCCTTAATTGGGAAGCTCTGCACCCGCTCAACTTTGCTGTGACCTAAAACCAAACTAAAATAACATACTAAAAAACAAAAGAACCAAATAGAAATTCTTGAGCTGACAACTCTCTTGCTAAAAAAAAAGAAAAGTTCCGAGTTAGCCCATCCAGGACAGGTATATGACTCATGATTTTACCAGTTGTGGCCTAGAATCTCTGGAAAGAGCAGTCTGAGGCAAAGGCTAATACACAAGTAGTTTATTTGTGAGGAGGAGAGGAGTACAGAGGAGGTGTACGTGAGGAGAAGGGGCTGTCAATCGAGGTTGTTTTATTATACCAACACTGTGTATGACCTATTGGAGCATCCCATGGGCTATTGAAGAAGCTTTACAAAATACATCCCAGGACCTTGTCCCCCATCCCCAATGGTAAGGGTACTTAGTGGTCCCAAGATGTGTTAACTCTCCTTGTGTTACTTCCTTGAGAGTCAAAGAAGTGCCTGCTAGTGAAGGCAAATGATAAGGGATTCTAGGGATCAGGAAGGAAGAGGTACCTGAGTGAAGCTGGTCACCTAGCAGTGGCTGGAATAATAGGTGTGCACAAGAGGTGTTCAATAGAGCATCAGCATCTCAGATTCTTTCCATCTTTTTCCCTCCACCCTTAGCATGCAGCTTCTAGTCTCTACAGCAACTTGCAGTCAAAAATTCTAACCATACTGCAAAAACTATAGGCTGATAGAAAGAAGGAGAATGAGAGGCTGGGTCATGCAGTGATTTGGGCTGGGCAGATTGCCTCATTCAACAATGCGGGGATGTGTTTGCAAGGGAGAAATAACGAGGAGAATGAAAACCAGAAATCTCTGTCACCACTCTCAAAGAAAACATGAAGTGAGGACAGCGTATCTTTGTGCCTTTAGCCTTCCTATTAAAATATTAAAATGTTTTATTCATGGTAATATTTACTCCAAGTAAGTTTATTTCTGTTTCCTCTCCCCCATTTCCTTTTCATTGTCCCAGACCCTCAAAGTCCTTTTTCCAACAATATCTCAAAAGTGATAACTTTCTAATTCATTATCCCATCCTAGATGATTCTTCATTTTTACCATAAATAAACATTTTAGAGGGTATGAAGCCCTGGAAGTGGAAATTCAGGTCTTCATCAATGTTAGAGCAGAGAAGAGACAAAGAAGGAATAGACGGGGTGATTCAACAGTGGGTACTGTAATGTATATTCTCTCTATGCTAAAACCAGAGCTGCATTTGGATAGGAAGAAAGCCTGTTAGCGCACCCAAAACACTGCTTTAGGACTCTGTTCACTTCTGCATAATATATTTCCATGCCTGTCCAGCCATTGTGGCTCAGTGGTTGAGCATCGACCCATGCACTGAGAGGTCGCTTGTCCAAACCAGTCAGGGCACATGCCCAGGTTGTGGGCCCAATCCTCAGTAGGGAGCATGCAGGAGGTGGCCAATTGATGTTCTCTCTCATTGATGTTTCTATCTCTCTTTCCCTCTCCCTTCCTCTCTCTCTCAAATCAATAAAGAAAAAAAATTTTTTTTTAAATATTTCCAAATTTCTTTCAGTTACTAGAGACTAGCCAACTATGCTCATGCTCATTTGAACTCCAACTTCAGTAACTTTTTTTTACAAAATATATACAAACAAATATATATAGATATAGATATACACAATTTATTTATACATACACACACACACACACACACACACATATATATATATATATATGTGTATACACATTAACTTTAGTAGCTCCAGAACAGGATTTTAAGCCCTTTGAATCCCACTTTCTCTGCCCTAAGTCCCCTTCTATGTTAACTGAAAGTGGAGACAAAGGGACAAAGGCCAGGCAGTCCACAGATAAAGGAGGAGAATCAAGAAGCCAGAAGAAAGACACACAGACCCCTTCCTCTTATGGATCGGGAATGGTCAGCTCTTACTCCAAGACTGTTGACCAGTATGGTTCCTCCTTCAATCTTATCCAAGTGACATTCATTTTAATAACAAGTTAAACTCATTATGCAAATTGCACAATTCTATTAGAATATTGTTATCCCATGTAAATGCTATTAGTTCCACAAATGAACTACTCTATGTGAAACTGCTTAGAAAACTATAAAGCACTTTACAAATGGAAGAAAAATTATAATGTCCAAGAGAGAAAACATTATACTAAACTGGAATCATAAAATGCTAAAATACCCACTGATGCAGCTCCAATTCACAACTGCACCCTTTTTGTGTGAAGAGGTAAAGGGGAGCAAAGCGTTTTCTTTGCAAATCCCATTTCTATGACTAATGTTCTTCTACAACTAACATGTAATTTTCTTTCTTTGATTTGTTGTCCCATCTTACTCGACATATTTTATATCCCTTCTGCCTTCTTAGAAGTGCCACTTCGTTGAGGGGGAAGGTGAGGTTTTGTAGGAGGTTTTCAAATACGCTGTTAATGAATGAATGGACAACTAATTACTTGCTAAATGCATTAACGTAAATCTGAGTCTGAAATTGCTTCAGAATTAATTTGGGACATATCCTTGCTTATATTGCAGGAGGCATGATACATGGATTTCCATGTGTATATCAGAAAGTCTGTTTTCTTTTTAACACAAACCTGGCTACGAGAAAGAAAACTCATTGCCAGATTTGTCTTACTTTTTAAACTATATTATTAAAAAAGATAACTTTCTAAATAATGTTAGTTATACATTGATTTCATTCTTTTTCATTTATTGTCTGTCTGTCTCTCTCTCTCTCAAACACACACACACATCCCAAATGTAGTCTGTGTACATAGGTAGGAAGATTTTAAATGAAGTGTACACCAACTGAACAAACACACACACAACGTCCATTCAATGAATCATAATAGCAATTATCCCCAAGACATAGTTGATTTTTAAAATTGCTTTTATTCCTGTTTCCCCAGACCTCACTTCTTCCTATTAAATAAGGGGAACTACCAGATTATTACTCTCTCAGTATAGAGACTGGGTTTCCACTTTAGTTCAAACAAGAGCTCTGGTATAAATGGCCATTTAATAGCAATGATAATTTTAAGTGTCTACCCATAGATATTTTGAATATGTAACTATTTCCTCTGATGGACATTCGCCAGCAATAGGATTCCATTAGCATTCACATTTGCAGAGAAGTATTATATTTTCCTTAACATTTTTTAAAAACTTAGCTCTTGGATGATGGCCCTGCCAAAAGATACAGCCAATTTCTACATCAGACGAAATCAGAAACAAATTATTCCTTAACTGAGCACAGAAGCACTTGCCTCTCCCATGGCTAGGGATCTCCTCTTTCAGGAGACCCGTTGGAGAACTTAACAACAGCCTTCCTGTTAGACAGAATGCCCAGCTCATAGTAGTCTATTATCTTTTGTCTGTTTGCTAGGACTGTTCTTCAGTGACCTTATCAGTCATAACCATGTGATCTTAATCTCCCCAATCCTTATACTGAAAATATTTTATGTATTTGATCTAATTGGGTTCACCCTCCCTGATTTATACCTGCCTTCTAAGATTTAGGAGGAAAAAATAAACTCAAACACCATTCTCCAACTGGAACCATTTCCTTAATGATATCTAGACTAGTCCATGTTATAGACTGGATCATGTCCCCTCAAAATTCTTGTATTGAAGCCCTATCCTCCCATGTGACTGTATTTGAAGAAAAGGCATTTAAGGGGGTAATTAAGGTTAAATGAGGCCATAAGGTGAGAGTCAAATCCAATATGACTGGTGTGCTTATGAAAATAGAGAGACTGGAATGTGTGCACACAATGGAAAGACCTTGTGAAGACACGGTGACACAGAAGCCATTTGTAAGCCACGAAGAGAGGCCTCAGGAGAAACCAACCCTGCCAGCACCTTGATCTTGGATTCCCAGCCTCCAGAACTGTGAGACAGTGAAGTTCTGCTGTTTCAACCACCTAGTCTGTGTTATTTTGCTGTGACAGCCTTAGCAGAGCAATACGGTGTATTTCAAAATTGGGTAAGTAGTTTACAGGTTGTAAAAATCCCACCAAGATCTTTACTCTCATGCGGAATGCAGGGACACTGCTATTGGATGACTCCCCCAATCTTCCTTTCTATTATGGTTTTTAATTTGTTTGTCCCTTGTCTGGTAATAGATACCAGCTGCCTGGTCATGGGAGTTACATGGAATCCAGAATAAACCAGTTATAGCATCTTAAATCTTGACTGTAGATTGCTCTGGGAAAAATCACATGACCCACACTGAACAAACCAAAACTCTTCTCTGTTTTGCATTTTTCTATAACCACACTAAGAAAAAAAAAAAAAAGCGCCCTGGCCAGTTTGGCTCAGCGGTTAGAGCATTGGCCTGCGGTCCGGAGAGACCCGGGTTCAGTTCCCGCTAAGGGCATGTACCTCGGTTGCAGTTTGTCCCCGGCCCTGGTTGGTCGTGCGGGTGGCAGCCACTCGATGTGTCCCTTTCACATCGATGTTTCCCTCTCTCTCTCTTCCTCTCTCTCCCTCCCACTCTATCTGAACAAAAAATGGAAAAATGTCCTCGGGTGAGGATTAAAAAAAAAAAAAAAGAAAAAAAAAAAAGGAACTATTTTTTATTTAGTCACTGGTTATAAAGATGTAAGCCTACAATATGGTGAAAGATCCTCCGTGGTAGGAAATAATAAACCTAATAGGCAGAAAAAGAAACATATATAAAGTAGGGGCGAGGAAAGAGAGAGAGATAGTAACACTGAAGTCTCAAGTTCAAGGCACTGTGGAGATGGCCTTTCCCTTTACACTCTTTATTTTGGGGAATAAATACACTCTTGTTCCTAAGTTATTTAAGTTGTTCCTTTGTCACTGGACGTCAAAGAGTCCTTCTAGTTTAGGATCATAAAGAATATAAAACTACAACTCAACAAAAGGAAGACAAACAACCCAATTAAAAATGAGTAGAGGACCTGAATAGACAATTCTCCAAACAGGACATATAAATGGCCAAGAGACATATGAAAAAAATGTGCAGCATCACTAATCATCAGAGAGATGCAAATTAAAACAACTATGAGGTATCACCTCACACCTGTCAGAATGGCCGCCATCAACAAATCATCAAACAACAAGTGCTGGCGAGGGTGTGGAGAAAAGGGGACTCTAGTACACTGCTGGTGGGAATGCAGACTGGTGCAGCCACTATGGAAAACAATATGGTGTTACCTCAAAAAATTTAGAGTTGAACTGCCATTTGACCCAGTGATCTCACTTCTAGGAATATACCCTAAGAAGCCTCAAATACTATTCAGGAAGAATATATGCACCCCTATGTTCATAGCAATGCTATTTACAATAGCTAAGATCTGGAAACAGCCCAAGTGTCTATCAGTAGATGAGTGGTTAAAAAAGCTGTGGTACATTTACACAATGGAATACTATGCAGCTATAAGAAAAAAAGATCTCTTACCCTTTGAGACTACATGGAGGGACCTGGAGAGTACTATGCTAAGTGAAATAAGCCAATCAGAGAAAGACAAGTATCACATGATCTCACTTATTTGTGGAATATAATGAACAAAATAATCTGATGAACAAAATAGAGCCAGAGACATGGAAATAGGGAATAGACGAACAAACCTCAGAGGGAAGGTGGGAAGGAGGGTGGGAAGAGATAAACCAAAGAACTAATATGCATATATGCATAACCAATGAACACAGACAACAGTGTGGTGAAGGCAGGGGGTGGGGGGGGCGGGAAAAGGGAGAGGGTGTCAATGGGGGGAACAAGGAGGGACATCTGTAATACTTTCAATTATAAAGATAAATTTAAAAATAAATAATAAAATAGAAGTAAATATATATTTATAAATTATTTTCCCTAACCTTTTCCCCCTTTTTTTATCTACTTTCTGACTCCCTCCTGCTTTCCATTGCTAATTCACCACTCTTTGAGGGCTTGGCCAGGAAATGGCAGAAATAAAATGGGAAAAATCAAAGAGATTAAAATAAAAAGTGAAAAAAACAAGGAAACCAAACAATATTTCCACTTACAGTTTACAGCTCTGAAGTCATTAAAGTCCATTCAGAGGTGGGAAATGATAATTAAAAATCAAAGAACTGGACAGCAAGCCTAGTCAGCCGATTCACAGTTCCTGAGCTCAAGCTATAGCTATTTCCTCAGGGTCTCTCTCCATAGCATTTCAGTTTATGAGGTTTATTAATATTTCTTTTTAGCTGCTATTTAGCATCCACCCTGGATTCATCCAGTTCCCAGTGTCCACACCTGCAAAGGACCCCACAGGCCTCCATACAGGTGCCCTGGTTGTCTCAGGCAACTTGCTACCCACCAAATCCTTGTCTCTAGCCCTTTATTCACCGCCTTGTTCCACCAAGACTTGGAACTGTCTTCTTACAGTCTTCTTTATTCTCATGCATTTAAAATACATCATTTTTATAGCCAGTTCCCTCAGGAGTCTATTCAGTGACCAACGGATACTAATTTGGTCAAGTATAGCTAAGATGTTACTGGTTTATCATGGATTAATAATTTATTCTTCCAGAGAACATTTACATTTTTATGGTAGCCCTAAACAAAAGGTGTTAAGGATTTCTGGTAGTAGGGGGGATACAGTGAATATGTGGGAACTGATGGTGTTTCTGTATCCCTCGATTCACATCATGTACACACTGGCATGTCTACACATCTGGTCGGTCTTGCCCTTTGGAGTGATTCAATATCTACCACCAAAAGAACTGTCTTTTCTGTAGCAACTATTTGTCCTCCTCTCCCCTGAGCAGCCTTCCCAGTCCTCCCTCTGGCTGTTCCCATTCCTCAACCTCCACTGGCTCTGTTATTGCCTTTACCAGTGTTTCTAGTTTTATGAACTCAGTAAATTTAGATTCTCTTAAAGAGCACATCAAAAGTTCAAGCCATGCCACATGGCCCTAGAAACAGTTCTCGAAACAGAAATGATGACTCCAAAGTTATTTCAGGTAAGAACTAGCAAATGTCATCAAAATGTTCTTGGTCATTTTATTGACTTTAATTGAAGAGTTTCCCCAGAATCTATGGTTTCCTGGGACTGAATAATATGGGAATATGAAATGGAAGGGACAGGCCTCACAAGAAATGCAGTATGGGCAATTACATTCAAATTTTGGGGGTGCAATTAAAGAATAGCCTTGAAAAAGAATAGGGTGTTTTAGAAGGCTCTGGAAAGAGCTAAGAAAACCATGTTCCACACGCAGTAGATGAACTGCCATGAGGAAGGAGTATGGACGCATGAAAGCTGTTCTCAAGTTTTAGAGGAGCATTTCCCACAAGGGAGAGCCAAGTTACTCCGGATAACGTCATAGGACAAAAGTAGGATCAGTGTTGAGCATAAATTACAAAAAGAAATTTCTTGTTAAAAGGGACAATTTCCATCAGTGTTGTCCAGCCATGGAAAGCACTGCTTTCCAAAGTCATTACTGATATCTGAAATTTCCAAAGTCATTCTACAACGCCCCGTTCACTGGGGCGTTGTAGAACAGCATTCTGCACTCACAGGATAGACCACTTCTAAGGCTCCTTCAATGCAGTGGTTCCACTCTTCCATAAAACCGTCAGCATGAGATTAGCTGGCTTTCGCAGGAGTTCTGGGAACAGGCAGAGAAGGTGAGATACAGACAGCACAACAGTCAGAGGAGGCAGCACTTCCAACCTGTCACCTGTTGGCAGTATTAGTCTTTCGGTTGGCTTCAGCCTGTTGGCTACTCACCTGCCCATCTATTCTCTAAATGAAGTACTCCAGCAATTGAGTTCAATTCAACAAGCGAGGATGCTGTGCTGCTATAAATCATTGGTCCCTTCCTCCCTGAGCCCTTCAGTGGAAGGAGTAATTGGTTAATTGCCAGAGTTGTTAACAGGAATTAAGAATTCAAGAGAATTGGCTAGGAATGCAGATCTGTTGCAATATGGTTAGAACAAATGTGTTTGTAAAGGGACAGACATTTAGAAATATGTACACCTTAGTCAAAACAAATGGGTCTTTTATAAAATGCCTGAGACTTATTAGGTCAGTGTTTCCTTCTTTAAGGGGCTAGGACTCTGAAAAAAGAAAAAAGAAAAAAAAAAAAGCTTCTTCTTTAGCTCCTTTTCACTGTATCTTCCAGCTGCAGAGTCCAAATCGCTTTCCATATTCGCTCCCCCTGTACTGACTTCTGGAAGAGGCGTCTTCCTGCATACCCCACTTTGCACTTGAGACGATCATCCCTTTGCACATGTTTTGGTTTTCTCTGTCAAGTGAATGAAGGAAGGAGAATTTCCATAAAGGATGAGACTTAACCTAACATACCAGTCTCCATAAAGTCCAGATCCACAGCTATGTGCCTCACAGATGCTGGTGTGGGTAACTGCTTAGTTGAGGATGGGAGCAAATGGAATTAGACATTAAGCCAGATTCACTAGGGAGTCACGGCCCTTACAGCTCCCCAAAAGACAGCCACATCCTCTAACTAGGGAACTTAACGCTCCAAGCGGATAAAAAGTATGGCTCTGGTCATTAGCCAGTATTACTAGGGGAGAAAAAGACAACAGGGAAAAAGTCCTTTGCTAGACGCATGCCCAGTGGAAGCCAAGATAGCACAGTAGAAACCAGACAACAAAGCAGAATTTTGGGACATGTGCTGTAGGAGCCAAATGGTACCATAAAGGGGCGGAGCCTAATCTGGGGAAAGAATCACATTGGATAAAGGTGAGGAACTCCGGAAGGTCCAGGAAGGTGACTGAATACGGGGAGGACCCAGCCCAAGCCTGCCAAGGGTTAGGAAAGAGATTGGTTAGTTTGAAAAGAAACTTGCTCTTTCCCAAACTGGAGGTAATGTGATCAAAGCTTAACAAAGGCCGCTCTTGGTAACATGCATTAGTTCGTGTGTTTGCTCGTGCGTTGCTGCGCTCCCTCTCCATAGCAGCCCCGCATAGGCCTGGCACAAGGGGGCACTGGCTGGAGCGCAGCCAAGAACAGAGACTAAACTCCACTATGGAAGCTCCGGATGCCCCGCCCATGCTGGCTTAATGGGAGAGGAGACAGAGAAGTTCTGCGCCTCTGGGCTCTGGCTGTGCTGGGCTTGGTGAGGACAAGTGGGATCTGAGGCCCCAGAGGCTGGACTTCTTCCACAGTGGGACAGAGCTGAGCCATGTGGTGGTGGATGAGACACCAGAAACCTGAGAATAGTCTTCTATTTTTGCTCTAATAAATCTTACCACTACACTTCATCTTCCTATGCATGGTTTCCCAAAATGTTTTTCTTCTGACTCCGTGGAAGAACCCTTTTTCCACCAGCAAAACAGAGCTACGAGTTTGGCATAGCAAATTCAAGTATTATCCCAGATCCATACTGGTGGGACTCCTGGGCATTACTGAGTATCCTGCAGGTAATCTAGATATTTTAAGTAGCAATACATCTAACGCTGGAACACAAATTTATGTTTTTCAATGTATTTCCTTTGATAACAATATAAAACATGTAGAACAAGTATTATGATTCTTATTTCCAAGATGAGTAAATTGAAACAGGAAGTGGTTATGTTATAAAGCCAGAACTTAATCCCTAGATTTCCTATCTCCCAAGCCCATCGTACTTTTCATATCTTACCTGCACCAGGAGCTTTGTAATAATAAAAGCTCTTCCGAATTGTGCATAGAGTAGGACACAAAAATGAAGAACTGAATTCCGTTGCAGATACTTTTTTCCCAGCTTTACTGAGATATAATTGACACATAACTTTGTGTAAGTTTAAGGTGTACACCATGTTAATTTGATGCACTTATATATTGCAAAATGATAACCACCATAGTGTTAACTAACATCTCCATCACATCATATAATTACCATCTCTTTTTTGTGGTGAGAACGTTTAAGATTTACTCTCTTAGCAACTTTCATGTGTATGATACAGTAATATTAACTATAATTACCATGCTGTCCATTAGATCGTCAGGGCTTAGTCATCTTACAACTGGAAGTTTGCACCCTTTCAACTGTACATACGTGAAGAAGTGTGTGTGTGCACGTGTCTTGGAGTGATAGTGGAGCGTAAGGTTTGGGGACAATCCGGAGCTAGTTCAATGTGCATTTATAGAGTAAAAATGAAAACAAGTCCAAGGAAAATACCTATTAGTGGATTTATAAGGAGTGGTAGTTTTCACCTTAGAAATAGTCACAGATGGGAGGCACATGAGTCATCATAAAACCAAGGTTCCATCTTATCTATTAAGGATCTTTAAAGAAAATCTGAAGAATGTGAAATAAGGCATCACCAAACCTGTTGAAATGCAAATGAGTTGAAGTAAGCTGAGGTGTGGGGCCCATTCAGGTGGCAGGCCAGGAACAGAAAACACAGTCAAGGGAGAGATTATCATTACCCAACATAAATTGTAGAGTCCTCATAAATTGCCATACAGATCCCATATATATTGTATAATATACAGGAGCTGAAACGCTGACAGAATGAAGTGATGAATAAGAGAACTCCAAGTAGAGGTGACTAAGTACAGTGTTTTTGCAGCTGCTGAAGATCATTACTATTGCTCACACTGAAGCTGAGGCAATCATATGTCTGGATTTTCTAAGACTGTCTTGCTTTCATGTGATTTTTTACAAAAGTTATTTGTTAAGTATAAAATCAATTGTGAAACATTCTGTAACATGTGTCTTAGTCTGCTCCGTCTGCTGTAACAAAATACCATGGACTAGGAGGCTTAAACAACAGAAATTTGTTTCCCACAGTCCTGGAGGCCGAGAGTTCTGAGATTAGAGCATCGGCGTGGTCAGTTCTGGTGAAGATGCTTTTCCTGTCTGGCGGAGAACATCTTCCTGCGGCGTCTTCACAAGCCAGAGAAAGAGAAGAAGCAAGCTCTCTCAGGTATCCTTTGAGAAGGGCACTAATCCTATCCTGAAGGCTCCATCCTCATGAACTAAATATCTCCCAAAGGCCCCATTTCCAAATATCACCACTTTAGGGATTAGGGCACACTATTCAGTCCATAGCACCAGATAAGTCTTTTCAAATAACAATATAAATTAGAAAGAAAGAAAAATCCTTCAATGGAACACATGTCCTAATTTTAGCTCAGATAATACTTTAATCTGAATAAAAAAAAAAAAATGAGTGGATCTTTTTTAAAATGTCCAAGATCTAGAATTAAGAAGTCCAGACAGAAGGAATCAGGATGCTCCTGTCTCCAGCAAGACCCAGTAGAAAGGAAGAATAATGGGCATGGGAATAAAACTACTTTGAGTGTGTGAAGTCCGAGCTGAGCACAGTGTGTCATTACATTGGGGAACATAGGTCTGACACCCAGTATGTTAGAAGCCTCCACCCGGCACTGAGCTGCTTGTGCCAGGAATATAAGGGCTCTGTGTCCTAGCCCAGCCTCCTTGATACCTGTCTCTGAGTTCTGTGGAGAGCTCCAAGGGTATAAATGATCAGTGGAGAAGCTCTTTTGCTTAATACTCTCTAATTCTGGGCACAGAGAACACCACTTGACTCCCTTCTGACAGTGGATAAAACCAATGGAGAGGAAGGTCAAGTTTGCCACTTCCCCACAGATGTGCTGCACAGCTTGGGGCTCTCTGGGTGCCAGCGTCTCACCCCCTTGTAGGGAACAAGGGAGCTGAAAGGCACAGTGTCGTCCAGTCAAAGCACAGGTTGCAGTGACAGGTAAAGGCAGTGACAACTTCTAGTAGAAATGGACTTCTTGATGGAAACTCCCACCAGTACTGGTAGTCTGAGGGGCTGTGCTTCTTGGGAGGCAGAGAGGCTGTGTACTAACTAGAACCGGAGAAACAGTGATGCTAGACAGAGGCTGATGACAAAAAGGGAAATGCATAACATCACTTGCAGGCTCAGTAAAAGTTGGTGATCTGACTGATTCATTGATATACTATTTCACATTATATCAGTGCTAAATGTTGATAAGATAATGGCTTTCATATCAGTTTATCTAACAAGAACTTTGAAAAATAGATCCTATGGCTAGAGATCTGCTTCTGGCATATTGATCAGGACTGTAAGAAATCAACAAAATAGCCAAATGTCCACTGGAAGGAAAGCAGAGACGTGAACAATCAAGCATTTAAATGTGAGCAACATTAAAGAAAAATGCTCAGTTTAGGGCAACCCCTAAATTTCCCGATTAGTGGTTAGAGGCCTGTTCTTGAAGAGTCTTTATCCATCACTCTGAGTTGTGTGTTTACAAGAACTCCAGTCACTGCTTGTCATTTCTGCGCAGGCTCTTCCTGCCAGAAGGCCATGTTTTCACTCAAGGCTGCTTAGGGATTGTGCATGCCCGATGCTGGGCCACCCTATTTAACATACGCTCCCCCATAGCTATCCTGCTCCATCTAGTTCCAAGTAAGAGCACAGACTCTAACCCTGCTCTCTGTGTCTTCCTGAGTTTATAATCTCTTTGGTGCCTTGAGGTTTCTAAAGGAATATTGTCTTAGCTTCCCATTCCCATTACTAGGTATAGGAGTTGGATTGGCAGCTATCTGAAAAGGTTGGGAGGGAGGACCACTAAATTGTCTCTATTCCAGGTATTTTGTCATGACCCAGGGTTTGCGTGGCCAGAGCAGTTAGTAAGTTGCTACTGTACCATAAAGAAGTAAAAAATTCAGCCCTGGCCGGTTGCTCAGTGGTTAGGGCATCGGCCCGTGGAACAATGCGTTGTGGGCATCATTCTGGTCAAGGGCACGTACCTCGGTTGTGGTTTGCCCCTGGTCCTGGTCAGGTCGTGCAGGAGGCAACCAGCCGATGTGTCTCTCTCACGTCAAGATTTCTCTTTCTCTTTCTCTCTCTCCCTCCCTCCCTCCCTCCCACTCTATCCGATAATAAATGGAAAAATGTCCTTGAGTGAGGATTTAAAAAATCAAAACAAAAAAGAAGTGAAAAATACATACTGTAGCCCTAGGAACTGCTATGCCAGCAATGCACAGTTTCTCTGGGCTAGACATAGGGCCAGCATCAATGAGAGAATCTTAGAGGATTGGTTTCAGAAGGAGAGTTTTGCTCACACCTTATTGAGTTTCCATTCTTGCTCTGTAAGTAAAATACCAAGTTTGCTCCCAGTGCTCATATTCTTGGCCTCCCACATGGAAATAGAATCACAAAGATGTGTGTGTGTGTGCAAGCGTGTGTGTGTGTGTGTGTGTGTGTGCATATAGACATATGCTTGTATTCCAAACTCCAGAAAAAAAAAGTTCCCCAGATTTTTCAATCCCTATAAGAATTGTAGTTTACTATTTCTGGATTTGGATCATTGAGTTCCCTGGATTATTAAACATAGCAAAAAGCCATCTGCAATGAATCGGGCTTGCTCCTCTAATTGAGTCATGCTGCGAAGCCCTTTACTGTTTCCCTCACTTCATTGCTGAATATTTTTTTCAGGAATGATAGAAAATACATTTTTACTACTAATGCCACCTGCAGGTTAAAGAGAAACTGTTGCAAGATTCTTGGAATCCTCACAGCACACTGTAATAAGTCCCTCCGAAATAGTCCCCAAACCTTGCCAATCAGCAGGAATGTCGTTTCATTTCAATGACAGTGTTCTTCATCAGAACTATGCCTTTCGATCACCACTGCAACCGGCCTCCCCTCCTCACCCACACTCCGCCCAGCTGATGCTTAGGAACATGTAAGGAATCGTTTTCTAGGAAATAATTGCTTTGGGCTACTTCATGCAACAGCATCCCAGTGCCGTTGTAAAGTGTCTCATGTCACAGGGTAAGGTGGAATGAGAATTATCCTCTATCAATTAGTTTCCATGTGAATTATTTCCTGGGTCAGTCCATCATCCCATGCAAGCGCTGTTACTTGCGTTGACTGTGCTAAATGAATTAGCACACGGCGTGCCTTCTACATGTCTTATTTTCTCAGCTAGGTGAGGTTTCTTAAGGAGAGATTCTGTTTTCTACTCTAATTAGTTCCTTCTTATTACGACTGACATTACTGTTACTACATTATGATTATTAGTCATAGTAGATAAACTTTGCTATCAGTTCATTATAAATTATGCTTCAGCTTCTAGCCCCAGTGATGTTAGAGTCCCAATTATCTGAAGAGCACACATCTAAGAGGAAGTGAAGAACATATCCATCCATATTTTTACAGAGACTCCAGGCTAGTGGTTGTTGCCAAATAGGACAGCCATCCCCCATTCTGTCACCACCAGATGGAGGCAACTTTCAGCGTGTGCACCACATCTGACGTGATGTCACGTAGAATGCGATTACGTAATGTGGTGACAAGGACATTAAGAATAATGTGGGGACATCCTTCTTGACCAGACAGATAGCTGGTGACAATTTCAACACCTACTCCACTTCTTAATGAAATTGTTGTACTTAGGCACAAAGGTGAAGAAATGGAGCCAATTACCTGAGTGCATCTGCCAGGCTACCCTAAGTGGACACTCAGCTCCCTCGTGTGGGGCCATTTCTGTCCCTACAAATAGTAATAAGAGGCCCAGAATAGATGACAGAAAAGAAATATGGACAGCTGCTTGGTGTTTTCTGTTTCCTTTTCCTTGGCTGAATTTACAGAAGCCTTTACCCCGGACCTCAGGCAGTTAAGAAACTAAAAAAAAAAGTTTCCAAAAACTTGGAGCGTTGTCCCTGACTGCAAAAAGTTAAGAGTTTACTCTCAAAGTTTAAGCAAAATGCTACGGGAGCCTCATTCAGCCCCTGGGTGCCACCAGGCGACAACATATAAAGTGTTCGCTGTACTGAGAGTAGAAGCAAGGTGGAGACAGACCAGAGAGTGCACTGCTCATTGGGAGTTTCACCTTGCTCCTTCCGAAGAAACAAGCATCTCTCTAGATCTCTGCACTATTGACATTTGGACTGAACAAGTCTTTGTTGTGGGGCTGCCCTGTACACTGCAGGGTATTCAGCAGCATCCCTGGCCTGTACCCACTAGATGCCAGTAGCACCCCCCAGTTGGGACAACTGAAAATACATGTCTCCAGACAGTGCCCAATATCCTCCAGGGGCGGGGTCCAAATCACCCCCCAGCTGAGAAATTCTACTTCACACTGTGAGCCCTAGGAGTACAGGGAGCATGTCATTCATCTTTATAACCCAGCTGCGCACAGGGAAAATACTGGACACAGAGGGATGAAGTTGGACTGCAATTATATAAGCGTGAAAAAGTGACCACAGCTAAGGTTGGGAGTGACTTCTTTTGCTCTTCATGCGAAAAGAGCAAATGATGTCATTCTATTCAACCATTCCGCCACTTGTATAGAAAGACCAATGTAAATGATCTCTCCTGTTTATTTAAATTAAAACACCACTGTCACTGTCCATGAAAAGTCAGCTCAATAAAGACAGAGCAGGGGGTGCTTGGACAGAAGAAAGGGAAAAAAGCACACAGACAATTTAATTGTGGAGAAGTTAGAAAAAATCTTTGCCAAGTAATGAAATTATTAATTGCAATTCATGTCAGTTTTTGCGACAGCCATGTGCATAGATGGACAGGCTGTTCAGCAGTATTTCTGGAAGGGACTGTACATTTTAAAAACGAGGCATTGCTGGAGGATGGTGTGATGAAGATTTGCAGAAGGGGACACCCCTGTAACTTCACAGGGTGGTAACAGGGAAGCTACCCTACCTTTAGCCCAGATATAGCTTACAGATCAAAAGGGCATCCCATTCAGCCATGACATTGTCCTCTGAAAGATCAAACTCTCCTTCTGTGCCAGATGCGATATCTTCTGTTTGAGGCAGTTTACATATTTCTCTATTTAAAAATATAGGCAGCTACTTCCTTCTCCCTACAAATGTGCTTATCGGTTTTGAATTACAGAGATCTATTTTGAGATGAACACATTGAACAAAACCTTCATCCGTGTGTGCATGTGTCTGTGTGTGTGTGCTTTTATTTCCCAACATGGCGGTAGGAGCTTATGCCCGCTATCTGCATAAGTCTTTTGTGTATTGCTAATGGAGTGCTGGAATTGTAGCAGCCCTGAGCAGGGAATACATGTGAGCAACAATATGCTGAGAGACCCCTCGGTGGAATCTAATCTGTTCCAGCTCATGCACTCCTCAGAAACTATTTAACTTTCATTAAACTGTGTTTGATATCAGCTAAATAGGATGCATACGGCTCCAATATAGCTCATATGGTCGCATTCATTCGATCACAGCAGTGCTTTTTTCTTATATTTCCCTCCACTTGTGTCTGTACCCAGTATAGCTGGGTAAATAGGAGACCTTTGAAGATGTAGTTAGTACTCAGATTTCTTTATTCTTTTGTGCCGGTTTCTTAGTGTTGAAACAGTGATTCATGTATGTCGCAGACAGCCTCCATTAATTTCATGTAATGTAGCTTTTATCTCGTAGCTGGGACAACTATCTCCAGCATTCTGTCACTCCAGCATCCCTGGCTCTGTCCTGAGTCCCCTTTGCATTTCCCAGTCTCCCTCCAGGTCCCCAGCACTCTCCATTGCTCCTCTTCTCCATGAAAAACACTGTGCATTTCTAGTCACTGTTTTGTTCTATTTGTTGTAGCTTAAGAACAAGTGAATAAACAGGTAAAGATAAGTAGAGAAAAAAAAAAATAAGGGGTAAGATTTTCAGTCTGGGTAAGTCTTTATGTCTGAAGGGGGTGAAAAAGCTACTAGGATGACAATATACATCCAGGCAGGAGAACAGTGTTGTGCTCCCAACCCCCCTACACACACACACACACACACACACACACTCAATCCATTCAAAGGACACTAATTTGTTTATGAATACAGCACAGTAGGGGTATGCATTTTTCCAGTTTCTGGGGAGGAAAGGGCCAGTAGATTTACAAACTGGAGATGTTGAAAAGTTTTAATGATTACATATCACACACACACACACATATACACACACACACACACATACACACACAGTGAGAGTGGGGGTAGGAGGAACTGGGCATGTTACCAATATGTTTTCAGCCAAATAAACATCGTTATTTACTTGCAAAACATTTTTTTTCTCCTTAATAATGAAGAAGTGTTAAGCATTTCACCTTTACAAATATTAAGGGGACATGGATATCTCTCTGTTATCCTCACTGATATTTTTTCAATTATGTTTTATTAGGTCCCAAGGAATAATCACAATTTTTTTAGATCACTTAAGAGAAACTACATGGGGTCTTTGGTACCAGGAACCCAATTATTTAGGATATTATTTTGTGAACCTTTTTCATTTTATTAGTATACCAGAGGGTTTTCACATTCTCAAGGAGAATCCAGCTATTATTGCTTTTTTGGAAGAAATGTCTCACTGGGACAATTAATTCTATACATTAACACCAGTCACAGTTGTGCTGTATATTATTAAAATTATAAAGGCAAAACCCACATTTTATCATTCAGTTCAGAAAGGGGTAATTTACATGTGTGTGCATATGAGAGAGCACGCCGCTCTGTGTGGAGCCCGCACTGTGTAAGAACTTTGCAAAGCCCTGAGCTGATTTGGAGATGTTCTCTCCACAAAAGCTGATGGTTCACAGAGAGCCAAATGGGGCTGAGAAAGGTGAACGCACAGGCAGCCTTGGGGCTCGCCTCTGTCGGTCTCTGCCTCACTCGAGAGATGGTCCCCATTTAACTTTGTTGATGAGCACATGTAATTAAGATGCTGTGCCTTAATGTTTGATGCTGGGACTTGAAAGGGTGATTTAAAAAATTTATTTAGATGAGCATATTGACATTTTTAGTATATATTATTAATCTTATTAATAGTATTAACAAAGGCTAATTGAAAATGCATCATCTATAATTATATTAGTCTTCATTTTAGTACATTTTTGTCAGAATAAACTAGAAAGGAGTAATTAATGTGCCACTGGTATTTACCCCTGTTTGTATGAAAGCTGGTGTTACACAATGTTAGAGATGAATATAGCCTGATTTCACTGAATGCCACGGAACACCGCATTCAGAAGCAGTAAAATAAGCAGCTGTGTTTTCCTGCACTGGGAACCTAAAAATAAAATCCACTTCAGGACTGCAGGATAGGTGTGCAGGAGACGAGACAGGAAGCCCGGGGCCCAGGATGCCCGGGTCCACTACACTCCAGGCTGCCCCCTTTCCCCCGCAGTGCTGGGCTCGGGGATCCGGGACTGCTCGGAATCCAGAGCCCCTGTATCTCATTCGTTTAAGAAATAAATAGAGAAAGGCATGCCTCAATGCATTTGATCCTGGGGGTCACTGATGCCGGTTCCACTGGGGCAGGACAAGGAAAGTGGTTTTACATTCATCAGGGACACATCCAGGAACAAAGTGGAACCTTCCAAACACACGGGTTCGGTCTCCACTGTGAACAGAGAAAGCTACAACAATGGTCGAAAGGATATTGTCCTCAAGAAATCAAATTCCCAAAGACAGATCTGACACTTCTCGGCCCCACACCCTGACCCTGTCCACCCTACACACACACACACACACACACACACACACACACACACACACGGCAATTTCAAAACTAAAGAAAATAATCTCCTCTGACTCCCATGCACAAAACAAAACAAAACAAAAACACCTGAAAGCAAGCAAGCAGGGTGACTTAAGTTAATGTGCGATTCACCACTTTAAAGTTTGCTGCGCCCCCCGGCCCCGCCCGCTCTGACCCGGTCTCTGGGGCGGCCTCCGGGGCAGAGGCAGGGAGCGCGCAGCACAGGCATGTGCTGTGGAGGCACCACCGGTCTGCGAGAGGCACACCCTCTAATCAGGTAGAGCCGCCGCAGCAGCGGCTGGGATTCCAAAGCTGGGCCCTGGGCTTTCTCCTGAGCTCGCATGAAAAGCGTGGCATATTGGTTGCTCTGGCTGCCAAGTGCTATGTCCGTGCCCTCTCCACAGTGGCCAACCGCAAACATGCTAGCTAGACGCTCTCGAGGGGCCCATGTGTGCTGTTCCTACACGGCTAACATATGTATCGACACCTGAAAGCCACAGCCTGCCACGTCGCCAGGACCCCGCTTGCCTACCTTTGCTCCTTGGTCACCAAGGGTTAATTTTCTAATGGCTGCCTGGCTGCTGAAGCTGGCCAAGTTTTTCATCGCCTGCAGAGCACCACAAGCTGTGATTTGGAGCCAGAAAACACCATTAATTTTCTAAATAGGAAGGATCACATATGTAAACTGTCTGGTTCTGTAACGAGTCGGGCAGGTAGAAGATGAAGGAGGAGGAAGTGAATTTTTCCAGACACAGAGGCCAAATGGCCCAGCCCAATGGGCAGCACACTGTGCAGGACTTTGGGGGTCAAGGTGGGGGAGGGTAAGGGAGGACTAGGAATTTCCCTCCCATCTTTAAATCAGTTTCACCACCAACCTTCAATATTGCTACAAAAGGTCAGGTTGGTGATTTATTGAGCAGTGTTGGGAGTTTTCACATTAAACTTCACAAGAAACTTATTTGTAAATGGAAGGAAGGATTAAGCAGAGTGCACCATCACAGAGCCATGCAGGGGCTCCTGCGTACAAACCAGTGTGGTTAACCCATCCTGCGTCTTCAGGGGATAGAGAATCAAAACCTCTCCTGATGAAAATTACTTAGGCAGCAACTTAGCTGCAAGTTCTAGACACCTGAGCAATGCATTTCTGCAGATTCTGCAAACTTACAAAAAAAAAAAAAAAAAGATGCAAAATTCTTCATTTAGGATTTAGCATGTCTGTGTGTGTGTGTGTCAGAGAAACAGAGGGGGAGAGAGAGATAGTGAGATTTAGAGAGAGAGGATTGGCAACATAAAAAAAAAATAGTGGGAAAAAAATGCCTTCCTGAGTTTTAAAAATCATTTTATCTGCCACATATACATCTCTTTCTAGAGTAACTATCACTGTTGTCTGAGCCTCCAGGGCAGGGCCATACCTGAGAGCACGTGATCGGTCAGCAGTACGTGGAAAGGTCCCTCTGCTGTGTGCTCTCCAGACCCCCGCACTGAGCAGCCTGTCTCACAGCCTGTCCTCCTCCTGGGACCCTCTGGAAGAACCTCTCTCCAACTTGTCAACATTCTGACTCCATTCCACAACCCCTTGAAAAAATCTCTACCTAATATTGATTTCCTCATTTTCTATCTTTTATTGTTCTTGAGGCAAAAATGAAAATTGGGGGAAGATAAATGAATGTTGGGTTACTTTTCTTAGGGAACACCCTGATTGCCGAATCATTGCTATCTGAGGCGCTGGGACCAGAATCAATGACTGGGTCATCAGCACGTTCCCTGAGAAAAGTATCAGGAGGCAGGCAACGGAACAGGTAGGCATCCGGAAGCCAAAGTGCATGTGAAGGCCCGGTTTGGGAGAACGGCGGCCCAAAGACAGGCTGTGAGTGAAAGGGAAGGACAGGGGCTGCGGGGTCTCAGGTATATTTGTCTGAAAGGCTGGCAAAGTATTTCAAAGCTTTCAGAGAAAAATAACCCTAAGGAAGACATATTCAATTCCAGGGCATCCTGGTCCCTCAGGACAGCTACAACAAAGGGCCACGAACTGGGTGGCTGAAACGACAGAAATGCATTGTTTCACAGCTCCGGAGGCCGAGTCTGAGGTCAGGTGTGGGCAGGGGTGGGTCTCTCTGAGAGCTGTGCCAGAGAATCTGCTCCGGCCTCTCTCCTTGGCTTATAGTGCTGCCTTCCTCCTGTCTCTTCACGTGGTCTTTCCTCTCTGCATATCTGTCTTTGTGCCCAAATCTCTTATTTTTATTTTTATAAGGGTACTGGTCACACTGGATTAGAACCCTCCCCCACACACACACCAATGACATCTTATCTAATCACATCTGCAGTTACCCTATTTCCAAGTAAGGTCCCATTCTGAGGGTCTGGGGTTTAGGACTTAAATATGTGAAATTGGGGCGGGGGGGGGGGGGCGCTTCACACATGGTCCAAGATGAGAGAAAGAACTTCCTCAAAAGTAACCAAAATTCTCATAATGTTTATTAAAAGCATACCTGAAGTAATGTTTATTTGTATACCCTGTTGCCTCTTTACAGACTGCTGAGTATTTTTGCCTCCAATAATTTATTCCAGATAATTCTATCTTGATCTTCTTCAAGAGCTGCATTATTCCCACTTTCCTGGTGGGGAAACAGAGGCTCTGGGAAGTGAAATGTAACTCAGTGTCACACAGCTGCGGACCTGAGGCTCCAATCCGACACTCCCGTTTCCCACCCCGGGTTCCACCGAGTCTACGCTGCCTGCTGTGTAATAGCCATTAACATGCTTCACCACCCAAAATGTGGCTTGAGCCCTCCCATTAAATCACCAAGGAAAGTGCTCCGTTTCGTTCTATCATTCCTCTCCCTTATTTCCTCCACCACGTTGCAGGAAGGGGGACTCATTTCCCAGCATAACTTCCGTTCAAATCGACCTGCCAGTGTTCCATTCTGAATGAAATGAAAACATAGGCCTGAGTCCCCAGAACTCCGTCTTGGAGTTGTGCTTACAAATACGTGTGTCCCACTATGGGAGCCACGCAGACACGGGGACCAAGCAAATAACTCCAGAATGGGCCCAGAGTAGACCCAAGCTGGGCGTTGATGTTGGCAACGGCCAAGCCGGGTGTAGAACAGCCATCATTTTTCAGCTAATTTTCTCCTTTTGCTTCCTCCCCTGCTCCAGGTAGAACACTTCATTAAGAGTGCTGCAGAGCTCAGTAGAGCTCATTCTCGCTGAGATCGCCTCTCTGATCTTCTCAAGCCTTTAAAAGGGAATGAGCCTTGGCCTCCTTTTTATGGGCTACATTATGACCTGGCTTCAAAGTGTGAAAAGAGGTTCCAAGATCCCCTTTGTGCGGTGGAGTCTCTTAATTGCACTTTTAAACACAGTGTAATTTTTGTAATTAACATTATGGTTTCAGAGGGCAGAGCAGCCTGCACCATGCTAATTACAAACCTGCGTCTTCAGAGTGGTGGAATTTCCAGGGCCTCTGATATTGGGGCGGAATACAGTTTTTATGAAGGATTTCAAAGATCCTCTGTGGGCTGTGTTCTGAGTCATCATTAGCATTTGATAACATAAAGAAATTTTACAACATGTGACAGATTTTCTATGCGAAGATTTTACCTGATAACTGAAAAATTTGCATAAAGAGCTTCATTAGGTCTCCTCTCACATTACAGAAAGAGTAAGAAGTATAGGGCACTCTTTCCCCGAGATTGTTCTTAGGAGCCACGGAATTGGTGCTTTATACTAAAATTTACAGTATATTACGGAGTGAAGTTGTAATAATCTTCAATGGTGTTGAAAATCAGAGTATACGTGCCTTTTAAGGAGAGGGAGAGAATATGTATCAGAATTACCGTGTAACTGAGAACCATGCAGCAAAGGTGGATTGTACTGTGCTTGGCCATATAAAAGATCTAGCCCTGCTAGGCTGCCGAGCCAAGGCGAGGGCTTCACATATATAACACGAAGCGACAATAATGTGCAATCTTTTCACTCCGTGAAGTCTGTTCACTGAGAAAAATTATCTTCCTCTTATTTCAGAGGCAAGTTTATCTTACCTTTTTTTTCTTTCAACACCAAGCTATCAACCAAATTGTGTGTTCACGTGTGTGTCTCTTTACACACGCGTGTACTTGCACGTGCACACACACACACACTTCTGGACATGCCGTGTGCATTCTGTGGTGGGCAATCACAGCTCTGCAAAGAGTAACTGGCCTTTCTTAGGCTGATGCTGTCAGGAGTCGTACTGTGGAGTAGGGATTGAGTCCCAAAGCCATACATTTGCTGAAATCCTTTCACTGAGCATGGATCAATTAAGCCAGTAATAGTGATAATTTCAGGAAAGCTTTCTGTCATGATGGGAACAAGAATTCATCATTATTCCATGCTGTCTTATTATTTCAACACCATACATATGCCGTTGGATGTATAGCAGTAGCTGGCGGCATTATCTCAGTGGGACGCATTTTCCTTCATGAGAGGCTTTCTTGGTGATTATGCAGATAATGCATAGCTTTGTAATGACATCATAAATAGAATTCAAAGTCCTAAGAAACAATTAGAGAAGTATATCAATACTTCCCTTGTAATCATAACATCATCTGACTTCCAGTGGGATGCCAAGCTAGCTCCCTAAGTTCCATAATCACGTATGAGCATTAATGCCTGCTACACAATCTATCTTGGAGTCACAAATCCTGGCACTGGAAACAAATTAATATGCATTTTAGCCCACTGTTAAGAAGGGAAATCAGACTGGGGTTTTGATCACAGAGCCTAGGGTGAGATCCAGGCAAATAAAACCCAAGCTGATACGAACTGGACCCTTAGTATACTGACTTGCAGCAAAAACAAGAATAGAATAAAAAATGTAAAAGGCCAATGTAGTGTGAAAGTGAAAGACCTCACAGCAAATCACTACACGTTCCTTTTACTAACACTATTTTTGCACGTGGGTTTTTCTTTTACTTTTGCCTTCAATCATTTTTTCCCATCCGATGTTTTGTTTCAGCCTAGTTTAATTCCCCTTAAAAATAAACATGCCTTTGTCATGGGAGGAAAGGGCCACTTTGCTCTAATTGGTTTAAGGCATGTCAGTCACTCCAGCCTGCAAGGGATGCAAAACCACACTCTAAGTGGACCTTTAAAACCACATGGTGGATTTTACAAGTTCTGTTCACCCCTGCTGAGGGCAATGGGGTATGAGGAGGATTCGATTATAGTTCTGGGTTCCTTTTCCAATTTTAGGACAGGCACAAACCCTTCTTCTCTCTTAACTCTTATAGCTCCCAACAAACCAATATGGACTTTTGGGTACATGATCAAACTTACATAGCTTTTATTTTTATAAAATATTTGCTTCCAGCAGAGTGTATCTTAATTCACAAATGCAGAAATCTGTCATTAAGATCTGACCCAGCTGCATGGCATTGTCAAATGCAATAACGTATCTTTTAATAGTTTTATATCAAGTAAGGATATAACATATCATTAGTTTAAATGTATTTGCAAGCAATTACCCCCACCAGGATATTTGAGAATGTTCATGCAAAATTGATGAAATCCTGACATGCTTAAACATTGTTCATTTAGCTCAATTCCTTATGTATAGAAAAAATAGAATAAATAATTCCACTGCCATTTGCAAACTACTGTTGGGCATTTTTATTCCACTCAGGGCTTCGGTGTTGCCTTTAAACTATAGCCTTTGGTGATCATTTGGGAAAAAACAGTTTCGTATATGTTTAATTTTATATAATGGACTAGATTTTTCATTCTCCTTATTATTGTTCAATGTAGTAATTTAAATATGGAGTAGATTTACTGCATGTCAGCTGCCTTTCTTTTACAAAATGGGATAAATTATTGAATGAGTAGAGGTTGTTTGACAACCAGTCTTCTAGTACTACACAAAAAAGACCTTTGACACTCAGCTGTCTTTTGAAAAGAATAAAGTATCAATCAATTAAGCCACTATGCTGTGGTTCAGAAATGCCATTCTATGGCAGGTTCGCCTTGCCTCTCAGGTGGCTTTCGGGGAGCAACACCATCACATGGGGGACAGAATGACAGCTGGGCTGAAGTCCTCTGTGTTATTCCCTGGGTTTCTGGAACCTTCTTTGGCAGAAGCACACCCTACAAAACAATAGACACCCACCACAGGCAACAGGTTCCTTTCTGATTTTTCTTGACCACACTAGGGAATATTATTTACTAATGATGAATCGATATATTTTTTTTCTACTTTTGGATTTTGGCTGCACTTTTTAATAGCTCCACTGTGCCAGAGCACAAAAATCTTACGGTGAACCTCTCATCACACTTTCTGCAAGCCAGGTGAGAAATTGTATTTCAATACCTCCCTATGCTACTCCTCAATACCTTATTAGCATCTGTGTAATTAATAATACTTTGAACTCTGTCAAAAAGAAATCATTTTTATTCTTCCCCCAAAGAGAATCACTTATTAACTATGGGTGATCCCTAAATGCACTTTTCTTTACTAATGTCACTAGTAACTATACCTTCTGAAATATTAATCTATCTATCCAAACCCATAAAGATGGGTCAAATTGTTTTTTCAGTCTATCGAGTCATTATGAAAAGCAGTGAGACTGGTTGTTTGGGGGTCATGTAATAGGTACTTTTGGAAGAGTATTTCTGAGCAGAGCACTGCTATGGGGCAGGTGGAACCTTAAGGAAGGAGGTAAAACAATAGATAAAAGGGAAGATATGGTCGCTTCTCAGAAGGGAATCAGAGTCTAAGTGAAGAGCCAACACCAGTTGGTTCACACAGAACAGTTAACGAAGCACACAAACTATACATAATTGGGCTAAGTAACAGAATATAATTGTAGTAGGAGGTTAGAGAAAGGAGACATCAGTAAAGACTAGAAATCGACATTTAGAAAAGCATCACGGATGGTGGATCTCAGACAATGGGTAAGATTTAGATGGCTGGGAAGAGGGGAGGAGATTCTAGGTAAGATGATAAAAATACTTGGAATGTGAAAAATGCATTTTAAAAATTCTGAAACAAAGGTTTCCTGGGAAGTGGTAGGAAACTAAAATAAGTGTACTGAATGGTACCTACTTTGGAAGGGCCTCAAAAGTCAGCAAACAGGAAGGGTATTTAGACTGGTTACATTAAACAATACTAAGCTATAGACCGTCCTTGAGCAAGGGGCTGCCATGAATCCAGTATCCCCCTAGGACGCTGGCAGAATGGCCAAGTGGTGGGAGAGAGGCAAGCACTGTCAGGCTGTAGGACTAGGCCATGAATGGGTTGATGTATTTCTAGGGTGTGATGAGAAGATGGGAAAGGTGAGCCAACAGAGTATGGGGGACATGGTGAGGGAGGCACCAACATGTACTGGGATATATTGAATCAGAGTATGTGAGAAACTAATTCATAATGCTCCTCCACACAGATCAATAAAAGGGCAGTGTTTCCTAAAAGAAAGAGGAGAAGTAAGAAAAAAAACACAGTTATTGATTACTTTAACTATTCAACCATTTATTCAGACATCATACAACCTGCCATAATACCACTGCACTTGCTCTCATCCCCAGCTAAAGCTACAAAACCTTTATTTCAGCATTACTGTTCCCTGCTTAACTGCACAGAGCTTCAGAATCTTTCTCACCATTGAACTGTGGGCAGTAATTACATATTAATCAGAATTGGTCTATATACACACACTCATTCTCTCTCTCTGTCTCTCTCTCTCTCTCTCTCTCACACACACACACACACACACACACACACACACACACAACTAATACCCCTTGCCCAATTTAGAAAGAAATGTGACTTGAATCCACATTTAAAATGGAAGTACACATTATATCATTATATAATATTTCAGTAGAGATTAATAAAAAGCAGAGAAAAACCATACATATATACATAAACACACACATGGTTTTATTAGCAATACCTCCATAGACCCAGCATACTTAAAGATTCAGGAAAATGTTTCAGTTAATTCAAGCCAATGAATGAAATGCTAAGATAATTAAAGACTACGTCCATCAGAAAATGATTACTGAAAGAGAAACACAATCCTTCACCATCATTTCCCGGTAACAATACCGTTAGGAAAACAGGCAGTTACATTTCCAGGTGGCTTCGAGAAGAAAGCAGCTGGAGAAGGACCTGAAGCCAGAAAGAGAAAGGTGAGTGGAGAGAATAAGTGGGAGAAAGCTTGAGTCTTTGTCCAGAGAAGAGGAGACTCTGAGGGAACTTAATAATAGCTTTCAAGTGTCTGAAGAATTATTCTACAGGGAATGCTGACCAGCTGTTCTCCATCCTGATTCAGGGCGGAACAAAAGGAGATGCACTAAACTGCAGGATGAAGGATTTAATTTAGACATAGAAAGAGTGGCTTGATAATGAGTGTTATTAAGTGTTGGGATCAGTGTCCGGGGCACCCCTGTTCTTTGGAGGGCTTGCAAAGAGGGAGGACTCACATTCTGTCCTTTGAGCCCAATGGAGGTGTGCACTGCTTAAAGGTGGCTGTTTGAGCCCACTGAGCTCCCTGTTCTTGTCCAGGCCATCCACCCAGGTCTACCAGGTCAGTCAGAGCCATTCCCAGGAACAAAGGGAAAGTGGGCTGCTCCCCAGCATGCGAACTTTCAGCCATGTTTAACAAGGTGCCAGGAAAAACAAGCAGCCCGAGCGTGGATTCCCAAGCCTCCTGCCTTGTTAAATGCAGTTTATGGTTTACACAAAAGCGCTCTGTCTTAATTTGCTTCTTTCCTATAAATGAAATGGGGTACATTTAGTATTCCTAAGGGGCTGGTACACTGGGCAAGATCATTCTGCCTATGGATTTTTAAAAAACCAAGCAAGGGTACCCACACTGACAATCTTCGGACAGAGGGAGTGAAGAGCTATAGGCCCTGGTAACTGAAATGGGCTACAGTCAGTGGCATATGCCCAGTCCTTTGTTTTCTCCCCCCTTCTCTGCTTCTTTTGTTGCCCTTCCTTGTAAAATTAGATGTACAAGGATAGCACTGCATTAATTGAACATGAAATCTGCAAATTGGCATTCCTTGCTACACTGTCTTTCGTCCATGTAGTTCCAATGGGTCGTTTAATAATAATATTTAAAAGCAAGAACCTATAGGTTTCTAGTATTTCTCAATAAAATAGTTCGCATTTACCAATGCTTAATACATGTTTGTTAGGTAAATGACTAGGGGTTCTATTTTTTACTCCCACACAACCCATATGAAAGGTCTCCTACTGGACAAGCACTTCAACAACTTTGCTCTCCTTGTAAAATGAGTCATCAATCCTCCCAACATCTGAGCTGTTCTCCTATCATCAATGTCCTTGACGGCACAGAGAACACCCCACATGTGTTGTGCATAGCTCCACGTGCCCTTCACTCCCCTTGAGTGCTGATGTCCTTTGTAGTTAGTAACTGGGTCCCCCTCTCCATATTACCACAACTGTTTTACATAATGCTTTGGGCACAGGGTATTCCACAAGGATCTGTTTAACAAACATAGATAAATACCCGGGACACAGGAAAGGAGGCCGAGTGGCGAAAGGCATGGACGCTGGAACTAGACTGCCTCAATTCAGTTCCCAGCCCTACCATGTACTCACTGTGTGACCTCAGGCAAAACAGATACAACCGTTTGTGCCTCAGTTTTCTCATCTATTAAATGGGGATTATGATAGTACCCACATTGTGGCATTGTTATGAGGATTAACTATGTTGGCATCTGTAAAGCACTTTGAATAGTATCCGACAGGTATTAAGAACCAATCAAGAAGATGCTGCGCCTCGGAATACACTTCCTGGTACCGGAAGCCAGATCTACCAGCTGGTTAAAGTGTTTGGCAGCTCTGCTTGATGTCACCAGTCTGCTTTCCCCAAACCACCAGGAAGACAATGGGAAGGTCAGGCCCACACAGGGTCACACATAGTGGAAGTGCTTTGAAAGCTCATACTGGAACCAAGGACAGCAAAAGTAACAATGGTTTGGTTGAGCATGA
This sequence comes from Molossus molossus, assembly GCF_014108415.1. NCBI lineage: Eukaryota > Metazoa > Chordata > Mammalia > Chiroptera > Molossidae > Molossus > Molossus molossus. Next base: position 42,467,178 of record NW_023425350.1, read on the forward strand.
TTGAAAAGATAAACTAAAATGAACAACTTTGTCATTACTGAATAACTATAGACCTACTTGAAATTAGACTTGGCATCTTTCCTTTCCCAGTTAGGGTATTCTATTGCTGTTGATTGGCATGGATTTTGGCGGAACACTTTAGAGGCAGATCCGACGGCAACATCAACAGCAACCAGAGCGTCAGCTCCCAGACCCAGCTTTGAGACATCCACGGCAGCAAGGAGACTCCGCGGCTCAAACACTTCTAGTCACTCTTCCTATGCAGACATGGTCGTCCTTCCCATTAAGTTTAAAACTACTCAATGCCACAGGCAGCCCGTACACATCAACAGGAGTTGGAACACAGAGGGAATAAGACAAAGGGTTCAAAGCTTTGACTCAAGACCCATGAAGTCCTTCTCAGACACCAAATCTAAATAGGTTCATTTCCATGGCAGAAATATCCAAGGCAGGAAATTCTCTCCATTCTGAATAACTGCCTACTTATTAAAGAATATTTATTTCCAGGTGGAAATACTGATATTTTTAAAGATACTATGTCAAAAATGTGTTCATTCAACCTATATTATATTCCGACTATGTGATAGATTGGTGTTCGGTTTGTATGAAGTTCAGAAGTATGGCATACAATTTTACTCCTGGGGAAACTTACAAGAAATTTGGAAAAGTAGTATTTACACAAATAAAAATCATAAAATAATCCAAAATAGTACAGTAATAAAATTTATGGTAATAAATATTGGTATGGTAATAAAATGTTGTATTTTGTGGTTAGGAAGGAAAGAAAAGTTTAAAGAATAGAGTTTCATGGGCCAGAATTGTAGAAGAAGAAATAATAATCACCAAGCAGGAAGCAGCCCTTACGTAATGGCTGACGTGTGGACTGGAAATGGGGAAAAGCATAAGCAAAATCCTTGGAGATGAAAGTGATAACGGTGTATCCAAAGAACAGACTCAAGCGCTTCTACCAGTGACCAAGCAATTCTGAGGTCTTTCTATTACAAAATCTCTGCCAACCCCAAAGCTTCCAAGGACTTAGAGGCCCCAAGAGAATTCATTCAAATAGGAGGTTAAGTTTCCTCAAGGTTACAGAAAATCTCTACTGACCACAGACATCCATGCCGAAGGCTTCTCGGGAATGGAAGCACAAAAGAGGGTCTACCCATGGGCCTTGGCTGTGCAAACTCTCTCAACTCTGTTTTAAAGTATTGCTTCAAGAGAAAAGGTTAAATGAGGTTTGAGTGCAGTGTAATAAACCTTCACTGTTCATAAAGCTCTGAGTGATAAATGTATGTATGGTTACCGTATAAAAATATTGGGGTCAAGTGCCAAAGATCTCTGAGGTTAAGGTTTGTTTGCATGGGTAGGTGAAGGACCCCAAATCATCAAATCTCAAGAAAATGGCAGCTTGTCAGTCAAAGACACAATCTGCTCCAGCTCACCAGAGAAGCCCATTCCCAAACTGCACTCAGCCAGACATTATAAACATTCCGGCCATGATATACAGCACACGATGGCATGTCATTTGTTTGGTTCCGAGAGACTAAGACAAGGGTTTGGAAGGTTCACTGCATTGTAAAAGAGATGTGCCTGGCTGCAGGTTTTCACATTTGTAAATAAAAAAAGAGTACCCTGTTCCTCCACAGTGGGACCTCTAAGGGAGAGGCACGAGTTGGTAGCCATGGAATAGCTAAAAGGAAAGAGTTCACCCACTGCAGTACTATACGCGTCCACATGTAAAACTAGGAGGACCTGTGACAAAATCCTATAAAGAAAGGCAAGGTTCTGCTCATGAGTAACTTTGGCCTATGAAATAATTTGTGCCACATGTTTTTAAACAGTAAAACCTGGACGCTTGCCGCAGGGAGGGAGCCGGGTAGAGGTACCATGGGACTCATCACCTCTGCCCAATGCAGAACCCATTCTTACTTCAGAGCCAACCTAGGATTTATCCTTCTCACTAAAAAAATAAAACAAATAAAAATCTTGGATCACATAAACCCCCTCTTTTTTCTACCACAGGGCTGGGCATAGTAGAGGGGGTAGGAGAAACCCAAAGTTGTAGATACAAGAAGAAAGGGAAGGAAAGTACCTTCAAGTAATTGACTGCATGGAATTTGTAGAACATGTTAAATAAAAGCAAAGGCCTCTTTAGAAATCCATGGACATGGACTTTTATTTTAAATCTAAACAGGGATTAAGAATTCCTTGCAGCTGGGCCAGAGTGGCTCAGTGGATTGAGCTCGGTCAGGCACAAGCCCAGGTTGTGGGCTGGATCCCTAGCAGGGGGCATGCAAGAGGCAGCCAATCTATGTTTCTCTCTCACATAGATGTTTCTATCTGTCACTCTCTCTAAAAAAATAAAAAATAAAAAAAAACATATTGAAAAAAAAAGAATTCTTTGCAGTTGGCAGTAAGAGTCTTACTAAAAAGAAGTGAAAATTGGCTTTTGTTTTTTAAGCAATTCTTATGGACTGGACATGGGGTCAACATTTCACAAACATCTTCATTAAATCCTCATAACAGCCTTCTGAGTATCTCATCTTATTCCTCACCTGGGGAAACAGGCTCTGAGGGATGTAATGCACTGCTCAAGTTTTCACAGTGAGCATCACAGTGGAATTCCAGAGAAAGCTGTCTTACTCTCAATCCCATGTCCCTATAATTTTTTTCTATTGCTTTGACAGAATGGTTGCATTGGTAGCTTTTATCATAACTAAGCCCTCCAGCCTGGCATGGAATATAAAACATGAGCAGAACCTGCGTGATAAAGAAGAGAAATCTAAACCACAGTGGAAAAGACAGACAAGCCCTTAGCATCAGCTGGCTATAGGTTTCATTAGATCCTTGGAGATAGACTTGGAAATAAATAGCGTAACCCTATATACTGTTTACAGTTTGCTGTATGGATTTATTCTTACATTTACTGCATTGTAAACCAAATAAAGTTCAGTGTTCCTACGTTCTTTCCCAATTTTTCCATTTATTGTCTTTATAAAGTCCCCCAAACATCTGAGATATTGTTATAGAGACATGCCTATAAAAGTGGACTCTAATCGGCTATTTTAAATCAAGAGGCAAGGGTCTAAAGAGAGACGATCAGGTGTATAGCACTCTTTATAGCTTGTTTCACACTTTTGAGCTAATTTCTTGCTGATTGGTGCTGGATACAAAATACTACTAATTAGTTTTTGCCTGTCCATCCCAAGTTCATAAAAAAAAAAAAAATTCTATATTATCTTGAAAAATTTTACCTTTTATATTTAAATCCACATTATAGCTGGGATTGATTTTTGGATATGGTATGTTGTAGAAGTCATGATTCATTTTTTCCCCTTATGAATATTCAAGTGTTCCAACACCAATTATTGAAAAGGCAATTATTTCCCCTCTTGCATTGTAGTAGCACCTTTGTTTTATAATAAGAACAAATATAATAACTTTTGATATCTGATAGTATGAACTTTCAAATTCATTATTTTCTTGGCAATTCTTTCCATATGCATTTTCATATAAATTTTAGAATCAGCTAATCAATATCCATTTTAAAAAGTCTGCTGGAATTTTTATTGAAATGGCATTTAATTTATAGGTTAATTTTGGAAGAATTGACATCTTTACGATGTTTTGTCTGCTAATCCAAGAGCACAGTAGGTTTAAAAAAAATTTTTTTTCAATAGTATTTTAGAGTATTCTTCATAGAAATCTTGCAAATCTTTCATCAGATATATTGCTAAGCAATTGATTATTTGATGCCACTAAGTGGCATCATTCTTTACATTTTAATTTCTAATAGTTTGTTACCATTTGCTTGGGATTTGACAGTTTAGGGTCATTCACAAACACATGCAAGAAAACCTTAACCTTAGAGATCACTGGCATCTAACTCCAACGTTTTCGTACGGTAACCATACACACATTTATCATTCAGAACTTTATGAACTGCAAAGGTTTATTACATTGCATGTAAAACTCAATTGATTTTTTTGCTATGTTCACTTATTAATTCTAATAAGTTGTCTTTAGTTCTTTCGGATTTTCTACATAAAAAATCATGTTATCTGTGAATAATGGCAGTTTCACTTGTTACTTGTAATTGCTCGGCCTTTTCTTCCTTTCTTGCCTTGTTGCACTGGCTAGGTCCTCTAGCACAACGCTGAGCAACACCGGTGAAAGCAGAGCGGCGCGTTTCGTTCCCAGTCTTGGGGGAAATGTTACAATAATTCACCATTAAGTACGAAGATTGCTGTAGATGTTTCGTAGATGCTCTTTACTAGATTAAGGAAATGTTCTTTTATTATCATGAAAGGCTGCTAGATTTTTTTAATGCTATCTCTGCATCTATTAAAGTAACCACATGAGTTCTCTCATTTGTTCTCTTAATACCGTGACTTAACATTGATTGATTTTTCAATTGTTAAACTAACATTGCTTTCTTGAGATAAACCCGTTAGTCATGACATAATTTCCTTTTTATATATTATTCAATTCAACTTGCTAACATTTTTTAGGAGTTTTACATCAATGTCCAAGAGAGAAATTGCTCAGTAATTTTGTTACCAAATTTATGTTGGCCTCAGAATGAGTTGGAAAATGTCCCAATTTTTTTTTCTGTTGTTCTAAAGAATTGATTTTATTTCTTCTTTAAATAATTGGTAGACTTTACCCAGAAGCCATTTGAACCTGGATCTTTGTAAGGGGCTGTTTTCAATTATATATTCAATTTCTATAATGGACCTAGTATTATTCAGATTTTTTATTTCTTCTTGTGTCAGTTTTGGTAACTTTATAATTGTGTGGTTCAAGGAAACTGTCCATTTCATCTAAATTTTAAAATTCCTTGGCATACAGCTGCTCTCTCCTCAATGTGAACACATGGAGTTCAGGAAAATCTAGCTAATCACAGACCTGTAGGCAGAAGCAGAGCACCCCAAGAAAATGCAAACAAGAGCAGCTGCCTTCGATGAGCTGCAGACCAATGAACAAAATGAATGTTTAATATTTTTTTATAGTTGTTTGTTACACAATAAATAACCAATACATAATTTTTTGTTCAAGTTAATTACTCCTTTCTTTTGATTAGTCTCATCTGTTAAACCTAACTCTTGAGTTTTTAACTTTAGAAATTGTATTTATCAGTTTTTAGATTGATATTTGGTGCTATATATATATTCTATTACTCAAATTAAAATCTCCATTACATCATTCATTGTCTTGAACACATTAATCATGGATTTTTAAACTAATAATTGCAATACCTAGACTACTGTTGGTGCTTCAATATGTATAATAATTTTATTGAAATACAATTGATGTACAACAAACTATAACTATTTAAAGTGTAATATTTGATAAGTTTTGACATCTATATATTCCTGAAAAATCATTGCCATGATCAATATAATGAATGTACTCATCACTCCCAAAAGCTTCCTCATGCCCATTGGTAATCCTTTCCTACAGCCCCTACCCACACCCACCCCAACCCCAGAAACAATTCGTCTGATTTCTATCACTGCAGATTAGTTTGCATTGTTAAGACTCATACAATATGTACTCTTTTTGTTTGGCTTCTTTAACTTGGCATGGCTATTTCGAGATTTATCTATATTGTAGAATGCACTAATATAGTTAATTCTGTTTTTATTGATCCATTGTATAAATATACTACAATTGTTTGTCCACTCATCTATTAATGGATATTTAATTTAAATAATTATGTCTTCCAAAGAGCAGGGATGTTTTTGTCTTCTTCTTGTTTTGATAAACTCCAATTTATCAACTTATTCTTTTATGTATCATGCTTTTGGTATTGTTTAAGAAATCATTTTCTAAACCAAGGTCACAAAGATTTTATTTTATACTTTTCTATCAAATGTTTATAGTTTTAGGTTTTACATTACTTACTGGGGTTAATATTTGTATATGTTTTGGGCTGTGGACGAAAGTTTTTTTTGGTTTTTTTTTCTGAATATGGATATTATATCACCATTTGACTATCCTTTCCCACAGAATTTCCTGTGTACTTTTGTCAAAAACTGGTTACCCATATACATGTAGCACTATGTCTTAACTATCTGTTTGTTCCATTGATCCTTTTGTCTCTCTGTGCACCAGGTGTCGGCTAACAATAGCCCACAGTTCCAGTCTGGGGCACTGCCTGTTTGCATACAGCCATTTCAAAATGCTTGAAAACATTCAAAATAATAGTTTTTCATGACATGTAGAAAGCATGTAAATTAAAAATGTTAGTGTCTTTCAGTATAGACTTACAGAAAAAGAGACATACCATTCCTTTCTGCACTGCATCTGGCTCTTCTCATGCTACAACAGCGGAGTTGAGTAGCTGGATAGATAAAGGATAGCCAGAGCCTAAAATGTTTACTATGTGGCCACTGCATAAAAAGTTTTCCTATTTCTGCTTTACTCCAACACCAAATTGATTTCATTACTATAGCTTTATAATATGTTTGGAAATCAGATACTGTTAGTTCTATTACTTGGTTCTTTTTCAGAGTTGTTTTGGCTATTCTAGAGCCTTTAGATGTTCATATGTTCATACTGTGATTCTAATTGTGATTGAATTGGATCTATGGATCAATCTGGGGAGAATGATATGAGATATAACAACTTTATTCTAAACATTGAGTATTCTGACCTATGGAAAAAGGATATCTCTCCTCTCATTAGTTCTTCTGTTCTTTTTCTCCCCAATGTATATAATTTTTAGTGTACAGGTGATCATTCGCAGAAGCATCCTATTCTTCCCAGTGTTCTGAATGTCATAAAAACCAACAGCGTATTTCCCTTTACCTATACTCCTACCTATATCTTTCTCTTTCTCTGGAAATAAAAATTGGAAGAAAGACTAATGGATACATTCACACAGCTTGTTTGCAAACTTTTTGTTTTTCCGTAGAAACTAACCACAAAAGTCAGAACCCACAAGAACTATAAACTCTCTGAAATGAAGTCCTCCTTTCCTGATGTGGCAGACTACATTTCTGAACTTTATTCAGTGTGTTCCCTTCTACCCACCTCATGGTCAAGAAGAGCTTCCACCAGTCAGCCAGCCAGTGTTTAGAATAAAGTTGTTAGATCTCATATCAATAAATTATTGTTATAATGGCAATAATTTCCTTCAAAATAGGTTGTTGCTGTGACCAAAGGCTTGTTTCCTGTGGGCGATCACTGGCCACCTCGTTTTGCCTCTGCTGTCAGGCAGCGGTGGAGGCATGAGCCACACTTTGACATTTTTGAGTGCTCAGTGCAAATCCTCTAAATCACTTCTGAAATTCATTTCTCATCTAATTGCAGCTACTGAACAAAGATAGACTTGGAGGAAAAGGACCTCGTCCCTGTGTGGGCCAGGGACTGGCCAGGTAGGGATTCGTCTGTCTCGCAGAGTGAGTGTGATGACTAGACCTGTCTGGAGAGACTCCAAGGTTTGCTCTTTCTCCACAAAGGTGACCCTTATTGAATGAAATTTTCTTTGATGTTCAGCTCAAATTTTTCCCTCACTCAGTTCCACTCTATCATTCATAATTGGATCTCATAAAACAATTCCTCTTCCTTATGAAAGGTTTTCAACCTTTCAGACCTCAAAAATTCTATATTCCTCTTAGCCATGGCTGGATCAGGTTATATATATTTATATTGAGATTAGTAATAAAAGAGCTGATAATATTTGTTTTACAATCATTAGGAAATTCCTTTTAAAAGTACTTCCTGTTGGCTCGGATTTGCAACATTCACATTAAATTTTAGTTTGTAGATTCCAGGCTCTTGGCTTCATTAAGAGATAAGAGCCAACTGAAATAGAGAGCCTTGCAATTTGACCTGGATGCCTGCTCTAGTTTTAGCAAATAAAAAACTAATATAAATAAAAAGAAAAAAAAAGAAAATAGGTTAACAGATTGTTAACCTGCCTTGTTTAGACACCTCATCTAATTAAAATGTAGTTATCATCCATAAGCAAGACTATGAAAACCATACCTATAAAGAAAAATAGAATACTATGCCCTCATTGTGGTACTTAATATCTCAGGTGATATGAGATGGTCAACTTCTGTTTTTCTATCATCTTCATAGACATCTTAGGAATAGAAGACTAAGTTAATAAAAATGACATTCTCCCTGTTTGTTAATATGGAAATACCTTAGTTATGGTGATCTGTAACTTGCCTGCAGCTCACACTCTAATCCCCTCCCACGGATTTGCAGTGGTTTGCAGTGTTGCACTGGACCAGACCCTGCCTGTGTCTCTCCATCCCTGCTGCTACCGCCTAGGCCAAGTTGCCTCTTGTCTCGTATCTCTCCCCTCCATGACTCCAACAGCCTGCTTACCAGCCTCCTTGCTGCCACTCTTGCTACCTTTCAATCAATAGTCCAGTCAGAGCCCAGAGTGTTTCTATAATTTAAAAACATAATCATTCAATTTCCTATTAAAAGTGCTCAAATGCTGCTGCATTGGATCTCTGTCAGTCGTGGCTACATCACTGAAAATTTTCCCGACATTTGAGAAACTTTCCACCTTATGAGCCCTACTTTTACAAAGTCTAATTGAAAAAAAAAATGTTCAGACTCTCTTGCAGCTGGGAGACAGATGTGTTCTTCAGATTCCACCCATTAGCATACACCTGTCAGAGACATGGTTTGGGGTCTGAGCAATGTGAGAAAGAACTCCGTGCAGAGACGATTGCGGACAAGCCTAGCAGTGGAAGTGACTGGCTCTCCGAGAGCGAACATAGCAGGACTTCTGGCATTGAGACCTAAGCGTTGTTGGTGCCAAGAGGAAAGGGAGTGTTCTCTAAAGATGTCTCTGGAGTGGTCAGATGGGAATCCTGATGGCATGGCTTCAGAACCTGGCTCCTTCACCATCCCAAAGTTCTGTAAGCTAAGCAGTGCCATGTTCAGACCTGGAGAAATGAGACCACTGTCTCAAACTCTAAATCTCAGGGACTCCCATGGTTTCAAGATAACTTTTATCATGACCACCAAAAAAAAAAAAAAATCAAGATAAAAATAAAATAGGAAATAAAAGGCATACAAAATAACAAGTGACCTGACAATCAAGCACACATTCCCTTATTTATACAGGATACGGAAATGTCTGAATATATCTAAGTCAACCAGTTGCCTGGATTAGATGGGATACATCCTCAGATCCTTATACAGTTAAAAATTACAGGAAAAAAATCTGCATTTATCCAACATGTCTCACTTATCCTGCCTTGTCATCTAATCAGGTAAGTGTTCATAGATTAGATTCATCACTTGCTGTTAACTGTCATGCATCACTTGCCTAGGGCCCATACACCCTTAGAGTAGCTCTAAGAACTACCTAATATTGTTTTAAAATATTCCTTTTCTTTTTTGCCAAAACTAGCAAGATCTGATTCTACTGTTTGTAACAGGATCTAGACTGAAAACACTACACTAGAATAAAATCCAAACTCCCTAATATATCTCCTAAAGACCATAGAATCTAGCATATGAAATTCCTGGATTCATCTAATCTAATCCATTCATTCAACTATTCATTCATTTGACAAGAACATATTAAATACCATATGCCAGGTAATAAACTAGAAGCTGGGTATATCACAGGGAACAAAACAGACATTTGTTTTCTCACAAACTTTACACTGTCGGGACAAAGACAAAAAAGAATGAAAGATTCAATGAACTATTAAGATAATCATAGAGATAACTGTTAGGGAAAAGATAGATAAAAACAAGGACTCAGGCAGTACTTGAGAGAGGGTGGTAAGATATGAGAAAATAAGGTTGAAGCACAGACTGAATGACGGGCAGGAACCAGCCTGTGAAGAGCTTGAGGAAGAGGATTCTAGGTAAAGGAAACAAAACACAGAACACACAAAGGCCCCGAGGCAAGAGCAAGGCTTACTTGTCTAAAGAACAGAAAAATGATTGCGTTACTGGAATACAGAGAATGAAGGGAAAAGATGTAGAAAATCAGGTCAGAGAAAGAGAGGCCAGGAAAGTCCATTTACATATTTGTTCCCTAACTAAGTGGATCAATTCATAGTTTAATTATCATTAGAGCCATCTCTTAGAAGCAATTTTATCATTTGTGCTCTGGGGGTTAGTGCCCTTCAAATATCTGAAAAATTCCAAGATTCAAGTAATAATGGTAAATTCTTGATTTCATGTTGTCTGCCTTTCCTCGTGTCAATAGCTGGTATGATTAGGTTTCTGAAGGTCTTTTTCGTCTCTCATAAGGCAGGTCTGGATGCTGGAGTTTTTCACTTCTACCAACTTCCCTTGGAGGACCTGGGGCTTCAGAACCTACTTAAGTCAGGATCATCATTCAGAAAAGTGAGAAGAGCCAACTCTGGATCCAGCCATGGGATGTTGCCAGGAAAACATGGTGGGGTTAACCCTTTCCAAGTCTGGGAAGCAGGGGTATGAATAAAAGTACCCTTATTCACGCTCCCTCTTTCTTCTCCATATCCACGTAAAGGAATTAGGGATGGGGGTGGGGGGAGGTGTTCAAGGTAACTGATTCATAACAAATTCAAAAGCTCTGTTTTGTCCTTTGCTTTAAATGATAAATGCACTTAGTGTGTGTGTGTGTGTGTGTGTGTGTGTGTGTGCACGTGTGCGTGTGTTGACAAATGTCAATTAAGCAGCTACTATGTACCAGGAATTACATTCAATACCAGTAGAGTGGTGAGCAAAACAGACCTAGTTTCTTCCTTTGTGGAGCTTATGGTCTCTAGTCAAGGGCAAGTATAAAACTAGTAATCACAAAAATAAACATTTACTAACAGACGGGAATAAGATCAGAGACTGTTTGGAGAGTCCATTGGTGGTAGTGGTTATAGAAAGAAAGGAATTTACTCAGTCTTCCCAGCATAACCAGACTTCAATTTCCAGTTCATTGGCAGCCTCAATTAATTCTGTAGCTTTGAGGTGGTTTTACTAATACCATTCTGAAGCTTATTTGGGTTCACTTCACTGGGGGTTTGAGTGAGGACTCATGGGGAGCTCAATGGATAGAGCAAGTACCTGTCTCCTCAGAACATGCTCCTTGGGAGGAACGTATCTATTCCAGATGATCCTCCTTTTTTTTTTTTTTTCCAAAATGATTTACTAGGCTCATCCAAACACATTCTCACTGGCCAAATTTCCATTCACAGGTCTGTAGACAATATTTGCAAAAAAGGTGGGCTAGGAAACAAACAAATAAAACCTCCTGTGGTTACTCTGAAAAGGAAAAAGTAAGAACATAGGTGACTCTGTTGAGGTGCAAGGTCCTGCAGACTTAAAAGGAAAAATCTTAAAAGGGTCACCATTGTTTGAAATGACAGAATCACACTCAACACGTTTTAAGAGGGAACACATGGATGTCCGATCACTGTTAAGAGGTGGAGGTTATTCAGAGTCACCGCTCAGAGCCATTGTCTGTGTTTCTCCACACTGAAAATGAGCATGTGCTGGCTTCCTCTCCCACACTTCCTCCTCACTTTCTCTCCTTTCAATACCCTTCACGTGCATCCTTCCCTTCCCCACTACCTTCCACTTTGTCTCTCTGTTCTTCGTACTCATCCCCTGGTCTCCTCATGGCCTGAGTTCTCCGTTCCTTTCCATCTCAACATTTCAAAATATATCTTCAAATCTTTTTTCATGGATGAGCTAGGAAATAAATACAAAATATCATTGCTTATAATGAACATCATGTGGAAAAATAATCAGCATGAAATAAAACATAACACTCAAAAATGCACATCTAAATCTTTAAAATATACAAATGAATTTTGATAGAAAAGTCAATACTTTACAAAATATAAAACGTCAGACTGTGGAAAATGAGCTTAACAAAAATAATGCTCATAAAGGAAGATCCACTAAAATATGTAAAAATTGTTATGGACAAAAATCTGATCAATAAATCAAATCTTTACTCTAAAATTTAAATGGGAAAAATTGATTTTGATAAAAATAATTTCAATAACATGAACATCAGAATGGAAAGTATCAAAAATGATTTAGCTGAGTCTTATAAAAAATTGATCAATGAATTAAATTTGCTGGTTGGAATATGTTCCCTTAAACTCTTTTCAACGAAATGTAATCAATACTGAAAAATTCTGATTTGAATGTGCTTATTACTCAAAATGGTAGGATCTCAATGTCCTTAGGACCAAAGTGTTAGAGTCAACATGGCCATATCAAATCCCAAGGACTAACTTGGAGATGAGGTAACTAGTTTAATTAAAACTGTTAACCTTGCCCTGGCCAGTTTGGCTCAGCGGTTAGAGTGTTGGTCTGTGGTCCAGAGACACCCAGGTTTGGTTCTCACTAGGGGCACGTACCTGGGTTGCAGTTTGTCCCCAGCCCTGAAAAAATGACCTCAGATGAGGATAAAAAATAATAATAAAAAAAGACTGTTACCCTTGCCCTGGCTGATTTGTCTCAGTGGTTAGAACTCTGGTCTGTGGAAGAAAAGTTGTAGGTTTGATCCCTGCTCAAGGGTGGTCAAGGGCACATGCCTGAGTTGCAGGTTCAACCCTGTGCAGGAGGTAACCAATCGATCTGTCTCTCTCACATTGATGTTCCTATCATTGATCTCTCTCTCTATCTCTCTATCTCTCTCCCTCCCACCCTCCCTCTCTATCTAAAAATCAATGGAAAAATATCCTCAGGTGAGGATTAACAAAAAAAAAGACTCTTAACCTTAGATCTTAAACAGATCAAACAGTCTAACAGATAATTTGTTGTTATATGGGGATACAGAAGAGAGTCAAATTCTGGGCACTCAGTAAACCTTCTTCTTTTTTTTTTTTGAGATAAAGACAGGTTGGTGGTGAAAGCAACTGAATATTCTACCTGCCATCATTCTCATGGGGGATTCTTCCTTTTCTCTATCTACATATAAGACTATCTATCTGCCTAGTTCACCATTGTCTTTCTAATACCAACACTGTGCTTGGCACATAGTAGGTGCCAGACAAATACTGATGGGATGAATTAATGACAAGCCTTCTGCTCAACAGTATTTTAAAGATACAAGCCCATCCAGCTCTGGAAAATACATAAGAATAAGAATATATTATCCAAATTTAATTTCTGGTGCTACTGCTTGCTAGGTCTATGACGAGTCATTTATCCTCTCTGTCTCCGTTTCCATAACTATAAAATGAGAGTAAGAGATGTAACAACTCCATAGGTTTAATTGGGAGGATTAAATGAGAAAATCTACATAAAGTACTAGGCAAAGGACCTGACACTTCGTAAGAGCTCACCAAATGTTATCTATTAATTTTATTATCACTACCATAATCATCTTTGAATAAAACTGACAATAAAATTCAAATTGCCACCCTTTTTAAACACTTTATAATTATGAAAAAGAGATAACATCAAAGGGAATAAATCTCATATGCATAACAAATAATTATTTACCTAGCGGCAGGTGGCAATGTCCTGAGACTGCTAAGGGGTCAGTGCAGATTCTGCCCAATCTCTTTAAACTTTGCAGAGCCATCTCTATATGACTGAATGGCAATCACTGATTTTTAATAGTAATAATTGCTATTATAATGATAATCATGAAGAACTATAAAATTCTGAAGTGCCTGTGAAACCAGTCTAACTGCACAGTTAATAGGCTTAATGTGTTCTAGTTATTTGAGACATTGACATCATTTTCATGTGATTGAAGACAGTGAACAGAACACTCTTCTGAGGCCTGAAGTTCTTGGTTCAAATCCTAGCCTCTCTAATTATTTGAAGTGACTTTGGACAAACATTGTAACTCTTAGAATATTTTTGGCTAATCTATAAAATGAAGGAAGCAATCTCTATCATAAGAAGCTCATTAGGATTTTATGAAGCTCAAGCGAGTTGTGCATATGGGTGAGAACAGAGAGGACCTCGGGCGTTATTTCATAAATGCAGAAAATGAGGTCCAGCGAAGGTACATCACTTAGTAAATGCCACACTGCTAGTTTCTGAAAGGCTGGATCTTTGTAAAAAATACTTCCTAAAGAAAAAATTTACAATTCAAGCTATTTTGAGCAACTCTTAATTAAATTAACTTTTGAATAAATCGAAATATGATTTCTCTAGACTATTTGAAAAGAACATTAGTTTTAGTTTCTACAGAGAAAGTGCATTTTATTCTTGCTTGGCCACTGTTGATCAGTGACATATAGGGTGTTGTTCTCAATGATATTTAATTATAATAATGATGTCGTAAGACCATGTGCCTACAAAATAAAACGAATAACCATAATGATGAAGGTAATTTAGTAAGGAGGAAGGCTATAGTGCTAAGGGCTAGGTTAGGCCCTTAAATATCCATTACCTTGCTCGGGTCTTACACACTCCCAGGCATCGTTGTTTCACAGGTGATACAGCGAGGAGGTGAAAGAGCCATTCGGTGAAATCCTGGTACGGTCTATGTCCCAGCAGCTCGGTCACTTCTGCCCTGGACTGCTCATGGAACACGCATGCAGCCTGGATTACCTGAAGCCTGCCTTTGCCCAGGTGCATTTTCCACCCAATGCAGGCCCGGCCAGACCATGAACTCAGGTGTTACCTCTTTTCCTCACTCCTCTCATTCTCTTTAGATTCTGCAATCCCACAAACCCAGACTAATTCCCTGCACACCAGTTCAGTGCAGAGGGATGTGCTGAGGCCAGTGGGCCAGAGCTGGGTGGTGGGGTCTACGGAAAAGCCCAGCCACCCCAGCTCCTTGACGCCCCCTCTGTGTGTACAAGGACAGCCAAGGTGAAGGCAACCTGCTCATAAAAGCAAAACAGGAAATGTGTTGCATCCTGCCTCCACCAAGCCTTTGTCTACTCTACAACCTGGGACCCTTATATACGTGAAAGGACATCAAATTCCACTTTTAGGTCTTCCCAGATGTGAGTGTTTTGCATGCCAAGACACTGGGCAAGAGCTGCATATGCCTGTGGGTCAGTCATCATAATGCCATGGAGACTGTGAGTTCCCCCAAACAGCACAGGCTGGTGTAGTGCCCCTTAATACCCTGCTCACCAGAGGATGACTATGCAAGGCTGCCCCTCGGACAGCCCCACTGGACTTGTAAGACTTTCTTGGCATCTGCTACACAGCCCGGACAGTGGTACAGTGGCGAATGCCTGCATTCTCTAGGTCTCGTCTCTCCCCTTTATCGTACAAGTGTTCTGTTTTGGCAGAGAAATGTTAAGCAGCCCTGAACAGAAGCAAATGCTGAGATTAAAAAAAAAAAAATCAACAAGAGTCCTTATATTGATGGCCTAGTGGCTGGACTGGAAAAGGTGGAAAACACCATCCAGGAGCCCTGTCCACTGCGGGATGTTGGTGTTTCACTGACGGGGGTAAAAGTCAAGTGCAAATGATGGTGCTTTGTTTCCTGCATTTTCACACACAGACTGCTTTTTCAAGTAAAGAAAATGTTGAGCAAAGAAAATAAAGGGAAAGACTGCCTCATTCTTTACCAACACAAACGTGCAGCATTGTTCAATGTGCTTCCG
Organism: Molossus molossus; assembly: GCF_014108415.1. Taxonomy (NCBI): domain Eukaryota; kingdom Metazoa; phylum Chordata; class Mammalia; order Chiroptera; family Molossidae; genus Molossus; species Molossus molossus. The sequence goes on from NW_023425350.1 coordinate 42,482,687, forward strand.
AGGGTGGGGCAGGGCAGCAATAAAGCGATCTATTTTGTGACTTGGCTTTACCTTTGGGCCTTCTCACATAACCTAGGTGGACAGTTGCAACACGGCCAAGAATACTATGGCCTCATTGTTAGGCACCCCCCTTTTATACTCTGACTTTAACCCACACAATGACACTGTGTCTTTCAGGCCACAGTATAATTATTGTTCAGTGGACATAAAGGTTGGTAAAGAGAAGAAAACTACGACTTGAAAGAGTAAGCTTTCATACTGACTTAATATAGACAGCTGTTTCAAGATTTATACCAGAAAATGAAGAAATGGAGGAGGAGGGGATTAGTCAGTCCTTAGATGTTATTAAATTAAACAGAACTCGGGGCAGGAAACTGCAGGGCCCAAAGGCATAAAGAAAAAAGACTGACCAGTTACCCTGTGAGGTAGGGGTAGGGTGTAAGCTCACAGCACAGGCTGTTAGTGTCTGCCCCCCAAGTTTTCAGGACGGTGGTGACAACAGCCGAAGCCACACAGACATACCCCAAGGCATCCAAACCCACCGCAGCCTGCTCAGTCATGAGCAGTTACTATGTACTCAGCTCTCAGGGTGCCCACCACGCTCCTGAGAAAGGATGCTTCTTCCACGGCAGCCCTGTGGGGATGCCGGAGCAGCGCCGGAGACTACACCAGGTCCTTGAAAGTTCCTCATCCACAGAACCTTCAGCCAGAGAAGACTGAGGAGTTACATATTGTTTTCCTTCTGTTTGTTGCAAACACTTCGGGAGGACTGAACAAGCACCTAATGTTTGCCTGTCAATGCCTAAGAATACAAATATGAAAACAACTTATTTTCTTCTGAATTCCTGCCATGCTCATGGTTTCTCCGAAAGGCTAAAGTCTTCGTCTAAAGTGCTGCTTTAGCTGGAACTATTTTGTTGCTCCTCGGTCCCCTTTATGAGGAACCTGGGAGAAATTACTTTATGGCATGAGAACTAAAACAACCGTATTTCTGAACAATTGGTTTGCATTCACATTATGAACAAGTGAACCATAGAACTGACCAGTCTCCCCTTTCCTGTGATACCTAGGGACAAATGTCGCCCACCAGAAATCGGGGGAAAAGTCATTATGGTCTGAGGTTTCTGAATCTTATACCAGGATCACTTTCTTGCCCTTTATTTTCCTTCTTTTCCTTCCGTCATGTCTTTTTCTCCTCTGTATTTTAAAATTCATCCTGCTCTTATATTGTATATATCCATGTAAGCTGACTTTAATCTCTAGGACACAGTGGAGTTTGAAAAATAAACAGACAAACAAATAGGTGTTTCCCCAAAACTACTTTTCGAGGCTCTCATTACAAAAAAAAATTATTTATTTTCGGAGGGTGAAAGCAGAAGTAACCAAGTGACAAGGAGAATAAACAGATCGGAGTTGCAGCAGCTGTCCACGAAGACACAGAGCAGCAGATGTCAGGAAACCATGAAGTAGCCCCATCGTCACTCTTACACAGAGCAGCCAGGGCCCGTTTGGGGGAAGCATTCTGATGTTTCCCAGATTTTAAAATAAAAGTGATTAAGTAATCTTTAAATTTAAACCCTAAACTTTTCAATGTGCCTTCTATCGACTCAATCCAGCTTTTTGTGTTCATTGACTATTTCCAGCCTCTATGGCCAGAAAAATCATCAGCACAGAAGGTGTAACTAAGCCTTACAAACATAAAAGAAACCAGATCTTGCATCTGGAGATTAAATTAAATTTTGGACCCTTTTTCATCTATTATTTCAGTTAATTTTCTTAGTGGATTACAGAAGCCCATATATACGACGCTATAAAAATAATTTTTAAAATGATTCTATTAAAGCAATAACTGGTCTAAAAACTGAGCCGTGTACACTTTTCAAAATATCTGCGCATTCAAATATTTACTGAGCTTCTATGGGGCTGAACCCTGCGAAGAAAGTATAAAACAAATTACTTTTTTTTTTTTTTTACTTTCACAGAATCTACTCATTTGAAGACGATAAATATTCAACAAATATTTATACTAATAAATGTATAATTTCCCAATTTGACCCAAGTATTATAAAGAGAAAATGCTATTATTTGATGTATGTATTATGTTGTAACAAACACCTCAAAATCGGTCCTGTAAAACCACCACCATTCTGTGATGCTCATGGTTTTATGGGTCAGGAATTTTCGCAGAGCACAGTGGGGACAGCTAGTCCCTGCCACAGTGACTTCGGCCTCGGGTAGGGTGCCTTGACTAGTTTGAGAAGGTTGGCACAATGAGAATAGGGCACATGTCTGTGGCCTTGGCCCTTCTCTACATCACATTGGCAAAGAATTAAATGTCCACGTGGCTTTTTTTTCCTCCCGTGTTTGTCCCCTGCTCTGAGAAGACTGGTTCTGTGTAGCTTTTCCACGTGATTCCTCCGGTGTCCTCACAGCATGGCAGTGTCAAGGTGATCGAACTTCTTAGACAGAACCTGGCTTCCCTGAGAATGAGAAGGGGAAGAGGACAGACAGGGACCGACCGATCCTTCAGGGCCGGGGCCCACAAATCGGCATGGTGTCACTTCCATCACAGTCTATTGATCCAACAGCCAGTCACAGGACTAATATGATTCAAGGGGGAGAGACAGAGACCCCACCTCTTACTAGGTTGAGTGTCAATGATTTCTCCAGATCAAAAGAGCTAAAAATAATGGAATAGTAATTTCAAAGTATTAAGAGAGAAAAATTGGCAAGTTATAATTCTATACCTAATTAAGAGAGAAAGGCTGAAATAAATCCATCTCAGGCAAATATTAAGAGTGTAGATGGCACTACTGAAGAACATTCATCAGTAAGAAGGAATTAGACACAGGATTAAGGCATGAGGTGCAAAAACAAGTTAAGAGAAAGAAAATATGAGTAAGTAAATAAGCATTGACTATATAAATTAACATTGATAAAATGTATTAATTGGAATGCTATAAAAATAAGGTAGAACTAAAGTAACAAGACATGATGGATAAGATAAAAGGGCCTGATCAGATTTTTAAATGGTTAGGCCCTTGTATTTTTTTAGGAGTGGAACAATATTGATTAATTTTAAAGTCTATTAAATAAAAGTTGCCTGTTAAAATTTCAAAGTAGTGACAAAAACAATGAATATATAACGTATAACTCTTAAACTATCAGAAAAGGAAAAAGAGAGAGACAACTGGATCAAGGTTATATAAGGCAGGAACGTTTTTGTAAAATAAAAAGCATAGTAAATAAGATAATTAAAAAACAAAAATAAATTAATAAACACAGTAAATGTGACTGATAAAATTCACCATTTAAATATAATCTTGCACTGGATTTTGGAAATCCACTACATCCTGTTTACTAAAGACACTTCTAATAACATAAAACAAAAAGATTGAAAATAAAGGGATTAAAAAAGACCTATCAGGAAAATAGTATGCAAAAGATACATCGTATAAGTATTTTAATATCAGAAAAAAATATGTTTTATGATAAATCTAATTCAAAGAAAGAAAATAAAAGAGAAACAAACTAATAAAAGAGTCACTATATAATAATAAAAGAAAAATTCATTAAGAATAAGTAGCACCCTGGCCGGTTTGGCTCAGTGGTTAGAGTGTCAGCCTGCGGTCCAGAGAGACCCAGGTTCGGTTCCCACTAAGGGCATGTACCTCAGTTGTAGTTTGTCGCCAGCCCTGGTTGGGTTGTGCAGGTAGCAACCACTCGATGTGTCCCTTTCACGTCGATGTTTCTCTCTCTCTCTCTCTCCCTCCCACTCTATCTGAGCAAAAAATGGAAAAATGTCCTCAGGTGAAGATAAAAAAAAAAAAGAATAAGTAGCCATTTTGAATTTATATAGACAGAGTGTCATGACATTAAAGTAGAAAAAGTAAAAATGGGCTGATTTACTAGTAGAAATTAATAAGCATAACCACAATGTAATATCTTGACACACCTTCCTCAATAATTGATGTTAAATACAAAAATATAACAGAGTTGTTTTCTTGCTGTGTGACAGATTGTCATAAATTTAGGCACTTACAACTGCATCCATTTATTATCTCACCATTTCTGTAGGTGAGAAGTCTGTACTGTTTACTCAGGGCCTCGCTGGACTGAAATCAAGAGGGCAGCTGGGCTGCATTCTCATCGGGAGCTCCGCCTCATTCAGTTAGTTGGCAGAATTCAGTCTTTTACAGCTATAGGACCGAGGTCCCTGTTTCCTTGAGGTCTGTTAGGAGAGGTTTGCTCCCAGCTCCTAGAGATCACCCTCAAATACTAGTCCCAGAGTAACTGATTTTGATCACTTCTGATTACTCAGAGTGAATCCATTAGTAATCAAGGGAGTGAAATTTCCCGATAGTCACAAGTGCTATCTATGCTCAAAATACTCGAAGGGAAGGTGTGTAAAAACAAAACAAACAAAAAAAACAATTTAAAAAGCCATATACATTGAAAGTTTAAATATGTATATCAAAATATTAAAACTTATTTTTGTTGCTGTTAATGCTCACCCCTGAGGATATTTTTCCATTTGTTTTTAGATACAGTGGAAGGGAGGGGGAGAGAGAAAGAGAGAAACATCATTGTAAGAGAGACCCATTGAATGGTTGCCTCCTGCACAACCCTGACCAGGGCCGGGGATTGAACTCGCAACCCAGGTACGTGCCCTTGACCAGGAATCAAACCCGAGACCCTTGGGTTCGAGGTCCGATGCTCTAACTGCTAAGCCAAACTGGCCAGGGCAAAATACTAAAACTTGTAAAAGAACATATAAGATAAAGTCTTTATGGTTTCAGCGTAAAGAAGAATTTCTTAAACAAGATACAATAAATATAATTATAAAAAAGAACTGATGAAATTGAATACTAACTTAAGATTAAATATTTCTGTACAACACAATATGTCATACATAAATGAAATAATAAGCCACAGTCTAGATCATGATATTTGTAATTCAAGTAACTAAACATTTTTTGTAGCCAGAGTTCAAAGAATTTTTATGAATCAATTACTAAAAGATAAATAAACTCAAGAACAATGGACAAAAGGTAATTGATAGGAGAGCAAATCTAAAAGTCCAGTAGACCTAAGAAATGATGTTCTACTATGCTAGTAATTAGAGCTATGCATGGCAAACTACAATGAACAGCATTTTACCTGTCAGAAGGGCAAAGATTAACATAAACCCCAGTCATAGCAAGAATCAATGAGAATGTAAAACCACAATTTTCATATACCACAGATGGTGTATAAATTGGCACACATACTCAGCCAGGATGGCATCATGAGGTAAACTGGAAAGTCTCTGTAGTAACTTACGATAAGCCTTAGTTATACATATCAAAATGGATAACGTCAAATAACCATGTTGAGCAAAAAACGAAAGTTGTAGAATGATACCTGTAGTATGATATTTATATAGTAATATGCACAACTCTATCTTGTTTATGAAATCATATATATGTATAAAATTATAAAAACAAGCATGGAGAGATTAAAAACCAAATCAAGATAATTATGACCCCCGGGAAGGGAAAATGGAATGGGAAAATAAACAATTATATGGGATTTCCACTTATTTTAAATGCTTTTTTATTTATCTAAAAGATACAAACCAAATTACACAAATGTGAAGATTTGACAAAGCTGCTTGGTGAGCACGTAGAGGCTTATTATTCTGCATACTTTTCCATTTGCCTGAATTATTCCATAATATAGAAAAACAATTGTATCAAATTATATTCATAAAATTAGGTCATTTGAAGAAAAACATCATATGCAAGGTAAATGCATTTTGTGCATTTTATTAAGTAAAAAAAAAATGCAAACACATTACTTTTTAGGAAAAATGGGAAATTTTGCCTTAATTGCAACTTTTTCCACAATAGGCTCATAAGAGTATATTTCTCTGTCTGGAAACAAATTGGATAATTCAAAAATTTCACTAATAAGAACTCTATCTTGAATTGTTCCAAATTAGTAAATTGTTGCAATTAAAACAAGTTGTTTATTTTTAAAAAAAAGTTTAAATGAAATTGGGATAACTTCTTAAGGCTAAAGAGGTCTTTTTCCAGTAGACTTTTCTCTCTCCCTCTGTAAGGCTGGATATAGCTAGCTCTTGGCAGTCCTCTCTCATTCCACACACGTGTTTTGAGAACTTACTGTATGTCAGGGCCAAAACAAACAAGTTTTCTACTTTCTTAGGGCTTTCCTTGTAGCAGGGGAAGATAGCAATTACCAGGTAGATAAATAAATATCAATTAGTAATAAGTACTATGAAAAAAATCAGTGAAAGGAGGTAATGTGGTGAGGGGGTGGTGACTTAGATGGGTGGTCAGGACAGACCTCCCTTAGGAGCTCAGATCAGAAAGATAAGAAGCAAAACACTGGGAACTCTGGCCAGAAAAGTCTCCAGAAACTTCCCCCAGAGCTGGGCTATGTACTTAGATGTTCATAAATTGCCAAATGTCTTCATGCCATTGAATTATGTCTTCTCTTTCAAGACTATGTTCTGTAGTGAAATGAGAATTTCATCACTTGGTTAGAAGGTTTGTCTACTTGAACAGGATTCCGGAACAATAGAGCCTTGAGATGCTGGGTTTGGGGCCTTGAAGGCTAGGTTCTAAGCAAAGGTCTCAAACGTAATGAGATTCAAATTTTTGTGCCTTTGGGGTAGCTCACAGAGAGACCCATGCTCTTTTCTGTTGCACTGGTGCTATCCTTAGCATTTATGACTCAAATAACTATTGTTCATCGTCTGTCTTCCACTAGAATAATCTCCCAAAGGGCAAGGATTTTTGTCCCTTTTGTTTACTACTAGTATAGTACCCATGCACAGGAGGCAATCAATAAATACTTATTGAGTGAATAAATGTTAAAGCATTGAATACCAAGGGTTTAACAACTGCCCTGAATTGTGTCCCAATTCTAAGTTACCTAATTATTTTTCTCTCTAATTATAGTATAGGCAATTCTAGGATAGAAACTATGCTTTATAGCACCTCTACATTCCCCCATTACACCTAAACCAATACTGGGTTATACTCAGATTCTCAAAAAATAGTAAATGTTCAAGTACTTTCCAGGACTGTGCTGCCTAAAGGCAGGGCAATGGAGAAAATAACATTAACCTGAGGCCCTGCAGTCCTTACAGATCTATACTAGCTGTTAAAGGCAAGCTCGAGGGTTAGAGAAGAAAAGAAACCATTTCATTTAAGACTTGCAGTCAACGCACAGAGATGAAACTCTCAAATAGGAAACTTATTTAGGCTTTTGATAAAAAGTTACTCTACTACTAACTTAAATAACACTGTTATAACTACAAATCAATGTTTACACTGACAGAGTCTGTATTGTGTCCAAAGAGGTTTTTGAGGGTGGCAGTGTTGAAAAACAGAAGATAATGGATGAAATGAAAGAAAACACGAACCAGAGAAACTGAAATAAATGTCAACTACTTATGACCAAAGAGATTTGCCGTATGTGTCAATCCACTGCTTGGTTCTGTTTGCTTAGCAATTAGGATATCTCACCAGTTTATACAGCACCTATTAAACCATCAGCAATCAGCATGGCTAGTCCTGTAGGGACTTTCACAGCAGTATTTTAGGGGCATTTAAATACTCACCTGTCTAAACTTCTCTTACACTGACATGATATTGCTTTGAAAATTTCAGAACCACTGCTAAGGTTAAGGCTTTGTCTCCAGAAAGTCCTAACAGAATGAAAGCATACTCCTGAGAGATTACATGTTAACCTTCTAATTCCCAATGCATTTTTCAATTCCTAACCAAGATCACAGCACTAAGAGGTTGGAAAGAAGAGCAAGTAGAGAGAAGGGAAAGGGCCTATGGCAAGATTTACAAAACGAGGTTACATAAACAAGCTACATCAGCATAACAATGGGGTGGGTGTTAGTTTGAAATGCAGATTCCAGGGCTTCCTTCTAGACCCACTGACTCAGAATCTGTTGGGGTGTACAGTAAGGCACTCCGAAACGTGATAATTGGTGGTCAAAGAAAAAGAGGAGACCGGTTCTGGTTTCAAACTCTAGATTACCACTGTTGGGAGCACAGCCAGTCAGGGAGTTTCTAAACCAAGGGAAAGTGGGGTAAAAAAGTTGAAAAATGAGGCATCACCCTAAAGTGGGTATGTAATACAGATGAGCAGAGCCGAACCAGACCACAACTAAGACAGCGTCTAGGTGCTGGCCATCCAAATCAACTTATAATGCAATTATTGTAGTGCTAACCACATCAGCAACAAGACATCTGTTGTCAGTGCAAGATGTGTGACAAAATGTTGCTATGGTAATTCACAGTCCACGGGCCTTTTTCTCTAAAAGGCCAAAAAATACGTATTTTAGGTTGTGTGGCCATCTACGGCAACGGCTCAGCTGCCCCGCAGGTGCCCCGGAAAAGCACTAGTAGACACTACGTAGACAAAGGGGCGTAACTGTGTTCCATGAAAACTTTATAATAGCAGGCAGGATATGCCCTGCAAGCTGTAGTTTGTGAACCCCTGCTATAGTTTATATTAAGAAGAGAAAAATGTAAGGACTCTTTTGCTTTTATTTCAGCCTGAAACCATGTGCCCCTGTGGATGAGTCTGTGTTTGTGTTTTGCATATTCTCCATATCTAGACAGGGTTGGCAAAAGTAGGTTTACAGTTGTTTGTACGGAAAATAGCACAATAATTAATTTTTAAAATACAAAAATAAATTGTGTTTTGTGTACACAGAACTATAAACCTACATTTGTCCCACGCTGTATATAAACTAGAAGAAAGTACATCAAAACATACAAATAAACGCCCTGGCCGGTTTGGCTCAGGGGTTAGAGCGTCGGCCTGCGGTCCGGAGAGACCCGGGTTCGGTTCCCGCTAAGGGCACGTACCTCGGTTGCAGTTTGTCCCCGGCCCTGGTTGGTTGTCTGGGTGGCAGCCACTCGATGTGCCCCTTTCACATCGATATTTCTCTCTCTGTCTCTCTTCCCCTCTCTCCCTCCCACTGTATCTGAACAAAAAAATAAAGAAATGTCCTTGGGTGAGAATTAAAAAAAAATTTTATATATATATATATATATATATATATACAAATAATGATTAATTATACATATTTTTGTTTTTCCTTGTATTTTCTAAATTTTCCACTACTTCCTATATGTAGTTATTTTTAATTTTCCCTTTGCAATTGTTTTATAATCAGAAAATATTCTATTAGAAATAAAGAAGAAAAACAGCTGGTTCCCATGTTCCCTGCGCCCAAGCAGAAAGGCTCTGCTGGGAGTTTGTGTTGAAAAACAATCCAACCCCCAGCGTGCTTGCAGATAATGTAAAAACTCAAGCAAGTTCTGCTCACTGGTGCAAGAAAAAGAGAAACAGAAAGGACAGGGGCAATTCAGTAGTTAACTGCACACGCTTTACCCAATGATCCTAATTTCCATGATTTTAATAATAATGAATGAAACGCAAAGTGTTAAGTTGCACTTTCTACCTCAGCAAAACGGAGTGATAATTGTGCAGAGCATAATTTTATGGGTGAAGTGTGCCCTGTATTGTAAAAGATTAGAATAAAGGGCTCTAATACACAATGTCTAAGCAGGTGCAGGCACTTACCTGAGCAATTAAAATCTTCTTAATATACAAATCACAGCCAATGAGACTGCTGGCATTCAGACACAATGTGTTTGTCTCAGACAGGTCCGTTTCTCCCCCACCACCACCCTGGCTTTATTTATTTATTTTTGCTAGCAATCATTTGTAGATCTTTTATTTGGGGGGAAAAAAATTGACCAAACATAGATAATTTGCTCCAAATATACTCAAGCGCATTCATTCTCTTACAAATCCATTCAGACCACAAAAACCTATTAAATACTTACTATGTATGAGGCACTGTGCTGGGTGCCCAATGGGTTATTTTGGGACCAATTATAAGCATCTTCCCGGCAAGAAAAAAAGAGGGAAGCACTTCCAGATGATGACTACGACTTGTCAGGCTGGTAAAAACTGGTCATTTGAGTCCTCAGGCAGGCTATTGGTATAATATCCAACTGGTTAAGCTCGCCGTCTTGTGATCATCTGCCCAAGATGCTGGGCTACCATAACAGAAGGGCAACCCTCTGGAGTTAATGGTGCAGGTGAGATGCTAAATAGGATCCAAGTTAGTGCAGGCTCCACTTCCTCTCCTCCCTCGTCTCTTCAGCACATTCCGAGCTGCCTAATGTCTCTCCCATCCATAGAAACAACTCTTTAAAAAGTCGCCAATGACTTCTATGTTACCAAATCCAGTGGTCAGTTATCAGCAGAATTTGACAGAAAGTCATTCGTTCTGCCTTAATATCCATTATTCCCTCCATACCCAAGACATCACACATTTCACTGTTTGTTTCTTGCCAGTCACCCTGGCTGATTCTTTCTCTTCTTCCCATCCTCTGCTAAGTGCCCCAGGGGTTAATCCTTCTTCCTCTTCTCAATCTACAACTCATTCTCTCAGCGAATATAGTCCCATAGCCTTACATTTTAATTACATGCTGATGATACCCAAATGTGTGTCTTCAGTCTAGACTTGAGTCCCAAACTCCAGACTCACATATCCAAGAGTCGACCTTACATGTCCACCTGAATGTCAAAGAGCTGTCTCAAACATGAAATATCCCAAACTGACCTTACTCACAAAACCTGCACCATCTACAGCCTCCTCCATCTCCATTTATTGCAACTTCATCATTCCAGGGGCTCAGGGAGAAAACTAGGGAGTCATCCTTAACTGCTCTCTTTCTCTTATGCCTCACACTCAATCCATCAGGAAAGCCTGTTGGCTCTACTTCCAAAGTATACACAGGATCAAATTCTTTCTGATCACCCCCACTGCCACATCAGTGTCTAAAGCCCCCATCATCTCTCAGTTGGACAACTGCCACGACCTCTGGCAACAATCCTGGAAATCAAGGCAGTACTATGAGTATCTCATCTCCGGTTCATTTTGGTGGTGCAGAAATTGGTTCACGCTGCCCCAAAAGGTTTTAGAGTACATATTAACCACAGTACAGTTTTGATAGGCAGAGAAAATAAAATTGAATAGTTGGGCCTCTTAAGACACTACAAGATTTACAGGAAGTGTTTAAAACTCACTTAAGTGACACTTCATCAATGCCACAATAAGTCATTCTTTATATTACAGACATGCTATTGGGACTCATTTGTTAATTTTTTAAATAGAGAGAGAGAGAGAGAAAGAAAAAAAAGTAGAAGGTTATCCAGATTGCATGAATCAGCCTGTCTGTATGTCTGGGGGTAAAACTGTTTTCTTTAAACATATTATTGGCAAGGAAAGGGTGACCACAAATATGTTCTTTCTCATGGAGCAGTTCTGGCTTCTTCGCATTGACATGATGATGACCGCTATGGGTGGGCACAAAAATATTCTGCTATTAAGAACAGGGCTATCCGGTTATGTGCAGACACTGTCATGGGTAGTGGACTGTTGGTGCCTTGCATGCTTCCCAGACCATTCCTAGGGGCGGCAAAAAAAAATGTCATCACCATCAAGACATCCGTGTGTCAACACATGCTCATCCAAATAACTTGTACCTTTGTATTTGGGTGTCCAGGCAATATTAGTAGATGCCTACGTCTCGGGTGAGACCCAGGACTTGGCCGTTTAAAAACTAAACCAGCAATTTTAATGCAGGTTGTCTATGAACCACATATTTTAAAACTCTGATGTGGTTGAACAAGCATAGGATTGGGTTTCAGCAGTCCGGAGCTCAAGTTCAACCACAGCCACCAAGTCACTGGGTAACCCTAGCAAAGCCTTTTACCATTGTGAGCCTTTGTTTTTACATCTATAAAAAGGAATAATGAGGTTCCAGCATACATTACTTACTTATTAAGCAGTTCTGGTGAAATAACATGAAAATGCTCTGAAACCTCAAAGTACTATACAAATCTAAGTGACTGTTCTTATTTCTTTTAAACATATTGCCTTGTTTTTGTTGTTCCAGTCTGATTTCTGGTAAAATTTTTATTTGTGGGCCATTTATATATCCATGACCTTATTGAAGCTTTTTTAGAATGAAAAATGGATCTTTATAAATGTAGAAACCACTTCAGAGTTGGAGATGAGTTTTATTTTATATATTTCACAAGAAGGCAGTGAGGAAATTGACGTTTTCCCCACTTTATCAAAAGTACGTGATGAGCCTTGTTATCACATACAAAGTAATTAAAACCAAGAAAGAATAAATGTGACAAAAAAATATCCATCACATAGCAAGTTCGACAATTTTGGTGAAATGCAATACTGTGCATCAACTTCTGTAGAGAAAGTCTCATCAATTATAAATCAACCCCACAGTGCAGAGATTAAAATGCAGTTGTTTCTCCTTAGGTCATGACAGGGAGAAACTGGTGCAGAGATTTTTCCTGCTTTAGCAGATGGCAATGTGGCTGGAGGCAGGGTGGGTGCTGATACCACTCCCCATGCATTTGACCCACCCCTCTGTTCCCCTGCAGCTGTGATGAGTATTCTCAAGGACCTATAACTCTCTGCTTCTCTGACTGAGGGGTTTCTCTGGCCTGGGGGAGCTTGGTCAGACCTGATGCAGAGCAGTCCAAAACTCAACCACTAAAGAAGGAGTTATACAATGAATAGCCCCAGATTCCCCATAACTAGGTGAGATAATTCTAAGGTGCAGTAACCCTCAGAGGATCCCCAGGAAGATAGAGCTCCACATCCCCAGAGTTGTAATCTGCTCATTTATGCACCCTGTATGGGCTCCTCAAGTGCTGTCTGACTCTCCTCATAATCTGTGCTTCCTGGGATCAACTGTCAAGAAAACGAACTGCCTCTGAGTTCCTTGTCTCAGGGTCTGATTTTGAGGAAACCCACACTAATGCAATGGGCTCTAGAATCAGATACATTCTAATCCCTGTTTAATCACTTGGTAGTTGCCTGGCCTTAAGCAAGTTACTTAATCTTTTTAAACTTCAGTTTCCTTATCTGCAAAATACAGGTGATAATAATGAAGCAAAGTTCATACAATAATTGTAAAGATTAAACAAGATGTAAAAGAAATATAGTGGCCCCCATTATTGGCAGGTGGGAGATACTTTCTCAGACCCCCCTGTGGATGCCTGAAATGGCAAATAGGACTGAACCCTGTATATACTGTGTTTTCCTATCTATACATACCTACGGTAAAGTTTAATTTATAAAGAAGGTACAGTAAGAGATAAACAGCAATAACTAATAATAACAGAATAATGATAACAATATAGTGTATTAAAAGTTATGTGAATGTGCTTTCTCTCAAAGCATCTTATTGTCCTGTATTCACTGTTTTACTAAAAGAAGCAGTGTACGGCTTTTCTTTGCTGTATCCGAATGCCGGCATCTTGCACTTTGGGGCCATTCTTAAGTAAAATATAGGTGACTTGCACCCAAGCACTGTGATGCTGCAACATGGACCTGATAACTGCGGTGGCGTAAGTGACTGACCGGTGGGTCGTGCATACAGCCTGGGGACGCTGGACAGAGGGATGACGGGCAGGATGGCAGGAGGTTCTTCCATCACGCTACTCAGAACAGCACACAATTTAAAATCTCATGAAATGTTATTGTTGGAATTTTCCAGTTCATTGTTTTGGAGGTTAACTGAGGGTACCTGAAACCACGAAAAGCTAAAAACCAAGGATAACGGGGAACTACTGTAGTACAGAGCCTGGCATTTGAAACGTGCCCTAAAAATGCCGGCCATTTCGATTGTGGTTATGAAGAAGGCACTTCGACGGTAGGACACCGCTCACTCCCATCAGAGTAGGAGAAACTACTGGCAAACTGACAGTAGTAAGTGTTGGTAAAATTATGGAAAAATGAAAGTGTCCGTACTCTGTTGTGGGGAAGAAAAGCTGATATAATGATTTTAGCAAGCAATTTGACAATATATCGTTAAGTTGAAAACTTATATGTGCTATGATCCAGTTATTTTCTATTCTGAGAATATGGTCTGAAAAATTCTCACATGGTGCTCCATAAAACATGCATGAGTGCTCGTGGCAGCATTATCCATTACTGTAATAAAACAGAAATAATCCATATTTCTCAGGAGGAGAAAGGGTACGTGAACGGTGGTATATTTATACAATTGAATACTATATAGCAGTTAAAATGAAAAGATAATTTCATATTTATCAAAACTTTAAAAGTATAAAGCAGAGTAAAATAAAGTAGGTTATAGAATATCACAATATTATGAAAATTTTATGTAATTTTCAAAATACACAATTTAATTCTACATGTTATTTGTAGAACCCTAATTTACCATTAAAAATTTAAACGCCATGGGCACAGACAATACACTCATTTCATTAGCGTGCTGATCACAGGGGACCCATGAAAGGGGTTGGTGGCTGAAACAACAGAAATTTATTTTCTCACAATCTGGAGGCTAGTCTGGGACCAGGTGTTGGTTTCTTCTGAGGCCTTTTTCCCTGACTTGTGGATGGCCATCAATTATCTCCCTGTGTCTTCACATGGCCTTCAGTCTGTACCTGTCTATGTCCTAACTTGTCCTATTAGATTGGGGTCCACCCAAATCACCCCCTTTTACTTTAATTACCTTTTTAAAGACCCTGTCTTCAAATACAGTCACATTCCGAAGTACTAGGGGTTAGCACCTTAACATATGAATTTGGGTAGGGGTACAATTCAGCTCATAACGTTTACTAAAACTAGAAAAGAATGCCCACCACATAAAGGCCAAGGAGAAAGAGGCACAATGAAAACAATTTTTTAATACCAAAGTAGCTGAGGCTGCCCAGAACAAAATACCAGGTAGTTCAGGCCAGCTCAATCTTCCACTGGACAAAAAAACTCTTGCTCTGCCCCCTCCAGTGAGTAAAGATGGAGAGATCACTACATCCTGTACAGGACCACAGAAAAGTAAAGGTCTGTCCCCCTCCGTTGAGGAGCTCCCAGCCAGGCATTCACCTGTACGTCCACAATACAGTTATGCATTTCATGGTGGGTTGGTTGATGTTTGTTTAGTTATGTTCATATACAGACTCTTCCACAAAGAATTTGAGTCAATTCCAAAAACACATGGTGGCAATTTGAGGCTATGTCCTGCCACCCAAGGTGTGTGGGGAGAAGCCACAGAGAATCGGGTCCACCGTATGTTTCATCTCTGCCTGCCTCGTCTCTCACCATGTCAATGTTGTTCTGACATCCTGCCAGCTGGGGCCAGCACCCCACAAAGCAGATTAGGTCCCTGGGGGAAGGCTGCTGAAATTCAAATATACGATTCATCACGGTTCCCCTTCCAAACGTGCAGGAGCAGCTGTAAATGAGGCCGGCTTGGCTCCAGAAAACCACACTGGGACGGGCACCATGGAGCTCACAAGTCTGGCTTTCCTGTGAGTCTAGCCTTTGCCTGACTAGGACCCTCCTCAAAAGAGGCACCAGCAGCATCAGGGAAATGCTGTACCTCCCACTCTGGCTGCATTGAGACTCCTTATTGATGCCAGAGACCTCCCAGCCTGCATCCCTTCTTATCCATTCAGACAGAATACACAGTCCTCTCGGGGATCAGAATGCATCCTGCGCCCATCGAGGCACCTGGAAACTGAAAAGAACTTCAGCCCGTCGGAGCTGGATGCTCATGCCAGCCCACCCTCGCCAGATCTGTGCACGGTCCTGCGTGTGGCTAACTGAAGTGCCCTGGTCATGTGACTTGTCTTCCTGATTCACTTGCAGTGAGCTCTTCTTCTCCAATTGTATTCCAGTCTGAACTCCACCGAGATGTCTTTACTTTCCTTGGATATTTCTGCTTGGCTTCCAAATAAAGGCAAGAGAGTGGCAGGACCAGGGGGACTTGCACTATTTTAGCCGCAGGGTCCAGCTCCCGCCACCCTCTCTGCTCTCTGACCCAGCCAGCACTTATGATGCATTGTCCCGTCACCTTCACGTTTACAGCACAAAAGCTATTTAGCCAGTGCCTGCAACCCTTCAGCCCGCAGTGCCTTGACAGCAGAGGTTATAGGAAAAGAGAGAGAGAGGGAGAGGGAGAGAGAGAGAGAGGAAGAGAGAACAATGTGCAATCCACACTGCATTAGAGATGGAAAAAGTACTTAAAGCCTGCAACATTCATCAAGACTGAATACATAAATGCCACATTTTGAATAAGCGAAGCAAAAGACAATGACAAAGGAAAGGCGCATTGCTTCAGGAATCTCTATCATTTTCATTTGCTGCTGTCAGGAACCTGTTTTTTGCCTCTCACTCTATCAGCCATTATAGCATTAATGAAGTAACCTCACATAGTTATTGACTGGCTTGTCAGAGGCCCTGCCTGATCCCTTAATAGAAACCATTGGTCTTCAGTTAAAAATGGGGTGAGCTGGGAGGTGCTGTGGGCATGTGCTGAATTTCAAGTGCACTCCTGAGGTTATCAAAAGCCATGAAATGCAAATTATTATATTTTTTAAACACACAGATTCCATGCAACTGAGCATATAAAATTGACTAATATTGTACTTTATGCATGCCTTATAATGTTTTCAAATATGCTCTGCATATGTTCTTCTTCCAGAAAGTTGTGGGTGGTATTTGAATAAGCAGAGGTAGGCCTAGTTTTATTCTGTTCTCCAGCCCTCTCTTCTTGTCTGCGGAGTGGCCCTCTGTCGAATCCACAGCCCTGCTGACGCACTGTCTACTCAAACACCACCACCAATCCTTGGTCGAAATTTCAGTTTTAGATCAAAAACATTTTTCTTTCATGATTTTCTTTCCCCATCTAAAAGTATCCAGAGCTTCAAACCAGTATATCATTTACTAGCAACTGCAGATTGGCAGATCTAAGGAATAAATTCATGTCCCAGAAGGCAGTCAATTGGAAAAGTAATCCTAGATGTAGAGTGTTTAATTTCAATACCACAATGCCACAGAGCAGATATGTTAAAACAAGCACAAAAAGAACAACCCCCCCAAAAAAGGAAAGATAAAATAAAAAGTCAAGGACAAGAAACTTGGAAAGTTGGTAATATTTCTGAATCAGGGGGAGCAAAGATAATAGCTATAGGGTTCAGGTGAAGGGATCTTCAAAGAGACACTGATAAGAACGCACAGGTAGCTTTGGGAGGCACATAGCACGCTGGCTTCATATTGGTATGTAATCAGGTTATTCTCCTGGTGTGAAGCTCTGACCTTTCCTCAGCTTCTGTGGGGAGAAAACGTGGTGTCTGTGTCTGTTGGTTTGCATCATGGCTCCCCAAAACTGGCAGATGATGTGCATTTCCTACCTTTGGGATCATCCAAAAACCAAGAACCTTCTGGAAGCTCAAAATGTTCTTCTCGGTATATTTTACACTCAACTACCTTGTTGCTTCTCTTTGCCATCAGCACTATTTCAGCTCAACTACGTCCTCACAGGAATAATCTGCAGACTCACCAAAGTATACTACATTTTCTCATTTAGGAGTGGAGTGAAAGACCTAAGACTTAGCCACCACATAATTACTGATGGTTCAACTTCCAAAGGTTCAACTTAGTTGAAATATTGACTAGCTCCCATCTTTAGTCATGTAAGCAACAATTTAATTAACCTAGAGAAAGAATGAAAATGCATTTCCTTCTAGTTATTGCTCTCTTTTAGATAGAACCAAAATCCTTCAAGAAAAATATGTATTCTGTGCAATTTATTTCACATGTCTGCAGAGCCCACAAAATCCAAAATTGTAAGGATATAAACTCTTCTTAATGTCTGGCATTAATGGTTACCATCCATTCTCTGCATTAGAAAGATATTTATCACAAGGTATATATTTATCCTGAGGAAGATACTTATCAGGTGTAAACAAGAATCACAAATTTTTTTAATGCTCATAAGTTGAAATCAAATATAGAAATGCATCATTCATGCATAGATATTTTGAAATTTCTATTACATTTCTTGTATGTCAGTAAACTATAATTATAAGTTCATGTAACTAAAACTGGAAGCCTCTTCATGACATTTTTTTGTTTAAATCCTCACTCGAGGACATTTTTGCATTCATCTTCAGTTAGAGAGGAAGGGAGAGAGGAGAGGAGAGAGAGAGAAATATCGATGTGAGAGAGACACATTGAATGGTTGCCACCCACACAACTCCAACCGGGGCCAGGGACAAACCACAACCGAGGTACGTGCCCTTAGCAGGAACCGAACCCAGGACTCTCTGGTCCATGGGCTGACACTCTAACCGCTGAGCCACACTGGCCAGGGCTCTTCATGACATTTTAGTTCCATGTTCCATGCCAGTCATGAAGAAAGTGGTGCCTCAAATAAGATAAGTGACTTGTTCAAGGTCACATAATAAGTCACTGACACTTATGCATTCATTTATTTAACATACTACATATGGGGCACTTGAGTAAAACCTGAAGATATAAAAATTATATAAACTCAGTCTCTAATCTCCTGTGGTAATGGGGAACCACAGACTGTGTAAGTGTTTACGATAAGTGCTCTAACAGAGATACAGAGACATCTGAGAGGGGAGCGGTCAGAGAAGGCTTGTAGACAAGAGATGCTTAAGCTGAGACTTGAAAGAGAAATGGATTTAAGCATATGCAGATAGCAGAGTTGGAAAGAAGAGTTTAATATTAGGTGCAAGGAGGCCAAACATGGCACGTGTAAAAGTCAGTGCATTGATGAAACCTAGTCAGGTCATGTGACTGGAGCGTAGCCTGTGAAGGAAGAGGAGGTTGGTAAGCTTGCAGAGACCGAGTCATGAAAGGCTTGTGAACCAAGGTACCAGCTTTGAACTTCCTCCTTAGGGCATTCTGAAGTCGTTAGGGGTATTAAACAGGGGAGTGAGCTAATCAAATTTATAAGATCAATCTGGCTAGCACTTAAAGGAGGAAAGGGCAAGGTTGAAGAAAAGGAGACCAGGTACAACTAAAACTGGCCTAGAGAGAGCAAGATGTGGACAATAGCGGCGGGAACAGTTAAGAGACATGCGAGAGTAAATCTGATACACCTTGGTGGTGGCGTAGGAGGAGGTAAGAAGAAACAGGAGAGAAGCATGCCTTTCATATTTGTGGTTGGGGCAACGAGATGTTGGGGGTTCTATTCACTGTAATCGGCAATATGTGGGAATAAATTTGGGGTGAAAGAAAATGATGAGTTCTACTTAGACAGGTAAAGAGTGAATGGTCACTTAGGCCACAGAGTGAGTCAATATGGCAAAATCTCAAGCAAGAATGAGATCTGGGCCTGCAGCTCCCCGGGCAGTGATTTTCTCTATGACTGTGGATGATGCCTGCTTACCTAACGGGGCTGAGGGTTCGCAGCCGCTTTCTGGAAACTAAATGCTAAAAATAACGTAAACAATGAAGGGCTTCTTGGGAATATACATTTTGATGTTTTAGTTTTCACTAGGTTTTATAGTCTCAAAAGTTATGGCACAACTTTCACCTAGAACATTATCAATTATAAAAGAAAGAAAAAGAGAATCATCTTACATGCCACGCATCTACTATGTTATAGTTCACAAAGCACTTTTACAAATGTATGTTGCCACATTTAATCTCCTAAAGGAAATACCCTTTGCCCTGTCTCCAGTCACGGCCATGGCATAGATCACCACATGGCTAGTGAAATGTCCATGTCAACCCTGTGACATCGCTTGGGTACTCAGGTCCGCAGCCAGCTGCCCCTAGAAGCTGCTTTAAAAATTCTCATCTGTAAATAAGAGAAATGAATTAGAACATCTTCAAGGTTCCCGTCAGCTTTAGGTTTCTATGATTCCAAGCACACGGACTGGGGTTCTGGGATATTGAATTTATAGCACATTATTTGAAAATAAAAGATGCAGATAAGGAGGGAAAAAAATATGGACCGTGTTACAGAGCTCCAGGAGAAAAATGCAGCAGGAGGAGAGAACCCCTACAGAGAAAGCATCTCTGCAATGGTGAGACCTCAAAGCTGGCAGAAGAACGAGGAAGTCTGGGAAATAAAAGGAGTTGGATACATTATTTAAACATCATGTGGACTCAGATCCACTTAACAAATGCTCCCATTTTCCCAACTTAATGTGCACAAGTAGCTTCCTGGGCCAAAATGTGCTCTGCCTCATAACACCTCCATCAAAAACCATGAAGGGAATAATTGTATTTTCATGTTGCCACCATTAAGAAGCAGTAAGCTCTTCTTTTTCTTCTTTTTCATGGTGACAAACTGCAATCACTAAGAGCAGCGAGTCAAAGACTATAGAAGAGGGAGAGGGGAAAGCATGCATAGTGACATAGGATATTTTTAAACATACGTGCACATACCCATCACACATGCATATCTATCTGTGCACATACTCCCACACAAACACACAAGCACACACTCTCACACACGTACACACATGCACACCCCTATGGCCACACATGTGCCAACAACTGTCCACATACATCCTGGCACATTTCCTCGTTGCTGGGCTTCACAGCCACCGTGCTCCCCCGCCACCCGCCACTGATCGACCCCTTCCAATGCACCTGCCACTAGAAAGACCCTGAGATTTGATCTGGGAAACAGAGCAGCTGAAGTTCCTGAGGTGCCGTCTCCCAAACTATACTTCTCTTGTTTATTTTTCTGAATGTGCTGTCAACACAATATTGCCACATGCTCTCTCCCTGTAATGACAATATTGCCCGTAGCTCTTTTCCTCCAAGGAATAGGGAAATGAGTGCACCATGTAGTGTTCTGCTTGGGCCCATAGTTTCTGCTTTTTTCAATGTGTTTAATGAGAGGTGTTGTTATTTGTAGAAAGAAACAAAAAAAAATCAGGGGCACATTTAGATTTTCTATACTAATTAGATGTTCATTCCCAGGGAAGCATTTAGGTTTTCAATCAAATTTCCAAAGTTTGTTGGTCTCCTGTCTTCCCTGACCTGGCCCTGCTTTTGTTTCCTTATGT
Source organism: Molossus molossus (assembly GCF_014108415.1). Classification (NCBI taxonomy): domain Eukaryota; kingdom Metazoa; phylum Chordata; class Mammalia; order Chiroptera; family Molossidae; genus Molossus; species Molossus molossus. The sequence goes on from NW_023425350.1 coordinate 42,503,636, forward strand.
AGATCTGACCTTTACCTCACAAAGGTGTTGGCCCTGAAAAGACACAAGGAAAACGTTCTCCCCAGCAAAGTGTTGAATTCAAGCGGCTCCCATGGATTGGCCCTGCTATTCCAAGTCCCAGGTTTGAGCCTTGCACATACTTTTCTGGCTGACTTGGAGCACTGATGCTCATGGATGCTGTCTCAGGCGAGCCTCAGAGATTTTTCTTGCCAAAATTGCCTCGGCCAAACATGACCATCTCCAAGCAAATCAGAAAAGCAAACCAAATCCCCAAGGGCATCCTGAGACCTGAGCAAGTCATCATGTCTCACGCATCTGTTTTATACAGTCTTCGATGTATTTTAAGCATGCAAATGGGCTATCTTTTCTTCTCTCTCTTTCTTTTATTTTATTTTTAAGGATTCAGGAGCGGCAAAATAATTAGCATTCACTCAGCTCAGTAGGGGCAACCATTTATACTCTTACAAGGGGGTCAAAGTGCATGATGCTGCCCTGCCAGAAACTTTATTTACACAGAGGGGCTACAGTCTGGAATATCCAAATGTATCAAGACTTTGAATCCCTACGCTGGGTTATTTGAAATGCCAATAGACGCACCACTATAGGGAAATTACTTAATCTGCTCCAAGATTTATCGCTATTGTGCTCTATGCACCAGGTTAAAATATAATACCTCAGAGAGGCCTCAGCAGGTCAGGAGTCTAATTTGCACTGCAAGTATTTCCCAGCGCATTACAAAGTTTCGGACAGAGCCTTTAATCCTCAAAATCATTAAATCCTACCTTTGCACCGATATGCATATAAAAACATTCTGCCAAATGAATCTGCTTTACATTGCCCTCAAAATATTGCTGCAACACAGAAAAGGGTAGGAATCTGAAACATTCTACAGCTCACAGGGGTACAGTTTATCAAAAGGTGAAAGAGAGTTTGTGTAAAGCAAAAAAAGGAACTATTGTGTTGGATTGATTTAAGACTAAATGTAAGCTGTCAAAAAAGAAATAGATTTTTCACCTGTCAGGCAGTCATTTTTACAAATGTATGATATGGGTACTGATTAGTGAAAATGCTCTTTGCTAGGTGAATTATAATATAACCCTTTGCTTCTTTGCAGTTCATCTTAGAGCTCCCCCTTTTGTGGGACTCGCTTGTATACTGTTTCAGTTTCTAGGGAAAAGGCTGAGACACGTTCACTGCAAAGGAGAATTGATCTTTCGAAACCACCAAGTGGGCTTACAGTGAATGAGGAAGATGATGTCCACAAAATCAAAGACGCTGTGCTGTGCGGGGGCTGTCAGTACATAGGGCATGAGATCCCCTTTTCATATAAGAAACACAAGAGGACTGGCCCTCCTGACAATAGTGCTGACATTTATCTGAAATCCTCATGACTTTGTCATCAACCCCCACACTTTCAAAACAAATTGACCCATGTTTGTTTGCTTTAAAAACAAGACGCCATGATAAAAGATAAAAATGTGACTTTATGGTAAAAATGTCAGCGTGAACACACAAAGAGGGGGAAACAAAATAACCTGTGAGAAAAAGAAAAAGTAGAGTCTAAGTAACCTCTTCGAGGGGCCTGAATATTAGCGACTAAAGGTGATTTCAGAGATGATGGCAAATCTATTCTTATACCTCATAAAAATATTGGGTGAGTAACGATAGGATGTTTAAAAGCGATTTGTTTTCATGACACGTTTTTTGTGAACTTGCAGAAATTAGTGACAACAACAAAATCAAGGGCTATTGACATCTCGTAGCTGAAAAAGCATAAGCTGGCATCATTTTGCAACCTTGTTTTCCGTGGTTACATGCAGAGTGCAGATAAAATGTATCTGGCAGTTGAGAAATGGCAGGGTAATCTCTGGAAATTGTGTTATAGATTATTTACCAACTGAATTGTTTCTCTTTATTAAGATATGAAATAGTGGAGTACAGGGAAGGCAGTGCAGATGTCATCGAAAACCATCAGGACACCCCACCTCTCAATGCACCCCTTTTCCAGTAACCTAGGCGAGGCTGCAGTTTGGGTGATACTCCTATGTCTGCTTGGATAGAATCAATGAGTGCCGCCAAAAAGCTGCCCCTTCTGCTCTTTTCAGAAAGCCAAACTAGAGAGGGGATCAAATTAAGGTAAGACCACACAATCTATTTTATCTTTCTTAACAAAATATATATGAAAATGTTAAGAACGAAAAACCCTGCGATTGGATCTCATTCATTTGCTTCATGGTGAATGGAACATTGTAAGTGGCAAGTATGTGATAACGCCCACTGACTATTTTTCAGCCCCACACAACGCGTCATAGAATTCAGCCCGTAAAGAGAAGCCTTCTGAGATAGCTTGCGTGAGGGGCTGGGAAGAGGGCTGGGAAACTCAAGGTCTACATACAGATCTCCTTCAAGGCATCGATGACCCCGGTACTAGTTGTTTCACTCAATCTCCCTCAGCTCTTCCTGAGAGATTAGCTACATCTATGGCCCCATCCAGCCGGAACAGGCTAATTTGTATAAGTCGTAACAACTGTAACAGACTTCATTAAACTTGCCTGTCAAATGTTATTTCAGTTGTCTTTATAAGTAATTTCTGAACAATCAATGATCAAATTATCTGCAGGGCTGGTCAGCGCCGGTCAGGTGGCCAAGAACACAGGTGAGACTATTTACAGTTATGATCCAGATGTCGCTGGCCCCACTCATTTCTGTATGAGTGTGGTTCCTAAACCCTCCGTGCGTTCTCAGGAATGGAGTGCAGTCACCTGTCCCCCACCTTTCTGCAGAGACCAGTGCCCTGATCTGGTTGTTTAACCAGTAATACTTGGGAAGTTAAGGTAAGAAGTTGGGGAAAGAGGCCACCGAAATAGGCAGTGCTAAAAAATAAATAAATAAAAGAAACCCAGAAGTTCAAGGAAATAGAAGAGGGAAGAAAACGCTATGAAAGAACTCTGAAGAATCAGGGAGTAGGCTGCCTAGGTAAAAGGAATGGATTTGAAACAAAAACGGAAAATGTTGAGAATAACACACACGTGTGTGTGTGGGGGGGGGTAAGAGTAAAAATGCAGTAACTTTCAAACATAAATATATCAGAGTTATGATTACCACCTTTGAGAATGTGAATTCTCAAAGAATGTGAATGTCCCTTGAATACTCACTTTCTACCGATGGTCCACCCTGCTGCCTACAGAAAAAGGGAAAATGAGGCTCCATTCAAGTAGAGGATTATTAAGCAGCCGTTTGAATCCAGGGGCCTATAAAGCCATTCTAAGTCATATTTTTGCTTTTTTTTTTTTTTTTATTAAAAAAGCTTTAACTCTCCCCTCATCACTTGTGGGCTGAATTGGTTTGATCCAGAGAGGCAGTTATGCATAAGAGCCACCACTCTCTATTGAATTAGGGGATCTCTCAGGCAACACATCTCACCAATTACAAGGTAGGGATGCAATTCTATGATTTATCATACATTACACTGTTAAGTAATATAACATTATAGATACAATTTGTACCTATCTCTCTGCAGATTAGAGAGGTGGCACACGAAGAGAGGATCATTAAACACAGAGCAAGGGCAGGGGCCAAGCTCTTCTCTTTAACAAGCTGTTCCAAGTACCACCTTTCTAATCCATAGAGAGGAAAGAATAAATTGTTCCAGTAGCTTATTTCAAATCATGCTCTTTGGGATTGGGGGTTTTATTAAAACAAAGAAATGCAGGAAAACATCATTTCTGTGTGGGAAAACAACTTTGGATTTATTGGGATGATTTCTCTCATTCCAAAGGTGATGGGATCCTCCCCCCCCCACACGCATGAATATGGATGTGTGTATACATGCATAGCACACTCGTGGACGTAAATCCATATCCCACGCGAGCAGAATGCATATTGACATTCTGATTTAAATAAGGCCAAATTATTGCCATTGACTCTCTGATGAGAGCACATAGGCATTGCATTAGACCTCTGCTGTCCACTAAAAATATAATGTAAGCCACGTATGTAATTTTACACAGTATCTTTGTTCTTAAGTAACAAAAAAGGTGAAATTAATTTCATATTTTGTTTAACCCGATACATCCAAAATATTATCATTTCAACGTGGAAATAACACCAAAACTATTAATTATATATTTTTGCTTTATTTTCTTTATACCATGTCTTGGAAAGTTGGTATGTTTTTTACAATTAAAACGCATCTCATTTCAAACCACACATTTCGAGAGATCAAAAGCCACATGTGGCTGACGGGTACTGTATCGGATAGTACAGCATTAGAACTCTGTTTGTCTTCTGCGATTCCACTGTCTCTATTACGGTTTTGCTGCTTTGTTTGGAGAAGGGTATATTTTCAGCCACTTTAGCCAAATAAGCAAAAGTTACAAATTTGATGACATGATATTTCACTTCATTGAATATAATTCTCTTCAATTCCACTGAGATCTAGGCTCCTGCTGCTGAAAAGTTGAGTTCTCTGACCTCTATCTGCTCTGTCTATATTATATTCTCTTTCTAAGGTCAATAAATGTGGACATAAATATCAACCTTAACAGACAACCAAGCCTACTCGTATTGGAATATCCTATTTATAATATTCTTTTCTCTTCAAGGCTTCTGTGCTATCATTTCCAGCTTTATTAAACTCAATTAGACTCCCTTTTGCCCTGACTACACCCCCTTTATAACAGGAAAATTGTATAATCCGCTTGAATGGCAGTACAATGAGGTAGGCAAAGATATAAGGACACCATTAGGCTGCCTCATAAACCCTAGCTTGTCATGGGACAAGTCATTGATTTCTATTGGCAATCTCATTGTAATGTCAGTCTGTAACTTGAATTCATTCTTTGCTCCTCTCTGAGGTAAACAATGGGCCAAAGAGTAGAAATGGACTACAGTGAAAACACAGTAATTACTCTCAGAAATAATTGGGCAACCTGACTGGTCTGATGTCTGAGAAAGCACAGGTTAGTTAAGTCCCATGCAACACCTGAACTAACTGCCTCCCCAACTTAGTATCTGTCTCTGGACCTTGGAAAAAGCAATTCAACTATGACTAGAGTGAGAGAACTAGTTCAGAAAAAGATGAAAGGCAAGTTATTTGGGGGAAGAGAGAAAAAACAGTTAATTTTTCCCAGATTATCCTTACTTGTTCCACTAATTAAGACATATAACTCTTATACATGTATAATTATATGTTTGTTGGAAAGACCATGAGCCTGGGAGTCAGATAGATCTGTTCTGTAACTTTGGCCTACCAGTTATTTGCCATGCATCATTGGGCCAGTTTCCTAGTTTCTATGCACCTGAGTTTTCTCATCTGCCATAATGGCTCAGCATGATATTTGCCCAGCTTCAGTGGCCTGAAACATGTGTTTGCTCCCATGATCATCACGCAGTCAGCCATCTGTGAGCTAGATAAGAACATGGCTCAATGTTTGCTTAGAAATCAAGCATATGGTAACAGTGAATGAGAGGTAGGTTGTTTTTTAAATCATTGTACACAGCTTCACATTGCTTAGTTTCTAGCATTATTACCTTGCCAGCAAGATTCCATTCTGGGGACCTACCCTACATATTTTAGAAAATTAGTTGATCAGAAGATGTACTTGAGCAAATGTCCAGCGGTAGGGCTAACAACTTTGCTGGTAGAGTCTGTGCACATGGTGGGATGAGATGGTGGTGGTGTCCACGTGAATGGTGTCAGAAAAAGGACCGTGATGATTTCTTCCTCTGCACTCCCAAAGTCCTTTGTGCTCACAAGACTATGACTAAAAGCCACGGTTATTGTCATTCCCATTGTTTTTGCTAGTACAGAAGTATGATTGTCCTATAGAGCTCTTATATACTGGTATTTATCAAATCATATATAATTCATATTATTCATGTATGTATGTATGCATATACCTAAATAAAGTTAGATGTTCTATAAGTGATTACTGATATGATAAGCATAACCCATTATATTTGCACAGAACCATAAAATGTCTAAAGCATATTTCCACATCATTTTATTTGAACCTCATAGCAGCCCTATGGATTCAATTCCACACTGCTGTCTCCATTTTAGGCTCCTGATGGGTTAAGGTGGTCCAGTTTACATTTTTACACATCTTTTGTCCCTTAGGCTATTGGGTCCTATTTACTCATTTATAGACCTCTCCTAGTCTGTGACACAATTTTAAGGATCCACACATGGACAATACCCATGCCCTTCCGCTGGTATTTATTTTTTGAAGAGATCTCTTAAGTCTAATGTTACATTGTTTCCATTTTATGGTATTCAAAGAACTTTTTATTCATGAAGTAATGTTAATGATAAAAGGAGCCTTTTATATTGTTGAAAGTATTACAGATGTCCCTCATTTCCCCCATTTATCCCCTCCCCCTCGCTCCCACCTGCCTCCTGCTTTCCCCAACCTAATGTCTTTTAAAGTTCTTGGCCAACTAAAATGTTCACAGATATATATACCCATCCCTTATTATGAAGAAGAAAATAAAAAGGGAGAAAGGAGGAAAGAAAAAAACAAAACTCTGGGCATCACTAAGTTAAATAAGATGTATATGGTCTGGCCCCTTTGATTAAGTAGTTCTCCCTCTGTGGGGAAATAAGAAAGAATCAGGGACAAGTAATAAAGCTGAAAGGAATCAGAGGTCTAGACCAATAAGAACAGTAACATTAGAGAAGCAAGTTATTAGAAAAACACGGTCAGGAAAAAAATGTATATAAATACTTAAGAAAATCTCGTATTTAGCACTCATCTTCAACAACCTTAAAGGTTTGACCTGAGAAATGGTAAAGAGGAGGTGAGTCCATGCTATGGACTGAATGTTGGGGCTCTCCCCAATTTATATGTTGAAACCTAATCCCCCGTGTGATGGTATTTGGAGGTGGGCCGTTGGGATCTTATTAATTAGACCATGACAGGAAACTTCCATGATGGGATTAGTGCCCTTATAAAACAGGCCCTTGAGAGCGCCCTCGACCCTCTACCAAGTGAGGACACAATGAGAAGTCGGATGTTTATGAATCAGGAAGAAAGCCCTCACCAGACGCCGGATCTGCCAGCACCTTGATCTTGGACTTGCAGCCTCCAGAACTGTGAGAAATAAAGTTTTGCTGTTTCAGCCACTCGGTCTACGGTATTTTTATCGTGACCGTCTGAACGGACTAAGACAGTCCATTATTCCAGGCATTAAGAGAATGCGAACCACGCCCAGCTCTGAGACCATTTGTATGTTGCTTAACAATTTGCTTTCCTTCCCTAAAATTTAGTTTCTTTTTCTGTAAGATGGGGGTATGTGCAGAACTAATATATCTTCACTGCCTCTTCCAGCTCTAAGACCTCTTACTATAATGATGATAATAATAAATTCTTTATTGAGTAAATATTGTGCATTACTCTCAATCCTCATAACAGTGCTGCAGGTAAAGATTATGACCCCATTTCTTTTATGAGATAACTGAGATCCGGAGAGTCTGACCCGCCCAAAGCCTTGAAGACATCTCAGTAGTGGGCCTGGAATGTGAACCCTCCTTTGCCCCTCTCTTATTACATCAAGTTTCCCCCCACCAATCTACCAGCCTTGAAACCTTTACCCAAACCCAATTTTATAAGGAAAGTAAGGGCTAAACTATTTTTTTAAAGTCATATTTAATAGACTTGTCCTTATACCATAATAATAAGAGAAATACTCAAGAACTACCAGCAAAGTCCCCTGGGAGCCAGAAAACACCTCAGCATCCCCAGCCCAATGTGCAATGAGGTCATCTACCAACAGGGCACCAGATGGGAACTTTCTATTGAGATGGATTTACATTTAAATCCTGGTCAGCATAACGTGATATGTGATATTCAGACTTGACTCCGACTTGAAATTCCTAAACTAATACAACCATTAATATTTGCTGTAATATGTCCATTTGTAAGTAAGCAAAACTGAAAGCCTGCCTAGCCTGTCTTCTCATTCTCTTTCACGGGCCTTAAAAAGAGAGAAAAAAATCATTATGACTAATATTGCTGGATTCCATCATTGTCTCCTTCTCCTTTATCATTTCAAATGCCCATCCCCATCACCCACCACCACAGCAGGGGGACCATGGGCCATCACAAAAGTCATGACAACTGTAGAGATAATCCACTGCCAAGGCAGGGGGGACAGCCGGATGCAGGGCATTTGCGTCCGTGGGTCCACCTCAGCCAAGTCCTTGGAGGTCAGGAAGGGAGGGTGAAGCAGCCTAGGAGGGCTTGAGAATTTTCCAAGCCTGGTCTGTTACTCCCTGCCTCACCTCAGCATCAAACTGTGAAGTATTTACCTGATGTCACCATTTCTGGGGCCTGTTTTTATGCTAACATTGTGATCTCACCAGCCGGTGGTCCCCCATCTTATCTCAGTTCTATTCATCAGGCTATAGACTGGAGGTGGTGGGCATGGAGCACAGAGCAGGCCCCCAGGCCTCGCTGGGATTTTCCTCTCAAAAACCAGAGCATGAGTAATTTGGCTGCTGGCAGTGCCCAAAAGCCTCAGGGAGAACAGCAAACAAAGGAGGCTAGTCTCCGAGGCCAAGAAGATTTTGATTAAAGCATTTCTCAGGTTTCAGCCTGTGGCCTGAGGTCAGCACCCAGACCTCAACCTCCCAGACCCAGCAGAGCGTGGATGGTCAGGAGGAGTTCTTGCCCTGACAAGACCCTGAGTTTTCTCCTCCCTCCAGAGTGGCCCTTAGAGCACTCTCCCAGCTCCTTTCCAGTGGCTAGAGCTCGTATTAGCACAACTGTGGAGGTCTGACATAATGGTTGCTACAGGCTAATGACAGGAGAGGAGTTCCAGTCCCTAGGAGAAAAGGATGCTCTCCTAATGAATAAAGCTGGGAGTGGGGGAGAAGAGGAGAGCGGTGGTCTCTTGCTCTCTCTCTGAAGTTTAAACAACAGAGCATAAGGCAGAAAAAAACAGCAACATGTCTTCATGGATGGGGACAGATTGTCCCTATTTCCAAAACTAAGGGCACTCACAGTCAGCACTCAGACACATTTCAGCACTTTGTGGCCCAAAGTGATTCCATTGTTAAACCTTTTCTCAGCATCCCCTGTTCTTACACCAGCTCGAGCCACCATTAAAATCTCTGTGTTGTATTGCCTCCTAATGGAAGTGAGACCCACGGTTGACTAAGGAGTGGAGTGAGAATCAAGCCTGGTTATGATTGGAAAGAAAGACTTAGAAGCTCACAGATCCCTAGAGAGGCAGAACCCAATTTGTGCCAGTGTGGGCAAATCACCAAGAGGCCAAATAAAAGGTCCTCAATTGGAAATGAAATGCTAAGCTTTCCCAGAAAATAAATTAAACAAACACAGTGACCCCTTAGGTTTGATATCATTGCATTAATAGTAATAACAATAATAAAGCTGACAGGATTCACAACCTGTAATTTGTAATATTTAGCTCCATGTTTCATATCTGCATAAAAGTTAAAGCATATTTTTCACTAATATCAATACAAATTGGATTTCTTTTTCCACCTCTAACTGATCCCACCCTCCACTCATGATTAACTCTTCCCTGACTTCATTTAGGTGGTGCTTCCTAATTCAGTGTTGAATCAAAAATCTAGGCTGTCCTTCCTGGAGGGCCCTTGAATCCCACTTACCCGGCCTGGTGTGATGGGCTCTGTAGGAGGGAATCAATGAAGCAGAACAGGGATGATCACAAATTGAGAACTGTCCTTCCAAATAACAGAAAGGGAGAAATTTAGACAAAGTGCATTTGCCATCATCTCCCCCATCCCTGTCCAATTTTACATAAGGAATCCGTGGGAATTGTGAAAGGTATATTCTCTGCATTTGCAGAATGACCTCTGTAGAGGTCACTATTTCTCCCAAGGCCTGTGTGACCCTGGCTGGGACTAGCCATTCCAGACCAGCCACAAGCAGATGGCAGACTGTGCAGTGGAGGGTAAGGAAGGTCACCGGGTTGGCCGGGAGATTCTCTCATCCAGTAGCTGTGTGTTTTGGAACCAACCTGGAAACATTAACACAAAGGCCTGCCAATAAACTACATGGTGTTTGCATATCTTATATACACCGAAGGGATAGACAAATGCCTGGTGGGAAAAAAAGAAAGAAAGAAAAATGAACTCAGCTATTAAGCAGCTATAAAATGTTTTGCTCTCTTCCTTATTTCAAAAGCTTCCATAGCATAAATAGTGGTCAAAAGTTCAGTGAACTGTCTTGTAGTGTGGGGCTCCATTCAAACGGGGCTATTTTCTGAGAGTCTCCTGACACCATATCTAATTTCCAAAATGAATATGCTTTAATTTTCCTTCTTCATGCATTGTGCTTTTTCCTCATTTAAAACAGCAACAGCCTCTGGCAGTAAAGGACATCACATTTCTGTGTGAGATGAAGCTTTTTTTCCCTGTATGCAGGGGAATGGCATGGGTCAGGGGAGAAAAAATATATGCAAAAAACAGCACACCCCACTGACCCCAGTATATTTTACATTACAATTTTGCCATTTCCAATATAGGTTCATTTTGCAATGGACCATATCAACCATATTTCAAGGTTTAAAAAAAAAAAAAAAAAAAAGAGGGGGGAGTGTTAGGTGAGGCATTGTCTGCATACAGTATGTCCTAGTACAATACACCAATTGTCTGATTAGGGTACAGTGTCACCTACAGAGAACATACGCAGACACATACACAGCTCCAGCCGCTCAGTGTGGAGTACATTTGCAAAATAGATACCACGTGTAGATCCTGCCAATTAAAGGAAGCATTAGGGGACTTCTTTGTGAATGTAGCCAAGAACAGCTAACTATTTTTAATGACATGAATGTCATATTCAACATCTCTGGGCTCACTTGAAAGCACTAATGCCCCACTGCCTTACCGAGAAAGGACTGCAAATAGAAACTGTGCATTTTAGCAATCTGATTACATCTATCTACACATATTTAGAAATATAAAAATGTATACTCTCAAAAGGATCTAGAATCAGGAACATATTTAAGTCATCTTTTTAGTAACTCAGGTAGCTCCTAGGACTAGCAACTAAATAAGATATTTTTACATGACAAGAGTCTTAAATGCTGGTGTCTGTAGCAATTATTTAGCATAGTGATCTATAAAGATGATATATGGTATTTCTTGTCAGGTCACTCCCTGTAATGAATACTCTTCCATTAGTGAAGTCCTAATCAGTCAATCAGTAAGTATTATTCGAGCAGATGTATGGGAGCTGTGGAATGGGTATACCTTCAAAATACTTATAGTTCAGGGAATGAAACCAAATGAATAGGCTTGAAATCCTTAAAAGTAAGTCTTGGAATTTGAAATACCAGGTAAATACTTGCTACTTGATTTAAGCTGGCTTGCATTGCCAATAAGATATGTAATGTTGATGAATTAGTGCTGTCTGGAGAAGTCGATGGAGGCTGATGAGAGAAGTGGCACTCCATCTGCACATGGAGAGTTGGACAAGACAATGGGAAAGGAAACAATGGGGAAGGAGGGTAATTTGGGCAGGAAGAAGAGCAAGTGCAAAGACACAGAGGCCAACAGCATATGTGCGATTCTCTTCACCAGTGTCATGAGCATATCTGTGCTGTAAACAGGTACAGTGCTCTAGTCTTCCCTTGGGGGGGAAAGTCAGTCATCAGCATTATAGACCCAGTGTCCTAGAACCTTGAGCCCCAGGCACTCACAAAACAAAAGGAAATGAATGGGAACTCATTTCATTAAGTCCATGTACCCAGTACAGAGATCATCTTACAGAATGTTTTTCACTCCCCTGTGAGCTATGAGTTATTGTTCCATTTCACAGATGAGGACATTTCAGCTAAGCGAGGTGGATTTGTCAGAGATCACTAGCAAGTGCTGGTGCTGGACCCAGGTAATCTAACTTGAATCCAAGCAAGATGGGTCAACAAGAAAACGTATCTCGTAAAAAGTTAGTGACTCTTCACACAGAGACAAAAAATGATTGTGTTGAAAAGCCAATGATAAAATTGGTGAACTTTGCTTTAGGAAATGCCTTTGAAATTCAAACCTATTAAACAGATATAGCAGGGAGTAATTACTCATAGGATGGCAGTTCTCACCATGGGGTTACTTTAGCCAGCAAGATGTACTAACATACTTAAAATAGTATTCCATTTACTATGGATTTTAGGTATGCTCTCAAGAATAAAGGGAGTTGTCTGAAACCAAAGTCTTTTAAGTGGACTAGCTACAATATTACATGACATCAATCTTGCTCAGCACTGTCCAATAGCAGTATAATGTGAGCCACATACATAATTTTAAACTTTCCAGTAGCTAAACTTTAAGGAAAAAGAAACACATGACATTGATTTTAATATTATATTTTGTTCCATTCAATTTATTCAAAATATTACCATTTGATAATTCATCAATATAAAAATTATTGAGATAGTTTACTTTTGGGTAGTAAGTCTTCAACATCTGGTATGTATTTTACATTTACAGTTCTTCTCGTGTAAGATGAGCTACATTTCAAGGGCTCAGTAGCCACATGTGGCCAATAGCTACTGTAATAGATGGCACAGATAAACCTACATCTCCATGTTGAATTTGCACATGGCTCTTATTAAAACAGACTATTGGGAACCGATGCTGGTACCTCGGTTTCAGGAATAATCTGTATACATGTATTCAATTACTCATATTTAATTTCTTCCTCAGAGCCATCCTAATTGTGCTGACCTACATGGAGGTAAGCACTGACACATATTTTTGTGGCAATGACTCTGTGACAGAAATATACCCAGGTTTTCCTTTCTCTTCTAGCTGGTTGGCTAACATAAAGTATGATTGAATCTTGCCACCCAAAACTTTGACTATGAAGGCATTTGTTTCTTTATTATTTTTAATGAAGCAACTTTTTAAAAAATGTTTTAAAGACAATTATGCTGAGCAGGATGTTAAAGAGGGAGGTGAGTTCATTGCACCAGAAACCTGAGCATTAGAAGCTCAATACAACACATTACATGTCAATGAAATATGGCCATGCAGGCTTTCCCTGGGAAGAAAAGCTAAAGTTGCAGATATGTACTATGAAGAGAAATTTCCAGCAAACATATCAGGTAAAGAAAAGAGGTTCCATGTAAAAACAGCTCTACTCCTTGCTTAGGAAAGATGTTTCAATTCTGTAGTTGCAAGGAAAATTTTTATCTAAAAACAAAATTTCTGTAGTGATCAGCCCTCAAAAATACTGTCATTGACCCTTTGTGATAGCGCCTCCTGCCGTCTGTTCACGGTCTTCTGGCCTTGAAAAGAGTTGCTGGGCAAGTTGAGCTATTCATCTACATTCAGTGATGCCGCAAGCAAACAATCGCCCAACATGAATTGGATACCATGAAAGTCCTAGGGCTCCACTTCATCCCTTGGAGTTCTTCTGAGGGCTTCTGATATGGGGGGAAACTTGAATTCTAGAAGGCCTGCTAGCCTAGATACATTCAGCTCTGTAGACATTCAACTTGATAGCCTCAGAGTTCTTCAAAATAAATGAATCAAGTTTAACATCCTTGGAAAGGAACCATTCTTGCAGACAAACTGATGACACAGTCACCACACATTGTCCAACAACCCAAGAGAGGAAGAGTACAAGGTGATCTGGCAAAGTAGGCAGCTCCCTGGCTTGTGCAAGGATATCGCTCCCCATTGCATCTGCTATTTCGTTAACTAAGAAACACTACGTTCTAAAATCTCCCACTAACTTAAATAACTTGAAGATTCTGAGGAACTGTATAGTGGCAACAGTTCAACAATAAATAAAAGAAACAATAAGTGAAGGGTTAAATTAGATCTGAGAATGTAAAGAAAATATATTAGAGAGCAAATATTGGAATTTGTCAAATGTAGAGTCCAGACCAGACATAGACACTGCAAAATGAAATCGTGCAGAAAACCTAAAAATATTACATGGCTGGATCTTTTCCCCCAAGTACTTCAAGTCTGCATTCCTTTTTCCCATGATGCCCCGTGATTTGCAATTTAAATGGTGGTATCTGTACCACATTTATCGCACCTATTGCTTATCCGAATATAAATCTATTTTAGAGCTGAGCACTAAGTTAGAAAGATTTGTTATAAATGTCTTATTTTAATATTTTATGCATGTACTATAATTTGATTCAAAGTGCTGTTTGTCTAAAATACATAACGATATGTGCTGTGATCGGGCTTCTGTTCTTCAGGAAATATATTTAAGGCAAAACAATTAACTCATCTGTGCATAACATACGCAGTGTCTGCTCCTGTTTTGAATCATTTTATTGTACATTCATCTTCCATCCCTTTTCTAAGGAATCTTGTTATAAGCTGGGGTATAAGCATCTCATCTTTCCTAGATGGAGGTGGAAATTCCTTTTGAATTTTCCCCTCAACCCCTCTTTCTATGGTAAAAGGAACCATCTTTGAAATCAGCAGGGTATTTCCATGTAGATCTATGACAAAGGGGCCCAAGAATCTGAATGGAGGGATGGAAACAAATATTTACTGGGCTCTTACCAATGCAAGGCACTGTCCTTGAGCCTTCAAATATTCTGTCTTATTCCTCATAAAGAAACACAGAGGGAGCTGTTGTTATAATCCCCATCTTGCAGATGGAGTCAATGAGGCTCAGGGAAGATGCATAAATAACCTAAGACCCCTTGGACAAGTGGTGGAGCCTCTTGGACTTCAAATCCTTATTCTTTCCATACACCAGGCTGCCTCCAGTGCATTCTATGTTTATATAACTCAATTCGAAACAGGATCGTTCAAAGATCAAGGCTCAGTTTCATGATACATCACCCGGCTCTGTTTTCTAGCTCATTGGAAACATCCTCCCCTGTCTGGCGAGGGCCTAAAGAAACTGCATTTTCAATGCAATTCCCATAGTCTCCTGAGATGACAAGTAAACATGGCCACATTAAAAATAGTTCGAAGGGTGTGCAAACATACAAACAAATAGAAAAGAGATAAAAAGATAGACCCAGTCTATTTACATATGTGCATGCATTCACACACTGATGCAAATGTAGACCTTGGGAAACATGAAATAGAGGGCAAACGCTCTCGTCCCACCCCAGGCTCCCAAAAGCATTATGTGAGCAAAACCAGGTAAGTTAAGGAAAGAATTCCCTGGCAGGTTAAATGCCCTTATTATTATCCCTCACAGCACCAAGGAGTTTAGCCCTGGTCACTGTTACAATTTTACATTTGTGAAACTACTTGATTAATGTCTATTTCCCTGTAGATTATATCTTTGTTTTCACTCCTTCTGTGGCATCCCAAGTACCTAGCACATAATAGATCCTCAACAATCATTTCTTGAATAAAGAACAAATGAATAATTGAATGAATTATGTATTCTCATCATTCATTTCACAGGACTTGATCTCAGAGAGGAATTTAGTCTACAAACCCCAGGCCAGCTGGTAAAACCACAACCCTATTTCATATCAGCCCTTGCCCTGTAACCTGCTCCCTGCCACGGCCTAGGACCATCCCCAAGTCCCATTTCCGAAACATGGATCCTGAAGCAATTACTCTGATGTATCCCTTATGGGAAAGTACTAATGTGTGTGCCTGTGCCTGTGTGTATACATCCATGCACAGCTGGTTTTCCTTTACTGGTTACACATTAAATGCTGCCTCTCAAATGGGAATAGTGGTTACCTGAGGGCAAGGACCTTAATTGTTCATCTTTGTTTCTCCAGCTCTCTGTGTAGGGCTTGCATATCGTAAGGTCTCAACTAAGAGATCATTTGAACCAGCTCCCTGAAGAGAGTGGTCAGAGAAGAAGCCTGAAATAACTCAGTAGGGGTGAGCAGTGCAGGCTTTTCATAAACTCCAAGCCAAAACAGAAATAGCCTCAGCACCTCCATAGGTTTTAGCCGATGATCTCTCAGTTTCTCTCTCTCATACCTCCTGCCACTCAGACCAGAAGCTTATGACTCTGGCAGGAGAGATCCAAGTTCCTACCACTTGCCAAAGTCTATGATCAGCCCATACTCTTCCCCTCCATCCCTACCAGGCCTCCCTGGCAAGGAATGGTAGGGCACCAGATTCATTGGTCTGCAAAGCCTTATGTTCACCAGTAAGGAAAGGCATCTGCTCAGCCAAAATCCCTGTGAATACTGACGTTTTCATCTTAATTGTTAGTTAATTTTCTTCAAACATGCATTTGCTAATACCTTTGGCAAGAGCCTGTGCTTTTGCTAATTTAACTGAATTCAGTGAGCAATATACTGCCTTCCTACTATGTGCATGGCATGATGCTACATATCATGGAAGTCCAAAAAGAAAAAAAGAGCCCAGATTAGTGTCTACCTCCAAGGAGTTCATGGTCTAGTAGGGAAGACACTGTGTAGGCAAATGACTACCACACACCTACTTGTCCTTTTTGGGTTCCCGACTGATAAAGTAGAATTTGGGTCCATTCTGTCAAGGAAATTGCTTCATACTGGGCTCATTGGCAATTCTAAAATGTCTGTAGGGAGACTTAGGGATGAGGATTTATTTGGAAAGGACAAAGGGTCTTGCACTGTCAATAGCATAGCTGTATATGTAAAACTGGAGTGGGGGGCTGCCCAGTTTGAGTTTCAAAGATGTAGGAGGCTGATTGGAGGTTTGGTGTAAGGAAGGATGGCCTGTAGCACTAGCAGGATACACTTCCCAAAACCTTAACTCTGCTCTTTCTTATGGCCTTCCTGGCAGTCACCACAATCTCTAATGACTTTGTTTACTTATACAGACCTGATGATCTGTCCTCCTTACTAGAATGTAATCTGACATGAGCAGAGACCCTGTCTGTCTTCTTTACTGCGGCCTCTCCAGTGGTTTCTGGCACAAAGGAGGCTCTGGATTCGTATTTGTTGAACCAAGTGTGATGAGCATCAGAGAGGACTGAGCTCATTGGAAGACAAATGCTGCTGGTCTCACACTTTGTCCAAGTCCAGCTCTATGAAGAGAAGGAGACACAGACCTTCTCATGGGATAAAACAGGACTGTGAGCAAAGAGGATTACCGCTTTGCCTGCAGTAAGTATTTCATGACATGGCATTTGTGAGGGACAACGGGGTGGTGGTGATCGCATTTTTTTTATTGTCATACTTACGTGCCTTTGAAGGAAAGGTGCACAGTGAAGAAGAATGAAAAATATCATCACCCAAGGACCCATGTGGATGTGAAGGCCAGCAGCCCTGGAGGAACATCTGACCGGTCAGCACTCATGATGCTCCCGCCTCGCGCCTCCACCCACGGGCTTCCACGTCAGTGTATTTATCCGCTTAACTGTGAAGAGAACAAAAACCCTGATGAAGAGAAAGTTCCTGCTGAGACCATTGGTCTGGCATCCTGGGAAGCAACTAAAGGAACTGTTCATCTATTTAGTGACAGAATTGTTCATGCTCAATAAATTCTGGTTCTTGGAAATTGCAGCCCTGCGCATGGTGATTTTCCTCTCCAATGTTCTAGATCCCTCTCTGCTTCACAGTTATGGATCTGGTGCCCTGTAGGAGGTTTATTCTGGGTAATCAATGATCTTGAAGGCATAGAACAGCACTCTCTCTACTTCCTACTGTAAGTACTCAAGGGAATGTCTACCTTTGGAAATTAACTATGAAATTTTAACAGGAGGTGATAATGAGAACAAAATAAACAAAACACTTTTTTTCCCTTCATCTTGAATCTCCATCAAAATAGTTGGAAAGCTTAAAATTGAATAGCAAATCATTTCTAAAAACAAAACAAAACAAAAGCACTTGGTTAATGATAGTTGATTCATCTTTTATACGAATTATTTACATACGGGTTGCTCATCAGAAGTCTGTATTCAGGCTACAACTTCAAGCTGGAAGAAACAGGAAGCAGCTGAAAGCCCATCTTGGTCCTGAGAGAAACACTCTCTCCCGGGCCCAGGCAGAAACCTGAAACCCAGGCAGTTGCTGCCTTTATAAATTCCATCGATTACAAGGTGAGGGTGGGGAGCTTTGTCCATTCAGTCAGAACATTGTAAAAAATACCTTGCACGTTGCCTAGCAAAAGGTAGGCTTATTAAATTATTCCATTATTCACTATCAAGATCCATTTTAAATTGGGAATAAAACCTTCAATAATGTATTTATGAGTTTTGGTGTCATCTTTGAAGATAAAAGCCAGACAAACTTTGTCTTGTTAGAAGTGATCTATATTTATCTGGCATATATATGAGAAGTGATCTATATCTATCTGGAATTGATACAATACCTATCTATACCTACACCTGTGCCTGTCTTGGGCTACACTTTGCCATTAGTGATCCATCCCTGGTCCAGGATCACTAGACAAGGCAGAAAAAGGGGATGGATCAAGATCACATGGGAATTTTTTATTCAGAGATTACTGACAGTTACACAGTAAAATTACTTTGTTGTAAGGAACACACTTCACCAAAAATCCAACATTTTTCCTAATTTTACTCCTTGTTTATTTCCTTCACAGAAGTCCTCTCAGTCTATAATTACTGTGCTACCATGTTCATTTGTATTTGCTTGTTGATCACCTTTCGGCTTCAGTAAAAAGTAATCACCACATGTGCAGAGACCTTATCAGTACACTAGACCTTAGAAATAATTTCCCATTCCCTTATTTCTACCACCCCTTCATTCCTGAGACTTTGAATGTAGATAATAAAAATTTCCCTCACTGACCACTTTCTCAGTTGTATTTTAATACTATTACATGTTGTATTTCTACTCATCAGCAGAAAACTTCACTTTCTACTCACACATGGAACCTTAGACCCTCTGCACCCTAATTGGTTGCAAAGAACAGAAACAATTTCCTACCGGTGGGAAGTCAAGAGGAAGGGAAATTTGTTGTAGGAACATAAAGAGGTCCTGTGGGATCTGGAGAAACTGCAGAGCCAGTCATGAGACCTGAGGAAACACAGAAAGACAGGCAGCCTCGGAGATTCTTTCACAGGGTGTTGCTGCTTTTTTGTGTGTTTGTTTATTCCATTGTTTTATCCTCGCTTTAATTTGTACCTAATTGCCAAGGTCATGTCTAACCCTACCTGCCTCTCCATTTCCTAGTCTTTAAATGTGGGCACCTACTAACAATCAATAAGGGTACCTCAGTACTCAATCACAGAATTGTGGAAGAAGGAATCAGATTGACTCCACCTAGGTTTTCTTAGGGGTGTGCCAAGACATGCCACTGACGTGCCCATCTGGAGCCGCAGCCCTCCATCAGAGGTCCATTTTTGTGCAATTACCACTGGGGACAGACCAGGGTCATGTGGGGAGCAAGGGCTGCCAAAGGGCAGAGGCCCAGAGGAAGGCAGTGTGTAGGTGGTGCACAGAACAGGGCAGGGCACTATCCAGTTCCTATTGCCACGGTGCAATCTATAAGTACCTGAGCACATATTCCACATAGTCGGATAATGCAGTTCACTCCTGTCTCCCATCTACATCTAAAAAGCATAATGATCAAGAAAATAAACACTCCTTTCACAACAGGTTATGCAGATATGTGCTAGTGTACCCCTCTCTCCACCCCTTTGGCATGCGTATTCGTAACAGCAAATATGTGGCTTGTATTGATGATGACGATGATAATAATAATAGCTAATCATATGATGCTTATTATATGTCAAGCAGTGTTCTAAGCTTTTTACATCTATTTAATTCTCACAAAATCCCTATGAGGTATGCATGATTATTAATCCAATTTTGATGTGAATAAATTTAATCACAGAGAGCTGAGCTACCATAGAGCTACTAAATGGTGGGGTGAGATAGAAATATGGCTCACTTTATATGCTAAAAAAAAAAAAAAAAAAGAGTAACTGATAACATAAAGTGCCATTTGATTCTAAATCCCTTTTTGATATGAGAAGCTTCAATAATGCCACGTTTTGATGACAGCTAATAATAAGTGCCAACTTTGTGCCTTGTCAAAGAATAGGTTATATGCAGCTTTATTTTCTGCCTCGTGTTTATTTGCCAGTTGCTATTTAAAATCCAAAGGGAGAGAGTCCCACTAGTTAAAGGCAGTGACTCCAAAAAATTCTCTTGTCCCAGCTCTTAGAGAGTGGTGACTGAGAGGGAAGAGATGCCAGCCCTCACCACGCGCTCTCGACGTCAAGGGGAGAAGAAAACTGACCAGTCTCACCCCAGGAGATGGCCCTACTCTGCCCTCTTCATTTCCATTTTCAGAGAGTCTTAATTTCACCCTCAGTAAACAAAAACAGATTTATCGGGGGGCAAGGGGGAATAGCATAACAACTTTATTTTCCCCCCAGAAAGCGCGTTGATGGCAGATGGAACTCAGCATGCTATTGCTCGAACCTGAAATGCGAAGAGTTCCTTACATCAAGGGCCATGCATCGTCCCTTCTGTGTCTCCCCAGCTGACACTCTGAACCAGTGTACACTTCCTTAATCTGGCCCCATTAGCGGCCTAATAATACCTCCCGATATTCGTCAATGCCTAGCGAGACGCTCAGCTATTTTGTGCGAGGAAGAGCTGGCCGGCTCAATTGAGAAGATTACCACATCACCACATACATCAGTGACAGGCTCTGTGCCATTACAGTTGATTTTTGTTGACAGTTGGCTGTAGGCAGTTGTGTTTCAAATGCCTTTTTTCACTGGGAAATTAAACAAAATCCCATGCAAAATGCAGCCCTCCAGTTCAAAAACTGTAAATCCCAAATTAGCATTTCATACTTTAAAAGGTAGCACAGCACAATTTTCCATTGAAAGGTCTGCACAGTTGACACAAATGGGAGCGTCAGACATGACACTAATGCTCCTGGTGCCTTTTAAGAAAGCCACCTTCTCAGATATTATTTGTCCTCTCTCAATAATCTGCATATACTACAGTTCTCAGCGATGGAAGGATAAAAGGGAGAAGAGAGGGAAAATATCTGACTTGCTGCTCTAAGTAAATTAGGTTCCCAGAATTTTCTAAATTAAAAAGAGATGGGTTCACTTAACTTCTTTAAAAAGAAGAAAAGAAACCTAGGCATCAAAAGGTTAAAAGTCAGTTCTTCCAGTCAGCAATCCCTTAGGTACCTCTATAAGCTAGATGAGCCCTGTACCTAGCACAGTCCTGCTGTAGGAACCTTTCAGCTATACACTGAAAGAGGTAAGAGCCTGATTTAACAAAATTTGATATCGTGTGCTGGGGGGGCGGGGGGAATCATAAGACCGACAATGAGTAGGGCCATTTGATTTTTTAAGACTGGAAATCTATTTTTCTTCATACCCAGGAGACTCTTCAACGTGAAACAGTTTTAAACAGTACCATTCCTTCATCCAGAAAAATTGCTATTTAACTGGAAAACCAAAAAAATAAAAACAAAACAGACAATAGTTGTCAGTTGGCTATCCAGGACACAAATAGATTTTGAGAAAGAAATGTGATGTTTATTTCTGGACTGTGGCACAAGCATAAAATACTAGTCAGGCAACTTTATGCTAATTCTTCTGCAAACATCTCAGCAACAGTGCTTGATTCTTGGCCATCTACAGTCACACGTCAAGTGGTCAGAAGTATTGTGCTAAAGCCAAATGGGATGAGTAGTCTTGTCCCTCCCCCTTACCCATTTTAAAAATCTGAAAAGAATAAATGATTACACTCCAAAAAATAAGAGTTTATATCCCATAAGTTTACTTGGTCCAAGGAAAACTACCAACTCACTTCTGAATGGTGAATATATAAAAAATAAATACTAGAGCCTATTTAGCTCAGTGATGCTAAAAGCACAAGACCAAGTTCACGTGAAAAAATGGGAAACTTACTTCATCAAAACTGCTGAAAATCCTGAACTACCTCCAAGGATGTTTCTGGATCAAATGACCCAGATGTAAATTTCATTCCAATTTTGTAATTCTTGGTTAACCCTTTTCTGAACATTACTAACTACTAGCCTGTGGCTTCGGATAAACCCTGCTTCCACAAAATATAGTGCTTATCAGATATGAAGATGTACTTGAATAAATGCCATGGCTCTGCCTTCTCCTTCATTCCAACCATATAGTTTATCTCCCCACAAAGGAACTCAATCCCAAGAAGGTGTGTTTAAGAAAGGACAATCATGCAAACTAATCTGTGGTGGCAGAAAAGAGATCTGTGGTTGCCTAGGGCTGAGATGAAATGGAAGTGACTGCAGAGAGGCAGGAGGTGTTTTTAGAAAGTGGTTGGAAATGCCCTGCACCTTGATTGTGGTGGTGGTTCCATGGATCTTACATGGGTACAGTTCATTGTATATACAGCATACTGCCATCAAGACGATTCAAAAAGTGTGTGTGGGGGGGGAGGGGGCGGGTTGAAGGACAAAAGAACAAATGAGAATAAAACTTATCAAATTCTAACACTGCGAAGGAACTCAGGAAATAAGAGTATTTGCAATTGGCTAATAAAAAAGTAAAGACTCTGGGACGTGAAGCAAGGTCCACAGTGCTGCTGGCTGACAGAGGTTCGCTGATTCTGGGTTCTCCTAAGCTCTTTTCCACTAGTCCCCGTTGTCAATTCAGGTGAAAATGGTAATTAAACGCTTCTTATTTCATAGAAAAATGGCTGGTTATTGGCCATGTTTTGTCTTTGAAAATATATAACATACATACAGGAATGATGATCTTTGAAAAGATTAATTTCTAAGTGGGAGCATCCCCATGCACACCATTTGCATAACACTTTTTTTTTCCCTCAAATGCTTTCCTACATATCATTTCAAAATAACCCAGGAATTCGAGAGTGAACTTCTTGTCTCCAAAGAGCAAATTAGTGGGGCTGGGGGGGAGGCTAAAGAAAAAACAACTTGACAAAATCACATGGTGAGAGGCAGCTTGCAGGCTTGACTCCCAGTCCAGGGTCTCTCACTCTAGCCCAGGTGCCTCTGAGAAGCACGCAAAGAAGAATTTTCAATATGTTTGCCTGAATATGTCACTAGACATTGTTTATGAGTCATGTAATTAGTGCCTATTGTTCCTTACCTTAAGAACCGGAAATTTTGGTACTGTAGGTGGTTGAGAGAGTTATGTGCTGGTAAAGAGACTTAGATACTTAGACTTTTCAAACAGAAGCCAACAGCACCCCTGCAGAGCCACGTCCCTATCATGTCACCAGGAAAACATGCAGAAACATACAATACATTTCTGATTTCAGAGACTAATAGCTTTTACCCAAACTCATTCTAAACCTGTATATGCAGTGGCTCCCCTTTGAAGACACAGAGGTGAAAACACCCTTGGCTGATTTTGGTGCCATACATGTGGAGGAAGAAACCATTTGCCATGTTATTTTTCAATCCCCCAGTGAAATTCAAGTTCCCTTTGACATTGACGCTATTCCCAATTCAACATTGCTAAATTTTAACTATCCTCCCTTTCAATTAGCTGGGTTTCTGTTTGCTTACTTTGTCAGTGGTTATAGCCTTTTCTCATGGACCTAAGATCACTGTTTTCCTTTCTCTTTATGCTCTGTGAGCATCGAGTATCATGGGGCATGCGTGTAATTGTCATTCAGTGTGAAAAAGCCAGCTGGAGGTACCACCATCATGTCAATATTTCAGTCAGCAAGAAAACCTCCAAGCTGATTGTTTTCCATCTAGCTATAATATTACATGGATTGAAAATTGCTGTTCCTACGAACGTCTGACTTATATTACCATGGTTTTCATACTTTTATGCCATCCACTAATAAAAATATGTACAGTGCAAATATTATATATTTATGTCTCTAAGTATAGATGCATAAAATTATACCAGAGAAAAAAGAACTTATCATACCTATAGAACATATGCAAAATCAGAAACTAATTATTACAAGACATGGCATCTTTGGGCTCTGAGAGACTGTGAGAGGTGATCACCTAAGTGAAAAAACTGTAGTGAAATCCATCCTATGAAGATGGCTGTTTTCCCTGAGCAGAAAATTCGCCAACCTTAGAGAGCCTCTCTTCAGGTCTACCTTGATATCATGTCGGGTGTCCCATGTTCTTCCTGGAACATGTTTTGTTCCATAATCACTTAAGCTTCTTTCTCTTGTTCAAAAACCATGAAAAATGGAAGAGGGTCACAGCCACCATACAACATTCTTATGTATTCAGAGCTAGTGGCCCTGGGTACGTGGAACTGAAATTGTAACAAGATGGAGAAAATTTTATTGTCGCAATCTCCTCTAGATAATTAGGTTATATGTGGTAAGAAAAAGCACTTTGGTAACCCTGAGAAGGTGGTGGAAGAAGTGAGCCTTTCCACAGTAACAGTGGGTATAGTAACAAGTTGCCCTGTGAGGAGGTTCAGTCTGGTTCACTGCAGGGCCTGGCTATGCTGAGGGAGAATGCAAATTCAGAGCCGGAAATAGATTGTTCCGGATGATAGAAAATGATTAAAAACTGCTGCAACAATTTCCTTCTCTTACCTTCCCCTAAATAGCACAGTGCCTTTACTCTAGTTAAATGTTGAACAAAGGCACCAAGTTATTCTGCTGGGTATGCCTACATGTTTTAGTCCAGCTACCTAGCTAGTCGTTGGCAAACTGAATGATTTTAATTGAGGAGCTGGAATCTACTCTGCTTATCTCTGAACTAAGCACCTAGTATGAATCAGTGATTTCTTAAAAATAATAATAATAATGAGCCCCAAACTCTGGATTCAAATGAAAACTTACCATTTAAAAAATAAGAGCTTACACACATATATGCATAACCAATGGACACAGATGACAGACATCTGTGAAGGGTGTGGGGATGGGAGGAGGGTGTCAATGAGGGGAAAAGGAAGGATATCTGTAATACTTTAGACAATAAAGAAAACTAATTTAAATAAGGAGTACAAACTTTGAGTGATTCTAGATGACAATGGGGAAGAGGGATAATAAAGACCCTCAAATATTCTGGGGTGGCCCTCAGTGGAATTCTACAGAGCCCCTGGTGCTCTGGAGAAAAGGATTACAAACCACAAGACTACATGATCTCAAAAGCTTCCTCCAGTTCTGAAATTACAGGATTCTCTTTCCAAAAGGATTAAGTGGTTAATTTCAGAGTGGAAGCGTCATCTGCCAAATGGGAGAATAAATAGTTTCAATCCCTCATTTCCCTGAAAAAACACCCAAAACAAGCAGAAACTGTCAAAATTAACTTTACCAAATCTCTAGAAAACAGTCAAAGGTTTATAGCAACCAAATAAATGTTGAATCAAGAAAAAGGTAACTTCAAGACAGTGGGAAAGGTTTGTGACACTCCTCCTTGCTTGTGCCCATTCCTTCCTAGGGTAATGGTGATGTTAGAGCAGCAGCAGCCCAGATGACTGTAGGACCCTGTCCCTGGTTCAGAAAGGAGCAAAAGAGAGCTTATTCACAAGTGATTGTGTGTCTGTTCTAACCAAGAGTGATCTGAAGGAGTGACACAAGGTGCTCATTTCTGTTTTACCAGCAAGGTGCTCATCTCTGTTTTACTCAGGCCATAAAAGCAGTTGGCGTTTCTCAAAAACATTATAACCCAAACTAACAGCCCTCAGATGCCTGGGGTAAAATATTACAGTTAAAATATTGGACAGATACCTAAGGACTTGGAGCAAAAGCTGGGGAGAGTTTCTTTAGTAAATTAGAACATGTAAAATTAGATGCATGCACAGGAATATTTAGAAAACTATTTGCATGCCCAGGGCATGATAAATGCTCAGGAAAGGCCTTACAATACACTAAGTGATCAACTCTGATTGCTAGGCAAAGCAAGTATGTGTTAAAGGAGTGCCCTGACATAGAGCCAATCTGCAAAGACTAGGAAAGATGTTTGCTTTTTGGTTCAGCTCTGGCATAAAAAAAAAAATCTCTGTCAAAATATTAGCCAAACATAAGCTAAACGACATAGGCCTCAGTGGCCACACACAACAAGGAATATAGTCTTTGCAAAAATAGTTTGGAAAAGTCACTAAACAATAAACTTCTGCAATGTTCAACAATCAAAAGCATCAATCAATCTGGCTCCTAGAATTCCTACATTATAATATTCAAATGGTCAGTTTCAACAAAGAATCACAAGGCACACAAAAACAGGAAAGCAAGGCTCATTAAAAGGAACAAAATTGACAGAAACCTTCTCTGAGAAGCATTAGAATTGTGAAATAAAGACTTTTAAACAACTGCCTTAAATATATACATAAATACCTTAAGGAAAGCATAGACAAAGAACAAAAGGGAAAAAACCCACAATGTATAAGCAAAATGAGAATATTGATAAAAAGACAGAAATTACAAAAGATACCAAAAATGTATCATATTGAAAATTGTAATAACTGCAATGAAAAATTACCAAATGGGTCAATAGCTGATCTGAGCCAGAAGAAGAAAGAGTCAGTGAGCTTAAATATAGCACAATTGAAATTACCATGTCTGAAAGTAGAAAAGAATGAATCCATAATGTGAAATTAGAAAACAAAGAGTGAAAACAAGAGCTTAAATAACTGGCAAAATACCATCACGCAGACCAACATAACACATTATCTTATCAACAATTTCTTTAAATGTAAATAGATTGCACTCTCCAATCATAAGGTAGAAATTGGCAAAATTAATTTTAAAATTATCCAACTAAGTGCTGTCTGTAAAAGATTCAGTTTAGATGCAAAGGTGGAAGTAGACTAAAAGTGAAAGAGAAAGAAAATCCAGGCAAGTGGTAACCAAAAGAAAGCTGAGTGGCTATACTAATATTGAACAAAACAGACTTCAAGTTGAAAACTGTCACAAGAGACAAATGAAGACATCAAATATTGACAAAAAAGTCATTTCATGAAGAAGATGTAACAATTATGAACATATGCACCAAACAACAGAGCTTCAAAGTAGATGAAGCAAACATTAACAAAATTGAAGAAAAAAAATAGACAGTAATATAATATTAGTTTGAGATTTCAATAAACATATTTAGTAATGGATATGACATTTCGAGAGAAGATCAATAAGGAAATAGAAATATTTAAACAATATTGTATATCAACTAGACCTAACAAACACATATATAAAATACTCCAGTCAAAAAAAGGACATACTTTTTTTCTCAAGTGCATATGAAACATTCTCCATTAACATAGACCACATATTAAGCAACAAAAATAAGCCTCAATAAATTTTAAGATTTAAATCATACAAAATATTTTGTCTGATCCCAATGAGATTATGGTTTTGTACAAAAACTGGAAAATTCACCATATGTGAAAATTAGCATTCTTATATAGTCAAAAGAAGAAATCACAAAGGCAATTAGAAAATAATTAGAGATAAATAAATAAAAGAATATATTAAAACTTATGAAGCAGAAACAGGAGCTGCTGGGCAGTGATTTCAAAGCTATTAACTGTCTTGCTGGTGATGAAGCCATCATGGCCCAGTAGGACTGAATTAATTTAGAGACTGTTATGCAGAACCCTCTGGTCACTGAGTGGCTACAGTTCATACAAGGAGTATGCTGAGGATGACAACATCTATCAAAAGAAGATCAAGGACTTCCACAAAAAGTATTCATGCATCCACAAGACCAGGCCTGGTGGGAACTGTTTCTGTTGAGCTTTTGGATTCTCCCACTTGGAGGCACTGCTGGATGACAGCAAGAATTGTAGTGGTTAAAGGCTGTGTCTGCCAAGAGCAAAAAGAACATGGTGTCTCAATGATTCCCCAAGTTCACAATTCAACATTTTCACAATGCATTCAAAGATCCCATCAAGCAGGTTGAGAAGCAGACCTCAGTAGCTAAGCTGCTGGCCTTCAACAACCAGAGCACTTCTGACTACCTGATGGTCTACCTGTAGCTGCTCATCTCAGGCTACCTAAAGCATGAAAGTAAGTTCTCCAAGCACTTCCTCAAGGGTTGGCAGATAGTCATAGAGTTTTGCCTGCAGGAGGTAAAGTCCATGTGCAAGGAGAGTGACCATATCCACTTCATTTGAATGCAAAAATGTATATCTATATCTATCTATGTATCTATGTATCTATCTATCTATTGATCTATCTTCATCTTCTTTTTTTATTGCTTTTCTTATGCTGTCTTAAGGAGAATTTTGCTAGATTTACATGGACCAACAACAAGGGCAGCAACACCAACCCATACATCTTCCCCGTGGGCTTAGAGCTCTAATTTTTCCACATCCTTGCCAGCTCTTGTTATTTTCTCGTTTTTAAATTATAGCCATCCTAATATGTGTGAAGTGGTATCTCATGTGGTTTTCTTACAGAGGTTCTATCTTCTCTGCCAGCCTGAATACAACAGCATCTTCCACAAATAAGGCTGGCCTTGGTCTGCTATTGTCCTGCCTGACTTCCCCTCTGCTGGGTATTAGACATGTATAAAAGTTATTTTGTAGTTGTTCATAAAAATTAAAACCTTCTGTGCCTCCAAGGTCATTATCAAGAAAGTATAAAGCCAACTCACAGAATGGAAGAAAATATTTGAAAATCTTACATCTGATAAGGGTTTAACATCCAGAATATATAACTCCTACAACTCAACAACAAAAAGACAAATAACCCAATTAAAAAATTGTCAAAGGACTCAAATAAACACCTCTCCAAAGATAATATACAAATGGCCAATTATGTGAAAAGATGTTCAACATTATCGATCACTATAAAAATGCAAATGAAAATCACATGAGATACCACTTCACACATATTAGGATGGCTATAATTTAAAAACCAGAAAATAACAAGAGCTGGCAAGGATGTGGAGAAATTAGAGCTCTCACACATAGCTTATGGAAATGTAAAATGGTGCAGCTGCTGTGCAAAACAATTTGGCGGTTTCTCAAAAAGCTAAACATAAAATTACCATATGACCTAGCAATTCCACTCCTAGGAATATACCCAAAAGAAATCAAAACAGATACTAAAACAAATACTTGTGAGCCAATGTTTATTTAAGCATTATTTATAATAACCTACACATAGGAACAACCAAAGTATCCATCAGTGGGTGAAGGAATTAACAAAATGTGATGTATATTCTCTATGGAATATTATTCAACCATAAAAGGGAATGATGTTGGGATACAAGCTACAAAATTGATGAAACCTGAAAACATACTAAGTGAAATAAGCCAGAGACAACAACAATTGTATAATTTCACTTATATATCTAAATTGGCAAATTCATAGAGATAGAATAGATCAAATGTTATCAAATATTGCTGATGGGGAAAGTAAGGAGTTGCTGCTTCATGGTTATAGAGGTTCTTTGGATTGAGAAAAAAATATAAATAGACAGTGATAAATGGTTGCACACATTGTGAATATAATTAATGTTGATGAATTTTACACCTTAAAAAATGGTAAAAATGATAAAGGTCAGCATATACATTTTACCACAATAAAAAATGTTTAAATAGGGTGAAATCTAAGGAGGCTGTTTAATATTTCTTAGTACTTTACTAAGTACTAAGTGGATTTCTGTTTTGCTCCACTGTACAGTTAGTGATGCCTCTTTAGCATATACCAAAAATCTAAATCTAAGAAAGTTCTCCTTAAGACAGCACAAGAAAACAATAAAAAAAAAAAAAAAGAAAATGAAGGACATCGATAGATAGATAGATAAATAGATAGATATAGATATAGATATACATTTTTGCATTCAGAAATGCAATTATTAATCCATTAAGCAACACAGAAATAAGTGAAATTACCTTACAAATATAAATACAACATATAAACATATAGAGCAAAGGGCATACTATGTTTTTGCTGTAATAAAACTCTATTATTACAATTCTGCACAGGCTTTCCTGCTCTTCACCATTTTTTTCTAATATTTTCATGATTTTTTTTTCCTCTCCTTGTTTATTCTTGACTGTGATGTTAAATATTTAATATAGCTTCAATACTACTTTGTTGCTTAGATGCAATGTTTCAATGAACTCCATTAAGACTCTCTTTCTTGTCTTATTTGAAGCCTACCACTGCTAAAATGTCTCCTGCTTTCTCTTGTCCTGGGCACCTCTTCTTCTGGGTTTTGCCATCTGTTCAACATCTGATCTTTGTCTACCCCAAGCTACTCCTAATTAACTCTGCACTTTCTGAGTAAATAGTTCAGCACAGAACAAACTGAGTTAAAAACAATTTCAATTTGCTGTAAAATCTAACATAAGCTAAATAAAGTTGTATTATTCAAGACAACAAAACCATCACGAGGAACACAGAGCTGATTGTTTTCATAGCCTACATAAGCATAGTGAGAAGAGAATCATCTCTATGTCTTTGGTTCAGCTCCAAATGCATTTAGTGAGCAGCTTTGGGGAAGGCAGAGACATTTAAGACAAGGAGTTGATAATGGGAAAAGAAAGAGAGAGAAGAAATGCAAAAGACATCAGTGAGGGAAAACCGACAGTACTGAACAATTGATTAGATGTGTGAACTATGAAAGAAGGGGAACTCACAGAAGACACCAAGATTTCAAAGACCAGAGGAGAATAATGAGAAGGTGAAAGAAGCCAGTTGGTTTGGGCCTGAGCATAGGATGGAGAAAAAGGGAGCCATTCTAACAGAATAGAACCTTCAGTGGGAGAGTTGTCAAGGAGACCATTACGATTCAAGAAGCAAATTTTCAGGAGAGAGGACAGAGCAAAGGACCCAAAGGAGCAACAAGTGACATAGAAAAGAAACCATTTTAGATGTGGTGGGACCTGAAAGACAGCATGGAGGGCAGGCACAGAGTGAGGAACAAGAAAACAGTCCATAGAATGTAAGGTGGGAGGAGTCACTTGGATTTGGCGGATACGGGGTTCCAGGTCATTGTAAAGAAACACATTTCTTATCTATTCGTAAAAGACAAATACCACATGATCTCACTTATATATGGAATATAATGAACATAACAGTCTGAGGAATAGGGTAGACCCAGAAACATGGAAGTAGGGTACAGACTGACAACCCTCAGAAGAGGGGGTGGAGGGGAGGGAAGAGATAAACCACAGAACTTATATGCATGTACACATAACCAATGGACATGGACAACAAAGCACATAACCGGGGACAATGGACATGGACGGGGCGGGGGGGATGGGGAGGAGGGTATCAATGGGGTAAAAAAGGAGAAACATCTGTAACAAAAATAAAATTAAAAAAAGAAAAGAGTTTAGCTCTGAACTTTAAAAAAAAAAGAAAAGAAACACATTTCTTCGTGGTGGTGGTCCTGGGAGTCACACAGGAATGGGGAGGATGGTAAAGTAGGCAGGGATATCAGCCTATAGATGATTCCTGCCAAAAGGTTGCTATTGAAAGAAAAAGAGCAAGAGGAAACGGGCCTGTGGCAGCAACAAGATAAAACGAGCGTTATTATTTTATTAATATTTTAAAATATAAACCTGGGGGTAACACTCATGGAGAAAAAGTAAATGCAGCCGTGTGGAGAGAGGGGCTAAACTGATGGGGGCAAGGAGCGGAGTCGACGTGAGAGGCTCAAACCCACAACGCAGCTGAAGGTCTGGCCTTGGGGAGGAGGAAGACCATTTCCAAAACACAGACAGGAGGAATGGCAGCCAAAAGGAAAGAAGTAGGAGCATCACCCAAAACAGTTTCCACAGCTCACTAGGTGAGGCCGAGGTTCTCTTCTCGAAATGAAAAGAGAAGAGGAGGACTTCCGGGTTCCCGAACAGAAAAATGATTTGAAAGAGAGACCAAGCAGGAGGAGGAGTAAGCGAGAGAAGAATAAAGGAACTACAAAACCGAAAACAGATGCCCTCTGTGGACGTAAGGGGAGTGCAGGCGAAGGCCCGGTTTCACGAGCAAGCGTTGAGAGATTCGTGTGCAGAAGAAACAGGGGACGGTGGGGCATTTGCTCCTGAGAAAGACAAGGTTCCTAAGGGACAAGCAGAGGTCGGAACAGGAGAGTAAGCCAGGGGGGCAGTGTAGAAAACTGTGGGGACAGAATGAGACAGAGATGGCCTGTACCTGGGAGGAGAAGCTGTGTCTATCTTACTTAGCGACAGGACTCTCCAAAACGCCATTAAAGACATGGAATTCAGTAAAGGAAAGGCTATCTAGTTCCTGATTGGCAAATGATACTTGCCACCTCTTCCCCTAGCTCAGGAGACGAATGTGGTGCTGAAAGGGACAGATTTTGTTTTCACTCCTGTTGGCTGCCGGCATGGGGCCCAGCAAAAGCAGAGTCACGCAAGTGCAAACTTGCTGCTTTTTAAGCAACGAGCTGGCAGGGAAGAGATCCTGTCTTTATCATGTATTTATTTATTTATAATTTGTATAGCATCCATATCCAAATGAATTTGAGGCAGTCTGCAATAAAAACACATGTACACATGTCACAAGATACTTAAAATAAAGGTCAGAGAGAACCTCAGAAAAAGAGACTAAATCGAGCTGTAGCATGCTCCTCTGCGGGAAGAGTAGCCAGGTAGAGGACACAGCCCGAGGACGAATAAGGCAGCTGTCGTTCTCCCAGGGGGCACTCGCCCACGGCTGTTTTGTCCACGGCAACCACATGGGAAAACCTTTCATCTGGGCATATGTCCAAAACAAAGGTTCCAAGTCCGCAAGGAGAGCACGGTAGGGTCCAGTGGTCAGTGGGAAGGTGCTGCCAAGTTCATGTGCATCGGTCCTGCTCTCCCCAGTCCAGAGAGAACTTTGCTGGGGGTGTAAACGGCTAGGCTGCAATCAGTAGGTGGGCGCTGGGGGCAATCCACCAAGAGACATATCGAACGAGACTCTTGAATGCCCAACTCAGTGTAAGCTAAAGGCAAGAGGTCTAGACCCCAGGGCTTGAATCAGCTCCATCTCATTGCGTCCTTTTCACACAGCCTCTTCTCCACAGGCATAAAAACCTCACCAAGGCTGGTTTCCAGGTCCACACAAAAAACAGTTGAGTGCCATCCAAGGAGTCCTCACTCTCTGAGAATCCTAATGGAGCAGCCCCACAGTGACCACACACAGGGCCGGCACAATGAGCGAGTGGAGAGCACAGAGGGCTGCCCCCAGTCCCAGGGGGTGTCTGTAACCTCACTCTGTGCTCATACAATGCAACATTCATTTCATATAGGCCAGGGTGCTGCTCTAAGAAACTGCAGAGAGAGCCCTTCCCTTCTCACACTGACACCCCTGCCAGAGTCCAGCTCCTGCAAGCACGCTGACCACAGCGAGAGCATTTGCTCCCGGGCCATACAGCTTTGGGAGCGCCAGGTAAGGGCTAACAATCTGATCCCGTCCGCGGCCCAGACATACTCTCCATAGCCGGCTGTCGCTGCAGTTTGGATTTCTTATTACGGGTGATGCAAATGGGTTGAAGATCTCACTTACAGGGTCTTGAATCTTCTCTTAGTAATATCCAGAGGCAGATACATTGATTCATGAGAAAAAAGGAAGCAAAATCATAATGATGATAAATAAACAGGGAGATGGACGGTGATGAAAGTATAAAGACATACACTAGAAGCTATGGCCTCGGGCAAGTTCTTACCAATTTAGTTCTATTCCTGTCTGGTTGACGGACTCGGTCCTCTCTTTTGGGCTTGACACAGCTGAGGTCCTCTGAGGGGTTAGAACAAAGATGCCTCTGGGAAATGCAAAGATCTAGGTGTCACTAGCAGAGGGAAGAGTCACTTTGGGGCTTACTTGTGGTTTTCCTGACTGTGGCCTCTCCTGGGACTGAGGAAGAGATGGCAGGGGGATTGGCAGAGTGTGGTCAGGTTGTACCACACTCACCAGCAGTGGAATCACAGCTGGTCCCTTCAGGCCATGCTGTGAACTCTCAAGGTCAAAGAATGGGTAAGGTAAGACACCATAATGTCTCCATGAAAGGGGCTACTTTTCAAGCCTGATGTCTCTGAGATTTACCATATTTCTCCGGCAGGCTGAGCATCACACAAATGTCTAGGTCTCATTAGGAGATGAAAACGGAGGAGAGAAGTTACAGTCTCAGGTGTCTGAGGAAATCACTGAGCTATACTTTTCACTAGGGATGTGCTCCCTGCCCCTCTCCATTATTCTAAGTAATTAGGCATTGACTCACACTATATTTGCTACACTGATGGTTTCTCCTAATATCCCCTCCTACCCTAACCACTAGTTGAGTTCAAATACCTTGACATGTCTCCATGACTTGAGTCTTTCTCTGCACCCAGCCTGAGAGAGAGGCTTGCCTTCCCTCCACTCTCTGTCATGATCTACAGTAATAGGTTCAAGAGGGCGGAAACTTGGTTCCAGCCTCCCTGATGCTTTGACTCACCCTCGTAAAAAGTTATTGGTGTCAGCACTGGTCTAGCAATTGCCTCTCCCCCCACGCCCCCTGGCTTCTATAATTTCACTTCCCCCTGCTGCACCATACAATAAACTCTAATGAGCTCTCACATTCCTTCCCCAAGCACC
This sequence comes from Molossus molossus, assembly GCF_014108415.1. NCBI lineage: Eukaryota > Metazoa > Chordata > Mammalia > Chiroptera > Molossidae > Molossus > Molossus molossus. The sequence goes on from NW_023425350.1 coordinate 42,537,983, forward strand.
CTCCACCACCAAGCCAAACACGCAGAGAGAAACAACTTCCTGCAGGAAGTCTGCGTGGCCATGGAATTCAGAGCAACTTACCCAGCGCACAGGAGGATGACACTCTCCGCAGAAAGGAGAGTCCATCAGGTGCAGAGAAAAGAGAGAACAGGGAGCGTGATCTGTGCTCAGGAACAGCCTCAGCCCCAGTCCACCACAAAAGGTGGGAGGAGAGAAAAGAAGGGGCCAGAACCATGGAGAGAACCTGAGAACCCCGGCCGAAAGTAACTCTTCAAGCCTTCACCCTAGGATTTGTGTTATATATTTCCATATGTAACAAGAATCATAGTGTCTGTGAGTTCACACGGTTACACTTAATTTCACCAGGAAATGAACCAAGATTCCTAAACCTTGTACCATGGGCTAGGACTGGTTGGTTATCTTACATTACCTAATAGAGGAAATACAGGTCGAGAATGATTTCTCTCCCCGCGCCCATCCACGTTTTCTATAGTCTCACCAAACATGTATATACCAAACAGACCCAGGGATGAGAATGCACACCCATTTTCCTTTTCATCTTCTCGTTCCTTTTTCTAGTTCACATCGAGGGGACTTCAGTTAGAATACGCCAAAGGCCATGGGTGTGACACATGGTCAGTCCTGAAACTCATGTAATGATGGAATAACTGTCCTGTGTGAAACCCCATGCTTCTCGACGGGAGCAGGAGGACATGGCTGGGATGCGGCCTGGGCAGAACTCCTTGTGGAGGTCACTCTTTTCCTCCTTGGGCCGCGGGGGCCTCGTGACCCCTTGAGCACTCACGACCCCTTTCCTCCAGTGGCCATTGCTGGAATAGGGAGAAAGCCCACAATACAGGTGGGAATACCGCTTTCAGAGAGCAGGGTTGGGCAGAGCTGATTTCCAGGAGAAAAACTAACAGATGAGTCCCCAGGGAACCTGAAAGGGTGACAGGAAGTTAAATTTGAAGATGAGAAAGAATAATTACTGAGAACCCTTTTACAAAATATTACTTTGTAAACTCTCACATGCTTGTTATTTTCTGCCTTGCGTGTCCCCCAGTGGTAAGAGCTGTAAACCTCTCAGAACATTCTTCAAAGGTTTTCATACTTTCAAAGGGGTAGCTGGGGATAGAGCAAATCCAGGTAAGAGTGTCCCATATGCCCTGGACCTGGAAGAAGAGCACTCTGGGTAGAAGAATTAGCAATGGTGATGCAGAAGGGGAAGAAGACTCTCATTTCATGGACCTCTTATTATGTGAGGATGCAGATTCAGAAAGCAAAGAAATGGCACACAGCAACTCATTGGGAGAGCCAGAGCATGCACATGTATTTTCTGATTTCCACTGCAGTGTTGGTGTATTAAACCCATCCTCCTAAGTTGGGCTCCTGGTCTGCAATATATGCTCTGATGAATCTTTTCTTCATCTGCCCAGTAGGTTCATCACAGAAGATTACATTCCTCTAGATTTTGAAATTTCAATGGCTCTAAGAACAGTTACTTAGATCTGAGATTCTCAGGTGTTTCCTCCTGCCACTGTGCATCTGATGAGTCATGTTCGTGCATTTGGCTCAGGACCTCTCGTGTTTATACAATATGCCTTGTAGCTCTAAGGAAGGCCCTTTCATATCATCTAAAGATTGTGGTAGAATGAAAGAAACTGAGTGACACAGCTCGTCCAAGTAACCAGTTACCTGCTTTGATCAGAAGTCAAGGCCCACCTCTCTCTCTCTCATGTGTGTGTGTGTGTGCGTGTGTGCATGTGTGTGTGCATATGTGTATGTGTGAATGTGTGTGTGTGCATTGTGTGTGTGTGTCTGTGTGTGTCTGTGTGTGTGCGTGTGTGCATGTATTTGTGTGTGCATGTGTGTGTATGTGCGTGTGTGCGTGTGTGTCTGTGTGTGTCTGTGTGCGCGCGTGTGTGTGCATGTATTTGTGTGTGCATGTGTGTGTGTATGTGTGTGTGCGTGTGTGTGTGTATGCCCCTCCATCTGCTGGATCCCTCACCTCGAGTACTTCTTAGAACCTCCAGAGTATCTCACAGCACCTGAGCTGCTCCTCGTGCCACAGTCTTTCCGTCTCTCAATCAGTGCTTCTCTTCCGGCGCCCCTAGACTAGGGAACAGATATGTGGCAAAGAATTTCCACTAATTCCTGTGGCATTCTGTTAGAGGAGTCCAAAGGAAATGGTCTTTGTGTGAGGTACTTACAGACTTCTGACATCTCAGCTATCAGGCATGCATCGGGAGTCGGATCTGGGGCAGATTCTATGAACGGTCACCCTCAGAACATAGGCTCTGGTCTACTACTGAAGGCTTTACCCTGGCTCACACTCTGTATAAGTTGACTCATTCCCCTCGGATTGATGTCCTTCAGCCCCGTGCAGATGCACACAGTGTGCGCATAGCACTGCGTGTTACTCATACTGTCCCAGCACTGACTGAGCTGGCCCAGCCGTGCCTCAATCCTGGCTGTGGACAGCAGAAACTTTATGGTGTACTAAGATACCTACCACATATGATTATAAAGGTAGCAACTTTAATTTACATAAAACAAAGTTATACAAAACCTCTAGTCACTCTTATTCCCAGAATGAAGTTCCTCTGACACAGCTCACGGTAGATGATGACAGGTCAGCATGCTGCAATACTACAGATAAAAGGGGCTGGGCCATAGGAGAAACACAGAACTGTCACTCAGCAGTGCTGGCTTTCCAAAGAGGACATCCCGGTGCCATTTTCCATTGCTTTTTGCTCAGTGGCTACACTTCAGTCCCACGGTTGGAGCATTGCCCTGGAAAGGTTAGTGGTCTCCACTTCTGCGCCATTGGTAATAGTAGTCCCAAAGCCTGAAACACCCCAACTCCATCCCCACCCTGTGACTGTCCACATGTAAACCATATTCAATCCCCAAATGATGATTCCACCAGGGAGGGAGCCTTCCCTGATAACATCAGCCCATACTTATCATCTCATCAATATAAACATAAAAGCCTATAGTACAGTGGGGCACACAGAGTCTGCCCTGAATAACATGCAATGTGCATTATTTGGTTGATTAAAATGGCATAAATGGAGAAATTAAATGGTCATGTTGGGCAGGGTCTTTTTGTCACAGAGTCCAGTCTTGAATTTTATCATTTTACCTCTTCTTTGTTAAATGCCCCTTCCACAGTGAGCAATCCAAAATAAAATTTTCATAATTATATTTATGAAAAAATACTATATTGAAAACATTTGAACATTTTATGCATTCATCTGCCTATCTGTAGGTGCTCTCACAGGCTCAATACACTTTTTTCCAATATAGGAAACATCATTTACACTTACAAAGTAAAAGATGATATGACAATCCCAGAGTATATGAAGCAGTATCTATCATCTATCTTCTTTCTATCTATCTATCTATCTATCTATCTATCTATCTATCTATCTATCTATCTCTATCTACCATCTATCTACCTACCTACCTACCTATTATCTAAAGAGAAATCTAGTAGATTCATGGCTGGAAATAATACCCAACCATGCTCCGCAGTAAAGAGAAAAAATAGAATGCTTCGTGAGGTAACCAGGTGGCCTGAACACAGAGCAGATTCTGTGCAGGTCCCATTTTCATAGAAATTTATAAGGCCATATGAATCCTACTGGTGTAATAGCCACCACCTCCTCCATATACTTCACACTGGAGTTGCTTTTGTTTCTTTCTTTGGGGAGAGGTAAATTTGAGGGTAGCAGCCACTATTTACAGTAAAAGGCTGTTACAGCGTTTTTCAAGGAACCAAAATAAGAAAACGTTATAAGCGGGGGAAGTGGTGAAAGCAAGAAACAGTGTACCTTGGGGAGCTTCTCAAGGGCTTTCAGAATCGAATTGCATCCTTGCGGGAGAAAAAAACTAGATGTGGGATAAAAGTTAATGAGATTTTCTTGTACCTGTTTGACTAAACGAAGAAAGGTAGTCCAATGGGCTGTGATTTGTTCCAGGGGAATACAACATCATCCACACAGATTTATTGAGATCTGATGTCATGCCCTGGCCAGTTTGGCTCAGCGGTTAGAGCGTCAGCCTGCGGTCCAGAGATCTGATGTCACTCTGGATCCCGGTCATGCTGCTGAGTCCCGCACTCCTGGACTGAGCTCCAGGCGAAGTGCAAGGCATCCTGAGGACTCCTCTGCCTCCCCGCGAGCTATGTTCTGAACCACGCACGTTCTTAGGGACAGATGTTGTCAGAGTCACCCAGTCCGTCCCTTTGCATTCTGCAAGTATCCATCCATACTTTTTGAGGGTTTACTATGAGCAAAGCCCAGTGGAGACCTAAAAAGGCCTATAGCATATTGAGAGGCTGTATAATGAAGCTGGGCTGAGCTTATCCTATGAGAGTGCTATTGGGCTTACAGGGAAAAGAGGGAGGAGAGAAGAGCTGAGGGGAAGGTAGAAAATGGGTAGAGGGGGAGGAGATGTTCCTGTTAATCATAGGAATCGTTAAACTTGAAGTGTACCTTAAAGGGGTAACCAGAGGATTTCTGGGAGAGACAGACAGGTTAGCCCTGTCAGAAGAGCACCAGCGAGGCCTGAGACCTCGCCTGACAGCCTGTCCGTTGAGCATAAGCACAGTTTCTCAAATTGTGGTCTGCAGTACATGTTGTGGAATTTATGAAGGTGTTACCACAAAGAGGGAAGGGGGAGGGGGACTGTAAATCAAATAAGATTAGAAAAACCTGGATTCACTGGATTTTTTTAAGGCAGGACCGCATGGTCTTTTAATATGCTATGTTCATTGTGACTCTGCAGACAGGGGTGTAGGAAATCGTTATTTCCCACGTTTATTTAATGGAAGAAAAGTTTTTTTCATTAAAGTACTTCACAAGACTAGTGTTCAATGAGCCAGGTTGTGGGGAATGTTATTAGTACGTATTAGGTGACTTACGCCAGGATTGACAATGGTAGAAAAGTCACTCCCCTTGGGCCTTCTCTTAGGATGCAAAGGAATAAACTCTTGGTTCAACTCTGAGTCCAAGATGTCTCTAACATAATCCTTTCTTTGCCTCTTGATGTGAACTTTGGTTTCTAATATAAAACAACAAAAGCATTGTTTCTGCTGACCAATGACAGCTTTGGTTACAACATGAGGGATGAAAGTCTGACATGTGTAACATTTGGGGGCCTTCGCAGAGCACTGTTTACTAGTTAAACTCTTGGAGACAAGCAGGAGTTGCGGCCCCTGGGCACTAATATAACTGAGGAAAGATCTGCTCCCCATACCACCAGGGGAAGAAGAAAATCCATTGCAGATTAGTTCTTTCAATTCAAGAAAACATCAGACTGAAATGCTACACGATTCCTGAGCTGCCTCCAAATTAAGTGACTGGAGGCAATTTTCATTCTATTTTAAATTTTGTCTTCCCTACCAACAGCACAGAACATCCCTCCCTGCTCCGCTGTCGTGGATGGTGCCGGTTTTTTACTTTGATTTCCAAATCAGCTTTTTAAGGGATCGTGTTCATGCAAGTGGACTCAAGGCCCTCAGAACTAGGTCAGGCATTTGCTGGAGGTCATTACAAGGCTACAAAATAGAGCATGCTTAATTCTGTTACTTCTGAAGATTTTTTCCTTCTCTCTCATGTGCATAGAAGACAATCAGTACTTAATTAAATTTTGGAACTGTTCCTGAAAATTTCAGACTGTCAAAGATTCCCGTGACCTCCTTTCACCTGAGTTACCCAAGAGAGGTTAGAGCAAAAGCACGTAAAAGGAACGAAGTGGGCATGTCAACCAAAGACACGAGGAACCACATCAGTTGTTGCCCTTCTATTTTAAGCACCAAGGCTTAAAAATGTTCCAGCAAGAAAATCCTTAGTACACAGAATTCACAGGTGGAATGATTTCAGTCTTTTCATTTTAGATAGAGGTTGAGTGGCTTCACTGAGTTAACTGATAAGGCAGTGATATCTCAATATTCAGGTTTAGAACCCAATTAGCAGGAGTGTTAACTAACATTAGATAGTGAGTCGTCCGTGGTGGGCAGGTCCTGCTCTCCAAGATGAGGCACTCACTTCCCCAGGTGTGTAGTGAGTGACAACTGGGGATCCTGCCTAAGAGCTCCTGGCTAAAGAGAGCCACCTCTTCAAGGTCAGGCCCTGTTCCTGAAGCTGCCCACATCACTCCAGGCTACGAAGAACCTGCCCCTCATTCAGCCGAGACAACCCTGCAGGACCGTCCCAGCTGCAGAGTGCCCCAGGGGGTCAGAGGCAGCCTTTGCTGTCACTGTCTTGCAATGCTGCTGCTCCTTTGGACCCCAACCCTGCTCCCCGCACCCCCCATGGGTCTGGTTCCTAGAACATTCTGCAATCAGCTTCTCTCATGCTAGTCTCCATCGGACAGCCTGCTTCTAGGAGAACCTCCTTTGTAAAAGTTAGAATTCCAAGCCCAGAGACCAGAGTTGTAGACATCCTATATATAGTACAGAGTTTGGTGGGCTTTTTTTTTTCTTGTTTAATTTTCCTGGCTATAGAATTGGAAAGGAAGACCATGTAGTGTCCACGGTTTAGAGGATGGGAAGAAGCTATGCACTGACCAGAGCTGTCAGTTTAGGGGAATTCTCTCACTCCATCCTCCCTGGATGGTAACGCAGAAATATAAAATTCAGAGAAAAAAATAGAAGACAATGTTTCATATAGAGAGTTTCTTTTCAGTGAATTAGAAGGTGTTTATCAAAGTGAGCCATGTTGACCATCAACCATGGACGGTAGCCACCTAAGAAAGGGGAAAGGACAATTTTTAACCTGTCCAGGACCTCTTATCAATTGCTTTCATGTGATTTATTATAGATTTCATTCAACAAGAAGAATGAGTTGTTTCCATGCCCGCAGAGACCCAATATTTTTACTTTGTGGCATGGTCCCCAACTCTGACCTCTCCATCTGGACACTAAAACATGTTCACAGACACTGGTCAACATTCCTTCACTTTATTTTGCCATTGTTACCCTGTCTCTATAAACTCACACTGGCTATGTTATTAGGTCATACAAATATATGAATTCATCACATTTAAGTAACAGAGGAATTAGCATTACATGCAAAACATTACAAAAAAAGCTTCTCTGCATGTCTATAGACCTTTAAAAAGTGCAAAGCAAGAAAGTCAAATGCTGAGAATTCCAGGGACTGTGGTGCTGGTTGGCATGGGGTCATTAGTTAAGCCAAACAGTGGCTTGTTTAATCATTTCAGAACAGAGATAATATACTTGATAATAATTACAAAGAAACTAAATATATAGCATTTGCTTCTGGTGGAAGAAACACTCAAGAAACTCAACCATACTTTGTAAGGCTGCCACTGGACACGGAATCTCAATGATGGCAGCCACAGGTTCCGAAGGGATGGTTTGCCTGTGCTCTGGAGGGCTGATGGACAGCCTTCTCCCACAGAGGAAACACCTCCTCCGCCTGAGGTCACAGCATGAACCAGGGGCTTTCCAAGTAAAACCCTTCTTCATTTGGTGTTTTCTTACAATTATTTTTATGCGATTAGTATTTGAATGAATTTTGGTGATTTAAAAAAGCATGTATAGCTATAGTTATGGTTATTAAGCAAAAATTAAGTATATAGTGTACTATTCCAGCCTCCATACTCCAATCCCACTTCCCTCACCAAAGGTAACCACAGCTATCAGTCTGCCGTGTATCCTTCAAAGCTTTCTCTATGCATTTATATACATAGGTTTAGCTTTTGCCTTTGTTAGCATAAATAAGTGTCACACTATATGAACTGTTCTGCATTATTGTTTTTAAACAAAACAAAAAGCTTTGGTCTTCTTCCATGTCTTCTGCTATCTCCCTCTGGTACCATTTTTACAGTTTTACTTCTTTCTTATTACCAACACTACTGAAATGAACATCTTGTCCATATTTTTTTTCACACACTAGTAAGCATTTTTTTTTCCTAAAGTATAAACTTAAAATAGGAATTTCTGGATAGATGGTACACCAATGTTATAAATTATATATCATATATATTATGTTATATATAACTATATATACTATATTATAAATTATAATATACTATATTATATATTATATGTAATAATATATTATATATATAATTATATATTATTTTGATAAATACTACCAAATGGTCATGAAAATAGTTTATGTCAATTGATAGGGTCTGATTTTATCAAATTCTTCCCCTGTCATTTACAGAGACTACTTAGATTAGATTATTTTACCAATCAAATTGGTTCATACAGTAAATTTTATTAATATATTTTCAGACATTGCATATCCTTATGTTCAGAGAATAAACTATAGCAGGTGGAGATATATGATTCTTTTGAAGTGCTGTTAAATTTAATTCTGGGTTTTGAGGGTTTTTTTATTTTTGCTTGAACACTTTATTTAGGGTTTTTACACATATAGTAGAAAGTAGTGGCTTATAGTTTTTTTTGTTTTTTTTTATCCTCACTCGAGGACATTTTTCCATTTTTTTGTTCAGATAGAGCGGGAGAGAGAGAGAGAAACATCTATGTGAAAGGGACACATCGAGTGGCTGCCACCCGCACGACCAACCAGGGCCAGGGACAAACTGCTACCGAGGTACATGCCCCTAGCGGGAACCGAACCCGGGTCTCTCTGGACCGCAGGCCGACGCTCTAACCACTGAGCCAAACCGGCCAGGGCGGCTTATAGTTTTATTGATAGGTACCATGTTTATAAGCTTATACAATCACTTGGGTTGCTTTCATCATTTGCAATGCTCTGAAAGAGTTTATAAAACAGATGGAATTTTCGGCTCCTTATATTTTTGATAGAATATACTATAAAACTTTCTGAGTCTAATATTGTTTATAGAACCAAAACTTTGACACTCTTTCAGTTATTGCTATCATTATTGGTCTATTAAACTTTTGTAATTTTTATTTGGTCAATTTTATTGAGTCAATTATGGAAAATCATCGATTTCATCTAAATTTCCAGATTTATAAAAATGATATTACACACACAGGGTGAGGCAAAAGTAGGTTTACAGTTGTGAGTACATAAAACACACTTCATTCTTATATTATTATTTATTAATTATTGTATTATTTTTCATATGAACAACTGTAAACCTACTTTAGATCCTTTTACAATTTCTGAAATCCCTTTCACACCTGTCAATTGTTCCTGAAGCAAATGAGAAAATACACTAGTTTTAGGGTTTAATTTCTAAGCGAAGAGAACTTTTATCTGTCTTTCTTTTAGTTAATTTCTAATTATACATTTCTGTGGTTAGAGAATTTGGACTAGTAATTTCTATGGTTTAGAATTTATTTTGAGATGCAGTTCTTCCACTGTATTTACATTGCAATGAGCTATGCATTCTTGTTTTTGTTTTTAATTTTGCCTTTTTTTGAAATAATGGCTTCAAAGTTATAAATCCTATTTCTAAGGGTTACCATCAAACAGCCACATTTTTAAACTACTGATTTTTCTATCAATATCTAGAGTGTATCTCCATTAATACATAATATACTTCCATGTACCAAGACAAAAATCTTAGCAGGATTTATTTTCCTCTTATTATTTTCAGAGGTCATCACCTTTTCTCCTCTCCTCATTCCCTCATGGCCTTAGCATACTATGATCTTATCCTTTGTTAATGTGAGTCAACAACTACTTAAATGCATGCTGGTTTCCTTCCCAAATATTATTTCTCCTATCCCTCAATGTCCCTTTTCCTCTTTTGTTGATTGCACACTTCAGCCAGTCTTCCAAAATAGGTCTGTAGGTTATCTGAAGAGTTTATATTTTGCTTTCCTGCTTCAATGTTGGATTGACTCGATACCCTTAAACCCTTGAAAATACTGTCCCATTATCCTCCATTATCAGTGTGGCGAGAAGTCTGATGCCAATCTGCTTTATACCCAGGTTTCTCCTTTTCTCCTCCAGGCCACTTCAGGAGCTTTTACAATTTTTCTATCTATACACTTAGAATTTTTCAAATATATTTCACCAGGCTCTATCTAGAAGTGGGTTTTAACTCAATCTGCTTGGCACTTAATGAATCCTTTCAAAATAAAAACATTCTTTTTTCAGCTCAGAAAATTTGGGGTTTTTTTTCTTGTTTTTCTTTGATTCTTCTTCTACAACTGCTAGTAATTACATATTAAATTTCTTGGATTTATTCTCTGTTATTCTTAATATTGTCTCATATTTTCCATCTCTGTAAAAAAATTTTTGGCTTCTTGTCCTGGAAGATATAGATTTATCTTTTAGATCATTAATACATATTTTTCTAGTCAATTATTCAGCCTTTTCTTTATAATTTCAGAAATGATATATTTAATTTCTAAGACCACTTCCTTATTCTCTGGTTGCTTATTTTTCATAACAGCCTATCTTTATATTACGGTTGCAATGTACTCTTAAATAATTCAGAAGATACTGATTATTGTATTTAACACTCTTCTGTTCCATGCGCTATTGATGTTCCCTCTAAGACCAGCTGTTCTGGTTTTCTCTTTGGAGTTATTCACTTAATTTTGTAAAAGCACATCTGAAGATTCCTGATATGCAATTATGAATGAGGTGCCATGCTGATTCACATAATGACTGGCATTGTTTCCTTTGTGTTGTATAGGTTTGTACCCTCAATGCTTTCTCTCTCCTATACAGAAGACCTGGCTGTGGGCTCTAAGTACATGAGGACAGTCACAGAGAAAGCTCAGCTCTCATTTTGGTATAAAGACACAACTGCCTAATAGCCTCCAGACATGTCTACTGCACAGTGTTTTGCAAAGGGAGGTCTGTGGGGTTCCCAAATAAAAATCAGCTCTAATAGGGATAAAATGCACATTCTTCAGCTCTACTCCAGACTTTGTCCATCAGAATCTCTGGGCATAAGGCCTTGGCATCTGCATTATTTACCAATGCAGCTTTACCTAATGCACAATAAAGTCAGAGAAGTACAGTATTAGCAGCTAAACAATGGTGATCATAATGCTTTACATGACCTTAAGTGCAAATCCAAATACTGAATCCAGGAGCAGTACTAGGTAGTCATCTTGATGATCCAGTAGGTGAACACATGTTTATATAAAGGTACAAATTCTTTTAGATTATCAAAATAAAATCTTAAAATTTTAGAAACCATCATAGAAAAACCATCATATGCATGGAAAATGCATTTAATCCATACAACTCCCACAAGGCACCTTCAACTTTCATTTTATAAATGAGAAAACGTAATTTCAGAGAATTATAATTACTTAGGGTTACAGAGCCCGTGATAGTTGTGGGGATCACATTGAGGACTTTTGACTCTATGGTATTCTGATGGACAAAAATCATTGCCCCAAAAATACCCAGGTCCTAATTCCTGGAACATTTGAATGTTACTTAATATGGCAAAATAATCTTTTCAGATGTGATTAAGTATTTTGAAATGGTTAAAGGATATTGGATTATCCAGGTGGGCCCCAAATGCAATCACAGAGTCCTTATCAGAGGGACACAGAGAGAACTGACTACAGAGAAGAAGGTGTCAATGTGAGGACTGAAACAAGAGGCAACACTTCCGGCTTTGAAAATGGAGGGGCAGACCACAAGCCAAGGAATACAAGAAATGCAGCTTTAGACACTGAAAAAGACAAGGAGGCAGATTCTCCCCTAGGGTCTACAGAAGAAGCATGGACCTGTCTACAACTTGACTTGGGCTAATTGAAACTGATTTTAGACCTCCAACCTTCAGAAATGCAAGAGAATAAACTTGTGTTGTTTTAAGTCACCAAGTTTAGGGTAATGTGTTACAACAGCCCTAAGAAACTAATGTAGGCATTCTTTAGGACTGTTCATAAACATTCCAGTTCTTTTCCCAAGACCACAGTAAAAATGTGCTTCTCTGTCTCTCACTGAAGTTAGGAGTGACCGTGTGACTTTCTCTGGTCAATAAAATGTAAGCAGAAGAGACATGTGTTAGAGCTGAGTGGCAGCTTTGTGCGTCAGTACACAATTCAGCATGTTCCATTTTCCTTGCTATGGTGACCACGGAAGTATGTGTCAAGAGGGAGCTACTATCACCCTTGGTTCCTGAGTGACAATGATGAGCAGAGCCTTCTGAAAACCTGTATTGAACATGGAGCAGAAAGGAGAAGTCCACCTTTGGTGTATGAAGCCTATGAGATTTGGGGTTTGTTTGTTACTGAAACATAACCTAGCCTATTCTGACACAGATTATAAAATTAGTGCTCATTCCACAGACCCAAGATGGCTCCTACAAATTCATGACTACTCCCCTGGTCACCCATCATATTTCTAATAATTCAAGGTCATTTTTAACTGCATCTCCCATATTCTTAACACTGGAATTATTGAAATGATTGAGGCAGGTAGCCTAAGAAAAATGGAAACTAAACCCCAACTTCCTTCTTACACCTCCAGGTCCCACCATTCTCTTTTCATGACATGGTCTTTGCTTGCCACCATCATAGAAATCCATCTTGTTCCCTGTACAATGGATGTGATTGATGCCAGTGTTCCCATGGTGTTATTACATGAGAGGGAGATCCAAAGCAGCCAGATTGTCGGATAAGAGTCACATTCACTATCCAAAAATAGACTGGTGTATATGGGCTACCCCTTGACTCTCACCCAAATAGTACCTGTTATCATTATTACCTGCTTGTTTCCCTTACCCTACATCAGTCTGCTTTTGGAACATCCCAAGGAGGCTATCCTGGCACCACCCTCTTTTCTTTAACCCTCACCTCTAGCCCTGAGCATGGTAGATTAGCATTTATAGTGAGCTGGTTTTCTTTGGTGGGATTAAGAAGATAATATTCTGAAGATGAGACTGCTCAGCTATTCTGCAAATATAGTGTGACCCAGACCTCCAGTGGCAAGCACCATCTCTAAAAAGAACTTGCTTTTACACAGGGCTGTATTACACTTACCAAGGGCTGTACTGTGCCACGTGATGTGAAGACCTGGCCTTAGGAGGCCACGGAAAATGTCACAAACAAGAGGCAACACATTAGCAAAACCTTGCTTAAAATTGAAGTCCTGCCTGTACTGGTGCAGAGATCTGCTTAGAGACTATTATTTGAAATATCTGTAGATAGTTTGGATCTGTGAATAATTGCTATCTGCACATCTCAAATTCTTTACAGTGTTCTGTTAGACATATCTGCATGAGACCAAAAATAGTGAAGGAATGTCACTCACTATATAATACAGTCTCTCTGCTTTTACAACTCATCATGAACTTCTATGTAATTTATTTTTTATTGAAGAATTCCAATTAATGGCTTCCTGGTGATTTTAAAGCCTCAAATTATCAGTCTCTGAAAACAAAGCAGAGAACATAATTATCATAAACCGAGAATTTTTCATTTTGAAGCTTATCTGTTTGTGCTAAGTATCTTGTCTGTAAGTAATTAGTGCCTTTATTTTTTTTTTCAGTAAAAATAATGACCATTCTATGCTACACATCCAAATTTTGTTAACTGCTAGATGTACTGTATGTATTATATTTGAAAATGGACCACCTTGGACTAGTTTTAAAGTATTTCATCAAATGATAATAGCAACAACAAAATACATCTGTTTGTCAGAATAAATTATGTGGCACATATTTAAAAAACCTATTATATCCTTTTGCTGTCTTTCTAAGAATAAAAGCTGCACGAAAATATGTACTTGCCATTTATTACCAGGGCTGCATAACAAGAAAAGACCCGTTTTATCTCCCATTTATAATTCCTAACTGCTAATCAAATTGATCAGCCAATAGCTTGGTTGTAGAGGGCCTTTCATACAACCATTTCAAAATGTTTTACTAGAGATAAAACAAAATTCAATGAAATTAAACCCATTTGAATGACAATGTGAGCCAAACACTCTTTTAAGTATTCTGAGAACTCAAGTTTCTCCGATTTAAAAAAAAAAAAAAAGGTTCGGGGATTCTACTGATGAAACAGAAATTGCCACATGGAAGAGAAACCTGGCTGCTCAGGTCAAATACGGTCCAAAGTGGTTTTCCTGCCCTGGACTAAGAAATTGACTTGATCCAGTGGTAGGATTAGTTGTCTTCCTCTTTAAAAACTATATGTTTTTCCAACTTATAAAACTAACACATGTTCCTTAAAAAAAAAAAACTTGAAAAATATAGACATATATGATGTAAAGTGTTCTTGATCCTCTTTACATATACAAAGTGTTCATTTTCCCACATTTCATATTTTCTCATGCATATTCAGTGAAAAAAGAAACACACAACACACACATACAGAGATATTTTTACAACGGATGGATATGTACAGTCGTATCTTGTTTATGTTCCCTATTATTATGAATATTTGCACAATATTATTTCAAACCTGATTTTAAATAGCTGCATATTTCATAATAGTGCTGTATATATCATAATTTAACTATTCCCTTATGTTGGACATTTATGTCATTTCTAAACTTTTTCCCTGATACGTAATGGTGCAACGAACATGTATATATGAAATTTTTTTAACTAAATTTCTTATTTCTTTAAGATAAAATCTTAAAGACTACTATCAAGACATACATTTGAACATTTTAAAGCTCTTTGCTCGTGTTAAAAATCTGCTGTGTGGAAAGTTGGCAGTTATACTTGCAGATCATGGAGTGAGCAAGCTCTTTGGCCCACACTCTAACCACGGTGAGATGCTAATGCTGACTTAACAATAAAATGTGGGATTTTGCTATTTTTATTTGCACATTTTTGATAAGGTTAAATATACTTAACATACCTATTTTCTTTATATATCTATATTAATATCTACATCCATGCATATTTTTTGTCATCCGTTCGTAGGAGCCTATTTTATAGTAAGAATGCCCTTTGTCTTTCATAGTTACTGTGAAAATTTTACCTTAGTATGTCATTTTTCTTTTCATTTGCTTTTGACATATATTTTTTTACGTCTATAATTGTTTTATACTTACAAACTCCTTTCCCATTAAAGATATGATAAATATCTACCTCTATGTTTTTTAATGACTGTATTTTTATCTCTTTAAACTAGTAATAAATATTTTAGTGCAAGGAAAGAGTTAATGTTCTAAGTTTATATTTCAAATTATAAAGTGATTTTTGAATACCATTTATTGATGAACCATTTCCTTCTCTGGAAACTTGAGATATTGTATTTATCACATCCTACATGTTCATACATTTGAGTCTGGCTCATGGCTATCTACTTCACTTCATGTATCTTCAGCTGCACTATTGTGATTGTTTTCGTTTGGTAGCTTTCGCCATCAAATAGAGAATTCTTATCTCTTTACTTCTCCTTTACAAAACATACTGCATATTTTTTACTATGTTTTTTATTTCTCAGATAAATGATACTATTATTTTGTTACACTGAATCCAATAATTTCCTTCTTGAAACTGCATTAAATTAATAAAAATAATTTCAGAAAATTGACATCTTTATAATAATCAGCCTTCCCATCTTTGAGCAAGTTATATCTTTACAATAATTGCTTAATGCCTCTCAGTAAAGTTTTATGGTTTAATTCATAGTTTCCCCCTTTATCCTGTTCTCTGTTGAATTCCCAGTGTCTAGAAATTCCTAGCCCATTGAACTCACACCCTCACTATTTGTCGACTGAAGTAACCAATTGGTAGGTTCAACCCTTTGCTCTCACTGGCTCTGTGATCTGAAATGAGCACTCTAATCTCATATTCTAAGTTTCCTCAACTGTAAAATGGTGAAGCAATTGTACTAACCTCATAAAGTTATCATGAGAATTAATTGGGATTAACTCATCAACTTAAAATAGCAACGTACGTATCTTAAGCCCCAATAAATATTAATGAATACCATAGTTATCTGGAAAGTGTGTGTTAAAGGAAGAATCAATAAAACTGCAGCCAGAGATGAAAACATAGGGAAAATGAAGAACAGACCATGACTCCCAAGTTTCAAGGCTGATGAAAAGAGAAAATTTAAAAATACCAATTATTGATCGTGACTGAGAAGTAGATAGTAGCCCTGCACACCTAGGGGATGGTTGCAGTGGTGGGACTCGGCTGTGACCAGAGCCCAGGATGACCCCCAATCCACACAGAGCTTTTCCCATACTCACTGGCCATAGCAACCCCAGAATCAATGGAAAAAACACAGTAGAGAATTATTTCTGGAAAAAATAACACATTAAACTCATCCTCAGCTCAAATATAAACCATATTTACCCCATAAACAAAGTAGGAAATTATCCAAATAACTCATATTTTCTTCCAAAAACAGTCCACTACTTGGCCTCAAATGATTTGAATATACTTAGATGTGTGAGCCCAGTGCCCTCGCTGGATCACAGTGTCTATTCTCCACTTCAGTGTTCATGCAGACCCAGCATCGTGCCTTGCAAAAGCCAAGGACGAACTTCAGCCACTGGTCCTGCTTTCAATAAAGTCTTATTTTAATAGAAACACTGTGTCTCTCTC
Organism: Molossus molossus; assembly: GCF_014108415.1. Classification (NCBI taxonomy): domain Eukaryota; kingdom Metazoa; phylum Chordata; class Mammalia; order Chiroptera; family Molossidae; genus Molossus; species Molossus molossus. The sequence continues at coordinate 42,554,450 of NW_023425350.1, forward strand.
CCAAGTCCCCACCTTTTTTAGGCAGCTTGCCAGCGGAAGGCAAAAAGAGAATTCTAACACATTGTCCCCAAATTCCAGGCAGATCACAAAAATAAACTGTCCCAGAATGTATTCCTTTTAGGAAAAATTGCTTATTCAAGGCTTGCTTTTCTTGTTTGCCTTCCTTCTTCCCTTTCCAAACACTTTTTCTTCTAACATCATGCTGTAAAGTTACCATCTGTCTCAAACATACACATACACAAAAGGGAAATCCACTTACAATGAATACTGGAAAGGAGGAAAATAAGTTGGTTGCAAGTGGGTGTTCTGCAGCATATGACTTTTCCAGCCCAGTGGCCAAAATCTGAATTACCTCCCAGTCAATTGTCTCCCAGTTTAGCTGTCAAGGCAAGAGTAAAAATAAATGAACAACTCTATTTTTTTTAAAATGTGTGTTTGTACAATATTCCCAAGGGAACACCTGATTTTTACAATCCTGTGATATATGGATGGTCAGGAATTAAATTTTATAAACAAGAAAACTGAAACCCAGAAAAGTGAATTACAACTGAAGATCAGAGGTTAGCTGAGAATTTCAAAGTGTGCATCTGAGGATCCCCTGCATCAGAATCATTGGAAATACTTGTTCAAATGCCTCTGTTTGTAGCATAGAATAGATCATATCATTTCTTTCCAAAACCACTCGGTAGAATCCATTCAATGAGAAATCCACACTCAGGTTCCACGGTCCTCAACACAGGCCACAGGACGTGTTCCTGTCCACCTTCAGACCTCACAGGCTGCTGTTCTTCCCTCTTCCACTCTTTCTGCCCACCACACCCTTCTCGGTGGCCCTCAGTGACACAAAGGGTACTCCTGCCTTGGGGTCTTTGCATGAGCTGTTCCATCTGCTTGGAAGTGTCTTCCCTCAAATCTCTAACTATGAGGTTCTTCCTCCATATTTGAGTTTTCAAAAAGCCATCTCTGTCCATACTAGCAACTGTGGTCCTGTACAACTACATGTCCATTATTCTATCTTAATTTTCATCTTATGTATCAGTCTTTGGATTTCACTTATTTACTTATTATGTGTTTATTAGTTACTTCCCATGCTCTCACAAACACACATGCACACACAGAAAGATACATCTTTGACTCGAAGCTTCATGAAGGTGGTAATGTATCTGTCTTATTAAGACAACATGGAATAGAGCAAAGCTTGGAGAAACACTCAGAACTTACTGTCAATGAAATGTAGCTTACTTGGCACCATCTCAGACCTATGGAGCCTACCTGGACCAGGGGCCCAGAGGTGTGCATTTTAAGTAGTTCCCTAGATAATTTCAAAGCACATTAATATTTCAAAAGTCCAGATATTAAATACTGTAGCCAAGACTAAACAGACACACCTGACTCCTGGTGGCATGCCTTCCAATGCACCAAGCTCCAGTTTGAAAATGCTGGTCTCTTGCAAGTGGCTGCTCTAGGAGAAAAGCTGTTTGGAGATTCAGACTGGGCTTTCACTCTAGATGCAAATTTAGTGGTACCTAGAACTGCTGTTCCATAATTCAATATTTCTGTCTCTAGGATAGGCTTGGACTTTGATGAGAAGCTTAAGAATTACATGTGCAAATCAAGGGAGAGAACATTCTACAAGGAGCTGGGTTTTTCCTTAGTTGACTCACTGGCTGCTTATGGGACCTTGGGTAATTTTATTAATTTCTCTGAGTCTCATTTTTCCCATATGCAAAGTGAGGTTGTTGAGTTGTATTATCTCTACAGTCCCTTTTGCTCAAATATTTGTGGCACCAAGACATTCCAATGAACTCAAAATGAGCCTTTGCAGTTGTACTCAGCATTGTGAAAGGGCCCTGAACAGCCCAGCATTCATGCCATGTGGCCTAGGCCAATCACAGAGGTCCAACTCCGTCTAAGGCTTAGCATCTTGTCTTCTGTCAGAAAGACAAGAAAATATCCCATTCACGTAGAGAAACAAAGGCATTTGTGCTGATTCCATCTGATTCCACTTAGGTGCAGCTAAGGGATGCTTTGGTTGGGCACCTGGTAGGATTCACAATTGTTCTGTTTGTTAAAAGACTCCTAACATCTGTAAATGACCCAAATAGAAGGTTCTTCTACCCTTCACTTTACACACACATACACACACACACACAGAGTCACACACAAATACACATTTTGGGAAAACCTACTAAAATGGAGAACCATTATTCTGAAAGACTCTAAAGCCAGAGAGTCAAGCTTCATGTTTTAACTTAAAAATAAAGGCAGAATAAAATCAACCTGATGTTTCTAAAGGAAAGAGGGGGACTGTCTTTATTTGTCAGACTGGCACTAGGCAGGCTGTGATACGTACTGCCAGGAAGTTCTTTAAAACAGAAGCAAATTGGTGTACAGTGGAGTGTTTCGCGGCAGGAAGAGGGGGTGGCGGGGTGCTACTGGCAGGTGGGGGGGAGGCTGGTGAATGAGTAAAGGTACGACTGGGCTATCACATTCAGAAAGAAGGCAGGATAGATAATATTGGTTATATATGCCAACAGGAAGAAACTGGAAGAAAATAGAAGAGTAAAATTAACACTGTGATCTAGTTTTTAACTAAACTTCTAGAAATTTGGTTCTCAATCTTGGCAGAGGCTCCTCTTTGGTCTTCAGTAACTACAACATATTCTACCCAAAGTATGCAAGATTCCTCCAATGTAGAAGAAAAACACATCACCCAATGAATTACAAATCCATGCCCTTTTTAGTGTCACTCTGTATTTAAATTTTAGGCAATTTATATGTATAAATGCAAACACCAGATTCATGAGATGTGAGAATACACACATACCTGATTTCTTAAGCCTCACACACAAATCAGTCTCTTTGTCTCACTGCTCATGTAAATGACAACCGATGGAACCATGTTTCTATGTTAAAAAATACGAATGATCAAGTGCTTTATATAATGCTTCTGTTTATCTCTTAATGCCTGAGGATCCTAGCTGGGAGAAAGGGAGGAGAACTTGTCATAAATTCGATGAGGCCACACCACCTAATGAGGACCAGCAGGCCTCGTTTGCTCAATAAACAGCAATGGGGCTGGGAAACAGACCTGGAGCTCACCTTCCCCAACCTACAAATGTGCTCATTCTCATAAAACATTACCCAGTTGTTGACAGTTAGTCACAACATAGATACAGGGTTCCATTAAGACTTTGTGTACTTTTCACTTTCAACAACTCACACTGCAGATGTGATCCAAAGAGTCTGTGAATGCTACTTAAAAGGCTGACAGCATTATGCCACAGTGCAAAATGCTGCCCAAGGAGAAATCACTACTAAAGATTCTAAAGAGAATTATTACACCGAATGGCTAGCAGCATTCTGGTAACATGTATCCACTAAGACAAGGAAATACATTACTCATTATCAGAAAGTAGGATTTTTTTTACCTATAAGGTAAACTACTAATGTTTAAAATGCAAAAGTTGAAAACTGCACAAAGATCTCATAGTTTCTTTCCAGAGTATTCTTAGCCAAGGCCTTTTAAGGAATTGACCCCGTGAAGCTGCCTTCAGTACAAGCTACACGTTATCAATGCTGTGTCAATGGACCTCTCTCATTCATGGGGTCCTCTTTAAAACCACGTCAGGGGACTCAATTTCTGATAGTTGTTTTCTGTGATTTAGCAATGCCCAGCTGGGTGGTGAGAGAAGATGGAAAATAAACAGATCCAGAATTTTCTAGGAAGGCAGTCTAAACAAGGCTCTTAAAAAAGTCACTGAAAATGTCAGCCCTGCCAACAGAGAAAGGTTCAGGGTGCAGCAAAGGCACAGCATATACTTTTTCATTTTTTCAGTCTGACCCTTGGCCCACTGCCATAATCTTTTCTTAAGGTTAGTGATAGGAGGGCTGCCGCCTTAGTGTTTGCAGAGGTCTCCTAACATCCTCTGCTGAGGAACCTTGAACCTCAGGTACTATTGCAGAGGAGATGGACAGCACCAAACACAGACAGAAAATTAGCTGCAGCAGACCCTGGACCTAAATAAGTTCCACCAGCCTTTCTGAAATCACTTAAAGGCTGGGGTTGTTGGGGGCAGCAAATATATATACATATGTATATATATATATATATATACACATATATATGTGTATATATATATATACATTTATATGTGTATATATGTATACATATATATGTATATATATATACATATATACACACACACACATATATACTCGTGTGTGTGTGTGTGTGTGCACCCTCATGTTTTCCCCAACTTGGACCTTTGCCCAAATACTTTAATAGATGTAGTACAAAGAGAAGAAAGAAGAAGAAGAAGAAAAATAAACTATTTAGCTAAGCAATTTCAAATTTTTTTGCAAAAAAATAATCATAATAAAAAGAAAGATTTTAACAAAATTGCAGCCATAGCAGGTCTGTGAGGGTAACTTAGCGAAATACTCGGCGGATGGCTGCAAACCTCTAATGGAAAGTTGTGTAAGTGGCTGAGGCCAAAGTAGGCATTAATTACAATGAAAAATCAGTTTAGAGTAGGCCACAACTAAATTGGAAGCTGGTCCTCTAGGTAAAACAAAGAAAGTGAACAGCAGCCTCAGATTTGATTACATGGCAATACAAGAAAAATGTGCTGTATGTTGTCTATTATTAAAGCTGCTTTGGGGCCCTGTGTTGGGTGCCTCAGGGATTTTAATAAAAAATTAGTAATAGGTCTGCTGCCCTGGCTCACTGTGGCTTTTTGGAGTATTTGTGGGTTCGGGGCTGGTCCTGCAGTGCAAATTAAGTCATTTCAGACAAGCAGCCTCGGAAAGTGTTCTGTGATAGCAAAGTTCAAATACTGTGCTCGGGCTCTAAACAGACACAGCCCTCCGCTGGAGGCGGATTCAGAGTTTCAAAGAAATAATAAAATTTCATCATAAGAAAAAGGAGGGGGAAATAAAAAGCAAGAAAAAGGTTTAAAAAAAAGCAACTGGTTGTTTGTGTGTCTTTAACTACTCTTGCCAAATACTAGCTCTGGTATATAAACTATATGAGTGTATAAAATATTGCCAATGAGTGAGTTAATGGCAGAAAAGGCAACTGTTAGCCTGGGATTTTTCTTTCTTTCTGTCTTTCTTTCTTTTCTTTTTTTTTCCACCTTACAAATGTTAAATCTATAACTCTTTTTATATTGATGTAGTGATATTAATAATATTGTCTTTATTACTAATATCACCACTGGGTCCATGGCACGACCGTATATATTCTAGCCAATGAAACATTAACAAAAGTTCACCCTGATTAAGAAATCAAGCCTATAAATCTACATTCCTTCAAAGATGAAAATGTCTGGGGCAAATTATTCTCCACAAGACAGTTACGTGAAGAGGATATTTCCCAGCCTCTTCTTGGTATACCATAGACCTGACGGCTGGCATTTGCTATCACAGACAAACAGTCTCTGGTCTTAGAATCCTGATAAATGCTGTGCAGATTCAATAAACTGAGAGTGCTTGGATAGGGGGTGCATTTCCAACCTGGACCCTTGCCCAGAGAGCTGAATAGGCTCTACAGGGAGACAGAATGAAGTGTTGATGTGTGAGGGATATAAGAAGTGTGTGCCTGTGTGAGCGTGAGTGTGCGCGAGTATGGGTATGGTAGTGGAGGCAGGGGGCTTTGAGTGAGAAAGAAAATGAATTTCTGTCCAAGGAACTTCAAATTCTTCATCATAATCTCTTTTTTTAATTTTAATAAATAAGGAAGATTCTAATCTATGCCCATGTAGAATTTCCCTTGTCCAGGATCAAATGCGATCCAGTTTTAGGACCTGCCTCATCAGATGGCACAGGATGTAACAGTAGAACTCCACCAATTTCAGGAGGCTCTGGGAAATCCCAACTGGCCCCAAACTCCTTCTTCCCCTACGTGAGGACCAAAACTTAGCATTATGTGACTTAGAAAGCTGCTCCTTTGGTTTAAAGTATGGACTGCTATCAACAAGCAGATATTCTGCCAGAAAATTTTCTTAACATTGGAGTGAGGAAACAGAAAACACGGAGAAAGAACGGGGGACCAGAAAGATAGGGAATTGGTTCAAGAAGACTGAAAATAAGGTTTATAAAAGCCATAGCTCCTCTAAGGATCGTCTCTCAGAGCCTCAGTCTCTGGGTGGTCATGGAAGGGACATCTTCTATCTTCTAACAGAAGCAAGAGAATGGAAAAGGTGTCCTTTAAACAGGACAGCACCATGACTAGACTGTAGGGGTCACATGGACTTCAAAAAGTCATCATTCCCCACCACTCAGTCTTACAACAAAGATCTGTTGAGCATGTACAAGGTGTCAGACATTGTTCTAACTGCTGTGCAATCAGAAGCGAAAAGACAGTTACCTTTGTCATCATCCCCAGGTTCCCAACAGCCAAAGTCTCATAAAACTTTGTTCTTCCCAAGATGTTGAAAGAGTGGAGTCATAAAGCAAAAAGAGGAGGAGAGAGAATATAAGTATGGCCAACACAAAAAAGATGGTAAGTGGGTCACAATTTAGTTCAAGCACACAAAGACCTGATAATACTGACATTCATTCAGATGTCAACTGCAAGATGTTAACAGGTGGCCTCAGTTCTACTAGCACTTTGGTTGAGGTAATCATATGATATTTCTTTTCTGATTATATTAATAAAAAAAAAACTGGTGGCAATGATTAATGTTTTATACTCCAACAGCACCACCAGTTTTAAAACAAACTGTGCAGTATCATCTTATGCCAATAATGCATTACATCACCTCAAATATTTTTAAAGTAGGGTACTCAGCTTTTCAGAAGAGTTATGTAATGATCTTGATAAGGATATTTCAAATGTATCTCTTATTTAGTAACTAACAGGCTACTAAGTTATAAAATTATATATATAAGTTATGATAGTATTTATAAGTTATTAAATATATATATTTCTAACTGCTGGAGATATATATATATCCAGGAATCTCAGAATAAAAACCTTAGAATAGAAAAATCACATATTGAGATTTGAAGTAATGATAGACTACTTCTCTTTATACATATATATATATTTAAAGACTATTTTTAAAGCTGATCCTTTCAGAGTACAGATTTTTCTCCATAATTCATTATAAAGAGAGGACCTTAAAAAAATAAAATTTTCAATCTGGATATTTTTCTCAGTGCTTGAGACTCCTTCTAGAAGTACACCATCTACACAAAACCTTCACTCAGGGTCTTGATTAAGTTCACAAGTGCTCAGTGCTTAAATAAAAAGTAAACATATTACCATATTATGGAATCATTTTTATGTGGAAGTCAAAAATACTTACTAAAGCTTAAACTGGATTCACTGAATCAATCCCTAACTCCAGATGAGCTTGGAGAGAAATATATTTTCTACCCAAGTAAAAAAGTAGAGAGATTTCTAGTATAAGTCCCTTCCCCAAAGAATTCTAATTGTGATGCTATATAATTTGAGTGTTTAATGTGATATTGGAAGGGACAGATGTACAGAATTCATGTCCTTGAATCTTCAACCAGCCCCAAAAGGCAAAGACTGTGTCTATCTTAGGTCTTATTCAGAACTGAATTCCCATTACTCATGACAGTACCTAACAGTGTCAGTAAATAAGTATTTTCTGACTGGCTGATGGCAATGTCAGAAATGTTCTGGTAACACTCACTAAACATGAAAAGATGCCCAGTCTTAGCATTTAAAAACCACTGGGTGTATATAATGGTAATCTTTTTATGTCAAATTTTCTCTTTGAGACAACAACCTTTGGAATCAACAAGTGTGTGTGTGTGTGTGTGTGTGTGTGTGTGTGTGTGTGTGTATCATTCCATTTGGCCATTAGGAATAGAGCCCAGTTCCTCTCTTCAGGACATTCATCATCTAACAGGTGAGACAGATAGAGCCGCAATAACGACACAATGAGACAGTGCCATCGTGTGAGTAGAAACAGAATCTAATGGAAGTAAAGAAAGAGCAGTGTTCTCCTTGTCTTTAGAAGGATGCAGTATTAAAGTTGGGCTGAAAACTGAAGCCCAGCTCCAAATGTTGTCAATCAGTAGTCATTGGGAACGTCTACATGCGGTTTCAGAAAAAAAGGTTAAGGAGATGCCATGGAGCAGAAAGAAGTGAAAAGAGTACCTTTGTGAGATATGAATAGACTTACTTTCCAAAAGCACCGCTGAGAAGGAAGGACTTCATAGAGAATGGGTGTTCACATTGAGGGAGATGTATGCCACCTGAATCGAAGATGCAAGAAAGAGAGAGAATACCTGATGGAGCAAAGGTCCAGGATGCAGGATTCAGTCTCCAGGAAGTAGGCTTGAGAAGAGCTCATCTATCTTCTTCCAAACCAATAGGGAAGGAGTAAGAAAAGCCAACGACATAATAAACTTGGAGTTAAATGAAAAAGGAAGTTGAGAGCACTGCTACCTGATAAAAGATAATACCTACAGCTGAGGATCTACTGTGCTTTGAACTCTTTGAACATATCATGTCACTTAATTTTTCTGACAAATCCTATGAAGTATGGTTTGCAAAATAAGAAAATGAAAGTTTAGAAGGACTAAGTCACCTGGCCAAGGTCACACAGATGGTAGTTGGTGGAGCCAGAATTCTAATTTAGCAAAATCCAGAGTCCTTATTTTTCCATGGTACCAGACCATCATCCGTGACCTTGTTTTTCGTTATGAAAGTAGCAGGCAGGTTGCCCGGTAAAAGGGGGTGGCTAAGGACAGATTGGTAGTTTAAACAAATGATAAAATATCAGAAAGGTATGGAAAAGGGTTGACTGGCCATTTAACAGCAGCTTTAAAAGTTCGGTTGAGCCCTGGCCAGTTTGGCTCAGCAGTTAGAGCATTGGCCCGCAGACCAGATAGACTTGGGTTCGGTTCCCACTAAGGGCATGTGCCTCAGTTGCAGTTTGTCCCCGGCCCCAGTTGGGGTCGTGTGGGCGGCAACCATTCAATGTGTTTCTCTCATGTCGATGTTTCTTTCTCTCTCTTCCTCCCTTTCTCCCTCCTGCTCAATCTGAAGATAAATGTAAAAAATTTCCTCAGGTGAGGATTTAAAAAAAAAAAAATGTTCAGTTGAGGATAGGAAATCATAAATTTTTATCAATCAGCGAAATCACAAGATTTCCTTCAGCACCAGCAAAAAAAGAGAGAAAGGTATTTGTGTCGAACTGGACTTGGAGGAGGACAAAGTCGACAATAAACTGAAGGTGTGAGCTAAACATGTAGCTGAAATGACTGACTTTTGTACCAAGGTCAGATGGGAGGGAAAGATGGTAAATGGAGTTTAAAGATGGAAAGATTTTAACAGAGGTGAACTGACACGAAGGCATGAGAGGATGAACTATAGATGGGGCGGAGAAAGAAAAAGCTCAGAGTAACAGGTTAAAGGGGTTGAATGGTAGTAATCCTAGCCATTCAGATGAGTTGCTAAAGGACTGGAGGTGAGAGTTGGTGGGGGGAAAAGACCACCAAGGAAACATGTCATTAGCATATTAGCACCTTATTCAAATGGAGTTTAGGGAGACCTTGGATAATGCAGGCAACTGATAAAACAGGAAGACCTATTTGAGCCAAAATCCTAAAGGAAATTGAGAAATTACTTGAAGTTTGGTAAGTATACATGGGAAAGATGGATGGATGGATGTACAGACAGATGATGGATGGATGATGAATGGATAACTGGATGGTGAATGGTAAATGGGCATGTACTTCAGAGAAAGAGATTTGTTGAACAATAAAATAAAGTGCATTGTCTTAAAATACCAAAATAAACAGACCAATTATGCCACGACTTGTTTCATATAAAGCTATACCACCTTCGCCTCACAGAATAAAAGGTTGGGGGAAACCAAAATTTAAAAAGCAACGTACATAAAAACAACAAAGTCATAGTAGTTGTCATTGTTGTTTTTAACATAATGGTATTATGTGATTTTTTTTCTTTTCTTTCTTGTACTTTCATCTACTTCCCAAATGGTCTACAGTGAACCAATATGAAAAGTTAAAGTTTTAAGGAAAAATTTACATCACACTATAGGCATAAAAAAAACACTACAAATTATAAGTACCTTCCTTACTGGAAGGCCTGGAAATTTTTCAATATTTTATATATACATATATATATAATATTTGCATGTGTGTATATAAGCATATATATGATATGTATATTTATGTATAATATACATATATGCATACAAATAAATTGTTCTGTATATATACACATACTTATACATGTATATTTTTAGTATATGTGCATGTGTATGTGTTTGTGCTTAGTGTTAAACATAGCTACAGAATACAGTCACACGCCTTACCCTCTAAGAAAAGAGTAAATATTAAGTCATTTTATCCACTAATATAACAATAACAAAAATTTTTACCTAGAAGAATTGAGCCAAGTAAGTCGTTCTGAACAGTACTACATGCAGGAGCTGAAAAGATGGACAGGGAACCAAACTCAGACTCAAACTTCAGACAATTTAGGATCTGCATTAAACATATGTCACAACGTGCTACCAACCCCATTCCCTAATATGTTAGCTCTCAGAAAGTAAAGTTTTTAGATCTTCCTAAAACTGTCCTCATAAGAAATCCCAGGAGAGTTTCTTCCACAGCCGCAAAGAGCATGGAGAAGGGAAAGAACGTTCGAGTCACCTTTAGAGGCACGTGCTGCTCCTGCTTGTCCACGGTTCCACACACCTCATTTCCTCAGAGATGACACCAAGACATTCGCAAAAGTACTCATTTGAAACCCTAATTATATTTTCCTCTATCATCCGCCCATTGAACCAACTACTAATAAACAACAAAAGGGCTTGAATTTCAGGAGTGGGTGAGATTTTCACCTTTCTTAAATGTATACGAAGGGCCTCCTTCGTCAATATTTTCACAGACAGTTGTAATCAATCCAGGTTTTCTTGAGCTAACAAATGGTTCTCCTTCACAAGAGCAGTGGAAGCTGATTCGTGAATGTACTAATGTCCTCCAGGTTGCTGACAGAGCCCACAGTTACAGGATGAAGGGGTGTGGTATAATACGATATACATTTGGTCTTTGTCTCCTGTTCCGGGCACAAAGTTCCTAAGCCCTTTTCCTGATGGGAGTATCTTTTTGTTTTCACAAGGAGCCCCTCCTGAGCACACCTGTGTTTATGCTAATCAGATGACGAAGGGCGGGGCTCCTACACAGCCTCAGGATGGGGCTGGCCACCAGAGACCAAGTTATTAGAGGGTTGGAACATTCAGTCCCACCCACTGGAAAGACTAGAGATGAACGCTCTATAGCAATCCCAACAGATTTGTGTAGCTTCCAAGCTAGTGAAAGCATCCACTTACCTGGAGGGCAGCACCCTCCAGTTCCCAGAGGACAGAAATCCTCACTGGTGCCTCCAGGTCTCATGCTGGTAGTCACATCTAGGTGCAGTACCTCCTCTGTGTTCTAGGGCAGACATGACCACAGGCCTTCTGAGATCAACACGTAATTCTCATCCCGCTGCCCTCACACAGGCTAAAGGTTGACAGGGTTTTTCTATGCTTAAAAGAAAAAGCTCTCCTGATTAGGAAACCAGGGACGTTCAGGCCATACTTCCCAGATGACTGGTCTCATGAGGATTTGCCCAAGCCAGAGTAAGACCAGAGACCCCAACTGACATCCTGATCCGTTTCCCCATTCTCTGCCGTCTTCTGTGTCCTAGAAGCACCCAGTGATGAATAACAAACTGCTTTAATCTGATTAAACAATTACCTTTATTCTTTGACAGCTGCCCACAATTCCTTTTCCAATCTTTGATTAAGATATAGATACAGTAGAGAGACAGAGACAGGGAGAGAGGAATGGAGACAGAGAGATGACTGACTTGAGCCCAGGCCTGGGAATTGGGCGCTGGCCATTGAACTGCTGCTGGTTTACTCTACAGCATTGACAGATTTAACCACGTAAAATCTACGGGGTAAAAGAGGTACCTCTCACAGAAAAATCACAAGAAGAAAAGAGAAGAGGAAGGAAAGGGAAAAAAGAATTCCATCTTAATGGTCTCGGGCACGCTTTCCAGGCCAATCGCGGGACCTTTCTTTACTATCCACTGCTCTGTGTGGAAATGGAACAAGCTGGGAACCACCAGCGATGACCTGCAGCTCAGCTCGTGCAAGGCCAGCGTCGGCAGGCCCAGCTCACAGGTGAACGTCTACCTCTGAGGAGCCTCTCACCACCTGCCCAGCAGGAAGCAAGAAAGGCAGCCCCCAACCCCCATGACCTCCACGGGTGGAAAGTCGGGGTTTACACCTGCCAGAAGAAGGGTTAATCCAGGGGCTGCCTTTGCATCTGCCTTTCTGGGTCCCTGCGACTCCCTTCATCTACCATCAGAAAAGAGAGAGAACTTTTCCCCCCTGAAATTAGTTTTGAGGACTTACATGCATGCATGCGAGCAAGCGTGCAAAGAAGCAGCAGAAAAGAGAGGGGAAAACTTCAGTCCTGGATTCAACAGAGCCTGGTCTCTGCTGTCTCCGTCTGCATTAAATTGGTCATGACCTTCCAGGTGTCTTTAAGGTTGAAGTGTTTGCTGGACCATTTCGAGCTGAGCCGGCCAGTTCCACGTGACCCTCCTGACATCAAGAGGCAGGCTTTTAAAAGAACAGAGGCACCTTGTCAGGGCTCAGGGGTCACTAATAGCCTGCCTTGGGCCCTCCAATAGGTCATGTTCAGCTTCCTCGTCCAACACAAAGGGAAAGACGAGGGAGGCTGGGGAGGGGAGGGCGATAATTATCATTCTGGTGTTTTTTTCCTCGGGCCCATGTTATGCTCCATGTCACCGTGTTAATGTGCCTGCAACCAGGGAGACACATAATGCTCCTCTCAGCCCTGTTTATTAGTGAGATCCATTTGCAATAGGCCCTTCTTTTGTGCCACAATATGAATGTGCTTTGATGGCAATTACGGCAGTCCTTTTGACATGAAGATCCACAGGCTGCCCTAGTTAAGCCAGTAATTAGCCTGTCTTTTTTTTTTTTTTTTTTTTTTATATATATATTATTATTGAGAAACTACAAATTATCCTCCTCTGTGCACCGGCCACTGCTTTTTCTCCTTTCTATTCTCCCACTCTCTCCTGCTCACTCCGTCCTGCCGCTCGCTCGCTCTTTTCTCTCTCTCCCTCGTCTCCCTCAGCACTTTGGGGAAGCGGAATGCAGCTGCACAAAAGCGAGATAAAGCTCGACCATCAAGATGATGAACAATCTGGATGAAGAGCCTTCGAGATGAACACAAAAGCAGGGGAAGTGCAGTCGATGTCGGCCAGGACAGCTGAAGAATGCTGCGGTCTAAGGATGAATAGCCCTCATTTGTGAATATACAGATTTTCCGTGATGAATAAAAACTGAGTGGAGGTCACGATAAATAAACTTTTTCCCCCGTCTTCTTCAATAATAATTCAGGTTCCCGGCACCAAACAGCTGTAAATTGAAGGTTGTGCTTAGTTTTCTCAACTCTCAAAGGGGATAATTAAGCAGAGATCACATTGTTTGATATATTAGTGTAATGATGAGCTACTATAGTCTGCTTGTTTCGAGTTATTTTAGTTTTTCTTTCCCATTATCTTTTTTTTTTTTTTTTTAATTACGTTTCAGATCCGTTTTAATGTAGGAACAGCAGTTCTGAAACAGAGTTTGCCCTGTGTTTGGATCTATTTGAAATGTATTCATATAACATTTAATTAAAGCGGCAACGGCCCCTTTAGAAAATGTGTGGAGGTGGAAATATCTATATTATCTGACTCGCTCTGACATAATCTTGCCAAAAGGCTGACTCCTTTTCCTTATTGGTGCAAAATAATTAGACCATCATTAACCTCCTATAGCATCACTGTCAGTATTTCTTGGTGTTATAAAATCAGGATTTGGGAAGATTTTCATAATTTTGCTTAAGATCACTGAGAAGGCAAAAATCAGTTGTGAAACATGGTCACCACAGACAATTTCTGAAAACCAGAGTCTGTAAGGCTCCACTTTATAAAGGAGCTCAGCCCAGGGGAACGCCTATGAACAGTGTCCCTTTCTCTGTATAACACCCTCTCCTGTTTGCGAAGTCTTGACAATAAAAAGGCCCAAATACTGTTCAGTGTTTTAATTAACATAGGTTAGATCAGCATTGTCCTCCGACAGTATTAGAGAAGCTGAATATCTGTGTCAAATATAAAAACAGAGAAACTACACATTTCTACAGACTTTTTATTTTTATTTTTGAGGGGGTAGTCACAAAATAGTCTTCATTTCAAAACAGCCATTCATTACCGAATGTTTGGTGGATTGGTTTGTTTGTTCGTTTGATTGGTTCGTTAGTTGATTATTTTTCCTAGGAACTTTCCTACTTCCCCCCAGTTTGTCCCGATCCAGGGTGGGCTCGACCACGTCCATCGTCAGGAAGGTCTCCAGGCCTGTGCCAGGCATGGGAAGCTATGTGTGAGCAGGAACACTGAGAAGCATGGAAGAGGAGGGAGAACCCACCTTTGACTCCATGATGATCTAAGCCCCATGAAAGAAGAGGAACTTCTCAAGGTCCTAACCCTGGAGACCTTTAACTCCAGGCCAGCCCAGCCATTGCATGATGGGGAACCACACTCCCTCACGAGTCCTCGAGTCAACTCAAGAAACCTTAGAGAAAGAGGGCAATTCAAGTGCCCTGTCTACGTGTACAACCCGAGAAAGGGCAAGGAACAGGCCTGGGACAATCTAACGCAGAAGAGCCACTCACAGAACATGCCTGAGAGAAATCTCAGACTCATGAAACCCGTTTTTGCTTTGTTGCATCGATAAACCAGTCAGAGCCCTGGCCGTTTTGGTTCAGTGGTTAGAGCGTGGGCCCGCAGATCAATGAATCATCGTGGGTTTGATTCTGGTCAAGGGCATGTACCTTGGCTGCAGTTCGTACCCGGGCCTGGTCGGGGTCGTGCTGGAGGCAACCAGTTGATGTGTCTCTCTCATGTCAATGTTTCTCTCTCTCTCCCTCCCTCCCACTCTATCTGAAGATAAAGACAAAAACATCTTCAGCTGAGGATCAACAAATAAATAAATAAACCAGCCAGAAATAAAGAGAAATCAGATGGCGGGCCTCAAACCAAGGCCATCGTTTCCACCTCTGTTTGCCACCATGGTGGGGCTGCTTTTCAAAGGAATACCACATCCATTCGGAAATGTGTCACAGGGTTAGGCCAAGAAACCTCCATTTAGGAGTTCACCTGTGTCAGCTGTGAAATCGCTTAATAAACTTTTAAGTGCCGGGAGCAGGCCGGGACTGGTCTCACGTGCAGGACTGTCAAAAAATTCCTCTCACCTTTCTCCTTCAGACTCATTCATTCTGCCCACAGTTTCCTGATGCCCGCCGTCACCTCGGCACTGTTGAAGCTGTGGAATCCACAGAGCAACAGAATGGGCCATGTTCCCACTGTCCTGGCACTTACATGTCAGCGGGAGGGACAGAGTGACCAGCACGTGGGTAACATACAGCTCACCCGATCGTGACAAATACTACCAAGAGGACCAAGTAGGAAGGTGTGGAGGCCTTGCCACAGGCTGGTCAGGGAAGGCCTGCACAGCAAGGTGGTGGACATGGGACTACAGCCCAGAACAAAGAGAAAGAGGGAGCAATGCAAGAGACATGCAGAACTCTTCTTAGGAAAAGAGTTTCCAGGTGCAATGAGCCCCAGCTTCAAGGCCCTGAGGCCAGAGGGTGTTTGGCAGGCGCAGCCATCAGCAGCCAGAGGGCGCGCTGAGGAAGAGAGCGGGGAGCAGAAGGGTCCTGGATAGAAGGGTCCTGGATGGTGTAGGGCATCTCACCATGAAGCTGAAAGAAAACCTTGGTAATTCACTCTCTCTGGACTTTGGGGTAATTTGCTTCTAATAAAGTTTACACATATGAGGTACTGAAAGAAGTATCTGAAGATGATGAGGGATGGGTTAACTCACTGTAGTTTCATGTTATGAAATGATGGGTTTGATTAGCCAAAATATGGTACAATTGAAAATGCCTATTGCAGACACAAACAACACTCTGGCCTCACACACCCACACCCAAAAATGGTTAAAAGATTTCAACAGACGCTTCACCAAAGAAGATATATGGATCAAAAGAAATACATGAGAAGTTGTTCAACATCATTAGCCATTATGGAAATGCAAATTAAAACATGAGATACTATTATACACCTATTAGAATGGCTCGATTTTTTTTAATGATAACACAAAATGCTAACAAAGATGTGGAAATCTCATATATTTCTGGTAGGAAAGCTAAATGGTAAAACCACTTTGCAATGCAACCTGATAATTTCTTATAAAGTTAAACATATACTTACCATATGACCCAGCAATCCCTCACCCAAGGGAATCCCACACTCATACCTTCACGCATCAACACACATAAACCTGCACAAAATTATTTACAGTACTTTCATTTAAAATCACTAAAATTTAGAAATCACAAAAGTGTCTACTAGGTGGTGAATGGATAAATAAATGACAACACATTCATACAACAGAATACTCAGCAATGAAAGGAATTACTAGTGCTACAAGAAAAAAATATGGAAGTATTTTGCTAGGTGAAAAGAGCCAGACTCAAAAGTACACACAAACCGTGTGATTCTACTTATATGGCATTCTCAAAAGGGCAAAATTATACTCGGTAATCAGATCAGAGACTTCTAGGGTCTGGGAATGGAGGGAGAAAAGTTGGCTACACGGGGGCATGAGAAAAGTTTTTGGATTAACAGACATATTCTTTATCTTAATATGGTGAGGTTTACACACTATAGAAATTTGTCAAGATTGAGAGAACTGTATACCTAAAAAGGGTAAATATTATTACATATGAATTACATTTCAAAAAAGACCTACTGAAATACTGATATAGTCTCAGGTGAGAGAGGAAATCTAAAGGTGATAGATTTTTAGAAATTTATTTTAGCATTATCTTCCCAACTGAAGAAATAATTCATTTGTTAAGTAAATCCTCTCCACTGATAGTCTAATCTCAATGTTGTATGGGAAAGCAGTGTTTTCATGGGACTATGGACAGAGGAAAGATTAGAGATTCAAACCCTGGTGAGTAGGACTTCATCTCTCCAATTTTGCAAATATAGACATCTGGATATTTCATTGCACCTGGGCAGGGCAGGGTTCTCCACTCCCTGCCTAGGAAAGTCTCTGAAACAACCCAGTGAATTTGCAAAACATACTGTCTCTTTGCTCTGATTTCCCTCTGCATTCACCCAACATATCAAAGACCCAGAATCAATCCAGATACTTATTAAGTACCTATTATTTGTAATACGCTTGAACAGATACACAAATGCAGTACTTACTCTTAAAAGGTCAGAATTCAATTAGGTGGGAAAAGATGTATATGACAAGATAAACTAAAAATGCAGGACAGTATACAGAAAGCATCCCTTAATTGGTTCAGGCAATTGCTGTCATTCAAAACAGAAGTCTTCAGCCTAAGAAAATAATAGTTATCATCATTCATTGAAAGCCTATTGTCTGCTAACCCCTTTATGTGAGTCATCTTACTTAATCTTCATAACAATTGTGAGACTTGAGTTTGTTACAGGTTTGCAAACAAGGGACCAGAACCTCAGAGGAGATGAGTAATTTGTTCATGGCCCCTCACCCATGGATCAGCCAGGATGTGAACTCAGGTCCCTCTGATTGCAAAGCATGTGAGTTTTCCAGTATCCTCTGCTGAGTTGTTGAAGAATAGTCATGCAAGTGGTAGAATTTCAGCTGGACTTTACAGGGTATAGAATTCTACAGAGGCAACAAGTTCAGGTGTGATGGAAACCCCAAGACTTGCTAAGAAGAAAATGAAAATAACAGATATACGATGTCTACTTTGCAGATAATGCTAGATGGCATCCAACATGTGAGCTCCCAGATATTTTATCAAAAGCTTACTGGGTAAACAGCTCCCTTCTTCATATTTATATCTAGCCTCTAAATCATGTCAAAACATTTCAAAAATAAAGAATTTTTCCATGTTGGGAATTTTCTTCGACAAAGTGGTGGTGGGGAGTTCATTCAAGTTGGCTTAGGTAAGTTATTCCCTCCTATGAACCTCTTGGCTAGCTCTAAGACAGGAAAATGCAGTAAGTCCCACCACAAACCACAAATAAAAATACTCACACTCTTTCATCCCTGAGTTACAGCTTTAAGATTAGACATTTAAAATCAAAATTATCTAATGCAACCTAAAGTCTTTTCTCAAAACATCTTGATTTGCACAAACAAAAGGGCCTTCTTACACACATCCATCCCTCAGCCCTATTGCAACCTTCCAATGCTCAGATAGCACTGGGATAGGCAGGGAACATGTTTGAGGCAGGCATTTTTGAATTCCAGTGGAAAATAATTAGAGAAATGGGTACTTTAGAGCAACCATGAAAAACTTCTCCAACTTATTTAGCCAATTAGTTAACATTTACTAAGGCTCTAGAGCAGGGATCAGCGATATTCTTTTTAATGAATTGTCAGATAGTAAATATTTTCAGCTTTGCGGGCCGTAAGGTCTCTGTGGCAATGATTCAACTCTGAGTTGCAGAATAAACAAATGCAACCATAGACAGTACTTAAATGAACGCGTGTGGCTGTGTCCCAGTACAACTTCATTTACAAAAGTCCCCTGCTCTGGCGAGAGTATGCATTCTTGGGGCTGCCCTGCTATAGAGGTCAGCAGGCAGGACCTCAGGAATTCTCAGAGTTGCAGCCAATCAAAGGATGTTACCCATTGCTTCAACTCAGGCCAGGCATGCTGTGTACCCATTCTTATCCACCATGGCCTTTATTCCCAGTTTGGTCTTTTTACTTGTCCAGCACTTGAACTGCTTGTGGATTTCCATTAACAGTTGTGGCAAAGGCAGTGGATTTATTAACTCTTTTTATTCACTCAGCATCCTCATTTATAACAAGGATTTTTCTGGAGAGCACAGAGCAAAATCAATAATCGGAAATGGGGAGATGCGCATGTTACTTACCTGGTTCTCTTTATTCCCCCCATTTCATTTATGGTTGTTTATTTCCTCCCCTCCCCGTTCACTCTCTCAACCCCCTTCCTTCTTCCCACTTGGATTTTTATTTTGCTCTGATCTAAGACAAAACATATTTTGCGGGTCCCACATTAAATACATGGTTCAGTTGATTATGCTCAGGTTAAGGCAGAATGATGTTCCCAGCACTATGATCCTGCAGGAAAGTAAGACTTAAATCCACACAGAAGATTCTATTCTTCTCCACTCAAACCCCAAGACTAGGAGAAGACATCAATCAGCAACCGATTTTAAAATTCTCTTTAAAAATGTTTTACTAGTTCATTTTACTTGGCATTTTAATCGCTATTTATATCTGTAAAGTAGTGATATAATTAGTAAAGCTATTAATGTTTCTTATGCTTAGTATTACAAAGGCATAAATCTAGCTTATAGCAAAATAAATAATGATGATAACACTGTCAAGCATCAAAATAATTGCTGGATGGCTCAGTGTGAACCAAACAAGTCCTAGCCCTGTTCAACAGCTTTATCTGGTCACCTAGCCACCCTCCCTTTGAGCCATTCATGGGGCCCAGAAGGAACCTGGAGTAATAACCCCACTGTTCCTCTCACTTTCCACAGCACAGGAGGCTCGAGCATCCTGTCTGGTCCCTGATCTATTTCTACAATGGAAAAACAGGTTCGTTTTATTGGGGCAGAATAAACATAATGAAATTCTCTACCTGTCCTATTGCTAAACTCAGGGGGCTGAAGTCTCTGACCTCTCAGTTCTGTACATCTAGACCTTTGTTGGGCTGTTACAATGTTCCACTCCACCAGAGGAAGGGTTAGCCCTATCTGACACAGAGTCCTACCTTTTGGTAGGGTTTCCATAAACAAAAGCCCACAAATGCGAGGTCAGACCTTCTACTCAGGCCGATGAAAACTCCATTTGTTTCACTATCGGCCTTACACCCCACCACCTGCCTTTGCACAGAAGCAGGGGATGTAATCTTATCTATAAGCCCTTCCTAGCATTCCTGTTTTCAGTAACCAGAAAGGATTAAAATGAACAGCCCTGCGCACTGGTCCTGAGTAATGGGCCTTCAAAAACCAAAGTATTAGACAAATATATCAGCGATGAGATATAATACCGAGGGCTAGTTCCACAGTATCAGCATTTTTAACTTTCATTCTAAAGTGACTGGATGATAAGAGGGTACAATTCGAATTTTGATTTCAGGGTGAGAAGATCTTTTTAATAAAACTGTTTTTACTATGTCGCTATATATCATTTCTCACCAAAATGCAA
This sequence comes from Molossus molossus, assembly GCF_014108415.1. Taxonomy (NCBI): domain Eukaryota; kingdom Metazoa; phylum Chordata; class Mammalia; order Chiroptera; family Molossidae; genus Molossus; species Molossus molossus. Next base: position 42,574,786 of record NW_023425350.1, read on the forward strand.
AACAAGGCCCAGGTCTCTCTCTCTCTCTCCAAAACATCCATAATGATAGATTTCCATTGTATTTTTTCATCCCTTGAATGAATTTTTCAAGCCAAATTTTTGTTACTACTATTGTTGATGGCACCAAAGGTTTCAGGGAATCTTTCCTTGCTCAAAAAACAGTCTGCAGACCCAGACAGAGAGGAAGAGGAAGTTGTTTGGCTGAATAATGAGGGCTGAGCCAGAGCCCAGAGGTGGCATGCCTGAGGCCAGATGAATAGGATAGCGATTTGTGCGTTCAAAAGGCAGTCTCTCTTTCTGTTATCCTGGGCCTGTTTCTCAGGCCGCTAACAGCTAACTAGTGGACACGCATTACCATTCATTAGCATTTTTGTGGCACTTTATATTAGCCGTGCACATTACAAACTGTATTTGTTAACCTCACAACATTCCTTGTGAAATCACCACCATCACCATCGATTCACCCACATAGAGCAGCCCTGTTCAAGGGAGTGAAAGTGCAACATTAGGACCAGGAAAATGACTGAGTCTGGGGTGCGGGTCCAAACAACGATGTCAAAGGAAGCTTAGGTGGAGGATCTGCGCAGCTCCCCCTGGCAACTCAGCCCCTAGTTCCACTTACTTGTCTCTCATATCTATCACCTTGGAGTTCAGGCAAACCCTTCTTGACCTCATCATTGTCAGACATTACTTGATAACAAGACTGGTCTGTGTTTCGCTTACTTTGTGGAATCATTTCTCCTCTCATTTTCTGAGAACCGCTCTTTTTACATTTCAACACGTAGCCAGTCTTTCTCTTGTGGACGGAGAAAACACCTTATTTATTTTCCACGATCTTACGCATTTTATAGATCACATCCTCTCCCTGGCTCGGTTTTTCCAGAACCACGTCTCTTTCTGTAACTCTACATATCCTCACATAATGCCTTTAGTCCCCTTTCCTCCGCTTTCTTGTACTGCACATGCTGCATCAATAATGTGGATGTCAGATTTGGGCACAGTACTTTTTCTAAGTCCATCATCAGCGTCCTGTTCCCCCTGATTGAGAGGCCAGGCCCAGCAAGTGGGGAACCATGTTCGATGAAACAGTGGCTGAGCCACAGAGAGAGAGCTCTGTCTGGGTCAATCTCTGTCGACTGGACAATCTCGCTAACCCAAAAGGAGGAGCCCAGTGTCTAAAAACTGGCAGAAGCTAACTTCCTACTTGTTTTAACCTTTTTCTCCAAGGAGCTTCAGAGATGGAGGACACACTGTAGGAAGAGGACCAGACAGAGAGCAGGCCAAGAGCGCCCAGAACCTCCAGGAGAGGCACACACAGCTTCCGACGCTGCCAACCCATCTGAACGCTAGCCCTGGTTCAGGAGACTCCCTCCTTCACAACGCGGTTCATCGAATGCCTAGTACATGCACTTAAAAAAATTTTTTTGGAAATGCATCCAGACTTCAAAATGTTATAAAATTGGCACACACAAAATTATACATACCTTCACCCAAATTCTTCGACTATTAATATCTTTTATAACCATCATATAATTACATAAACCAGGAAATTAGCATCGAACCAATGTTATAATCCAATTTAAAGGCTATTCTATATTCAAATTCTGCCAATTGTTATATTTAAGTCCCTTTTTTGGTGGGGGCCAGTGTCCAATTTTGGATCCTAAATTGCATTTAGATAGTTCCGCAATCTTCCTTTTATCTTTCATGACCTTGATATTTTTGAAGAGTACTTACAGGTCAGTTGTTTTTTACAAAGTCCCCCAATTTGGGTTGGTCTGATGATTCCTTGAGATTAAATTCTGGTTATGTATTTTTGGCAAGAATATTACAAACATGGTTCTCTGTCCTTCTCAGTGCTTTACATCAAGAGGGACTTGGTTTAGATTGGCCCCTTTATTATTAGATAATAGACATTGTTATTAGTGATGTTAACTTTGATCACTTGAAACAGGTGGTATTTGTCAGGTTTCTCCTGTATCAGATTACTATTTTTCCCATCTTAATTTACATGTATCGTGAGGAGATATTTTGGATGGTAAATATTCTGTTTTTAATCATACATTCACATATTAATTTTAGCATCCTTGACAGATTTTTTGATATGCCACAAGTTTCCTAAGCATCTTTCATATGTTATTTCATTTAATTCTCATAGCCAGACTATCAAGCAGCTATTATTATTTTTTGCCTTATTTTATCATTGTGGAATCTGAAGTTCAGAGTGATGTAGCAACTCAACCCAAGACACACAGCTACTAGAAGTGGTAGAGCCAGGATATGGACCTAAGTCTGACTCGACCATTTTGCAACTGAGAGAAGAAGCAACCCAGCATCTGAAGTCCATGACTTATGGCCTGAAAGAAGCATGGAAGTGCACGTATCAGCGGCACGTTATTGATGCTCTAAGCTAAAACAGGAAGTGGTGAGGATGTTGGAGAAGGAACACTGGGTTGTTACATTCAATTCAGTTGGAATTGGTACATTCTTTCTCTCTCTTTTTATTTGAGCATAATCCTTTAGTCAGCATTGTGGAAAGCAAGTTAATAGACATGACCCAACCCTTAAAACTTTAACACTTACATTAATCAAGGCCAATGAATTATGACATAGAGCACAGCTCAACAAGCAGACAACCCCTAGGAAGGAGTTAGGGATCTCTAACATTTAAGTCAGGTATGTCCTGAGGCCCAGTGAATAAACGAAATCTGGAGAGAGATCTTGGACACGGAATGCTTAATAAATGTAAGGCCATGGGAAAACTCTTCTTATTAAACAATGCTAGTTGATACTATTTTATCAAGTTCTGTGAGTGCAGAGACCACTTCTATCTTGTCTGTTAGTGTATCTCCCAAACCTAGCACAGTGCCTGACTCACAGAGTCCAATATTCATTTGAATGAATGTTCTGGTCAAAGTATTATGTTTCAAAGTGTTCTAGGCAGAATATGTGGTAATAATGAGGGTTCTGAGGAAGCTGAGGAATGTTTAAGTAGGAATGCAGCCTGATTAATATATATATATATATTTTTAATATGTTTTTATTGATTTCTTAGAGAGAGAGAGAAACCAATGTGAGATAGAAACATCAATTGGTTGCTTCCTGCACTCCATCTACTGGGGATCAAGCCCGCAACCTGGGCATTTGCCCTGACCCGGAATCTCTCAGTCCATGGGACGAGGCTCAATCCACTGAATCACATTGGCTGAGCTGATAAAAACACTTTTTAATGGATGCATTGGCCCCAGTACCAATAACCGTTTCATCTTGCTTTGATTCTGTAGACTCCTGTGTAGCTTGTCTTTCAGAGAAAAGATCTGGGAAGGGAGACTCATTCTGTTGTTGCTATTCTGTTCTGTTTGGGGTAAAGCTGCTCATACTGTTTGTGAGTCATCTGCACTAACACAGACACCAGTACCCTACTCCCTTGAAACACTTCTATGCCCCTCATCCCGTGTTTCCCAGACTCTTCCAGTTATAAGTTACAGAACCTGACTGCAGCTAGCAGTGATAAAACAAACGATCAGCCCATGAAGCTGGCCTCAGACACAGCTAGACAGAAGTTCAAGTGATGGCACCAAATGATGTCTGTTTCTCTTACAATCTCCTAGCCTGTCTCTGTTCAGCTCAAACTGCTCTTTCCGCACTGTGTCAAGAGAGTAGCTAGCAGCCCCTCACTCACCTGTCCCCAGCCTGGCAAGCCCAGAGGAAAGAACAAGCCTTCCCCATAGCTCTGGCAGAAAGTCTCAGAGGGATTATGATTGGCCAGACTGAGTCAGATGTCCAACCCTGAACCAATCAATATAGCCAAAGTGGTGAGACACTCTGACTGGCTAGGTCTCAGTCACATGCTCAGCCCTGTGGCAGGGCAGCCCACTTGAATGGATCATGTGCAATGGGTTCTCCCATGGGAAAAAAAAAAAAAAATTCATTGCCAGAAGTGAATAAGGAGACATAATCCTCGACAGTCAAAAAGTACCAGGGGCCCACCATAGTCTACACTTAAAAGTAGCACAGACTCTGGTGCCCCTGCTCTCGTCAGTTTTTCTTAAACTGCGCTAGCACCACAGATACATTCTTCTCTGACATCTCGCGGTGTTAGCTCTGCAGCCATGCACTGTCCCCCACAGTCCCATAACTGCGTGTGGCATCTCTGATAAGATGACGAGCTGCTAGAAGGCAGACGTCTTGTCTTACTGTCTGTCCTATACGATGCGCCTTCCACCCTAGCACAGCACACATCCTAGACACTTCACAATGACTTTAAGCCAGAACCTAGTGCTGCCATATCAACTCATTTCAGGCCTCCTTGCTGACTATTTGGGCTTCCGCACAGAGTGGGCACCTGACGATCTTTCTGGTTTGAATCATGGCAAAGAGCCCCGAGCAGGTACCGCAGGCCAAGATGACACCAAGTCCCCAAAAGTCTTTCTTTCAAAAGTTAGCAAAGACTTTCCAAACTAGAACACTTAGAAGAAATTCGAAATGAGATTTTTAGCCCCTGCCACTGATAGAAGAGGAGCTGCCATGTGAGAAGCGAAAAAAAGAGACAAAACTCCCTCCGCCCTGCGACGCCAGCCCCACTCCTGCTCCCTCTCAGCAGCCGGCTTCCCCGAGCCCGTCGACCTTGCGCTGGAAGCCGGTCACGTGGTGCTCAAGTTATCAGACATCACCTGCCTGGGTGCATGCTTCTGACTTTTGTCTGTGTTTCTATTACACAAATGCCACAAATTCTGTCTTTGCAAGATTGAATTGAAGATTGAGCTGCCTGAAATCCGAAGAGGGGAGCTTCTCCTTCCCCTCTGCTCCAGCCAGAGACCCAGGGCCCGTCCCCAGCACATCCCTAACTGCGTATGGTTCCCTGGAGCAGGTCTGGAGGAGATTTATGTTTATCCAAGTTCCCATGCCCGCTGGCCTTCTGAATCAAAGGTGGAGTTATAAACCAAAGAAATTTACTGCAGAGTCTAGTATGCTCTTGTGAAGCTGAACCATTTCACTCCTTTTTAATAAGGTTAAAAATAGTTACAAGTGGAGCATTGGAATAAGGGCTTGAAAGAGCTCTGTGGCGCATCTGTGACTTAGGCCTGGCCGATTTTACAGCCCTGCCTATTAAAAAGCCCAGGCCACGGTGGCTCCGGCTCCTCGCCCTCACCAGGCTCACTAACAGTGCAGCCTGTGGGCCGCCTGACATTTCCAGCCCTGGCGTCTGTATTCCAGAACAATCGATGGGGGCCAGCCAGCCTCTGCTTACAATTATGGAGGGTCATTTTAACTACCTGTTGACTTGCTTCATATTAAGGACTGCCAGCTGATGCAGAAAAGATCTGGCAAAAGGGGAGAGCAAAACCTTTCCTGGAGCTCAACTTTGAGATGGCCAAAAATAAACCCACCAAAGGGGCAAGTTCATAGCACTGCTACCTCCACACTTTGCGGCTGAATGGAAGGAGGAAAGCACATGAAACCCACAAAGCCTCAGACCAAGAAGGAGAAAACGAGTGAGGGAGAAGATCCCATTCCTCAATCCCCTGCCCAGGTCGAAGTCCCACTCCATCCACCGATGAGCAAACCTGTGCACTTCTAAGTGGAAAGCAGCAGTGAGGCCCATGCTCCTGCAGCAGTCTAAACGGTAATGTGATTATAAACCTCAGATCAAAGGATCGAAAGGATCCTGGCCAAATGCCAGGGAGAGTCATGGCTCCCGATAGAACTAAATCAGGTCCAATCTGGATCTGAGAATAATAAAGCAATTAACCACGAAGTGACAGAAGCTGAATTTCACAGTAAAAGCAGTGCTAACCAGCCATTTAGCATCATGAGAACAAGACCCCTTTCTTCAGCCACCTGCGGTCACCACCCCACCCCCTGCTCTATAATTCCCACCCCCCTTGCAACTCGTTGAAAGCAAAAGATTAAGCCCAGGCCTGCACTAACAGGCAGACAGAGTGGGGGCAGTGGACAGACCCCTCATTCAGAGGCCTCCAAAGGGCATGTTGACTTGGCTCAGAAAAAAAAAAAAAAGAGCTTGCGAACTACTCAGAACTTTTCAAAACAAGTCTCTGGCTACTTATTTAATTGGCAGAGATGAAAGGCAAGGATATGATGAGAAACAGTGGTGTTATCAGAAATGGAGGAAAAATCAGAACAGCGGTCTTAGCCTCCATCACTAAAGAATCTCCAAAGACATAAAAATCGGCCTGGGTTTCTGAAAATCACACTTAAGCTCCCAGGTCTACATCGACCTAAGCTTCAAGGTCTGACCATCCTTGCTTGCTTTACCCCCAAGCACACACACATGCACACACATACACAAACACACATACACACAGAATATTGCCACATTCATATTTTAGAAGTGCGCTGTCTTTTCCACCTGCTGTGGCCGGGCAGTAGAACATATGGTCTGTCAGGCCACCCACTGATAAGAGCCACCTTCGTTACCAGCCACAATGAGCCGACTGGGGATGGAGTTTTAGAATTACATAACTTGTTTCTGAGTCCTTCGGTCAATTCAATTATACACAGAGCTTAATTTTACCGTTCATTTTCTAGGAGACTCCAAGAAGAGGAAACCAGAAAATATATAAGAATGAAAGAAAAAGAGGAAGGAAGGAAGGGAGGAAGGAAGGAGGGAGGGAGGGAGGGAGGGAGGGAAGGAGGGAGGAAGAGCAGTTCCTCAGACTTCTAGACCTACATATATCACACTTGCAAGTGTGTACATGCGTAAAAATGAGAGTATTTAGTTCTAGCTAGTTGCTGTAATATTATTAAAGCCTTTGAACATTGAACATGTTGCTAATCACCCTTACAAGTTCCTGTGCATGCACTGGTACCTTGAAGGAAAAATAAGGGAAAAAAAAAATCATGTCCACTCTTCTCTTTAAAAAGAACTACATAATCCATTTGAAAAGGTTAAAGAAACAACACATTAGGTAACCCAAGTGATACATTTCGGGGACAAGAGAAGCCTGCAAAAGAGGAGGTAAGCTGGAATTCAGTAGGCTCCCTCACTGGGATGCCTCCCCAGCCCTATAATCCAACCTTTGGTCAACCCGCACAGAACCCAGTTCTTGCAACGGCATAGAAGTGAGTTTCCGTCAAGTTGGCACAATGATTCTTCTTTGGGAAGATGTTTGTTTTATCCAGGAAAAGAATTTTAGCCGACTGTGGGCAGGTTATTATCCAAAATGGGTCTTTCAATCAGGTTAAATTAAAAAAGACCTGAAATGAGGAAATTATCTTTCCCTTCTAATGAGAATCTTTGAATATGGACAGAGTCAAGCTGGTGCACTTCAAACGTTCCCCTCTGTGGGGGGAGAGAGAGAGAGAGAGAGAACACGGACATGTACCCATGCATGCACACACGGTGGACCCGATGTCTGTGCCTGTCTTCTAAATCACGGGTGCGGGGGTTATAATGGGAACACTGACAGGCCCATAACTACAGCAGCATTAGCAGCACCACCACAGTCACCATTTAAGCTCTTTTTTTTCTCCTAGAAATGACTTGCCCAACCAATGAGAACAGAGTAAACACGGCTGGCATCTTAATGACCTTTGAGCATTAGCAGATGGCCTTTTTATGACCACAGATTAGCAGTACATGGTCGTTCGTTAATGGCCGAGAACAGGTGCCAGTGGTCCCTTACACGCCTTTTTTGTGCCCGTTCTTTACCTTCCCGAGTAAGAAGGGTTAGTCTCCCAGTGAGGCCGCTTTCTCTGCGCCACCCTTTGTTCCTCTTCTGGCTGCAACACAGCCCGTTCCCCCAACCCAAAGAGGGTGCAAGGATGCAAGCCCTTCAAGGTCCCAATCTCCCTGTGCCTTTCCCTTTGTCTCTCTCTGAAAGCAGCCTCCTCTGGAAAGGGGTGTCTCCGCCTTGCAGTTTTTGAACCAGAGGAGCCCAGCAGCAAAGGGAGGACTACTGTCAAGCAGCCTGTTTACAGGAGGATGCCTGGTGCTATGGATATACACGATAACAAAACACACCCAAGGCTTCATCCAGTCTTAATTAAATGAATCAGTCAGAGCAGGTGAAGCCATCTCAAGCCTTTCTTTCTGCCATTTACAGCACCCAATTAATTTCACCTGGAGGAATGTCTCTTCCCCCTGCCCTGCGCGCTGCCCGTGCCTCCCACCTCCAGGACCACTTCCCTCTCTCACCTACCTCTCACTTCCCATCATTTCACCCCAGGAAGAAATGCAGCTGTTCAGAGCCAGCACTCAGTGTGTGTAAACGATCTCCTCCCATATTTGGTATTTGGGTAAACCTCGCTTTGGGCGAGTTTAGTCCAGCAGTAGAGCCATGCAAGAGGGCACCGGCATGCAGAATTGCCAAAATGAGTGTCTATGTTCATCTCTGTGGGTGGGAAAAAAAAAAAACGCCTGCGATTAACCGGAGATGCTGACTGACTCCAGGATCCTGGGGCTGCAATCCCCATGAGCTGAAGAAGCCCACTTTCAAGTCGAAGCAGAACCCGAACTCGGGACATTCACAGAACACGGTAACCGGGACACCCGGATCTGGAGGCTGAAGCCCTCTTCTCTCAAAGACAGGCGCCTGAAGGAGGGACAGAGGGGGCAAAGCACAGCGCAGGTTCTCCTGACCCGCACACAGAGAGGGCTGCTTAGGGGAATAAAAAGTATTGCTTTTCGAAATAGAAGTCGAAGGTATATCATTGGAAAACGACTTGTTTTCCAAAACAGACAAAGCTTTTGGTCTTTCCTAAAATGTTGCAAGATATGTGTCTGTTACACCTGCTTTAAATTTCTCAGGAAATCGCAGGCATCTTGTCTTTTAAATCAATTAAAGAGCCCCAAATGGACAGATTTGTTACAGCATGAATGGAAATATGGACATTTTAAGGATTTCTTACTTGTGAATGGGCTGGGGGATTTACTCTGTTGTGACAGGACTGTTCTTTTAAAAAATCCTATTTTCAGCTTTAAAAAGCTGTATGTTCTCAAGTGAATATTACATCTGTGGGATATTTGTTGCTGCTTGGGGCTGATCACTTGGAGTGGGGGAAGAGGATGACATTATTTCGGAGAGATTGAATCACAAAGTCAGATTTAAAAGTGGCCCCTCTGCGGCGCGCACAGGGACAGTATGGCTCGAGCCAGCCTCTCTCTGCTCCATACTTCGCCTTCCAAAAGGAGGGCGCCTGTGCCATCTCACTGAAACCCCGGGGGACAGCTCTCTCAATTCTTGGTCAGGTTTCAAGGTGGAGTCTTTACTCAAAGCTTCCTCTTTGCCCCAGCCCCTCCCGCTGTGGCTCAGAGGTGTAAAACCAATTAAGAAAATGATTCCCAAGATGTTGAATTTCGGATCTGTTGGGCAAGTTCCCCCCCCACCCCCATTTCAAATATGAGGGAGACAAAAGAAGAGAGGAAGAAAGGGAGCTCACTTAGCCAACAGGGAACACTGTTACAAAGAAGAACAACTGTTAGGGAGAGAAATAAACTCAGCCCCCCCGCCCCCAGGACTTCATCCTTTCTGTGGACCACACATGAAATAAGGAAGGAATAACAAGTAAGGGCTAAGTGAAGGGCACCCTATTCCTGGACCTCTTATTTGCAGAAAATATACAGCTATATCTCTCCACAGCAGACTCTGCTTTCAGAAAGCCCTAATTTAAACTATTAATATATAAATATCCTTTCCTGGCTTGAGTCAAATCCAGATCTCATCTTTGTATCGCACAGTCAAAAAGATAAAATGAAAAATCCATTACTAATTAGACTGTTAAATTAAACTGCTTTAACTTTATTTTATGAGAGGCATAAAGTACATAAAGAGAAGACGCAAAGTGGCACCATGACCTTTAGCGGTGCCTGGGGCTCACCCCCGTGCTTTTCCAACCACTTGCCTGAACACTCCCGGATTGGCTAACACCTTCAGTTCCCTCTCCACCACTCCTAAACCTGAAGGATTTATTTTTAACAGTCCCTCACCCACATAATGACTTTAAAATTCCTTAGGTTCATACCTTAAAATATAGCTGGGAATTAAGAAATAATGTCAATTAATAGTTGAAGCTCAGAGGCACTAATGGAGTTAGCTAACCACTTCCTCCTGAAAAGCTGTCTTAAGTACATGGAAAACTCGAACCACCCTAAGATCTCTGCGCTGTGTGCACAGGTCACCCTGCAACGGGCCGCCAGCCAAATCCAACCCACCGCCTGTTTTTATACAGCCACAAGCTAAGAATAGCTTTTACATTTTTCAGTGGGTTTAAAAATCAAAAGAATTCCTATCACTGATACAGGAAAATCTTATTACTTTCAAATTTCAGTGCCCATACATAAAGTTTTATTGGAACACAGACACAAACCCATTCATTGTTTTTCCTCTGTGGTTGCTTTCACACGACAGCGGGAGGGTTGAGAGGTTGTAACAGACTATAGGACCTGAAAAGCCTAAAATATTTACTCTCCAGTCCTTTACAGAAAAAAAATCTGCCAAGCACGGCTCCATAAGTGACTTGGCTGTGTGCACAGACAGGAGGAAATTGAGCACCGCTGTTCCAGTGAGGAGTCTGGCACTATCTTATTTTGTATTATTATATAAGTTGTTAGCTTTGATACCCTTCTATATCTGTACAGTCGAGTCACCTTATTTGCTGTTATGAGACGATCTGCTGTGTGTACTTCATCGGTGAAGCCTCAATTGCGGCGCCCCCGAGCAAGGTGGGCTCCCCGTCGGTTACATGGGTTTTATCTTCCATGGCATTTCTCTTCCTAAGATTTTGTTTTGAGGCCTGCAATATGCTCTAGAACAAGTGACATGCATGAAGAGCCTTTTCTCTTTTCAAGTCAATGAAAAAAACAGCCTCTCTGACCACATCTGGTCTGTGTTTGCCAAACAGCCGTCTTGAGACGCATGTCCAGTCCAGATCTCTGCCCCCAAATTGGTTGCCTATGTTAAATATTTATTTATTTTTCATTTCCATCCCTGGTTCTTGGTCTCCTTCCTCCCTTTGTTTCCTCCTTTCTACCTTTCCCTCTCTAAGCATAGATTTTGGAATCGAACGGACCTAAGTTTCAATTCCAACATTGTTGTCTATAGCTGTGCTTCCTTGGGAAAGTCACACAGCCTCTCTGAGCTTATTTCCTCAGTTCTAACTTAAAGAGGAGCCACCTTGAATATATTTGAGCTTTCTGGCAGTTTGTTAGGCATACAGTATGTTCTCAATAAATGGTGGCAGGATACATGAATGAATATAGATATAGGTCTAGGTAAAGATATAAATATATTTATTCCTTTGTCCCGGGCACTTTACACTGTTTAGGATGGTAATAAACACAAAGAAAGTGCTCAATAATCTCTTGAATGAATTTAGCACGCACTTGTTTATCCCTACAGTGAGCATTTTTCAAGCACAAATACATGGTCAGCTCTATGCTACCAATATAGTCCTTAAAAGGTGGTGAAACCCTCACACATGATGATTGTTACTTCATCAAGAAGAAGCATCAATCTCCATGACAAAGTGTGTTTTCTTCTCACACTGTGACCTATTAGAAAGCGCTCACTGTCCTTTGGCACACAGTTGGCATTCGATATACTCTGACTGAATTGCTTCAAAATCTAAACCAGAAAGAACAAAATTCAAATAATGAAAGAAAAAAATAAGGAATGAGGGAGAGGCAAACGGAGGGTCAAGGAGCCAGGGAGAAGGCTCAGAAGGCGCAGAGGTTGAGACGTGCCTTTCTGGAGGGAGGACGTGTGCAGTGGGAACTGCTAGAACTCCAGCAGAGGAGCATCCAGCCAGGGCGTGTGCGATGAGTCTGAGTGGCCATGCTGAGGTGCCACACCAAGGTGGTGGCACATCGAAGGAGCCAGACTGGGATTTCAGACAGACCTGGGTCCGATTTTGATTCCTCCACTTACTAGCTGAGCAAACTTGGGAAAATAACTTAGCCTCTCCAATCATCATTAATAAAGCATAATAAAACCAACCTTACACCATTTCTGCCACATAAAAATGTCAAGAATTTTAGCTACGTGTAGTATTATTTAATGCTAAAGAATTGTAGTTGCAGTTATTGTAGAAGAGCCTTGAATTAAAGATGAAAGCTTTTAGTTTGGGGCCCTTGTAAATTCAGCATCCTTCATGAGGATGACCTGCCATTACATGTTAGTGATCTTTAGGGTTTTGTCCTTGACCTTCCTCTCATCTCATGGTTGACCAACTCTTCTTGTGTGGTATCAGCAGATCTAATCTATACTGAAGCTGTACAAAAGGTTAGCTACCCAGACAAACACCTGGGAGTCATTAATGCCTCCTGTTCATCCCTCACCAACCCCCTTGCCTTCCCAAATAGTCAATAATTCTTCTGTCAATTCTACCTCCTTAATAGCTTTAATGTTTCCTCCTTTTTCTACATTCTCACTGTCACCTCGCTCAAGTCCTCATCACCTCTTCCATCATGTACCTAGTTTCTCTCCCCACTCTGTCCTGCCCAGCGGCAGTCCCTGCTCCACTCTGCAGCAAGAGCCGTCTTCCTCAAAACAAACCTGGCCATGTCACTGTCCCACTGCAAGCCCTCCCGTGGCTTTCACTAAGCTTAGAGGAAAGTTTAAACTTCAGTGTGATGAACAAGTAATTGCATGGTCTACACCTGAAACTAATATAATATTGAATGTCAACTGTAACTGAAAAATAAATTTTAAGAAAAGTAAATTCGCCTGGCCGGTTTGGCTCAGCAGTTGGAGCATCGGCCTGCAGATAGAGGGTCAAGGGCACATACCCGGGTTGCAGGTTTGATCCCGGCCCTGGTTAGTGTCATGCAGAAGGCAACCGGTCGATGTGTCTCTCTCATGTTGATGTGTCTCTCTCATGTTGATGTGTCTCTCTCATGTTGATGTTTCTCTCTTTTCCTCCCTCATTCCCTCCCTTACACTCTATTTAAAAATCAATGGAAAAATATCCTTAGGTGAGGATTAACAAACAAACAAACAAACAAATAAATAAATAAATAAATTGAAATCCCATGGTCTTGTCTCTTTCAGTGTTCAACTGACTTTTTAACACATGCATAGGTACACACACACACACACATGCATAAACACATACACATACATACCCATACACATATACATACATACATATATACACGTACTCACACACACACACGTGCATACACACACTATATATAGCTTACTGATTGGCTTGTAGTTCCCCAAATATGCCCTGTTTTCTCTTTTTTCCTTTTCTCTTGCTACTTCTCTGACTAAAATACTCTTTGTAATCCTCTTAATGTGGCTAATATTCACTAAAACTCAGTTTGACGTCACATGCTGCAAGGAAATTGTCCCTAACATTCTCCACACTGAGTTGGGTACCCCAACTAGAACCCCTAGCCACTTTGTATAAATTGTACTTAATCAGGTATTTGTCCATATTCTTCCTCATCTGCACTAATCTAGGTATGTCCTAAGGATAGGAACCATGTCTTCATCTCTGTATTTCTGAGAAAAGTGCTTAAGTGGAGTCTGCAGAGGGACCTTATAACTGATGGGTGGGTTGATGGAAGGATAGCTGGTTGGCTGGATGGCTGAATGATGAGAGTTCAGAACTAGGTATCTATCTGAGAGCCCTCGGCTGAGATATTTTTGAGGTCTTGAGAGTCCATTTGAAGGAAAATTATAGTAAAAAGAAAAAAGACTATGGTCAGAGTTTTGAGGAATGACATAGAAAAGTGGGAGCAAGAATCATTGGCAAGTGACATAAATGGAAGGTAGGAATGTACTGGAATGGTTCTCACTTGTGACTGGTCACACTGTAAACAGGTACAGGGCTTTGCACAGCTGAGGACATTTAAAAATTGTGCATATTCTCTTACCTGGTTACCTATCGAAGGAATAATTATAAGAGTGAAAACAGAATCAATCTAAGTATCCACCCACAGGTAAAGTAAATTATGATGTATCCACATCACAGAATATCATTTAGCCATTTACACATTATAATTATAAAGAATGTGGCAACATTTTTAAAAAGTACTTACAATACTAAGTTCAAAATAGAGCAAGGAGAACTGAGGCAATGCCATGTATGGAAATCAAGAGAAGAGAGACTTCCGGGAAGAGGGGACATCAGGGATGTTATAACACAGAGAGGTTGGAGACAGTTGACTAGACCACAGAGGACTCTGGATATCCCCTGCTCTAGGCTGATCCCAAGCTGTTCCACATCCTCCCTTCTCGGGAATCACCTGTCATATTCATGAATCACCCAGTATAGTACCCAACACGCATGTTTGGTCCTCTCCCCACCGTGCCACAATGTCCTTCATCTTATCAAGTAGTCACTGCCATCTTCACTAGTGCCCTCTCACTTTCTATTTCTGAGACAGGGTTGTCAGTGCCCACAAAATCACAGAAGGGTAAAGTGATTTTTTTCCTTGCTCACAGAGCAATCCTCAATCCAGAGTCCTGGCTTGTGTCTTGTAAAATGAACTATTCTTTTTACCTGTTGGATAAGTGTGGTTAATTATTTGAAGTTTACACAATTACTAGGGTCTCTATATTCTCCCTATACATGCTAACTAGGCTATTACCAGTTGCCTGTGCCCCTGGAGGGTAGGAGCTGTGGCTTTATAAAAACATTGCCAGTGGTGCCAAGCTGAGTATCACACACCTATCGATGGTTTGAGGGTGGTGATGCCTCTGGTAATGACAACTGAGATGCCTCTCTTTATTCACTGCTCTTTTAGACACATTTCCTGCTGGGATGCACGAGTCCTTTGAAAGACAGTTCCAACAGACATTCTGAAGACTGATGGCTGTGAGTCATGGAATGAAGAGAGGTACCCCACTGTCCTCCTTCCAGTGGGGAACGTCCAGCCCATGGGCCATATAAAAGGCCCATAAAATCAATGCCGGCTAACATCACACGCCTCGCCAAATTAGCTTGACAAATATAGCAGGCTAATTTTTAAGTCAATAATTTTGTATGGCCCACGAATGATGTTATAAATATCCAAATGGCCCTTGGCAGAAAAAAGATTCCCCACCCCTGCTAGACAAAAGAGACAGGAGGCATTCAGTGCTGACACACAGGATGACATTCAGTAAGAGGACCCAGATGTTTAGGTGAATTAAAAGGCACTCTAAAAATACAGGGCATGGAATAAAGAGTGAAAAATGTAGGACTCCTGGGAGGAAATTTTTTTCAATGAATAGTGTGGTAGAATAAAAAAATAAGTACTTGGTTTGTGTCTTAGCTTGGTTCCTTGAACACAACTTCTAAAGACCTTGTCCTGTGTACTTTTCTACTTGGCTTTTCCTGTATCCTTTATAGTGAACCAGTAACATCAAGTAAGACACTGCCTTGAGTTCAAAGGAATTATCAGACCTGGGGGTGAGGGGTCATGGGAACTTCTAAATTTGTAGCCTGTTGGTCAAAAGTAGTAAGACCTGGGATGGGCTTTCTCAGGTCAGAGGTGAGGACAGTCTTGCAGGACTGAGCCCTTAACCTGTGGAGTCTACACTGACCACAGATAGTGTCAGAATTGAGTTAAATTGTTAGACTTCCAGTTGGCACAGGAGAATTGGAGAACTGATTGTTGGTGTGGAAACCACACACATTTGGTGTCAGAAGGTTTCAAATATGGCAGGTGGGGGGCCAGGGGGCAGAACAGTGGAACAGCCAGGTTCCTAGAGAACTAACAGTTCTCATCTTCCCATTTTGCTGACAGAGAAGCTGAGGCACCAGGAGGGTTAGTGAGCACCTCCCAGCCACACTGTGACAGACCCCAGCTGGCGTCTGAATATCACTGATTTTTATGAACAACGTTTGCCCCTGCCCTGTGCGACAGCAGGATTGGTGAACCCAGGAAGCAAATGAGCACTTTCCCCATGGCCTGGAGTAACTTGCCCTTTCCCAGAGTCTGAGGAAGAAGACTCAGTTTCCCCACTGAGGCTGCTCACGGATGTTTTATGACGCTCGTGAAGTCAGTTTAATCCTAGGCACTCCTCTCCATCAAACATCATCATTTAACATCATAGTAAAGTTCCCAGTCTGAAAAACTAAATAATTAAAGCCTATCAAGAATGAAAAAGACCTGGGAATATAGAAATTACTATAGAGGGAAATTTGTATTTCCAAAGAGTTAGTAGGGTAAACAGGTGTTACGTAAACTTTGCCACAGGGCACCTTGACATTTGTGTTACTTGCCAAATACAGTTCTCTAAGATCTTTTTTTTTCACTGATCTTTATTGTTGAGAGTATTACAGATGACCCCCTTCTTTTTCTCCCATTGACCCTTTTCACCCCCCTTCCAGGCCTTCACTGCACTGTTGCCTTTACACTCACTTTCTGTCTTTGGAGCTAGGTCACGGGTGCCTCTCTGTGTACATTTTCCCAGTGTGCAGCCCTCATAATCCACCTACTGTAACACAATGTACCTCATTCTATTAAAAGAGTTCCAGAACCCAGCATGCATATGCTGTTCGTCATGTGAAGCAGTGCTGTTTCTAAATAAGGTAATGCTTTACTTCTTCCAGGGTATTACAAATGCCCCTTTTGGACAAAATTTAAACTTCTCAGGATCACTAGGGCAAAGAGGTGCCATGGGACTAATTCCTATATAGCTCTGGATGTTGACAACATCCACAAACTGAACCCAGTGTTCATATAACTTAAGGGAACACTTGGGTTCTGACTTTTGTGGGTTATGATGCTCCTCATGGGTAGTACATGACTGCTTGAAAATCCAATGAGAACTGATTTAGTTTTTCCCAAGCACAGCACATGAAATCTAAAACAAGTTAACCATATAGGTGCTTGGCACTAGACAGAT
Source organism: Molossus molossus (assembly GCF_014108415.1). Classification (NCBI taxonomy): domain Eukaryota; kingdom Metazoa; phylum Chordata; class Mammalia; order Chiroptera; family Molossidae; genus Molossus; species Molossus molossus. Next base: position 42,591,591 of record NW_023425350.1, read on the forward strand.
ATAACTTGTTTATCTATATTGTATGTTTTTCTAGTCATACACACTTGAGTATATATGTAAGGGTGTGTGTGGGGGAGAAAGAGACAAAGAGGGAGAGACAGACAGCCAGATGGACAGGTAGATATTTGTTGGAATGATGTGGACAGTGCAATTTTCTCCCCTCCTAGAATCCAAGAGTTTCTCCCTGACCATTCTTCTGCTGCTGTAGTTCTTGAGTCTCCAAGTGTTTTTCAGTGTGGGTGGTAGATGTCAACTGTTTGTGAGCAGTAACAACAGCCCCGTGGCCTGCTTATATTGTATTGCTAAGCAACACCTGGCAACCTCTTACCTGTGTTGTTACTTCCTTTTGATGTTTCACAGTCACATGGTTGTGTCCCTCTCTCACATCCTGCAGCGTTTTGTTTGCTACATCTGGGGTGTTGGCATGACTGAAAGCCATCCCAGAAAGGACGTCCACTAAACTGTCAGAGGCTGAATAGCTGACACTGGGCACACGTGCTTGCTTCTGCATAAGTGCTTTGGAAGGTCATTATTGAATCGTTTCCTAATAAATGCCATCTGAATCTTCCCAGTGTACCGCTGAGCAATGCACCAAGCTGCCCTAGAGCCCCAGTAGATGTTCAGTGCCTCTCATTGATGGCTGTTGGCTTGTCCAAACATTCCTTTGTGAGGCTCTGGGGCATTGACTAAAAACAGTGGCTTTTGTACTTGTCATAATTAGGAAAGCATGACATTTTTTTCTTCCATACAAAAGGAGCTCACGTTAGGTTGTCTGTTTCTCGGTCACCTCAAATATTGGTATGAATTCCATTCACACAGGCTGCTTCCTTTTGAAACAAGAAAATAACTCCCCACAGTATTTTTAATGGATATGATGTATAAATGGACACATGAAATTAAAATATCCTAAGCCAAGTCTGTAGCTCTTGGCATACTGTACAGAATATCTCAATGGTGGTTTCAATTATGTGATGTGATTTGTGATATATTTAAATGACAACATGGAAGAAAATATTCTTTCCACCTGGTTTGAGGGCTGGGTGGTTAAAGACATGGACTCACCGGCTAACCTCAGGTAAGCTGTTGGGCTTCTGTGAACCTCAGTTTCTCTTTTGATACTGAGTGCTTGTACAACTGCATGACATCAGATTCCTGTAGGAATGAAATGGGTTAACACTGGAGAAAGCATTTTATAAAACACTATAGGAAATCAATAGCTGTTTATCATCATTAACACCATCATCATCATTTAATTTCCAAACAGCTATTTCTGATTCTAACATTTTTTTATTTCTTAAATATCACTGTTACACTATACGCTGACATCCCTCCCAGGACTAAGGATTAAAGTTGACAGATGATCTAAAGTTAAAGAAACTGGAGTTGAGTGCTCCAAAGTGCATGTTGAGCTTAAGGTTGTTCTGAACAGAGTTATGTTAACAAAAAATCAAATGGCATCACACTATTACTTCCTGTTACCTATTATTTTAAAAGTTCTGCTTTCCCAGGGCTTCCATTTCTCTCTCTTCCCCATTAGTGGCCGGCACCGGGAGTCAACACTCGTGTTCCTAGTCCCTGAGTGTCAGGACGTTCCTGGCTGTGCGGCGTGTGAATTCAGGGAGGGAGGGGGGTGAATTCTTTTAAACCAATAGTCTTTTCTCTTTCCTGTACTACTGTTTCTTTTCTTTTCTATCCTTTCTTTTTTCCCCCTTTATTTTCCCTTACAGTTTTCTACTGATGCCCATAATTCCATATATTTAACTTTGATAAATTATATTATTTTTAAAACTATTAATTAACGTTAATTTAAAATGAACTTTGGCTCATAAGAATTCTACCAATTGAGTCCCAGGAGTGGCAAATGCTTTTGCACTTTTTGAGAAATACCTCCTCAGTATGTCTAAATGTTCCCTCTTCCTACATAACTAAATAAAACCTATTTCTGGTAGATACTATTGGTGATAATTGTCTACCTTCAAAAATGTTAAGGATAAGAGAACAGTTTTATTAGGGTGTCTATTCCATCCATCAATACCGTGCTTTAAATTGTACTCAAACAGTAGGGCATTTTGACAGTTGCTGGGTGTGGGCCGAGGTCTTGCCACATGGCAGGCACTGTGATAGCACCAAGGCCCATAGTAAGGCGAAGCCAACGGGCACCTCGGGTGCCCAATAAAGAAACACTCGTGGAAGGGCATGTCTCCACAATCCCAGCCTGGTATCAAGACAGAAAGACTTAGTGTCATCCTCATGGAATCATCCAGAAAGGAAGACAAACACTGAATGAGTAAACTCCATACAAAGTAACAAGAGACATACCAGGGGCAGGCCCAAAGCATCATGCTTGGTGAAATGACAGGCTGCACTGAGTCAAATATCAACAAGAGAGAGCATCATGCAAAGCAATTATGTAATTAGGTGATTTTTTTTTAAGGGTCTGAAATTAAGTGGAGAACATTAAAAGAATGCAGGTGGCATTATATTTCCAAACATCCAGAGCTGAGTGGGGTGGGAGTATGTTGGTGGCGATTAGATGTGATACTAGTCCTTGGATCTGGCACCCTAGAGCTTCACAGAGTAGATACAAAGGAGAGATGGTTGGTAATGCTTCCAAATCAGTCCTCCCCACACCCACAGGCGCTGCTCAGTGTTTCCTGCTGAGTTGCAAGCCTGTCATTCTGTTAGGAAGCTCTTTCCAATGAAGAGAAAGTCTATACCATGGTACCTTCCATCCTCCCATCCCCAGGAACTGTATCCCGCACCTCTGAAAATTCTCTCTTCTTTTCGTATTGAGAAAATAGGAACGTAAAAGAATAATGCTAGATTTTCTTTATTAAAAATAGGGGAGAAAAAGAGGAAGACTGTTTATTATTGTGGATATTTCCAAAGAGGTAACTAAAAATTTACGGCGGCCTTGTTAGTTAGTAACTCCATAAATCAGTTGACAGCATCTCTATTTTAAAATCTCTTCTGCATATAAGCAGTAAAACGAAGCACACATTGGAAATTCTGATGATTTTGAACTTCAGACTTTGTTTTAAAGTAATAACTTTAAATTCAGTTCTTTCTGGCATAAACTTTTTCATCCCATTATGTCAAAAATTGTATTATCCATCCATTTGTCTGTCAGAACGTCTCCCTGTGGGGCGATAGACTCCTGGCTTCCCTACTCTGAACCTCCCCATTACATCCTGCTATCAAGAGTCACAATTTTCCACGAAAGTCTCTGGTGACTTTTGACAATGTTTTACAGAGAACTAGACCAGGAAGCTCAGAGTTAAAGGAAATCTTCCATTCTAGCAATGAATATGTAATAGGCATTACACTGTGCAGTATTCCAAAAAATGTAAGGTTCATTAAGTCTTTCTAAAGCAGGGACTTCTGTGTAGCTTTGAAGGGACCTGTCTTCACAATGGCATTAGCAAATGGCACTTTGGGGCACAGAATATTAATATTGCACATTAAGGAACAAATTTGTTTAAATGCTGTATAGCTATATGTAGATACGGATGATCCAGAAATAAATAAAAAGTGAATAGTTGTCCAACTTTGTATGTAAATTGCCTTTCACTTATATACATAAGAATGCTTTTTGCTCCTAAATTCCTTCATATTAACAAGCAGGAGTGTAACTAATATATAAACTAAAGTCATTCTCTTTAATGAGAATGCTAAATATTTTAAAGAAATGCATGGCTGTAAAATATTGTCAAGGGCATTTTTATACTTAAGTTTAAGAACACTTATGACTTAACCGTTGAATTATTTAACATATTCAGCCTGGAAGCACTATTTATGTGTATTTTTTAATGTTCTTACTTATGTTGGCTTTTCTTTACAAAGGATTTAGGACCTTTGATTTCTGTTTATAAAATTTACATGTTTAATCTCCTATTTCTATGTATTTCCCATTTGACAGTGGCAACAATATCAGAAGGAAGGGGTGGGGGTGTCTCATGGAGCCTGAAACAAGGCCTGTACATGAAAGAAACTCAAGTCACACTGCTAAGGAATGAAGTCAACTTTGGGAACCAAAAATAACAGTCCTGTTCAATGAACCACCTGTATAACTAAAATAACCGATAGAGAAACATGCACCTGGTGTCCAAGTTTTCGCCACGGAAGCATGCCAGACTCGGGGAGCTGGGTTACCCTGCACAACAATGCAATTCCATACCATCAACATTTGCTCCTTCAAATTGTCAGTTTCTATTTTTCACCTATGTGCTGTTGCACAATTATTGCCAAGCCAGAGATGTATCAGACCTACATAAAAACACATTTTTCTCTCTCTTTTTTTCAATTAACCTTGGCTTATATTTTTTAAATGTAGACGAATTCGTCAAAGATTTCAGAAGGATTCTGAGTAGAAGCCCCCTCAGTGCCGTACAGGAGATGGAAACTGACCAAGTTAGTGTGAGGGCAAGTTTTATTTGAGCTATTCCCATTACATTCTACTCATGTGGTTAATAATATAAAAATTGTCCAGGTGACTTGGGATGGAAATATACCTAGAATTTGCTTGAAGCACGATTCCACAAGAACTTCAATTGGGAGGAAGAAAGGATTTTCAAAACTCTTAAGTTTTTGTCTAGTTGTATTTTGCTTTATAAACTGTTTATATATAGTAAACTGTGTGTGTGTGTGTGTGTGCATATATATATATATGTATTTCAATATTACTAATGTTATTGAATTAAAATTTTTCTTCTGCACTAAGTCAAAAAGACACAATAATGAGGCCTCTGAGGAATGGGGCCTCAGTCATGCAGTCAGGGGAGGAATTGGAAGTTTCCATGGCTTATTTAAACCATTAGAGGTCTTCCTGACATTGATTTTCACTTTCATTTAGCCCAGTATTCCCTAACATATGTTCCATGGGGGTTATTAAGTTTACTTTTAAAAAGAGTACCCCCAACTAAATGAGCTTTGGAAATGCTGGATTACACAAAATTCAATAAGATTTCTCAGAGACTTAAGTATATAACTGTGCTTTGTGAATACACAAGAAAGAAGGATAATAGCTACTATTGTCCAAACATGTTGACCAGGTATCTCTTTTTTCTTTGTTTATTTTCCCAGAGCACCTCCAGCCTAGTTAGTGTTCCACAGAGCACACTTTGGGAAACAATGACTTTTATCAATAAACATTTACTGAACCTAGCCTATGAAACAAGTTCTGTGCTGGGAGTTCATTGTTTCAGAAAAATAAGGTTTATTATCAACCACATTGCAGAAAGAGACTTTGTCAAATTCACATTTACATTCTTAATTGTCACAATGTCTAGTGCTCAATAAACAGCTATTGAATAAGTGAATGAATAAATGAATGAAGCATTCTGATGATTTATACCTACATGCGCCTGTATAAATTATTATACCATTTTTATGTTTATTTCATATTCAAAAGAGATATTCATACAGTGTTCCCCTATGTTTTACTGTCACTCAGTCTCCCTAAAATTCTGCTCAAGGGAAGAACCTAAAGAGAAGTAATTAAATTTCATGAAAGATTAAAGAGATCAGAATTCATTTGCTTGTACAAAATGACCATACTATTGACTCACCATTATCAGCTGTGGGGAGAATTTGTACTATTAATAACTTTTTTCTTTTCTACTCTCCACTTACCTCCCAAAAACACACACACAGAAAACACACATACACACACACTTATACACACTATCAGTTACATCACAGAAAGTCATTCAAGAGGTCTAGCTAGGGCTAGGAGTTTTATAATGTACTGGATTTCAGAGACATACTCCGTGCAAAGCTAACTGTTCTAAAGGACCGAATGCATTAGATGCCTCGTGTACAGATGTATCAGATAATGTCACCATGCTCTAAAACTGACATTCTCATTCATTTTTTTGAAACCTCAAGACATACTCTTTTGTTACATAGCTACATGACGTATGCTTATGAAATAGATCAATTTAAATTAATACTGTTTGGGGAGTACACTAAGAATTCTAAACAGTTCAAAGTATCCAAGTGTGGCATTGGTCAGAATTATAAATGAGTGTACTAGCAAATAAATGAGTAACTGAAGTCACTAACTAGCTACAATTCATTGCCATGAGGATACTTAAGTCAGTAGAAACATATATATTGCATATTTTCCTCAAAGGTAGGAGGAAACACCCTAGAGGTGCCTAAGTTGCCCTGTTGGCTTGACCCTACCTCCAAAATTTCATTTATTTATTTTTTTTTTTTGGCAATACATTAAAAAAATCATACAGTGGGATTTATTTTGAGGATGCAAAGTTGAAACAATATTCACAAACGCTATAAGCCACATTAAAAAAAAAAAAAAAAGGATAAAAATTCCATAAACACATCAATAAATACAGAAAAAGCATTCGACAAAATCCAGCACCCATCTATGACAAAAGCTTTCATTAAAGTGGAAATAAAGGGGTCATACCCCAACACAACAAAAACCATACATGACAGACCCACAGTCAACACTACACTCAATGAGCAAAAATCAAAATCTTTTAAGATCATGAGCGAGACAGAGATGTTTGCCTTCAAAATTTCATTTCTTTAAAAAAAAAAAAATCAAGAATCAAGTACCCATTGACTCTACGGAGATGTGCAGGAAGACACAGTGCCCTGACTTATGTAAATACAAACAGCAGTTTGAACATGCAGGTCCAGGGGGTGGCATGTGCCGATGGGCCACGGCTATTTCCAGTTCTCAGCAAAGCACTTCCCACCATCATCCCAGAGTCTAATGAGTAGTTTACCTGGAGCAGACATCCCGTCACCAGTAAGGTAAGCCTCAGAAAGTCCCAAAAGTGTTGCCAGGGCTAGAACGATCAAACAGGTGTTGTCTAGAGTCAGGCGTAAGGTTGAGTCTGGCAGATCAGCTAAGGCATGAAAAGCCTGCTAAGTACAGGGGGACCATAAACTACTGTTATAAGCAGGAAGAGTTGCTAAAGGAGTTCTGATATCAAAAGAAGAACTTTTCCTTCCCACCCGCCAAGCGGTAAGTAAGCTGAGAGCACAAATGGTTTGAGTCGGTTTTATCTCACATCCACGCGACCCAGTGTCTCTCTAGCCATGGCTGTAACTCAAGAAATGTTCGAGAACTAGATTAAATTTCTTTTTGTTTAATTTCTCACCCTAATGCTGGTTAAGGCAGAGGTGGAGAATCTGCAATTACCTTTTGCTCTTTGGGTTTCTTCCTCTAAAGGAAACTTTCAGTATTCAAAGACTAGAAAGAGAAAAGGCCGTGGAGACATTCCTGAGACTCAGCCCCGTGGCCTTCGCAATGGCTTTCCGCCCTTGCCTCTTCTCATCCGGTAGGATGTGGTGGCTGTCGCAACTTGTCCTTCTTTCTATAATCTGGAATCTACTAACCAGTAATTTAACTCAACCTTCCTATAGGCCAGTGGAAGTTATAATGGTGCCACTGAGACACCCTGTGATATCAAGGAGTTTTCTAAATCAAGAAATCAACAAAGTAAGCTTGTTTTAGTGTTAAATGCTTTCTTAGAATTACTGGGGTCAACTGATGATGAGATAGATTAGTTCTAGAATGACCAAAAGCTAAAAACTGATTAGACTAGTGGAATCAAGCTAGTTACTATTCAGGGACATTTCCAGAAGCAGGTAAAAGAGAAATGCAGCCAATTAGACACCAGACATGACGAAGGCTCTACCGTGGAGAAGTGGCAGTACAGTTAGCTGCCATGCACAGCCTGGTAGCCAACAAAGGTGGAAACTAGCTGGTAATGAACTATTGTCAAATATGCATCAGAGTGCACAGGTGAACAGCCCAGCAGGTAGGTGGAATGCAATGATCCCAGCAGCAAACTACAGAACATGGTCCAGGCAAGGAGGTCTTTATTAAAAAGGCATTTTTTCAGCAAGAAATAAAATGCAAATGCAATCTTTAATAAATCTAGAAAAGCCCATTTTTAGCAACTGGATTGAAGGAAATAATAAGAAGTACTTAGTTACTATACAAAAATATAAGACAAGAGCTTGGCTTAAAATACAAAGCTAGGAACAAAAACCCTTCAGTGGTTGCCAGGAGGAGGGTAGGTGGGAACTAATAAGGGGCACAAGAAAACTTTTGAGGGTGATAGAGATGTTTATCATCTTGATTGGGGTGATGATTTTCTGGATATATAAATATATCAAAACAAATCAAATCACATGCTTTAAACATGGACTTTTATTATGTAGCAATAAAACCTCAATAGAACTCCTAAAGAAATGTATAAAATAAAAAACAAGCAAGGCTAAAACCAAGTCTAGAACCAATGTGGAAGGCCTAAATAAGACTGACAAATAAAGCCGAAGGCACTAACCTGCTGATTTGAGGGCTCAATAGTTCTTTGTCTGCTGTGGGGAAATGGAGGAAAGGAGAGTCACAGAGATTGACTTAGGTACTGGGATGCGCACGCACTTTGCCTATCACAGGTGGAGGGTTCTGATTAGAGGAAATGGTGCCACAGCGCAGACAAACAGAGGCGTGTGCTCACCTGGGAGAGCCCAGCAAGCTGTCTCCCATGCGGCTTCACAGGGCAACACTGGTTTTCTTGGTGCATTTACCATGATGGACACAAGGCAACTGTGTCCATGGTTGATTGGGGTCTGGTCTGCCTTTCTGATACCACTTGAAACTGATTTGTCCACACAGCCCATCTCTCACGGGTAAACTCATGCAACCAAGCTCAAGAAACTGATGTATAAATCCCAGATGTTCATTTCTTTACTCATAATGTGAAATATTATACTCATTCAGACCAACATCCTTGAGTCTGGCTTCCCAGATAATTTTCTGCCCAAGGCTAGAGCTCATGGTAAGGGAAACTCTCATCAGAAGTCTGACTCAGAACAGAAAGAATCTTGTATGATTGGTGTATGGGACAGCATTGCCTGACATACTCTTCTTGACCCCAGCATGGCATTACCAGGCTGAGGCATCCTCTCCCCTGGATGGTAGTTGGATGAATGACGGCTTACCCCTGAGATGCTCCTCTTTTCCTACCTTTATATCTGTGTAGCCCCTCCTCTGATAACTATATTTGTTGTGTAGATTTGCCACTATGGGGACTCAGATTGCAGCCAAGTATTTCTGAACATGAAGGTGATTTCACTACTGTAAGGAGATCGTACTTATCTGTGCTCTGACCCAGTAATGCTCACTGCACAGCTTAACCCTCAGGAGAATTTACTTTTATCTTCATTTATATGTTCTGGGATAAACATCTGTAACTCTCAAGAACTGACAATAGTACCTATGTAATGCAATTGTTTAATAAATTAATTATTCCAAAAATTGAATTCTAAAGCATTAGAAATAAGTAACCATGTAGAGTACCTGTCATAACTCTCTGGCAACCAAAATAGTGTTTACCTGAATCATTCCGGTATCTGGCTCTGCTAGCAAAACATTTGACCCTACCTTAGGAAAATGAGACGTTTATAATGGGCACTGATTAATCTTCCTGGCCAGTAAACAGAACAGAGCTACAAATGCAAATCAGAATGGGGAGACTCCTGTCTTCTCTGTTAAAGCACACAAACGAGGAGCTTGGGCTTGTTGAGATCTGTACTCAAAAACAAGACTTCAGAAGCCTGTAAAAGTTAGGAATCCTTCTCCTCTCTGGCCTTGCCAGTGCTTTGATTCTTTTGATCACAATGGTTTTGTGATCACAGGACTCAAGAAAAAGAGCCCAGTCAGAGGGTTTCAATCTCCCCTAATGCACTGTGTTAAGCAATATCAATTATTGCCCATTCTGGGTGAGGGAATCTTCAACGGGCAATCTGGAGCCTAAAGGTGCAGTGGGTAGCAACAGAGGACTTTGACCACAGGCCATGATGAATTTCTTGGAGGAATAGCCGCAGGACTTTCCAGCAAAGAGAGGTAAAGGAGGAGATGATTTGATTCCTTTTAGTAGCTTCTCTGGAGCAGAGGCTGGGCCCTCTGGTAACATCCAGTCACAACTTCTCTACTCCTCATTTGGAATGTGTTTTTCCCCAATTGATTTATCAAGATATTTGTAGCGAAAGAGCAATCCATCAGGGTTTTATACAAAGTGACTTAAAAGATTCGGAGCATTCATGTGCTCTTCTCCCCTGATGCCTGAATTTTGGGGGAGGGCACACATGCTTTTAAAACAATTTAGTTAGAAATGATGGGCAATCACCAGTCTGCCAATCTCATTTACTTCTCTTGAGAAGCGTGAGGTGTCTCAGGCCCCATTTAAAGGACAGACCTGAGGTTTGGCATAGAAAACATTATCATATGGACCCTGAGCCTGCCATTGTCCACAAAGAGAAGAGCCAGGCCACATGCTGAAAGCTGGCACTTACACATATGTGAGACAATTAACTGCTTGGACAATTTGTTCTCTTTGGCTCTGACTATCGAGTTGGGAATTAAGCGACTACAGTGGTCTGAGAGTCACGGAATGGGGGTGGTGACAATTCACAGAATGACAGAATTGAAGGCTTCTGTAGCTGACAGGGACAATAGGGAATCTCTCATCCAGTTATTTGTAAGCCCTTTTAAATATTGGAACTTATTTTTTAAAATAAAATCTTACATAGAAACACTACATAAAATCATGCTATAATAGAACTAATCAGATGGAGGCCGATACCTAGGGCTCTCAAAAAAAGCAGCTTGAAAACTGCTGGTTAGTAACATGCCATTCATTCCCACAGGGAAGAACTGAGAGGCCTTCTCCAGAGTCCCACATAGGGTGAGTGGCAAGGAGAAAACAATCCTCCAAACTGCAGTCTAGCCCTCTCCCTTTCTCCAATGCAAAGCTGTCCTTCCAGAAAAGACCATGTGGAATTGAGAATAACCAGTGCCCACTCTCCTTAGACACATCAGCTCCCAAGTAGTAATAGTTGGGTATTGAATATGAGGTGTAACAAATAGTAGTAGTAATAACAGCAGCAGAGGTAACTCACATTCATAGACAATATTAAAGTTTGCACCTTATATCATTTGCTAGTCAAAGCAATGCTGCAAGGTGGATAGGAAAGAATACCATCATCTTCATTTTATGAATGAGGAAACAGGTTTGAAAAGGTTAAGTGACCTACCTCCTCAAGGTTATTTGTACTAAGTAGCAGAGCTGGGTCATCAAATTCCAAATCTTATGTTCCTGTCTTTACTCTCGCAGGTTGATTGTTTATTCTGAATACCAAACTTTTCCAATTTGATTTCTTTCCTGAAAAATAGGAGTAAAAGTTCAGTTCAGCTAAGAAAGTAACCCTTTTGCTTGGCATTCATTCCATCAATAGTTTGAACTTGAATAGATTCAGATCCTCTACAGTGAGGACCTGCAGTGGGCTGGTCATGGGATAAGTCTGTTAAAGCACAGAAATGCAAAAATCATCCATACAGACTTTAAACATTTTAGATAGACTAAACCTTATAAAAGTAGGTCATTTGTCAATCTTATGATCTAGACCTAAGCTGTCTTTGAATTAGTAGTCTTTCTTGCATAAAGCACACCCATAGTGTCCATCAGCAACAGTTTTCAATTTCAATTTCTTTAAAGTGGGGTGAGAACTGAGACACTGGCAGAGCAGTCTGAACATAAAGTGCTCTTAATTTTTATGATCGCTCCCCCAATCCTTTGCAGATGTCTTACACATGCCTAATTCTACAGCAAAATTTTTTAGTGTCTTGCTTTCATCAAGTCGTCCCAAAGTGTGCATTTCAATAACAGAGGAACAACCCCCTTCTTTCTGCAATCATATTTCATCTATTACTAAATATTTAACTAAATCACACAGTAACAAGAACAAGAACAGTATGTATAAAGCAATCAGAAAACAAACACACCAGACTCTGTGTTAGCAAAGATGGTGGAGAAGCAATGGTACACTGAAGAGTAGCCCTCCTGTCCACATACACCCAGCAGGCTGGGCACACCATCCCTGTGGTTTACAGCTGATAGAGGGCACTGTCTAATCCCACAAGCTGTTAGGCAGAGGTCTGTCCAAAGAGCTTGTCCTGAATCCTGAAGTGATTGATCTTGCTGATGTTACCCCGCAGATGTGCTGGGAAGTTGTTTCATGGGTACATCTTCTGTTTCTCCAAGCTCCCAACCAAAACAAGACATTCCTTACTTAAAAAAATTAAATGCTCTTCCTCACCCAGTGTATCCACAATTGATCCAGGACCCTTCACCTAACAGATCCTTGAATAAATGTCATTGCCCAGAACAGCGGGGTGAGGGGAACAGACGCCCCTTCGGAAATGTAATGAGCAGTGCCTTTCCAAGCACCCTGGGTCTGGTCAATTATGTGGTTCTCAACTTCTGGAATGCCTTACGGGGCATGTGAGTTGTAAATGTGAATGCACTTAGAAAACAAATGTAAAATGTCATATGTTTTAAACTGAGTGATCTTATTATCACGTCATTGTTTCCAGCAACGCCCTTATTCTCTCTGCACCGCATACACACCTCTCCTGGGAATTACTTCCAGCCCTGGGTCATCGCTGTTCACACACTCGGATTTTCGAGCACTTTAGGGGTAGCACGATCCACCCTGATGCTGTGGCTAAGATTCACAAGCCTCGATGACCTTAGGACACCCTGAAAAGGATCCCCAAATTGGAAGCTTTGGTGGGAACCCAGCATCTGAAACAGTGAAGCAAGGCGAAAACGTGTTCCGGCCGCTGCAGTCCACACAAATCCTCTATTACCCTCGAAACGGTCCACTTGAAAAATGGCAATATTTTTGTATGCCAGCCTCAAAGTCCCTGCTCAAAGAATGCTCGCAGCAAAGCTGTATTTCCGCTTTGAGGGCTTTCTGAAGGATGCATTTAGGTGGAAGCCAGCCTTTTCTCCCCGAAATGGCGCGGGCCATCCGTCAATCTACCGCAAGCCGCTCGTCAAGTTCGCTCGACAAAGGGTTAGGGCAGCAAACCCCCACAATAATGTGGAAACAGAAATATTACAAAGTAAAGGCTTATAAAATAATAAAAATTCTACTTACTCCAGATACCTCCCTGTGCCTTTGGCAAAATACCTTAAGCATTCCACATACGGCGGGCATTGTCTTTATAAGATGGCACCTCATAAAATGGTATTAAATATCACCAACGGGGCTTCATATTTCATCCGGCAGGGTTTAGGCCAGGCGTGTTCTATAGCACACATTATTAGAATGGCATCTGCTTTGCAAGTTGTGTACCCAGGAGCCTACCCAGATCACTCACTTCAGCACTCATTCTCGAGGCTTCTGTGCCTTCATAATGCCTAATATGTTTAACTCATTTTGAACAGAAGTCTAAAGCCTGCCACGGCCCTCTGGCCAAAACTGGAGCTGTCAGACAACGGAGCCAGCTATCAAACATTTCTCATTTATCATTAGTGGTGATGCAGTTGTACAGAAAAATATGCCCACTGTACCGAGAGGCTGTCAGCTGTTCCCCCTATAAAACTCTTCTTCTCAAATAGGGACATTTCTCTGTGGAGGCCTTGCCATTACATTTTGCTCCTTTTCCCACAACACTGAATTTATAATGCAAAGGAAATGGGGAACATATATTCATCCGAATGGCCTCTCTGCTACGAGATGAATAAGGAGATCATCAATGGCAGCGTCAGAGCAGGGCGGCACGTGCCATTGGGGGAAATGAATAGAATCAGCCCAGAACGAGTGAGAAGGAAAAAAGAGAGAGGGAAAAAGCATGCACAGGTTCTGTGCTGAGGCTGCACCTTGAAAAATAAAGGCATGCCTCTGAAAGTTGAGATTCTCTTTGGAATCACCAGTGTGCCATCGAAGCTGGATGTGGGGGCGACAAACCAGCCTTAGGAGGCACATTTCTCCAGCTCTGCTCCTCATTGGACCCGACAAGGGTTCTCTAGGTCTCCTTCTCCCCACCTGTAAACTGCGCCACCAAAATCAGCTTCCAGCCCCAGAGGCCAGACAAATTTCTCACTGATGTTTACAGCATGCTCATGGAGGCTCTTTATATTTTTAAAAACAGTCAGGTGGTATCCTGATTAACACCATTATTTACTGGGCTTATAAATACTATTAGGATTGTAATGCCCTTACCATTTAATTCCTCCTCCATCCACATGGCTACCTCTTCCCACTCAAGCATTTTAGCCATCCCTCTTATAATTCTACTGGGAGAAAAATGGACTCAATTAAATGTATTTGAGATGCCTCCAGGTTTATGCCTGTGTCTTCAAAGACAGATGTTCGAGTAGTTAGAGCAATGATAACACACTTTGTTGACTTCAAAGAGAGGGGACTGGCAAATGGACTTATTCCCATATCTGTCAGAGCAGTTACTATTCCATTTTAGAGATGGGAAAACAGAGTGCCTTGCCTAAGGACAGAGGCAGAAATCCATCTCACAGAGAAAAGGAAAACATTAAAATGGCCTTCTGAATCTTTCCCAGCTACAGACAGGCAGCAACAACAAATCCCATCCTCAGAAATGAAGGAACTTCAGGTTAGGTAAATATAGCCCAAAAGAAATAATCCGTTTGATACCCTGTAAGGAACCGAATTCTTGAATGCTTATGGAATGAATTGGGAAATGGAGGGGTACAGATTTGCTTTCCACTTGCCCCTATTTTCTCCAGAACCCAATCCTACCTTTATCCAAGGTATAATCTTCCCCCGGGTATGGAAGGTCGGGGCAGCTCATCAGCAAAACAAACTCTTCACAGCCTCATTTTCTTGACATCCACTCTTGAGCTTCCCCACCTTGTGGAAAACCCCCTCCTTCCTGAATGGGGAGCTCTGTGCCTTACTGGGCACTGTCCTGGATGTTTCTTTAAGACACGTCTTGGCTGGCTCTGCACAATCTTTTACCCAAGTACGTTCTCCATGTTCCAGTATCTAGGCCAGGGGTCTCCAACCCATTTTTTTTATTGATACTCCTGTGTTTCTCCAGTTCCAGAATTATTCTTCTACTTTTCTCCCAGCTGTTTCCAGGAGCTCAAACATCATCAGCTGAACACCCTCTTCTCTGGGCCCCTGTTTTTTCTCTCAAACCACGCTTTACTACAAAACACTTGCCTAGGAAACACTTGACACTTAGCTGTCCTCAGTTACAGTCTCCAAACAGGGTGTCCAGATTCCCTAATCTTCTTTAATTTTCTCCTCCTTCCCTCTAAATCACCCTTCCTACTTTTTCACCTGCTGGCTCACCGTGAGCCAGGGTTATGTATTCAAAGCATGTTCTTCATTTGAACCTCCCAAGGAATTTATGGTTTAGTGGAGCTGTTCTACTGAGGACTTGATCAACTTTAATATTTTTTCTGATATCCTTTGACACTGTTCACTCCAACTCAAGGCTGGCAACTTAACACTGCAGCTGAATTGGGGATAAATGGGTCAATTCAATTCAATTCAAGAAGTGCTCCAGCGCCATGTAATTCATTAAGCAGCAGGGATATATATGACATGGTTCCTCTCCTTGAGGGGCTTATAGTTTAGTTAGAGAGATAGAAAGAATGCCTGTGACTTTGGTATATAACACTGCAGACACCAAAAAAAAAAAAAAATAGTCTAAAAAAATAATAAGAACAATTAAGTTCAGAAGAGTGGACTAATAATGTAGACAAGAATGGAAGGGAAATACTTCATGGAGAACATGAGCCTTGTTCGAAACCTGGAAGGCACTGGACATATTTGAATAATTAGAAAGGATGATGGAGAGCACCTCAACTAGGAGTGATGGCAGAATAAGAGCCCATGAACTAGGTCTTTGCCTTTCAGTCATTTGAAGAAACCGAAGAGAAGAACCCTGGGGTTGGTCAAGCATTTTTGCTCTTTACCTTAGTCATGACTTAGAAGAGCTCCCCGTCTCGTTTTTCTTGTAACCATCATCTATCTTCCTCATTGGTTCAACCACAGAAAACTGAAGTACCAAGTAGCGAGTGGGTTTCCACTGGACTGGTGGCTCTGGGGAAACAAGAACACACTATTACCAGGGTAATCAGCTGGCCCCAGTAATCATCACTGCAGTTAATGCTACCAAGTTTCACGGAGCAATGGAGGATGAAAAGGAGTGGTCTTGAACCCTCCTGAGAGCAGAAACATCTTCCTATCTGTCAGTCACTCTCTTTGTGGCCTGTGGGGTTTTCTAAGTAAAGGTGTGTTCCTACATTGTCATGGCAAGGTTTACAAAATATGCTTAATACTAACTGGATAATCCTGCATGAATGTCCAATCTCCACAGAATTGCGAATGATTTAGTTTTTACTGTTGTGATCTCCCTAAATTGTCCCTCCCCCTTAGTCATCCCACCATCCAGAGCTTTGATCTCAGATGTCTGCACTGGGAAGAAGAAGAAACAAAAACATGTTGAAAGTGTATGTGTTTTACTGGGAGATTATTCCTAAATTCAAAATTCAGAACAGCAGTGCACCTCTAGAGGTGGTACTTCAGACACTGTCACAGTTGACAAAATAGTCGTTCCCTGTTTGTTGAGGGTGGGTCGAGAAGACTGCTACCCTTAAATCATCCTGTGTGAGTAGCACTTTCTCCGCCTCGTTGTAACTTCATCCTTTACCCCAGAATCCATCTTTACGTAGAGAGGTAAAGACCTAGAAAGTAATAAGTTTCCTGAGGGCAAGAACTTTATCTGGTCATTACACCCTGAAATCATAAAGTTATCAATCTACATTTAGCATCTCACTTACCAGCCTCCCTGAGCACTCTGGGGTGGACTCTTTGGTGAGTACGTTAAACAAGCCCTAAGAAATATAAATTCCAGACTTCCCTGGCCTCAGAAATCCCTCCATCTGTTGCACAAGCTTTCCCCATGCCTTCCTGGCACTCATTTCAATTTCCATGACAGGAAAAAAAAAAAGACAGAGAGAAAAAAAGTCGTGGTCCGTGCCACAACTTGAAGGTTCATTTAGTATAGATTTTGATGCATGAACTGTGCAGTAACCCCAAGTTGGAGGTGTATTTTTTATATTGAAGGTGAGAGACCAATTAGTAGCTCTAACTCCTTAAGCAGATGGTTATCATATGATAGCGGAGGTGCCTGTCCTGTCCTTTGCCATTAGAAAGTCATCTTTTTCCTAATATTTTTTTCTACAAAGGCAGGATATTATGCAGACAGATTGCATGGCCTAGACACCTCTATGAAGTTGAGGTTTTAGCAGGACATGTGCAGCCTGGAAATCCTGTTCTTGAATTACTGGTCAGATTCAGCTCTTAAAAACTTCCTCCAAAATAAAATACAAGATGCCCGACCGGTGTGGCTCAGTTGGTTGAGTATCATCCAATGTACCAGGAGGTCGTTGGTTTGATTCTCGGTCAGGGCACATGCCTGGGTTACAGGCTCCATCCCCAGTGTGGGGCGTGCAGGAGGCAGCTGACCAATGTTTCTCTCATCGATGTTTCTTTTTCTCCCTCTCCTTTCCTCTCTCTGAAATCAATAAGCACACATTTTTAAAAATAAAAGGGAAGAATTTCGGAGTGGGCAGAGAAATAAAGCTGATAAGATCCTTAGGTTTTGGGCTCCATTCTCAAGATAGAAATGATAGCCATGCTATGGCTGACCTTCAATTACCTGAAAGGGGTCCTTCTCTTCCACACCTTGGAAACTCATACTGGACTTGGAGTCAGTGGACTATGATCTGAATTTCAGCTGTGCCCCTCATAAGCTGGGTGACCTGAATCCATTTGTTTGAACTCCCCAGCCTCAGTCTCCTGTTCTGCAAAACTGGAATAATAACAATTTTAAAAAGAGGTAAGGATCAAGTAAAACTTCAAGTGAAAATCATGACACCTAGCACTTTCACCTTCTCTCAAAATATCAGGCAAGAAGAAGCATGTCAGGCACCGACCCAGAGAAAAGTTAGGGGTCAAAGTGTAAGGTGGTTTGGATACTCTCCTTTTACCATCAATGCAGTTGTTAGAGCACAAACTAAGGAGTCTAATAAATGTGGGTTTGACTTTTGGTCCCATTATTTGCTGGGTATGTGAGCTTGGCCAAGGTATATAACTGCTCTGAAGCCCAGGGTCTTTATGTGTAAAGGGACTCAATATCTACCTTGTTCATAAGATTATCTAATGATTAAAGGAGGCAATTCACATAATGAGCTTAGCAAGGTGTCTGGTCTATGATATGCATATTGTTTTCTCCTTCTTTCTTCCTTCACTTTCCTCCTTTTCTCGCTGATCTTCATCTACTTTTTGATCTATCCCAAGCTGCAATCACTGTCAACACCCAGAAAGGACTGGACCAGGGCTTCTGTCCCTGGAGACCCCTGAGATGTCCTCTGTTCTCAGAGAATGTGGTGCTCCATTCTTGAGATAAAGAAACGAAGGCAGAAGGAATTCTTAGGACCTGGATGGGGATGACCATTTGCCAGGTCCATGGTTCTGGATTCAGTTTCTTTCCCTCTTGCTGGCCCCATCTGTGAAGTGAGAGGGTGCATCAGGTTCTCCTGAAGCTCCAACAGACGAAGACTCTTAGTTGAGCTCTCACCTGTCTACTCATGCAGTCCCCTCTTCTGAAATTTCCTTTCCTCTAGGGCCATCAAAACCCTATCCAGGGGTTAAAGTCTAGCTCAAATGCCTTGTACTACTTCCCAAATGTTCACTGAATAAATGCACAAATGTACACTGAGATTGAACCACTCAACAGGATTGATTGGGAGTTGGTTTTGGGGTCCATGACTTCACAAGTGTATCCTGACCCCGCAGTCTTGATGGCCATTGCAGTTCATAAACACAATGTAATAGTTACTCTGTCTACCAGCTTCTTCAAGGCAAACACTGTGTTATTTACTATTAAACCTACTACCTAGCTCAGTACCTGGCAATTTATAAGGGTTTCATAAATGGCTCCCAAAAACTTACATAATTAAATGACCGAGTATTTATCTTGTAGGAGAATCTTGGCTAATGATTACATAGTAAATCAGTTGAGGACAAGGATTTTGAACTTTTTTGTATTCTATACAGCATCTGGCAGTGGGTATAAAATGTAGAAGGTACTCAAAAACACATGGTGGTCCTATATGATAAACTTTGTCTCGGTATTTATGATGAAATTCTCCTGAACAACTCAGGTACTGAGGGATGGTCTTCAACAGAATTCCAGAGCTGGAATTTCTCCAAACGCTTACACGACAAAGACCAAAGTTTGAATGGCTCTTGTAGGGACTGTGGAAAGAAAGTGTTTCTCCAAAAGACTATTTTTTAAAAATGACCTGAGGCCCCTGTAACAAGCTAACCAGATACCCCCCTTTTTTCACCACTGCTAAGAAAGTCTCCATCTTTAACACACATACATATTCCACCCTTCAGTGACCTGCTTCCAATAAGGACTTCCTGACATTCAGCATCCTTTTCTTTGTATAAAATGGTAGAGGTCTGGGGGCTGGGCAGGGGAGGATGGCAATGCACTTTTTGCCTTGAGCCCTGTCCCTACTCAAGGGATAGTTCAGAAACTCCAGGGATGGCTCTGTTTAAAGTGTTCATCATCAGAGTTATTGTCTCCTTCTTTCTCTCCTTTTTCCCCCTCCCTCTCTCCCACCCCTTTACCCCCCAATCTCTTCCTCTTTATCCTCCTTCTTTATCTCATCCATTGATGCCCTTCCCCCACAAATGACTTACACCGAACGTATGCTGCAGACAGGTTTTCCTGCTTTGGGGTGTGAGCAATTAGCCCATTCGAAGTGCCCTGGCTTCATTGGAACATGGACAGGGGTAGGGGCATAATATCCACTCTGCTTGTTCTTGACCAGCACACCTAAACTAGTTTCTCGTTTTTGAAGAAGGCCACAAAGACTCAGCAACTCTCTAGTGGAGACCGAGATCTGTGACAGCGAAGCTCCTGCTGCCTGATTAAATATTGAGGAAGAGAGTCCATGGATTGTCTTGCCCTCAGTAAAATAAGGTTTGAAATAAAACCCCTGGAGAACTACACTCCCTAGCCTGCCGGGGGCCATGCTCTTTAAGGCAGGACAATTATAATTAATTGAGTGATCCCACAGAAAGCATACATGCAATGGAAAGCCCTGCGAGTACCATCCCTTTACACGTCTACCAAAAATCAGCTGGGCTTTCAAAGGGTTAAACCACGATCAGCAGACCAAGGAGGCCAATTCTGCCCTTGGCTACCACCAGTCAAGTCTATTGCTTAGGGCTGTAGACACAGCTTGTGCTTTCAACTCTGCACTGTCGTTTTTAAAGAAATAATCTCTCCCAATTTACAGTGGCGTCAAACTGATAATTTGGAAGTGTGATGGCTTCCGCAGTTAACTAATCAATCCCTTATCTTAAGGGGAGAAATAGGGAAAGAATATATGAACAGATCAATGGTCACGTGAGTTCTATTTCTTTTTTTTCTTTCGTACAGATTATAGCCGTTTTCTGTTTTTTCATCCTCACCCAAGGATATTTTTTTCCCATTTATCTTCAAATAGAGTGAGAGAGAGAGAGGAGCATCGACGTGTGAGAGACACATCAATTGGTTGTCTCCTGCATGAGCCTGACTGGGCCTGGGCACCAAACTGCAACCGAGGTACATGCCCTTGACTGGAATCGAACCCGAGACTCTTTGGTCCGTGGGCCAACGCTCTACCGCTGAGCCAAACTGGCCAGGGCTATAGCCGTTTTCTTGAGTAAGTTTTCAAATCATATGAAATAATAAATGGTTCCCATGGCTTTTTCTTGTCCTATCCAGGATTACTGTAAGAACTGATAGGAGCTTTATTCTGCACACAGACACCTTTTCTGAAAACCCACTAAGTGACAGGTATGGTACTAAAGCTTTCAAAATATTCTCTCATTTTATCTGGGTTGTTTCATAGGGGGCTTCATGGAAGAGTTGACCTTTAATAGTTGCTCCTATTTCTCATAATCTCCACTCAAGGCTGATACATTTTCAAAAAATTTATTTGCCATATTTTTTTCTTTCCTATTATTAAGTCCGACGCTGTGCCAAAAAAACAAAATAAAACAAAAAATCACAGTCAACAACACTTGTTGCTGTTGGTTCCACCTCGTCCTGCACCAAGGTAGGCCCAACACCCGGCGACTTCAGGAGGTGCCAGCAGTCCTACCTGCTAGGACACTAAGCGGTGCAGCTGCAGCTCTAGGTGGAAGTCCCTCAGTGCCATGCATGCCTTTTTCACTCCATCCACCCATTCAACAAACACCAGCTGAATGCCTACTATGCGCTGTCCCTGCCTTCATGGGGTTGCCCGTCCAGGGCGGGAGAAAGACACAATGCAAACTCATCCAGTACAAGGCGCGCCGAGAAGTTCTGAAGGGAGCGCAGGCCAGAGCACTGCTGCTTCTAACAGAGACAGGGAAAGGTTTCAAAAGACAGAACAGAGTCTTAAAACTTCCAAACACCACACACAGACATGCCCTCAATGACAAGAGAAGCACACGTTCATTATCCAATTCATAATATTTGAACATATAGAAAGTAGGCAATATTTGAAAATATAGAAAAGCACAAACTAAAAATCACCCTTAATCTGACCTTTATTCCTTACTGTTCTACTGAAGTATATAAAACAGAAGTGTAAGTCCCTTCCTCCCTGCTTCCAATCCCAGTCTCAAAGGGCTAACAGTGCCTTGCACAGGCTTTAAGACTAGTAATTTCTCTTTTATAAGCATACCACTCAACTCTCTCTCTACGTGTGCACAGAGGCTGAGACCTCTAGCTCTGAAATCTAACTGGCTGGCTTCAAGTCAGCTCATCCACCAACTAGCTGTGTGACCTTAGGCTAGTCACT
This sequence comes from Molossus molossus, assembly GCF_014108415.1. NCBI lineage: Eukaryota > Metazoa > Chordata > Mammalia > Chiroptera > Molossidae > Molossus > Molossus molossus. The sequence goes on from NW_023425350.1 coordinate 42,613,322, forward strand.
TAACTTCTCTCTGTGTTTACTATTATTCCAATACAAAAGTACAGTTAATAAAAGTATACATTCCAGATCTGTTATAAGAATTAAATGAGAAAATGAATATACACAGTTCCTGGCACATAGCAAGTACTCAATAAAAGTAGTACTACTACATATACACGCTTACACTGTGTTTTAAAAAGTAAAATCAAGCTACCTACGGATATTATACTGTGTACGTTTTCCAATTAATAATGCCTATGCATCTTTTCACAAATTAGTCCTTATTGATCAGTTTGTTTTTTTTTTTCCAATGGTTGTATTAGAGGATTATTCCAGAATTTATTTAATCAATCAGATTATCACTAAGAAACCTTGTATCTACATTTTTATGCAATCCTCCTAATACCTGTGTAGGTCAGATTCCTAGAAATGTGATCTCTAGGTCATAGGATATGTGCATTTAAATTTTTGATGATAAAGGACCAAAGTAACTGTCAAAAGGTTTGCACAATTTACAAGCCCACAGATTCTATATGAGTGCCCATTTCTCCTGCCATCACCGATAATGGTATTGTTATTGTTTTTACTTGCATTTACTGAAGTATTAATGAGAGCAGATATTGAGATTAAATGATTAACCTTTGTAAAGGATTTAAACAGTACCTAGCACATCAAGATATAATAAAATGTTCTTACTAAATGGAGCATCTTTTCATATTTATTGCTGTAGTTTGCTATTCCTTGAATTTCTTATTCTTATCTTTCGGCTATCTGTCTGGTATTTTATTTCTTGCTATTGCTGATTTATAAAAGTCTTTGTATGTTGGTTTCATTAATCCTACATAAGAAATAGGCAACACATTCTCCCCATGCTGTCTGGTAACCTGGTTTAACAGTGAGTAGCAGTTAGATGGACGGAAGCTTGATGAGAAAGGAATTCAAGAAGGGGAACAGAATCTGCAAAGACATGTGGCTTTTAAATAAAGGTCAGACTCAGAGAATAGTAAGACTTTTGTGGTTGGAACATACATGGGCATAAAACTAGAAAAGTATTCACATATAATTGGCCTTAGGTGTCATCCTAGGAAATGTGAGCCTTATTCTGAACACAACAAGCCACACCAAGAACAGAACAACAAAAGAGTGACAGGGCCACACTGAGAGTCTCCGCGACGGGTCAGAGTTCTAAACAGTTTGGGATCGAGGCAAGACTGCCACCGCTTCCATGGGGGACACCTGCCACCATTCAGTTCTATAGGCATAACGGTCCCCTGGAGTGACACAGGGCAAGTGTTGGTCAAGGATCCTTTGGAGAGTCTACAGAAAGTGAGAAGCTTCTCCTCAGTGGAATTCACACACGCATCTCTATATTTAATTTTAGAGTTTTTACGGATACAATGACTTCCACCCACTGACCATTAAAAGGCTCAGTTACCCAAGAATCTGAAGCCTGCTCTGGGGCCTTTATGTGATACTGGAATTTACTACTGACAGCACTTGAAACTACAGTGCGGCTTAGGTGAAGTCCAACTGTGGCGAATTTGGAACTTGCCATGGCTGTGCACTCTGGAAAGCAAGGCCATTCCTAGAAAGCACTCTCTCAATGGAAACATGCAATGCTGGTCACAAAAGTCAGCCATGCCCTGGCCGGTTTGGCTCAGCATTTAGAGCATCAGCCCCCAGACTAGAGAGTCCCGGGTTCGGTTCCCGCTAAGGGCACATACCTCAGTTGCAGTTTATCCTTGGCCCCAGTTGGGGTTGTGTGGGTGGCAACCACTTGATGTGTCTCTCTCACATCGATGTTTCTCTCTCTCTCTCTTCCTCCCTCTCTCCCTCCCGCTCTATCTGAAGATAAATGCAAAAATGTCCTCAGGTGAGGATTAAAAACAAAAACAAAAACAAATGTGAGCCACATCTGAAGTTCATGTTGTCTGGCAGTCACATAATAAAAATAGAGAAGTAAAATTAATTTTAATAATATATTTTACCTAACCCAATATATCTAGAATATAATTATTTCAATATGTAATCAATATAAAAAATGTTATGAATTAGGTATTTCACTTTTTTATGGCACATTTTTGAAATCTAGTATGTAATGCTATACCTACATTACATCTCAATCCAGACTAGTCATATCTCAAGGGCTCAATAGCCACGCATGGCTAGTAGCTATCACACTGGACAGCGTAGCTCTAAGTCATCTCTTTACATTTCCTTTTCTCTAAACCCTCTCCCTCCCATTATATCCATTTAAACCTAATTAGGCATCAGCAAACATGCTGATTCTTATGTTTTATCGAACTCTCTTCTTAGACCTTCTCACTATAGTATGAATGTAAAACGCTTCATGGATCATTAAGTTTGCGCTTGGTATCCCATTGAAGAATAGGAAACATTAATCCCGTAGGGGAAAAAAAAAAAGCAAGTATCAGGAGAGAAGAAATCTCTTTTAAAGCAGGTAGTCCTTCATTGTATTTGGGGGAATACCCGGGCCGAAAGCTAGACCTTCACATGGCTCCTTTCTGTCCCAGCCAGGAATTCCAAGTTGGGCATTGTTTACATGGGCAGTTTCTCCCTTTCATATAGAAGGGTGAGACAACAGTGAAGATTCTTCTCGACCCAGGGAATTCTAAAGTAACAGAACACCAGGTCTGTCCATCCGTGGCATCTTAACAGTTGGGGGAAAATAACCCACCTCAGAAATGTTGTCTACACATAAATATTATATTCCCACAATAAAGTGTATTTGGGAGATCGTGAGCAACATGATAACATTACTCTCTCCACATGCCTAGAAAATTAATGGAAACTTCCCTGGAAAAAATAAGATTTAAATATGACCCTACAAGTTTTATTAAATTGAGAGATCATTGTTAACAATTAACTCTAAAGAAAAAGAAAAAATAAAACAGCTCCTCAAAATGTTTCTTAGTTTTAGACATAGAAATAACAGCATGACAGGTGTTCCTTGCTTTTCTAAAGTTCACGTTCATCCACTTCACTTTTATAAAAGACCTACATTAGTATCTAACTGTTTTTGCTAACTGAAAGAAATCCAAAGAGGATTTTTGCCTTTATGTAAAAGCAAAAATACCATCAGCTAATTGCTTCTTCACTTTATACCATTTTGGCTAGAAAGGTTTCTATAGGAACACTCAACTGTTGGAGGGCAGGGGGAACCTGTGCTTGCTACATCTAAAGACATTGTTAAGCCCTGGCTAGTTTTGCTCAGTGGTTAGAGAACCAGCCTGTGGACTGAAGGATCACAGGTTCAATTCCCAGTCAAGGGCATGTACCTTGGTTGCAGGTTCCATCCTCAGCACCAGTGGTTGTGTGGGAGGCAGCCAACTGATATGAGTCTCTCTCCCACAGATGTTTCTCTCTCTGCCTCCCTCCCTTCCACTCTTATCTTTAAAAAAAAAAGGAAAAATATCTTTGGATGAGGATTAGCAAAATAATAAATAAAATAAAATAAAATAAAGACATTATTAAGTAGTGCACAAAAGCATCCTTTGGCCACATGCCACTGTGTGGCATTAGAATGCAGAGACTCAGAAACCAAGAGATTCAGGGAACCGGGGTCAAGTTCAGAACGCTAGGAACTCTCCACTCTTTCCTTCTAAATAGAGGAAGACATGTTTGGTAGTGTCATTATTTCAGGTATAAGCAGCAGCCTTCTAATTAAAAATAAACGAAGTCTGTTATTTCTATTGACAATTTAGCAGCGATGGGAAGATAAAGAGAGAGGCTGGAAGCCTGTTTAAACATCTTCAATGCTCTGAGCATCATCAGAGTAAACATCGTGGATGTGTTTCCTTACCTCTTGTACCCAACTCCAAAGGGCTTCCCAAGCTGAGCGAGGGCAGCACTTGCAGCATAAACACCTTTATCTTCACCAGGAATGGTCCAGAAAAGACATGGCTACAATTAGATTAGTAACTACATAGAGCCATGCTTTTGACCCCAGACATTCCCTCCTGTGGTATCGTTTCATGTTTTTCTGTGAATATTGAGAAACAGTGAAGTAAAGAGAAGGGGGGATAGGCAAAAGGGAGATGGGCTAGGGAAAAAGGAACTGTCAGAGGACTTTATGAGTGGATATCTTGGTTGAATTTCAACAAGAAAAATGTCGGAACAAATAATTTGCTAAATGAATCTTCCAAAGACCGATGGCCATCATGCAGACCTTTGAATGCATGTGGTATTATGGAAAGTACATGGCAGCTTCTCAACCTCAGCACCATGGACACTTTGGGCCAGGTGACTGTTTGTGGTGGGGCTGTCCTGGCCACTGGAAGATGTCAGCAGCAGCCCCGGCCTTTGGCCCAGCAGACAACAGCAGTGCACATAGCCTTCCCAATCCAGACTACCAAAAGTATCTCCAGGCATCGCCGGATATCCTCAGGGGTAAACCAGCCTTGGTGGGGAACCACTGATGTAGGTGTGCCATACGCCTTCCTCCATCATTCAACAAATCTGACTCATGTTTAGTTAGCCATTCTCCTCTTTGGAACACTGATCAATGTATGGGTCCCTATCCTCGGGTAGTTCCCAATTTAGTGTCAGAGAAAAAGTATAAACTGATGAGGCATGAAAGCCTGTTGGTTGACTTGTAAGAAAATGGGTGTCCACTCCTTTTTAAGGACATTTAGAAAATGTACCTTTGATTGCAACAAAGGTTATACATTTAGAGAAGTTCTCAGAGAAGAGCCCGTTACACTTAGAGGGTTTCTGCTCTGCCGGTAGGTTACGTATTACAGATGAATTTGAAGGTCTCAGAGAAGCAGCGAGCCTGGCCCCTATACATCTTTGCTGACTTCATAAAAAACAAGGGTGCCACTTTGTGACCCGTGCGGGTCTGCAAGAAGATTGTGTAACATGCAGTATGCCTTTGGTCCAAATAAACTCCCAGATTATTAAAAGGATGTTTTTTCCCCTCCAGAGGTCAAGGTGAGTCACCAGAGCTTTCCCCCTGTTATTAACAAAGCACTCGATGTACAAGGCTTAGATATTAAAAGGCATTAGCCAGGGCATCATGGCCATCTAGTTTAGAGCAAATGCAAAACTTGAGGGGGTAGCCGCACTACTTACAAAGCAAGTAAAACAGCCTGAACTATTAGAAGCTGTGTATACAAACCCATTCAAATTTCTGTGGCCATTGACAAGGAGGTACAGCCAGTTTCCTGAGCACCTGAGGCCAGACTCTCCCTAGTGTAATTCTAAATATAAAAAATATATAACTACTGACTTACCTTGACCCAGAACTGCCAACAAATCCCCACATTCTTTCAATAATCTGGGTGTTTATTTCCACCCAGAAGCATGGTATTTGCACCACAGTGAAGCAGGCTCCTCCTGAGCTCTGTCCCCTCCCCTTACAATCAAGGCAGCCCACCTCGCCCACTCAGAAAAAGGTCACCAGCCTTGGTGGAAACCAATCAAATTACTTACAGCAAATCCAAGTTCAAGGAGTATGTAAGCCTAATGAATCCAGAAAAGCACTCAAAACCTGGAACTGGACCGGCCCTCCAGCTTTTGAGTAACAATTTTAGCACAGATTAAGCTGGCAAAAAGCATGAGGAAGGGTAGAGAATACTTCAGGCCAAAATTCAAAACTGTGAAGGGGCAATGACACAGTCAGGTGGTTCACGTGGAGGAAGGCAGAGAACGCTGACCCCGTGGCTGTACCATGGAAGAAAGTACGTAGTGAGGAATCTGTCCAGGGTTATTCTCAGTGTCTAGGGCCCATGTGGAATGTAAGTTAAGAAGAGTGGAGTGTCCTCAGGAAGCTGATGGAACTATTCACAAGAAGACACCCCCCTGGGCTTTGGCCTGTTAGGCCAGTGCTGTTGATAAAGCTTCGAGAATGCTCCAGGGAACCCACTCCAGTGCCAGTCTGTGTGGGCATCACACCAGTTAGAGAATCTTCACAAGCACTTCTCGAGGTCTGCTTGGTCTGGAGGCAGCAAGGTTTTCCAATTTTCCTGCATCACTGTCCCAGTACCGTGTTCCTCCTCTTCTGGATATGTAGGGCTTGTCTTCGTAGGAAATGGGAACAATCTGATGTGAAAAGTCTAGTCAGTCAGCTCTGGTCTGAGAAACTTCCACATGGCAGATACAATAGCGTTGAAACAAAAGGCCATCAACAAGGATGTTAGGAAGACTGGGGCTCATTTTGTCCTAAAATAATCATCTCCACCTACATAAGACTGTCATATTATTGAGAAATAAACTTCTAGTGTATTCAACCACTGAAATTCGAGGAGTTAGGTCTACAGCAGCCTAACCTGGTGTTAGCCTAATCCTACACCAGGTCAAGACAATATGAAAGAAAGGGGAGAAATAAACCTATATTTATGAGTATCTACTAATGCTTATTGAGTAACTGGGGCTCTAATACTTAGTTTCTCTGTTCTTATGCAAGTATGCTAGTATCAAATTCAATCCCATTATCACATTTCCACAGAATGCCCAGTGGACTAGAACTGAAAATCAACCCTTCAAAGCACCCCCTTTTCCTCTGACCCTCTGATCAATGTATTCAACAATTAGGTATTGGGCACCAATTATGTGCCAGGCACTACAGACCTGGTGATATAAACACAGTCCTCTCTCTCAGGGAGCCCATTAGACTTCCCTTTCCAGTCTCATTCTTGGAAAGAGTGGATCTGGCTTGTTTTGACTCACACAGAAAGTAGAAAAGCATATGCAAAATCTTCTCATGGCCGGGTGATTTTAGCAACATGGGTACTTGTAGACATACAGTTTGTGTCCTATCTGTATTTATGTATGCATCTCAGCTCCGTTGCTTAGTGGTTGCTACTCTCCTAGTCATTTCTGTCCTTTTCTAGCAAGCAATATATTGCAAATCTCATTTTTAAAATGTAAAATAGAGCTTCCATGCAGGACTAATCCAGGTGCTACTCAGGAGCCCAGTGGCAGTTCGTCTTTCCTACTGCAGGCTCCTCCCACTACAGAGCGAGGAGGCTCCATCCAGTTCTGACCTCCATCCACATGGCTCTGCTCTTTGCTAGGCCAGTTTCCGGCTGTGTGTCAGACAGCTTAGCCACTAGGTCCTGCTTCATAGTCAAACCTTAGCCAGTGTTACAGATGTAGCTCCATGGCCCAGAAGAGTTCCCAGGCAGATAATAGGCACTCACTGTTTTTACATGGAATGAAGAAATATGAATAAGAAATGGGTACCTTATGTTATTAGTTTGACCACTGAGAGATTTGATTTCCCCTTGAAAAGATACATTGGTCAATCGGTATTCCTAGAAAGAATATTTTGCTAGGGATAATGAGATTGATTAATTGGTAAAGCCCAAGGATGACAAATAAGTCTACTCTGGCACAGCAACTTTGACCAGTCACAAAAAGTTCCCTAGAACACAGTGTGAGAAAGATTCTGAGACTTAGTGGAAGATGGCCATTTAGTCTATTGGCAAAAGATGCCATAGATGTGGTACGGAGGTGTAGAATCATGCCAGATACTATCGTTCCTGCCACAGGTTCTTAGCTGGCAACCTGATCCACAGGTAGAGATTGTTGGACCTGGAGGTTCTCAGCTATGAGATCATCAGGCAAGCAAATGAGTTAATAAATGTAAGGCATTATTTATAAGATGAAATAAAAGCTAAAAAAGTTCAGTGTTGTTGGTATGTAAGCCTTTTCTTGCCTGGAGGAAGGACGATGGATTAAATGGCCGTGGTTGTTCCTCAACCTCATAACACCTGGCAGGCACGGCCACTCATTAGGCACTTAAAATAAACCACCCCCTCATAGCTCACCATACCCATCCCATGCTGGGAGTGTGAATATCAATTAATAAATCGTGTTTTGGGATCCTACAATGCATTTAACATATAAACAATATTTTTTTTAATGACTTTGTTCCCCAGACTGGCCCATGAAAGCTAATCCACAACACTATTTCAATTAACCTGAATTCTGGATCCTAGGAAAAACAAAGGAACATCAAATATAGGAGAAAAATGAAAGAAGAAGAGAAAGTATGCCTTCTGCCCATTTTCTGGTCCCAGGGCTACCCTCCAACAACAGTTTGAAATGAGCTAAGTCATTTTAGCTCACTTCTGCTTTCTCTCCTAGATACACCTCTGTCATGTGTTGGCTCTTCTCCCCTGAAATCAGTTCTTCCAGGGTACTCTAAGTCCTACATCGCTTAGATCCACCTAGACTTAGTCCCCACCCTCTCCTTATTTCACTGTTTCATGGTGCAAAATATTCTATATCCTATAGCTAATCAAAAGTTTAGCCCTGGCCAGTTTTGCTCAGTGGTTAGAGCAGTGGCCCATGGACTGAAGGGTCATGGGTTCAATTCCTGGTCAAGGGCATGTACCTGGGTTGCATTTTCAATCCCCAGCCCTGGTCAAGGTCATGCAGTAGGCAATCAATCGATGCGTCTCTCTCACATCAATGTTTCTCTCTCCCTCCCTCCCTCCCTTTCACTCTATCTAAAAAAAAAAAAAAAAAAAAAATCAATGGAAAAATATCCTAGGGTGAGGATTAAAATAAAAAGTTTAGCTAGATTTTAGAAAGAAAGTAAATCTGATGTAGCTATTTAATACTAATATGTAAATGATTTATCATCTATCCTTCCCAGAAGAATATGCATTTCTAATGGGGTACTGTGGAATCAGACTGAATCTCTATTTAGTAGACTTTCCAGCAGTATCACAGAGGAAAATGAACCTCTCAGCAGGAGCTGGGAAAGGGTATCTGGACCACCTCAAAGTCAAATAACTAAGCCACAGTATCTGTGCTTGTTCTATTTCTCCTCTCCCCAAGGCAGGTCTCTGAAGCTGCTACTTTCTTTTCTTTATAATCTCTCCCCTGCTTCTATTTCTGACTTTCATACACTCTGTGTAAAGTTCCAAAATTTTAATAGCCTTTATCATAGCATAAGCAGGAGATAATTCTGCTTTCTAGGTCAGACATACGGGAGTTAAAAAATGCATGTATTCACATACTCCCTCCACACACACCCCAAATAAATTATAAATAAAACAAACCAAGACTCTAAAGATCAACAGTGTAAGGATATGCAACAGAAGGCCCATGCCAGAAAGCTGTCAAAACAGTAAGGACAAGGGCCTTCATCCTTTCCACACGCTGAAGTTTGAAGTTATACTCTAAAGTTAGTCTCTGTCTCTCTGTTTCCCTCCCTCCCTCCCTCCCTGCCTCCCTCCTTCTCTCTCCTTGTTTTGATTTTTTCAGTATCACCTTTAGGAAATGAAGATAGACCCACTTCTTACATTGAACATACAGTAATATACATTTTTGATCATTTGTTTGCCAATGTCTGAATTGGAGTCCTAACTAATAATAAAAGATAAAAGATGACAGGTGCTCTCCCTCAAGCCAGACTATAAAGTAAAGAACTCTGCCAAGACACAGTTCCAACAAAGAAGTAGATGGTGTATTCTTAGTCCCACTTTTCAGATGGAAGAGGCCACACAATGAAGTCATGACCCTCTGACTATGAACTTTCTTTATACCTTCTTCCAGGTGCAATAAGAGGGACACTTTTCTCTCTCTCTCTCTCTCTCTCTCTCTCTCTCTCTCTCTCTCTCTCTCACACACACACACACACACACACACACACACACACATCCTTTTCCTCTTGTGCCTCTTTCCCTCCTTTGAGAAGTCAGTTGGGGTTTTCATCCACCCTCCATTTCCCATCATGCTGTGCAAAACAGCACCTGGGGCAGCCGCAGAGCTTGAGAGTAGCCAAAAAAAAAAAAAAAAAGAGGAGGGACGGTGGCGATTGGCTGGAGAGGAGGTAATGATTTGTAATTGCAATACTTTCATTACTGTCTTTTAGCTCTTTGCAGAGTAATGTCAAGAGCTGCGTCTTTGTAGTGTTATTGGCATTTTTCATCATATTCATGAAGTGTGGGTCAATTTTCTTCAAAAGGCGCACTTCGCCAACTTGCTACAGAGACAGACAGTAATAAATTCTACGAGTGCACTGTGAAGGCTTCGTAGCTGCAAGCAACAATAAAAAGCAATGAGCTGGGTGTCACTAAGTAACTCCAGTTTACACTGCATTTTCCTCTTTTATTGAAAACTCCGAATATGAATTTATTAATGAATACACAGGCATCCTTTGAGGGGGGTGGCCATACAGGAGGAGGGCTGGGGGGTGAAACACCATGTCAATTTATTTGGTATTCACACTGTGTGTGCCTAGACTGTATTGTTCCATCATTTCATGGCCAGGCTTACCTTGTTAGGCTGTGGCCCTCCAGAAAAAACCCGAGCTCATATAGCAACACCTTGACGTGGATCTACAGCTGCTCTCGCTGTGCCTGTCTCACCTTTAGCCCCGGCTGTCTACTGCCGCCTTTCATTTTCCGCATTCATACATCAATAAGCTTTGCATGCTGACACCTAATTTTGCAGGCTACTTTGGTTATGGAGGCCGTGTTTTGCATATCACTACCCACCCCCTTCTGACACCCACCGCCTTTAAAGGGAAATGAGGAGAAGAGAGGAAGAGGCAGAGGAAAGAGGGAGGAAGAGAGAGCAAGAAAGAGAACGCTGCTTTTCTTCTCCGCCTAATCAGAGATTTCTTTATCTTTGTCAAAAGCAGATATGCCAAATCAACTTTAATTGATTCCTCCGCGGCGCTCGCGGATGATTTTTGAAGGACTGGGCTTGTGTTCCCAGACACACTGTTGTGTTTCCAACAAAAAGGAGGTTTCTCCCACAAATCAAATCTTGATGCCAATTAGTTAGCATTTTCCATTCCAATTAAATTGGACACTTGGAGACCTTTCTGATTTGGGAAGACTTTATATATATTTTATATTAGAAATGCCCTTCAGGGGCTAATAAGCAAGAAGGGACTGTCCGTGGTGGCGATGGACTCTCGGGGGCGGGGAGAGGAAGGGGTTGTGGGCATTTCCAGCTCCTTTCTCTTGCTTATTTCACAAAGGTTTGTCAAGCCCATGGCAACCTGTTATAGGACATCACAAAGGTTTTTACCTTGCCATTAGGTGGCTAATGTCATTAGAGCCTTCACAATCCATAAAATGTTATAATCTAATAGTGTGGGTTTTTCTCCTGCCATACCCCAGCTTCCATTCCCCGTGAGAACTCGTGTGAAAGAGAGAATTGGGGATCAAATGCAGAGGAAACAAGATTGGCGTTAAAAAAAAAATCAGGCTGTGGCTTGATTAGCACAAAATAAAACGGGGGGAACACACATTCACTAGATACCTCCTCATGCGCAGGTATGTATCTGAGCACATGGCTGTGAGAACATGCTGGTCAATGATGTGTCAGAGAATTTCTAAATCTACTAAATGAAGTATTTACGGTGTGTACCAGAACACTTGAATGGGAAGAAATTTTCAGTTCACATCCAGTTGTAATTTCAATAATAACTGAAATCAATTTGAAGCACCCCTTGCAATGACAGCATCTTTCCCCCCCTTTTCTCCTTCACATTCCCAACCCTCCTTTATTTTTCTCTTCTCTGTGACCTCAATCTTTTGTTTTTTGTTTTTTTTAAGTGCTATTTGCTTCATAAGGTTACTGCCTTGGGGGTAATTCTGGGGCCCGTTTGGACCGACCTAGAGAGTTTGGACTCCAAGGCCAAGCTGTATGTTCGCTACTTCTCTTCCTACCAAGTTCAAAGCCCAGTGCACACTGGGGTTCACACACATTATCTTCATACCCCCATTTTTCACCCTGAAGACTTTTAAGGATATAAAATGCAAAACCCAATGCCTAAATTAAAATATGAATGACAGGTACATAGCACTTAAAACTTTTGCTGAGCTGCTATGGCTCAGTGGTTGAGTGTCAACCCATGCACCAAGAGGTGGCTGGTTCGATTCCCGGTCAGGGCACATGCCCAGGTGTTGGGCCCGATCCCCAGTGGGGAGCATGCATGAGGCGGCCAATCGATGTTCTAGCTCATCAATGTTTTTATCTCTCTCTCTCCTTTCCCTTCCTCTTTCTCTAAAATCAATAAAGAAAAAAAAAATTTTTTTAACTTTCAAACACGTTCTCTTGTTACTAATTTATACTCAGAACAATTGCATGAAGTTAACAGAGTGGGTGCTTTTGGTTATAAGTGGCTGGGTTGGGACCGTCCTAGCAATGAGAGAGGGAGGGCCTTCTGTGTCCCAAACTTGGGGTCCATCTTCATAGGGTTAATGTGAACAAGGGTCAAATGAGGTAACATGCTGGCTATTTATTTTAAATTAGAATTTCAGGACTATCTGGCTACCCCAGTCCTCCCCTCTCTTTCCAGATTCCTGCAGAGACAATTTAATGTGTCTTATGAGTACTCAACATAGGTCAGATACCTTGTAAAGCGCTCTGTGGAGATTATCTTCATTGAAGCCTCTAAAGAACTCTAATCATAGCCCATTATAAAGATGAAAAAAGTGATATTCAAAGTGACTGAGTACCTTTCTCTGGGTCACACATCTAGCCACTAGGGCAAAGCCAGATTAAAAGCCAGGTGGTCAGCCTGCAGCGACCAGCCTTTAGCCTTATCTCTGTTTGGACTCATCAAAGAGAGAGTATAGTTCTTCAGAAAGATTAGCATCCTGGTGAGTATAAACAGGATTTATTTAGGTTTTAAAACATCTGTCTTTGTGGATACCCCTTCCAGGCCCAGTAAGTGATTTTTGTGCTGAAATGTGGTCCACTAACACCATTGCTAATAAGCCAAATAATTTAAGGCCACTCAAGGCTCCTCTCTTGAGTATAATATCCCTTAACTACTATAGGTGAGAATAACTAAATGAGGAAAGTAAAGTAAAGCAATGACCTACCCCAAACCAAGAAATAAGGCAGCATGTATTTGGAGACTAAAACTCAAGTTGTAGATACAATGAGTGAGATATTGGTCTAAATGGTAGGAGTACCTGCGCGAGGAATACTGGATGATGTTCAGCTGGGAGACAGCTTCCTGTGTCAGAGGCTGGGGACGACATCCTCTGGACAGGCTTGCCACCAGCCATAAAAAGAGGAATTATGAGGACGAGTGAACACTGTTCACATTCACACAGTGCCGCACTACATTGTCAATTAGCATGCATGTTTCCATAATTGTTATACAAGGGGGAAATTTACAGTGTTAAATGACCCTCAAATTCACACTTTGGTGTGAGTTTTTGTTTGGTGGTGTGTCTAGTATTAGCACGGATGACTGCTTCTGACATTGCTTTGCCTCTGAAGATAAAAACCACCAACAAAACAATGGAATAGACAAACCAAAAGAAAATGCTACCTATTTGTTCTTTAGGCTAAGACAGATGTATAGATAAACATGATAGATAGATGGGGTGGATGGATAGCTAGATAGATAGATAAATGGATGGATGGATGGATGGATGGATGGATGGATGGATAGATAGATAGATAGATAGATAGATAGATAGATAGATAGATAGATAGGCAATGATAGACAGATCGTTTTTTTATAAGGGGAAGATTTTGCTGTTCTCATATTTACCAGATGTCAATCATTATCTTATGTTGGCCTCTTCTTCGTTTTGTTTTGTTTTTATCCTCACCCAAGAACATTTTTGCATTTATCTTCAGATAGAGCAGGAGGGAGAGAGGGAGGAAGAGAGAGAGAGAAACATGGATGTGATAGAGACACATTGATTGGTTGCCTCCCACATGACCTTACCTAGGGCTGAGGACCAACTGCAACCGAGGTACGTGCCCTTGACTGGAATTGAACCCATGGGTCATTGGTCCGCAGGCCAACACTCTAACCACTGAACCAAAGTGACCAGGGCAGGCCTCTTCTTAGAGAAGTAGATCTTGGATGCAAGTTCTTATCCTTAAGTTTTATATTTCACACTGTGTGTGTCCACCCATCTCCAAGGAAGACAAGGAAGACCATGATAGGAGGACTGCATGAGAGATTCAATTTAACCTTGAGAATGAGTTTCTTAAAGAAAGAAATAAAAACAAAAAACTTCAAGACTTAATGTGAATTTTCAATATAGATGGGTCACTTTAAGTGATTTTTGGATAAGGCTTTGTCTGAAGACAGGGACTGAACCACATGGTATCTCAGTGTCACAGTCAGTCTTGGGTTGTGCCATCTGGTAAATCCCCAGGCCCCATGCACACATACACACCCACACATGGCACATACAACTCACATCTAAGTACATCTACCCAAAAAAACATGCATCCAAATAACAACAGGGGGTCAGTATTACTCTCTGAGCTGTCAGATAACTGAATGGCCCTCCAAACCATAGAATATAAGAGTTAAAAAGACCCTTGATAATTGGAAAACATGACCCCTTTATTTAATATATCAGTTAAAAAATGGCTCAGGGAGGTTAACTTGTCCAAGGTCACACAGCAACTTAAACTAATAATTATGTGTTACCATTTAGTAATATCCAAATATTATACTCACCCTCAAGGAAACAATATTTATAACTTCTAATATTATTTAAAAAGTAGGCCACACATATAAACATATATGTACTTATTATTTTGATTCCCCCTTATTCCATGAATAAGTTAAGATAGAAAGGCATCTGCAGCCCGGCCAGTGTGGCTCAGTGGCTGAGTGTCAACCCATGCATCAAGAGGTGGCTGGTTTGATTCCTGGTCAGAACACATGCCCAGGTTGTGGGCCCAGTCCCCAGTGGGGGGCATGCAAGAGGTGGCCAATCGATGTTCTCTCTCATTGATGTTTATATCTCTCTCTCTCTCACTTTCTCTCTCTCTAAAATCAATAAAGAAAAAAAATTAAAAAAAAAAAAGAAGAAGAAAGGCATCTGCAAAAGAACTGCAGTGATGATGATGGTGATAAAAATTTTAGGAATGTTACATAATTTAGACTAACTCTGTGTGTGAGTTTAAAAGTCACATACTTAATTTGACTATCCCACCTTAATTTTTAAAAGATAAGGAAAAGGAAACGATAAATAAATCAGGATAGGTGATGTCCCTAGGCAGAATTGGAATAAACATAATGGTTCTAAGCCTGGCTTCTAGGTAAGAGGAAGCTGGTTTCTTCTTGCCTCAGTCCTTTGTGTTTCAAAGAAAAACTACAAAGTTGCCCTCAAAGATACTAGAGTCTCAGACATATCAATCCATAATCTAGTCTCCTAGCAAGGAGGCTTGAGAGCCAGAATGCCTTCGAGGACGGAAATGGGCTGGGTAATAGCTTGATGGACAAGGAGTAAATAATGCAGTGCTATTTCACTTTCGTCAGAGGGGAGGAAAACACAAGTCTGACAAGATAAGTTTCGGCAAAGATGTGAAACAAAGGGAACTCTTACACCTGCTGGTGAGAATAAATTGAGTACAAACCACGACACAAAAGGGAAGAGGTTGGGGATTAAGATGGAAATGCAAACATTTCAGGGTCAGGATGGTATTTAAAGCCATTGAGATCATCTAAAGAAGGAGGATGGAAAGAAGCAAGAAATTCCAAGGACTAAAACCTGGGGACCCCCAACATGTAGAGGTTGGGAATTTGAGGAGGATCTATTAAAGGAGACTGAAAAAGAAGCAGTCAAGTACATTTCTACTTCCAGTAGAGGAAGTGGTTCTCGATGCTTCTAGCACAGCATTGTCAACGGCATTAAGGCTACTGGTAATTCAAATGTGATGAGGACGGACACTGACCTGGCGCATTAGCTTAAGTTGGTTTTCAAGATCACCCTTCTCTAGAGTTATTGACTATTAATAAAGGATCCTGGGAATCAGATATTAATTATAAAAATAATAACTCTTACTATCGACACTGTGAGAGGCTTTAAATGAGACGTATTTTATATACAATAATCTATTGTGATCCATACAACAGTTGAGGTAGGTATAACTACCTAACGTCACAGATGAGAAAACTTAGGTGCAGAAAGTTTATGTGATGTATCTCAAGTCACAGAGCGAGCACATCTCAAACTGGGATTCTAGATCCAAAAGATAATTCGGGGTTGCGAAAAGACCCAAAGGCTGAATGTCTGAAGGGAGTGCTGTGAAGATCAGGAGCAGTGGGTGGGCCCTCTTGCCTCAGGGTACAAGCAGCTGCCACCTGGGCCCGTTCATCCAGCTGGGTGACCAACTCTGGTGAGCCAGGGCCAGAGGAGTTCCCTGGAATGCAGCACTTTCACTGCTAAACCTGGCAAAGTCTCAGCCAAGGAGTAGGTCACCCTCCATCCAGTGAAACCTTGCACATGCCTTTGGGAGAGAAAGCATAGCTCCCTGTTGGAGGCTTTACCATCTGTGTGAGCTTCCCTGGGGGGTCCCAGAGCCTCTGTAGGATTCTCAGCTGGTTCTCCAGTCTCTCCTCACAACCCCCACTAAGTGAGACCCTGGAGTTGGGAACCAGAAGCAAGGTCACTCTCCTAGGCCTCTGTCATCAACGAACCTGTTCCCTAGGCTCCCCTCGGCTTCCTGCTGAAGCCCTGTAGGAAACCCTGAGGTGCACCCCCAGTGATGCCAACCCTCCAGCTCCCTTGGAAACTAACAGAGGCTTCCTGGGCATTCGGGGGCCTGTTTGTTAAATTCCCTCTGATCTACCCAGCTAATGAGGTCAAAATAGCTATGTCCATAAGGGATACATTTTCTCAATGGGAGCATATGCCTCAGAAAACACATTGAAAATATTTATCTTTTCTCAGAGTACAGTCAGAGCAATATAGAATACTAGCTTGTAAAAATGCTCTTTGAAAAGCGTCAGGAAAAAAAAAAAATAAACCCATAAAACATAGGAAATGAAAAGGGAATCCTCCCAAACCATGCGGCCAGTTACCGTCCGGGAGATTTGCTCATGCCATTTGGAAAGCTTTGTTACAGGCTCAGCTGATAATATGTTGGAGCAAACACACATGCCTCTGAGATTCTGCTCCTCTCGGGCTTGAGAAGGGCCACACTGCCCTGCCTTGGGGTGCTGGAAGGAAAGCCAGGTTCGCTCCTCACCAGGGCTCGCCTCTGCCCAGGCTCCCGGTTTCCTCCCCCCTTTGTCCTCTCTGAAACTCAGAATACAGAGCACAGGAGGGTTCACCAAACTGTGGCCTGAAATCCTGGAGACAACTTTCAATGGGGCCCGTACTGAGCTGCTAACTTCTGGCCATTGGCAGATGTCCGAGCCTTGCAGAACCAGAATTGCCCTAATGACATGTGGTTATTCCCAGAACCTAGGCCGTTCAGGCTCACCCACATCTCCAGTTCCCTTTAGACAAGCGGTTCTCAGCAAGAACAGATTGTTGACCTGCTTCCCTGGACATCTGGCGATGTCTGCAGACATCATGACGTGATGACTTGATGAGCTGGCAGGGGATTGAGGGGAGCCCGAGTGGACGGAGGTCGAGGCTGCTGTTAAACCTCCTGCAACCCACAGGACAAACCCCCAAAACAAAGAACTATTGGGTCCAAAATGTTAGTAGTGCCAAAGTTGAAAAACTCTTGCCTAGATACTTCCTTTCATATCATTACGTCAGACTCACCACAAACAGAACGCATTTCATGCCCTGGTCGGTTTGGCTCAGTGGTTAGAGCGTCGGCCTGCGGTCCAGAGAGACCCAGGTTCAGTTCCTGCTAAGGGCACGTACCTCAGTTGCAGTTTGTCCCCGGCCCTGGTTGGGTCGTGCGGGTGGAAACCACTCAATGTGTCTCTTTCACATCGATGTTTCTCTCTCTCTCTCTCTCTCCCCCCCACTCTAGCTGAACAAAAAAATGGAAAAAAAATGTCCTCGGGTGAGGATGAAAAAAAAAAAAGAATCAGAATGCATTTCATCATCAGTTTTCCCAGACCCATTTCATCCTCAGATAGCTTACTTTATGTCAAGGCTACTACCATTTTCTTAGTAAGTAGCCTTGAAAATCACAGGCATTTTTTAAAGTAATTTCTCTTCTTCTTCACTCCTCCCTCACACACCCACACAGCTTGGGCATCAAGCCTTCTAAATCTGCCCAAGGGAATACCTTTCACTTAATGTCACTTCAACCTCTACCCACTAAGAGCTTTTCCATTCATCCCTAGATCCATGCACCTGACTCTTTCTGTGATCTGTCTCTATTCCCACCTGCGTTAGCCAGGTAGGCTCACTGCGGTAACAAACAATCCCAATCTCTCAGTAACTTGACCCAGCACATGTTTATTTCTTATCCACATGAAGTCCAACAGGCAGCAAAAGGAGAGGGGCTCTGATCCATGCAGTCATTCAGAGACGCAGGCTTCTTGCAACTTGTGGTCCCACCGACCCCAGAATTTTTAAGTTCTCCTGATCTGCTTCTGGCCAGCAGATAGGGAAGGGAATGTGCAGGATTAGTCAGTGGGCAAAGCCTGGAAATGGTGCATGTCTCTTCCTCTTACATTAATTGACCAGAACTCAGTCACACGACTTCTCCTTACCGCAGGAGAGACTGGGTCAGGTGGTCTACTTGTATCCTCAGGAGGAAAAGAAAACCAGCTTCGGTAAATTCCTGACAGTCTCTGCCGCATATCTATCCTGCGTACTCCTGTCTGATTAATCTTTCTCAAATACCACTTGATAACATTTGCCACATTTCCATTCTGTTCAGAAACTTTTTAAATGATTCCTAATTATCTACCCAATAAAGACCCAAACCGCATCACCAATTTTTAAAAATCCCCATCCATTCTTCCCAACCACACCCAGTTTGTGCCCTAATGAACACAGTCCCTACAGGAACCTCCCTCCCTCTCATGCTTTTCCTCACACCCCTCCCTGCCTTTGCCTCTGCTTTCCCCCATTCTGGACTCCTCTCCTCCACCTCTATGAACAGCAAAACCTGCAAATCCCCACCCTTAACACTGCAGCCCGCAGCGACCTCTCACTCTGTTCCTCAACAATAAACAGCAACCGTGGGCGAAGTGATGAAAACATCCCATGGACTGTTCTAGCCAGGTATATGCCAATCATTTTTCACCTGTATGATTGCTTTTCATCTTTCCAACAACCAAGAGAGTAACTATTATTCTTCTTACTTTTCCATTTAAAGAAATGGAAATTGAGGCTCCGAGAGGTAAAGCAATTTGCCAACACCACACACCTGGCAAGTCACGGAACTCCACTCTGCCCAGCGCAGCCTGACTGTCCCAAGGCACATTCCCACCTTCCACTTTTTGACATTTCCTATGGGTTCTGGAAAAAAGGGAAAAAGCTAATACAAATGAAGATGGTATCAGGAAAAAAAAGTCCTTTTCGGCTACAGTGGCTCATGTGAAGGGAAGAAGGAACCGCCCTCCGTCTGGCTAAGCCAGAGCTGAAGCAGGGGCAGGGTGAGCCAGCTGCCAGTGTCGGTATGAAACTGCAAACCGGAGTCAGCAGGTCCAGGCAGGGAGGCTGGCAGGCAGCACCGAGTGTGTTCCCGCTGGATGGCTTGGGCCAGGGCCTGGCGGGCCAAGCCACCGGGGGTGCAGCCATGGGTGGGAAGGTCAGAGAAAGAGGAGCTGTGTGCTCTTGAAAGGCACATTCGTGTGTGAGAATGGGCTGCTGTGCGTGTGGGAGTGCTTGCCCAGCCTGGCACTGCAGAGCCAGGAGCTGCCCAGGACCTGTGCGAAAAGCCCTTCCTGTGCCAACGAGCCTTCCAACCATGAGAAAGGGAACTTTTTTTCCTAGTTGAGTGAACTTGAGCAAGTTACCTAGCTCCCTGTGCCTTCAGCTGTCAAGTAACACTGACTTGTGAGTTCATAAGGTGGTTGTGAGGCTGCCATGAGTTAACACACGCAGGGCGCTTAGAGCTAAAGCTGCCGTCCGTGTTTCTATGTCTTGCAAAGTGGTAAAGGTATTCCATGCATGGCTGGAACGTGCATTCAGCTTTAGCTTTGCCATCACAGACCAAGGACCTGCAGAGCTAGTTCAGCACCTTCTTTGCTACAAACTGTCACATTCCTTGGTGACGTGGGCATTCCAACACCTATTCCCGTCTTCTCTGTACCCCAGAGGGTGAGACTGTCTCTGCAGGGCACCCAGGAGCACCAAGCTCACAGCACCCGGAAAAGGAGCACCTTCTACACCCACCTGCCACAGTACCTAAAATTCAACCACTAGGGCAAGACTTCTTGGGCTTCAGAAAATACTTCTTAACCTTGCAAACATCACAGACCTACTGGGGAATTTGATCAAAGCTACAAAGCAACCCATTCACATAAATTCATATATGCACATAGAAAAATTCCATTATACTTTGGTGTATGGTTTCAGGACATTGAGAGACTTTCTAAATAAAGACTAGCCAAGTTTTGCAAACTCTGGCTTAAGGCAATGCATTAAATGCATAGCTATGTAACTAAATTTGGGGATGTCCTTCCATAGCAGGTACTTTAAGAATATTTCAGTGTTGAGGAAGAAGTGGATGTTGAAGGTTTCAGATTATCTTACAAGCATGAGAGCCATAAGTAGAGAGAAGTACTTTCAATTTTACTGAGCCCATCTCTAACCCGGGGTGGGTAGGGGCTCTCATCGCCTACTGGTGAATCCCAAACCTCTCCACTGTGAGCTCACAAAACTTTGCCACTGACACCTTCAGCAGGACCTTGCTGGTTCATGCCGCTCTTCAGCCAGCATCCTCCAAAGTAATCTGGGAGGCACAGGTGACTCTGCTGACATGTCCACCTGTGCTAAGATGCTCTTGCTTCTCTCCCACCCAATAGAGTTCTGCTAAGGAACTACTATTCCCCACCCTCAATTCCAGGACCTTCTGGTCTTCAAGGACATCACCATGCCCAGCCACATCCTTGCAGACTTTTAAATTCTGCATTCCTGCAATGGCCGGGAGATTGGGGGCACATCCTTAAATATATGCTGGAATAAAAACCACTTGATCCTGTCCACTGCGTCTCCTTCCTGCCCGCAGAGCCCGGGAGAGAAATCGGGCAGGCTCTCGGGGCAATCTGTGCTTCTTGTCCTGAGTAAACTGTGAAATGTGTTTGGAAACAGAATGAGCATCTTGACTCTGCAGCTTGTTCCAGCCATTCCCTCTGAAAAGGGAAACAGTGTGGATAGCCCACAGACATAGAAAGCCTTGCACTGGACCCTGAAAATCAATTTCCTCCACAGCTCTCCATGCCGGACCTCAGCCCTGCGCACAGAGGGTGAAGTGGAAAAGCTGCTGCTTCTTGGCCGTTATTCAAGGCAGCCTGCAGGCGAGAGAGAGACGGGAATGGGAAGAAGTTTTCACCTTTTGATACACAATGTTTCTATTGCTGGTGTCACCAGTCAGGTTTCTTTGCAGCAAGAAATAGGTGACCAAGGGAACCAGGTGAAGAGTTTGTGTACCTGAAGACATTCTAAGCAACTCTTGATTTTCAAGAATTGGGGCGGGGGGGTGGGGGTGGGTAAGAACCGAGCATGGGAATCAAGTCACACGGATTCCTGGGTGTTTTATGTGCACAAGCTCATGTGTTTGGGAATACACATCTGGTGTTGCACAAGTCTGTGTATATCTGTGTGTACTGTGTCACATTCATGGGTTTTATAAGGGACCGATAGCTGTGTCTTCTTGTGCAAGTGCTTGTGCAATGAACACGGTGAGAGAAAAAGTCATTGTGCACAAAACAACAGTGCTCTTATTCTTCAGCAGTGGAGCTGTCCTACCTTTTCTTTCCCACCCCCTGTCAAATCAACACCAGAATCCTCATTCCGTGGTGGAGGGCGTATTGCTTTTGAAAGGAAATCAGAGAATTATCTAGGCCTTGGAGTATCAATTAGGGATCAGAAAACTATGGCCCATGGGCTCAATCCAGCGCACTGTTCTCTCCCTACAACGACAGAGTTCAGTAGCTGTGACATAGACCAACCCATGAACCGCTCTATCCGGCCCTTTCCAGTGAGAAGTGTGCCCACCCTACTGCTGGCCTCGCCCTTTCAGAACACCCATCCCCACCCTCACTAGTATTTCACTAAGGCTAAGGCTGACATGGACACAGTGGAGTCCTGTGTGTTCAACTCTGAATGCAAGTTCGACGGAAATTATTCCCTGGGAGTTTTGAATTCCTCCCTCAACCAAGGGAAATGCTGAAGGCAGGATGTTGGCCCAAGGCAGGCACAGAACCTAGCTAACCAGTTTCTCAGTGTCTCTGGGCCTGTTGGTATCATTTACAATTGCCAAGCTCATAGTCACTGCTATTTAATTCTCAGGGAAAGTAAGGTTAGTTCCATTGTTAAGGGTGTGCTTTCTCTGGATTAGAATAAATAATTCTTCCATCCCCATCTGTCCTTGGGACATGACGATGGCCCGCTTAGAACCCTGGAGATGATGTCTTTAGATTTGCGAAGTAATCCTGAAAGAAATATCAAGTTCTATGAAGAAATATAGTTTAAATATACAGATCATTATAACCAGGACACGTTAGATCATTTTTGTCTGTGATGGTGACAGACCTTTCCTAACTCCAAATTCTTCTGAGCCAAACAAGCCCAGAGGGATGAAGAGATGTATATTTGGCCCTATAATCTTCTGGCTTATTAATGAAGAAATGGAATCAGAAGTAGATTTCTTGGGGCTGACGATCAGGTATGTGTGGAAATAGAGTGCCTCCCCTACTCACGAGGAGCCCAGCGTTTTCTTCTGAGTGGACCAAGATTCAAAAGCCAGGCCTTGCTGGTCACTTAGCTGAAACTTGAGGTATGGCAGGGAACCGCCTGTGTTCGGCTTCCTCGAAGCTAACACTTGGCATGTGACCAGCTCTCCTGCTGTCCGTTGAGAGACCATAGCCTACAGCCTCTGCGAGCGGAGCATCTCACCCTGGAGTTGCAAAAAAGCTGGATCAAGGATGGTAAATATCTTCCTCATCCAGCTCTGCCCCAAAGTTGCAATCAATAAGCAACCCGATCTTCCTTAACTGTGACATTAACAAATAATGAACCCAGCTCTACGTGCCATGTTTCTGGGAGGACAGAGGGAGGAGGTTTGAGGGCTCCAGGTGCGATCTCATCCTCCGGGCACACTCCGCTCCTCCAGTGCCGATTCCTCCTCCCTCTTTGCAGAGCTGCAGCCTGAGCAATTCTGCCTGACTCTGCACATGCTGTCTTTCCTAAAGAGACGTTTATTATGACACATAATGTGAATAAAGGTTGGAACCATCCACCGTACTGATTTGCTATAACTGTCACTTGCAATGCTTGCACCTCATTTATACCACGAATGAAACTCTCTCGCATGGCACCAACACCACCGACCACGCACCCTTCCCGAAGAGAAG
The DNA here is from genome assembly GCF_014108415.1 of Molossus molossus. Classification (NCBI taxonomy): domain Eukaryota; kingdom Metazoa; phylum Chordata; class Mammalia; order Chiroptera; family Molossidae; genus Molossus; species Molossus molossus. The sequence goes on from NW_023425350.1 coordinate 42,636,504, forward strand.
GATTTGCTTTCAGCCGCCTCTCTGCTCAGCCCGGAGAGGAGGCTGCCCGGAAGCAGAGGCCCCAGTCCCTACGCTCTGAGGACGAGCTCAGCGGTCATGTTCAAGGGGCGCTGTGCGTGCTTCTAATGAAGGGCGGAGCTCTTCCTCGGAGCGTGGGGATGGCTGAGGAGGAGCGGGCACCCTCCATGGCCAGTGTCCTCAAAACAACGGACAGGCTGAGATAAATCAGTGTGTCTGCCTCGTCCCCTTTCCATCCCCCCCCCCCCCCCGCAGGAAGGAGGGAGCCCTCATTTCCTTTGAGAAGATGAGCCAAAGAGAGCTGAGGGGAGATGGATGCATCCTGGGCACTGATCCTTCAGTGTAAAATTAAGAAAACAGAGGCCAGGGGGAGACGGGATGAGGCAAGCACTTTCGCAGATAAAAGGTTTCCGGCAGCATGAACTGTATTTACCATAATAAACCTTTACAAAGATGCACACTCTCTAATCCAATCGCATTAGCCCCTCCACAGGCCGATTTTCCAGGAGGCATGGCACACCCCAAGGCTCAGTGTATTGGGCTGGCATTTGATTTCTGCATCTATCCAGGTACCCCAGGCCTGGGAAGAGGGGTGGTCCTGGCAATGGAATGATGGACCTAGGAGAGCCCCAAAGACGGATAAGTGAGGGCCTCTGGACAGAACAGGGTTGGTGTCTGGGTTTGGCCGAGTGCAAAGGCAGCTCCTTGCAGGCAGGATGTGGGTCAGCGGTGGCCCAGTAACACACGCAGGCTCGGCTGTGACTGGCCGGGCCCGGCTTCGAGACAGGAGTCCTGGGTCCCAGCCCTTGTTCTGCCCCTTGGTGTGAATCTGAGATGTCGCCAGGTGGTCCCCGTGCTTCCATGTATCTCTGTTCGATGAGGGTCAGAAATTCTGCCCTCCAAATTCCTCCTCTAGGGATGATCTTGAGAAGATCCTTCAGTCTGCCCTGTGACGATGGTGTCGTTCCTAAACGGAGTATTTCTTCCTTAGTTACAACAAAACTCAGTTCGTTGCTATTTTTTTCCTCAAACTTAAGACTAGGTCGTGTGCTTTCACAAACGTGGCCCCGAGAAAGCACCAGGTAAGGCCATCTGCAGGCGACCGACCCCTCGCCCATTGGGAGCATGATCGGCTGGGGCTCTGACCCCAAGCATGCACGTCCCGTGTGTGTGGCAGCAGGAGCCGGAGGACCAGGATGGAAGAGAAGGCGCTCAAAGGTAAGACCAAGCTGCGGCGAATGGAAATGGAGAAAAAAAGCCAGCTGGAGATAAAGCAACCACGACACAAATGACATTTAACTCAAGAAGCCGGTGTGGAAGACCTCACTTGGGAAACACAGAGATGTCTGCCGGAGAAGCCACCAGACACTGGTGTGATCGTGTTGCAGAACCTGGGACAAACACTGCCGTGCAGGTGACGGCTATGGAAACGCAGCCACGTCGGAGCGTTGCGGTCCTCCGCTCCACGTTCTCCTGATCATCTTCCAGGTCCCGGTTTCTCGGGATGCCCTGTCGTCCGTACGCCCCCTTTGGCCTCCCACAATGATGTCATCTCGTTTGGAAGTGCACTAGTTGGACTCTCTTCCTCTCTCATAATGTCTTCCATGGAACAGCCATCAGAGGAGCTGTCAGAAATGCAGGCTGATGCTGGCCAGGCCTGTGGCCCGCTGATGACCTCCACAGGATGTCTGTAACACGTGTCCCTGACATGCTGGCTGGAGGACCCCACCCACTCCAACCCGTGTTTTATGAACAGTCAAGTGATTCTGGAGATGAAAGGAATTCAGGAGATGAAAAATACACTCTTAGCACTTTTTAAAAAAATAATTCCATCTCAGAGTGGGAGACATCCAAAGAAAGGGCCCAGGGCAGGAGATGGTCAGGTCGCTGTAGGAGGCGGCAGGCCACGACTCAGAGCGAGTGGCGGCAGAGACCTTAGCAAAGCCGAAGGCAGATTCGAGGGTCAGACGGTCAGTGAGGGTCTGTGACATCGATGTGTGGTCTGAGGGAATGGATTCAGTGGAAGTAACATCTGCACCACCCAGGGCTTCGAAGAAGAAAGCTTCTGGGCTGGACATGCATGTCCACAACTGGAACAGAAAAGATCTACGTGGAGGGCGGAGTGCTCTCTTCCACTGGGCCCTGGATTGCGGACTCACCCTGGAGTGCTTCGTTGGCTGCTTTCAAGGCATCTTTAAACAAAACACACACCGGATTACCTATTCGTTGACTGATAAAAATGTCGGGACCAGAAGCTTGCAGGAACCTAACCGCGTACTCCCCTAGGAGCAATGGTTCAGTTTCCGCTAATTCAGTATTCCTGGTGACGGTATAGAAGTTCACGACTGTAAATAATGAGAATCGTGTGATGCTGATGGTGAAAACAGGGACTGGCATGGGGAACTTCTGTGTTTGAGCATGGAAGGAATAGATGACAAAGATGCATGGGTGGCTGGGGGGCCCAGCAACGGAGGCCTGGAAAGCCAGCCAAAAACACGGGACTACACAGGCCAACTTGTTCAGAAAGGCCCCTAGCCCTGACTGCCCGAGGACAACAGCCCCTCCCAGAACTCCATGCAGGTTGCTGCTACCTAAGCATAGCTCTGTGATCATTAATTAATAAGCACATTGAAAAGCTCAGCAGACAGACCCACAGTTAAGGGGCTGCAGAAACCCAGAGAGGGTGTCCCAAGGGGCCGCCTCTTTGCAGTCCAGTTTATGACTCTACAGGGAAGGCTAAGCTACAGCCTTGTTATTTTCCTTCTGGGACTAAAAAGAGAACCATAGTTTCCTGCCCTATTAAGCCAGTGCCTTTCATGATCATTAAAATACCTTTAAATACTTAATTTCTCCCCCTTAAAGTGTTCCAGGCATAGGGAAGCTCTCCTTCCACATGACCTTGCCCCAAAATAACAAACATATGATGCCATTGGAATTTGGCTTCTCTCTTCTTTCCTTTTGGGTGTTCAGAATTAGCCACTTACAAACACATGAAGGCATTTGCCTCGGTGGTAAATATGTCTTACATGTCGATTTCAGCAGGCGACTCTCTGCAGACATGCACATGTGTGCTCATTTCCTGCCCTCCAAAATTATTATTATTTTTTTTTTGGTTGTGGACATATGGTGAGCAATAGTTGGAATAGTTATTCAGGGCGCAGACTCTCCTTGGGACCCATGGGACGAATCTTGCTCCTTCTGTCAAATCAGAATCACCAAGAATGCACTGAGCATTGTAATGGGCAAGGGGTTTGGATCCCGTGTGCTGCTGCCTGCCATTCATAATAAAACCATTAACAGTCCTCTACAGCACGTTGATGGTCAAATGGATAATAACTAATAAAACAGCTCACAGTTTGTAAGAGCTTAACTGTGATCCAGGTACTGATCTATGCAACTTTCAGGTATTATGTAATTTAATTCTAGTAACGCCCTAGGAAGTCATTATTAGTATTGTTGCTATTTTGAAGATAATGAAACTAAGGCAGGGAGAGCTAGTCTAGCCAGGGAACCCATCTAAATTGAGAATTCAAAGGATGACTGGGATTGTGATTCAGACACTGTATTGCCACACGAGTCTGGGCTTGCATTCCATTCCCTGTGGATGCTCCTCCCTCTTGCAGAAATCCTGCCTCTCCTAAGAATGAAGCCAAGTCCTTGGTGCCCCTTGGCTCTGGAAGGTTCGTGTAGCAAGTTAGAAGCTGAAGATTCTAAAGAGTCCTCATTGAGAGCCCACATTCACCAAAGAGCTTATGCCAGAGCCCAGGGGTCACAAAGGGTGGGTAGTTGTGGAGGAGCTATAGGATAGGACAGACAGCAAGACATTCACAAGGAGGATGCTAGCAGGTCCTGGGAAGGCAGAGGCCCACTCCCAGGAATTCAAGACCTCAGAGAAACAGCTGTGTGGTCTCCCCAGGAAGGTTGGACCCTGGGCTACGGGACCCTGAGCCTAGGGCCTGCATGCTCTTCAAAGCCTGACAGTGATAGTCACCCACCTTCAAGGAGGACATGGACTTGGAGAGAGAGGAGACCTGAAATAAGCATGATGGATGGAAGACCAGAGGCCTTCTTCCATTTCCAGCTACAGGAAGGGTTATAACTCCCTAGAAGAAGGAGGAAGCCCTAAGAATTACTGAGATTGAATTTACCATCATTCTGGGCAAACCAGGGCTCAGCATCAGATTTTACTTGATTTAAAGAAAATTATGAAATGAAATTTTTTCCAGACCTGTGTTGATGATATAAGTCTTCTTCCCATTATAAAACGTTTAGAGGCTTCATGGAGGAAAAGGGAGGAATGTGGGCACTTAAAGGAAGAGTCAAGGCTAGAAAGGCAGAAGTAAGGAGAGGAGCATCTGGGCAGATGGAAGAGGGGCCACTGGCGAGGACAGAGAAAAGCACGAGGTCTCCGCAAAATCCAAGTGCAGCCCAGGCTAGAATGGGGGTATCGGGCCTGCAGGGAGACAAGGTGTGAGGGGGCTGCATCTCCAGGACCAGGAGATGTGGGCTTGCCTTCAGGCCTGCTGCACAGTAAGGCCTGGTGTGCCAACACATTGTGTCAACACACTGGCAAGAGTCACTTTGAGCCAAGAACACTGGGTATCATTCTGTCCCCACCAAGCAGTCATGTGCCTCCCTGCCTCTTGGCTGTCCATGTTGTGTCATTCCTGCAGTCCCCTTCCCCTGCCCTCTGCACCCCAACCCCTCATCAGCATCCCCCACCCCAGAAGATATTCCAATAAGATCATCCCTGTCATGCAGGACTTAATCCAACCACCACCTCCTTGCAAAGTTTGCCCTGATCTTTTCTCCTGTGGTCACACAACTCTCTGCTGGACTGGTACCTGGTGTCGCTCATGATGCCCTGTCCTTCTGTGCATCCTTTTTCCCTCTGTGCATTCTGAATGGCAAGAACCACGCTTTTCTACATCGGGGGCCTCCCCATGCTGAGTGCCTCTCAGGAGGCTAACCCTCCTTGGGTGACACCGCAGGCTGTGGTCGGGCAGGGTTGGCCTGCACAGAGAAGGAGATGCCAGGATGTTTTATGAGGCATCACCCTCCATCCTCACTCCTGCCCACCTCTGCTCCCAGTGCACCAACCCTGCTTCGTGGGCACTCCTCTGGGTTACTGCTGGAGGTGCCAAACAGGGCAAGTACATTATTCGGTGGGTGACAACACATCACTCATTGTCTCTGGTGTCACAACAGAGAGCATGACCCAAAGGAATGTGACAGAGGAGGGAGAAGTCCTGACATAGAAGGAACAAGACCAACCTCACTGGAGGACATAAAGCCCAGAGTAAAGCAGGCAGCTGGGGGCAATGAAGGCGCGGAAGGTCAGAGCCTGGGAGGGAGCCCCAGAGCTCAGAGCTGCAGGGGGGAAGGGGGCAACACTGCCACAGAGAGGCAGAAGGACAGAGCCTCCCTGGGCGGGGGTTTGAGAAGTAGTTGTGTGTGGCCAGGGGTAATGCAAGGAGAACCAGGCTTTCTGGTCACTCCGAACAAGAAATCGGCCCTTCTCACTGCAACAGGAGCATATGCTAGAAACTGTCCACTTTGATACAAACAGTGTATGAGACTTAGATTCAGGGAAATGGGACTTTCATCTTGACTCAGCCACTAATTAGCTGTGTGACTCTGGGCAAGTCACTCTACCTCTCTGGGCTTCCATTTCCTCATTTATAAAATGAGTGGGATGAGCCTGAGGGAGATGATTGCCATGGCCCGTTTTAGCTCTAACATTCGAGGACATCATATATTCCCCACCACAGCTGTAACAGGACAGCTTTCTGAGGCTTTCTTTCTTCTATCCAGTCCAACATCTACAGAGCAAGAGGAAGCACATTCATGATAACCCAGAAGCATTTTGGGAAATGGTGTAAGCAAAACATCCAAGACATTTATCAAGAAAATCTGAATATCAACCATCAAGCCCCGGGCCGAGGGGAGCTGGGAATATTTCAGGGCACATTAACCACTGTTGTGGTAAGTAATTATGCCCGTTGACTTTGAGCCCGTTTCAACGGTCAGATCTCAGAGTGTAATTCCTGCGCTGTTTCCAGGGAGGAAGGGATCCGTGCAAGGACTAACGAGTCTTCCTAGAGTCTGAACTGTGAACTGGTAATAGCTGGCATTTCAAAAATGTAGCCTTTTGTTTCTTGAAAAACTACTTAAAAGCATTCAACTCCTCCATCTCCGAGAAAGCAAACAATAAATATGATTTCAATCCATTGTGTTGATATCAGGATGCACACACAGAAGTCTCTGGGATCCAGAGCTGAGCAAAAACCCATCTGCGATGCTAACAACTTGCAGCAGACAGAGAGAAGAGCATTAACACTTTCGGGTCTCTCATAAGTGAGAGTGCAGTGGTCACTTGCTCTGAATACATATGGTGAAAAGCAATCTTAGACATAGGTGGTATGTGAAAACAAAGCTGTCAAAATGCACTGGAATAATTTGACAGATCTGAATGTGTGCTTTCCGCTAAAATAACGTATCTCTGCAGAGATGCCCATGGTTGAAACTGCTGGCCTAACTGATCTAAATTCCCACTGTTTGCCAATTGCTCGAAACCTTATCCATGGCTCAGTTAAAATCTCTGCTGGCAAACGTTATGAGAAATAGAGCAATTTTCAGAAAAGAGTAAAAGAAGGAAATCACACGGAATTTTTTTTTTCTTTATTGATTTTAAAGAGAGAGGAAAGGAGAGATAGAAAGAGATAGAAATATTGATGAGAGAGAACATCGATTGACCGCCTCTTGCATGCCCCTCACTGGGGATTGGCCCACAATCTAGGCATGTGCCTTGACTGGGGATTGAACCAGCTACCTCTTGGTGCATGGGTCAACACTCAACCACTGAGCCACACCGGCCAATAAAAATTAATGGAATTTTTAATAATGTATTAGCATGAAGGAAGTGATACGAGGGGGGACCCTACTAGGGAGCGGGCACTTAAAGAATTATTTTTCTTATCATCAAACTTGGCCTTCTTGGATTGCAGAGTGCAAGCAATCAATCCATCATTGCTATTTACCAAAAACCTAATAGGGAAAACAGTTAATTACTATTAAAGCCTTTTGGAGATAAAGATTGGGCACATGCTCTGAGCATCTCAGCATCACCCGGCAATGTGTTAGAAATGCAGAATCTTGGGTCACACCCCAGGCCAACTGATCAGAAACTGCATTTTAACAAGGTCCTCAGGTTAAAATAATTCCTATCTTTATTGAGGTTTCAGATGTATAAATAACATCTATGAATTCAATAAACTAAATATAGGTGTCAGGGGAGTGGACAGATCGGTGTGACGGGTGTGTGAGGAGAAAATAGGTGTGAGGTGCAGACGGCCAATGTGCAACTGGGCTTCAAAACCCATCCAGTTTACTGGCGGGGGGAGGGGGGCATCTTAGCCACCAGCTGTTCTGCCTAAGAGATCATGTGTCTGAGACTTCCATGTCCACCGTTTCCACTTGGATATCTGTGGTGATAGGCAGCTCACTCCCTCTTACTGGGCAACCCTTTTTATTTTCAATAGAGAGTAACCCATTTCCAAGACTTGGAATGATCTGGATGTTGTGATAACTTGACACCTCCTGAATCTCTGCAGTTTGTGCCAAAAAACTCATCCCTTTCAATCCTTCAAGTATCTGGAGATGGTTTTCCTGACTCCTGGAATGGACTGTCCTTCGCAAGAACATGGCTGTCAGCTCCAGGCCATGACTGCTAAAGAGAAGACTTTGATGGTTTAGCCGTGTGACCTTGGGCACATTACCAAACCTCGGTGTACATGTCAGCTGTCTTGTCTCTAAAATAGGGTGAGGAATAGTACCCATCTCCTCTGGGTTTTGTGTAGATCAGACAGAATAATCCATGTGCTGCCCTAGTCCGTGCTCAGTGACACATTACAAGTGCTCAATGAATGCCAGCTATTACTCTCCACTCAAACAGTCTTTCTTTAAGAAAGGCATTAGAGAAAAGTTAGAGTTTAATTGTCTCTTTAAAAGGATGGACAAAATTCAAGCCAGCCAAAAGGTCATTCTGGGGGAGAGGGGACCTGAAGCACCAAGTACCAGAGTTGGAAATGCTAAAATAGAACACAAGTGTGGCTCGGCCTGACTGCAGTGAAAATACTAGGAAGGTGAGTGAAGGAGAGGTGGCATTTCCCAAAACTGTGACGCTGAGAGGGGAAGGTTGGGAGCTGGGCAATATGAGACCAATGGAGGCCCCTTATTCACTGAGTCTGGAGCCCAAGCTCAGAGGAAGGCACAGGGTCTGACGTCAGAAGGCACATACCATGCCTTTTGTCTTAGGTTGAACCAGATGGCGTTGCCGATGTCACGTTGCTTTGACCAAGAAAAACAGCAATTTCATTTGGTTCAATGGAATAAGTGTCACTTCAGCACCTTTAACGTGTACGTGGGGTGGGGAGTGGTGAGGAAAGGAAGGAGGCAGATCTGCCCTCTGCACCCCGCCCCCACCAGGAGTTGTAACAGGGGCTTGGAAGCCAAGATGCGACATGTTGAGGACACAAAAGGCTTTGTTCCTTTCTAGGTGTTCCAGGGCCTGTGGTCAAAAGTAGCTTTTTCTTGTTGATCTGCTTTCTAGAAGCATCCACAGTTTACTGCTGATATAGGCCACCCAAGAACCTTCTTGCCCTCTGCTCGATTGCAAGACTCCTGCTTTAAATGTTAGCTTTGCATAGAGCATTTGCGATCGTTGGAGTAAAAACGAAATTCAGAGCAAAACAAAACCCTGGGCTACTTCTGACAGCCTGAAAGGACAGTTTAGGAAGCGGCAAGAGGAAAGCAATTTATTAAAAAGGGGGGAAAAAAATGCTAACAAGATATTTCAAAATAACGGCAGCTGCATGGCTTCCAGGGTGTGAGGGCCGCGGCGGGGCCCGTTTCCTAACGGCGGGAACTGCTGCTTTCTCTTACCAGGCATATGTTTAAAGCGCCCTGCAAATGATTTCATGTTGGATCGAGCTTCATTACTCACAGTTCATATTTGGTCTAAATTACAGTAAATGTTATTTCAAGGTTTACAAGTTAATTATTATAGTATAGTATTTACTCCATTATATAGTAATTACTGCAGTATCTAACGCCTAAAGGGTTTTCCCCCGTATACGAAGGACGGATAATATTTTAGAGTGTTTTCGAGCAGAACAGGGCTCACTGGGGTGTGTGTGCGAGAGTGCGTGTGGGCTGGGGGTTGGGAGGGCGGCACGCAGATGAGATGCGCCTGATAATGTTCACGTGCCTAAGGATGCAGGGTTCCAGGGACCGCTGGCAGCCAAGCTGTGTTAGCCCTCCCAGGAAGGGGCACATCCTTTCAGTATGGGCCAGGGAGATTGTGCCGAATCCCACAGATATACAGGATGCCCAGCTCAATGCCTGTGTGGCATAATTGTACAGTACAGCTCCAAACCCCTTGACCCACAGATGATCACTCAAAAACTGGGTTTGCTCATCTCTGGGAGGCAGCTGCCTGAGACCTCATTTGCAACTTGGCTCCCCCTCTTCTGGCTTGTTGTAGGAGTTTATATGGTCTCCTTATACACACACCCCCCCCCTCCAAACACCCCATCCTTGCCACAGAAGGGTCAGCCATGAGACACCCTGCTCTGGGCTACATTTATACCTCTTCGCTCCATTCCAGCCTAGTTCTTTGTTCTGGCTGCCAAAATTAAAATGGATTCCATAAGCATCCTGCTTCCCAAATGTTGGTCCAAATGGCAGCCTGCAGGCCTGGGAACTCTATGGGTCTGACAGGCAGTTGAGCCGAATGACAGACTTGGGATCAAACATCCTCTGACTGCCGCCGAGCATCCTGGGCTGGGCAGCCCCTTGCTTCCTTTTGCAATGCGCTTTCCTCCACAGAAGCTGGACCACAACTACCTTGGTAAACGCTGAGCAGATGGAAAGGAGGACTTGGCGATCATAGAAGCATCACTGTCCCCAGACCCAGGGTCCTTTTCAAGAGGAGGAAAATTGGTGACCAATGCCAGGGTGATGGGCTCAATCCCTGGTAGGGGGCATGCAGGAGGCAGCCAATCGATGTTTATCTCTCTCTCTCTCTTTCTCTCTCTCTCTCTCCCCCCCCCCTTCTTTCTTTCTAAAAACCAATAAAAAATATATTTTTTAAAGAAAAGAAAATGGTGATCGCTGGGCCTGGGTGAGCCGATGGTCACTGAGCGAGCACCTGCTGTGCAGCTAGCCCTGACGTTGCAGCTGGGAGAATAAATTTTCTACCACATCCCTTCTCCTACTACAGAGGAATCCATGGGTCTTTTCACCGTGGAGGAGACAGAGGGGAGGTGGAGGGAGAGACATCTCTGGTGTGTTTTCTTCTAAACCGCACTTGACACATTTTCCCTTTGGCAGGAAGGGACAGGAACCTAGAATGAAGGGTTTAAGTAAAAATGTGTGTGGAGCTAGCTCCTGGAGCTCTCAGAGGGGACTGGAGTTTTAGGAAGGTTCCTTTTACACGGGAGCATGTGACCGGCCCTCACTGAACTGGCTTGAGACGAGCCCAGCACGTGCCCAAGGGACAAGTGTTTGGTCAAGGCTGCTGGAAGAGAACATGCCCTTGGAGCTCGCCCCCACCCTGCCCCTCTCCTTAATCACTATCTTTGCAGCTGGCTCCTCACCCTTCTCCCTCTGCCTCTCACCCTTCCAGTCCAACAATCTTTTCAAAATGTACCTCTCGTCCCATCTAACGGTTCTGCTTTAAATCCACCAGTGATTTCCCACCACTCCTGGCAGAAACCCCACGTTCTTGAATGGCTAGCCACACCTCACGGGGCTGGCTCCTCCTGCCACGTCCTGCCTTCCCTCCGCCCTCTTCTTTCCTGTAGATCTTCGGGTCTATCCGCTCCGGGCTTCTTTTAGTCTTTGACCCTATTTCTGCCCTTCCCACCTCTGGGAGTTGACAGAGACCGCTCTTGCCATCTCCTCACGCCTCCTCCTGGACATCCCTCCAGTGTGTCTCTGACCAGTCCTGCAGAGCCCGGCTCTGGGATCCTCCCTGACATCTGGACGCAGGCAGTTCCTGTTCTGGCCCCTCCGTGACTCACATAAATCTTCCCTCTTAACACTCATCATACTCTATTGTCTTCGGCTGTTAAATAGCTTTCTTCTCAGCCAGATCACAAGCTCTGTGAGGGTGGCGGTCACACTGTATTGGCAGTGGCAATACATACTTACTGAAAGAAAATATTCTTGAGTGAATTCCAGGAATTCTTAGTGGGAAAGGTAGCAGTTTAGTGTACCAACTGAGTGGATAAACCTGGTAGTAATAATAATGAGAATATATTGAGCACTATGTGCCAAGCACTGTATATTTGTTACCTTTCACAACAACCCAATAGAAGATAGGTGCTCTGCTGTGCCTTTTTACAGAAGGAAAAACTGAGGAACAGAGAGGTTAAGTAATATGCCCAAGGGCACCCAGTACATAAGGTGTGGAGCTCATAAGGGACATAATTCCAGGTGCACAGGCCAGAGCCCACACACTTAGCCATCCTGCTAGCTGACTTCGTGTAGTTGAGATAAACACATCCGGCACACTTCAGTCCCTTCCTCCTTCCGCTTCCTTCTCCTACTGTCTCTCTGCAAATGAGCCCTTGTTTAATGAATATATTTTTAATGTGAGAAGAGAATAAAGCATATCAGCTCCATGATTTCTTCATACACACTCTTTCACTACCTGTCACATCATTACAATGTAGTCAAAGCATTCTCAGCAGCAGAGATAATTTAAAAAAAAAAAAAAAGTAACAAGTTTGGGCAGAATAAATGGTTATCAGAGAAAAGAACTCATCATATGGGTCTCCGCCAGTCCTGTAAGGACCGAACTCAAGCCTGGGCCTCTGGGGAGAAGATGCCTCTTCTCCTTGCAAGTGTCCCCTCACCACGCCCGGCTCCTCCCGCTTCCTTGCACCGTCATGTCCCCGTAGGACACACACAGATTTGGACTGCAGAGCGGGGTGAGGGGTGCGGCAGCTCAGAGCGCTCACTAGAAGTGTTATCAGAAGGCAAAATCCCCAGAGTTTTCACACCAGCTGTGCCCAGCCACCAGGTTTCAGAGAAGGGCTGGGCACTTGAGATAAGAGTCCATGGGCCATCCCTGGCTCTGGAGGCCTCCAGTGCTTGTGTTGAATGGACAAGCCTCATGCAGTTCCCACCTATGTGTGCCACACGCCTGTCCGGTGTGTGTGATCATTTTAGCAAACTGGATGATTTCTGTCCCCCTCAGAAATGTATTCCATAAAGAGTTTTCACTCATAAAAGTTAAATACAAATAAATATTGTGTTGTTCTTTATTCACCTGCCAGTTAATGGAGTTTCTTTCCATATCTCGCTTTTTTTTTTTTTTTTATCTGTGTGGCAACAAATAATCATGTCTGCTGTTGGCTATGACTACTTAGCTGAACACCACAGGGTGAGCTCAGCCACGGGCTGACACCGCACCTCCCACTTGCTAGTGCTTATTGTTGTTTTTAGTGACTTGAGGCTGAGCTGCTTCCACTCTACAATATCCTTCAGCGATCCTGACCTTGAAAGACCAAGGGAAAGAGATCACATTTGAGTCACAATCCACCCAGGCATGAATACCAGCCTCACCAGTCCCAGCTGCATGACCCTGGGCACGTCCCATAATCTCCCTGAGGTTCAATTCACTGGAGTAGGCGTTTCTAGAATGAGGATCTAAATCTACACAGAGCTGGCATAAGACTGAATATGGAAAAGTCTTTCCATAATATTTGGTAGAGAATAAGCACTGGTAACAGACACTATCATTATGATGATGGTTAATACTTACCATAAAGCAAGCTCATATGACCATATGCTGTTCTGCTGCCCAACGCCTGCTTGTTGCCTTGTTTTAATGTCCTTTAGCATATAGAGGGTGAGCTGATACAGAGTGCTTTTCCTTACATCATTGAAGTCAAGATCATCACAGTTTGGCTTTAAAGGATGGTTTGAAAGGAAAAAGATCAGAGTATGTGCTACCCCCAAGTCCAACAACAAAACCCATGTAGTTTGACTCCCTTCTCCAGGCTTAATTAGGCTACATTAAAGGAGTATTTCCCAGCCACTCCACTGTGGGAATAAATTCCATTAGTGACCTGCTAAAGCAAGATGTCCTTGGGAATACTTCCTCCTGACATAACCCCTTGTCCTGTATCCGACACGAGTCCCCGTGAGACACTGCTCCTGAAGCCGCAGCATCCCTCCGGCCGATGGGAGGGATCTGACCTATGGCACAGCATACATTGGAACTAGGCTTTTATTTCATGTGTTTCCATAATCTATTTAGCCTTTTCCCATTTAAATAGAAGGAAGAAGATAAATAATACTAATGCCCAAGGTAAATATTTTGCTTTTGCAAAACTATGAATCCTGTGAAACAAAAGAAAAGTAGGAAATATTGGCACGAGTTATTTTTATCTTCCAGTTCAACTTCTTTTGTTCAAGTGCAGACACAGAACATGGAACACTTTTCTGTGTTGTGGGTGGTAGATTTTTTTTTCTCTTTGCCAGTGCCCAAATTGTCTCCAAATTCTTAGATCCATTAGCCTAATTAATATTAAGAACATATGCATATGCAAATAAGGCCTTCTTTGCCATATATTTCACTTTATGAGACAGGTTGAAGGGTGGTTGGGTGAGTCAATCAAATGTCATAAATTGGCTATGCGTAAGATCTCATTAATATTAATTGGGGCGTGGGCATTGTGCAGTAGTCCATGCCTCCATTAGAGATGGGCCCCTTGCTTTAATTGTCCCAAAGATTTTCAAAACCTAAGCCTCTGACCTGATTTAAATATATAATCTCCCCACCCCCACCCCAGGTAGTCTACTGAGCAGCATCAGAAAGGTATTAAAAAAAATACAGAGCAGACCTTTTCTAAGACAGATGGCACACAATGAGGTAGAAAAAGTATCTTGAGATCCAACCTGCAAGAACAAAAAAAATTGCTTGCATTGTTGTTTTCATTATCTTGCTTCTGTCATTTCATGAGCTTTGTATCTTGCAAGGAAAGAAAGAAGGGAGAAAAACTGTGAAATTAATCTTTTGTGCATGGCCTGATAAAGAAGAGACATGCTCAGACAAAAGATAGACTGAGAGAAGGTACGGTGATTGATGACTAAAGTAAAGGTGTCAGAAGAGTATTATGTAAATTACTGGAGGCACACACCATTTCAGAGAGAATGAGAGGGAGAGCAGGCAGGGGGAGCGCGGGAGAGGGAGAAGGCGAGAGAGGGAGTGAGGACCGAGAGTGAAAAAGGACTGCGGAGTCCATGTCACCAAAGAACGGGTCCCCAAACACCCATTTCTTGCCATCTTTCATCTCCTCCGACAAGCTCACCTCACACTCTCTTGGTTGCCAGATGTAACAAAGGGGGTGGGAGTGGGGTGGGGATGGAACTGTCAACATTAGCATGATTCTAGTCAAGGAAAGGTTTAGGGGAAGCAGTGTCTGAAGTGAAATCAGCAAGGAGGGAAGTTTCAGTTAAAAGGAAAAAGGAGGCGGCTGGGACCGGACGTGTCTCCGTGAAGCATGTCACAAGAGGTGGGGCCAGGCAATGGGCCACTCTCATTCTTCATGTTAGAAATGGGCTCTGAAAGGGCCTGTGTCCTTCCCCTGAGCCTCTAGCTGTATCTACATCTCTGTGTCGGGTGCACGACGTGACCACTGTACACAGGCTTGTGGAGAGAGACGCGCAAGGCAGGGGCCCTGTTACAAAAAAATCTCTGCTCCGTTTTTTGTTGTTGTTTTTTTTTTTTTTTGCTCTTTGCCTACTTGTATGTACTTTCTAAGTAATGAAACGAAGGCAAGTGTTGAAAATTGCCTTCATTTTCCTGACCAGAGGAGATGCAAAGTATCAGTAGGATTACATTCAATTATGGGAATGGGCTTTGCGGCAAGGACCCCTCCTCTCCGGCCTGCGAGGTGCACTGACGGTGTTCAAATGAGATCATGCTCAGACGTCCAGTACGGGATCAATGTGCTTCTGAATTCTTAGGGACCAGATCTGGGATAACGAGGTTGGTATTGAGAACTCACTGGACAGGTGGTTTATACCCAGCTCCCTTCTGAACGGAGAAACCTCTATCCCCCTTTACTGGGGCCTGTGCAGTACTTGTGGCCAAATGTCTGAAATATCACTCCTTAGAAAGGTCTAGGAAGGTGAAGGCTAATGTCTAGGTCAAGATTTCCTGCCCTCCCTCCTCAGCAGGATGCAAAGGTAAGGAGAAATGAATCTCCAGTCATCAAACCCCGACCCACCACGAACTCCAAACTGCAATTAATTAATTTAAAAATGAATGACAAAATCTAAAGTAAATTTATTCATCGGCAAGTCCCGATTTCCCTATTTTGGTTTTCGGGAAATTTTTGAAATAGCAATTGACTGAGAGAGTCAAGGAGGTCTAGGAATGGGGATAAAAAACAGGCCATGTTTACATTCCAAAAGTTGTTTCACAAGACATTCCCATCAGGGACATTAACACTCAGATATGGAAAATGTAGTCCCCACTCGCCCACCCACCCCAGGGCAGCCTCGTCCTTCTCTGAAGGCCCAGGTCTGTTTTTTTGTTTTTGTTTTTTTTATCTTCACCCAAGGACATTTTTCCATTTTCAGATAGAGCGGGAGGGGGAGAGAGAGAGAGAGAGAAACATCGATGTGAAGGGACACATCGAGTGGCTGCCACCCACACGACCAACCAGGGCCAGGGACATGCAACCGAGGTACGTGCCCTTAGCGGGAACCGAACCCTGGTCTCTCTGTGCCGCAGGCCAACGCTCCAACCGCTGAGCCAAACCGGCCAGGGCATGACGGCCCAGGTCTTTACGGCCTGGCCATGCAGCCACAGTGTCACGCTGCCTTCTCATGTCTTCCACAGCCAACTGGTGACGGGACACAAACTGAGGCGGGACATCCTTTCTCTGAGGGAGCTAGTGCTGTCTTCCAGGGGATAACCAGTGCCTGTGGCCATGTCTTACAGCTCACAGGACTCACCACCGGTCAGGGCTGTATTGCGGCCCTGAGAGCCGACCTTGCTGATTCAGACTGAGTCGCCCGAAGGAGCTTGGCAGCGAGCAGCCTGAGCTCGGAGGATGGAGCAGGACACTGCCCTGGGAGGGCGAGAGATGCGGGGAGGAGATGGCCGGCCGGCTGTTTTCATCCCTGCATGACTTAACTTGTTTTTTCTTCAGAAAGCCTCTGGTCACGGAGAACAAACACTCATTCAAAGAAACTCCAGGGAGAAGTTTTATTACAGAAGGAGCTCAGAAGACCCAGGGCGAGAAGTATATTTGGGCCTCAAGAGATAATAGAACTGTGGCCTAGAGAGGCATCAAACTCCAAACTCTTATTCTTTCCACATTTATATTTCTCTCCCACTTGGGTAACATGGGAGGTGTGGACCAGGCTTCCCTCTCTGTCTGTGTACCCCTGTTTCTCACTACAACCCATTTTTTTTGCTGGCTTCCCTCACAGACCATCATAATGACGGTGGCACTCATACTGCTAATCATATTAACAATAATAGTAGCAAGCATTTGATAGCTACTAGCACTGTTCTAGGCACCTAATGCGTAATTTACTTAACACAACAAATTACTTTTGTCATTGATTTTATTATGTATTATTCATTAACTCATCCATAGTATTTATTTATAATTTCTTTCTAATTTTTGTTGTTGTTAATCCTCACCAGAGGATATTTTTCCATTGATTTTTAGAGAGTGAAGGAAGGGAGGGGGAGAAAGAGAGAGAGAAACATCAATGTGAGAGAGACACACTGATTGGTTGCCTCCCACACACTCCCCCACCAGGGACGGGGATCGAACCAGCACCCTAGGTACGTGCCCTTGACTGGGAATCAAACTTGAGACCCTTTGGTGAGCAGGACGACACTCTACCTGCTGAACAACCCGGCCAGGGCTCACTTATTATTTCCTTTACTATTATTGTGTATTATTATCTCGAGTTTTCAACTGTGGAGACTGGGGCAGAGAGAGGACGCGCCAAGGTTGCAGAGCCAGGGAGCGTGGAGAGGCGTGTGAGCCTTGGCGGGCCAGCTCCGGTAGCTGTGTTCCCAGCAGCAAGTCAGACGGCCCCGAGGCCCCTTCTGCGGTTCCTGGGACCTTCCAGATTTCGCTAAGGGGAACCACTGTGTCCCAATCGCAAATTTCCAAGAGGGAATAAAAGGGTCAGCTTGAGATCTGCCCGCATCTTAGATGCCCCTAGCCACAGTCAGGGACAGTAGGTCAGATGGTATAATGTGGCAGGGCTGCTGCTCAGAAGGAAAGAGTGTGCGTGTGAGTCCTGAGAGGAAAACATTCATGCAAACATTTTCATAGGAAAAAAAATCTTTCAAAACAGGACTCCCTCATCGCACAACAAGGGTTCAATGAGGAACTTGGGTAGCGACAGGATAGGGGCGCCACGTGCCTGGGCAATGACTATACATAGGTTTTTTATAGGAAAATCCTATTTGAATCTTTTGCACCCCAGCTCCAAATGCCATCTGCAATTGGTACTTCAGGTCAATGAAAGAATAAAAGCTAGCGGTAAGTGGAACAGAGGAGTAGAGGGACAGAGGAGATGTTGGAGTGAATGGGAGCCGTCTTGCTCCCACCCTCAGTCACTCACCCAGGGCAGAGTCCTTTGGGGCCGTGGGGAGGTGGACCAGCTCAGGCCTGGAAGCCAGGAGGTCTTGGTCTACCACTGACCCCACCACTGCTACTTAGCTGCTAATTCTGAGCAAGTCACCACACCGTCTGGCTTCAGTGCCCACCACTGTGAAGTTGGGGTGTGAGATCATATTTCATCTCCCTCTCAGCTCTAAACAGCTAAGACCCCACACTTGCTTCCCACAGCGACTCCCCTCAGGGACCACCGGTTTCCAGCAGACACATTGACATGCTGACTTCCCAAGGCCCTGTCTGCCTCCTCTCTGACCCATGGGTTCTCTGGGGGAAACAAAGCAATGACTATCGACACAGTGGAAACAGCTTTCTCAGGAAGCCATAAACAGCTGGAAAAGACCGGCCTCCTTCTCCTGGCTGAGTGTTTTCAGACACACTGGGCGTGGTGAGTGGCGTCCCGGCAGGCCTCCGTGGTGGCCCCTCGCTCTGTGCTCCAGCAGCCCGTCCAGCCTGAGCCCCGAAGTCTTCTTGAGAAAGTTTTTTCCTTCCGTACGTCTGACCTTATGATTCATCTGGCTCCTGTTTTAAAACCAATTATTACGTATTGTCTTTTGAATTTCACCCCTGACACCACTTTGCCCTGACTTAATTCTGTGACTGGCTTTTATTCAAAACTTCCATTTTTGAGGAAGGCGTAAGGGCTGCAAGCGGCCTTCTCCTAGAAGCCCGAGTGGAACGGCGGCTCTGGCGATGAAAACGGGGGCCCTGGCGTGTGATGCCCACCGCTAAGCAAAATGCGCACTCATTCCAAGTGACACGGATAAAAGGAAAACCCAAGCAGAGGCCTAAAGGATGACAAAGAAGGGGATCTGGGTGGCGACTTCCGCACGTTAAGCCGAATCCTGGCCTTGAGTTCCGGACCAGTGCCAAGTGCCCATCGGATTTTTCTGAATGGCAGCCCCGCCTACACCACTGTCCCTTCCTGAACCGCGCCTTCCTATTCCCTCTGGATGTTCACTGATGTTCACGCCCAGGACTCAGCTACCCCTCACATCTGCTGAAAGCTGTCCCAGAAATGCCTCCCAGGCCCCTTCTGCTCCGCACCCTCCCAACCAAGCTGATCCAGCACAGATTTGCTCTTTCCTCCCGCAGTCTGTTGGAAGCCACGGCTCCCCAAGTGGTTTTCTTTGCTCCAGTTTTCCCCACCTCTAGTTCATTCTTCACCATGCACCCGCGTTTTCCTAAAATGAAGGTTGTGCCACTGGCCGGCTTCCCAACCTCCGATGGTTCCCCAGCCTGTGTAGAACAAAATCGAACTTTTTGGAGAAGCACACTCGTTCCTCCACAATTGGACCCTGACCCATTGCTTCAGCCCCTTTCTTTTATCCACTACACCTTCTCACGCTGCAGACGAAGGGGTCACCCCAGCCTCCATCAGATCCTGTCTCAATCAGACCCGTACTCCAGGCTTCAACATTCCCTCCTCTGAATACAGCCCCTGCTTGCTCTCCAAGTGGCATTCATTGCTCACCCGCTCGGAGGTCCCCTAGGAAAGTGCTTCTCAAAGTTGGGGAGCTCTTAAAAATGCTGACTTCATGGTCTAATTAAACCCAAATCCCTAGGAATGGGGCCCTGGGGAGTCAGCACTTTTTAGGAGCCCCCAGGTTATTTCCATATTGCCCAACGGTGAGAAGCCCTGCTCAAGTATTTGGTTTGTGTCCCTTCGTCTATTTTTTACATTTATTAGTGCTTATTTATTGAACAAATATGCCCAGTGCAACAAGTGTGCTTTATGTGGGAATACTATAATGAGTCAGGCCTAATATAAAAAATAATGACATGGAATATGTATTATATCTTTTATCTTGTTTTATAATAGATTGCAAAACTACATTATAATAAAATGTGAGAGCTTATATTCCAGCCATTTGTGCACGTCTTTCTACTGTTACTCCTTAAGAATGGCTATTTCTTTTTTATCTTTATGCCTTTTAGCACCTAACACAATGACTCATATTCAATAAACAGACGGTGATCCAATTAATCAATATAATTTTTAACGTGTTAACTGTTGCATGAAAGTGATGGAAAGACATCTGGCCTGACAGACGTAGGAAGCTGTCCTCGCACTGCTGACCCTGACACAATGCCTCATGCCCTCGAGTGAGGGACAAGGATTGGCGACCCCAACCCTGGCCTGTGCCCGTGGCCAGGCAGGGAAAGCCCGCTCACCACCACCGAACCAACCCACAGACCCCAGATGACCCCGCCGACTTCTGACAAAGGTTTGGACATCCGCGTGCCTCTTGTTACTCTTTAAGGAAGTACAAACAGTTTACCAAGTTAAGTGGTTTCCAGTTTCCAAACATTAGCTCAGCTCCCCAGCTCCAAGGGGAAGGGAGGAAGGGGTGTCTTTCACTTGCAGCCAAGCAGAGGGAGGCCCAGAGCACCGGGTTCTGTGGGAGGTCAGGGTATCTGCTGGGCCCCAGCCTTGGCTGTGTGCCTGGGAGAGAAAGTGATAAATATTTGGAACCCTCCAGAGTTTTATCTCGTGCCTGAACAGATAAATAGAACTAGCACACTGCACACTCTACAACAACGAGAGTTTCAACTTTCAGAGAATCGACATCCCTCTGAAGAAATTCAGAGACATGAATCACTTTTTTTTTTTCATGTTAAGTTTCCTGATTTAAAGCCATTTCCCCTTTAAGAGATTGGAGGACCCACAAACATTTTCCAAACGTCACAGTCACATATGGCAACATGACTGTCATATTTCTTAAAAAGGTAAATATTTGAAACGGTCACCCAAGTCTCAGGGAGCTGAGAAATTAATACAAATCACAATTGGGAAGTGCCTAAATTTCACATGCTTTATCTTCCCTTTTCCTCTGTTGTAAGTAAACCTCTGAAAGGGAAACATTGTTTTCATTTGGTTAGATGTGTCCGCTTCTTTTTCTTTTACATCACTGAGACTTCCGACCAAAAGATAAAATACGAAAAATCAACCTTATAGCTGAACCTATTGATTCTCCCTTCCTTTCCATTTTCCCCTTAAAATGCTTCAGACGAATAATATTCCACTTCTGAGAAAAGAGGAAATTGATATCCTGGGCAAGACATAATGCAAATGAACATTAAAGCATCCACCTTTTGTAAGTGATTAGTTCAAGAGGGAGAGGGGTTGGGTACTCAGTGAAATCTGGACACACAAGGTGAGTCTCTCTGCTGGGGCCACCTGGGGCCCACTCAGCTGCAGCCTGGGAACCTGGGGACCCTCTGCTTTTTGCCCAGGCCCTTACCTATCTCCCTGGAGACAGGGCTTGTGTCAAAGCCCTGTCCCCCCCACGCATTCCACCAAACTGTTTGGGAGCTTCCGTCCCCCAGGGTGAGGCTCTTCATTGATACATTCATCTCATGCGTGTATCAGTGATTTAATATGAGAAATGAGCATTCTAACAGGGGCCTTCTGGAAATGCCTTTACCCAAAAAAGAACTGTAACACTGACAAGATGCCAAGCCACGGAGATGTTCGGGGGTAACACACTCTCCTGGTGTCCTCCAGATCACCCCAGAAAGCTGGCTGCCTACTTCAGACACCCGATTTGAAAAACTGAAAGTCTCTTTACGCAGACTCTCTCAAAGAAAGTTGTCACTTTCGGCTGCACAAACCAAAACTCTTCTAAAATCAGGTGCTTGGGGCGGGGGAAGGGGAATAAAGTACTTTTAATAATTTAAATGGCTCTTCTCTGCACATGCCCAGAACCCAAATCCCTTTTCTAACTGAAGTGCTTATATAAAAATTTGACAGCTCTTATAATTTTAAATTGCTCTACACTGAGTATGCCTAGAACCTTGATCACTTCCAAATTCAAGGGCTTATAAAAATTTGAAGCACTCCAATAATTTTAAATTGCAATGCACAGTGTAGAGTGATTTAAAATTATTGGACTGCTTCAATTTTTTTAAAAGGTCTTCAATTTGGAAGTGAGTCAAGCAGCATTCTAATACAGTGGTTTAAGACATAGTGTGCTAATCTAAAACTTAACACCTAAAAATAATGAAAATTAAACCACATGAGCTTTCTTTCTTTCTTTTTTTTACACAGGGAAGGGACACTCAGAACATACCTGGAAAGTTGGGCTGTGGCCGGGGGAGAAAGTTAAAGCCCAGGCCATAAAGGAGAAAAGGAGGGAGGGAGAGGAGATGCATGAGGGCCGGCAGAAAGACCCTCCCATCAAGGGGCCTGGTCCAGCCCTTGCAGGTTTAGGTGGAGATCACCGAAAACAAGGTGAGAAGAGACGAGACGGGACTGGGCAAAGAAAAACTTGAATATGACTGGGAGCATTCTAGTCTGTACACTTTGCCGTATTTCGGAATGCAAGTTGAATAGCAGCTCCCTCTAGAAAATATTTCTTTTGTTGTTTGTTTTGCTGGTGAAGCTCTCAAATAAAATTCATATATGTGCCGATTCAGGGTTTCCTCTAATGATTTGATAGATATGGTGTTCAAGGACCTGGCTAGTAATCCAAATATCCCATTCATAGCCACTTACAAGCAAAGAGCATGTTTTCGTATGTCTTTCCCACGGAGATTTGTACTGTTTTTTAACTCAGAATAGATGCTTAGGTCAGGTTTCTTTGTTTCTAAAGCATCAAGGTCCTTTTCCTCTAATCTTCTTGCCTATTTTCTCATTTTCTTTCTGCCATTCTTTCCCTCCATCACTACCTCTTTCTTGAACTACTGAAAACTTCACAAATTTTAAGATCATAGTGACTTTTACTCCATGGTCCTTTCTATCTAACCCACAGGGCAAAGCTGCAGGTCATGGAAAACAATCACAGAAACAAGGTAAAGACTCTGAACAGTCTCCTTGATGAACAGCTTGTGTCTGAAGGGCTCCCTCACCGTTTACCACAAAGCAACCTGTGCTTTCAAACACCGTCTAAATGCGCGTTAGTCCATTTCCTTGTTGTGAGCCGTTTTGCTCTACTGGCTAGATAATGTGTATCTTAAAATACTGTGTAAATACCTATTTAAATGATAGCTTGTAATATTTCCCAGGGGCCCATTGCCATCGGGGTTCAACAGAAGACGTTCACAGAAGCTGAATTTCGGCACCCTCCTCACCAGAAGGAACGTGTGGTATCGTCTCCTAAATGGAAAAAAAGAAAAAGAAAAAGAACAAAAGAGAACACAACGTAGTTGAGAAAAGGCCGGAGAAGCACATTAAAACAAAACTGTTATTCATCCAGAGACATGAAATTCCTAGGACGAGGACAGAGGGAATGCAGATCTGGGCAAAATGGAACAGCAGAAAACATTTTCATGAAATAAAATTGGGAAGAAATTTGGAGAGGGGGAGTAGGGAACGGAAAGCACGTAGAAAAGTCTACACACTTTTTGTCTAAGCTGAGTCAGGTTCCCCTGTGCCCTAGTTACAGGGTCGCCTCATACGCAAACAACACCCGGCCTAGGACAGCTTAACACATGACGAGCGCATTGGTTCTACCGGCTTCGGCGTGAGTCTACATATGACTTACAGGAAATAAACCTGGACCCGAAGTTAAATTGTGAATTGTTGTAATTTCCAAATTTAGATGATAACCTACAATAAAGGTTTAACCTACAATAACAGTTCTTGCAATAATGAATGAACTGATAAAAGCCTATTGGCAGCAAAAGATATCAAGCAGTAAAATTTCACAACAGCCCAGATTAAAACTAACTGTTGAAGTCGTGGGGAGTCAGGAGCCTTTAAAATAGTCTAGAGGCTGGTCCGGAGTGAAAAGAAGGAAATAAATACGGAGGGAAAAGATGCTTCAAATTAAAATTTTATTAATCTATGTATGTGAACATAACCTATAGCCTGATCCAGAATCTAGACCTTGACTAGCATTCTAAGTAGATCATTTGGAAAGGAAAATTTGGGGGTGAGTTGGCAAAGTCAAGGTAACCCTAACAAACCATGTCAAGTTCTTAAGACTAGGTATTCACCAATGAGATGTAAGAATAAATCTAGTCCCCAGGTTGTGAAACATACCAGGGGATGATTAAGAATACTTGGCTGAGGAGCAAACAGATTTTTAGGTCACGTGTCTGTAGAGATGTCACCATTTAATAAAATGACAAAATCTATCTATCACATAGGCATGAACACAGAACAATATAAAGAGGTTAACAGAAATTGATGGCATCCGAGGTTTAATTTTACACTGAATCGGAGTCTTCAGTGATTGAAATAGACAAAGATGTATAGGGTTATCTCGTTGAAGAGGCTGCGCTAATTACTGGCACTTGTCATTTCTCCATAGCTTCATCTAAGTCAAGAAGGCTAACTAGCTTCTTTTCCCCAGCGTGCATTGTTTGTTCAGGGGCTTTCGCTGAGGAAGCTTTTTTTCATAACTGCACCTCATTATTAACAGGTTCATAAATAAATGAGTCCTAATATTTTTCTCCGTTAGCATTTATGATAGGGACATTTAGGCTACAAAAGATTACACTTGTCTTTAATAAAAATAGGCACTTATACATGAGGCCCATTAGGCTCTTGTTACTCTGGAGGAGGAGGAAAGGGGAGGAACTGGAGTTTAAATAAAACAATAATAATAACCTGGTATGCAGGCAGCATTGTAAATAGGGAATATTTAAAGGAGTTCCACGCCTTTCTTCTGCTGCTAACTCTAGCCTTCTCTTCTAAGCTCTGGCCCTCCAAGACGAGAAGAAGAATAAAGTCAAGAAATATTCGGAGCCCTGGCTGGTTTGGCTCAGCGGTTAGAGCATTTGCCCACGGACCAGAGAGACCTGGGTTGGGTTCCCACTAAGGGCACGTACCTCAGTTGCAGTTTGTTCCCGGCCCAGTTGGGGCGTGTGGGTGGCAACCACTTGATGTGTCTCTCTCACATTGATGTTTCTCTCTCTCTTTTCCTCCCTCTCTCCCTCCCGCCCTATCTGAAGATAAATGCAAAAAAAATATATATCCTCAAGTGAGGATAAAAAAAAAGTATTCAGAGACATTTCCCATATAACTAGCGCTATGCTAAGTATTGCAAAAGACATACAATTATGAAGCATAGTGACCATCTTTAAGGGAATTCTAGTCTAATGCAAGAGCTGAAAACACAAGGAAATGCTTGATCAGTGTGGATCCACCAGTACAGGCTCTCGGTGCTGTAGGGTTCAGAATCAGCGAAACTTCTTTTGGGCTTGGATCATTTAAAGCAGTTTCTTTAAAGAGCTAGGGTTTGTGAGGACCTTGAGGGCTGTTTTGGGATTTAGATAGATATGAGGAGGGGGGTAACATTCCAGATGGGAAAATCCACATGAAAAATGGCAGAGACAGATAAGAGGGGGGCAATATGGGGCAAAGGAAGAAAAAAGTCTGCGGTTAAAAAAAAAAATCTGTCCAAGAATTTGCCACTATCACTGTGGAACATGACACTGACTATGTGCCGGGAAGCTGGAACCTGACCTGACAACACGAAATCTCTTTAGCGCATAGTCAGATGAGAGCCATAGTAAGCAGGGCGTCTAATGAAACAGCAGTCAAGGAGAGACATCTCAGACAGTGGGTACCACCACCCAGTCGTAAGAGGACTGCATGTGGGTGGCCGCAGTAAAGAGAAAGGCTTAGAACCTGAGAGACATCGCAAACGAAGTCTCAATAAGACTTAAGAGCCCTTGGGATGAGCGTGGGAGGGGTAAAAAAAATGCCAATGAGGAGAGAAGATTGACACAGAAAGTCAAATACTAGGAGAAGGAAACTCAGCAGAGAAAACCAAATCTGGTTTGGGGCATGTTAAAGGAGCGACGATGACACTGTTTGCATCGTGAACTGGGCGAACTAGGCTGGTGGTGCAGGACAGACCCAGGCAACCGCGGAAGTCATAGGTGCGTGCGGGCTCACCCAAAGTAAGAATGCTCAGAGGAAGACGTGGGGAGCCAGGGACAAAGGCCTGATTCGATACCCACAGCTGCTGGACAGAAGTTCATGTCCGAACCGTCCCCTGGCCACAGGTCAGGCTCTCCTGGAAGGGGATTCCTCAGAGCATCACAGCCAAACAAAGGAAGGAAGTGAAGCCACAACCAGCAGGAGAGCCAGCACCCAAAAGAACCAAGACCTGGTCCTGCAAGTTGCCATCAGCAACAGCATCAGAGGAAGATATGGACTCTGACGTGGACCCAGAGGCCTGGGACAAGTCAGTGGCCAGCAGAGAAGGACATGATCCTGGGCCGTAGACGAGGATTCCTTCGGTGGATGGCTGCCCCTTTCCCGAGCACCTCTGCACATGATGAGTGAGCACCACTGGGACTTGAAGCGCCAAGGGCGGACAGGGGGGCGAAGAAACCAGAGAATGGGCTGGAACACATGGAGAACGTCCACACTCTGCTCCTGTCTTCTGTCCAGACTCATCATTATTCTTTCCTCATCATTCCCATTACTTACAAAAAATCCATGGTTCCAAATATTTTAGTGTGTTTGCATGTGTAACTTTAACAGTAAACAGAACAATGCACCTCAAAACCAGTGTACGGCACTCACTGTACAATGTCAGACACTCTAAGAATGTAAGAACACACATTTCATTAGAACTAAAGCATTTGCTGACTCCGTGATACCTTAGGAAAGTCCTTTATTAGGGTGAAAAAAAACTCTGGATGTCCCTCTGCCTAATATGGAAAAAAAGTAACCCTTTTTCAAAATGTAACAAATGACCTGTTTTCTTAGGACAATCCCTAAAGGAGGGGAGAAAAGTAAAATGTATCCATCTACCTACCTATTATCCTGGCATTCCTCAAAATTCTAGCAGGTTTCTGAAAAGATATACGTTTTTAAAGGCACCCCTCCTTCTTGAGGACATCTATTTTACACTTGCATCCCCTACATTTGCACATGAAAAAATCCATCACTGTGTATACAAATGCCAAATTGCAATGCAAATAGGCATTTGTGTGCCCAATTACCCATTTTGTGTGTTTGCAAAACGGATGTGCCGGCAAATTCTGCAGGTGTGAGTTGGTAGCCTGCTGGAAACTTGGCTCCCACTGAGTCAGCACCAAATAAGGTGCTGTCTCCTGACAGTGCAGCGAGGGGACAGCCCTTCAATGTGTTACCAGGTGTGGACAGCAAGTGGAAGGTCCATGCAGAGAGGAAGATAAAAACAAATGAATCTAAAAAGAAAAAAGAACTTCGGACCTAAAATCGATGACCAGACAGGTCTTGGAAGCTCTGTATTCCCTTGTGTGACCTTAAGTCCCTTTAGTGTACAGCATTTTATTAAAAAGCTTTTCTTTTTTTAAATTTTATTTTATGGTGGTAAGAACACTTAATATGAGATCTACCATTTTTTCCATTCCCACCAACAGC
Organism: Molossus molossus; assembly: GCF_014108415.1. NCBI lineage: Eukaryota > Metazoa > Chordata > Mammalia > Chiroptera > Molossidae > Molossus > Molossus molossus. Next base: position 42,663,561 of record NW_023425350.1, read on the forward strand.
GTACTAGGAAACCCTATTTTTCAAAGCATATTTTACATCTTTTCAAAGCGTGACTCTAAGACAAACATCCCAAACAGCACTCAGGATATCCCGAGGAACCCCAAGCTTCACCTGGCTTGTCTTCAAGCCTGCTGCACGCCCACGCCGTTCACCAGAACCTTCCCCCTTTTTCTGTCGAAATTCTCAGACGGTCGAGAAGAGCCCAAAATACTCTTTCTTGACTTACTCATTAATTCCCCTATAGCCAACTGCCTCCCAGGTGAGCCAGGACTATTTCCTCCCAACATCCATCACGATCATAGCAAAAGTTCTGCCCCAAATAGTGATGAGTACGTTACAAGAAGGGCATAAACAGCAACTATGGGCGATCTTTCATTTGCTTGTGTTTGTTGTTGCTTCTGAGATAAGTCAAGTTCAAAAATGGTATAGCCAGGAATTCAATGTTTTCCTGGCAAATCTATAGCTTGGTCTACAAATTCTTCACTTAATTTTTTTTTAAACAATGTGTATGGTCAAAAGTAAAATGAGATAAGGTGCCTGGCTATATGAACATTTAAAAACCATTGCTGTTATTATATAAATTTCATTTCTAATCCCCTTTTTTGCATCTAATAGAACTTTAGTTTAAAAAAAAACAGAGCAAGGTATAGGCAACGCACTTAATCATAAAAGTACCACTTCCTCTAGCATGTCAGTAATTCTCAAAATTGCCTTAGATATTTGCTAGATATCAGAAATGGGTAACGTGGTATTTTAAGTGGCAGAAATGCATTAGTACTATGTAAGTACATGATCCTTAATGTACTAATCTTGGCAATATGTGTAATAAGGACTTTCAGTAACACTTATTTTAAGTGTCCTCTGAGAAATGCTAATTTACAATGAAACACCTATGGAAGTCCATGTGACATCCACATGAATACCAAATGAATTCATTTGATCAATGCTATTACAATGAATATAAAATGAATTCACAGTGATAGGACATTTAAAGTATTACCAAATTTTCTTTTACTATTACATGTGCTATGGAGATTAGCATATATTAAGACTCAGATTGAATATGTATACACACAAATAAATACATACACATATTTACACACACACATATATACCAAAAATAGTTGTCCCTACTAATTACTTCATTAGCAAGTACCCTTTTAAAAAGAAACATTCTATTCACATACACACACACACACACACAATCTTATATGTGCAAAATGCTTATGTCATGTTTACAAAATTGCATGCTGGATATTAACAAACACAGATTTGCATTATGAGATCAAGCAAATAAACAGGATTTGTGAATTTTAAATTTGAGAAACATGTTTTCAAATCTATACCTTGAATTTTCCTGACTCTCTCATGATGGCAACGGTTGGTAAATTGATTCCTATTACCTGTTAAAGCTCATAGGTGACTTTTGTAGCTAGCCACAGATAATCAAGGATGGACAGATGTATGGATGGATACTTGAATGGGTGGACAGTATAATATTTAAATATGATCTCTGACAGTATATTTAAATATGATCTCAAACAGACTGATGTTTTCATTTAGAGTTTCCAAGAAGCCAGAACTTATAGGGAAAGTGTGAATTGTCAATTATTTTTTGGTAATTAACTAAGATCCACAGACTGTGGGCACTCAACCTTGCCTTGGGCTGACCCACTGTACATTATGCAACCAGATATCAGTCCACAAGAATGGACCTTGGAGGACTGAAGCTCTGGTCCTACTTAGAGTTTTGAAGAGCTAATATGAGCAGGCCAGCACTGGCCTCCTAGACAACACCCATAAGAGTCCATGCTGTGGACCAGGTTCCACCACAGACCACAGGAAATTTCAGATAAAGACGTCACATTTCTGTCCATACTGTGAGCCATCTGCATACCTAAACCAGACTTCACTCAAATTATAATCAACGCCTGTCCATCTATATTAGATCCTGCCTCCTCAGCATCATGCACATGCCTTTCCTCCTCTTCCTCTTCACTGCCTCACCCAGGTCAGAACTTCACCACCTCTTGCCTGGGTGCTTGCAATAGCCTCATAACTGTTCTATCTCTCTGACTCCCTGACTCCAATTAATCCTATACAACGTCAACCAGATTACCTTTCTAACAAGCACATTGGATCATGTGACTCATCTACTCAAAATTTCACAATAGCTGCCTCTCACCTACAGATAAAAACAGAACACCTTGTGGGCATCTAGGGCTCAGCCAACCAGTCCAGCTGCATCTCCCTTCACTACCTCCTATCTACTCTTCATGCTTCAGCAGTGCTGGACTACTACTGTGTCTTTCTGCTCGCTTCCTTCTGCCTGGCATGTCCTCCCCTCACCTGCCTGCCTGAAAAACACCTGCTCATTCTTTGAATGTCAGCTCTAAAGCTTCTTCCATGAGGCCTTTCCTGTCCCCTTGCTGCCATCTGAATCCCACCGATTCCACAATGGCACTTTCACACAGAATTATAATCTTCTGTTAACATGTCCATAGAGTAACTAGACTATAAAATCTTGAGCCAAGAACAATATTTTATTTATCTTTGTCTCCCAAGCCATTGCCCAGTGTCTAACGCATAATGCTCATTCAATGGATGTTGAGTAAATAGACTTGTCTCCTAAAGCTTCTATTGTCCTTTCTGTTGTCCATTCTTCAAGCAGACATTCAGAAATTTGTGCTCAGAAGCATCATTCTGAGTTAATTGACTCAGTGAGCACATTCCAAATGTGTGTGGGCAAATGTGTGAACTTGAAAGTCCAAATCATTCTCTAATATCCTAAACCTCCTAGGAAATCAAATTACTGTAACATTAAACCAAAAACAAAGATAGCTAAGATGTAGTCATCAGCCGCTATGTGTCGGGCACGGCAGTAACTGCTTTATGTGTATTACTTCATAAAAATCTCACAGTCGCCACGTCACATTGGTATTACTAGCCCCACTTTGCAAATGAAGAAATCAGGTTTCAGAGAAATTAGGTGACTTGGTCAAGACCACAGGCAAAGAAATGAGGAACAGGGATTAAAGCACAAGCTGGGTTGGCTCAGGTCCCAGGCTCATAATCTGACACCATTACCCTTCCTAGGTGTGCCAGAACCTTCTACAGTTTCTGGAATTGAGAACCTAACAAATCCAGAGAGGCGATTCTAGAATTTTATGCATAAAGTCGGCATAAGCTAGGTCACCAAGCATTATTCCTCCACCTTCAATAAAAGTTGCTTTTGTCTTAGAAATTTTGGATTAAAATTCTCACACACAGGAACTGACATCTTGACAGCTGGGAGGTCAAGTGTAATGGTTTCGGGTGTATTTTGTTGTTGTTGGTTTGTTTGTTTCAGCAAAGGCTTGCTGCCTAATTTAAAACAACAACAAACTCATTGTTTTTCATTCAGATGATTTCCAGCATTCTTTTACTCTTTGCCCGTTTCTAGAGAGCAAACAGGTACCAGTTCTACTTTTTGCTCTGAGGAAAAGAGAATTAATAAATCTGACATAGTTGGCTTCTGGTCTTTACTTGATTTTCATAATTAGGTTTTGTGGTGTGTGTGTGTGTGTGTGTGTGTGTGTGTGTGTGTGTGCTGTTTCTTGTTATTTTTGCTCGGCCTGGAAAGGATCCTAGGTGGACTGAAAGTAGGTTCTGAAAATAAACTGCCCACTCGGAGTATGAACATTTTTCCCGAAGGGAGAAGAAAAATCATAATGTTTGTTTGTTTCTGGAATGCACTTAGCTTCCAACCAAGTTCAAAGGGGGGCAGTGCAAAGAGGTTCACTGCCAAAACTTCAGGGGCACCTCTCTCTGGCAGCAAATATTGCCGGAAACCCTAAGGCTGCTTCTGTCTGTGGGCATGTGGGAATCTCCTCTGTACCTGGTGCCAGCTGACTCCCCTTTGCGATTATCAGAGCAATGGAGACATCCTCTTGTATTTTTCAAGACAAAAGCAGTAGCTTCTGCAAGCATCCCTAGAGGTCTGAGAGGGTTTGGCCAATCAAGATCTCCTCACTCCCCACCGTCAGAAGCTCCATTTCTCACCAATCCAGTGGGTTCTGATCCAAGACTACAATTAGATTCCACCAAGCTGTCAATGTCTGGAGATGCTTCTCAGCAGAAGATCAGTAATTACTTTGGTACTGGCCATACACACATACACACAAAAGAGGTGTCCTCCAAAAAAGGAATTGTAACTTTGGATTGAGTATTTTGTGGGGGTTAAAATAAGATATTTAAGCATGTAGGAGTCAAGTCCTGATTCTTTTTTCTCTGCTTCCAAACTGCCAAACAAACTCTCAACTCAAATATTACCTTTGCTGAGATGTCATCTTCTAATCCTCTTTCCTAAATATGTAATGTTTGTCCCCTGGTTCCCACGGTACTTCACTCAGACGTCCATTGCCCTACTGTCCCCAATATACTACAATTACATACACACACAACTCTGAAGCCACTGAGGTCAGGGACTGTAGTCTAGGCATCAGCATGCTTTGTCCTGTAAAGGGCCAGACAGTAAAATTTTAGGTTTGGTGGACAATGTGATCTCTGTCCTAATTGCCATTATAGTGCAAAAGCACCTACAGGCAATATGAAAACAAATGAGCCTGATTGTTCTCCAAAACTTTATTTGCAGAAGCAGGTAGTTGGCCAGATGTGGTCCCAGGGGCCATAGTGCACCAACTCTTGACACAGAGAATCCAGTGAGAAATGTAAGAATAAGAAGGAAGGGAGGACAAGAGGAAGGGACCAAGAAAGGAAGGGAGACAGAGAGAGAGAGAGGAGAGATCGAGGAAAGGTAGAGAGGGGGGATCAACCCAGAAAGACAGGAAGAATGAGACAAAATTTGATATTCTTCCCAGATGGTAAAGAGCTATTCCTAGGGAGCTTCTCTTCAGCAAAGCATTTAATCCATGAGAAACAATCCTAATTAGAATCCTCCTATTATATTTCACATTGTATTCTCTACATGTAAATCTTCCAAACAGTTCTCTCTTTTGGCAAATCATTATTCCCCATTTATTAAGACAAAGCATGGTTGACGGGCTCTGTGGCGGGCTCACAGCCCCAGCCTGCCTACAGGTGCAATATTTTATGCACGGGAAGGAGCATTGTTCGCCTCCTCTGGGCAGCAACCGCGAATGCCTGGAAACAAATGACTTTTGACTGCTGATCAGAACCACACTTTAATCAGTTACTGGTCTATGATCAATAATTAATCATGCTATTCTGTCTAGGTAATAAATAATGGGAAAAATAGCAATGAATATATAGTTGGCCAGATTCTCCCTGGGGCAAAACAGAAAAGGACTAGCATGAAAGTCTGTCTGAATAACCCTGCGGATTCCCAATGTATAGCTTTAGCTGAAATTCTGGGAGGGTTCGGGCTGTGAGTAGAGTAAGGAGACTTGTCACCATCAACACCTCCCCTCAGGACTGATAATCCCCATGCAGATAAAATGTGCCGGTGCTAAGACAACTGAAAAGAGGCCCGTGCAGCAGGGGCACCCTGGGACAGGCTGGTGTCTCACAGGCACAGGGGCGGCGCTGTCCCGTGGAGGCGGGGGAGATGAGCAGAGAGGAGCGCAGATGCACCTTGCTTCATACTGTAATGCTCACAGGCCAGAAGTCGTGTGCTGAGTGCAATCTCATACACTGGATTCTGCAAGAGTTCCCGGTGACTTTGCTATTTAAAGTAATCATCTAGCTGCCTATTTACCCTTCCATCTATGTGTTCCCATCTTCTTCACTGTCAGTCAATTACTAAGGGGCTTACTCCTAGGTTTTATGAATAGACATCTGAACCCTCTTTAAAACTGCAGCATTGGGTCCCAGTCACCTTAGAACTACACCTTGGAAACCATGCCTTTCACAAGAAATGTTGTCTTTGAATAAAGCGAGTTGGCCTAAGGGTGGCTTCCACCGATTATAATAATGTCACAACCCTACTCTGCCATATTAGATACATCACTTTCAAAAGTCAGAGGAGCAAGAAGAGATCTCAAAGCAGTGTGCACTACATAAAAGCGGATGAGCAGATTCAACTGCTAAAATGCTCTGCACCCCTCCCTCTGCCCTGGTCAACGGAGCTCCTTTCTAAAACCTCTTGAAAACAGAGGCAGCATCCACTTCTGTGAAAGGAAAATAACTCTGGATAAGACGGTATCAGGTCACTTTTACCCCTAAGAAAGACGAAAGGTTAACAGGAAGCCGTTACGTCATCCAGAAATTCAGATGACCAAGTATCCACCAGGCACCGTCTTCAGTTGACTGGAAACTCGAGTGGAAGAAAATGGGCACACACATGTGCACACAAGCTCCACACTACACAGAAGCAACAATGTGGAAGAAACTACTTGGCTTATTGGCTACCCTGACTGGCTGCCTTCGCTGAATTGGAGAGGACTTGTAGCCACTTCAGAGGAGGGTACACAGCCAACGGAAACCAAACACAATCTGCTTCTCTGCGAATTGCAAGCAATTCCCAACTGCCTGAGCTAATGGTAAAGAGCAGTAGAGCAGATAACCCAATACGGTGGATAATCTCAAAATCATTTTCCATTTGGCTTGTGGAATGAATTAAATGATTTGTTTCAGCTTCAGCAGATTTACCTTCCTAATTATGGTTTCTGTTAGGCTAGAAACATTCAACATCACAGGATGTTGCCAGGGATTTAAAAAGTATGGCAGATTATAGCCATGTGAGAGATCAGAACAGAGGTCACCTGGGGTCATCAACATCTATGAGTGCCTACTGGGTGCAAGTTACTCAATGGGATAGAAAGTGATAAAAGACATGTCTCCTGCAGTCAGCATTGTAACTTAGTAAACAAGACCAGATCTACATCTATAAAAATATACCTTAGAGATAGTTGGTTATATAAATGCATATAAAGCATGCATATTTCTATTCTTGGGATCTCCCTAGATGTCCCATAAATATATGTTGAATAAATGAATGAATGGATGAACAAGGCATATTTGGAAAGAAGTCCAATAAATAGTTCCAACAGTAAACATTCCTGGGCGGCCAAGAAAAGGCAGCCCGTTGTTCACTAAGGTGGTCTGAGAAGGTGTTCCCCCAAATCAGAAGATCCTAGAAGGCAGGTTGCATGCTCCTCAAGGCTTTCTACAGGTGGAGAAGATAGTAGAGTCCCTCCACCTTGCCTGAGTCTCTCCCCTTGGATTAATCCCCATCATTTTTAGATCTCAACCTACTACCTCCTCCTTAAGGAAAATCTTTCCAACCCCAGACTGTCAGTCCCCAGGGATAAGTGTTCTTAATATCTCGCACTTCACCTTGGAAGCACTTTCTCCAACCCGAAGTAAACACTTACCTTCGGAATATTTGTTGACAGGCCGCTTCGTCTGATAGAAGGTAAGCACCATGGTGGCAGGGACAATTTTTGTCTTGTATTTGCAGCCCTTCACAGAGCGACTTGCATACAGGGAGGCTAAATAAATATTCGTGGAGCAATGTATGGAACTGAAGAGCTGATGTGGGGAGAAAGACCTCTAACTGAGCCCTGGAATGCGGAGGAAGTACTTCAAGGAAGACAGGGGAAGGGAAGTCTCGGGGGTCTCAGGAGGAGAGCAGCCCAGAGATGAAAGCAAACAGAAGGAGCTCACAGGGTCGTTAGCAGGCTGCTTCACAGAGTTGTAACAAGGATTAAAAATCATTTTCAAACAACAATAAAAATAATAGCTACCATCTATTGAGTGTTTCCTATCAGATAGTTGAATGGATTATCTCATAGCAACCCTGTGAAATAGTTATCAACATTGTTTTACAAGGAGGTAATTGAAGCTTACAGAATTTAAGGCCACTTAGTAAATATATCGCCACTATTTGAACCCAGCTATGAAGCCACTATTTGAAACCAAGCCTATTTATCTGGATGACTCCAAAACCCATGATCTTCACCATTAAGCAAATGAGGTACTGTATTCAAAAACATTTTGTAAACAGTAGAGCGCTTGGCTGCTATAATGCGCGGATACTTGTAAACACCCAAATAACAGAGCGACTAAGTGACTGACTAAGAAATCCCGATTTTCATTGCATGACTAGTAAAAGTCCAAATATTCTATTATTGAAAAGACAGAAAATCTCCCTGATGCCCAAATAAACAGGTAACAATGGAAACGTTCATGAACTATGTCTCCAAATAACTGGTTACGCGTTTTGTTTTTCTTTTCTGCTAAGGCTTAATGAGACAGAATAAATATTAAGACCAATGCGTCCTTTCTCAATAAGTTCAAGACTAATTGGTCCAACTAAAAGCGACTCTTAGAATAGATTTGATGCACATATGCAAACCCTGGGATGGCCAGAACTGTCACGCTGTTGGCGTCAAGACACCTGGACCTCTAGATCATGTGCTCTAAGGAGAGGGCGCAGTCTGCTGTTCGCCTTTGCATCACTGTGGCCGCACAGTACAAAGCGCACAGCATGTTCACAGCTATGGGATGAAAGAATGGCTGCTGAAGATCCCGTTCATTTTCATTATAAAAGGTTAAAGGGACATTGAAACCCTGGATATATTGATGGTCATTATAACTGTCTGGTCAAACTAAGAAATACAGAACACTCTAGGAAGCAGTACATCGAACAGATTTGGCTAAATTTGAATTACTAAATGTGTGTGTGTGTATATATACACATGTATATATATACATATATGTGTATATATATATTTTTTCACTAAAAAAGCGTTTATTATCCAACAGAATGGCAAGCAAATATAACACATAAGTGACTAAATTTTTCTTTCCTTTGTAACTGGTTACCTCTGCATCCCATTGACACATCATGGTTGGCAGCTCGTAAACCATCATCGACCCTCAATTAGCATTTATTAGTATTATTATTAATAACGATCAGCATGTTTAAGTATCCTCTCAGGAGATGTCAATGGATTTTCCTTTTTTAATAATGAGGATTTGAAAAATGATTTATTTTAATACATCTGAAAAACATGCCACTGAAAACCGTAAAACTTCTATTTGTCCTAATCACAGCCATTACCCCCCACACAGGTACACCGGGGGAGAGAGAACACAGAGATCGTGAGAGATCGTGTGTGTGTGTGTGTGTGTGTGTGTGTGTGTGTGTGTGTGTGTTTAGCAGATCCTGCAGGTATTCTGGGAACTGGGTGCAAACCACAGAAAAAAACAAATCAGTCACCATCTCAGAAAGCATTCCTCAGATACTCCGGTTTTTGAGACAAGTGAAATTATTCCCCACTAATTTATACACCCATGAAACTGGCCAGTTGGCAAGTCCACAATTAATGTGAATGCCAAGTGGGAAGGCAGCTTTGTTTCATCTCAGAGAACACTTCGCTGAACAGCAGCCTCCCCAGCTGAAAATGCATGCAGTGTCTCTCTCTTTTAACTTGCAGCCGACGCTGGCATTTCTTCATCTCTATTCACTCTATCATTATGATGCATTATACAATGTAATGATGTAATACACCGGGAAGCCGAAGTGTGCGCGCCTTGCCAAAAATAATAAGAAAAGTATACAATTATTTTCTGCTATGAAAGCCACTATCCCTATCATTTCATCCTTCCCCAGCCAAAATGAAAGCTTCCCTAATGGCTCAGAGTCTCTTTATGCTTGTGAACTGAACATGAATGTGAAAAGTAGGACGTCACCTCGTCTGTACGGAGTTAGAACTTTTAAAGGATGTAAACAAATTTATCGCTTGAGCATGGCGGGCTGGCTCCCAAATCTGCTCTGGCCGTATTTCCGATGGTGTGATTTCTGGTGTGATTCTAAATGTTACCAAGCCTTTATTTGTTAATAACAAATTTTCCTCAAAAGGGTCTGCCTTTTCATGTTTCATTAACATTAACCTACAATCACGAGCCACTGTTCTGAGCAGGAAGCACATTTCAGGGAAAAGTCACCGTCTGCTGGTAGCTGCGTTCGTGGCTGATTAAATCAAAAGGAATCGAAGTAATAAAACCTCAGAAATAAAGCCAACTAATTGCTACATTTCCCCTCCCCCTTACTAAACGCTATTTTGAGTTACAGAAGCAGAAAATTGTTTTGAAAATCGGCTATTTTTAATGTATTACAAGAAAATATTCCCGAAAGGTTGCAATATTGAGCAGACTTTTACATCCAATCCCTTCTGGTGCTGCCCCTCCTCATTTTCTCTCTCCCCTCCACACCAGCCCCCTTCCCTGCTCCCACGGGTGTTCTGGGTGGGTGTTTTTACAGCATATCTAATGTTATTTTTATCACCAGGGACCAACCTCTTATAAATAGGACCTCCCCAAGAGAAAGAAGCCACATTCCTGACCGTCCAGCTTACTGGCAGAAGCCCTGGCAACTTGGAGTGCAGGGACATTTCGAAACATTTGCAGCGCTGTTATCATTGTAATTGGGAAGTGGTTGATGAGGTGGGGGCCAGAGATGGATTCTGAGGGAACAGGGGGACCAGAGCAGGGCCACGCTGCTGTCCACAGTGTTGCGTCTCCAGCTTGGAGAAAACGGCCTGACAGAGCTCGCTGGCAAAACCGAGCCACAGATCATAAAGCTGCTAAGTGGGCTGGCCACCCGCTTGATGCTGAAAATTTGTGGGATGCCGTTTTTTGCCTGGCAAAATTAGTAGGAATGCTTAACGTAATTAATTTTTATACTAAACACGTGTTGTTATTTTTTTTTTAATGTACAATTACCAAACCATCAAAACCACAGTAGAGCACAATCAGATGTGCCTGAAAACACATAATTGACATAAAGGACGTGCAGGAAAATAACATGAAAACACAAAATAAATGGTTATTGCTGTTTAGAATCTGCACTTAAAGAGTGGAATTAATCATAATTATGCATTATTAGCTAATAATTGGGTGGAAGCATACAGGGCATCTCTTGTTTATTGTTGCCGGTGCTGCTATTGTCACCGTTATTATTATTTTCTGTGGAAAATTGTACCAACCTGAGATTGTTTTGGAGAATTCCCAGTGATGACTCAGTGCGGCCTGTAAACTGTTTTGCGTTATTAACTCAACACTAAAACACAGTCACCTCTGGGGAGGTCCCAGAAAATCCCAAACATCTCAGGAAAACACACTAGCAGGTGTAGAAAGGCAAAGAGGGGCAGGAAGTAAAGAGGTAGGGATGCTTTATGCAAGGTGAAAGCAGTCTAGAGCACAAAGCAGGACGAGGCTCAGCCATACTGATTCAAGCATTATTCAACATATCGTTCATTCCTCCTCTCTACCTCTCTCTCCACATGTAAGCATGTGTGTGTGTGTGTGTGTGTGTGTGTGTACATATACCCACACATATAATGTATGTATAAATAACATCATGTTTATAGTCTATACATATATATACACGACTGTATGGGTGATATATGCATGTATGTGTCTGTGTGTATATACATATATACATGCAAAAGAAGGGTAAGGTGTGGTGGCTAGCGTTGTAATGACTGTTGGTGGTCAGTAGTCATATGTAATATAAACTGCACTTGTATAACCAAAGGGCAAAAGATAAAAAGCTTCATCAGACTCCACACTCTCTAGTCTCCGGCTTCAGCACTGCAGCATGGCAGCCGCCCAGCCCAGGTCTTTGACTTTGGGGAACGTGTCGAGTGTCCTGGGACCAAATTCTTAGGCTATGAAACCGTGAAGATGAAATGACAGTGCACAAAACAACCAGTTAGAAGGCGAAAAATCTGCTGACATCGCCTGTGCTCTTGGTCTACATGAGGTAAAATAACTTTTACGATGGATTTTTTGTTTGTTTGTTTATTTTCCCCACATTTTGGTGTCACATAAATTGTCAAAGGAACAAGACATAGAAAAGGAAATGACCAAAATAGTAAAGACAAGAAGAGACAGCAAACAGGAGAAGTAAAATTGGATAATTAATCAAATTTAAATTTGAGTTGCCTATCTAAGGAAAAATAGTCGACTTGATGAATCCAATCCACTTATTCCATTTATTAACTGGACAAATATTTCTTGAGTGTCTACTATGTATCAGACATTGTTTCAGGCCCTGGGGACTCACTGAACAAAACAGACATAAGTCTTTGCACTCATACAGTTTACATTATGTGTGAAGCAGGTGGCTGGGGATGAGAGACACACAACAAATAATTAAAATATACAGTAGGTCAGTAAGTGCCCTGCAGATAAATACAGCGCAGAAAAGAGGGCAGGAAGTGTGTGGGGGTGCGAGATGGCCATGCTCTTTTTAAATTGGATGGTCTTTCCCTGAGCAGGAACTAGTTCAGTAAAGACCATAGGCCTGTTCAGATAAAAACTGAGCCAAATCATCTATTTGAATGGGCTTTTCCTCTTTGGGGGAAAAGATGGTCAAACTGACCCAGCCACCTCTGGAAAGCATAACCTTAAGGAGGTCACTCAAGGGATTCCAGGGGAGGTTCGCATGGACAACAGTTCCTGGGCAATTGTATGAGTTCAAGTTAACAGAATCTTTACAAAAAGGAAAACAACTTTTTTTTTTTTCCTCAGAATAATTCAGATTGTGTTTCTCTCATTTGTTTTAAACACAGATCAGTTTGTCTGAATTCAACAAAGGGAAAGGACATATAGAAAATGAAAGGGCCCTGGCCAGTTTGGCTCAGCGGTTAGAGCATCGGCCTGCGGTCCAGAGAGACCCGGGTTCGGTTCCCGCTAAGGGCACGTACCTCGGTTGCAGTTTTTCCCCGGCCCTGGTTGGTGGTGTGGGTGGCAGTCACTCTATGTGTCCCTTTCACGTCGATGTTTCTCTCTCTCTCTCTCTCTCTCTCTCTCTCTCTCTCTCTCTCTCTCTCTTCCTCTCTCCCCCTTCCACTCTATCTGAACAAAAAGTGGAAAAATGTCCTCTGGTGAGGATAAAAGAAAAAGACAAAAAAGGAAGGGGTAGAACCGGTGGGCTCTGGCGCAGGGGGGAGGAGCAGGGCCCGGGCTTCGCATGCTGCCAAGCGGCCAGGGCGGCCAGCCTCTCCCGTGAGCCATTTGTTCTCTGGTACTCAGACCAAGAAGGAAGAGGGCAGGATGCATATCTCTAGTGACCATATCTCCTGAGTCATAATTTAGAACTCAGGATCTAATAAAGAATTCTTTTTTTCTTTTTTTCTTTTTTTTGCCCTGGCCAGTTTGGCTCAGTGGTTGGAGTGTCAGCCCGAGGACCAAAGAATCTCAGGTTTGATTCCGGTCAAGGGCACGTACCTTGGTAGCAGTTTGTTCCCCGGCCCTAGTCAGGGTCGTCTGGGAGGCAGCCAGTCAATGTGTCTCTCTCACATCGAAGTTTCTCTCTCTCTCCTTCTGTCTCTCCCACTCTATCTGAAGATAAATGGGAAAATATCGTTGGGTGAGGATAAAAAAACAAAACTTTTTTTGGTTTGTGAATTCATTTATATAAAAATCCTTTCCAAGTTATAAAATTTAAACCACTCTTAGTTCTTATCATTTCTAAAATTGACTTTTTAAAAGAAGAATATACTTATATCACTAAAAACATACACTTCACCAAAATACACACACACAATACACACACACTCATACACACCTATATCATCAAACACAATATTGAAAACTTTAAAATGAATTAGATTCCAGAAACCCAGAGCCTATGGTTAATATAAGGAATACCCCCAAAGCAATGTAACCTATATTATCCCAGCAGAAATGTGCTTCTTTTCTGAAGTACCCATAGCTCCTGGACTCTTAACCGAGCACCAGCACATCCCTCCCTCCTGCCTCACCCACCCCAGGCCCAGCTGATGGAGCAGAAGGAAAAGCCAGGACCTCTTCCTCTCAGAGGCATCACCCCAACCCCATGCAGGAGGAACAAAGCCAACACTGAATGATAGGATATTAGGAGGAGGCAAATCCAGGTACTGCGCCAATGGAAGGATCCAGAAGAAAGGTAGGAGGAGCCACAGACACTAATGCCAGGTTCCAGGTAGCACATGCTGCCAGGACACGGTCCATTCCTCTCTGGGTACCCAGGCCAATGGAGGGACTGAGGGCAAATTTATTTCTCTAGTCACACTGAACTGATATACAGGGGTGGGGGTGGGGGTGGGGGCTTCATTATCATCTCTGTTTCTGTTGTCATTGATGCTTACTGAGACCTTCACAGAGCCGGAGCCAAACCCAGCTCAAAGCGTTGATGTTTAGGAAGAGTAGTATTACTTATCACACAACCTCCTCTCTTCTGCCTTTCTCTCCCTTTTACTGGTCTGGTTGGGCATCCAGGGCTCCCTTTTGCTCTCTACCCTTTGCTTATTCCCTTCACCAAGGCTTTGCTATCAACTGCTTACTTTGATGTGAATGCAAGCTTACCAGCAACTTCTAGGGAAATTTGCAGCTAAAGTCTCTTCTGTCACTGAAAGGAAAGCACTGTTTCCCACGGCAGGAATTCTAGTGTTCTACATGGATGTGGTCCTGGGGACTGGAAACCTTTGAAATGCATTTCCACTGTTACACTTTGGCACTCACCTCCGGATAAGCTTGAGTTTTAATGACCTTTTGCAATTGGATGAAAAATGTCTCAAGATATATAAAAAGAGAAGATGCAAATGGTTTATGCAAAACCACTGGACCTTTAACCAGGAACACTGTCCTCTTTAAATGGTTTGAAAGACAAGCAGAACCAATTTGGCCATGCATAGACAGGATACGCTTTCGCCAGACTCAAAAATCAAAATTGCTCATTCCTCTCAGACGTGGAGTTGCTTCTCCTCTCTGCACCCCATGCCCTTTGCTCTCTGATGAGCTCAGATCCACGAAACTAGGTGTGGTTATGTTGCTGAGGACTTCCTCATTCAAACTCCCTGTGCCTCGTGGGTATCCCAAGGGCAGGGGTGGGTGTGGAGGAGTGCAGTCATTCTAAGCATTCTATGAAGAATTAATTCATTGCTGACACCGAAATGCAGCTTTATCCACTCAAGCACCTCATGACTCTGAAGCTTGACTTGATCAAAAATGTTAATTATGTTTCTCTTTAACGTGATTTATAGGATATTAGTGACAGCGGGGAAGAGTTTACTCCATGCAGGTAATATACTAGTCTAGGGACTGACTCTGATTTCCATGCAATTAGGAAAATTTGGCCCACCCAGAGGCCTAATAAGATCACCACTCTTGTTTCCTTCTGAAAAGGCAGAACAAGTCACTGACTGGCAAGTTTTGTCTCCAGTAGTCAATAACGTTTTTGTTTAACTATAAAATTTAAAGTAACCGAACAAACACACAAACCTGCATTTGAATAGATGTGTCATCTGTGATGCCTCCACACCAACGAAGGGGGTTGGTTGTGAGCAAACACAGGTCTCTGCTAAATGGAAATCAAATCAGTATTTCCTTTCTGGAGGGAGAAGCGTGTGCTTTAGGTATAAGCTCTATTTGGTATAAGCTCTCCCCACACACAGAGCCTTGTTTTGTATAAGAACGTATTTCCGTGATTGTGCGTGTGTTTTATAAATACACTTGGAGAGACGGAGCATTCTTTAATGCCTGCAAAATGGGTCTGTAGGAAGCTCCCTGTTTCATTCCTGAAATTACTGAGAATCTGGAATGGAAAGAAGACTTCGGGGTCTAAAGTGCATAATGAACACAGAAATGGTTAAGAGTTTATTTGTTTTTGCATGCCTGCCCCCGGGACAATCCTGGGTATGAAATGGTTACACACCTCCCTAAGTCTTCTGCATGCTCACAGGTAACCATGTTTAGCTACCACTCTTCCTCCATCTGGGAAAGCCTCTCTCACAAACAAAGCCCCTCATTTCAGAGCTCCCGCCAACCTATACTTTCTGTGCCTGCAACATATGCTGTGATGTGGCTTCAAGGAAACTTACAACGCTGCGTTTTTGCGCTGTTACAGCATGAAGCATCCGTATAAGCAAGAGTGTGACAGGGTCCCTTTAAGGGTGAAAGTCTGCAGCAACATTCTGAACCCATTTTAAGGATGCACAGCTATCCGGAGAGGACGGATAGGGACTACAAAGGAGAAATGGAAATCGGTCTCCTTTTTTAAAAAAATCAGAGCGCCTTTGTGTGAGGGTACACTGAGCTTTGACATGAGCAATGTTTGGGTTTGTGTTGCCAGCAAGAGAAAATTCAGTTTGTGCCGCAATATATATGTGTACGGGAAGCGTACTTTAAAAAATACAATAAAATGTTATCTCTGATTAGAAAAGAAAGATGAATTCTCCTGCTAAACCAGGTAACCCTAAAAGCGTGTTAACATGAAATACTAAATAAAATGCTACTCATCTATAATAAATCTTATTACACATTTTGGCAATTTTACTACTAACATAGTGAAGGTTTCAAGCAATGTTTGAAAATAGAAATCTTAAATTGAATCATTGTTGCATGAATATATGCAAAATATTCATTTCTAGCACTGTGAGGGTTGAGTGCTTTTAAATTGGAGAAATCACTCATGACTTCACCTTTTCATGCAAGATAAAGTTGTATGTGGTAACATCATTACAATGTCATGAAAGGAGTGGAAATCATACAACAGTTCTGCCTAAAGCTAATATACAAAAAAGGGGGCTTCAATATTTTTCAATATTGTTCAATATTTAAAGGTGCAGTACAAGGCTTTAAATATATTTTAAAAAATCATTAGGCTTTGGATGTCAGGGAGGCCTTTACTGAGCTCGGAGACTAATAAAATCATTGATGAGATCTCTTTAATATTTAACGGAACTCACGTCTTAGGTAGTTGCCTATTTTCCACTCCTGTCTCTGCATATGAGGCTAAATATAGATTTAAAAAAAAAGATTTATGAGGATGTGATTATAGATTTTTTTAACTGTAGCACTAAAATAAAACTATTTACTCAATGATAATGTCATAACAAGAGAAAAAGCATTATGACATTTAAATAGGATTTTCTATCAATTCTTTAACAGAAGATAGCTTCAAAAGTAGCTAACACATTTATACACACTAACAATCAGGGAATTCAATCAGAGAGAACAAATGAGCAGATTTTCAAATGAGTTGCCGAACCATGAATCATCAATAGAGCGTTAGGAGGAGTGTGAGAAACTGAAAGATTTTTTTTTTTCAGTGTAGAGGACAACAATAATTGTTGTTGTTCATGGATCACTTTGCTTTTTTTCTATCCAGTGATAAAGAAAATTAGGAGCCAAAGTTCAGACTCAAAATCCTATGTCGTGTGTGCGTGCGTGTGTGTGCGCACCGACTTAAGAACAGCGCTCGTTTAATTACATTATTTTCTTATAGTCACTCTGTGGGGACTATCATTGATTCTAAGGTAAAGTAAGGCATTCACAGGCTCAACTTTAAACCCTGTCTATGTGTGAAATTGATAGCCCCATTTCTGTTATCAAGTCACTAGTCCAGCACTTTAAAGTCATGGTCTGCAAAATAAAATTGGCTCCCTTTTGAATGTCAACCCCTAAAACCAAATATTCCCATTTATTAAAATAAAAATGTAAATTTATAAATTATCATCCTATTTTTATGTAAAAGCATTCTGGAAAGTACCACATACCACTGTCACATGGCAAACAGAACCTCCCCATCATTGGCTGTTGCTAGGCTACCAGGAAATGGAATGGACCATTGCCAATGATGAATTAACTGATGAGCCAGGATGACAGTAATCTTTGTCACTGGATGCAGTAGCTGTCTGAGCCCTGTCATTTTCTGCATTTCATGTTAAACAGATATACCTAGATTGTAAAACAATACAAAGAAGAATCTGAAAAGAAAGAAGTAAACTTTGACAATCAGAGGACGGTAGCTTTTTATATACATATGAGGCTTATTGCCTTCCCTGAAGAAGGTGATTCGACATTCATTAGCTTCTCTTTTTTTAAATTAAAATCCATGAGCAAATGAAACTTTGTTTTACATCAATAAAGCAAGTTCAAAGGGTTACCTACTGGGAAACACTCTGTAATCTGTGTCTACAGAAAGCCCGAACGTCCTGCTAAACTGTGAAAAATTCACAAAATAATCAGCACGTCTGGTCCATGATGCGAAGCCTCAGGATGCATGTATATGTAAGAGTGTCTTTACTTGGGGAGCTATACAGACAAGGTGACTGGCCAAATCTGGGTGTTTGGGCTTGTAGACTTTATAGGCATAAAGAACTAGCGATTGAAATACCCAGAGAATAACATCATGTCTACACAGGACACGAGATTTTTCCGTTTGAACAAACTAATTCAATCCAATTGATTTTTCTCATGAATGTATCTGAAAACATATTGAAGGGGTCAGTGGGTTTGTTCTACTTGTAGATTCAACCTTAGACCAGTCATGAAATCTCACAAGGCTGAGGACAGGGACTTGGAAGTTCTGAGCAGTGAAGTTCAAAGGAAGCCATAAGTAAAGTGAACGTATACTCAGAGGTGTGAGCACACATCACAGCAGAAATCCACTGGAATAACAAGGGGGGGCGGTTGTGGACCCAAGGCAGATGTGGGGGTGTATAGGATTTAACATGGTAAGATACCACCAGCCAGGACATGATACTATAACAAACAGGGCTTGATTCCAAGTCAGTGAGACCAATTTCCACAAGTCAAACAAGAAAGGCTGACTAATCATATTTTTAAGAAATTAAAAAATAAAATAAAATAAAATAAAGGGGGGAAGATCCAGCAGTAGCCCTTTTATTTCTTATTTTTTTTATTTTTTTTTTTTTTTCTTCATTGATTTTAGAGAGAGATAAAAACATCAATAAGAGGGAACATAGATTGGCTGCCTCCAGCATGCCCCCCACTGGAGATTTGGCCCACAACCTGGCCATGTGCCCTGACCAGGAGTTGAACTGGGGACCTCTTGGCGCATGGGTTAACACTCAACCACTGAGCCACACCAGCCGGGTGAGCAGTGGCCCTTTTAGATGCTGGGATTATTTAACGATAAAGGTCATAAGGAGGAAAGAGTATGGAGTGAGACAACAGCAGGTGGAAGCAATTAAAAGTTAAAAATGATGTTTTGCCCATCTTTTTCTGTATCTAGTTTTTTCCCAAATTGTCCTGGAGACAAAGCTCAACAATCTGGATTGACATTTGTGCTGATAACACATCCATCCCCTCTAAAAATTTCAGGAATGGCACACTAGTTAGGTACCCTCCTAGTTGACTGTACAGCAGCATGCTCATTACGAATTGGATTAATTCTCTTGGATACAAAAAGTGGATGTGAGAGTGAGTGAGTGTGTGTGTGTGTGTGTGTGTGTGGTTTCAGGACAAAGGATCTGCCAATGAGACAGAAACTCTGGGGTCTTGTTAGTCCCTGCATTAGTGAGAAGATGAATGGCAGGGGGTTCTTTGGACCTAATACTTCATAACACTCAAGACCTGTTCTGCTCTTTTCTAACACGTGGGTTTTTGAAATGATAGATCATAACTATAGAACCAATGCGTGTGGATGCGGATTGTATGCACTTAATATTTCAGGAGAAGTGTATGCAACCTAATCCAATCATTCTGAAAAATGTGGAAAATGGAAATGCATAAAGAAAGCTGCTGGCATAAAAGAGAATAAAGAAGAAATATTGATGAAGCTTTATATGGATTAAGCAAAATATATTCATGTAGCATTTGAATATATATATATGTGTGTGTGCATATATTCTGATCTATGTATATTTATATATATTTAATACACATGTACACATATATATACTAGATAATCAATGTATTAAAACAAACAAATCAAGTCAGAAAATTTATTTTCTTGGAAGTTAAAATAGCTGCCTATCTTCCAAGGAGTTTTTGTCATCTCCTCTGTAAAGGTCTAGAGAATTATGGAAGATTGTTAATGAAACCATAACCAATATTTCAAAAATATTAGTCAATATTGGAAAGGTAGCCTTATTAGTGAATGAAAGTGTTGACTCTGGAGCCAGAACTGGGTACATAGGTAAGAATCTCGGCTCTGCCTCTATTACCTATTAGTCTCGAGCAAGTGACTTAACCTCTTGCTTCTGTTTCTTCTTCTGTAAAATAGGGCAAGGGAAAGGGATAACAATAGTACTTACTATGGGATGCCCTAATACTTATTTTTGAATGACTTAAAATAGTGCCTGGCATGTAATAAGCATTATAGAAGTTAAATAAAAAAATATAAACAGACATAGTATTTACCCAGGAAATGCTACCAAGGGAAAAGCAAAATATTTCATCTTGATGGTTTGATAGCAGCAAACTACTGATCCACAGCCCATTATGGCTGTGGACTAATGCTTCATTCTCTGTCTTAGCAACATTGTCATGGACCTAGAGCAGGATGGTGGCAGCCCCTTGAGTCAGCTTTCTTGACAGGGGATGTTCTCCAACCACCTGTCTCCCGGGATAAATTGCTAGTCACCTTGTCTACCCTAGGTTGTCATCCTCATCTTTCCCACACTTCATGGCTTAGCATAAACATTTTGTCGGTAAGAAACTGTGGATACAATATGGTACATAGGATGGAAAAAAAGGAAGGCGGGTCCAGGCCAGAAGAGAGAAATCTACTCAGCCAGCCACCTAGCCATAAAAGAGCTGAGACCTGAGCCAATGAGAAGGGGGACAGAATGACTGTTGTGAACAGCAAAGCAAAGGCCTGGCCTTGTGGTCTGACGATCCCAATGGATGTCCAACAACGACATTCATTCCTTCAACAATATTTATTGAGCACCTAAGAAGACCTCTAATTATGACCCCAAATATCTAAAATTCCATGCCCCTGTGGAGCATACACTCCATAGAGGAGGACACTAAATAATAAATAACCTAAATAAGTAATTTATTTTAATAAGTAATTTATCATTGAATGTACTGATATTGAATCTTAGTGCATTCATTGATAACAAGAACTAAGGGGGAGAGGCAGGCAAGAAGGTTAGAAAGTGGGTGGGTGCAGGCAGGGGGTTCATACTTGGCATTCACCTACCATAATTCAGCACTACACCTTAGGCTCAGAGCACTTACCTAATCGCTTTCTGATTATGCCATTAGGCTTCACCCAGATGCTCCATTCGAACTTCTCCCCATGACAGAGTCTGGCCCTGCCTTCTCCCTGCCACAGACTTACTGGTCTTCTTTGCAGAGGGAAGGCTGGATGCAGAGTTTTCTGATGCTTGACCCCTCCCCGAGGAGCCAGACTCCTCACAGTCTCTACTGGGGATAACTCACAGAACACAGCATCACAGGAAATTGAGGCCAAGTTTATCTTCCCACATCCGGAAGAGCCTTGCCCCTCAGTCCTTCATTGTGCCTTCTCTCTGATAACCTGCTTTTGTCATCTGCTTCTTTAGTAGAGAAAGAAGCCATCAAAAGCAGATGAGCATTTCCCAACAGGAAAGTAGGGTGTCCCTTCTCTTCCATTCTCCTCCAGAGGATCTTAAACAAGCTTCCTAGCACTCTTCTGTCCTTCTCCTCCTAGTTTGCTTTTCTTTTTTTTTTTTAAGACTTTATTTTTTAAAAATCAGTTTTAGGTTCACAGCACACTTAAGTGGAAGGTACAGAGATTTCCCATACACCCCTGCCCTCTCAC
The DNA here is from genome assembly GCF_014108415.1 of Molossus molossus. Classification (NCBI taxonomy): domain Eukaryota; kingdom Metazoa; phylum Chordata; class Mammalia; order Chiroptera; family Molossidae; genus Molossus; species Molossus molossus. The sequence goes on from NW_023425350.1 coordinate 42,685,072, forward strand.
CTGCACAGCCTCCCTCATCACCAACATCCCCCACCAGAGTGGTGCGTCCTCCTTGATGAACCTACATGACACACCATAATCATCCACAGCCTGCAGTTTACACTAGGGTTCCCTCTTGGTGTTGTGCAGTATGGGCTTGAAGAAATGTATGACATTTATCCATCATTACAGTATCATACAGAGCAGTTTTACTGCCCGAAAAATCCTCTTGCTCCTCCTATTCATCCTTCCCGCCCCAATTCCTCCCACTTGAATCTTCTCTTCTTGATCTTGTTGTCCCCTCTTTTCTCCCTTATCTTCAAAACCCCACCATAGCAGATGGTTTGGGAAGCATCATTAGGTTGGAGATCTGAGGAAGAGAATTTAGGTATGACTGGAAGGGAGTGAACACAAGGGGAGGGCACCTCGGTCATGCCCTTTATTTATTTATTATTATTTTTATTATTATTATTATTATATTTTTAATCCTCACCCAATGATATTTTTCCATTTTATCTTCAGATAGAGTGGGAGAGGAGGAGACAGAGACAGAGAGAGAGAGAAAGAGAAAGAGAGAGAAACATAGCTTTGAGAGGGACACATCAACTGGTTGCCTCCCACATGACCCCGACCAGGTCTGGGGATGAACCACAACTGAGGTATGTGCCCTTAACTGGAATCGAACCTGGGACCATTGCTCCGCAGGTGAGCTCTAACCACTGAGCGACCGGCCAGGGCGGTCATGACCTTTAAAAGTTAATGTTACAATTGACTCAATGGACTTGTGTTCCAAAAGCAATAAAACATCGTGGTTATGAACATAAAGTTTGAACTCACATCAGGTTCAAATCCTAACCTACTCCTTTTATGCTCCGTGACTCCAGGCAAGTTACTTAACTTCTCTGAACCTCGGTTATTCATTTATAAAATTAGGATAATGAAAATACCTACCTTGAAAGATAGTCCAAGTGAAGCATTTAGAACAGTGTCTAGTAAATTGCTTACTGTTATATTTATTGTTGTTTACATGGCCCTGGAAGGGGCAGAAACTTATGGCTATTGGTCTCTTTTGCCCATATACAACAAGAAGAAAGAAAGAAAGAAAGAAAGAAAGAAAGAAAGAAAGAAAGAAAGAAAGAAAGAAAGAAAGAAAGAAAGAAAGAAAGAAAGAAAGAAAGAAGCAGCCAGTGGGTCTTTCAAGTGATTCTGTTGTTGTATGATTATTTTCAAGCTTAGATTCATTAGATTTTTGTATTTTACCTGCTGGAGCAATCTGCCTGGTTGGAGATCTTTCAGTACCAACCAAGGTTAGCCCCCTGCGAGAGGCTAAGGACTGAAGCAGTAGGGACAAAATGTCATGCTCTTAAACAGTTTTCAGAAGATGGGAAAACACAAAGGTGTTCAGTGCTAGAACTCTCCTTTTAGTAGAATTAGAACACAGTACTTTGAGCTCCTGTGGGCATGTCTGTCTCCATCTGGACCAAAATCAACCCTTCATAAACATTCAGCCACATACTACAGGGCCAGCAACCTATGTGAAAAGCACTTATTGGAAAAACATATATGCAAATAAGATTTTTATTGGTATGTGCCCCTAGCGGGAACCAAACCCGGCACTCTCTGGTCCACAGGCCAATGCTCCAACCACTGAGCCAAACCGGCCAGGGCTAAAAATAGAATATTAAAGTGGGATCATATTTTTTACCTAATAGACCATATCGGTCATCCTGTGATGGCATAACAGCTCTGCTTAGAAACTTAGAATGAGAGAGAGAAACTTGTCTCAGCCTGTTAAAATACAGATGTGTTCATCTCATGAGAGTGAATTGGCTGCTTGCATACAACTGAAGTCTGGAGAAAAGCAATTGAACTGAGTGAAGTCATCTACGACCAGACCAACAAGGTGCTGTCAGGGGAAGGAGGGAGATCCCAGGCGCTGAGAGAAGGTGCCTTCCGATAGACCCTTCCCCAAGAGTTGATTATACTTTAACCTTTCCTCAACAAACCACAGAAATCTGCTCAGGATTATCAGAAACCCTGATTATGGTCTACATACATCCTGATAGAAATATCTGAATTGTTCAGGGGTCTTCAGAACTCTGGGGACCATGTACACAAAACCAGCGATAGCTGATGGTGGCTGTGCCTGCATATCAAAACTACACAGGGTAGCGTGGAGAAAAGTTGCTCTCCAGTGGATTCTAGGGTTGCAGGAGTCAGGGTGGGGGATAATATTTAACTAAATCAACTTGATCTTTTCCATAGATTCCAAAACATGGGTCTATACATGGAAACAGAAATAAAACCTTACAAAAAACACGTTCGGACTTCAGTCCATAAAGAATAAAGACTCATGCCCTCAGATCTGAGATCAAGTACTTCTGCTTCCCTGGTCTCTGTGGAAACTCCTCTACCTAAAATGGTGCAGAATAATTTTTTGCATGAGGGTTTTATTTCTCATTCTTAAGTATAGTCACTTAAAAATGCATCCTTTTAAACAGCTAAATCCACTTTTTTTCCTACAAATAATCCTTGCTATACTTGATTCTACAGAGACAAACATCTCTACCTCTACCATTTCTTAGAAGACCTTTACGGTGTCCTGAGAAGCAGCAGCTCAGCATGCCCGACCCCTCCTCCCCAGCCACCCTCCCCATCATGACTGTTTAGTGGACATGTGACCCCAGCTGGAGCACATGCTTTCTCTCAGGAATATGAAATAGGGACACTGGGGTCCACATCACTTTGATGTGGGGAAGCATGAGCTGAGCGGTTGTGTAGATTTTCAGGCTAAAGCCATCATTTGAAGGCAGCCATGATGGGCCGTGTGTAAGCAGATATGTGAACAGAAAAACCAGTCATTGGAGATGAGCATGAAGCACAGAAACCAAGAGAAGCCCATAGGAGAGATGAAGAAATGAGAGAGGAGTGAGTAGATGTCCACTCTGCTCCCATTTCTGTGAGGCAAAGCTGCATGGGTTTCACGAGATGCCCATGAAGCTTTTTAAAAACAATCCCTTTTTAGCTTATTCAAATAAATTTTCTTCCTTGTACCAGATAATTTCTAAAACAAGTGGTAAGTAGCATGTAGCCACACCATGGCATACACTCTTCAGTATTATCTTGATGTTCCAAGGGTTGCTCACCATCATATAAGAATTTCATGGCATTCATGTTGGGCAAGTGTTATCACTTGATGAAGGACTTGCAATATTGAGAAAGTTAAATGGCTATCTGTGAGCCAGGTATTGAACAGCTCAAAAGAAGGGGCTATTCTCCACCCCATACTATTTCATGAGAAGTTAGCAAGTATGTTAGTACACTTAGGTGCCACAGTAATAAGCACTATGTGAACCCAGAGAGGGAGATAAGATAACCAAGGATGATGAATGCTAACTGCTTTCTTCATTTGTAGCACAATTGGATTTAGAGAACAAAGTTAAGCATCCCCTGGTCCCTAGAGACAAGCCCTCTGGATTGGGGCGTATAGAATATTTACAAAGGCCTTTACTTAGAAGAAAGATGGGGGAAGCCTGCTATTTCTCATCATAAAGGATCTTCCTCTAATTTACTAATCATCCCTTCAGAAAGCATGAGTATTCTGACATGTGTGGGTATAATTCATGGATAAGTGTGTTTGAATATCCATAAGTGAATATGGTATGTATTTGTCGACCTTCACTGAACAAATATGAAGGGCATAAGAGATTTGCTTTTGAGTCCTGCCACTTTGTTAGCCATATGATTCGTGTGAGTCTTAGATTTCTCAGCATTTAAAAGAGACAACAATACCAACTTTGTTTGCTTGGTGTGGGATTTAAATATCATATCTGTAAAGCATAGTATACACAGTAAGTATTAAAAAATATGCCATGACCCAGCTGGTGTGGCTCAGTAGTTGAGCGTTGACCCATGCACCAAGAGGTCACCGGTTCAATTCCCAGTCAGGGCACATGCCCAGGTTGTGGGCCTGATCCCCAGTGGGGGGCATGCAGGAGGCAACCAATCGATGTTCTCTCTCATCGATGTTTCTATTTCTCTCCCTCTCCCTTCCTCTCACTCTGAAATCAATAAAGAAAACAATAATAATAAAATACATAAATAAATAAAAATAAAAATATGCCATGGATTCCTACTCCATACCAAATACCTTCACAGATTAATCATTAATAAAACCCTAAATGTAATCACTTTAACATAATACTCTGTATTAGATGGAACCATCTTAAAAGAATTCCTTCCTGTGCTAGCGAATGTTTCATTCTGAAATGTTTATTGATCGCTGCATTACAGTATCTATCTATATAAACCTAGACTATCTCAAGCAAGTAGAAGTAGAACATTAAGAAGAGCCCAGGTCTGGCGGCTCCATGTTTCTGCTGTTTTGTGGTTGGGTAGGAACAGTAACCTGGCCCAATGCCAAGTTCCTATGATTTTGAAAATGACAAGAGTTCCTATTAAATTAACTTTCTTGTGCTCATAAATGATAACCAAGCTGGTACTAAAGTATCTCTCCTAACCACCTTTCTACTTCAGGTCACACCAAAACAGTGTTCTCCAGCCTCCTCGGGCCCTTTGTGTTCATCAAAACCCACCCTCTCGCGCAGACCCGGTCTCAACACTGCTCTCCCTGCTTCTCACCTTCCCTCACTCGCCACTAGCTCTTTCCTATCTTTCCTCTCGCAAAAATGACACCAAATAGTATGGTTGACCCTTCTTGAAAAACCCACCCTCTATTCTAAAACACTAGGAAGCAGTACTTCGCTATTCTGAGAGGAGCAGTACCCTAGTGGACATTGTCCCACGGACCCTCCCTCGCTGCTCAGACAGAGGAGCAGATCCCTTCTCCCCGCCCCACCTCCACCCCGACGCCCCCAGACGTGGCCGAGACCGGTCCCCAGGGACCTTCCTTCAGAGGACAGGCACCTCGAGCCCCGGAAGGAGCCCTGCCAGCAGACCAGGCTGTGAGCAGCGCCGGCAGCACGGCGCGCATGCGTGGAGCGGCGCTGCAGGAGAACAGCTCTGGGCGGGCACAGGTCAGGGGCCCTCGGAGCGGAGAACAGGTGGGCTACCTGACAGCCAGCAGGCGGCCTTGCTCTGCCTGCCGCCATTTTCAACCGGGATGCCGGCAAAGCAGCGGCGTCTGCTAGCTATTCAGCAGAGGAAAGTTCAAACGCACACGCATGTTTGTCTCCCAGCTTCCCAGGTGGTAGCTGTTTCAGCAGCAACCTTTTCACTCCGTGCGGCAGGCCTTGTAAACTTCCCGTGGCTGCAGCCGTGTTTTCCAACCGGGTGCCCGCCACCGGGCCGCAGCCTCGCGGGGGGGCTCAGCCCACGTGCGAGCGTCTGTCTTCGGAACTACCGTCCCCCCTCCTTGCGAGTTTATTATTGAAATTACTGAAATGTACACAAATGACTGCATTTGAAGGTGAAATTTGGTGGAAAAATAAAGATATAATAGGATTCTTTCTGAAATAATTTCCTGGTGCGAGGTCTGTCTGAAAAAATGAAGTGAAATTACATGATGTCAAAAAATCATGTTTCAAAATGATTGACAACGTGTGACTGTTTTGCATTGTGAAATGAGGTGGAAAATTTTAATTGCATGATGGGAGGACATAATATTTATTAGAACCTTGTAACTACAGAGGATTGCAATGAAGAGGACACGATTTTAAATTCGGCGTTAATACGTCAAGTCTAAATCTTAAATGAACATGCAGGAGTAAAATTCTTTATCAAAGCCTTTTCTTAGAATGTATGATTAAGTTTTCAGATTCAACAACTAACCAGGATCGCCGTGAGGGGCAAGTCCGTGTCCTAACAAAGCGGCTCGCTAGTCTGCATCTGTGCTCCATTTTGAACCGTGTAGTACACAGCACACGCCTGGGTCAGAGAGACCAAGGTGATCCTGCAGCAGGACTCACATGAAAAGCGGTCATTTTGCTGGAGGCCTAGGATTTGTAAAGAATTCAGAGTGGAGGAAAGGACTGGAAATTAAGCATAGAGGTGAGAAAAAGACATAGAAAAGAAAAAGAAAAAAAAACACTAAACCAGCAAAATAAAGATTTAAAGCCAGAGCGCCTTTAACTCAACCTTGAATGCAAATGACCCTGCTGAGGACAGCAAGTGGCACCCACATTTGTTGGTCTACTTTTCACCCTAGAAGAAGACAGAGGTAGGCGGATACTCAGCAACTGAGTGGCTCAGTCCCTTCTAACGGATGGCTGCAAACCCTCAATACTTTGTAAAGGAGAAGGGGCTTTGCTTCTGCATAGGAGAGAGATGGGACTAAGGCCAAGGTGGAAGTGGGCCTCCCCAGACCCTACCTGCTCCTTTGACTCTCCCAGAGGTCAATAGCTTTATTGATCAGACTTGCAACAGTAGCATCACCTCTCATTCCATCCTGCCCCAAACTCCCCCACTGAAGGAAATGTTGCCTCAGCCTATAATAGCTACAGGAATTAAAACTCAAAAGAGGAGTTTTTTTCTGGGGGAATATCTAAAATTGCCAGCATCAAAATGTAAAGAAAACTTCTCCCACAAGCAAGCAGGAATCTCTCTTTCTCTCTCTCTCCCTCTCTCATATGCTGGTGCAACACATGACTATGGCAAGGACATAAATCACCAAGTTGGGACTCCTAGAGGGTCAGTGAATGGGTCTATAGCTAGTGGACCAGAAGAGTTCAGACATTAAAATGGTTAGCAATGAGCAATAGGAAATCTGAGCAAGGCTTAAAACGGATGTGGAAATGGATACTATATGGCCTCTTTTTTTTTTTTTTTTTTTGCAGAATTGAACAGATGAGCTGGGAGTTAAAGAACAAAGTTTTGGCCAAGAAAAGAGAAACACACCATCCTGTGATCATTTTTTTCTTTCACAGACCTAAGTTTTGTATTTTCTATTTACCCCATTGTCTCAGGTACTTTCAAGACAGACATCTAGTAATATGCATACAAATATACTCCTTCTTTTAAAGTATCTTTGCTTTCCTGTATATCATTAGTGGATGAAAAATTTCCAGCAGATAAAGGCAATACATTTTCATATAGCCTCTACATTTGTTAGCCAAAATATTTTTCTTTTCTGGTAGGAAGAGTACATATTCCAGTAAATTAATACCTCTTTCATGTATATAACACAAGACCAAGATGTTTAAAATGCATCTTTCCCTCCCAGAGAACAGAGTTTAAATAGTATGAATTCAAAACTTCACAGGCTTCTGAATTGCAAGCCACCAAAGACTTACCTTCCACCTGCTCTTATTATTCACTGCATTCTGATCAGAGAGGGAATTTGCGTCTCTGAACCAACACATATAAAGTGCACAAGAACATCACAAAGTAATTACGAGTTTATGACATCATCTTAATATTACAAGGGAGAGAATGAAAGACCCGAGAGAAACGTGCGATTTCCCTTTTGGGAAAGCATTAATGGATGCTTACAATCTGTTTTCTTTTGTTTGGATGTTACAACCAATAATACACTTTTATGTCTATAAATAAAGACTAAAGTTGAATAAATCCAACAAACCCCTGAGCCTGCAGCTTGGAATCTTGATTCACATTCAAGGCCAAGATTTATGAGTCACTCACAGAGAATAAGTTGAAGATGCAAGATTGGGGAAGGGGGGGGATTATTCCACATGGCGATTATTTGGGGGAGTGATTATGCATGCACACCTGATCACCATGTCACCAGTTCTAGCTCGTCCGACATGATAAAACATGGCAATTTTCTCCATGTCCCTTTGCTTGCACAACAGACACCGATGCACACAACCTCACACCATTCATTCTTAAATGTGCTTCCTTGTCAGGGGTATTCCTCCCTTCCTGCTTCAGCTCTGAATTCTGGAAGGGTTGTGCAATGATTTAGGTCAATGTCTTGATGGCTGTAAAGGGAAATGAGGAGCACCAACACTAATGACCAACAGTAGGACATAACAGCTTTTGGGGAAGATGGTTCCCATCCACGTAGGACGGGCTTTCTTCTCTTGGTAGGTATTTACCCGTCCACCCCCACCCTCCACACACTTACTACACAAGATTTAAATTACAGTTGGGGCTATTGGGAAGGACCTGGGTTTTTCTAGGCCAGTTCTCCAGAAAAGAGGGGGCTTCATCTCCTTTCTGAGGAGGAGCTCCCTGAGTGTTTTAGCTCCCCTCTGATACTTGCTACACGAGCAGAGATGGGGCCTCAGCCACCTCCCCGGGCAATTCACATCAGTGCCTAATTGCCCTGACTGGGAAGACATTTTTCCTAATGTCTCCTAACCGACATTTTCCCCTTTCCTTAGTTTCAAGCCGTTACTTCTGATTAGACCAAGCAATCCCCTTCTTTCCTTAAAATTATTATTGCTCAAATATTTGTAGACAGTTAGCATAGGCTTCCATCTCTCCAGCTCCCTTTCCTGAAAGCTTTAAATGTTATGTTCCTTTAACCTTTCTTTATAGGTCATCTCTTCTAATCCTTTTATATTTTTTGTCACCCTTCTCTGAGTTCCCTCTAATTTACAGTATTGATGTTCCCTTCATAACGAGGTGCCCAAACAGCAGGCCCTGCTCCGTAAGTGGCTGCCAGGAGAGGTGTGATGACAGGAGCCCCGTTTTCCTATAAGCAACACCCTCTGGTGGGCCGCTGGCCTCGCTGGAGCATTTGTCTCATTCATGGCTGCGCCACGTCATCTAAATACACCCTCAGTCCCAGGTCCTTCTCCCAGTTATCTCCTGAAGACATCTTCACCTACTCCTGTGTTTTACTTTTCTCCCTCCCCAGCCCCGAAGTCGGGATGGTGCACAACTCGAATCCAGGGCTCCTCAGTCAAGTAAGAGAAAGTCTGAACTCCTCCAGTTATCCGGGCTCTAGTCTCTAGTAAACGAGACGCAGGTCATCGTTAGCAGTGACCCTTTTCTTTACAATGCCCTCCGATTGGGTTTATTTTTATAGCATTGTTAGAGATTAAGAGCAAAGCTTCTGTCTTCATCACATCGCTTTTACTGTGGGCGAGGACCTACGGTGCCCCGACTTCATTTCCTGAGACCCAAGCAATGAGCACAGAATCATTTCTAGTAAGTTCTGACTCTGATTAAAAAACAATCTTTATGAAATAGAAGCTAATAAAATTGCTTTCCTAATTACCCTGAGCTAGTTCATTTCCCAGCAAATATAATAAAATAGAGTTACTTGGCTCCGATTCACAAAATCTGAACCCAAGCTCATTATTAAGGCATTTAGCAGGGAAAAAAGCATATGTGCATAAGATGCTGTCCCATCAAGCAGAATGCAAGAAACCTTTTGAAGTTTAGACCTTTGAAGTTTGAAGTTATTGCTGCCTTTTTTTTTTTTTTTTTTTTTTTTAATGCAGGTATTTCTGCTAGGAAAAAATATACATTGGAGTCATTTATATTAATGGAGCAGAGTACCTATACTAGCGTAATCTTTGGAGGAGGTTTTCTGTTGAGAACAGCAAATCTTTAGTTTAGAAAAATATTTAGATCCCTTGCATTGTACTTGCTAATCTGCACGGCTATTATACAAGGCAGCAAGACTTTTACGTAATAGAACAGAGTAACTCATGTCCCAAGGCGATTCAGCCATGACTTATGCCACTCACAAATCTCTTTCATCTATTTAAAGCGTGAGATTCTGATGACTATAAATGTATAAAAATGTTTGGGGATTGTTTTATTTTCCTCTAAATGTCCTATCATTCATTAACATGGACATGATTTGCTAATATTTCTAATGCATGCATGAATACTCCACTAACGGAGGTTTAAAATGCTCCATTCCCAGGGGGGAAAAACACAATTACCAAAATTAAAAGAGACTTTAAGAAGAGCATATCTATTAACGAAAGGGGAGATATTTACATGGCAAAAGCAGGTAGGTCAAAGAATAAAATCTCTCTTCTGTTCAGCAATATGACACACCGTTGTAGGTGGTATCACCGATAGAGCACAGCTCAGGGAAACTGTGACAGTAAAGTAAATCCAGCCAGGTCTCACTCGCGAACAAGCCAAGCCCTCATGGCCAGTAACAGGGAAGCTAAAATCTTCTTTTCTCCTCTTTGGGTATTTGCCTGAAACCAATCTCTTAGAGCTCAGTCTCCTAAATCTGAAATGGGGAAAGAAATTGTCTCTGTCTTCTACCAGGGTGTGCAGCTCTTCTGGGGAAATTTTGTGAAATTCCACCCCCTGGGCAAAAATCATGGCTTTTTGTCAATATGCCCCGGGTGGAAATCTGACATTTCCATAATGATATGACAGATTTCCATCTGGGAAAACTGCCTTCTGTTTTCACAATGAATTTGAAGCAAGAATGAAAAATCTTTCACTTTGTCTATAAAACTATTTAAAAGAAGAAAAAAAAAAAAAACTGCACTTTTCCTGTCTTGAAATAATGGAGTGGGTATTAAATGAGAAAAATCTGTAACTATTTTCAGTTCAATCAAATCATCAGTGATACTTAGAGAAGAAGAGAACTATGTGAAGAATAAATCCTTCCAGACAAATTTGTTACTGTTTTTTGATAGTTAGTAGCAGATGAAAGGGATAAAGGATATCAAGCACAAAGTGAGTGTGTGTCGATGGTATACAGCTGGAATTCAAGACAAGATCGACAGGAGGCATCCGTCTATCTTGTGAAACTGGTTCTAATTGATTATGATGGGAGTATTGTCATATGGATTGAAAAAATGCTGAAAGATGATAAACAAAGAATAGCAATGAATGAAACGCAAAGGGGATAACATTGGGGTTAATGTGAGTTTTGATCTCATTTTTACAAATGTAACAGGAGAGGGGCAACCTGGACCAAAATGGAATATGCAAATGTACTAAATGAATCGTGTGGCAACTGCCAATGAGGACTGAAAAATGAAGTTTCTTTGAGAAGTGGGAGGGTGAAGTCTGGGGGAGGAGGATAGAAATATCAGCTGGACCTGGAAAAGCTGGAGGCAGGATATTTCAGGGGGGGAACTTCCAAACACACAAAATGAATGAGGCGCTCACTTTGAAGATTGATCCGCTATCAATCGTTTGAATTGCTTGTTTTGTTTTGTTTCCCTGGGTTTGAGTGGGTTGCACTCTCCCTGGCCCTCTGCTTCCTGAAGTTGTGAGTGAAAAAATCAGGGGTGGGTTGGGTTTTCTCTTTTCTGTGCGAAGTTAATTATCCCAGACGCTGAGCAAAATGGACTATTTTCCTTAAAGCCTTAATACAAACAAACCTTGTACTTTCTTCTCATCACCTACAAAGGCCCTGGGCTGCTGTTGTGGCTTTTCGTGGGTTGTGTGGTTTGTTGATGTTTTTAGTGGGATCTGTAGAGTGACACCAGCCTTTTGAGTTTGAAGGCCACTGGCCAATTGAAAGTAAACACAAAGGAGGAAGGAATTTCAGGAGAAATTGAGGTGAAGGAGTGGAGGGAGCAGTTTGCTAGGAAAAGGCAAGAGCGTCCTGATGATTAACACCAGGTCGACATGCTGGGAGAAAAACGACACAGACACAGCGAACGCACGGCATCCGGTTTGCCGGCACAGCCTAATGAGCACAGTGGTCAAATGCCCTGGGTTTGCCATATGCTGCGGCCATATGCATATCTGGTGAACCAGATGCCCTGCTCCCTCCCCCATATTGCGCCATTTTTCTCACAGCATAGAGACATGGCTTAAGTGAGAAGCAGGAGGGAAAAGGGGGGAGGCAATGATAGCTTGTTATTCCAGAAGGTTGTTGGACAGAAAGCACCAGTATATCTATCCACGCTCTAATTCCATTTTCAAATATTTAATGAGCACCTACTAGGTTCAAGAAGAGCTTAAATAAAATCAGAGGTGATAAGTCTTTCTTGAATTAATGAGGGAGGTTAGAGACACTCAGTGGACCTGCCACAATCTCTCTCAATGAGCCCTCCAGTCATTCAGTAAAAGGGTCTAATGCAGTTTGCAATTTAACGCTCCTAAAGTTTCTAAGGATTAAGAAGGGGCCACTTATGCATGGCAGTTGTCCAAACTGTTCTCTTCACCTGGAAGACTCCTTCTCTACCTATTTTTCAATGCTCACTCATTCACTCATTTATTGGGTATTTTTGACTGCCTTCTAAACTGGCACTGTTCAAGACCCTGGGAATACCATAGTGAGCAAAAGGGACAGTCTCAACCCTCGAAGAGCTTATGGTCTAGTGGCATAGATGTTATTCGCATAATAAAATAATGTGTACTTAGAACTGGGAGACAGGCTATCAAGGCAAAGTGCCAGGAGCTAGAAAAGTGTGAAACAGACACCAGGCAAATCCTGGAGGAACAAGAATGAGTCATCTTGGTGACATCTCCCGCAAGAAGACCAGTCTGATTCTCTAAGACAAGAAGCATGCATGTTCGTTCTCTCTCTCTCTCTCTCTCTCTCTCTCTCTCTCTCTCGGCATATTGCTGAGCCCATAACAAAGTCCATTTGTGTTCTTTACAAACCTGACTTTCCTAACTCTCAACAGCACACATTACTTGTCACCCACCTTTGCATCCTTAACAGTGCTTCAATACATGTTAGTTGAAGTATAGTGACATCTCAATTACTCCTCAACAGAGTGAAGAAATATGAATACTATAAAACATCAGAAAATCCAAAAATCTCAGCCTCATCCAGCTACCATGGTCCTCCAGCTAAACAAGTTCCTGTTTGTTCTCCACAAGCTTGTGAGTGACTTGAGGGAGGGATTGGGTCTTCATGAAGGAAGTCAGATTTGAGCTGAGTTTAAAAGAAAATATGGATTGTGCCTAGCACAATTTCTGGCACTTAGTAGATTCTTAACACATGTCTGTGAAACAAGTGTATGAACGCATACATGAAATAATTTTCACCCTCCCTACTTCAAATGTTTGCACTGTGCCTTTTGCCTTCCACATGCCTCTCTGTTGCTGGGCACACAATGGGCACTCAATTGGTATTTATTGATTTAGAGGTCAAGCCTGGGTCTCTGCAATGCACCATTCTAAAGGACATTGCTTTCACTGTGGTCTATGGAAATGGAGCCTCCCTGAAGCACCACACAGACTGCAATGAGAATAGTGCCCCCTGTAGTTGTGCAATACAGAAGTCCTGCACCCAAACATTTCATCTCACACAGGACAACGTGAAACTTAGAAGAGTTCAGGGAACTGGTCCCAACTGCACATGCTCATGGCAGAAATGGAGCTATTCTCCTGACTCCCAGGCCACTAAGACTAGTTGGCCTGTATGTTAAAATGAAACCAGATTTAAAATAATTTCTTTCACGCATCTTTGACTCTCCTTGAAGTGAGTCTACCCACCCTGGAGCACCAACACAGCAAGGCTTGGAGTCATTACTTAAGTAAATTTCTACCGTGAACCATAGTCAACATGCTTATAAATCAGCACCGTGAACTGTCCCTTACACATGGCAAAGTCTCCAAGACCAACTGTAAAAAGATTGATTTTCTTTTAGCCATACATCTTTTGAGAAAGAAAAGAATGGAGAAATTGGCTAAGAAAAATAGAAGGAGGTTTAATTCAGGTCCAGTCCAAATGTTTCTGTCTTTGTCCTTGTTTCTCTCCACTGTAGGCTCAGGAGAGGAGAGTCCGCACCGGAAGTGTGTGAGGAGCTGCACCAGCTCCCTGTGAAGCCTTGAGATTACAGACGACGGCGTCCGAGGAGGATTCCCATGCAGGAATGCCAGAGCCACCCCAGCAGAGCCTCAAACAAACACAGTGAGTCTATTTGCAGTAAGTACAAGTTGTGTAATACAAGAGTGTTCCGTAAAATAATCTGAAGGAAACTATAATTAGAATAAACAATCAGGTCACCATTCCACCTTAAATTCCCAACAGAATATTTCTATTCTTCAGGTCTTTGAATTCTGGGTGACATCAAGCCCAGTCCCATTAAGCCCAAGTGAAGACGGGATCCAAGCCCCAGCATCTTCTGTTCCAACATTCCATCCTACCAGCAAAGGCTTCCTTAGTGAACAGGATTCTACAGATCAAGCGTGAGCCCTTTCCATGGCAGATTCTAAAATGAGCCCTCTGTATATTTTCTTCGGGTACTTGAAGAACGTGAGAGAGACTGCATTTGATTTTCTGTAAGTGGGTCATTTCTCAATTCCTAATTTAGAAAATTCACTCTTGGTATTTCCTTGTGCTGGGTATCTGGCAGGAAGTTGGGTGAGGGGAGTGTCAGAAGAAATATTGTGCCGTAAGTTTAAAAACATATTTAAATTATTCTCTTCTATTTTTTAAGGCCTTACATTATGTATCAGTGTAACTGAATTGGTTCCTGAACACTTTCATTTGGTTTCTTAATTGGACATTTTATAGATCTTGAGGTATATGTTCAATATGTCTAAGGAGGAAAATCTGACTAACCAATAATATCAAAATAGAATTAGAACCAGGAGAGGCTCTCTTACACCTATAACCCTCCTGTTCTACTTTACTGTACTTTTTGTGGGGTGTGGGGCTGGGGCAAAAGGGCACCAGGGTCTGCACCAGCAAAATAAATTAGAGAACTGAGGCAGCTAGTGAAATAGTCCAGTTAAAAAAAAAAAATGGTGACCTGAATTTTGCTGACTAGATAGCTAATAAGCACCCTTACCTGCTAATGGTTCTACTCTCTGTGCCCCCTGTCAAGTTGGGGTTTCCTAAGTCACATGTGTTCAGTTACCGACTTTAGGGTGGGGATCAGGTCATTCACAGTATAGCCTTGCATGCAGAGTAGAAGCAGTATTGAAAGAGACGCCTTTTTCTCCATTGACAGAACCAAGAATCTAATGGCCGGTGTGCTGCCCAGAATGAAGAGGATGCTTCAAATGGGAATCTAGACAAATGGCCAGTTGTAATCACATTGCCCATTGGCGGGCAGTCCTGTTCCTAGCATTGTACCAAATGCAACACGTGACTAAGTGCCATCACTTGGAGAAAGTAAGCACATGAGTCAGGGTCCCAGCAGCAAATGGAGTTGTCTCCAGAAGGTTCAAATGAGGAGACTTTAAAGAAAGGGCTATTAACAGAGGAGTAAGCAGAATTAAGTAAACAAACAAGGACCAAAGAATGAGCAGAGAGGCACATGGAGACTCAGGTTCACAGGACATCTTAAGGCTGACAGGACAAGGCTGGGAAATGGTTTCCTGAGACCAGCAAGAGCTGGGCCAAGGGTGAGGGCCATGAAGCAGAAGCGGTAGTGATGCAGAGGTGCAGCTGCCACCAGAGATAAGTACTCGAAGAGGTGAGCTAGTGGGCACACCCACCTCCTCTCTCCTCCTTCCCTCCCACCAGTCCATGCCAGTGCCTTCTATTGGCCAAATCCAACCAGGACCTAGGGTCAGCCTCCTAGGACACAGAGCAGGACATAAGGATGTAGAATGGATTCAGGGATGGGGGGGCAATGGAGAAGACCAGCATAACCAGAAACATTCTTTCGATCATAGTCTATTGAACTATGACTAGGGCTTCGACCTTCTGAGGCACAGGGCACTTTCCTCATATTCTGTCCTATGTCCCCACGTGTTCCTCAACAGCACTGTGCACGTTCCCTGCTCAGCCTCTCCCCCGATGCTCTCCCCATTCTCCTCCCCATTCCATCCCTCTTCTTAAAAACTAGTATTTGTCAAGGCCCTTCTTATGTCATTGTCTTCTCCAAGTCTTGATTCTTCTTTCTACTCCCATATCCCCTAGCAAGATGTAACACCTGCTGTTAGCAGTTGATGATTATTAAGACTGTGTTTTTTGTCCATCCAATAAGTAAGTAGTGATGGAGCCTTGTTAGGTACCAGGCACTACACCTCCTGCTGAGGACCCAGAGGTACGTAAAAGGACAGCCCCTGTATCCTGGAGCTTTCGATCTAGGAAGGTGAAGAATGGTGAGTGGAATAGTTATATATACACATATGCAATTACAAACTGTGTTAAGTGCTGTGAATAAAAAGTACAAAATGCCTTGAACATATATGGCAGACAGACCCGGTCTGTAGGCTATGGATGAACTTCTTAAGAAATGATGCCTGAGTTGAATTGTGAATGATGAATTGGAATTAACAAGGCAGGAGGAAGGTTGAGAAGGAGATGGAGAGTGAGGCTTCCAGTGGAAAGAGCATGTGCAAAGACCTCGAGACAGGCAGAGTGGTGTTTTCTTTGATAAACTCAGGGAAAACCCATGCAATGGGCCCTGCAGGGCCAGAGGGAACCAGGCCAGTGAGGCTGGAGCCTCTCCCTAACACATTCGTAGTCGTATTTGACCAAGCATCTGAAAACTTAGAGTAATTAGGCTGAGCATAAACATGAGGTGGCAACCTTTTTCATTGCATGTTTCACCAATGAACTTTTATAAATACCCCAAGAGTTCCCCCCAAATCTCCTTTCCAATAGTCATTAATTTGCTGTACTTGGTTAAATAGCCCATCTCCTCCAGGCTATATACTGCTCCACTGTTCCACTTTTACCTGATTATTCAAAGAATTTGGAGGCTAAAGGGTTGAAGTTGTCAAAAGAACAGTTATGTTACTGTTTTTTCTTTATTTGGATGTGCTTTGTTTGCTTGTGGGCTCTTTGATTAGTTTGGTTTGGGGTTTATTTCTGCATTTACCCTGGAATAAGTTTTGTGAGTGAGCAGGGGAGCAAGACCTGGGAGGCATTTGAAAAACTCCAGGTGTGTACAAGGGAAGGAGGACAGTGGTGAACGATCCCATCTTGCTCCCGTCTTGTTTCCCTTGAGCTCCAAAGAGCACAGTCAAGTTATCAAACCAAAGCTGTTTATTACCTTGTGCTCCCCCTGCTGGTCCCAGGCTCACAGAACCAAGGTGTTTATAGAGGTGAGTCTTTCCAAGTTCTACCCACACCTCTCTGCCACTCCAGGTCCCAGCACTTCCAGGCCCCCTTATACCCGCCTGCAACTCCAATACCAGTCTCCGGAGTGCTGGAGCTCCCCTTTACCCGGACCCCCAAAGCCTGGGCTGTCTCTGCCACTTCATGCAGCAAACCCTTTTACTCTGTGGTCTCTCTCTCTCTCTTTTTACCGATATAGTCTCTTTGACTAGTCTATAAGTTTTGCCAGGTCAGGGACCATGACTCTGATTTCTTTCAAACCCCTGAGTACCCAGCTCAAAACAAAGCAAATTGTGGTGGATTAGCCATCAGAAAGAGTGTTTTCGTGAGCCTGAAAACAATTAGCAATTGAGAATAAAAAAACATGGCCATGTCCAACCTCTTTTACAAGAGGATACCACAGATGGCATATTGCACCGTACTCTAAGTCACCAGGTGTTCAATTAATATCTGTTGGCTAATATGTTTTCCTTCTCCCTCTCTGCTATTTCTTTCCTATTGCTGATGAAGAGGCCCAGAACTTTTTGATCAAGGACCTATATATAAACACAGCACACCTCTCTAAACATTTTCCTCTTTAAAATGTCAAAGCTCCACCCTGGCCAGTGTGGCTCAGTTGGTTGGACACTGTCCCGTGCAACCAGGAGATTGCTGGTCCAATTGCTAGTTAGGACACATGCAGGGGTTGCGGGTTTGATCCCTGGAGTGGGGCTTGGAGGAGGCAGCCAATTGATCTTCAATGATTTGCTCTCATATTGATGTTTCTCTCTCTCCCCCTAAAAAAAAAAAAAAAAAAATCAATAAAAAATAAATATTTTAAAAAGTCAAAGCTCCTTTTGAATACAATGACCATTCCATGTCAAGGAGATCGCAGGATTGTGCAGCTCATGAGGCCAGCCAGGTGAAGTGGTCTCCCATTTACCTGGGGTTAAACCCCTTCAAACTTTCTGTTCTAACCACAACACCTCAGGTTATGATTTCTTTTTTTTTTTTTTTTTTTTTTTTTGCTGATACAAGCTCTGGAGGTGTCCCAATGGAGACATAAAAAGGTTTCTGGTTTCTACTTAATAAGGAAACCTGAAAATATACAAGACCCTAAATGCATGGCCTCTGAGAGAATTTTCCCATGGGTCACATCCAGGTGTGAGAAATAATTAGGAAGGGCACAACCATACCTGAATTAAATTTGATATTATGTTTACATGTCTGCAAAACACTGTGACCAATCCTTAGTTTCATTCTTTAAATCGTCTCTTTTTCATTTTTCTTTCTTTTTCCTATATAATTATAATACAATTGTTTCTGTGCTCTATAGACTTTCCTAGGTTTGACCACATTATTATCATTTTCTTGCTTGATCTTCAAAATAACCTTGGACAGTAGGCATGGGAGAGAGGATAAGCCAAGATCACATGGCTAGTCAATGGTACCTCTAAGACTAGAATATAAACAGCCCTCTTTAGCCTCTAATACTAGAATTATGGATGACAAAGAATGAGAGAGCTGAGTCAGGGAGAGAATGTGTCCAAACCTCTTGAGGGACAACAATACCTTGCTAGTCCCCAAATCATAAGCCCCCAGTATTGAGGATTCTTTTCCAGGTGGAATGCTTCTATCCATGTGGCCTGGATAACGATACTTTCTATTTTTCTGACTTCCCACAAAAACTGAGTAAGTAAAGGGATACTTAGAAAGTGCTTGGAGATGCCCAAGTCCTACGTGTTATGCTGATGATGTCAGCATCCATTGCAAGGTAGGCTGTTTTATGTCAAGCAATTATAAATACCGGTGGCATCTGTAATGTCTAACTAGAGCAACTTATGAGTTCTGTTCTTATCTTTGATTTTGACTTGTTTCTGGGCCAGTGACTTAGATTCTTACTCTTACCTTAATGCACTTTTTATAGTTTAATTTCCTTTTTGTGGTGCTGTTTTGGATTGGAATTTTTAAAAAACAATATGATACAATTGAAATCAGATTTCCCTTCAAGAAGTCAAGCAGATCACAAAGGGGCCCAGTCTGAAAACTCTGCCCTATAACCTGTGATCATTCCATGGAAAACCATATTCTTCCTTTGCTACTCTTTGTTCCTACCTGAATTATTGTTTGTCTCGGCCTTACAATGGTGTAGTATTGGATTAAATGAACAAAGCCTCCTGAAAGTACCCAGAATTTATGGGTATCACCCACAAAGGCTTTATGGGTATCACCCACAAAGGCTTTATGGGTGAGATGCTTCTGTCAGCTTCTATTCAGTCCTTCCTGGTAATATTAACTCCACATCCGTCCATGGTTAGGACTGCCAAGACATGCACACAGTGATACACATGTCTAAGGAAACCTGTTCATGGTGGACTAGGCCAGCCCACAACACTTATGAAGCAGGCTTAGTGCCTCCTTCGCTACAGCTCGTCTGCCGAGGCCACAGCGTGTGACGTTTCCAGGAAGAGCACCATGTTAGGGACCCCCCGGAAACAAGAACCCTGCACTGGGATTAGGGCATGTGTTTATATGGGAGTGGGGAGGGGGGATGTAGCTCGTCCCTTGGCCACTCATTTTCCCCGGAAGAGAACAAGACTCAAAAGAAATGATGGGGGAGGAAGAGGACCGGGGTAGAGAAACGCCAAGAGAAGATGATCAGAGGGAAGAAGAAGAAAGGTCTTGCCCTGGCCAGTTTGGCTCAGTGGTTAGAGGGTCGGCCCAAGGACCAGAGAGTCCCAGGTTTGGTTCCCGCTAAGGGCACATGCCTTGGTTATGGTTTGTCCCCAGCCCCAGTTGGGGTTGTGCGGGTGGCAACCAGTTGATGTGTTTCTCTCTCGCATTGATGTCTCTCTCTCTTCCTCCCTTTCTCCCTCCCACTCTATCTGAAAATAAAAATGTCCTCGGGTGAGAGTTAAAAAAAAAAAGAAGAAAGGTCTGGAGGAAGGGGGACCACAATAGGTCCTGCCTCTTCTTACTGCTCACTTGACCTTGGAAAAATTGCTTAATCTCCATGGGTCTCATGTTTGTTTAAGCTGTGGAGTGGGAAATACACCACAACTACTTCATAGCCTTCTGGGGGGTGCCAAATGAATAACATAGGAAGCACTCAGTAGAGATTTGAGGTTTGGAGGGGTGTCCGTGCCAGCTTGGGCAGTAATAACACTACTGCACGGACAGCCCCAGGACCCAGCCATCCTGGGGGGAGCAGGGGGAAGTTCAAAACAGAGAGGAAGAGCATGTCTGCATCCAGGACATGGCCCAGCCTGGTCTCTGGGGACATGCGGGTCTCAGTGGTGAATTAATGGGTTGATGAGACCAGACATGCCGTACATATGCTGGGCTCAGTTTTGCTTTAAGGGGTCATAAATGGACTGAAGCTTGTGGGAGAAAGTGTTCTAATTTCATGAGCAGTACATGTCTTCCATGCCCCACAATTAGTTGTTTCAAGGGAAAGTGAGATGACAAGGTGACTCGTGAACTAGCAAGAGAGTAATTTGTTATTTGCTTTGAGTAAAATACCTGTATTTATTGAACCATTTTAAGAGATCCTTTCTCGGGGATTAAAATGTCTTGGCTCTTGCCTGGCTGGCATGGCTCAGTGGTTGAGGTTGACCCATGCACCAAGAGGTCCTTGGTTTGATTCCCAGTCAGGGCACATGCAGGCTCAATCCCAGTAGGGGGTGTTCAGGAGGCAGCTGATCAATGTTTCTCTCTTAAAAAAAAATTTCAATAAAAATATATATATTTTTTAAATGTCTTGGTTCTTGAGTTGGAGATAGGGAGAGGGTGTGGGAAGAGGTGAGAATTCATTTGAATTAAGATTATTTACAAAACAAAGCTATGTTTAATTGCTTTAATTATTACTATTATTATTATTATTATTATTAATTCTCCCCTGAGGATACTTTTCCATTGATTATTAGAGCAGAAAGGAAGAAGGGAGAGAGAGAGAGAGAGAGAGAAACATAGATGTGAAAGAGAAACATCAATTGGTTGCCTCCCCAACAACCCGAACCAGGCTGAAGATGGAACCTGCAACCCAGGTACACACCCTTGACCAGAATCGAACCCATGACACTTCGGTGCATGGGCCAACACTAACTGCTGAGCCAGACCAGCCAAGGCTGCTCTAATTACTTTTGAACAAAGAGCCTCACATATCTTTCAGGGACTCAGTGATGGTTACAGATCTTACCATGAGTTTTCTGCATATGTGCAGGTTTCAAAAGAATGCAAAAAATTCAAAAGGTACAATGCCCTTTCTCTTGTCCTCCATCTTCTTTTCTAAAATCTCCCAGGTACAAGACACAATAAATTGTATCCATTCTGCAGAAAGGGACATTTGATTTTAACTTTTTTTGTCTTTATTAGAGTTAAATTCTACTACTGTATTTCAAAATCTGGCAACAGGTTTCTGATACTCAATCTAACAATCTCAATATATTAATTAGTTTTCAAGACCCTCAAGCAATAAAAATCTAGTCATTCTAGTCATTCAAGGTCACAGTTTGACTTATTTACAATTGACAAATAACTTGGCAAACTCTGGACTGAGCCACTCCATACAATAGAAAATATATTGTCATTCAAGTTAACAAAAGAATCTTTCTTTGCCATCTCACTACAATGGCCCTGCAAATGAACATCGCCTGAATAAAATCCTAACCACATTTTCACTCTCATTAACCACAGTAGGGTATCACACAATTTGCCTGGCTCCTGCTTAGACCACTGTGCACCATTTTAGTAGCAGCAGTTTGATGGGTTTTATGGCAGGTGATATATGGAGTGGGAGTTTCGGGAGTCGTAAACAGAAGGCACCGTGTATCACAATGTGGTTTAGGGATATAATGACTGTGTTGTAAAGCAAGGGATGACAATACTGCACTAGGCTTGGGGTACTGAACCAATAGACCAAACAGCTCAACATAATTCAAGTAAGAGTGAAAAAATCCCTGAAAGGGTGTGTGTGTGTGTGTGTGTGTGTGTGAGAGAGAGAGAGAGAGAGCGAGAGAGAGTGAGAGAGAGTGTGTGAGTGTGTATGTGTGTGTGTTTGTGAGTGTATGAGACTGTACGTCTTCTTCTAACTTCCATTAATTAATTTGGATGAATTTGAATAAGAACTACTAAAACTAAAATAAATCTGTGTCCCCCTGAAAAAACAGAACGCTTCTCTTTCCTTCTAGCACAATCTTTTTCTGCCTCCTCTGGCCAACCCTGACCCATTTTCACTGTCAGAATAATTAAGTGAACAGCCAGTCCTGGTACAAGGAAAGCAGCATCAGAGGCTTAGGGAGATAGAGCAGAGGAGAAAAATAACACCAAAATAAACTCTCTTTCCAGGAGAACCCATCCCCTATGGCTGGGGAGGGGAGCAGGGATCAAATGAAATCTGACTTCATAGTAACCCCTCCTGCCCAGAAAGCAGGTGGATTTTGCAGGGTTTCGTGAGTCTCAGGATCTCTTCTGTCAACATAACATCCCTGGGTGTCCCAGACCCACCCCCACAACTGTCCAAGTCATCTTCAGTCGCTTTGCCCCAGAAGACTGAGTCTGACATTCTCCAACAAAAACAGCAACATGTGGCCTCTTTCAGAGAAAACTATGTTGAACCAACAAATGAAAACTTGTACTTAGTAACTTGCTGTGTGACTTTGGCCAACTCACGAAACCTCTCTGAGTCTTCATGTCCTTTTGGCACACATCCTGTCTTACTGACCCCCTCTAGGGATCACACCAGGTAGTGATTTGAACTTCTAAAACAGTCTGCGAAGACCTCCATCACCTTCACCGGCATCACTGTCTTTACCACCGCAGCATAATGTGATGAGCTATTCATGTGTGTTTCATTTTCACTGTATTTCCCCTCCTTGTTTCCAAAGAAAGCCGGGATCTTTGTGTTCCCTTACTTTAGCAGAGGATTATAAAAACTGAAAGTAAAAAAAAAAAAAATAGTCTGCAGAGAAGTCCCTACCTGGCCTTTTTCCCCTAAAATTTTGAGCTCCATGAGACATAAGAAAAGGAAAAAAAAATGCTTTTGAGTTGGTGGGTTTTTCAAGACTGAGAAGGGACCAGAGGAGAGTGAGACTCCAGGCTCTTCTGCAATACCCTGGGGATGTGACGGGGCCTCTGATGGAAAGCTGGCATAATGCATCTAAGGAGGCTGACCCTGGACTAAAGGACTCCCAGCCATGGCAAAATGTGTGGCTGAGAAACACTGCATTCACCAGACCTTAAGAAACCAGTGCAGGTTAGGGTCTGAACAACGCCCAGGGCGGGCTGATACCAGAAGGGCCTTGAGAAATGTCCTCATCCCCCTCCTCTCCACCAAAATGAATAAGATTGGATTTCTCATCTGAGCTCAATCAGATATAATGAAATTTACATAAAACAATATTGCACACCTGTATGTGTGGTCTAAAGTTCAGACCTACTTTACCATCATGCTGGATAACTGTATCAGGATGGGAAGTAGACCTCATCCATTGTTTAAATTATATAGTACTAGATATATGCTTATTTCACATTTGCAAATGGCTCCTTGAAAGATTTGACATAATTGAGCACACACAAAAAGGATATTCCACCACCACCATAAAAAAAAAAAAAAAACCCACAAGGGAAATACAAAAACAAAGGCTAGTTCTTAGCTTTCCAAGGGGACTGCTAGGAGGGGACACCTTTCCTAGGGATGTTGAAATTCCAATGCACTTTGTAAAATCTCTGAAGCACTGCTTTGTGTATAGCCACCCTTTCTGTTTGCAGGACTGGAATGGAGACACATCCACTGCACCTCGGCACCCCCAGGACTGGTGCCCTGATTCCCAGCTCCGGCCGGCACGCAGCCTTGGTCTATGGGAAACCGCTGAGGCTGTCACTTCATTTCCTTCTTCCTTCTTAACAAGGAAATGACTGACCCACGTGTACCGCGAACCTATTTATCAACAGATCATAAGCCCAGTCTTCTGAGATCTTGTGACAGGTCCCATTAGCTGTGAGCTACCCAATAACGTGTATAATCAGTTGTTAATGGCACTATGCTATTCCGTGATGACTGGGCCATTAGTGAGCGGCACGGCAGTCCCCCACCTGCCTTACGTCGGCGTCGGAGAAGCTGCACACTTCCATTTCTGATGGCTCCCCCACAGGTGAGCGGTGGGGTGAGCGCCTTGCTAATTACCCATTCTGGACACCTTGTGTCCCTTTACGGTCTTTGTTTGGGACTCCTATAATAAGCAGGCTTAGGGGCACTTAAGTTATGAGGGGGGAAAACATGTCACTTGAAATGATAAAACTAAATCCAAAAGCAAAAGTCAGGTCCTTCTCACCCTCAAGGTAATTTGAGTCACAGCAAGAAATTGACACTTTGGGGACAATCCTAAAATTCCAAGTGCTTCCAAAAGCCGATCTTCTCAACACGATACCACATACAAATCCTTCATAAGGCCCAGGCATAGCTATTCTTGGTGGCTCTGGAGAACCTTCAACACGTTCACAGAGATTAGAGTTACACCACACACACACACACACACACACACACTTCTTTTCAAATAGAAATGTCTCCACTGCAGAAGCTAGGGTTCAATTCTGAATGCTTATTCCAAGACCTCCTCGATTTCCTCTGTGTGTGCTTTGCATCTGTTTTATTTAAGGGACCAGCAGCAAAACCAAAAGCCTCAAGCTAAAGGGCCAGTGCAACACCCAGTCTGGTGAGTTTCCCTCCATGCTCACTGTGAAATCCTTGCCCGTCACCCAGCTAGGACAACCTCCAAGCTCAGTCCAAATTCAGACACTTCACAAGTGTTCCCAGCTTAGATGGTCATAGGCCAGAATTTGATTTATTTGGGAAAGGAAAGTTTCATTGAACCTAGAAATCTGTCAGCCGAATCCGGCCAATGCTCAAGTGATTTACATCCGCTCTACATCCCAGCATTGCCTATCAAAGGCCCTAGAGTTTTTACTGCTGCCTCCATAAAAAAGAAATTTAGCACTGAGGACTTGCCAAAGGGTCATCGCGTGTTGTTGGAGGAAAATAAAGAATGAGATATTTGTAAAGTGAAGGCAGAAAGGATGAGGCTCAGCTTACATTCTCCCTCCAGTTCCGCTGCCAAGAAACTGGGGCCTGGGTCGATTCCTTCCGGAAGAGTCATTTCCTCAGAAGGACTGAGGAGACAGAGGTACTCCCAGGCCCTGGGGGGGGGGAGGGGGTTCCTGACCCAGCTTAGTGTCCTGGGGAGTGACAACAGCCTTGGTTCAAAGTGACCCTGAGTGAGAAGGCCTGGGGATGCCACGACAGGGCAGAGGTGGGCTGGAGAAGTCAGAGCTCTGATGGTGAACAGCCCGGAGCACCAAGGTACAGTGCACAGAACCCTTTCCCAAGGAGAGGTGCTTACAGACACATTCAGAGGCATCAGCCATACCAACCCCAATAGAAACCAGACATCCCCGCCCAACTGCCCAACAGTGCAATGGTAGATAAAATGAGAATATGGGGGGTTATTGCTCCCTGGGTAGTGATTCATTTATTTGGTAGGTCAAAAAAAAATGCAATAAGTGTCCATGACATGACACACACTGAGTTGCGGATGGAGATGAACCAGCCAGAATGCAGCCTCTACATTCCTGAACCTTCTGAGAGCATAGACCTCTCATGTCGGATGGGTCAGCTCTAGGAATGGGACCTGCACCATCTCCTGATAAGATGAATCAGCCGTCAATGCCTCCTGAAGGACCTACAATGTTATATAATACCACACCTGATTCTGCCTGAATCTCTGCTTGTTCACTGCTGTACCCATTCATCCACTCATGCATGCATTTATTCAGTCGACTAATATTTGAGTATAGACTAAACATCATGGTATCCTCTAGAGATACAATGCTGAGTAAAACTAAACATGATTCTTGCTTTATGGAACTTATTAATTATTCATTGCAAATACATGTGGAATTTTAACTGTCTCGAAAAAGAGAAATTTATGGTGTTCTGTGATGGCCTAAAATGGGGAGAGAGGGTTGACCTGATCCGGTAGATCAGGGACACTTTCCTGGATGCTTGACTTCTGGCTGGGAGGATAAGGAGCTCCCGGGTAGTGAGAAGCAGGGACGGGCGCTCCAGGCAGAGGCGCCTGCAGCCACCAGAGCTGAGTGCAGTAAGGTGAGGAGTAGGGCTGGAAGGAGGCCAGGGTGCTGGAGCGCAGCATGAAGGGACACCTGGAAGAAGACAGGGCTGCGGAAGAGTATTTGGGAGTTTGACTGCGCTCATCAGGCATTGTAATTTTGTCCTAAGAACCATGAAAAGCTTTTATAGGCTATCACATGATCGTATTAATTTTTAGAAAAAGTCCCTCTGGCTGCAGGATGGAGAAGGGAAATAAATGAAGACAGCATGGAAGCAGTGATCCATTGGGAGTCTTTTACAGTCCAAGTGAAAAACGACTTGGCTTGGTTAAGAGTGGTGCTGGAGGTGTAAATGGGGGGAGAGTGAATGTATTAGTTATGTGGGGTTAGGGTTGTCAACATGATCTCTAGGCTTAAGGTTTGCATTGCTGGAGGGACAGCTGGCCACACCACAGCTGGCACTGTGGTCTTGGTCTGTGTTCACCACCACATCTCAGCCTGCCTGATCATTGTCCAACCTGCGTATGATCTGTTCCTCACCTTCCGTCTCCACCATGAGCCAGCTGGTCTCAATCTTGACCTTCTGGACCAGGGGACCTGATGAGTCCCTTCATTGGTTCATGTGGCTTCAGGTACCATGACATCGCCACACCTCTTGGCTAGATCTTGTCAGCATCCCTCACCCCACCTCCCACTCCTGCCTCAACTTCAACCAACCAGATCTCTTCAGTTCAAATTGCAACACGCCCTGCCATGCAGCTTACACAAAGGACAGATACTTTCTCACAGCTGTTTGCAAAGCTTGTCCCCAGTAGATGCGCTTTCAGCATTGGACACGCAACGAAGGGTCAACTCTCATTTACACAGTAACTGAGGAATCAGTAATGATATTATTCGCTGAACTACTATTAATTGAACACAACACTATACACTTTATATAGTTTTAACTATTTAAACTTCACAATAATGCTATGAGGAGAATACTATGATCATTATCTCCATTTTATAGATGAGAAAAGTGAGGCACAGAGAGGTTAGATAACTAGCCCAGGGTTACGTGGCTAATAAGTGGATGCAGTGGATTTCAACCCAGGCAGTCTGAGCCTGGAGCTAGTTCTGTTGGCCACTACTCTCTAGCACCTGGGACAGAGATTCAATTTTGTCTGGCTTGAAATCTCTTGTATAGTCAGATGTACAGATGCACAGGATCTCCCAAACTCAAGCCTGGTTACAGGCCTTAAACCTCTTTTGGTCCAGCCATATTACCATCATAACAAAATGGAAGTAGTCATCAAGAAGCCCCAAGAAAGAAAGGCTTCACTGTGTAGAATCAAAGGCAGAGAGAGTGTCATTTGTTTCTAACGAATTTCTACTGTCCTCATGCATCAGCCCTTGCGTGCCATCTCTAATTTTCTTTGGGAAACTGGGTTCAAGTAATGGCTATGAAACGATGTAAGGCTGTTTGTCCCTCACACTAAATAACACCACACTGTTGCACATTCAAGTTCGTTTATTATTTATTGACCCCCCCTCCCCTTCCCCTGGTACTTTTTAGATCTCAAGGCTGCTACTAGTTCTATATCTCACAGCTTTCTTCCCTTCACAGAACTCGCTGCTCTTAATCTGTTGTCCCCTCTGGAAAATATGTGGGTATTTTTTTCTAGGAAGCAATATACTACCCTGAATTAGAAGACAGCTGCCCTCTTTGTCTATTGCACTTTGTATATTGCATAATAACTCATGTCGAATTGGGGGTGGCTCTCCACTCCGAGAGAGAAATACATGAGCTTAGAGATAGCTACTCATTTTGCATATTAGAGTAATGTTAATATTAATAAAAATAGCAAATGTTGATGGTGCCTTTTATAACATACTAGGCCATCCAGAGGAGCACTTAGTGGCCACTACCTGACTTAATCCTTGCATCAACCCTATTCACAAGATATCATTAATATTGTTTTACAGAAAAGGAAACTGAAGTTTAGAAAGACTGTAACCTTCCCAAGGACACAGAGACCAAAAGTTGCAAAGCCAAGACCGGAAAGCAAGTCTCAGGCCCCAATGCCCTTTGCTCGCCCGCTGTGTCAGACAGCTGGAGGACCATTTGAGAAGTCGGCGTCGAGCAGAAACTTGTTAGAATTCAGAACCTCAGGCCCTTCTCCAGACCTCTTCATTTTCACAAGATCCTCAGATGACTTGTACAAACACTGATGTCAGAGAAATACCGAGACATACCATTCCCTAGACTTCAAGCTTCAAGGCCACCAAAATACATCGAAGAAATGGAAAAATAACCATTGCAACACTACTCTGCCTTAAACCAGTGCCCTCCCAGGGGTATCACTGTAGCAGAAATTAGAGCACATGCTGGATGAACTGAGCACCTTTCGGACCATCTTCATACAGCACTGTGACCAGCCCCCACCCTTTCCAACTGCATCTACAGCACCTCCAGCCTCACTTCCCCAAACCTGTAGGTACAAACTTGTCTCCAGGCAATCTCACCAAATCTACACAGCTTGTCTTTAGCATTCGGTACCATCCCCTCTCCCCTCCTTTTCCACCCACTCCACCCTCAAAACACCCCAGCTTAAGCTCTTAGAGACCGGGCTTGCCAGACGAGATACAGGATGCCCAGTTGTATTTGAATTCCGGAAAAACAACAACAAAATTTTTAGTGTACATATGCCCCCATGCAATATTTGGGACATACTTACACAAAAATTGTATTCATTGTTCATTTAAAATTCACTGAGCAGATATATTTTTATTTATTGAAACTGTGACATGAAGGTTTATGAGGAACAAGATGGTCACAAGATTTCAAGGTATCATCTGCGGGGGAAAAGGTAAACCTACTTGAAAGAGCAATTCTGCACCACCTTAACCAAGTGATCAGACTTAAGATCACAGATAGTGGGATGTCCTGACCCATAGGCTCCATTTCTTGAGCCAGTGGCATATGTGTGGACCTGATACACGCATCATCTGAGCAGAAGCTTTAAAAGTGATGACAAAGTCAGCCAGCTTTTACATTGTCTTATATCATTCCACCATGAGAACATGTCCAAGATGAGGACTGCTCCTTCAACCAGTGTCCCAGAATGAGAAAACACATGAACAGACCCACAGGGGACCTTGAGCTTGGAGCAGAGCTGCAGCCCGCCTGCAGTCCCCCATAATGGGAATGAGCAGGAAAAGCTTTATGTTGGAGGCCACTGATATCTGGGTAGGGTTGTTAGCACAGCGACAGCTGATAGGCACAGAGGGTAATCACAGTAACTACCTACCTTGCAGGGCTATTATGCAGGTCAAATGATACAACCCCTGAAAGGGAGATAGCATTGCATCTGACGTATAGCAACTGCTCAGAAACTGTGAGTTGTTATGATCCAGGCATTGGTCTCACCATCCCTCTCAGCCAAGGTCTGTTTCTCTAGGTTCACCCACTCCTGTGCCAAGTGCACTGAGCCGCCATGTTGCTGATGCTCAGCTGGAGTCCCTAACACACTGATCGAAGCTCCCCATAGACCCCTGCCCCCCAACACACACTCGCTGCACTCTCTTCTCTCTGCCACAGTCCCTGTGCACCACCATTCCCTGGGCCTTCTGTGTTTTATGCCTCTGCTCCTGTCTGCACAGTGGCCAGCTGTCCTCTGCTGGGCACCTCCATCACCCCTGGTGCCCACTTTCTCAGGTGACCCCACCTGTACTCCATCATTGCCTCATTCCTGATTTCCAGGCATGATGAATTTCCAGCAAGGAAAAAATGTATGCTCTTTTTGGCTGTACTATTTCCTAGTACTATTTTTTTAGTTTAACGGAGGCCAGGGTTCATGGGTACCCACAGGTTAACAGGTCAACTAGGTTCTAGTAGAGCTTTTTATTATCCTAGGTCTACCATCCTTCGCCAGATAGATTAAGCTGCGCCACTTCTACTAAACTTCCCCAGTGTATGTGTGCACACTCACACATGTGTATGTGCATGTGTGTTTCTCTTTTCTGTGACCTTTCTGTTGAACCAACCCTGCCTGAATTCTCCCAGGTGTGTTTGCCTAAGTCTGAGCCCCAGTGATGGAAAGAATTTAAATTCCCTCCCACTGGCCCATGTAAATTCATGGATGTGGTCAGACCCTATTTGGATGGCATAAGTGAAGGAATATCTGGTTTCAAGGTCACCAAAATCCACACATACATCTCAGCTCACCCTAAGCATAACCTCTATTAACCTATATTATATCTTTTTTTTTTTTATTATATCTGGTTTTTTTTTCAATTACATCTTATTTTTTCAATTTTATTTATCAATTACAGTTTATATCCAATGTTATTTTGTATTAGTTTCAGGTATACAGCATAGTAGTTAGACAAGTATATTCTTTTAAAATATATATTTTTTTATTGTTGATAGCATTACAGATGTCCCCCATTTCTCTCCCTTTGCCCCTCTCCTTCCAGCCCCTGCCCCATCAGTAGATGAGTGATACATTTCCACATTATATTATATAACTTTTCACAACAAATTGCTGTGGACTATTAATGAGTTCAAAGGGACTACAGCCATGCAATTGAAGGAAGTCTCCAATCCAGGGACCCCGGAATTAAGCATGATTGCCCCTCCACAAATCTCTAGGCCTAGCTCCGCAGCTAGCTGGTCGAGTTGGCCCTGGACCAGCCTCTTCACATCTCTGGGCTTCAGTCTCTATCATCTGATCAATAGGTTAGATCGGGGTCAGCAAACTACAGCCTGTGGGCCAAATCTGGCTTGTCACTTGTTTTTGTAAGTGGAGTTTTATGGAACACAGCCACACTCATTTGTTTATGTACTGTCCACACTGCTTTCTTGCTCTAACCGCAAAGCCGAGCATTTCTGACAAAGACTGACCGGCCTGCAAAGCCTAAAATATTTGCCATCTGGACTTTAAAGAAAAAATCTGTTTACCCTTGGGTTAGGTGATCGATAAGGTCTCTTCAAGCTTAATACTCCGATTCTCTAACTCTTCTGTCCTTCCCAACTCCATTAAAACTTCACAACATTTACCAGAAGGTGTCTGAGAAGACCCCCGTCCACCAAATACTGTAAATGGTTGATGTGGTAGCCATTCCACCCAAAACTATGGCTCGTGCAGCTGAGCCAGGGTGGAGGGGAAGAGTTTCTTCTGGAAGCGAGAGAAGCCTAAGATGGTTGCAGCTATTTTAGCTTTTCAAGGAGACTGTGTGTGTGTGTATGTGGTGTGTGTGTGTGGTGTGATGTGTGTGTATGTGTGTGTGATATGTGTGTGTGGTGTGTGTGTGCAGTGTATGTGTGTGTGTGAGTGTGGTGTGTATGTGTGGTGTGTATGTGTGGTGTGTGTGTGTGGCATGTGTGTGATATGTGTGTGTGCAATGTATGTGTGTGTGGTGTGTATGTGTGGTGTGTATGTGTGGTGTGTATGTGTGGTGTGTATGTGTGGTGTGTGTATGTATGTGTGATATGTGTGTGGTGTGTGTGTGCAGTGTATGTGTGTGTGTGTATGGTGTGTATGTATGTATGGTGTGTATGTGTGGTGTATATGTGTGGTGTGTGTGTGTGTATGTGTGTGTGGTGTGTGTGTATGTGTGTGTGGTGTGTGTGTGCAGTGTGTGTGTGTGTGTGAGTGTGGTGTGTATGTGTGGTGTGTGTGTGGTGTGTGTGGCATGTGTGTGATATGTGTGTGGTGTGTGTGTGCAGTGTATGTGTGTGTGTGAGTGTGGTATGTATGTGTGGTGTGTATGTGTGGTGTGTGTGTGTGGTGTGTGTGATATGTGTGTGGTGTGTGTATGCAGTGTATGTGTGTGTGTGAGTGTGGTGTGTATGTGTGGTGTGTGTGTGGTGTGTATGTGTGGTGTGTGTGTATGTGTGTGTGATATGTGTGTGTGGTGTGTGTGTGCAGTGTATGTGTGTGTGTGGTGTGTATGTGTGGTGTGGTGTGTGTGTATGTGTGTGTGATATGTGTGTGTGGTGTGTGTACAGTGTATGTGTGTGTGTGAGTGTGGTGTGTATGTGTGGTGTGTATGTGTGGTGTGTGTGTGTGTGGTGTGTGTGGTGTGTCTGTGATATGTGTGTGGTGTGGGTGTGTGCAATGTGTGTGTGTGTGAGTGTGGTGTGTATGTGTGGTGTGTGTGGTGTGTGTGTGGTATGTGTTGTGGTGTATGTGTGTGCTCTGTATGTGTGGTGTGATGCATGGTGTGGTGTGTGTGGTGTGTGTGGGTGTGGTGGTGTGTGGGTGTGGTGTGTGTTTGGGGTGGGTAGGGGGTGTGTGTGGGGTGTCTGTGTGTATGGTGTGTATGTATGTGTGTGTGTGGTGTGGTGTGTTTGTGCGTGATGTGTATGTTTGTGTGTGATGTGTGTGTGGTGTGTGTGGTGTGTGTATGTGTGTGTGGTGTATATATGTGTGTGTGGTATGGGTGGTGTGTGTGTATGTGTGAGTGTATATGTGTGGTGTGCATATGTATGTGTGTGTGATGTGTGTGTGTGGTGTGTCTGTGTGGTGTTTATGTGTATGTGTGTGTGGTGAATATATTTATGTGTATGTAGTATGTGTGGTGTGTGTGGTGTGTATATGCATGCGTGGTGTGTGTGTGTGGTGTGTGTGTGGTGTGTATGTATGTGTGTATGGTGTGTGTGGTATCTATGTGTGTGTGTGGTGTGTGTGGTATCTATGTGTGTGCGGTGTGTGTGTATTGTGTGGTGTGTATGTGTGTGTAGTGTGTGTATGTTTGGTGTATGTGTGTGGTATGTATGTCTATGTCTGTGGTGTGTGTGTTATGTATGTATTGTGTGGTGTGTATGTGTGTGTAGTGTGTGTATGTGTGGTGTGTGTGTGTGGTGTGTGTGTGTGGTGTGTGTATGTGTGTGTGATGTGTGTGTGTGAGAAGCTCTATGTATCCAGTTCCTTTCATATTAACAGAAGGCACACAGTTCCTTCAAGAGGGAAAGTATCTTTCAGAAACAGCATAATTTGCTCTAGTGGATAACAAATAGTGGGAAGTTTTCTCAGCAAGGAACCATTATATCTGGTTTCAAATTTCTTTTTCAAGCCAAAGAAAGTGATGATGATCACTAAGCCATTGCTGTGTTTTGACAGGGACCTGAACTCAGCATTCCAAATAGGACTATGCAGAACGGGATTACATTCCATCCCCTCCCCCCGTCCATCTTCTCCTTCCTGCTCATTTGCTGGGGCTGCAAAAGTAGTGGTGCTCCAGGAGAGACTTGGCTTTCCAAACCGTGCAAGTCATTATGAATGGCCTTGTGTCCAGGTAAAGGTTAAGGAGGCCTTTTGTTGTTCTGGTTTACCGTGTCCCTGCCACTACAGCCTAATCATTCCACATAATAACGGGCCTGATTCACAGGCCCGAGTCAAAGTCGCAAGTCAATAAATCCATTCCTTCCTCCCTTTCAGCAAAGTGTTGAATAGTACTGGGTGTGCAGTGTCACCAGATCTCACAGTCCATCACATCAAGGTCGTCTGGTATACAGCACATGAAAAAGCCAACTTTCTTTCTTTTCGGTGCCTTGCACATCTGAGAGGAGCAACACTGACCCGAACGCAGGGTGGAGGGGGGTGTCGAAAGGCAAAGATCGATCGCCCTGATTCATAGAATCCTGGAGCCATTGAAATCGAGAGCCACAGGCCCTGCATCAGCAACTTATGTTGACCTTCTCTTTTTATATATAAGGAAACTGAGGCCAGAAGAGGGGGAGGGATGTATCCAAGATCATGTGGCCAGCACCTTCTCGGGCTTGGACTAGAATACAGGCCTCCTGACTCCCAGTCTAGTGCTCACTGTCTGGAGAAGACGGGGGCGGGGGGGAGTTGCCAAGAGAAGACAAGAAATCTCCCCTTTTAAAAAAACAAGACATGACCCAATTTCAGCCCCCTCCCACCAAGTCCATTCTCTGCACTTGGATAATTCCCCATCTGTAGATAAATTGTGTAAAGCCACATTCTGACGTCACAGATAGCAAAAAATTTTCAAACATCTAAAAGCCTCAGTTTCCTCATCTGTAAAATGGAGACAATAACGGTGTTTATTTCAAAGAGTGTGGTCAGGCTGACGTGTGTATGATGGTACCTGACTCATGGTGACAGCTCAGTAAATGGCAGCTCTTATTGTCATCATCCTTGTCACCAGGACAATGGTGCTACTATGTGTTAACCCACAGATGGCGGCCTAGTCAGCCCCTCTCTCTCTGTGGTGTGCAGGCAGGTTCTCAGCTGCTCCCAGTGAGACAAGGTACAGCTCACCAAATTATCTCTTCACCTCTGGTGCAAGAATAAAACCTGCTGATAGAGGTTCCTTGGAAGTGCACAACCCTGAGTTACAGTTTGTTTACTTTGCCAAGGGACTTCCAGCTCCTCCGGGGTCATAAATTCCTTGTGGTGGACAGGGGAAGGACTATAAATTAACTTGAATAATAGGACTACATTTGTGTACCTTCCAAAGGTTTAAATCGCTTTGAAAGAAAAAAAAAAAAAAAAAGTCACACTTATCTGCTGTCTCTATTTTTCCCTTAATTAGCAGTTGGATTAGATACCCTTGGAGGTGAAAAATTAAAAGCACCAAGGAGAGACCTGAATCAAGTGTCAAGCATTTCTGCTCAAGGACCTTGAGACCATCTTTCCATCGTATCTATGAGATGGACATAATGGTGTGGACCTGATGCCCCGGATCAGGCCAAATACCTGTTTCTGTTTGGCAAGGCCTGGGATTCTCTGGCATAATCACCACCTATTATTGTAAAGACTACATACTCCAAAGGGGCACATACATAAGGTGTCAAGAACGGGGTTTCCTTTGAGAAATTAGGAAGGTGTTTAAAACCTGCCTAGCACAGCACTGGGCTCGTGGTAGGCATTCTTTATAAACTTTTCACTTCTTCACGAACCTCTTCCTCAAAATTCTGAAAGCTCACCCTAGAGAAGGATGCTTTCAATTAAGACACAGGACAACTCCTGGGAGTCAGATGTGTAGTAAAAAGGAGTCCAAAGGTCTGGCTTCTGGGCGTTGACCTTGAGCCAGTCTGAACTGAAGAAGATATTAATTCTCATGACATTCTGAGATATTGCAAGGATGAAGAGAATAATGCCCATAAATACTGTCTAATGTCAAATCGAAAAACTCTCTCTGTTTTTCTAGGCTAGAAATTACTGCAGAAGAGTTCTATTGTTACCATTTGTAAAACAATGGTAGAGGTCTTGAGTCCCACCCATTCCCTATGTTCATTCTCTTTTATTCTCCTTCCTTTTTAATGTTTAAAGTTGATCCTAAATGCAAAAACATAGAGTAAAATAAATTAAACTAATATTTATAGATGATTTTATTTTTTTTTTTTCTTTATTGATTTTTAGAGAGAGAGGAAGGGAAAGGGAGAAAGAGAGAAACATCGATGAGAGAGAACATTGATTGGCCACCTCCTGCATGCCCCCCACCTGGGGATTTGGCCCACAACCTGGGCATGTGCCCTGACTGGAAATTGAACCGGCGACCTCTTTGTGCATGGGTCAATGCTCAACCACTGAGCCACACCAGCCGGGCTTATGGATGATTTTAATAACATTGAGTTTTTAAAAATTTAAGTTAACCTACAACTACAAGAAATTTTCAAGAAAATCCAAATTCCCATCAAGCAGTCCCATAGGTTTTTACACAAACCTGAGTGTCTCAGACATGTATGTGATACACAGGATGTCTTCTGTAGGTCAACCGAAGACATGGGAAGGGGGAAAGTAAAATGTGCATCTTCACGTGCTAGTCAGAGCATTAGTTGGATAATCTACTGCATTCTTCAGCTAATGGGATCAACCTCTGTACTGGTACCTGATATTTCCCCCCCCAATAAATTGGTCAGGATGAAAAACAACGTATATTAGTAAGTATGACAATCAAACCACCTCAAACATATAGGAGCTACCCTGGAACCTGAGCGCTCAAGAGGACCTGCCCCCGCTCCCAAAGGCTCATTTCCAAACCATCTTAGAAAGAGTAACCAAGAAAAGAGTGCCCACCGACTTGGCAATGCCAAGACAAGACACCTCAGCATTGTGATGCCTAATAAACCTTTGACATCAAAAGCTTCCCTTTTCCTTAATCTGGTGGACAACCTTCATCCAGCACTGTGCCAGGGCTTCCTTTCATGTGTTCTCTCTCTGCACAGCACTGCGAGCGGACCCAAAGTGCAGGGCAGAGGGGGTCGTCCTGCAGCTGGCACACTCCCATGCCCAAGTTCTAAAGAGGAAAAAACTGACCTTTCCAAAGAAAAGGAAATTTGAAAAAAAAGTACAAGTGAAGAAAGCAAGGCGGTAATGTTCATGCAGTGGCCGCTTTATTCGGGCACTACCCTGTGCAACTCACATGCTGCTGCTCGTTCAAGAAACAGCATAGGTTAATGGCCAGAGGTTAGCCTCGGGAGCTGGACCGCTCTGGCCCTACCTCTGACTAGCTAGGTTACTCTGGACAAGTTCATCTAACTTTTTGCGACTCAGTTTCCTCATTTGTAAAATGAGCATAGTACGAATGCCTACCTCATAAAATCGCAATAGGATTGAATGAGTTCATTCAAGTAAAGCACGTATAACCATGCAAGGCTCAGAGTAAGCACTCAGTAAATGTATGCTACTATTGATCCTTACGTCATCCCGGTGATGAAGGTGCAGATGAAGGATTAAGCCGTAAGAGTTTCAAAAACCTGCCAGGCCCAGTGTTATCAATACCCAAGCAGCTGCTGACTCCTGGCTAAAACATTCCCTCGGGTTTCCATTCCCCTCTGCCCTGTCCTATTATTGTTTAATGACAGCCTCGAAACTCAGTTCAGACGCCTAATGCAAAGACACTTCTCTGATCCCTCTGCCCCCCCACCACTGAGCTAGGGGCCTCTGTCTCCGGCAATCCCATAGTCATTCTCCTACTCCATCAAGGCTGCCCTGCTGTGTCTGTTCCCTCCACTGGCATATAGGCTCCTTGGGACCTATAGCTCCCAGCACAATGCCTGGCATATAGTAGGCACTTAATAAATCTTTGTCGAATGCAGAAGGAATGAGGTAGAAAAATGACAAAACTGGATTTCAGTTCAGACCTATTAGTCCCCTCACCCGAAGTTCTTCCCAGCGTGGTTTCTGCTCTTAACTAAGATTTCTGCAGCCATGTGTGCACAATGTTAGCAAAGGACCTTGGTGCAGAAGTGCCGAAAGGGTCAGCGGAAGTGCCCAGGTGGCCAGGGCAGTCAGGAAACACTTCACGCACAACTCAAGCTCGTGTCTGAAAGGTGTGGAATTAACACAGGCAGAGGTGGGAGGAAAGGCTTCCACACAGAGAGGGAGGAGACAGGGCAACATGAGAAAAGACGTAAAGCTTTGGAGCCTGGACAGAGCACAGGAGAAACCACCGATCCCATTTGTTTCATTAGAATGGAAGACTGGTCCATGAGATGGAATCAGACAGCCCTGGGTTTGAACTCCAGCTCCAAAGGCTGACTAGCAAGCTCAATGGCATTAGACCACCCTATGGGCCTCAGTTAGGGACATCTGAGAAACAGGTGTATACTAGCTCTTACAGGGTTATGGAGAGGATTCAAAAACACATAGCACCGCTGACCCACAGTAGGATTCAATCAACGGTAGCTGAGGTCCTCAGCCTTCCGCTGCCACCACACCCAGACTCGCTGAGAGTTACTAGAGAATCCACATGGCAGTCACGTTCTCTTTATGAACCATACCCCTTTCCACATTTTCATGACCTCTGTTCTAGCAAGACCGTGTGTGGCTAAGCGTTGTGCTTTCCCCAACCAGTCCTGGTCATCACCACGCCAGAGGGTTCTCTGATGGAAGGGGATCTGGGGAAAATGGAAAGGTAAGCTCTCCCATGCGCCCACCCCACGCCACCCCACAAACACCTTCCAACCAGCAGTCAGGAACAGCGAGAAAAACCAGCGCCAAGTCCTCCGTCAGTCCCACGGAGGGCTGTGTGCACGCACTCGCGCCGCTCGCCGGCAAACACAACGGAGTGGTGCAGTTAATTGAAAAACAGCTCTGCCCTGCCTGCCATAATTGACATTAAGTACTGTTTGGGGTAGGAAATCAGCCATTTCCAATTGATATTAAACGGGAAATCATTTAACATCAATGGATATAAACCAGGCGCAATTGTGCTGAATTAGGGAGAAATGCTTTGGCTCGTGTTAAAAAATGTTTCTGTGAAGTGGGATTTTTCAGAGTAAGTGAATATTAAGTCGGCTTAATACCTGTATTAGGAAAAAGAAGAAACCACTTCTCGGTCTCCCCTCAGGCTGGGGAGAAAGCTGCCAAATGCTCTTTTGGAAGAAGCCACGTTCTAAGGTGGTCTTGTCTTTGAAAAACAAAGCAGAAAGAAGGTATAATCTGGGAGAGCAGATGAAAGAGGAAGTCTCCGAGCGTTTACCCAACACCGAGCGCTGTTGGGGGAGAGAAGTTGGAGCCCAGTCAAGAGAGATGCTGGGGGATCTCTGGGCCTCCCTCTGAGAAAGGGCCGTGGGGACTGTGTCCGATATAAGGAAAATAAATAAAAACACAGATATGAAAGGGAAAGAGATGCCGGCACATGGTCCCTCTCTTCCCAGCTCCTTTTCCTGCCATGGGCCGGCACGTGTGGGCCGTCCATGGCTGCCGCCCAGCCGGTGACATCATGGTGCTGCTGGTCCTGATCAAAGTAGTGCCAACCCTTGTTCGTGTTATGCCTGATATCTTATCAATGGAGGCTTAGAAATCTCTCCATTATTGTCCACAGAGGATGAACACCAAACCTGAGCTCAGCTCCCTGAAAGAACAGGAAGATCAGAACGAGGAAAGAGGAGAAAAGGGATGTAAGTGAAGAATACCCCTGGAAAGAGAAGAAGAGAGCCTGGTGGGTAGGGTAGAGAAACAAATGGACTGTCTCGGGGGAATGGAGGCAAGAAGGATGTGAAGTGGGCACCTCAAGGATACTCAGAGAGACCAGCCCTCCACTGTATATGGAAACTAAGGCCTGAAAAGGTTCTGTGGCATGTCCCAGGTGGTACACCTACTCAGCCCCAGATCCTGGTCTAGAACTCTCCTCATTCACTGTCCACTTTTAGTAGCATCTCAAGAAGAAAGAAAAGAGAGAAGGAGCAAAGACTGTAAAGAAGGGATGGAATAAAGACAGTCTTAGAAGTACAAGGGTAAGGGTTGGCCTACGGTTTCTATTTTGGGAGTACATTTGAAAAATAATGCTCATCTCTGAGTTGACCCCCTGCAGGTGGCTGGCATTGCCCAGGACAGTTTGCAGCCCTGGCAGCTCTCCGTCTGGGATGGTGACAGCTACAGGCACAGGCCTCTGCGGGCCTGCACCTCCTCGCCCGTGGATTCCCACAGCCAGACCTTCACACCTGCAGCCTCCGTGTGACTCAAAGAACCAGCCAGGTTTCACTGCAGTGAGAACTCTCAATACAGGGGTTCTAAGGCAATCTCTGAGACCTTGTCCTTCTGAACCAGTTGTGTAAAGAAGTAAAATGTGTTCCCTCGCAGATAAAGACGCCACAGGAGTGCTTACAAGCATCGTGTATGTCACAGACACCTCCAACGGGAGGCAGACCAGTCAATGAGTGGTGAACAGGACGGACGAGCTCTCGGAGTCGTGCCTCTCTCTTCTTTTGGGGCTCTTTTCCGGTGCTGTGCCCTAAAAACATGAAGCAACAGATAAAGGTCCACAGGCAGCAGAGGCTCCCATTCTCCTCCCTCCCAGGCGATGGAGGAATCAACAGGTGCTCTGCTCTGGCCTCAAGACACAATCTGCAATGTCCGTGCCGGGGAGAAAGATGGTAGGGCACTGAGGAAGCTGTTTGGGGTGTTATTATCTCGGCTTTCTCTCCTTAGGCCAGTGGCCTTCCCAGGATCGTTCACAACTATGTGATGAAAGCAATGGCCAGAACATCCTTGGCTATGCTATGACCCCTGCTTTGGAAGGGACATGTCTAGCAAGCAGGCGATGACTATTCTTTGTCAAACACCCTGTCCCAGGAAGGTCAAAGGTAATTCGTTCATGGGTGTATTCATGAAGTCCATCAGCAAATCGCCGCTTTGAGCATATATTCTATAGCAGACACCCTGCTGGGCCGGAACGCTCAGAGGTTAAAAAAGAAAAACCACACACACACACACATTCCCTGCCCTCAGAAAACTGAGCCACATGAGAGAACGTATTGACTCTTACCCCACACCCAGCCACTACCCCGGAAACAAATGCTCATGTCGACAGCGCTGCCTCACTTCAAGTCCTACAACGCTGATGAACTCCCCTGTCCTGGCCTTTGCACATGCCATTCCATCTCCCTAGAACGTTTTCCCCGGCTGCCTACTCAGCTTTCAAATCTTGACTCAAACATCACTTCCTCTGGGAGAAGTTCTCCTCATATCCAGCCTGGGTCAGCTTTCCTCATTCTTTATCTCCCTTTTTTTCCTCAGTTTGTGATCACACATTCATGCGTGTGTTGCTTAATAGTGCCCTTCACCCCGCCCCCCCAGGGAGCTTGCAAGGAGAGGAGTGGTACTGTCTGTGCCCAGTGTTGAGTCTCCACGCCAGCACGGAGGCTGCACAGCCCGGACACTCTGTAAACACTGCTCCAGCCTTGTTGAATGAACCAGGAGGCAAATAGTAATAAAACACTTCTATCAATAAAAACTACATCCGAGTTCTTCATGCCAGACTTCTAGGTTGAAACCGTTTACATAATTGCATTGAACCTTTCCTCCTTGCTTGAATGCCCACATGGATTCCAGAGAGTCAGTGTGAAGGTTTAAGAGAGTGGATTCTCAATCAGACCTGGCTATGTCCAAACCCCACCTCTGCCAGATACATGCCCCCGGACAAAGCCTCCACCTCTGCGGGCAGCTGGAAAATGGTTTCCTGGGAGATATCTGTGTCAAATCCCGGGAACCTGCCGTGCTGCTTCATTAGTAAAAAGAGTCTGCAGATGTGATTAAGTCAATGATCTTGAGACGAGGAGAAAAGTCTAGGTCATCCACACAGGCCCTCAATGGAATCACACATATGTTTATAGGAGAGACACACAAAGGAGAAGACACATGATCAGAAGAGGAAGAGGCATGTGGCCACAGAGGTAAAATGGGAACGATGCAGCCACAAGCCAAGGGATGTCAACAGCCACCAGAAACTGGGAGAGATAAAGAATGGATTCCCCCCAGAACCTACAGAGGAAGCACCGCCCTACCAATGCCTTGATTTCAGACTTTGGACCTCTAAAACTACAGCAGAATAAGTTTCTGTCGGTCTGAGATGCCCAGTGTATGGTCATTTGTACAGCAGCACGGAATCTAATACAATTTCTCTAAATCTCAGGTTCCTCATAGACAAGATGGAGACACTGACGCATACCCTACGATGCTACAGATCCAAGGAAATCACAAAGGTATTCGAGGAATTGCCCAACCCCAGTCAGTGGTCATGCCTATTTAAGATGGAAACATTTACATGAAAAGAGAAGCTTATGTCAATCATTTGGTAGTTGGGTCTATAACACACTTTTCAATCGCCTGAAAATAAGACACATTCCGTGCATATGATGACTCTTTTTTCACTCTGACTCAGACGCCCCAGTGTCATTCACACACTGCCATCATATCGTCAGGAAACCAGAGACAGGCCGGAGCTGTCTGAGTGGAAAGATCAGGTTCTCTCTCTTAGTATCCCCAGAACCCAGCCTCACATCTGCCACTAAGGAGATGCTCAGTTAATGGCTGCTGAGTAAATGAAGCTGGGTCATTAAAGGGCAGACAAATTCACTCACTAGTAGAACAAAGGATGAGGGTTTCCAAATGAAGGCAACACTTACTATTTACCATCAAACTAAAGATGATGATGATGATGATGATGACATTGTCCAGACTGTTCTTTCCCAGCATGACAAGGACCCCTGCCAGCATGCAGATGGCCCTAATATGATCAGGGAGAGTTATTCTCTTTACATATATCTGCCTTTCCTACTGCTCTTAAATTTAGCAAGAGACATTCCTTCAACGATTCCTGAATGACATCATACACACTCAAAACATTAGCAGGTTTTGTTTATATTTTTGCCTTTAAGTTGGAATGAAGGCATAATGGGAGTTGATCTGCTAAAATCAAAAAGGTTAATTTCATTCTGAGAGTGATGCTATTGAAGGGATTAATGTAGGTTAAGCTAAAAGTTAGTTCTATGACTCATGTCCATTCTCGCAATTTCGCCTAGCATGATCTCCATCTCTAGGCAATAAGTGAGCTATTTTGGGAGTTGCCTGTATGTGGAGGTAGGTTAATTTCCTTTGATAGTATTTTCAGTGGGTTTAAATTTGTTGAAGTGATAACCTCAGTAATTATAACTACTCGTGTAACATTCATTATAAATCTATTTTAAACATGTGAGAGATATTTTATAACCATATAAGTATGGACCACTCAGACCATAGCCAACATAACAGGAACAAAACTGTCCATGAATGTCTGTTTGCAAGAAGAGGGGTTGTTTTCTTGCCTTTTAATTTTAGGGTGAATAATACCTGTCAGTTGATTTGAAGTTGGATCAGCATGCATAAGCCCAGACAGGGAGATGGGGAAGCTTTAATTTAAGATTCTGAAAAATCTAAAGCTATATTTTAGAGGTTGCTGTCTTAAAGATCTAGAACCACAGATTCTTAAAGTTGTTTTTATTTCATTAAAAGATAAATGGGAAAGGTAGAGGAACCCACAAGACACCCTAAAACACATTAGTTGGATATAAAGCTCATTATACATATTTGCTCGAAGGAGCCCGATTTCCAAAAGGTCATATAGTCACTTACTCACATATGTTTACTAAGAGTCAGCTGGGAGCCAGGCCCTCTTCTAAGCACAGACATGAGTAAAGCCCTTTTTGAGTTGATATTCCAACAGAGAAGATGAATCATAAACAAAATGAATCAGCGAATTAATGAAAAAATATCAGAAAAGTGTAAGAGCTGTGATGAGAATAAAACAGGGTGGCGTAATGGTTACTTGTTGGGTGGTCTAGGAAGGCCACCCTGGGGTGCTGACAGTTAACCAGATTTCCTACCATCTCCACTTTTCTCTAAACACATCGAAGTCAAATG
The DNA here is from genome assembly GCF_014108415.1 of Molossus molossus. NCBI lineage: Eukaryota > Metazoa > Chordata > Mammalia > Chiroptera > Molossidae > Molossus > Molossus molossus. Next base: position 42,728,125 of record NW_023425350.1, read on the forward strand.
GGGGAAAGAGCAGAAATGTGTGGCAACATCAGGAAAGAGAAAGCTGAGATCCAGCGTCTGAGTGAGACAGTTCCTACCACTCCGTTTGAAAAACCATCGTGATAGGCAAAAGGGCCGTGTCCGCAGTACTCCCAGTGAATGCCCCACAGAAAGCATACCTCTGCCCCCCACGTCCACGGAGCTCGGCTGGCAACCAGAGAGGCATCTCTGCCTTGTGTCTTCATGAAGGCATTCATGCTAAACCATATATTATTAAATCCAAATGCCACCAATTGTGAGGTGCAAACCAATGCCAGAGATGCTAAAATGTTAGAATATGAATATCTTAAAATCTAGGACACAAAGTAATTCTGACCCTGTTCTTTTTCTTCAGACTAAGTTTAGATTAATTTCCTACTGGCAATCGGAGTACACGCCACAGCTTTACTTGACTGAGTGGATTTCATTCCTCCACTTCCTGCCACACCTTTTGAAAATGCTGTAAGCCACCATGACCACTGGCATCAGGGCCACGGGCAGTATCTCAGGGGCACTGGGAGCTCTCTCCTCCACACTCACCAGTCTGTTCTGAATTCCTCTCTGAAACGTGTCCCCCACCCAGGTCCACTGTGCTCCTGACTCTGCCCATGCCTTCTCCTCTCTCTCCCACGTGGATCTTTGCCCTTGACAGCACCCATTTCCCAAGCCCCTCCCCCACAGCTGCACTGGTGTGCTGACTCAGATAATCAGTCGGCCCAGATGATTAGCACCTTCCCTGGTTGCCACCCTTCAAGGCAACTCTCTGATCAGGCTTGCTCTGGACACCAGAACATGAGCTGGGCTTTTACTTGGAATCACCAACCTCTATACTTCTCCTTCACCTACATATTGAAGCCCTTCTTTATTGATAAAATACCAAATTCTTTGTCTTGGGTCCAAGCAGAATGCTTAAGTAAAACAACAAACAAACATTAAAACAATCTATTAATTTGGGGCAATACAGGATAAATAATGCAAGATTTTTAATTCAGAGTAGGAGTTTTGCCCTGGCCAGATGGTTCAGTCATTGGAGCATCGGCCTGTGGACCAAAGGGTCTCAGGTTTGATTCTGGTCAAGGGCATGTACCTGGGTTCCAGGTTCGATCCCCGGTCCTGGTCAGAGTCACATGGGAGGCAGCCAAACAATGTGTCTCTCTCACATTGCTATTTCTCTCTCTCTCTCTCTTCTCCTTCCTCCCATCTACTCTATCTAATAATTAATGGGAAAATATCCTTGGGTGAGGAATAACAGAGAGGGGGAGAAAGAGAGAGAGAGAGAGAGAGAGAGAGAGAGAGAGAGGAGATTTATTCTGACTAAAGACAAGGGCAGTGTGGATAGTGGCAATAAGAGACAGAAGATTCTCATGCAGAAACACTCAGAGTTTTGCACAATCCAAAGCAGAGAAAGGTACTGAAATAGCAAATAGTTATCAATAACTTGTCATTGAGTATCTTCATGCACTTTGCTCTCGCCTCTGACAGGAAAACCAAGGTACAGAGAGAGATTTTTGTGAACATTTCTAAACAAAGGTGAGTATTATCAAGTAATTAAATATCAGAAAGCAGAGAATGCACCAAAGTCTTTCTCATTTGGCCTAAAAGCCAAGTGGTGCCCGGCAGCGAGAGTCGCAGACTGGGGACCTTCGGCTGGTGCCGTTTCGGGGTCCGAGGATGCTGAGCTCCGACTGTATCGGGTATGCTTGAATGGGTGCTGAAAGACTGGGTCCGCTGGGGATTGTCTCTGCACAGTTTAGGAACAGCCACTCCAGTGATACCTAAGAAGATGGGTGTTCTCCACCACTACTCTGATGTAACCAGGAACTCAAAAGATAATCCAGAAAATTAGGAGTTCTGTTCTGAGCTACAACTTTGAATGACTGTTGGATTTTTAATGAGACTTCATTAAAATGAATAAATAGGGAATCTTGATATCTAGAATTCATAATCCACCTGGTGTCTTTATTTCTACAAAAGGCACATGCTATATTTAAAATAAAAATTCTGATGATTTTCCTGTTTTATTTCAAGATAAGAAAGAAACAGAAAAGAGTCTCATTAAATAGGAATAACAGTGATGGGAACTGTGGCTATGATTAGCTCTGCTCAGGTTGGAGTTAATATTGCTTCTCCCCTGCAGTATTTTTTAATTACACTCCTGATTTTCTATTTGGAGGCATCATAGACCTGGCAAATTGTCACACAACCACAAGTCAAATATGTGTTAAATATGAGAAAACGCTGCCATTTTTATCTGATTTGTGGTTCATTCGTACACCATTATCTACTTTTAATTAAATAATACAAAATATGCATGGTCAGCAGTTTGACTTTTCATTTCCTTACAATGTCAATAATTCAACCTGATTGTTCCCACCTACCCTAGAATCCCACATTAAGGATGTAACCCTTGCATGGTTCTGATCCAATATCTGGACAATTTAAGTCCCTGCTGAATAGAGCCACTGTCCAACCACACACACACACACACACACACACACACACACACACACACAAATATGCCAAAAAATATGGTTCATCAAAAACCCAGTGTGCTTTTTAGTAAGGGAGCAGCAGGGTCCTTCATTGTCTGGCTTTCTTCTGTTTCATCCCTTTCCCAGTGTCATATCCCTTGTTGATTTATAGTCTACCAAGTTCATTAAAGATCCAGCGTGACTCCCGTGGAATTGCCTGAGGCGCTGGAAGAAAGAACTTCACTTGCAGGTTGCTATGGACTTGGACAGTTGACTACTTCATTAAGGCCGCTCTTCCACTGGACAGTCTGCACAGCGCTATGCCACAGAAGCCACTTGCTTCTCCCTCAGCCACCTACCGCCACCTTCTTCACACTCTTCCAAAGAACAAAGACAGGCTGACGACAGGGAAGCAAAAAATGAAACCAAAATACCACCAGTCCCCATTTTTGTTATTTTGACTGTTATTGTCATCATCAAAACTGTTCTCCTGACCTATTTGACAGGACACTGTTCCGTCTGCATTTTTTTTTTTCTATTTAGAACTAAATGAGGTAGAAACTCTACAGCGGAAGCCTTGGAGACTGGGTTGGAGTAGAGTCCTTGCTGAAGAAATACACACTCAGCCTCGCTGCGGAGGAAATGAGCAGTGTCCTCGGGAACACACTTTCCTAGGATATTCTTGAAATTATTGGAAAGGTAGAGGTTTTCAGGATGAGGCAGCTCTATTTGTAGCCCAAATGAAAATAAAAGAAATTAGTTAAGTGGTAATAGCCAGGAGGTGATGCTAAAAGGAAAACCCTCTTGTAAATAAACTTGATTTATTTACAGTTAAATGTGTGATTACAAAAAATATTTTCAGCCAAACCATAGAACTTCTGCTTAATAATAATAATACTTAGCACTTATACAAGCACTTTACATCTGCAAAGTGCTTTACAAACATTAAGTAATTAATCGTTAACAACACCCCAGTGAGGTAGGTAAGTATTATTCAAGTATTCTCTTGAATGTTCAAGCCAGGATTGCAGGGAATCCAGAGTGGGTTGCTGCGTGACTCTGTGTGTGTGTGTGTGTGTGTGTGTGTGTGTGTGTGTGTGTGTGTGTGTCCTGTTTCGCTCTAACTGAATTCAGGACTTTGGAGTACCTTATAAATGGAAAGACAGCTCATCTGGGGAATGTTTGAAGCCTTTCCAAAATCGTGGCTTTGGAGTTTCCCTAATAGAACCAAAACAAACTCTGAGGTGGTTTGTCCAAACCTTGCAAGGGTTTGAAGTAATTGGGTAAGGAGCGGTTTATACAGAAGAAGCCAACCACCCCCTCCCTTCCCACATTCTTCACTTCTTGGTGTTTTGCTTTTCACCTTCATTTGATAATAAAGTCTAAAATCTCACTTTCAGAAGGATTTTATTCATTAGTCAGAGGAGGAGTCGGGGAGGGTAAGCACATAAACATGGCCCACCATGGAAGAGCCTGGCATCCCCAGGGAAGGGCGAGACGTGGGTTTGAAGAGCCTAGCTCTGGCACCTGGGGTAGGCACCAGGAGAGTGAGTCTAAATGCTGTAGAAACCAGAGGAAAAACAACCAGAGGTCAAGGGTGGGCCTTGTTGGAGCAGGGGTATTTGTGTTGCTTCTACCAAAGGGTCAAGGTAAACATTCAAAATGCTCATGACAAACATTATTCGCACTATCCTTTGGCTGAAGGCATTGTGACCTCAGCAAATCAAGGCCACTGTTGAAGCATTGGTCTCTCTCCTGGGTCAGATAACAAGCTTCTAAAATGACCTTGGGTTTTTTCATTGATTTCTTCATTTATTCATTAATAATAGCTAGTGTAGACTGAGCATTTCCTCTGTGAAGGGCATTAAGTTGAATTCTTTAGTTTTATTTGGTCACTTAATCTTTACCACAATCCCCTCAGGAATACTCAACTATTAGCTTCATTTAAAAATCAGTAAAATGAGGCTTAAAGAGGTTAAGTAACTTGGTTAGTAAGAGCTGGGATTAAAGCCTAGACTCTTAGATTTCTGATCCCACTCTCTGCTCTGGATTTTCTTCCATTCATTTGACTACTGTCTGAGTAGATGCTTGTCCTAGAACTAGGTTCTGAGTATAAGAACCCAACAAATAGACATAATTTTACCATGGTAGAAAGACAGACATTAAAAAAAAGCAAACTCACAAATAAACATGTCATTCCAAATCAAAATCAGTACCGTGAAGGAAAACTTAGTGGTGTGAAAGATACAGGAAGCATAACTTCCATCAGAGACTCCGAGAAGTCCTCCCTAAGTAAATGGCATTTACCCAGGCAGAGGAGTGGAGGAGCACCCCAGGAGGGGCCTGACCGGTGGCAAGGCCCCGAGGTGGAAAGGAGTTCAAGAAACTGACAGCAGGCCAGCGCAGGGAGCAGACAGTGATCCGGGGGGACAGGCGCCCAAGACGAGGTCGAAGAGGAAAGCCGGGGCCAGGTCATCACGCAGGGCCTTATGAGCCATATGTATCAGTTAAAATTAAGTTCAGCTGCATTAACCGAAACACAAAATAACAGTGACATGAAGAAAAACACATGAAAGAAATCCAGAGATTAGCAGTCTGGGGTTAGAATCACAGCTCCACGACCTTCAGGACTAGGATTCCTTCTATCTTTCTGGACTGTCATCCAGCATGCGGCTTCCATGTGACTGTCCTGTTGTGGTCCAAGAAACTTGTAGATATCCAGGCATCCCATTTGCACCAAGCAATGGGAAGAAGGTATGAAGGGCAGGCCAAAGGGAAGTTTTCTTACAGGATCCTGCCCTGAAATACGAGTCATCTTTTCCACGTATAAACATTTGGCCACACTGTTACATAACCACACCTGTTTGCAAGGAAGGGAGGGAAATGCAACCTTGTAACCAGGCATATTTGTGGGGGGACCATGAATATCAGGAAGGCCACCAGTGGTCTCTGCCATACTATGAAGAAGAACTCGGATTTTATTGTCAGTATGATAGGAAGCCTGTAGAAGGTTTTAAGAAGGGAAGTAACACTATCTAGTTGGCATGCTTAGAAACTGGCTTTTTCATGAATGGGGAAGAGTAGAAATAGGAACATCCGCCAGAAGCTGTCAAGGTGGTCCAGGACAGAGATGTCGTGGCTTTGATAAAGGCAGAATCATTAGAGTGGGAAAACCTGGTGGAATCAAGATGCATATCAGAAATAAAAAGAACAGAAATGTTTAGATATTTTATACAGGAATGGAGCTCTGGGAGTTTTCCAGGATAATGCCTAGATTGGTGGCAGGTACAACCATATGGCTGAAGGTGCCACTTACAAAGATGAAAAATACTAGAGAAAAGGAATATTTGAATGTGTGTTGGGGGGAGATATTTCAGTTCTGGACATCTTAAATTTTTTTAACTTATCTTTATTGTTGAATGCATTACAGATGTCCCTTTTTTCTCCCACCTTGACTCCCTCTTCCCCAATCCTAACCCCCTCCTACTTTCCCCACACTATTGTCTGTGTCTATTGGTTATGCACATATGCATATAAGTTCTTTGGTTTCTCTCTTTCCACCCCACCTCCCACCTTCCCTTTGAGGTTTGTCAGTCTAACAACTAATTTGTACTTCCTAATCCCGTCATCTTTTTCACCCAACTCCCCTCCCATCTAGCAACCAACAAAAAGTTCTCTGTATCTGTTTCTGTTCTGCTTGCTCATTTTGTTTGTAGATTCAATTGTTGATAGATATGTATTTCTTGCCATTTTATTGTTCATATTTTTTTATCTTCTTCAAGAAGACCCATCAACATTTCATATAATACTGGTTTGGTGGTGATGAACTCCTTTAGCTTTTTCTTCTTATATGGCCATCGATTCTAAATGGTAGCTTTGCAGGACAGAGTAATCTTGGTTGTAGGTCCTTGATTTTCATCACTTTAAATATTTCTTGCCACTCCCTCCTGGTCTGCAAAGTTTCTTTTGAGAAATTGGCTGACAGCCTTATAGGAACTCCCTTGTAGGTAACTAACTGCTTTTCTCTTGCTGCTTTTAAGATTCTCTCTTTGTCTTCAACCTTTTGCATTTTGATGATGATGTGTCTTGATGTGGACCTCTTTGAGTTCATCTTGTTTGGGACTCTCTGTGCTTCCTGGACTTGTACGTCTGTTTCCTTCACAAAGTTAGGGAAGTTTTATGTCATTATGTTTTCAAATAGGTTTTCAATTCCTTGCTCTGTCTCTCTCTTCTCCTTCTGGCATCCCCGTGATGTGAATGTTGACATACTTGAAGTTGTCTCACAGGCTCCTTATACTATCTTATTTTTTTATTCTTTTTTCTTTTTGCTGTTCTGATTGGGTGTTTTTTGCTTCCTTATATTCCAAATAAATGGTTTGCTTCTTGGCTTTACCTACTCTACTATTGATTCCCTATAAATTATTCTTTATTTCAGTTTGAGGATCCTTCATTTCTGAATAGTCCTTTTTTTATGCTTTTGAGGCCCTCACTAAGTTTACTGAGCACCCTTATAGGCAGTGTTTTGAACTCTGCATTTGTTAGATTGCTTATCTCCATTTCATTCAGTTCTTTTCCTGGAGCTTTGTTCTGTTCTTTCATTTGGGACATATTCTTTGTCCTCTCATTTTGGCTGCCTCACTCTGTTTGTTTCTATGTATTAGGTAAAGTTGTTGTGTCTCCTAGGCTTCCTAGGGTGGCCTGTTGTAGTAGGTGTCCTATAGGGTGTTCAGTGAAATGCAAGTGAGTTAGGCAGTTGAAGATTTACAGTAGACTGTTGGACATACAGGCCTAGAACTCAGAAGAGAAGTTGCAGCTAGAGATAAATATTTGGGAACTATTGCATATAATTGGTGTTTAAATCACTGGGAGTCAAATAAATTCTTTTGAGGAGAGAATAAAACATAAGAAGAAATAGATACTGTGGTTTTGGGGAAGACAACACTTAGGACCTGGTAAGGAAAGAGGAGCAGCAAAGGAGGCCAAGAGGAGTGATCAGCAGCGTAAAAGGGAACCCAGGGAGAGCGGTGTCAGGAACACCAAGAAAAGAGACTGTTTCAGAAGAAAAATGAAGTCAACTTTGATAAATGCTATTTAGAAGAGATCAAGAAAAATGAGAGTAGAATTAAGTCAACATTGGTGGAACAACACAGAGGTCATTGGTGACCTGAGCAAGAACAGTCTGAAGTTGTGGAATAAAAAAGACACGTGTATGTACTAAAGAAGAACTGTGAGGTGAAAAGTGGAGGAGCAAGCGTCTGTATAAACATTTTTTATGTGACATGTTGTGAAGGAGAATGAGGGTACTAACTGGAGGGAGGTACTGGGGTCAAGAAGAGATATTTTGAGACTGGGAATTACCAATGCTTATTTGAAAGTAGATGGAAAGAATCTAGTAAGGAAGAAAGGTTGAAGTTGCAGTAGAAAGAAGGGTTTACCAATGAAGACCATTGTCTGAGAATAAAAAAGGAATTAGATCTAAACTATGTATGGGAGGCCTAGTCTCTGACTGCAGGAAGCACATATTTGTCAACGCCACAGGTGGGGGTGGGAAGGGACAAGAGTGAAATCAGTTGTGTTTATGGTTATGGTGGAGATAAAATTAGAGTCTTCTCCAATGTCTTCAATTTTCTCTGTAGAAAAGCACTTACAACTACAATGAGAAATCTTTCTCATGTATCAGATTGGCAGAGATAAAAGATGAGCGGAATGCTGTGGTGGTGAGCCAGAAGCTGCTGGCTTTCTTATACACTGCTGGAAAGGGTGTGAATTGGAGCAATCTCTATGAAAAACAATCCAACAATATCTATCAAAACTGAAAAGAACACACCTTTGACACACCCGTAATATTTCTAGGAATTTATCTTACAAATATACCAACGCATGTATAAAAGGATGTAGGTATAAATGCATTCACCGTAGCATAATTTATAATGAAAGAATATTGGAAATAACCTAACTATCTATCAATAGAAGATAGGTTAAATAAATTAAAGAACATCTATACAATGGCATACAATAATGTTATAAAAAAAAAAAATGAAAACACTCTCTATATACTCTATATAGAGTGAGTATATAGACTTTGTGCCTGGAACAAGAACAGGCCAATAGCTCAACTTAGAGAGGGGAAGGTTACTGGAAGATATTTAAACCATATTTAAAATTGAAAGGGGGTCCTTAGACATATAAAGAATGGAAACTCTAAAAGTATGAAGATTTTATTATCAAGAAAAATAGTAGCCCTGGCCGGTTTGGCCCAGCAGTTAGAGCGTCCACCTGCAGTCCGGAGAGACCCGGGTTCGGTTCCCGCTAAGGGCATGTACCTCGGTTGCAGTTTGTCCCTGGCCCTGGTTGGTCGTGCAGGTGGCGGCCACTCAATGTGTCCCTTTCACATCGATGTTTCCCTCTCTCTCTCTTCCTCTCCCTCCCTCCCACTCTGTGCAAAAAATGGAAAAATGTCCTCAGATGAGGATTAAAAAAGAAAAATAGTAGTATCATTGGCCTTGAGAAAGAAAGCCCCCAACAGGGACTCCCATGAGATTAGCTATGGAATTATCTAATCTACAATTCTAAGACTCTTCTTTGATCCTGAAATTCTTGAAGTTATGTTTTCAATGGCTCCAAGTTACTCAGAGAATAAAACTAAACTCTAAAAAATATGGCAAGAAAGCCTTCTACCCATGTCCCAGTCTGCCCTTTCCGGGCTCAGCAACTTTGATTTCCTGCTTACTTTCAGATAGATGTACTCATGGGGCCCAGAATATTCATTATTATACTGGCTTCCACATGTTTGTTCATGTCATTTGCTCACTTGGGACACATCTTCTTCCCTTCTATCTAAAGTCAGCATTTCAAAAGTCATGTCAAGCCCCACATTCCCCTCCAGAGCCATCTGTCTAGCAACTTACAAAGACCAAGAACTCAAAAAGCAGCCTGACCTCCAAGAATGGTTTCCAGTTCTGTTGGCCAAAAGCCTGGGGAGCAAGCCCATTCATTCATTTCCATCGAAAGAGAAGCAAACACTAGATTCAGGTCTCCCCAGAGGGTTGTAGGCAAGAGAAATGCCTCCTCTTTTTCCAGGGGAACAATTTCAGGCCCTTGAAGATCAGGTTTAAGTCATTTCCTGACCGTACACCAGCACAGTTCCTCCACAGCTCCAGCCAGGTTCTGCTCTTCTGGAAGACTCCAGTGTAGTTTCTGAATTAATAATTCCTTCCAGCTTTGATATCTTCATTTGAGAGTTCCAGAAGAACAGAGTGTTTTTAAAAGGAAATGGGAGAAGGCATGCTCAAGGGGGGCATTATGGAAGAGAGAGAAGAGCTGTAACTCTCAAAAACGCATCTGGATGAATGAGACTAACTTCCTATGACTAATGTCCCCCAAACATTAAGCTAATGATTAAACTGAATAAATGCAAATCCCCGAGATCTCATATGCTGCTGGGCGGGTTGATGGAAAGGAGCCTTGCAAACAGTCCCAACATTGTGTGGGGGGCTAGAGAGGAGACACAGATGAAAACAACAGAGAGCCATATGGTCCTAGACGATGGTCAACAACCAAAAACTCAAAAGCAAAGAACAGAGGGAAAACTCCAAAGCTACAGAGCAATGTGTTTCTCGTGCTCTCCTATTCCGGCACTTCTCTGGAAGTTCTAAAGTGATGGGGATGAAGAACAGAGCACTGTCTTGGGAAACAAATCTGTACGCATGCCCCAAGGAGCTCTGCTTAGCAAGCCACGTGACAGATGGTGGCCTCTACCTGCATAAAGATTCTCTGTCCCCAGAAAAGTGAGTGTGTGACCTCCCAACAGCCACCTAGGTTTTCCATTGATCCTCTCCATATCCCCAAGAAATGGGACAGTCTCCTAAGTCAAGAGGAGCCTGGGACTGAACATCCCAGGAAGTCCGGAAGTTTAGCAGAGACTCAACAGGGGGTACCTTAGTGCAGCAGTGACTTTAAAAAGTCTACTTTTGGGGTGCAGGAGACTTAGCTACATTTTGTCCTCTTGGGGTCAGAAAATTCTAATTACTTGATTTTAGCTATCTTTTTTTCCAACCTACCTCTAAGCACATATTTGTTGAGCAGTTACAGCATATTTGTAACTGCACAACAGAGAGAGAATCTTGATCTGGCATTTAAGTCCCTTTGGAAGGTACAAGGAGCCCCAATACTGTAGGCCATATTTTGCATGTATGAAAAAAGTTATTGATTGTATTCCATTCTCAAAGCAATTTATTACTTGAACTTGGTTTAAAACTGCTGGTCTGCCTTTACGTAGCCAATAAGGGATGGTCTTAGTTATAGGGAATATGAAATTATGTTTTTCAAGTGTGTAAAGGACATGAGAGTGGGACCCCATCGGAATCAGGAGTTTGGGTTCAGAAATACCCACTTTATAGACTCTGCTTTTCAGAGTAAAAGAGATATGATATGCATTCTTCTGCTCTGGGCATACAGCTAGATCTGAACAAATGCTACAAATAAGGGCTATTTAATGAAGTCTTAGTTCTGAGTGAGATTTTCTTTTCTAAGTGAGATTGATGAATGAAATGCTCAGACTTACCCAGAAGTCATCCCCATTACTTTACAAATAATATCAGATTACTGACTTAACAGGCGACATCACAAACCAATAACATATCAGTCAGTGCACACATATCTCTGTGGCCTGTTGTATTTCGTTAATACAGTCATATGATTTCAGAGTTAGAAGAGACCACAGACATTTCCTTCTCATTGTGCAGAAGAGGAAATTAAGACCCAAGGTCACAGAGCAAGTCCTGCCCCAGAGGGCATCATTTTCTGAATTAGGACCTGGGAAAGAGCTGTCAAGGGTCTGAAGCTGTGGAGAAAATGGCCCTACCGTCCTCGAGGACAATCTGGCCTTTGCTGAAGGATGGCACAGCTTTCTGCCCTTCCCTCGGCTGCCAGAGGCTGCCACCGTAGGGCTATGCTAAGCAAGCTGTGCTGAGGGTGGCAATTTTTATCAACATGGTTTGTTTGTCAGTTTTTCAGAGTGTCGACATTTTCTCTCCAGTTACTGCTCTTAGGAAACTGCTCTGCATGAGCGGCCAGCCAGTCACCTCCCCTTAACGAAGGGCAGTGACTCCTTGCATCTGAAGGTGGAAGAAGTGCAGTTAGCATGGCTGTTCTTCTATCCCCTCACCGTCTAGGGCTTGGGTAGAAACAGAGAGTGCTGGAATTTTACATAAACGAAGGTTGTATTTCCAGGGTAGCATCTGAGGTGGGAATTCCTCAGGACATCTCACCAGGGGGCACATGTCTTTCCTGCTTCCCTTCTCAGACCTGAGCTGTGCACGGGACTGGGAAACGCCGTCCTCAGAGATAGCGGTTATACCAGGCTTCTAGCTCAAAAGGAAGAAACCTGACCTCCTGAGTCGAACCTCCACCCCCAGTTGCTCACTCAGGCAGTAGGATTTTCAGTTCAATCTGAGGTTCCTGGAGGAGGCCCATAGCAGGAACACTGCTGGCAACCAGGGGCTGAGAGGGAAGAGGACCCCACACTAGGCGGTGTAGTCACCTCTGCCCAGGCTTTGCACCCTGTGGGGCTGGCTGGGGTGGAGGTGGAGGAAGGGCCACCCGCTCCTGTCTTTCTGATTCAAGTCTGGAGAGTCACGATGCCTGCAACACGACCCTCACCAGGGATGGACGGCCAATACCCATCTGGGTAACTTGCTACCAACCACGGGTCACCCAATCAGTCCAGGGCTTGCTTCCAAACATTCGTTCCCAATCTATTATTCATCTAGGCAGAGTCAGCCAAGGGGAAGAGGAGCCGCACAGGATCAAGCTAGCCCCAGGCAAAACTGGAGAGTCCGAATAGCTTATTTTCAGCGACCCCTGCTCTGTCCACACACTTTCCTCTTTTCAGAAATAATTTTCTCTCTGGGGCCTGAGGTTCCCAAGCACTTCTGAGTAGAAAAGGTATCTCACTCACACTAAAATGTTGGGTGCTTTCTGTATATTCAGAGAACTATGCACTTTTTTTTTTTTTAAGGAAGGCTCATTTTCTCCTGGTGCAATTATTACCCAAAAATCAGAACTAGAGAAGGGTGAGATGTCAGGCAGCAATAAGGGAGTAATTTAGGGCCTTCAGAACATCCTTCAAGTCCTTCCAAGGAGCCCACTGACCACCTACATGAACTGAGGCTGGTCATCAGGCTTTGGCATGAAACCCTGCACTCAGAAAGGCAGCTTTTTGTAGCAGCCCAAGTCCCTGAGAGTTCTCTTCAGGAGCAAGGAGAAATATTTGCAAAGAGCGTGTCAGAAAGAGCACTGGATTAAGCAAAATCCACTCCACCACTCAATCTGTTTAATATGTTGGTTACTTCATTTTATCAGGTCTTGGTTTCTTCTTTAAAATCTTTCAGCTCTGAGCCGCTGAAATGTTACATTGTGGCCTGTCGTGATTCATTCAGACATGGGAATGAGAAGTGGGGACAAATTTTGAAAGTAACACAGTGGTTTGTCCTATGCTATTCTAAGTACTCACCCTGCATTAACTCCTTCAGAAAAACATCTAAAGTCATTACTCTTACTATTCCCACTTTACAGATGTAGAAACTGAGATGCAGTTGCTTAGCTTGGAAGTTGCAAAGCAAGAATTTGAACACAACAATGTGACTGTTCTTGTTCCAAACCACAGGGCTATGCAACCTCTCAAAGTAGAAAAACAAACTGCCACCAATGAATGATGTAGGTTGGGCGGGGAATGGGGGCAAGAAGAAAGAGAGTCAAGGATGCTGGCTAGGATAGGTGGTCTGGCCGCGCCAAATTTCCAGGCTTGTGCACCACAACAAAGTGCATGGCAAGAGATCTGAACAGAGTGGCCCAGCCCGGCCTGACTCAGTGTATGGAATTACCTCCTTTGCCAACAGGTTAAGTCTCTGACGACCCATCGATGTCTCAGAGCAGAACTGGCAAGTAGAGGTTCCCTACAGACATGCCGCATGGCTCGAGCTGTTTTGCACCCACCACAGACAGGTGCCACAGACAGATGAGCTGCTCCAAGCCAGGCCTCTCCAGACTCGTGGCTACATGGCTAGGATAATGGGAGAACTTGGGGCTTTGAGGGTTGGTCTGAATTTCTTTCCCTTGGAACGTCCCAGGACCACAAAGACACACAGATCTCCAAAAAGAGCATCCAAGAAAGAAACTTGGTCTTTCCTTTCTGGATGGCTGGTGGCAAATAAGCAAAAGTGTGTCTGATTGTGATGTGTGTGTGTGCATGAGACTTGGCAAGAGAAAGAGAGAGACAGAGACAGAGACAGAGAGATAAGCAGAGACAAAGCACGCCAGACAAACCAGACAGGCAGAGATGGGATGGGAGAGGTCAGAAGAGGGACAGACATACAGATTCTCAAATAGTCTAGAAGCTTGTTTGAAGCTTCCGGTTTAAATAAATCTAAATTTTATTGTGGTGTTTGGGAGTCTCTGAAGATGTCTTAAAAATCAGTGTTTTAGCTCCACCTAACTTTGGCAGGTTTGTGGGTTTTTTTAGTTACAGTCTGGCGTATAAGTGTCAGTTTGTTACGTGGGTGGGTAATGGTATGCTTTTAATTAAGGAGGCAGAGACTAAATTAAACCACATCAAGTGGCTAGTGTTTCTTTAATATCAGATTGTGGGTCCCTTACCCTGAGCACAAGGAGTTGGGCTAGACAATGATTCCCCTTTAATGGTTATGGCTGAAAAACTCCATCTCGTGACCAGCTTCATAATTGATTAAACACAACTGTGGACTCCCATGATCAGGAAGTGCAATTTTGCTGGTGTCGCTTCAAGTCTAAAATACCTCCAGGGTAATTACAGGCTCAGAGGCAACGCAGGAGGCTTTGAAGTAGGGAAAGAAAAGATTAGGGCGTCCAGAGGATCTGTGCCTGTTCATTTGTCCTTCATGGCAAAACCTTGAAAGCCTTTGGGGAAAGATGCCTCTGTCTGCCGGGGCTCCGGGAGTCTGGACATCCCTGTCTGGCTGCAGATGTGGGAAGGTCAGCAGCGTCCCAGGTCATGGCAAGCTTCAGAGGTCACCGCGGCACCCCCGGGAAAGGCTGCCTCTTCCTGCTGGCTCCTAATTCAGGTTCCACGCGGTTCTGGTCCTCCCCGTCTTGGGTCTGGTTTGCCCGACTGGCCGCAACTTGAGCCATCCACTCGAGGCAGGAAGGCGTGCACTCTGTCTGACCAGCTAAATTATTTACCTTGATAGCAATTATCAAACACTGCAAGCCACACTCCAAAGGCCTCTTTACGGTTCACGCAGAGAGGATATAAACCTTTTTCAGAAATGAAGAGAGTGAAGGGCTCTTTTTAATTTTTTAATTAATAATAGGTTAGAAGTAAAAACCATTATCAGTGACAGTACATAATGGGGACGCCAGACCTGCATTGTGAAGAGGACCATTGAAGGAAATGTTAATGAATTGAATCTGAAGTTCATCGTCAACCTGGAGACGACTAATTCTTCAAAGTGGGGAAGTGAAGAGTTATTAAATGTTGTATATTTATTGCACTCATAATCAGATTGCCAGAGGCTGGGAGAGACGCAAAGATCGGCCTGAGTCCTGTTGAACCACTAGCTGTGGAAATGCAGGAGCCGCGCTGCGGGACGTCGCTGAACGCGCTCGCAAGGCCACTGTGATGGACAGTTCACAGACGGGGACCACAACTACTCCGACCCGGGAAAGCCCATTATAGCAAAGGACAGAATCATCACTTAAGTTTTTTACTGGCACTTGGAGAGAGACAAGGACAATATGTCTGGAAGCTGCCATTTTTGTAGTCTGGTGTTTTGTATTAAAAAAAAAAAAAGAACCACCCACCCTTCCCAGGCGCCCAGGTTTCCCAGTTCTCCCACGAGGAGGTGAAACCGCTCAGGTCCTGGCACACGCTCTTCCGAAAGCAGAGGCCCCTGTGCGGTTGGACAGCTTCCCTCAAAGGATGATTCACTTCGCTTGGAGCAAACCTCAGAGTGGAACAGACTGACTCTAGAGACAGAGCTGCGGTCCTGGACTTGGCATTCTGGACTTGCCGCTTCCTAGCTGAGTGCACCCCAGAAAGTCATTTCTCTCTCTGGACCTCTCTGTTCCCTCGATGGCGAAATGGAAATAGCAACACCTACCGTGAAGGACTGGGTCGAAGATCGGTGACCGATTGTGCCAAGTGCCTAGTAGAGTGACTGTGACATAACAAGTTACTGTTTTAGGAGCTTCCCTAGAATTAGACCCTTACATGAGAATTAATGTGTGTTTGTGATTTACTAAAACAGTCCGCCCAGGGTACATCTGGATGGGAACAGGAGAAGCAGGACAAGAAAGGGGAGGTAGCCAGAAAAGGACTTGATCTCAGTGAAGTCCTAGGGGAGGTAGCTTCACCCGGATCCCTAGGGGGACTCCAGATGTAAGTTGTGCCTCAGAGTCACCCACAGGCAAGAAACAGGCATTCACATTCCTGGGCCTATCAGTCAGTGGTCCAAGCCTCCCTGAGATCTAAATTCCCAGGTACTTTTCCATTCTCCAAACCATGGGCAAAGCAGGCTCTGGCAGTCTGAACATAGTTCTCCCAAAGAAGTGCAGTTGCTGACCATTGGAAGCAAAGTGGCCAGGGGCGCACAGAAATGGTAACGAAGGATGCAAGGGCATTCGGGCAGAGCTCCAGCATCATCCCCTGGAGGGCTCAACGCATCAGAGCTATGCTTGTGATTAGCCTCCATTTTATTACCCATCCGGAGGTCAGCCCACAAGCTGGCTCTCCAGCACTCTTCCAGCTGCAGGTGGAGTAATAAAGGAAAGGGGTCCATCACCTTCCTCCCTGAACTCAGATCAGCAGGTGTAGTGAGCACTTGCTGTGTGCTCTTCACCACACTAAGTCCTTGGGGGAAGACACACCGACATGAAGTGTGGGCTCCATCTCAGTCCCCTGGGGAGAGGATTCTACTGTCAGCAGTGAAGAAAAATGGTGCCAGTCGGAAAGGTTTCAAATATGGGATTTCCTAAGAGAATAAACAGGGCTCTAGACCAAGGTGACCGAGGGCCAGGTTTAGGAAGCAGAACACTGGAAATGGCAAACAGGGCCTAGATGAAGCATCATTCTTTCTCCCAGGACCTCCTCCAAAATGTCACCTGTGCTGTTAAGAACCCGACGTGACAGTGAGGACATGGGGGAGTATCTTCCTTGCAGCCAGTCATTCAGAACTACCGATACTAAGAGCAGAGCAAATGTTCCAGCTGCAAGGAACCTGAGATCATCCACCTAGACCCCTTGTTTCATGGTGAGGGAATCTGGGCATGAAAGACTAACAAGTTACCATTTGCCGTGGCAGAACTGAGATTCCAGCCGTTTCATTCCTAGCTTACGGATCTCTGCATTGTTCCAGGTTAAATCTACAAATACAAGACTTGCACATGCTTAAGGACAGCTCCCTTTTGCCCCCACAGACCAGGGGTTAGTAAACTACAGCCCGCAGGCCGAATCCTGCTTGTTGTCTGTTTCGGTGAAGTTCTATTGGAACACAGCCGTGTCTGTTCATTTACGTGTTGTCCATGATTTGTTCACACGACAATGGCATGGCTGAGTCATGGTGACAGACACTATGTGGTCCACAAGGCCTAAAATAGTTACTATCTGGACATCTGCAGAACAAGTGTGCTGAGCCTGCTGTAGATCGTTAGGAGTTGGGCATAACCAAAGAAGCCAGCCTTCTGCCTGTCAGCTTTCTGCCTGGTAATTCAATCAGGTGGCTGTCTAAATGGCTTGCTGAGTAAACCTGAGTAACCTAGGAGTGGATGGTGGTGGAACTGTCTAGAAGCTCAGCTGAGGAAGCTTGTACCACGGAAAAGGCCAGTCCTGTTTTCCCAAGGTCAGCCCAGCCTGGGCCAGAGAGGTCGCACATAAGACATGGGCCACCGGGTTAAAGGACCTTCTTAGTCCATTTAAACACATGAGTCAGTGAGGAGTCCCTCACAGTGGTCTTCCAGCTCTGTCTTTCAAATGCCAACCAGCGGACCTCCCTCCTCACTCCCGGCAACGCCCTGCTTCTTCCCATTCTTTACGGGATGCTACATAAACAAAGGTGTGCATGTGTCCCCCTCTTCAGCACTACGAGACTACTCGCTTTCATTCGCTGAATAATGATATGTATTTAGGAAGGGCAGCCCATGATTCTAATTGTTCTAACAAGATTATTGATGTTTGCTCTCTGTCTGGTCGGGCTGATGCTTGGGCAAAGGGAGGTGTTTTTCACCAAATCTCATACTCCAAAGAGTTTAAGGTATGTATTACCAGCATTCAGTCTGCAAAGAAACTGTCCACGATGCTATGTGGGAAA
Source organism: Molossus molossus (assembly GCF_014108415.1). Taxonomy (NCBI): domain Eukaryota; kingdom Metazoa; phylum Chordata; class Mammalia; order Chiroptera; family Molossidae; genus Molossus; species Molossus molossus. Next base: position 42,745,955 of record NW_023425350.1, read on the forward strand.
GGATTCATAAATACTATTATTTTTCTAACAGGCAATATGATTCTAAATACTGACAAGTGATTTAATTAATGTGCTACCTTTCTGTGGACACCTTGGGGTTGGCTCAGAAGATAGGTAAAGCTAAGCTGTTTGCAGGTATCATTCTGGTTGTATTGCGACTGGGGAATATTTGATTTGTGTAACCTACAATGCTTTTGTCCTCTACATAAAAGGGGGATGATCTCTTGAGAGTCCTGAAAGTCATATAATCATCAGAATTAATAATTAATAACATAATTATAAGAACATAATCTATATATAATAATAAATCATATATTGTAATAGAATTAGTAACACATTACATTGCATCTAAATTTGAAAAGTTAGAAGAAGTGAACAGATTGTCTGAGGATCACTTCTTGCCTTCACGTAAGACTCAAGTTTAAAATAAAACCCAGCATTTTCCTCCCTCCAGCGGCTCAAAACATGAGGTGAAATCACATCAGACAGCCTCAAGTGAGTCTCGGGTGCTCCACGCGCTCACACACTCAGCATCCCTCTGACGAGAAAGAACGCCGTGGTGAGCAGGGAAGTAACACTCTGAAGTGAAGAGGGTAAAGCAATGTCCTGCAGTATCAGCCAGCAGGGCCCCTCTGAGACCCACGTCTAAGCAGTGAGCAGGGGAACCATCCCTCTCAGAAATACTGATAAGCTGCGATGTGTACAGCTGCTCCTCTGCTGAAACAACATCGAGGCCTGGGAGCTGCAGATGCTTTTGGAAAGGCTCCTTCGGGAAGAATGACTTCTCCGAGGTGTTGGATACCTGGCTGGGAAGTAAAAGTAGTTGTTGCCTGGGTAAATCTGGCTGGTGTCCCCATCTCGAATGTCCCTATTGCTCGAGTATGCACCTGTCTGCATATCACATTTGGGCCAGTCGAATAAAGCCAGCCCAGAAGATGATGACAATGACCTGTCAAGTAAGCCTAGCACCATTTACACGTGCAGCCGAGGCTCCATCCTTTCCCAGGAGCTGCCCTGGGATGCTGAGCACTTACCACAAGGATGCTGCCGGAACAAGAGTTTGGAACTCTTCATTGAGCCTACGTGTCAGACCCTTTTGCAAATCAGTTGGAAAGCCCTCGAAAGTAACAATCTTTGTCTTTGAAGGGTAGATTTGACTTTTGCAATGAGTCAAAAGGTTGCTCAGAACCCAGCCTGGCAGACAAAGTGAGTAACCAAGCTGTGGGGAAGAGGCTCCTTCCCTTGACTGGCTCCAACCCTGCTTCTGGGAGTGGTGGTGACGGCAACTTCTCCAGCGGAGCCCTGGTAGCCTGGACATAAGTGCACAACGTTGAAAGACACACTCACGAAGATGTCACTTGGCCTCAGACAGGATCAGTTCCATGGTTTTCAGTGCCACCAGGTCTGTGAGAAATCAAGAACACACAAGTGGAATCTCAAACAATGTAGCAAGCTGTGCATGTCTACATATTCACAAAGCCAGGGGGTCTGCAACAGCCATGCCTTTTGTCACAGCTCAGCCAGCTACAGCCCAGGGGCCGAATCCAGCCCGCCAGCTGACTGCCTGTTCCTGTAAACAAAGTTTTATGGGGGCACAGTTATGCCCATTTGCTCAGGCGTATTCTGTGCTGCTTCTACAACAGCAGCAAGGACTAGCTGCGACAGAGAACCCATGACCAGCAAAACCTAAAATATTTACTATCAGACCCTTTACAGAAGGTTTGCCGACCTCAGTCCCTCCTGAGTCTGTTTTAGAGACTAATTAAAGTAGGGAATGTGTGGTGAATAGATTTTTCTCCCCAGTTTTCCTCAGTGACATTTGACCTTTTTATCTGTATGGAAAGTAATAATGCAGAATGTGGCATATACTTTTATTAGTATCCTAGGGCTGCCATAACAAATTACCACAATCTAGGTGGCTATTAACAACAGACATTTATTTTTACAATTCTGAAGAATAAAAATCTGAAATGAAGACATTAGCCAGGCTACTTTCTCTCTCTGAAGATTCTAGGGGAGTAAGCTTCCTTGCCTCTTTCTAGCTCCCACTGGTCACCAGAAATCCTTGGTGTCCCTTGGCTTGTAGATGTATCTCTCCAATCTCTGCCTCCATCTTCATAAGGCCTTCTCCCTGCGTCTGCATCTCTGTGTCTAGATGACCTCATCTTAACTTGATGACATCTGCAATAGCCCTATTTCCAATTAAAGTCCCATTCCCAGCTTCTAACAGAGAGGAACTTTGGGAGAACACTGTTCAACCCAGAACAACTTGGTGCTTAGTACTCAACAAATGTTACTTTTTGCCCTTCAAGATACATTGGGACCAATGTCCAGGCCAGGTGAGCCCCTTCCATGCAGAACAGCTCTGCGGAGCTTAGCACTGTGTCCTTCTGTACACCCATGTTTGTTCTCTGCTACTTAGAAACATCTTCCTTCTTCTCAACTACCCAACCTCACCCTTGTTACTTTCTCCTGAAGACTCACATCAGGGAAAGCCCATGAACAGCACTTCTCTTATTTTCATTTCCCAAATCTTCACAACACCGAGAGTTCCCCAATCTGGGATCATGGCCTCAATGGCTTCTTCTGACTTGTCTTGTGGGTAAGACACAAACCCCTGTCAATTCTTGGGTATGAGCTCAGTCACTGTCTAGCAAAGAGTAGCAAAGCTGTCACAATTCTCCACTGTTCTCTCTTCCCTGTGATTCTGTGGTCGTAATTATTTATTTTGCCATTTTAAATAATACTTGCCTTTGTCTAGTGCTATCAAGGCGTCATAAATGTTAAAGGAAATCTCAACCTGCCAACAGACAGTATCAACAATGTTGGGTTGCCAGATAAAATATAAGACTCCCAGTTAAATTTGAACTTCAGATAAACAAGGGATAATCTTTTAGTGTAAGTATGCCCCATGCAATATTTGGGACATAGTGGTACCAAAAAAAGATCATTCCTTTATTATATGAAATTCAAACTTATATGGGTATCATGCAGTTTCATTTGCTAAATCTAACAATCCTAAATAATGGTCCATTGGCTGCTTATGAGTACAAAGGACTTCACTAACTGTACTACACAATATTCACCTCTTCTACCCTGCTGTCAGTCCCTCTGAGGGATCAGCTTGTTAGCAAATAATACTTGCAATTTGTTTCTCTTTTTCCCCTGCACTTAAGGAGACTTCTCTAGGAATTCTGGCAGCATAGTCTAGTGGCACCAATCGAATCAACATCAGATTGCCATCGCTCAATAGCCATGTAGCTTTGAGCAACTTACGTAACCTCTCCCCTCAGCCTCAGTCTATTCATCTGTAAAAGAGGAATAATTAGGGTTGCTGTAAGAACTAGAGTAAATAGTCAATGAGAAAGCACCGTTCTTGGCATCAGCAATCACCTAATACATTTCTATCATTTACAATCATTACCCATTGGGGCTTATTGTGTGAGTGGGTGGGAGGGTACATTTGGCTTGGACTTCAGATTCACAAGGGCATCAAAGGAAGACTTTAGCATGATCAGCAGATGAAATTACACCTGGATACCCTGACAGGCTTGAAAGATTATGCTCACTACATAGCTTTAAACTTGTGTCATATTCATATTCTATGAGTGCATATTATTTTATAAATTCTGTATCATGAGAATCACTCATTTCCATTGCATCACAATTTTGTTACCCCATTTCTTATTTTCTAAAATAAAGAGACCCTAAGAAATTATAGATATGCGGGGGCCTGTACTAATCTATGACGGTAAATCTATGATTCCACTGCTAGGGGGATGAGTGGAGGCCCTCTCCAGCCCGGGGCATCTAGCCAATGGGTACACAGGTATGCCTCATATGGGTCACAGGAGAGGTCTCAGGAAGACTACAGGGGGCTGGAGCCCTGGACCAAAATATGATTGTTTTATATTTGTCCCATGATGTGAATAATTTTGGGGATCACTGTTCTAGCCTCTATGGGATGCTCACAGCTTTGCCACCTTGACACTCAAATCTACCCTTGAGAAGGAAGAGGAGCTCTGAAATGGATCAATGACAAACTGGGTTCTTAGAGACACAATTTTGGTCCCCATATTTAGTGTAGAGCCTTTATCAATGGAAAGGGAAATACAACTAGACAGGGTAAACCCTTACTAGAGTGCTTCTCTTTTGCCTTCCTCATTGTGTTCCCTGCTTAAGGTTCCAACTAGCTCTGTGATTGACTGGAACATCTCACCCATCCTGATCCCAGAATGAAAGCCAGGGAAAGAAAGCAGCACAGATGGCTTGGCCATCTCTGTCCCGTGCATTGGGAGGGAAGACACTTGTTTCTCTGACATGCCCATTTTTTCCCACTATGATGAGGCAGCTAAGATCCAGGCAGCCTGGGCGGGAGGTGTATGAGCAATGCGATGGTGGGCAGGTACCATCTCTGAGGCTCCAACAACAGGCAGAGATTGGCATGGCAACGGAATGCCACTAGGTGCAGTGAGGAAAGGTAGAACAGTTATCGGGATACATCCCAACACAAAATCTGGTTTTGTAACTTTGGGCCAGTCACTTAAATTCTCTGAGCCTCATTTTTCTTTCTGGTGAAATGGGAAAACCACCTTCCTCACTGGGATTTAGGGAGTCAAAGGAAAAAAAGGGGAAAACATAGAATATGCTGCTGATTCAGGGGTGAAGAACCTTTTTTCTGCCAAGGGCCATTGGATATTTATAACATCATTCACAGGCCATACAAAATTATCAACTTAAAAATTAGCCTGCTAGCCCAGCTGGTGTAGCTCAGTGGATGGAGCATTGTCTCATGGACTGAGAGGTCCTGGTTCAATTCCTGGTCAAGGCACATGCCTGGGTTTCAGGCTCAGTCCCCAGTAGGGGGCGTGCAGTAGGCAGCCAATCCATGCTTCTCTCTCACATCGATGTTTCTATCTCTCTGCCTTCCTGTCAAAAAAAAAAAAAAAAAATCAATAAAAACATATTTTTTAAAAAATTAGCCTACTCTATTTGGTCAGGCTAATTGGGGGAGGCATGTGATGTTAGCTGGTATTGATTTCTCAGGCCCTATACAACTCCAGACCAGATGTTCCGCACCCCTGTGAGGAACTTGGTAACTCTGAGTTCCTGCCATGTCCCTCCCAGTTTACCCATTTTTCCCGAGAATCCCAAGGAAACGTCCCGAGACCCACTGTCGGTGGAGGCAGACTTGCCCGCCTGACTCCGCCTTCCCTAAGATTTGATTGGCAGCTGCCTCCGCGTCCACTCCCCTCCAGCCTCCCTCGCCTGCCTTCAGCGGTCGGCGGTCAGCGGTCGGCGGTCAGCGGTCGGCGGTCAGCGGTCGGCGGTCTGCGGTCGGCGGTCAGCGCTCTGCGGTCAGCGGTCTGCGGTCAGCGGTCTGCGGTCAGCGGTCTGCGGTCAGCGGTCGGCGGTCAGCGCTCTGCGGTCAGCGGTCTGCGGTCTGCGGTCAGCGGTCAGCGGTCTGCATAACCACGTCCTCGCCCTACAACGGAGATCTCAGCTACAGCCACGTAGTCAGCAGTACTTAACGTCGGCTCTAATTCCAGTTTTTAAAGAGAAACTTGCCCCATCTTTTTAAATATGAATATTTCAAACTTATTTGAACAAAATAGCACCCTTCTGGACAACGTTCTTCATCCTCTCCTGATACTTCTTGTTCCTGGGCTCAAGCCATCCGGCAGTTAGACCATCTAGACCCCGAGACAAGCTGACCTCCGAAGACCACACGTCCGACCAGGCTTCTCCCTTTCTCGAACTCGCGGCCTCTGCCCAAGCACATGGACGGGCCACCCAGCGTCCTCTATGATCCTGCCGCAGCACGTACTTCAGCTGTGGTCACTCCTGCATCAGCCTTCCAACTTCAGTTCCCGTGACAGTTATTACTGCGCGTGGCCCTCGTTTTGCTGTTTCCTTATGCTGTTCCTCATTTCCACATGTACAACTCCGAAAAAAACGCCTTCCCCAGTCACCCATGTTGACATTGTTCCCTTCTCTGAACTCCCAGAGCAATTAATGTGCGCTGCCCTGAATGATACTTAAATAATTATTTTTAAAAAGTAACTACTTCAACATCCTGTATAGGCCTCACACTCCAGTCTCCTCTAATATTTACAGCTGTGTGATCTCAACTGTATTATAATCCCTTTAAAGACAGATTTTACTTCTTATTTCTATGTTCTCCAGGGCATCTACCCAATACTTTGAATGCAGAACCATATACAATAAAAATCTGATGATGAGCCCATTCAGTGTGACTCAGTGGCTTGAGCATTTTCCCATGGACTGAGAGGTCCCAGTTCGATTCCTGGTCAGGGCACATGCCCAGGTTGCAGGCTTGATCCCCAGTAGGAGGCATGCAGGTGGCAGCCAATAGATGTTTCTTGCTCATATCGATATTTCTAGCTCATATAAATGTTTCTATCTCTTTTCCTCTCTATCTAAAAAACATATTTAAAAAAATTAAAATTTGATAAAGAAATGAATGAATAAATGAATGAATGAGTCTCAAAAAGGAAGTGCCATAGGGAGTCACAAGCTGTTGAGAAGCAATGTTGATGACCTCAAAGTTCCCTTCTCCCTCTTTAAACAATACCGCTCTGATGTTTATTGTTTTTTATGCTACATACTTGTTCCACACACATTTAATGTGCACATGCTGTGTGCAGACTAAGTACTTTGATGGTGTGATTAATGAAGGGACACAAAAATGTCCCTGCCCCTGAGAAGCCTTTATCTAGTAAAGGGACTTGAAGAATAGTCATAAATATATATTGATAGGGCAGCCTTGGGTGAACAACAGGAAGCAGCGGGTACAGCAAATGTTCCAGAAGTTTGGAAGCAATGCAAACCTTCTAAAATGAGAGCCAAACTACAGGAGCTAATGGGACTCGAGGACCAGTGAGTGATCCAGGTCAGTGGACTCCCTCGAAATTATGAATATGGAAACAAAGCACCACACTTGGCTACAAGGTGACACATTCATGGATAAACAGATATGGAAATGCAGGGAAAAGAGGGTCTTCAATATAATTCAGTGTCTCTGGGCCTTGGAGTCCTCATCTGTAAAATAGAAATAAAATTAGCTCCTCCATAGAGTTGATGTGAGATTGAAAAGAGATACTTGTCAAAGGTCTTCCGCTACCATAGGGACTCCACATGTGTCCACAAATAGCAGCTAGCATATAGTATTACAGTATTTCCTCAGCTTTAAGGAGCCATGGGTTGGAAGGTATGTCTCTGATGTAAAAACAGTGTTTTAGGGAGAAAGGGAATATATTAAATCTACATTTGGACTATGAGAAGGATGCTGACCACGGCTATCTTAAAATGCTAAAAAGCTATCTTCTAGAATTGAGGAAATACAGTAGGTATTAGTATGTCTCAAGAGTCCATTGATTTGTTTAATTTCTTTGAAATTTAAAGCTGTTCTGAGTCCTTATAAGTCGGAGATCTCAGGATATTTGTGTCTGTCAAAGCAGGATACTATAGTTCAGAGCCCAGAGGATGGATCGGGACCTTCACATGTACACACACACACACACACACACACACACACAGGAACAAATCACCCTTCACAGTAAACTTGCTCATTGTCTGAATAGAATCATGTTCTTTTAAAAATAAAGCTGTGAGTGGGAGTGCGCGTGTGTTCTGGAATAGAGTCTTTTTTTCTTCCCTTCATCCCATGTTCCTTGGCTACATGCTATTATGTGATATTCAGGACTGTCAAACCTTCTGGAGCCATAAGCATTTTTCAGACAACCAATCTCAATATGCATTATCAAAATGAGATCTTTTCTCTGCAGATGACAATTATGTATTATATGGTTACACGTTTAGGAGTCTGTGCCACCGTATTGTTAGACTTGGGGTATTGACTTTTAACAATATGTTACCTTATTATATTTGGTGTTGCATTATGCCTGGATTGCAGCATTTGTCCCGTGGCCCCACTCAGGCTGCAATTAGTTTCTCAGTAAGTGTCAAACAGCGTTGGGGAGGGGAAGAGTGGGTGAAAGGTAACTTGGAAATGATTTTCTTTTGCAACTGTCATTTAACTACCCTGTTCTTCAACAAAAGAACTTCAACTATTCCAGAAAAAAATGCAAGTGGTATGCTCATCAATAAGACTGCCTCAAAACAGAATAGGAACTCTGGTTGGGAGTTCAAGCATTACAAAGATCTTGGATACCACCCCATGGTCACAAAAGAGTTGATTGCAGGGCTGGGAGAGAGAGAAGGAACAGGACATAAGAAATCCCTGTATTCATTTCTATAAACACAAGCTCAATGCAGTTTAAACTCATAAACATGCTAAAAGGAGCTAGAGGTAGCCTGTTACTTTGTCATATATTTTTATAGGCCTTTCTGAATGGTTTCAGATTTGACATAGTAACTGCCTGTTACTAGAAATAAACTGTGTAAGTCAATTCCATGCTGCCATAATTCACTGCCCAGGGTTGTTCAAAGAGATTTAGTGATGCCCATGATGGACAGCAAGCCCCGTGATGTGTTCATTTTCACTTGGTGTTTGTAGTGCCTCCAGCTTACTGACCTCTAGAGATCTGGAAGGAGAGGGCCTTCCTTGGATGCTATCATTCTCACCAGGTCAGTAAAAGACCTATCCCCACAAGAAACAAGTCTCTTTGGGTCTGTACGCCTCCCTCTGTATTTCTACAGGCTGACAATCACTGTTCCCATTAGAGTGACCTGTTTCTGAAAGAATAAATTAAACCAAGGTCACGATACCACCCAGCAGGAATTAGGTGCCTGGAAAGTAGCAATACCTCATCTCCTTGGCTGGCATTTTCTTTTGGCTCAAGACTTTGGCTGCTTCTTCACCATGTCACGCACCCAGATGGAAAAGGAAAAATCCGTCCAGCCATCTGGCTGTTTCCGTCTACACAATGCCATGCATCTGGGGCCATCTGGGAGATGGACTGAATGTTTTCATGTTCTGCCTGGTTCTTTGGTGTGGTGTAGATGCAGCCCTTTGCTAGGTCAAAGTACCGGATAACCCTCTGCCCCATTTGAAAGGCTGAGGATAGAGTCCAGGATAACAAGGTCTGTAGCACCCTTTGGGAAAATAAATTGAAACTTGGTGAACAGCAGCATCATACAAACTGCAGGAAATAATAAAGGCTAAGACCATTGTTTATTAGACAAAGCAAACACAAGAACTGAATCAAGTGAGTCTTTGTCAACTTAGTTGACCCCGGAGGGCTAGCACAATCTTCACATATTATCACAGTGCCTTTCTAGGGCTGGACTTCAGTCTAAAACCTTCTCAAACGGACTCCTGTGCTTGGATTTGTGATTGAACTAGAAAAAATGTATGATTTCTGTGCCCTAATTAGTAACTTCTACAAGAGATTCCCTCTGTTTCCCAGAGTTAGCTCTAAAACAAGTAATAGAGAAATTTATGAAATGCTTCCCAAGAATCATGTTCAACTTAGAATTTCCATACAGATATCAGAAACTCAGTATATTAGCAAATTTAGAAGCTTAATAGTTTGGAGTAGAGGGCTGAGATTAAGGGGTGTATAAGTTGTGGGGAAATGTAAATAGTGATTGTGAAAATGAGGGTTTTCCTGGTATTGAAATTAAACATCTTGGAATTCAAGGGTACTTCCCCTCCCCCCAGCTCATTTCTGAAGCTTATCTCTGGCAAGGTCTGCCTGCTCTCCCTCAGCGTCCATCTCTGCAGAAAGCAAAGCTCAACTCAGTGTCTAGGGTTTTCTTCCCATGTACTGTTGGGCAAAATATAAAAATGATTAAATAATAAGAACAGATGTGGAAAAGGCATGGTTAAAATATGCAGCCTAATGTGGGCAGGGTAGGGTCTGGGTCAGCAGGCCATCATGACATGTACCCAAGGACTTGAGCCCAAACTTGGCTTTGGAGCTGACTTTAGATTTGTTGGGAAAAGGATGGAGGGCATTTAGGGCCCAGAGTAAACAAGAAAAGTGCATTTATGAAAAGTAGACTTAGAGAATAAAAATAAATTCCTTGCTGCTTCTGCCCCAGCATCGTGACCAGGAACCCCCTGCACACACTTAAATGGCATGTTCACGTTTTACGAATCAGACCCTTAGTTTTAATTGCTTCTTGGACTATAGGCCAATTAAGGATGGGTCAGAAGGGCAGGGATCACTCCCACAGCCTCTGAGGTTCTGAGAGGTGGAGCTTGCTTAGCCTCAGGCATCCATTCACACTTTGTATTTAAAAAAAAAAAAAAAGACTGAGTACACCATTAAACACCTCTGGTAGGAATGCTTAACTTTATATGGGCTAAAAGCAAAAACTGGAGACCAAAAGTTCCCCTTTGGCCCCATCTCTTGCTTTCAAATAAAACCAATTACAACATTTCTCCTTGTCTGAGCCATGAAAAACTAAATACCAATATATACAGACTCAGTACTGTATCTAGAGAAACTGCCAATAAGTTTGCAAGTCCTCTGAGATCTCCTCTCTATTTATCTATAATTGATCCTCTGCACCTTTATGCAATACAGAGGTTAGAGATTAAGAGTTTTTAAAAAATATTACACGTAATACTAGCTGCATAAGATATACATCTTAATGGACTCCAAGTTTGCACAAAGTAGCTCCAATATTATAAATTACCAAAGTAAGGAGTAGGACTTAACGGGAAGAAAAATAAAATCTGCTATTATGCCATATATTATACTTTACATACCCTGACTTGTGTATAAAGTATTTCTCCTGCTTTGTGTTCACACAAGAAAATTAAAATTTGGAGGATTTATACAAGGAACATATTTTACCAAACTTTTCCAAAGCTTTTAATATTAACTTTAGATCTGATCATTAGGTTTAAGGGGACAGTCATCTGCACCCCACATTTCAGTGCTGAACATGACTAAATGTTCATTTTGAGGAGCCCAAGGGGGCTGGTGAGAGGGTCAAGCTAAATAGCAATAGCGTTTGTCACTTATAGGTCACTGGTTCAAATCTCACTGCAGTCAGTGGGACCCCCAAAGCCCTGACCATTTAGTTGCTCAGGGATCTGGTGAATTGAGCTGCTATAGAAGTCTGGTTGCCATCCCAGCTGGACATCTAATCAGAACAAACAGATTGTTCATAATTCACCCCTGTTCCTCCTGGCTTCCCTCCCTCTCTCCATACTGTCCTAGCGGGGAGCCCTGACCAAGAAACCCCAAATGACTGGACCTGGAGTCAGATATCCTGCCCTCTATCTCCAGAAATGTAGGTAGCCTTACTATACCTACACACACACCCCGTCACGAGGGAGTCCGGGCAGCATCCATGGTCTCAGGAGGTAAATCACATTCTCTCTCTACGCTCTTAATCCAGTACCTTTTGCTGATACCAGATTTGTCTGTAATTTTTTTTTCTTCATCAAATGCACATATCCACACCACTCTGTAGATACCCAAATGAACAATATCAAAAATAATCTCCCAATTTATAATAACCCTCACAATGAAGCGCCCTTGTTTTGCTAATGAAGGAGGCGAGCACCGGGATAAAAGTGAAACGGTTTATTAGATTCTGCTCCTGTGCCCCAGAAAAAAAATGGTAAACCAGCTTGGCGGTTACCACAGGCGCCCTGCATGTGCTCATTAACTCTTTGCCAGGTACAAAGGTGTCCTAACAGCTCTGTTTTAATTCCATGATCCGGCCCATAATCCAGTGCTAAACAATAATTAGTATTGACTTGTTAAACAGTAGTTGAAGGCTTCCTTTAAGCGCCTCAAATATACTTTAAGTTCCATAGACAGAGAATCAAAGGAAGGAGGAGGCATCGTTGGAAGGAGAGAGAGGGAAGCGTAAAGGCATTTGTAATGTTTTTAACTGTAAAGAAAGAATTGTTCTCCTGCCTGGCAGCTTTGCAGGTATGTCTGCATTGTTTCCAGACCACATCGGCACTGCGTCCCACCCCAGGCCTGCTCTTCAGTGCCATTGTGCAGGAAAGTCAGTGCGTCTCTAATAGCTGCCCCCACCCCTCCTTCCCTTTTGCCTTGTCAGACTGACCAAATGTTGGACAATTTTCTCCCCTCTCCTAATGTAGTTTAAACTCTTTCCTGCTAATAGTTCTTTTCATCCTATGCATCAAGGTTCATTTAAAATCAGCAATGAATGAAGACCTCTGGCACTGCAGATTTTCCATGGTTTCCTTTGTTGTCTGATTGTGAATTTGGATAAGCAGGAGGGGACGTGGACCACACTTGCCGGGAAGTGCTGAGCATGCCCATCTGGGCAGAGGAAACAATGGGCAATGAACTGGGTTTGCTTGCTAGAGAGGCACAGGCACATGGCAGTGCCGGTGTGCCCACTCCCCTTACACATCGCCCACCTAGTGCACCTGGCTGTGCCACCTCTTCCTGGTGCACAATGAAAGACAGGCAGTAGATGCAAAGGTGTCACAAATGGATTGATGTGTGGTATTGCCACTACCTTCAGTCCCTCTGGCCCTGAGTGGAACCAGAGGTTCAGGATCCAGATACTGTGCCTTTACTTGGAAACTACACCTCTGTGACAAAGGGATGTAGGGTCCTTCTCACACAGATTGCATGTGACAGATTTACAGTCCCCAGCCCCATGAAACAGAGGCCCTCTGAAGTGTCCGTCCACCCAGTGTTTTTGAGTACCTTCTAACAAGCTTTAGAGAAGAACAGAGATGTGGGTTTTGCCTTCAAGCAAACTTACAACCTGATGGTGGAGAACAGCTGAACCAGGAAATCAAACCACAGATCAAGAGTATAACTAACAAAGAACAAAGGGTGGAGGCATAGGTGTTTAGAAAGAAGACACGTTTAAGAGGGAGGTGATGTTCAGATAATGCTTCTGGAAGATGTGGGCGTGTATGAAGTCCTGAGGAATGGGTACTGGGGTTTTTGTTTGATTGTTTGTTTGTTTTGTTTGTTTGTTTTGTTTTGTTTTGTTTTGTGTTTGTTTGTTTGTTTGTTTGTTTTTGAGATTGAAAGGTTCTATGGAGATTTATTCATTCAACCTACCATGTGCCAGGCATGGTGTAAAACATTGGGGATACAACTATGAACTAGATTGAAGAGAAAGGGGACCACCCTAGACACAGAAGCCAGAATCAGTTCTTTGTCTTCCAACACAACAAATAAGAGAGCACACTAGTAGAACAGTTTAATTTTTAAAAACATGCCCATGTTCCTTACCTTATTTGCTTCTCCCACTGATCCTGTGGTGTAAGCATGACAAAAAAGATTTAGCATAAACAGAGCTGGATGAGGGGAACCTATACAAGGTCAAGGCAATCATTTCTAACAAAATCAGTGAGGGTTATCCTGGGAAGTTAAGAATGAATGAAAGAGAAATTTAAGACGAAGAACAAACAAATTGGATGGACAGGAATGGTTGTAGGGAATGAAGAAGGAGAAGAACTTAAGACTATTAGCGAATCTCTCCAATGGTGACAGGAGAGTGGCATTATCCATTAATGGTGCATAAGGAAGGAAGAGCAACTGGAGAGAACACAAAAATTATATTTTTCTTTTACAATCACTAAATTGGGGGGGGGGGCGGGACTACAGAAAACCCAAATTAAAATGGCCAGCAGACAGTTATATGTAGACATCTAGTGTTCAAGCTCAGAGGCAGATTGGAAACGTAGATTTAGGAGTCATTAGCATAAATGTGGGGTCATAGAGATGCCCCACAAGTGCAGAGACAGCCAAGCGTTAAACCTGGACGTTCCATTTAAGGGGCAGAAGAGGAAAGAGTGCTCATTTAATTAAGACCCATTATGTATGGCTAGTCCTTGTCAACATGTAAGAATAACGTGTGGAGGTTCATGGATCACAGATTGAAAATGAAATTGAAAAAGATGAGATCCCAGGGCTTCTTCAGTCCCCCCTTCATTTTTCCAAGGAGGAAACTGATAGTAGAAGATAGTTGCAACACCATAATTTATTAACCCATTAGCATCTAACAATCTCCATATTCTTGTAGAATTATTTTATTAACTAGCTAGAAAAGACAGAGCACAGCCTGAGGGGCAGGAACACTGAGGTTCAAGGCTTTTGTTGGAAGTGGCTGGGTGGGAATGGGAAGGGAAGAGCTAGATCATGGGATACTATCTAGGGAGGGAGAGCTGGATGGGGATGTTCTGGGAGAAAGGAAGTATCCCAGGGCATCCAGAGGTGAGGATGGGGTAGGGCTGCCTGAGAAATGATCATGAAAAATGGAAGAGAAGCACAGAGAAGAATGTGCCAGAGTGCTTCCTCAGCATCACCACATGCCCTTGTGAAGAAGCCAAAGGTGGAATCTCGATGGACTGTTGAACATGTGCAGCATGAGCAGATCTGTTCAGTCTTACTACCACGAGCTCTAAAAGAGATGGTGTAAAGAGAATTGCTTTGAACTGTAGCATTTCATATCTGCACAGAGATGTAAGAATGGAGTTCATCCAACTTACGGAATTTTATCAAGCCAAAAGGTTGTGTTGAGTAACACAAAGAGCCAGAATTTGGCATCAAATACATCTAAGATAAGTTGTGTGACCCTGGGCAGGTTACTTCACTTTGTAGAACCTCAGTAACCTCATGTATTAAATGGATATAATCTACCAACCTCACTAGGTTATTGAGAATATAAATAAGATAATCGATGGAAGTGCCTGGTACAAGGTAGGCTATCAATTAATATGAATCCCCTTTCCCAGAGATACTTCTTAATAAGATATTCAATTCACATATGACATACACATAGAAGTATACACACATACACCACTTATTTTTCTGAATAAATTACTTCAGGATCCTAGATTTAAGAGAAAATGCACTACATAGAAAGTAAGAGCCTGTAACAGTCCTTTTTGCTAGAACCTGAATGGAAGGTGATCTGGTAGAAGCCATTTGTGGCATAAATAGGGGATTCCATTGAATGCCATCAGTAATTACGATGAGTGTAAACCAGGGAGATGGGTCAACCTAAAATACATACATACATACATACATACATACATACACACATACATACACACATACATACAAACTACCTAGTCACCCTGAAGAAGAAGGTTTAAAGAATAAATTCCCAGACCAACCTCTTTTTATCTGGGTATAATTTTTGTACCTGCAATTAGTTCTTTCAGCCTTCAATCTAAGAATCAGCTGGTTAATTGTGCATGTAAGTGGCTAATAGCTTCAACTGTGGGACGGTGCAGGCCTAGAGAGCCACATACTTTTCTTCCTCCTCCCACATTAGTTTAGTTGTTACACATTACAGACACATGTACATATACATACATCAAAAAAAGCTAAAAAAAAAAAAAAGAAGAAAGAAAAATATTACTTATAATACTTAAAGAGGAATAGCTTGAAATAACTAAGCTACAGTGTAGTTACAAAAAAAAAAAAAGAGTAACCCTAAGAAATCTTATCATCCTAGATGATGTCTCAGCTGGAGTGCTTGAAAAATATCTGTGACTGTTTTGGCATCAAACTGCGTCCATAATAAAAAAACAAGCGAATGATGTGGACAATCCTATTCCAACAACTACTGGATTACTCTGGGGTCTTGAAAAAGTGACTCTCATATCTCAGAGAGAACAAGATGGCCCAGATTACTTGGGGGTCAGGGGAATAGTGCAGTGAAGTAAAATGACAGAAACAAATTTTGTGTTCAAGGTTGGGCAACCTGTATACAGCGTACTATCTCTACTCTCTACCTTCAAGCCAACCTGATACTCCAAATACCATCCACCATTGGTTTATTAGGCAAGCACTCACCAGTATCTTGAAATGAGCACCCCATCACCTCCTCTATCACGTAACTCTGGACTTGCCTTTACCACCCAGCATTCTGGATGGGGCTTACGCTGCCCCTCAAGATATCAAGGGCATTTTCTCCATCAGCTCTTTCTACTTTGAGTGGACTGACTACTTTTGGGTCACATAGGTGTTTGACCTTGGACCTTTAGGGACCCAATTCTTGATTCAAACAGTGCTCTCAATAAACAGGCCTTACCACACTTGATGGAAGAAAATGAGCCACCGACCCCAGTTCTAGACATGTGAATTATTTCCAATCAAAATCTTGTTAAAGACCTCAGATTGTTTGGGAAAAACCTATCTGTTGGGGCAGCTGGGGACCTGAAGTCCAGCAGACTCAGAGGGTTATAATTAAAAGGTCAAGGACTTCTCTGTAGATCACACTCAATTTCTGCACGTGGACCAGGTTTAATAGGATGGAGCACACAGAGCCTTGCCCAGTACTATTTCTATAAGGAGGCAATGTTGGAGAGCCGGCCTTGTAGTCGGAACTAGAAAGCAGAATGCATTGCTTTGGAGCTACCTGAGGAGGGCAAGACAAGGTGGGTACTGCAAGGGGAATCTCTACCTTATGCAAGAGGGGCGCTAATAGTGGAAAGAGGCTTCAACACTGAGCAGCTGCCTGATCTTGGGCAACTCACTTAACACCTTCAAGGCTCAATTTTCTCATCCACGAAATGGGAACAATATTAAGACTTGATCCACACATTCAATTAATCTGAAAAAAAAAATGTTTATTAATCATCAACTGTGTGCCAGACAGATCATAAAAATAACCAAAGGGGCACATGTGAAAGTACTTTGCATATTTTTATTTTTGTTAAATTCATTTAATAAACTCGCTTTTTTAATTTAGAGTTTAATGGGCCATCTGCCAATGGACCAAGGAAATTTCAAGATACTAGATGGATTTCTAGGACAAAACTCTAAGCGACAAGATTGATAGAACTGCACATGTCACTTAAAGGAAAATTCTAAGGCAAAGTCTGAGGATGATCAAATCCATTGTGATGCCCTCCTGCATCCCATGTCTGCAGCCTCTTTCTCTATTTTCTGTGCTTCTCTCACTCAAGTCTTCTCAACCCCTCATGATAACCCCAGGCCCCCTAGGCAGTGCCCGTCTTGCTTGCCAGCCTTAAGCAATTCCAAAGAAATTCTTTCTTTCTACTCATCAAAATTCCTCTGCTTGTGTCCCACTCTTTTAGGTCCTGATGGATAAGCAGGCTAAATTCTGATGACACTAATTCTCACCATGGTGTTAATGACTGATAAATGCCTATTCCCTTTCTCTGGGCCTTTTGCATTTTAAATAGGGATTCTTAGAAAGCCCTGGTTTGGGGAGAAAAACAGGTTGATGATGTACCCAGACATTTTTTTTTTTTAAATATGTTTTTATTGATTTTTTTTTAGAGAGAGAGGAAGGGAGAGAGAGGTAGAAACATCGATGTGAGAGAGAAACATCAATTGACTGATTCCTGCATGCCCCCCCCACCACCACCACCACACTGGGGATCAAGCTCACAACATGGGCATGTGCTCTGACTGGGAATTGAACTGGAACCTCTCAGTCCATGGGAGGATGCTCAATCCACTAAGCCCACTGGCCGGGCTGTACCCAGAAACTTTTTTCCTCTGCAAAAATCATATCAGACAAGTGGCGGCCAGATTTGTCTGTGCATAAGACTTCATACGGTCCTTGCTCTGTGTCCCTTGGGTTGTCACAGGGGCAGAGTGAAAAGACAGGAGAATGCAGGTTTGACACCTCAACTACCTGAAAAATGCATAAGGGGGTCAGTCTCCAGAGGGAGGTGCCCTCCTGTCCAGTCCCCTGCCCTGTGAAGACCTGGCTTGGGCCTAGACAGCAAGTCACCGGAGTTAATTTTCTCCCTTCAGTTCCAGAATTCAACCCTCTTCCGCACACGCCATCATCATACCATCAGGGGTTTCTTGTTACAATTTAATTTTTCTCAGTTGCACACTGGGGTTCTAATCTGCATCACACCAGCAGTGGGAACATTTTTAAGAATCATTTCCCAAGACACTTTTAATACATTTCCAGTAAATTGTACCTTAACCTGTCCAGCTGGCTGGGTCATTTAACAGTGACACACCCACTGTGTCCTGAGGGCCCTTGGAGATTTACCTCGGTGCTTTTCTAACAAAAAACTGCCCAACTGCCCCCCCACCATGACTTAAAAAAAATAAAATTTTTTACTGGTTTTTAGAGTGAAGAAGGGAGGGGGAGAGACGAAGAGAAACCTAGTCTGTCTCCTGCACACCCCGCACTAGGGATCAAACCTGCAACCTGAGCATGTGCCCAGACAGGGAATCAAACCAGCAACCTTTCGGTGCACAGGAGGATGGCCAACCAATGGAGCCACACCAGCCAGCGTGGGGATGGAGCTTCTCTAATGCCCAGGTGCTGCAGGACCAGGATGAGAACCGCCCACCAGAGAGGGATGGGACCTCTTTAAGCTTCGCTATGGGAAAGCCTACACACTGCATTAGACAAAAGGGGTTTTGAAGATCCGCACTGAAATTATACCAGCTTTGGGGGACGCTACATTCAAAAAGAAAAAAGAAATAGCCCGGTGATTATTTAAAGCCCTAAAACAGACGGTACGGTTTATCAAGTATTTTTTAGCCAAATTCAGCGCTGTCTCCAGTGACTTAAAAGCACACTGCCAAACGTAAACAAAGTCCTCACAGGACAGGAGCCAGTGAGCAGTCGCCCCTGAATCTGCAAAGTCAGAAGGAAAATATAATTAATCACAACTCATTCCTAGCTGGCTAGTTGGAATAACACCAGTGAGAAAAAGTGAAAGTTAACAGGAGGATTTGGGGGCGAGGGGGAGAGGATTGGGGAGAGGTGGTTCCTTCCTTCACTTCCAAGGGTTTGTTTTGTGCCATTTGGATCCAAGCCCGTGAAATAGACAAGGGTTTTGTTTCTGTGGGTTTTGGTTTTCTTTTTTCATAATCCAGTTTATTTGACCTTCATTTTTCTGATAATAAGGAGAAAGAGAGAAAGTGGCTGAGACACATTCCTCAAAAGTACAGCCCATGAGAGCCAAGGCCTGGGAGGCCAGGGGTCAGGACAGCAGAGCAAACCCCAAGGATGCCCAGCCGCCCCTCACATTTCCCTCTGCAAACAGGCCCCTTTCTTCCCTCTTCCTCCCTCCCTTCCTTCCTCCCTTCCTCCCTCCCTTCCTTTCTTTCCCTCCGGTTTTGTTTTTAATGTCTTCTCTTCAGAAACTGGAGGAGAAGAGTAAATGAAGGCCGGGGGTGGTCTGCTCTCGGTGCCTGGTGGGAAAGCTGCCAGGATAGACAAGCTTCCGGTTTCCTTGGAAAGACAGAATTGCACTTAGCTCCACGAATAGCAGAAAGGTCCTTCTGAAGGATGCAGGTGGCGCCTCTCTCCTGCAAACCATCATCAGTGCGCCACCCTGAGCTGGGATGTCTCCACCCAGCAAGGCACACGGCAGCGGGCACCCTTTCAAGAATGCCCACGGAGGTCCCGATGTGCTGACAAAGCAAGGAAGGGGGAGAGGGCAATTACCCCCGGCAACACCCCGCCTGCCCCTCCCACCTGATCCAATTCATGAAAATTCTGAAATATTGGCATCTTTGCTGCTGCTTTTCATCAATGCCATTTAAGTGAATTTAGAACAATAATTTTATTAAAATGTTTTAGATGCCATATCTCCAATCCATAAAATTTATTGTACCTTTATGCTGAATTGTACTGGAGTTGAAACATATAAATCAATTTATAAGGTCTAATGACACACAAATGCTTAAAAACTAAAGGCAATGTAGTAAATTCAAATTACCATTACAAATGTAAGCCTTGTAGTCAGTGTGTGACCTGCTAAGGATTATATTTAACTCCCCTGAGAGTGGTTTATCATAAAACTTTATACTTTTATTACAGTGAATTATTAAGTCCTCCATGACATGAGTCATTCCTCGTACTGACTATGGCTTTTTTAATGACACTATAATAGACATCTTGCTAATAGCAGGAGGATTGCTACCTCTGCAGTGAGGAGCAGGGTGGGAGGAGGAGGGAAGGAAAAAACAACATGGGACATATGCATGGAGAACACACTTCCAATGGACTCGCAGTAATGATTGTACAAAAGACATGTGGGGAGCTTAAAAACAGACCCCTCCGTGTTCTGTCTTGGGTAAAACACGAGCTTATTGCCTCAAAGAAGGTCAATTTAAAAGTCACATGTGGCCCAGCTGGTGTGGCTCAGTGGTTGAGCATCGACCTATGCACCAAGAGGTCGTGGGTTTGATTCCTGGTCAGGGCACATGCCCAGGTTGTGGGCCTGATCCCCAGTTGGGGGTATTCAGGAGGCGGCCGATTGATGTTCTCGCTCATCGACATTTCTATCTCTCTCTCTCTCCCTCTCCGTACCCCTCTCTAAAATCAATAAAGAAAAAAAAATTAAAGTCACATGTGGAAGAAAACAAACAGTTTAGATTTCCCTGAGCAATCTTAGTTTTGCAGCAAAACTTAGACATCCTCTCCCTGCTGTGCCATGGACGTGTGTGCTGCCACTTTTGTCCCGATAGGCTCTTCACTAATAGCAGATCACTGTGATCACATAATGTGCCGCGACCCACTGCTCACGGACATGACTTCCCAGCAGTGCCCTCTCGTCCGCACCAGGGCCTCGCAGCAGGAGACAACCCAGAGGCCATTTGAGCCCACAGATCATCCCCTGTGCAAAGTCTTCAACCAAAGTCAAGGCAGGCTTTTCGAGGTCATGTTCCGCGTTCTGCCTGCAGACTTCAGAAGGGCGGGCCGGGCAGTCAGATGTCCCTGCGAACCATCTACTCCTTTCAAAGACCGGCTGAGGTGCAGGATGCTCCTGTCACACAATGAGTCGCACCGAGTGCTGTTCCCACAGCCAGGACACCAGAACCGAGAAATCCTGAACTGTCGTGGGAGACGAGTAAAAGATGTCTCTCTGCTACAAGTGGGGGGGAGAAGGGTTAAAATGAGACTGACACATTTGACCAAAGTGGAGAAGAGAAAATGGATGCCGGGCTTAGTTTTCCATGCATCTCTAAGCAAGAGTGACTTCTTTGTAGGAATTTGCCATGTATTCTCTTTTGTTTTGTTTTTTAACTACTCCCTGGTGACCGCCCCTGCGTTCTCACCCCTGTGGTCAGCTGGTCAGATCTGAGGCTGTGACGTTGTGAACCTCCACTTCTTGCCCAGTGGCTGGCTAACTGCCCTGAGGTACTTATTTGCTAGCACTTGCTTCTCGAACCCGTCAAGGCAAACCTTAAAGAGCCAACACACATTTCCTCTAACTAGTGTATCCCGAGTGATTTAAATGTAGAGATTTTGTTTACATGGGGTCACTATGGATTTGGTTTGATCAAATGGGCTGGACAAGTCAGTCAAAAGACTTACGAATTTTTCCAAATTGACTGATTGACTAATTATGGGAGTTTTGTTAGTTGCTATATATTTTTATAGGAACAGGCAAATAAAAACTACAGAAAATCTCAGTTTTCTCTCTCTCTCTCTCTCTCTCTCTCTCTCGTGTGTGTGTGTGTGTGTAGCTCTGTCTCTGTCTCTCACACACACATACACACAGCTTAATGTTAATCTATTTTGAAAAGTTTTACATGAGAGTTCAACAAAGCTTAACAAAGTCAAACAGGATTTTAAATAAACTGTCTCAAATCATTAAGCCATAAACATTTCTACCCAAAATGCTATAACTTTTTCACAAGGTCAGCCACTGTGCCTCCTTCTCAGGTGTTACTCTGTGAGCTGGATGAACTCACTGAATTCAATTTCATCCAGCAAGTATTTGAGAAGTATCCGCCTGCCTGGTCCCTGGGCCAGGGACCCAGGGTTGAACTTCACATTCCCAGTACTGTGTCTTATACAGGTGATAGCCTGGAGCAGCAGACAGCATACTACAGTCTGGGGGCAAAATCTAGCCCATGGCTTGTTTTGGTAAATGAAGTTTTACCGGAGCACAGCCACACCAAGCAATGGCTGCTGTGGTGCCCCAATGACAGGACTGAGTCATTGTGACAGGGTCACCTGGCCTGCAATACCTAAAATATTTACTAGCTGGACCCTTACAGAAAAAACGTCTGCTGACCCCTCGTCTAGAGCAGTGGTTTCCAGTCCTAGCTGCAATTTAAAATCATCTCGGGAAGCTTTTACAAAAGTACCATCAGTGCCTAAAACCTCCCAGACTAATTAAGTCAGAATCTCTGGGGTGCAGGCCCTGGCATCTCTGTTTCTACAAAAGCTCCCCCAAGTGGTCCTGATGCAGAGCCGGGGTCGAGGACCACAGACAGATACAGAGGCGTCACAGACCTAATAACAAAGGCAATGGAATGTGACACAGGCAGCCAAGCGCTTGCCTTCTGAGAGGGCTGTGGAGTCGCTGGCCATGTGCAGCTTCTCCAGGGGGTGAGGTCAGTGTTCTCTGCTGCTCCCGGAGGAGTTGCTTCAATGGCATAGGGACCTGTTTCGAAGGGAGCTGACTCTAAGACAACTCTATCCTAGGGAGAACAGCCAAAATTCCGAGTTTTCTCAAAGAGAAGATAATCAAATATTTATGTATTCAATCCTCCTCCGGTAGCTAAGCATATCATGCCCTGAGTGAGTTCTAATATTATTTCAGTAGCCAGGATAAGTAAACCAGCCTCAAACTGGCCTATAGAAAGGACTCGTTTAATTCAGCACCCAAATGTATTCATGGACAGCACCTAATTTGAGGGACCCTGAAGGACCTCAGTGCCTACTGAAATATCTGAAGATGGTCACCTCTGATCAGCTCCACAATGGGGACAGGGGACCACTCTGGAAGCCTTCATTCAGGCCTGATTTCCCCGGGGCCCTGAGCATGTTGTTCCGGTGTCTGCGGAAAGAGTTGAACAGCAACCTAAACATGCTCAGTCTCTGCTAACAACGCACACAGACCAGTCTCTCACACAAATTCAGAGCTTCCTCCAAACCTATGAGGCCTCCAGGGACCTGAGGGGAAAACTCAAATCCAAGTAATTTATATGGCCTAACTTACTTTGCATTAAACTTCTATTTAGCAATCATTAACTGTGGGCTCAGAACTGCCTAGGCACCAAGTGGCACACATTTCAAAGTATTTATAATCTCTGCGCGCGCGTGCACACACACAGTCACCCAAGAAACGCTTACATACTAATAAAAGAGAATGGATGATTACATTCTGAAAGGTGCAACTCAGCGTCGCGATCATTTTCTGCCTAGAGGCGGAAGTTGTAAGACGTTCCTTGGAGCAGGAAGGCCTTAAAAGCAGAGCCCAAGCTCCACAGCCAGGGGAGCAGGGGGGGCTGCCAGGAGGGCCTGGTAACACCTAGAAAGGCGGGAAGATAGAGAGCGGTAGAGGAAAGGGAGTACAACTTTTCCTCAACCCTCTTAGGGTCCTTGGCCGGGCCAGAAAATTAACGACATATTAAAGGAGAAAAGCATAGCAATTTAACAGGCGTTTTACATGACACGGGAGCCTTCACAACTCAGTAAAGACTGGAAGGAGCTGTTCCGCCTGAGCATTTTTATACTAGATTTGATGAAGCGTAGAAAGTCGTAGAAAAATGTGATAGGACAAGAGGGTATGAGCTAAGGGTGGTAAACTAGGGGGAAGTAGTTTGGCATTCCTCGCAGCACCCCTTGGTCCCTCTGTCTTTTGAGATAAGAAGGCTCCTTTTCTCTGGGGGTAGGAAGAGCGCCTCTCACAGGAGGGTCTTTTGATCTGCTTTGGGGAGGAGGAGGTCAGAGTCCTTCCTGCGCATGCACTTCCTCGAATTCCTGCAGCTGAAAATATTCAACATGCCAAGGCCTCGTATTTTTGAGCAGTGTGTTGTGAACCATGTCACAGGCCAGGGCCAGTCACGTGGAACCCGGGAAAGGAGACACGTACGCCCAAGGAAAGATCTACTGAGAAAACAGGAAGGCGGGAGACTGCTAAGGAAGAGGGTCCGCGAGAGATCAGAAGAGTCTTGGGTGGTCTGGAGGCCACTCTGGAAAGGTTCTGCAATCTCATACTTTGCAAGGCTCCTTGATCTCTCGCAGCACCCTTTCAACATCTCCATGAATTAAAAATTATTAATCATCTCCATGTTAAAGAATAGATAACTGTCACTGACTTTCTAGAAGGCCAAGTAATCGTCCCAAGGTAATAAACCTAGCAAGTAGTCAGGCTGGAACCGTAATCCAGTCTTTGAGTTTTAAGTTTGCTGTTCTTTTTACCACATGACAATATTGGGAGATGAAGTAAAGAGGTACCAGCTCGCTCATCATAAAAACTGCCAGCATGGGCCAGGGTCCTGTTCAGGGTTTCCCCAGCGCTCAGGCTCCAGCTGTAAATAACAATGCCGTCGAATCATCAGAATTTCAAAGACAAAAGCCACAGCATCTCTGTACCACCAGTGCGATCAATCAGGGCTCCCATCCTTTCCACATATACTCAAGGACTGGGTGATGTTAAGGGAAATAAATGAAAAATCTGTCTACTACCCCAGGCAAATTTTGGGTTGTTTTGCACAATCAATTCCTATTTTTGGTACTTTGGCCTTTTGCTAAGGCTTGAAGGAAAAAAAGAAGAGAAGGAGGGAGGAAAGGGGAGAACCTGGAAAACCAAGCTGGAAAAGCAGAGCCCGCCGTTGGGTACTCTACCCGGGCAGTGTGGGAATGTAGAAGATCCTACAGCAAGTCCGGACGCGGCCATCTCAATGTAATTTTTTAGACTGAGCCTAGACAAGAAGCTTGGAGCAGGGACTTAAGTCTTCCTACTCATGGAGCCCTGGCTCTGAGAAGCGCCTGCATGAGCCAAGTTTTATGACAGCAGAACTCTACTAGGTTTCTCCTTCCTGAGCTCAGACTCCCAACAGCACAGCTCACTCACACACATCTCTCGCAGGTCCCAGGTCCCAGGTAAGGAGGAGTACTTGAGAGGGAGGAATCTGGGCTGTCACTGAATCCATACTTGCTGAGTAAGTCTAATGTCTTCCAAAGTCAGAAGAGAGGTGCCAAGGGGCCTAGAGGTTACTGTGGTAAGTGAAATAAGCCAGTCAGAGAAAGACAAATACCATATGATCTCACTTACATGTAAAATCTAACGAACAAAATAAATTAACAGAACAGAAACAGAGGCATAGATAAATGGAATACACTGACAGCTGTCAGAGGTGGGTTGGGGGCCTGGATGAAAGAAGGTGAAGGGATTAAGCAAAAAAAAAAAAAAAAAAAATTATATAACACATAGACACAGACAACAGTGTGGTGACAGCCAGAGTGAAAGGAGGTTGGGGAACAGGTGGAGGTAAGCAAAGCAGGAGGGGGAGAATGGGGAGGAAAAGAGACTTTTGAGGGCGATGGCTGCATGATGTAGGCTGCAGATGATGTTTTATTGAGTTGTACACTTGAAACCTGCAAGGTCTTGCAAACCATTGTCAACCCAATAAATTCAATCAAAAAAAAAAAAAAAGAAAAGAGAGGCACTGTGACTGAGGTTTTAAGTTAGGAAACAAAATAAAAATTGAGAGTCACTCATCAGGGCAGACCAATCACAGACATCTGAAACCCACTCACCCCTCCAGGGGCAGTAAAAATGCCACCTCCTACAGTGGCAACCTTCCCTTCTCATCATTACGTCTGCATGACTTCTAACCTGTCATGTACCAGTCATGTACTTAAGAGTGTCACAAACTTGAGCCATAGCGGCAGAGATGCAGAAGGCAGGGCTGGCTTTAGACACTCTGCATTTTCTCTGGGATTCCACACCTGAGGTCAGTAACGTACAGCCCACGGGCCTGTTTGCAAGTCCCACAATCTAAGAATGTTGTGCATGGTTTTAAATAGTTTAAAAGAATCAAAAGAACAATAACATTTTTTTGACCTGTGAAAATGACATGAAATTCAAATTTCGGTGTCCATAAATTGTATCAGACACAGATACGCCCATTTGTTTATATACTGTCTACGGCTGCTTTCCCAGGACAACTCAGAGCCAAGTAGTTGTGACAGAGACTGTATGGCCCCCAAAGCCTAAAATATTGACTTCCAGACCTTTTACAGAAAAAGTCTGCTGATCCCTGGTCTACACCATAGTGAGAACTCTCAACAAATGCCTGGGGTATTCGGGAAAGGGCAGAGTATAGAGCAAGGAGAACGAGAGGAAGGAAATAAAGGGAGCGAAAGAGGAAAGGAAGAAGGGAGATGGGTTGGGAAAGAGAGGAGAATAATATAAGAATAGGAAGTAAGAATAAGGAAAGGAAGTAAAAATAGTCAAGGAATTCATTGAAGGGTATAAAAAGGTGCAGAAGTCAGTCCTTTGGGTTTAAAAAACCATTGGGTGTGAGAACTATTTATGTCCCCAGATTCAGAAGCTGTCCTCATCAGCACTGACTCAACATGTGTGCAGTCCAAGAAAGAATACCAAGCAGGCAGTTACCAAGATAGATTATATACTGGGCTACAAAGCAAATTTCAATACCTTTAAAAGGATTCAAGTAATTTGTAAGGTCATATGGGCCAGAAATTTCTTTGTAGAAAAATTATAATTGCAAATTAAATTCTCTTAGTTGACATTTTTCTTGTAATTCTAATACATTATATTTTCCTTATTCTCTAATTTCCTCTTGGTAACTCTTTTAGTACCTGCAGTAGCTATTCTAAGTTCCTTGTTCACTCCTGATATTGGTAGTTTGTGGCTTCCTTGTTCTTCTTAATCCATCTGACTTGTGGTTTATCAGTTTTCAATGTCCGCATCCTATTTTATTAATGTTTCGGTCATACCTTAATTGTTTCCTTTTTTCTCCTTCTGGGGTTTAATTTTCTGGTTTTCTCTTTCTGATAAGAATATTCAGAGTACTGATTTTCAGCCTTTTTGCTTTTCCTATGTGCATTTGTTGTATATTTCTCTCTAAACAGAACTTGAGATGATTCACAAAAATTTTGAAATGTAGTATTTTGCTTATCATTTAGTTCAAACTATTTTTCAAATTTTCATTGTGATTATTCCTTTAACACAATAGTTATTAAGAAGTCTATTGCTTAATTTTCAAAAGCAGATGGGGATTTTCAAGTTTTTGTTATGAATTTCTAGCTTAATTTCACATCGGTCAAAGAATTAATTATGTATTGCAACCCTTTAAGAATTTGTTGAGACTTGCTTTATGGGCCAGATATAGTCAATTTTGTTATGTGTTCTCTGTAATTTCAAAAATAAGTTGCTGGAGATGGATAGTTGCAACAATATGAGTGTATTTATGCCACTGATCCATACATGCAAAAACGATTAAAATGGTAAATTTTATATTATGTATATTTTACAATAGTAAAAAAATATGTTTTTGTTGCAGTGTTCCCTGTGTGGCAAGTCAATTTGGTAAATATTGTTGTTTAGGGGTCTATATATTGACTAATTTTATGTCTGTATGTTCCATCAGTTACTGAGAGAGGTGTGTTAAATTTTTCTACTGTGATTATGAATTTCTCTTTTGGATCTTCTTTGGACTGTTTTATACATTTTAGAATTATTTTATGTATTTTGGAGCTACCTACCAGGTAGCTATAAATTTGGACATTTTCCACTGAAATGGCCCTTTTGTCATTGTCGTATGTCCATTTGCATCTCAAAAAAAATAATATTTCCTGACTTAAGCTTCTCCTTTAATAATAATATACCTATATTGACTTTCTTTCAGTAGGTGTTTTCTTATCCTACTGAAAGAGAGGTTGCCTTTTCAACCCTTCTGTATCCATATATTTATGTTAGGCCTCTATAAGCAAAATTTAGTTGGGTTTGTTCTTTATTTAGTCTGACAATTTACATTTTTAAAATTGGTACATTTGATCTGCATACATTTAGAGAAATTACTGATATATTTAAACTTAGACCGGTCATCTATCTACTTACCCCTTCCAACAAATGTTCTGTTTTTATATGTTCTTTTTCTATCATTTCTTGACTTCTTTAGGATTGATTGAGTATATTTATTCTCTATTCTTTCTATTATTTTATTTAGAAGCTACCTATGGATAAAAGTATACATTTTTGATCTATCAAAGTCTAATGTAAATTCAGACTTTCACTTGTTTCTTAGCAAGTCAAGTGCCCCAAACTCTTTAACTTCATTAATTCTCCCACAACTTATATGCCACTGGTATAGCGCATTTCAATTTTATATATTTATTCTTCCCACATGATATTATTTTGTAATTAATATTTATATATATGTACCTACACATGTACTCTTATCATTTCTCCTACCTTCAATCTGAAATCACTACAGAAGACCCTTTATATTTTCCTTTAGTACAGACCTGCCAGTGACAAATCCTCTCAGTTTTTGCTTATAAAATACTTCCTTTTTGCCTTCTTTTTTTAGGATATAGAATCCTGGGTATAGAATTCTAAGTTGCCACTTTTTTTCAGTGCTTTTACTATAACATTCATTAATTGCTGGCTTCCAGTATCACTGTTTAAAAGTCCATTGTTAATCTTGTTAGTCTTTTCTCTCTGGCTACTCTTAAGACTTTCTCACTGTCTTTTCAGCATTTAACATTGCATGCAATTTTACTGTTTTTATTCTACTTCTGGCTTAGAGTACTCCTTTAATATATGTTCTCTTTTATCAGTTTTGGGAAACTCTCAGCAGTTCTTAGAAAACTGCTTTTACCCAGATCTCTCTCTCCTATTCTGGGGGGCTTCCAATTACTTGTTAGATCTTTACTCTCTATTCCTTGCTATTTTTGTTTGTTTGTTTGTTTGTTTGTTTGTTTTCTCTCTTTTCCCCATTTCTTTCTTTTGCACCCAAAGCTTCATTTTGAATTTGTCTTTTGACTTATATTACAGTTTACTTGTTCTATCTTCAGCTGTGTCTATCTCTCACTATTAATCCATCCATTGAGTTCTTAATTTTCATTGTATTTTAAGTTCTAGAATATTTATTTATTTGAGTGTTTAGTTTGTATACCAAATTTGCAATCTTTCCTTGAGCATATTAACATATCATGGTTATTTAACAATTCATGTCTGATAACCTATCATCTGCATCTTCTCTAGTCTATTTACATTATATATTGTTTTTCTTAATTTTATCACATTATTTATATACTTGGCTGTTTTTTCTTGAGAACAGAACATTGTATGTAGAAAATCATTGTAATAATTTCAAGATTAGGAGTATAAAGTTGTCCTCCAGAGAGTGTCTATATTCCTTTTAAAAGATGACTAAAAACACTGGTATCCCAGGTCACCTTATTTCAGTAAGAGACTGAGATGATTTGAAACTGGGCTTCAGTCCCTGCAAATACATATAAAATCATTTCATTCTTGCTCCAACTGAAAGGCCAGTGTTTTTCCAGAGTTCTCATTCCTTTGCAGTCCCTAATCTCTACTCTTTCCCCATCTACGTGAGACTGTTGAGAGTTGTGCCCAGTTCCCTGGTCTCCAGGCAACCTCCTCCAAGATTCCAATGGTGGCCACTGGGGAACGTGACTCCAACACTGGGTGTACCCATCTAGGGTTCATTACTCTCTGCATGTCAGCCATCTGATTAACTCTACCGTGCCTTTCAACAAATGTTTTTCACATTGTTTCCAGCTTTTCTGGATGTTCTCAGTAGGATGGTTGTCAAAATTACTCAGTCGTCCATTACAAATAGCAAAACTGTTGACATAAATTGTTTTTAGTTGCTGAGCAATATTAATTAAGCTTCCCTCATCCCACCCAAGCACTTTGTACCATCTCTATATATTTCTAATCCCTCTGTCATCTATTCTTCCAATATAACAACAAAGTCAAAATTCAAGTCTAAGAGAAAAGATGAAAAAGTTTAAAATGAACAATGATACTTTTGTCAGCAACTTCACATATTGTTTAACCTCATATAATGTAACAATTTTATAGTGTATCATAATATTAGGCATGATTAATCACACTGAGCCTCTAAGAATGGAATTAATTTCCAAGCACGGCCCAAATTTGAACCCAAATCTCTCTAACTTCATGTGCAGACCTCACTTCATTAGATAACAGAAGCCCCTGAAGGGACAGTGACTGCCTAGTTGGAAAACATAGAGAGTGACTAGAAGCAAAGGGTCTCATTAGGAATCAGGAACATGAAGCCCGTGGAAGCAGCTATTAAGCAGAATACATGAGTATTTTTTTAAAGAAATAAGTTTAAAAGAGGCTGAGAGCATCATCCAGCCACAGAATTAATTGTCTTTGCTGCACCTGGATAAACAGTTTCAAAGGCTTCCTGATGAATCATTTTACCAATGGAACCAATCGAATCTGTACGAATCTTCCTTTTCTTAGGGAAATAGATCCTGGTACAGGATGAATTACTCTTAGAGGTAAATCATGAAGAACCTTGATTTTGTGAGATTAAGATTCCATTAACAATCCAGCCTCTGCTTAAGAAAGATCACCCATTCCGAAACCTCTTTATAAACTCAGTTCTTACTACGTGCCAGACATCATGAAAGGAATACAAATAAAAATAAACAAAGTCCCTGTTCTCATGGAGCTTACAATTTAGTGGAGAGAATATGTTTTAAAATCACCATGCAAGTGGTATGATGGTGAAAGTTTAAAAACCAGCTCTCAGGGATTGGGGGAATGAGCTCTGATCTGTAGTATTTGCCATTTCTTTAGTGTAAAAACTCCTATCATGACTGATTTCAGGCTATCAAGATGCTGTCACTGAACATGGAGTAGAGAAGAGATGGACACAATCAGCTCTCATAAGAAAGGCTCAAGAGAAGCTTCTGCTATCCTTTGACTTCTGGAAGAACTTGAATTAGGGGCCTTGCCTATAATGAGAGATTATCAGAGAAAACCTCTTCTGATCTATCTATAGGGCAGGACAAACTTCCATTTAGTAAACATCAGCTCTTCGCATCATTCTGCAATGACCATTTGAAGCCCCCCAGGTACCTCACCTCATCTTTAGCACATCATGTCTTTGATACCCATGTTCCCTTTCTATCTCTGGACCTCTTATACGTGTGAGGGCTCTGACTCTATCATGTATGCAGGGTTCCCATACAGATGTCTGTATTAAATTTGATTATTTTTTTCTTGCTAAAAAAAAAAAGACCATATGAACCCACTCCAGTGCACCACTGACCACAATACATGGAAATGAGACATGTGTTCTGAAGCAAAGAAGCCTCATTCTAGCTACATAACAAAAGAGCCATGCTCAGCTACATGGTTACAACAGGCATCTTTGCCTAAGGGATGCTTGTGCTGAGATCTAAAGGATGAGGTCATGGGAACCAGGCCAAGGGTGAGCAAGGGGAACCAACCTGTGTAAAGCATCCACAAATGGAGCACAGCCCACATTCTGTCATGAGTGGGCTGAGAACAGAAAGCATCAGGTGAGGGTCAGGGAGGTCTGTCTCATTCTAGCCTATTCTGGTCTGTTTTCTGCCAGCTTATGTCCTCAGTTTCCCTCCACTAGCAAGTGCTGGAAAATGTTCAAAGCCCCCAAAGGAAAAAAAAATGCACTTGAAAGCACATGGGAGAACATTCTACGTATTATGGGAACATAACCCTGGGACCAGCAGCCTCCTTTGCCAACATTGGCATCAAGTTGACTGAAGGGACCAAACAAGAATCTGGAATTCAAGGGCCTGGCAGCTTTGTTCAGCTCTTCTCAGCCAATGACACAGCTTCTCTTTCTAAAGTTTGAGATATATTTTCTTATTAAACTTTAAAGAAAAAAATGATACAAATGGGAGAGGAAAGGAGAAGAGAACAAAAAAATGATTACACATTGAAATAAATGTGCTACTTGAGAAAATTATAAGTGCCTAAAAACAGGAGTTTATAATGAAAGTGCCTTCTCAAGCATAACTATAGCCTCACTATTCTGATGCAAAAATACAATAAACTATGCCATTAAATCTAAGCAGTTAGATTTAATAAGATGGGTGGTATACTAACTAAATGCCAACTGATTATTAAAGATCTTTTTATTGAGGATTTACAACTATGCTATCAAATAACTGAGCAGCATTCAGGTATAATAAGACCCATATGAGAAACTTAATTTAAAGTAGTGCAAAGAACCAAAAACACTATTACAAACAGACCATGAAAACTTGGAGAATAGATAAGTTAAGAGGCAGAAAAAAAAAAGTCCATCAATTTATTGTCAATAGTGGGGACTGAGGCAATGAGGGGGGACAAAGTATCATTTACATATGAGTCAACTAAATAGCTATTCAAAAGCGCTATAGCGTGACAGAATGGCACACTCCATAGGTAGATGTGCCTTCCCCTAGGAGCTGACTATTCCTCCCTTTTTCTCCTTTGAAAAATAATTATTTTTATATGTAAATTTTTGTAGTAAAGACATCTTTGAGTTTCTTAGAGAATGGTTCCGTCTTCCAGAGTGAAAGAAAGAGAGTTCTAAGAGCAGAGGGGTCTTGTGTCTCTGCCCGGAATGCTGCTGGGGGGATTGGAGGAACAGACAATGAACTAGAGAGAAAGGAATGGGAGGGAGGGAAGGATGAACAAGGAGGAGGAGAAGGAGACCAAGCTGAAGAGGAGGTAAGAAGGGACAGGAAGGGAAGAAAAGATACGTGCCTAAGAGTTGGCATCTCTCTGGGCTTATCTTCCATACACTGTAGGACATCAGACACGATTTCCCCAAAGTTTAAGGTTCATCAGTTTCCTCATAAGTCCAATCAAAGGGTTAAGTTATGACACCTCTGCATTCCCTTTGAGTTCTATGCTCCTTTGTTCTATTCTCAAGTCTAGTCCTTAGGTCCTTTGGTAAAGTTCCTGGCATAAAAGGAAAACCTTGCAGAGTAATAAAACCTTCTAGGAGTGCGAGCGAGATGCTAAGACCCAGAGACAGAGCGAACAAGGAGAAAGCATGCAGGGTAATAATTTTACCGTCTTGGCTTACGCAGTCCTTCCTAATTTTGAAGCACTCCCACGGCTGTTACCCCCTCCTCCCAGCCTCCTTGTTTGGTTCCATCAGAGGAGGCAGACAGCTCTCGCAGACAGGTCCAGGTAAAGGTGTGGCCTCTTCACATCTCAGTGCCAGCCTAGTGCGCAGGTGAGTAGGTACTTTACATGCAGGACATTCCAGGACAGGAAGCCCTGGACGCATGGCTCGGGCAAGACAGATGAGCACACAGCTTCACAACTGTGCCATCGCTCACCTTTAGCCCACAACAAGCAAAGAAGACGCGACAGAGCGCAAGCAAAAAGGAACCAAAAAAAAAAAAAAAATTGCACTATTGACAAATGACTCCATTTATAGTCCAGCTTTCGGACACCTTGTCCTTAGTCACAAGTGACACCTAATTTGTCCCTAAAAAAAAAAAACACTATCCTTTACATCTTTGGTATTTAAGGTTTTAGGTTAGGACACGTGATGTCCCTCATAAATCTGATCTTTTCAGGACCTGTCAGCAATCTCCTCCCTCCCCCCAGTTGCCACCCTGGAGCGGTACGACTACTTTCTTTTCCTCCTAAAAGGCTTCAGTGAGAATAAAGAAAGTATCTTTAAAATATACAAAGCAATTCCCCAGCATAGGTAGGAGAAAACTCATCTAAGCTCTAACAAAAGAGGGAGCAGAAAAGTACCAAAAGAAAATTGAAGAGAAGGGGGAAATGTATATTTCTATCTCTCTTCATCTTTCTTGCATTTCACTGGCTGGGATCATGGTGGTTCTATACTATAGAGGGACATCCGTCAACACTAATCAATACATGTGGTGTTAGTCACGGATGATAAATTTGAAAGGGATTATAACTGTAAACAGTGATCAATAGAGACTTGCTGGAGGAGACAGAGAGGAAAAACAACCTTAAAATGTTACACGGTTAATAAAGTCAGGAGATGGGTCAGTCTTAAACAAAACTCCAAGAGACCTACAATGTTCTAGTACCTTCTCTTAAGGGAGGTGGGATGGAAGGGGGAGTGGATAAATAATCCTCCCCCAGACCTGTTCACAAGGTGACTGCTACTAAAAGGGTGTATTAGTAATTTACAGCTTATTTGCCAATCCTTCTGGTTGGAAGGCACACTCTCCATTAGCATTTGGTTGAAGATTTGTTTCTGGATCCAAGCTGGCATCGCTCAAAGCCCCCAGAGTATAGCTTGCCCTTTCTCTGCCCCCCTATGCCCCCTTCCCTCCCTCCAGTCTCTTCTCTGCTCCCCTCCTTTGATTTCACCCCCTGCACATGACTGAGCAGTGCATTCACAAGCGTGACATCCCTCTCTGCAAACAAATATATCCTGAATCCAAGCAAAAAGGAAAAAAATGCAGGGAGCCTCCGCTGCTCACCCATAGATGAATGGAACTATTCGTCTTGTCACCCAGGGGTCGGAGTGAGAGGTTACTCTGAGTCTATACCTTAGCTTCTCTGCTGACGTTTGCAAGCAACTCCCTTAAAAATAAAACAAAATAAAGAGTGAAAAAAAGAAGCCTGCCACATCAAGCCCTCGGCCGGTCCCTCTAGAACCCTTCCCAGATTGTGTCTTCTCACCACCGATGGAGTCACAGCTCCAGGCCTGACATATAAATTTTTTTCCGCTGACCTTTTAGTGTCCTTTCTGCCAGAGTGTGTAAACCATAAGCTGATATATGAAGGCAATTTTTACTGGTGCCACTTGTATCTGAGTGATTGCACACACTTTACGTTTCTGGCCTGCCACCCCGTCCACCTTTCGAAGATCTCTCTATTTTCTTTTAAGGGAACTGCAACAAAGGTGAAAGCAAGTTTAACTGCTTCAAGACTTTGATGGCCAGAAGCACCTGTTTGTGGGATTCCTCACTGACCAGGGCCCATCTTCAAAGCTGGGATTTTCTTTGCTGCGCTGGGGGTCAGCAGGGCAGGAATAACGGGCTAGAGAGGTTCAAGTGGCTCTTCTCCCCGCCATCCCCCACCACAACCAAAGCTGCCAGACATGAAAGCTCCAAGCCTTGGTGAAGACTCAGAGGACACAGAGTCATCGTCTCAGTAAATTCTAAGACCTGGGCCCCTGGGGACTTCCAAGGTACAGGGTGGTGGGGGTGGAGGAGCGAGTGGTGGAAAGCCAGAGAAGACACGTAGCTGTCAGAACCGCATACACTGCCTCCCTGCCGATGTCCCGTCAGCCCCTCAAGAGCCAACGCCGCTGTTTTTCCTCAGCATACCCAGAGGTTCAGTCCTGCTATGCTCAGAGACATGCTGGAGCCTTGGAAGAGAGACTTTAAGAAGCCTCCAGGGAGGCAGTATCTGCTCTTGTTTGTCCAAGCTGGGATGAAAGCTAGGAAAGAAGTGCACCACCCACCACCCTCACCACCATGACTGAACAGAGCAGAGCCGATAGTAGCTCACAAGGGATCAGGTCTCAAAGCCTGATGCAACAGGGCCCTGTGGGGTGATGTGAAATGCATGCTGAAGGAGGAAGTATGAAACAGGTGGACTGTACTTGATGAAGCTCAGTCTTGACTGGTCCACTGATGTCCTCCATGTAGGAACAGCAGTGACAAGTGAAATCGGCCATGGGAATGTGGCTCCCGGGGACTCCTGCACGTCATGCCATATTGCCATTCCATTGTTAACCCTGGGGGGGTCAGAGTTCAACTTAATGAAGTGGCCCCATGAGTCCCTTTTACTGGAGAATACTCAATAAGAATGCTCTGTTCACCTTAAATAAGATCCATGGTCACTCTCAACTACTAGACCCCAATTGTCCTAAGAAACTGTGAAGATCTAGGTAGCCAGTGAAGATGATCCTTGAAAGACCCACCCTTCAGTGGGCTCCTCACCTTAGGGTCTTTCCTTGCCAGTGTGTCTCAACCCTCTGCGGGAGATCACAGTAATTTACTACTAATAATCAAGTTCTAAGATTAAAAACTTTAAAAAAACATATTTAAACAAATTTGATTGATGAGTGAGACAGAAAACAAGGAGGTGTAGCTAGTGTTTGGGAATTGCCAAATCCCAAAACTGTCTGATCTGTGTCACTGGCCGCAGGAGAAAAGGGCTACTGGTACACCAAGGAGCACTGTAGCAATTATAAATCATTGCAAGGCTGTACTTCCTCCACAAAATTCTTGGGGCAGTGTTCAAAATTTAGACACGTGTTTGGGAGTATTTTGAGTATGTAAAAATCATCCATCATAGGTATGGCAGCTGAGAAAAGGGTAAGAAGTTATGGATCAATTGTTGACCCAAACAGCACAGGATAAAGTGTGAGGTGAGGCAAGGATCCAAGTAAATGGTCAATAGGCATAAGTCCCATTACAGGCCTTGGGGAGGGAGAGCAGTTTATAGCACAGACCCATCCAGACTGCTCTGCCAGGACCCTGACCTGGGACCCCAATGTGGGAAAAATTAGTGAGTTCTAAAATAGGGCCATGTAGTGAGAGACCACAGAGCTGGAAAGCATAAGGAAGTTAGACAAAAGAAGTGCTAGGAGCCATAGCCTCCTCCTGCTTCCAAGCTGAAATAGCATCTTAAGTGAGGATTTTGGCTCCAAAGAGCTGATGAGGACATGGGAAGTGGTACCCATGTTTACCAAGCATCAAGAACTCCAGGATAGTGGAGGTAATGCCGAGGGTTATAGCTTGAGCAACTTCCTCTTCAAAAAGTGGTGGCCAGGCTTTGAGAGGCACTCCAGTGGGGACCCTGGGAAAATAGCAATGTTGGCAGCCCAGGCATAAACTTCAGGCATAATTTCAGTATGAGTGGAAGGGACCAGCCCTGTCTGAATCCTGGCTATAGACTTTGGGAATGCCTGTGGTTGGCAGCTTTGGGGTCAGCCAGGCACAGTGCCAAGGAATAAAAATCCTTGTGTGCCAACAGCTAGAAACCAGTGCTAATGAAACAGGAGCCTAGCCCTCACTGGCTTAGTTGGTTGGAGTGTCATCCTATACGCCAAAAGGTTGCAGGTTCTATCCTAGGTCGAGGCACGTACAATTGATGTTTCTCTCTCGCTCTCTCTCCTTTCCTCTCTCTCTAAAATCAATAAACACATATCCTCAGGTGAGGGTTAAAAAAAACAGGAACCTACTGTTCACTCTAATCAAGACAGTGGATAGATTTGCAACCCTAGGAGGAGGCACTGAGGGACAGTCTCCAGACAGAAAAATCATTTTCATTAAGCATCTCAACCAGTCACTGTTCTAAAGAGCTTAGGTAATATATTACCTAATTAAACCTACAAAGAATGTTGTGGTATTTTAACTACACTTTACAGATGAGAAAACTGAGGCTTAGAGAGTCTAAGTAACTTGCCTAGCAAGTGTCAAAGCCCAGACTACCAACCCCTAAAGCCACTGATCTTTTCTGAACCACATATCATTTCTCAGGCATAGTCAGCCCTTCTCAAACAGAATGGATGGGACTCCGAGACTGGAAGGTAGACAGAATACTCTGTCCCCTTCAATCCTAGACTCAAACAACTTTTGGGCTATTGAGAATGCTATACTGTTTGCAGAGTGGACAAGAGCAAAGGTCAAGGAAGATTGAGGAAGGTCAAGAAACTGGGGTAATTAAAGGATTAATGGGCAAAGATGTGCCAAAATCAGTTGAAGACACAGCCTGTGGCTCATTTATGTCATTCCCGTGCTCCCAACACCCTCATGGTAACGGTGGCGCTTTCCCTCTAGACTATGTGGTGAAGCTCAGCGTTCTTCCTGCCCAACTCCTCATTTGGCAGAAGAAGGATGGAGAGATAAAGGAAGAGGAAGAAACTGCTCAGAGAAGGGATGTCCTCAGAGAAATTTAGAGGAAAGGCCAGTTCCAGTGGCACAAGGGAAGGTACCCCATGCCATTACTTCTTGAGGTAGGTAGGGTATCAAGGACCCAGAGTTCAAAATCCCCTTGTCCCAAAAGCAAGAATTTCCCTTTCTTGCCATTCAAAAGGGATGATTCAGCAAAGGCCTCTTATTCCAAAAGTCAGTTCATTCATTCATTCATTCATTCATTCATTCATTTACAAAGTATTTATTAAGTCCCTGCTCTATGAAGAGCACAATTCTAGAGCTAAAACAAACGTGATTCTCCATACATGGAGCTGACAGTCCCACAGGGAAGCTGGACACTGAGCATGCAACCACACAAGGAAATGTGAAAGAAGAAATCTATGATGCAATGAGAGCTTACAACAAGGAAATACAACTGAGTCGGGGGGAAAAAGGATCCTCTGATGAGAGAGCAGAGAGCTGAGATTGAGGAGGAGTTATTTAGGTGAATGGGGGTAGAAAGAGAATTCCGGGTAAAGAAAACTGCATATGCCAAGTCCCTGTGGCAGGAGAGAGCATGACAAAAATACTGGAGATGTAGCTGAGGGCAGAATAGGAGGAGGAGATGTAAGACAAGGCTGCTGGAGACACATGCAGAACCCTGATCATGCAGTACATGGAGTATGTTAAAGATTGAGGTCTTCACTCTAAAACCAATAGGAAGCCACTGAGGCATTTTCAGTGGGAAGAGGAAGTGGCATAATCAGAACTGTGGCTCAGAAGCATCATTCTGGTTTGTGTGTGAAGAATGAATTCAGATGAGACCCAGAATGAAAGAGGACAGCCAGTAAGGAGGTTTTTTCAGCTCCAGTGAGATTATGGTGGTTTGGACCAGGGTATTCAGATGAAGACAGAGCCAAATAGACTGACTCAGATAATTTGGGAAGTAATTCAACACCTAAGTAATGGGCTGATTGAGGGAGGTGAGGAAGGTGGAAGAAGGATAATTTCAAGTTTTCTGGCCAATGTGGGTAAATCATTTCTCCTGGAAAAAGTAGTTTAAAATTCATCTGTCCCAGATACATGCATTCTTTTAGGGAGAAAGCACCACTGTTGCTGGAGAAAATACGGAAAGGAATAGAGTGATGTCTGGAGATCTATGAGATCACACCTTCTCAAGGATGGCCAGAAGGTACATAAATCCATGCATTGCTTGTATCCCCCCTTGTATCGCTGGTGCACATCAAGATGCTTGGCAGGGGGTTGGGAAGGGGAATCTGAAGGCCAGCACCACCAAGAGTGATAGTTTGTCCTTCCATAAGCCTCATGACCTCTCTGCTCTTCATCTTGAGGGCTATGAACTAGATCCATGGTTTTAAGCGCTTCTCAGAAACCTCGTTTTCTAGAGCATATATTATTACCACTTGGGTTTATACTCCAATATGAACCTCTCTCTACTTCATTTCATCCCAAACCACCAAATCCTTATTTCTCTTTTTGGTGTGTTTACTTGTTGGGTTCTTGCAGTGGTAGTAGCTTACCTTGGAGGAGAAAAAAGAAAAAGTTTATCCCAGAAAAAGAATGAAAACCACTGCAATATACAATCTCCAAGACAGGCCTCAGATCTCTGAATAGAACAGAATTCTATTTTCTGTGTCCTAAATGGAAAAGAGAGTAAAGTTCTGGAAGGAAAATTTCCAAGATGCTGGCTCTCTACCCCCACAGGTGAAAAAAGATGACCTCCAAGTTTAAAGCAGTTGTCATAGCATTATTTCCCTCAGGGAAAAACTCCCTACTGTCTCTGCTTTCCATCACCTTCCAGATGACCACACCTCACCCTTCTGGTCTCCTCCATGCCTTCAAAAGGCCTACATGGGGCTAAGAAGAAATAGTCAAGATGAACTAAGTCTTCCTCTGCCCCTTCCTCCTGTGGCCCACTGTCCTCTCTCACCAGACTCTCCAGTTGTTAGGAGAACAGTTTCATCACTGAGAGCAGCCAGGAGCCGAGTAGCTCTTGATTGATGCTGTCAGTTCGATGAAGAGCTCTTGTGGCAGAAATTGTCTTTTCTTCATTAAGTCTGACAACATGCCCAGGGTCTAGTCTATGACCTGCTTATCAATAAATGGAAATCTACTGATAGACCTAATTCATACGAGGCTTTGATTGAGAAATGACAGATACCTTGTTAGTATCCATCTCAAATGAGAATTCCTAAAATCCTCTATTTCCATTCAGACATCGGTTTTGATGTGAGACTCTGCTCAAGATGGGTCATCACTGTGACTGCTCCCAACCTATGGGATGGAAAGGTCTTCCACTAAATACAGAAGTCTCCCATCTCTGATTCTTTCCAAGACCATCAGGGGAACGAAATCCCTGAGGAGGGGATGCTGGTAGAACTCTGAGTATGTCACCAATGACTGTCATGAAGGATCTCCTTCAACACAGCCCACAGGGACTTCAGGAAGGCTGAAGCTGATAGAGATGGGTTTTACCAAGATTTCCAAATGCCTGTGCAAGACTACAGGACAAGCCCAGGCCTTGATAAGGGGCTAGCATACAATGAAGAAAGACCGTATAAGAGGAAGGGAAGGGGAGGAAAGAAAACCACTCATAGGAACCAAGCACGACATCTTTTAACCTTCGTTAGAAAACAAAACTAAAAAGAGATCTACTTTCTGACATAAAAATCAAGAGAACGAGACCATAAATAAAAACAAGTTTTAAAAGAACAAGCACCAAAATTGCCATCAAGCTAACAGGCATTAGCTGAAGAGCTCTAACATGCAGTTTTGAACAATTAACTTTTAGAGTGATTGTTTACCGATGCACCTTGATTCCATGACATGGGTAATGTCAATATTGGCAGGCATTTACTAAAACGCCAGCTGTGAGGAGATAATGCCATCAGTGCTGGGTGCCTGGGCCGTGGGGTGAGGATGGGGGCAGGAGGCTGTTCTCACATGGTTTGGATCACAATTTTCTTGCAATTCTTTTCTTCTCATCACCAGCCTCGCTCTTTTCTTGCCAAGTAGCAATACTAGTCATCAAATTGTAGCTTTTTGTGGGAGTTTTGCAAAGAGGCTCAAGTGATAGTGATGACTGGCCATGTTATGTCCCTGAGCATGCTGCTCCTGTTCCCCCAGTGTCCTTTTGTCTAAAAATTGGGGGCCTCTACTGGTACTCATTCAAACAAAAATATTTTATGTCAGAGCTGTGTAAATATCCTTTCCATCATTCTATTCAACAGATGTTAAGAGCAGACATTCATTCATTCATTCATTCATTCATTCATTCATCTAACACTAATTGATCACACAGCATGAGCCACAGTCTCCCTCTCCCTATGTGGAGATGAAAGAGGGAAAACAATGTCAAAACAACATTAATGGAGCACCATAGAACATACAGAGCCTCCTGCTAAGACCAAGAGGTCAGGGAAAGCCTTCCACAGGAGGTAAACCTTGAGAACATCTGAAAAGAGAAGCAGAAGCAGGGAAGAGCACATATGCAGGGAGAAAAAGAACTTCCAAGCTACAGGAGAACCATGTCTAAAGGCCCACAGGGCAGAGGAGCAGAACATGACGCACTGAAGGAGATGGCACAGTGATAATTTAGTTAAAGGGGCACTTACTCTGTGCCAGAACCTGTGGTAAACACTTCACAGATATTATTTCATTTGACATTCGCAACAACCCTGGCAGGTATGTAGCAATGTTAGTTTTATTTTCAGATAACATATTAAATCCGGCAACCATCAAATAGGACTTGAACTGTTTCTCTGACTCCAGAACCCACATACTACTACTGTGGCAGACAGCACAGTCCGAGTGAGTTCAGGGGATGACGGGAGAGGTGCGCAGTGTTAAAAATAAGGGTTCACAGGTACATAGGAGCTTACTTTGGATATCGTTCAGTAGTCATTCAGAAGCCATGATGGATTTAGGCATAAATGAGAGATGATTAGATTTGGAAAGATCACTCGAATGGCAAAGCAAAGACTCATAATAGTGAAAAAGAATGAGAAAAATCATCTCTTTATTCAAAGGAAACTTTTCTGGTTTATTTTCACAAGCCCCCCTCCCCCCTTAAAAAAATAACTTACAATAGAGAAAAGGCACAAGATTTTTTAATTATAAGACTTTGCTTCCAGCCAAGATTGAGTGAAAGAGATTGGACTCAGCCTCCTGCCTGAAACAATAACAAGCAGACGATGTATAAAAACAAAACACTGTTTTCAAAACACTGGGCATCAGACAATGAAGGTCAAGGACTCCTGAGAGATGGGAAACAAATTAGCTGATCCCTACATTTGCCTTAATTTACTGCCGGGAGAGAATTTCCAGGTCATGACTCAAGGAGGGGATCCAGGTGGAACCCAGGGTTCTCTTGAGTTGAAGACTTGGAGCTGGGAGTCTTGGAGACAGTTTGAGTTTTTAGGGCAGAGTAGTGGAGAGAGAGAGAGAGAGAGAGAGAGAGAGAGAGAGAGAGAGAGAGAGAGACTGGAGACCTGAAGAAGATCCTCCCCTAGAGTTTAGTTGAGTAATGACCAGCTGAAATATGTGAGGAAACTACTCAAGATCAGGAAAAAAATTATTTGAAAGGACTAGAGATAAGAAAAAAAAAAAGCACCTCTTCCACCAGAGTGTAAAACCTCATAATTATACAAAGAAGGATTTGCCTCAGTTGTATGGAAAATTAACCCTAGACTACACTACTCTGATCCTGCTTCACAAAGCACAGAACCTAGATATGAAAGGCAATTTTTAAGTAGTTTAATAATGTCCCAGGAAAAAAAAAGCTCAAAAGTATTTGTTGGAATACCAAAAAGATACCTAACAAGGTAAAATGCTCTATGTCTGATATACCATTTAAAAAGATCAGGAATGTGAGGGGGTAGTGGGGTGGGGGGGGGGAGAGATAAACCACAGAACTTATATGCATGTACGCAAAACCAATGGACACGGACAACAAAGCCAGGGACGGGGTAGGGGGATGGGGAGAAGGGTATCAATGGGGGAAAAAAGGAGAAACATCTGTAACAAAAATAAATTAATAAAAACTACAAAAAAATAAAAATATTTATTGTTAGAAAAAATTAAAAATAGCCCTGGCCAGTTTGGCTCAGCGGTTAGAGCATCAGCCTGCAGTCCAGAGAGACCCGGGTTCGGTTCCCGCTAAGGACATGTGCCTCCGTTGCAGTTTGTCCCTGATCCTGGTTGGGTCATGTGGGTGGCAGCCACTCGATGTGTCCCTTTCATGTCGATGTTTCTCTCTCTCTCTCTCTCTCTCTCTCTCTCTCTCTCTCTCTCTCTCTCCCCCCCTCCCTCCCACTCTATCTGAACAAAAAATGAAAAAATGTCCTCAGATGAGGATAAAAAAATAAATAAGTAAGTAAATAAAAATAAATAAATACATAAATAAATAAATACATAAATAAATAAAATAAAGATCAGGAATGCAAAGAAGCAAAATATATAATCACAACTAGCAAGAAAATCAATAAATTGAGATTGACTCAGAAATAAAATAGATAATAGAATTAGTAGACAAAGACATTAAAAGAATGATTAAAACTGCATTCCATATATTCAAAAAGGTAGCCCGGCCAATGCAACTCAGTGGACTGAGCATCGTCCCAAGGACTGAGAGGTCCTGTTTTGATTCCTGGTCAGAGCACATGCCTGGGTTGAGGGCTTGATCCCAAGTGGGGAACGTGCAGGAGGCAGCCAATCAATGTATCTCTCTCATTGATGTTTCTATCTCTTTATCCCTTCCTCTCTCTCTAAAAAAATCAATAAAAACATATAAAAAAATGGTAAAGACTACTTCAATGTTGAGACAAGAAAGATATTTTTTTAAAGGCCCAAATCCAACTTCTGAAGATAAAAACCGCAATATCTGAGCCCGGCCAATGTGGTTCAGTGGATTGAGCAACAAGAGGTCACTGGATCGATTCCTGGTCAGGGTACACACCTGGGTTGTGGGCTTGATCCTGGTATGGGGCATGCAGGG
This sequence comes from Molossus molossus, assembly GCF_014108415.1. NCBI lineage: Eukaryota > Metazoa > Chordata > Mammalia > Chiroptera > Molossidae > Molossus > Molossus molossus. Next base: position 42,789,498 of record NW_023425350.1, read on the forward strand.
GCAGCCAATCAATGTTCTCTCTCATCAGTGTTTCTCTCTCTCTCTCTCTCTCTCTCTCTCTCTCTCTCCTCTTCCTTCCTCTCTCTCTAAAAATTAATAATAAAAAAAATGTATTTAAAAAAAGCACAATATCTGAGATGAAACACATACTAGATTAGATTAAGAATAAATTAGATGTTGCAAAAGAGTACATTGGTAAACTTGAAGACATGGCAATAGAAAAAAATCTGTCAGCTGTGATACAACATAGGCAAGTCTAATAATCACGTTACTCTAGTCTCTAAAAGGGAGAGGGACATAAAACAATAGTTAATCAGAAACAGATTCATAGAAACAGAGAACATTTTGATGGTAGCCAGATAGGAGGGGGTTGGGGGATGGATGAAAAAGGTGAAGTGATTTAGAATTACAAATTAGTAGTTATAGTATAGTCATGGGGGTGTAAAGTATAGCATAGGGAATGTAGTCAATAATATTCTAATAACTATGTGTGGTATCAAATGGGTATGAGATCATTGGGATGATCACTTAGTAAGTTTTATAATGTTTAATCACTGGGATGTACACCTGAAACTAATATAATATTGTATGTCAACTGTGATTGAACAATAAAAAATAATCATATATATATACAGGTGCCCCCCCCCCCAAATTTGTACAAGGTGTCTATAGATTCCATTACATTTTGAAAATGTAGGGTATTTTAATAAACACTGGGTTTATAATTGTTCAAAGTTGTGTATATTTTTTTTTGGACACTGTGTGTGTGTGTGTGTGTTGCAGTTGAGGATTAAAAAATAATGATAATAATAAAATAATAGTTGAAAGAATATTGACTGAAAATGTTCCAAATTTGATGAAAATTATAAACCCACAGATCCAAGAAGTTCAACAAACTCCAAGCACAAGAAACATGAAGAAAACTACACTAAGGCACATCATAACCAAATTCCTTAAAACCGAATGATAAATAGGAAATTTTAAAAGCAACTAGAGAACAAAAAGACACATTACATCCAAAGGCACAAGGATAAGAACAGAAGCAGATTTTTCTTTGGAAACTATGCAAACTAGGCCCAATGGAGTGACATCTCTGCAGTACTGAATGGGAGAAACTGTCAACATAAAGTCCTTTACCTTATGAAAAATAAAGGCAAAATAAAGACCTTTCAGACATTCAAAAGCTAAAGGAATTCATTATCAGTAAATCTGCATTACAAGAAATGTTAAAGGAAGTACTTCAAGCAGAAGGAAAGTGATAGCAGATGTAAATCTGAATCTACAGAGAAATGAAGAGTACCAGAAATAATAACTAAATGGGTAAATATAGACTTTTTAACTTATTATTTAAATTAATTAAAAAGATAATTGACTATTTAAGCAAAAGTAATAAAAAGGTACTATGTGGTTTATAACATATATAAAAGCAAAATTTATGATAAGAACAGCACAAGAGCCACAAGGAGAGAAATAGAAGCACATGGCTGTAGCCGCTACAGCCCTCACACTATACATAAAGTGGTATCGTATTACTTGAAGGTAGCCTGTGATAAATTATGACATGTACTATAACCTGGGCACAGCTTCATGTCCAGAACAAGGACAGTTGTTTGGAAGAAGCCCATTTGGAGTGTAGAAACGCACAGCACAGCCAAAGTTCACGGTAAGGTGCACACAGGGTACAACGTGGTGGTAGCTATGTTTCTCCTCCATGTTTCACTTGTGTGTCTTACTCCCGAGCAGAACAGTTCACTGGAATTTTATGACGGCAGGGCTACCCATGGAATGGGACCATGAAAATGTCATCACTACACCAAATATTCTTCCACTTTATCTTTCTTTCTCCTTGATCAGAATGTTATCATTTGTTACACTATTAAGTGCATTACGTTTCCATTTTATAATTTAAAGCTGATAGCATGTGTACTTGACAATTCTATAATAATTCTTAGGGTTTCAAATTTTCTCCCTTTGGGCAAGTAAAGGACAGAAAAACATGTCTTGTCATGTATTATCTTAAGGGAGTAAAATCTCTCAGGAAGAATTTTTGTGGGAAAGACTACTATTGTTTTACTGATTTGAACAGTCCAGAAATCCTTTTAAAAATGACAGAAAAATCTTTCAATGGGCCTAATTCTGGCACTGATATGTTTTTAATGCCAAGTCCCTAAGGGCAATAATATGTTGATTTCAATAAGTCTGGACAAAGTTTAGAGGCTGTTGTTATCCCCCAAAAGATGACAATGTGGGGTCAGCTCTTTGGTCCAGATTCAATCCCTGGTTTCATCCTGGCCAGATGAAACAATGTCCTTCCCTTGGAGGTGCTACTAGGATATTCGGCAGCAATGCCCCGAGGTGGGTCTGTCCAGCTCTAACAGAAATTCTGTGGGATTTCTTGTGGCCTGGAGAGGCCCAGAGCAATGGTATTTACTGTTGCAGAGCATTTTCCTGTTGACGGAACTGGCTGTTGACAGAGTGCTGCTTCAGGTGCTAGATTATTGGGTGTAGAGAGCTGTATATTCTCCCATTATTGGATGCAATGTTCTATAAAGCTCAATTATGTCAAGTTAGATGACAGTGCTAGTTGGGTCTTCTATATCCTTATTGATTTTTCTCTATATATGTTCTATCTGTTATTAAGAAGAGGTGCTGATATCTCTAATTATAATTCTATGTGTTTTCTCCTTGCAATTCTATCAGATTTTACTTCATGCTTGGATACTGTTATTAGGTGCATAAATGTTTAAGATTGTGTTGTCCTATTAATAAGAAGATGCCCTTATAATTATTAAATGGTCCTCTTTATTCCTGGTAATACTCTTTGCCCTGAAATCTACTTTATCTGATATTTAGCCATTCCAGCTTTCCTTAAATTAGTGTTAGTTTGATATATCTTTTCTATCAATTTACTTATAACATACTTATGTCTTGATATTTAAAGTAGATTTCTTATAAAAAGTACATGGTGGGTCTTGCTTTTTTATCCAATCTGCATATATCTATCTTTTAATCAGAACATTTTGACCATTTACATTTAATGTGATTGTAGATATGGTTAGGTTTAAATTTATCATCTGGCAATTAGCTTTATATTTGAATTATCTTCCTTTGTTCCCTTTTTCCTGTTTTTCTCCCTTCTTTGGAGTAATTTTATGACTTCATTTTATCTCTATGGTTATTACATACAATTCTTTGTTTTATTTTAATGGTTGCTCAGTCTGTCAGTCTTGATTAATTTAATAACCATTTTGATTCATTATTCATTAAAAAAAGCAGATCTGCAATCATGCTGATAAAAAGATAATGTTAAATTGGGAATGTGTCTATATATTTCTAGAATTAAATTGGAATCTATACACTACTGAAAATATCCCATTCATATGTCTATTCACATAAAAACTAAACACTATTAAATTCTACTTAAGCCCTGGCCGGTTTTGCTCAGTGGTTAGAGCATTGGCCTGCTGTCCAGAGAGACCCGGGTTCGGTTCCTGCTAAGGGCGCATACCTCGGTTGCAGTTTGTCCCTGTCCCTGGTTGATTCATGCATGCGGCAGCCACTGGATGTATCCCTTTCTGTCGATGTTTCTTTCTCTCTCTCTCCCTCCCACTCTATCTGAACAAAAATGGGAAAATGTCCTCAGGTGAGGATAAATAAATAAATAAATAAATAAATAAATAAATTCTACTTAAAAGTCAAGTCGCCTCAGGCAAAGAGCAGTCAGTGAGTTTGAGATGGTGATCAAGAGATGAGTGAGGAGGATATAAACATCACTTAATAAGTTAGAGACCTACTATATGTCCAGTGCTGAGTGTTATATACAGTTTATCCTTGAACAAAGTGGGGGTTAGTGCTGCTGACCACCACCCCTTGCACAGACAAAATCTACATATAACTTTGACTCCTCAAAAACTTAACTACTAATAGTCTACTATTGACCAACAATACAAAAAGTCAATTAACACATATTTTGTGTTATATGTATTATATACTTTATTATTATAATAAAGTAAGCTAGAGAAGTGTTATTAAGAAAATAAGAAAGAAAAAATGCATTTACATTAAATATTGAAAAAATCTTTATATAAATGGACCCACACAGTTCAAACTCATGTTATTCAAGGGTCAAATGTACATCATTTATGGAATCCTCCCCACAGCTCTACAGAGTAATTGCTATCCAATTTTACAAGATTCCTAAAGTAAGATCTAAATGACAATTTATTACACTTACAGAATAACACAAATAGAAAACAGGAAGAGACTAGAACCCACATCTGTTTCACCTGAAGCCCATGAACAGATGACAACACAGACGACCACCAGATTCAGGACAACTGTCAGAAATGATGTCCCTAGCATCTAACATAATACCTACCTATTCACAAATGAGTGCCTAATAACTATTTATTAAATGAATGAGTGGAGAGGATGAAAAAATGGCGGCAGAGTGAATGAAAGCTACACAGACCATCTCCCAGGACCAAACTGGAATTACAATGAAAATAAAGACAAATCGTCAGGAAGAGGCAACTGAAAGGCAGCTTGGAGGACCACATAACCAGGGACACTGACTCAATCCTGGTAGGCTTGCGAGGATGCGAGAGGGGGCTGGGAGCCCATGGTCCGCAGCAGCGTGGGCTGGGACCAGCGGACTCGGCTGGGTGCTACGCCCTCGGCTGCATCCTGTGGCCTCAGCTGGAACCTGCGAAGGCCACGGCTGGGTCCTGTGACCTCGGCTGGGTCCTGCAACCTTGGCTGGGTGCTATGCCCTCGGCTGGAACCAGGGCCCTCGGCTGGAAGCTGTGCGCTCGGCTGGGTCCTGTGACCTCGGCTGGGTGCTATGCCCTTGGCTGGGAGCTACGCCCTCGGCTGGGAGCTGCCCAGCCTCGGCCACCCTTAGCTGGGAGCAGCACCCTCAGGTTAAAGTCCCAGGCGGTTCCACGGTGCAGAGCCCAGACAGAGGCTAAATTGGCAGCAGCCACTCACCTTGGGCTTCGGCAGAGGGAGTGCAGACTGGATTGGAACTGTGTGGGGACACTAGGGATTTGGAGGGTGCTCAGAGCTTTTGCTGAGTGCAGCCATGCAGGACTGTGGTCATCTTACTCCTTCCCAGGGCCCTGGGGAAAGGTGGCGGCCCCTCCCTCAGAGATTCAACCCCACCTGGTGGCCATTGAAATGCTAATTGAGGCCCATTAACAACCAGCATCTGCCCCACCCTCTGGAAATCCTCTTACACTGAGCACCTGAGGGAAGTTTTCAGTCAACTCAGAAACCAAGGTTCTTCAGGTGACCTCCACTAATAGCCTCCAGTCAAAAAAGTGAGAGGTTAACTACCATTCCCTGGGCTAGCAACTTTAACCAGGAAAGTTAAGACTTGACAGTGGTGTTTAAAGTGGGTCCTCCCTGCCTCATCAAACCCAGGAGAGGGAGCCACAAACAGCAGAACACCAACAGCCACAGGGAAAATTTGGCAGACTCCAAAGCCCACTGTGATAGCCAAAATGGTGAAAAACAGAAACAAAAGCCAAATGAAAGAACAAGAGACCTCTACTGAAGATGAGATAAATGAGGTGCTATTAAGCAAGTTAACAGAACTAGAATTTAGAGCCATGATCTTGAAGAAGCTCAACAGCATGTGTAAGGACATGAGCACCATGAGTAAAGACATAGAAATGTTGAAAATCAACCAGTTGAAAATTAAAAACCACCAAGAAGAAATGAAGAATGATATATCAGAAATAAAAAAAACACATCGGAAAGTCTAAATAGCAGAGTAGAGAAAGCAGAGGACCGGATCAGTGAATTAGAAGACAGGGTAGAAAAAATTAAGCAATCAGAAAACCAAAAGGAAAAAATAATTAAAAAACAGGAAAACAGCTTAAGAGAACTGTGGGACAACTGAAAACGTAATAACATTCGCATCATAGGAGTCCCCGAAGAAGAAGTAAATGAGCAAAGGTTAGAGAATATATTTGAGGAAATAGCGACAGAAAACTTCCCTAATTTGGTGAAGGAAGAAGGTATTCGAGTTCAAGAAGCACAGACAGCACCAAGTAAGAAGAACCCAAACAAGCCCACACCAAGACACATAGTAATCAAAGTGCCAAAAATTCAAGACAAAGAATCCTAAAAGCAGCAAGAGAGAAGCAACAGGTTACCTACAAAGGAAACCCCATAAGGCTCTCAGCTGACTTCTCAACAGAAACACTACAGGCCAGAAGGAAATGGCATGAAGTAATCAAGGTCATGAAAAACAAGAATCCGAATCCAAGAATACTCTACCCAGCAGGGCTATCATTCAAAATAGAAGGTCAAATAAAGAGCTTCTCAGATAAAAAAAAAAAAAGGCTAAGGGAATACATTAGCACCAAACCAACACTGCAAGAAATGTTAAAAGGACTGCTGTAATTAGCGGGAGAAATAGGAAGAAAAATATAACCACACTAAACAAAAATGGCAATCAATAACTACATATCAATAATCACCTTAAATATAAATGGATTGAATGCTCCCATAAAAAGACACAGAGTAGATGATTGGATAAGAAAGCATGACTCATCAATATGTTGTTTGCAAGAGACCCACCTCACAACAAAAGACTCACATAGGTTGAAAGTGAAGGGATGGAAAAAAATCTTACAAGCAAACGGAAAGGAAAAAAAAGCTGGGGTAGCAGTACTCATATCTGATAAAATAGATTTCAAAATGAAGGCCATAACTAGAGAAAAAGAAGGCCACTACATAGTATTGAAAGGATGTATCCAACAGAAAGATATAACCTTGATAAACATATATGCACCCAAATATATCAAAAATCTTCTGGAGGACTTCAAAGGAGAAATTGCCAGCAATACAATAATAGCAGGGGCCTTCAACACCCCACTGACATCACTGGATAGATCCTCTAGACAAAAAATTAGCAAGGAAACAGAGACTCTAAATGAAGCACTAGACCCAATGGATTTAATAGATATCTACAGAGAATTACACCCCAAAACTACAGAATTCACATTCTTCTCAAGTGCACATGGGATATTCTCAAAGATAGACCACATGATAAGGCACAAACTAAGTCTCTACAAGTTCAAGAAGACTGAAATCATATCAAGCATCTTCTCAGATCACAATGACATAAAACTAGAAATCAATTGCAAGAAGAACATACAAAGACATTTGAACACATGGAAGCTAAATAGCATGTTATTAAACAATAAATGGGTTACCAAGGAGATCAAGAAAGAAATTAAAAACTTCCTGGAAACCAATGAAAATGAAAACACAACAACACAAATCTATGGGATGCAGCGAAAGCAGTTCTGAGAGGGAAGTTCATAGCACTACAGGCCTACCTCAAAAAACAAGAAAAATCTCTATTAGACTATCTAACCTTACAACTTAAAGAACTAGAGAGCAAACAAAAAGAAAAGCCCAGAAAAAAGTAGAAGAAAGGAAATAGTAAAGATCAGAACAGAAATACACGACATAGACTCAAAAAAAAAAAAAAAAAAACAATTCAAAGGATCAATGAAACAAAGAGCTGGTTTTCGAAAAGATTAACAAGATTGATGGACCCTTAGCTAGACTCACCAAGAAACAAAGAGAGAGAACCCAAATACACAAAATCAGAAATGAAAGAGAAGAAGTAACAACCAACACCACAGAAATACAAAAGATCGTTAACAACTACTAGGAACAATTATATGGCAACAAATTCGACAATCTAAGCGAAATGGACAAATTTCTAGAAACACATAGTCTCCCAAAACTGGACCAGGAAGAGATAGAAAACTTGAAGAGACCAATAACAACAGAAGAAATTGAAGATGTAATCAAGACTCTCCCAGCAAACAAAACCCAGGCCCGGATGGCTCCTCGAGGGAGTTTCACCAAACATTCAAAGAAGAACTAATACCATTCTCCTCAAACTATTTCAAAAAATTCAAGAAGAAGGAAGACTTCCAAACTTGTTTTATGAAGCCAGCATAATTCTAATTCCAAAATCAGAAAAAGACACTACAAAGAAAGAAAACTATAGGCCAATATTCCTGATGAACATAGATGCCAAAATCCTGAACAAAATACTAGCAAATCGGATCCAGCAATACACCAAAAAAATTATCCACCATGACCAAGTGGGATTCATCCCAGGGATGCAAGGCTGGTACAATATTCGCAAATCAATAAACATGATACAGCACATAAATAAAATGAAAAATAAAAACCACCTGATCATATCAATAGATGCCGAAAAAGCCTTTGACAAAATCCAGCATCCATTTCTAATAAAAATGCTCAGCAATGTGGGAGTAGAGGGATCATATCTAGACATAATAAAGGCCATATATGATAGACCTACAGCCAACATCATACTCAATGGGCAAAAACTAAAAGTATTTTCCTTAAGAACAGGAACAAGGCAAAGATGCCCACTTTCACCACTCTTATTTAACATAGTACTGGAAGTCTTAGCTACAGCAATCAGACAGGAAGAAAAAATAAAAGGGATCCAAATTGGAAAGGAGGAAGTAAAACTGTCATTATTTGCAGATGACATGATACTATACGTAGAAAACCCCAAAGACTCCATCAAAAATTTACTAGACTTAATAAATGAATTTGGCAAAGTAGCAGGATACAAAATTAACGTCAAGAAATCGATGGCATTCTTATACACCAATGATGAACTCACAGAAAGAGAAACTAAAAAAACAAACCCATTTACCATTGTGGCAAAAAAATTATGATACCTAGGAATAAACTTAACCAAAGAAATAAAGGACCTATTCGCAGAAAACTACAGGTCATTGAAAAAAGAAATAGAGGAAGATATAAAAAAGTGGAAGCACATACCCTGTTCATGAATTGGAAGAATTAACATCATTAAAATGTCCATATTACCCAAAGCAATCTATAGATTCAATGCAATCCCCATCAAAATACCAGCGGCATACTTCACAGAATTAGAACAAGTACTTCAAAAGTTTATATGGAACCAAAAAAGAGCTCGAATAGCCACAGCAATCTTGAAAAAAAAGAACAAAGTTGGAGGGATCACATTACCAGATTTGAGGTTATACTACAAAGCCACTGTAATCAAAACAGCCTGGTACTGGCACAAGAACAGGCATATAGACAAGTGGAACAGAACAGAGAACCCAAAAATGGACCCAAGGCAATATAATATGCTCAATTAATATTTGACAAAGGTGGCAAGAGCATACAGTAAAGTAAGGACAGCCTCTTTAATAAATGGTGTTGGGAAAATTGGACAGCTACATGCAGAATAGACCATCAACTTACACCCTACATAAGAATAAACTCAAAATAGATAAAAGACTTAACTGTGAATCATGAATCCATAAAAATCCTAGAAGAAACTGTTGGCAACAAAATTTCAGACATCATACACAGCAGAATTTTCACTGATACATCACCTAAAGCAATAGAAACAAAGGAGAAAATGAACACATGGGACTACAGCAAACTCAAAAGCTTCTACACAGCTAAAGATACAATCATCAAAATCGAAAGGCAACCCACTGTATGGGAGAGCATAATTGCCAATGATATATCAGATAAGGGGTTAATTTCCAATATATATAGAGTGCTCATACAACTCAACAAAGGAAGACAAAGAACCCAATTAAAAAATGGACAGAGGAACTAAATAGACACCTCTCCAAACAAGACATACAAATGGTTAAGAGACATATGAAGAAATGCTCAACTTCACTAATCATCAGAGAGATGCAAATTAAAACAACAATGAGGTATCACCTCATACCTGTCAGAATGGCTGCCATCAACAAATCATCAAACAACAAGTGTTGGTGAGGGTGTGGAGAAAAGGGGACTCTAGTACACTGCTGGTGGGAATGCAGACTGGTGCAGCCACTATGGAAAACAATATGGTGTTACCTCAAAAAATTAAAAATTGAACTTCCATTTGACCCAGTGATCCCACTTCTAGGAATATACCCTAAGAAGCCCGAAACACCAATCAGAAAGAATATATGTATCCCCATGTTTGTAACAGCACTATTTACAGTAGCTAAGATCTGGAAACAGCCCAAGTGTCCATCAGTAGACGAATGGATAAAAAAGCAGTGGTACATATACACAATGGAGTACTACACAGCTGTAAGAAAGAAAGATCTCTTATCCTTTGAGACTACATGGAGGGACCTGGAAAGTATCATCCTAAGTTAAACAAGCCAAACAGAGAAAGACAAGTATCATATGATCTCACTTATTTGTGGAGTATAATAAACATAACAGTCTGAGGAATGGGATAGTCCCAGATATGTGTAAGTGGGGTACAGACTGACAATCCCCAGAAGAGGGGGTGGTGGGGGAGAGATAAACCACAGAACTTATATGCATGAACAATGAACATGGTCAACAAAGTTGGGGACAGGGCAAGTGGGGGGAGGGGGGATCAGTGGGGGGAAAAGGAGAAACATCTGTAACAAAAATTAATTAATAAAAAAATTAAGGACTGAATGAATGAATGAATATGAAAGAATAAGTGAAGTAGACTCAAATGCAGCCCACCTCATGAGGGTGTCTGTGCTAATCTTAAGAAATTCAAGTCATAGAGGTATCTCCTTTTATTTTTATTTATTTAATCTTTACCCAAGGACATTGTTCTATTTTCTATTCAGATAGAGCAGGAGGAAGAGAGAGGAAGAGTGAGAGAGAAACATCAACGTGAAAGGGACACATCAAGTGGCTGCCACCCACACCCAACCCAACCAGGGCCAGGGACTAACTGCAACCGAGGTACATGCCCTTAGCGCGGACCAAACCTGGGTCTCTCCGGACTGCAGGCCAATGCTCTAACCACTGAACAAAACTGGCCAAGGCAAGGTATCTCCTCTTATAAAATGCTGCCCCACCTTCCAAATCCACCCTTGGCACACCACACAACTTTTTGGGGGGTGAAGGGCTCTTAAGTCCTTCCTTCCCCCCAAAGAAAATTTCTGCATTTCTAATCTAGCCAACAAGGCAAGGTATCTCCTCTTATAAAATGCTGCCCCACCTTCCAAATCCACCCTTGGCACACCACACAACTTTTTGGGGGGTGAAGGGCTCTTAAGTCCTTCCTTCCCCCCAAAGAAAATTTCTGCATTTCTAATCTAGCCAATAAGGACCTCTTTCTCCATAGTTGGGATGGATTCTACTAAAGATGACTTAATTGAAACAAACAACAACTTTTCAAAAGGTAGGAACTAACTCTAGATATAAGCAAATTAAGGGCATCTGTAGCCATAAGCTGGGCCTGGTGTTAAACCAATTGAAAAAGAAAAATTGTAGACAGAGCCTGGTTTTAGTTCAGGAATAAACTCAGTTGGACTTCTTGATGGAGAGCAGAACTACTTAAGCAGGATGAAAGTTTGACTCTGAAACCAGTTTAGGATTAATTTTTAAATGATGACATGAATATACATTTGGACTAAGAGAGTCACCAAAGGCATTCCTCAATGTTGCCACACAGCCTGCAGCATGATCCTCAACAGGGCACAGGAAGCAAAGGTGAGATTTAAACTTAGTCCTAGCCTGACAGAGTATTTCATTCTCTAAAATAAGGGTGTGAGCACAAGTCCAAGGTCAGGCATTGAGTAGGACAAGTCAGGCTATTGGGGCTGCCCTCTGGGAGCCCTCGGTCTCCTGCTTAGGCTCATGTCTCTATTATCAAGGTTGGCCATAGACAATAATACATGTTCAGAGAATCTAGGCCATGACATTGATTGCTGGAGCAGTTGCAAACTAGGATCTCAGTTCATAACGATGACCCACCTGTCCAACAGGTGTTCCCCTTTGCCCCTGATTACAGCATGATGATCAGAGTTTATTATTTTTAATAAAATAGTAATCATCTCTTACATTTGAATTATGCTTTACAACTTACAAAGCACTTTCATTTTTATTATCTCATGGACAAGGCTAAACAGGTCTGACAGCAGGGCAAATAAATAAAAGTGAGAACTATTATTTTTTTAAAGCCACCTTGAGTCTGAACACTGAAAATCCAAGAAGAAAATGAAATTGAAAATTAGAAACATACACCTATAACCGTGACCAAAAAAGAGAGAAACAAGTGGATCAAGAACCTACAGAGCAAAGCAGCATACAAATTGGAGCGATCAATAGGAATCACAAAAAACCCAAAGCTACAGATCAAAATCTAAACCACACCGGCCAATTCTGAAATAACCACTTATGTCTCTGAATACAGCAACAATGTGACTTCGCTGAGATAAATCATTGACACTCATTACCTGCAAAGAATTGGTGAGCAGAGAGCCTCTGTTTTATTTAGGTAGCAAGCCACTGTAAAAAGAAATCTTAACTCGGAAGAATGTTCATTCCTGCATTGTTTTTCTAATTTATTTTAATTCTAGTCCAAGTTTAAAATGAACTGTCTCTACCTCAGCACACTCACTCCACCCTGGTCATCAACACTACGGCATTCTGCTGTGTGCAGTAAGTGTTGCCCCTCTAAAGCACTATGTAATGCTACAAGATGATTATTGTTTTATTGAATATAATAACCTTTTATGAATATAATAAATATAAATATAATAATATAAAATACAAATAGTATGTGTATGTGTGTGTGTGTGTATATATATACACATATATATGTATATATATAAATATATATATATATATTATATATATAAACCTTGTTTATATCCCTGAACCTTCTTGCTGGAATCACAGGCAGACAGGAAGACCTTGTTGGACTGGGTCATCTTCATAGACTGGTTTACACAAAACAACAAAAACAGATTAATAGCACACATTAGTTCACTTGCTTGTAATGATTAGGAAGGGAGAATGAACTGCCCTACCCAACACCTGGTGTTGGGGGGTTGGTCTCTGAGTACTACCAACTCACAAGAATGTTCATGCTAGGGGCCTTTGGCTCTTCATAATTCAAACTCAAAAGTCAAACTTAATTTATTCAGATTAAAATGAGACAGCTCAGGCTGGCAATTTACCAAAAGTCAAATTATTTGACTATTACATAGGATAATATTATTCAGAATGCATTCGATAAACTTAAACAGGTTTCAACCCGTAGTTAGTTGGTTCTTCAGTAATGATAAGGATGAACTGTAATGGATTTATCAGTATTTGTCCATGTGAACTTCTAATATTTTCAAGAATGATTAAACCCTCTGAAGCTGGCTAAGCATTTTCTTGATAGTCTGCCTGAATGGTGTGTAGCTTTGAAGTCTTGGTTGTCTATATTTGGATCTACAGGGTGTGGCAAAAGTAGGCTTACAGTTGTGAGTGTGCAAGTTTATTCTTGGACTATGGTTTATAAATTATTGTATTATTTTCTCTACACACAACTGTACACCTACTTTTGCCCCATCCTGTATATTTAACTGCTGTGAGACTCAGTTTCCTCATTTGTAAAAAGCTCACCTCCCAGAACTGTTGTAAGAATTAAATGAGATAATGCACGTGAAACAACCAGGTGAGTGCCTGGCACATGCTGGGCAGACCTTTGTTCAAATATAATTGTGTGTGTGCCTATGAGGGTGTCTCTGGGTGAGATGAACATTTAAATCGGGAGACTGAGTGAAATGGACGGCCCTCCCTAATGTGGGTGTGCCTCATCAAATCACTTGAGCGAAATGGAACAAAAAGTTTAGTAATACCACCTGGCCACTTAAGCTAAGACATTGGTCTTTTCCTTCAGACTGGAACTGGAAACCCGGCTCTTCAAACTGAAACTGATCCCGCTGTCTCGTGGTTCTCAGTCCTCCTGACTCAGTGGAACCACACTGTCGGCTCCCGTGCGTTTCCAGCTTGCCCACTAGTCTAGGTACTTCTCAGCCTTCATCATCACATGAGCCAATCCTTAGACTATATCCAGGATATATATTTTATATATTACGTTGCTTTATATATTTCATTATATACTGCATACAAATATTGATATTAATATTTATAGATAGATTTTATTCATTTAATATATTTAATATATTGTGTATATTTTGTTGTATGTTATATTTTTCATTTTTACTTATATATTTATAAATAAATTTCTTCATTTATATATGTTATTCAGAGGTGAGCAAAAGTAGGTGTAAGTATCCAGTTTCGTTGATCATTGGTTAAATTATCGGCCATCATTACCTGAAAGGTAAATCACAAGTAAGGATACAAAATACTAACAACAATAAGAAAACAAATTATATAAATAATACAATAATTAATTAATAAATAATATAAGAATTAATGCTGTTTTGTGTACTCACAACTGCAAACCTCCTTTTGTCCCCCCCACCCCCATCCCTGTATATATCTCCTGTCGGTTTTGTTTCTTTGGAGAGCCCTGACTGACCAGTCCTCTATAGCTACCCTAGACCTAGACAAAGGGAGCCTCACCCTTGGCCTCATGCTTTAGAGAAGCCAACATATCACAAACAGAATAAAACTACATTTTTTTTATTGATTTTAGAGAGGAAGGGAGAAGGAGAGAGAGATAGAAATATCCATGAGAGAGAACATTGATTAGCCACCTTCCGCATGCCCCCCAGTGGGGATCAGGCCCACAACCTGGGCATGTGCCCTGACCAGGAATCGAACTGGCGACCTCTTGGTGCATGGGTCACACTCAACCACTGAGCCACACCGGCTGGGTTAAAACTACATTTATTAAAGAACACATTGACCCTTCTGTCGTTCATCACCTAGCATTCATTGTTGCCGTAAGACAACCAGGACCCCTAAACATCCACTTTTGTAATCAACACTGTTCAGGCCCAGGAAAGTCTTCTCCACATTATTCCCTACATTCCCAAAACGGAAAGCAGCTGTGCCTGAATGCCATGAACATTTGTGGGCTGCGCCGCTGCTCACATGGATATTGACACTACTTGAGAATGTGAAAAGATTGAGCATTAGAATTGCTTGGCTAAAAGAATAGACATATGAGTTATCTTGTCAAATCTTTCCTCCTTGTAGATAGCTTGAATTCAATAGATTCTTGCATAACTTTGGTTTCCCAGCAGTGCTAAGCATTCTTTTCATGCTTTTCTTTGTGTCCCAATCATGACTTCAGAGGTGCTCATGAATAAGCATGGTATTCACAGCAGTTGCACTGGGGTGACTAGGGAACATTTTGTAATATTCAACAATTCATGTTACCTTTAAATGTATGTATTTATATAAATGTAGGTGTACCATTCATGCCAGCACGATAATAGAATCTTTAGCTTAACAAGTAGATAGACATTAATGATAAAATTAAAAATTATTCAATTTTCTTAAAAATAAGATTTAATTACATTTCAAAAACTAAATTAAAATGTCAGTTTGATTTACATTTAACTTCAATTTTAAAATTCAATGCCAATCCTGGCCAGTGTGGCTCAGTGGTTGAGCGTCGACCCACGCACCAAGAAGTCGCCAGTTCAATTCCTGGTCAGGGCAGATGCCCAGGTTGTGGGACTGATCTCCAGTGGGGGGCATACAGGAGGCAGTCAATCAATGTTCTCTCTCATCGATGTTTCTATCTCTCTCTCCCTCTCCCTTCTTCTCTCTCTCTAAAATCAATAAAGAAAAAGAATGCAATGCCATTAATTAGTTTATATTTTATATTTTATTATAACACATACTTTTAAATATTTTAGAAGAACAGTAACTTTTGAAAGCATACACAAATATAATTTCAATTTTTTTGTTTTATGTTCAATGTGCCAAACATTCTTTGAAAAATATTTTCATTTGTGCATTTATTATAATTATATGGTTTTTATTTCTTAGACCACTATTATCAATAAAAAACCTAATGTGTGAAAATCCTGATGATCTCATAAGTGATTTTTGTTAAGATTAAAGAAAAAAAATACATATATACTTTTTTTTATTACTCAGCCAAACATCATCAACCATAAAAATGACTAAGATATGCACGGTAACAATTAAATTCTGTCATCTTTGATTTTCTGCCAACCTTCACTCATATAATAAGAATAGCTTTAAACACATTTGTCAATTTTGCTACTAGGAAGGTATAATTGTAACGATATAGGGATAGATGTATTTTATGTAAAATCCGTTAGCTTGATTTACAACTATGGAATACTTAGACATATGTTATACAGGTCTCTATTTGCACACTTGCCTTAGAATCCACAAATAAGAGGCCAATAGCCATGTTCCCAATCCGTTCAGGATACCAGGTAAGTAATCTTCAAGCACAAGGTGTAACTACATACATATGGCCAAACAACATTTATTAAGTTTGAGAAGAGACATTAAACTTGGAGGTCATGAAAGTATGGGAAAAATTCAGCCAATCAGCTGGTCATTGAAACATCACACATATGAATGGGTGAGAGGAAGACTACTAGGTCTTCACCATGGACAGTGAGCATCTTCTAGACTCCTCAGGCTGCCTCTGTGCGATGCGACACAAGGGTTATTTTATAACTGAAAGTTTGTACTTTTTGACCACCTTCACTCATTTCTCCAAACCCCCACCCCATGCCTCTGGCAACCACCAATCTTTTCTCTGTATTTATGACTTGGGTTTTGTTTATTTGTTTGTTTAGATTCCACATATGAGTTATATCACATGGTATTGGTCTTTCTCTGTCTGACTTGAATTACTTTGCATAATGTCCTCGAGAGTCATTATGTTGTTGCAAATGGCAGGATTCCCTTCCTTTTGTGGTTGAATAATATTCCATCGTATGGAGATCTATCCATCCATCCATCTATCTATCTATCTCTCTATGTAGATTTAGATATATCACACTTTATTTATTAATTCATTCATTGATGAACACTTGGGTAATTTCCATGTCTTTCTTTAGATAAATACCCAGAAGTGGAATTGCTGGATCATATGACCCATTTTAAATTTTTTGAGGAAGCTCCATACTATTTTCCATAATGGCTGTATGTTCCCATGTATAGGGTGCCAGGGTCCCCTATTCTCTACATCCTCACCAATGCTAGTTATTTCTTGTCTCCATGAAAACTGCCATTCTCATTGGTGTGAGGTGATATCTCGTTGTGGTTTTCATTTGCATTCCTCTGATAATTAGTGATGTTGAACATCTTTTTATGTACCTGTTGGACATCTGTATGTCCTTGGAAAAAATGTCTATTCAGATCCTCTGCTGTTTTTTAATTGGACTATCTGGATTTTACTTATTTTTTGTTATTGAGTTGTATGAGTTCTTTATATATTTTGGATATTAACCTCATCAAATATTTGATTTGTAAATATTTCTCCCATTCTGTAGGCTGCTTTTTCACTTTGTTGATGGTTTCTTAAGCTGTGCAGAAGCTTTTTAGTTTGACGTAGTCCCACTTGTTTATTTTTGCCTCTGTTGTCTTTGCTTTTGATGTCAAATCCAAAAAATCATCACCAAGACCAATGTTGAGAAGCTTATAGCTTATGTTTTCTTCTAGGAGTTTGATAGCTTTAGGTTTTATATTCAAATCTTCAATACATTTTGAGTTAATGTTTGTGTATTGTGTAAGATAGTGGTCCAGTTTCATTCTTTTCCCTTGGCTTTCAATGTTTCCCAATATCATTTATTGAAAAGACTGTCCTATTTCTATTGTACATTCTTGGTTCCTTGTCATAATTTAATTGACCATATATGTGTGGGTTTATTTTGGGCTCTCTGTTCCATTGATCTATATGTCTCTTTTTATGCCAATACCATACTGTTCTATTACTACAGCTCTGCAATATAGCTTGAAATCAGGTTGCATGAAGTATTCAGGTTTGTTCTTTTTTCTCAAGACTGCTTTGGCTACTTGGTGTTTTTTGTGGGGAAGTCATGTTCTTGACAAAAATTTTCCCCTTCAGTATATCCAAGTGATTTGAATGCCCCTGGCATGTCTAGAATAAACATAACACAGCATCTGATAGAACTCTGTAGTCCTAACACCTCAGAGGAAAAGATAGGGGAAACTCTCTCCAGTTTTGCTTCTGGTAGGAATCAGCCCCCTCTGGCTAGAATCAGCCCCTATTAGAGCAAGGTCTTTGAGAACTGGAGTCTCACCCAAGTGGCAGCCTCAGTTACTTGGCCACTGAACTTTCGACAACTTGGCTTTGTCACTAAATTTGAGATCTTGAAAAAGACCCTTGGATTCTTTATTCCTCAATTTTTCCACCTTTCTAATGCAGAGAGCACCATCTGCTTTCTTCAATGATTCACAGAAAAATGCTTGAGAATAAATGAAGTAGCATGTGTAAAAGAAACTCTCCTTATCCCATAGAGTGTTGTTTGATCTGGTAAGAGGCTGCCTTCGATGGTAGAGTAAGACATATGGATGGGTTTAGGAAGAAAGAAAAGATTAGTTTAATGTTTAAAGGAGATGAAGAACAAGTCTTCAGTGGGACTACTGACATGATGGAGTAAACTGGCCTCCCCTGGCCATGAATGGCCATAGAAATAAATGAGAAGATGAAATTGTTGTTCTTTTACCCATTTAGATGCTCTACTTTTTTCCTGTGTGGTCCAGGGGTCTGCATTCCAAACACCTCTTCCCTATGCTCATTCTATCCGTATTCTGGAGATATTGTCTAGGAAAATGGTGTAATTTATACACTAGTTCATGGGTGATTACTGTGAAGAAGTAAATACACTTGCCCTTTTAAAATTACCTTCTGATGGCACAGTGACTTAACTCAAAGTAGTGGCCAATACAAGGGTTTTCAGCTGTGGAAGATGACATATTGACAATGAGGGATGACTTTGGCCATCCCCACACACATAATGTTTATGAACCCTGAAGGGTCATCCATTCCTAGACATGCAGTCTGGAGGGGAAATAGTTGCATGGGTCTGACAGAACTTGATACTTTCAGCAAAAGTGTGTACCCTACCTCAGTTAATCCTCAGAACAATCAAGGTAGGTATGCATTAGTGTTAACATTCCTAGGTGACAGATAAAGAAATGAAAGCTTATAGATAAAGTAGTATCCCCAGTACAAATTGGTCAGTACATTGTGAAACCTGGATGTGGACACAAGCCTGTCACACCCCAGACATACTAACCACTGTGCATAACACTTCTTCAAAGAGAAAGTGCCCTGAAAAACCAGACTCGTATATACAAGCACCCTTTGACAACTTTTTCTTAGTAAAATTCTTGAAGCCTGCAGAGCTGCTCTTGAGGTCTAAGCACTATAATATTACCCTTCTGTTCTGCTTTTACCATCTGGATTTATGAACCAAAGGCCAGGGAGGAAAGTTAATCCCAACTGTGACTTTTCCACTCAATGCCTCTAATAGTTCACCCTTGCTCAATGGGTCTGTCTTTGTGGGGGACATAACAGGAGATGGAGAGGACACAGAAGGCAGAAAAAGAGAGAAATTGCAGCTGGGAGCAACAGGAAAACAGAAAATGCAATTCTTCACCTCCAAAGCCTTTGGACAGCTCCCTCTCTTGGCAAAGCAAGATCTAAAGCATAGACTTCTCTATTCCGGGAGCTTATTCTTGATAATAGTTTCATAGTGCTCCACGAGGCCTTTAAATTTGGTGATGTCCTGGGTTGTATCCTTGGTCCTCCTCCTCTCATCTGTGTGTGTGAGAGACAGAGATTAGTTTTTATCTCATTTGACAGACAGGCAACTGGAGACTCAGAGTTGTTAAGTGCCTTACCTAAGATCACACAGCTAGTAACTAGAAAAATGAAGATTAAACCCAGATTTCCTGACTGCCAGTCCAGGATTCTTTCCAATCACCCCTGCAGCTTCTTAAGAACCATATGGCTCTGCATTCCACTCCTATGTATTTATCCAATAGAAAGGAAAATATATATTACCCATACAAAGACATGTACATAATGTTATAGCAGCTTTGTTACATGGCCAAAACTGGAAATGTCCCAAATATCCATCACGAAGCGACTGAATAAACAATTGTATATGCATACAATGTGATACTTCACAGCCATAAAAAGCAAGAACTATTGAACACACAACATGGATGAATCTCAAAAGAATCATGCTGAGTGAAAGCGATCAGACTAAAAGAGCCCATGATGCATTGTTCCACTTACATAAAACTCTAGAAAGTGCAAACTAATCTATAGTGACAGAAAGCAGATCAGTGGTTGCTTGGGGATGGCAGAGGAAACCAGAGGGACAGAAACAAAGGATTACAAAGGAACACACGAAAACTTCTGAGAGAAGGACATGTTCACTATCTTCACTATGGTGATGGTCTCACAGGTGTGTGCACTTATCAAAATGTATCACATTGTACACTTTAAATAGGTAGTTTATTGTATGTCTGTCACCCTAATCATGTTGTTGTTTTTTTAAATGATAAGGCTTGATTTGGTCTTAGGATGTGACAGCTCAACCAGCCCTCACCCGACCCAACCCCCAAAGATGTTCGCCCTCCTCAGGCTTTGGTCTGTAGTAAGGCCATTGCTCACAGGATGATAGAATACTGATGACCAATACTGATGAATGATTACTATAATCACTATATTGGTCTTTTTCCTCTTCTATATGAATATAAATTTAGGGTGATGGTAGCTTCCCTCCAGGCAGAGGATTTTCTATTTTTGCTGCCTGGGGATCACTTAGTAAAACAAACAGAAGCACTTATCATTATTCTTCCTATTAAATAAGCCTAGTAAACATTTGGACTAGCCTTGCAGATTTAAGACAGATGTTTCCATTGTAGAGGGATGAAAAATGCAGAGAGAGGAAAGAGAGAACCAAAAAGGAAGCAAGAGAGAGAGGAGAGAGGAAACCCCCCGGGTACCAGAGACAGCAGACACACGGACTGAAGCCGAAATCAAAGGCCCTCCTCGCAAAGCAGCAAGCAGCTCACTGGGCTGTGGGTCGGCCACCGCATCTCCATGTGGTCCTGCAGGTCTGGAGCCCAGCTGCCCTGGGACTCTCATGTTTGTGGACTTGAGAAGCTACGAATGACCCTCTTTGCTCAAGATGGGAAGGGGGTCCAACCCGAAGAGTCCTGGAGTCCTTACCCACCCCTGTAAACTGAATTACAGATGGGCTGCCCCACATCCTTCACCAGCTCAGGGAAAAACATGCACTTTGAGACCCAGGGGCAAGACACTTAAATTGGTTTGTCAAGAAGTAGGCATGACCTCAAGGTTGGGGGAAACTTTCCTGCCTTGTAAATGATTGAAGGAAGAATTGGTTTAAAAGTGGTGGAGTCCTTCTGAAGAGATGCCAACACTGTCTCCTGGGACTGTCTCACTTGAGGAGGGGATAGAGCTCATGAGACAATGGGAGTCCCTGGCCAGGAGCCGTTTTGTTCCTGCTAAGGGCTCGCCTGGAAAAGCCATCTGCCATTGAAGGCCTGATGCCCAGAGGAACTTTCTGCCTAGCAGTGACACCCCAAACAGCAGGGAAGGGGCTCTAAGAACAGGGGGCATCGTGAAAGTAGGGGCGCCAATAGGGCCAGCACCACTGATACCAGGTGGTCTCTCAGGAGAAGCAGATGTTAAAGGTAGACACCTGCTAAGTCAGAATCTCTGACTGACAGAGCATGTGCATGCGAACAGCACCCCCAGACAACGCGCAGCCACACCAGCACTGCTCTTCCAGCTTAGAAGGCTGGGGACCTAGGGTCCCTCGCAAGAGCAGTTCACTACGGACCATCCTCAGTTTACAGGGGAAAAGGGAAGCCGCCCACAAAATAATCAAGCCATTTCCTGCAGTGAACACTTCTCACTAAGTTTCTCCTGCATACTATGCTACACATTACGTATCACAGTATAAAGGGGGAGAAACCTTCCCTCTCGATTCCTTGCCGTTCTGTGGAAAGGCACCCGGGAAGGCCAGCAGGCAAGAGGCCAGGGTGTGCTCTGCGGGGAGCCAAGCACTGCACAGGGCCGGGTCCTCTCCTCTGATGCAATCCCGTGGGCTGTGGGTCATGACCCTGTTTTATGGAAAAGTCGAACACTCTTGCCTTCTGTTCATTCCTCCTGCACAAGCAAGTCTTGCTTCTCCATAGAGTGAGAGCTGCATTGCGAGGGCTCGGGACACCACCCCAGAATGTCATTAAGGAAGGTGCTCAGCCCAGAGAATTCACTGGGATCCAGATAGCACAATCCTGTTCCTTCCCCCGACACCTCCTCCGCAAAAAGCATCCTACCTTTCCTGGTTCCAAACACCTGGCTTGGGTCTCACCACCACGGCTGCAAGTCCCTCCAACACTTTGAGTGAAAATCTCTCCCCCCAAGGCCATGCTGCACCCCACACACAGGCCAGATCTCTGAGGTGCAGAAGAGACCCTGGGAAAGAAGAGTCACACTTGTACCTGAGTCACTGCAGCATGGAACACGGCAGGACAAACACAGCCTGTCCGGTCACGTCTCCTCAGGCTCGGAGGCTGGTGTTTCCAGAATGTGTGTCATGCTGTTTTCAACCAGGTAGGCCTAGTTGTCCTGGCTGCGTGTCTCAACATGAGCCCCACCTCCAGCCCCACAGGGATGCCTGCTCCTTGCCACACAGCAAACAGAGTCCAAGGCTTTCATATCAGAAAATGTGGGCCTGGGCCCAAGGACCTGGTGACCAAAGATGGTTATGGTTCACCTGGGCAGTTGGCAGCCAGGCCAGAAAGCTCCAATCCAGGTGAAGGGAAACATGAACGGGAAGATGGAGATTCCTCTTCTCCTCTCTTCAATGTCTCCATCTCCAGCGTGGGAATCAACTGTCTTCGTTTGGGTTCCCCCAAAAGAAGACCCCGAGAGATCTGGGTTCAGGTGTTTTCTTTGGGAGGTGACGCAGGAAACACAAGTGGGGGAGGGAAGGAAGTGCAACGAGGAAGCGAGAACAGCCAGGAAATGAGGTAGTTACTGTGGTGGGAAACGAGGCTCTGTCTCCTGGAAGCTTCGTAGGACCCACGTGCAATGCACCTCGGAGCTGCCCCACCAGTGTGGAGAGCTGAGGCATGTGTCCACCAACCCTTGACCCTTGTTGGTTGAAGGCTGCTCCTGGGAATATTAGAGCCCTATACACTGAGCTACCTCACATGTGGGCAGAATGAGCTACGCACAGGAGAAAAACCCTTCCGCAGGAAAGCTGAGAAACATGGGAGCTTGGGCCAGGCCAGTGTGGCTCAGTGGCTGAGCTTTGTCCTATGCACCAAGAGGTCCCGGTTCAATTCCCAGTCAGGGTATATACCTGGGTTGTGGGTCCGATCCCCAGGAGGGAGCATTGCATGAGGCAGCCAATCAATGTTGATGTTTCTCTCTCATCAATGTTTCCATTTCTTTCTCCCTCTCCCTTCTTCTCTCAAAAATCAATGAAAATATATTTTCAAAAAAAGAAACATGAGAGCTTGAAGTGGGGAGCTGTCAGGGGACCTAGGAATGTCTACTGTACTTACAGGTGACCTCAAAGTTGGGGTCAGGGTGATGGTTGGGGCACCGATAGAGTCTGCTAGACTTATCTCCTCCAGAGGCTGGATCCAGTGAGACAATGTGTAAAATCCTTGCGACTATGGAACATAAGCACATGTGTGGGGAAAAGCATTTATTATTACCATTATTATTATTTTTTTATTAACTATGTGGGATTCACACCACACTTCTAGGTTCTCCTTACCAGACTGCGAACACAAATGCCTCCCTCCTACCTACACTGAAACGGAAAATTCCCCGAGGACGGTCATCCCTGGGCAGCACACTCTCCCCACAGAGCCTGCTGCCTGGCTGCGCGTCCACCCCGCCCGCTTTGTGAGATCACCCTGCCCTGGACAGAGCCTGTGCTAAGTTCCCCTGTGACTTCGTGGCACTCCCATCCTCGGATGTGCACAGCATTCTCAATGCGTCTCCTGCTGTCCAAGCGCCATGGCTAGAACTCTGCCGCCAGAGTATCCAGAAACCCCGCCAGGAGGTGCCTTCAGCATCCACATGAAACTCATACTGAACACACACGAAACCTGTGCTGAACCAGAGACAATGACTGTGGTGACCCCGATGCCTTCACTTAGGAAGAACGGGACCCAGAGCTGGCATTACTCAGTGGGCAGCCAGTCATCCCACTTCATGGATGAAAAACACTGACACGGACATAAGTGATTTATCCAAGATCATTTAGATGGTTCCAATTGTGTTAATTCATTCAGTAGAAAGTGCCTCCTGCATTTCAGGGGATTTTCCAGGAGCTCGAACCCAGACGGAAACAAGACAGACGAGTCCACCCATTGTTATGGTGCCCACATTCTCCTGGGAAAAACAGACAGTAAACAAATAAAGAGCACACTGTGGATAATGATTTGTGTTATGGAGAAACTAAAACAGGTTAAGGAGAGAGAAAGCAAAGTTGTCAGGAAAAACTTGTTTAGAACGTGGCGTGTGATTAGAAAGGAAGGGCCAGGCGAGGGCCTGGAGGAAGGGCCTGGAGATGAGCACACAGCAGGCGCGAGGGCCCTGCGGCAGAAAAGCTCTGGCTGCCAGAGAGATGGCCCAGGGCCAGTTTGCACACAGCTCGGTGGGAAGGGGCTGAGCCCTGTGACGTCAGAGGCCTTAGCGTCCACTCAGGAGGAAGGAGGAGCACCAGGGTTCCCATGCAGGGAGGTCAATCCATCGCATGGTGCGCCCATGAAGGAATCCCCAAACAACTGCTTTTAATTCTCTCTGGAAATAAGAATTGAGATCCTCAACACAAAGGAAGGAGGAGTGTTGGTGTTTTGAAGGGAGAGGGGGAAAGAGTCTGTGGAAGAGAAGACAGGTAGATTCAAAGGGAACGTGGTAAGATTTTGCGGTGCCGAGGTGTACCATCGTAAATATGAAGTCAGCATAGTGTACAATTTCTGCAATCACATTTAGCTGCTTGGTGTGGGTCTGGGGTAGGCAGAGAGCTGGGGTTCTGCCAGGAGAATTCAATGGAGAGGAAGTCGGTAGGAAGGCTCGACACACACAGGATATGTGTTTGTATCAATAACCATGGATCTGAGCAGGGCAATAAACAGTGAATAAGCAGTAGAATCCACGGACTGAAGGTTTCTTTAAGATTGAAGAGACAGGTGCTAAAAACTCAAAACCCAGTGTTTCGAAAGGTAAGGCTTGAAATCCGGAGTTTAGAGGGGTGACTGTTATAGGGTGTAACCGAGGAAATGGGTAGCACCTTTTAAAAGGTAAGAGCGGCCAGGCCAGTGAGTGGTCCAGGGAGGTTCTGTGGAAGCATGAGACACAGCATCTGTCCCACGTAAACAGAAAATGCTCTTGGCAAGACAGACCCATGAGCAGGTAGCAATAGCCAATAATGTCTCATTAATGCAGAGCATTAACTTCATAAAAGGACTAGAGTTTAGCAATAGCTTTCATGACTATTCTCTCTGTGGTAAATGCCACATTATGTCTGCTAGTGTATCCTCCTTATTTTATAAATGAGGACATTGAGGCTCAAAAAGAAACAATGTCACTTGCACAAAGCCCAGTAGTTCAAGCGAGGCAAAACCAAAACCCCTGCCTCTGTCTTCTGATTCCTGGTCCAGCTCTCTTCTGACTAAACCACAGACTCTGACCTGGTATCATTGGGACAGGCTGCTTGGCTTCAAACCAGGTTCCCCACTGACTAGCTAAATGCCCTTGAACAAATTGCTTATTCTCACCGTGCCTCAGATGTGTCCCCTCTACAGAGAAGATAATATAGCACCTATCTCAAAGGGTGATGTGAGAAATAAACAAAATAAAACTTGAAAAGTACTTAAAACCTTGCTCAGTACACAGTAAGGGCTCAGTAATTGTCAGGTGTCACTAAAATACAGTGAAAAGTTTTCTGACGCTATAAACACTGCTATCTCCCTACTTTCAGATGCTCTCATGGAAAACGGGGAGCAACGCCGCTTGTCCGCCACGCCATTCCACCTCTGACAGAGGCTTCATGGATGAACGGGGACTTGAGCAGGCATTGAAGGGCCACCAGTGACTCTCAGACTTAGATTCATGGCAGAGCATAAGGAGGGCTTGTCATATGGGTGACAGCATGAGCAAGAACATGGAATGGGGGATTGATGGAATATATTCTTGATCCAGTGAGGTTATCAGGCATCCAAGAAAGATGGGCCCTGGAAGGCCCCAGGACTGGGGAGAGCAAAGCTATTGATCCAAGGATGGGAACTTTCTCAGATTTCTCTCCTCTTTGAGATGCTTCCACAGAATATAGAAAGTAATACCACTTGCCCTCCCTCCTCTCTCTGCATCTTCTCTTTGGGCGCCCTCTGTAGAGCAGAGAGTCATTCTATATAAAAACGGAGCCCAAAAGAATCCACCTAAATGGTCTCCTAATGAACCGAGTGCATCAGAAGTTACAGAAGCATCAAGGCGGCTGGGGCAGGAGCTGCTCATCGCAAGTTGGAGTGACATCCATTTTAATGCCCTCTGTGTTCTCCACCCCAAGACTGGGAGATGAAGAAAAATAGTGTGTGGAAATAATGTTGGATTTAACTTCAATGAGAATAAGAAGATCCTGAATGATAGCAGACACTCTGTACTTAACTGACCCTATTATGAGGAGCTATTGAAGAATTTTCAGGATAATGAGCTATCTCATCTTCCATATAACAAGCTGTGGGTGGATTGCTCAGACATTATCATCTGAAAATAGCCCCACAGATATCAATGGCGCCCATAATTTTAAAAAATTCACACTGAATATGGGGCTGCTTCTTGAACTAGGCTCTCGACCATCAGGACTCCTGGGTTTCACGAAGGCACAGCCAGGCTGGTGTTTGTCCCACCAGCCATTCACTCCCGGTCCTACCCACCCTGGAGTTGAGCTCTGAACATTTGCCACGTAGGCAAAATTTTTCTTGTCTTTCACAACTCCACCCTTTTTGGTAATCTCTACACCTCCAGCAAGGAACCCATCACCCAAACAATATCTTCCCCAGAATAGAACCCAAAATAGGCACCCTTGATGTAATATTTATTTATTCATTCATGGAAAACCATTTATGGAATGTCTTTTATATGTTTTAGCATTGAACAAGGCAAATATAGTTTCTACCCTCCCAAAGCTAGCATGGAAGACTGATGTTTAATCCACTGTCTCAATAAAACATAAGTACTATGGTCAGGACAGCACAAGTTGCATTAGCAGTACCCATGAGAAAGGGACCTAATCTCCCCTGTTGGGGGTCGGAACAGGTCAGGGAACATCTATGTTCAAAAATCCAGTGCTTACTATTGACTTTCAGTACATGATCACACACACACACACACACACACACACACACACACCCTGAAGCAAATACGTCCCTGCAAATCATAAGCTCCATATTCAGGGCCTCACATAGGTCCTTAACAAGAGAACTTGCTGAAGGACTAAGTGAACAGGAAACACCACAATGGAGTTCTTCTTTCACATCTGCCAGAAACCTGCTGTGCAAGCTTGTATAAAATACTTAACCTCTCTGAGTCTTACTCTCCTCCCCTATGA
Organism: Molossus molossus; assembly: GCF_014108415.1. Lineage (NCBI taxonomy): Eukaryota > Metazoa > Chordata > Mammalia > Chiroptera > Molossidae > Molossus > Molossus molossus. Next base: position 42,816,929 of record NW_023425350.1, read on the forward strand.
ATTAAGGAATTCAGAAATATGACTTTGCACAACAACACTGTATAAATCCACAATAATTGAGGACTTAGAAGAGACCTTTAATAACACACACACACAGAGAGACACCTACCTACTCAGCCTTTCTCAAGCCTCAAAGCTCCTTCAAACTAGCCTTCTGTAAACGAAGTTCTCACCTTTTTAAGCAATGTGTTCATCATTCATTCAGCAGAGTGTCGTGAGGCACCTACTTTAGAAGAGGTTCTGTGGAAGACACAAAACAGCATGAGCCATGAGTCCTGCCTTCAAGTTTCTTACACTCAGTTGGAGGAAGGCAATTTAGCTGGATCAATACTGCATGTAGATGACAAAGAGCTATAGAGTGTCATCCATCCATGCTGCTGTGGTTGTAGAGACAGGTGTGACCATTCTCTGCCTGTCTGATGCCTCTATACTCTATTGAATAGATTGACTTTCGAAGAGAGCACTTTCATTTCTCAGGTGCCCAGAGAATCCCTGTCCCCAAGTGAGAAAATAAAACAACATACTCCTAGCTGGGGTTTCTCAACTTCAGCACTATTAATATTTAGAACTAAACAACTCCTTGTTGCGGCAGGCCTCCTGTGCATTGTGAGATGTTTAGCAGCATTCCTGGCCTCCACCCACTAGATGTCAGTAGAACCCCCCCCAACCAAAAAAGTCCCCAGACACGGCCAAATGTCACGTGTAAGACAAACTCAACTCCAGTTGTCCTAGCTCAACACACACAGAGAAAAACAGAAAAATGACCAAAAATGTCAAAGAGAAATAACCACTTTAGATACAGGAATAGAACATTTCCAAAACACATGGAGGAGCTCTGCTTTGGTTGAGAAGTCCCTCTTCACTACACTTATTAACTTGCCTCCCTTTCCCTTGCAGCAAAAATATTCGAACGATAGAGTTATAACCTGAATTCAGAATGGAATTGAGGGCATATAAAAGAAAGTACCATATAAAATCAAATGTAAAAGTTTTTTTCAACCAGAAAATAGCTTTGTCACCGTGACTTCCAAAAGTCACCCATTCAGCCTATGCAGAGACTAAGAACAGTGTCAGCCAGACCAGAAAGACATCAGTGACCAACCAAGTTATTCCAGACCATTCCCCCATCTACAGGCCATGTTCATCAGAAGAGAAGTCGTTAGAGGACAGGAGGGAGGGAGGAGCACAGATGCCGCCCATTAATAAGCACTTTCACCAATGACTTAGAAAGTTTTAGGAGAGGGCTTTAGAAAATAAGCAACCATAACAACTAAGAAATTATAGCAAAGCAGAAGGACAGAGCGTTCCTTTCAGAACACTTAGGAATCTGTCCTCTTGCTAAAGGCATTCCCTTTTACTTTCATTATTTTTTTTTTTCATTTTATTATCTTTTAAACATATTATCTGAAACAATCAACTTTATAAATAACACATAGGTGACTTTAAAAAGCACATAATAGTGAGTATTTGTGAATGGCCATCCAATTAAAAAATAAAACATTATGATTAACCTGCACCTACTTGCATTTATCTCTCCTCTCCTTTCTCTACCTTCCTCTCTTCCTCTGGATATATTCATAGTCCTAATTTTTACTGCTTTTGAAGAGTAGGGTTTTACTGCAAATGCTTGTAAGCTTAAGTTTGCTGTGCTTGCGCCTGAGGTCCTAAAAGTGGTATCATACCATGTGTGGTTTTCTGAAACTTACTGTTTTTATTCAGTATTGTTTTGCAAGATGTATCCATGCTGTAACATATATTGTATTCTATTGTATAACCAAATGTATTTACCTATTTTCTTCATGATGGATATTCAAGTAATTTTCATATTTTTACATGGACAAGAAGGGCAACTATGAAATGTCGAATATGTGCAAGAGTTTTTCTAGAAGTGGGTTTGCTAGATCATCAGGTAGGCAAAAATGTTCACCTTATGAAATAGGGCCAAATTATTTCCCAAAGTGGTTGTACCACTTACTAGAGATTTTGCTAAGCCACATCCTCTCAACCTTGATTTTGTTTGATTTCTTAATTTTTCTAATTTCTAATGGAAGTTCATTCACTTTTAATCCTTCTCTCTAATTTCTCCCCAATTTCCAAACTTCAGTACTATCAAAGAAATATGGGCTTCAATCTTTCATTTCAAATGAATTCAACTGAGTAAGAGCTCGCAGAGTGCCTGCCACGTCTCGGCGCTGTGATCCCTGTTTTAGGAAGTAGAAAACCAAGTCCCTGTCCCCACGAGTTAAAAAAAAAGAACGTCCTTGTGCAAATCAGAACAACTAGAGAATGACACCAAATGAAGACTATAAGAAAAACTAACATAATTCTAGAAGATGCAAACCAGACAATAAAACTAGTTTTCACCTATCAAATCATTACTAATGTTTTAAAAATTACAATGTAGAAGGTGTCGAGACAAATACATTCTCATACATAACAACTGGTGGGAGTATAAACTGGCAGAATCATTCAGTTGGACAATTTGACAAAATTGTTCAAAAGCATTCAGTTATTCTATTTGTAGAAACTTATTCTACAGAAATAATTAAAGTACAGTACATAGAGATTTAGACACAGTGATATGTGGCTTAGTAACTATGGATCAAAAACAAAAATTAGATTTACCAAATCTCCAACACCAGGGAGATTGGTTAAATGATTTGTGTTGTAGCCAAACTCTAGAGCACTGTGGTCAATCAGAGTGACACTGTAGAAAAATATTTATTGACATGGAAAGATATCCAAAGCATGTTGAGTAAAAAAAAAAAAAAAAAAAAAATTAATGAAAACACCAGTTTATAAACAAATGTGACTTCAAGGTTGCAAACAGGAATAAAATGTGCAAGTTGTATATATTTACACAAAATTTTTTTAAATATAAGTAATCAGATGCTATGCAGCTTGATATGTTGTGAGTTCTAGGACAAATCGGAAAAGGTGTATGTAAGATGAGTCAGGATTATCCACAATGGCTGCACGAAGGAGTGGGAACTTGCAGGAATAGCTTTGCAAGAGCAAAGTGCCACGGGGGCTTTATTTCCCAAGAAAGGGTAGCAATTCCACAAGGGTCTTCAACTGACTGAATTCCCATCTATTTCAGCATCTCTAGGAGCGCAGGGATCCAACCCCCAAACAGAGTGTTCGCCTCTAACAGCCTGTGTGGAGTGGCCCCGGCCACACGCGCCCCAGCTCAAATGCTGCCCCAGCTCCTCTCGTCTGTTCCCCTGCACTGCCGAAGGGAACATCTGGACTCAGTCAGCTGGCCAACAACCAGCCTGCGCCTTTCATTACGTGGGCTGCCTGCTTGGCTGCCTTATCCACATCACCCCATTATACACGAGAGAGCCAAACACGCCTTCGTGGCCATTTCCTTTGAGTGTCTTGGTGTTTAATAAAGGAGGCTTGGTGTGAATTTGTCTTCTCTAGACCTGGTTATAAATAAAGTAAATTTTGTCCTCATCAATACAAATATCATAACCCAGATGTATTTTCGTTTCATAATTAAATCTGTGTTCAACACTGATAGAAGATAAAACTCAGCTTGATGGGGTGGGAGGGAGGGGTTTCGGAGGGGGGCAAGGTGGTTTTTAGCTGATGGTCTGAAACTCTCTTTAGAAAGTCACACCCACTAGTCTATAAGGTATATTTTAGGACAACGAGAGCATGAAGCAGGGACGTTACATATTACTCAAACCATATGCCTCTGTGAAATGAGTTTCTTCCTCCCCCCCCCCAAATGTATACAGCCTTTCCATTTTGGAAACCCTAACTTAACATAGATATTTTAACATCTTGATTTCCAGGAAGAGACCCTCTACAAAGAGCACAGACTCTTGAGATTCTATTCTTTAAAAGGGATACGTTAGAGAGAAAGGGGGACAGATTAATAGATAGATGCTTCTCAGAATTTTCTTCAGCAGGAGATGTGTCAGCCCCCACTTCTAAAGCAGAGCCTCATGGAGTGGTCCCCGTCCCACACACTAACCAGTCAGTGAAGCCAGATTCCTATGTTCAGAGTCCAGCACACCCAAAGGACCAAGAGAAGGTCACCTCTGCTCCCTAGGTTAAATGAGTCTTCTGTGGACATTGACTCCACCATTCCTCCAGTGGAGACATTTGGGATCAGCATCATTGCTCAAAAGAATATCATCTGCACACTGCTCTTCAAGGGAGGTCGCTGCTTAGGGCCACTTGGGAATGGGGCTCCCTGGCATGGCAGGAAAATCTCTGCAGCCATTGTGGATACAGAGAGACAACTGCCGAAGTATGGGTTCTATAGGTCCTATTCTGCAAGGAAAAGTAACTGGTTGCACATATCTATAGTGGCATTCAAATTCACCACTGAAGTCTCTTGATAATAACAAGGATACTGCAAGAGTCTCTATGAACACACCCGACTTAAATTAAAGGGTGAGTTTATTGTTGTTAAGGAAAGCATGGGTCTCTTTGCATTAGGGCTTGGTGAAGAATAAATGAATTTCCAGGAGAGGTCTCCTAGGCTGATATGCATTCAAGGTATTATCTTTGCTCTGACTGTATGTGCTTCTGGGGGAAAAAATTCTAATTGCACTCCCATTCAAAAATCAACCGTGGGAATAAGGAATCATGCTCATTTTATGCACAGCTGCCCGAAGGCCTTATCCTTAAAACAAATTATAGCACCTCCTATGCGACACACACTCTGAAGCTAATTCTAACCCTACAGCAAAACTCCAAAATTAAACTTTAATCTGTGATCTAAACAATTTGGTGTTTGTGATCAATCTTGGTATTTTTATAAAATGCCAAGGTAATTGTTTGAGCACAAGAGGACAGAGTTGTCTGATAGCACATTTTTGGTGGAACCAAATGAGTCTCATGGGACAGGACCTGGGTGAGGGGACCACTTGGCCATTCCTGTAGAGAACTTAGGCCTCTGTAAGAGCCCAAGATGAAGAGAGGAGAGGAAAAAGAGAGAGAGAGAAAAAAAACAAAGGGAGAAGAAAGGAATGGCAGGAAGACTAGGAGAGAGAAGGGAAGGAAAGAAAGGAGGAAGGGAGAGAGGGAGGGAGGGAGGGGAGGAAGAAAGAAATCTTAGACTATATCATATGTACTTCCCCCTGTCAAAGACCCAGGCAGGCTGCCCCTCCATTAAAGCAATCACTCTGGCCCTATTAACCACATTAGAAATTAAATTTGGTCTCTTGAAACTGTACACTCAGAAGCCAGTGGGGTGAAAGCAAATTTGACATGATATCTCCAAAAGCAAACCGGGCTGGGGGATGATATGTTCCAGGGCAGGGAGAAGCCCACCTGGGAAACATGCCCAGAGAAGGGAGTTCAAAGAGCTTCCAGCGGAAGGTCTGTCTTTCCCCAACTGGCTGCAGAGCCTCTGTGTCCTACAGCAACCTGCTCAGACGCTCTGATAAGTCAGACAGAATTCATGGGAGATCACCACACAGCTCCTGCCAAGCTGTGCTGCAGCGCGGGTAATAGATATGCTCCAGCACTAAATCCTAAAAGGCCCTGCTACATCTGTCAAGCATGCCCTGGAAAAGCACCCTCAGTTCAGATGTTATCACTGCTCTGCCTGCATCAGAAGATTTAGTGTCCACCCTGGAGGTTGCTTTTGCTGCACAGTTTTCAGGGGCAAAACAACAAGGGAGAAAGATGAGAGAAAAAAGGCAAATTATTCTTGCTTAAAGCAAAAGAAATAAAGTGATGCGCTTGCAGACTAGTTCAGCTCCTCGCCCTGCATCCAGAAGGTCCCAAATCCCACATTAAGGAGGTACTGATGTTCTAAGCTGATTAGCTAGGACGGTTAGAGTCCCTGGACTGTGACATCATGTAGATGATCTTCCATAGAGCGACTCTTTCCCAAGGAAAGCTAAACAACAAACCCAGCAGGGATCCATAGGCAAGAGATAGAAGATGCAAGCTTTTGATAATTAACTTTAAAACAGGTTCGAGAAAAAGCTGTTCTGATATAAAATAAACTTTTCAGAGCATTTGCCTAGCAAAAGGGGGAAAAAATAAACCCCTCCGAACAGTTGTACTTCCCACTAACCATGTTTCCAGATGTAATTTCTGTTTGTTCAAAGTGTATTTTAAGCACAACTTGGGATGTTTTGTTCATTATGAACAAAGAATGTTGCATTGATATGTATTTTAAAATGTAGAGTGTGTTTGTGTGTGTGTATGTGTGTGTGTGTATACACACAAAAACACTTAATGTTTTGAGCGTAGAAACTACAGCCTATAATGAATCCAAGAGAATGACAGGGGAGTCTTAACCTGACCCGCCGTCTTGGTTTTCATAAGCCAGGACGAATGCCCAGGGCTCAAGGTAGCAGGAGTGTCAATGGGCCTTGAAGAGGTGCAGATGGTAGAAGAATCTAGTAGCACTGCAGGTGCAGAAACGTTGGTACCTGCCCACTTATAGAAGGGGAAAACCAAGCTGAAGGATCAAGTTGATCAATAAGAGGACACTGGGTAGCTATTTGCATTCTGAATCAAGAAACAGAAGCCAAGGACCTGCATCTAATGAGCATCATGCTTAAATAAAAATCATTTTAAAACTTCTTAAAAAATCATGGGCAGTTTTCCTAATAACACCATGTGGTGTCTTTATGTGAACCATGTCCCTGCTCCCAAAAACAAATTCAGGGACAGAACCCAAGGACTGACCATAGGATTGCAGCTTCTGGGCTTGGTGGATCTACTCATTGCAAAACTAAAAGAAGGCTGGTTTGCAGAGGGACTTCCCAAAGCTGACAGCACCAAGTGCTTATACAAGTTGTCTTCAATTGAACACTCTCAATGGCCCTAACAAGCAGGTAATATTATCCCTGTTCTTCAGAAGAGAAAACTGAGACTCAGAGAAGTTAAGTAACTTGCTCAATTGTTCTGTTACTTGAAGTCATCCACCCAGTTCCAACCCTATATTAAGCTCTTGATCAGATCTTTCTAATTGTTGGCTTGCATTGATATTTATTACTGTACTGGATGTTTGAAGTGCTTGCTAAAAATTGGCAAGCACATTTTGTCAAGAAGTTGTTTTCAAGGGCCCACAAGCCCCAACCGTGAAGAGGACTCACTGGTATTTCCAGGAGCTGAAGGTCACAGCAACTCTCTTTGAGGCCCCTGATAGTCCCACCAACCCCTGAGGAACAGTAGAGGCAGCAATGGAAGGGAATAGCCGCTTCTGATCAGTGATAAGGTGTCCCTTCCCCCTGACCTGTCTCACCCACACCTTCTAGACACCATCATTGCAAGGTGTGGCTCATCCCAGCACTGAGCTCATAGGCATCCTTGTCAGAGAACATTGGTTTGGGGTGTTTATGATCAGAGTCCAATTAGCCTAAGGGGAAATTAAACAATTGGCTGGCAGCTCACTGACTAGCAATTATTTTCCCAGAAAGTTGGTAGAAGCCATGGTGACTGCTGAGCTTCAAATCCCCATGGCCTCTTATTGACTTTGTGTAAAAATCCCCCAACTCTCTGTGTTTCCCCCAAGAAGCTGAAGCTCTGTTGACAAAAATTCTGGCCTTAGGTTCTCGTCTTTGTACCCGTTGAGGCCCCATTTCTCCCTAAATCAAGTCCAGTGTGCCATATACTATGGTCGCTAAATTATCATTCAGCTCTTTCCTCAAACCCACCACCCAGAAGAGATAGCTGGTGGTCTTGTCCCAGGATGGAAGATAGATTTGCTCTTACCCTGTGTAATCCCAGAGGCACATTGCTCAAGAGCCACGGAGCTAGGGAGGCCAGTTTCCCTCCCAGCTACAAAACCTGGGCCACATGGGATTGAACCCAGGTGGCATACACTGGTCATTCAGGTCATGACTCTGGGATTCGCAGATCTGGTGCGAATCACAACTCTGCCACTTACTACTTAGGTAAATTAATTCATTCTGCATCTTAATGTTCTCTAAAATGGAATAATAAAAGTACTCATCTCAGAAGGTTATAACAAGGATGAAGTTGGATAAGGTACGTGGAAATCACTCAGTGCACACTATTCTAGCATAGATTAAGAGCTTAAAAAATGGCACCTAGTATTGTTGCTGGGATTTTATTACAATTTATCATCATGGGCTCATTAACATTACACTCTAACCTGCTAATCTCCCTGAAGATCTTTTTTTCTTTTTGTCAACTGGATGACTGTAAAAAAAACTTTCAGAACTAGTTTAAGGACCTAATGTGATCAGTAGGGAGCTAAAAATGACTGTCTGTTTGACCTCATAACCAGGCCTCCCCTTCCTCCGTACCCTTAGAATGTGTGTGGTGTGTGCCTCTTAAATGCCCTTGCATTGCTATTTAACTTTTTTATATATGGTTTTCTAATTAGACAATACCTCTTTGAAGGCAGGGCTACTATTTTACACTTGTGAGCATCTTCTTCAGTATCCGACACAGTGTTGGGCACTCGGTGGCCACTCAGTAAATATCAGAAGGATGGAAATCTAAAGGAAGACGTCAACGGCCTACCTTAACTGGGCCTCAAGACCAGTTAAGAATGTAAGAGTTCTCTCCGAATGTAAGAATTCCCTGTATGACAGGAACTGAAGAGATAACTCTACGGTGTATCATACTGTCTTGTTGACTTGTCTCATCTCTTCTTAAACTAGACACAGGTTTTGATTAGAGGAAACAGTATTTTATAAGCCACCGACACCGGCGCTCAGCATGGATTCAGGCACGTAAGTCCTCAAATGTGTACCCATGAATGAACATGGGTTGAGTTTCCTTCTGAGAGGGATGCAAGACTCCAGGGGCTTAGAAAAGGATTCTGTCCTCCAAGGCTCCACTGGCATGGAGAAGACACGCCGTGAAGGTATCCCGGGCCTCTCTCTGGTTGTATCCACAATCAGGTGAAGAATTAGAAGTTTATTTCACTTCAGGATCTCTGGCTTCGAACAGCAAAGTCAAAACCATGTTCATGTTTTCTCAAAAGCAGGAAATGTCATGGTCGTTTCCTTGCCATGTTTCCAAGATGGTGGGATTTCCTTTTTTTTTTTTAATTTTATCCTCATCCAGCGACATATTTGCATTTATCTCCAGATGGGGGGGGGGGAGAGGGAGAGGGGAGGAAGAGAGAGAGAAACATCGAGTGGCTGCCACCCACATGACCCCAACCGGGGCTGGGGACAAACTGCAACCGAGGTACATGCCCTTAGCGGGAACCGAACCCAGGTCTCTCTGGTCCGCAAGCCAACGCTCTAACCGCTGAGCCAAACTGGCCAGGGCAGGATGATGGGATTTCTTTGCTGTTGGTTTCTAAAACAAAGGCACAGTAGTGGCAGTACTTGTTCATTCTCTATTCCCAAATGCAAGTGCATTCTTGCACTTTATTTTATTATTATTTTTTTATCCTCACCCGAGGACATTTTTCCATTTTTGTTCAGGTAGAGTGGGAGGGAGAGAGAGGAACAGAGAGAGAGAGAGAAACATCGATGTGAAAGGAACACATCGAGTGGCTGCCACCCCCACGACCGACCAGGGCTGGGGACAAACTGCAACCGAGGCATGTGCCCTTAGCGGGAACCGAACCCGGGTCTCTCTGGACCGCAGGCCGTCGCTCTAACCGCTGAGCCAAACCGGCCAGGGCCAGTCTTGCACTTTAAGAAAGAAAAGTGCAGCCCTGGTCAGTTTGGCTCAGCGGTAGAGGGTTGGTCCATGGGCAGAAGAGTTTCGGGTTTGATTCTGCTCAAGGGCATGTACCTGGGTTGCAGTTCGGTCCCCACCTCCGTTGAAGTCATACGGGAGGCAGCCAATCGATGTATCTCTCTTGCATCGATGTTTCCCCTTCTCTCTCTCTCTCTCTCTCTCTCTCTCTTCCCCTCCCACTCTATCTGAAGGTAAATGGAAGAGTGTCCTTGGGTGAGGATAAAAAATAAAAATAAAAAAAGAAAGAAAAGTGCATATGTCAGAGGGAAAATGCTACAAATGTATTATTTCCTCAAACATAAATAAATTCTTGAACAATCTTTGATCAAAGGAACTGAGTTATATTTATGTTTTTTAAAATATTATGCAATTGGGTACATCCAACTGAATTAAAGAAAACAATATAATGTGTGTTTGAAATACAGAATTCCGTGCATCAGGTCAGACATTCTCTGGTCTGGACCATAGCTTGAAACTTTCATGGAGAAAGAAGCAATTGTCAGCAGTTGGGGGCTTCCACTCCAGCCCCTTAAAAATCCCAAATTGACTCTTCCAGCTTTCAAAAGCAAACAGCAATCGCCAGAAAGTGACTTATTTCATAAAAGAAACTGAAACACAATGCCCTGATTGGGTTACTCTTTCTTACAGAATGAGAGCACATTCACACGCCAGCAAAGCCTTCGGCCCCATTTCAAGAACTTCAATTTGACTCACAGAGTAAAAGTGGACTGTGGGGAGCGCACTTAAGACCTGTGGTTCAACATCAAAGAGGGAAATGTTCAAATATGTTAGAGACTCTACGCAAAAGGGTATTATGTGTCTCCACAGATAGGCTTGGGCATACAGGTGGAAAACATTTTTCCCCATTTGTCATGTTCCAAACGTCTCTGCTTTAAAGGAAAGCATGAAAATGGGGAGTTAAAAAACAACGCCCGCACCTTTCCTCAATGATTTCTGCATGTTTGCTACATTTGATGCAGACGTGTGTCCTACAATGGTTGGAAAAAGGACTTTGATTCTGACCTTCTCCTGTCAAAAACAGCTACTGTCAAGAATAATCTAAAACAGCTTCATAAGGGACGCTTTAACTGATTAATCTCTGAAGGTCACACCGCCTGTTTAGACTCTAACATCGGTGCCACTCGCAAAAGAGCTAAACTTGCAAGGCCCCAGCAAGCTCGCCGTGGGGAGCTCAGCTCCCAGGGGTGGTTACAGATAATTAGCACAGTTAAAAGTTCAGCCACTTCAGGTAGTTTTCACAATCCCATTTCTTCAAGCACAGGGGCCATGTCTCATCACGGTCCTCCTCATCATCGAGGAAACACATTTATTCTCTATCAGCTTGCGAGCTGACCTCAAGGGGAGCTCACAGTCACCCACGCGGTGCCGCGGGAGTCGCGTCTGAGACCAGGAGGCACGGGGGCCGCTGAGGATGGACGCGGGAATGCCGAATGGCGACCCGGAGACGAGATGGAGACAGCTGGAACAGAGTGGGTTAGTGGTGTGCAACCAAAGGGACTAAAGTTGTTATTTTTTAATTCACCCTTGAGCATTTCGTTCACTCTGCCGGAGAAGCTGTGTCCCAGCACCATGCGACAAGTAGAAAAGAGTGACCCGATTCCATAATTGGCCACGGAGCAGTTACTGTATCAAGCTCTATGCTAGCCGCTATGGGCAAAATGAAGGCAAAAGAGCAGGGCCTTCCCTTTCAAGGCAGCAAGCCCTGCAAACAGCACACCGGGAACTAGGCAGGGAGACTTCAGCAGGCGAGAACTTAATTGAACGGGAGCCCATTCCTACCCTGCCCCATAAACATCTGTTTGTTTGTTTCAATTGCGATCCAAGCACTCTCAACCAACTTCTCTGGCTTTCATTTTCTTTTTTTGCTTATTTCTTTAGAAACAGGAGAAGCTGGTGGAACTGGAAAAGTTTCCAGAAAGGACAAGACAGGGACGCACTGAATACAGAGGCACTTCTTCCCAGTGTTTGCATTGAGCAAACGTACAGGGCTGGCAGCACCCCCACCCCACCCCTTTGCCACAAACCAGCACGTGCAGAGATGGCTGAGGACCAGAGAGCAGGACTGAAATCAGACCTCTGCTATGGGATATGGGAAATAAAGTGATAGAACCATCTTGCCACTGCCTGTCTCACTTAAGGATGATAAGGAAACATTATCACATTATTTTAAGGTAAAGCCAGCATTTCCAGAGCGGATTGAGGCAAGAATTAGACAGTGTTTAGGGGATTATGAAAAACAGCTTCTTCTACAGGTCAACAGGTAATCAGAATTCTCAGGAGATTTTCCAAAGATTTTTTTTCCCCCTCCTTATGAATAATTTTACCAAAGGCACAAAAATGGGCACATTATTTAGAGAGAGCCTTTTGATGTATTTTCTCTGAATAAGCATGGGTATTCGAGGATTTCTGCTAGTTCAGAGCAACAGGGACCAACTTATTAAATGTTCCTGCTGCAATGCCTGCAAGCTAGCTGAGATTAATATCAGCATAACCTGTTACTTAATTCATTATGGGGATACAAGCTAATTTGATTTGATATTATTTTAATAAAGTTCTGTGATATATAAGATTGTTTCAGGCTATCAAAATAATTTTCCAGTTATTACAGTTATTCAAGCAAGTCCTTTGATAGCAGCAGTTGGTCCTCGTCTGTTGTGAATACATTAGCGCTGATGATTCATAGCAGCTGAGAAATGTTAAGCCTGTGAAGCATTGTGTTGATGCTCAAATTTATTCTGCAGGCCATTAAAAAAAAAAAAGAAAAAATATTTTGTATGCATCAAGCTTACACGTGTCATTAACAGTTCATTTTTTAAAACCAGTCTTTCATAGAAGACAGCGTTTTTGCAAAGAAAAAAATCTGCTGCTCGCTTTGAAATTCATTGATGCTGTTTTACATGTTTTTTATATACAGTTTGCATCAGCCTGTATATTAAGTGAATCAAATAGTTCTAAAAATGATGCATTCTCTCATTGCAGGGGGTATTGTAAGCCATTACAATATAAACTGTTCCAGTCCACAGCCCTATATGTTCATTTGGCTGTCATGCAGACAAAAGCTTTTAATGTTGTTAATGTGCTCTGTTTAAAAATCCCATTTCTGCTTTTATGCCATTTGCAGATATTTCATTTGGTCTTTACCCTTCTTTCAAAGGGGAGGAGGAAAGAAAACAAAAATGCCTCTCTGAGCAGCACAAAAGGAGGTACCCCCTTAAGGAGCCTCTCCTGTCCTTCCCTCTTCATCCCCCCCTTTCCTTTCTCCCTTCCCCCTCCCTCCTCCGCTCCTGTCCGCTCAAGTGGGTTGACATGTCTGTTGGTCCATTCCAGGGGAGCTGGTGGAAATAAAAAATGCATGTTATCATTTGGCAGACGTTCAAAAACTTGACCTAAAAATGATTAACAGGGCTCTGCTGTCACCTCCTTCCTTCAGAGGCTGAGTGTTTCTCCTCTGATCGCCACAGCAACCTTCTAGCCCTGGGCCAGCTGCCTGGCGCACACACTGCACTGTGGTCAGAGCGGTCCTCCCGATAAAGTGTGAAAAGAACCCACTCGCTCTGCCACTTCAGTTCCCTCACTGACTGTCCACTGCCCTCAGGAGAAGGTCCCAGGCTCTTCCGTGCCCACCAAGACCCGGAGCGGCAACTTCACCTCTCCCCCTCTCCGCAGCACCTTCGCTTCGTGCTTTTACTCCCAACTGGCCAGGCCCTGTCTGAGCCCAAACCACACACTCATCACGGCTCTGTGTGTACCTCCCGCCCTTTCTCACCTGGCCAGCCCTCATGCAGCCTTAGTGACAGCACAGGTGGCACCTTCTCGGTCACTGCACCTGTAGCGTGCTATAACCGTCGCTTGCTGTCTAATTCTAACGGCAGACCGGGAGCTCCTTGAGAGCAGGCCTGTGTCTTGTTCATCGTGTCCGCAGCAGACGGGGGAGGCCTTCAGAGGCCTCAGTCCGTGTTTATCAGATGGACGCACAGAAATGAGACCACAACTTCCAGAAGCACCTACACATTGTAATATGCTATTCTAAACCCTAGAAGTGACTTCCACAGATGGCCCAAGATAAATACCCTATATTTATTTTAGTTCCACTTATAAACCCCTCTTGAGCTGGAACATCTTTCAACTACACATTCTCATCTTGTCCAATAAGAAAAATTATCCCACTGATAGCATGGAATTAACAGGGTTGCTCTGAGCATGGAAATACCGAGGCTGCGGGGACCACAGAGTGTAATGAGAGACGAAGGCAGTGTGCTGTGGCAGAACAAGGCCAATGCTGGAGCCAGGAGCACGGGGGCCCGCCTGGGGCACTGAGGGCCCGGGCTGAGCCTTTGCAACATCGGAGAAGGGTGCCCCTTTTTCCCAGCAGACACAGCCCCACACCTAGGCACACAGTGGCAGAGCACAGGCTGGGTACCAGGCCCTCCTCGCCCTGCTGGCCTGGTGCCTTGTGCAGCACACAAACCGAACCTCCCTGCACAGCCTGCCACCAAGCTCTGGCTGTGCTGGCCAAGTCACCAACCCCGCTCTAGGAGGCCGCCCCCTCCGCTGCTGAAACAGGACACAAGACTACCTACTTCCGCTAGGATTGTTACAAGGACCAGGGCATGAACACACTTTGAGAATCACTTTCATAGCTACAGAGAAAGCATCCGGTGAACTATACTTCTGAGTGCTACTGAAGGAAAAGTGCTCTCATTCTCCATGTGGGAACAACCTCCTTTCTTGGGCACAGTTTCCTCATCAGAGACCCAAATCCTTTGTCCCTTCTGGAGGGAGAAGTAACACTCCTGGCACCCGGCGGGCCACATGCTGTAAGCCCTGATTATAGACTTACTGCTGTGTGGTTTTTCCATATGGTTTTCCCAAACAAGAATCCGGAACATCCGATCTCCGTTCTCCCCCCGTGCACGCTGAACAGCAGGGGTATAAGAAGTTGGCTTTAATGGTATTTAATCTAAGATTCCCGATAGTCCTCTAAATCTGCCTCACCAGCCGGCACCCAAGTACACAACGCATGGCCTCAATTAGCACCAGAACCTTCCGCTCCCCTCCAAGTGGGCCTCCTGTTCAGCCTCCCCACCACCAAGAAAAGAACAAACTCTACAGTGAAAGAGAATGACCTGGACCTTATCAAAGATATTGAGGGCGAGGCAGGAATCTTCCCCCGAAATACCTGTGCTCAGAAAAGCAGAGTGCGGAGTAAGGGGGAGACAACCATGGGAAAGGGTGGGATTCCAGGATACTTGGCAGTGAGAATAGTCAAGAACATTTCTATCTCAGGTAAAGTGGGGGGTACAACTCAGTGAAAATCTTAGAATTTAAAAGTAGTAAAAAAAAAAGCACACATCGCACCAGGGATACACAGCCTCCTGGCTCTCTCTTCTTCCAAGCAAAGCTTTCTGAATTCCTCCTCAGTGTCATGGCGGGTGGCGATGACACGTGTCTGCCTGATTGAGGACATTTTAGAGTTGTGCCCCTTCCCTCTGCCAGATCCATCCCAGAGCCGGGGCGCGGAGAGAGGTGCCGCAGGGCAGCAATCTGAGGCTGCAAGTTCGAGGCTCAGGTTTCCCTGGAGAGGCAGTGCTGAAATCCAACAGGGAGCCATGCAGGTGTCCCACACACATCACTGGAGACCACCTGCAGAGAGAAACTAGAGAAGAAAGCAGGCTTTCTACGTGGACGGGGAGAGGTCACAGTGAAGGTGACCGTGCCCTGAGGTGAGTACTGCCTGGAACCACACCTGAGATGACATTTACCTAATACCATCATCCTTCAGTAAAAGTTTCTACTGCCCTGATTAGCATCACAGTGCACAGAACAGAGTAGAAGAGGGGCCAGCCTTAAGTTGGGACCACCTTCTCTAAACTGGATGATCATTTTCTTCTGATACAGAGCCACTGAATGAGGGACCATCATGGGGTAGGGAAACATGGGCTTTGGAATCAGAAAAGTTAGTTCATTTACACAAGCCTCCATTTTTTTCATCTTTAATATGGGTACAATTCTTTGCAGAGTTATGATGGGGTAAACAAGAAAATAAAAGTTCATATACATGGCAAGTTATTGGGGGACATCATAGGTGTTCAATAAATGTTCCCTTCCCCTTCTCCTCCCTTCCTTCCTTCGAATGGCAAACCACCTCAGTTACCTGTTCTCTCCAAGAACATAAAAGGGTTCTTTATCTTCAACTGGACACAAATCAAATACCTACTTGTCCCAAATAATAATATTTGGGTCAGATTCATACAGGAAACAGCTCCTTTAAACGGCAGAAGTTGAAGCGATGGGATCTGCCTGCATTCTTTCCAAAAAGCCCACCACAGTTCTGGGACCACGCTG
This sequence comes from Molossus molossus, assembly GCF_014108415.1. Taxonomy (NCBI): domain Eukaryota; kingdom Metazoa; phylum Chordata; class Mammalia; order Chiroptera; family Molossidae; genus Molossus; species Molossus molossus. The sequence goes on from NW_023425350.1 coordinate 42,832,946, forward strand.
CCTCTACACACCTGAAGCAGGAGATCAGGTGGCATGTTCTAATGAACTCGGGCTGTCACAGAGCGGCCGTTCGTACGCTTGCCAGCACCCTGACACTGGGCAGGTCGGGAGCCCCAGAGAAGGTGTCTAGAACGGGACATGAAAGTGGCAATGCCTTCTCCACGCCCGCTGCTGATGGGTCCTTGGAAAGCACAACTCTTCCTGGCTCTCCCTTGCTCGGAAATCGTCCCCTGACCCCTCTTCTCCACCAAAGGAAATAGAAGTCCTCAGTATGTGAGGCCCGCCGCAACAGCACGGCGTCCGCCCGGCCTCTCCTTTGTGAACCTCAGGCTTTAGCCAAGTGTTTATTTATTTATTTTTTTTATCCTCACCCGAGGATATTTTCCCATTTTTTATACAGATAGAGTGGGAGGGAGAGAGAGTAAGGGAGAGAGAGACAGAAACATCGACGTGAAGGGACACATCGAGTGGCTGCCACCCGCACGACCAACCAGGGCCGGGGACAAACTGCAACCGAGGTACATGCCCTTAGCGGGAACCGAACCCGGGTCTCTCCGGACCGCAGGTCGGCGCTCTAACCGCTGAGCCAAACCGGCCAGGGCTAGCCAAGTGTTTAGATCGGCGTCTGCCAATCCTCCCAAGGACCTGCCGCCCTAGCAGCCGCCCGCGTGATGCTTTCTCCCGGGACCGCCGGCTGAGCCCCATCAGACCAGATCACTTGGTATTCCCATAGGAAAGCATCTCTTGGGGCACTCCACAAACTTACCAGGATACTTACCTGTGCTCTTGCTCTTTCTCCCCTCCCCACACACACGTACAAACACAAGATCAGACACCCTTCGAGGGCAGGGACTGTCTCTTCACTCGCATCCAGGAGAGACTCAGTAAATGCTGAGGCACGTGTTCGAATGCACAAGGACACCCAGAGGAGCTGTCGATCCACTCCTATCGGCACAAGGTAAGCAGAGTGCTCCCAAATTCAGGAGTTCCAAAGGAGGACCTATTCCTCAACAGTGATTCTACTTCAGTAACAACAACGACCACCAACTGCCCAGAGAGCCCTGGGCCAAAGAACCTGACAGGCGCAGTCCTATGTTCCCCAGTATCACCTTGTTTAATCCTCAGAACAACCAGATGGGACACCTATTTCATGGGTACCATATTACAGACGGAGAAATAGGCCCGAAAAGCTCAATAACTGGCCCAAGGTCACGTATCAACAAGCCAAGCCAGGACCAGCCCTGGGCAGGCTGGTCTCAAAGCCAGTGCATTTAACCAACACATCACATTGGCTCGTGGTAAGGCACTTGATTACCAAATGGATGCTGGTTAAGAATCCGTTCTCTCAATAAAACTCAGAAGTCCCCGGCAGGCGCCTAAGGAGAGGGAAACATCACTGGGTAAAATCTCCCACTGTCCACATTCACTGCACAGCAGATGAAGAACAGCGCCGGGTTTTCTGTTTAAACTTATTTGGTAGAAATGAGGCAGCATCTGCCCTGGCCTAGGTCACTGCCTGCCCTGAATTTTCCCTTTGAAGATAATAGATCTGGTCAATTTAAAAGGGCCAGAGGTGAGGTGAGAAACCAATAAACCCCTTAAAGTTTGGCTGCCTAACTAATCAGTGAATTATGTGCTCATCAATGAATCATAGAAATGAGAGATAGTGGAGGCCCCCCTGGGTCATGTGCCCATCCCCCCAGCGCGGGGGATTTTCTTTGCAGCATTTTCTGTGAGTGCTTCTTCAGTCTAATTAGAAATGACCAAGCAATGGGGTTCCCACCATTGTCTCTTGGGGAACTATTCTGCCGTCTAAGAGACCTAATTATTAGGAAATTGATCATTATATTCATACTAAATTCTTCTCCGCACAGTTGTATCACATCGCTTCTTAATTGTTCTCCTTTTGACCCTGCCTCCTCCTCCCCCAAACAATTTCTCTTAAGCACTTCAATTACTTTTGCCCTCCGCTGATTCCCAGCCGGCCCACCAGGGAATGAAATCAAGAGGAAAGAGAGAAATGAGCAAAGAAGGAGGAAGGAACAGAGGCCTAACCGCCCAGGAAGGTCACCGAGTCCACTAGAAGGCCCTTCATGTCACTCACGGGCTTTCTGCTACCTGCCAGAACCCAGAGCAGACAGGACACTGAGCAGAGGCCCCTCCCATCACTGACCACTTAGTGGCCCTTCTCTTGGCCATCCCCAGGCCTGCCAGGTGCCCAGCACAACAAAAGGCTTGGCCTGGCCTGTGGGACTTCCCAGGGCTCACCCCACTACCACTGCAGCATCAGTAGAGTCCCAGACAGGCTGAGGCAAGTCAGGCAGAGATGTACTGGGGGAGGGGTCGTGGAGAGGGTTCCATTACTGTCATCATCCCCTTTGGACTAAGAATGCAGGCCTGGAATCAACAAGTCCTACAGAATTAGTTTAGGCAGGAGAGTAGGATAAATCAAGAGCGACTGAGCCAAGCTCCCAGTGATCCTTGCACATGTCTGGCCAACCCCAAATGACTGAATCAGTATTGTGGTAACCGGCACCCTTACCAATGATCCTCAGGAATATATGGGCATTATGGTACCAGTGCCCACGTTATATCCTCTCTAAGACTCTGGCTGAGGAAGGAAACTAAAGAGCAGCATCTCCATACAGAGTTGTGAGGGTTTTGCCCTGAACAGGCCTGGCCAGTGGAGAGTAGAAATAGGAAACCCAGTCCACACTCCATTATCCCATCCAGAAGAAGGGGTACCATTTTGTAATTCATGCAAAAGAACTCTATGTGCTGGCTGCCTTGGCCAAAAGGCTATCCATCTACATCCCCCAAACTTTGTTTCTTCTCCTCTTGGATAACATCAGATACTCATTCCAGCATCTGTGTACTCATAAGCATTTACCTACAGGTCTCTGAAACTTGAGCAAGCTCGCCGAGGACAGTGATCATGCCCTAAACTTGCACTGTTATCCCTACAGCAATGTTATGGTGTCTCCACATAGCAGATACATCAGAAATGTTTACTAATGAATTACAAGATTCTGAAGGCATACGATTCAGTAGGGACATGTTTCCTATCTTATTCTTTCTTTCTCAATGCTTTTCTCATTTTATCTTCCCTTTTACATGCTTTACCTTGTCCTTGCCATTCCCACAAGTTGCTTCTCCATGGTGCTTCAACAGACTTCTGATATGTTTCATCTCCATGTCCCCTGGTGGCCTTTCAGGCAGTTCCAAAACCCAACAGAATCACAGAAATCGAGTGAACTTTGAGACCCCCAAGTCCAACTCTTTTATCTTACAAAGGAGAAATCCAGGCAAGAGAAGCAACTGCCTAAATTCACCCATTATGTTAGCTTCAGAGTAGGAAGAACTATTTCTTCTAGAAATGTATCTGAATATCTACCATATCTAAAGTTTCATAGTATATACAAGGGTTACTAACATGACTAAGGCTTGTTAGTGCTATCTCCAACACAATAAGCACATGCTTTAATAGAAGACTGGGTCAAATTCTCATTAAGTAGGGGAAGGAAAGAGAGAGAGACAAAGGAAGCCTCTTGAGAGATGTGACATTTGAGCCAGATCTTAAAGGATAAATGCGATTGACTGGAAAGAAGAAGTTGGGAACATGTTCAGAAAGCAGTGAGTAAGCAGTGTGGCTGGCACCCCAGAGAACACATGGATAAAAGGGAGGAGGTAGGAAAGGAGCCTGGAGAGGGGAATTGTGAACGACATTGAATTCCACACTAAGGAATTTGGATCTGAGTTTCATGCAGTCAATGAAGTGTCACCGAAAGTTTTGATCAGGAAGATGACAATGTCAAACCTGGTATTTTAGAAAGAGATAAGGGGAAGAGACTATCAGCAAGGCCAAGTGACCAATTAGGGCTAACTGGACTTGTTCAGTCAAGCAGTAACAGGGGATTAAACTAAGATATCAACAGTAGGTAGAAAGAGGTCGATTTGAAGAAACAGTCTGACAGCCGACTCAAATGACTGGATATGAAGGGAATGAAAAAGAAAAATTCAAAACTGATTTTGAGATTACTAATTTGATTAGCTAGGTAAATAACTATGCCATAATGGAGAAGAGAAAATACAAAAAGAAAACAGGTTGAGGGGGCAAAACTAGTTTTGTTTTGGAAATATTGAGCGTGGAGAACTGGATCAGGAGTTCAATGGGGGGAGTCTCAGCTAGGAATAATGAATGGGTTTCTGAGAGAATATACAGGTGGTAGCTGATGTCATAGGACTTAGGCAGACACTCAGGGGAAGAATGTGATATACAACGAGGAGAAGACCCAGTATAAAACTTAAGAACCAGCTGCATGTAAGGCTCAGATAAGTGGGAGAGTCCAGACAGAAAAAGGACTGAGGAAGAGGCACAAAAATAATGAGTGGGGAACTGGAACACCTTAAGCACCAGGGAGAGCAGAGTCAAAGCGAAAGTGCGACAGAGAAGTTCAATAAGGTGAAGACAGAGAAAAACCAGTGAACGTGGCCTTTGGGAGATCACCGGGAACTCTAACAGAGAACAGAGTACAGTGTTGGGAGCAGAAGTCAGATTTTTCTTTTTTAATTAGACTGTACTGCTTAGGAAGCAAATTGACGATAAGGACAAGTATAGACCATTCTTCTTAGACATTGGATATTAGGACTAGCTCCAAAAGAAGGCAAGATTGAGAAAAGACTTTGTTTTTAATAGAGGAGAGATTCAGTAATATTCACAAGGAGTCAGTGTAAGAGAGGAAGAGACAGTTAATGGGTGAGGATTTCTAGAGGGTTTGTGAAGTGATGTGACCAAGGGCAAAGGTGAAGAGTGTGGAGCATTTCTAAGGCAAAGGGAATGAAAGAAGGTAGCTGAAGAATTAAGTATGTTTGGTGGGAGGATGGAAATCAGTTGAGGAAATTCAAATCTGGTGACCAGTATTTCTTCATTGAGATAGGAAAAGTCATTTTCTATATGTGAATGAACAGGTAAACTGAGGACAGTGATAAAGGCTAGAATGGTTGCACTTAGTGGCACATGAATGAGGCAACTAGAGATGCATCAGTGTCAGGGCTGGGACTACAGTAAGGTCAGTGAGACACCTGCGGCACAAAATTTAAGGAGGCTCTCATTCTCAGGGTCCAGTAAAATGTAGGGTCAGCTTCAGGTATGAGTGGCTCCTTAAATTTTGCATTCTGGGCTCCTCACTTGCCCCACTGGCCATGGGATTACTAAACAGCTTCATCATCTAGGTTGGAAATCATGAATTTTTAATGAGGTAGATCATCCTGGTTAAGAAAGTTTTTTTCCATAAAGCCCAGAACATCAACAACAAAATGGAGAGGGAGAGAGAGAACAGAGAAGGGAGGGAGAAGAGAAGAGAGAAGGAGAAAGGGAAATGAAGAGAGGGAGATAGGGAGAGTGGGGAGGAGGAAGAAGGGGAAGGGAGCGTGAGAAGGAGGGAGACATTATTACCAGAGATTGGAAAGACAGATAAAACAAGAAGAAGTCAAAGGAATGAGAGAATCGAATGTGACTGTGAGAGTATAGCTGAAGTGGTTGCACAACCAAGGTAGGAATAGGAATGGAGTTAGGAGGGAGTGATATACTGCAAACATAAGGAAAGGTCAAAAGACCAAGAGTCCCAATGAGACCAAAGAACATATTTCAAGGGCATGAAAGACTGGGGACACATAGGGGGATCAGAGGTTGTGGTCAGAAAGGAGAATTTCAGAGTTCAGGATTTCAAAAATGGAGCAACTCCAGTTGATGACAAGGTCTAGTAGTTGCTATGGGAGCAGCTGTTAAAGTGAAGTTGAGATGGAGGTTGCTGGAGAAAGAGGTGTCAGGACCTGTGAGGCTGAAGCAATGGACGGGGTCCTCCATGAGAACCTGGCTGCAATAGTTGGAGGGGGAAAAAAATCACTCTACTGTCCAAACTCACAGTTTTAGCATAACCAAAGGGCATAAAAACAATTCTTCACATCCACCCATCTGTCTTTGTTTCCCAAGTCAACGTAGTTTTATTAGCATAAAGTACAGTGGACTTCTGCTCTCACATTAGTTTGTGGTCTGCTAGAGCAACTCGTCCATATTAAGCTTTTACCATATATCATTATATATATCTTGGAATGATGTATGACTCAAAGTTTACATTAATCCATGCAGTAAGATCACTATAATTAAGTGTGATTGTAGTATCATCAAGAACAAAGCTTCTTCTATCTTCCACAGATAAAAACTTTCTCTTGATACTGTAATAACGCTTATATGTGGAAGAAGATTACTATTTCTTATATTTTCTGCTCTAGTGTATGAAAAATTTTTAAATATGTTTATTAATTTTTTGAGGCAGAGGAAGGGGGAGGTAACAAGAGAAACATTGATGTGAGAGCAGAACATCAACTAGCTGCCTCCTGCATGGTCCCCACCAGGGATCAAGCCTGCAACCTGGGCATGTGCCCTAACTGGGAATCAAACCAGCAAACTTTTGGTGCATGAGACGATGCCCAACCAACTGAGCCACACCAGCCAGGGCTGAACGGGTTTTTCTTTTCTTTCCTTGGCCCTATTTCCCACTAACTCACAGTGAACTACTTAATAAATAAAGAAAACAACCTGATCTAGCAGCACTTATCTTTAAAAAGATAATAGGTAAATTCTAGCCATTTTTTTTTTATTGTTGACTCTATTATAGATGTCCTCATTTCCCCCCCATTTTTATTGGAACAAAAACACAGTCCATCATTTAAAGGCATAAGAGCCAATGGACACTTTTACAGGATTTCATCCATTAAAGAGTCTGTACCAGTGCTGGTCCTATTCATTTTGGCCGCTCTGTTCCAGGCAAACATTTAAGTTCATCTCCAAATCCATTTATATAGACTTTCCAGGGCTCTTTGCATAAAAGCACACCAAGAGTTAAAAAATACCACCAAACAGCCCAACCTGTGTGACTCAGTGGTTGAACACTGACCCAGGCACCAAAAGGTCGCCAATTTGATTCCCGGTCAGGGCACATGCCCAGGTTGTGGGCCCAATCCCCAGTAGGAGGGCATACAGGAGGCAGCTAATTGATGTTCTCTCTCGTCAATGTTTCTATTTCTCTCTCCCTCTCCCTTCCTCTCTCTAACATCAATAAAGAAAAAAAAATTAAGATAAAAAAGTACCACCAATCAACAATGGAAAGCCCACATATGCACCTCCACAATGAGCATAAAGGTTACCATTTGTCCCAATATCTACTATTGAAGTATTCAGAACTTGTTTAATAACTATGATTTTACTGGTATGAGCTCAATTGGCTCTCTCTCGCCTCATGTAGAAAACATTAAGAATGTTTCTACTAAATGTCAACATTTTGGAGGACCTGGATTAAGGAGATTATCTTTGTAATATTGGGGAAATCCGTCACAAGTTTAAGAAGGATGATAGACTTCTACAAATGGCATTCAGTAAGTCCTTTGAAACCCCATCTCTGAGCTAGTTTCTTTCTACTCTCTCTCTCAAAAAGACATACAAGAATCTCTCCTTTGCCCCAAACAGGCCACTCCTGTCCTTCAAGTACCAAGTCAAGTGCCACTTCCTCCAGGAAGTCTTCTCCAGTATTTTAAGACTCAATACTTGTCCTTTCTGAAAGAAAAGAGAGTTTGCCTGGCTTAGGGTCCCATGTCTGAAGTGAGCAACATTTACTCAGACTGTCAACATATCCATGTCAATAAATTAACATTTCCCAATTCCAGCATAGACTAACTAGGTGTGAATAACAAGTAAAAAGAATGAAAAAAGAAAATAAACGTGTTTTATAATTGTATGAATTATGAGAATGTATACTTCCTTTGGATTTTAAGCAAAATAGTACTCACTCTAACACTTGATTATGTACTGTTTTTCATGACGTTGACCTATATTAACCTTGAGGGAAAAAACATGATATACTTCTTTTATGTCCAAGAGGACAAAGGTGTGTACATAAAAGGTATATTTTATAAAGGAGAAAGTCACACCCAGTACCTAGATGCTAAAAACCCCAGGTTTCCAACACCATTCTCCAGTGAAGGAAGCCAGGGCTCCTTGAAGAAGCAGCTGAGTCTAGGGCCAGGCCAGAGAACACACAGTATGAGCCTGAAGCATTGTGCAGTGACAAAACAAAACGATGGGACATGTGCAAGGGACACGGAAGCCAGTGTGAAAGAACTCCTAATGGCCGAGAAACAAAATAAATAGCGGTGTGGATTATAATCCAAAATTTAAAATATGTATGCATGTTTTGTGTCCATTATAGCTCAACAAACTGGAAAAATAAAATATGTATCCACCAGTCCACACTTATATAAGTAAATGATTAAATAAGTACACAAGGAGAAGAGATAAACCACCCTTGCAGAAGCCTTCTAAGTAATTTAAGTGGATCCTCCCCAACCAGGAAGTGGAGCTGAACCCCTCTCCCCCTTCCCCACTTTGAGTTGGGCTGCACTTAGGAACTTGATTCCAAAGAATACAGTGCGGAAAGGGAGTGGGGGCACTTCTCAGTGGAGAAATCTGGCAAACACTACCTTGGCCAGGTGATCAAGGTTAACATTATCAGTTGATAACGTGTACCACACCACTGATATGATGGAATGAAAATATCACTTCACCTTTGTGGTCTTCCTGCCCCAAACCATAACCCTAGTCTAACCATGGGAAAAACATCAGACAAACTCAGATAGGGACATCCTACAAAACACCTCACAAGGGCTCCTCAAAACTGTCAGGATCATCATAAACAAGAAAAACTGTCAAAGTCATCAGAAAAAGAAAAATCTGAGAAACTGTCACAGATCAGAAAAGGCTAAGGAGACAAGACAACTAAGTGGTATACTGAATGAGAGCCTGAAACAGAGAAATGGTATTATAAGACTAGTTAGATCTCAATAAACTATAGACTTTAGTTAACAGTCATGTATCGATGCTGGTTCCTTAGCTATGACAAATGCACCACAAAGGGGAAAACGTTATTCAGAGGGGAAAATGGAAGAAGGACACACATGGACACTCCACACTGTCTTTTAACTTTTTTATAAATCCAAAACTATTCTAAAATAAAAAGTTTATTTTAAAATGGACAGAATGGGAAGAGAACTGGGATAGAATGCTATAACTAGAAGACATTTTAGAGGCCACCTAGCCCAAACACTCTGTTGCATGCAGATACTGAAGCCCAGAATAGTTCAAGGTCACACAGCTAGAAGAATCAGAACGGAAGCCAGGGTCTCTCCAATCTCAGTGCAAGATGCTCCTCACTACACCATGCTAAGAAAGGGTAAGTGAGGACCCTCCAAACAGGAGATGAATGTAAACTTTGGGAGGCAATGCTCCCCTTTGAATGGAACAGTAAGTCTTTCAAGAAGAAATGAAGAAGGGCCAATCCTCTATACTGCCTGGGGTGGTGGAGAATCATTGCAGACGGAGGCAAGGTCCTCCAAAATGGCTCCTTGGGAAGAAGCAGTCTGCATTTGTCATTAGCTTCAGAGGCTAAGGACTTCTTGTTTTGCTTGTTGTGCCTGCTTTCCTCTGGTGGGAAAAACAAATAGAACCATGGTTCAAATATTAGTTGGGAGCTAGCAAAAATGAATAGCAATGAGACTATTTCTAGCAAAATAGCTTCATTACCATGCCAAATGCTAATCTCTCTCTCTGTCTCTCCTCTTCTCTCTCTCACTCACATACATACACACACACATGCACACACACACGAGGAAGGTGCTGAAGGCAGCATCCTTACACCTTTGGGGAGGAAAAAATCCATAGTTTAAATATTTTAAAGACCACCTCATTCACACATACCCTTTTGTGATTGAGCCAAATTGGGATACACATTTTCTCCAATACAATCTTGAAAGAATCTAAGAAGATAATAAAATAGCACTTGTCTTGCCCCCCCTTTTTTAAATGTTTGGTTTTATTAAAAACAAACAAACAAAAAGACCACATGCACTTGAGAATGCTATAAAAATGTGCCCTAATTCTCGTAGGGGAAATATTCTTAAAGATTCAGATAGCTAATGTGTCTTGGCTGTGGACCAGACTTCAGGGATTGGGTAAAACGAATAAAAAGTTCCTTGACTTTTTCAGACACAAGAAAGTAGAGACTGTTCATTTTACGTGGTGGGAGGAGTCTGTCAGCAGAACTCTGCTGCCTAGGAAACACCAGAATCCTAAATGGAATCAGAATCTGGTCCTTCATCTCCAACCACGGAGGGCTGATCTTGAGTATCTCCACCTCAGGAACTCACATTTGACCAGGCTCAGTTTTTTGACAGGCGCTGGTTTCTGTTCACTTAGGCAATCACTTTTCATTCCTCCCTTTTGCCCACTCATTGTAACCTACAATCAAAGAAGTGCAGAAGGCAATAGCCATGCAAATGGAAAAAAAAAAAAAAAATCCCAGAAAACAAACACCAATGCAAAGAAGCCCTCCAGTGAGCATTGTCATTTTCGCAGGACATTGTCTCTTCCATGAAAGGGACAGACGGACTGAACTCTGGATTGGTAAGTCATGAGTCACTCTTCTCCTGTTACCACCTGCCCCTGTCCCAGGTGGAAGAGTTCCAGAAGTTTCTCACCTGGCGCCCGAGTCAGAGCAGTCCGTCTGCTTTGTTAATCCGGGAACAGCTGCCTTAGTGATCACTTTGCACCAGGTAATAAACTTTTCCCTTTGCACACCTTGAGGCTTCTGACTATTCACTTTTAAGTGAGAAACTTTGGGCACATCACTCATAAACTGGACTTGCCAATGCGAGCGGACTGGGGGCGCCTCCTCGAACTGCTGCCACAGACAGAGCCATTTACCGCTGAGCATGAGCACTGTCCACCAGGGAGGACTCGAGATGCCTCTGCTATGCGCAGCGCCTGGTGCCTCCAGCCTGGCTCCCACTGCTATTCCACCACTTCCCAAGGAGGCCTACAAGACAGCCTTATGGATCCTCCCTGGGCCGAGTAAAAGAGGCAATTTCAAATAAATTAGGAAAAATTCAAGATGGGAGAAAAAAGAATGGAAATCTTCTTGTAGAAATTTGAGTCACTTCCCCTGAGCAAGATATTATCATCTTGCTACACACACACACACACACACACACACACACACACAGAGCTACTGAAAACAAATCCACTTGTTAATGTTCAACTCTCCTATCTGGCTGTAGAACAGGCTAGCAATAAAGGGCAGATAGATCAGTTCTTTTAGGCGGCCACACCAACGATAAATCAGAAACAATAAAGCTGGAGACAGGCTTGCTGGGCCCCAGCTGGTATTGCTTATATCTGTCCTAAGCAATCAGGAATCATGAAGAAACTTCTTTTTGGAACGCCTAACCGCAAGACTTCACAGTGACCGCCTCGATCCCACATGCCCATGTGCTGAAGAGGAGTGACGGGGACTGGATACTTTATTCTTTTTGACAAGATCAATCAGTCTCTCTGGAATCTCTCCATGGCCCACTTGCCTGGCCCGCTCCCATCCTCCACTCCAGTCCCTGTACAAGACAGCAGTAATAAACCCATGAAGCATTGCCTCCCTCCATTGCCTTTGCCAGCGGCTAGCCAAACCTTGGTATGCCCTGACCTGGAGCGCAGCTCAAGACAGGGAGCACCGTGACCTCCGAGAGAGTAAACAGAGCCACTGCGCCCCAAAATTCTGTAAATGGCAAGATCATGCCAAGCAAACCCTTATCCTCAAACAATGAGGTCTTAAACCCCCACCGGGCCAACTAAGATGCCAGCAAGGTCCAGGGGGTTGGTAATGCACCATCAGCCAGGGTAATCTGCAAACTAATGCTCTGTCCACAGCCCTGCGAATGATGGTAGGTCTCTGGCCAGAACCAAGCCCTCCCTCCCACCGTGTCATCTCTCACACCTGTGCACACGCCGAGACACGGGCCCAGATAGTCCTGGTCTAGAAACACACTCTGGGAACATCCTAGCCTTTGCAGATAGACTGGCTTCTTCTCCATCTTCTCATTGTGGGGGCCACAAATGGCATTTCCTTTTTATTAATTACTGCAGCTTCTACCTATTGTCAGTCACCAGAACCTGCCATATGGTTACCATCAGGTGTGTTCAAGTTCCTGTTATGCGGCATTCCTGGATGCCCTAAATAGATATTGCAGAATCTGCTTGTGTTTTCGCAGGGCCACTTATGTTTCAAAGAAGCTCATTCCGCTTCTAGTGACTGCTAAGGGGAGGTGGGGGAGGGCTCTCTGTGCAACACTGTGCTCTACCGAAAACCCCAGTGCTTCCCAATGACTGCAGCTTCCCTTCTCCCCTGCACTGCTACCGTGCACTGGGGAGCATGCTGTACACTGCTGCCTTTGGGGAAGAGACTATAAGGAGTGTTCTTCTAGCATTTTAGGCAGATGAAACATTGGGGAGGGTGCTAGGAAGATTAGTGAAGGTTATGTCATCTCTCCATCAAAACTAGATACATAAGGAACAAAAATAACCCAAAAGAGCCCCAAAGAAAGCATGTCAATAAACTATGTCACACCTAGTATGACTATGAAGAAATCCTTTTAAAATAATTTTATATTGCCACTGATCTAAATATAAGTGGCACCCATCTCTGTGCTTTCGAGGACACTATAAGAACGACACTTCAACGGAAACACCCAAACCATGTCAAGTGCCCAGTCTTTTCTGCCCCCATTAGTTCATTGTCTGACACTTGAGTATCTCCATTTTTTTCCCACCATCCCAGGTGCAATCAAGTTGGAAAATTCCTCCCTGGATCCTGACACTCTGAATAAGGTACAGTCATGTGGCCTGAGTAGATAAAGCCCTGTGTTAAATCCTGAAATAACTTGGCATCTGATTGGACATGATTTTCTACATACAATTTCTGTGGCTTCTGAATGAATAACTGGCCCTACTTCTAGTGGTTACAAAGAGCCTGCAGGACCAGATCGATGCTGAATTTTATAATTTTATGATAGCCTTACCATCAGTAGGACATTTCTAGAAAATTACTCCAAAACATAATTTTGTCCGTTGGTTTATATAGACACATGTACTTCAATGTCTATGTTGAACTTGATTTATAGATGTAAATACTTCCTATTTCTGGGTTTAACTTAAATTCATACTTTTCTTGACCTGGGGCCCCTGGAGGTGAACCAATAACCCTGCACAGAGGTACAGAAGTGTCCATTCACATACATATGCACCCCTCTCCACAGAGACTAGGAACATAGAAATGTGATCAAGTGCAGAATTCTGGCTTAACTTCCAAGATTCTCTGTTCCAAATTACTTTTTATTATCCAAAGATTTTCAGAAATATCTAGTATCTTCCCAGGGTACATTAAAGTCTACTTTCCATTCTGAGGGAAAAAAAGGTTCATTGAAACAAGGCACCTTCTGTCTTACTGTAGATATAACCTTCTTTAAGGAATGAGTGTGACAGGAGCCCCCGGTATTGGTTTGCCCTCTTGTGTAGACAAACTTGTGGGTGACAGGGGATGGCTACGCCTCTGGCAGGAATCAAATGCCCTCCATACTTTCTCTGCTCTTGGTGAGGGGGTGCCCACATCTACAATATTGGCGTCCAGACTGGTCACTGTGGCCTTGCAGCCACATCATAAATAGAAACCAACCCCATTCGAGGAAAAATGAGTCACCAGAACAAAAGAGCAGTCAGCATCCAGGGCTCAAAGTCACATTTCTACAAACACCTGCTTGTTCTCAGATAAGACCTGCTCAGAATCTCAAACAAAGAAGGGCAGGACTCTATTGATAAAATCCTCTGCTCTAGGCTGCTAAGTGAGGCACAACCCTCCTGGTATGGTTAAATGGAGAGAACAGACGGGGAAACCCCCAGAGTGCTCCAAAAGATCACGATCCCCAGCCTTCATGTGCCCCCACAGCCTGTGCTAAGATAAGCATTCGAAATGTCCAGAGTACTGATCCAAAGGGTAGGTTGTGTCAGGCGGATAGAATAAGTTCCTAGCTGGGACAGTATCTTGGAGGAGTAGAATATGTGTGTAGGGGGTATGCAAAAAGTGTGAATTGAGCATGGATTTGGAATTGAATGAATTGAATTGGTATTGACCCTTGCTCAATATAAAAATAACAATTAAACAGAGGACCAGGTGTTCCTGCCAGTCCATGAGAGGGTCTAGTAAATGTAAGTAGTAGCCTCCCGTCTGCCCTGTGAGCTACTCTCATCAGGGCAAACTGAGGTTGATTCACTTGAAGTCAGTCCAAGCCCGAGGCCCCGCTGAGACCATGGGAAAGGGATTCTTGGCATCCTTCCTTCCTGCCCAGGCCTGGAACCTCCCCTCCCCCGGCTCTCTTCTCTGTCTGGATCCATATTGCCCTCCTCACCTGTCATCCCAGGGATTCCATCTGTCCATTTTACAACTTCATTTTCACTTCTAATTGAAAACTTCTCCTCCCCTCCCCTCCAGGACTAGACTGGAGCTCAACTCCAATAGCATAGAACAGAGAGAGGTCTGGTTTGGCCTTTAGAAACATGTCCCAGACCTTCCTCTTCCGGGTGCCATCACCTCCAGAGTGGGGAAGCGAAGAGGGAAAAAGGCAGCCCGCTCCCAGTTTGGCACAAATACTTGACAGTCGCCTCTGTGTTATTCTCAACCATTATTAAAACTTGTCTCTGGGCACACTGAGGTTGGATGAGGGCATCAACCTGCCCCATTGACAGGCTCCCTGCCTCCAAGCGGCTCCCATATTTTCCAACTAATATCAACCACATTCTTCCAATGCAGCAGTGTCTGCATGTTGGCACCTCCCACTCTCACTGACCATCCCTGGAGAGCAGAAGATCCATGGGCAAAGGCCCGATCATCTTCTGGCGCTCTCAGGGATGGTGAGGGAGAATGTCATGCGCACCACCATCCCCACGGCCACCCCTGCTCTCCTGGCTCCTTCCTGGGGAGGTGGAGTGGTCAGGTTGGTGCTCTGAGCAGCATCTCCCTAGAAACCCTGTGGCTGCCCCTGGTTGCATTCTGTCCTCAGTCTCGAGCCCAAGCTGTAACTGTAGGACCACAGGAAAACACATCGTTCATTCTCTGATATTCACTTTGGATATTAAACTTTCAGAATTTTGTCTGAAGAATCCCTCAGCTTAAATGTGTGAAACCACTGCTCTCTCCCATAAAGCCCAGTGCCTAACCCTAGGGCTCCTGTACTGTTTCCATGCTTTCCGTCAAGCCCCACCTCCCCCTACTCTAGAGAGGGCCTTGCCTTACTCATCCTGCCCCACACCTTGCCCCGCACCTGCCGGGTACACCAGTGTTCAGGACTGAACCCGTGGGTGGCTGTGCTGCTCGGCGCCCAGGTTCTGTCCGGGGGGAGCTCTCTATTCTCTATGGATCTCGGCAGGGTCCTGATAACAGCACGTTGGAAATGCAGCTTTCCTGGCCCACATGGACAGGTTTTCGTCTATTTTCATCCTTTCCCTGCTCTATTTAAATATGGTGTCTGTGACTGAGTTTCGTGTTCCGGAGGCATGCGGTCCAGAGAGAAGGAGCCAGAGTAGCTTCTCTGCCTTGGCGCTCAGGAAAGAGCAAATGGGGCTGCCACCTGCCCGGTCTGGGGATGGTTCCAGAATGGCTCAGGTTATTCACAGCACAGATCCACCCGGGGGTAAAAATACCATCCCAGAAGGACTCTCCTTCTAGCCACAAAAATACCTATGTGGGTATAGAGAGACTCAAAAAAAATGACACAAGGTTTAGGAGAAATCGTCCCCTTAGAAAAGAACTGAAGTCATTAGTGTTGGCCTTACAAAAAGGAAGATAAAGCGATCTAGCAGGAGAGAACGAGGGCAGCTTCAGAAGGACATAAACTGAAGAGAGAGCACAAAGACATTGCAGGAGAAACTTCCTGACCACGAGACTTCGGGAGAGCTTTGCACGGTGTCTCTTTGGGAGATACAGAACAGCAGACAAGATCAGCTCTCCTTGGTGGGGCCTACTCTGAACCAGAGGATTAAGCTGGGCGATTGGACTAAGTCCTCTCCAGCCTTGGTCATTTACAATTAATTTTAGAGGAGGGCTGACTTTCTCAGTGGAAGGCTTTATCCTCCGCAAGCTCTTTGTGTGTACCCTTATGAGCTTCATCCTTCAGATTACAGGTGCATTTATACCATCACTGTGAGCCACACAACAGGCCCAAAGGTGCATGACATGAAGATTGCCCTGCCTTATGCCTCATCATGAGGGCCCAAATCCCTCCTCTCCACCTTCTCTACCTGACTTAGTACCAGCCTCACACTTCCTGCGCCGTCCTCCTTCCAGACCTCGAGAGTTATAAGAGGTAGTGATGTCTCCACATTTCACATCCCAGCTTTGGATGTGCATATTCCTAAGAATTCATTACAAACTCTCTGTTGCCTTTGACTTGGACTTGTCCCCGGAGACTGAGAATCTGTCCTTAGAAGTCAAAGAACAACTGATCGCTGACGTGGCTGTATTTCCAACTCAGAAATTTCTTTAGGGTGCTGGCCCTTTGAGATGTCCGTCCTGCATCTGTTACCAGCAAGAGATCTTCTTCAGCTCCCCAAAGTTATTCTGAATCTCCATATAAATCTGGGGAAAAATAAAGAATTGTCCACATTATCAAAAAGATAGTATAAAACAACCAATGTGCTACAATCCAAGAACAAATTACTGTACCATTGGATGGTTAATGTGTAAAGTAAACTATAGCATCCCCTCCGTGCTAGGCTGAGCAGCAGCTCTGGCTCCGTCCCTTGGACTGCATGCCTCAGGGACATGGAACACAATCCAGAAACCATATTGAAGCAGTGCATGAAAAGGATAAACATAGACAAAAACCTGTCCGTGTAGGCAAGGAACATTGCATGGAACAAGTAGAATATGACCTACTAATTATTCAGAGATGATTCCACCATGCATTCCAAGGTGTGCTCATTTCTCAGGCTGGAGTTTTATGATATTTCATCTCTTTTGAATACATTTTGTCTCTTGATCAATGTTATATGATACCAAAAAAATGAGGATGCTAAACAACAGAAAAGGGAACCACTTAACTCATTAAACCTATGGCTAGACGTGTTCAGCCAGCAAGCACTCTTAGGCTCAAAGTACCCCTGTTTTAAGAACACATTCTTATAGCAGGTGACTCTGCGCACTGCAGCTTAGGATGATGTGACAGTCCAAATGAAGGTGACAGAGGGGAAATAGTTCCAGCTCCCAAACATCAATAAATGAAAATAGGGTCACATGGTGAGATGCAGCAGGTTCTATTGTCGTATAAGCTCTGTGGTCCTCATCTTTTTTCTTCCATCTGAGACATTAGTTCTAGAATAAAGTATTTCAAATATCAAACTAACTAGAACAGCTGTTGCCACTTCCTCTACTTTGGTATGCCCCATCAAATTCCAGTTCCACATCAACATAAGGCAACTCCCTGGCAACATCTTAGGATGATGCCCATGAACCTTAATACATAATAAAACAATCATAAAAACAAAACAAATGAAAGCCAAGGCTACAGTATTTGCTATGTGCCAGGCACTGATCTAAGTGCCTTACACTTGATTCTCACAACAAAGTGATGACGTAGGGACTGTCATCATTTCCGTCGCCCAGACAGGGACACAGGCTGCTCCTTCAGTGCAAGGAAGCTGTGAGCTCCCAGGGAAAGTGCCCATCTCTTCCTACCTTCTGGCCTTCGGTAGTAACAATAATGGCTAAAACTGTCAACATCCGATGTGTCCAGCACTGTACAATCAGTCCTTACAATAAATATAAAAGCCAGACATTGCCTCTCTTTCACCTAGTAGGCAACTGAGACTCAGAGAGGTTTTTCAAAATTAGCCCAAAGTAACAAAGCTAGAAGGTAGCAGAGCTTGGACCTAAACACAGTCTGTCTCATTACAAAACCTTGGCTCCTAAGTCTTACTCTATTCTCCCTCCTGGGTACTTCCCATCTCTAGAACACTTGCAATTGCCACCAAAACCCAGCCTCTTGGGTTATTTTCATCAAATTTGAAAGTCCTTCCTGAGGCTGAAGACAGTCAAGTGGATTGCTCCCAGAGAGCCCAGTGGCACCGTTGCCATCCGTTGGCCTCGGCCACAGCTGTGGTTTCCAAAGGAAATAACTCATGCAGCCGTTGGCGCATCTGTCACTCACTGGAGCCAGGACTTGCATCAGAACCTGGGGCCCCACAGGGAGAGAACAGCAGCTACGTCAAACTGATGGGCATCAGCACAGGTCACTGTAGGATCTGTGAGCCTTCCTCCCTGGATCTGAGGTCAGCCCCACTGTGATCCACTCTCCCTGCTTCAGAAGGTCAGGGAGAACTGCACTAGGCTTCACTCTAGATCTGTGGAGACAGTGCATCCCAGCACCCTGGACTGGCTAAGGTGTTGGCCAATCAGCAGGCATGGTCTAAATTAGGTTAAGTGTCTTCAAACTTCCTTCGATTAAAAAAGAAAGGAATTGGGAACTCATGCTAAAGGGAAGATTCTCAATAAGAAGTGGGGTCCTTCTTGAAGTCCCCGAAAGAGTAAAGGGCATGTAAACCTTCAGGAAGCAACAGGAGTTTGATGAGGACACACAAAAAAAGGAAAATATCTGGGCAGTATGTGAGGGTGGCAAATTCAGAGAAAACTAGAATGAATAGTGTCAATTGGATTCCGTTGAATGCAAAATTCTATAAACATTAACGGAGCATCGGCTAAGCACTTACATCTAAATGTAGGGACTACATACAAAAGTTACTGTACCTGCATCTTTTTATACTCTTGCTGAGGAGCCAAGACATATGTGCTTGGCACCCTGAATAAAAGGAAAGGCTGACATGTGAGTAAGTGCTAAGATAAGGGATAAGTTCTGTGAAAATCAGAGGATGGATGTATGTGTTTGCTTAGATGGGCAGAAAACTCTTTGTGGGCGATGTAGGATTTGGTCTGGGGCCCAGAACTGGTTCTGTAGAATCTAGCACTCAAATCTTCTCTCCCTAACCACAGCCTCCGAAGGTACTTGCATAGGTGTCTGGGAGAA
Source organism: Molossus molossus (assembly GCF_014108415.1). Classification (NCBI taxonomy): domain Eukaryota; kingdom Metazoa; phylum Chordata; class Mammalia; order Chiroptera; family Molossidae; genus Molossus; species Molossus molossus. The sequence goes on from NW_023425350.1 coordinate 42,851,954, forward strand.
CCAATAGTTGTGCTCTAACTGAATTATTTCTGTTCTGTGACAGGTGGTTTCCCATGCCACCTTCTTATGGATCTCTGAATCCCTCCCAGGACTCAGCCTTCCCCTGTGGATACAGAAAATCTTTAATCCTGTACCCTACAAGCTGCAATAGCTGCTTTGCCATGTGATGGTTTTCTGTGGGTCAGAACTCAGAAAGAGGAGAAAAGGCCTGGGTAATTGAGATATCAGGATGTCAATTCTTTTCCGTTGCAGAATTTTCGAAAAGTAAAGTAAAACTAAATATTTTTTAAAGCTTTTTTTTTTTTTATCCTGAAAATATAACCATTGAGATGAATTTAGCCAAGGTACCAATGCACAAATGTCTACCTTTGAGCTATTCAAACTATAAAGAAGACAAAGTAATTTTTAAACCCTTCTTAAAAAAACAAATGGCAGATAGGACCCAATAATCCAATATCTTCCTATGTTGAGTCAAAGACTACCCTTCAGCAACCTTGATGGGGGTGAGAATACACACTGCTTGACGATTAAAATGTCTAGTGACTTTAGAAACACTGGATGAAGGTGCCTTTCCCAATAATCTCTTCTTTGTTCTACACACTTAAAAAATGCCCTTACTCTACAAGGTTATCTATATGAATCCAAAGAACTTAAAAAGAGCCTCATGCATCTCATCCTAAAGTGGGTTCATGAGATGTTCTGAAGCGACCTGAGGACAGCAACACACATCTGACTGGAAAAGCCAACGTGTTGGTGTCTCTCATAAGGCACTGAGGTTTCATTAGCCTCCCTTGAGCATCTGATAATCCTTCCCTAGGAAGAGTGTGGTGGTCTGATTGCCCTAGTAGAATATCAACTCCTCAAGGACAAACTCACCCTCAAGGTCTTCTCCTTTGGTGTCCTTCAGCACCAACTGCAGTGTCTGGAATAGTATAAGATCTCCAGACGTTTAGGTTGAACTAAACAAATGAAGGCAATGTCAATCGCAAATCGTCATACCAGCACCAGAAGGCAAGATTCAGGTTCTGGGAGAACATTTAAGTAAGAAAATGAGCATTAGGCAGGACCAGATAGGCCAGAGGTCCTGTGAACTCTGGATTCTTGGTCTCCCTTTCAAGCTTTCTCTGGTCAATAATCCAGCCTTGGGATTGAGTCAAGATGAACTAAAATGTCAGCAAGCCAACAGGAGACTGATCTCCTTCCTATTTCCCCAGAGCATAGCACCATATTGGCACTTTGCAGAAGCTCAGCAATGTTTATTGAACAGAACTGGAAATATTTTTTAAAAATCTCTTTCATGTTTCAGAGGTTTAAAGGACAAGGAGAACAAATTAAAGAATAGGAAGAGCCTTCCCACTGGATGTTCTGTGTCATTTTCTGGAATGTAGAAAGTTAGAGTTAATAAACCAAGGCCTTGCACACAAACGTCCTTCTCAAACCACTGTGATACACAGACACCGAGTCCTATGGAGAACCAACTACACAAGAGCAGAGCCAACTCCAGTTCAACGTCTCCACCTCCACTTTTACTACTATCTCAGCCTGGCACTTTCTGAAAGGCCTGATGCCCAAAAGGAGCTGTAGCAGTGAGTCTTCAGGGTCTCCTAAAGAGGAAAACAAAATTCTCTTTTAGGGCACTTGACCTAGGGGATCTTTAGCTGGAGGCCATCATATGCTTCAGAAAGCCGATGAACTCTGGAATTCTTTCATGTGTAAGCACATTTTCCTGAGAAGGCCCTGCCATACCTTGTATTGGTTTCTCAAAGGGATCTATAACCTGAGTGAAATGTTAAAAATTAGTGATTAAATAGAAAGGAAGGGAAAGAAAGAGAGAGAGAGAGAGAAACACCTATGTGAGAGAGACAGATCAATTAGCTGCCTCCCACAGGACCCTGACTGGGGCCTGGGATCAAACCTGCAACCAGGTACGTGCCCTTGACCAGGAATCAAATCCTTGACCCCTTCATTCTATGGGCCCACTCTCTAACTGCTGAGCAAAACCTGCCAGGGCTGATATTTTAAGTTTGATCAAAATCATTTGCTGGGTAATAGACTCAAAAACGTTCTATATTAGAAAGGCAGCATGGGGTGATAGAGCATAGAATTTAGATTCAGACCCACTTGAGGTTGACCCCTGACGCTGCCACTTACCAGCTGCCTGACCAAGGTAAGTACTTAAACCACCTGAGCTCCTATATAATGGGAACAATAATACCCGCCTTCCAGGAACGAATAACACACAGAGAAAGCACTAAATTCAAGTTTTCTTTCTTGTTTCATTAGTAGCCTTCCTCCTTCACTCTTCCTCTTTTCTTTTATTTCTCTTCTTTCCTTCCTTTCTTCCTTCCTTCCTTCCTTCCTTCCTTCCTTCCTTCCTTCCTTCCTTGAGTACTAAGCACCAATACTCTGAACAAATGCTCCCTTTCAAAGAGTACAAATCTGTCACCTAAGAAGTGGACACACTATTACATGGCCTGACAACACTATCCTTTCACAGAAAAAGTAGTGGGTTTTTGCACCACGAGCAACACTGAGCAACTTTCTCTCTGTTGCTTGTTATTTTATATAAATTAAACCAAATAAATTATGAATTACATGTAGATTATAATCACTAATGGTTAACGGTGAGAAGTGGCCCAAGAAAACAACAGGGATGAGAGGAGCTTATAATTTTTGAAAATGTGAGCACCAAATTCTCATGTTTTCACAAAGAAAGGTACTGTACAATCAATTCTAATAATATCAACACCGCGTCCCAGAGCTATGGTCTACATGTGCCTTCACAACTCAGTTTTGCATAACTGAACTACTCAAAATACTTCTGATAGTTCGGGGCGGGGGGAGGGGGCGAATCTGGCCTTATGGATGCTTTAAAGTTACACTACATGAGTCATGTAAGGCTCTCCTCTGTCCCCTCCATCTGTGGAGAGAGGAGGAGAGAACAAAACAGGGGATGGAGCCAGGGTAACCAAGGGTGGGGGGTGTGGGGAGAGGAATGGTGAGATTTCAGAGCTTGCCAACACTTATAAAAGTCCAAAGGTTGATTTTTTGGCATCGGTTTTACCCAAGTGGAAAATTCCCAATTTTCTCTACTTGGTCCTTTCTCTCAGAGGAAATGCAGTTTTGTTGGACTCAAGCAAATGTATCTTCCTTTCCTAATTTTCATGTTCTGGATTCAATACTAATTTACATCCACATTTGTGCCGGAGATCTTAAAAATATGCTGTTGTTTCCTTCCCAGGCTGCAGGATGGGGGTGGGGAGGGGGCGGAGGCGTGGGCATGAAGGAGAGGAGAGAGGGAATGTGGAGGGAGGAGAAGAAAGAAAAACTTTACCCGGTAAGCATTTTCCATACTTAATAATTTGATTTTGAAGGCTAGTCATATCAAAGAGCAAAATATTCGATATTGTTAATTCAGTTTTGCAAAATATATTCTTAATTTAAAAATGATTTTGCTCCGGGTGGTAGTGCAGTAATAAAGCAGTTATTGACCAGAGCTTATTGATTGTAGAGTCTGCGGGCAAAGAGCACCGACCTTGCTCACACTCTTACTGCTCCCTCCCTCCCTGGCCTTCTTCATCTCTGCTCGCTCAATAATATATTATTAATATATATTTTTAGCAAAAACTGTATGTTACAAGGTTAAGGGCTTCTTAGTGATTTTTTTTTTCAAGCTACTCTCTGCCTTTGGGATGTTAGGGGGAGAATAAATTCAGTAACCAAGTGTCTAGATATAAATGGCTTTCCATGGAAATACTTCACCCACCACTGAAAAGTACCTTGTCACCACCCACTCTTTTCTGTCACATAAGGACAGAAAGAAAAATCTCCCTAAGCCAAAGAAGGTGGCAGCAGCTTGGTCAACAGTGTGACTATGGAGAGGAAACCACACCATGGCTGTAAAAATCAAATTCAGGACATGTGTGTGTCCTTTCCAGGAAAGTAGCTCTGAGCCCAAAGGAGAGAAATCTGTGGTCATATCAGATTCGACCAGCAGTGTCCAAATCCTTCTAGCAGCTCTTTTGAGATGCTTGCCCCGACACCTGGATGGCCATCTCCTTACAGCACAACCAGATAGGATCTGCAGCAATTGCTTACTTTTAGTATTTTCACATAAACCATCTTTCATATCTGTCTGGCTTTTTTCCAGGTTGATCTCATTTCCCTAATCACTGTATACATCTTTCGAAGGCAACCACTATGCCACATGCTCCTTCACTATCCCTTCTAGGACTTCTAGGACCCGTCATGTGCCAGGGTCATAGTAAGCTTGCAGTTAGTAATTATCAAATTGCAATGTAAATGATGCACAGCTCCGTATTCAACTTCCTTTCAAAGAAAGCAAAAGCACAGAACATAATAATGCAGTTTGCTTCTGCCCTCTGCACTGGGAGCCTCCCTAACCATGTGGTTTGCCTGTCTCCACATGTGCGCCAGGTGAGGGAAGGAAACGCTAGGCATCATTGAGTCCAGGGAACACTGCAGAGAACTATCTTACGCCGTTGCATCCTGAGGTAGAATGCTCAAGCAGTTTGCTTCCATGTCATGTATGAAGAAAGAGGAAAGAACACTGATCACACCTCCCAAACACTGAATTCAGAGGCCAGCAAATCTCCAGGCTCATGGAGAGATTAAGACTGAAAGTGAGTGAGGGTGATCGTCATCTGCCCTATCTCATCATACAACATTAGCCGCATCTCCTTGTAATACTCTCATGAATGTAGTCCTTCCTCAGATGGCAGAAGAGACATGCATACAGAAAAATCCAGGTTTCTCTGATTTCCTTCACACTGTTGTATCCCCATGCCTGGGCTCCTGCTTCTACAAAGAAAAGTCCATCCAAGAAAAGTCTATCCAATATTCATAAAGGATAGGAAATATGGAAGAGGATCTAGATCTCTTACTTGCTGCTGGTTCCACTACCCACTGAGAGGGGACAAAGAAGACACCAGTGATGCAGTGATGGAACATGATGGCCTCATATAAACAACCCAGCTGAGCAAGGAGAGATGCTGGGCTCTACCCACGAGCTGTGTGGCCACTGACAGGATACTCAGCCCACAGGTCCCAGCAGGCATCCGCTGCTCACTGGAAGAGTTTAATGAAAAAGAATGCATGGAAGTGCTTTTACAAAGATGTGAGGAGGATAAGGGAGCCAACAAGGAACAGCAAAGGGGCCAGCATCAGCAGCAAGTCTTCAGCATCGTAGGTCTGAATGGGACACGACGGAGCACAGGGGCTTCTGGGAAAGGGTGGAAAGTGTAGGTGTGGGAAAGAAGCCTCCTGAAGCAATGTGACCATAGAGGAGTGTGGGCACTGCCCACGCCACCCGGGGGGTGAGAAACCCCACCTCTGTCTCCTGGCACCTTCTAACCTCATGTAAGAGCCAGGAGACAAGGGAGGCTGGATGACGAGGTCCTCTGAGGTCAGCCACCCAGGGCAAAGAGCCAGGCAAAGCAGCATGGGGAATGATCTGCAGGAGCAAGTGGATGAATGGCCCCATCTGTGTGCCTCATTTTCTTCTTGGTCACACAGAAATAATTATGTGACCCTACCTACCACACAGGACCCTTTAAGGATCGCATGTAAGCATAGCTTTGAGTACACTTTGTCAAAAGTTCTACCCTGCTGCAGATCCGACGTTGGTGAGGCACCCCTGTGCTCTCCGTGGAGTCCCCGTGCTGTGCCCATGCCCAGGCCAGGGGAGGCTCCCCACTCCCAACCAGAACCAGAATGATGTGAGCAGAGCAGCACAGGGCTCCTCAGGTGGCAGGGAGAAGGGGAGCTGGGCATGCAAGGAAATAATAGAGACTGGGTTGTTTACGTTTGTGGGAAAGGGTGCATGAATATGGATAAAACCCTGTGCTCATTTTGCTAATTACCCAGCATCAATGTTAAAGGAGGAAAGAGCCCACTGCAGATTTTCAAGCCTATTCCATCCGCCGAGCCCGCCCCCACCTGTGCACACACACAAATCACCGCATCACTGTCATTTTCTCTCCTCTCCTGTACATAACTGACAGAGCTCCCCTGAATATGAACCACATGGACCCATCTGAGTTAAATCTGACTTGACAGAAGATTCCAGTTCTGAATCATAGCAGAGAGCTCAAGAAAGAAAGTCTCGTTTCATGGTCCTAGTTGGCAGGAGCTTCTTTCCTACAATTTCCAGAGTCAGAGCAACCTTACAGCTCTATAGGCACCACCATGAGGTGAATCAAGGAGGGGCGGGTGGTGAAGAGACAAAGAGTCACACTTAGAGGCCATTTCCACAGGAAGCCAAAATTATGGAACAAAAAGAAAGAAGAAGAAAAAAATGTCAGTCTTTGGTTCCCAGTCTCAATTATGGCCTCTTTCCTTTCCCTCCTTGGACTGGCCAGATGTTTGGAGTTGTTTAGATCCAGCTCTAAAGAAAGAAAAGATGGTGAATTCTAGCCTTTGTTTCCTGGCAGCTCCTGGACTTCTCCCAGACAGACAGCCCCAGGAAGACGTCTGCTGACTCATCCATGAATATCAGGTGGGAGAAGTGCTCAGGGGAGGGGCTGGTTAAAGATGGAGACGTGGAGCGGGGAGCTCAAACCAGCTGGCTTTGGTCCTGAAGTCCACCAGCACAGGCTGCCGGAGGACATGCTCTTTTGTCTCAAGATCAACCAAGCTAAAGGGCGATCAATAAGCACCTTACTGAGCTACATGCTTTGGGGCGATCACGAAGACAGAGCCTTCCCACTGCATTCCTTAGCTCTGTTCTCCTCAGCAAGAAAGGCAGCAGCAGATGCTCTAGAGCTGGCCTGCCCTTCTGGAGACCTAGATTCTTAATGTACTCTGTCCCACATGTCTGTGTGATTTGAGTGGGGCATTTAGCCAGCCCGCTGGACCTCAGTCCTACAGTTCTTTTCATCCAAAAAATTTAAAAGTTTGGCCTAAAGAATTCTCATAGTTTTTTTTATTCTTCTTCTTTTTTTTTTTTTGGTACGTGCCCCTAGCAGGAACGGACCCGGCGACTCTCTGGTCCTCAGGCCAACGCTCCAACCACTGAGCCAAACCAGCCAGGGTGAATTCTCATAGTTTTAAATGCCAAAAACTCTGTGAATAACAATGCCAGTAACTAACATAGATTAGCTCTTCCTAAGTGCCAGGCACTCTTTTACCTACCTTAGCTCAATATTTCTCAACAACTCTGTGGGATAAGTATTATTATCCTCATTTAATAGATAAGAGAACTGAATACTTATTTTGGTAAGTGGTAGTGTGGGGATTTGAACACTAAGATGGCACATGGATAGTTTAGCATATAAATGAAAAGCATGGACTTTCACCAACATGCTGGTCTATCTAGACTCAAGACGTTTTAGTCTAGTGTTTCTTCCACTACACTAAACAGCTCTTGTCAGTTTCCTAGAGAAATTCCTTCATCTCTAGATCAGTCTCAGAAAGAACAAGAAGGGACGCCCATGACCCAACATATCCACACAAATTCTAATGGACGTGCCATCTTCCATGGGCTGATATGGACACAATGGAACACCTGAGTAAAGGCTGGTTCCAGCTCAGGCATACACATTCCACGCAATAGATGCTCAGTAAACAGGACCTCACATTGTGTAAAGCAGATGCTCAATAAAGGCTTAGCACAAGACTGAGTATACAGGAAGCACCTGATAGAATCTGGTTCCAAGGCTGGAAACATGGAAGAGACCATAAATTGGAATAAATGGAAAAGTTACCCAAATAGCATCGAAAAAATATAATAAAATTAAGTATACACAGACATTATATTATCAACACTGGTGGCTTCAACCCATAGGATCCCTCCCCCATCTCTCTTTTCCTACCACTGCCCCTACCAGAACTACCCATCCAAACCACACTGCCTCCATGTGCCAGAAGGGAAAAGCATCTTCTAAAAGCTAAGTCTCCCTGGGCCTAGACTTACTGCCATATTTCTGCCTTGGACTTTGCATCTAACTTTTGCAGTAGGGGAGGCGGGAGCTGATTGGATTATAGGAATACAAATGGATTAATTTGGGGTGGATTAGATACATCACAAAACATAAGTTTGACGTGCATTAACATAAAAATGTCATAAAAATGTAGATGCTGAGGCTGAGCTTATTTGTGATGCTGCTAATGCATTGTTACTCCAGCAAAAGATGTACACAATATTTACGCTGTATCTGACCACATAAAACATGTCGTATACATATGCAATTTTTCATTATGTAGAGGGAAAAGAGCCAGAGGGCCCTTCAGAATTCCAATTCTTGAGCTTCTGATTTTCCCTTCTTTTTCACATCTTTTTTTTTTTCTTTATTTTCAAGAAACAAATACAGTTTTAAACCATCATTACTGTATTTTGAACAGTTAATATTTCATATCATGACATCTCTACTCAGAGGTAACAGGTTTAGTTGATTACTATTTGTTTATAGAGCCAGAGAAACCTGCAATCACAGGGAACAGAGAAGGATTGCAATTAGATCTATTGGCTGAGAGCCGCACCTCGCTGACCCACGGTTAAGTGGTTAGCGCTATCAGAGAGAAAATGCCTACTGGCAGCTGGCACATCTGCACATAATAATATGGGCAAAACTGACACGGCCACTAAAGGCTGCTGCTCTCCTCTTTACCCAGAAGCAAAAAACAGATCATGCTTTTTAATAGTGCATCAACACATTCCTTCTGAATTAGCATAATCATGTGAGTTACGGGAGGAAGCAGTACATCCTAGCTAAGCTGCTTGGAATTCTTCAAATTAACCAAATAAAAGGATTTTCCCCTATAAACTCGAGTTTATGCTCAACTGCTAGTCTATTAAAAAGGTAAAGGACAGAAAGGGAGCAACAGAAGGAAAAGAGTTCATCTGTTTTTAACAGGACAGGTAATGTCCCATGTGTGACGGTGTGGACACACAACACCTGAGGGGGGTGAGATGGTTGGGTGGAGGGGACTGGTTAGCATAAATACACTAATAGGATTCTGTCAAAGTGATGATGATAATGATGATGATGATGGTGATGGTGGTGATAGTGGTGATGATGGTGGTGATGATGGTGGTGGTGATGGTGGTGGAGATGGTGGTGGTGATGAAAGCTGATTTTAAAAGTACATTGTGTCTCATCACTTCATAAGGTATATAAATGTCTAGCCATTATGTTGTACACCTGAAACTAATATAATAACAGCATGTCAACTGTAATTAGAAAATAAATCAATTTATAAATAAATGAAAAAAAATTGCATTGTGTGCCTAGCACTGCAGAAAAGACTTCTAAGATCTATCGACATGTCAGTCAGGCCCACACTGCTATACCCAGGCATCCCAGCTCATCTTTCTCAGCGATCCTTTCAGAGATTCCCAAACAAACAGGGGTGGGCAACTCAACTGGAGACTCTCTCTCAGGTATAGTGGGGTGACCACCAGAGAGCAGGTCAAACAAATCCCCAGGCTGCTCTGGAAAAACAAAAGGTAACCAGGGTTCTGGTGGCCTCTCCTGCGCATTAGGGGAGTGCAGTCCCCAGGAATCACAACTTCTCTTCCTGCAGCCAACTTCTGTGAGTGAGACTCAGGCCACACCAGCACGTACAGAGCCGCTGTGATTTAGGGAAAAAAGGTACTCTCGGCAGGCTAATTAGAACAAGACACCTCAATTAGGATAAAAACACAGTAAGCAAAGTCAAAAGATAAAGTTTTGAGAGAAATATTTTAAAATTTTGAGAACTCTCTGGGTATGTGTGTGTGTGTGTGTAATTGAGTAAACTTTGATAGATACACACGATGAAGTACTATGTAAATATTAAAAAACAAGCAAGAAAAGAAAAGCTATGAACTGATCTATATGAGTGATTTCCAGCATATATTAAGTGAAAAAGCAAAATGTAAAAGAGAATGTTCTATATGCTATTTGTTATGTAAAAAGTGGGGGATAAAGTAAAGTATACACAACTCTGCTTTAAAAAAATTAAAATGCAGGGAAGATAAATCCGAAAATAATGGCACTGATAACCTACCATTCCCCACTGAAAGGAATCAGGGAGCTTCTGGGGGAAGTGGAGGACGTCAGGGCAGAGAATATACAAGATGAGTCTGTGAAGTCCTCTATTCCACACATTTTTTTTAAGTGCTTAGAAAAATTATGGTGACATGTCCAGAAAACACAGGAGCAGCTGGAAGGAGCTCCCCAATGGTCAGTGTCTGATCATTTAAGCATCAGAATAAATTACAGATTATAACCCATTGTAAAAAAGAATGAATCCGTGAGTCCATATTGATGATAAATAGATAAATAAATAAATGAGAAAAAAATAGAGGGCTTTTTTTTTTTTACAAAAGACTGCTGACTGATAAATTTGGAAGAAGTGGTAAACTGGAAAATTGCTATACTTAACCATCAATGAGCAAGAACTTTCAATGAATGTTAAATCTTTAGATCAAAATTTGATGAGTTGCAAGATATTTGCATGCTTAGAGTGTTTGCCCACAGATTGTTTACTACTTACAAAGATAAAAAGAGGAAGTATGCAGTGGAAAAACCAGACAAAACCTTGATCAGGCTATCAAAATTCACATCAACAATAAAAGTGAGACAGACATCAGGTATCTCTGGATGTGTTACTGTGAGAAGTACACAACACCACCAATGTAGAATTCTGGCCAAGAATGCATAACCAGAGTCTAATCAGGAGGAAGGATCAGATAAAACCAATGAAGAACATTCTATCAAATAACTGGTCTGTATTCTTCCAAAACGTCAATGTAATGAAAGCAAAGCAAGGTTGAAGTACTGTTTCAATTAAAAGAGAAACAAGAGACATGACAACCAAATGCAATTCATGAGCCTGGTCTGCATCCTGTACTTGAGGTAAAAATAATGCTATAAAGAATGTTATTGATAACAATTGACAAAATTACAATATGAAAAATAGATTAGGTAAAAAGCATTATTTTACTGCTAAATATCCTAGTATTTAATCATTTCATCCTGGTTAGACCAAAGAATATCTTTGTTCTTAGGAAATATACACTGAAATAATAGGGCACAGAGTTTGACACCTACTTTCAAATGATTCAAAAAGCACTATAATAAACAAATTGATATGAAACAAATGTGCCAGAATGTTAAAAATTGGTGATTCTGGATAAAAATGTGTCTAAGTGTTCTCTGTATCATTCTTGCAACTTTTCTCTAATTTTGAAATTATTTCAAAGTAAGATATTTTAAAAATAAAATATGAGAGTGAGGGAAAGAAAAGAGTGCCCTCTATAGATTCATGCCAGCATCAGCGCTGCTGAATTTCAGTACCACACGCCTCCCAGCCAGGAGTCCTTGCCCAGAGCAACCCTTGCACAACCCTACGCAGCAGCCCTGGTGAGGGCACCTTCATCCTTCCAGAAACCACTCATTTGAGCTTCTCTGGATGTGTCTGTCCTTGGCAATCAAAGGATCCCTGACCAGTTCATCTCAAACCTACCAGAGGGAAGGAGCAGCATCCTATAGCCAGACTCCCGTCTTCTCCTGCAAGGCCTTGATATCACGGTTGTGCATTTCTCCTCCACCCTGGAAACTTGGCATGACTGTGACCATGTCTTAGTCACCCTTATGTCCCAAGGGATGGACACACAGAAGACACTCACTAAATGCTTCAGTGCAGAGTGGAGCTGGATACGTTGACTGATGAAGGAGGAGAATTCATACGATCATCAGTGTTAACAAGTCAAGGTGGGCACCCCAGACACCTTCTCAGCGGTGCTCGTGCCAGCACTCTCGCACCAAACACATGCCAGGAAAATGCTGGAGTGACAAGCCCCAGCATGAGGTCTCCACAGGATGACTTACACACGACGTTGGTGGATGTTCTGTATTTTAAACTAAGCTTAGGGGTGGAGTAGAGGGGAACGTTAGCCCCACTTCGACTATTTACTCTAATCCTGGGTAGCAAGCACACCAACAAAATGGTTAAGCTTGAAAAGAAACAAGTTAGCATCTCTGCAGGTCCCTCCACCCAGAGAATTACTGCTCCGTGATTATGAGGGGGGAGGGCTCCAGTTCCCACAAACTATCAGACATTTCTGAGTTCCATCTCTAAGCCTTAAGAATGTGTGAGTCTTCCAGATTCTCACTCTGACCAGGTATAACCAGTACAGATAGGAGCTGGACTCAAAAACCACCATACCTACAACTGCTCTTTGTCCCTTAGGAGACTGGCCTCACTAACACATAAAGAAAACCCAGTAATGGTCCACCGAAGTAGTCTTCTCCATCCAGCTGAGGCCTCTCCTTGGGGTTCCTTCCCAGGTTCCTAGTCCTGAGCTATGCAGGAGTTAATAAAAACAATGAGCAATTTAAGAAAAGGAATGGTTCTTGGAGAATAATCGATAACTGACAAGACCAGAAAGAGTATTAATATCATTAGTCTACTCCATTTTAACAAGGGTAGGTCATTACAGATTTGACTGGACCAACAGCATGTAATTCTACTGCCTAACCAAAGACAAGCAAGTCTTGAGTCAAATACTCTTGAGTGAAGCCAAAATATGCTTTTTCTATCACTATTTTAATCATTTTGATATTACACAGGAGTTACTACTTGTGCAAGAGATAAAGGAGCTTCCAAAGACAGTCTCGTAATCTATCTGATGTTAATTGGATGTTTTCCAAAGCCTAGAACCCAGGAAGTACATCCAAATGGAAAGGACGTTTTAGTGGTCTTGGAAAGTTGAATTATTCAGAGAGCTCTGTCAAAATACCTAGTTCCTGCTGGGACAGTTCTTGGGGAAATTCTTAATTGAACGGAGGGAAAGACATGTCCACGGAGCCTTTAATAGAGCTGAAACCTCTTTGGAATACCTCTGACACCAACTCTGGTTTGTCACCTGAGGGGGAGGGAAGCCTCGACAGAATAAAAGAATGAATAGACTCTAACAGTGATTTTGATGAAAAACTAATTAGGACTATAACAAGGAGATTATTAATTCCTGCCAGAATCAAAATTGCAGACCTTATCATGTTGGAAACATGAGCACTAGAAAAGAACAACTCTCAAACCACGCTTTGAAAACTGCCACCAGGAGGGTGGGAATGACGAATTCGAAAGCCCCGAGGGAGTCAGAGACCTCGGCAAACAGGAAGCTTTGACGCTAAGGAGAACGGGATGCCCAGACTTCGTGTGTGACCAGGAGAGAGCCAGAAGGGTGACAGAGGGCAGAACGGCAGCTGGTACTAGGCAACTGTACTCAAGGCAGAATACTGAGGAGAAATTAAACGTATCTAGAAGGTAAGTGGGCAGAGGAACCCCACCACGGAAAGGAACAGAAACTACATTCTTCTACAGGGCATCAAGAAAAGTATGCTTTTCTTTCCTCTCATTATCTTTATTGTTGAGAGTATTACAGATGTCCCTCTTTTCTTCCCCCATTGACCCCCTCCACCCTGCACCCACCTCCCCCCCCCCCCCCAGCCCTTCACCACACTGTTGTCTGTGTCCATGGGTTATGCATATATGCATATAAGTCCTTTGGTTTATTTCTTCCCACTCCCCAACCCCTTCCCTCTGATGTTTATCAGTCTGGTCCCTGCTTCCATGTCTCTGAATCCATTTTGTTCGTCAGTTTATTTTGTTCCTTAGATTCTACACATAGGTGAGATCATATGATACTTGTCCTTCTCTGACTGGTTTATTTCGCTTATGCTTTTAATTTTATCTTAATCTTTTCCCCATAGTTAAACTAAATATGATTTAGGATTTTTTTTTCTTTTTTTAACTGTAAAGAAATTTTGCAATTAAATGCCAAATGAGACCTGAAATAGATTTTATGGATTTTATTTCTAAGATGGTAAAACTTGAGCTGATTTGATTTAGTCCTTAGCCCAGGGACATGAACAAGAGAATTCCTATTTTAGAGATGTGCAGGATACGTTCTAAGACAAAATGGAAGGGCCACGTCATTAGCCACAGAAAGCCAGGCCTTTTTAAAGTTAAACTGGACACTGAGAAATCCTACCTTGGTATTGGGTTCAGACCTTTGCAAAGAAGCCTCTTCTCTCTACTCTATCTTCGCACATCATAGGAAACACATCTCTATTTTTTAAGATCATTTGTAGTCTCCTGTCTTCCCTTGTCTCCCATCAAGAGCTGGACGATGTTATAATTTTCTGTTGCTAAAATTTTTATTTCTCTAAAGTGGTCATAAATGCTGGCTTGTTGACAATCTAGAAATACTCCATATACTAAACACAAAAACTCACTATGAAAATTGCTTGGTTTATTTTTGTTTATGTTATTGAGTTCTTGCAAATGACACAGCTGAATGTTTATCCTACCATAAGGAAATGCATTTTGGTATTTGTATTTTTGTTTTCTGGTTGTTGTTTTTTTCAGTTTTGTTTTAAAAGATAAGAGCAATAAAGAAGAAACTAAAACATGTACACACCCGTATCACACACACACACACACTCACACATAATTCTAAATGAAGGGAAAAGTGATTTCACAACCTTCCAAAATTTTCTTTTTCTCTCTTCCATCAAGGTTAAAATACCCTGAATTCAGCAACATTAAAACACAAACTGAGACAGACGAGGCTTTCCGCGTGTTTCCTATCCTGCATCCCTGCATCCATCCATCCCTTCTCCTAGGATGACTGCAGGAGGCACATGAGCCCCTACTCCACCATCATGTAAGAGCTCTGCTTGGAAATAGCTGTCAGGACAGGCTGTCCAGGACCAGGATGGATGGAGACAAATAGGCCCAGTGAGAAGCCAAACAAAGAGACCGAGAGAGAAGGACAGCTCTTGTTAATAACATTAAGTCATATAAGACTCCCAAAATTATAGTGGCAATCGGCAATTTAACCAGATTTCATGGAGACTGCTGTGAAATGACAATTAAGTCTAGATGAATGAGTAAAGCAAATCATGGAGAAAGAGGATATTGAGACATATGCATGTAAGATCCCTTACTTTGCAGTCAGATATAATAAATGAGAGCTCTGGGAGTTAGACTCGTAATTTGAATTAACCACTTCTCAGCCACTGTCAGGAGGCCTGCCCGCCCTAAACCTCAACTGAACCATTGTTGGGGCCTCACTCATCTTCTCCTTGATGGGAAAACACTAAGTGTGTGCCGCATCATCGTCTTATTCTCCTGTCTCACACTCAGTAGGGTGCACAGGTGTTAGAGCAGGTTCTTTTTTCCTGAACGATGCCTACTGGTCTCTAGCCCTCCAAAACTCACACCACCACATATCACAAAGAGATGGCTTCTGGGCTTCCGAAAGTTGATAAAACACAGGGGGAAAAATCCCAGCTGGATGTGTCTTCCTGGGGAGTCCCATGAAGTCAAGGCATGGAGATCCCTTTTGAACACTTTCTGAGTAATAAAAATGTGTTCTATCATGAAAACAAACAGATCTGGAAAAAAAAAATCATACTAACCATAGATCTCAAAGGAAAACACATCAGCAACTGATGGCCCCACACAACCGATGAGCAGTTTCCGTCTTTGTGATTCCTGAGATCTTAGTCACGTGCCATTTTGGTAATGTGAGTCCAGTGAGGACATAACTACTGAGCAGCATCATATAGATCACAAAGAGTATGGGCTTTGGGTAGAATTGGGTTCAAACACTGGCTCCTCCTTTCCCTGGTGACGGTGGGCATTTCCTCTCTCTAGTTTCTATCTCAAGCACAGATAATAGTATCGACATCACAGAGTTGTTCTAAGGATTAAATGACACCATGTGTACAGCCAGCACTCAATAAACACCTTCCCCTTACATTCGGTGAACAGAGCTTGTCTCTAGGAGATCCTATGTTTCCGCAGATGACAATGGTGTGAACACTAGCTGACTGACTAAGAAAAGACATCAGAGATCTTTCCACAAAATAGAAACTGAGGCACAAACTGTGCCAGATATTGAGTCCTTCCCAATCACAGGGCTGTGTCAGCAACAGCAAATGGAACTTGGCTCTGTACCCTCTGTTTGACTCTGGGCAGGACATGGAATGATGCCTGATTGGTTTGCTTGTTTCTCTTTAATTGTTTTCTAATGCTTTATTGTATTTTTTAAAAAAGCAGGGGAATCTTGTGTTTTAAACTTTAGTACCTAGTCAACATATAAAAATGCTAGATCAGCACCATAATATTCTCCCTTATAGCAATCTGGTAGTTTACCTGAGAATAGATTACCATTGTAACAATCTCGGATCAGGTCCCTGTGATTCCAGGGTGTGTTCAACGGAGCCAGGAGTTTCTCCAAGGTCAGGATGGGGGCAGCAGAGCTGACAGGGGTCCAGATCCCTGCTTCCATCCCACTTCAGACCGTGAGCTCACTAGATGGAGCTGGCCAATCATAGCTAGTTGTGCCTGATCTCCAGCCTAAAAGTCCTCATCTGTAAAGTGAAGAGAGCGGTCTACCATGTCTAAGGTCCCACTCAGCACAAATCTCTTCTAGGCATACATTTTTTTTTTTAACAAACACAAGTTTACCCTCTTCTCTCAATAACACAGTTGAATTGATAAGTAAATCCAAATAAATGAAAATGCTTCTAGTCTTCCAAAGCATTGAGATCATCAGTTGAACTATTTTTTCCTGGTTGGTTAGAGTTGAAAATGCACTGCTAACATATGGTCCAGATCCTGGGGAAGGTGCTTCACCCGTCACCCCTCATTACATCTGAACACCCAGAAAGAGAGCGGCAGGAAACCAACACAGGATAAGGGGTATAGGCGGTGCCCCCGGGCTGAGTGCGGTACATATATTACCACATGAGGGGTTGGGTGTATCATTTTCCAGAGCATACCGATGTCCCAGATGCTATGTATGAAGCACAGTCACAAGTCAAAGACGGGACTGACAGTCTCCAAAGCCCACAGTCCTTCCTGGATGCCTCCACTGAGTCCCAGTAGCTGGCTTGTTGTGCAGACACTACGAACACAGAGCGGAAACTTACCCTCTCTGGGCCTCAACATTTTCAGAAGAAAATTCCTCAAGTGAAGCCTCAAAGTTCTCCAAGGACCTTGCAGCTCTAAAATTCAACGATTCTCTGGTCAGCTCAACAATCACACACGTACATGTATCAAGAGCCTGTGAAACATGGTTCATCTCTATGTCTAAGTGTGTTTCACTGCTATCCAAGTCCTCATTGCCCCTCGTTCTCGTCCCTGATTCAGCCGCCTCCCAATAACAGATAACCTCCAAGGATTCGGATACTGCAGAACAATTCAAATTAGTGAATGCAGACCGCCTGGTAATATACTTTACCATGAAAAAGCAGGACAATCAGCACGGGAGAGCTTCAAAATCAAGTGACTTGTTTCTCTTCTCACAGCTAATCCACTAGGGCTCAAGGGAGAGTTATTTGTTGATCTTTGAGGGTAAGGTGGTGTCCTCTCTGGCCCTTTCAATTCAGATATCAACTCAAAGACCTGAGAAGTTATTGTATTTCTGGGACTTTTCTTTGTTTAAATTTTTTTTTTTTTAAGTGCAAAAAGATATTCAGCGGAATAAAAAAGAAGCATCGACGTTTCCATTGGTAATCTCGTCCATGTGTTCCCTGCTACTGAGCATTTTCAGAAGGCCCGACTGTCTGGGTTAATTGTTTAATGCTTTTAGTTAGAATTAAACTTTGCACCTGCTCTGACAGTGATAAATTAAATGTGCTCCTTTTCCAATACTGTTGCCCTCTTTAAGTAGAGACCAAGAAGTGTATCTCCCTTCTTCCCCTGCGTTTGAGGAATCTCTGCTACACTGGAGTGTAAACCAGCATAATTTGTCACCAGAGCTAGCGCCAATTAAATTGATTGCGTGGGACTGAACTCTGGGACCCCTAATGCAAGCACTAAGGGAAAAATGGGCTCTTTTCTGCCCATTCCCCCATGTGGCACTTAGGCATAGCTCAACAGTGGAAGGCTTTCAAGGTTCAAAAGGGTTTTATTTTCAAAAGAAATGGGCATTGATCAGCTGCATTTAAAGGCAAAGATAATTCCAGAGCTTGAAGGCTGGATTTGTGTTTAAGGTCTAAATCTCTTTCTTTAACCTTGGGGGGGCCAGTATAACATAAAAGCAACAAAGAGATTAAGATTACAAAGGGTTTGCAAGTGTAAATGATGCAGTGGTATTCTCCAAACATAACACAGCCCCCATTCACAAGCCCGGGCACAGGCCAGCACGTGATCTGTTGGTTTTATACCTATAAAAACAACTTGTGTTTATTTGTCACTCAGCAAACCATTTCAGGCAAGAAGGGGAGAAAAAAGGAAAGTGGACGAGAAGTAAACTTGCTCATACCAAAGAGTTCAAACATGCCTTCCTTAAACAGACTGAAAAGTAAACATGCTAAAGGTCAACGTGACAGAGACAATCAGAAAATCCCCCTCTCTTTCTACACCACACAGGAATACTAGAATCCAGACGCTCTGTTCCACCCTTGGCCATTCCCCCCATTATCCCAGCCTCCGATGCTGGGGTTTGTTATGTCACGTCCTACAAGGGAGGTTGTACGTAAGCTCTAAGCTAATACCAGCCTCTTCTTGTTCCTTTATTTATGAGCTACCATTTATGTGCCCCTCTGTCTTGCCTTTTAGCTCAATTTCCCACAATCGGTCCTTAGGATAGCACCATTTGAATAAACTCAGATATAAATCAAAACTACACACTTGAGAGATGCAAACTCCAAATTCTGTAACTCACATGGTGAAACCAGTGGTAAGTCGGTCCCTTTCCTCAGGTTTGGATCTCCTTATTCATCTCTTTATTTCCTTCTTTAGCAACATAGACCTCCATACATTAACTCTGTCCCCTGGTTCTTGTCACCAATGGAAGTCTTGCCAGGGACATCAAGTTGTCATTGCTAAATCAGATGATAACATAGAGTCTTCCTAATTCAGAGAAAAAAAGAAAGAAAATTGTTTATTGAGATGTTCAAGGCCAGATCAAACATCTGGTACCCTGAGAAGATTAATGATTTGTTATGAACCCAGGTGGCAAAGAATTCAGTGCTCCTTTAAGATAAGTAAACAAGCAACAGTTTACCATTTATTCAGGAAAAAGACCGTGCACCAGTTAGAAGAAACTGGAAAGAGATGATGCAGATGAAAGCTCCTTGTCTCCCTAATTTCTAGAGCAATTCAGCTCTGGCCCTAAACTTGCTTAGGCCACCCGAAAAACAAATACCTTGTAGTGCCGTGAAATCTAGTAATTACTTAGCATAATCTTTGTGGGTCTCATTTCTTTCCCAAGAATTTTGTCAAAGCATTTCTTTTAACCCTACACCATAATCTCCCTGAAAAGAATTGTGAGTTTTTAAAAATCCTATCTGTTACATTTCCAAGAATGTTTTATCATCTCAATGGTATATTAGGACCCTATATTCATTTTCTATACAACAAACATAATGGTTTAAAACAACAGTCATTTATTATCTCACACTTTCTGTGCACCAAAAGTCTGAGTGCAGTTTAGCTGAGTCCTCTGCTCAGAGTTTCACCAGACTGAAATCAAGGTGTCAGCTGAGATGTAATCTCACCTAAGGCATGAGGTCCTCTTCCAAGCTCACTAGTTGTTGGCAGAATTTGGTTACTTCAGTCAGATTACTCTCAGCTTCTAGAGCTCACCCTCATGGACTTGCTATGTTGTCTCCCCACAGGCAGTTCACAGGATTGTTGTTCGTTTCTTAAAGACCAGCATGAAAATATCCCTGACTTCTTTTAAGGGCACATCTCTTTGGGTCCAGAATAATGTCTCTTTTGATTAGCTCAAATTCAACTGGTTAAGAACCTTAATTATATCTGCAAAACATCTTCACCTTTGCCATATAACATAATCTAGTCATGAGAGCGATAACCTTTTATCATCATGAGTCCCACCCACACATAAGAGGAAGGGATTTTATATAGCATGTACACCAGAAGTAAGGAATCTTGGGGCCATGTTAGGATTTTGCCTACCACAGGCCCACACAAAGAGAGACACCCCAGGCTCACCCACTCCTTGACCTAGCTGTTGTTTCAAATCTTGTGTTAGAAGTGCCATATACTTCTCCCTAGAAATTCTCCCCTGATAAGAAAAGCCAATAGTTTTTATAATCCCAATTTTTATTTGTTATTGAGTCACAAAGAAACCACTGGCATTGCAGAGTTTTATGGGTGATGGGCAGCGAACAGCTAGAGATGCCCCAGAGGAAGACATTAGTAGGCCTGGAAAGTGGTCTGGTGCGTATTTCTAAAAGAGCAGTACGTAGACCCTGCTTCTTGTGGATGTCTTTGGACTGGAACATGCCAATAGATGTTTTATCAACACCTGGCATAGGGGGAGAAAATAATCAAACTTTCTCAGATAAATCATGTTAGTAGCCTTTTCATGGACATAAAAGAGAAATAAAGAGAGGGGGAGGAAAGGAGAGAGGGAGGGAAAGAGGAAGGAAGAGAAAAGGAGAGAGAGAAAAAGAGAGAGGAAGGAAGGAAGGGAGGGAGGAAAAGAAAGAGAGGGAAGGGAAAGGAAGGGAAGGGAAGGGAAGGGAAGGGAAGGGAAGGGAAGGGAAGGGAAGGGAAGGGAAGGGAAGGAAGGGAAGGGAAGGGAAGGGAAGGGAAGGGAAGGGAAGAGAAGAGAAGAGAAGAGAAGAGAAGAGAAAAACAGAGTTTGCTATGTTGCTATGTTCTAGTCTATGGGATCCTTACTGGACTACAGGAGGAAATATTTAATGCATCCTTGGACAAGAAAAAATAAACACTTCCCTCTGACCTGAAGGACCATTGATCCTAATTACTACTGCCACATTACCCTTCCCAGAACACTCCTTTCAACAAGTCACTCTCCTCATCAAGGACCGCCAATGGTGTCCCATGTCCTACCATATCAAGCCAAATTGCCATATCAATTTTATTTGTCTCGGTATGGCACTCAAAGCCTATAGCCTAGTCTACTACCTAATAAACCAGATGTCACCACAGCTCCTATGACTTTTTGCTGTCCCACAAACACAATCATTCTTTTTTGCCATAGTCAGCCCATTTTGCCTTTACTTGCCCTTCTTCCCTACCGACACCACTCCACTTCATTCTCATTGTGTTCACTTTCTGCTGTGTACCAGGAGCTGAAGGCCCAGGTTCATTCCAACTTCCTCCAGAACTTCATAAACTGCCTTGAACCTCCTCCTCTAACCTACTGATTTTACAGTCTGAATTTAACTTAGCTCTAGTTGGAGATACTCTTCTCTAGTTTGCTGCTGCACATGTCTTGTTTTCTGAGGCGGTTCTTTGTGCATGCTAGAACAGTTTTCAAATCTATGGGGTAATGTTTTAATAAAATGGAAAACCAATTAAGTAGGTTGCAACCAGATTTTTTTCACTGAAATGGTTGGCTAGGAAAGGAAAGATCCGTGTATTGTAAATAACAAGGGTATTTGGTTTTGTGAAAATTTTGCTTTGATATGTATTTTTTGTGCGTGTATATAGAAACTGAAACCTAAGTATGTGGTGTTGTGGAATGATATAAAATGTATTGAGAATTGTTAATGAACACTAAAAGACAGTTTTTAAAGCACTAGAATGCATTGAAGAAAGCATAATGTATATGGTTGAAGTTCATGCAAAAATCAGAGCACATGAGAAAGATGCCAAAGGGTTCCACAGGCAGGCAGACAACCAGAAGCTCTAAAGCAAGAGTGTCAACTGCCTTTGCAATCATGGAAGCAGATCTTGTGGCCTCAGTCTACGGATTAGGGGAGTGATACGATGTAATATTTATACATGATTTTATAATTTGCAAAAGGTTTCACATTCTTCATGTCATCAGCGTCCCATGAGGAAAGCCAAGAAGACTTTTTTCCTGATTCCCATTTTTTAAAAATATGAGGCTTGAGAGGTGCCTAGCTTGTCCAAGGCCATATTGCAAGTTGGTATTAGAAAATGAATTCAAATCTTCTGACACACACCCCAAGTTGTTTCTTATACCTTTTTGAAAAATTATAGACAGGTTCATCAGAATCCTTCCCATTGTTAAGGCTCAAAGACAAATTCTCTCTCCTCCAGAAAGGCCTCTCTGATAGTCCCCTTGGCCTAAGCTATAATTTCTAACATGGTTCTTTAGTTGCTCCAAGTGGGTAATGTTTTCTCTACAGCTCCAATACAAGCTAGGGGCTATGATATAGTCCTCTTGATAAATTCTCATTTTGTGCTTAATCTCTAGACTGCGTCAGCCTCCCATACGAGGTTAGGTATCAAGGAGAAAAGAATAAACTTAGTATGGGACCAGGAATGGTCAAAACAATCAGCAAAACTGGAGTCCAGTCCCACTGAGCCCGTCCTTTCATTTCAAACCATTAGTCATCCAATGGGCATCTATATCAGGCAAGTCCAGTGAAGGGTGCTGGTGCTGACAGGCATCAACTACAGTGCATACAGAAGAAATGAGGGCTTACGCCAAGTACAAGACACTGGATGTGGAAACAAAAAAGTGGGGATGAGAGAGGGCTTCATTGTGAAAATAGCATCTTAGCTGAGCTGTGAAAGTCCATGAGGATGTCACCAGCAGAGGCTGTCAAGACTGGTCATTAGCTCCATTTGCAAGACTCACTTCAGACTCCCTGGAGCAGTCGGATCCAGAGCAACAGTGATTAAAGTGGGAGGTCACAGGCAGTCCAGGAAAACCCACCCTGCTCAGCTCCAAGACATCTGCCAATGTCCAGGCTGCTAAAGGTCAAAGATTTACCCCTGAGGCCAATTGCCCGGGTCATGCCAGTGGTCAACTCCAAAGTGCAACAGAAGAAGCCTCACTCCTGGATTTGGGGAGCTTGTAAAACCTATCGTAATCGGGTTTCTCTTTTCCATAATGTAGAATGTGTCAACCAGTGGCCCTAATTTGTGACTGCCTGGAACAGGAATGAGAAGATTAGCCTTTCAAGCCCTCCAGGATCAGGTCGAAGTCATGAGCAGCCTGTAATCAAAGCCAGGTTAGACCCACCCCTGAGAAAGCCTTGTGTTTTCACATTGTCTGGTTAGCTGGAGGGATGTCTCTCTTTTCCCTGGCCTCGATTTGGCAGTTTTTCTTGCTGCAATACAAAATATTTGCCCATTTCTCAAGTGGCTCAGGACCCTTGAGAGACAGAGAGAAGAAGCCATCCACTAATTTTTGGTCCATGAGGACTCACTCCAGGGGCCCTTAGACTCTCTTGCTCACCTGTGAGTATAGACAAAGGGGCCATCCAGATCTAATTTGTCTGAGAACGGTCAAGCTAAGCCCCAATAGCAAATATTTTGGGAAGGGTTTGCAGGGCTAAAGGCCATGGTCACAGAAACCTCAGACTCTCCCAAAGTCCCCTGATACGTTTTTTGAAGGCAAAGCCTGTTCAGTTAAAGATTATTCTGTGCAAAGTCCCAGCTGAGGGGATTTCCACGCCTCACTTCCAACACAGCAGGTGAATGCTGAGTGGCAGGATCCAGTCATGTCTTTCTTTTCATTCCAGAAGCCTGGGCTGTTTCCACAGGTCCCTTTGGTCATTACCACTGACTCACTCTGGGCTCTTTATGGCTGAGGATTTAAGATTGCCAACGTGGTTATGAGTGTAAGTTAAGCTCCTTCCCACTTTGAACTCCCTGCCTCTCCCCAGGGAAGGCAGATGGATTATTATCCCCATAAGAGAGATGAGAAGACCGAGAACAGAAAGAGAGCAAATAGTCTGGACTAGAACCAAAAGAGAAAAGAGAATTCAAATTATGAATTCACCTTTCCTATGCTCTAATCAGAGCTCCTATTTCCTGGAGCTGGTTTTCAAGCTACAATAAGATCTAAATTTGTATTGTAGGACACCATGCATTCCCAAGAGGCTTTTTGGGAGGACTGTGGATGAATCTTCCCTCAGCAGGCTTCTTTTGTTTAAATAACATCTTTTGTTTCTCCCTGATATAAAAGTAATAAATCTTCATAGACAAAAATTAGGAAATATAGAAAAGAAAAAAATAAATAAAGATCACTCCATAATCTAATACCCAAAGATAAAATGGTTAATATTTGGGTATCCTTTTGTTGTATACATGAATTTGTTCTTTTCCAAACCAAGGTCATACCCCTATCTGCTTGAGTAGTCTTCTGCTTTACACATAATATTGTACTGTGATTGTTTCCACATGTTGCTAACTATTATTCTATAGTAGCACTTTAAATAACTGAGATAATGCAGTATAGAGGGGTGTGCCATCATTTACTTTACCAATCCACTTTTTGGACATTTGAGTTGCTTCCAAATATTCTCAAATCTAAAGAAGGCTGTGTGGAAATGCCAGTTATATTAAGGATTAAACAATACAATAAAATAAATCATCCCCATTTATTCACTCATTCATGAAAACGATGCCCTGACCAGGTTTGGTATTTTCTTCCCCGGACCCTTTTAGGGATGGGATATATGGCCAGCACACCACAATGGCACAGATGTCCTCAGAAAGGGGGAGAATACCAGACTAAGAGTTGAGAGACTTGATTCCATTATCACCTCTTTAATTCACTGTGTGACCTTGAGCAAGTCCCCCACCCCTGCAAACAACACTCTCCTGGCCCATTGAGTGAGGGGATGGAACTAGACGACTTTACTACTCCTTCCAGTCCTAACACGGCCGCCCCACGATACTGCTCGCGAGGGGCACTCGAGCCCGAGCAGTGAGCTGTACAGGGCCACCCAGTTTCACAGGCGGACTGAGAAGGTCAGAAGAGCCGTCCTCCCCAGGGGCAGGGGGAGAGCAACGACGTTCTGTCATAGGCAAATTGTTCCTCCTAATCGTGTACGGTTTAAAAATAATTTACTTTGTTTTAATGACTGAGAACAGATTCGAGCTTCGCGTCACTTCCACTCTGCCACGCTGAGCGTGGAAGAGAAGCGAGCAGCTGTGCAGTTGGTCTGCCCAGAAAAGCACAGGACTTTGCGTCCACGTCACTGAGCGGCCCCTCGGGACAAAGTGCCATAAAAGGACATGACTGCTCCTCCTCGGCCCTTCCTGTTCATTCCTCAGGGGAGCGCAGACCAACTGCCTCCAGTGAAGAAGAGAGAAGCCTGGAGTGAAAACGCCCCTTCTCGAGACAGCAGAGGAGCCTCTCGTGTTTCAGAACCCTAGTCCTAGGCCTGCCCGCACCCACCCGACATCACCTGTCTGCTGCTGACCTGGGAGGCCGGAGCCAACGTGGCCTCCTGGCTCACATTCACACCTGTCTCTGCTCGTGGCCCCCACGCACCCTCAAGTGAGCAAGAGTGTGAGCCATCGCTATCACGGCCTCCTGGAGGCGGCTGTGGGGGGCCTGAGGGGCGCGCTCCGCCCTGCCTTTGAAGTAGCAGGGTACGGGGAGGTGGACACAGCGCATCTTCATTCCCGTGTCAGAAAACTATTCCTGCAGGGTTCAACCTCTAGTGCTTCAACCCCTCCAAGCCAGCGAGTATAAACCGTACTTTATCCCTAGCTGAGAATACAATACAGCGCAAACTAGAGAGCTGGCAATAACCAAGAGAAAGAAAAAAGCCTCTAGTGTGGAATGACACGGACTGATTCAAACACTCCAAAATTACCTCCAGGGCCATGTTCCCAAAGGAAGCTCAGCTTAGGAAGGAGAAAAATTCAGTCAGTCCCAAAGCAGCCATAACCATATATACTCATATATCTATCTCTATCTATATAATATATATCTATCTAGACCTATAGATATGGCTACATAGAGATTAGATATAAATATACATTCGATAGATATATAGATATAGATGATATAGATATAGATAAGATATAGATATAGATAAGATATAGATATAGATATAGATATAGATATAGATATAGATATAGATATAGATATGATGTAGATATATCTGGGATTTGAGTGTGTGTGTGTGTGTGTGTGTGTGTGTATGTGTGTGTGTGCACGCACACAAGATTTTCATTCAAAGCCCGGCTCTGGTTCACAAAGCCTGAGACTCTGTGAGGCTAGCATGCTTCCTCTTCCGGGAAGGCTCCATCACAACAGAGGCACAGTCTTGCCAAATTTCAGGAGATCAGAAGTTGGGTGGCCCCAGAAAGTTTCCTGATCATGTCAGAAGAACCTGGATATTTGAGAAAGAATAACTCATCATTGATTAGCCAAAGATTAGGAGGACCTTGAGGCAACTGCAAGAGAAACTCAGGTCAGTCTCAATTTTCCTTCTGCTGATCCAGGATTGTGGGAGACAATGTGGACAGGAGCTCAGAAGACAGAGCTCCTGGTGAAGTTCTACTAGGAACTCATTGTGGGACCTGGGGCTGCCCCAAGGCTAAGCCTGGCTCAGCCCTCTTGCCTTCCAGCCCACCTAGCCCAGTTCTGGTGGGGCTGCATGTAAACACCTCCAAGTCAGTCAGCACTGAGGGTCCCTCTGGATGATGTCCTTGGGGGTAGAGACATGGGTCCAGAGGGTCCCCACCTGATAACCCAGTATAGCTTACAGATGTGTGACATATGAGTGAGCTGAAAATACAAAGAGAAACTGCATACATGTTTGAGGAACACAGGAGGATTGGGGAGGGCCATGAGAGCAGACCTAGGTAACTGTGGATGCAACAAGGACGGGCATTTCAGCTGAAGGAAAAGCAGAGTGCCGGTGAAAACACTTTGGAGAATCCAGATCCATTTTCCTGATGGTATCACTGACTCCCACGGTGTTTCACAGTCTCAATGCAAGTTTCCCACATTGGCCTTCAAAATTCTGTGCGATATGACTCCCGTGTCACAGGTAGAAGGACTGAGCTTGTCAGAGCCTCAGCATCCCCTGTCGCCAACTACACGTAAGGTAGAGCTGTGTATGGTCAATAGCCCATTCTCCAGTCATACTGCCTGGCTCCTCACCTACTAGCCATTTGACTGACACAAGTCATTTACCTCTCAAAGCCTCAGCTGTGCACTTGCGAAAGGAGTATAATAATTGTACTGCCTCATAGGGTTATTCTGAGAATTATATCAGACAGTACAGGGAGATAATATGAAGAATTAAATAGAACTCACAGTGTTGAGCCTGGTGTCCAGCACACAGTGAACAATTGCTTGATAAATCCTGGAGATAATTAGGGCACTTAACTGAAGTCTAAGACCGCTAGTTACGTGATCTTTGGCAATCTTGTATGATCTTACGACCTTGCTGTTTCTGAACTTCAGTTTCCCTGTTCATAGAACAACTTGATTGGATTAGGTCAGCTCTAAATTCCCCTTCAATTCCAACAGTCTATGGTTCTAAGCACATCAAAGCCTGTGATAAAGCATCTCAAAAATCACCCTTCAACAAAATCTTTCTGAACACCCTCGACCTGCCCAGCACTGCCCTAAAAATAGAGACACTCCCTCGGGACCACAGAGTTTGAAGAGTGGGCAGACATGAGGGAAGATACGGCAGCACAGTGAGGTCAGAGCTATCCACAGAGGGCACACGGATCAAGTTATGCAACGGGCCAGAGCTCACCCTGAGCCTCGGTGGTTCTGCAAGGACGTCCCCAGGCCTGCAGCATGCGCAGCACCGGGGAGCCTTTAAACATGCCAGTCCTCAGGCCTGCCTCGGACCTCCTGAAGCCGAAATGCTGGGAGCGGGGCCCAGAAATCTGACTCTTAAACTCTCTAGGTGATTTAGACACAGGATGATAGAGGAAGTTTCTGTGGTTGGGAGTTAGCCCCTGTTAGCACTCGGCTCTCCTCTTCTCAGATCATGAATCTCTAAGCTGGTACAACATGAGCAGGCTCTCTCCCAGCTCCCCTGTGCCGTTTCCTTGCCCTGTGGCCTCAAGAATGAAGAGTTACAACCAACTGGAGGCTGTGGCCAGACCTAACCCTGAGAAAGAGTGACCTTTCTGCATTCCCACCCTCCAGGCCTTTGCCAGATGGTTCTCATGGCCAGACAAAGCCATGTCCCAAGGATGTTACCCAGGAGCCCCACAGGAAGGGCCTGAAAATCAGGCGAATTTCTGTGGGGACCAGATGAAATGTGAGGCCACCCTGAGGGGGAGGCCTGGGGAGGAGGAAAGTGTGTGTGAGTTGCTAGAGAAGACCCTGTCCCCAAGTCAAGTGTTCGGTATCTCCCAGTCTCGCGCCTCAGCTACACAGCCTGCCGGCCTGGCTCTGTAGCCCTCTCCAGCTACAGAAACACCACTGAGGGAGGCTGCAGGACCACCCTGCCCCATTTCCTCCTCAGCTGTCCCCTGGGTGTGTCACGAGGAGAAGCAAAGCAGAAGTCTGTGTCTTGTTTTTGTTTTTAGATTTGGTAGGGCATTTCTTTTCTACCTTAAGAGAATCTATTCCACATCTGGGTAAATTGCCAAAAGGCTGTATCAGGAATGTCAAGCCATTACAAGACTCCCAGACCCAGACAGTGTCCTGGGCAGGGCAGGGAGCACGACAGAGCTTCAAAGCAGAATCACCTTCTCCATCTCAGCCCTCAGTCCCTCCCGCTAATCCACCGCTCCTCCATCTCATGGCCTTCAATAGAAGCCAGTGAGCTCCTTGCAGACACTTTTCCGGGCACAAGGCAGGCTCTCTGGTTGAGGGTTCCACATAATGGACTCAAGTTCTTTCAGGATCACCTTCCTGGCCTCCCAGCACAGCCTGACTTCCAGAATTTTCTAAACATGGCACCACGGAAACCCCATGGACCCAGCTGCTCCTGTCTACCCATGCCTTTACCTCCCCTCACCTATAATTCAGGAGAAAACAAGTAGGAAGGGGAACACAGTGAACACTGAGATGACCAAGAGGCAGTGAACACGAGAGAGGGGAAGGTACTCAGAAACGGAAACGGAGCCAGCCAAGAAGGCCAACTGCCCTCACGTCCTCTGGGGAAATGGCAGGGCTGGCATGTTTGCTTTATGAAAAGTTGATGAGCATATCTTTGGATTTAGAGACAAAATGATCATCAATACAGAAGAGCAGCCAGTGCGAGATTTCCCACCACCATCGGCAGTTGCCCTTTGACACTTGAGTTCTGCCCTGCATCCTGGACGCTGTCTCATGAGCTGATCCCAACCTCTGGAAGCAAAAGGAGATGAGGAGTTTGGGCCATTGATGACCCATGGCTCCGGCCCTGCAGAGGATCAAAGCCCACATCTCTGCCCCTCTCACTGGGTCTCATTCTAATTTCTTGCAAATATTTCCAGACACTAGAACCAGAAATAGGTGGCCATTCAGCCATGTTCCACAACAAGGACAAAGTCTTCTCTACAGACAATACATTAAAGTGTTTTTTACTAACATTGTGCTCTAAATGTGAGCTATTTATTTCTAATATTTCTTAAACTTGGAAGGATAGGTGGCTATGGAATTCTGAAAAAAAAAAACAAACCTCATCCTCATGGCGCAATATTATCATCCTGGTGCTTAACTTGTTCAAAAGAAAATGTGTCATTTGCTCCTGGGTGTCTTTCTCTTCCTCTCCTTTCCCTCTTCTTCCCTCCCTCTTACGATTCCTTCCTTTCTTTATACCCTTCCTTCCTTCTTTTCTTTCTCATGCTAAAGAAATATAAGACTTTTGCAAGGAAGAATGATTACACACAGATTCATGGGGCTGAACTTTTATGCATTTCTTTCTCTTAAAAAAAAAAAAAAAAGACATTCCGAAGAGAGGAGCTAATAAAGTCCTATATCTCTGATGATAGTGATGCAGCAGCACAAACAAATTACAGTGTTCAGAAAGTCTGAGAGGCTGAAAAGAAATGCATGACGTGGAACACCAAATTTGCCTGTCAAGGTTTTTTTTGGTATATTATTATTACTGCTTGTTTCATTTTATTTTATTCTTAAAGCTGATGTTTGCAGCTATTTGCCTCACTCTAGGAAATTCCAGATCCCGGAATACTGATTTACAACTTCCATCGTCACCTGACAAATACAGCCCTTGCTAAGTGAGAGCTGATCCATAACAGGTATTTCACATTTTCATAAGTCACAACATATCAACCCTGAAGTGAAGAGTTTCATTCACAGGAAACAATTTTCTGAAATCAGCAAATATTTTTTTATAAAGAAAAAAGATAAAGAATAAAGGGAGGATTAAAAAAGCCATCCTATAAAGATAACTTCCTACCGGGCTATAGGACTCTCTATGCTGAAATATGGTGAGTTCTGTGGTTTATTATTTTTGTTATACCTCCCTCCCACACCCCAGCTTTAACTCTTATCTGGCCCTGGCCAGGTGGCTTTCCAGGAACCGTACCGACGAGCTGATAGCCTTAATGGAACACCCAGAGTTAACCTGTAAGTCCACAGCTTCTGCCAAGGGCTGTTGGCTGCCTAGTGTCACAAAACATTGTGTCTGAGCCACCCTGACATCCTACTCCATATTTTCATGGAACTTGAGACCATTTCAGCCTTGAATGATTCCCTCAGGTCTGTTGTGCCCCACCCCAAAAAAGCTGCTGCTGCCGCTGCCAAAAGTGTTACTCTGTCGCCTGATATAGAGGTACAAAGACTGCAAACGCCACCTTCTCAGTAAAAGTTCTTTATTCTCTAGAATTCTTTTTTTATTAACTTATTTTAAAAAGCATGTTTTTACTTCTTTCAAAAATTCGACTGCACCTGTAAAATTTATACCTAACAGTAAAATCAAAATACCTAGGTAATTTCTACCTTATTCACTAAAAAGAGACTACAAATTTGAATAATCAAGAAATTTATTTCAAAGATGTGTCCCAAGTTATTCATATTTTCTTATAAGAAATATCTTTTTACTCTTTAAAAAAAATAAACTTAGTCTGTAAAAGCAAAGCCTCATAGCATTACTAGAATAGCTCACTAATATATTTTACCAAAACTTAAATGTCAGACTTGGGAAATTCTCAAGATAGGGCTGTGGCTTTAATCTCTTTAGAAAAGCAAATATTTCTTCAAATGAAAATTTATCAAAATCTTAATATGCAAAGTAAAAAAGTATGGGTGTCCTGGTCAGGGCACATGCCCAGGTGGTGGGCCAACTCCCCAGTGGGGGGCATGCAGGAGGCGGACAATCAATGTTCTCTCTCATCGATGTTGCTATCTCTCTCTCCCTGTCCCTTCCTCTCTCTAAAATCAATAAAGGAAAAATAAAAATACAAAAAAGCCTGGGTGCTTCTGTGCCCTCAAATTAGTTTGGGAAAGAAAAAAACAAAACACGGGGCTAGATATCACGTGTTGAACAGCAGCACCTAATGGCAGAGTCCAGACTGCAGGCTAGCTCTCTTAGACACTGGAAATACGCCTGGCAAAGGACGGAGAGGGGGCTGAGTTTTGAATGCTTCAAATACAGAACAATAACATTCTCCACAGGAAAATGTGTTCCCTGGCCTAGAGTAGGTAGAAATGAAGGAGGTGATAACAGAAAAGCGCGGTTGAGTGTCTGACATATCTAAAATAATTGCAAAAGCACACCTACTATATTTCCAGGAGCCCACAGACCTTGACCACCAAGTTAACATTGTCTTCATATAACATTTTCAACTCATTATTTGGTGACTTTTTATGGAAATCCAAGTAATGTTTTGTGGAATCAGTTGGAAAAATGAGATTTGATATAAAGCCAATTTTGATAAACATTGGTTATTTTATAAAGTAAAAGATACTGGTAGCATCAATCATTCATTAAAATAGAAATATAGTACAAGCACAGTACAAAACTGCACAATCTATTTCATTTCTATTTGGCTTTGAAATGCAAAGGCACAATTTCACAGCACTAAGAAACTGCCAGTTCCACAAAATTCAGTGATAAAAATCATTAAGCTAATTTAGACATACATTATTTGACTCTTTTACTAGAACACAGTCTATATAGACAAACTGTTTTAAATTAAAAAGGACCGTTTTAGAGAGTGGAATCTTTGATGACTCACTTGTTGATTAATTTGTAATATAGACTTTAAGTAACAAGTTTACCAGTTAAAATGTTGAGAAGCATTTGTGGATATAAACAGACACTCGGGCTCCCACCCTGACTCCTGCCCAGCCTGTCTAGTGAATTAGTGTGAATGTTGGCAACCAGGTGAGGAGAAGTAAAAGGTGGAGAACTCTGACTTCCATGAATAAGCCAGGACTTGGCACCAGTAGAACACCGTGGCCCTGTGCATTCAATGGAACCCAAACCAGAAACTAAACCTTTTCACTTTCAAAAGAGAACATCATTTAATAAAGGGCTGGGGAAACTTCTTTCTGCCAAAGGCCATTTGGATATTCATAACATCATTTGCAGGCCATACAAAATTATCCACTTAAAAATTAGCCTGCTATATTTGGTCAGGCTAATTTGGCGAGGCATGTGTTGCTAGCTGGTATTGATTTCGCAGGCCTTATATGGCCCGAGGGCCAGATGTTCCCCACCCCTGTATCATGGGGTTGGATTAAGAATACTCCAAGCCTGGTTTCTATATGAAAGAAATGCATCTAAATGAGGATGGTTGCATTTGTTAATCATTGCTAAATAACAAATCATAACAAATAGCAGCTTAAAACCACACACACTATCTCAGTTTCTGGGGATCGGGAGTCTAGGCACGGTTTCACTGGGTGCCCTACACGGTGGCAGTCGATGTGCTAACAGTGATGGGGGTCCACATGAGGCTCGAAGGGAGAGGATCCCCTTCCATGCTCACGTGGCTGCTGGCAGCATGCAGTTCCTTACAGGCTGTTGCCCTGAGACCTCCGTTTCTTGCTGGACATCATCTGGATGCCACCCTCGGTTCCTTGACAAATGGCCGCTTCATAGGCATCTCACAACATGGCAACGTGCCCCTTCAAAACCAGCAAGGCACACTGTCCCTTAGGAAGGCCGATGTTACAGTCTTGTGTGTAGGAACCACACACATGGGATCACACGTGTGCTTTCACCTTTGCTGGATTCTGTCGGTAGAAGCACATCACAGATCACTCCCCCTCTCCAAGCAAGAGGATTACACAGGGTCTGAACACCGGAGGGAAGGATCACTGGGGTGACCTTGGAGTCTGCCCGCCACAGGTTACTAGAAATCTAAGGACAATGAACGGGTGGCAGCTATTTGGAATGTGAAATTAGCTAAGATTTGTCAATGATTCCAGCACCCCCTGGAGAGACCACTCTTCCATCCTAATAGACCTTTCTGTAAGGTAATTTTTCTCCTTGATATTCAGCCCAATTTTACCTCCTCTTAGCTTCATCCCATTATTCACTGACATATTCCATTGGACCAGGCTAAGTGTTCCTTCTCCTCTTTCAGTATAGACACCTTGTCAGACTAATTACAGCCTCAGCAGCTTCAGCCAGCCTCATTCACAAGGTCCAAGACAGTAGCATTTAGGCAGCCGGATCCTGGCATGAATTCCTCATCTAGAAACTTACAGAAACACCACTGACTGCAAGGAGATCTCTTCGTCCGCGTCCCTCGTGACCTGCTTCCACAGCCTGCTCAGGTGCACGCGTTCAGGGCGGCAGTGCTGGACACCTTCACTTTTCCCTAAAATCCTTCTCTTTCTCTGCGTTCCTCTCTCTGGCTCCAGAGTGAGCATAATGGACCTCAAGAATGCCCCTCTGCTTTCGATGGCAGCTTCCCAAGACACAGTCTTTTGCATCCCAATAATGGATCCCAGGATCTCACTCCAGCCGTCTGGAGAGGCACAGAGGCCGGAGACAAGCAACCCTGTTTTCCCTCCCAGCTTGCTGTGGACTGACAAGCCCGAGGAGGAGGTGGTTTCGACTGGGCTCTGTTCATATTTGCAATTGAAGATGCCAGTTTGTGTGTCGCTTTGGGGGAAAGTAGTTGAGTATATGTGCATGTGTGTGTCTTTATAAATCACTCTGCGGTTTGTGAATTTTCTAATTGTTTTCTTGGTCAATAAAAAGCAGTGACTATTGAACATTTTTTTGCCACATGCTACATCCTAAACTTTGCCACAGCCTAAAGGAAAAACAGTTTCTACCGCAATTCAATACAGAATATGTATGTGTATATACATATATATACATATATATATATAAAACTAAAATACAATTTCAGGAAACAATATTTATTTTAACCTAATGTGTGAGGTAGTACTCTATTTTCTATTCTTACCCTTTTTAATTATTTTAAAAGGCTGTCCTTAACCCATTAAATTAATTTTACAACAAACTAATGAGTCAAGACCAAGAGCTTGAAAAACCCCAACACAGAGGCCCTGCTTCATCTCTGAGCCTGAGATCAGTTGGGATCCGGGGACGGCCCCTGTCTTTGCTCCCATCCTCACTGTGATCTGTGGCCAGACCCTCAGGAAGCCACATTCCACTTAGAAACCAGTGGACTTCTATCAACAGCCACGGGTGGTTTCTGATTCCCTGACCTCGGCTCCCAGAGCTGAGATGACAAAGAAGAATGCCATGCTGAATCACCAGGCCCCTTTCTCCCAAGAGGCTCAAAGCCTACCAAACACACTGTGTGGATCAGCAGTGGTGGCCCCAGATGCGGGGTAGAGACAAGGGTCCTGAGATTGACTTTATAACCAAGCTCCGAGACAGAAGTTCTACGGGGTGGTCACAATTCGATCATTCTGTAAAACCCACCACAGCAACGTCAAGGGGCCCTCACAGACATTCGCAGAAAGGGCTATCAGCTAAATTACGTCTATGGTATAATGACTGAGGCCTTTGTGGCCCCTTTTTAAATATTTCCTTTCCTGTCCGAACTTTTCTGTCCCCTTAATGTTTATTTCTGCTACATTAAATGTGAGAACTCAGGGAACTTACTTAAAAACTTTAAACAATACATTTTTCTTAAGCTTTCTTTTTTGCTTTGGTAATTAGTTTCATCTACCAGTTCTCCTAAAACAAGCTAGAAATAATTCCCCCCAGAACGATGATCCTTTGGGTGAAAGGCAAGGCCGTGTTGGGCCCTGTAGCTGCGTGAGATGCCTGTTTCCATCTCAGAACACATAACCCTGGGTGCTGGGAGCCCGAGTTCCCCCAACACGGGGACGCAGGTCAACCCCTTCTCATGGGTGTCTGCTTCTCAGGGGCCCTTACCACACGGTGGCTTCAACTAAGTTACAGATAAAGAATCCAAGGCTGGGGAGGCTAAGCAATCTAGCCAAGACCACAAACACATGAGGAAACTGGAATTTAATCCAATACTCTGTCTCCAAAGCTCACTCTCCTTTCTCTTCAAAAAGCCTCTCTATTTACACACACAGATTTGCACGTTAAAAAAGTAGTGACTCACACTGGCCAGGTGGCTCAGTTGGTTGGAGAGTCACCCTGTACACCTGCAGGTTCAATTCCCAGTCACAGTGAGTACAGAAGGCAACCAATCGATGCTTTTCTCTCTCCCTTCCTCTCTCTCCAAAAATCAATAAAAACATATCCTTGGGTGAGTATTTTAAAAAGTAGAAGTCATTTTAAAAATGGTAGTGATTCTTATACCTAATATAAGGATTCATTGTTTAGACAATTTTTTTTCCATAAAAATCCACTTCAAAAATCAAAACTGAAGTCAAGGTTAAAATGTGGTTTGATTAATACATTTTTAGCCCTCCTGGTGTGGCTCAGTGGGTTGAGCGTCGTCCCATGGACTGAGAGGTCCCAGTTCAATTCCTTGTGAGGGCACATTCCTGGGTTGCTGGCTTGATTCCTGGTGGAGGGCGTGCAGGAAGCAGGCAATCAATGTTTCCCTCTCACATTGATGTTTCTATCCCTCCCTTCCTCTTTCTTTAAAAACACTTATTTTAAAAATATTTTTTTATTTTAACACTAAAATGTATATATGTATAATGAATCGGGTGAACATAAACCACAATGCTAAAGAGGAGACAGAACTCACTTTAAAAAAAAAAAATAGTCAAAACTATTTAATTTTAAAAAAAATGGATAAGGAATTTACTATATTTAAAATTGAATTTTTTTCAAAAAACAAGCTCAGAATGAAATCTTGTCATTTGTGACAATATAGGTAAACCTAGAGGATATTATGCTAAGTGAAACAAGTCGGGAAGAGAAAGACAAATACTGTATGATTTCATTTATAGGTGGAATCTATAAAGTAAAACAAACAAAATAGAAACAGATTCATAGATACAGAGAACAAACTGATGTTTGTCAGAGGGAAAGGGGTTGGGGACGAGCAAAGTAAGTGAAGGGGATTAAGAGGTAGAAACTTGCAGGCATAAAATGAATAAGTCACAAGGATGTCATGTATAGCACAGGGAATATTAGTCAATAATATGGTAAAAACTTGCTTTGGTAACAAATGGTTACCAAACTCAGCATGGTGACCATTTTGTAACATATTTAAATATTAAATCACTATGTTGTAAACCTAAAACTAATATAATATTATATGTCACCTTTACTTCAATAAAAAAAAAAGCTCGCCCGGCTGGTGTGGCTCAGTGATTGAGCATTGACCCATGCACCAAGAAGTCACTGGTTCGATTCCCAGTCAGGGCACATCCAGGTTGTGGGCCAAATCCCCAGTGGGGGGCATGCAGGAGATGACCAATCAATGTTCTCTTTCATCAATGTTTCTATGTCTCTCTCTCTCTAAAAAAATCAATAAAGACAGCTCAAGCTCACTGCATTTGAAATACATATTTGATTTTACTTTAAAGAATGAATATATTTTTTAAGAAATATCTATTATATAAAGTGTGGTTTACTGGTATCATTTGCTCTATCAACTACACACACATACACACACACACACACACACACACAACCAGAAGTTCATCCACATTTAAAATAAGGCTATCAGTACTAGTCTCATAATTGGTAATCAACACAGTGTAACCTTAGACACAGTCTCTACCACATGAAGTTTATGATTAAAGCCAGAGTCCCTGCATCAACACTGGAAGGCATGCCCCGTGCAGATGGTAAATGATAGGCACGAGATGGTTCTCACCACCTTCATTCCAAAAGGAGCCTCAAGCCCTATGTGTTTTAACCTTATAAGTAGCCACAAAGGAGAAACTTCAGTCCAACCTTGACCTTTCTGCTGATGCCAACATGTAAATGTGTTTATACACTCAAAAAGCCCCGCTGATCCTTTCAGTCAATGGAAACCCAGATGAAGAGACAGACTCGGGCAGAGAGAAGAGGAAAATGAGTGGCTAAGGAAATATGAGATGGAACGCTTTCAGCAGACATTTCTCAGAAGAGAGACTGGAGAAAAGTCAAGCTCCAACAGGATCCAGACCTTCTCCAGCCAAAGATACTGACTTGTGATATTTATGACCCCTGTTGTCTTGATCATTTAAAAATCATGTTGACCTCCCTCCCTGAATTTTTTGAGCCTTAGGAATATATTCGGGGTAATAAAAAATGTAAATGGATTGAAAACTTGGTTCTCGTGGAGTAAGATGGTTAACTTCAAGTTAACCTGTCTAGACATATGAATAAAGTCTCTTAAAAGGGGAATGCCCACCACAGCCAAGATACATTTTTCCAGGGCTGTCCTATGGCTGAATAACCTCCCATGAGCTC
This sequence comes from Molossus molossus, assembly GCF_014108415.1. NCBI lineage: Eukaryota > Metazoa > Chordata > Mammalia > Chiroptera > Molossidae > Molossus > Molossus molossus. Next base: position 42,889,381 of record NW_023425350.1, read on the forward strand.
AACTCACTTCATGGAACAACTTCAACAATAAGAAAGAAATGATCAAGCCCACCATATGCAAAGCTCTGTGGCCATTGAAATCTCAGCCTCTCTTCTTTGTATCGCAGCTTCCTGTAGGCGGGATGCAGGGAGTACTTAGTTTTCTGAATCCTCCCAGCCTCTAAAGGCTGGGTGCCTGGGCCATTTTCCTACCTCACTCCGTCGTGGCTGTAACTGACTAAATCACAGGAGTGGTATCGCCTGGAGCCAACTGAGGGTGGTGCAATGAGGGGAGGGCACTGCGGGCATAAGTGGATGACACCAGCAACAGCACTGCCCTTGATGAGAGAAGAGTCCTCGCCTAGCACCCATGCTTCAAGGCTCTGCACCTCCTCTGGTTTGGCCTTCCCCATAGGTACCCTGGACCCCAAATGTCCTACCCAAATAGCCCTGGCCTCTTTCCAGGGTCCTTCATCTCCTGAGGTCAGACTATGCCATGGCTATGCGCATTCCTAGGCCTAAGAAGGTGAGGCACTGCTTGCAGAAGGTGGTATGTGGGCTTGGGGGATATCAAAGGCAGACATGCAGGCTAAGGTATCCTGCCCACTTTTGCATGAGTTCCACACTTAGTCTGGAACAGCACTGGGGAAGGAGAACAGAGGCCCCAAAACACTCAGGACCCTTATGCAAGGCCTGGGACCATAAACCCCAAGACCCCACCCCACCCAGGGGAATCTGGGGGCCAGTGGAAAAGAGCCATGAGGGAAACATCTTGAATATAGACAGAAATAAGTGATTAATACCCATGACTTTGGGCTTTAAAATCTGTAAATTTGTGTGAAATGGAAAAGAGGATGAAGGTAATAACAGGGTCATGGAAAACGATATATCTAAGAACAAAGTGAAAAGAAATAAAGCAAAAATAGTGGATTGCTTTATACCAATCTTAGTCGTTTATGTGTACTGTTCATCATTTGTACTAAATTAGATATATCATAATCATAATTCCACACATAATATGCATATGTATATATAATAAGGTATAAAAATTGCGATTGCAACAGAGGCACCAGAATACTATAGATAGGAAAATCCAGGTGAGGTACAGGACCATCCAATGCAGAATTTTTAAAAGCTATGAACTATAATTGGTTTCCCGACTCTTCAGTTCCTTACCCATTTGGAGAATATAGACCGCCACAGAGAGAGAGAAAAAAACTGTGAGCATTTTTTCTTTTAGAAAAAAGCAGGGACTGTCCCCCATCCCCCAATTCAAACCTTGTTGTCGGCAAGGAGTGGGAGGAAGGACGTCAATGAGATTGCTTGGTAGCTGATACGAGTCCTCTGGGGTTTAGGGACAGAGTGCACACACATACAGGAAATCTAGAAGATGAGCGGCAGGCCAAGTAGCTGCTTCCACTGTGGAGGGTGTGTGACCGGTCAAAGAGCACACCCACACCTCCCACGGAGCCTTGGAACCACACATCCCAGGACCAGACTGCCCTGGTCTGGGGCTCTGACACTTAGCAACTATGTGGCCTTGAGTACGATGCTTAACCCCTCTGAGGCTCACTCGCCTCCTCTGTGAAACAGATGATAAAAGCACCTGCTTCATAAGATTGTTGAATTAAATGAGTTAATATATACAAAGTGGTTACAGTAGCACTTGGCACAGATTAGTACCATATCACTGTATGTTATGAAGCAGATGGAGACCCCACAGGAGACAGAGCTAGCCTAGAGCTATTTTAAGTCTTGCCCAACAAGACTGGAGTCCTGTGTGTACCAGATCCCTGAAGAACAGGGCTCAGCAGGGAGCAGTCAGCCAAAGGAAAGGCATGACCCATGTCAGTGACCATTCTAGCCACCGGGTCAGCAGCCTCTGACGCCCCCATGAAAGCACCCACAAGGGAGAGAACACCTGAAACATCAGCCAGGCCCAGAGATCCTGAAGCTGGCTTACAACAGTGCAGTTCCCCCAGGACTTTTTCTGCTCTGTTCTCTCCTCCCCCCTCCCTGCACTAACCCCGGAAAGGTCAATTACAGCAGCCAGCCAAGAAAGCAGAGAAAATGACCAAGAAAGAGAAGAGATGGGTCTAGGAATTCCCCTTATCCCCTGCCCCACCACAACTAAACAGCCCACAAAGGACCCTCACATAGAGACATGTGACCATTTACCATCCTGGGACTCTAGATTATTTTATAGGGTTGGGTATTCTCAGGATAGTGGGAGACAGAGTTTTCCACAGAAACAGAACCAACAGGAGACAGATGATATAGATGATGTAGATATAGATATAGATATAGATATAGATATAGATATGTAGATGTATAGATATGGATACATAGATACACTCATAGAGGTAGCAACAGAGAGATTTAGAGACAGATTTATTTTAAGGAATTGTGGAGACAGGCAAATCCAAAATCTTCAGGTTAGGTTAGCAGGCTGGAGACCCAGGAAAGAGCTGCTATTTCAGCGGAAGTCTAAATGCAGTCTGCTGGCAGAAGTACGCATTCCTCAGAGGAGACCAGTCTTTTTTCTGTTAAAGCCTTCAACTGATTGGGTGAGGCCCACACACATTAAGGAAGCTAATATGCTTTACTCAAAGCCTAGTGATTTAAATGTTAATCTCATATTTAAAAAAGATATACCTTCACAGAAACATCTAGAATATTGTATGACCAAGTATCTAGGTTCCATGGCCTGACCAAGTTGACACCATCACAGAAAATTAACCATCACAGAGAAAAATGTTTCATGCTGATGTTGATCATATCCCACAAAACGCATTCACTTGATGTACTATGCTTATGACATACACACAATTCATCGTGTGCTTTACATGTTAAGAGTAAATGACATAAATATGGACTTTGTTTTTCTATTTTTTACCACTGTTACAGTTTTCTACCAACCACTAGTAGAAATCAGAAAGAACAGTGTGTTTTCCCAAAGGAAACTCCCATCTTCTGTGTCTTCGTACAAAGCAGTCCATGCTCAAGGTGTATTTGCTGACCAATCAGCCTCCTTTCTGTAACAGAATGTTGTGCCTGCATCTAAAACATGTGACTGAATTTTAGAGAATCACGCTGACGTGTGTGGGGGTCCCTCTACTTTGACTTGCAGACAGAGTCAGGAGCAGCAGCAGCAACACAAAAGGCCAGGCAGGAGCCCAGAGGGATCTACCATGTTAGTCGTTGAGTTGACCAGCATTTTCTTCAACTAGTCATGGAGCTTTATTTATTGATTCACAAACATCTATTGAGCACCTGCAATATAGCAATGTCCATCCTCCGAAAAGTTATCATCCTTATTCTAAGTAATGTATAAATATGCTGGTCAAGGAACATGGGGGACTGTGGGGTCCCCTCTGGGACATATTCATTCCTCCCCAGCTGTGTCACACTGAGAGTTCTACACCAGAAGTGACCTCATGGCTTCTAGCTTTAGCTGTGCCACAGTCTTATTCTGTGATGTCAAGTCAGTCACCCTTTCTCCTCCACTAAAGAGGATGGAAATTATAATGGACATGTTAAAGATCAGTGAGATAATGCCTGTGAGAGCACTTTTTAAAAAATAAAATAGAAAACAAGTGAAAGGTATTTCTACACTCAGCCTTGGAGATTTTTCATACTGACTTCTGCCTTAGGAGAATCCAATAGAGCTGAATGGCAACAGTGTAAGGCAATAGCCAAATCAGGTTGAGACTCTGGAACTGTCAATCAGCTTGAAAACCCAACCAAAAGGAAGATGGCCTGAAGGCCAGCCTTGCAAATGCCTGCTCCCAAATAACCCTCCCGCTGGACTACTGTACATATCTGTTAGTCAACCACTAGAGTGTCATTGCTTTGGGTTAACTGGTCCCCCAAAGAATCAGCACATTAAGTTATTACTTGTAGTCTTTTCTACTTTAATGTGCCTTGGTTTACTGAACACCACTATACCACCACAGCCAGAAAAAAGACTAGTAGGAAGGCTGGAGAAAGAGGAACTAGGAGGAATCTGGGAAAAACCTTATCTTACAGAATAGGAAACAGAGGCTCAAAAAAATTAAGATCATTGTCTAGTAGCACACAGCTAATCCATGACAGAACTACAGCAGTCTCTGACGGGCAAGCCAATGTCCTCTCTACTGAATGCCCTCCATGCTGACAATTCTCTAGACCAACTGGAATAGAGAAAATACTTGGTTATTAGAAATCCTTGCCTAATGGGGCCTATTTAGCACCGAGCCAAATTCTGGGCACACAACAAATACTCAATAAATGCTTTTTGATTAATTATTAAGAAAACTTTATTATAGGCCACTAATGTTATTTTTTCAATTGCGTTCACATTTATAATCTCATGTTTATCTGAAGAGCTGATAGGGTAGGTGTTATCTAACTCAAGAACAGAAAACTAAGGCTCTGAAAGGTTCCATGCCTTTCCAAAGTAGGCACAGATCCTAGCTAAAACTCAGGTGTCTTGACTTGCTGCCAGGGTTCTTCCATGGCCCGGACTCAACAACACTGCAGGGGCCAAAGGAGTTAACATGGGTGCAGCAGCAGATGGCTCCCTGCCTGCCTATGGAGGTGACTTTGTATCTGCAGGAAGCTTTCTCCGCCCTCACAGTGAGGGAAGGGGCAGGGAGGCACTGGCTTTTATGAGCCCAGTTATAACAGAGAAACAATGGGTTCGCCAACATGCCCAGGGCTCCCACACGAGAGCCGAGAGCAAGCGGTGTTCCAGCTGCTGCCTACAGGCACAAGGGTTCCACTCATAGAGTCAATCCTGGTTATCACGCACTAGAACTTCTCCCTGGGTCTTCTAAAAGTCCTCTGAGCCCAGCCAGTGTGGCTCAGTGGGTTGAGCATCCTCCCATGGACTGAGAGGTCCTGGTTCGATTCCTGGTCAGGGCACACGCCCGGGTTGTGGGCTTGATCCTTAGTAGGGGGCATGCTGGAGGCAGCTGATCAATGTTTCTCTCTCTCTCCCCCTTCTTCTCTCTCTGAAAAATCAATAAAAATATATTTTTAAAAAATTAAAAGTCCTTTGAACAAAATTAATGTTTTTTTTTCTTTAGGGCATGCAGAAGTATGAGTACGTGCCCATGCATGCACACACACACACATACTTTTTACATACTTTTGAAATTAATTATTTATATGACTATTTTTCTCACTAGACTCTTGGACAAGACTCTTAGAACCTTCTGCCTTGTTTTTATCTTTGTTTTTCCAACACCTATCTTGATACAGAGGGCCAATAGACATATAAAAAGATGCTCAATATCACTATTCGTCAGAGAAATGCAAATTAAAACCACAATGAGATATCGCCTCACGCCTATCAGAATGACTATCATCAATAAATCAACAAAAAACAAGTGCTGGTGAAGATGTGGAGAAAAGGGAACCCTCGTGCACTGTTGGTGGGGATGCAGGTTGGTACAACCACTGTGGTAAACAGTATGGAAATTCCTCAAAAAATTTAAAATGCAACTGTCTTATGACCCAACAATTCCACGTGTAGGAATTTATCCAAAGCAACCCAAAACACTAATTCAAAAGAATATATGAACCCCTATGTTCTTTGCAGCATTATTTACAATAGCCAAGGTTTGGAAACAGCCCTAGTGCCCCTCCGTAGATGAGCGGATAAAAAAGTTGTGGTACATTTACACAGTGGAATACTACTCTGCCATAAAATTGAGTAACACGGAGGTTTAACAAGTCTTTGTTGAAATAAAATTAGGGTGACTGCACTACCCGCTGGGAGGGCTAAAACATTAAGTCATGGACTCTTCAGTGTGCATGAGCTTGTGCTGGGTCTTTAGTGGGGACAGGAGCTCTGGGACGCCCAGACTCTTGAGGTGTGAAGCAATGAGAGAAAAAAGGGCTGGCTGAGAATAAGTTCCCAAACGGACAGGGAAGTCCCGACCTCAGAATCCCAGCTTCTGGAACTGAGTTGCATTTTACTGTAGGTCCCTTCAGTTCCATTTCAAACATTAGGATTCGGGACAGAAAAGTTGCAAAACCTGACACCAACTAAGCTCATGGGGGGGCTATCAAGGCAATGAGACCTGCAGTGAGGCCTGGGCAGACCTACAAAGTCTGCCCAGGCCTCACCTTCTCCGCCCACAACGTGGGTCAGATAAGATCTGATTGTTATCGTTGTTCAAAGAAGAAGCCTGAGACAGAAACAGCCAGTGCTGCGAGGTGAGCCATTAATGTCTTCTCCAGGGGAGACTGGGGGTGCTTGTTTTCCTTCTTACCTCCAGGTCAGCTTTCCCAAGAGGAGTGCGAGAATGTGCCTCCACTGGGGAGGCCGAACGTGCACTAATTGGGACCCAGGGTTTGGTCGAGTTGGATGGGATTACTCAGTACTGAGTGGAAAAGTAGGGCTCTGTGCAACATATGGCAACAAGATTGAGTTCGGAATAAATCAAAACCATCTAAGTTTGCTTTAGAGACACAGGTGACTTTTTGAGAAGGGGGAATATAGGGTTGCTGTTCTTATCTGTATGGCTCATTGTGGCACTTCGGATTCTGTTTCTGTTCATTCTTTGGTGATTTTTAGGTAGTCGAGTGCTTTCTGTATGCCCAACACTGCCTGTATATTATCCTATTAAATTTTCCTATTTTATCTATGTGTTAGGTATTATTATGTCCACTTCCTAGGTAAGGACGTTGAAAGAGACAAATTAACTAACCCAAGGTCACACACCTAATAGTCAACAGAGCAACTTTTCAGCCCTAGATGACTCTAAACCCTTGCATTATTCAAGGCCACTTTTTTGTCCCGCCATCTACCTTCCCTGCTTCAATGAGTCTTTTCTAAGGAACAACTAGGTACAGAATATTGGTTCCTGGAGACAAGATGGCTGTGAATAAAACTAGAAGCTCTGTTCCCTCCTAAACCTCCGTAAGATGTTGGAGACGGCTATCTTGGGTTCCTCTACCACTGTACATGGAGTGGCATTTGCACCACAAGAGGTAACAGTAAGCAGCACTTGGCCAAAGGAGGCAGAAATGGAGAGGTCATCTATACAGAGGAAGTGCCCAGCTGCAAGGGCAGTAGGACCCAGAGGACAGAGCCCACCCTTGCCCATGGAAGGACCAGAAGGTCCGAGAAATAAGGAGTAGATCCCACACTAGCTGCCCAGACTTGGGTGTGTGCACACAGGAGACAGCTGGGAGCCTCCGAAATGCTAGGAAGCTGAAGTAGGAACAGAAAATGGTTGACATGCGAGATACATCACCACAGCATTTACCAACTTATTTTGGTGTTGAATGAGTGTCCTTCCATTTCCCTTCCTGCCCCTTCTAGACAGAAAAAGTCATAGAGATTAAAAGGAAGTGACCCTGGCTAGGTCTCCAGTATCTCCCACCCCCAAAGAAAATCGCACAACATCTGACACACATTGCCTGACAGTCAAGATATGAATGAATGAATGAATGAATGAATGAATGAATGAATGAATGACTAGGGACACTATTAGGAGCATTGTGCTCATCTCAGGAAAAGTAAACAATGTGAATAAGAGCACAGAAAAGGAAATGAGGATATGTGGAGAAAACACCAGCCTAACTCAAGGTAAAGGTGAATATTCGGAAGTGGTGAAAACTTGAGTGAGAAAGAAAGGGTGGGGCCCGTCGATGCTCTGCCTAGAAACCAGAAGCAGAGGTGTTTACACTTGGAGCAACAAGGCACTCAAAGGTATTGGGAACCAGAGTTATATGTCTACCTACCAAACAGCTTGCAGTCACTGGGGGGTAGTGGGGGGACGTGTAACTTCAGTCAAATGTTTGGTTTCTTGGGTTCTCCATGATGTTAAATGACCGGCTAAAAAATGGTCTGTCAACCAGTTAATTTACTTAATTGTAAGATTTTCAGGTTCACTTAGGGGAATATTTTGAGGACAGGGTGCAAGTTGGTTTTTTGTTGATTTAATTGTACACACATACTGTTCATGTTAAGCCTGGTTTATGGATAAGAACTTGAAGACCAGAGAAATGCACGGCGCTTTCAACAAGGCTTGGCAGCAAACAGACTCCCACGTGCCCTGGTCTGTTTGGAGAACTGAGTCCTCACCAACTCTGCCCTCTGCATGTGGGTGTCTGCGTGAGTCGCTGTCTCCAGCTGGACTCTGTGCAGCTCTCAGAGCTTTCGAAGTGAATCCCGTGTTTCTGACTTCACTTTCTTCAAAAGCCCCCAGGTACTGAAATCACCTGTAAGACATTAATTAAGACTTTTCAGAATTACCATACTTCCTCAGAATCTGCTTTACGCTCCAAAAGATTCCTGTGCCATCTGCTCCACTCGGCTCCTTCTCTGCCTGGGAGCAAGTTCTGATGGGGCTAAGAAGAGAGACGAGGAGGTGGAAAGGAGAGAAGGAGAGTTCCGTTTCATTTTGAGTTAGACAGCCCGCTTACCTCAGTTTCCCCATCCCGGGAGGGAGTAGATTTGATGGTGCTCCTTGGGAGATTCGTACTTCTAAATTCCGTTAAAACCCTCTGAAAACCAAGTATAAAGTGTCAGAAAGAAAAAGAAGAGACGGAGGGAAGAAAAGAAAAAGGCCCGTGGTGTTAGGCCTTCTCTTTGTCCCTACAGTGAGAGCTTTCAGAATCCATGACCACTTGGAACATCTACCCCACCTGTTACACACGCCCTTCAAATTGGCTTAGAATTTTACTACATTTTCGGCTAATAAAATTCTCCTTACTCATAGGACGTGCTCCCCAGGTACAGCACGCATGGTCCAAACTCCACTTCTGAAACTTGCTCATTGTAGGTAGCTATGCCATTATAGGCTGATTATATTTTATAGATGATTTCCTTCTTCCAAAACAGATGTTTCCAATGTCTTGTCTCCAAGACAAAGTGCCAAAGGCTCAGTCCTCCTAAGCCATTTAATAGGAGCCAGTGAGAACATGCATAGTAAGAAAGACAATACGCATGCCCATGTAGATCTAGAAAGAATACCTAAGGTGCTTTTGTTTCTATACTAATGACTTGATGGCCACATTTGTAAAGGAGGAAAAATAAAGATTTTTAGGTACTTTTATAATCATGTATAATAACACCAGAGAGAAATGGCCTTTTCATCCAAGTCTCTGTACCTGATTATAGTAATAACAATAATAATAATGTTACATTTTTATAGGCCTCAAATTCCAAAGGCCCTTGAGCACTTCATATCATCATCATCATTATTGTAACTCACTGTTAATTATCATGGACAGTCTGGGCATGTAGTAAGAACACTTGTCTATAGTCTGACTCATTCGTAATGGTAAGGTCAGTGGTTCAAATCCCGGGAAGGATGCTGACAAGCAGCAGTGGTCGCCGCTGCACGAATGTTTCACGTCAGCGGGAACGGAGCCAATGGTCCCCAAGGGAGTGGAAGGTCGCACTATCTATCAATGTCGCTGCCATAGCTCAAGCACGGAGATGAGCCTTTGAAGGGACTGGCCTACGCTGGCTGGTGACCACTTGGTTTGGATTCTCTGACACTGTCCCAATTTCAAATACTTTTCTCTTTTGACAGTATGCTAGTTTGCTAGAGCTGCCATAACAAAATATCACAGACTTGGAGGCTTATATTTATTTTCTCCCAGTTCTGGAAGCTAAATGTCTAAGATCAAGGTATTGGCAGAGTTGGTTTCTTCTGAGGCCTCTGTTCTTGGCTAATAGATGGCTGTCTTCTCCCGGTGTCTTCGCATGGTCTGCCTCCATGCAAGTCTGTGTCCTAACCTCCACTTCTTACAAGGACAACAGCTGTTTAGATCACAGTGCACCCTAATGACCTCATTTTAACTAGTTACCTCTTTAAAGACCACATTTCCAAATACAGTCACATTCTGAAGGACTAAAGACTTCAACATATAAATTTGGGGTGGAGGGCAGGGGACACAATTCAGACCATAGCAGACAGTATCCAGTTCTGTACAGTGAGTATGACCCATAGAGTCCCTTCCATCCAATCTTTAACCAAAATCTGACGTTCCAGTTAGAGAGGCGAGGGGCAGAGCTCCTCCCTGCGATCCCCGCCCCCCCCTGCCCGCCGTGGTTCCCTTTCGATGTCAAGCCGAAGTCACCTACTCAAAGAGGCTCCGGTGACTCCAGAAGCTAATACTGTTGTACATCCCCCCAATCACATTGCCCAGTTTACATCTTCATAGCACTCATCACTCTCCGAAATTGTCTTATTAATTTATTTGCCCATTTTGCACAGTTTGTCTTTCCCACTAGACTCTAAATTCCAAGGCAGCAGAAACCTTATCAGGGTTTAGAGTTTTGTCCCAGGGCCTAGGAAAGAAGGCAGCACATAGTAGGGTTTAAATTCCTTTGTTCCCAGTGGGCGTACCAAGACCCAATCACGGAGGCTCAGAGATCAGACTTTGTAAGTGGCTAACAGGCAGATCTGTCACCCAGAGGCAGACCCACATGGTACCAGGCTCCCCAGGCTGATGTACTAAAAGGGATGCCCTTTCAAGGATGCGCACTCAGTAATTGTTGCAAGGACTGGATACTTGAAATACTTACAACAAGCACATCCTACTCATGCAGGTAGGCCTACAGGAGAGGCCAAATATAATCACGAGGTGATACAGTGTACATGGATCCCGAGAAGGGGGGACTGATTCACTGAATGTTTAATCATATCTTGCTCACTACTCTGACCTCACAGTAGGAGAGGTCTTGCCAGGGGCACTGGAAGATGCATGTTAAAGTGGCAAAGGCTCCTGGTCAGTGTTTACAAGGGCAATGCCAGCATTTGCTTCGAGGGCCTTCCTTTTTCGGGGTTACTAGAGCTGGCCAATCCCCTGTCTCGCTGATGCATTCTTGCTTTAGGTATGTTAAAACATTTAGTCCTTCATGGTCAAGTCTTGGCCTGAAAACCAATCTGCCTATTGGAGGAGACTTCCCACATCCTTGTCCTGATCCATGTCAAAAGCATAGCTTTCTTGCCTGGCCAGCATGGCTCAGTTGATTGAGCGTCCTCCCATGTACCAGAAAGTTGCCAGTTCAATTCCCAGTCAGGGCACATACCTGAGTTTTGGATTTGATCCCCAGTGGGGAGCATGCAAGGGGCAGCTAACTGATGTTTTTCCCTTGCCCCACCCCCACCCCACCACCTGCTCCTCTCTCTAAGCATGTGCCTTGCTTGGATAAGGATTAAAAAAAAAAAAAAAAAGTGTAGCTCTCAAAGGGCAATTGTTTCCTTCATTTCAAGTCCTAAATATCGGCAGTCAACATTTATTCATTCAAAAGTACATATTGCGCTCCTTCTCCGTGCCAGGTCGTAGGGCCACAGGGATGGACAAGATGGAGATCTGTCCTCGGAGTGCCTTCTTTCTGGTGGAGGGGAGGGCAGGAAACAAACAAACAAAACATAAGCAAAAACCTATCAGAGTGACACACGTTACAGTGAAAATCAAAATAGGGCAACATAAGAAACGACCTCCCTTCTCGGCAGAGGGGGCAAAGGAGTTGAGAACGATGACAAGGGAGCAATCTGTGTGCAGACCTGGAGGACGAGCGCTCCCAGGAAAAGACAGAGCCGGTGCGAAGGCCTCACAGCAGAGCACACTGCGGGCAAGGAGCTGGAAGGAGCAGGAAGCCAGCCCCAGAGCGAAAGTGGGGTATGCAGGGGCAGCAGGGCACGCCAGGAGGCCGGGGGCACGCAGAAGCCAGACCTAGGCTGGGTAGCAAGAGGGCAGTGGGGAGCTGCTGGAGGGATTGACCTGCAGAGACATATGATCTGATTAACATTGTAAAATACCGGTCTGGTTACTGTGTGGAGAACGAACGGTGGGGTCAAGGATGGAAGCAGAGGACCAGTGAGGAGGCCACTGCTGCCGCACAGGAGAGGGATGATGACAGTGTAGTCGGGGAGCAGAGGGAAGGTGAAGAGAAATGGGCTGATTCCGTTCTGCCTGGGACGCAGCGCTGGCCCACAGTCAGGCTGGAGTTTGAAGTGCCTATTAGCCAAGCGAAGATGCCGAGTTGGTCATCAGAGGGAAGAGCGCAGAACTAAAGGCAGAATTTAAAATCAGAGATACGCATTTGGAAGTCATCGGCACATGTACTGTAGGTAAAGCTGCCGGCCTAGATGGAGTCACCAGGAAGGGAGTTTGGGTTGAGGAGCTTGGGTTGAGGTGCGTTCTAACATTCCCATCACGGAAGACAAAACCAGCAAAGAATTTCAGGAAGATGTGGGCAATGAACGGGTGGGGAAATCAAGGGAACGAGGTGTCATGGAAGCCAAACGAAGAATATGTTCAAAAGGGAGGACAGCCCTGGCCGGTATGGCTCAGCGGTTATTGCGTCAACCTGCAGTCCTGAGAGACCCGGGTTCGGTTTCCGCTAAGGGCATGTACCTCAGTTGCAGTTTGTCCCCGGCTCTGGTCAGTCGTGCGGGTGGCGGCCACTCGATGTGTTTCTTTCACATCGATGTTTCTCTCTCTCTCTCTGTTCCTCTCTCTCCCTCCCACTCTACCTGAACAAAAAATGGAAAAATGTCCTCAGGAGAGGACAAAAAAAAAACAAAAAAAAAAAAACAAAAGGGAGGACACAGTCAGCTGTGTTGAAGATAAGAAACTGAGTAAGATGATGACAGAAAAGCAAATATTGAGGTCAGTAGTAAAATTGAAAACAGCGCCTTGGGTTTCATAGTGAGGCTGGAACCCACCTGAGGTGGGTGGAGGAGAAAAGATGCTGTCAGGAAGTATAAATAGTCTTTGTGGACAGATTTTTCTTGATTTGCTGAGAAAGAGAGCAGAGAAATCAGAGGAAGAAGCATCTTCAACAGGCAGATACTGTTTGAAGAGGTAAGTTTCAAGAGTATGTTTGCATGTTGATCGGAATGATCCCATAAGGAGGGAGAAAGCAATGATACAGTTCTCGAGAAAGCCCCAGAGATGAGCTCTGGAGCACCGGGGAAAATCAGCCTGTGCTAGGAGCAGACTCGTGGCCCAAAGGAAGGGAAGGGGAGAACAGCTAAAGGTGCAGGTAAGCCAGGAGGTCTCTGCTCTGTCTTCCCTGGGAATGGTGAGACCAGGTTGCCAGGGGAAAGAGGTGGGAGGAAATGCAAAGAGGCGGAGGAGGTTCTAGTGAAGAGGGAAAACGCAGCAGGATGGTTACACGTTGCAGAGGATGCATCTGTGATTTGGGCTCACAAATGTACAAGCCCAGAGAGCCCCCAATTCATGATTGCTAGTAACTATGCGGCTCAAGGGTAGGAAACAGAACAATCAGCTGGAGTGGTCAGGGAAGGCTTCCTGGAAGAGGTGGGACTTAATGAATGCACAACTCAGACCCGCAGGCCAGGCCCTCCAGGTGAGAGGATCAGCAAGAGCAAAACACAGAAGTAGAGAGAGATAGGTAGACCCGTTTGGCTGCAGGAGAGCAAAGGGAGATGAAGTGGGAAGGAGGTTAAAGCAGAGTCCTGGGACAGTGGACAGTTGGAAGAAAGAAAAAAACAGCTAGGTTAAAGCAGGATTTCAGAATATTAGCACAGCACTGGTATGTAGTATAGGTTGCAAGGAGCTTTCTGGCCAAGAGGGGTGGCCATAGTTAAGGCCAGGAGACCAAGGCTGACTAATCACTTATACAAGGAAGATACAGACACAGCAGAGACTCCTGCCCTTAGGATGACACTTTACCATCCCCCTCCTCCCTGAAGATCTTACACACATTTTGGGGAACATGAAAAGCTGAGGATATTTCCCAAGATCTTGTTCATTTTTAAGCTCTTGGATGAGTCAATGCTAACGTCCATACTGCCTGAGAAAAACAGTCCATCTACTGAATGTTCACAGCCAAATGGACTTGACAGTAATGGTCATGGTTAATATGTTGAGTGCTTGAAATATGCCAGCAATGTACTAAGCCTGCATTACTTCACTCAGTCCTCAGAACAACCCTTTGAAGCAGATGCTTTTCCTATCCCCATTTACGACAAGAAAACTGCACCACAAAGCCGTTGAGTAATTTGCCCAAAGTCACCCAGCTAATAAGGGAAGGAGTCAAACCCAGGCTGGAGTCTGGGCCATGGAACCACTGCCCACAGGGTCCTTGGCCAGATCGTGACCAGATACTGCCTTGTAGAAGGAAACAGCACCAATGGGAGAGACCTGGCCCAGGCCCAGCAGGAAAGAGTGGGGCCCAAATTACTTGTGGTCAAACGAAAATGTCCAGAGCGTGTGTGGGAAGGGAGTGGCCACAGACAGTGGGCCTCTCCGATGAGGTCAGGTGGGGACCTGCCAGCCGCAGAGACAAGAGCCGATAGAAAAGAGAAGCATCCAAATTTAAACCAATACACGAGCCTCGCTGTTTTCTCATCATAAAACCACCGTCTCCCCAAAATCATTACACAGGAAAGTACCAAACTGAGGAGTTATTATGCTATCCTGACACCCAGTTTCTGAAGAGAAGATATTATATTAACGAAGAATAGAAATGGGATACGTATCTCCTAGAAGCGAATAGATGATATTTTTGTTTGGTTGGTTTTTTCTGTGATTTTACTTATTTTGTCCATATTTGGCTCCGGGCCGCCACGGGCTGAAGAAGGCATCAGTCTGTGCAGGACACACTGCAGAGCCTTCCAGAAGATGTAGCCGACAAATGTACTTACGTTGTTATCGCTCGAGCCAGCAAGCTTGATGGTGGCGTGGAAAGTCAGGTCATTCCAAATACATTCCCAGAAAGAGAAGATGAAATGGAAGAGTTTATTTTGTTTCTCCCAGTAGGTCAGTTTTAGAATCACAACGTGCTCTGGGGTCACTTGGAAAATAAAGAAAATGCAATGTATCCGACTGCTGCCCAGGCTGGGGAAGCAAATCCCCAAATCACACAGAACTGGGAAGGATTTGGTTTCATTAAAAGCAGCCACTGGCATTTGGCCCCTGAAGATGAAAGCAAAAGCCCCTTAAACAGGCTCGAACATGAGCTGAATTTCCGGACATGTCCCGGGGGTGCCAGGATTGTTTCAACGGAAGGCATGAGCGTCCTCATCTTTCCAGAGATTTGAAAAAGCAGGGCTGTTCCAAACACGTGGATCCCAACCTCATGGAAGAGAACAGGGAAGGAGGAACCAACGTGTCGGGTGCTACCGATAATTAAATTATCATAACAACCATGGACATGATACTATTCCCATTTTACTGATGAGGAAACTGAGGTCCCAGGGAGGTTCAGTGGCCTGCTGAAGTTCCTAAGTGGCAGTACCAGAAACCCCAAAGTCCGACATCCAAGTCCATGCTCTTCCAAGCACTTCACAGAACAAATGAGCGTTTCCAAGTCAGCGGGTCAGATTCTCGCCATGCCCAGCTTCTCCTGTCGTCATACATCAGGCCTTTTGGCTTTTGACTCGGGTCCACCAACGTTTATGTTCTGCTCTAGCCTCGTTCCCAGAGCTAATTACTAAAAGCCGATGTTCCAGGCTCGATGTCTAAGTGAGAATGTTCATTTACTAATTTGGGTGTTTCATGTGGGCCTTCCTCCAGGAATTTTTTTAAAAACACAGAATTTGGCTATGTAGCCTCTGTACAAACCCACAGATAATAAAAAGAGGTAAAAAAATGAAGCCAAGGAAAACGTATGTCTTAATGATACATGCTTTTGTGTCTGGGGTTCTGAGCTTTCTAGCACTGATCTAAAAGAGGGTGGAAGGGAAGGGTGGAGGGTGGAAGATAGGAATGGGGTTGAGTGAAGAAGAAAGGAAGGAGAAATAAATGGAAGAAGGAGGGTTGGGGGGAGAAAAAAAGAAGAAATAAAAAATTAACTTATGAGATTCACTATGTCCATAAATTAAAAACAAACAAACAAACAAACAAAAAAAAACACCAGATGAAATAAACACTGTCTCCAACATCCTAATAATAACAGACTAAGGGCACACTGCACAGAGCTATTTCTGATATCAACTCTTATCCCACAGAACATTTTAAGGACAGCGTCCTTCCGGGGGTGGGGACAGCCCTGTCTCCTAGGCTCACTGCTTGATGCTCCGTTCAGAGGGACTCAGCATCTCAGCTTCGGAAGGCTCAGGCCACGGTCTCTGCTGGGAGACGGCTCATGCTTTAGGCACAGGAAAGGTCACAAGAGGGTGTGCATGGATCCCTGCAACCCTACCCCGGAGGAAACCATCAGCCTCCTGGAAGTTGGATATCAGCCCCACAGTTTCATGCCCAAGGTGATCTGGGGAGTGTTCCTAAAGGCCCAGAGTCACACCTGAGGGGCTGAAAGTACATCCCTTCCCTTCAGGAGTAACTCTCGTCCTCGGAAAGCTTACCTCTTAAGAATTAATCCGAAGTCTCCACCTAAAACAATAGTGCCCACCAAGACCTAGATTCTGGTTTCCAAAGCTCAGGAAATTCCATTTTTTTCTCAGTATGCCCTCCCTTGTGAGATCTCCTGAACGCCAAGGAACAATCTAGTTTGTCAGACGATGTCCAACCTGAGTTTGCAGGCCAAGTTCAAATCTGCCCACAAACTTCATTTCCTGTTCCGGACCCATGTGCCCTCCTTCCTCTCTGAACCTCACCTGGAAGAGCACGGGGAAAAGAGAACCCCGCTGCGCCGTCCCTCCTGCGGCCGCAGCATCAACCTCTCCCCGAACGGGGCCAAGGGGGTGCCGGGATGGGAAGCCCTGGGAACAGAGCGTCAGCTTGTCCTCTCACCTGCTGCTGGACAAGGCTACCAGCACCCTCACCGGTGGGGCTCCCCTGCACGGCATGCACTGCCAAGCTGCCTCCCAGTGCCTTTCCCAGCCAGGGCTTCCGACGGGCCCCGTGCTGAGAGGTGAAGCACTTGACATTTGGCTGCCATGCTGTTGTGAACACGTCTGATTTTGCACAAGGCGTGTGGAAATCAGAATGTACCTGTCACAAGTGTCAACGTCTGTCTGACAGGTACAGATTTGAAGGGTGGTCACAACTTGCTGTTCCTCGTTGCGAATATCTCTTGGTGACCTTTCATCAGCAGACGGGCAGGCGCCAGCCTTTACAAGCGAATGTGCCCCTTTATATTCCAAGAGTTTCCTTCTAGGTCTATGGCTGTACCTTGGGAGTTCATGAGAGGCAGTACTTGGGCATGAGAGCTGTTCTAAGGCCAAAGGAAGCAGGTTTGGAAATGGCGCGGACTTTTCTGGCCAATAGAATACCAGTGGAAAGTTACAACTTTTCTATAATAAATCAACAAGCCAATCCTTTATGCATTTAAGAATATATGATTCACCCTGGATAGAGCTGCTACGTGGTTAGAGCATCCTCTCATGTACTGAAGGGTCATGGGTTCAATTCCCAGTCAAGGGCACATACCTGGGTTGCAGGTCCTATCCCTGGCCCCGGTCAAGGCGCATGTGGGAGGTAACTAATCAATGTGTCTCTCTCACAACAACGTTTTTCTCCCTCTTTCTCTCTACCCCTTCCTCCCTCTCTTCTACTCTCTCTAAAAATCAATGGAAAAAAATATCCTTGGGTGAGGAAGATTTAATATATATCAAAACCACTTCGCATTCTAACTTATTTTATTATTTATGTAGGTGTGCCCTGCCTCATTTGACAAAGGATTACAGGTAGCTATTACATTTTATGGAACATAGGCAATTCTACCACTGTACTGTTTTTATAATACACATCGGACATACGCAGCTGATTGCATTTTAGGGGATACCATTTTTCATTAAGCACACCACCACTGGTAATAACACCATGGTTTGAGTGGCTGGTTATTCAAACTGCATCATGTTCTTTCTTTGATGGAATGGTGGCTAGAAGCGTGTTAGTCTCATGAATGTTCAGACTTTTCTCACTGAGTTTTTTATGTACTATTTGACCATCTTGACTTACCAAAACAAAATGTATTTACAGTCATTAAAATTGTTATTAAAGTTTTTAACCAAAAAATTACTTTGTAATTGTATTTTTTTATACATTTGAAACTCGAAACCCAGACCCTCACAGATGGACACAGAGAGTCACAGCGAAGATCTGCTTACCTGGGGCAGAAACCACTGGAGCCACAAAGTGGAAGAGCCACTTAAACGGTAATTTTGACAAATTGCTGAGGGCTGAATGTGGACTACCAGCAGACCAGCAAACTCCCAGGGGCCACAGTCTTAGCAGGGCCCCAAGGCTTAGGTGGATTTTACTTCTAGGAATCCAGCAGTTTCTCACAGAGAAAAACCAAGAAAGATCTGTCATGACTATGGGAGAAGGCAGGGAAAGTAATCACTTGAAACACATCGACACATGGAGAACATTCTCCATAACAAAGTCTAATCTCTAAAGCCTTTGCCTTGTCCCTTGTAGGGCTCTATGTCATAAAAGGGAAAGGTCAATTACTCAACACCAGCACGCTCTAGCCTTCCTGTCTCACCTCAGAAGGGAAGAAACTGAAAACACTGTTGAGGCGCCAGCCCAGGACATAGGTCCACTAAAAGACTAAGATTTGTAGCTGACGATTATATAACAGCTTCCCTCTCTGTTACTTGCCACCACACTGAAAGACTCCAGTATAACAACAGTGGATTCTTGTTGAAAGAGTTGCAAGGTACAGATTCTTCTCACGGAGGGATTCTTAAGGAAGTCGAAAGAAGACAGAGGAGGACACAGGAGGACACCGGAGGAATCTGCAACTGCTGTCACCCGAAGTTACAGCGCACATCAAACACAGCCTGACTCCAACTACATTACTACCTTAAATTTCACACTAAAGACCTCTCACCCAAGTTCTTATTGCCCAATACATTATGTCTAGCTTTCAACAAAAAATTACTAGATACGCTAAAACAAAAGGGAAAAAAAAAACGGTCTCAAGAGATAAAGCAAGAACCAGACTCAGATATCAGATATGACACAGACTGTGAAATTATCAGACAGAGAATTAGAAATAACTATGATTAATAGTTTAAGGGCACAAATGGGGAAAGTAAACAATATGATAAAACAGATGGGTAAGGTAAGCAAAAAGATGGAAACTCTAAGAAAGAATAAAAATAAATATTACAAATGAAAAATACTGAATAGAAATAAAGAATGTTTTTGATGGTCTTATCACTAGACTAGGCATTGCTAAGGAAAGAATCCGTGAATTTAAAAATATGCCCAATAGAAACTTCCCAGATTGAAATACGAAGGGAATAATGCAGGATAAAAACAGAACTTCCAAAAACTGTGAGACAATTTTTAAAAGTATAACAAAGATAATTAGAATATCAGAAGGAGAAGAGAGAATAGATCAGAAGTAATAATGTAACGAAGTAACAGTGGCCAAGGATTTAACAAAACTAATGACTAAACCATAGATCCAGGAACCTCAGCAAACACCAAACAGGATAAAAAATAAATTAAAAAAAACTCAACATCAAGACATAGCATATCACCCTGAAGAAAACCAAGGACAAAGGGGGGAAAATATTTTAAAAAATAAAGAAAGAAAGAAAAACCTTCCGTAGAGAGGAAAACTGATAAGAGTTAAGAGCCATAGCAAACTTCTCATCAGAGCCATGTAAGTAAAAAACAATGGAGTATAATATTTAAAGTGTTCAAAGAAAACCACCAACCTAAAATTACATGTCCAGTAAAAATTTCCCTCAAAAGTCAAGGAGAAATAAAGACTCTAAGACAAGCAAAATCTGAGAGAATTCATTGCCGCATCTGTCCTATAAGAAATGTTAAGAGAAATTCTTCAGGGGAAGGAAGATTACACTGGTCAGAAAGTGAGATCTACATAAAGAAAGGAAGAGTATAGGACATGGAATAAATAAAAGTACAATCTTTTTATTTTTCTTATTCTTAATTGATCTAAAATTGATAACATCAGGCAGCTAGCACAGTCTATACATTCATTTACCTCCTTCCTGAGAGCATCATGTTTATCTTTGGGTGGCATTCTGGTTTTCTGGGTAGTCAGCCAAGCCTGGGGCTACAGGTTGATGAACTCATGAAGATTCAGAGAGAGCAGGGCATTCAAAGAGGCACAGAAGCTCCACACCTTTTCCCCACGCCTTGCCCTATGCATCTCTTCCATCTGGCTGTTTTTGAGTTAAATTGTTTTATAATACACTTGTAATTTAGTAAGTAAAATGTTTTTCTGAGTTCTGTGAGCCATTCTAACAAATTAATGGAACCCAAGGAGGGGGCCATTGGAACCTCCAAACTACAGCGAGTCAGTCAGAAGCACGGGTGATAATCTGAACTTGCCATTGACATCTGGGGGAGGGGCAGTCTTATAGACTGAGCCCTTCACCTGTGGAATCTGATGCTATCTCCAGGTAGATGTGTCAGAATTGAATTGAATTTTAGGATACCCAGCTGGTATGAGAGAATTGGTTGGTGATGTAGAAAAAAAACCAGAGATTAGAATTGGGAACAGAATTTTAAGACAATACAAGAAAGGAAAAACTATAAATCAATATCTCTCATGAACCTAGGTGCAAATTTCTCAACAAATTATTAGTAAATCAGATTCAACAATGTATAAAACTAACATACCACAACCAACTAGGAATTTTTACAGGTGTGCAAGGCTGGTTCAACATTTGAGAATCAATGACTGTAATCCTACACATCAATAGGCTAAAGAAGAAAACTCATACGACCATATCAATAGATGCACAAAAAACATTTGACTAAGTCCAACACCTGTTCATGATAAAAACTGTTAACAAATTCACATAAAGGGTAACTTTCTCAACTTGATAAAGAACATCTACAAAAAAAACATAACTATCATCAAACTCACTGGTGAGAAACTAGATGCTCTCCCACTAAAATCATAGACAACTCTCACTATTATAATCAATATCATACCAGAAGTCCTAGTAAGTGCAATAAGACATAAGACAAGGGAAGGAAATAAAAGGTATATAGGTTTAGAAGGAAAAAGTTAAACTGCCTTTGTTCACAAACATGACTGCCAGTGTAAAAAAATCCCAGCCCTGGCAGAGTAGCTCATTTGGTTAGAGCATTGTTCCAATATGCCAAGGTTAGGGGTTTGATCCCGTCAGGGCACATACAAGAATTAACCAATGAATGCAATGAATGCATAAATAAGTTGAACAACAAATCAATGTCTCTCTGTCTCTCTGCTCCCTTCCCTTTCTCTCCTCTCTATCTATCTCTCTCAAACCAATAAATAATTTTTTAAAAAGAAAATAATTTTTTTTAAAAAAACTATAATAAATTATTATAGCAAGGTTGCTATACAAGGTAAATATTTTTAAAACTCAGTTCTTTTTCTATATAACAGTAATAAGCACCTGAGGTCTAAATTTTTTTTAATTACAATAGCACCAGAAATAGGAAATAATTAAGTATAAATCTAACGAAACATGTACAAGTTTTATATGCATAGAACCATAAAACTCTGATAAAAGAAACCAAAGATCTAAATGAATGGACAGATATGCTGTGCTCATGGATTGGGATGTCAATTCTTCCCAACTTGAACTACAGATTCCACATAATCCCAATCAAAACCCCAGTGAGCTATTTTATAGATATTGACAAACTAAATCTAAAGTGTATATGGAAAGGCAAAAGACCTTGAGGAGCTAACACAATATTGAAGAATTACAATAAAGCAGAGGATTCACTGTGAAGCTACAGTAATCAAGATAGCGTGGTATTGACAAAAGAACAGATACATAGATCAATGGAATACAATAGAAACTGACCCAGACAAATATAGTTGACTAATAACTTTGAGAAAGGAGCAAAAGCAATTCAATGGAGAAAGTAGAGTCCTCAACAAATGGCACTGAAACAGTTGAACATCATTAAAATTTAAAATGTCTACTCTGTGGGGTAGGAAGAGATAAACCAAAGAACTTACATGCATATATGCACAACCAATGGACACAGACATTAGGTTGGGGAAAGCAGGAGGGGGTGGAAGCAGGGAACCATGGGGGGAAAGGGATGGACATCTGTAATACTTTCAACAATAAAAGAATAAAATAAAATAAAATGTCTACTTTATGAAAGATACTGTTAAGAGAATCAGAACACAAGTCATAGACCGGGAGGAAACATATCGATAAAGGAATGCTATCCAAAATGTACAAAAACTCTTAAAACTCAGCAATAAGAAAATAACAATTTAATTTTAAAATGGGCAAAAATCTGAACAAACACCTTATCAGAGTAGATACACAGATGGCAAATAAATATATGAAAAGATGTTCCACATCATATGTCATTAGAGAATTACATATTAAAACAGCAAGGAGATGCCACTAAAAATCTATTATAATGACTAAAAAAAAAACTGACAATACCAAAGCTGGCTAGGATAAAAAGCAACAGGAACTCCATTCATTGTTGATGATAACACAAAATGGTACAGCCACTCTAGAAGACATTTTGTCTGTCTCTTACAAAGCTAAACACAGTCTTACCGTACAATCCTGCAAACATATTCCTAGATATTTTCAAAATGATTTGAAAACTTAAGCCCAAAAAGAGAGAAAAAAAAACGTTTAAATTAAAAAATTTAAAAGAAACAAAGTAAATAATAAAAAGAAAACTTAAGCTCGTACCAAAACCTGTACCCAGATATTTATAACAGCTTTACTCATAATCCTCCCAAACTGGAAGAACCAAGATGTCTTCATTAGGGAAATAGATAAATTGCGGTATACTCATACAATGGAATAGTATTCAACAATAAAAAGGAATGAGCTATCATGACACACACAAAAATATCAATCAACCTTCGATGGGTATTGCTAAGTGTAAGAAGCCAGTCTAAAAAGGATACATATTACATGATTCAAATTATATGACATTCTGGAAAAGGCAAATCTATAGAAACAATACAAAGATCAGTGGTTGCCAGGAGTTCAGGGAAAGAGAAAAGGGATAAGTAGGTAAAGCACAGGGCATTTTTAGGACTGTGAATCGGTTCTGTATAGTACTGTAATGGTGGGTATATGACATTATGCATTAGTTAAAATGTATAAAATTTTACAGCACAAGGCATGAAACAATGTATGCAAAATTTAGAAAATCATTTAGCAGATCTAGGGTGGGAAGTAGGGATCACAGCGGTGGAATACAGACTAGTACAAACGAATCTAACTGTATTAAACAAACATGAAACAGCATCACTGACGAAGATGTAAGGAAAAGGTGCTGACCCAAGTAACTTTGGAAGTTAGTAGAGTTTTTTAAACTAAAGGCAAAAAGCAACTGTATATATTAGCACTGTATTCTTATTGATAAAGTTGTTTCCCACAGGGATGGAGGTTTATAATTCTGATACGGATATACACACACACACACACACACACACATATGAATTGAACAATTAAGTAAATGGATGGCAAACAGTGGGAGTCAGGTTTCTCACTGCTGGAGTAAGAGTTTACAGATAAGCAAAAGAAGAAAGCTAGAATAATCCATATGGTAATACATAAGAGTTGCAGAGATCAATATGAAGTTATGTTTAGCTTGATATAGATATAGATGGTTACATTTAGAAATATTTATAGATATGTGCATATATATGGCTTAGTGTACACACATAAATTTCCTTGCTCTGCCAGCTGAGAGAGCCTAGAATCAACAACACCACAGTAGCAATGAGCCTCCCTACCATCCACATCTTGGTTTCCAGTACCATTTTCCAATAAAAAGAAACAGAATTTGTTGGAGGAAAGCTCAATTCCATGAATGAGGCAGGAAATATGTAAGATGAGCCTGGAGCATCTTATAGTGTCAAAATGTAAGGAAGTACTCAAAAAACAAAATCTTACAATGCTGAGAGTATGTCAAAGGAAAACTGAAAAGCTCCCTATGGCCAAAGCTGGAACAAGGGAGCAACAAAGTAAAAAAAAAAAACAGTATTGAATTATAACTTAAAATCTTCTTTGCAAAATAATTCAAAATGATGTATAGCTGCACCCACCTCAAGCAGGTAGAGAACAGCGTCCCATCCCTTAAGTGCAGATGGCACGTAAAAACTTCCTTCAAAGAGTACATTACAGAAAGGAGTGGGGAGGAACAGTACAGTGGGGAACACTAACAAATATTCCTTCAACCAGGGATCAAGGTCAACATCAACAGTGATAAGTCATATTGATAGTACATACCCGTAATATGATGTGATGTGATTAAAATGGCAATTTACCTCTGTGGTGTTTGTGTGTGTGTTTTCCCCAGAAAATATAACCCCAGTTTTAAATTATGGAAAGAAAAAAACCTAACTGAGGGGCCTTCTCCAACACACCTGACCAGTACTCCTCAAACTGTGAGGTTCATCCAAAACAGATGGATCTGAGAACCTCCTACAGACAAGAGGAGCCTAAGGAGACACGAGTAGCAAAGGCATGGTGGTATCCTGGACGAGATCCTAGAACAGAAAAGGGATATTATGTTAAAAGTGAGAAACTGAATAAAGTGTAGACTTTAGTTAATAATGCATCAACATTGGTTTATTTGTTGTAATAAATGTACCACACTACTATAAGATGTTAATTAAGTGGGATGTCTGTGGCCTGAAGTAGGCTTGTCATTCAATCCAGAAACTACCTTGCCCCCTTCCTATGACAGAATCTGTCCTCAGCTAACTGTAGCCTGAGTTTTGAGTGCACTGGAATAAGTATAAAAGTCAAATAGTACTGAGCATAGCTGAGAAACCTCTGTCACTTTGTTGAGCTAAAATGCTAGTAGGCATTCAATATGTGTTGAATGGACACATTTATGAATTTCGAAGGCATTGCTTAGAAACACTGCAATGTGCCCTGGCAGGATTGGCTCAGCAGTTAGAGCATCGACCTGAGGTCCAGAGAGACCCGGGTTCGGTTCCCACTATGGGCACATACTTCAGTTGCAGTTTGTTCCCGGCCCTGGTTTGTCGTGCGGGTGGCAGCCACTCGATGTGTCCCTTTCATGTCCATGTTTCTCTCTCTCTCTCTTCCTCTCTCTCCCTCCCACTCTATCTGAAAAAAAAAAAAAAAAATGGAAAAATGTCCTCAGGTGAGGATGAAAAAAAAAAGAGAGAGAAACACTGCAATGTTTCACTGATGTGTAACTTGCATAAATCTCGAAAATAATAGCATTTTCAAGCTGCAGATTTAAAGGTCTTAGAGAAATCTTGTTACCAAACCCTTGTATTTTCTAAATGAGGAAACTGGCTCAAAGAGGTCAATAAACTTGCCAAGGTCACACAACTGGTTCTTCCTTGCACCTGAACTCTTTTCATTGCTACCAGCTTCCTGCTTAAATATACTATGTAACAAAGAGAGAGAGGACACAAGTAAACAAAATCAGGAAGGAAAGAGGAGAAGTAACAACTGACACCACAAAAACACAAAGGATCATTACCAAATACTATGAACAATTATACGCCAACAAATTGGACAATCTAGGTGAAATAGACAAATTTCTAGAAACACACAGTCCCCCAAAACTGAACTGAGAAGAGATAGAAAAATTGAACAGACCAATAACAACTAACGAAATTGAAGATGTAATCAAGACTCTCCCATTATGAACAATTATACGGCAACGAATTCGACAATCTAAGCGAAATGGACAAATTTCTAGAAACACATAGTCTCCCAAAACTGAACAAGGGAGAGATAGAAAACTTGAACAGACCAATAACAACCAATGAAATTGAAGAGGTAATCAAGACTCTCCCAGCAAACAAAAGCCCAGGCCTGGAATTTGTAAAATTCCTTAACGAGGGAATTTTATCGAACATTCAAAGAAGAACTGCCCTGCCAGTTTGGCTTAGCAGTTAGAGCGTCGGCCTGCGATCCGGAGAGACCCGGGTTCGGTTCCCGCTAAGGGCACGTACTTCGGTTGCAGTTTGTCCCCGGCCCTGGTTGGTCGTGCGGGTGTCCCTTTCATGTCCATGAAAGCCACTCGATGTGTCCCTTCACGTCGATGTTTCTCTCTCTCTCTCCTTCCTCTCTCTCCCTCCCACTCTATCTGTACAAAAAATGGAAAAATATCCTCGGGTGAGGATAAAAAAAAAAAAGGAAGAACTAACACCCATTATCCTCAAACTATTTCAAAAAAATTCAAGAAGGAAGACTTCCAAACTCATTTTATGAGGCCAGCATAATTCTAATTCCAAAACCAGAAAAACACACTACAAAGAAAGAAAACTGCAGGCCAATATCCCTGATGAACACAGATGCAAAAATCCTGAACAAAATACTAGTCAATCGATTCCAGCAATACATCAAAAAAATAATTCACCATGATAAAGTGGGATTCATCCCAAGGATGCAAGGCTGGTACAATATTTGCAAAACAATAAATGTGATACACCACATAAACAAAATGAAAGATAAAATCTTATAATATATGATCATATCAATAGACACTGAAAAATCTTTCAACAAAATCCAGCACCCATTTCTCATAAAAACGCTCAGCAATCTGGGAATAGAGGGATCATATCTCGACATAATAAAGGCCATATATGAAAGACCTACACAGCCAACATCACACTCAATGGGCAAAAATTAAAAGCATTTCCCTTAAGAACAGGAACAAGACAAGGATGCCCACTTTCGCCACTCTTATTTAACAGAGTACTGGAAGTCTTAGCCACAGCAATCAGACAGGAAGAAAAAAATGAAAGGAATCCAAACTGGAAAGGAGGAGTAAGACAGTCATTATTCGCAGATGACATGATACTATAAGTAGAAAACCTCAAAGACTCCATAAAAAATTTATTACACTCAATAAATGAATTTGGCAAAGTAGCAGGATACAAAATTAACATCATGAAATTGATGGCATTCTTATACACCAATGATGAACTCACAGAAAGAGAAACTAGAAAACATCCCATTTATCATCACAGCAAAAAAATTAAGATACCTAGGAATAAACTTAACCAAAGAAATAAAGGACCTACTCACAGAAAACTACAGGTCATTGAAAAAAGAAGTAGAGGAAGATATAAAAAAGTGAAAGCACATACCTTGTTCATGGATTGGAAGAATTAACATCATGAAAATGTCCATATTACCCAAAGCAATCTATAGATTCAATGAATCCCCATCAAAATACCAATGACATACTTCACAGAACTAGAACAAATACTTCAAAAGTTCATATGGAACCAAAAAAGACCCCGAATAGCCACAGCAATCTTGCAAAAGAAGAACAAATTTGGAGGGATCACATTACCAAATTTCAGGTTATACTACAAAGCCACTGTAATCAAAACAGCCTGGTATTGGCACAAGAACAGGCATATAGACCAATGGAACAGAACAGAGAACCCAGAAATGGACCCAAGGCAATATGCTCAATTAATGTTTGACAAAGGTGGTAAGTGCATACAGTCGAGTAAAGACAGCCTCTTTAATAAATGGTGCTGGGAAAATTCGACAGCTACATACAAATAAATGAAACTAGACCATCAACTTATACCCTACACAAGAATAAACTCAAAATGGATAAAAGACTTAAATGTGACTCATGAATCCATAAAAATCTTAGAAGAAAATGTAGGCAACAAAATTTCAGACATCATATGCAGCAGAATTTTCACGGATACATTACCTAAGGCAACAGAAACAAAGGAGAAAATGAACACATGGGACTACATCAAACTCAAAAGCTTCTGCACAGCAAAAGATACAATCATCAAAATGGAAAGGCAACCCACGGTATGGGAGAGCATAATTGCCAATGATATATCAGATAAGGGGTTATTTTCCAACATATATAGAGTGCTCATACAACTCCACAAAAGGAAGACAAAGAACCCAATTAAAAAATGGGCAGAGGACCTAAAGAGACACCTCTCCAAAATTACATACCAATGGTCAAGAGACATATGAAAAAATGTTCAACGTCACTAATCATCAGAGAGATACAAATTAAAACAACAATGAGGTGTCACCTCACACCTGCCAGAATGGCTGCTATCAACAAATCATCAAACAAGTGTTGCAAGGGTGTGGAGAAAAGGGGACTCTAGTCCTGGCCGGTTTGGCTCAGCGGTTAGAGCACCAGTCTGCGGTCCTGAGAGACCCAGGTTCGGTTCCCGCTAAGGGCATGTACCTTGGTTGCAGTTTGTCCCCGGCTCTGGTCAGTCGTGCGGGTGGCAGCCACTCGATGTGTCCCTTCACGTCGATGTTTCTCTCTCTCTCTCTCTGTTCCTCTCTCTCCCTCCCACTCTACCTGAACAAAAAATGGAAAAATGTCCTCGGGTGAGGATAAAAAAAAAAAAAAGAAAAGGGGACTCTAGTATCCTGTTGGTGGAAATGCAGACTGGTGCAGCCACAGTGGGAAACAATATGGTGTTTCCTCACAAAAATTAAAAAATGGAACTGCCATTTGACCCAGTGATCCCACTTCTAGGAATATATCCTAAGAAGCCTGAAACACCAGTCAGAAAGAATATATATAGCCCTATGTACATAGCAGCACTATTTACAATTGCTAAGATCTGGAAACAGCCCAAGTGTCCATCAATAAATGAGTGGATTAAAAAGTTGTGGTACATGTACACAATGGAACACTATGCAACTGTAAGAAAGAAAGATCTCCTATCCTTTGAGATGACGTGGAAGGACCTAGAGAGTATTATGCTAAGTGAAATAAGCCAGTCAGAGAAAGACAAATGCCACATGATCTCACTTATTTGTGAAATAAAATGAACAAAAAACAGCTGATAAACAAAACAGACCCAGAGATATAGAAAAGAGTATGGTTCAGACTGACAAACTTCAGAGGAGGGGGGTAGTGGGGGAAGGGATGAGATTAACCAACGTATTTATATACATGTATGTGTAACCAATGGACATAGACAACAATGTTTGGTGGAGCGGGGGGGGGGGGGAGGCAGGATAGGGAAGTGGGTATCTGGGGGGAAAAAGGAGAAACATCTATAACAAAAATAAATTCATTAATCAAAAAAAAATTTTTTTAAAAAAAGAAGGGGAGCAGACTCAGCAGGCACCAGAGACCAAAAAATTAATAAATAAATAAACAAATATATATATACACTATGCAGTGGTATAACAGTATGTCCTGGAGATTAGTACACATTTGTTGGTGTGCACCCCTAGTAAATCCCTTGGTTCCATCATGTCTCTCAAGGTGGTGTCTATACTAGTCAGGCTCTGTCTGCTGCCTCTTTCTCTCCGCCTCTCTGCACCCCCCCCCTTTTCACTTTGTGTGAACATATTTCTGTATATGTTTCCTCTTCCTGCCCGCTTATTCTTAGTTAATTCAATATCACTACAGATTTAAAGAATGAATCTTGCTGACCATTACGCCTCACCCCCAAGAAGAAGGCACCATAAACCTCCCTATGACTTAACAAGGGCCTCCATTTGACTTCCCAGTCAAATCAGCACACTTATATTTGATTTTTTTTACATCAGAAATTATTTTGGAGCAGTGCTCAATTGGTAGCATAACTAATTCAATGAACAATCAATGTAATCAATATGAAGAAGTTCAACCCTGGTGTTAACCTGGCACAAACCTGAGTTTCAGACACTGTGCTTCCCCTACATAAGTGCATTGTCATTGCCTCAAATGTAAATTATGTGGTCATTACTAACGCACTCCTCATTGGAGACTGCATCAGAGAGCATACGTGAACTGTCCTCTCATGTGCCCTCTCGATTAAACAAATGCCTCCTGAAATCACCCCTTATACATTGGTATGTCCAGAGGAACCATAACAGGATACACCACCAGTCCAATCAGACTCCAACATACAACTGACCACTCAGTCTAAGTTCTTGCTCCCAGTTCCCAAGAGTAGAAATAGCTTTAAATAGTTCTAAAATTCCGCCGTGACCAAAATTCTCTCTTTACTAGCTTTGTCTAATTTTTTTTTTTTTAATTCCTTGCTTTAACCTTCAAAGGTCTTTTTTTTTTTTTTTTATCCTCACCTGAGGACATTTTTCTATTCTTTGTTCAGGTAGAGTGGGAGGAAGAGAGAGGAACAGAGAGAGAAACATCGATGCGAAAGGAACATACTGAGTGGTTGCCACCCACAAGACCAACCAGGGCCGGGGACAAACTGCAACTGAGGTACGTGACCTTAGCAGGAACCGAACCTGGGTCTCTCAGGACCGCAAGCCAGTGCTTTAACTGCTGAGCCAAACTGGCCAGGGCTCAAAG